>NC_133388.1:143580421-146080421 GCF_047511655.1 Castor canadensis | reverse complement strand
AAACCCCTTCAACTACCAATATACATGTTTTAAAAAATGAAGAGCAGATTCAACAAAATTAGAGATAAGGGCAAAATAGTTTCTGCTGGGTATTGAGGGGGGAGGGGGGAGGGGAGGGCAGGGTGCTAAGGGAGGGGGTGGGGGAAGGGGAGAGAAATGACCCAAGCATTGTGTGCACATGTGAATAATAAAAAAAACGAAGAACAGGAGGGAAAAATAGGTCTTTTCTTGGTTGGGGGGGCTACCAGTGGGAGAGGGGAGGGCATAAGGAAAGGGCAAATGAGGGCAAATGTGGTGGATGTATTTTGTTTTAATATATGAAGGTAGAAGATTGAAACCTGTCAAAAGTTTTCTAAGAAGGGAGGGTGAAGGGGAGAGGAAGAAGAATGATGGAGGGGCTAAATCTAACTAAGATATATTATAAGTATATATGTAAATGTCATAACATATCCCCTGTGCAACTATTATATGCTAATAAAAAATGAAAAAGAGAAATGCAAACAACTGGCTGTCATCTACCATTCAGCCTTCATGAAGAAGAGCAAGGAATGGGCATGTGGGCAGGTACATTTAGAAAAAACCCTTGGTCATCTAACCCAACACAAGAGAATGGAATTTGTTTATCCTAAGGTATATAATTTAGATATTCTTGTGAAATATCATGATATTTAGCTCCCCAATTATTTGTCAAAAAAATAAAAGCTCTTATTAAAAAATTTTAAATTCTCATTTTTTAACTTTGGGATAACTGTATAAAATGAGTGTATATGGCCAAATGACATTTTTTACAAATAACAAAAGTAAAACCTATTCCTCAATGTCAGATAGTAACTATTCCATATTCAAATATTTCCAGTTGTTGAAAATATGCCTTTTAAGACTGTTTTGTAGAAATAAAAACAGACCCGGGAGTATATAATACATCTGGTTTCACTGCTTTGTTTTTTAATTTCAAACGGTTATGTTTTGTTGAAGACACTATTTATTTAGGATAGTTCTGATTGCCTCTTTGAGTATCATTTGGTTCATTCCTTGTTCCCTGTTATTTCCTATACATTGATAGATAGTAGAGGCTGATAAATTCAAGTCAGAGCACATCACTACATACACAGTACAGTTTATCATCTTCATTTCAAGAAAGGTATAATATCTAGTCACCATACCAGTACTGATGCTAAGATTGATCCAGGATTAGATTGCTATCAGCCTGTTCCCTTCATTGTGAAGTTATACATTTTCCTTAAACTCATTCTTGAAAACTATTTTCATTTTGTATGAAATTTTCATTAGCCAGCTATTTTCTTACCTTTTTTGAAGACATTATTCAATCCTCTTCTGGTGTTGTCACTGTCAATTTGATGTCCCTCCTTTGTTGGTAATTTTTTTCTCCTCTCTGGAAGTTGGTAAGATCTGTTTCTGGTGTTCTGCAATTTGATTCTGATGTCTAAGGATAAGGATTTACTTTTATTTATCATGTTTGGGATTTTTTATTTGAGCTAAGGATTATATTATTATTCAATCTAGAAAAATACTCTTAGTGAGTTCCTACCTTAAATACAAGCCAAACATGTTGGCACACATGGGGGCTTCCAGCTAGTTGAAAGGCAGAGGTAGGTTCAAGGACAGCCTAGGCAAAAGTAACTTGAGACTTTGTATGAACAACAAACTAAAAGCAAAAAGATTAATGATGTGATTCAAGTGACAGAGAACTTGCCTAGCAAGTATAAGGCCCTGAGTTCAATCCATAGCACAAAAATAACTCCTAACTATTATCAATTTGCATATTTTTTTCTTCCATTATCTATTTTTCTCCCTCTTCAATTATATACAGATAAGTTAATGCTCTTTCTTAATGGTGTATGTGTGTTACCAAACTGACTTTTTCTACTTATTTTACTGTGCTAACTTCTGACTTCCAAGATTCTCTCTGAGATGAGATTAGACAGCTGTTTAAGATGTTTTCAGAGTTTCTAATCTCAAGAATCACAGTTTTGAGGAATTCCAAGATGGCGGCTAGAGGTAGGAAGCAGAAAGCGAGCCTCCTATAGTGAAATCTTGGAGAGACGCTGGAGACACACTTTGCAGGCATAATCACCGAGAAAAGGCATAACTTTGACCCCTCCACATCTCCAGCCGGTGCAGAGAATCTCCACTTCACGTTAAACGGAGAAACGAGGAGGGCCCCCAGGGCCGCCAGTGGCCAGCGCCCATATGGCTTGGGAAGACACGGACCAGGTGAACTTCGTGGTACCGCGGTACCCCCACAGACAAGCCTGGGCCAGAGCAGCATAGCCCCCTGGACAGACTGACCTCCACCCGGGAAAAAAAAAAAAAAGAGAAACTGAGTAATAAGCAGTAAGAACAGTTAAGACACGCTGGAAAGAGGGTGGGGCGCCCTGAGCGCTGAAGATTGGGGGAAGGGAATCCTTCCCGGGACTGTAAATAAACAAGCCAGGCGGGCCGGAGAGGCTCTGGCAGGAGCAGGGCACGCACCCAGCAACCAGGAGCGGGGACGCTTGTTAGAGTGGAGGAGGGAAGACCCACTTCCCACGTGAACTGTAAACAAACATGGCGGCCGGCAGGAGAAGCAGCACTGCCCAGTAAGCAGGAGCAGGAAAGCTGCTGAAAGTGGCAGTGGGAGGAAAACTTCAGAGGAGAGGGGCTCCCACATGAACTGTAAATAAACACGCAGGCCTGACAACGCGGGGCACTGTCACCTTTCCCAGTGCTTGGGAAGGGGAAAGCCTGTAGCAGAGGCTCCCGCACAGGAGAACTCTGAGCAAACAAAGCCTGTGGAACAAGGTGAGTGCTAGCTCACCCCAGAGATCTGCATAAATAATGCAGCCAGCTACAGGCTGAGAGCAGCAGGCAGGCAAGCCACAGTTGCAGATACCACTCTCAGAACTGCCTCCAGACGCTTTTTTTTCTTTTTCTCCCTACCTTTGATGAGAGAACAACCGAATTACACCTGCAAACCGAAAAACTTACTGAAACTGTATTGCATTGGACTGGGGACACTTGGTGGGGCTTTTTTTTTTTTTTCTTGTGTGTGTGTGTGTGTGTGTGTGTGTGTGTGTGTGTGTGCAGCTTTGTTCTACTTTATGCATCCCCTTTGATGAGACAACTACAGAACAACATCTGAGGCACCAACTCCAGGACTGGAGATTGAGACGGACATCCAAATTATTAAGACTGAAACTGCATTGCATATAAACTTGGATGTTTTTTGGTTTTTTGGTTTTTTTTTAAATTTTCTATTTTCCATTTTATTTTAATTCATTTTTATATATAGATATTACTTTCATTTAGTTATTTATTTTTTTAATCTTTGATTTTCAATCCTCTCTCTGTCTCTCTATTGTCTGTTCAGCTTACTGTCAATTAGTACACTAACACTCCCTGTTTATACCTTTGAAACTCTCTTGTCTGATACCTTGTTCTGCTTTCTCCCTCTTGTCTGTATATTTGTTTTCCCCTTTTCTTTAACTTCTTGCTTTCCATCTCAGCTCACTCTTCCATTCTCAATATTACCATTGTTATTATTACAAGCTAGAAAATACTTAATTACACACAGTACAGGGACAGTAACAACACCAAACACAATGACGGGAAGACAGAAAAAACAGGGAAACCAGTTTCCCCACAGCAAAAAATTAGTACAGGAACCAGAGGGGAATGAAGAGAACAGAAACTCAGATCCAGACTCCAACAAAATGAAGATAAACTATGCCAAAGGACCCAATGAAGCCCACAAGAATAATTTAAAAGAAGACATACTACAAGTACTCAATGAGAATTTTATAGAGATGATACTGGATAGGGTCAACCAAAATGTACAGGAGAAACTCAAGAAATTCCAAGACAATAAAAATAGATAATTTGAAAATGCAAAAGAAGAAATAAAGGAAGCCATAGAAGCACTGTATAAACACCAAGTGAAAGAGAGAACACAATGAATAAATGGATAAATGAACTCAGGACAAAAACAGACAACATTAAAGAAGAAAACTGCCAGGATATGGAAAACCTCAGAAAAAAGAACGAAACAGAACTGCAAAACAAAACGGAAGGCCAATCCAGCAGAATAGAACAAACAGAAGACAGAATCTCAGAACTTGAAGATGAAATGGTAATTAAAGGAAAAACTGAAGAAGTATTAATTAAACAAATCAAGACCTGTGAAAAGAAAATGCAAGAACTCACTGACTCCATGAAAAGACCAAACTTGAGAATCATGGGCATTGAAGAAGGAGAAGAGGTGCAAGCGAAGGGAATGCATAATATATTCAACAAAATAATAACAGAAAATTTCCCAAATCTACAGAAAGATATTCCCATACAAATGCAAGAGGCCTCCAGAACACCAAACAGACCAGATCAAAATAGAACTACTCCACAACATATTATCATTAAAACAACAAGTTCAGAAACTAAGGAAAGAATATTGAAGGCTGTAAGAGAGAAAAAACTAGTAACATACAAAGGTAAACCCATCAAAATCACAGCAAACTTCTCAACAGAAACATTAAAAGCAAGAAGAGCGTGGGGTGAGATCTTCCGGGCACTGAATGAAAATAACTTCAACCCCAGGATACTCTACCCAGCAAAGCTATCATTCAAAATAGATGGAGCAATAAATGTCTTCCATGATAAGCAGAAACTAAAACAATATGTGACCACAAAGCCACCATTACAAAAGATTCTGCAAGGGATCCTGCACACAGAAAGTGACACCCAACTTAACCATGAAAAGGCAGGCAGCACCAAACCACAGGATAAGAAAAAGCAAGACAGTAGAGAGTAACATCAAGTTAGGTGCACACAATCAAACCTTCAAACAACTAAGATAACTAAATGGCAGGAATCACCACATACCCATCAGTACTAACGCTTAATGTTAATGGACTTAATTCACCCATCAAAAGACACCATTTGACAAAATGGATTAAAAAAGAAGATCCAAGAATTTGTTGCTTACAGGAGACTCATCTCACCGACAGAAATAAGCATATGCTTAGGATGAAAGGCTGGAAGAAGATTTACCAAGACAATGGTCCCCGAAAACAAGCAGGAGTAGCAATACTTATCTCTGACAGAGTAGACTTCAAACCTACATTGATCAAACGAGATAAAGAAGGACATTCCATACTAATAAAAGGGGAAATAGACCAAAAGGAAATAATAATCATCAATCTGTACGCACCCAATGTCAACGCACCCAATTTCATCAAACATACCCTGAAAGACCTAAAAGCATATATAAACGCCAACACAGTGGTTGTGGGACACTTTAACACTCCATTATCATCAATAGATAGGTCATCCAAACAAAAACTCAATAAAGAAATCCAAGATCTAAAATACACAATAGATCAAATGTACCTAGTTGATGTCTACAGAACATTTCATCCAACTTCTACACAATATACATTCTTCTCAGCAGCCCATGGAACCTTCTCCAAAATAGATCATATCCTAGGGCACAAAGCAAGCCTCAGCAAATATAAGAAAATAGAAATAATACCGTGCATACTATCTGACCACAATGCAGTAAAAGTAGAACTCAACAACAAAAGTAAAGATAAAAAACATGCAAACAGCTGGAAACTAAATAACTCATTACTTAATGAAGAAGGGATCATTGATGCAATAAAAGAGGAAATTAAAAACTTCCTGGAAGTCAATGAAAATGAAAACACAACCTACCGGAACCTATGGGACACAGCTAAGGCAGTCTTGAGAGGAAAGTTTATAGCCATGAGTGCATATATTAAAAAGATTGAAAGATCCCAAATCAATGACCTAATGATACATCTCAAACTCCTAGAAAAACAAGAACAAGCAAATCCCAAAACAAATAGAAGGAGAGAAATAATAAAAATAAGAGCTGAAATCAATGAAATAGAAACCAAAAAAACCATACAAAGAATTAATGAAACAAAAAGTTGGTTCTTTGAAAAAATAAACAAGATCGATAGACCCCTGGCAAACATGACTAAAATGAGGAGAGAAAAAACCCAAATTAGTAGAATCAGGAATGCAAAAGAGGAGATAACAATAAACACCATGGAAGTCCAGGAAATTATCAGAGACTACTTTGCGAACCTATGTTCAAATAAATTTGAAAATCTAAAAGAAATGGACAGATTTCTAGATACATATGATCATCCAAAACTGAACCAAGAGGAAATAAATCAACTGAATAGACCTATAACACAAAATGAAATTGAAGCAGCAATCAAGAGTCTCCCCAAAAAGAAAAGTCCAGGACCAGATGGATTCTCTGCTGAATTCTATCAGACCTTTAAAGAAGAACTGATACCAACCCTCCTTAAACTGTTCCATGAAATAGAAAAGGAAGGAAAACTGCCAAACACATTTTATGAAGCCAGTATTACACTTATCCCAAAACCAGGCAAAGACACCTCCAAAAAGGAGAACTATAGGCCAATCTCCTTAATGAACATTGATGCAAAAATCCTCAACAAAATAATGGCAAACCGAATTCAACAACACATCAAAAAGATTATTCACCACGACCAGGTAGGCTTCATCCCAGGGATGCAGGCGTGGTTCAACATACGAAAATCAATAAACGTAATAAACCACATTAACAGAAGCAAAGACAAAAAAACCACTTGATCATCTCAATAGATGCAGAAAAAGCCTTTGATAAGATCCAACATCATTTCATGATAAAAGCTCCAAGAAAACTAGGAATAGAAGGAAAGTTCTTCAACATTATAAAAGCTATACATGACAAACCTACAGCCAGCATTATACTTAATGGAGAAAAATTAAAACCATTCCCTCTAAAATCGGGAACCAGACAAGGATGCCCACTATCTCCACTCCTATTCAACATAGTACTGGAATTCCTAACCAGAGCAATTAGGCAAGAAGAAGGAATAAAAGGAATAAAAATAGGTAAAGAAACTGTCAAAATATCCCTATTTGCAGACGACATGATACTATACCTTAAAGACCCAAAAAACTCTACTCAGAAGCTTCTAGACATCATCAATAGCTATAGCAAGGTAGCAGAATATAAAATCAACATAGAAAAATCATTAGCATTTCTATACACTAACAATGAGCAAACGGAAAAAGAATGTATGAAAACAATTCCATTTACAATAGCCTCAAACAAAATCAAATACCTAGGTGTAAACCTAACAAAAGATGTGAAAGACCTCTACAAGGAAAACTATCCACTTCTGAAGAAAGAGATTGAGGAAGACTATAGAAAGTGGAGAGATCTCCCATGCTCATGGATTGGTAGAATCAACATAGTGAAAGTGTCGATACTCCCCAAAGTAATCTACATGTTTAATGCAATTCCCATCAAAATTCCAATGACATTCATTAAAGAGATTGAAAAATCTACTGTGAAATTTATATGGAAACACAAGAGGCAACGAATAGCCAAGGCAATACTCAGTCAAAAGAACAATGCAGGAGGTATCACAATACCTGACTTCAAACTATATTACAAAGCAATAACAATAAAAACAGCATGGTACTGGCACAAAAACAGACATGAAGACCAGTGGAATAGAATAGAGGATCCAGATATGAAGCCACACAACTATGAGCAACTTATCTTTGACAAAGGAACTAAAAATATACGATGGAGAAATAGCAGCCTCTTCAACAAAAACTGCTGGGAAAACTGGTTAGCAGTCTGCAAAAAACTGAAACTAGATCCGTGTATATCACCCTATACCAAGATTAACTCAAAATGGATCAAGGATCTTAATATCAGACCCCAAACTCTTAAGTTGATACAAGAAAGAGTAGGAAATACTCTGGAGTTAGTAGGTATAGGTAAGAACTTTCTCAATGAAACCCCAGCAGCACAGCAACTAAGAGATAGCATAGATAAATGGGACCTCATAAAACTAAAAAGCTTCTGTTCATCAAAAGAAATGGTCTCTAAACTGAAGAGAACACCCACAGAGTGGGATAAAATATTTGCCAACTATACATCAGACAAAGGACTGATAACCAGAATATACAGGGAACTTAAAAAACTAAATTCTCCCAAAACTAATGAACCAATAAGGAAATGGGCATGTGAACTAAACAGAACTTTCTCAAAAGAAGAAATTCAAATGGCCAGAAAACACATGAAAAAATGCTCACCATCTCTAGCAATAAAGGAAATGCAAATTAAAACCACACTAAGATTCCACCTCACCCCTGTTAGAATAGCCATCATCAGCAACACCACCAACAACAGGTGTTGGCGAGGATGCGGGGAAAAAGGAACCCTCTTACACCGTTGGTGGGAATGTAGACTAGTACAACCACTGTGGAAAAAAATTTGGAGGCTACTTAAAATGCTAGACATCGATCTACCATTTGATCCAGCAATACCACTCTTGGGGATATACCCAAAAGACTGTTACTCCAGAGGCACCTGCACATCCATGTTTATTGCGGCACTATTCACAATAGCCAAGTTATGGAAACAGCCAAGATGCCCCACCACTGACGAATGGATTAAGAAAATGTGGTATCTATACACAATGGAATTTTATGCAGCCATGAAGAAGAACGAAATGTTATCATTCGCTGGTAAATGGATGGAATTGGAGAACATCATTCTGAGTGAGGTTAGCCTGGCCCAAAAAACCAAAAATCGTATGTTCTCCCTCATATGCAGACATTAGATCAAAGGGCAAACACAACAATGGGATTGGACTATGAGCACATGATAAAAGCGAGAGCACACAAGGGAGGGGTGAAAATAGGTAAGACACCTAAAAAACTAGCTAGCATTTGTTGCCCTTAACGCAGAGAAACTAAAGCAGATACCTTAAAGCAACTGAGGCCAATAGGAAAAGGGGAACAGGTACTAGAGAAAAGGTTAGATCAAAAAGAATTAACCTAGAAGGTAACACCCACGCACAGGAAATCAATGTGAGTCAATGCCCTGTATAGCTATCCTTATCTGAACCAGCAAAACCCCTTCTTCCTTCCTATTATTGCTTATACTCTCTCTACAACAAAATTAGAGATAAGGGCAAAATAGTTTCTGCTTTGTATTGAGGGGGGGAGAGGGAGGGGGTGGAGTGGGTGGTAAGGGAGGGGGTGGGGGCAGGGGGGAGAAATGAACCAAGCCTTGTATGCACATATGAATAATAAAAGAAAAATGCAAAAAAAAAAAATCACAGTTTTTTACATCTTGTTTGGTTTCAAGTGCCCTTGATATGCATTCAACTAAACATTATTATAGAAAAATAATATACATAATTAAAATGCAAATAGTCTGCAAGCTGTCACAATATGAACACATTCATGTGACAGTGACTCTGGCCCAAACCTGGAAATTATGACCACCTCAGAGGACCCCTTCATGATTACTCCTAAATGTACTTCTTATTTTTCCCAAGTGGAAAACTGTCTCCTGATTTCTAATGCTTATTCATCAACTCTGTGGTTTTACATATGTGTGTGTGTATGTATTTCACTTAGAATTATGTTTGAGATATTTTTCAGCATTATTTGTTATACCTAGCAGCGCTATATGACACACAGGATTTCATTTTAAGAAATTTCCATACATTTTATTTTACTGTAAAGGACAACTTGTTCATTTATAGTTTGAGACTTTAAAAATAATGCTGTTGTGAAGTTTCTTTTGTATGTTTTTTGCCCATGCATGTACTCAGTTCAAGTGGGTATATGCTCAAGAGGGAAATTACTTGGCCACTACATATTGAGTCCACTGCATAATGTTTAACGATTTTCTAGAATGGATGAAGGTCGCTGCATCAGTCTTCTCTCCCATTGTCAGCGTATGATTGTTTCAGTATTCCATGTGCTCACCATGCTTGGCATCAAAACCCTTCTAATTTCAGCTGTTTCAGTGATGGTCATTACTCTAACACTGTGGTTTTAATGTCTCTGATAACAGATGATGTTGTGTACCTTTAATGTGTTCATTTTGGGGTTTTAAATATCTGTTTTTGTTGAAGTGCTCATTAAAAATGTTAATCATTTGAATTGTCTGTATTATTTTATCAATTGCTTTTTACTTATGTGAACAAATTTGTTTTATTCATGTTAAAATTAAATTTTCATAAATTCATATAATAGGACATGAAGAAATGCATGTGAGTATAATGTATAATAGGTTATTTAACTAATAACATAATAACCACTAGTATTTGCTTATGTTTCAACACTCATTACTTGAACATAAAATTAGGCAGAAAAATTTTCCATATGCATATTTTATCTGGCTTGATAAGACCCATATATTCTATTATTTTCCATTAATCAGTAGCAAGTCACAGACCTCTCACACAAAGTCCAGATTAACTTTAGTTAACTATAGGTTAACAGTTCTACCTAGACATCTATCCAATAGGCACCTTGAACTTTAGGTGCCTAAATCTTAGTTAAAGATATTTCCAAAATATATCAGCCAAAGTCATCTACTTCTCACTCAACGGCAATTCCACTGGTCTAAATACTGAGGTGATATCTTTTGATTATCCATTTTCTCATTACTTCACATTGAGGCTATCAACATTTTCTTTGGTTCCAAAGGTAAACATCTTTCACCACTTTGATGACAGGACTTTGATCCAAGCTACTATCATCTGGACTATTGCACTACTGCAATAGTGTCAAAATAAATTCCACAATGTACCCCTGCCCATCACAACAATAAAGGAAAAAAATAGGTTTCCTGTTATTTCCTTTGCTTCAGCCTTAGAGAAATCTAAAGTAAACAGATATGTGGAATATAGTATATACATATGATCAAAATATATTAATAAACACAAGTAATACATAAAATACATAATTTATAAAAATACAAAATACGAGTCTGGGTTAAGTTCCTCAAAGTCCCTTATGTCACTGAAAATTAAGACCACAACTCACAAAGTCTATGATCTGCCTACCAGCCAACTCTCTGATACCTGTCCATCTGCTTTCTGTCTCTTCATCTGTCCTATCATCCAGGTCTCTTAGCTGTGCCTAAAACAGGCCCAAAAATACTTCCTTTCTCAAAGATTTTGCAATTGATATTTTCTCTGCCCAGAAACTTTTACTCCCTCACAGCTGCAAGACTTATATTTACATAAATGTCACCCGTTCACTGTACTCTTTCCTGACCTTCCTATCTAAAGTTTCAGAGCTATCTCTTTCTAGTATCTCATAGTCTTCCACTTCTTTCCCAAAATCCCCTTAACATTTATCATAATCTACTGTACTATATACTTTTTTACGTATAGTGATAGAGAGATAGATAGATACATAGATAGATAGATGATAGACAGATAGATAGATAGATAGATATAAGATAGAAATTGCACATCTAAGACATTCCAAAGTATTTTTTCATGAAGGCTGAATTTTTATCTATTTTGGTCATTCCTATATTTTTGTCTCTAAGAACCATGCCCAGTGCACAGCAGGTCTTCAATAAGGTTTATTGTATCAATAAATAAGAATATAAGCAAATTCACTGTAAGCTTCTACTTTAGTGTATATTTTTAAAATATGGGAATTTATTTTCTGTGGATCACATAAACAGAATTCTTTGATATGTTCAGGCTCCAACATATTTGCTGTTGTTCACTATAATTACCTATCAATGTTCCTATCAAAAATAAGACTTTATTAGAGCCTATGTTTTTGCTTTTATTCTTATTTTTATTTGTCTCTGTCTTCTTTCCATGTTCTTCCACACCAAACAGCTCTTGCTTCATCTACAGATATTCTGACATACTTAATTATTTCAGGAATTAAATTAGACTTCTTAGAAGAGAGAAAACATGCTAGTCAAAATTCCAAAGATAATCTTCTGTGGTTCTAATAGACTGAGGTAGAAAATTACTTTTGATTTTTCTGTCTATGAGGAGAATATCTTTCTAATTTTGAGGGGAATAAATCTGAGCTTTTCTTTTCCTCTGAAGAATGTATTTCAAAACAATTCCTTGGTAATACCTTCATGGATCTACTCTTCTCAGTGTTCTTTCTTAGTCTAATACTTGTTATTTCCTTTCCTTCTATGTTTCTATGATCTATGAAAGGGCCATTGGAGATTTTAAAATTTGACTCCTTACGTATTTAAGTTACTGGAGAGTCATTCCAAAAGTTTGCTAATTATGGTCCTTTGATTTCTAGTTACTATTGAACGTCTTCTTTGTCTTGGATTTCGCTATATTTTAATAGGATGGAGTGAAGAATAAATACAACATTCCTGTGAGCTGTGATTGCAGCCTGTATTTATTGTTAACAAATATACAAATATTATTTTTAATATTTAGACAATATTTTGCTGTTAACATAAATATTATTTTTACCCATTTGCTATATACACATAGTGTGGAAAATGATGATAAAGATCATAAAAGTATGAAACTAGTGATTCTTGGCCATCACTTTGCCAAATCTTTGCAGATTCTTCAGTCCAGAGAAAATTACTTTAAAATCTTATAAACATATCCAGTATGTTCTCCTCTATAATTCTAACAGATATTAAGCATTTTTCTATCTCTTGTCTCATCATTTTTAATATACCACTATACTCAGAATATACTGGCAAAATAACTGTGTTCCAAATTTGAATGAATACATACTCAGTGTTTTGACATTTTTCTGACTTTTAAAAAATTATTAAATGCTCTGTAAGTGACAAACAGTGGGTATATTCTCATGTATACTGCATTTTTCTAGGGGATAATGTTTGGTCCCTGTTTTCTTGGGGCAGGCAGAAGGTCCTGAGGCTAACACTGAAACCAGATCCCCTGATTTATGACGCTTGCCCAACTCCCATTTGTTTCTCTGCCTGAAAAGCACCTCAGGAACTTGCAGTTACTCAACTAGCCAGGCATGTCGACCTGTTCCATCAGGTGACCACAGACCAGAAACTCTCTCCCTCCCCCGTGGCTTGGACCCTCCTATAAAACACACCACTCATTTCAGCCAAGCTGCTGCCCCCCCACCACCTGGCAGCCCTGCAATCTGGATCCTAATAAATCTTTCCTTTCCACACGTGGCGTGGTCCTTATTCAGCAGTACTTTACAGGTAAAAAAAGTTGTTTTTCTGTAAACTAATTTTCTTGGAAGTTTTGCTATAGCCATTCTATAATTGATAGATTTGGTAGAACGTTCTGGCAATATAATTTTCCACAATATAATTTTGGTCAAGTAACCTATTACTTGCCTTTTGTTCTGCTGGGGTTTTCTGAAGTTTTGAAGCCTTCCTTCTCAGATTGGTCTGTGGATATTAACAACCTAACAAAAACAACACAAATACAAACTCTCTAAAACATAGTTTATTAGGGAATGACAAGGCTTGATTGCATTCTGTAACACATGTGTTATGACATAGGAACATCCAATGAAGCTGCAGAAGGCAAAATTCTTTTAAAGTAAAGTGGAAAAGTCCACATAAGTTGTTTGGAAATAAACCTTGTTGACTGCAGAAGCTAGTTGTAGGAATGGGTCAATATTCATTGTGAGAACAGTTATTCTTATTGCTGGGGAGATGCTTTCAGAGAAGTGTCTTACCTGATGGTTTTTCATGATTTTCAGAGAGGTCTGGCTACACTTGTTATCATAGACATATCTGTATGCAGGTCCTTTCTCATGGCCTCCCAGATCTCTTTCCTTTTAGGGCAGACAACATTGATAATAATCTACACTGTTGTCATCCTTGGGATTCCTTTCACCACTTGTGTTAAATACCCTCTTTCTTAGATATCTGTTGAATATTTTCTTCATTTATTTACTTATTTTGCTGAAGCACATATTCCAATAGCTTCTTGAGGAAAGGTTAATGAGAATAGCATTTATTTTTCAAATTTTGCATGTCTAGAATCTATTTCATCAAATGAATATTGGTTTGTTGGATTTGAATTCTAGTTTGGAAACTGATTTAATTTAAAAGTTTCAAAGCAGATTTCCCCCATTTCTTCTATTTCTGTGTATCTAATTGGAACTCACATGCCCTTTTTGATTCCCAAACATTTCTACATTTTTCTTCACTATATTTTTTCAAATAGTACCTTATTTCCAATGCTCTAAAATTTAACAAAATGAGAATTCTTTGCTACCACAATCCTTTCTCCCTCCAAGACTTATGAAATTTTGCTTAAAATTAAACTTTTAAAAGTATATCCTCCCCATAAAAATTTTTCGCTTGCTTTTTCTGAAACCTCTATAAATGAAATTATTTATCTCTATCTCTATGCCCCAATATTCCCATTTCTATGATTGTTTGGATTTTCTGATTTATATGTGAGACTTTCCCTATGAATAGAGAAATGTTTTTTTACTGCCAAGTGAAACAATGAAAGTCTCATTGTGCATGGTCAGGACTTGCTACTAGTAAGCTAGCATAGGATGATAATGGTGTTTTCAGATTTTTCACTGGTGACCCTTACATATTGGAATGTGTAAGCTCTTTCTTTGGGATGTTTATTTACTTTATAGAAGATAATCTTGTGCCTTGACAATGGATTAGTGGCATGTGGAATAGTGGCCTAGATTTCAACAGTGAACAGAGTTTTGCAATTGAGAAAAGAGATTTTTGATTAATTTTCAGGCTTTCTACTTCAGGATCTTCTACTTCCCACTCTCACACCACATGTTTGCTAACTTGGAGTCAGGGATTACCTCCTGAAAGATGGGGGGAGAGATAGCACCTGAGTAAATACCAAAGAATATAAATTAAAGTTTTCATTAAATTTTTCAGTCTGCTTGTTTTCTGGCCCCCTGGTTTTCACTCAAGCCTCCAACATCTGGCACCTCCATTCAGTTTCTTTAATATCATTACCTCCATCTGCAGGCAGAGTAATTACCTTCCAGAAGCTTACCAATTTATTGCAGAGACAGAGAAAAGTAGCTTTCCAAAATATAGACTACAACAAAACCAGAAACATTTGAGTGGGTGGCACAAGTTACCAATGAACTCAGCAAACAGGAATTTGATACAAGAGATTTTGGAGGACAGAATTAGAAGACAAGCAGCCAGGTAATATTACAGGAAGGGCTCCTAAGCAAATTCTGAAAGTAGAGTATAAATTGTTTTGTGAGAGAGAAACTTAGCTTTCTGGCAAACAATGATATTTTGTTTTCTGCTAACACCATCTGATTCTAATTAATGCGAATTCTTTCCATCAATCCAAACATGCAGATTTAAAATAGTCCCTTGCTGTCTCAGATTAGTGTACTGATTGGGTGATACAAATCATAAGAAGAAAACATCATTAGTTTTCAGTACTTCGTAAAGAATTTGAACTAAATGTCAATTTTGTCTAAATACATGTAAAATGACATTAAAATGTTGGATATTTACAAATATTAATTAACACTGAAATATTATCCATGATTCTGACCAATTTAAATTTCTGCTTATCTTAATAAAAGAAAGTGGATATGCTTGCAAGAAATAAAATATAATTTAATGATTAATAAAAATTATTCCAAACAAAAATTTTATAAAAAGCTGAATTGCATTTATGTAGAGGAGAACAAAGACTAAAATAACGTGAATAACAATAGTAACAACAACCTGGAACAAGTAACAGAAATCATATTTAAAAATGTTTCATGTGGCCAGAATCAGTTTTTGTGGAAAAAGGTACTACAAAGGACAATTTGTCAGTGTCATTGTCTCATAATAAGGCAGACGTGTCTGCAAGTATCTGACATGATGAATTTGAGACTTTTTTGGTAATTATTTGTACCTGATGTTTTTCTGGTGCAGAAATATATGCATAAATCATTTTAAAATTTTTATTAGGATATATTCATTGTACAGGAGGGATTCAAAGTGACAATTCCAAAGAGGCTCACTATCTCACTCTCTCCCTTGATCCCTCCCCGGCCCACTTTAAACTATTGCAAGAGGTTTCTCTTTTCTACTTCATATAAGTATATGAAGTCCATTAAGTACTCATCTTAATCTTCTTAGTTTAGCTTTCTTAAGTTCTGCCACGGGACAGGACTTTTTAATAGTGCTGTCTTGTTATTAGTATCTAAGTTGATGTTCAAAGGGATTTCTCAATGTATCCCACTGTGAGTATTCTTTACTATGGTCTTTTCAATCCCTTCCATTACTCTCCCTTACCCCTTTACCTTCCACCCCCATTTTTCAACAGCTTTCAATATACATCCGATATCCTCTTCCTTCACAGATTTTATGTTTTATAATATTATTGATGCTCTATCATCCTCTTTTCCTTTCCCTCATTCCCTGAGTTCCATAGAGAAGTTCCACTATTACAAACATGTTCTATATATGAACTTTTATATGATGATGCTTGTTTTTGTGTGTATGTTTATATTTTGTATCCCTCTTCTTTGTATGAGAGAAAACATGTGGCCTTTGTCTTCTGAACCTGGCTTACCTTTCCTTAACATGATGTACTCCAACTGCATCCATTTACCTTCACACTGTCATTCATCCTTATGGCTAAGTAAAACTCCATTGTGTATATATACCTCATTTTCTTTATCCATTCAGCATGACAAGATCTTTAAAACTTCTAAGAAACTGAGACAAGTGATGGAAACTCTCACCCATAGGCAAATTCCATGGAGATACATGTAAATATGTTATCTAAAGTATTTCATGGCTGTCACTTAATCCAGAATATCCTAGGTAGGGAGCAGTTTTATCTTAATCAAATGTGAAATGTAGTTTTCTCCATCTTTCTTGTATTTTATCCAGCTTTTAATTGTTGCAACAAAATACCTGAAAGAAAAGGTTTATTTTGGCCCACAATATCAGTGATTTCAGTTTACAGTTGTTGGCCAGCTTTGTTGTTTGTGGGCCAGTGGTGAGGAAGGATATCATGGCAGAAGGGTACGGTGGAGGAAATCTGCTAAGCCCATAGTAGCACGGAATCAGAGAGTTGGTGGGGTAGAAGGCCTGGGGACAAGTTACACTCTTCAAGGACATGTTCTTGTTTACCAACTGCCTCCAATTTAGCCCCACCTCCTAATAGTCCATCCAGCCATGAAGTCATCAATGGATGTTCATTGACAAGGTCTACCCTTATGATCTATCACTGCTCTATAGCACCAGCAACTTTGGACCAAACCTTCTGAAGCACACTTCATATCTAAACAATGACACCTTGCTTAACTTGTACAAGTATAGAGACTTACATATTTAAATTATGTAAGGTGCTCTGTTACATCCTTCTTTTTCATTAATTGATTTTGTCTTATTAAAAAACATGAAATGTATACTGTTATGACACTTTGTAAGTGGGGAAATATTCAGTAAAACTCTTATACTTTCTATGTAAGTGACAGCATACTACATAAGACCACAAAACTTAAGTTTTATAATCAGAGTTTAAAGCCAAGTACTCTAATTCCAAAGACCTTGAAATCATGCATAACCAGTGATAGAGATGAGTCTCCTTCCAGAAGCATACTATACGATGACATTGTTATTATTAACAGTAATGTTGAGAGGAGATAAGGAATTGCCATGATGGTGGGAGAGAGGGAGAATCTATACTGGTTTATTACTGAAGGAGATTGCATTTGAAGTACAAATAGTATATATGAACCTGTTTGGTTGGTATAAGAAGGGTTGGGTAAAGGCAAACTGTTATGGAGCTCTCAATATTTGCTAGATATTGTATTATATTCAAAATTTTCATGACATTTCATCTTCCAGAAAACCAAATTAGGTAGATATTAGCATTTCTATCTTAACTGTAATAAGCTAAATTAAAACAGATAATATGAACTCCACTTAATCTGAGAATTTAGTCATTAATAATTCATTAGATTATGAAAATAAACCATCCATAAGCCTTTCTACATGCACATAGGAATAGAACCCCAAGACTACAGTTTAGTCTTGGTCAGTTGTGGGTGCTCTACATTCTTTCTGTAGTGTACTTACTAGTTCTTACAGGCTGATTGTATAACACAGAATTGGTGCAAAAATGTTGCTGAGAGAGGAAGGAAGAATGACAGTCAGTGTGTCCATTCCTCCTTTGGGAAGGTGCCTATTGCCTAAATCCCAAAGGGTGCTATGATATCTCTACTTCACTTGTATTGTACCATGTGTACAGCATTACTTAATGAATTCTTTTGAAAGTTACTCATGGCTGGGTGTGGTGATACATGCTTATAAAAACCAGTTACTTGGGTGGTAGAGACAGATGGATGGTGGTTTGAGATAAATCCAGGCAAAGTTATTGTAAGACCCTAACTCAGAAACAAACTAAAAGAACAAGGAATGGAGGTTTAGATTAAGTGGTACAGCACTTGCCTAGCAAGCATGAGGCCCTCAGTTGAATTCCCAACACCACATGCACACATACACACACACAAAAGTTGTCAGTGAACATAGGATGCATTATAAAGAAAAATACAAACTTCACAATCATCAGTGATCATTTTCATTATTAAATATATATTTTCAGAAGTCCTGGTAAGTAATTAGATTTTTGAAACAAACTTAGACATGTTGAGTAAGCCATACTCCACTTTTTATTGTTCTCATTCCTTCTGATAAAGAACAAGTTTCATGGTATGGTAGTGATATAAGTGTTTATATTCAAATAACATTTTAAGCATGTATTTCTTAGTTTCCCTTCTGATAAAGAACAAGTTTCATGGTATGGTAGTGATATAAGTGTTTATATTCAAATAACATTTTAAGCATGTATTTCTTAGTTTTCCCTGTCATTATTTTGAGATTAAAATAGCCAAATATAATATATAGGGTACTTTTTCTTTCATAAATTTTCTACATTCTTTTTCCACAAGTTTCAAAAATAGATTTAAAATTATATTCACCAAAGCACAATTTATTAGATTGCTCTTTTTTCTTGTGTTATTCCTTCCTTTCTAATTTATTATTCTACCCAACTTCATATTTTCTTCAGTTTTATATCTAATGTAATTCCTTGTTTGTTGTCTGTTTCACTACTATCTGTAAGAATAATAATATCCTATCTTAAAAATGCACAATTATTTATTAAATATTGCATTAAATTTTTTTGGGACATTATCAACTTAAAAGCTTAGAAATGATATTTTATAATAAGTTTGTATTGAAGATGGATAGGCTCCATATATATCAGGGCCTTTTCTCTTATGTTTATCACTACTAGTCTAGAAGAATACTGTATTTCATTTCCTTTGTTACAAAGCTATTAACTTGGTTTTTGACATTGTGTAGCCTTTATCAGCACTAATTTCCACATTGAAAGCATGTTTTAATATTTTTATTATATCAATGAACGTTCTCAAGAGGAAAGAAATTCTCTGAATAGCTCAGCCTCTTAACATTAAATCAGTGTAAAATTTACCAAGACAACCATTCAGCTTTCCATAATTCCAAATATGGGATTGATGTAACTGGAATATTTGACTGAGACATATAATTTTCAAAAATATTTTACATTAAAAACTTTATGAAAGTCTTAAGCATTTTATTAAATATATACTTATATATGTGTGTTTATGATATATGTGTAGATATATGTTATTTGTGGCTCAGTCTTAAATATGCATGAAACTTATTAACATTAAGTACTAACTAGAAAGCCTTATTTTCATTATCAAGTAATAGCATTGTTTTTGGTTTTATAAATATATGTATGCATATAATTTTTTATAAAATTCAGTAACTCCCATAATGATTTAAATACCACTGACACTAGTGAAAACCTGAGAGCTTTGCATCAACTAAACATGATGGGGATTTAAAATTTTTTGTTTTGAAATTTCTTTTGATTTTTAAAAAAAAATTATGTTTTAGCTGTGTGTGGCAAAGTCTGCTCATAATAAATTCACATATAAGGTAGGGTTACTGTATAATTCTAATTATATCAATAAGAAACACATGCTTTATGCTATGTAACACTCACATTCCTTTAAATTTTATATTTCTGATTATTTTCTCTCTGTGATTTTCCTTTTCTTTGTAATTGGTATTAAATAAATATTTCTTGTTGAATAAATCCTTGAATGTAATCATTTTTGCATATCACAACTGAAATGCTAACTTTTAGCTGAACACAGAAGAACAACATGCTCTGAAAGTAAAGCTATACTTTCAAACAAAAATTCTATCAAGCCACCCCAATGGTATTTAGAAAGAAATTCAGAATTGCTAGCTTTTTCATTACATCAGTTAAATTTTCCTGGGTAATCACCAGAAAGCAAGTCAAGAAGAGAAGTGAATAGTAAACCATCACAGAATTGAAAAGGTAGCAAATTTTTAACTTTGCATTTTGGTTCTTCTTTATTTTCAATTCTTCAGGAAAGAAAATGGGGCTTGAATATCCAACAAGTATACCTGATGCCATGATCTTAAGAACCACCTTATGTTTCTGCCAAAACTTTCTCCCATGTTTCTGTAGATAGAAATGAAGCCTTGGCTTATTTGCTATAATAATCCTCCATTAGAAGATAACCATATTTCCTTCTTTTCTCATTTTATCCTAAATAGACTTTTTCAAAATAATATAATCAGGAGAATCATTTGTTGAAACTTTTAGTTAAATAAAGAGAATACCTTTGAAATATAGTACAATGTCATGAACTGCTCATCACACTATAGACAGAAAGATAATAAAACCTGGTTGTGGTCTTTAAGGACCTCATATTCTAGTGCTATAACAGAGTAGTTGCTTTTGATCTTATCAGTAGGCATAACATTTGTTTATGCTTAGGGAATTACTTCATGTCATTCAAAGTCATTGAGGAAAATACCTTTGAGCCAGACAGCATTAAACAGCATTTCCTGTGATAACTGCTTTCCTTAAACTTTTGATAAACCTATAGTAACCAAAACCAAAACATTTTCCCCCAGACTCTGAACACCTCAGAAACCTGTCATTTTATCTGTAATCCGTACACTCTTAATTAATGCCCTCCTTCTTTATAATTTATATACACTGTACATATCCCATCTTCTCTGTTCAAGTGTTACTTTTAAATGCAAGTATGTTTGTCTTATGTTTCTTTATATCTCATTACTAAAAGCTATGTGCAAAATTAGTTTTTTTGAAATTACATATCTTGTTCTTTAACTTATGAGATGGTGGGAGTGCAGGAGAAAGGAACAATGGATATCACAGAGCAGTGCCTAGCACAAAGAGATTATCTAAAATGAGAATGTGAGGTATTAATGTAATTTATTTGTTCTCAACTAGATTTCAGTCACTAATTCTAGTAAAATATTTCAGTAGGAATGTCATTCAATCAATACAAAAGGAAGGATATTTTATGTGAATATGTGTATATATGTATATACATATATTTATATGATGTATTAACTATTGCTGCACAGCAACAACCAAACAGTAGCCCTTTCCAGCACAATCAGAGCATGGTATAGCTGGATAAGTGAGACTGCTCGCATATCAAGTGGAAAGTTCACCTATGATCCAGCTTCTTAAGAAGGTCATACCTATATTTTTTAACTCAAAAATTTATTTTACTTTTAATTTTTTATTAGTTTATAATACTTGTAAAGGAGATTTCATTGTGACATTTCCATGTATGTATATAATGTATACCACTTTGGATCATCCACTCCACTGTTCTCCTTCTTTTCGCTTCCCTTTCTTAAAGTGACTTCAACAAGCTTCAATATTACACATTCACATGTGTAGAACAAAGTTTACCCTTTTTACTCTCTTCATCTACCTTCCCCCTTCTACTAATACTGTTCCCTTAATATGACCTGTTCTGTATTCCTGTCCTTCATAGTTTGAGTGCCTTGAATTCACAATTTTAATAACAGAAAAGAGTAGATTTGGTGGTTCCAACAAATATTTCTGCTAAGCCACCATGTTATCAATAAGTGTGTACAATATTAATTTCTGGAAATTCTGTTAATTTTCAAAATTTTTATTCAGTTGGGAGGGAAAAGTGGAAAGACAATATCGAATTTTCACCAATGCTATTCTATCATCTATCTATCTATCTATCTATCTATCTATCTATCTATCTATAGTTATATTAAGGCTTAATATAACTTCGTTATGGTGGTGTCTGGGTAGAATGGCTTATGCCAGAGGATAATCTGATTTACTCAAAGTATACTGACTTAAGTGTTAATCTTCTCTAAAAAACTAATGCTTGAAGGAATATCTATATACCTTAGTGTTGTCAAGTTGACACAAATTTAACCACCACATCTGATAATTTTTTTTCCACTGGGACATCTTATTTTTCTCCAAGTTTAGTTCATGGGACATGGTGTTCTGTATGAAGACCCTTTAATAAAGGGAAGCAGAGATTGAAACTATACACTGTTTTCTTGGTTATGTCATTGCTGTTTATCATATTATATCCATTTATACATGGTATACATTATACAATAGAGGTCTAATAATTCCCACTGAATAACTAATGTCTTAAGGGTAAAAGATAGTAGACTTCTATTACATGAAGTGTAGAAAGAAATTAACAGACTTGCTGAGAGTCAGTAACTCATGCTTGTAATCCTAGCTACTCAGGAAGCAGAGATCAGGAAGATCACAGCTTGAAGCTAGCCTGAGAAGATATTTTGCAAGATCCTATCTTGAAAAAACCCATCACAATAAAGGGCTGGTGGAGTGGCTCAAGATGTAGGCCCTGAGTTCCAACCTTGGTCCTGCCAAAAAAAAAAAAAAATACTGATGAAAGCTAGGAATGCAGTTAATAAATGAGATCAAAAGAAACGCATTAAGATTTTAGGTAAAGGCTGAAGATGATTTTCTTCAATTGGGCCAACAGGAAGGTAGTGGTGAAAATCTTTGGTGCTACCGGTTTCTAACATGACCAGCAGTTTGATGGCATAGCAGTTTTCTGAGAATATGACAAATCTTGTCATATTTTAGCCAGTATCTTTAATATATAGTGCTTTATTATTAATTGTTCATATATGACAATTTTTTACTTCTAATTTTTATAGATTATCTATTGCTTTCAAGGACTGTATGTCTTTTTCCAGCTTTCCAATTTGTGAATTTCTATATACACATACTTACTTTTTAACTTCTTCTTTCACTCTGTGCAACAAATCCTCTCATGTCTTCAATTTTAGGTATGATAACAAATATCTTACCACTATGCTACTTTTTTTTTTTTTTTGCGGAACTGGGGCTTGAGCCACTCTGCTGCCCAATTTTTGGTGATAGGGTTTCTCAAGACAGGGTCCCACAAACTACTTGCCTGAGCTGCCTTTGAACCATGATCCTCCTATCTCTGCCTCCTGAGTAGCTCGGATTACAGGTGTGAGTCACTGGTGCCCAGCTCATGCTACATTTTTTACATTAGATGAATACATACACAGGAAAGTTTTCACTGGTATAATGTCTTTTTCCAGAGAAACTAACGTAGACAAACTCTAAAGTAGTGAAAATTAAATGCAAAGTCTACTAGCTTTATGCAGTGATGTAAAAAGGAGGCACTGTCACGCATATGCCTTCCATTTCAGTTTATAAAACGCCTCATTCAGATTACAGAAGTTTGTGCTTAAGATTATTGTTTTCTGTCCAAAAGTCCTCACAAATTCATTATTTTCTGTTATATTTAAATTGGTTAAACACACTTCTTGGAGTGAAGCAATTCAGAAAGACATTTTGAGATACTTAAATATAACTCTGTCTATGAAATTTTATAGTGTGAATAGATCCGAGTTCTACTTTTTAAAGTATGTCAAGTAAATTATTCCTCTTAGATTTTCCACTCAAAACTCCCTTTTAGTAAAATAATGGAATTGTGTTTGACCTCTTATATTTATCAATTACTTTATGAAAAATATATTACATTTCTTCTGGATCAACATTAACACTTTCAGTTGTTTACCAAAGGCTTAAATTCCATTTACTTGAAAAAAGTGTAACAACCTATAACACCCTATGCCTATCTGCTAGGCACAATGAGAAATATGAGAAAGTATAAGAGGGCGTCTACTTCATGTTCTGATGGAATAGTTGACATATTAGCATCTGTTGTTGTTTAACTAATTACCAATAGATTAAAACAGGATAAAAATTTTTTTATTGGTTTAAATGTCAAAAGCCTAAAATGACACTTTGAACTGTTTTTTCAGGAGGGTTAAGGGGGAGTTTCTGTTCTCTTGAGTTTTCTAGCCATTTGAGTGGCTCACATTTCTAGTTCATGGTTGCATTATTCTGACCTTTACAGCTGCTGCCTTATTTTCTTCTCTAATTTATTGCATTAAACACTCCTCATGTCTAACAAATTGTATGCTAGTACATCACATTTGGCTCTAGTAATGACTGTGCTCACAATTTGTTCTCTTGACTTATTAGTATCATAAAGGTAAGGATAATGGTGCTATGAGATACTTTCATATGTAACTAGAAATATGTTTCATATTCCAAATAATCAAAAATGGTACCCTCTGTACTGTTTAACCAGTAGATAGGGAAAGGGTAGTTACAAAATGTTTCTTCTGCTTTCAGTGTTATTTGGATTCTCTTACTTTCTTTTCATAAAGAATGTGTGCAAATGGAGAACATATGTGTATAAATTACTCCCTAAGAGGCTGCGTGGTATTTAAAATATTCTGTAAACACAAATTATTAGTAATGTGTTTCTGTATTACTATCTAGAAATGAGATGACTTGTAAACACTAAAACCACATCAAAGAAAGAGTACATGTTTTCAGGTCACCACAGAACTTTCATGAAAAAATTATAAATGCAAATAAAATGTTGCCTGATGTATTTAAAAATGTGTGGTGGTTCTAAAATATTTTAAACCCTGGCATAAGACCTCTTCTCTATAAGTTGAATAATACTGGAATTTTTAGTTAAGTCATGAAAATAATTAATGTAATTACTTACATACTCTTTTTAATATTAACTTACTTGACAAAATTAAACCTAATCCATTTTGTTTATATTTTAGGTTCATTTCTTTTCATACAGACTCTTTTTCTTAGATTAATCTGTGTGGAAACTCTATAGCTATATTTACATATGACATTTTCTGTATTAAACCATGCCAGAGTTAAACCAATATGCAGTATAATGTAATCTTTTGTATCTTTTAGCTTCTTTGCATTTTACTGTTGAGTGCATTTTCATGCAACTCCAACAATAATAACAAAATAATTCTTGATGTTTTTTAATCCTCCCTCTCTCCCTGTGAAGATGCAATGAGTTTGTAACATGCTGTGAAGTCTGAATTGTGCCTCTGAGCCGTGCTTGAATGAAGTCTTACTGAATAAACTCTATCAGGCTTAACTCTGCTATCTTGTACATTATCTCAGTAAGAGGCTACCTGGGGTCATGTTCTGTATTAAGTAGTTTTAATTTGTTAAGACACTGTATTATTCCATGAAAAAAAATTTATTTTTTACAGTTAATATGGAGTAGAAAATGCAATCACCTACCACTTACACTGACCAAATCAAGGGCAAATATTTTGGATGGAGCAAGAATGAGTGTGAAAAAATACCACAAATCTTATTTAGATGGAAAAAAACAGTTTTAGGACACCACAAGGATAATAAAATATTGTTAAAGTGGTAACCTGAAGATGTGACATTAACATTAAATTTAGAAACAATGACTAGAGTGAATTTGGATAGTTCATTTCTGTAGCTCTCAATTTCCTTATCTATTTACTTATTTTATTTTCCTTATTCTAATTTATTTCAATATCCATGTGCTTGCATTCCCTTAGGGTATAGGGATAAATGCAGAAGATTTTTCCACATAATATCTATAGTTGGAAAAGTTTAAAAGGATTAGTAAACTCAAAGAGACAAATATTTTCAAAAACAAGATGGACAGAAAGACTCTGTAAGATCAAGAAACATTGAAGAAAGAGATGATTATATTTCTGCCCCATGCATGCAAGCATTTCTCTTGGAGCTATTACTGACAGGAGTAATAAGGCTATGAGATATAGTGGAATATTCAAGTTTTAAAGAAACTGCCAAATTATTTTCCAAATAATCTAAGGCTCTAACCTCACATAACTATTTATAAAAGACTGCATGGCTTATGTTCTCTTTCATCATTTGATATTGTCAAAATTCATTTATTTCCAATCCATTCATTGGGAATAGCCTCATTAAGACTGATTTGTACTTCCCTCAGTGCTTATATTCTCTGTGTTTATTGGCCATATGTAGTTTCTGTTCTCTGTGTGTGGAATGCTTTTTTATAGAGTGATATTTTAAACAATTAGTAATGGGTATAGGAAAGACACCAAACACAAGGCCAATCAGAAAAGAAACTGGATATGAAGTATGTTAAACCTGTATTATGCTGTGCTGACTGAACAGTAACCCAAGCTTTCCATATCTTTTGTTCATTTCTGAAGGCTTACATGATTTTTTATTATTAATTTACAGCTTGAATATTTTACACACCAATATTTTATCAAATATGTATACGATAGACATTTCTGCCAGGTGTAGATTATCATTTTTACATAAGATTTTAATTTTAATGTTTAATTTATCAAACTTTTACTAAGATTCACATTTTTTTATTCCTCCTGCTCCATGTTGTTTAAGAAATCATATACCAACTTCTGAAGGATACTTTCCTTTATTTTCTCCTAAATGTTTGAGATAATTCCATTAAGTTGTTAATTAATTAAATGATCTGCATTTGAAATCTATGAATAACATGAAGCAGAGGTCTATTTTCATGCTTTTTCTTTATGTATGAGTTTTTCTACTAATTTAAAAAAAAGATAACACTTCTAACTCCTTATAAAGTCTTGTTTAGGCCACTTACTTTCATTTTATCTCTTTCTCTTGATGAATTTTGCAAGGATTTGAACTGAATAATTTTTAAAATTAATGCTCATTATATTTTTAATTATATTTATATATATATATATCTAAATAAATTTCTGAATTCAATCTTCTTAACTTTCTTTTCTTAGAATTGCTATCTTTTAAAATTTTTATATGCCTTTAATTGTATATTCCAGAAACTTTATCTTACAATTTCTGTGAAGTCATCCTCTATTGTTTTTTATTTCAGTATGGATTTCTTCTCTGAGCCAAGGTTTATTCCTTACTTTAAGATACACCTGAATATGACTTCCATCAAACTTTCTTTTGGTCATTGAATAAGTTCAAATCAGTCAATTCCAGCAAAACTCTCAGTTCAGGATTTCCCTCACCCCTCTTCTTGTCTTATTTCTACCTTTCACAGGCTTACATTTGGACAAGCTGTTGCGAGGGGAGAGTGATGCTGTACTAGGACAAAAATCATTTTCTTTTGACTTCATTGGATTAATAAGTGCTCATATACCTGTCTGGTTCAGATGTCTGTGATTTTGCTCTTCTCAAACTCTTTTGTGACACAAGAAAATTCTATACAGCATCCGAAATCCTTCTAATAAAAATGGAACATTGTCACTTCTAATCTGCATACAAAAGGCTGTTTCTATGTCCCGAAGTGAGGGTGCATGTATGTATTCCCATATTTGGTGGAAATATCTCTGATTAGTAGTTGGTTTAAAAATTTATTTTCAGGTATTGAACTTTAGTGAGAGCTTATGACCTATGCAAATTTGTGGCTAAAGGATTCATGAAAAGTAGTTTCAGTGCAAAAATAAAATACCCGAGAACATTTTCTTTCATTTTATAAATTCATTTGTAATTACAAATGAATTTTTAAAATGATAAATGGTACTCTAATAATTATTTAGATTTTTGTCATTGTAATATTGTCTTCTATCATGGATTGATAAATATCTTAATAACTCATTTGCTTCTTTTGTTGTTTACATTTCTGTAAGTTTTATTTTCCATTAATATTTACATGAATATTATTGTGCTTTAAAATATTTTTTTCTTCATTGCATATGTTGTACATCTTCTTAGTTCAAAGCCAGAGTTAGGCATTATTAGTTTAGGTACCTATATCCTATAGTTTATTGAAGAGTTTTATACCAGTATTTATTTTAGGTTTTTGTTTATCAACCTTAGCTGTTGGTTGTCATGTGGATTTTTGTCATGGTCTCTGCCTTCACATGGGGTTGAGTGGAATAACAATAGGCTATTAGGAAGTGCTGAGACAACACTGTAAAACCTCAAACACAAACATTTAAAGACACTTCCTCTATGTCTTTATAAGCACGTGTGTGTATGTGTGTGGTGCTCTAATAAATTATGTTTTATTTTGTAGCACGAATGTCTTATTTGTCTATACTCATCTTTACTAGTTATGCTTCTTGAGGAAATAACTTATATTTTAAAACTTTTTCTCATCTTAAGCTTCTATATAAACCTGTCCTTCTCATGATAAAATAGTAATCCATACTTCCATTATTTGTTTTATACTCTTGCTGTTGGGTAAAGTGACATTTGTTACTAATTATAAATATATTTAGATCCACTTTCCTTTACTACATTGCTCCTTCATTCTCCTTAATTTGTTTTCCTTTCAAAGAACATTAATGGCTTAGTTTTTAATAGCTTTGCTTTGTTTCTGAGAAATCATATTGTCTTCCCTCAAATAAGATAAAGTCATTTGAGTTTATCTGCACAGATTCCTTTTAGAGTATAGTGGCAGCTCATCTTCTACATTAAGTATAGACTTAATAAATTATCCTCAGAAACTAGAAATATTGGACCTATTACTTCAACCATTTAATCTATGTACTTTAAGAACATAAAAATTCTTTTATAACACTAATACTGCATTTTCACTTACATTTTTGTAATTCATTACCACTATGAAAAAACAAGTGGGTCAAGTTTTAAAAATTGAACATACAACATGGTTTGTATACTTTATAACAAAATATAGAATTTTGCTTCTGATACAAGGTCTCACCATGCAGATAAGCCTGGTCTCCAACTCACAACATTCTGTCTCAGCTTCCTGAGTGTGGGGAGTACTTTCATCATTAAAAGGACAACTATGTGAAGGAATGCATATATTAAGTAATTTGATTTAGGCAAGCTACCACACACACACACACACACACACATATATATGTGTATATATATATATATATAATGAGTATATATTCAAAGTATTATACTGTACTGGAGAAATATAGTACACACACATATTTGTGCAATTTAATTTGTCAATTTAAAAAGCAAAGAAAAAGGCTAATCTTGCATCAACATGAATAAGGAAACCTCAGTAAGAGAAATCTCAAAGGCATGGCTTTAGAAGCTGGTTGTTTTTAAAATTTTGATTAACATATAATAATTATTTGTAGTACAGTATAGTATTTCCATTTGTGGAATACAGTGTAATAGTGGGTACTGATCAAATGAAGGCAACCATCATTTTCATCTCCTTAACATTTCTTTACCTTTGGAGCTTTTAAGTTCTATTTTAGCTTCTCATAAAATTGATAATTGGTCATTGTAAACAGTAGACACCCCACTATGCAGTAGAGCATTTGATCATATTCTTCCTTCATAACTCTGTTTTGGTCCCTGTTATTCACCCTCCTCTGCCTCCCTTCCAATCTTCCCTTCAGTGATCACTATTCTACTTTCTTCTATTTGAGTATCTTCTGCTTCTGCATATGAAAGAAAAAATGTAGCATTTGTCTTCCTGTGCTAGCATAGCTTGTAAAATGAAAATTTAAAAAATTAAACTTTACCATGATTAATTAATATTATGAGGTTTTTCAGGAGTTAGAGAATGACAAAATTATCACCTTATGAAAAAACTTTTTTTATGATTGTCAGAGATAATTGAAATAATAACCCAAGCTAACTTTTACTTATGTGACCTAACTAGTTTTGTTTGCTCTGAGGATTCTCCAGTCTGGTTTCTATTTTATTTTATATTAACACAATAAATAAACAGTAAAACTAAAATTCTCAATACAACTTTCCAAATGTTCAATATGATATTAAATGATCTAAAAAATAATGAAAGTCAATTCTGATTCAGTGATTTTTCCTCAGTGGGGTACTCCATTTTGTTAATTGCTAACAGATCTTGGGGTATCTAAAACAACACTCATAACTGCTCATAGATAATTAAAACAATGTAAGAAAAATTAAAAGCAAATGTCAACATTCATTAATTAATGGACTATGTTCTACTGAAAGCAAAAATCACTATATAAGACTAACTCTGTCAGAATCTCAGTCTTTTTCTAATATACTAAATGTGAGTGGTAACCTAGAGAAGGAAAAGGTACTGAAGGGCAAGAAATTATTTTAGCTCTCTAAATTGTATTTATGTGTCCTAAAATAATTAAAACAGTTCCAAAGTGCCTAATATAGAGCATGTATGTCACAGTTCATCCTTGAATTGATGAATAAATTTGTGTGAGGGAAATAAATGACTTAATTGTTTTGGAGTGGCAGTCATAATTACCTGTTTTATATGATTTTTCAGTAGTATTTAAGGAATTTATGTCCGGTTTAAAAAGAGGAAATAGCACAGGAACAGTAAAATTTTTAAAGACTCTTTTATGCAATAATTTATGAAGATTTTCTTGAACAACTGGGGCTTCATCCTTTATTCTGCCCTCTGTATAGCTTAAAGCTAAAAAGTACAGTCTTGAAACTTTCTTACCAGATGAATCATACAAAAATAAAACCAGTAGCTTATTCCTGTGGTATTATTTTGAGATATGTGACTTAACAACTAGAAAGCATAGTCAAAGTGAAGCTTATTATGATTTGTTACACCACCACAGTTATTAATGTTATATAACACAAATAGGTCAAGTTTGAGTTTATATCACTGAGGATCAATGTCACCTTTACTGGTTGACTGATGAGAGATCACAGAATTGGATTACCAATGACTCCATCTGTTTCTTCCCATCAGTGGAGGCTCTGACCTTCCATTGCTTGGTAACTAATGCCAGTGATTGTTAAAATGATGATAATGCCTGGATTTGTGATTTAAGGGTCAAAAGAAAAGAAGAAATTTATCTGAATGTGAAGTGGATCCGTGCCTAGTTTGCGCTTTTAGATCTATGAGTATTTGGCAGTGTTCTATGAATAAAAGTATCAGAAGATATATAACTCTGCACTGGCACTAGGGAGGACAGACTTCAAATATCCAGGTTTCATACTTGGCAATGATTTCTGTTTACCACTAGTGACACAGAAGCATTCAGCAGTCATATTACCAAAGACCAAAGATCCCTAGAAAAGGGAAGATTCTCAATGGCTGTGTTGGTTCAGACAGTAGAGGTTCTTCCTGCATTTTCTAAGTAGATGTGTAAGCCTAGATCTTTCCAGATCCCTAGAGTGAACACTCAGGTACTAAAAGTGCCTGAGCTGAATTTGCCTGTCACTCCAGCATAATGCCAACTCTGAATTGGATATCAATTATTTAAACATGATTAAGAAATGAAATACTTATGGATCAACTGAATTCATGGACTGAGTGATGTCCTTATATTTATTTGGAATGTACTGAATTTTATTCCTTTCAAGCATTATTTTTAAAAGAAAGCAACAGGAACAAACATGATTCAAAGGCTCAAGAGATGGAAATGAGAAAAACACTATTAGATAAAGAAAAAAGACACAGGAGACAGTTCATAAAAGTTTTCATTGGCAGAACCAAATGACTCAAGTCATTTTTTGAGCAGTTTCCCAGGTCTGCTTATCTCCTTTCAGTATTACCACCTGTCATGCCCCTTTCAGGTTCATTCTCTGTTTAGACATTTCTATCTCTTTGCTGCTCCCTATTCCCTTTTCTTTCACCCAGACGATAGAGTAGATTGACCTAGTCAATGCATTCTGTTTAAATCTAGAGCACTAATGGCACATTTCCAGTTATAAATGAAAATTCCAAAGATTGCCTACTAACCTGAGTGATCTCCATCTAACACATGAAAGGGAGTCACCCCTTTGCTGAGTTGGTACACTAATTTAACATGTTTCCCATCAAAATTAAAGGACCTAACCTTTTAAGGCAATTGGTAACTGATATTAAAATGCAATAGTACAAGAGAAAAGAGGCAACAGGAGTAAAAGTGCTGGATTCCTGCATAATAGAATTATGATTTTTCTTAGTGAGTTTCCAAAATGACACAGACTAATTTCTAAAGGATAAAGGTTTATTAGGTTCACAGTTCTGCAGGCTGGAAAGAGCTACAGGAGATCTACAAGCTGACATGTCTGATAAGGTTCTCTTATTGATGGAGACTTTGCAGAGTCCCAAGGTTTTGCAGGGTATCCCATATCCAGTGTCTCAGTTTAGGACTCTCCTCCCATTCTCTAAGGTCACAGTCCTACTGGGTTAAGGCCCCACTATGTGGCTTCATTTATCCTTTGTTACCTCCCCAAATCCTACCTCCTAATACCATATCAAATTAAGTTTCCACCCTCCCTATGCCTTGGGATAGAAATTAAATCTCAGCAAGAATTTTTAGGTCTTCAAATCACCATCGGTTCTTTGTGTGGATGGAACTTTGGTAAGGATACTATATTTAGATAAGCTTTGAAGGCATATTTCTTTATCTTTCAGATTGGGGGGATTTAGAATGCTGCCATAATATACTAAAGTATTCATACATTGCAAATTATAACTGCACTTTTCCAAGGTTGTAGGATTTATAAGAAATAGTGTTATTTCTCCAAAGAGCACAGTAACTTATATAAATCATCAGTTCAACTGATTTATTATTCAGTGTGATTTAAAATTAGATGGGAAAAGAAGCAGGGGAAGAATGTTTGCCTGCCCATGATTATATTGAATTTTGCACATAAATCTACACATAGTTATAATATATCCATTCAGATAAATGCTCTTACTTAAGGGCTTACTTTTCAGATTATAGGATATACTGCATTTTAGATGAATTTTAACAAATTTCTGTTATTTAAAAAAATGTATCTCATGACGTATAGACAGACTTTGTCTTTTCTTAGGATAAGGCTTCTAAAATCAGATTTCCCTGATTAATTTTTCATTATGAATTATTCATAATTTATTCATTTTGAACCAAATAGACTGATATTACAGAACTCATAAAACAAGGTAGAAATGCAACACTAAATCAAAACCAGTCACTTTAAAAGCAGAGCTCTTCTCTTTTCTTGTGTTTTTTGTTCTAGAGAAGCTGTCAAATAGTACCACATACAACTGTACCAAATTAAAAAGGAGACAGTAATCTACTAAACTGTTTTCACATTCAAGTTTTCCATATACTCTAAATGCCATGCTTTAAAGTTGGAAAATCCACTGGAACATATCTGAGTAAAAGAAGATGGCTCTGTAAGGTAGAAATACACTTTAAATAATTTTATCAGTTTCTTGTGCTTTTTGCTTCTAATGTGAAAAAGAGGTCATATGTTTATCTATTGATTGTTATATAATACTTAATTATTTTAATGAATTCTGAAGGTGTTTGATAAGTGTAGCATAAAACCAAGGACTGAAAGTTAAAAAGTGTTTCCTAAGGTTAAAGAGGATTTTGAGAAAGAGTTACCTGTAGAAACTTATTCTGAGTAGACTCAGTCACTGTGAATTCTAGACACTATGGACTAGAGGAGAGGTCAGCACCCTGGGGTGTTACAGGTGAAGCCCAACTTTTTAAAGAAAACATTCCAATACCTAGGAATATGCATAGACATGGATGTTGATATATAGTTAGTCATGCTCTATACCAAAGTAATTTGATTTAGCTTTTCATAATCTATAATATGTGATGTGAGTTATCCCCAAAGTGATAAATAACAAAGAAGCTTATTGAGCAGCTAGTAAAGACTAAAAATTATTCTAAGTTTTTTACATGAATTAATTCACTAACAACACAAAACTGTATGGGACATATGACTTTATTGTGAACACTTACATATATATCTAGAAACTAACATGGAGAGAGTACATGCACTGGCTGCCCAGAGAGTACACTATCAGAAAGGATATGAAATCAGGTAACAAGTTCCAAAGATGACTAAAGGAAAAATAAGATCAAAATTATAAACAAGTTATTTTTTGCTCACAAACTAGAAATTTTAAAAACAATGAAGACATGAAACCCATTGTATCTATCATCTCAGAATTTAGATTTGTGCCATTTTGTCAGCTATTTTGTCATCTCTTCAATGATTTCAGCTTGCTGAATTTAAAAATATTTCAACCAAATTTAAATATGTTCAGCATTAGGAAGTCAACAGTGTATACTTTCTGTGCACTCCATAAAAGATAGACTGTTCTATTTTATTCTGTATTTATTATAGAAAAAGGTTTTTACTTCCTCTTATTTAAAAAATAACACACACATAAACTGATTCTAAAATAAATGACATTCCATCTCTTTCTAGGCATGAGTAGAAGAATCTACTTAATACCAATATTTCCTTTAAACAAGAGCTCTGAATTGCTTTCCGTGTATGCAAGAGAGTCAATATATCATTACTTTTAAAACAGATGTGGTGGTTCACACCTGTTATACTAGCTAATTGGGAAGTGGAAATAGGAGGATCATGGCTTGAGGTCAGCCCAAGCAAAAAATTTAACAAGACCCTAGCTCAATAAACAAGATGGGCATCCCAGGTACACAGGAAGCATAGGTAGGAAGATCATGGTATAAGGCCACCCTTTGTGTAAAATTATGAGTCCCTATCTGAAAAATTTTAAAAATGAAAGCAAAAGAGTTAGAGGTATAGCTCAAGTGGTTAAGTGCTAGCAAGCAAGAAGCCAGGAGCTCAAAGTTTTTGTTACATGATTGCAGATGTATAGTTCTTCAGGACCCTTTTGCAAAAGGGCAGCAATGATTTCAAAATCTTCAAATGTACTGAGTTGGGAGAAAGATGGAAAATAGAATGGCTAGCCGGAGGTCAGTATAGAGCAGACAGTTACCATGGGTAGCTGTCTTTGAGTAAAACAGTTATATAGAAAAGATGCTAAACTCCTAGAAATACAGATTACCTCTATGTAAAAATAATTCCTTCTATCCCTATTTTATATAAGAGGTTTTTATAAGAAAAACACAATTTAAGCCTAAGGAGTTTTTTAACCATATTTTGATTTATCTATCTATCTATCCATCTATCTACCTATTTATCTATCTATCTGAGAGAGAGAGAATTGTGCTGGTTGGGGGTACATTGTGGCACTTACAAAAGTTCTTGCAATATATCAATTATGTGATACTTGAATTCATCCCCTCTACCATTCTCCTTTATCGTCCCCTCCCCACTTTCCTATAACAGTTTCAACAGATCTCATTTTTTCATTTACATACATGTGTAAACAGTATATGTACTGTATTCAATTCTTCCCTCTCCCACTGGTAACACCCCCCCATTCAGGACCTGCTCTGCCCTCCATTTTTGATCTTGTAAAAGATAAAAAGTGATATTCTTGTTTGTGTAAAGATCCACAGGCAGTATCCTTGAGACAATTCCATGTGTATATGTATTATAACTCAAATTGGTTCATCTCCTCTATTTTTCTTCTTCTGGAATATGGCTTTGAAAGATAGATTTGGAAAGAAAAGATTTTAGTCTGGACCTATGGGAAAAAATAGAACAAATTAGTAATAGAAAAAGTAGCTATTATTGACAATATTTCATGGCTAATGTGATTTTCATTGATGTCAACTATCTATTCATATATTTCACCAAAAAATTTTACTTATGTCCTTTTCTAAGGTTCTTTTTTACAGGCTAGGTAGAGAAAACATAGATATTTACAGAGGACACAAGCATGGATGATTTCCTAATGCCTATATTTCAAGCCTTTACTAGTGGAATGAAACAGAGGTACAGGTGTCATCACAGGTGTGTCTGGCCTGAGTGGAAGTAAGTCAGTCTGGTCCAATACATATCCATGCTTCCAACCAGGGTAACAGGAAATTTAGTAAGTATAGCTGACACTTGAAATGAATCTCACAATCTTGAAAAGACCATTTTTGATGTAGTTGAATATAAAAGTATTAAAAATGTAGATAACATTTTCCCCCTCACAGTCATTATCAAGCTTCTTCAAGTAGATTAAAATACACAGCACATTGGTTTTGGCATTACACATGTGTGGTGTGTGTGTGTGTGTGTGTGTGTGTGTGTGTGTACTTCCTCTTTTAACTTCTCCTCACAGTCTTAGACCCATTCATTAAAAGTAATCACAGCATTGCAAGCTCTGATATACCTGAAATTTCAAATATATTAGCACTATATCATTTTAGTGTATCATATTTGTGTTTGCATACATTTAAAGAATCTTCTTTTTTGATTAATGAAGTGCACTAATGATCAGAAAATAGCATTAAAATTACAAATGAAGAGAATTTATCTATGAAATATTTGTGAACGGATCCAGATTTCTTAATGAATGAACAGAGACATTAATTTGCTACAAGAGAGAGTTGTCTCCTCATGTTTCTACTCAGATCTTAAATCTGAATAGAAATTTCCTTTGTCAGTGATATGTGATCGATAATGGCAATGGATGCTTCTACGGACAATTCGAGGAGTTTTCTTTTTTCACTCTCTAAAAGCATCAAAGTAGACAGCAACTTGCTGAAACAGCACTTATCACTTAAAGGATAAATGGGTAAAACCACAGAGTGAAGTATGGGTGTTCTTACATCTTATTTAGTGAACTACACTCTTAAAATATAGTGTAGTCAATATTAAAAATTGAGGCATAAAATAACTAATTAAATCAATAAGCACATTTTGGAAGTTTTGATAAGCCAAAGCAAAAACTCCTCTCTCTGGGGTAATCATATGATATATTGGTAGCATCTATGTCAAACATAGTAAGATTTTTAATTCTGTGTCTGATAAACTTAAATGCAAATTAGAATTGATTTGAACATAAACAATATATTATATATACACTTTGTCCTCTTGTTAAGTTTCAAACTTAAATTTTCTTTATTGCTGTGTTAGACTTTAATTTCTGCACATTTATTCTTTGAAGAAATAGTTTTTGTGGCTGTATACTACAAAATATCACCTTAGTGTTTGATATATTAATCTATTTGTATTGTCTGTTTTACTTGAAGCTTAGGAACACATATATCATACTACATCAGTGAAAATATTTTTGTCCCAGGGAGTTTAATATTATATACCAAATGAAGACAAAAAGAAAATAAATATTATGAGGTAGACCACTTGCTCTGATAAGCTTTGAGATATAACTTTAATAAACTAGAGGCCATATTTTCAATGGAAATTTATTATCATGGTAATAAATGTTAATAATATAGTTATTTTTTAATCCTCTTGTCTCAAACAGTTGTCATTCCTTTTCATTATAAGAAGAGCCATCTCTGTTGCTTTATGTATATGACCAACAGCTATATCCCACAGTGCACAGCATGCTGTCCCAACTGCTCATCCAGGCTGCAATTAGGAAAAGGCTCAACTGAACAGCAAGTTTTGAGAATGCCAGCTCTTAGTCTTATAGAAGTTCTCAGAATGCTCAGTATTCTTATTTACAGTGTGAATTTCAAAAAAATTGCAATGACATTCAATATATCACAAAATTTGAAAAAGATATTTTACTCTATATTATTGAGTGAATGTACCTTAAGAAATGTTAGAATCTGGAGCTTCATGAAATTAATGTTAGGCTACTGTTACTAATTTTAAATATCCCCTTACATTTTTATTTATATGCATCAGATTAATATATTATTATAAAATGTGGAAAAAATTATTTGAAAAATAATTTCAAAGGATATCACTTAGGAAAAGTCAGGTAACTTTGGTTCTATTTTTGTCAATCTACAGTTCTAGACACATACTTATAACACCTGAAATATTTCAATTTTCATATATTTTATTTACATGTATATACATATTTAGTAGTTTTATAATCTATCTTTGGAATTGAATTTTTATAATATTTTTTCAGTTATTTACTGCTGAAGAATATATTATTTAATTTACAAATAATACAATAACAAATGTGAGTAAAATGCAATGACAGTACTATGCATACTAGTCAGAGTAGCATCAATGATGGATAGTTTCATTCATTATAGCCTCAAAGTGAATGTGGCCATTGGTTTCTGAGAGCATGAACATGGTGACAACATCCTCACGGTGAAACACTTCTCGAGAATAAAAGGACTGAATTAATATGTGTGATGCCACAGATAGATATTAAAAGTATTATGCCAAGAAAAATGTCAACCACAAAATATCCAATTATATAAAATACTACAAACAGCAAAATTATGGTGATGAAAGCATATGAGTTCTATCAGAGTTAAGGGAAATGATGAATTGCAAAAGGCCATTGATGCCTTTTTGTGGTGACGTAAATATTCTACATTAGGATTGTGGTAACACATGATTTGTAAATATTTGTCAAAATGAAAAAATATGTATGCTTACAGAGTTTAATTTCCATGTGAATTTGTCTCAGTTAATAGTGTTTATGTCAAAAATGTAAAAAGCCTCTTCCATGTAGCCTTTATTATCATCCCATCTCTATCTATTGCATTTCTACTATATCATACACATAGTTCTGTCATAGTACTTATTCTTTAGTGTTTTATAAATGTTTGTGGACCCAACTAAGTTGTAAATTTAGAGAAAGAAAATATTTTATCTACCTCTCTATGTCATTTATTTCCAAAGAGCAGTTTAAAATTTTTAAAATTGTAAAATTTAAAAAATTTTATATTTTTATACAAATTTTAAAAACAACCTGCCAAAGTGTGAGTTCAATATATGGTTTAGGGAAAGTGTATACACCTCCTGGAACCCCCTATGACATATCTAGAACCTCTGCAAAAGACATGATGGCTTATTAAAATATTTTGAAAATGATCATTAAAAAATAAAGGCAACATTATGGTTGTGTAAACATTGTACTTGGGATGTGGAGATGGGAGCACTGTGTTCAAAGTCAATTTAGACAAAGAAGTTAGTGAGACCTTATCACAAAAGAACAAGCCACAGGTGTTGGTACATATCTGTATTCCTGGCTATTCAGGAGGTGGAGATAGGAAGATTGAAATCTAAGCCTTCCTGGACAAAAGCACACAATCCTGTCTAAATAAATAACTGAAGTAAAAAGGGCTGGAACCATGGCTCAAGTGGTGGAACACTTGCCTAGCAAGTGCAAGGTTCTGCATTCAAAATCTCAGTATTGCCAAAAAATAATAATAAAAAGGCAATATTTATGCAGCAAAATCAAATTGCTTGATATATTTAAATTTGCCTATCCTTAGCCCAAGATGAACCCTCAGTTCAAGATTCATCAATTTTTCATAGTTTGTCCATGCTCTAAAAGTGAAAACTAATTATTTTTCTTCTGTCTCACAAATATAATCCAATATGGATTATATATCCTCAGTTTTGATCAAGGAAAAGATTGGACACTAACTTAGCTTTACCAGGAGAATAGAGTATTGACCTTTAGGGCAATGGCTATTTTTTTTTTGTCAGCCCAATATGTACCATTATAGCTAAACTAATCATAGACATTGTATATGATATAAATATACATGTATATGGATGGCTATATATATGTTTATATGTAATGTTTGTAGCAAATCATAATTTTAACTTAAATATATTAGGAATTGGTGCTATACCAGACACTGTGTTCTTTGAAGGTAGCAGGGCATAGTATTTTAAAATCTCATCTAAATTATGTTCCATTCAGGATAATTTATTTTCTCCATTTCATTGCCGTTCACTTTTAGGGTAAGTCCATCAGGCTGAGCCCTATTCCCGGGGGAAAGGAAAGGAAAAATCATATTAGAACATGTTATGATAAAATACATTAGAATAACATATCTTTCTTTAGTTTTAGTTCAAATCTGTATATATATGTATACATCCAGTAAAGTTAAATATATTTGATCTTAATAAAATAATACTCTTGAAGTTTCAGATAGAGACAATGATATTTTTTGGGATTTTTAAATCAGATATATAATAAGAACCAAAGTATTAGGAAAGGACCAGGCTGTCAACCACAAATAGAAAGGCTAAAATTATGATTCAGAAAAGAAAAAATATATATCTTTCTGCTTCACAATAGCTCCGGTACAAAGATCTAAGGAAAAAAGGAATACAATGACAAAATTAGACTAATAGGTTTTGTTCTCCCTCAGGTCAACAGTTGAGAATAGATGGTAGACATTAGAACATACAGATACACTTGTGGGGTTAGATGGTGAGTTTCAATATCTTAAAAGCTAGCACAGTTTCCAGAAAACTCTCCTAATCAGCTTTTTCTTAAATCTACCCTGATGTGTTTATGATGGAATATCCATAGCTATGGAATTTACTTGGTAGGTGGGTTTGGGTAAAACCTTGTTAGGTTTTATAATCTCTATAGAAAGAAAGGAACAGAATGTTGTTCCAGGATTGCAGTGGGAGTGAATGAGCATATTGAACTACAGACTCAGGCAATGATAGCTAAAAAATACTGGCATCTTCCAAGTAAAGTTAACGGTAAGTCTGTGGTAATTTGTGACAGTGTCTAACCCAACACACCAGTGGGCTGATGGGATCAGGTACAAAGCAACACATGAAGTTTAGGATGCTTTGTGACCCTTTGGCCAAGATCTAGCAGAAAGGAGACAAAATTTAAAAAGAAAGCCCAAGAAAGATGAAGTTGAAATAAACATGTTAGCCAGAGCCCAGCGAGGACAAATACCATTCAACCAATACCCTATCAGATGTGAAAGATTGTTACAGAACAGACCTCCTGAAAGGGGGAAGCTCCCAAGGAAGACTTTGCTTTAAAACACAAAGAAAGAACAGAAATTTCTTTAATTAGTGAAAATGAAAGTCTGAAACTAACAGAGTTAAAAGAAATAAAGTGTTTTTCCTCATTTGATGTTTATTGAATACTTATTAAGTGGTACCCTTACAATAATCCTGCAAAGTGAACATTATCATCCTGTATTTGATAAAACCAAAAATAGTCTCAGACAGGCTGACTTTCCTAAAGTATTCATGCAAAGTGACAGGTGATGACAAGATCAGAACCATTTCTTCTTGGCTCTGAATCCTGTATGTTTGCATGTTTCAACTGCGCCTCTATGTCTCTCCACTTTCTCTCAGCATGGTAGCTGTGATAAATGGCTATGCTAATAGCCTGTGACCTTTCCACTCTGTGGGAATACATGACAGCCTCTTTGCAGAAAATTCCTGTGAAAAGATTATTTCTGCCTTCTTTTCTTAAGCCTTAGGTTATATGGTTTGCGATTCAAAAGATCATGCTAAGATAGGAAAGTCTTGGATATTTGGGAATCTATTTAGCTCCAAAGATTTTGCATCTGGAAATTTGAGTTTAATTATGAAGTCTTTGACTTCCTGGGGGTATGGACTTTGCATAACTCCTCTAAGGCTTAGTTTATTAATCTTTAAAAGGGAGAAATCCTGCCTGCCTCTGAGATGCCTTATGAACATTACATGGAATAATGTATGTAATAATATTTTGCAATTGCTAAAAATTTCAATATATATAACATTTTAGACATTAAAATCACCTGAATTTACTTTTTGAGGACGCTAAATAGGACTAAACACAGATATTGGAATATATTTAAATGGTACAATGTTATAAAAATTGTTTTACAATACATTTTGCTTATAGAAATCAACATAATATTTGTGGAAATTTGAAAATAACTGGAAACACTAAAGTACCATTCCCTTAAAAGATAAATTATGCTAACTGAGGCTGATATGCTGGGTTTCAAGTACACTAAGTCACATTCACATTATTTTATGTTAAAATCAATACTAACTTCTAAATACATGACATATGTTTTATGTACATAATATATAATCAAACTTATTTTGAAGGACAGGTTTAAAGTTTCAATGTAAGTGTGGAGGATCTTTGTTAAATATAAGATGAATACATATATTCAGGATTACAAACATATACTCCCTTCAGACTTGATTCAAACCAGCTTCCAATAGCACTTGCAGATCTGTACAGCAGTTTTTTACCTCTCTAAATTACATAGTTACTGGTGTTAGAAAAGTCAAACGTATATAACAGAATAGACAGAAGAGTTAAGTCCTATTGAAACCAAAATGTTAGATTCAATTGTGACTTGGGTTTCTCATACATTCTTTGTTGTTTCTGTGCATTATTTTTTACTATTTACTGCAAGAATGAGTATAAAGCCAGAGGTAGAGGATGAACAGCATGCAGGCAGTGAATTTTGATTTAATTCAATTATTTTCTAAGAAGTACAATTTTAATATCTTTTAATCAAATATATGAATTCAGAATTTACCCAAAATATAATTTGCTTTCATGTGCTATCATTTCAAAGTTTACTACAGTTCTAGACAGATTCAGTGACTAAATAAATTATCCAAATTTGGTGAAGTCTGGTTTTAAAATATTCTACTTTAAAAATTATTTTTTAAAAATTATCTTCCTTTCCTATCATTATTGATTATTTAATGATTTACTGAGAGTAACAAAGGTATAAAGTTCATGGTCTTGGAGAAATAATGTGCCTGCAAGTTTTGATTGATCTTTCTATTTTTTCTAACACTCGCCCGTAGAACCTTATAGATTTGCTTTTTAAGCTCACTTCATCATATGCCACTTTAAAGGATGTTAAAAATTAAGGGTGTGTATTTTCATGAGCATAAGTTCCAAAAACAAGCACAGGCTACATTCTGAAGATTTTATATATATATATATATATATATATATATATATATATATATAATGTATATGTATATATATAATATTTATACATATGGAGTCTAATCCTTGCTTAGGGATTAAATAATGGAATAAACAGCAATTGAACTCGTATTACTTGAAAATCTGATCAGTACTGGTATGCAAATATTTGAGGAAAGTTATGGTACCTAACTGAAAGATCTTTATGATCATATAGATCATGTATTTGAATATGACAGTTATGGTGCCAAGAGGAAAACAGCAGTAGACTCAAATAGAACCACTGAGGACAGATTAATAAAGAGTTTCTTCACAAAGATATGGGCAAGTTTATAGGAAAACAAGGAAAATGAGGAGTCAGCACATTCCAGCACTGGAGGGCCAAGTTACTAAACTCTAGAAAGAATCATAACTGTTTGACAGAGAAAAGGCTTTTGACAGAAAAACACATGCAAATCTGTGACCAATCTGAAAAGGTGTCCAAAGGGAAACACCATATTAGATCTCCATATATAAATGTATTTGAATTGTTACAAACTATCTATACATTCAGAAATTATACATACATATGTATATATATATATATATATATATATATACATATATATATATATATATATACATATACTTAAAGAGAAATAGATAGATGGATATATGGATAAATGGAACCAAGTTCAGTATTGAGAATAATCAGTGGACACAGTATAAATGAATTAAAATTAATGAAATTGTGAAATTGCCATAGTATAGTACAATGGTTAGGATAAGAAGGTGTAAGGAGCAGCATGAAAAGAGTGTGTTAAGGAGAAAAATCACACTATCACAAGAAACGGAAGATAAAATAAAGGAAGATTAGAAAAGAACCAGTAAGTATGTCTGGTGGTAGCCTGAATTTTATATTTTTGGTGACCTGTAAAGGTATAATGTTAGAAGGAGGTGATGCTGGAGCAATGTCATAGTCATGAGGGGAAGCAAAGCATAGATTGCTAATAAAAAAAAGAAACTCAGACATTAACAAAGGTCAAAGTTTGGTCAAGGATAATTTTGTAACTTAGGGAAAAGAAAGAAAATTCTTTCCATTATTGATAATAGATCTATGTTTAGGTCCCTCTTAGTTGATACATGATTTTGTGCATGTATTTGTGTGTGTATGTGTGTGTGGGTGTGTCAAAAAGACATAAGACTTATATATACTTAGTAAATTTCAAGCATGCAATTCAATATTTTTTAACTCTAGTCACCGTGTTGTACATTCAATCTCTGGAACTTGTTCATCTTGCATGCCTGAAAGTTTCTAACCTTGGATCTGTATCTCCCCATTCCCAACTCACAGTCCCTAGCAAATGACATTCTATTCTATTGTTCTATGAATTTGATTGTTTTAAATTGAATATATCATTGAGTATTTTTACGTTGAATTTGCATTTGTCTTTCTGTGTCTGGTTTATTTCACTTTCTGTAATGTCTTTTAGTTTCATGCACATTTTCACAAATGACAGGTTTGTATTCTTTTTAAAGAAGGAATAATATTATATATTCACATATAATACATATACTTATATTCATATACTTATGTATGTATACATTTATATAAATAAAACATTTACTTTGTTCCTACATCTTGGTTATTTTGAGCAATGCTTCAGTGGACATGCATATATTTTCAGCATACTGATTTCATTTCTTTTGGATGTATATCAGAAGTGGGAAAAGTAAAATTCATTCTAGCTTCATTTTTAATATTTTGATGAATCTCCGTAACTTTTCCAAAATAGCTGTACTGATTTATATTCCCACAAAGAGTGTATTAGTGTTTCCTGTAGTCTATATCTTTGACTCCTTGTTACAGTATCCCACAGGGGAAAAGGAATTAATATGTTTCTAGTGTCTCTCAAGAGCATACTTCCAGTTTGGTGGGTGATGTTATAAGACCTGTCAAGTTTGTACAAGGTCTTTCCTGAAATAGATGACTAAAGCTGAAAAGTGTTGGTCAAGTAACAATGGAAATGGATGCTCTAGGGGTAGTAACCTCCAAACCAAGAAAGACAGACCAAATAGAAGTTTGCTATACTAATTCAGCACAATTACTGTCTGAATGGCAGAGAACACCTGAGACTCCCAAAGAGGGTCAAACTTAAACCCATTCATTTTTATTTTTCACAAGGACTATGGCCACAACTGGTACCTTGGAGAAATGTTGGGTCTACCATCCCATAATGTGTCCTTTTATAGACCACAACTCTCACAACCTGTCAGTGGTAAATTACCCCATAATATACCAACTGGATGCAAACCCTAACTTGTTGAGTAACACCTGCCACATGAGAGAGAGTCAAAGGAGCTGTGTTTCACATTGACTAACACTGTGACAAAATGTGAAGACCACTACAACAAACCTTCAGTCATCTAGTATTTAATGCACCATACTTTTTTGATGGAAGAAAGTGTCCTAGTCATGAGAAAGAAAAGGATTAGAGAACAATCTTGTATGGGAGAAACTGAGTTCATGCAGATAACACAGATTTTATTGGTAGATGTCAGTGTCCCTGAAATATAAACAACTGGAAACTGAGCAACAAAATAGGAAAATTGGTGTTGCGTGTGTCTGAGAATTGCCTCTTACTTTGTGCACTATCGTGTGTGACCCAAATGTGGAATAAACAATGACATTCCTCAACAGTCAATACACAATGAGATTCTGTATATTGAGTGTTCTAAAAGTGCCTTTACATATCCCCTGGGAATTAGGCCAGCAGCTAAAACTATATACCATGTACCAGAAGATGTGACTGACTGTGTCAGTGTCCTTTATGAGGCTTCTTGTAATATACATAGGAGTCACTGCTCAAGAAAACAATTATAAGAATGTTATCTCTGACCACAGCAAATTTTGCCTCTTCTAGACACATGGCCTTGGTAGGCCAACAGACATTCTCAACTCTTTCTCTCTCTGAGGTTTTTTTTAGGAAATAGAATTATTCTTCATTTATTTTAAAATAAACTTGAGCTGCAGTTGCTAACACCTGCTATGACTAAACATCTCAGGTACTTTAAAAACAAAGAGGAGGAGATCCAGAAGCAAGCCAACTGACTGAGCCAGTAGGGCCACTTGAAGGATTTTTCTTTAACTTTTTTAGTAACTTCTTGCTTGGGTTGCTGGGATCTTAGGTTAGGTTACTACTCCATGTTGACCTGATAATACTTTTAGCAAAGCTAGCCATTTCATGTGTCTATTATGACAATGTTCACACAAGTAAATTCTACTTTTATATCAAACAAAGGAATCTATAAAATTTCCTAGCATAAACATTTCAATTTTAAAATGTCAAAAGACACATAAGTATTCAAAAATTGATTGTAGACCCCAAAAATTAGAACTAGAAGGAAATTCCGTGTGAAATAGACTAAACAAAACTAATTATGAATTAATAAGAACAAAGTATGAAAATAATCTACTTTGAAAAACCCATATTACTTATAGCAAACAATTAATTAAATAATAAATGAAGGGTAGCATTAGAGTCTTGGATTCAAAGAAACAATATTATTAGGACATCATTTCCTATTTATTCAATGTGTGCCAACCAATGTTGCAATTAATTGTCATGTAAATATTGATAAGCATTTAAAATTTTTATATGGGCATTTACAAATATCATAGCATCTTGATAGATTTTTTTTTAATTGAGCAGTTAAACTATTTATACTAACTCAAAATCTACATTAAGGAGGACAGTCTTATACTATCAAATAGACTTATAGAAATTTGGAACAGAATTAATTTAAGATATATATCACAACTTTCTCATTAATTGATTCAAATACTGTGACAAGAATATCAAATGAGAAAAATAAACATTTCAAAAAATAATGTCAAAATAATTATTTATCCATATGGAAAATAATGAAAGCTTATTCTTCTATCACACCAGACATAAAATTAATTTTAATCAGATCAATGCCTACTTCACATAATGCAACAAAAATTAATTGGAATCAGATTATAAAACTAAAATGTTTGACATGGCACAAATAGCCATGTACATAATATAAAATAACTACAATTCAGATTTTATTACATCTAAACTTTTTTTTACTAAAATGCACTATTAAAGAAAGTGAGCGCTCACCTCAGGCTGTGAAAAATTTACTGAAATACGTATATCAGATATATGATGCATTGAGAATGATAAAGAAAACTCTAACCAAAAGAAAAAATATAGTAAAAATGCACAGAACATTTGAACAGATATTTTTTCCCAAAGGAGATACATACATTAATTAAAAAACAGTGCAAAAGAAGATACTCAAAACATTCAATCATCAGATAAAAGTTAAATACCATGATGATGAAATAACTTCACCCACTAGAATAGCTTATACCAATTATAATAGCAAATATTAATGTCTGGAACTTTCTTATATTGCTGGTGAGAATAGAAAATTGTATAATCAATTCAGAAATAGAGTGGGAGTTTCTGATAAAATGAATTACACACTTGCCTTTTGACCTATCAATTCCATAATTAGGTAATAATTCCAATACAAACATATTTCCATGGAAAAGCTTGACAACAAATGATATGACAGGTTTTCTAGGATATTCAAAATTTAGAAAAAAACCAAAATTATCCATGAAGATAAGTTTTTGCATATTTATATGCTAAAATACCACTCTGCAGTAAATAGAATGACCTGCTGATACTCAAAAAAGAATGGATTTCATGTTTTTATTTTATTTTAATTTTATGTTTGGTGACGTGAAGCAAGAGGGCAGCTGAATATGATCCTCCACTAGTTGCCTTCTCACCAGTTTGAATAGCTATTCATGTACCAAACAACCTTCATCAGAGAAGGTAGGTCAGTGACCATAGATCTGGTTTTAACATAATAAAAATAAAAGACCCATTGAAGAAGGCAGAAATTAAATAGTTGCCAACCTCACCATTCTGCTAACTCCAAACAGCCTGGAGAGAGACATATCCCATTTATTGTTGGGACAGGGAGTTAAGTACAGGCCTTAAGCTTGAAACCAAGCATTATAGACACTGAGTTGACACACATGTCAGTCAGAAACACATGCCAGTCTCCACAGACTGAGCTGCTGTAACTGTGCTATTCACTTGGCTGAGGGACTGCCTCTCTCAAGCTTGGGCAGCAGAAAGGTGAGCAATACTCCACCCACTAGCATAAGGCCCAAAATTTAACCCAGAACTTTCCCTTGTAGTTCAGTGCCAGGCACATTGTGGTGAAATTCAGCACAAGTCAAAAAACAATGTCCCTATACCAAAGCAGAGTTGACAGACAGAGTTTTTATTCCTTTCAGTGTCAGGCTGAGATCTGTACAATAATGTGGAATACTTGACACTTGACCTGCATCATTGCTGTACTTAGGGTGGACCTGGGATACCCCTCCCACAGACTGCACAGGTTCCTACAGATGTGAAACTTGGGTATGGGCCAGAGGATTATTTCCATCACCCTCAGTGTTTGTCAAAACAGTTATCTTTCATACAGGACCTTTCAATTTTCCCCAGCACCAGGCATCCCATACACTGTGTAGGTTGGACTTGTGCTTTAACCTGCTTCATTGTCAAATCCAGCATGGGTCTGGTTGCACCACTGAGACTGTTCAGGTCTGGTGGCTGTAGGACTCAGACAAAACCTAGCTTAGTATCAACTTTGGTGGCCAAGGGACTGTCTTCACTAACACTACCCCAACCTTTGGAAGCAAAGTGTAAAAGAAGACTTCATATGCTGAAGATAAGCAGGGTACTCAGCAAAGGACTTTTCCTTGAAACTCAATTCTAGGCTCCCATCCCCATACATTTACCTATGAGTAAAGCTTCTGTTACAGCCTTGGTTCTTTATAGAGACACACAGCCCTAGTCTATTAGTCTTCTTTTCTGGCTTGTTGCAGTGCTTTTGTGCCACAAGTCCATATCAGCAGTAGATAACCCAAGCAAAATTCTGTTTTTCAGGGCTATAAACTTAGTGTGTGACCAATTTATTGCACTGACAGCCACTGGTGTGGCATAAGAGCCTGGGGCTGGTTCCTCCAGGGTGACTCTGTCAAAGCCAGGCAGAATCTTAAGTGTCTGACCATAGATCGGTGACTTTGGATAAAGTATTTGAGCTTACTTCAGCCCCAATGACAGGGATAGACTACCCATTCTAAGTACTCTTGCATAACTTACTGAATGACACAAAAACTACAGATTTGGAACAAGTATTGGCTTGGTTATCCCTCTAATGTAGAAACATGACAACACAGCAACAGTGGGCACAACAAAAATGGACTTAAGTTGCTATCTAGTGCTAAAGTAGAAGAAGTGATTATAGTCCCTCAGAAAATAAACAACCTGCTTAGCATTTCTGGAAAGAAAGGAACAAAGCAAGCCAGAATAGGAAGACTAGAATGCATATTTACTCTGTCAGTTCTCAGATGATGTCTCAAGATGTGCGTTAAGAGTTTTCAGGAAACCCTTGCTTCAATGAAGGATCAAAATAAAGTACCAGAGATGACCAGAAAGAAAGCTCTCAGGTGTATAATTTAAAAAGCTGTTTTATTAAGCAAGCTTTGAGAAAACACAGAGAATTAATTAAAAAATTCAACACAGAAATATAGCAAAGACATAGATGTGATTTTAAAAAATCAAAGAAAAGGGCAGAGGGTGTGACAGTAGAAGTAGTGTGCATGCCTCACACGTGCAAAGCCTGAGTTCAAACTCCAGCATCATCAAAGATAAATGTATCAATGAATGAATGGATCAATCAATCTATAAACAAATAAACTGAGCTAAAAAATACACTAAGTGAAATGAAAAAGGCCATAAAAGAAATTAATAACAGGATAAATTCAAAAGAAGAAAGAATTAATGAATTCAAAGGCAAGATATTTGAAAATACAAAGTTGGATAAACAAAAGAGAGAAAATATAAAGTAGAATGAAGAAAGTCTATGGGAACATTTGCTCAGAATTACAAGGGCAGATGCTTGTATTATTGAGATTCATGGAAGACTTACTGATATAAATGAGGTGCTAAGCTTATTCAAAGAGATAACAAAATCATCCCAAACCTAGATAAGGTTCCTAACCAGGTATAGGAATGTTAAAGGTCACCACCAAGATTTAACTCAATGAAATTCCCTGAGACATACTATAATAAAACTCTAAAACATGAAAGGTAAAGAAGAAATTCTCAAGACAGCAAGAGAATAGAAATAACCATAAGAATATGCCAATTTGCCTGACATCTGACTTATCAGCAGAAACCTTACAGGCTATTAAAGGATAATATGACAATTTCATAGCACTGAAGGGAAGAACTGTCAACTGAGAAAACTCTACCCAGCAGAAGTACCTTTAAAAAATAAAGACGAAATAAAGATATTTTCAGACAAACAAAAGCTAAAAGAATATATCTCCACCAGACCTGCCTTACAAGAAATGCTATCAGGGATTGAAAGAGACATTAATGAGCAAGAAGGTAACATTGTAAGGTATAAAATTCACTGGTAAGAGTGACTATGCAAGCAATTTCAGAATACTCAGGTATTTTAAACGTGCATAATACACTCATATCTTTAGTTTGAAGAATAAGAAACAAAGCAAATTGAAATACTAAGTACTTTAATATATTAGAAGATAAGCAAAAAGATATAAAATGGGATATCAAAAATTCAAAATGTGGGGAGGAACATAGTGGAATGATAGAGAGTTTTATTATTATAGTTTTTGTCATTTTATATTGTTATTAAAATGTTCAGTTGCTATAATTTCAAAATAGCTCATTATAATAAAGATGATTTTAAGCCTTATGTCAACAACAAAGAAATATTTAGAATGCACAAACATAAAAATCATAAGGAAGAAATCAAAATACATTTCTTGAGGAAATCAGGTAACCACGACGGAAGACTATAACAGAGTAAGAAACCAAGGAATTTCAATAAAATTAGAAAAAAATAGCAAAATGGCTGTAGTAAGACCTACCTAAGAATAATTACCTTAAAATTCAATCGGTTAAATTATCCAATTAGAAACCATAGAGTTACTTCTTGTATTGAAGAATAAGATCAACAATATGTTGCTTACAAGAAACTCACTTTGCATCTGAGGACACAAATAGACTGCAGGTTAAAAGATGGACTAATATACTCCATGTAACCCAAATCACAAAGAAAGCAAGAGCAGCCATACCTAGATCTGACAAAAGAGACTTTAAATCAAATACAGTAATAAAAGATAAGGAGGGTATTATATATAGATAAAATGGTCTTATCAATAAGAGGAAATAATAATTTTCAATATATGTTGCATCCATACCATAACACCCAAGTGTATGAAGCAAATACCAATAGATCTAAAAGGAGAGATGAAATAGGCATCAATACAACAATAAATTTTAATACCCCATTCAGCAATAAATAGATCATCCACACACAAAACCAGCAAGGAAGCAGCATAACTACATTGTACCCTAGACCAAATGAACCTCCACCTATGAGACATCTACAGGATATTCCAACTGCCACAGAATACATACTCTTCTCAGCAGCATATGACACATTCTCTAGGACAGATCATATGATTGGCCACAAGACAAGTCTCACAGTGTTTGGGGGGAAGTGGTAAATGGGTTTGAATTTAAAGCATTGTGATTACTCGGTTACCACTTAAGACAGGCCCTCAGTGTTTCTGATTTTAGTTATTTTTTAGATGGAGTTTTATGTTTTTGGCCTTGGACCAGCCTTGGACTATGATCCTCCTACCTCCAGTCTAGCTGGAATGACAGGCATAAACCACCATACACAGCAAATTCGGTTAGATTGGGCCTTATTATGTTTTTGCTTTGGCTGACCTTGAACCACTATCCTCCTGATCTCTACCTCTTGAGTAGCTGGGATTAGAGCAGTGAAGCAACAGACCAGGCCTTCAGCAAATTTTCAAAAATTAAGATATTGAGTATCTTTTCCTATGAAAATGCATTAAATCTAGAAATCAGAAACATTTGGAAACTCTACATATACATGGAAATTAAACAACTTTTTCTTAAACAACCACTGATAAAGGAAAAACATCAAGAAAAATATTAATACATTTCTTGAAACAAATGTAAGTGCAGAAAGAATATATGAAAACTTATAGCATATAGAAAAGCATGAAAATTATAGCAATGAATACCTACATCAAAAGAAAAGAAAGATCTCACAAATAACCTATGACTGCATCTTAGGATCTTTACAACTGAAACCAAAACAAGCCCCAAATTATTAGGAAGAAAGGAATAATAAATAATGCAAGCAGAAAAAAATGAAATAAAGACTTAAAAGCCAAACAAAACATCAATGCAATAAAGAGATGGTTCTTCTAACAGGTAATGCATGGAGGAAAACTCTTAGCTAGACTATGAAAAATAGAAATCTTGAATGAAATGGAGAAGAAAAAGGAGACATCATAATAGACATGACAAAATGCAAACCATTGTTAGAGATTATTATGAACAAATATTCAACAAAAAGCAATAATGCAGGTGAAATGAACAAATTCAATACTTCCCAAGAAAAAATCTTGAAGAAATAAAAATATTTAACAGGCTTATAACCTTAATTAACACACATGCACAAAACATAAAGGAAATCCTAGCAAACCAAGTCCAGCAGTGCAATAAAGGCTTATTTATTATGATAAATTGGGATTCAACTAAGGGATACAAGTATGACTCAACATGTAAAAATCAATCAGCATAAAACATCACTTCAACAGAATGAAAAAAAACCCAAACGATCATCTCAATAAATTCAGAAATGACCTGTGGTTGAATTCAACATCCATTCATTCTAAAAATGCTAAATGTGAGGCATATAAGGAATGAACCCTAACATAATAAAGACCTCTGATAAGTCAACATCTATCATTATGCTGAATGGGGAAACACTAAGAGCTTTCTCTAAGATCTGGCCAAGACATGCCCATTTTCACCATAGTACTACTTTTGTTGAATATAGTACTGGAAATCTTAGCTAGAGCAATCAGGCAAAAGAAAGAAATAAAAGGCATTCGAATTGAAAATGAGAAAGTCAAATTATCACTATTAGTAGATGACACGATTCTATATGTAGAAAACCTCAAGTAATTCATCAAAAATCTCTGAGACCTAATCAATGAGTTTAGTAAAGTATCAAGATATGAAAATAAACACACAAAAATCAATAGTATTGCTATAACCAAACAGCAAGTATGTCAAATAGAAATCCATAAGTTATTTCCACTTATAATAGAAAGAAATAACAAAAAATAACAAAATTAGAAAGACATGTAGCAGAAGAGGTGAAACATCTCTTCAATGAAAATTATAAAACACTGATGAAAAGATTTGAAGGGGAAACAGAAAACAGAAAGATAACCCATGTTCATGGATTGGAAGAATCAATATTGTTGAAATGGCTATATTACCCTATATTATCTATATATTTAATGAAATTCCTATCAAATTTTCACTGACATTCTTCACAGAACTAGAAATAAAAGTCCTAAAATCATGCACAAACACATACACACACACACACACATACAATGAAAAACACTAGTCAAATCAATTTTAACCCCAAAGAACAAAGCAGGAGACATTACACTATTTGACGCCAAAACCTAATACTAACAAACCATAATTGAAACAGCATTGTTTTGGAATAAAAACAGACACAAAGACCATGGGAACAGAACAGAGAGCCTAGAAATAAACCAATACATCTATATACAAATGATTTTCAGCAAAAGTCCTGTGAGCATGCATTGGAGAAAGGACAGAATTTCCAGTATAATGTTCTGAAAATTGGATATCTACATACTGAAGAATGAAATATGGTCCCTATCTCTCACAATTACAAACTTAAATTTAAGATGTGAAGCAAGGAAACTAGTAGTAGAAAACATAGGAAAACTGATTCAGGGCACTTGAATGGACAAGAAGAGTTTGGATGAGACCTCAAAGCACAGAAAACAGAAGCAAAAAAAGAATAAAATGGGATGACATCATACTAAAAGCTTTGGCTCAGCAAAGGAAACAGTTATCAGAAGAAAATATTGAACCATGTTGCTGTATATCAGGACTGTTTATCTGGATAAACAGTCAGGAGAGGAAGGGGAATCAGTGTACATTTTAGATATAAAAATGTTCTGTAACTCAAAAGATAGTCTAATACAATATTATCACAGTTCATTTGATACTTATCAGAGCATTTCACTGAATCTAAATTTTACTTTATTTATAAGTTTCTTACAGACAACTGATAGTTCTAGATGTACTATATACATAAATGTGAAAGTTGGAGGAATAAGTTATTAACCTTAAATAGTATAAATGTTAATAAGGTCACAAAAAGCACAAGCTTTAACAGAAAAAGCATGACAAATTCATAGCAACGTTAGATTAATGAACTTTAGTCCTTCACGGATACTATAAAGAGATAAAAATCAAATCATATAATAGAAAACATAATGCATATATCTGAAAGAAGCTCTAGATTCTGAATATATAAAAATTGTTGTAATTTAATTAAATAAAAGTATAAACATTTAGAGGGAAAATAGTTTAACAAAAATAGTTTATTAGATTTTCAATAAACTATGAAAATGTTGCCAGTGCCATTACTCATTCAGGGAAATGAAGGCTACATCCTTTGTGAAATTCATGTATAAAAATAGCTAGCACTAGCTGGGCACCGGTGGCTCTTGCCTGTAATCTCACCTACTCAGGAGGCAGAGATCAGGAGGATCATGGTTTGAAGCCAAACCAGGCACATTTGCAAGACCCTATCATGAAAAAACCCTTCACAAAAAATGGGCTGGTGGAATGGCTCAAGGTGTAGGCCCTGAGTTCAAGCACTAGTACCACATACACACACACACACACACACACACACGCACACACAAGACAGCTGGCGCTACAAAGAGAGAAAATTGATAACAATATTAGGTGACTGAGAACACTGTTTGGAATTTAAATTGGCAATATCAGGTGACATACTTCTGTATCATAAGGGAACAATTGTAGTCTTTGATATAAAAAAAGTACATATATGCGTGCATATAGAGAGGGGAAAACAGATATGGGAGTGAAGATCTATCTATTTTATCTTGCTGCTATTGATTACTTGAATTATTTACCCTTCTATCTATTCTGACTCTTCTTCAACTAGGCTCTTTCTGATATTCCAGGGGAAATCATGCATGCATGTGGCAGTACGTTCCGTACTCAGCACCACTAAAAATGTTTAGGTTGATCAGTATCAATAATTTTCCTATGATCACAGCAGTACCATTACATACACATAATGTCTTAGAATTTATGCTCATTTCAGAGTTCTTGCTTGCACTACAGTCTCATGTTAGAGATTTATAAAACACTTTGCTTTTGACATTGATCAAATGTCAAATTTTATCCAGGGTTCTGAAATTTCTCCTAGAATCATCTGTGCGCATCCTTGTAAACTCTAGTTTTATCAGGAACTCTGCTAAGTCAACTAGTTTAGCATGTGCCCTTCACCCTAAATATCTGGTCACCTTTGACACATGATTTGTCTCTCATCTGCCATCTTCCTCCAGCCAATGTCAGATCACACTGCCCTGTCTTCAGCAAGACTTCACAGACATAGTGCCTGGTGAAGTCCCACCATCTTCCTGTATCCTGTGGGAAAGAAGTAGAGGGAAACTTTCTAGGATCTCTTTTACAACTGCACCGATTTCATCCACAAGATCATTAAGCTCGTGATCTGATCTGCTCCCCATAAGCTCCACCTCTTCCTATCACTATATTTCAGTTAAGATTTCAATATAAAAGTTTTGAAGAAGCACAAACATTCATTCTACAGTACTCTGTTGTTTCCTCCCAGTCGTTTTCTATTCACTGACTCCCATTCTGCTACTTGCCTATGACTTCCCACCTTTCCTTGCTACATTCAGGGCTGAACCCAATTCTCTCCCTCACTGCAAGACTCCATCTCAGTGGTCCCTAAACTTTTCACCATGATGCCCTTTCCCCTGAGTAAAGTTCCCAGACTGTCTTCAAGAAATGTCATTAATGTAGTTTCTTCAACATCTTGATAAAAACACAAATCTTTAACTCCTGGTGGTATGATTCTAATACTAATTTTTTACTGATTCTAATACTAATAAATTAAGATGCTCTCACTAGTAACAGGCAGATCATCAGATAAAGAGATTATAGATTGTGTGGTTTTTTTCTTCTGTACTGGGGTTTGAACTCAGGGCCTTGTGCTTTCTGTAACTCTTCCACTTGAGCCACTCTGCCAGCCCATTTTCAAATGTTTTGAAGACCTTCATGAGTTATAATAACTGAACAGATACCTGTACTTACGATTACCTTACTCTCATTTTCTCTGCTTGGTGTTTTCACTAGTATTCCCTGGAAAAAATGAAGTTATCATCCCACCATTGTGTGTGTCTGTGTGTGCGTGTGTAAGAAATGACAAGTTGTCTTTACAATTCTTATATGAAAGTGCAACTCATCTTTTCTCCACAATAAGTGCTTGTTTCATGCTACTGTGTTTAAGGTACGCAGAATATACTACATACAAGGATGTGAAAAACTTAACTTGCCCTCCTACTGTTCCCATTCTTTCCCAGAATTTCCCTTTCCTTAAGTAGAGCAATGGCTGAGAAATTCATAAATGCATTCTAAGCCATGATTTTCTGCCAGTTTTAAAAGAGTGTGATGAATCACATTTGCTTTAGGCTATATGCAGTACTTAGTCATTTTCGTGGTGATTGCCTGAAGATGAATTTAGTATGTTCATTTGAACAACTCTCAGCATAAAAATGTGAAAGTAGAAAAGACAGATCTGGAAGTATCATTCTTGTATTCATTTTCCACTAGATAAGAGAAAGGAGTGTCAGAGAATGGCATTACACATCGACATTTCTTCCCTCAAATTTTCATCACTTTCAGACAAAATTTAGCAAATTATTTGTGTGGTTGTGCATTTTATTGAACTTTTGATCTTAATTTCAGGTGCTAAATGCTTCAAATGTATCTTTGCTGACATCCTCAAGATCAGTTCAGTATACTTAAATTTTTTGTTGTGGTTGTTAGGGATTTACCTGGTTTGGCACTAATGTTTATAGAACACTATGTATAGATTAAATATATGAAATCTTAGCATGAAAATGGTAATTGTGCTCACCTTAGAAAAAAACAATAATATACCATAACCTTCAAATTTACAAATATGTCATCATGAATACCTGATACTCAAAATGAATTTGATATAGAGAACAAGTAATGTGAAGATGAAATTTATTTAGTTTTTGTTCCCTTTATGCTTTCAGTGAGAATATTGTTATAATAGTGCAGAGTTTGTCCTTTAGAATATTGCTCACTTCTGGGCACACTGGTCATTGTGAGGTTTCATTTACTATTTTGCACTTTGGGCTAATGATTTTGATGGTCGGATGTGTTTGTGTTAAAGCCTATTGTGGGCATTCATTATGATGCATTTCTTATGATTTACTATGAAAAATAAAGAAATTCTTACCTGTGCATCACATCTCACATAAGGCACAATGGTTTTTTTTCCAGATTTCTCTATCACAGTTAGGTAAGGTCTATAATGCTGCAATTACTAAAAAGAATACTATAATGCTTCCATTTCCTGAAAATTGACAGTATAAAATGTCAAACAAGAATATAGTCATTGTTCTGAATACTATTACCTGGAACACAGCAATGATGGCTTTCTTTCACACTACTTTTTCTTTGCTAAATCTGTGTATTTCTTCCACGAAAGCAAAAATACAAAATGAGATTCTGGGCTGTTGAACTACAGTAGTATACCCAGATTACAAATAGTGTCATTTGCCAAAGTTTATTCTTAATCTTAATTTGAAAGCTGCTTTAATTTATAACTTTAATTTGGGAGATAGAAAGTGTGGTGATCTAAGCTAACAAATTTTATTTTCTAATTGCCCAGGTAATATATAAATACATTTCCATGATTAAAATTTAAGTAAAAAAGAACCGTAAAGAATAAAATAGGAATATTATAATTTACTCTCCCTTTCAATATTGCTGTTATCTGTCTGGTATATGTCTCCTTATAGTTCCTTTCTGTCCATATTCGAATGTTCAGGTATGTTCATACGAATGATATTTATTATATTTACTAAAGTAAATAACATTTTAAGTAGATATTACTGTAGTAAATTTTTTCCTAAAGTATATATTTATCTTCAAAACTTTGACTCATTGTTTTTAAGTATACTTAATATGAATAGCGATATCAGTATTTTTATATAGATAAGGATATCTCTATTAATATATATATATAGGTGGTTTAAATTTTTCAAATATCTTCATAATATCTCAATCTATACCCTTGTATTTGCATATGTGTACACTCAATTATAATTTTAGATAACAAATTAATGTGAAATAGTCATGTGAGTTTGAGTTTAAATTTACTGCTATTTAAGAATAAAAGCATGTTATCCAAGCCAGCTGTTTGTTTAGGTTCAAGTTGGAATTTTTGTCTTACTTTGTGCTGAAAATTATTCTTAGAGAGAGCTTTTAAAAATCTGGTATCTAAGAAAGAATTTGTTATTCTGCAGAAAAATGATGGAGAAATTAAAGATTTTCCAATTATCTATGAACAGAAATTGTGTGTGTGTGTGTGTGTGTGTGTGTGTGTTTAATTCAATAAATGAAACTGGGATTCTGTGAAAATGTGTGCCACCATGATGCATTCTCTGATTTTAGTTTACTACCAATCAGAGGACATTGATGACAGAACTCTACTGTTTTCCCTGGATGATTTCATGCACAAGCTTGAATTGAGACTCAGGTCTAAGGAAACTACACATAATCATCAACTCAAGCTGTAGGACAGGGAGGAATTCTAAAATGGTTTTAATCTTCAGTATGGCTTCTGAAAGAACATTTCTTTGAAGCCGGGAACACAACTGCTGTGCCTTATTTCTCTTGGGTTTCTGACTTGTGCCACCCCTCCTGACAAGTTGTCAAGGCCTCACAGTTACACTCCTGACACTAATTTAAATCAATTAGACAGTTAGAATTCACTACTAGTATAAGTGGGTATTTTTACTTCCCAACACAGAATATTTAAGGTTAGACTAAGTTTGTCAGACACCTCAAGTGCTTAAGTTAATAACTATTTTTGTTTTGAGGTTTTCAGTTTTGCACTTAATTTTAAAGCATACAATGAGAAGAGAGGTGGTATCTCAAAGCCTTGCCTTTCAAATTTCATGCAGATGAGAATTTACAGATGTTTCTTTCTTTTAAATCAAAATTGTCAATGAAGGAAGTTTATATATATTTTTTTGGCAATACTGTGGTTTGATCACAGTGCCTTGTATTTTCTAGGCGGGAGCTATACCACTTAGCCACATCCCCGCTCCTTTTTGCTTTTAGTTACTTTTCCAATAGAATCTTGTTTTGATTGGGACATCCTGCAAAGGTGATTCTCCTACCTCTTGTCTCCCACATAATTGGGTTTACAAATGGTCACACCACACCAGACTTGTTGGTCAAGAAAGGGCCTCACTATATTTTTTTATTTATTCATTTTTTTTTGCCGCAGCTGGCCCTGAACAATAATTTTCTTGATTTCTGCCTCCCACTTCCTGAGTAGGTCATTTTTTCACTCATTTAAAACACAGTCTTCAGATATACAGTCCTTGTGTGTTAGTCTAGTAAACAATATGATTTTCCAAGACAAAGGAAATGACAGAAGTGAGGTTGAAGAATTTTGAGAGCATGGTTCATTGCAGGTAAGGAAAGCATGTCCATACTTTTGTAGTAAAGCATGGGAGATAAGACTGAAGATATGACTGTGGCCAACTCTGCATTTTGTCACAGCGTTTGGACTTTGTTCTGGACGATAATGAACCACTGAAGTTTTACACAGGTGAAAAACTGCATGTGTAGGTCGTACTGGTTACAGGTAGAGAATGGATTTTAAGTAGGGAGGAAGTGGGATGTAAGTCGAGTTCAGGGTTATTGCAGAATAACCCTGATGGAAAAAGTGACAGCGACATTACCTCAATAAGTTTTTGAAAGACTTGGAGAGAAAGATGTGAATTTATCAAGCAGAATATATTTCTCTTAAAAATTACAATGAGGCAACATTTAGAATTTTCAAGTAGCGAGGATGCAGATTAATTTACTTTTTGAGAGTTAATTATTAATAATTCTAAGAACACAGGTTCTCTTTTCAAATCAGAAAATTGTTCTTGTTTATCTAATTATCAGACCTATTCATGAGTTCTGGAAGATGTAATTTCCTTTTTATTTTTCCTGATATATTGGAAAATAATTCAATATTTAAAATAACTTTGTTATCCAGGAAAAGTCTAATTTTTTTTATGTAACTGCATCCTTCATACTTGAAAATTTCAAATGTTGTGCTACTGTAACTTCTAAGAAAAACATATTGTGGTTGGTATTTTGATTATTATGTTTCTGATACATGAGGGAGCTGAAGTTACAGTAGAAAATAATGAGCTGAATCAATTGATGGCAGCATTCCGTGTGTACACACTTCTCTGAAATGAAGAAAAATGCTAACTTTTAACATCTTTACTGTTAAAGGCTTAAAAGAAATTAGTTGAGAAATGTTTGTAAACAAACAGTTTTTCTTATATATGATAAAAATTGCAATGGTTAAGGATTCTAGTTCTCTTTTCCTTGGAGTTTTTTTTTTCACATTATTGTTGAATGTTCACTTTACTTAATAACCTTTGAATTCTGGCTAATGAAATAGCATTCTGAACTTTTGTAGCAGGATGAAATAAGTTTCTTTAGAAATTCCAGCAAGAATGAAAATGTATGTAAATATAGCACTGTTCAGCCTTAAAATATGTAAATAAATGCAACATGAACAAATGTTATAGTTGTAACATAATCAGGATTTATTTTCAATACCATTCCTAGGCCTGTCTATTACTAAAATCATATTAGCAGGACTAAAGTCTTATGAAAATGTCGATAATATGTACAGCTTGAATTTAGAAGATAATCACTCAGGCATATTTTAAAATGCCAACAGTTTTAATTTTTTAGCTTGTTTTCAGTGAATATAATTTAAAGAATTGGAACTACATGGTCTGTACCAATGGCTGTTTTTATACAAATTTATGTTGTGATGTAGTCTAATTTCAAAGTGTCTCTTACCATCTCAAAATGTATACTTTTTCTTTCCTTGTTGCTACCATTATTCATTAGCTTAACTAGCATTATTTGAAATACTTTTAACACAATGCAGTAGAATACAGGAACATCTAGTAGGCAGAAGTGGACTACTAATGAAACCACAAAGTTGCCCTAAACTGCCTAACCACAGACTTCTGTAATGAGAAAAAAAAAATTACAATTCTGTGTTGTTTAAGGCAATAAGGATTCAATCTCAAATAAGCAGTATTAATTGTGACTTGTCCTTATTACAATGTCTTTGGTTGGAATAACATAAAATCATGATTCACACTTTCCTTGACAATAAAGAAAGGTATTATTTAACCAGAAAAGAAATCTGAATGCAAAACCAGATCCTGGCACTGTGTGATCAATGCCTTAGTGCAATTAGGGGTCTGACTGACTCAGTCTTTCAGCTCTGCAGTCAGAGTCCCTCTTGTGGCTCCTTCCTTATGATTTTAACATGGCTTCCAGCAGTAGTTGAGGCTGAATTCTCCCTTTTTCTTCTCAAGCAATAGGATAACACAAACAAAAGGAGATAAAACACTTTGTCCAAACTTGTAATACAAATCTCTAATTTTGTCACATTTTCCCATTTTGAGTATTAACCATCAACTGGGGAATGCTGTACACTAATTGGGTGAAACTAATCAGAATCTTTTCTGGAGCTGCAGACAAGGTGTTTTCCCTGTTACAGGAGAGACATGGAGGTGGAACCAAATTAAGTTCTCCTAAGTAAGAAGAGGAAGCTCAGTGCTATATAACCAACCAAGAACATGAACTATCCCACTAACTCAATCTTATGAGAACTTTAAAATGTATACAGGAGGTACTCTGACCAGAAAAAAAAAAAGTTTTAGAAACATCTCTTTTTTGCAGTGCTTTTGTATTTTGCTTTAGGAAAAGACTCTCACTAACTTTTTCCCTTGCCAGCTTTGACAGTACTCCTGCTGCCTCAGCCTTCCCAGGAACTGGACTTACAGGTGGGTGACACCATGACTTGACCAAATGTAATTTTGAAGAATAGGATTCATTTGAAATACCAACGAGTTGTGTTTCTTCTGGGTAACCTTTATCTTCAATAATTTGTGGGTGACCTAGTGAGAGATACCCAGGGGTATACAGTTTAGTTAGATATACTCACTATTACAATTTTGAAGGCTTGGATGACTTCAGATATAAAGATACTTTAGCTGGCTTTTCTAAACTTTAATGATAATAGCAAAATCTAATATGAAATAGATATAAGATACTGATACATGACTGGTACTTTTCTTATTGATTTTCATATATTAAATAATGTAAAGCACACAACTACTCTATGAAGAAGTGACTTTTTACACTTATCTCTAATAAGGGGATAAAGGCAAAGAAAGTGAAGTTGAATTTGTCCACGTTACGTAAATGGAGAGTGACAGAAGTAGGTTTGAATTCAGACAATGTGATTCCAGGGTCAATAGTATTCACACCTATGAAACTACCAATTAGTACTCAGTTGGTCAATCATCTTCTGGAGCATTTCAAACTGAAAGATCCCCAAGATAACAATGGACATTTTCTTTTTGAACTTTGTTTAAATGTTTTGTAGCTTCTAAGCTTATTTTTTCAAAAGAATATATGGGAAAATATTTATTAATGTGGCCTCTACTGTAGAAATTTCTTATAATTTAAAAGTCACTAATTAAGATGTTATTCTACAACAATGGCAACAAAAACAAGGATATATATACATATAGTAATATAGAAGTATGGTAAACTCTTAAAGACATAGTCTTGAAATACAAAAGGATATAAAATAATTGAAAGTACAATAGCAATGACCTCTTGTACAGTTGATTTTATTTATTCACTCATTCACTCACCATCCATCCAGGTAACTATGCACCTACAAGAGTGGCAATACAGGTACAGAAAGGCAGCAGAGCATCATGGCTAACATTAAGAAAAATATTAGCCTGTTTTTGAATCTAAACTTTTACTACTTTTAACTGAGAATTAGAATAAAATTCCTCATGTGTATGTTTAAAGACAGGATAATGAAACACACCGAACACTGTTTGAAAGCAGGGAAGTTAGGAGAAAATTGGAATATATTGAAGGGGTTGAACTTGTTCAAAGTACACTGCATACACATATGGAATTAAAACAATGAAAGTCCCTTATGATATTAATGTAGATTAATTCAAATGATAAAAAAACTGTCATCTAGAACTCTCATCTAGAAAAGGAGAAAATAGTTGCAATTTTGTAGTATAATAACAATGTATGCACATGTGAATAAATGAATAAAAAAAGAATAAAGGGAAAAATATTATAACCATAAAAAAATAAATTAGCTAATACATTAAAATTTTTTGAGCAGTATCTTGTACATACTTAATTCTAAACATTGTTGGATATTATTCTGTATACATAAGTATTTATTGGGTAAATATGACATTGCCCCTTCCCTGATTACCTGACTAATTCTGGACCCATGGAATTATTCTAACACCTTTATTTTCATCCATCATCTCTGATCTTCCTTACTGTCAGTCTCTTTACTGTTAACAATAGTGTTTATATTCTTGTTTATAAATTTTTATTTTGATTACACAAATGCATGAAATGCAGCATGATAGACACATATGTACAGTGCCTAATGATCAAATCAGACAAATCAACATTTTCCATACCCTTAAACTTTAAAAAAATTTATTAATACACAATAATTGAACATACTTATGAGCTACAGAATAATATTTCTTTTTTCCCTTTATTCATATGTGCATACAATGTTTGGGTCATTTCTCCCCACTACTTCCTTTTCCCCCTCTCCCTACCTCTCCCCCCTACCCTCTCACTTCCAGGCAGAAACTGTTCTGCCCTTATCTCTAATTTTGTTGAAGAGAGAGTATAAACAATAATAAGAAGGACAAAGCATTTTTGCTAGTTGAGATAAGGATAGCTATACAGGGAGATTCCTAGCATTGCTTCCATGTTCATAAGTGTTACATTTTAAGTTGATTCTTCTTGAACTGACCTTTTCTCTAGTTTTTGATCCCCTTCTCCTGTTGGCATCTGTCACTTTAAAGTTTCTACATTAGTTCCTTTGCATTGAGGACATCAAATACTATCATGTTTTTTGGGTTTCTCACCTATCCTTATACCTTCCTTGTGTGCTTTTGCCTTACCATGTGACCAAAGTGCAATCACCTTGCTGTATTTGCCCTTGATCTGAAGTCCTCATATGAGGGAAAACATACAATAGAGTAATATTTCAATACACATAAATGATATGCACTGATCAAATCAGAATAATTAAGACTTCCATCTCTTTTCTGCTGTGGTTGGTGCCTTCATGCTTCTGTCTTCTAGTTTTCCAGTTAGAAGTAAGAATGTTTGTCATCTTAGAAGGAATGTATGCAAATAGTTGTTAGCAATACAGGTAAGAGTTTAGAATTGACTTGTAGGGAAGGTAAAATTTGTGCTTGAGAACAGTTATAGTTTAGAACTAGCAGAAACACTGGAGGGATTGGAAAAGAGGTCTTAGGAATAAAGCACTAAGATGAATAACATAAACATGAGATTGAAAGGTAAGTTTCAGACATAGAAAGTAGACTGTTATGAATGCAGATTACCTTTCTCACTTTCTGTGGCTTTATTTTAATAAGCAGGAAAAGAAATGCAGTGTCATGGTTATGATTTTAGGGCTACAACTGTGCTAATCTTTTTGCTTACCATTCATCCAACTCCTGTGACATGTCAAGCATTGTGCATTTATTTTTAGACATGTTGCATTTACTTTCTTCAAAGTGAACTTGAAAACAACTTTTAAACAATAAGCTGTATCCTCATTTTAGAAATGAGTACCCTAAGGCTTAGGTTAAATAACATTCCAGAGAGTTCAAGTGAAAGAGCTAGGATTTTGAACAGATTCATATGAACATTAGACAGGAATCCTAATTGATCAGTAAGATTATTTTTTTCCTATTGTTGCAATATATTTGAAACAAATTGCATAAAAACTGAGTCATATGATCATACATTCTATAAATATTGTTTGCAACATACTCTATGCAAAGAAGGAGACAGGGCTTTACAAACCACTATGATGTGGTTATTCTTTGAGGCCACAGTGATGAGGACAATGGTCTCTGCTTTCCATAAATATTTGTGAAGTAGTGACAGACACCTTTCTCAGGCTCTTTGACAATAGCGAGAGGAGGTCCTTGTTGACTTTTTGCTGCAGGTATGTCATCTGTGGTCCATCAGGAGCCATGTTTTAGTATCATCCTTTGAACACCACACAAAGTATAGCTATACTTAATCAGTAAGGTTTTTTACAACAATTCTTACCTTACATATTTAACATCAATAGTTTCCTTTTTTGATTTTTGTGGCACTGGAATTAAATTCAGGGCTCTTACACACTAAGCAAGCACTCTACTACTTGAACTGTACCACCAGTACTTTTCTCTTTATTTTAAATTTATTTATTTATTTATTTTCTTTGAGACAAGGTCTTCCTACCTTTGCTCAGGCTGACCTTGAATTCATGATCCTCTTGCCTCTATCTCCAGAGTAGCTGGGTTTATAAGAGTGTACCATCATATGCAGTGCACTGTGAATTTCAAGTCTTACTTTTACCAGAATCTAAGGTTCCTACTGCCCACTGCTCTACTGAAAACACATGAGACAGAAATTTGTGAAAGGAAATAGATTTATTCATGGCCATCCCTGATGCAATATTTTTTATCTTGAATACCCATTTTTGAGGTTGTAAAAGGCTTAATAAGGCACAGTGGATTATAATGAGTCTATGGACAGAGATCCCCTGCACAGGGAGGAAGGACTTCACTCAGCAAAAAGGATTGGGAGAGGCAATGGGGGTAAAGACAGTTTAAAATGAATGACTGTTATATTACTGGTGGATTTTCTAATCTGTTGTGTTTTATATTTTTTATTTTTAGTAGTAAGGAAGTATATATTTAGATGTATGGTAAGAAACTTAAACATAGCTTAACCATCTGAGGTATGATGAGTCACTTAAGAATTTGTTACTTTCTTAAGTTAAGTAAAATTAAAATAGCTTTTTAAATTTTAACTTCCAAGTGAAGTTTTTAATTTGGGTCCTAAATCCTAAATTGTATTCTGAAACTCGTAGGCATAAAATTTTTGTTCATAGAGAACCAATTTTAAAAACTAAAAATTTTGAACATTATTTAGTTTAAGATATAACAATGTCACCGTTCATAGTGACAATAAAGCCCATGAATGAGTGCAGAATGAGCACATGGAAATTAGTATTAAGCCCAAATGTAGGCCATTGCAATTTTCTAACAGTGACACAACACAATGTAATCTATTAAGAACATAATTTAAATTGCTGAATGTCTAAGTATTTTGACAGAGTCTGGTTATGTAAGTGGTCAATAATTTGTATATAAAAAGACATTCATGAAAGCCAATCACTCAAAACTATAATAGGAATTCCAACGATTCAAAAATTCTGACTTAGTTTTAGCCTTCAAGATAATGAAGATAATGGCCAACAATTCTTTAATGTGCCGTCACTGATATCTGACTTAAGTAAAATGTTCTTCTCTACTTTAAAAATCAAATTTAATACTGAATTACACACAAAAAAAGATTCTGAGTTCTTCCTTACTTAAGCATAAAGACAGTGATAACTTTGCTTCCAAACAAAGCAGAGTTGATGTGTAGTAAATATGCTGAAGTGAATCAAAGTGACAAGAGAGAGATAGAGGGTGGGAGGAGAGAAGGATAAGGAAGGAAGAAGAAAAAATAGATAGAAGATAGAGGCTAGAGAAAGACCACAATTTTCTAATATACAAAGTTCTGTGGGAGACTGTGGTAGACATATTATGTACTCATGTATGAAAATGGAACGAGGCCTGTTGAAACTATTCTAAGAAGGGAAGAGAGGAGATAAAAGACAATGATGGAAGGGTGAATCTAACTAAAACATATTATTAGAACTTTTGTAAATGTCACAATGTACCCTCCATTACAGCAATAATATACTAATGAAAATAAAAATAATAAAGAAAAAAAACTCTGTGGGAGAGGAAGAGAATTTATCTCAATCCAGTTCCTTTTGGAATGTAAATACATGGCCAGAGACAGAAAATTATGTCTCTCCAGAGATCTTCATCACTAACCTGCAAGGTTTGTTTCAGGAACCTTTACTCATCCTTAACAAGGTTGATTTGCTTAGTAAATACTGACCATGTGAAAACAGGAAAGATTTCAACAAACATTTTCTTATGATATGGATGCTACACTTTTTACTTGATAATTCTTGAACACTAATTCACAAACAAAAATAAAATTCTTAGAATTTTAAAATTTTTAGATGAAATTCTCAGAATCTATACTATGCAATAAGGGGTCCTAATTTACTTGAAAGAGAATAATCCTCTGAAGGCATTATTTTAATACAAATAAATACATCAACCTACCCATATAATTTAATATAAGTTATTTGACACACATGTCAAATATGAATATTAATCTTAGGAAAATATTTTTACCTAAGGCTCTACATTTGCTTTAAAGATTTTCCAATTAAACACAATTATAATTATGTACTTATTTGTATTTATTTATTTATGTATGGTGGTACTGGGGTTTGAATTCTGGGCCTCTCACTTGCTAGGCATGTGGTCTACTACTGGAGCCACTCTACCAGCTCTGACTTTATGTTGAGTATTTTCAAGATAAGGTCTTGTGAATGAGTTGCCTGAGCTGGCTGTGAACTATAATCCTCCTGATTTCTGCCTCCTGAGTAGCTAGAATTACAGGCATGAGCTACTGGCACCCAGCTTATAGTTTGATTTTTAATTCCATAGGTTTTGTTTGTTTGTTTTTGTTTTTTTTTCCCTAGATTTACTATCTCTTCTCCTTAAAAGAGTTTGAGGCCTGGCGTTGGGGCTCATGTCTATTATCATAGCTTTTCCAGTTTCTCAGAAGTCAAAGCTCAGGAGGATTAAATTCTAGGCCAGCCTGAGCAAAAAGTTTGTGGGTCCCAATCTCAAAAGATAAAACTAGTTCTGGTGGCATGTGCCTGTCATTCCAGAAAGTGGTTTATAAACATACCTATAGAAAACTTATAGCCATGAATCAAAGCCACATCATGGAAAAGGGTCAAATCAGAGCTGGTATTAGTCAGAAATAATCTTTGTTTTTTTAAGCTGCTGAGGTTTAGGGGTAGCTTGTTATCACAGAAAAGCTAACAAACATATAATTCATAAGTATTAAAACATATTTTAAACTTTGGGTAATCAGAAATACAAAGCAAAAGCAAAAGCAAAACTCTTCAACATTTGAAATAGCAGAAAATGCTAAATAATTATAACTTTTAGAAAGCTGTAAAACAAAGAACTCTCCTCCAGATCTGGTATTAGCTTGCACAACCATGTTTGGAAAAGTCTTAATATACTGACTAGTTTGAATGTGTTTATAAAGCAAAGATTATCAATCTGTTTCTAGGGGTTTACCTTGGAGAAACAATTATATATGAGCATCCGGAGGAAAAAAAATCTCATTTATCATTTTTTAAAAAGTATGTATTTCCCTAGACAAAAATATTGATTTATCTATAGAAGTGAAAATTATTAGATAAAATGTTGTTGAACAAAGTTGTTCTTATAAAATTGGTAATTTCTCATTTTGTGTTCCTTTCTTCTTATCTCCCTGTCTCACTTCAAGCATTCTGAACATTGATTACATAGAGACATGTCTGAGATACTGTCTTTTCATCAGCAGCTACACAAGGCTGCATTTTTCTGAATTCATTATACTTATTTTGAAAACCAGCCAAAGTAGGAAATAACAATTGTGTTCAAGTTGCACTTCACCCTTTGTTCAAGAAAGGTAAGTACTGCCACCCAGGAGTAGGGGTTGCTTGCAGTCTTTCTCTGAGAACCAAGTCTGCTCTAAAGACAAATGTTAACCTTCTCTCCACAGGTTAATGTATTTCACTCTACAAAATTGTTGGATGATTGTGTTATGCTCACAAAAAGTGTGTTTTCTGGTAGAAATCAGAAAGTTAGGCACAATCAATTAAATATCAAAATATCTATGTAAAGTGAATTTCTTTTTAAAAAAATAAAATTGAGAGAATATGTTTGCCTTTTATAAACACTTTTAATGTGTGAATGTCATTGATTAAAAATGTAATAGTTGCCATTGGTTTAGTAAGTTTTTACATTTAGATAAGACATAATTTATAAATTTCTTATCACAGAGGAAAAACTTTTCAAAATCCACAAAGAATAATTGAAAGAAAGGAAAGAATGTGGGATATAATTACATCAATGAACTATATGAACAGCTTTGAATCCAACTACATACTTTGACCTCACATGATCCAAGAATATGCAGATGGCCAGATGTGAGTTGACTTTTACTCTTTAACATTCCTATAAAATTATTACATTAAACTGATCAAATAAAACAAAGCTCTTGATTGGAAAATTCTTATGATTATATTAGCATAAAATCCACGTGTGTCTTTCTGTCTTTAGAAAATAACCTTAGCATAAGGGATAGTAGCTTTAAATCCTGTGAATGAATCATGTTTAATATCTTAAATCTCACATCTATCTTTAAGTCAGGAATGGAAAGACTAATAATATAAATTCCTGTGCAGGTACATATTATCAACAATCAGTGATTATCAATCGGGTGTTTCTACCATTTCCTTCCAGTCCTACCACCACCTTCCTGGTTGCCTTCACCATGGAAAGTTCTTGCAGCACATTTGTTTTAAAGACAGAAGAGCAAACCATGATTTAAGAAGAAATATCACAGAAATGTATGATTCATGTTATGACAAATAGAAAACAAAATACTTGCAAGTACACACAAATTGTTACTTGATTTTTTTTACAGTACTCCCCAAGTATGCAGTAAATATTCCCTATAAACATACCTGGCTTGTGTCCATCAGTGCGTCATCAGCAGTAATAGTTGGTCTCTGATCTGACCCATTGGACTCAATGTCATTCTGGTTGTTGAACACTTTTTCCTGTCACTTCAATAAGTAACTAATACTTTTAAATAAACCTTTATTGTACAATGAGGTTATTGTGGTTGTTTGTGTGCCCATGTTTGTATGTGTTGGGAAGATATTTGGACTTTGTTAAAGAAGGTTGAGTAAAGTTATGCTCAAAATAGTTCATGCAATAACTACTTTGGCCATTGTCATTATTCAACTCAATCTCTCCATTTTTCTTGACCTGAACTTTTAGGTACAAAGTAATGGGTTTCATTGTGACATTTCCACACATGCATAAATGTATGTTGATCTACCCTCATTCTCCCTTGTGCCCTGCTCTTGTTCCATAGTGTCTACTCACAAATAGTTCTGTGTTTGGGTTCAGATCTTTTTGTTTATATTTATGAATCGAGATTCTGGATATGAGAGAAAACATGTACTATTTGTCTTTCTGGTTCTGGCTTATTTGTCTTAAGATGCTGATCTCCAGTTCTATCCATTTTCCTGCAAATGGCATTATTTCTTTCTTCTTTTATCTGAATAACAGTCTACTGTATAAATATATCACATTTTCTTTATCCACTTACTTGTTGTTAGGCACATAGGCTGATTTCATAGCTTGGATATTGTGAATGTGCTTCAGTAAACATGGGTCTGCAGGTATCTCTATTTTATGTTGACTTACAGTCATTCTGGTTTATGCCCAGGAGTGATATAGCAGGATCATTTGGTCGTTCTAATCTTTTTTTTTTTTTTTTTGAGTAAACTTCATACTGATTTCCATAGTGGCTGCACTGATTTATTCTCCTCCACAGTGTATGAGTGCTCCTTTTCCTCCATATACTCTTCAGCATTTATTACTGTTCATTTTCTTAAAGAAAATTACTATAATAGAATGTATTAAAAAATTAAAAGGATCATTATGGAAATATCAAGCCAGAAATAAGTAAGGATTTGAAATGTATTGCATCTTGTTTATTCTTCAGTGCTAATTCTTAATTTTCCCTGAAAATTACTTGTTCTGTTATATAGTATTATTTCTTAATAAAATATGACATACAAGTAATTCTTAAGTTTACACTCACATAAAACATTTATTTTGCAATAAAACAAAGTTTATTCTTAGTTTTATGGATCTATATTCATGATTTTTAAGTGAGCAAAGCAGAACAAAAAACAGTATTTGTACTGTAATATAATTCATGTAAAAGTATGTATGGATAAACAACAAAAAGGAAAAGAAATAGAAGATTATACATGTTTTCTCATACTTGCTTATGAGTACTTCCTTTTCTTTGTTTCATTTAATTTGAAATTTATATTAAAAATAACCACTATTTTTTAATTTAAAAATATTGAATATTTGAACTCAAAATGAAGTAACTAGGTGTTGGTGTATACTAGGTCTTCATTAACTGTTTTTGCTAATTAATACAAGTATTGCATGTTTTCTTTCATTTGTGGAAATTAGAGGATTAAGAAACTTGTAAGTTAAAGGGGACTACTAGTGGAAGAAAAAGAGAAAAGTGGGAGGATGGAGAGGGACAGAAGAGTAATGGTGGGAATCTGATCAAAGCACGTTTTACACATGTATGGAAATGTCATAGTGAATTTTTACTTGTAAAATGAATGTACACTAATCAGAAAACAAAAGAGATCCTTAAAGTCAAAACAAAATCATCAAAAGGTCTCAGTCTTCCCTTGCATTTCATTTCTTTTCATTTGCTGTGAAATTGTGAGATGGATATGGTATTACCAGCAACATATTGAGTTGTTACAAAGAGTGAAAAAATGTTTCTATAAGTACAAAGTTTTACCTAGGTTCTTTTGTTTGTTTTTTAAGTTTCATCATTTTACATTTACTTACAAGTATATACATTATTTGGGCAACCTCCTCCTTCCCTCCTCTGTGGTATTTACACACAATGGAATTTTACTCAGCCACAAAGAAGAATAAAATTTTGTCATTCACAAGTAAATGGATGAAACTGGAGAACATCATCTTAAGAGAGGTTAGTCAGGCTCAGAAGGCCAAAACTCGCATGTTCTCCCTCATATGCAGATTACAGACCTAAAACAAATACAGTAATATTATTGAACATGGGTCACACACTAAAGGGAGACCACTAACAGGAGGGATAGGGAAAGAGAAGGAAACCAAAAACTTGAATGTGGTTGATGTGCCCACTGTATAGGAGCAAATATAGTAGACTTAAACTGGCAGAGGCCATTATGAGAGGGGGACTAGGAAGTAGTGAGGACATCTGGTAGAGATGAACCAATGGGGGTTGTAATACACAAGTGGATGGAAACAACACAAGGAATCTCCCTGTATAGCTATCATCATCTCAACCTAGCAAAAAGGCTATGTTTTTCTTTTTATCTTGTATGTTTTTTCTTCAACAAAATTAGAGAACAAGAGGGTGGACAGATTCTGTATGACATATATTTTAAAACTTAAAATAATTTCAAGCTACACAAGATAGGCAAAATTTCAATGAGGACAAAAGTAGGATCTAGTTTATATGTTCACACAATATTAAAGAATACTAAGTAAAATTACGTCCTATCTCAATGTACACATTTTTTCAGGAATCAGGGAATTGCTTAATTCCGTGTAAGTTATGATTTAACAAAATAAATTACTCTGAACATGTGCTTGGTGATACAGATAGAGCTTCAATGGTCCTAGAAGAGAAGTTGGTGGAACCAGATGGTGGAGTTATGATGGAACAATTATACTTTCTCTACCCAAAAAACATCCACAGACAAGACTAAAAGCTAAACTCAAATCCTACAAAAATCTGCCATGTCTTTTACAGCTCTGGGCACATAGAATGTGCTTTGCAAATACTTCTTGAATGATTGATTTGCTCATTGATATATTTATATCAAAAGATGATAGAATTATACATTTCTTTTCCCAAATAAATGTAAAAAATATACTGTATACATAACTCAATATTACTTGCACTTTTTAATACACAGCCGCATGCCTAAAACCATATCTACAAAGCAAGCAAAGTGGGTATATGTTGACCAGCCAAGAATTATACAATGTCTGTTCTGATTAGAACAATAATTCAGACATCCCACCTGAAGAAATTTCCAAGGTTTAATGATTACGATGCAAGGTTTAAATTATTATAATTTTCAAACAATGTTACCCAGACATTATCAGATTTAAATAAATATGGTAAGATAAATATAATTTAAAATATTTTTAGATTGTTGATATCCGACTGACAGTATTTACAAGCTATTGAAAGGCTATGATGGAGTAAAATTGAATAGAAATAAAATGTATTTTTGAGGCCATAACATATTACTCAACTTTGTGACTTTCTGGAAATGAAAAATAGGAAATTCTCTTTGAGGTCATTCTAAATCAGAAAGCAGATTACACTTCAAAAGCTTTTACTTGAAAATATAGAATATGTATTTTTTAAATAAATTTTTATTAGAATATATTCATAATATGGGTGTGTTTCAGTGACAATTCCGATTATATTTATATTGTACATTATTTACATTGCCCTCATCATGTCTCCTCCTCATCCCCTACCCCATCCCACTTAAAGCAATTGCAAGAGGTTTCTTAATTGTTTTATATAGGTGTATGAAGTCCATGTAACGTATACCATCACCTTAATTTCCTTCCTTCCTTCATCCTCCCCCTCCCACTAGTACCTCCTGCCCCCACACACACTGTGCTTATTTTACAGCCCCAGTTTTCATAATTAATATTTGAATTGAGGTTCAAAGGGGTGTCTCAATGTATGACCACTGTGCGTGTGCTTTACTTTGGTCTGTTCAATCCTTTCAAATACACTCCTTTTCCCCTTTACCTCCCACCCCACCTTGTTCATCATCTTTCAATACACATCTTTACATCCTCTACCTTCACATCTTGTGGTATATGATATTACTGTTGCTTTATCATACTTTTTTCCTTTCCTTCTTTCCCAGAGTTCCATAAAGTAGTTACACTGTTACAAACATCTTCTACAACTGAGTTTGCATATGATCATGCTTGTTTTTGTGTATATTTTTATCTTTGGATCTATCTTCCACATATGAGAGAAAACAAGTGTCCTTTGTGTTTCTGATCCTGGCTAACTTCACTTAACATGAGGTCCTCCAATTGCATCCATTTACCTTCAAACCCCATATCATAATTCCTTGTGGCTAAGTCTTATGCTTTAATGAGACAAATTACCTATTTTAAACAAATATTCATAATGCACAACTTTGAAAAAATTAAAGAATGAGCAAAAAGCAAATAAAATACTAAATTGTACATATTTCACTAGACTGAATCTATTTATTATTTCACTTATATCAGCTAAAATATTATAGTGTGTATTAAATATTACATGTACCTAGTAAATCTCATATAATCAATTCTGCAGTCATGGTCAAATCAGTGAAATATAAAAAATTTACTTAAAATTATTCATCTATAGGCTTATATACACACAGATTTCCCAGATTTGAAATATTTTCTTTAGACCAAAACTTATATGGAAAATTCCACCCGTAATTTCACAAATATATCACATATAACGAGTGGACATTGAGCTTTCAGAAATTAACATCATATTTAAAGTTAATGAGACATTTAAAGCTAAAACCTTAGGGAATGATCTGGATTACTTTGATTGTGGTAAACTATTTGATGCTTCCTCTATCTGCAAAGGTGCTTACTTTCACTTATTCTCTCTCTTTTGCCGTTACCTGACTTAATATGTCACTGTTGAGGAATTCCATAAAATAAATTTGATTTAACCTAAAAATGGCATTGAAATTTTAAACAAGTAAAAATCAAAATGAAGAAGAAGAAAGTTATTTAAAAAGAGGACAAGAAATATATTGGCATGAATTGTTTTGAATTTTTTGGAAATGTGGAACATCCTAGGGGCTCATTTCTGTAAGTACAAACCGGTTTTGATTACCTTGTATATCAAGAAAAGATAGAAGCTTTTAAATTTGTATCAATGGAGCGACATGTGTGTCAGGTTTGGCCACCTTATCCTTTCCAAGTTACTTCTTACAGCACATTGCAAGTCATGTCTTTGAAATTTATTATTTGCACCCACTTACAAAGGATTAGGTCTAACAATTGAAACAGGAGGAATAGGGCTAACATTTTAATATGAGAGGGATATGGGATCAACCGTATATTAAATTTCCTCCACAGAAATCTAGTTGGATTAAATTCTGTCTTATAATAAATAACAACACTTTACTCAAAATTGATTTTTTTTATATAGTTCCACTTTAAGGTGAATTTGACTGTACTTTTTCAGCTGACTTTGCTTCTGTTTCTGAAACAGCACAGCTTTCAAGAATAATTTTAAGGTGAAATTAATGCTTTTAGCTGTGTGTATTTGAATGACTCAGCAAAAAAAAAAATTGCTGAGTTGATGGCACCTCCCAGCTCAAATCCGGTATTTAATGAAGTCTCCTAATCTCTTGGCAAGTGAAAGAAAAAACAAATGTTTTCCTAAGCTAATAACATGTGCAAGTGGAAGATGGTTCTTTCTTTACTGTTATTTATATTCAAATGTATTTCCCTTTCTGTTTATAGTTTAAAAAATCACTGCCACATTTTTTAAAAGGTTTTACAAACTACCTAGAAATATTGAATATTGATGAAAGAGTTCCCTAGCAAAATATACACCTGTGAAAAAATTCTGATTTTATTTTACAAATGAGTCATTAAAAATATGTTCATTCTATGTTAACATAATGATATTTACTTTAGGCTTCAACTAATATTACATTCTAATTGCTTAACAGTTGAATATATTTGCTTCACTATTTTGTCAATACTCATGAAATTTGACATGTCAAAGAATAAGGCTCCTACAGGACTTCAGTGTAACATTTTTATTTGAAATATATGAATCATATTTGGTGACCTCCTACAAAAGGAATTTGAAAAACTTTGTTTATAGCCCCCTTTAGAAAATGTAAAGGCATTCACCTTCTACTCTCCCAAAGTATCATCTCTGTGATTTATGCTTGCTTTTGTTTATTCATTAATTCACTAAGCATGTATTGAATACCAAACAGAGCAGAGCACTATGAGAGCATCTAGGAATATATGACTGATACTTTTCTGCAAGGATGAGGAGTGTTCCACCAAGATAAACCAAGTTTTTAATGGAGGCATTCCACATCCAGCAGTTATGAAGCAACAGGAACGGCACTAGCAATGAGAGGACATTTGGAAGGAGATGGAAAAATGTATGTGCAAAATGATGAAGGGCTCAAGAGATAAGCCTTAGGCCTTACTGACCATTTTAACAGGAGCAACTGAATCAGGGCTTTGAGAAGGAAATTAGAGGGTGAAGGATTTTATGATTTTTTTAACTTTTTAAAAACTATAGACATCTAGTAGCCATGTGAAGGGATTATAGATAAGTTGAAGAGACTACTGTCAAAAAGAAAAGTAAGCTGGAGAACTTTTATAAGAGTAAGGCAAGGAAATTCTGTGAACACTGAGCAGAATTGAGGTCTTTCCCTCACAACCCCAATTTTACTTGTCTCTTTTGAGCCGAGAAGCTTTGGGTTCCGTTTTGAACCAGAAGAGAAGTGGCATGGGGTTTTTATCACACTAATAGAAATGTAAAAGTCTGCCCCTCCTCACACCAGAGAGCAACACTAAGATTTATCAGTAAAATATTAGGAGAGACAATATCTAGCTTAGAATAATTCATACGATTAAAAATAACTAGGTCATTCACAAAAATGAACCAGTCAAGGCTGTTAAATATAATAGAATGTAAGAGGAAAAATAGGAAAGAAAGAATTTTGTATTTGAGGCAAAAGAATAATTGATTCCGAAAAAAATGAATACTTGGTATTTAAGCTTGAAGTAGGGTAGAAACAACAAAGAATCGTTGCCTTCAGCAAATAAGAGTTTTGTCAGACTGTAAAATGAATTGTCTCGGTGGAGAAAAGGAATTACATTGATATTGAAGCAATTGGAAGATAGGGAAATGCAAAGAGTAAATATATATAGATATATATTATCAATATCTCTCTCTGTATATATATATATATATATATATATATATTGTCAATTTGGGAGCAAAATGGAAGTCTTAGGTAAATCAATCTTATATAGGACACAGAATAGAGTGATTTGGGGTTTCAATCTGAAGGCTATTGGGACATACTTCATGTAAGAGGTGAGAAAAAGAAGGTAGTAAGATATTGAAGTGATTACTTAGTTGCTTTCATGTCGTGTGTAACGGTTGATTACAAATATCTTGAGAGCCACTGCTCATGACCGCGTGAACAATGAGTGAGGTCAATAAAAAGTTTATATATTTGTTGCTAGGAGAAAAGGTATACTGAAAATAATCTATTCTAAAAATATGAGTGTTTGTATTTACACTCAGAATTTTTTTAAAATATGACTTATAGTAATTTCATGAGAATTTAGATATTATAAAATATTACAGAATTATCAATTTTCACACAAACAAGCTTCATTTGTCATTAAAAGAGACATTTTTTCAGCAAAAAACAATGTACCATAATATTGGAAAATCCTGTTAAAACATTTCTGTTAATTTCTTGTATTTGACTAGTCATGTTTTATTTTCACCTGACATTGAATGTTCTTCAACTGACATGTGTATCTATGCTTTTTTAAAAAATTTATTTACATTTTCTCAAAGAGAATTCGAGTAATATTCATGTCTCATTTTGCAGGAGAAAAGTTTGACATCCTGGTTGGTGATTGACTCACAATAAATAGTAAGCATACTTCAAATTGGGATTTCTTAACTTGAGCTGACTGAAAACAATTTTTAAAAATGATTGATTGCAGGTTGTATCCTTATTTCATTTATTTATTTCAGAAATTGTATTTATAATATTTGCTGTGCATCCTGGAAACAGAAACTTAATGTTTACGTCTATTCACAAAATGAAATCTGTCCAACCATATCAATAACTATTATTCACATGGTTCCTTAGGTTTTAGGTTTAGTTGAGTTAAAAACATGATCAACCCTTCATGTGTAGATTTTTTTTTTTTTTTGGAGACATGGTCTCAAAGCCCAGACTGTCCTGGAACTCTCTATCCATCCCAAGCTGTTCTTGAATTTTCAATCTTCTTGCCTCAGCCTCCTGAGTGCTAGAATTATTGGCGCATACCACCACACCTGGCTTCTTAATTTAATTTTTACTCATGACCAGTGTGGTTGGAATTCAGATTAGTGAAATCTCAGTTATATGGAAAGAAATAATTAATATAATAATATAATAATAAATAATAATTATTTCCAATTATCTGAATTTTCTATCATGCCCCAAATTATAACATTCAAAACCTACATATTTTTCTTTTTCCTCTGAGGTTCCAGTTTCCACACTGGAGGTTACATTATTTTATTAGTAAAAATTAATTAAATAGTGTATATTTGGGACAAAGAGTAAACACAGTATATTTCATTTACTCATCTATCTTGTTTTCTTATATTTATTGTTTTTGAAGCAATTTTTTAAACAAATTATGAGTAATGTATACAATAACAACTAATATGCTGAATCCTTTTCTTCCCCTTATTTCTAAGAGGACTCGAATCCAAAGAGATGATAGTTAGTGGCAAAGGCCAGACCACACCAAAGAGCAGGATGCTCTGATCCTCTTGCACAGACTCAAGAAAGAGTGACTTTTGCCTTTCCATTTTTGATTCCTGATTCCCAGAACTCCATTTTGAGCATCCATATTGTGAATTAGGTTAGACAAAAACCAGTTGCAACTATTATGGAATGATAACAATTAAATGATTCTATTGAATTAGTGCTGTAAGAAGCAAGTCAACAGGATCCTGAAGCTTTTGCTTTTCAACAAAAAATTTATTCAGAAAAAAACAATATTTTTCTGTCATGATATTACTCAGTGTGTACTACATACTGTTTTAAAATTTGTTTTCATATTTTCTCCTAAAGTGGAGCATACTCATTCTTGTTTAACTCCATGTAATTTTTTCATCATATAGAGTTAGTGTAAGATGGTATCTTGTTCTCAGGTCTACCAGACCATGATCAATTCATTTGGATGAAGATTCCTAATCTTCCCTGGTTATACCTCCTTGGTAAATAAAATATTTATCAAGGTATATATGAGTAAAAGTTATACTTTGAAAATATGGAAATGAGCCTTTATACTATAAAGTCCTATATTAGTATAATATATTGTAGAATTATTTACAAGTAAACATACCTTAGTAATACAAAAGTTTATAATGACTTTAAACATAGATTAGAATATAATCCCAAACTCACTAATATAACTGTTCAGTATTTTAGTGACTGTCCCATAGATGCTTATTAAGCAAAGATTTGGAGTTATGTAATTTAGTTTCTCTCTCAGTACTTACGCAATTATCATACCACAGGAAATAAAGAATTAAAATTTTCTATAATAACAAGCAAATTTTCTGTGCCAATCATTGTGTAAAGCACTAGAAATGCAGTTTTCAATTTTCTTACCTTAATAATGTCTACCTGCTTTGTAATATTTGAATTTAATAATTTAACAATCAAGGAATAAAGTAATTCTTATAAAAACATATATATATATATGCACTAATGTAGTTTGAAAAACATATACAAATATCAGAGAACCCTTTTGAAATTGAATTTATAGTTTGTAAATTGTCACATAGAAAAATGGCCTTTACCCTTTGTTGACTCATGTGGTCCCTTAGTTTAATATGGTTAAGGAATCAGTTGTTCTAATTCAGTTTAATCCGTATTATTTTTTCATAAAAATCTTTTCTTTGTTAATTCTAAGATCCTTTGTCTTTTTTTTCAGATAAAATCAATTCTTCACCACCACCTCTAACTCCTTTTTAAAAGAGTCTTTGACCTGAAATTGACTCAATTTTATGCCTTCTTTGTTGTTCACATATGTTATACCACTTTATCCCTTTTCTGATTCCTCCTTAAAATTTCTCCATGTGATCACCTACCTCACTGATTTACTATTTATATTATTAATTATTATTTCATGGCACTACTTCAGGTATTTTATTTTAAATAACTTTCCATGTTGTTTTCCTTGATATCTTAACACATGCCATTCTTATTGAATATTGCTAACATCTTCCTTTATTTCCTTTATTTTTGTTACTTTTGCTTCTTGTTCTAGGTCTGTTCTTTCTAGTAATTTTGCTTCACTTTCTATGACATTTTTTCAAGTTTCATGTCTCTTTCCCATAGTCCATCAACACTATAATTTTCTTCATTACACACTTATTTTTTTAAATCAGCTATTGTATTTTAATTTTATTTCTCTAGTACTTTGTGGTCAAGAAGAGGTGGCTAGACCGTAAATAAAAAGGTCTTTATGTAATGAGTTGAGCAAAAGATGGCTGAGTTTAATAGGAGACATACTAGATAAAATTCACATATGGATAAGTAAAAGATAATTTGCATCTAGACAATGAGTAGACTTAATGAAATAATTGTTTGAGAGAGAATGACTGGTTTGATTCACATTTTAGTAAATCCCTCTGAGGTATAAAAGAATAGTTTATGGGGCTACAATTAAAAACAGAGAAAGGTAAAATTGTGCAGAACACTGAGGTTAGCAGGGAAAAAAAGATGAGAGAATGGGTTTAAATAATATTTTAGTAAATCTGTAAGGATTTGTTACTGATCAAATGTGAAAGATGAAATGGAAGAAGGAAAGTTAAGTGTGTTGTCAAATTGAGAGTAAAGGAACCTGAAATTCATCAGCAAACAATTCTTTTGATTTCTTGAGTTTAAATACCTGAGGGACAGAGAGATGGAAGTCTGAGGCTTATGGAAAATAGTGATTGCAGGTGGTAATTCTGAATAATTACTTCAGTTATTCCAGAAACTTTTATATTGATGATCTTGCTCTCTCTTCAGAGTTATGCTATTAAACTCAATGTTCAGCCATGGCCCCATGGACTGTAAGCCTATCTCCTTGGAAAACTGAGATTAGGAGGATCACAGTTCCAAACCAGCATGGACAAAAGAGAGTTTGAAAGACCTCATGTGAGCAGAGAAAAGCCAAGTGTGGTAACATAGCCATCACCCCACCTGTGTCAGTGAGTAAACCTAAAATAAGAGATGGTGGTCCAAACCAGCCCAGCTGCAAACTAACCAGAGCATAAAGGGCTGGGGGCATGGATCAAATGGCAGAGCACCTGCCTAACAAGTATGAAGCTCTGAGTTTAAACCCCACTACCATCAAAAGAGAAAAAAAAAATCAGTGTCCAATTTTAAAATCAGAGAACAATTGGACAGAACTGGTTCTGCCAGGAGGTGGGGGCTGGGTGGCATGGAGAGGGGGTGAAGGGGAAGGTGGTGCAAATAATGTGTACACATGTAAGTAAATGCAAAATGATACCTGTTTGAGACTGTTCGGGAAATCAGAGGAGGAGGGATGAAACTCAGCAGCAGAAGAGGGTGAATTCATGTATGATACATTTGATTATTGTAAGAACTTTTGTAAATACCCCAATGTACCCCCACCCAGCATAACAATAATTAAAAAAAGGATGAGAAGATTAAAGGCTATTAATTCTCGGGTAGAATATTCTCAAACAATAATATTTCATATTTCCTTAATGATTCACCATTGTATATGGTCTAAGATAAAGCTAATTAACATATAATTATCTCCTATACTAAACATTAGAGAATGAAAATTTTACTTTTGATGCTTAGTACAGAAAAATGATCCTTAGTTGCACAAAAAAAAGTTCTGCTCCTGGAGTATAAACAGGCTATGTAGTTCTTAAAAAATGTGAGACAAGCAACCAAAAACTCTTGCTCAGCTAAAAGTTCCAGTCTTTTCATCTATCAGTCATTTTGATGTGACCCAATGGAAAGATAAAATTATCTATCTTTCATCATCATCTATCTTCGTACATGCATTACAAATGCATTAAACTGTTATCCTGTTTGTTGCTATGTAAAGTGGCCCTTGAAGGAAATAACAACTAAATCCAGCAACTAAATATCTGGATAACCACATGTAGAACTAAATCTTAGACAACTGAGAGACTATGTGCCATGAAATGTTGGTGTTTATCAGTTACCATGTTAGCATGGCTTTATAGAAGAGGACTACCTTTGAAATGTGAGGAAAGCATATCATATTTTTCCTTTCTGCATGAGAAAAGCTAATGGCAAACTATAGCTAATAAAGAAGTTGTGCTCTATTAAGAACATTTGATCTACTATTTGATCCAGCAATACCACTCTTGGGGATATACCCAAAAGACTGTGACACAGGTTGCTCCAGAGGCACCTGCACACCCATGTTTATTGCAGCACTATTCACAATAGCCAAGTTATGGAAACAGCCAAGATGCCCCAGCACTGACGAATGGATTAAGAAAATGTGGTATCTATACACAATGGAATTTTATGCAGCCATGAAGAAGAATGAAATGTTATCATTCACTGGTAAATGGATGGAATTGGAGAACATCATTCTGAGTGAGGTTAGCCTGGCCCAAAAGACCAAAAATCGTATGTTCTCCCTCATATGTGGACATTAGATCAAGGGCAAACACAACAATGGGATTGGACTTTGAGCACATGATAAAAGTGAGAGCACACAAGGGAGGGGTGAGGATAGGCAAGACACCTAAAAAACTAGCTAGCATTTGTTGCCCTTAACGCAGAGAAACTAAAGCAGATACCTTAAAAGCAACTGAGGCCAATAGGAAAAGGGGACCAGGAACTAGAGAAAAGGTTAGATCAAAAAGAATTAACCTAGAAGGTAACACCCATGCTCAGGAAATCAATGTGAGTCAATGCCCTGTATAGCTATCCTTATCTCAACCAGCAAAAGCCCTTGTTCCTTCCTATTATGGCTTATACTTTCTCTACAACAAAATTAGAAATAATGGCAAAATAATTTCTGCTGGGTATTGAGGGGATGGGGGGGAGAGGGAGGGTGTGGAGTGGGTGGTTAGGGAGGGGGTGGGGGCAAGGGGGAGAAATGACCCAAGCCTTGTATGCACATATGAATAATAAAAGAAAAAAAGTAAAAAAAAAAAAAACAACAAAAAAAGAACCTTTGTAAATTTCCTGTCTCTTTGACTGCAGTCCTAATAATTCATGTCATGAACTGCAAAACCATCCCTATAATACATTTCTGACATTGTGACATTACATCTTGGTTCCAACTGTGCTGACTATCTCTTAAGAATTTTTTGGAGGCAATATACAATTAGTGGTGCCAGAAGCTCTCTCTATATGCAGGAAGCATAAATGATAGCTGAGGAAAGTTGGACCAATAATAACCACATTGTCATGCAGGTCGCAGGGCATTTAGAAAGCTGAGAATCTCAACCACCATTGAGTTACAGAGGCTTGCTACACTATAGATGCAGTAAGTCTAAATTGACCAGCATAAATAGAGATAAGACACAGAAATTCTTAGAGAAGTGTTCAAGCTCTTCTAATAACAGAAAATCAAGGTTAATTCTGAATGTTTTGAAACTCAGATGACTTTCTGAGCACATAACCTCATTTTACATTGTGTTTCAATGACCAAGGCTTCATGTGCAGATTAATGCAATCAGTCTGTCCTGTATTCCTGTACATGCAGAATTGAAAAGGGTTTCTTCCTTACCAGTGACACTGACAGTGAAAGAAAAAGATGATTTTCTTGTAATATGTAGAATTATTTGCAAATATAGTTAGTATAGGTAAGGTACTTTTTCTTTTTCTTTAACCTTTTTTTAAAACTCCCTTAAACTCTACAGAAAAATCTCCAAATTTTTTTTTAAATGTATACAATGTTTAGAATATATTCAAAATAGAGGCATTAGAACAGGAAACAAAAGCTATACTTCAAATGCACTTCTTATCTTGCTTGGGAAGGAAATAGAAGAAACAAGAAGTATTGTATGCACATATGAATAATAAAAGAAAAAAAAAAGAATTTTCCTTTGGCATGCCTCGGGGGGCATAACTTTCCTCCAGGGGAAACCCACCAGCCTAGGTGATCATTGGTACCCTTGGTCTGACGCTTGCTTACTTAATAAAAAAAGAAAAAGAAAAATGGAATCATCTATTAAAAGACTTATTAAAAACAAAAGTATTTTAGTTGATGCATAAAAATAAAGTTTATACATATTAATGGGATCCAATGTGATATTCTGATACATTGTGTAATGTTTAAATCAATTTAAACACATCTAGCTCCTCAAATATTGGTAAAAATATCCAAAATCATTTCTTCTAATTTTTTGAGATATACAATATATACTTGTTATTTATAGTCACTCTGTAACAGTATAGAGAATCTCTCTATTGTTAGAATTAACCTAGTAGACATTGATTAATAGTTCCTTGTCTTTCCCTCCCCACATCTCTTCCAATTTTCTGGTAGTCACCATCCTCCTGTCACCTTCTATAAAATAACCTTTTAGATTCCACATATAGGTGATATTGTGTAGTACATGTCTTTCTCTGCTTAGATTTAATTTTACAAAATGATCTCTGTTTCTACACAACTTGTCACATAGACTCTTAAATTATTTATACTTCTTGCATATTGTTAATAGTGTTTCAAAAAACATGGGAGTTCATAAGGTTTTTCCATGAACTGATTTCATTTGTTTTGGATATGTATCCAGAAGTGGGGTTGCTAGATCTCATGGTAGTTCTATTTTTAATTTTTCTATAATGACTGACTACTAATTTACATTCTTGCCAGCAGTGTACAAGGGTTCCCTTTTTCCACATCCTCACCAGCTTTAGCATTATCTTTAGTGTGTTTGATAATAGCCATTCTTACCGGTATATGAACGTATGTCATTTTGGTTTCCTTGATGACTCTTGATACTGAGTATTTTTATATATACCCATTGACCATGTCTTCTTTTGAGAAATGACTTTTTTGGTCTACAGTTCATTTTTTAATTGGGCTGTTTGCTTTTTTTTTTTACTATTGAGGTTTTTTTTGTTGTTTCAATTTTATATTTTATTTTTCTTTTATTCATATGTGCATACAATGTTTGGGTCATTTCACTACTGAGTTTTTTTTTTTTAGTCCTCCATATATTCTAGATCTTAATAACCTGCTAATGTCCACTCTACCAATCTTTTTGCTATTTATATGCAATAACAGTTTCTCATATTTAATTTTTATCACAAGATTTCTGTGAAAATAACCTATATGAGGAAAGCAATTGTTATTAACAATAAAATATATAACTTTAATTACTATTACTGAGTGCTTTTCCAAGGAACAAAAGAACATTACAGTCCCACTATTCAATACTTTATAATGTCATTTTCTTACTTTCGTCTGTAGACAAATGTATTTTTTTCTTTATGAAAATCAATACTAATCTGCAAAACATTGCTACAAACTACAAAAAAATTATAGGGAATTTTGTTACTCTTATTGGATCTGGAATACTTTTCCTTTTTTTTAACTCTTCTCTTTCTATGATATAAATCTTTCATTAGTTAACTATGTACTAACTTTATTTAATTCTATTATAAATACTGACATAATTTCTAGAGAAGAGATATTTGTAAAGAATTATGTCTGTGTCATTCTTCTTCAATGCATTTTCCACCTTAAGTATAATTCAAGTGGATACTGGGAAACTTTCAAGAATTTGTGTTCTAATTCTTATAAAATGTAAATGAAGCCTACATTGAAAATTATCTATAGACATTATTCTATAAACAACTTTATATGCATCTGTTTTCCATCATGTCCCTATAGGAAACAGAAGTAATAATGGTAATAATAATATTCTGACCACTCACTAAGCATTCATAGTTTTCTAAGTATTTTGCACATTATCTACATTAGTTTTTAAATGTTGTAAATACTGAACCTATGATAAAATTTCCCAAAGTAATCTTTTTAAAGCAGGATTTTTTTTTTCTTTTTTGTTTTTTGGTGGTATTGGAGTTTGAACTCAGGGCTTCATGCTTGCTGTGCAGGCTCTCCACAACTTAAGCCATGAAACCACCCTTTTTTCTGTAGTTACTTATTTTTTTGGAAAAGGTCTTGTGTTTTTGCCTCAGACTATAATAGTTCTACTCTCTCCCTGTATACCTGGGATTACAAACATGAGCCACCATACTCAATTTATTGGTTGAGATGGGGTCTCACTAATTTTTTTTGCCCAGCTTGCCCTCAAACTCAATATTCACAATCTCCACTTATTGAATATATAGGATTACAGCTGTATACCACCGTGCTCAGCTTTAAGGTAGGATTTTATGTAGTATCATTTACAATTCTACAAACCTTTTCCTCATAATTATAGAAGTGGAATGTTTCCCTTCCAAAATTTAGGAGTTGCCAATTTGATAAAAGTTGATGAAGTCATGAAGGTTTCTCCCACATGGATGATTTTAAGGCCCTTATGAAAGGCTTCACGCATCATTGACCTTACTTTACTTTCTACCTTCTGCCATGTCAGTACACTGGCTTCCTCCCCTCTGGAAGATGTAGCCCTCGCCAGATAACCAAACCTGCAACACCTTGATGTTAGACTTCAAAACCACCAGAACTTTAAGAAATAAAACCCTGTTCTTTATAAATTACCCAGTCTTAGGTATTCTGTCATAGGAGCATTAAAAATCTAACAAACACATGAATGAAACATACACCTTTTCTTTTTGGTTGGGTACTTGGGATTGAACTTGGGACCTTGCACTTACTAGGCTAGTGGTTTACCAGCTGAGCCTCATCACCAGACCTCTTTGCTCAAGTTTAGTTTTCAGATACATTCTTGCTTTTGTCCCGGTCTAGCCTCAGATCACAATCCTACCTTCACCTTCTACATGTCTGGGAGTAGAGAAATGAACCTCTATGCTCAGCTTATTTTTTGAGATAGGGTCTTATTAAGTGTTTTGTCCAGGCTGGCCTCAAATGGTGATCCTCCCATCCCATATATATGAGATTAAAGGTAGGCTGCACTATGCCTAGTACATGTAACATACGCTTTTAGAAGGATTTGAAATATGAATGCCAAATCCTAAGAACACAGACCATGCTATAAGGACAATCATGTTTTACTCATGAAACAGACAAAGTTCAACAATGACAAGTGTGCCAGATGAAATTTACTTTGAGAGTGATATTTCAGCATATTCTATAAAAAATAATCCATGTCAGTATTATGTTACTTTCCTTATTTAACCTCGTAGTTTAAGAAGTATCCAAAATATATAAAATAAAATCAGAATTCAATGTGTTAGGTCTCTCATTTCTACTGAGAAGATGTAACACAATAAAATAGATGAGAACACCACGTTACGTTAAATGTCTGCTAACTTGCAAGCACATTTTCTCCATTGTTGCATTTAGTCTGCCTTCTAAACATTGAAATGATTACTTAGGACCTCATGTCATATGATGAGTCATTTGCTCAGGCTGGCATGGCTGATTATTGAAAGAATCAGGATCTGGAACCAAGCCTATTTAATTACCAATGCAATACTTTCCAAACTAGTCAACCCAAAGTTGCAGAATACTTAGGAAGTGTTTCTCTGCTTCATGATCAAGTTTTAGTCTCAATTCAGAGAACAATAGAAGCGTCATGGTCTTTTATATTTCAGATGGCTAATAATTCAAGGAAACCTGAGGGAGTGGTTTCTTAGATGCACATATGAAGGTCTCTTACCCTGCAGTATAGATATCTCCTACTCTTGATAAGATGGAGGACTTTCATTTGTACATATTGCTAAGTCAGTTTTTCACTTGAAGGTCAGAAAATCAGGCTTCCAGAATTTGGTCTGCTTGCCTCTCTCAGCTTCACATTACTGTCCAGGCATATTGAACAGGCATATAATCATCCACAATGATTTTTTTTCTTCAAGTTCATTAAAATAGGCCCCAAAATATAGAGTTTGGGTTATATTTTTCTGAAAAGATTTCAACAACTGACCCACTTATGCTTAACTTTTTTTCCCTTCTTCCCTCCGTCTGTCTCCCTCTCTCCCTCCGTTCCTTCCTTCTTTCCTTCCTTCTTTCTTCTTTTCCTTCGTTTTATTTCTTTCTTCCCTTGAAAGTCAAATGTGCATAAACCTTCAGAATATCTAATTAGAAAAACAAACAGTTTTTATAAATATGAAATATTTTCTCTTGGAATCTAAATTATCTATCTGAGCACTGCATTTTTTGCTATTTTATAATAAACAAGGTATTTCCTAAAAAGAATAGAAGTCCCTGATGATTGACCTTGGTTTGGAAAGTTTCTTGAATAGACAAATTGCTATGCTATACCATATAATTTTATGGAAATTTGATACCAGACTTTATTTAATTTATACACTAAGTTATGATAACTCTAGGCTTTCTGGTATGATTTATGCTAGAGGAACTGTGGGAAAAGAAGACATTATTTTTCAGTCATGCCCAGTAATTGCTACATGCTGTAAAGATTGTGCTGTGGTAAATCGAAATAATTACAAAGTTATCTGTTCCCTATGACATGCTTTCTATTCTCTGGGGATGGCACACCACACCAGAAATTCTAAAATTTTACTGAAGTCGATAATATCCTTCCAATTAATTGTGAAATATATGATCACCAGACAAGAGAGAATACCAAAGTGCAGTAAAGCAACTATGTCCTAGATTTGTGAAGCATATGATGGATGAGAAAAGACTCACCTTGGCTGACCCCAGAAAAGGAGAGAGCCGTTAGGATATATGGGAACCTGTCATTCTTCATCTCATATTAACTAGGATGTAATATATGTGTCTCTGGAGAAACATCAAAAAGAATGGTTAAATTACTAGACACTCTATCAAATCCAGAATAGAAAGCTTTTAACAAATGACTGTACCAAAGATTTTTATCTCTTTTTCATCCATATTTCTTTTCATATGTTTGTTATTAATTATATCTGCATCATTGATTATTGAAATGATGCATACATTGTTTACTCAAATTTGTATTGCTACTTTATAACTTAAAATATAATGTAGAAATTTGTCTGCTTTGGATGATGATTGTGTGTGATGTAAGCATTTGAATTTAAAGAAATATTACCTAAAGTACTTTTCATTAGTATGATAAATATTTTAGGCATTGAATGAAAACCCTCCCAAATAAATATATTAATGTTAAATTATAATAATGTATATATTTATGCAGATTACACTGCCCACATCATTTCTGTGCCCATGTCTTTTGATGGAATTTATAATTATTAATTTGTAACTATTACCAAGGTTCACAGTGTCTCTCACGATTTGCCTGTTACATCTCCAATCTCACCTTATACTCTTTTACTCAATTTCTGTGATTCGCCCACTGTCCTTTCTATTTTGTCAAGATGTCATGCTATTTCTCTTCTTACTACGTAAAATATCTGGTCAGGATTATGTATTACTGATTATTGTCATTTAATTTTCAGCTCATATATTACCTTCTCAGACAAGACCAACTTAAATTTGCCACCTGTTTTCCCATAAAATCATTTTAAAAAGAATTATTATTTATGATTCTTATTATCTAAAATCCTTATCTTTTAGTTTTTGATACACAATTTTAATCATAATATATATCTGTATTAAAATCTTTGTGTGTGTGGTACTAAGGTTTGAACTCAGAGCTTCTCATTCACAAGAAAGGCACTCTGCCACTTGAAACACAACCCCAGCCCTTCTCTGCTTTAGTTCTGCTTCAAGGAGGGTCTCCTGTGTTTGGCTGGAGCCAGTTTCAGACCATGAGCTCCCTACAGATGGCCTCCCATATAAATGGGACCACAAGTGCACTCCACCTCAGTAAATGAGGTCCTGCAAACTTTTTATTTGTCTTGGAGCCACAATCCTTCTGACCTGCCTCTCTAGTAGTTGAATTTATAGACATGAATCAAGATGCACAGCCCTTAAATTCTTTAATCAGTCAATTTATGAAAATAGTCATTGTAGATACTAAAAACATGTAGTGGAAATTTTGATGAGCTGCAAGATAATTGTGCACACTCAATCTACCTCCTAACAAATTACTGTTTTCAAAGGGAAAGTAAGAGATTCATGGAAAAGAAACCTCGGTGACACTAACTTAGGTAGCACATCAAATGTAGCATCATTAATAACAGGAGTAACTGTCCTCAATGTCTTTTTAAAATGAAACACTGAGAATTCCTGGATAGGTAGTCTATAAACAGCATCTATTTTTAGATCTATTAAAAGTTAAAACTATAAACTGTGATCATAATTATTATTCATATATTAAGTTACAGTTCATTATGATTTTTCAATTATATAAAACTGAATAGAATTCAAGTCTTGGGTCAATAATTGTCAATAATTTGTTTTAAAGTGAGTAAAACACAATGAGCCTGGTCTATGTGTTTAAATGTTCCCTGGATAAATTGAGTTATAGCTTAAGAAGACATAAAGTGGAAATAAAGTGATCTAAGTTGGATCCATTCTTTTCTTTTGAACATTTTCCCATGAGAATTAATATTTATGTATTGCCTGCTATAGCAAGCTATATCAGATTCCTTCCTTCACTAAATACTTATTGAGTAAATATCTTATGTTAGGAGGAGAAAGTACAACTGCAATCAGAAATCAAATGCAAAGAGCAAGGTACCAGGCCAGAATACAAAAGGGCAAAGGAAGAAACTGAAGTAGCTCCTTGGAACATTATTATTCAGTAGGGCAAAGGGAAAGTGGCCCAATGTCACCGAGCAGATCATTAAACAATGACTAAGAAAGATTCCTAACAGAGCTTTGAAAAAGGGCTCTGAGTAGTCTATAACAAAACAAACTGGAACAAAATCTACCACAGTACTGGAAAGGATAGATCAGCACTGGTCTCAGAGCCACTGAGTGTCTAGGGTGAAGAGGTGCTGACTCCAGATTAGTTAGTATAGATAATGAGAACAATTAATCAGACTGTAATAAGCATTAGATTGACATGGATCAGTTCCCACAAAGGTAGAGCAATCAGCAACTCTATAAATCAAAGTAGAAGATATGTGCATTAGTTGCTAAAGAGGGAGTTTGAAAAATCATGTGTCCATACCACTTCTTATTGGACTAAAATGGGATTCTGATATTTCTAACATGGTATAATGGTATATTTAAATTTAGATGTGTTAAAACTTGCTGTATTGCAATGAACAGATTGTTAGCTTCCAATGAGGCAGAAAGGGAAGAGTCTACTGTTTATTCTTTTTTTTAGATTTCATCTCAATATTTACAGTTTGTTATATAGTCTCTGTTTCTCTGCCCTTTCCTCTCTTCTTTATATGGCATGAGAGTGGACGGAGCTTTTTTTCTCACTCCTTTGTTGGAGCAAGCTTTCTCCCTCCCTTGTTATTACTGAATCTAACTGAGCTTCACTGGGGGTGACTGGAGATTCAGAAAAGAGACAGGATAGACAGACAGAAAGTGGGGTCAAGTGTGTTGGGCACTCAAGTGGAGACACACAACTCTCACTGCTTCTTTTCTGTCTTTATTCTTTAAGGCCTTACTCCTTGCAGTTCTTTAAAACCTTGCTTCTAAAGTCTTCTTTACAACCTTGCTTCAAACCTCTTTCCTTAGGTGCACTGTCCCATGTTTGCTCTTAGTTTATCTTTAGCTTAATTGCTCTTAAAGTCTTTTGCCTGGATAAAGCGAGAGCACACAAGGGAGGTGTGAGGATAGGTAAGACACCCAAAAAACTAGATAGTATTTGTTGCCCTCAACTCAGAGAAACTAAAGCAGATACTTTAAAGCAACTGAGGCCAATAGGAGAAGGGGACCAGGAATTAGAGAAAAGGTTAGATCAAGAAGAATTAACTTAGAAGGTAGCACACATGCACAGGAAATCAATGCGAGTCAACTCCCTGTACAGCTATCCTTATCTAAACTAGTAAAAACCCTTGTTCCTTCCTATTATTGCTTATACTCTCTCTTCAACAAACTTAGAGATAAGGGCAAAATAGTTTCTGCCAGGTAGCGAGGGGTAAGGGGGGTAACAGGGGGGTGGGTGGCAAATGACCCAAAAATTGTATGCACATATGAATAAAATTAAAATTAAAAAAAAAATCTTTTGCCCGCAGGCTTGCACTGTCCCATTTCTCTTTAGTTTTCTTTTTTTTTTTCATTTTTCTTTTATTATTCATATGTGCATACAAGGCTTGGTTCATTTCTCCCCCCTGCCCCCACCCCCTCCCTTACCACCCACTCCGCCCCCTCCCGCTCCCCCCCTCAATACCCAGCAGAAACTATTTTGCCCTTATCTCTAATTTTGTTGTAGAGAGAGTATAAGCAATAATAGGAAGGAACAAGGGGTTTTGCTGGTTGAGATAAGGATAGCTATACAGGGCATTGACTCACATTGATTTCCTGTGTGTGGGTGTTACCTTCTAGGTTAATTCTTTTTGATCTAACCTTTTCTCTAGTTCCTGGTCCCCTTTTCCTATTGGCCTCAGTTGCTTTAAGGTATCTGCTTTAGTTTCTCTGCGTTAAGGGCAACAAATGCTAGCTAGTTTTTTAGGTGTCTTACCTATCCTCACCCCTCCCTTGTGTGCTCTCGCTTTTATCATGTGCTCATAGTCCAATCCCCTTGTTGTGTTTGCCCTTGATCTAATGTCCACATATGAGGGAGAACATACGATTTTTGGTCTTTTGAGCCAGGCTAACCTCACTCAGAATGATGTTCTCCAATTCCATCCATTTACCAGCGAATGATAACATTTCGTTCTTCTTCATGGCTGCATAAAATTCCATTGAAAAAAAAAAACTTACTAAAGTGAATATTTTGAACAAATATAAAAAGTCAATACAATCTAGAAAACATAAAAATTGACACATAGTACCTTGTGTATTTTGTTTCAGGTATGTTGAGTAACTGAATAGAGAAAAGCCAAAAGAGAAAACTTAATGTCAATAGCATGGTAGAGTAAATCTACTAGAAAAGAAATAAGAAATTACAAAGTAGATGCAAACCCTAATTTTGTATGTGAGAGGTAAAGTTTGTACAGTGGAAACTATATAAAGCAAAATTATTTTTATATTTAAATTTTAAAGAAAGATTGAGTTAAATGAAAGAAATAACCATTAAGAAAATTCTGTGCTTAAAGCCTCGGAGCTCAGACTTGCAAACAACAGCCACACATAAAACTGCATATGCATAACTATTAACATCTCAGTCCCTAGACTCATACTGTAAAGTTCTTTCTTTGGCTCAGCTTTTCTAAAGCCTATGTTAAAGTTCTCGGTGCAGACTTTCTTTTAACCCCTCCTTAGCCATTCTTTTTCCTTCAGCAATTTCACTTTAGCAATTCTTTTCCCTTCAATAATTCTTTTCCCTTCCAAAAGCTTCCCACACCAAAAAGCCAAAAGCGAAAGGCAAAAGCCTAAGACAAAAAGGCTCACATCCCAAAGCAAAAGCCAAAAGCCAAAGCCAAAAAAAATCCCCATGTCCTACTTCAGCAGGTCTTTTATAAACAGTGGTAAACAGGGTAGAGCAGTGGCTCTTGGGGAAGGGTGTGACATTGTAACAGGAGAAACCTACATTCTTCCTTCTCTGACCACAAACAACATAGGAGAGACAGCTGTTCTGATTCTGGGTCTGTGCCAATCTCAGAAAAGCAGGTGAGCTGCATCTTGCCTTGCTTGTGTAATCCACTCTTCACATGGGAGAAATTGTCTTAACATATGAATTGTATGTACTACTCAAGTCCAAGGTGGGGCAACCATACATATGTGTGTTTGTGTGCATGTGAATATATATAAATATTGAGAATAAAATGAGAAACCATTGGAAATGATGATGGTGGAATATCATCACTGGATATCTTAGGAAAAACTCAACGAAGATATGAACCAGTGAGGACCCATCGTCATAACTATGCTTCACACCTTACTTACATTTCCCAGTTTTTATTTGCTGTCATTTTTCTATTCCATTATCCCACCCAGGCACCGTACTCTATGTGGTAGTCATGGTGTTTAGTCTCTTCTGCCTATGCGATTTTAAGTCTTTATTCTTTATGACCTTAAAATCTTGGTCAGGATTGTAGCATGTCCTCCAATGGAGTTTTCTTGACTTTTATCTAATAAGAATGCTGGAATTATGAGTTTGGGGGATGAATTTGAGGTGTCATGTTCATTACATCGTATCAAGTGTCCTTTATTTCAACATTGTTTATGCATTGTTGTTAGCCTTGATCACCTGGATGAGGTAGTGGATTTTCAAGTTTCTCTATTGGAAATTTTTTTTTTTTGCTTTTGTTTAGTTTTGTTTTGTGATGCTGGGGATTAAATTTAGGATCTTGCACATGCTAGGTAAGTGCTCCCCCACTGAGCTATATCCTCATCCCTGGAAAGTTATTACATGTTCTGTTTTTGCATACTGTTACTCTTTGGAAGGAAGTTTCTATGTTCAGCTCAAACCTAAGATGTACGGAGAATATCCCCTCTTTGTGTACAGTGTATCTATAGGGGTTTTCTATAGAATTCTCCTCATATATATAAAATGAGAAATATACTATGGGAATTGGCTCACATAATTAAGGAGGCCTAGACATTATTGCCAAACTGGAGAAAAAGGGACATTGACGGCATAATTCAATCTGAGTCTGAAGAACTGGAGGTAGAAGAGAGAGATGGGCACAGGATCATAGTATTAATCCTGGTTGATGGGCCAAGAATCAGAAGCAGGGTGAGTATACTACAGGTAAATTCAGAGAGAATTGGTCTTTCCTCTGAGTTTTTATTCTATCTGGGCACTCAACAGATTGCATGATTTTCGGCCACATTGGTGAGGACAATATTTTTGACTCAGGAAACTGATTTAACACTTGTCTCTTATAGAAAAATCCCCACAGACATCTGTGCATCCCTCAGCCCAGTCAAGGTAAAAAATTACCAACACTCAAATACCTGTATACATTATTTGGAATAATTCATGACCATTTGTTTCTCTACATGAATTTGTTTAATCATATATTACTGTTATTTTGGATCCATGAATATTTATTTCTTTTATAGGCTGTATAATAATCTAATCTACTTTATTCATTCTATTACTAAAATTGTTACAGCTTTGGCAAATGGGAGCTCTTTCAGTTGACTTCTATGGGCCTTTCACATGTTCCCATCAATGTGTGTGTGTGTGTGTTTTGAACACTCCTGTTTTCTGGCAGTAAAATGTGTTCTAGGTTCACCTTATATATTTCTGCTAAGTATTACAATTAGTCATTTCCCCCGGGAGTCCTAGTTCTTTCTAATGGAGAATGGTTTTAGAAATATATTTAATCTATTATAAAAACTTTTGTAAATGTTACAATGTACCCCCAGAACAACAATAAAAATTTTTACAAGTAAAATTTAAAAAAAGAAATAAAGACATTCATATGGCATATGCTTACTTCTTATGAGGCAGCATTTTAGAACCTCTGAACAGACAGACCAAAATATATGACATGTTTGCATAAACACAGGCATATATGTATATTTACAAGTAACCACTTGTACCTGTGTTAAGCTAAACATGATTTCATGTTAGTGTCTCCAATTTTAATCCATTGTCACATGAACCCATTTAGCTTCTTCTACTTGCTAAATATGATTTGTATGACCAATCTGGTTCCAAAACAAGTTTTGATTCTTAGACCTAAACAATATTTTATCATGTTAGAATAATGCAGTTGGTCAGAAATTACTGAGAAAAAGGTCAAAGAGACAGAGAGATTCAGCAACATGAATAATAAGTTTTGCTTTACAGTGAATGAAAAAGAGGTTGAAAATACTCAGCATTTTACTTTAAGTACTTAGAACAAGAAGCTAATTATTTCATAGAAGTCAGGGAAGGCATTCTAGAACATAAAAGAACATGCAAATTAAAATCCTCAGAGTTTTAAATTAACAAGAACCCACCCAGGGTTCCAATAAGCTACTCCTCCTCCAAGAAATTATTTTTAAATTGTCCCAGATGGGAAATTGGTATCAGACCTCACAGCATCTAGGTACATGATTTTAAATATGTGTGAGCATGTGTGGGTACATGTGAATGTGTCATTTTGGATTACATCTTATTTAATTCTTAGTAACTATTTTATAATATTGATAGATAATATAAAATGCTAATTATTAAGTCACTCTAGTTATAGTAGTACAGGTAATCATTCTTACCTATTATAATATTTCTATTATCAGATAAAAAGGCTAAGTAGAACCCCAAAGAATCCTAGAATAGATAGGTTTATTTCTGGCCATATGTGCTACATACTTAATAAGTAGCACTTAATATAGGGAAGAAAAATATTTGGACTTGAAATTGAGAATTTAATTACATTAACACTTTCAGCTGTGGAGACAATTCTGATATGCAAAATATCAGTAACATTAGCATAATAAGCTTTCCCTACATATGACTCAGAGAATTAGGGGATAATGGAGTTAGCTTGTCTAAATAAGAGCAAACAAGAAGAAATTAAGCAGACTTGTTATTTTCTGTCTTTGAATGTTCACTGAAATAAGAAAATGTGTATATTAAAAAGCACTAAATAGCAAAATGTGAAGTGATAGTGAAATAGCTTGGTTGCCAAGGGAGGAGAAAATTTTCATTTAATATTACAATAAAAATATATTTAATTAAATGCATAAAATTAGCTGTTCTGATTATGGAAAAATTATATACTTTATGAAGTTTTTTTAAGCCAAAATTTGTAAATTTGAGGGGGAAGGATTTAGGAAAATCATCTAAGCTAAAATGGAAATAGTTATGTATCACTCTCATAAGATCTGATGTTTCATATTATCGTATAATATCATATGTGTAAGGAACAGTATATTTTACTATAGGACTGAATCACTAACTCTTTTCAGATACCAAGCCTGCTCTATCTGCACACACAATATTCATATAAACACACATAACATCTCCCCCACTGTCCAGGGTCCTGCTTTCTATTGGAGAACTCTGCAATGTGATATTGTCTACATTCAGCCAAGAGTCACTAGTGTAAAGAACAGTGTGAAATGGCCTGTAGACCAAAAATTGGCATGCTAAAATTTTTTTGCCTGGTTTTTATGAATCTTTAGTAGATAAATGGGTTAGTAATGTGTTTCTCTTTTTTAATACATTCTACTTCATGTACTTTCCCACCTCCTTACCCACTGACCTTGTGTAGTATCATGTTACCTTTGTAGAGCATCATAAAATTTCTTTAAGATGAAATCAGTATGTCAAGCAAATGTCTGCACCCATCACAGCTCTATTCACATCAGCCAAACAACCTAAGTGCCCATGAGCGGATGAATGGATTAAGAAAATGGGGTACATACACATAAAGGGATAGTATTTGGCTATAAAAGTGAATGAAATCCTTACATTTGTGACAACATAGATGGAACCAGATATTGTTATGGGAAGTGTAATAAGCAAAGCCCAGAAAGACATGCACCACCTATTCTCACTTGTATATAGAATTTAAAAATACCACAATAGAAGTTGGGAATGGAACGGTAGTTACCAGAGACTAGAGTGTGTAAGAGGTTTCAGAAGCATGTGGAAGTGTTGATTAATGGGTACTGAGTTACAGCTAGATATAGACAATAATTTCTGGTGGGCTATAACACAGTAGTGTGAGTGACTATGGATAAAAATAATGCATTGTATATTTCAAAAGGTTAGAGCAAAGAATTTTGAAAGTTGTCACCATAAAAATGACAAATGTTTGAGGAGATAAATATCCTTAACCTGATTTCAACATCATATAATGTAAACACGTACCAAAACATAACATGGACTGCCATAAATATATATAACCTTTATGTTTTTGTACCAAGTGAAAATTTTAAAAATGTCCGGACACTGGTGGTCACAACTGTACATTCCTAGCTACTTGGGAGGCAAGAATCAGGAGGATGGCAGTCCAAAGACATCCTTGGGAAAATAGTTTGTGAGACCCAGTATAAATAGGGCTGCAGAGTGGCCTAGCAAGTGTGAGTCCTGAAGTTCAAATCCTAATACCACTGAAAAAAATTTAAATGTTCTTAGCTAGAATGTCTGAAATTTTACCATATGAAACATTTGTTCAAAATCAGGAGTCTATGTTTAGGTTTTAAAGACAGAATATAGTAGAGGAGTGGAACACAAACATTATAGTTTATTAATGTTATGACAGTCATATAGCACAAAAATAATTATTCTAATCATTTTATAATCTGAATTTGAAAAATTTACTATTGTATCTCCAATAATCTCTAATAATTCAACTTTGGATTTATTCTTTCAGGTATGGCTGTAAAGGAATGGGCTTCTTTTGTCTTTAGTGAGAATCTTCCGGGTATGAAATGAGACTACATTACAAGAAGTTTAATAAGCTCAGGAAATGCTAATTATTATAGAAGTTTATCCTAATAAAGACTTATTGTATCTGTTGTCCTTCCAGGAACCTTCAAGTCTTTTCTTCTTTGTATAATATCACCTTAACTTTCACTTAGGGAATTATATTTAACTTTTTTTTCTGAAATAGTAAATTGTTAGCCATGTAATAGTCCTAAGACCTATAATAGACAAAAGTAACTCTTAAAAAAACTTTATTAGGATGTAATTCACATATCATGCAATGCACCTATTAAATGTGGGATCCAATATTTTTAATTTGTTCAAAGTTGTTCAACCATCACTAAAACTGGTTTTAGTACATTTTTATCACCCCAAAAAAGAAACTCCATTACCATTATAGTCATTCATCTGCCTTCACTATGTCTCAGCCTTCAACTATAGAAATCATGCATCTAATTTCTATCTCCATATATTTGTCTATTCTGAACATTTTAAAGCATTCTTACTATGTAGTTGTACTTAAATGTCCTCTAACCAATGTTATATTACATAAAAATGAAAATGCATGGATCTAGGTAATTTAGCGATGATACACTGAAGAAATTATTCTTTTTTTTAATCATTTATTCATATGTGCACACATTGTTTGGGTCATTTCTCCTCCCTGCCTCCAGCCTCCACCCTCTCCCTTCCCTTCTCCCTCAATTCCAGGCAGAACCTGTTCTGTCCTTATCTCTAATTTTGTGGAAGAGAAAACATAAGCATAATAAGGAAGACAAAGTGTTTTTGCTAGTTGAGTTAAGGAGAGCTATACAAGGAGATTCCTAGCATTGCTTCCATGTACAAATGTGTTGTTAAAATCAAAGTTGATTCATCTCTAACTGATCTTTACACTGGTTCCTGATTCCTTTCTCATGTTGACCTCTGTCGCTTTAAGGTTTCTGTATTAGTTCCTCTGCAGTGGGGACATCAAACACTTTCATGTTTTGCATTTACTACCTAACCCCATACTATGTGCTCTCCTTTGTCATGTGTAAATTATTCTTTTTTCACTACCTAAACCAGTGAAGTTTATTATCATTGTTTATCCTACATTCTAGTAGCTCAAATTTTCCCTAAATTTCATTAGCTATTTCATACCTTAGTGTAAGATTCAATATATATTCTTTTTTGCTACTTAATATATGCCAATAAAACGTTGCAACAAAACTCTTTTCTCTTTTCCTAGTATTGAAGATTCCTTCTAGCATGTGGCTGACATCTGGCATAGTCTCTGCATATCTTAAAACCTTTTGCAAGCTTATGTATTATAAATATATATTTAATCATTAAATATTTAATCAAACTCTTTTCTTTAACCCCTTTGTTTCATTTGGATTTTTGTTTGTCATTGTGTTCATATTTCTTACCCTAACCCTTGGCTTTACTTTGAAACCTTTGGAGTTGACAGGGCTCTTGGGTCCATTCTGAACTTGACCTATACTCATTTCAGTGTTTAATCCTATAGCTTAATTTTTCCCTTGCAATTCCAAATGATACTTTTTGCCATTACTCTGTAAACAGCTACTTGTACATACTCTGTGATGGTGCTTCTCAATGTTATCCATGTTTTATTGCTTTTCACAGCCTTAGTCAGTGCTATCATGGGGCAATTGGCACACAGGTGTCACCTTTATACACTTAGGCCCTTTCCTCTGAAAATTCTAGAAAATCTAAATTCTTGCTTTATAGTTTTTTCTAAACTCTCAACTAATCTGATTGAAGGATGTTAATAACAAATAGTCAAAAAAATTAACCTACTCCTTTGGTAAAGGATATATTTAAATTGTTATAATTTCACTACCTTTAAATGTGTTATCAAAACCGAACTCTATGAGCAAATATAGCAGCATTCTACTGTCAGTATGCTCTGGGCTACATTTAATGCTATGGCAACTTGTCCTTTAATCGCAATGAGTCAGATGTTGTAAGATTCTAAGAGACAGAAACTGAATGCTTATTAGATGAAATGTAAAAACCATGTTTAAATTTCACCATATTGCTTTACTTTCTCTTCTGAAAGACTTTTCATTTTTATCTTATTATGCTTATCACTTTGAAGCCTATATCTTCTCCTCAGGTAAGTCTCTCATAGTTCAGAAATAGTGTTCTGTATGTTTAGTGCCTTTATGTGATGTCATGGACTCCTTACGGAGGAGAATCTCATGAGCCTTTCATCAGGCAGAGACAAATTTTAGTTCTCTTGTACAGAAAACAGGAGAAGGGAATATCTAAGCAAAAACAAGCTTTTTCCCATATGTTTTTAATTCTTCCCAAATTCAAAAATGCATAAGATGATAATCTTGTAAGATGAATTGCAATAGCTGAAATACCATGCAATAGTCAAAAATTATTGAGATTCTTAGGCCCTATAAAGAGAAAAAATTCATATGTTGGCTAACAGGAGAATTCTTATAATGGATAAAATAATTAAAATTAGATAATACTTCTAGACAGCATTCTTAAAAAGTATTAACTTTTGTATTCCTACATCCTCATCTTCATTAGTTCATACATCATTCTACTGCTAAGAGGAGACATAAGAAGTAAATAAGAGAACTTTGTTAGTTTCTTTGCAAAACAGTGGTAGTCAGAAACTATTAACTGTTCCTTACCAGATTATACATATAAGGATAAAATGGGGAGGAGTTTCATGCCCTTAAATATTGCAGTTCTATAAGAAAAGTAGTTAAAGATGAATCTCTACTGTGGAAAATAGGGGAAGTTTGAGCAGAGAGAAGAGATGAAAACAGACCTGATGTACCACACATTGACATCACTAAGAAACATGAGTAGATCCGTACAAGGTCAGAAGAGACTTGAGTTTTGCAGAACTTGGTAATGGATCACATCCTTCCTTTGAAATACTAGATTAATTTCAGTGTATCCAAGTTGCTACTTTGGTTCTGGCAACATAATTCAGTGTTTCACTGAAGTGTCTAGGTTCCTAGATCTGTTGTTGTATTTACTGAGTGTTAATGGTGATGCCAAACTCTCTCTGGATTGCACAGGATGAATCATCAGAGAGATAATGATAACTTGAAAAATCAATAAATTCTCTTAGAATTCTCAATACTAAAATACAAAGAGTGCAGAATACATTTTAGAGTATGCTTAACCTAATATCTTCATTGATAAAGGGGTTCAGACTGAATTGAATTGATAATCACAAATCTGGAAACCCTAACCTAATTCTCTTTACCAGAACAGAATGTCAACATGGTAAAACTTAATTATTTTAGTCAACTAAAGCATATTAATTGACCAGTTTAGCATTTACTATAAATGGCCAGATAGTAAATGTTTTAGGAATTGTGGACTATTAAGTTCCTCTTGTAACTATTCACATGTGCCTTTGTAACATGAATCAGTCATGAGTAATACACAAACAAATGTGCATGGCCATATTTTCAGAAAACATACAAACACAAGCAATGGACCATACTTCCACATTTTGCCCAAAGGCCACTAATGTATCTCACATCTCGACTGGTTTTGCTGACATATAAAACAAATTGTTTGAGTGATGTAAGCTAGTGATTTGGACCAAATTGTTTTGGAGTTTTATGCTGTGTGAGACCATCCCAGAAAGGTCAAAGTTATGAAATACTGTATTTTGTCTTCTCAAATTATACTTTTATCAAGTCAAAATTTTGGCATGCCTGCTGCAATATAATTTTCCTTGATTCATTACCACCTAACCAGCTAGCCACAAAATCCATTATGGGATTATATCTATCTGAAGATAACTTGCAGCAGCAATCCATAGCCCACATGAAGTGAATATGGAGGAAGTGGCTAATAAGCAAATGCTTAGTTTATAGGCACCACTACTAGGATGTGAATGTGTAGTATATTTTATCTTGGAATATATATATATATATATATATATATATATATATATATATGTAAATCATGCTCTAAAAATCAGTCCTTTGAAAACATGGGAGGACTGAACTAAATAAGATTTAATACTTGCTGGTATAACAATCTGAGCCCATTATCTTAGCTCATTAGAGCTTGATGTTAATGAGGCTAAGGTCATGGGTTCATTTCAGATATGAGACATACAAAACAGCCATTCTGTTCCTTTCTACTCATATGTCTCATAAGTAATTTCAACTGGCCACAAGTGGAACAAGGGAATAAATATGTAAGGTCCAGTTCATCCTCAATGCTAGGGGAAAGAATATTCAAAAACTCCTTCCTGAGGGAAATGAGATTGTCTCTATACATAAAGAACACTGTGTTATATCAGAGATTTGTCCTTAATATACTTAATAAATGATAGATTCAAAATGTAAAATTTGTTATTATGATCTGGAAATGATTTATTCTACCTTAATTTCAATCAATGTAGAAAAAGCCTTCATCAAAATTCATTATACTTTCATGATAAAATCTGTAGTGAAACTAAGAATAGAAGAAATGTACCTCAATATAATGAAGGCTCTATATGACATGCTTATAGCCAATCTTGTACTAAATGGGGACAAATTAAAATCATTTCCTCTAAAGTCAGGAGCAAGACATGGGAGTACCCTCTCTCCACTGCTATTCAACATAGTCTTGGTATTCCTAGACAGAGCAGTAAGACAGGAATAAGAAATAAAAAGACTGTAAATTAAAAAATTGTCAAACTATCCCTATTTGCAAATGACATGATCTTATACCCAAAATACCCTAAAAACTCTACCAAAAACCTCTTGACATCACAAACTGCTTTAGCAAAGTAGCAGGATATTAAATCAATTTACAAAAATCAGTAGCCTTTCTGTAAACATACAATGAACAGACTGAGAAAGAATCTCAACACCCGTAACCCTCTTAGACCTTGTTGGTGAATAGAGCTCTCTCTCTCTCTCTCTTTCTCTCTCTCTCTCTCTCTCTCTCTCTCTCTCTCTCTCTCTCTCTCTCTCTCTCTCTTCTCTCTCTCTCTCTCTCTCTGTGTCTCTTTCTTTGGTGATACAGGAGTTTGAGCTCAGAGCCTCTTGCTTTCTATGCAGATGCTCTACCACTTGAGCCACTCCACCAAGCTAGTTTTGTTTTTGAGTATTTTAGAGATAGGGTCTTGTGAATTATTTGCCAGGGTTGGCTTTGAACCTTGATCCTCCTGATCTCTGCCTCCTGAGTAGCTCGGATTATATGCCTGAGGCACCAGTGCCTAGATACATCTTTTTATTTGGCTGATTCTGACTTATATCCCTTGTGATAAAACAGTAAATGTAGGCATAGCACTTTCCTGAGTTCTGTGAGTCCTTCTAGTGAATTATCTGTCCTGAATCCCTGTATTTTTAATATTATTCAGAAGGAAGAATGGAAGGTATCCTTGAACTTGTGGATCTTGTAAAGCAGTTTTGTTGAGTCTTATGACTTAAATCTGTGAGTTTGTACTAAATCTGAATAAATATCATGAGAACTGCATTGCAGTAGTAAAGTCATGAAACATTTATCTGTTCTCCATTTATGCTTTTTCCCTATACCTTCATCTTTTAACACATAAAATTGTTTTATTAAAATGATGCAGATGAGTTCCTATTTATTCAAAATAATTTTGAAAAAGTATGTGAACCCTTTTGTAAGACTGAATTATTCTTTTTTTCTTATTTCTTTTGTATTTTATTTTTAGAATTGATTTTTATTTTGGTTTTAGTTTGAGCTGTCTTTGGACTTCTGTACACACAATTGATGTAATTATGGTTTACATTTGATATTTTATTAAAGCCCAATCACACATCCATCCCAAATTTAATAAATATCTGTTGCACTGTATGTTATGTGATGTATGCTGATAATTTAAGGATGACTTGTCTCATGTTAAAAAGTATATAGGACCAGGCATGATGTCTCAAGCCTGTAATCCCAGCTACTCAGGAGGCAGAGTAGGTGAATCCCAGTCTGAGGACTGCCCAGGGTCCCTATCTGAAAAACAAACTAAAAGTAAAAGTATTGGAGAGGTTTGGCTAAAGTGGCAGAGAGAGGGAACACTTGCCTAGCAAGTGTGAGGCCCTGAATTCAATCCCCAGCACTGTAAAAAAGAGATATAAGGTGATGTTTATATGTTTTTAATTTATAAAAATGATATGTACTATACATCTTTTGAGTTATTCTTTATTTACAGCAACTTTTCAAGATACATTGAGGTCATATGGAACTGTAGACATTACTGGCATTTATATGTTTTATATATATGTTATGCATAATAAGCATACACATATACGTACATATATGAATATATATGTAATTGTATTTCTTCATTTTCTTGATCATAGAGTCATAAGTTACTTCCAATTTTCTACTGCTACAAAAGATATGGTAAAACCAACCCCCTACACACATACCCATTATGAACTGTTTGAAAACAATCCATGAGCTAGATGCTCTCATAAGACAAACATATTGTGGATTTCACCAGTTACTTCCAGATTCCTCTCTGGTACAGTTAAATCATTCCACAGTCCCAGTAGTAGTGCACACATTCCTTTTTAACTTTCATGATTCCTCACCAGTAGTTTGAATAGGATCCTTAGCGTGATTTTACTTTTCTTTTATAGAAAGTTCTCTACTCATGTTTTGAAACTTTGCATCATGCTATCAAAATAATTTGTGTGTGAAAATGTCTCCTATAATTGTCTGCAGTCAAGCACTTCTAGTCTGTGCCATTCCTGCTTTTCAGAAACACTAACACTGCAATAAATGCATGAACACTACTGTTCCTTCTGTGCTTTCACAGTGGTTACCACCTTCTCTGATATTTGCCTGGCAAGATGTGCAGAAAGGAAAAATTGTAAGACTCTGGGGATTTAATATTTACTTTTGACTCCCACATAAGCTGAAAGTACTCAACCATTCCACACTAAGCCTGCTGCCTTCCTCTGTAGAAGAAATGAGTAAACTGCCCATCATGAATCCTGGGAAAAAGCAGGAGGACTCTTTCTGAATGCATCTCCTCTCTGTAGCTATTGTCCTTCCAACATTAGGTTTCCCATGCATTCCACAGCAGAATTCATTTGCCTTCTTGCTTCTCAAGGTTTTCTTACCTTTTTTGATTTAGGACTGAGGATATATAGAACTATCTTCCCCTCAGTGGCATCTCAGAGTTTAGATATGGTATTGGCTGTAGTATTAGATAATGTATTAGTTATAGACGAAAGACCAGCTACTGGCACTTATTTGCTGCTGTTATTAAGTTTCAATGATCCATTATAGACAAAAATTAGCTTGGATTTTCAGGCTGGGCCAAGATAAGTGATTTATGATCATTGTAAATAAGTCTATCTTGTTAATGAAGAATAACAATAATGGTATATTGGTTATCATTGACTGATTTATTAATACAAATGAAATACACAAGGAAGTATTAGGTAAATTTGGACATTTAATGAGTTATTACATTTATGCCTTTATGTTTAGATCAAAGTAGTAGATATGAGCAACTAGAGGAAAAAGACTCTATTTAATATATTTGCACAAAACACAGTACCATAACGAAGGTTCACAACTTGTTTTTTGAGAATGCACACACAAGAAATATTCAATGGCTTTTTGAATAGTAAATGGGAAAACAAACACCTAAAATATTCTTAGATAAAAAGTGGTACAAAGAAAAAGTACTTAAAGAGGGTTTAGGGAGATTATGATAATTTAAGAATTAAAAGAAAAAATCAGTGAATTGTTTAATACAAAAGGAAATTATTTTAAACATATATTTGGTTATTTTAACCATCCTAATCAATTTTTCAATTGTTTCTGTATACTATAAAGGAATGGAAAATGAAAATTATAAGTGACAGCCCACAAATATTACAGGGAAATATGCATTGTCATACTGTAATGTTTAAAAACACTTCCCTTGAAGAAGTAGAAAATGAGGAAAGGAAAACATAGATGAATTTATCTGAATGAAGCTAAGCTTGTTTGAGAAGGTTAATTTTGAGAGTATTCATTGTGCAAGAAAAATCTTTTAAAGTTATCATCAAAAGGTATAAAGCATACCTTTATCATGAAGATTTCATTCAACCTAGGAAAAGGAAAATAGATTTATTGGAAACTAAAGCATCCATAGATGCTAATTTCATATTAGAAGTACAATTTCAAACTAAGATATTTGATTACATCACCGTTGTACAAGTTTTAAGCGAAAATGTGTACTTGTTCATTTTTTTCTTATTCCTAAAAGAACCAAAGAAATGAAGTCTTCACAGGAGACATATAGCCCTATAATTTTTTTACTTGCAAGCTTACATTAAGTAGATTATACTTCCCTCTGGCCTATGTTTTATAATCTTGATAAAATTATTTGTATGGGCCCACAGTGATGATGTGAGTTTCATGATAAAACACGTTAATATGCCTCTAACAGTATACTCCTGCATTCTCTAATAGCATGTGTATGACCAATATATATTTATTTAAATTATTTAATTTTGGAGGCCTGACTTAATACCTTCTTGCCTCAGGAGGATAATGTGATGCTCGTGCTTAGGAATCAAGAAGTGATAAATTTAGGCATTAGACTCAGCCTTTACATAACCATGTGTTTCCTTTTAGTACTGTGTTGCTTAGGACAGCCTTAAGCTATTTGTCTATAAAACAAACATATTTTACACTTACAAATGATTTTGCTCATACTGTTTCTTTGTTTTTGTACTTGAACTCATAATGTGTAGCAAAGAAGACAAATCATTCACTACATATATCTTTATTGCTTAAATATTATGTGCCAAGCTTTGTGCTATCTTTTTAGAACCCAGGATAAAAAGTGGAAATATGAATTTGTCTTCACAGTCCTTACATCCAGGTAAAGCAACCCACTAAGAAGTTATTGCAATATAGTGTGAAAACTTAAATGGGCTGACAGAAATTACCATATGTAGGATGCTGGAAAGTCAGCAGCAATTTTCATAACTGGGATATCAGAAGTGACTCAAGAAAACCAATCTTGTGTGATAACAAAGCAGTACCTCTCATAGAGGACAATTTGACTCCCTCCACACTCTCAAACAAAAAACATACAACCTTACAAATAAGATACTTAGAAATACCTAGAAATGTTACTGACTACATACTTAAGGAGCTACAAATACATCTAGTATAAATATCAAGAGAAACTTAAACATCCTACAGTACATTGGAGAGCCCAACCCCCAACAAAGAGTCATTTATCTTCAAATGTCAATAGTTCATGCATATATGTATTATAACTCAAATTGGTTCATCTCCTCTATTTTTTTTCATTCTACCTTAGTCCTTTTCTTATGGTGTTTCCACTGGTTTAAAAATTCTGTATTTGTTCTTGTATAGAGGATACATCAACCATATTCACCTTCCTAATTTCCTTCTTTACTCTCTCATATGTGACCTCCCCTCACTGTGACCTGTTTTTCATAAAACTGCTGTATTTGCATTAGGTCTATATTCCATATATGAGAGAAAACATGTTTTTTGTCCTTCTGAACCTGGATAACTTCATTTAAGATGATGTTCCCATTGAAACTATTCCAGGAATGGGAGAGGAGGGCATAACAGAGAACAGTGGAGGGAGTGAATTCAAGTATGATATATTTGATGCATTGTAAGAACTTTTGCGAATCCTACAATGTATCCCCACCCAGCACAATAAAAAATAAAAATAATGAATAAATTTTAAAAATTTCAACAGTCCAAGTTCAGAAATCTTAAACCAAATAAGTCTACCAAACTGAAAACACGATAATTTCTTTGTCACCAAACAAAAGGCACAATTGGTAAATACTATAAAGGAAGATGACTCATTTTAAGTTGTTTTAGCATAATATAAATGCAAACATAGGCAGTGTTTTTTGTTTTCTACTATCTGTACACATTCTAGCTGATTCTATAACCAGTTAAAGTAGTGAAAATTTCAAGGTGATTCACTTTATGTCTTATCTATGACCTTTAAAAAAATGAAAGGAAAGAAAAGTGTTTCTTCTGTCTCTATAAACTGTTTCTTCTAAGCCTAAGAAATTCCTGGTGTTATCTGCATAGCTCTACTGAAGTGATCATTGAACAAGAGTCTCACATGGGGCCTCATGACTTCACTGTTTAACATCTTTTTCTCTGAATCAGCATGCCCAAAGATGTTCTCCTCTCTTCAATCAAATCCATAAGGATCACTTTACCCTCTATTTAACTCTCAGTAGCTTCTTGGTGTTGCTAGGTATTTCTTTCAGTCATTGTAGAGTCTTGCAAAGTACTTTGGGAGATGTGTTTGAATGATAAAACACCACACATGTAAAAGTGACAGATGATTTTGTTGCTGCTTCCTGTTGGAGCTCTGACATGTTGGAATGCCTGGCTCTGAACTGCCAGTTATCCCTGCAGATTGCCAGCCACACTATGCCTGTCTCATTCTGATATCATCAAATTCTAGCAGTTTCAATAGTTTTTTTTATCATTTAAATAAAATCCTGAAGCTTTGCTTTCACCTGTTCTACCCGCTGGAGGACCAGACCCTCCAGTGCCCCACTCAGCAGGCCCGTGGGCACATCCAGAATCGGGGTGCTCCCCAGGGCACTGCTGTGGCTTCCAGAATCAGGGCTCCAGCCTCTGTCCCCAGGACCAGCCCTCCAGGTCCCAGTTCTCTGAATATTTAAGCATTGCTGAATCTTGTGTGGGAGAGCCACCACAGAGGCCTGGACCGGCCTGTGACATGGGGGCCCTGGAGATTCCCAGCAAAATCACCAAAAAGAGGCAAAACTTTGACCCCTCCACACCTCCAGCCAGCACAGAGAATCTCCACTTCATGTTAAATGGAGAAACCAGGAGGGCCCCCGGGCCACCAGTCACCCGTGCCCAGATGGCTTGGGAAGACAGAAACCAGGTGAGCTTTGCGGTACCGCGGTACTCCCACAGACAAGCCTGGGCCAGAGCAGCATAGCCCCCGGGACAGACTGACCTCCACCTGGGGAAAAAAAGAGGAACTGACTAATAAGCAATAAGAACAATAAAGACACGTGGGACAGAAGGTGGTGTGCACTGAGCACCGAAGATTGGGGGAAGGGAATCCTTCCCAGGACTGTAAATAAACAAGCCAGGCGTGGCTGGAGAGCCTCCGGCAGAGTGGGGATGCACGCCCAACAACCAGGAGCGGGAAAGTTTGTGAGAGGAGGGAAGACCCACTTCCCACATGAACTGTAAATAAACACACAGGCCTGAGAAAGCAGCTGCAGTGTCACCTCCCCAGTGTGCTTGGAAAGGGGAAAGCTTTTAGCAGAGGCTCTCCACAGGAGAAATCTGAGCAAACAAAGCCTGCAGGGCCAGGTGAGTGCTAAGCTCACCCCAGAGATCTGCATAAATAACGCCTCCAGCAACAGCAGGCTGACAGCAGCAGGAGGCAAGTCACAGCCACAGATATCATTCTCAGAACTGTTTCCAGACTCTTTTATTTTTTTCTCTTTTTCTCCCTACCTTTGATGAGAGAACAACCGAATTACACCTGCATGCTGAAAAACTTACTGAAATTGTGTTGCATTTGAACTTGGGACACTTAGTGGGTTTTTGTGTGTGCGTGTGTGTGTAGTTTTGTTCTACTTTATGCATCCCCTTTGACGAGACAACTACAGAACAACATCTGAGGCACCATCTCCAGGATCAGAGACTGAGATGAACACCCAAATTATTAAGACTGAAACTTCATTGCATTTGAACTTGGAGGGTTTTTTTTTTATTTTTTTTTAATTTTTGATTTTTCATTTTATTTTATTTTATTTTTATATATGTATTTCTTTCATTTCTTTATTTTTTATTTTTATTCTTATCTTTATTATTTTTATTTTTTATTTTCAATCCTCTCTGTCTCTCTAATGCCTGTTCAGCTTACTGTCAATTAGTACACTAACGCTCCCTCTTTATACCTTTGAAACTTTCGTGTCTGATTCCTTGTTCTGTTTCCTCCTTCTTGTCTGTTAATTTATTTTTCCCTTTTCTTTAACTTCTTGCTTTCCATCTCCATTCACCCTTCTATTCTAAATATCACCATTGTTATTATTACAAGCTAGAAAATACTTAATTGCACACAGTACAGGGACAGTAACAACACCAAAGACAATGATGGGAAGACAGAAAAAAAAGGAAAACCAGTTTTCCCACAGCAAAAAGTTGCTACAGGAACCAGAGGGGAATGAAGAAAACAGATACTCAGATTTAGACTCCAACAAAATGAAGATAAACTATGCCAAAGGACCCAATGAAGCCCACAAGAATAATTTAAAAGAAGACATATTACAGGCACTCAATGAGAATTTTGTAGAGATGATACTGGATAGGGTCAACAAAAATGTACAGGAGACACTCAAGAAATTCCAAGACAACAAAAATAGAGAATTTGAAAAAGCAAAAGAAGAAATAAAGGAAACCATAGAGGCACTGTATAAACACCAAAGTGAAACAGAGAAAATGATGAATAAACAGATAAATGAACTCAGGACAAAAATAGACAACATTAACATCTACATGTTTAATGCAATTCCCATCAAAATTACAATGACATTCATTAAAGAGATTGAAAAATCTACCGTGAAATTTATATGGAAACACAAGAGACCATGAATAGCCAAGGCAATACTCAGTCAAAAGAACAATGCTGGAGGTATCACAATACCTGACTTCAAACTATATTACAAAGCAATAATGATAAAAACAGCATGGTACTGGCACAAAAACAGACATGAAGACCAGTGGAGCAGAATAGAGGACCCAGATATGAAGTCACAAAACTATAACCAACTTGTCTTTGACAAAGGAGCTAAAAATATATGATGGAAAAATCGCAGCCTCTTCAACAAAAACTGCTGGGAAAACTGGTTACCAGTCAGCAAAAAACTGAAACTAGATACATGTATATCACCCTATACCAAGATTAATTCAAAATGGATCAAGGATCTTAATATCAGACCACAAACTTTAAAGTTGATACAGGAAAGAGTAGGAAATACTCTGGAGTTAGTAGGTATAGGCAAGAACTTTTTCAACGAAACCCCAGCAGCACAGCAACTAAGAGATAGCATAGATAAATGGGACCTCATAAAACTAAAAGCTTCTGTTCATCAAAAGAAATGGTCTCTAAACTAAAGAGAACACCCACATAGTGGGAGAAAATATTTGCCAGCTACACATCAGACAAAGGACTGATAACCAGAATATATAGGGAACTTAAAAAACTAAATTCTCCCAAAACTAATGAACCAATAAAGAAATGGGCAAGTGAACTAAACAGAACTTTCTCAAAAGAAGAAATTCTAATGGCCAAAAATCACATGAAAAAATGTTCAACATCTCTAACAATAAAGGAAATGCAAATTAAAACCACACTAAGATTCCACCTCACTCCTGTTAGAATAGCCATCATCAGCAACACCACCAACAACAGGTGTTGGCGAGGATGCGGGGAAAAAGGAACCCTCTTACACTGTTGGTGGAAATGTAAACTAGTACAACCACTCCTGAAAAAAATTTGGAGACTACTTAAAACACTAAACATTAATCTACCATTTGATCCAGCAATACCACTCTTGGGGATATACCCAAAAGACTGACACAGGTTACTCCAGAGGCACCTGCACACCCATGTTTATTGTGGCACTATTCACAATAGCCAAGTTATGGAAACAGCCAAGATGCCCCACCACTGACGAATGGATTAAGAAAATGTGGCATCTATACACAATGGAATTTTATGCAGCCATGAAGAAGAACGAAATATTATCATTCGCTGGTAAATGGATGGAATTGGAGAACATCATTCTGAGTGAGGTTAGCCTGGCCCAAAAGACCAAAAATCATATGTTCTCTCTCATATGTGGACATTAGATCAAGGGCAAACACAACAAGAGGATTCCACTTTGAGCACATGATAAAAGCTTTAGCACACAAGGGAGGGGTGAGGATAGATAAAACACCTAAAAAATTAGCTAGCATTTGTTGCCCTTAACACAGAGAAACTAAAGCAGATACCTTAAAAGTAACTGAGGCCAAAAGGAAAAGGGGACCAGGAAATAGAGACAAGGTTAGATCAAAAAGAATTAACATAGAAGGCAACACACACGCACAGGAAATTAACGTGAGTCAACTACCTGTATAGCTATCCTCATTTCATCCAGGAACACTTGTTGTTTGCCTATACTCTCTCTTCAACAAAATTAGAGATAAGGGCAAAATAGTTTATGCTGGGTATTGAGGGGGTGGGGGGAAGAGGGAGTGGCAGAGTGGGTGGTAAGGGAGGGAGTGGGGGCAGGGGGGAAGAAATGACCCAAGCCTTGTATGCACATATGAATAAAAAAACAATAAAATAAATAAATAAATAAATAAAAACCAAAAAAAAAAATAAAATAAATAAATAAATAAAATCCTGTTGGGGATTGATTGTATTTGAAATTCATATTTCTTTCAGTTGCATTTCAGTGTAAGCCTGAAGTACCATTAAGAGCATGAGTTAATATGTTTAAAAAGGAGTTACATTTTTGATGCTGAAATTTTAATTTCCCATTTATTTGGTTTTAGATCTACAAATTAAAGCAGGTATAGTATCTGTAAAACAAAAAAAGTTTCTGCAATTTGAAATTATATATGTACTTAAAAATACTACATTCAAAACATTGCATTGAGTATTGAGAAATGTTTACAAATAACTATCTTTTGCCAGACTGATTGGCTGGGATGGAAACATTAAGAAGCAATTTCCCTTGATGGCCTTTTGACAGCTCCAAAGGAAATTGGAGACAGAATGATTCCAAAGAAAATTCCCACATCTCTGCATCATTGTATGCTAGCCCAAGATTGGCAAAATCAGCAGGAACATGGTGAAATTGTGGAGGAAACAAGAGGGTAGAAAAGTGAAATTGAAAGGTTTTGTTTAGTATCACACAGAACATTGAAACTCATGCTAAGGAGTTTGAACTTTCCCTGAAAGCCTAACAATCTCATTTAAAATTTGAAAAATGGAGCAGAATAATAGCTACGTAAATAGGTAGCCAGTTTTCCTCATGACCTTGGAAAACTTTACATAATTTTTCCTTAGTAAAATGGTGGAGACTCAAACTAAAGATACTTAAAACGAGTATTTGGAATTAGGAAGAGGAAGTTTGTATCCAGGGAAAGACATTCATGATTTTAGTATGAAATAGGTTTATGTTTCAAAGTCTGAAACATTAGACATTATAAATTTAATTTTATACTAATTCAATGCATGTATCTTTAGACACTTTGATAAACTAAAATTCTAATTTGAATTGGTGAAAGAGCATATAAAATTAAGCCAGAATTTTTTTGGAGACTAAAAATAGTAATAGTCTATTTGATTTGTAAACCAAGGAAGACTTGGCTTCTCTTCTCCTCACTACTGTCTTGTCATTACATTTGGTAAATTAAGCTTAGTTTTATATTATCTTTCTCTCCATTCACATTTCTATTATTATCATAAGCAAGCCTATTATTAACATTATCACTTGTACACTTCCTGAAGGTCAGCAGCTTTTCCTGTCATTCTGAATTCCCCATTGCCAGAGTTAGATTTGGGATCAAGCCATTACCAGGAGCTGTTTGACTTTTAAAATCCAACATCCCAAAATCCCATTCTAGGACAATAGTTTATATAATAAAAACATGACACTGAAATAGACAACAACTTTTCCTGTAGAAGGGGATATAACTCACACAAACTTTGCTTGTTCTATGAATAGCTTATGTCCACATAAACATAATAGATTCCTGTTTTTAATATCTCACAACTACTATAATTTTCACTATTTCTCTATAGTTATGGTTATTATATAGTTACAGTACTTTGTGTAATTGTATGAAAAAACCTTTATCTTTCAAGACTTCCAGTGTAGCAATAAGACTACATACATAAAGGCATTCTGAGGCAGGTCATGGAAATATTCTAACATTGCAGTACAGCTTCTGACCCAGCAGATAGCCAAGTTCATTTCTTCATTGTAAACCTGTGTGATGGTGTGGAGCTACCTATTCAAGGCAGTAGTTTCCAATAGTTGGTTCAACCTATTTTTGTGAAATAGGTATTTCAGCCCCAAAACTTCAAATAGTGAGTCTAGACATCTCTGGCCTTATTGCATAAAAACTAAACAGTCTGATCTTTCTCTTAGCAAGGTAGTGACCTTCATTCTCTTACTATTTTACATGTCTTCTTTGTTTTTTGGCAGATTACCCATTCTATTCATTTTATCTTTTTGGAGCCTACATATCGTTGCAATTTGCTTGGAAGTTTAATGCCCCCTCATACTTTCAATATTCATGGGACACACATACACATACACACACTACTCAGAATGTTAATACTTTTTTCTGATTCCTAAAGAAATTATTGCCATGGATTCTAAACAAAAGAAACTATGCAGTATAGCAGAAAATAAATTGAAGAAAATAAAAATATTAAAGCTTCAAAAATTACCAGAGTGTTTTTATATCCATTAATATCATCCACTGCCTTCACATCTAAGCATAATTCAGAAAAACAGAACAATTTGTACAAGAGTCTTTGCTAATGCATCATGATCAGCAGTTTTCAAAACACCTACAGGTGTTAGAGTAAAACTATGCAAAAAATTAATGACTTAGCAAATTTGAGCTATTTAATGCCAAAAAATGCAAGCTGGTTTTAAAACTATCTGTGTTTTAAAGATAATACATTCCCATCAACATTAAGGGAAATTATATTATTTCAGTAGCTATGAAACAAGTATTTTTTTTCTATCAAGTACCTTCCAAGTCACTTAATTGATGAAAATTTCAGTTATTACACCTTGAGTAGTTTATCCTTTATTTTGAAACATTCATATTTCCCTAGACATATGAATTTCTGTTGGCGTTTTCATCTCTCAATTGGGACATAAAATTTCATTTGGACAATATTAATTTTCATCTGTACCATATTGCACTGATAACAATTTCCTTGTATAACAAATAACACTTTCTGAAGAAGTCCAGTTTCACATTAGTACCTCTTGGCTTTTCAAGCACACAAAAGCTTTGATGATTTTTAAAACTAAGTGCTAGAGTAAAAATGCAGTATTTGACATGGGAAGAAAATTGCTATGAATCTCAAATGTTTTAAGATATACTGTTGTCATATAAGATCACCTCTATAAACAGTCTCCTTGTTTTCTCCAGAAGTATTTTCTATATGAATTACACATTGTCAAACTTATATCATATATTATGCCCAAAAAGCCTTTGACAGATCTTACAGCTCTAATAAATAACAATCATAAGACATAGCTAAAAATTCCAGCTACCAATTTAACTGTTTAACTAACAGAATACCACTTAAAAGGTAACATCATATTGTTCCCATACTTGAAGTTTAAACAGACTCAAGGGTTATCCTATAGCATTCATTATTATTTCTGGCAGAAGGCACTTACTTTTTGTGAATCTTCAATATTTAGAATTGCTACTAGTATAATAATGCATTTCCTTCTCAGGAAATCTTTTACAGGTTGACATTTAGCAGGTTTTAAACTTTACCTGTAAGATTTATTATACTCTGGGGGGGTCTACTTTTAGCTTATTGTACACTGCCACTTTATTTTCTGAAAGTTGTAACCAAATGACCACCACCAAGATACCTACATGAGGTAATGGAATAACATAGTGATGGAGACTTAAGAAAAACTGGTATTTTTCTTTGACTTTATCTTCTGTCAGACACTGTTGATTTCTTATCTACTACTCATCTATCAGATTTTTATCCTTTGGGTTGAGGAATGGCTTCTCCCAGGGTCTTTAGTAACTCGACAGCTGCATTTTCTATAATATGTTTCAGGGAACTCTAAATCCATGGGCATATTGACCTTACCCATAATTATTTATTTAACTTGCACACTGCTATTACTTAGTTGAGCACCAAAAATCCTTTTTGGAACAAAATCATGACTAAGCAGTTTTCCTGTCTGGATTGTACATTTGTAAAGATGCATTATGGAGGTAATTAGGAAGACTTATTTCCTTCCCCTCTTCCACTTAGATACTAAAAGTTTCTATTAATCAGTTTGTTCTGTCTGAAGAACATGTACTTCCTCATTAATTCATCATAGGACATCACTTTTTTTGGAAGATTCCAAGTTTCATATCTCACATTTCAAATTGGGTTAAAAATCCCGTGCTTTCAGGAAAGCAATGTGAGTCAACTCCCTGTATAGTTATCCTTATCTCAACTAGCAAAAACCCTTGGTCCTTCTTATTATTGCCTATACTCTCTCTTCAACAAAATTAAAGATAAGGGCAAAATAGTTTCTGCCTGGTAGCGAGGGGTAAAGTGGTGTAAGGGGGGTGTAAGGGAGGGGGTCGGGGGAAGGGGGTAGAAATGACCCAAACAGTGTATACACATAAGAATAAAATAAAATTTTTTTTTAAAATTCTCATGCTTTATAAGAAGGATACACAAATAATAAAAGGTTTTATTTAGAGTAGTATTTATTGAATAGTGGCTGTTTCTACTTTCATTTGCCTCTTGTTTTGGGTGGAATTTAATAATATTTTCTGAGATTTTGTTCCACATTTGCTTACTTACTGCAAAGTGATAGCATAGGGACCCAAAAGTGATTTATATTACAGTACATTTATGAGGAACTCCAGTTTTAGTGTAATCAATAAGTCAGTCTTTGACAAACCAAACAATATAAAAATTTTGTGAAAGATACTTTATAAGGTTAAAAAAAGGAAGGGCTAACCTAGACCCCCTGTGAAAATAGGTATTTTAGAGAACATAGTGAATTTCCTAGTAGAAATTACAAAACTCAGAAAGAAGTTCTACACCACTGATCATGTGTTGAAAGAAAAGAATTGCCAATCACAGATTCTAGATCCCCAGCCAAAGTATCATTCAGAATTAAAAAGCACTCAGAAGAAAACTTTAAGAGTGAAATTAAAAGAAATTATCACTACCAAACTTCCATGTAAAAATCTGGTACTTTCACAAAAAAAGGCTGATGGAGTTGTTGCTCAAGGTGTAGGCCCTGAGTTCAAACCCCAGTATATCAAAAAAAAAAAAAGAAAAAAGAAAAGAAAAAAACAAACATGACAACTAAGGGAAATAGGGCATCTTAGATGAGATCTTGGGACAAAAAAGTGACAGATAAAAACTAAAGAAATTTAAAGAAACTATGAAGTCACCTGTGCCCAGACGGCTTTGGAAGACGTGGACCAGGTGAGCTTAGCGGTACCTCAGTCCTCCCACAGACAACCCTGAGCCAGAGCAGCATAGCCCCCTGGACAGACTTACCTCCACCAGGGGAAAAAAGAGAAACTGAGATATAAGCAATAAGAACAATAAAGACATGCGGGAAAGAGGGTGGGGCACACTGAGTGCCAAAGATTGGGGGAAGGGAATCCTTCCCAGAACTGTAAATAAACAAGCCAGGCAGCCGAAGAGGTTCTGGCGGGAGAAGGGGCGTGCCCAGCAACCAGAGCAGGAAAGCTTGTGAGAGTGGTGGAAGGAGGAAAACTCCACAAGAGAGGGGAGAAGACCCACTTCCCACATGAGCTATAAACAAACACAGCAGCTGGCAGGAGCAGCAGCATCGCTCAGTAATCAGAGGCGGGAAAGCTTGTAAAAGTGGCAGGTTTTTTTGTTTTTTTGTTCCAAGTTATGGAAACAGCCAAGATTCCCCACCACCCATGAATGGATTAAGAAAATGTGGTATCTATACACAATAGAATTTTATGCAGCCATGAACAAGAACAAAATGTTATCATTGGCTGGTAAATGGATGGAATTGGAGAACATCATTCTGAGTGAGGTTATCCTGGCCCAAAAGACCAAAAATCATATGTTCTCCCTCATATGTGGACATTAGATCAAGGGCAAACACAACAAGGGGATTGGACTTTGAGCACATGATAAAAGTGAGAGCACACAAGGGAGGGGTGAGGATAGGTAAGACTCCTAAAAAATTAGCTAGCATTTGTTGCCCTTAACACAGAGAAACTAAAGCAGATACCTTAAAAGCAACTGAGGCCAATAGGAAAACAGGATCAGGAACTAGAGAAAAGGTTGGATCAAAAAGAATTAACCTAGAAGTTAACACACACGCACAGGAAATTAATGTGAGTCAACTCCCTGTGTAGCTATCCTTATCTCAACCAGGAAAAACACTAGTTCCTTCCTATTATTGCTTATGCTCTCTCTTCAACAAAATTAGAGAAAAGGGCAAAATAGTTTCTGCTGGGTATTGAGGGGGTAGGGGGGAGAGGGAGGGGGCGGAGTGGGTGGTAAGGGAGGGGGTGGGGGCAGGGGGGAGAAATGACCCAAGCCTTGTATGCACATATGAATAATAGAACAAAAATAATACAAAATAAAATTTAAAAAGTAAAGAAACTAAAAAAAAATAAAAATAAAAATCTGGTTAATAGATATTCAAAAAGAAGATGAAATGACAAAAGGAGAACATATTAGAGCATCATGAATAAAAATGAGTATCAGAAAGAAAAGCAATGTGCATATAAGAAAGACTATTCTTATCCACAGACATTTCATAAATAAATTTGATCATTTCAAAAATTTCTAATACTATATGACACTCAGTAATGATATTTCAGCGTGGGAAAAATAAGGAGCATAGCTGGAAGTAAGAATTCCATACATCATTCACAGTAATAAAATGTCAATACCAATAAATGATTAAAAGTCACGTGTATATTGTAAAACACAGAGCAAGTACTATGAAACATATATAAAGACACACATTCACAAACATGGTGGCTAACGTCTATGATCCCAGCTACTCCGGAGGTTCAGATCAGGAGGACTGTGGTTCCAGGCCAGCATTGCTAAAAAAGACTTGTGAGACCGCCCCCCACCCCACTCCCAACAGAAAAAGCTGACTGTGGTCCAGGGCAGCCGGGCAAAAAACGAAATCCTATTTCAAAAATAACCCGAGAAATGCTTGGTACTGGTTTCTCAAGCTGGTAATTCTAACTACTTGGGAGGCTGAGATCTGGAGAATCGTGTTTGAGGGCAACCAGGACATGTAGTTCATCAGATCCTATCGCCAAAATAACCAGAACAAAGTGAACTAGAGACATGGCTTAAGTGATTGAGTAACTGCCTGTTAAGCGTGTGCAACCCGGAGTTCACCCAGTCATGGGAAAAAAAAAAAAAGAAAGAAAACACATCAATAGCTTTCCTGCACTTAAATGCTAAAACCCACAGGCAAATATTAGCAAACTTTCCAGTATTGTATAAAAAGAAAAATGCAACATGTGCAAGGTATAAAATATTTTTTCTACAGTCAGAAATCATTCAGTGTAATCCATCATATTACTAAAGAAGAAATCATATGGTTTTATCAGTTTCCATAGAAAAACACTTGACAAATTGTGACACCTATTCATAATCAAAATTCTTGACGAGTTGAAAATAGAAGGTAATAGTTTCAACTTAGTGAAGTATATTTAACAACAACAAACCCGTGCCTAATATCATGCTTAATGAGGAAAGATAGAATACATTCCTCCTAGGAGCAGGCATAAGGCAATTGCATTTATGCGTGTTACTTTATTCAACACTTTTATCAAACTAATCACTGCTGTAGCACAAAAGGAAAAGTTATACAAATCAGAAAGAAATTAAATGTTTATGCACATGACACAATTACCTATAAGAAAACTCTATTTCCCCCTAAAATCTCCTAGAACTAATAAATCAAATTAGTAAAATTATGATTCAAAATGATTTCATAATAACCAATGCATTTTTACATGCTAAGAATGAACTAAAAATTTCAAAACTAAAATTACTATTTGCTTTTGCTTCATATAAAATAAAATATTTAAGAATTCACTTGCCAAAATATTTACAGGTCTGTCTGCTAAAAATTATAAAAATGTTGATGAAAGAAGTGAACTATGGCCCAAATATGGAAACTTATATGGAAAGTCACAGACTGTAGCATATTTAAAATAGTCTTGAAAAAGAATAGGGTGAAAGGAATCACTGTACATAATTGATATTAAGCCTTCTATAAAAGCACACAGGCAAGACTATAAGGTAGTGGTTGAAGAAGAAACTAGAGACTAATTTAGCAGGTCTGAGAATTCAGATATAGATTATTATCAGCTGAATTTTTGCCAAGTTTTAGAAATGCAATGGAGAAAGGATAGCTATTTCAACAAATGGTGCTATGGCCACTGGATATTTATAAGCAAGAAAATAAACAAATGAACCTCATACATTATTAAAAAATTAACACCACATGGGTAACATCCTTTAAATTCTATAAAACTTTTACAAAGAAAATAAGACTCTTTTAAGACTCTAAGGGTCAGAAAAGAGATCTTAGATAACAAATGCATTATTAATAAAGGGACAATGGATAAATTGAAGCTCATCAAGATTAAAATCTTTCATTTTACAAAAACCCATATAAAGATGATAGAATACAAATTACAGACTGGTAGAAAATGTTTAAAAACCATATACAACACTACTATCCAGAAAAAACAATGTATATGTATGTGTGTATATATGCTCACACACATGCTCTCAAAGCTCAACAATAGTAAAGTAAAAAATATAATTAGTGAAAGGTTGAAAGCATTCAGAGACACTTCACTGAAGATTATAGACAAATAAACACATGAAAAATGTCAGTGTCTAGCAATCAGTGAAATGGTAGCTAAAATTGCAATGAGATATCACTCTATAATCATCATAGTGCTGGTAATATAACACAGTGACAGCATCAAGTGCTGGTGACACACACACGGATCACTCACACAGTGCTGATATGACAGCTATGGTGAAGCCCCTCTGATAAACCATTGGCATTATTTAGAAAAATTAAACACATTAATCAGACATTTAGCAGCTTTACTCAGGAATTAATTCAGGAGGAAGGAAAACTTGTTCCCACACTTAAACCTGTTCAGGTGTGTTTACAGATGATATTTTTGAATATTTTTTGAATGAATCCAGACGTCCTTCAGTGGGTGAGTGGACCTGGGGACTAGTACACTCTTACCAACAATGGAAAGGGAAGGACACAAGAAGTTTTAGGGATCTCGAGGGAATTTTGCTGAATGAAAAGGGCAGTCCCAAAAGGTTACAAACTGTGAGATTCCATTTCTACATTCTTCAAATGACAAAATTACAGACAGTGGAAATAGATTTGTAGTTGCTAAGGGATGGAGAGGGGGGAGGTAGGTTGACAAATGGCTGTGTTAAAAAGGGAAATTAGGAGAATCCTTGGAGTATCATAGCTGTTTATTATCTTCACTGTGGTATTGGATACATTAACTCAAACAGGTGATAAAATTCTATAGCACTTAATCTGCATGCACATAAACACACACACATGACTACAAGTAAAACTGGGTAAATATATTTAAGATTGATGGGTTGCATTTGTGTCAATATTCTGGTTGTGATAGTATACTACAGGTTTGCAATATATTAACTTTTAGGAAAAATTAGGCAAAAATCTATAAGAAATTTCTCTGTATTGCTCTTTGCAACTGCATGCGAATTATAATTTTCTCAATAAAATATAATTAAAACTATTTAATGAAACCTCACTGTAGGACCATTAATGAAAAAGATTTCATTCCATAGTGCTTCTTGCTTCACTTTTTAATTTCATCTTGTTCACTGTCTTATAGTAATTATTCACAAAACTGAAATTTCATGGGGATAATTCCAAACTTGGCTCATCTAAGTATCTTTAGAATGGGGCATTAATTGCCCCATAAGTGTTTGATGGATGTTAAGTAAGTAAATGAATTTATTAGAAGAACCACCATCACTTTATTTTGTGAAATATTTAGAGACTTTCCAGAGATGAAGAGACAAAAGAAGAGATATTTGTCTTTTTTGAATCTGGCTTATTTTGCTTAACATGATGAATTCCAGTTTCATCCATTTTTCTGCAGTCTTTTTTATTATGGCTAACTAATATTTCATTGTATATATCTACCACATTTTCTTTATCTTTTCTTTGGTTGATAGGCTCTTAGACTGATTCCTTAGCTTGGTTATTTTGATTATTGCTATAATAAACATGGCTGTGCAGATATCTCTGCTATATGGTTCCTTTGGATATTGCCCAGAAGTGGCATAGCTGGATAAAATAGTAACTCTCTTTTTAGTATTAGAGGAACCATCAAACTGATGTCCAAAGTGGCTAAAGTAATTTGCATTCCAAGGAATAGCCTACTATAATGGCACCTGTCTCTCTGCATCCTTGTCAACATTTATTGTTATTTGTTTTCTTTATGATTACTATTCCTACTGGGGTAAGATGCAATTTCATTATTGTTCTGATTTACATTTATTTGTGGCTAAGGATTCTGAACATTTGTTTATGTATCATCTGGCCATTTGTATTTCTTTGGAGAACATTCTTGGATTCTTTTGCCCATTTACTAATTGTGATATTTGATTTTTTGTATTTATTTATTTTCTTTTCCTCTTAACTTTATCATTTTTACATTTACTTACATGTGCATACATTGTGCTACCTCTCCCCCATCTCCTGGTATTTATTTCTTGAGTTCTTTATATATTCTGAATATTTATCCCAGGTCTGATGAATAACTGGTAAAGGTTTATCTCCCATTCCATAAGTTATCTCTTGATCTTCGTAATTATTTCTTCCGCTGCATAGAGCTTTGTAATATGTCTTCCTATTTGTCAATTCCTGTCCTTATTTCCTGAAGTATTAGAGTCCTATTCAGAAAATTATTGCCTGTGACTGGATCCTCAAGTGCTCTCCCTATGTTTTCCTGTAGTAGTTTTTTTTTTTTTTTCCTCTTTTCCTCAGGGTTCCCTGAGTTCTCTATGCCTTTTTATTTATTTTTAATTTTTATTTTATTCATATGTGCATACAACGTTTGGTTCATTTCTCCCCCCTTACTTCCACCCCCTCCCTTACTCCCCCTCCCTCCCTTACCCTGCCTTACTCCTTGCTACCTGGCAGAAACTATTCTGCCCTTATCTGTAATTTTGTTAAAGAGAGAGTATAAGCAATAATAGGAAGGACCAAGTGTTTTTGCTAGTTGAGATAAGACTAGCTATACAGGGAGTTGACATGCATTGATTTCCTGTACATTTGTGTTACCTTCTAAGTTAATTCTTCTCAAACTAATCTTTTCTCTAGTTCCTGGTCCCCTTCTCCTATTGGCCTCAATTGCTTTAAAGTATCTGCTTTAGTTTCTCTGTGTTGAGGGCAACAAATGCTATCTAGTTTTACCTTCCTTGTGTGTTTTCCCTTTATCATGTGATCAAAGTCCAATCCCCTTGTTGTGTTTGCCCTTGATCTAATGTTTGCATATGAGGGAGAACATATGATTTTTTTGTCTTTTGGACCAGGCTAACCTCACTCCGAATGATGTTCTCCAATTCCATTTACCTGTGAATGATAACATTTCATTCTTCTTCATGGTTGCATAAATTCCATTGTGTATAAATACCACATTTTCTTAATCCATTTGTCAGTAGTGGGGCATCTTGGATGTTTCCATAACTTGGCTATTGTGAATAGTGCTGCAATAAACATGGGTATGCAGGTGCCTTTAGTAGTTTTGAAGTGTCAGACCTTACATTAAGATCTATGATCCATTTTGAATTTAATTTTGTCTAGTTACACTTTTCTACGTGCAGATATCAACTTTTCCAAATACCAGTTGTTGAAGAGGCTATCTTTTCTGCAATGTATGTTTTAGCACTTTCGTTGAAATAAGATGGCTCTAATTATGTGGATTCGTTCTGGATCTTCCATTCTATTCCAGTGTCATGCTTGTCTGTTTTTGTGCAAATATCACAAAATGCCATTTATTACTGTGGTTCTGTAGTCTAACTTGAAGTCATTGTGCTACTTCCAGCATTGCTGTTTTTGCTCTGTAATACTTTGGTTATTTGGGATCTTATATGCTGCCATATCAGCTTTAGGAATGATTTTATTATCTCTGCAAAGAATGTTATTGGAATATTTTTGGCAGTACTGGAGGTTTGTACTCAGGACCTTGGACTTGCTAGGCAAGTGCTTCCTCAGTTGAGCTATATCTCTAGAACTTTTGGCTTTTAGTTTATTTTTCAGGTTGAGTTTTGTATTTGGCAAGGGTTGACTTTGTACCAGGGTCCTCCTAATTTTACCTCTACATAGATGGTATTGCAGATGTGCACCATCACACCCTGCCAGTTCAAATGAAGTCTTGCTGTTTTGCCTGGGCTGGACTTGAACTGGGAATCTCCCAAACTCTGCCTTCTCAATAACTGGAATTAGACATTGGAATTTTTTTAAGTAACAGAAATTTATTTTTGTACAGTTCTGGAGGCTGAAAGCCTAAGAGCGAGAGTCAGTAGGTTTGATTTCTCCTGAGGACTTTGGTTTTGACTTGCACATGGCTGCCTTCTTCCTATGATCTCACACTTTTCTGAGTATGGATACATTTCTGATGTCTCTACCTCTTCTTTTTTTTTCTTTATTGTTGTGCTGGGTAGGGGTGTATCGTAGCATTTACAAAGGTTTTTATACTGTATCAAATATATCATACATGAATTCACTCCCTCCACCCCTGTCTTTTATCCCTCCTCCCTGATTCTTAAAACAGTTTCAACAGGTATCATTTTTGCATTTTACATACAAGTGTACACATTTTTGCACCATGTTCCCCCTCCTATCCCCTTTCCCTGCCTCTTCCCCACTCCCACTGGTACCACCCTCCCCGACTGGGCAGGATCTGTTCAGCCCTCCTGTTCTCCAACTTTGTACAAGAAAAAAGAGAAAAGGTAAAAAGTAAAACATGCCATTTCTGCTTGTTATAAATACAGGTAGCTACACAGGGAGTTTCCATGTGATATCTCTATGTATAGATATATTATAACCCCAATTTGTTTATCTCCTCTACTTTTCTTCTTTCTTCCTTAGTCCCTTTCTTATGGTCATTTCAGCTGGTTTAAGATTTCTATATTCATTCTTATATAGAGAGTCTATCGACCATATTCAAGTTCTTAGTTTCCTTCTTCTCCCCTATCCCTTCTGTGCATGACCTCACCCTAGTGTGACCAGTGTTTCATAATATTGCTGAATTTGTATTAAGTCTAAATTTTGGAATTTTGATGGGAATTGCATTGAATTTATAGATTGCTTTTGATAGTATAGTCATTTTCAAAATGTAAATTCTGCCAATCCATGAACATGGTAGCTCTTTCATCTTTTAGTGTCTTCTTTTATTTCCTTCTTTAATGTTTTAGATACTTCATTGTAGATGTCTTTCATCTCCTTAGTGAAGTTTATTACTAGATTATTTATTTTTTAAGACCATTGTGGATGGGGTTATTTTCCTGATTTCTTTCTCAGCTTATTTGTCATTGGTATACAGAACAACTACTGATTTGCAAGTTGATTTTTATCCTGCTGCTTTGCAGAAAACGTTTATCATATGGAAAGCTTCTGTTAGAGTTTTTAGGTTTTTTTAAGTGTAAGAGCATATCTACTGGAAAGGATACTTTTACTTTTTCCTTACCCATTTTTATTCCTTTTATTTTTTTTTCTCTTGCCTTATTTCTCTAAGAATTCAAGTACTTCATTGAATAAGAGTGAACACCCTTATCTCATCGCTGACTTCAGAGGAAATGATTTCAGGATTTCCCCATTTACTATGATGTTTGCTATAGGTTAGTCATGTATAGCCTTTATTAAGTTGAAGGCTTAATAAAAATTCCTGTTTTCCTAGATTCTTTAGGGGTTTTATCATGAAGGGATGCTGAATTTTCTCAAAGGCTTTTTCTGCATCTATTAAGATGATCATGATATTTTTATCCTTTAATTTTCTTATGGCTGTGTTATGCTTATTGACTTACCTATGTTGAACCATCCTTGCATCCTAGTAATGAAATCAACCTGATGATAGTGTATGATCTTTTTGATATGTTATGAATTCAGTTTGTAAGTATTTTATTGAGATATTTTGCATCTGTGATCATGAAGGAAATTAGTCTATAATTTTGCTATTTGTGTTCTTATTTGGTTTTGGTATTAGGGTAATACTGGATACATAGAAAGAGTTTGTTCATTTTCTTGATTTCTATTTTATGAAAAAGTTTGAGGAGTCTTGATGTTAGTTCTTCTTAAACGGTTGCCAGACCTATGTTTTTCCAATCCTATGGTTTTCTTTGTTGGGAAACTATTATTACTGCTTCAATCTCATTGCTCATTACTGATCTGTTTAAATGTTTTATATCAGCTTGTATTGTGTTACTTCTATTTTGTTATGTCATATGTATCTACATACTTATCTAATTCTTCCAGATTTTTTAGTGTGATGTCTGCTTTGTCAGATGTGAGAATAATTACTCCTGCTTACTTTTAAGCTCTACTTATTTGGAATTCCTTTTTCAAACCTTTCCCATTAAACTTGTGTTTGTCTTTGCAACCCAAGTGTATTTTTTGCAGATAAGAAATGGTTGGGTCTTGTTTTCTTAATCCAACCTGCTAGTCTGTGTCTTTTTATTGGAGAACTGAGATTGACCTTGAGTTTTTCTTGAAACATATTTAGTAATTCCTGCCATTTCATTGTTTTGCAATGTGTGATTCTTCTCTAATCTTTAATTGCTTTCTATTTTCTTTGCCATATTCTATGTTTGTGTTACCTTCCCCTGTGTGTGAAGGATTCTTTTAATTATCTTCTGCAGTGCTGACTTAGTGGTCATGGATGTTTTAGTTTTCATTTATTGTGGAAAGTTTTTATTTCTTCTTTAGTTATGAAGGAGAAAGTTGATGGAATCAGTAATATAGATTAATGGATATTTTCTTTTAATACTTGAAATACATTATTCAAAGACATCCTCTATTTTAGTGTTTCTTTTGAGAAATCTGGTTATTCTGATGATTTTGCTTTTTTATGTTACTTGGTTCTTCTTTCCTGCAGCTCTCAATATTGTTTCCTTTTACCGTTTACTTAATGTTTGAAGTATTACGTGAAATGGAGAGGTACATTTCTGGCCTTGTCTTGTTTGGTGCTCTACCTAGATGACCATAACTTTCTCTATATTTGGGAAATTATCTGCTATTATTTTATCAAATGTGTTTTCTATGCTTCTAACTTGCAACTCTTGTTCCCCTTCTATGCCCATGATTTGTACATTTGGTCTTTCAATGATGTCCCAAAGGTCTCTATATTCCATTTGTACTTCATTTTTCCCCCTTATCATTGTCTAAATGCTATAACTTATCTACTATTTCTTCACTCACTGATACTCAGTCTTCAATTTAATAGTCTATTTGTGACACTTTTAACTAGTTATTTTACTTGACTTATTGAGCTTTTCATTTCTATAATTTCACACACATACACTTGGAATTTTTTAGGGTTTCTATATATGTTTAGTAAATTCCTCTTCTGTATTCTGCTCTATATTCTTTATTTCATGCAGACTTTTATTTATATTTTCTTTTAATTCGTTCCAGTGTTTTTGTCTTCTTTAATACATTTATTATTCTTTTAATCATGCTTTTGAGTTCTTTGAGATTTCAACCACATCACTATTATTGGGGTACATTATTGTGCAAATGTTTACTTTAGGAGGAGTCACTTTGCTTTGTTTTCTTTTCTTCTTCCATATATCTTGTGTTTCTGTATTGGGATTTACACATCTGTGTCCAAGTCTTTGGTTGGAGGTTTCAATCACTTTTAGTTTTTTTGCTGAAGTATTCACTATGATCAGAAAGTACTAGTTTAAGTCTCAGTTTCTCACCACTGGACTAGGAGCATAGCTCAGTAGCCAAACTTTTCTACAAGCTTAGGGCACTAGGCCTGATCTCCAGCACCACTCAGAGAAAAGAAAATTAATTGGAGTCTCTTGAAGTTCTGAGTGTACAGTTTCATGCTATATGTGGGCTGAGAGTAGGGCCTGTCAAACTCAGTTGTCTCCTTCAGGGATGTTTTCACCTAGAAGCTTCCCTTCTTTGTTTATCTGGAGTTACTGCTGGCCATAATGAGCTTTGCAGCCTGTGGACTAGTCAGGTTCTCACCTGCTCCAAAGTACCCTCATTTGTGTCCTTAGAGGCAACAAATATCCAAGGCTAATAGTGTCTCCTTAATGTATGGGACAGTGGGGAAAAGACAGAGAATTGAGTTCTAGACTGGAAGGGGAGAATTGAAGTAATCGGAAACTGTTCCTGCCTAACTCAGTGCTTTCAAAACCTGCCCAGAAATTCACCATCATGTGGGAGAGATGAGGCTGAGGAAATTGTGTGATCCATGGAGTCTGTCCTACCTGACAACTGTCATGCAACTAAGAGGTGTAGGCCAACACTCCACTGGCCTTCGGCTCAGACCTCTGTTTTCACAGTCATTCTCAAACCATGGCGCTCACTCCTTGCCAGAGAAGGCAGAGACACCACCACTGCACACATCATTGTCAGAACTTCCCACTTTTTAAACTTCTCAGTGGGTCCACATTATACACTCCTTCTCTCCAGGACCACTTTCATGGCAATTTCTTACCCAGGCACTGTGACAAGGTGTCTCAAGGCTCCTTGAGCTGTGATTGATCCTTACTGTTCAGATATTCAGACTATCTCAGCCTCAAACAATAGGCCCTCTCTCAAGATGGCACCTAGCTTTTGTACTCCAATGTAATTGGGAATAACACAAGGTTTTTCTTCTCCAATGGTAGCCTTCTATACTTGAAAAGTTACTGTAACACCAAATCCTCACACTAGGTTGCCAGAAGTGTAGGCTTATCCCTCAACTATGTCCCCCAGACTGTTCCAGGTACAAACCTTCAGTAACATAACTTCCTTTCACAAGGCTTCAATTCTTAATGGCTTCACCTCCTGCCAATGGTCCCATAAGTTAAGGACCCAAGCTTCAAAATATGAGGCTTTAGGGTACACTCCAGCTCCAAAATATAGCAGATATTTATTTAAAATATTGATGTCTGTGTCACATTCAGACTTATAGACTTGAATTTGTTCTTATGTTTTGTGTTGTTTCATTTTGATTTTTTGGTTTGTCTTTATTATGGGCAGTACCATTCATTGAATTCAGAACTTCACACAAGCTAGGCAAGTGTCCTACTAGTGAGGTGTTTTAATGGTTAGTGTAGTTAGGAACTTATATGAAAAGGCCAGTCAAGACCAAACTTGGAACCATCTTATTCTTTTGGCATGCTCTTTAGTATTTATATCTATTCTAGAAAAACAAGGAGTGTGCACAAATCTAGTATAGTATTAACTATGGGCACATATTCTACATAGTCATTAATCTCAATTGGTGCACAAATAATTTTTAGGAAAAAGAGAAAATAAGAAAGAAAATTTTGTTCTTTTCAAGCACTGGAACTCTCAGTACTCCTCCTTCTTTGACAGAAACAAGCCAAAGAAAAATAAAGATGCCTCTGTTGCCAACAGCATTCTGCCATGAAGTCCCTATTTCAGTTGCTATTTGATGCACATCAACATAAGTATTTTCTACTGCAAGGCTTAACATATAATTCAAAATATTTTCAAGGTGCTAAGATAACTAAATCATAGTTGTGGAATGCATGCATTAGGAAACAATGCATCCAGTGTCTTTTGATGTGCTTAAAAATCCCTTTATGACCAAGATATCTACTTCTCCCTGTGCTACTTAAAGGAATGATAAGGGTGAGGTAGAGGGTCATTACTGTTTAACATTTGCTTCAATTCAATCATGTAGAAATAGTGCTGTGTGCTTTCAGTGTGTCTGGGAATATATAAAGGACTGGTGACAAAAGAATAAGTTAACACTGCAGTTATGCTTCAGAATTTGGCAAGTTTTATTGAGAAGACATACAAGGACACAGGAAAAATATAGTGTAGAGACATGGGGAAATAGATAGTATTATGAGAGCAAAAAGGAAAGAGACTGAACACTAAGCTCTGGGAGCAATGGACCAAGGATTAAGTATAATTTGAGGTACAATAAGGAAATGAGTACTAGAGTCAGGACATATAAAAATGATTTGAATGCTTCTATTTGTGTCTAATAGTAATAATTTTGAGAAGAAACAGAATTATATATTTGCTAAAGAGACAACCTAAAGTTGTGGATACTTCCTTGGCTAGGAGAAAGATGTTAGGGTAAGAAAAGTGAATACTTTCAAGAGATATGATTGAAGTCTAACAAAAAGCACTGTATGATTAATAAGATTTTGTATATAAGCTCAGTAAAAGCTAAGAATTCTGAATTTATCTTGAGCATTTGAGTGAATGGTTGTATCTCCATTCAGACAAGTTACTCTAAGCCAGGTGTCGGTGGTTCATGCCTATAATCCTAGCTACTCAGGAGACAGAGATCATGAGGATTGCAGTTTGAATCCAGGCTAGGCAAAATGGTTTCCGAGACACTATCTTGAAAAAATCCATCACAAGAAAGGGTTGGTGGAGTGACTGAAGGTGTAGGTCCTGAGTTTAAACCCCAGTACCATAAAAACAAAAACAGATAGGTTACTCTAAACATCAGGTAACACAGGTGACACTGGAAGAGTCACCTCTTCCATAGAGTCCTATGGAATACCATGGTACCATCCTGTATTCCAAAGGGTCCCAAAAAAGTTTGTGGTACACATTACATTTGGATAAACACTTGCTGAGACCATCATTTGTGACAAAATGGAAGGAAATTAGTACCAGGAGAACCAGGGCAAGTGGTTGGTGTGTATTAATGACTATTGATTATATTTGTCAAGAAATAGCTAAGTTCAGAGACAATTACATATATTACAATAAAAAATAAAAAGTAATTCTCAAGAGAAAAGAATCTATGCATTCATGGCATCAAAGTCTACTTGTGTGCTTTTTGAAAAAAAGAGGAAATGAAGTTAGGAAAACAGATTCAGGCTTTCAATTTTTCCATTCAAACTAGACCATCTCAATATAGCAGACATTAAATCAGGAGAGATACATACTAAGAAAGGATGCAAAGAAATGATAGATCTTTAAGACATATGGCTTTGGAAGTATTTATGTATAGTTGCAGGCCCATGGAATTTACTAGGAGTAAATAAATTAAATACAAATTAAGTTCTGTGGAGAATTAAATTATTAAAGTATATATCAGTCTGTTTCTGTTTTTATTCTAAATTTTTTGGCTTTACTTAGGTTTGAACTCAGGGCTTTATGCTTGTTTAACAGGTGCTCTACTTGAGTCATGCGTCCAACCATTTGTTGCTTTAAGATATCTTTCAGGTTGGATCTTGTTTTTTGCCTTTGGTTCACACCACCGTCCACCTACTTATGCCTCCAGCATGTGTGAGATGCCAGGCATGCACCACCACACCCAGCTTAATTGTTAAGATAGAGTCTTGCCAACTTTTTGCCCAGGCTGTCCTTGAACTGCAGTTCTTCTGATTTTTACCTCCTGAGTATCTGGAGTTATAGTCATAAACCAGCATACCTGACTTGTAACCCATATATATGTATATAAAATCTACAATATCCTAATCCATTTCTAATATGATCAGAGAAAAATGACTCTACTCTCTGAAGTGTAATATTAAATATTGTGATAAAAACAAATTTAAACAGAGTTCTTCTCAAAGTACAGAAACAGCCCCAATCAGAACCCCCCACTCCACCTGGCCAAAGCAGGGGAAGGGATCCGAAGCTCACCCAACAAGTACACAGCCATTCAATAGAACTACTGAAAATCTGCACATCCCCCCAGTTCCAGTTTAAAGATTTTATGATTTGTTATCCTTTTCCTATATTCTAAAGTGTTTTGGTGATATTGAGGTTGGAATTTCTCTCAATTATAGATAGACCAAATAGAATTACATTATAGTTTAGTAACAAAGGTATTTCATGTTTCCTGAGTTCCTGGACGAAGGCTCAATGCACCCCTATATGATGACAGCTTAGGGTCTCTCCCTTGTACTTCATTTATAGGAATAAAGAATAAACAGTGCATTTGAGGACCACACAGTAAAATGTGGCAGACTACTGGTTCTCACTCTAGCCTGTGTCCCTTCTGTTTGTGGGCTGAGACAACCTCTATATGACTGCCAGTTTCTCTTTTACTTTTGGTTAATCTTAGAGGCCACATGAAAGCCAGTGGTGGCACAAAGTGGCAGCTTCTAGCAGCATCTAGTCCTTGACTGTAAGGAACTGAGACTCCCTGCAATCTGTTTTGTAACGGAGTGAAACTGCATCAGAATTGGAATTGTATGCTGCATGTATGAACCTGTCTTCATGATAGGTCATTTCCTTTTAGCGGCTCCCAGATCTCAACAACTTGTGGTTTAAGTACAAACATCTGTATAAATGGCTGTATTTTTATTTTCCATTACAGAATACGCTGCTATGTATTGGTTAGCCAATATTCAGAGATGGTTTTTTTTAACTAAAAGACATTGAAAAATGAAGTTAATAATTTCCATCTAATTATACATTAAATTTGGCCAAATTAATGCATGCCGTTAATTACGTAAGATAATTAAATTCCCCAGCTTAAACTGATAATTAGCACATTATTCATGTAATAGCATTTTTAATACTTGTTCTTTTTATGTCAAAGGAGGCAATATGATACAGTTAAAGGGAAAAATGATAGACTCTGTCTTTGCTGATTGCAAATTTTTGCAACTTTTTTTTCAGTACTGGAGTTCTAATTCAAGTCTCCATACTTGCTAGACAGGTGTTCTACCACTTAATCACACCAGTCTATATTTTACAAGGTTTGACAACTAATTCCACTCTTAGCACCTGGCTTTTAAAAATTCAGTAACTAAAGTTAGAGATATCTATTGTTTAATTTTGTTTTGTTTTGTGTTTGGTAGGAGTGGGTGTTGAACTCAGGGACTCATGCTTTCATAGCAGAGCAGCCAGTCTACCTCTTTGGCCACACGTCCAGTTCATTTTGCTCTGGCTTTGAATGGTGGCGAGGGAGGGAGAGGTTCTCAGGATCTGTTTGCCTGGGCTATTCTCAAACTGTTATCCTCCTGATCTCAGCCTCCAAGTAGCTAGAATTGTAGGTGTGAACCACTGGCACTCAGCTGTTTAGTAGTTTTGAAAATATTTAATTTAATCAGTGAAAAATTTGCTATTCAACCAAAAGCTTGATACCCACAGAAACATTTTTTCCCATTCTCCTAGTTCTGGTTCTAATAGTAAAATCAATTTTATAAGAACAAGCCTCCCCAAAATCAGATGAAGTAATATTGAGAAATATAAAGTTACAGATAATCTATTTGTATAAAATGTGGGCATCTGAGATAGGAAGAAAATTCCTTACTCAAAATCAATTGTAAGTATGACATATTCTATATGGCAAATTAGCAGTAATGTCCATGATCATCACTAATTTGCATCCATTTAATACTTTATTTATGATAAAGTATTCTTTACAATACTACAATTACATTCTACAATGCTATTGAACACTCTGTAGGAATTTAGTCTTGTTTTAAATATACACTCAGCAGTCAAGTGCCTAGAAGTGATGACCACTGAAAAACGAAAAAGAACGAGGTCACTGAGGCAAGAAATGTACAGAACAAAACTAAAATTTCAACAATGTTGTTAGTGCAGTGTTGAAAACAGGACAAAAAGTGCCCAAAAAAGAGAAGCACAAACACTGTCCTTTGATCAAAGCAAAGACTTGAGCCTTAAGAGGGCAAAACAGGTCCTATCTGGAGTGTTGGTATCAGATGGAGGGGAGTGGAGGGGGAAAAAAGGGCACATGAGTGTGAATATGGTGTGAATACTATGTGCACATGTATGTAAATGAAAAATGAGACCTTTTGAAATGATTTCAGGAATGGGGGAAGAGGGATAAAGGAGAATGGTGGAGGGGTTGAATTCAAGTATGATATATTTGATATATTATAAGAACTTTTGTAAAGCCACAATGTACTCCCAGCACAACAACGATAAAATAAAATACAGAAAGAGATGGGACTAAAACATAGTATCAATATAGCAGTGCACACCATGGAGCACAGGAATTAGGAGAGACATCCAGAAGGTCTTTTATATAAAAGGTGACTAATATAATAGTCTTTGTAAGCAATGACAAGTAAAATTTTTAAAAATGGGAACACTTCCCTTCCTTGGAAATTTTACTTTTGTCGGGGGTTTTATCCAACTACTCTAGACCACACCTCTAATTTGTACTACTCATTGCACTGTGAGCACATACTCCCTTCTCAGAATATTACAAACATGACATCTTGATACTTTTCTCTTTTCCCCCACCACTGGCCCATTGATTGATTGTTGATCAGCTTATTATTCACCTATAATTGATAGTCTCATCCTACTGTTGGATATTTGAAGTGAGTTTTTGTTTCATTTTTGTTATAACCTTTACAATACTTATACTCTATCTTTTCTCAAAATATAGATTTACATGCCATGTTAGACTTGTATCATTTCCTTGTCAACTGTAATGCAAAGTTAAATTTCCCTTCTTATGATTAGGTAGAGTCACTTTGTACATGAACAGTGGCTGACACCAGTAATGCCAGCTAGGAATATTGTGATACAAGTCTAGCCTAGGCAAAAAGTTAGTGAGACCCCATTTCAAAAATGAGCCAGGTATGGTTGGTTCCTGTTTGTAATCTCAGCTACATGAGAGGCACATATAAGAGGATCACAGTCTGAGACTACCCCTAGGCAAAATGTGTGAGATCCTGTCTAAAAATTAACTGAAAACAAAAAAAGGGTTGGGAGTGTGGGTCAAGTGCTCAAATACCTACCAGCAAGCACAAGAAAGACCCTGACTTCAAAACCTCAGTACCAATAAAAACAAAAGTAAGGGTCACTTACTGTTAATCAAGATTTTATTCCTATGACAATTAACATTTTGGACTTATATCACATATATATCAAAAGTCATAAGGCTAAACTTTTGAAAGGAATGGTTTCTAGCCCACATTTTTTCTTTTCTTCCATTCCTACTTCCGAGAGACTATCCCTTACAATGTCATTTGCCTCCTTGTTACACAATTTGTCCCCTAATTCATAAATCACACACTATGTTGCTCTCCAGCTTTAATCTTGGTTGTTACGTTAATACATCGTATTTAGAGTAACTCGTGCTCCTCCTGCTGTGCCCTCACCTCAAGACCTCCTGGTCAGAGCCCCTTCCTCATAGCTGTATCAGGGCCACTCCTCTGCCCAGGACCTGCCTGCAGTGCCTTCCATGTGGGAGCCTCAAACCAGGACCAGGACCCAAGGGGACAGACTCCCAGGTTTCATTCTTACTTTCCCCTGCTATGCTTAGGGCCAAGCAGTTGCCCCAGCATTTCTAGATCTAGGGGGCTGTCTCAGATTTGTGGGGCCAGGGCAAATGACAGATTCCCTGGGGTGCAACTCACTCTGCCAGATGCTGCTCTGATCCTCCGTGGTATGGTGGAGATGGGTCACCATGCTCATCTAATGCCCTGATTTCAGATGACCCTGCTCAGGCTAAGCAGAACAACCTCATGGCTCTGCACCTCTGATGGTACAGAATCAGCTCTATGTACAGGACGTCCTTCCCAGCTATTGGCTGTCCATGCTTAGACTCTCTTGTCACTGCTGACTTCCAGGACATGACCTGTAAGCTTTGTCCTTTGGTTCCATCACTAACAGGAAAATACATTACCCCACACTTTTCACATTCTGTCCCACATGTAGGTTTGAACTATTTCCGTGTCTTATTCTAATATGATCCCTATACACTGACCCTTACTTTAGTTAAGCTAGACTCATGCGCTCTACCTTTCCTGCAGGAGGGATCCTTTTTCCTGGCTTCCAGAATTCCAGCTTTCTCCATTTGACTTGCTTTGGTGGACTACATATGAACAGAATTGATTTGTAGCCTGTCCAGTTGGAAGTTTTGTTGATGTTATTGTTTATTTGTTTTGGCAGTTGTGGAGTTTGAACTTATACCTTTCACCTTGCTGGACAGGCACTCTGTGACTTGAGCCACACACCCAGACTTGTTTTTACAATAGCTATTTTACTGACAGGGTCTCAACACTATAATCTTCTTACCTATTTCTTCTGTGTATTCGGGGTTACAGATATAACCCACCATACCAGGATTATTTGTTGTGATGGGGTCTTTCTTCTTCCCTGGACTGACCCTGAACTCCAATCTCTTCCTCCCTCATATCTGGGATTATAGTTATTAGTCACTGCTCCCACCCCTAATTTGGGACTTTAAAGTTTGTCAATGAAAAAATACCATGTCATGGAGAGTGACATATTCTTCAACTTCACTGGAATAAGATAGGTAAGAAACCTGTTGAAATGAATTTTCAGGTGAAACATAATTTACAAGAAAATAAGCACTTTTTTGGTTGTAAGACTTTAAGTAATGGTGCTTTTTGTAATAGCAGCAGCATAATTTAGCTTGAACAGATTCTATAACAAGCAAGAAAACAGAAAAACATTTGGCTAATAAAATGTTCTACAAAATAAATTTGTGTTAACTGGGGAGTTATACAAGTAATTGTCGTATATCCTGAGCTGAAATTCTTACAAAACAAACCAGTAAGATAAAGATAAAGAAGTTCTTAGAGGGAAAGATACATAGTTGTAAATAAATCAAATTTTCATTAAGAAAGGAAAGAAAAGAAAATTTACTGTCTTCCAGTGAGATATTATATATATATACCTATATATATACTGTTTTACTTATTTATTTTTTGTTTTTCTTTATTTTATTGTTTTGCATTTACTTACATTTGTATACATTGTTTGGGCTAACCCTCCCCTCTCCCCATGTCCCCCTTCCCCCTCCCATTTCCAGGCAGAACCCATTCCACCATCTTATTCTCTGATTTTGTTAAAGAGAAAACATAAAAGATAATAAGAAACATATAGTGTTTTTGCTAGTTTTACATAACGACAGCTATAAAGAAAGATTCCTAGCATTGCTTCTATGTTCTTGTGTATTACAACCCACATTGTTTCATCTCTGCCACACGTCTTCCTACTTCTGGGTCTCCTCACGATAGTGGTCTCTGCCAGTTTAAGATTACTTTATTTATTCCTCTACAGTGAGCACATCAACCACATTCAAGTTTTAGGTTTCCTTTCTTTTCCCTATTTCTCCCATGCAAATTCTCACTTTAGTGTGTGACCCAGGTCCAATAATATTAGTGCATTTGTTTTAGGTGTATAATCTGCATATAAGGAGAATATGTGATTTATGGCCTTCTGAGCTTGGCTAACTTTGCTTAAGATGATGCTTTCCAGTTCCATCTATTTACTTGCCAATGACAAAATTTCATTCTTCTTTGTGGCTCAATAAAATTCCATTTTGTATAAATATCACATTTTCTTAATCCACTTGTTGCTAGTGGGGCATCTTGGCTGTTTCCATAGCTTGGCTATTGTGACTAGTGCTGCAATAAACATTGGTGTGCAGGTGCCTTTGTAATACCCTGAGCTGCATTCCTCTCCCTAGAGGAGGTATTTCTGGATCATATGGAAGATCTATGTTTAGTTTTTAAAGAAACCTCCATATTTTTTTCTAAAGTGTTGTACTAGCTTGCATTTCCACCAGCCATGTACGAGAGTTGCTTCATCCTGCATTCATTCCAATATTTGTTGTTTGTGGTGTTCTTGATGATCTCTATTCTAACAGGACTGAGGTGGAATCTTAGTGTGGTTTTGATTTTGATTTCCTTTATGGCCAGGGATGGTGAGCATTTTTTCATGTGTTTTTGTGGCCATTTGGACTTCTTCCTTTCAAAAAGTTCTGTTTAATTCAGCTGCCCACTTCTTTATTGGTTCACTAATTTTGGAGGAGTTTGGATTTTTTAGCTACCTGTATATTCTGGTTATTAGTGATTTTCCTGATGTATAGCTAATAAATATTTTCTTCTACTCTGTGGGTTGTCTTTTCAATTTAGAGACCATTTCTTTTGTTGTAGAGAAGCTGTTGTTAATTTCATGTAGTCCCATTTGACCATACTTTCTCTTTTTTGCTGGGTTCTCTTTTCTGCTGCAGTTCTACTAAGGAAGTCCTTGTCTATTCCTATTGTTTCCAAGGTATCCTCTGCCCTTTCATGTACTAACTGCAAGGTTTCAGTCTGATATTAAGGTCTTTAATATACTTTGAATTGATACTTGTACAGGGTAAAGGCATGGATCTAGTTTCAGCTTCCTGCAGGCAGATAACCAGTTTTCCCAGCAACATTTTTTTTATCTGTTTATTCATATGTGCATACATTGTTGGGGTCATTTTTCCCACTTACCTCCCACCTCCTCCCTTTCCCACCCACCCCCCTCCCTTCCAGGCAGAACCTGTTCTGCCCTTATCTCTAATTTTGTTGAAGAGAAAGTATAAGCAAAAATAAGAAAGGCAAACGTCTTTGCTAGTTGAGATAGGATAGCTATACAGAGAGATTCCTAGCATTGCTTCCATGTACAAATGTGTTACATCCCAAGTCGATTCATCTCTAAATGACCTTTTCACTAGTTCCTGATCCCCTTCTCATATTGACCTCTGTCGCTTTAAGGTTTCTGTATTAGTTCCTCTGCAGTGGGGACATCAAATACTAATGATAATATTTCATTCTTCTTTATGGCTAAGTAAAATTCCACTGTGTATAAATACTACATATTCTTAATCCATTCGTCAGTATGCATCTTGGCTGTTTCCATAACTTGGCTATTGTGAATAGTGCTGCAATAAACATGGGTGTGCAGGTGCCTCTGGAGTAACCTGTGTCGCATTCTTTTGGGTATATCCCCAGGAGTGGAATTGCTGGATCATATAGCAGATCTGTGTTTAGATTTTTAAGAAGCCTCCAAATGTTTTTCCAGAGTGGTAGCACTAGTTTGCATTCCCACCAGCAGTGTATGAGGGTTCCTTTTCCCCACATCCTCACCAACACCTGTTTTTAGTGGTGTTTTGAATGATGGCTATTCTAACAGGGGTGAGGTGGAATCTTACTGTGGTTTTGATGTGCATTTCCTTTATGGCTAGAGATGGTGAGCATCTTTTCATCTGTTTTTGGCCATTTGAATTTCTTCTTTTGAGAAAGTTGTGTTAAGTTCAGTTGCCCATTTCTTTATTGGTTCATTGATTTTGGGAGAGTTTAGCTTTTTGAGTTCCCTGTATATTCTGGTTATCAGTCCTTTGTCTGATGTATAGCTGGCAATTATTTTCTCCCATCTGTAGTGTTCTCTTCAGTTTAGAGACCATTTCTTTTGTTGAGCAGAACCTTTTTAGTTTTATAAAGTCCCAATTGTCTATACTTTCTCTTAGTTCCAGCAACAGTTTTTAAGAGGCTGTCTTTCCTCCACATATGTTTTTGGAGCCTTTGTCAAAATAAGGTGGGCATAGCTGTGTGGATTAATATCCTGGTCCTCTATTCTGTTCCACTGGTCTTCATATCTGTTTCTGTGCCAGTACCATGCTGTTTGTGTTTCCAAATGGACTTTGGGGTAGATATTTCAATCTCTGTGATACATCATTAGATTTTGCTGGAAATTTTGTTGAATGTGTAGATTGCTTTTGGTAGTGTAACCATTTTTACTATGTTGAGTCTGCCAATCCGTGAGCACGGGTGATATTTCCATCCTGTGGTCTTCCTCAGTCTCTTTCTTCTGTTATTTGCAGTTCTCCTTGTAGACATCATTTACATCCTTTGCTAAGTTTATTCCTAGGTATTTTATTTTTTTGAGGCTGTTGTAAATGAAATTGTTTTCCTATATTCTTTCTCAATTTGTTTATTGTTGGTGTAAAGAAAGAATACTGACCTTTTTATGTTGAACGATGTCCTGCTACAATGCTGAAGCTGTTTATGGTGTCTAGGAGTTTTTGGGTGGAGGTTTTTGGGCCCTTGAGATATAGGATCATGTTGTCTACAAATAAAGATATTTCCACTATTTCTTTACCTATTTTTATTCCTTTTATTTCTTCTGCTTGCTTATTGCTCTGGCTAGGAATTCCAGGACTATGTTGAACAGGAGTGGGAGAGTGGGTATCCTGTCTCATTCCTAACTTTAAGGGAAATGGTTTCAGTTTTTCCCCATTAGGTGTTATGTTGGCTGTAGGTTTGTCATATATAGTCTTTATAATGTTGAGGTACTTTCCTTCTATTCCTAGTTTTCTCGGAGCTTTCATCATGAAGTGGTGTTGAAACTTATCAAGGGATTTTTCTGCAGATATTGAGATGATTAAGTAGTTTTTGTCTTTGCTTCTATTAATATGCTGTATTTCACTTATTGATTTGCATACGTTGAACCATCCCTGCATCCCTGGGATGACATTGACTTGGTCGTGGTGAGTGATCTTTCTGATATGTTGTTGGATTTGGTTTGCCAATATTTTATTGAGGATTTTTGCATCAATGTTCATTAAGAAGATTGTCCTGAAGTTCTATTTTTGGATGTGTCTTTGTCCAGTTTGGGGTTGAGTGTAATGCTGGCTTCATAGAATGAGTTAGGCAGTGTTCCTTCCCTTTGTATTTCATTTAAAAGCTTAAAGAGTGTTAATATTAGTTTTTCTTTGAAGGTTTGGTAGAATTCAGCTAAAATCCATCAGGTCCTGGACTTTTCTTTTTTGGGAGACTATTGCTGCTTCAACTTCAGTTTGTGTTATAGATCTGTTTAGGTGGTTAATATCCTCTTGGTTCAGTTTTGAATGGTCAAAAGTATCTAGAAATTTGTTTATTTATTCAAGACTTTCCAATTTATTGGAGTATAGTTTCTCAAATTAGTCTCTGATGATTCCCTGGATATTTCTTGATTTTTTTTGCTATCTCTCCTATTTCATTTCTGATTTTACCAATTTGTGTCTTTTTCCTCCTCTTTTTAGTCTGATTTGCCAGGGGTTTTTCAATCTTGTCTATTTTTTCAATGAACCAGCTTTTTGTTTCATTGATTCATTTGTGTGTGTGTGTGTGTGTGTGTGTGTGTGTGTTTTATCTCTATTTGATTAATTTCAGCCCTTATTATTTCTCTCCTTCTGCTTATTTTGGGTGTTTCTTGTTCTTGTTTTTCTAGGAGTTTGAGATGTAGCATTAGGTTATTTATTTGAGATCTTTCTGTCCTTTTAATATATGCACTCATAGCTATAAACTTTCTTCTTCGGACTGCCTTTGCTGTGTCCCACAGGTTTTGGTAAGTGGTGCACCTTCATTAGCTTCCAGGAAATTTTTTATTTGTTTCTACTCCTGTAACCCACTGGTCATTGAGCAATATGTTATTCAGCCTCAAATTATATGTGTATTTTCTGCTGTTGCTTTGGTTGTTGAGTTCTAATTTTAATACATTTTGGTCAGATAAAATTCAGGGGGTTATTTCTATTTTCTTACATTTGCTAAGGCTTGCTTTGTAACCTAAGATATGATCTATTTTGGAGAAAGTTCCATGGGCTGCTGAGAAGAATGTATATTGTGCTGTTGTTGGATGAAATATTCTGTAGACATCATTTGGGTCTGCTTTATTTATGATGTCATTTCATTCTAGGAGTTCTTTGTTGATTTTTTTGTTTGGATCACCTATCTATTGGTGATAGAGGGGTATTAAAGTCTCTCACAACATTGTAGTGGGAGTCTGAATGTGCTTTTAAGTCCCTTAATGTATGTTTGATGGAGTTAAGTACTTTGACATTGGGTGCATATAGTTTGATAATTATTTCCTTTTGATATATTGCCCTTTTTATTAGTATGAAGTGTCCTTCTTTATTGCATTTGACAAATATAGATTTGAAGTCTATTTTGTCTGATATAAGTATTGTTACTACAACTCTTTTTGGGGGCCATTGGCTTGGTAAATCTTCTTCCAGCCTTTCACCATAAACCAGTGTTTATTTCTGTCAATAAGATGGGTCTCTTGTAAACAACAATTTGCCAGATCTTCCTTTTTAATCCAATTTGCTAAACAATATCTTTAAACAACAAAAACATCTAAATGGCAGGAATCACCATATACCTTTCAATATTAACACTGAATGTCAGTTGTCTCTAATTTGTTCATTCCTGATCTTAGAGTCATATCTGTGTTTTACTTATATAAGTGAATGGGCTTTGGTTCAATGAACATTTTTTCTTAATGTTAAAATGTGTTTTTTTTAGCACAGAATATACATATATGTTCATTCTTTTGTACTTCAGATACATCAACATTTTGAGACTTGTTTTAGTGGGATTTTAATAAGTATGAGTGTCTCAAGATACTAAGCCATTTTCTAACAAAATGAAGTTTATTAATGAGCACAAATATATTCATAGTCATACATGAGGAAGTCAAGGCTCTTTCCATACCTAGAGTTGATGAGTAGTGACCACAATCTCAGACCCATTCTAGAATTTGGCTCTTGAATTCATTTTTTCCAAAACAAAGAACTCATTATAACAATGTCATCAGTGGTTGATGGATCTAAAACTCTTATTTGAGATTATTGTGTTTAAAATCAGATATGCTATGAATATTTTGCTATTAAGAATATTTCTTAAATTATGAAGTCATTGATTCTTTTGAAAGCTTAATTTAATCCCATTATTCCTCCATAATTGGCATTTTGATTCTGTGCATGTGTTGGCAAGAGTGGTAATTGTTCCAGTATTATGTACTTTAGCTGGGACAAAATCTTAGTCCAATACCTGGCATGGACAATAAGTCTGACATCTTTAAAGTTAGATATATTTCTATTTGAACGTCTGCTCTAGCTTTCATGAGAAAATTATAAAATCATGCAATTTGTGCCACAATTTCCATCTATAAAATGGACCCATTAACAGAATCTGCTTTAATTTCTGTAACAAACAAAAATGTGCACTTCAAACAGTTCTTTCAATATGGATGGCTTTTTTTCCTCTCTGGGCATTCAGAGTATTCTCTGGGGAATGTGAATTGTCTTATTTTGCTTGAGTAGATCAGCACATAGCACAATGCCAAAGTCACGGACTATGGTTAATAAATGCTTACTGATCTGAGAGTATAACTCAGTAGTAGAACATGTGTTTAGCATGCATAAGGCCCTAGGCTCAGTCTGCAATTCAAAAAGAAAAAAAACCTAGCCAAATAAACAAACAAATATAAAACACCAAAAAACTTCTTGACTTCTTTTTAAAAATTCATACAAGTAATTGTAAGTTAGGTATGACTTACAACATTTTTGGCATTAATCACTAAAAGTTTGTTACAGATATGATCTCAAACATTAAAAAAAAGTTTGAACTAAAAGAAGCAAGCTAGCATTTGTATTCAAAATACTATTGTGTCTATAGGAAAATCTAATACTATTGTGTCTATAGGAAAATCCCTTGCAAAGGGATGTCTGTCCCTAGTTTATCTGCTGCTGGGGCTGTACACCTCATGCTCAGAGCACATCACTCCAATGCTGAGATTACATTTGCCCACTCATTACAAGTTGGTGGAGGGATCCATTAGTTACAAATCTATGATCACTCAATTGTTCACTTACATTTTTTTAGTATAGTTTGGAGGTGGATTCTTATCCTGAATATTCAAAGAAATTAGGAAAGATACATGCAATCCCAAACCCTAGTAGATAGTTGAAAAATAAAGATTTACTTAATATGAAAATATAGCAAAAAAAAAAAATCTAAGTACTATAATCCCTTCTTTCTGCTAACAACCTTCCCTCTTGGCTTATCAAATTCAACACCAGAGCACTTGCAAATTAATCAATATTTTAATATATTAATAAAGTTATACAAGTAACTGTTTTGCACACTAAAGTGTATATTTACCAAGAAAAGATTCTGATTCTACAGGAGCAAAAACCCCACCAGTTTAGCTCCCATACACCCCATTAATCTAGCTATGATATCAAGTTTTAGAAAATTATTAAAACTATTGGCAACAGATTTTTAGCTACAATGTGTTCTATTTTATCTATCAACAAAATGCTTACTACACTGTTGAATTCTACTCTAAAAACAGAAAATATTGTTTGAAATTAAGAAATGTCAAACGTGTTGGGTAGTTTCCAAGGGACATAAATATTTACATTGTTTCATTAATTTACATTGTTTCATGAATGAAAGCTAATCAACTGATGAATATTAACATTCAAAAAAGTTTTAAATACACCACGTTGAGATTTAAAAAAATATTTTCTGAATACTGAATAAATACTAGCAAAAAAATGTAAGGGAAATAAAAGGACAGCAAAATAAGAACACGTTAATACAGTCACTTTTAAGCATCAATAAATACATTTCAGTTAGCCAATTAACTACTAAGTAAAATGTAATTAAACCTGATGTAGTTTAGCTAATCCTGCAAGTCAATTTTAAGAATACTAACAACTCCAAATAAATTCTTCAAATAATTAAGGAGCTAACTACGAACTAATAAAACCCTTTCAATTTATTCCACTCCACAGAATGGATGGGCCACAGCTGTTTAAAATGAGACTATCAAAGGCTATTTTTTGCTTCATCTTTGTACAAACACATAGAGATTAAAAGATTTAATAGTAAAGAAGGTTACAAATAGTAATAAAGATGAAATAAAATACATTAATCAAATCTTTTTTTTTTCTTTTTATTTATTTATTTATTTTTTTTTCTCATTTTTCTTTTATTATTCATATGTGCATACAAGGCTTGGTTCATTTCTCCCCCCTGCCCCCACCCCCTCCCTTACCACCCACTCCACCCCCTTCCGCTCCCCCCCTCAATAATCAAATCTTGATATTAGACTCACGATGGAGTTTATTTACATATTAATCAATGAGACTGGGTAATTCTTTTATGAATTAAAAAGAAAGCATACTTCATTATTTGTATTACATTCATCCTTTTGATAGCATTATATCACTTACTTTTTAATGACTTAATATGTCATATGATGATTTTTCTCATTCCTAATCCAAGGTATGAGTATTAAGGTTGTTCTTTCAGTTGATAATTAATGGAATATTTTATTCAGGTAAGAATTTGACACTATATTGTAAACTGGTGTACTGGCTTCAGTATAGCAAGAGGGTTGATTCTATCTATTACCTAAACTTAGATTCCTCTTCTGAGATAACATGGCAAAAGGAAGATATGATGTGCAATAAATGTCCTGATGAAATCTGAAATATATGCAAAAATTTTGTTAGGCCAAACCTTTCAATTTCCAAATAATTAATTAGAAGATATGCAATCCCAGCACTAGGGAGGAAGAAGGATTAAAAATTCTAGGCCATATGAAGCTAAGTAGTAAGTTCAGTGTCAGCCTGATGCATAGGAAGATGATGCCCCAAACAAACAAACAAAAAATACATGCATTGTCAAAGATATGTCAACAAAAAGATACTGGGTAGTATGTAGTTTTCAGATTAAGTATTTTATCTCAATAAAGAAAGAAGTGAGGATGACATATATAAAATAAATAAGAGAAAGAAGAAATTATGGGACTATGTTTAACAGAATAATATAAAATAATAACTATTGATATTTATGAAAATCTACAAGTAGATTGAAATATCCGAATATCAAATGTTTGATTATAAAGATGAAGGATAAATATAGCTGTGATCTGCCAAATTGAAACTGTTTATGGTGACTTACTTCTCTAGTTTGTAGCATCTTATAATATATATCATGAGAAAATGAGATATTATCTTATAATAATAAAATGGTTATATTATAATGATATTATATGATCATATATTATAATGATACTATACTATAATTAATATAAGATATTATAATGATAATATAAACATTAAAATGAAGTTCCATGAATCCAATATTTTAAAATAAATTCTGAATGTATTACTATAATTAATGACATCGTATATTTAAGATAATCTAGATAATACCTCCAATGTAATACAATAAATAGTGAGATTCATCACATTGAACATATTATGGAATCAGATGGGAGGGAAAATTGGAAAAATCTAAGCTTATAGCTACAAACAAGGATTTCAGATGCAAATTAAGTATTTCCTTACACTTACAAGGCTAGAGTTCTAAATTAAACATATTTTCTTACTAAATGTTTTAGTATTAAGTTTCAAGATATTAGTTTTGATATATCTTGAAATTCATATAAAGGAAATAAAAACACGTTATATAGAGAGAGCAATGAAGCAAATAATCTAAGTGTATTATAATCTTCCAGTGAAACTGTATAGTTCCTTGATAAAACTCATATTCATATCAACTGAATAAAGTTCCATTTGCCTTAAAAAATGATTTCTGGGATCAGGCATAATAGCACACTCTTGTAATTCCAGGTACTTTTGAGGCAGAAATAGGAAGATAGCGGTTCAGGGACAGTCCAGGAAAAGTTAGTGGCGAGACCCTACATAGAAAACAAACTAAAAGCAAAAGAACTGGGTGCATGGTAAAGTGCTTGTCTCACAAGTAGGAGGGAAGAAGGAAGGAAAAAAGGAAAGAAGGAAGGAAAAAGGAATGAAACGGAAAAAAACTGTTCAGAAGGATTTGATTTTACAAAAGGTATATATAGCCATTATCAGGTAGAAGATGATGATAGATGACCGGTAGATAGATAAATAAATAGATACACACACAGATACATATTTTATGTGGACAATACACGATTTTATTTGATCAGTAAGGATATCGCTATGTTCAATACTTCAGGTTAATGTGTTTTATAATGGAGTTGCTAAAAATGCTGCATGATAGTATGCTGATAATTTTCACAAGAATTTAAGAATTTAACTTAGCGCCAACTAACCTTTTTACTTAAAATTTTCAACTTTTTGGAATAAGAAAAGAAGAATATGCATTAGCAAATTTTAATAATTTCAGTTATGCACATAATTAAAAAATCACACCCATTTTCTTTTTAAAAATTTATTTTCTTATTGCTGTGCTGGGTGGGGGTATATTGTGGCATTTACAAACATTCTTATAATATATCAAATGTATCATACTTGAATTCATCCTTTCACCACTCTTCACCCCCCTCTGCCCCCATTCTCAGAATAGTTTGAAAGATATCATTTTTCCATTTACAAATATATGTACACAGTATTTGGACCATATTCAGCCTCCTTTACAATTTCCCTACTTTCTTCCCCTTCCCACTAGTACCACCCCATCCAGGCAGGACCTGTTTTACCCTCTTGCTCTCTGATTTTGTATAGGAAAAAGAAGAAAATAAAATGACATTTTTGGTTGTTTAAGATAGGTACAAAGGTGTACTCTCTATATAAGAATGAATATAGAAATTTTAAACTGGTTCAAAATATCACAAGAAAAGGAGCAAGGTAGAAAGAAGAAAAATAGAGAAGATGAACCAATTCAGGTTATAACACATATTTACATGGAAATGTCACAAGGAAACTCCCTGTGTAGCTATCTCAAGTAACAAAAATATCTTTTTTTTCTTGCTACCATAGTCTCTTTCTCATGGTGATGAACCAAGTCCAGTTATAATACATGGAAACACCCATTTTCTAACATGAAAGCAAAGAAGTTATGATTACATGGGTTCACAGATTATTTAGAATAGGTTAGAATTTTAAGACTCATATTCTCTTAAGGCCATCATGAAAATGAGGAGGCTGAAGCTCTCTGTAATTAAACATAAGGTAAGCTGACATAAAGCAAAGCTATGAGTCCCAACCTGTGGGGTGGACCTTACATAATGTCTCGGGTATGGATAAATATGGAGGGAATACACTGAATAAGAGCTCATGTTCAGCCCTCGATATGTCCACAGTATACTGGGGATAAGTGTAAAAGCATGTTCTAAGTCATCATATAGTGTTTTAAGTTTAGCTTGGACAAAGTCCAAAAAGTCCATTGAATGAATTGATTCATAAATTCAATCGACTTTTATCTATCCCTTACTCTTTGTCTACTACCAGGCCAGATGCTGCACTTAATCCTATAGGATGAAAGGACTTTTTGTGGACAGTGATGTTATGCAAAAAGCAATGATTAGAATTCCCTCAGGCAGGAGCAATGGGAATGGACATGCTGAACACACAGTAGGGTAAAGGGGAAAGAGGCAGAGGAGTGAGTGTATGTGACAGTGGGTGGAAACCCTTAAGAGATAACACGTCTCTGATGTGATTTACACAAGGACCTGCAAGAGAAAAGTCTTAGAATTGAGGCTTACAAACTAAAACATTTTGGCTTTAGCCTGTTTATGTCTGAAAACCATTCAAATAGCTTATTATGAAAGAAAAGGTAGCTATAGTAATCTCAAGTATTTGCAAATTCCTTAAAATAACTTTTGTAGTTAAAATTTTACATTTCTAAAATTATTTCTTAAAAAAACAAAGGAAAATAAGCTACAATGTAGGCCCATCTTCTACTCTCTAAGTTTCTTTCTCTACGTATTTTAGTGTTTAGCAGTGTTTTGTGTGTGTGTGTGTGTGTGTGTGTGTGTGTGTGTGTGTGTGTGTTTGTTTCTACTTTGACTAGACATTGTCCTATTCATGGACTTGGTCTGAATTCTTCTCATGCTGGATACCCGAGCTCTTCAATCCTATGTATGATATTCCATAAAATATTTATATAGCATTGGACTTTGGCCAACTCTTTTTCTTATTAAGAGTTAAAATATTCTTTTAGCTTTGCCCTTGTTTTATCCTAGCTCCCATTATGTATCAATACTCTAGGTAATAAGCTCTTGGAAATTGAAGGACATAGTGATATTAGACAGTACATTTAAATTTAAAGTGCTTAAATTTGAAACTTGTTCCTGGCTTCAGTATAGATTCCCAGACAAATTTGGTGGTAAAGACAATCTGTAGACCAAAGACAAACTTATATATCAAGTTATACTAATCCAATGGTGATCTTGCAGTCAAGGCACTATGGATAAATTGAGACTTTAAATGTGTCTATGTTGCCTTCTGCATAATTCACTTTGCAACAAAGGTTTGCTTCTTTTGAAGCTTATTTAAAAGACTGTTATCTACCATGTTGTAAATACCAAAGCTATTACTGCACGCTAACTTCTTAAAAACTAAAAATTACAGGACATACATATCCTCTGCATCTTTGTGGGGTTGGTGCTGAAGATGGTCGTGCACAATACCTTACAAAGAAAATACTAGTCTCTGCAGGAAGACCCACAGAGTTCCTGATTTTACAAGGCCGTGTTCTGTAACATCCCGAGAGGCTAAACAAACTAGTGCTGCTTTCTGGGGAAACCATTTTATATGACTAGGTTTGAATACAGAAATTAAGTCTATCTAATTTGCTAATGTGACAAACTCAATTGTTTTTAAGCTTTGACTTCAAATACATTTTAATTATGAATCAAGTTTTTATAGGTTTTTGCTCATTTTCCTCCTTTAATATCTTCCATTGTTAGAATCATGAAATTATTTCAAAAAATTAAAAGTTCTGTTCAATATAAAAATTCAGAAGAAATATTTCTTTCATAATTTTCTTAGGAATTTATGGTTGAAATAATTTGCATGACATAAAACATTAAGGAATATAATTTGAAATGGAAAAATCATAGAAATAATTGTTAGGATTATATCTATAAACTCTTGATCTCTGAAAACAAATTTATTATTTTTAATATGTATATTTCATAAAGTATATAACCAAATACATCATTCTTTAATTGATTATGAGTAAATGAGACATGGGAGAAGAGATACATCTTTACTCTTACAACTCAATAGCATATATAATGATGTAACATAGTTTTTAAGAAACAATTAAAATGTCCAGTGTTGCCTGACATTAACAGAAGCTAGAACAATTTTAAAAAAATCATTTCTTTAAGGTTTAACCTTTCACAATTCAATTATTTATTTTATTTGAATGTAGTGCTGTAAGCTTGGCTTAAGGTAATGAAAATGAATTTGCCATGCAATAATTCTAATGAGTAATATCAAGTTTTCATCTTGTTGAATGACAGGATAACTTACAATGCCTGCTTATAAATATGGTCAATACTAATCTCACAAGAACATTTTGATTCTAGAGAATGAGTTGACTTATTGTCATAGTGTATTTACACATCATAGGTAATGGGCAGAATTATATGTACAGGCATATAGAAACACAAGCATTTAAAAATGTAAAACCTATAGAAATCTGTCTTATTTTGCTTCATGCTGCTATACCAAAGCACCTGATACTGGGTAATTTATAAAGAACTGAAATTTATTCTTTCACACTTCTGGTGACTGGAAAATGAAAGATCAAGGTGCCCACAGCTTTTAATGACTGCATTGCTGTGTCCTCATAAGGCAGAAGGCAGAAGGGCAAACAAGACATCTTCTCTTATGATGAAGGATTATAAGAGAAAACTCATGCCCGCCAGTAGGGGCATGTGGCAGAACTAATCCCTTCATAGTAGCATAGACCTCATGAGATAATTCCTTCCAAGAAGGCTTACCTTCCAATACCGTTGCACTTGGAATTGAGTTTCAACATAAATTTTTTGAGGGAACAAAAACTCAAGCCATAGCAACAGCTGAACTATAAATATTGAACCTATGAACAGTAAATGCATTGAAAAGAAGTACCTGTATCCCATACTAAGCAAGAATTACTTAATTCTGTTTCCCTCTATTGATGAGAGTCTAATACAAAGCGAGAGTCAGGGTTTAATAAAATTTGACTATTATTACCTGTGTGTTCTTATTGATATTTCATATGAATATCATTAATATAATTTCTTAGTGAATACATAAATAAAAAATTCATTTTAAAATATTAATTTTCAAAGTGTGAATATCTGATAATGTGTAAGCAAATCTTGTTTAACCTTTTTGTGAACTTTACAAAGTACATTTAAATAAAACAAACTGCTTTTTACCTATGTACTTATTAATAAATTATTATATCCCTTTATGTACCACATTAAATCTAAGACACCTCCTCATTGTTATATGTAACTTTACTACCTCATAATCTTTTGAATTAGGACAAAATTTTGAATTTTTCCATATAAATTAAAAAAAAAACAGGTATCTATTACCATGACATTGTACTTGTTTTCTTTGGAAATTGAGTAAATAATTCAAATAAAATAATACTTTAATCACGTCATTTTTTCATAAAAGATATTTTATATTAAACAACTAGGACAAAGTTAATTGTAGAAAAAATGCCCCATTATTTAAGAAGTTTAGTTTTATCAAGACACATTTACTTATTTTGCTGATGATCAGTGAACATTTCAAAGCACTGTTTTATGATCCTGAACTCAGAGGCCACTCTAAAAAGGGCTGACATTTCTTCTGATGCATTTATTTTTACTTTAAGTTTTGGTTACATGAAAGCACACTGAATAAAGAAAAAAATGTATTCTTCTAGTTTTATGGGAGACTGAAAATTCTAGGACACTGGATACATCACTTCAGGGCAGTCAGATGAGCGCTAACATCATCATTTTCACCAGCAGTAGAAAAGTCTACCAAAACTCTCTTGACACTTTTTCAAGGAAAGAAAGGAAAAAGCAAAGAAAGAACCATTAGAGTTGGGGCAGCAGGCAACGGCCAGCGGCAGCAGTTTCCCTGAGAACGCCTGACTGTAGAATCCTAGGTATGATGAGTAGAGCCTCTGACTCCTTTATTGGGCCTGGCCTTTGGATAGACTAAAGGGAGATTAGTAAATTTTGTCACCAGAAAACAAGAAATAAATTTCCCCAATGTAAAGTGGCAAGACTACTACAGATTAAAGTTTGACATGTCTATGAAAGTCTGGGATGAAGTAAGAATAGAATCAGATGCACAATGATTGCTTACATTAAATCTTGAGGTAAATACATTAAAATAGCTACTATGAAATTATAAAGAAATAAAGGACATGATCAGAAATATATTTAAGCAATGGGTACAATCAAGAATAAACATGCATGCCTCAAATAAAATATTGTTAATTTATAATCATGTAGTAACTACCAATATACTTGACATGAAAGAAATTCTGAAGTTATTTCCACAAGAAGAAAAAGTTCCCAGAGCAATGTGTTAAAAGAAGAAAAGGTGGGCAAACAGGAAACATCAAAAATGAATTGGCTGTACCTTTATTAGTGCTACAACAACAATGATAATAATGATGATAATATTAATATCCAATTATAAAGTTTTAAAGAAAATTAGGGCAAAAAACATGTAGAACTGAAGCTGGTAAGCTGGACTGGAGTGGTTGGCATTGAATGTTCCCTGGTACTTGACATTTTGAGCTAAAAGGGTACAAATTTCAAATGAGAAAGAGAAAGAAAGTAGGAAAAGCTGGTTCCTAAATCATATCAATTTCTAAATATTGAATACCTAAACTGTCTTAGGTACTGACTTGTTTTTTTTTCTTCCCCATCTTCAGAAAGTGGACTTAGCCCATCGTTTGATTTTTAATTCTATATTTATTCTAGTGACTTCTAGCGACTAGAACTACTTATCTCTAGTCAAGTAGCTTGATAGGAACCATGAAGCAATTGTTCATTTCTCTACATATTCAATGGCCCATAGGTACACCATTTATAAATCTTGTTGGGTCTACTTTTGGATTTAGAAAATTCATATTTTCTGCATCACGAATATGCTCAGTCAACCAACCAACATTTGCCACCTAATTCTCTGATGGCAGCAGCTCTTTTCTCAACACAGTCACCAGTGTTTCTTTTCAAATCTAACACAGATCTCTTTTCTCTTCTGAAATGCTTTCAACTATTCTCCATCTCATTCAGAGGATAATCTAAGCTTAATATAATGCTTTGCTAATTCTAATATGATGTAGACCTCTCTCCCCTAATTTCCTCATCTCATTTCCTGTTTCACTCTTTCTGTCTTCCTCTGTACTGGACCCCTACTATGCTGCTTCCTCCTACAACACACAATGTAATCCAACCTTGCTATTTTGTTCTCTCAACTTGCATTTTTCTCCAAGGAGCCAAGTGATTCCCTTTCTTCTATTTAAAGGGACTGCTTAAATACCTTCTTCCTGCTGAGGTCATTATGATGAATTTCTTGAGATAGTGGTCTCCCATGCACTCCATAGTTCTTCCATGCCATATTTTTCTCCATGAACTTTTAATATTTAACAAGATTATCTATCGTTATGTATCTACTTGTGCATACTTACTTTATCATCTTTAACTCCCAAATGGAAAGAACACTTCATGACAGAAAATTGTCAAAATTTTTTTCATTTCTGTGTTCAGTACCTGGAGCAGTGCCCATGACATAGAAAGGCCTTAAGTACTTGTCAAATGAATGAATGACTGATTAAATGAACAAATATTAGCATATATTGGCTCCTTTTGTGATCTCTAAAATAATGTGCAATGGGTCCCAGTAACTTCAGAAAAATCCAGTGGGTTTAGTCATTAACTATAAACATTTTGTAAAAAGTATTTTTATTAATATTTTGAAGGTCTGATTGATGTTACTATATGCCTGAATCTGAAGTTCAAAATAAAACAAGAAACACAATATAGATGTGGCATTCTTGAGGAAATGCGATTATTGAGCATTATTGGTAGTAGCTGTTTTTTTTTAAACATTGTGTTATATAGTAAAGCAAGTAGACTTCCATGTGCCCCTAAAATCCATGGGTTGGAAACTCAACTCCCAAAGTACTATTATTGGGATGTGAGATTAAATCATAATGGTGAATTCCTTATGAAAATATTCATTTCAAAAAATATTAACTTAATTGTATCCTCACTAGATTTGTTATTCTGAGAGTAGATTTTTATAAAATCAAGATTGGCCCTCTCTTGGTTTTGCCTTTCTACCATCCAACATAAGATGACTCAGTAAGAAGGTCTTGACAGATGCAGGACATGGACCTCTGAGCCTCCAGTACCCTAAGAAACAAATCTCTATTCTTTTTATTTATTTTTGGCAGTACTGGGCTTTGAATTCAGAGACTCATGTCTGCTAAGCAGGTGCTCTACCACTTGAGCTACTCCTCCGGCACTCTATTTTTTTTTAAATTAATTGATCATAGGCATTCTGTTACAGCAGCATAAAAAGAACTAAGATATTGGCATAAAGATAATGTACTTAGTGAGAGTTAAAATATTTCTCATAAAATTGCTAATGAAAAACTTTTATTTTAAGTTTCAACTAAAAATGTAGAAGATATACTACTAATAAGAACAGAACTAACAGTAAATAAATCAGCAGAGCTAACACTCCTCTTAGCTTTGTTATAAAATCCCTAAATAAAATTGGTCAAGAAAAATCAAACTAACAATAAAACTAGTAGAATTATGTATTTATGTTGATTTGTGAATTTCACCATATATGGACATTTTTCTTGGTTATTCATCATTGACAAAATGAATAAAAGACTTATAAGCAAATGTTGATTATAAGATATTAAACAAGTCTTACTTAAAGTATGATGATCAAAAGTATTTGGTTACTAATCCTTGACAATAAGTCTTTTATATTCAGTATACAAAAAAGTTTGAGAATTTTTTTCCTATTTTGGATTTTCATTCTCTTACCATGGGGGCTGGAGGCATGGCTCAGGTGGTAGAGCTCCTGCCTAGCAAGCATTCTCTTACCACTTTACCAAATATCTATCCTAAGTAGATCTAATATTAGAATTAACCTAGCAAGCATTCTCTTACCACTTTACCAAATATCTATCCTAAGTAGATCTAATCTTAGAATTAACCTAGTGTATGCACATACTAATAGTGGATTCTAGGATATAGGAGTTGGTAAAATGCAGTTGTAGAAAAGTTGACTAATTCTCTATGGGATTTGCCACATATTTCTGAGGATTCACTTAGACCAATGATATAATTAGATGTTTTACTGAATGAAACACAAAGTGAATAAATTATTGCACTGTGATTGACCTTTGTATTTATGTTCCCACTTAATGTTAATTGATGCATATTATTTTTATTCAATTTAAACTATTCAAGTTTTAAGAGTTAAATCATGAAAACAGATGTGATTATCTTGCTTTGATTTTTTTTTTTAGGATTTGAATTTAATTTTATTTTTATTACAATATAAAACTGTACAAGGGAATTCATTGTCATATTTACATATGTGCTTACAATGTGTCTTAGATTTACCCTTGGATCATTCTCCTTCTTCCTCCCTCCCATCTTCTTACAATTTCAATAGGTTTCATTCTTCTATTTTCATCAAAATATACACACCATATTCATTCACACTCATAATACTGAGACACAATTTTTTCTGATTAAGATTGGACTCTTGAGAAGTGTGAGGTCTCTCTGTCTCTGTGTGTGTGTGTGTGTGTGTGTGTGTGTTTTACTGGGTTTCAATGCAGGGCCTCATCCTCACTAGGCAGACGTTCTACTACATGAACCACTTGGCTGGTTTGAGTATAATGGCAAAGTACCGTCTGACTATAGAGAGGTATTTAGTCTCATTAAATTACTATACACCAAGCACAATATTCCGCTATTTATGATATCTAAAAATGAAACTGAATGTTTTATTACACAAGCTTTTAATAAAATATTTTGTGTCATTATTATACTTGATACAGTTACATCTGCTTACATACTTTTACACATATAAGCTTTGTAAAATCCCACCAACCACATCCCATGTTGCAGCAGAGTTTCCTCAATAAGGATACCTAGTCCTCATTGATCCCTGAAAATGTACAAAAAGTATTCTTTTGCAACTCACTTAAATCCTTTCTGATAGTATAATAAACTAAATGGTACAAGAAAAATTAAGATTTTCCATTTAGAAATGAAAGTTTCTAAGAAATATGGTTAAGTTTTAGCAATTCAAATTGAATTAAGGTGAATATAAATTTATCAATCCATCAAGACTGAATTTTACAAGTCTACACAGATAAACAAGAAGCTTGAGAAATAAGGTGAATGTATGATTAAAATTAATATTAAGAAATATATATGATTTCCTTCCCTTTCTGTAGAGGAGGGAATATGGTAATCTTAAACTGGCAGGGGCTGCTATGGGAAGGGGACTAGGAAATAATGAAGAAGTCTGGTAGAGAGGAACCAATGTGGGTTGTAATACACACGTGCATGGAAACAACACAAGAAATATCTCTGTATATCTATAATCTAAGACTAGGAAAAATGCCATGTTTTTCTTATTATCTTTTATATTTTTTTCTTCCAAAAAGTCAGAGAACAAGAAGGTGGAACAGGTTCTGCCCAGAGGTGGGGGGTAGGAAGGAAAAGGGGAGGTAGCCCAAATAATGTATGCACATGTAACTAAATGCAAAAATCATAAAATAAAATTTAAAAAGAATGAAAAAGAAGTACATATGAGACTCAAATATATTCCTAAAATAAATTTGGGTAATAACCCATAAATTTAAAAATTACACAAAAAATGAGGAATCCATGATAGACAGATAATTATTTCTTTGGATAAATTATAATTGTTTTGTATCTGTTCCTATAGGTAGCATTACATAATGGATATATTATGCATCTATATATGTATATATACATAATGATATAGTCTATATATATATGCTGTTCATGTAGAGAGGCAGAGAGAGAAAGACAGTATGAAATATGATTAAGTTAGAGTTGAATTTCAATTTTGCTTCATATTATCTGTGTGATCATGGATAAGAAATTTATTCCTCATTTAAATGTGGAGTAATTTAGTTGGGTGGTTTTATACTTAAAGAGATATACCCTGAAAACCAGTAGTATGCTTTTTTTCATGTATATCTAAATAATAGGTCTCTTCTTTCCTCTATCAACATTCTTTTCACCTTGATTTTTGCTATTATGAATGCCAACTGTCCTCTATAAGCTTACATTTGGTCACTGATAACACTTCTGGATGGACTAATGTATGGTACAATAAGACATCCCTTATATTCTTTTTCTTCAAATAATGAATATAGTATTTACATAAGAGATTTTGGTGCTAAAACATGAATTATTTGCAGCATAGACAGTACTATTTTACATGCAAATATTTTTGCCCCTACAGATTTGCATTATAAAATGAAAAGCCTGATGGGTTATAAACCCCATGTGAAAATATGAAGTTGAGTATAAATAGGTCACACATATATATACATCCATATATATATATGCGTATATATATATATATATATATATGTGTGTATATATATATATATGCATGTATATATAATGTATTTACTGGGATTATGTTGTCCAACTTCAGTAAATTTCTTGAATTATATAGCGAGATGGAGAGTTTACAGAATATTCAATAAATGCTCATGTAATTTTGTAAGTTGAGATTGTCAGAATTTTGAGAGACTGTAATTAGTGAAAATAACTAGCTGGAATAAAATTTTAAGTAATGTTCTCCTAAAAAACAATAGGGTTTTTTTTACACACCATTAACATCCAAGTCAAAATGTTGTTAATTAGTAGAATAATGTTCAAATTTCTTGCTAATGAATGCTGACTTTGAATTTTCCCAGAAATATATAATTTCATACATTTTAGACCAAGTTGTTATATTTTCTTGAACTACTAATGCTTATTACTTACCCCAGTGACAATTCTGTGATGTTTGAAATAAAGGGAAATAATATATTTTATATTAATTCTAAAGGTTTCCTACTTTTGAGGCCATTGTTTAGATTCTCTAACATGCATTGTAACTAATTCAATGTTGACTTGGGAATATATAGGCACTTAAAGTCTGCTGGTATCTATCACAGAGCTTTCAAGACTCCTCTCCACTGCCTGTTACTACTGTTAAAAACAGAGCTAAAGTTAAGTCCATTTTTTTAAAATTTTCCCATGTTCTTAAACAAATGTTCACATTTCTCCTTCCCTCTGTTCTTCTCTCATCTTTTCTTGCCCTTCCTTGTGTCACCTATTCATCAATCAGTGAACAGGGAGCAGAGTAGACATTAGTTTAAGAGAAGAGGTAATATAGAAATCTCTTTGTAGAATTATAGCAGTATACATTAGCTCTCTTTCTAGTGAAAGCAAACTGATTCTCCCTGATTACCTTTGTGATGTTTTTTATGTTCCTTTTAGAAAATAAGAATGTATGCTTTCGTGGAGCTTTAGTTATGGGAAGATAGAACTTTAACACAGTATGCGTGAAAGCACATTAGATGTTTGGTGTTGCTTTATAATTTTTTAATGGAAAACATAGTGACCATTTAACCCACGGATTTTTGCTATGATAATGTGACCATAATAATTTCAATATCAATGCATTAAGTTCAGCTATTTTTTTAGGAAAAGGGAAATATTAATAAGAAAAATGTCTTGCAGATCAGAAAAATTTTCTATGAATCTATTTACAAAATGCTACTTTACAATCTTCAGTGGCTGAGCTCAAATATAAAGACAACACACTTTGGGGGAGAAACAATGAGATTCTACAAATTGATTTTTTAATATGCAGATTTAGAAAGTACATGGGGAATACTAAATGCTATATTTTAAGATATAATACATGAAAAGTCAATTTCTATTTCTCTAAATAAAAGATCACCACCTATAATGTAGCAAACATAAACGAGGCACATCATTTTTCTCAAACAAGTGAAATGATTTTAAAATTCTTCCCATTTCTATCATTGCATGATAATTTTTAATATAAAAGTAATGGTAGGTCATTTTCATATTGCCTGGGTAAATAAAAAACCCAAAATCTTGCTTCTCTGTTTTCATATATTTTCATATGATCCTTAAAATGAAAAGTTTATTTCAAAACAAATTCTCTTTAGGATGGTCAAAATATGTCCTTTAAATTCTGTAAATGGTCCATGTGTGACAGATTCTTTCTGCCTTTAGATGAGTTTCAAGATAACAAATAGGTATTATTGTGAGGCTAAGATAGTATCTTCTCAGATGCTTTCTTTGGCACTTAAAGTATGCGTATGGTCTTTTCATACATAGTTCTAAATTTGTACGAAGTCACATACATTTAAATATATTTCAAATTCCACCTACTGTACTGAATCTTTAAAAAGAATCTTTATTTGATAACTAAAGAATTTTTACCATGTTTTTATAATTTTATGTAGAAAATTTTGATTGCCTGAGTTTATTTGATATGTGATATGACATATGGACTCAACTAACTTTCTTGTGCTGACAAATACCTTAGTTTAAAAACACTATCAAAATAAACACCATCCCATGCTTATGTGCCTGGTTTTTGCCATTTATTCAATTCTTGCACTATCCTATATCATTGTTCATGACAACCATTTCAAAGAAAGGCTCCCAAGCTTCCTGTCTTTTAAGGGCAACACCTAGGATCTGTATATACCACTGATGCTTAAAACTCATCATGCAGAATCTAGTCACAAAGATATGTCTAGCCAAAAGAGATATGAAATGCAAATTAAGGTGAACAACAACACACCCACCTAAAACTCCTTTTGCTAAACAAGTATTGGAGAACCAACTTTGGATGGAAAAACATTAATCTCTGCCACGTGGACCCAATTAACTATTGTGGCTTTGTGTTTTGACATCTGGTAAGGAATATCTCTGCTTAATTCTTTAATGCCATATTTATCTTGACTACACCCTACACTTATTCTCCTAGAAGAATTTTAGAATTAGCTTAAAATAAAATGAATGGATTTTTATTAGATTTTTGTTAGATTTTCATCAACACAAATTATTTTGGAAGGAATTTATATCTTTACAAGATGATTTATTGCTACATAGTAGATATAGATCTATTTATTGAAGACAAGTATGAAGCTCAGGATTGGCATTTTTCTTTACTTTTTAGTTCCAACTTTGTCATCAAATTATCTTAGCTTTTTTTCTGAAGCCATTCCTGTATGCTAGCTCTTCCTACTATGAGGAATAAAGCCATTCATTGTCAAAACTCAGGACAATTATATTTTTGATTTATATGTAGAACTAGCATTGGCTATTCATTTAACCTAAAATATTTGTGTTTCTTCATTATTTTGTATACCAATAATAGTGATTTTTCTCTACAAATATCTAATTTTTCTCTGGTTACTATCTTCTGTCTTCTATAACTGATAATTATGACTAGGATCATATTAAATATTAAATGAGAAAAGAAATACATATGTCTCATTCTTGATATTATGGGCTTTTTTGGTTTTCATTATGTTAACACCTTTTTATTTGAGATATATTGTCAGTTTTATCTAAGAAAGTAATATTTACAACTTTAACAGATTTATCAGAAAGTACATGTTGATTATTTTTGTCTTTCTCAAAACTAATGACATCAATTTTTAATCATTTTTTCCATTGCTTTCTTTATCAGAACAGATTTTGTGATACATAGTCATCTTTCCAATATGGGACAAATCTTACTAAAATATTTTGTAAACCTTTTGTCATATGATTAAATTTTGTTTGTTAGTATTTTACTAACAAACATTAATCTTAACTCTGGTCTATAGTTGTAAATTGGGATTTTGTTTATTTGAAGTGTGCTTTGTTGCTAGGATATATTAGAAATGTATGCACAGATATGTATACAAATTATATAAATATTGACATAGCCAACAATTTACAAACCAAGAATTTTTTTATAAAAGTGAAAAATCAATGTATAAGGTATTAAAAGGATAGTCTGCATATGGCAAATAAGCCAGATATGGATGAAGGGGCAGAATTGATGAGGAAACTTGAAAAGCCCTAAGGAAATCACTGATTTTAGACCACAGTGCTCCCAATGCATTACTATTCAACAGAAAAATATTGTGAGTCACCTTATAAGATTTTCAATTGTCTAGTAGCAATGCTGAAGAATAAACTATAGAAACTATATAAATTATTTTGAGTAATGTACTTTTAAACCAAAACAGCCAAATATTATCTTAGTATATTTAATACATAAATAATTGATATTAATTTTCCTTCCTTCCTCTTTCCCTCCCTTCCTTCTTTTCTTTGTAAGTGCTTAAAACTGATGTGTATTTATTTTTATTGTATATCTGAATTTGGACTAGCTATATTTCCAGGGCTCTATCGCCACTTGTGGCTGGTGGTTATTGTATGGTTATGCATTAACTCACCTGAAAACTTATTGATGTGGTGATTCACCTCTGATCACATTCACAGTGCTGTACATATTCTTTCCTATTTGTACCTCTGAAGCCAGATGTCTTCAGATGGTCTATGAATGACTGACACATGGACTCCCTGATCCATAGGCATTATTACTTAATCTATCAATCTCCTAAGATATTTTTGATCTTGATGGATATATGTGGATTATTTGCATTCCATTAGATATTTCAGCTATAATTCAGCAATGATGAAAATAGATGTGGATTTCAGTAGCATTTTCACATAAAAGCAGTAGTTTCACAGACACTGTTTACTTATTGTTTATTTATGACATTAGAGAACAGCATAGAATGCAAATTTGTTGGACCAATAATTCTCTAACAAAAACATGTTAGAACTTTTTTACTGTCCCATGGTGCTGATTCAGTTTCACACTGCTCATCTGAACACACTCAACTTATGTGGATGATGTCCAGGGAGGATTCATAGTCTAGATATGTCCTCCATATAAATTCTGCTTACTACCTGAAAAAGATTTCTATCTATTTTCTGTGCCTCCAAATAGTTTATGTGGCACAGAAGTAATTCATTCTGTGAAACAATGCAGTACAATTCTCTGATGCATTGTTAAGATATGGTATTTCTAGAATCCAGCTGCGGAATTTTCAGAAACCGCTGTCCTATCTCTCCCATTTGGGTTATCTCTTCTTATGTCAATGATTTATTGCAGCTTAACTGTGTTGACTTATTTTTGTCTGGAAATACATTTGTAATTTTATGGAATATCTGATTTTCTATGTAACATAGATTGAGATAATAGTTTGTAGTTCTCTATGAACACACATCTTCTGCGGAATAATTTAATTCTTCTTTGGAAAATTTTCATTCTTCCATTGTGTATAAATACCACATTTTCTTAATCCATTCATCAGTAGTGGGGCATCTTGGCTGTTTCCATAGCTTGGTTATTGTGAATAGTGCTGCAATAAAAATGGGTGTGCAGGTGCCTTTGTAGTAACCTGACTCATATTCCTTTGAGTATATACCTAGGAGTGGTATCCCTGGATCATATGGCAGATCTATTTTGAGTTTTAAAGGAGCCTCCATAGTGTTTTCCATAGTGGTTTTACTAATTTATATTCCTACCAGCAGTGTATGAAAGTTCCTTTTTCCCTGCCTCCTCACCAACATTTGTTGTTGGCGGTGTTCTTGAAGCTAGCTATTCTAACAGGAGTTAGGTGGAATCTTAGTGTGGTTTTCATTTACATTTCCTTTATGGCCAGGGATGATGAGCATTTTTTCATGTGTTTTTTTAGCCATTTGGACTTCTTCCTTTGAAAAAGTTCTGTTCAGCTTAGTTGTCCATTTCTTTATTGATTCACTGGCTTTTTGGGAGTTTAGTTTTTTGAGCTCCCTCTTTATTCTAGTTGTCAGTCCCTTGTCTAGTGTAGCTTGCAAAGATTTCTCTCCCATTCTGTAGGTGGCCTCTTCAATTTAGAAACCATTTCTTTTGTTGTGTAGAAGCTTTTTAATTTCATGTAGTAGCATTTGTTGATCCTTTCTCTTAGTTGATGAGCTACTTGAGTTCTACTGAGGAAGTCCTTGCCTGTGCCTGTTGCTTCTAGTCCTAGCTTCAGGTTATAGGTCTGATAAAAAGGTCCTTAACCCCTTTTGAGTTGATACTTATGCAGGGTGATAAGCATGGACCTAGTTTCAGTTTTCTGTAGGCAATATCCAGTTTTCCCAGCAACATTTGTTGAAGAGGCTGCCTTTTCTCCATCATATATTTTTGGCAGCTTTGTAAAAAACTGGGTGGGCATAGCTGTGTGAAATCATATCAGGGTTCCAATGGTCTTCAGGTCAGTTTTTGTGCCAGTATCATGCTGTTTTTATTTCTTTGGCTCTGTAGTATAGTTTGAAATCGGGTATTGTGATATCTCCAGTGTGCTCTTTTTGCTCAGTATTGCCTTGACTATTCATAGCCTTTTGTGTTTCCAAATGAACTTTAGGGTAGATTTTTTTCAATCTCTGTGATGAATGGCATTCAGATTTTGATGGGATTGTGTTGAACATGTACACTGATTTTGGTACTATAGCATTTTTACTATGTTGATGTTTGAATCCCTTGTTATGTTTATTCCTAGGTATTTGATTTTATTTGAAGCTATTGTAAATGTAATTGTTTTCCTGTATTTATTCTCAATCTGCTCATAATTGTTGTATAGAAAGGCTACTGATTTTTGTAAGTTGATTTTGTATCCTGCTACTTTGCTGAAGCTGTTTGTGGTGTCTAGGAGGTTTGGGGTGGAGTTTTTCTGGTCTTTCAGGTATCAGATCATGTCATCTGAGAATAGGGAAAGTTTTACTATTTATTTACCTCTTTGTATTCCTTTTATTTCTTCTTCCCGCTTTATTGCTCTGGCTAGGAATTTCAAGACTATATTGAATAAAAGTGGGGAAAGTTAGCACCCTCATCTCATTCCTGACTTTAGAGGAAATGGTTTCAGGTTTTCCCCCATTAAGTATGAAATTGGCTGTATGTTTGTCATATATAGCCTTTATGTTGAGGTACATTCCTTCTACTCCTAGTTTTATCAGAGCTTTCATCATGAAGTGGTGTTAAATCCTATCAAAGGCTTTTTCTGAGTCTATTGAGATAATTAAATGTTTTTTGTCTTTGCTTCTATTACTGTGCTGTATTACATTTAATGGTTTGCATATATTGAACCATCCCTGCATCCCTGGGATGAAGCCAATTTGGTCATGGTTTATGATCTTTCCTATATGTTGTTAGATTTTGTTTGTCATAATTTTATTGAGGATTTTTGCATCAATGTTTGTTAAGGAGATTTATCTTTTTGTTTTAAAAACTAAGGAATATGTTTAGGAGTTCTTTAAATGATTAATATCCCATAAGGTATATGTTTAGGAGTTCTTTAAGTGATTAATGACTTTCTTCTGTACAGAACCTGAACACCAAAGCAACAAATAATATAATCAATATATTGGCCCAGCAAATGAATTGAACAGATAGTTCTTAAAAGAAACAAAACTGGCTATTAAATCCATGAAAAATGTTTGACACCTTTAGTCATCAGGGAAATGCAAATCAAAGTTACATTGAGATTTCAATTCACCCCAGTAAGAATGACTATCAAGAAATTAAAACAACAGTAATACAGTTGGGGATTCGCACTGTTGGTTGGAACATAAATTAGGCAATCACTATGAAAATCAATATGGAGGCTCTTCAAAAAAAGTGAAACTCTCTTCCATGTGATCTGCTATAACATCACTGAGTATACATTTGAAGGAAATTAAAATTGATAGAGATACCTACTCACTCATGTTTACTGCCATACTATGCACAATAACTAATTCATGGAATCAGCCTACATGTCCATCAACTGATGAATGGGTAAAGAAAGTATAATATGTATATATACATGTATATATACATATACATATTTAATGACAAAATTATGTCATGTTCAGGAAATGGTTGGAACTGGTGATCACCACATTAAGTGAAATAAGCCAGACTCTGAAAGACAAATATCTCATGTTCTCTGACACTTGTATATTCTACATAAAAACTAAGACATGGAAGCAAAAGGGCAATTGTTTGGAAGAGAAAGGGAAACCAGTGAGAAGTGAGAAGGGCACATAGAAGGAAGTGTGTGGGCCAGAGAGTATCAAAGTGCATTCTATACACGCATGAAAATGTCCTAATAAAACCAATTAATTTTGTACAATTAATATACTTTAATTTACAAAGAATACCATGCCCTTTCATTCCATACTCTTTTTAATTAAGACTTTTTAAGTTCATATTACAACAGATTAACATTTCTATTATTTGAAAAATCCTTCCTATTATTGCTTATACTCTCTCTACAACAAAATTAGAGATAAGGGCAAAATAGTTTCTGCTGGGTATTGAGTGGGGGAGCAGGAGGGGGTGGAGTGGGTGGTAAGGGAGGGGGTGGGGGCAGGGGGGAGAAATAAACCAAGCCTTGTATGCACATATGAATAATAAAAGAAAAATGAAAAAAAAAAAAGAAAAATAATGTAAATAAAATCAGTATGGAAGAGCTAATTATAAGATCTATTAAGACTAGCTGTGCTCCACTATTTTGTACTTCTTTATTAGTGATTAAACAATCTTTCACTTTTCTGATGTATTAAATTATAATCAGACAGTTGGCTAGATGTTAATCAAAATGGTTTTGCATTTTTTTCCTGTTAGAAAATAAAACAAATGACCAGCAGTAACATACTGAAATAAGATGTATAAAAATATATGAAATATATGAGCCTTATTTTCATTACATGGTGCAAATACCTTAAGAGCTCACATAACTTAGAATAAAAATAGATAGTAAATATATATCCTAAAGTAATATATTTTCACCCCAATATTATAGGCTATGTTACATCTTTTAAAAATAAATACATCAAGAACATCATCTTTGATTTTATTGCTTCTAATGTTAAAATTCATAACTATTAATTGACGGAGTATTTCTTGTGTCTGAACTTAAGAATTCTGTTCCTTCTTCTACTTCAGCACTTAAGAACATGTTCAACTCAAGATTGAAATATGTTATTTTCAAGGAATATCTGTGATATAATTACCAACATTATTCTTCTTGTTCTGTATCCTTACAAATTTAACTGTATAAAAACATGGCAAAATTGTACATTTCAATGCAAGATGCTTTCTTATTTTCTGATTCCTACTACCAGAGATTAATCTGTGAATATCAGTCTACATGCACCCTTGAATACATAATTATTTTTATAAATAGGATATAAACACTTTCAATTATTCTGTCATCTTTGAGTCTCCATCAATAGAAAAGTTTGAAATCTTCCCTTTAATAATGTTACACTAACATCTATAACAAATAGGATATTTTCCCAGTCTTGCTTATGACTTTAATCTTAATGTCGTTTTAAGGTTGTGCCTTGCTGTTATTGAACATTTCTGAAGTATATTGATGTCCTGAGTAGTACCATTCTGAATTTAAATTTTGGGAGGATATAACATAATCACTGGAATAATTTTAAATTACACTGTCAATATATTAGTGATAGGTTACCCTATAAATGAAAATGGTATAGAGAATCTGTCTTTAAACTGTCCTTGTTCAAGATACATCACTTAATCTTATCCTCTGCCATAAAATTTGTATCATCAAAAACTTCTCAAAGACATTGCCATAACACTGCTCCAGACAACTACCATGGACAGAGTTATGAATCATCTTTCTAAATTAACACCCAGGACCAAAAAATCCTTTCTATCTATTTTATTTTTTACTCTTGGCTTCATATTTTCCTAAAAATTTAAAGACTATTAGATTTATTTCATGTTTAGCACAATATCTCCTTTTCTACAACTCTATTTAATGAATTCTTCCTCTGCAATTGCTTATAAATAGCATATTTTCAAAAAATAGTTTTCAAATAAATAAGCTTTCTTTTATATTCAGGAAAGTTTTTTTTTAATCAGTGACATTTGGTGTGCTGTAATTGAGAGTTTTGATTGTCAAGATTCTCTGCAGACATATATGTGGGTTAAGCCTTAATTTTCTAAAACATATTTTCTTAATTGTATATTAATAATTAGTTTTTTTGAAAACTCCTAGTAGTGTTTCTTAAGGAATAACAAATTCAAAGCTTAATTTTCCAACTCCAGGGAATTTATTTCCCAGTTTTGAGGAAGAAATGAAAATATCCAAACTTCGAACAGCAACATTACATTTCAAACAACTAAATCCACATTGCTTTTGTTTTGTCTTTTGTGACAGGGTTTCACTATGTGCCTCAGGCTGGGCTGGACTCATTACCCTCCTGCCTCAGCCTCCTGAGTGCTAGAATTATAGGAATATACAACAATGACTGGCCTAAATCCACTTTTAATTAGTGACCTAGGCTCTGGATAGGACTGCAAAGATTATATATTTCACAAATTCCCAAACCTCCTCAGCTCTAAGTGCCTCAGTATATTTTCACAGTCCCTTTGGCACAATAATATTAATAATAACAATGATAACGATGATGATAAATATTAGTTTGTGTGGTGTGTGAAAGATGAACGATGCCATTATGTTTTTCCTTAAAACTTAACTATACCAGGTGTCACTATTGATTTACTGATAAGCCACAAGACCCAACAGTACAGTTTATGACCAGCTAATCTGTCATTTTCCACACACTTTAGTATGGATTGAAAATTAAATACGTGGTAGGCATGCTTATATAGTCAAATAAAAAAGGCAGGATGTAGAATCAAGTAAATGTCTACTCAAAGCAAATAAATTATTGAGTGAGTAAGGTGTATTTAAAAAATGATTTTTCTAATGTGCTGTCCAATGAAATTTCTGTTATGTCAACCAGAGAAATCCTTCTGAATATTTCATGTAAAGCTCTAAAATCTCAATGTATGATTAAGTATAGCCTGGTCTATACATGTTATGTTTTAAATATTTTCACTCAATATTTTCCAGAAACATATTCACATAGTGATTATGCATGCAAAGAATTGCATCCATTATTTGTGTGATCTATTTTCTTTGTATGCATGCAAAGAATTGCATCCATTATTTTTGTGATCTATTTTCTTTGTTTTGCAAAACACACACTACCACTTGCTGACACATTTTCTGTAACCCATTTGTTTGGTGTGACCTTATTTAACCCTGCTTATAAACGGAAATAATTATTTCTTTACAAATATTTGCCTTAGAGAAGTAGTTCTTCCAGAAGGTTTATTCTTCTAGATTTGTATTCACTTTGTATTTGTAATATTTTCTTTGTAGGAAAAATATTTAAAGTATCCTATTAAAAACATTATGCCCATTTCAAATTTAGGGTAACTTGAATGCTTATTGTATGATTGTTTGCCTTGATCAAACTTAACTAGTAGTGGCAGAATGATTATTTGACTGCTTTCAAAAGCATTTCATCTCACCAGCTTCATTCTTGTGGTACCATAAGAACCAATAGGAAATATACACAAGCACAGAGTTAATGGGACATCAACAGAGCATCTTGATATCACTAGAATATGGGCTCAGGAATCTCATGAGATTTTTCTTTCCCCAAATTATATTACTTTACATTACTGTAGAGATTAGTCTATTTTATCTCTAAAGTTATTACATCTAGCATTTCCTGATTGCATGGTTTTAGATGTTGTACAGAATTGGAGCAGAATACAGAAGGAAACTAATAATGCTACAAATTATTATAATTTATTGATATTGATAAAATTTAACATTTTATCAATGTTATCAACCTCAGGAATAAAAAGCTTTGAGCAACTTGAAGTATGTTAAGCTAATAAACTCTTATTTTATACAGTAAATTACTGTTCCTGTGTTTTTCATTTAAGAGGTTGCATGTGAAATATTCTTGTGAACATTTTAAAGTAGACCATAAAATTATTTACGACCAAAAATATGCTTACAAATGTATAGTGTCTCTTGTAAGAATTTTTTGCATAGCCTATTATTTCTAACTCATTTTCCTCATCACTCAGTGTCTTCAATATTTGTTGATTACAGCATCCTGTACTTATGTTCCATTCTTTCCATATACATTTCCACCAAGAAGTGTTAACCATGTATTAGAAATAAATTTAATGTGAAACATCTTTACAGAATTTTGCTTTCCAAAAGGACAAAGTAGAATAGCATAACATATTTGATTTATTTGGAAATATTTTGCAATAACACATATTTGACATTCATTGAAATTATTTCTTCTCACATGACACTTGAAAGTCAATAGTATAAATGAAAACTTGATTTACCATACATATTTGTCATGGGAAGATGTGGAATATGAAACATTAATTTTCACTATTTTTTCTTTGTGCTCAAGTCTAGATATAGCCAATATATGTAAATTGACAACTCTGATACTTCTGTATTTCACATTTTATTTTGCTAGCATTTCTTTACTTTGTTAAAAATTCTTGCTGCATTTAAGCTATAATTTTCCAACCTTACAAGTTAAATCCTACTATAATTCTAATCTGAAGAATTCAACTCCAAGTCTTTGATGTACACTGAATGTCTGAAACACAGAAGCCTATGTATTTCTCTCAGTTCTCTGAAGAATCATGCTTTAGATTATCAGAGAATTCTTGTGTCAAATCTCAAATTGGCATTTGTGTCTTATAGTAAAAATATTTCCTTTTGTATTTTACTTACTAAGGTATCATGTTCTGTGCAGGGGTGTGTAAGTATGTGTGTGTGTGTGTGTGTGTGTGTGTGTGTGTGTACTTATCTGTTGGTTCCACTGTGTCTGTCCGTGAATTCAGACACTTTTTTTCTCCATACTTGTAAACAATAGCATAAAGTGAAAGTTCACATAAATTTTAACTAGAAAAAAATTTAAATAGAGTTTTCTCTGTTTCATTTTAACCTTGTTTTTTTGCCTTTCCTCGGCTCTATTCTCTTATGTAAGAATTTGGAATACTATCTGTAGTTAAGAGAGAAAGAATTGGATATATATTTTTTAAATCTCTGGCCAGTTCAGCTGCTATAGCTGGCTTTAGTACCACACTGAAGTCTGAGTCATGTGAGTCAGAGCAAATAAGAGCAACTGAAGATAACAGGTGAAACATAAAAAATTTTATCTGCAAAACAGGAAACAAAGGAAATTTCAGGAGCATTTAATAGTAGTCTTTCTTTTGTTAAACCTAGGCTATAATTAATAGTGATAATGAAAAAATATATATTTTAAGTATATATTGAGTACTCATTTAGAAGCCAAACTGTGTAGCCAATTAAATTACTCATTTTCTAATTACACAAACAAATATTATACTTGTAATAAAATTTTCAGCATTCTTTTTTCTCAATAAAGCTCATCTAATCTATTCTTTTAAAGCATTCATCAGAGCATATGCTTTTGTTTACTTAAAATTTATAGATTTCCATATGAAAAAAAGACAAGTAAAATACTGAATCTCTGTGAAGTTAAAACATATCAATTTTCATTTTCAATTGTTTGGACTCTACTTAAATGTAGTGAGCTTCTATTATTATTTGAAAATAATTATTGACACCCTTCATTTTTTTTTCTCATCTTCCTGAATCTGATATGTCCCCTCAGGGCTATGAGTTAAAGGCTTGATCCCCAGCTTTGTTCTCTTAAGAAGTTGTGAAAACTTTAAGTGAGGTAGCCTAGAGAGATCTGCAGGTCAACTGTAAAATGCCCTGAAGGGAATACTGAGTCTCCAGCCCCCCTTACTGTATTTCACATTCTGACAGTGAAGAGTTTTGGTCTACCACTAGCTATCACCATGATATGAAGCCCCAAAGACTACACTACTAATCAATCATGGTCTAAAACCTCTAAACTATCAACCAGAATATGCCTTTTCTCTTTATAAGTGGGGTTATTTCTGGCACTTGTTGTAGTGAAAGAGAGGTATCTAACATGGCGCTTGCATTTTAGTATTTTATTGTCCATTAGCACTTTCAGCTAGAATGTGAACATAGGATATGAAAGATTTTCAAAACTTCTAATCAGCCAATAATATGTTTACTCGTAGGACAGGCATTTAGTTTGGACTATCAATGGGACTCTTGTTAGCATGGGGGTTTATAGTACATTTGAGTGAAATTTTTACTCTAAACATCCTAACTTGTTACCATGAAATGCTTACTTCAGGTTATTCTGTGCATTCATAGAATAGACATTTTTGAATTTCCCCAGTAACGTTATTGTTATTTTCTTTTATTAAAAATCCTTAAAACAAAAATTTCAGTTATTGGCTAGAGTAGTGCTGCATACATAATTGAAAAGCAAATCAATTTGAAAAACCATTAAACATAGTACATAACTGTATGGGGGAAAAAGAATGCATAGGGAAATGCATTCAAGTTAGAATAATTTACTACCAAGGCATTTATTTAAGTTAAAATAGTAGAGATTCTTCAGTTGGCAAAGAAATATTATGCCAGATGGAATTAAGCAGGCAAGGGAGACTTTATTCAAATCTATGACAATATTGTAGAGAGATTGAACTCAATTCCCTTGAAATGAAATGCTGGAGGAGTTTAAAGCCTTGGATGAGCTAATGGAAAACTACTAGACAAAAATAGGGATGAAGCTGGTTGGTATTGGTAGAGCATCAGTTCTTGATAATAGTCCCTTGTAAATTTGTACCCTCCCATTGAGCCTGGGGCTTTGGGGCCCTGTTTAAAGATTATTTCATTATAAAGGGATTGCCATTTGTCCTTGAGAAAGACATTTCTGTGATGTAAAACTATAAAAGGATAGAAGATTTACATTTCAAACTTATAGAGAAAAATTTGCAACAGCAAATTCTCTAAGCAAAGGAATATTGGAGGACCTGTAATCAGGAACAAACTGGTTGGAGATAGAGTCAAGCTGAAGAGAAGGTTTAGGGTCTCTGATCATTCATAACATATATAGAAACAAAGAAAAATCCTGAAAAATATAGATCATTCATTTTAATCCACTAACCTATAGTATCTAGGCATGTTAGCTTATCTCCACGGCATTAACTTTCATGCACAAGTATTATATAATCTAATTTTACAAACCCTAGTTGTTAGTAGAATTTGATATAGCCATAAGTTCTTCTCCTTAATTTAGTTTAGCATGAAAAGTTTCACTAAGCAATCCCTTCCTTGAATTTTCAAAAAATAATTGTATTGTTTGTTTCATATTCATCCAACTGTCAAGTGAGCAAAGGCAACCTTTTTGTCTTTGAAGATTTGTGGCAAGCAGCTCAAGTTGCAATCTGCAGTAGTACAGAATTGTCCAATAATTTAAAAGCTGAAAATAGCTTAATGTTATCCTTGAGTTATTTATGTCTTTGGCAAAAAAAGTTCATTTAATATTAATTACCTATTCTGTACATTTTTACATAGAAAATGATGTCAGTTGTTAAACTATTGTCTCTAGGCAGTAAATTCTAAATTCCAGGAAGCAGATAGATTTGAATCCAAGGAAAATTTTTGAGCCCAAAATTAGGCTGTGTGATATTAGCCACTATTAGGAATCAACCATTCTCTCTAGTGATAGTGAAATATATAATGTCCATGAGTCTGAGCAGCTTACATACTAATGCAGATTGGAAACCATTCCACTGTCAAAGCTGTACTTCATGTTTCAGTATATAAACATGTGATTTATAGAAGAGAATACCAGGATATTTTCAGTGTACAGATCATGAAACTGTTTTGAAAATATGTTTAGAGTAAAAATAGCATTGGTATTTTATATATATATATATATATATATATATATATATATATATATATGTAATTATGTAATTATAATTAGTAGTATTTTTTCAGAGAAAAATGTAAAAACAGTTTTAAAAGAGTGTATTTTCAGCAAATGCTGAAATTCTAGTTCAAAATAATTTAACACAAAATATTCAGTGTTTCCAGACAAATATTAACCAGTGAAATGAATGAAGCTGTAATGATAGGACCCCATCCACACACCCACACACACTATTCTAAAGATAGTACTTTTCATTTACATCGCCCTGTTGCAATTGCTACCAAACTTTCTGAAAGACATATATATTATATGTATATGTAATATATATAGTATTTTTAGAATATAAAGATATTTCAAATGGCTTCTAGCTCCAATAAACAGATTAGTCTTTTCCTTACGTAGTTGTATTTTTTACACTAGGAGCATGGTTTATAGACTTTCATTCTCTAGATAAGTATGAGAATGTCCACATTATCCTTCCAGGGTTCTTTTTTATCCATTACTGAGATAGATAAAATAACCCAAGTATCCTGATGGGTATTTGGCTAAGAGTAGAATTTGTGAGTCTGTCAATTTACATGGTTAAAGGGGCTTTTCATACATGGTTAAGTATTTTACAATGGGGAAAAGATCCTGGCTGAAACAGTTGTTCCCATAAGATGATAAGATTCCTTACAACAAGAACAGAATGAGAATTAGAATTAGAAAATGAAAATGCGTTAAAGAGAAGCTTGGTTCAGTGATGAACTATGAACCATGGAAAGGAACTGATGTCTTGAAGCTGCAAAAGGAAAAGAAACAGATTTTCTCCTGATGCCTCCAGAAGGAAAATGTTGATTTTGGACTCTTGGCTTCTAAGAATTTAAGAGAATATGTCTACACTGCTGTAGACCACTAAAATTGTGGTTATTTTTATAGCCACAGTAATAGCCAATAGGATATTCTATCTTTTAGCTGATAAATTTAGACCTTGAGCAAGTTCTGTAAATACCATTGCCTCTTCATTTGTCCTTTACTCTCACATATTTATATTTTAAAATAGTTACTGATGCTACATGATTTCTAAAGTCCATTTCAAGTAAAAAAAAAAATGTAGTATTCTATGAATGATTATATAAGAAGATACAATTATAAATGAGCAATAAAAGATTTTGAGAACTGACTTTTGTACATATAATTAATCTTGCTTATCACTTACAAATACTGATTTTAAAATGGTTAAAATATATTATCTTCAACAAATTCCATCTAGAACCCTTGAGACTTCAGAATATGGTTAATGATTAACATAACTTCTTTAAATATGTAATTGTACAGCAGAAAAATATTGAAAGCCAGAAACCTTCTGTGATGAAAGAGAATTGTGGGTTCAACCAATTTACATTTTGAAAAACAGATTGCTAAACTAAGGGTAGAATAAAATAGTGTCTTGAGGTAATTTTATCACTAATCTATAATCCAACACCTTTTAATTGAGCTGTGAATTTGAGCTGTTTTAGAAATAATTAATTGAAATCTGTTTGCAAAATTATCTTAATATATATTTTCCTTTCTGTAACTAAAATTATTTTGTGGACAATGGAGTCATGAACAATTAACTGCATTATTAAATATTAAAATAATTCCTTAATAGCATATAAAATATAAAATTATTAGTGTTCAAGGGGTTTCTCTAAAAAAACAAGCTCATTGTAAATAACTGTAACTTTACAATTTTGAGTGTTCACTAGATATGAAAGAACAATTCAATGAGAATCAGAATCATCTCTTAAAATGAGATAATCTTAGTGTGCTAAGTCCTAATAAGTGAGCACTATCAAGTCTCTTAACAGAAAACAGTAGTGAAACAACTAGTCATATTAAATAAATAAATAAAATGCACAATTAATTTTCTGGCAGTAATTCTGAATGCAAAGTCTATAAGATCAACAAGCTTAAATTTTTTTATTTCAATTCTATGAAGTCTTTAAAGTACAATGAAAATATAGTTTGTTGTGAAATAAATATAAGATTCCAGTGATAGATTTTCAACAGTTAACTCCTGTATGATAATCATAGAATGAATGAAAAAACAAAGAAGTTAATTGAAAACTTAAGAGAAGAGGATTTTAAAATATAATTTTTAAATATATTAAACCTACTGGCAACAAACTAACAAACTATGACAAAAAACTTCTGTCATAATTTTAATCAAATACACTGGGAAGGATTTAGGATGAAGAATTCTCTTCAGAGCACATTTTCCATCTTACAATAGTCCAACAATACATGGAAGTCTCACTGGTTAAACCCAGAGAAGCTCTTACAATGCTTAAAAACACATAAAAATTATGTCCACTTCCTGATAAAAATCAAGAACTTTTTCTAAAAGTATGTTTGATTATGAAAGGGAGAAACTAATGCAAATCTTTAAAAAGGTGAAACTGTATATCATATTCAATACATAATTTTATGTTCCAATAAATAACTAAGCAAATGTGTTGTATATACATGTACAATGTGACCAGAAAAGAGTGCATACAACTCTGTAACTTCCACAACTAAAAGGAAGTTATAAAATATAGGACTTTGCCATTCTTATAAATCTTATGCTATTTCTTAATGTTAAGATATATACCCAGGATAGATGCCCTACTTATTTTGTCTGATTTATTTTGTATTTATCCTATGAAATTAGTTAGAATAAGAAGGGAGAAACTAGTGGTATACTGAGAGGTTGAATACCATACTAACATTTATTTTATTGTAATTTTCAGTGTGGAACATACAATTTTAACTGATTATATTATATATAAAGTGAAAGTTTTGAACTATAAGAAAATTGGAAAGAATCCACATTCAAGCAATTCTTAGAGTTTTGGAATTTGCCATTGAGTATTCCTTCAAAAAATTGTGTTACTGCATATGGAGGACATGAGTAAAATAACATAAGAAACAGAAAATAACCTGGATCTCACTAGGGCTTTTGGGAGCCTTAAAAATGTTTTCAGGAAGGTTCCAAGATGGTGACTAGAGTGAGGAAGCAGATAGCATGAGCTCCGCAAAGCAAAAATCTTGCTGAGATGCTGGAGACACACCTGGCAGGATAAAACCACAAAAAAGAGGCACAAGTACAACACCCCTGAGCCCCCAACCTGCACATCACTTCCCCATGCCACAATATACGGAGAAATCAGGAGGGCTCCTGTGCCACCAGACACCAGCTCCTAACCTGCTTGGGAGACACAGACCAACAAATAAGCAAAGAAGTGGCACACAGCACTCCCAAAGCCACCCTTGGGGTAAACCAGCATAGCCCCCTGGGCAGTGTGACCCCTGCCCTGGGGGAAAAAAACTGAATAAAATACAAGAAACTAAAAAGGACATGTAGCAAAAGGGCAGGGCATCTTGAGCTCTGGAGAAAGGGGGAGGGGCAGGCACCCACACAAACTTTAAATAAACAAACATGCCAGAGAAGGTGAGTTTGGTGGTTCCCCCCAGGGAACTTTGGGAGGACAAGATTTGCAACAGTGGCAGACATGCAGGACACTTTGCCAGAGAGTGGGGGAAGGGAAGCTCCCCATGCAAACTCTAAACAAACAAGGCCTGGAACTGTAGCAGGCTGGAATGACTCTACACCAGAGAAAAGGGGAGGGGCAGGTGCCCTGGAAAACTAAATAAACAAAGCCAGCCAGAGTAGGTGGGTGTGACATCTCCAACCAGCAAACTGCAATGAATAAAGCCTGCAGCAGCAGCTGGCTGGAAGTAGGTGACAGGTGAGCTGCAGCCTGAAACAAGGCAGATAGCTGTTCACAAAGATGTCTCCTGACTCAACCACCAGGACTGGATGCTGAAGGAGCAACACCAAAACTACTAAAACTGAAATGTCAAGGTTTCTGGACCTGAAATTTTTATTCTTTTATAGTTTTATACATCTTTTCTACTTTTTTCTTTTCAATTTTTTTTTCTTTTTATTATCACAGTTTTGTTTTCCATTGGTGAGACGACAGAACAGCTAATCAAACACCAACACCCGGACTGGATGCTAAAAGAGTAACAACACGACTATTAAGACTGAAACTTTATTGCATTTGAATCTGGGATTTTTTTTCTTTTTCTCTCTTCTTTTTTCTTTTTTCTCTGTCTCTCTAATGCATGTCTAACTCACTGTTGAATAGTGCACTATCTCTCCCTGCTTATTTCTTTGGCTTTCTTTTTTTTTTCTTTCTTTCTCCTCTTACCCTTCCATTCTAGATATCATTGTTTTTACTATTACAAGCTAGCTATTACTAAGTTACACACAGTACAGGGACAGTAACAGCACAAAGAAGAATGATGGGAAGATGGAAAAAGGATGGAAACAATTTTCCTCCCAATAACAAATTAATACAGGAACCAGAGGGAAATGAAGAAAACAGATACACAGATGCAGACTCCAACAAAACTAAGATAAACTTTGAGAAAGAACCCAAAGAAGTCCACAAGAACATGCTGAAAGAAGAAATCCTGCAAGTAATAAATGAGAATTTCATAAAGATGATACTGGATATGGTCAACCAAAAAATACAGGAGACACTCAAGAAATTCCAAGACAGCAAAAATAGAGACTATGAGAAAGCACAAGAACAAATCAAAGAAAGCATAGAATGACTGTATAAACATGAAAGTGAAACAAAGAACACCATAAATAGAGAGATATATGAACTCAGGATGAAAATTGACAATATTAAAGAGGAAGTGACTCATGATATGGAAAAACTCAGGAAAAAGAATGAAACAGAAATACAAAACAAAATGGAAAGCCAATCCAGCAGAATAGAACAAGCAGAAGACAGAATCTAAGAACTCAAAGATGAAAAGGTAATTAAAGGAAAAACTGAAGAACTATTAGTTAGACAACTCAAGACCTGTGAAATGAGTATGCAAGAATTCACCTATGCTATCAAAAGACTATACCTGAGAATCATGGGCACTGAAGAAGAGGTGCAAGCAAAAGGAATTTGTAATATATTCAACAAAATAATAACAGAAAATTTCCCAAATCTAGAGAAAACCATACCCATTCTGGTATAGGAAACCTCCCGGACACCAAGCAGACTTGACCAAAATAGAACTACCCCATGACATATTATCATTAAAATAACTAGCACAGAAACTAAGGAAAGAATATTGAAGGCTGTGAGAGAGAAAAAACAAATAACATACAAAGGTAAACCCATCAATTCACACCAGATTTCTCAATGGAAACCTTAAAAACAACAAGAGCATGGGATGAGGTCTTCCAGGCACTGATTGAAAATAACTTCAACCCTAAGATACTCTACACAGTAAAACAATCATTTAAAATAGATGGAACAATAAAAGTCTTCCATGATAAGCAGAAACTAAAACAATATATGAACACAAAGACACCACTACAAAAGATTCTTCAAGGAATTCTGAACACAGAAAGTAAAAGCCAACAAAACCATGAAAAGACAGGCAGTACCAAACCACAGAAGAAGAAAAGAAAAGAAAGTAGAGAGTAACATTGGTATAGCTACACACAATCAAACCCTTAAACAACTAAGACAACTAAATGAGAGTAATCACCACATACCTATCAATACTAACACTGAATGTTAATGGACTTAATTTCCCCATCAAAGGACAACATTTGACAAACTAGATCAAAAAGGAAGATCCAACAATTTGTTGCTTACAGGAGACACATCTCATTGATAGAAGCAAGCATAGGATTACGGTGAAAAGCTGGAAGAAGATTCACAAGCCATGGTCCCCAAAAACAGGCAGGTGTAGCAATACTTACCTCTGACAAAGTAGACTTCAAACCAACATGGATCAAATGAGGTAAAGAAGGAGATTCTGTACTAATGAAAGGTGAAATACACCAAAAGGAAATAACAATTATCAACCTGTATGCACCCAACATCAATGCACTGAATTTCATCAAACATACTCTGAAGGACCTAAAACCTAATATAAACTCCAATACAGTGGTAGTGGGAGACTTTAGTATCACCCTATCACCAATAGATAGTTCATCCAAACAAAAAAACAAAAAAGAAATCCTAGATGTAAATCATACCATAGAGGAAATGGACCTAGCTGATGTCTACAGAACATTTCATCCAACTTCTGCACAATATACATTCTTCTCAGCAGCCCATTGAACCTTCTCCAAAATTGATCACATCTTAGGGCACAAAGCAAGTCTCAGCAAATATAAGAAAATAGAAATAATCCCATCCATTCTATCTGATTACAATGCATTAAAACTAGAACTCAACAACAAAAACAACAGCAAAAAACGTGCAAACAATTGGAAACTGAACAACACATTGCTCAATTATCAATGGGTAATTGATGAATTAAAAGAGGAAATTAAAATGTTCCTAGAAGTTAATGAAAATGAAAACACAACCTACCAGAATCTATGGGACACAGAAAAGGCAGTCCTGAGAGGAAAGTTTATAGCCATGACTGCATATATTAAAAGGACAGAAAGATCTCAAATAAATGACCAAATGCTATATCTCAAACTCCTAGAAAAACAAGAACAAGCCTATCCCAAAACAAGCAGGAGAAAAATAATATAAGTAAGAGCTGAAATCAATGAAGTAGAAACCAAAAAAACCATACAAGGATTTAATGAAACAAAAAATTGGTTCTTTGAAAAAATAAACAAGATCGACAGACCCCTGGAAAACCTGAGTAAAATTAGAAGTGAAAAAACCCAAGTCAGTAAAATCAGAAATGCAAAAGGGGAAATAACAACAAACACCATTGAAATCCAGTTAATCATCACGGAGTACTTTCAGAACCTCTATTCAAATAAATTTGAAAATCTTGAAGACATGGACAGATTTCTAGATACTTATGATCATCCAAAACTGAACCAAGAGGACATTAGTCACCTGAATAGATCTATAACACAAAATGAAATTGAAGCAACAATCAAGAATTTCCCTAAAAAGAAAAGTCCAGGACCGGATGGATTCTCTGCTGAATTCTATCAGACATTTAGAGAACAACTAATACCAACTTAAACTATTCCTCCTTAAACTATTCCACAAAATAGAAAGGGAAGGAAAACTGCCTAACTCATTTTATGAAGCCAGTATTATACTCATCCCAAAACCAGGCAAAATCACTTCCAGAAAGGAGGACTATAGGCCAACTCCTTAATGAACATCAATGTAAAATTCCTCAATAAAATAATGGCAAACCAAATTCAATAACACATCAGAAATATTATTCACCACAACCAAGTTGGCTTCATCCCAGGAATGCAGGGGTGGTTCAACATACACAAATCAGTAAATGTAATACAGCATATTAATAGAAGCAAAGACAAAACCACTTGATCATCTCAATAGATGCATAAAAAGCCTTCGAGAAGATCCAACACCATTTAATGATAAAAGCTCTAAGAAAACTAGGAATAGAAGGAATGTCCTTCAACATTATAAAAGTTATATGTGACAAACATACAGGCAACATCATATTTAATGGTGAAAAACTGAAAACATTCCCTCTAAAAATCTGGAATGAGACAAGGATGCCCACTATCCCCACTCTTATTAAACATAGTACTTGAATTCTTAGCCAGAGCAATTAGGCAAGAAGAAGGAATAAAAGGAATTCAAATAGGTGAAGAAACTGTCAAAATATCCCTATTTGCAGACAATATGATCCTATACCTTAAAGACCCAAAAAAGTCTATCCAAAAACTCCTAGACACCATCGACAGCTAGTTAGGTAGCTACAGTTAGGTAGCAGGATATAAAATCAACATACAAAAATCATTAGCTTTTCTATACACTAATAATGACAAACTGAGAAAGAATATATGAAAACAATTCCATTTACAATAGGCTCAAAAATAAATCAAATACCTAGGAGTAAACTTTAACAAAGGATGTGAACAACCTCTACAAGGAAAACTATAAACTCCTGTAGAAAGAGATTGAGGAAGAATACATAAGGTGGAGAAATCTCCCGTGCTCATGGGTTGGTAGAATCAACATAGTAAAAATGGCTATTCTAGCAAAAGCAATCTACATGTTTAATGCATTTCCCATCAAAATCTGAATTTCATTCATCAAAGAGATTGAAAAATCTACCCTAGCATTCATTTGGAAATACAAGAGACTGTGAATAGCCAAATAAATCAATGCTGGAGGTATCACAATACCTGACTTCAAACTATATTACAAAGCAATAGCAATAAAAACAGCATGGTACTGGTACAAAAACAGACATGAAGACCAGTGGAACAGAAAAGAGGACCTGGATATGAATCCACACAACTATACCCAACTTATTTTTGACAAAGGCACCAAAAACATACAATGGTGAAAAGACAACCTCTTCAACAAAAGCTGTTGGGAAAACTGGTTAGCAGTGTGCAAAAAAGTGAAACTAGATCCATGTTTATCACGCTGTAGTAGTATCAACTCAAAATAGATCAAGGACCTTAATATCAGACCCTAAACTCTAAAGTTGGTATAAGAAAGAGTAGGAAACACTATGGAAGTAATAGGTACAGGCAGGACTTCCTCAATAGAGCCTCAGCAGCTCAACAACTAAGAGAAAGTATAGACAAATGGGACTTCATAAAACTAAAAAGCTTCTGCTCAACAAAAGAAATGGTCTCTAAACTGAAGAGACCACCCACAGAGTGGGAGAAGATATTTGCTAGCTACACATCAGACAAAGGACTGATAACCAGAATATATAGGGAACTTAAAAAACTAAACTCTCCCAAAATTAATGAACCAATAAAGAAATGGGCAAGTGAACTAAACAGAACTTTCTCAAAAGAAGAAATTCAAATGGCCTCAGGACACATGAAAAAATGCTCACCTTCCCTTGCCATAAAGGAAATGCAAATCAAAACCACACTAAGATTCCACCTCACCCCTCTTAGAACAGCCATCATTAGAAACACCACCACCAACAGGTGTTGGCAAGGATGTGGCTAAAAGGAACCCTCGTACACTGCTGGTGGGAATGCAAACTAGTATAACCACTATGGAACAAAATTTGGAGGCATCTGAAAAATTTAAACATAGATCTTCCATATGATCCAGCAATCCAACTCCTGGGGATATACCCAAAGGAATGTGACACAGGTTACTCCAGAGGCATCTGCATACCCATGTTTATTGTAGCCCTATTCACAATAGCCAAGTTATGGAAACAGCCAAGATGCCCCACTAATGACGAATGAATTAAGAAGGACGAAATCTTATCATTCACTAGTAAATGGATGGAACTGGAGAACATCATCCTGAGCAAGGTTAGCCGGACTCAGAAGACCAATAATTGAATGTTTTTCCTCATATGTGGACTTCAGATCAAGGGCAAATACAGCAAGGAGATTGGACTTTGGTCACATGATAAGGTGAGAGCACACAAGGGAGGTATGAGGATAGGCAAGAAACCCCCAAAAAACATGATAGCATTTGATCTCCTCAATGCAAAGGAACTAATGCAGAAACTTTAAAGCAACAGAGGCCAAAAGGAGAAGGGGACCGGGAATTAGAGAAAAGGTCAGTTCGAGAAGAATCAACTTAGAATGTAACACATATGTACATGAAAGCAATGAGAGAACTCTCTCTATACCTATCCTTATCTCAACTAGCAAAAACCCTTGGTCCTTCTTATTATTGTTTATACTCTCTCTTCAACAAAATTAGAGATAAGGGCAAAACAGTTTCTGCCTGGAAGTGAGGGGGTAAGGGGGAAAGAGAAAGGGGGCAGGGGGAAAAGGTGTGGCAGAGGGAAGGGGGGAGAAATGATCCAAATATTGTGTGCACATATGAATACAAGATATAAAAAAAATCTTCTCAGACCATTTTCCTAACCCAGAATTTGTAAATGTTATCTATTAAGAAAAAGTTTTTGAACATATGATTAAACTATGAATTTTGAGATGAGACATTATTTTGCATCATCTAGATGTGTACTAAAATGACATCCTAAGTACTTTATGAGAAAAGCTGACAGTCAATGACACATACATGCTTCATATTAATATTTGAGCAATATATATATGTGCATAATTGGCAAAGAAGATACACTAATTGAAAATATACACATGAATATGTGTTCAATATTATTGCATGAAGAAAATTCAAATTATGATGCATTTCAATACCAATTCTTAATATGAGAGCACTAAAAAGAAAATCATTGGTCATACTGAATTTTGCCAATGTTGCAGAGCAACTGAAACTCCTATAATTTTCTTTGGGAGGATAAAATGCTGTAAACATTTTAGTTAGTTTTTCTTTAGTTTTATATACAGTTAAAAATGTATGTATGGTACTACCCAGAAAAATCAATTTTGTATATTCATGTAATATATGGTCAAAAAAGACTCATACGAGAAATTCCTAGCAGCTTTATTTATATTAGTTCAAATTGTAAATAACTAAATGGCAACTAAGAATGAACAAATTACAATATATCCATACACTATACCATCTAACATTATATGATAATAAAAAGGTACAAACAATGGATAACTATAACATGATTGAATCAAAAAATTTAAACTGAGTGAAAGACTCTAGATACAACAGAATATCTATTGCTGTTGCTATTTACGTTACTTTAAGTGAAGAAATAGAGGAGACAGCCTTGTAAGAGGAAGGTAATATGCTGTCTTCATTTGGAAGTTTATATGAATATAATACAATTATCAGGGCTGGGAATGTAGCTTAGTGTTTTAGTGATTGCCTAGGACACATGAAGACCTGAGTTTGATCCCCAGTATCACAACCCACCCCTCACCAAATACCAACAAAAAAGACATACATACACCAACAACTGACAAAATGCATTGAGCTGTTCACTTAAGACCTATACATCTTGTTGTATTTATATTTCAGTGCAATTTTGGATCATTAATGTGACATTTTAATGTCTGATTTTAGTTTATTAAAGAATTTATGTATAAAGAATTTATGTGTAAAGAATGAAATATTTAAAATAATTTCAATGGTAACTCTGGAACACAGCAATTCCACTTGGGCAGGAGTTAAAAACACACTTTTGTAGAATAAAGATTAATAGAGGAAATGAACCAATTGGGGTTATAATACATACATACATGGAAATATCACAAGGAAATTCCCTGTGTTGCTACCTTTATCCCAAATAAGCAAAAATGTCATTTTTGTTGCTTTTTTTTCTCCTATAAAATCAAAGAACAGGAGTACAGAATAAGTCCTGTGGAGGAGAGGGTTTGATAACAGTGGGGAAGGGGGAGTGGGTGGGGAAAAGGGGTAGGAGGGTGAATATGGTGAAAATACTGTGTACACATTTATGTAAATGTAAAAATGATACCTGTTGAAATTATTCCAGGAATGGGGGAAAGGAAGGATAAAGGAGAGCAGTGGTAGAGGGGGTGAATTCAAGTACGATATATTTGATACATTTAAGAACCTTTGTAAATGCTATTATGTACCCCCACCCAGCAAAACAATAACAAATAAATGAAAACACACTTTTGTTTTATTATTTATTGGAGGTAATTGTGTTTTGAACTCAGGGCCTCATTCTTGGAAGCCAGGTGCTATCCCACTTGAACCAGGTCTTCAGACCCCAAACACACTTTTAATCACTTATAAGATGGCTTGGAAGTGTTTTCAATAATAAAAACATAACAATTATACATTCAACAAAAATTCCTGAGCACATAATGGATTTTATGCTGTTGTTCAGAAATATAGCAGTATCTTTTCCTTTGTGATGATATAACAAAGTACCTGAGTCTGGATGATTTATAAGAACAGAAATGTATTTTTACCATTTGAAGACTGAAAGGTCTAAGATCAAAGTACTGACAAGTTCAGTACCTGGTTTGTGTTCAGTTTCTGCTTCTAAGATGGTGCTTTGTTGCTGTGTCCTGGAGAGGTTGAAACTATTGTCCTTTCACAAGGCAGAAGAGATAAAAGCAAACAAAGGTAATTCCTTCCACCCTTTTAAAAAGTCACTTATTGCATTCATGAAGATCCACATGGAAATCATGTCCTAAAGGCTCCACCTTTACCACCACCACCAAGGAGTTTAAGTTCCAACATATTAATTTAATGGAAGGATATCTATCTATCACTTTGGGTTATAGGCCTGAGGGAGCTTAGACTAGTCATTGCTTTTAAGGGTCATAAAATACACTATCTAGGAAAAGCAATGAGTGATGAAATTTAGTCAGTGTATATCCATGCTTTAAGATGCATTTAAAACTATGCTAAGTTAAAAATCACTGTGTCTGAGATTCAATATCTCTCAGCTCTAATTTTGCTTTCTGAGGCATTTCATATTCCATGTAGTTTTTAAGAATCTCTTTACAAAAATTATTTATTTGACCTTCACATGGCACTTTAAAAAATCAGTCCTGTCTGGAAAATCAAAATAAATGATGGAAAACTTGAAAGCACATCATAGGCATGTGGATAAGATCATTAATTTTATCCTAGTCCAATTAAGATCATCAATAGGACATTAATGAAATATGAAATATTAACATAGTTGTTATTATACTTGATGAAAATGTATTAAGTTGTGGAACAGGTTAGTCTCAGCCTTAATCCATATTGGCTAATATTCTCTTGATAATATTTCACAGTCTTATCAATGAATCATTTAACTTGTACCAATATGCCAGCCCAAAATATTTATTTTAGAGTTTTTAAAATTAACATCACCTACATATTTAATTATAAAGTCACAAAACCAAAGTAAAATAAAAATGAAACATACTGAATTTACTAAAACAATTTTCAGCAAGTTTTTATCCAAGACCTTTTGATCAAGTTTGTGATAAAAATAATAATAGATATTTAAATGTTGACACCATTTTTGTTTTTTATAGTAATACCTAAATTCTATTTATCATTCCAATTAAGCAAAAGGAAAACAAAATGTTTGAATTGGTAAAATTGAGACAAATATTCTTCTCTTAATATGACTAGATCTCTTAATTATTTTTGGCTCCATGGGAGAATCTGTTTCTCTCCTCTTTCAGTTCTGGTAGTGATTGGCATTCCTGGACTTGCGTCTACATTTCTCCAGTCTCTTCCTCCAGAGACATATACTCTTTGTCTCTTCTTGGTGTGTTATCTGCCTATGAATCTCTACATTTTATAGCTATGAATCCTTTGCAAAATAGGCATATGAAGATATTTTCTTTTATGACAGGATTTATCTGTTATATTATTATTAATATCTTCTGGTAATGAATAATTATCTTCCCAAATTAAAATGTGTCTTTTTTTCTGTTCTGTTTAGTAGTTTTCATTACTTGTTCAAAATATTTTTGCATATTATAAGATTAAAAAGCTATATTCTTGTATTTGTCAGAGTTCTTCAGAGAAACAGAGCCAACAGGGTACATACAAATAAATGAGAAATTTATTGTGGGAATTGGCCTTCATCACTGCTAAGGCTGAAAAATCTCACAAAATGCCAGGAAAGCCAGTGGTCTATTCAGTTCAAGTCCAAAGATCTGAGAACCAGCGGAACCAGTATTGATCTCCCAGTTTGAGGTTGCAGACTTAAGAATCAAAAGAGATTCCTTGTCTGAGAGAATAAGATGAATGTTCCAGAAGAGAGAGCAAATTTGCCTTCCTCTACCTTTTGTTCTATATAGGCCCCCAAAGGAATGGATGATGTCAGCCTGCATTGATTCTTTACTCAGTCCACTGATTCAAATGCTAATCTGTTCTGAAAATGCCCTCACAGCTATACCCAGAATAATTTCTTACCAGCTACCTGAATACCTCCAAACCCAGTCAAATTGATACATGAAACTAAACATTGCAATTCTTATGGTTTCTATTAGTTCGTGTGTGGCTCAGGCTCATAAGCCATCTTGAATTAAAAGGTAGGTTTCTTTTTTTTGAAAAGTATTTTATTTTATTTTATTGTTTTTACATGTACTTATATATGTATACATTATTTGGGTAACCTCCCCCCCATGAAATTCTTTTTTGGCCCCAATTTCTATGATCATACAGATATGCTTCTTTAACTTTTGATGTGATGTTTGACAAAGATTGCTTTTCAGGTGTCCAAACATCCTTGCATGTGTGGAGTAAGTCCAGTTAGTCATGATTTTTATCTAATGTCCTTTCTCTGTTCTAGAATCCAGTCGGGATACCATGCTACCTTGACTTGAGCATCTCCGAGGCTCCTCTAGGCTGTGACACTTTCTCAGACTTCCCCTGACTTTGATGGTCTTAACAGTTTTGGTGACAGGTAAATTGTAGATGCCCCTCTATTGAAATCTGTCTGATGGTTTTCTCATGATTGCACTGGGGTTTTCATTTGGGGGAGGGAGGTTGCAGAGGAAAAGTGCCATTTCCTCACATTGTATCATTGCTCCATCTTGGTGACATCATTTTTGCCTGCTGACATTGGCTTGCAGTTGTTGGTGAACTCCTGTTCACCTTGCTGGGGTAGCATTTGTCACGAAAAGGTAGGTTTCAAGGTTTACTTCCCCCACGGATATCCAGTACATTTTGTTGAGTTGGCGTTCTTCTCCTAGTCACCTTGCCTCAGTGTGCATGTCATACATGATGGGGGTCTATTTCTGACTTCACATTCTGTCCATTAATCAATTTGTCTATTTTTATGCTAATAAGGGAATGTCTCTTACAATACCTTTCTAGGAAAATATGAAATAAACTTGATAATGTTTATATTTTCTTTTTTATATTTGCTTTTGGCTCTTATCAATGCTATACATTACTATAAAAATTTAGAATAATCTTTTTAATTGATGAAAAGAAAATCCTAGTGAAAGTTTTTATGATTTTGTTGAATCTACAAATAATTTCAAGAAGGCTATATCTCTTAATAATATTTATTCCAGCAGTTGTAAGAGGTGCTCAAACTGCTTTTGCTTAAAAGCACTGACTTCTGACTTGGGCCCACAAATTAACTAAAAACAGAAGCTTGGCATCCCTGCCTCCATTTTGTATTTGTCTTTGCACTACGCCATTCTCTATACAGTCACTTTGCTATCACTTTGGATTCCAGAAAGGGCAGAAGTGATAACATCTTTATGACAAGGGACTGAAATTGCCCATAAGGAACAGTGGAATGTGCAGGACAGACCACCCCTCTAAATGAGGACAATTACCTATAACGATGAGGCTGAAGCAGGAGCAATCGTCTCATGGGAACAAGATTGCTCCCCTTAGGTGATAACAGAGATAACATCTTCTCTGGAATCGCTCTGGGAATGTCAGATTTTTTGTGGTACTGAGGCTTGAACTCAAGGCCTACACATCGAACCACTCCACTAGACCTTTTTTTGTGATGGGTTTCTTCAAGATAGAGTTTCACGAACTATTTGACTGTGGTTGCTTCTAACCACAATCCTCCTGATCTCTGCCTCCTGAGTAACTAGAATTAAAGGCATGAGCCACTGGTACCCGGTCCACAGTTCTTTTGTCTGCTTAAACCTGTACCTCATGTCTGTACCCTAAAGATGGCTGAAGAGCTGAGTGCTTACTCTGCCTCTTCCCATGGCATGGCCCTGAGTCCTGTAATAAACTTCCTTTCTCTGCTTTCACCATGCCTCTTTAGTTTGCATTTTTGGGAGGGTGGCCAGACCAGGCATATGGAATCTCAGGAGTTTGGACCTTGTGTCCATAATTCTGGTTTCACAATCATCAAACACAGTAAAATTCTCTACTAAATAGTATTGTTCTAAAATATTATGTCAGTTTTTATTTCAGTGTGGAAGTCCTATATAACTTTTGATAGATTTGAATTTAAAATTTTTGATGCTATTGATGTTTTCGTAAGTAATATTTTTTAAAAACCAAATATTTGTGTTATTTATTATATACTAACACAATAGCTTTGTTAAATATTCTCCTTATATTCTGAAACCTTACTGAGTTCATTATTAGTTTCAACTTTCTTGTAAATATTTGATATTTTGAATATGGGTATATACACAGGCTTGACACACAAGTGTGTATGAAAGTATGCAAATGTAAGAATATATATATATACATATGCAATTGTTTTGTATACAAAAATGCCTTTCTCATTTTTATGCCTTTTATTTCTATGTCTATTGTTGCACTGGTTAAGACTTCAAGTGAAATATTGAGTAGATGACATGAAAGTAAACACACATTTCACTCCTGATCATACAATAAAAGAATTCAATAAATATCTAAGTTTATTTTATATATATATATATATATATATATATATATATTTGTATGACATTTGGAAGACATATTCCTTATCTTCACATCTGTTCTTAGAGCTGTTTCTTCAGTATGTATATGTATGGTAACTTACTCAATATATACATACTTATCTGCAAATATTTGGGCATTTAAATCTGTGAAAATTTTAGTCATTGTCTCTACAAATATTTTTTCAGAACCCTTACCATTTTCTCTGTGATTCTAATTATATACATGTTAAACTTTTCATATTACCCTATATATTTCAGAATCTTTTTTTACTTTATTATTTATGTATTAATTTATTCATTTATTTAGCATCACTGGGGCTTGAACTCAGTACGTCATGCTTGCTAGGCAGGCACTCTACCACTCAAGCAATACTCCAGCCCTTTAGTTGTTTTCTAGATAAGATCTCATCTTTACGAGCAGGTCCACTTGAACCACGATGCTCCTTACACTTTCCACATAGCTAGGATGACAGGTGCACCAGCATTTTATTGGTGGGGTCTCCTGAACTGTTTCCCAGGCTAGCAGATAACAGAATCTGTACAACATCTGGAAGTACAGGCCTGGGCCATCATGCCAAGCCCTGCTTTTTATTTTTTTATGCTTCAATTTGATTAATTTCTAGTGACTTACTTTTGAATGTACCTGTTTTTTTCTTGATGCTTAGCTATAAGAATATGTCAACTTCACCTATATTTAAGTTAGTTCTGTGTTTATGGGTATTTTGTGTTCATTTTGGTTCATTGATTCACTGGCTTTGAATGCTTTGAAGTGGAATTATAATTTTCTTTTCAGCAAGGATTGAAATCTTAGTACTGGTGATATGCCAGAGAACTCTCTGCTTTACAACCTAGCCAGCACATTTTGGGCATTCTCTTGTTTTCTTTGAATCCCAGCTTTACTCCTAGCTTTATGTACCTCAAAAAGTCTCACTCCTGTTATCCTTCTTTGGTCTTTACTGGGCACTGAATCTAGTTGTCAAAAATTTGGTGTGCTGATAGGGATTTCTCTCAGCTATCCTAGTTTTCATACTGCCTTGTGGGCGCTCCTGCTTGTTATTCAGCAAAGTTCTGTGTCTGTTTGGGACTCCCTCAGCATTTTCTCTGTTCCCAGTAACTGGTAGACTGCTTCCAGGCACTCACTAAGGGAACTTGCACTTTGGGAAGCTTTTCTCACTTTCCTCGATTTCTTCAGTGCTAGTGAGCTAATGTCCATCCAAAAGTGTCCCTCTGTACTATTAGGAGTTCTCCTTACTGGTTCACCTGCTTACAGCTTTCAATGAGTCACTGTGTTCTGCTCTAGCAAGGTATATAACCAAGTACTCTTTTCTCTCAGAGTTCCTACCCTTTCCCAAACTGCCTGCTGTTCCTGGGGGTTGTTTCTCAGGTCAACTTGTTTGTCTCTACTTTTGATATACTCACTGTATATACTTGTTAAAGAGCCCTCAGGATAAAATTGGTATGAGATTGGTGTTTCCTTTTCTTTTTTCCTTTAGTACCAGGTATTGAACCCAGAGCCTCTTTCATGCCAGGCAAGTGCTGTAATATTTGTGTCAATACTCCAGTGCTTCTCTTTGTATTTTATTTTGGGCCATAAACTGGTGATCCTTCTACCCTCACCTCCAGAGTAGCTGGTATTTGATATTACAAATGGATGCCACCACAACTAGATGTGATTGGTGTTTCTTAATAGTGTAACTGACCAGACCAGTTCTAATACAGCCTTTAAGAGTTTGTCAAATGGTGAATTTAATCCAAATACATTGCAGGCAAGCTATAACTATCACAATGAAACCCCTTTAAGCAATTAATTTATGCTCATCAATTTTTGAAAGCTTATTATATATTAAACCCTTACCCTGGTCTGTAGTGTTGGCTTCTCCTTCCCCTGGGCTTATAGTTGTCAGCAATCACGAACTTCTTCTTGCCTAGAATTTAATTCATGTCAGTTTCTTGGCACCATAAGACCAATGACTTTGTTTTGTTAACGTTAGATGGCTTGCATTTGTGGTTACTGTGGGAGTGATGCTGTCTTACAAATTCCTACATTCTAATCAGAATGTCAAGTCAAATTGTACGAGTTTTACCATCTAGAATTTTTGCTTTATAAAGTGAGTGCTTGAGGGAGTGAATATTATTATTTTATAGGTTCATATACAATAAAAGTAGATTTTCAAAAAAAAGTTCCCATATTTATTATGCATAATGAAATTATATATGCTGGTCCTAGAATACAGCAAATGAGAACAATCTTGAACAAATCTGTGATTAGAGAAATATAAAATTAACAGTGTAATTTATTTGAGCTATAATGAGTACTCTGTTGCTGGCCTTTTTCCCATTTTAAATTCAGTGGCTCCTAACTTAATAAAATGAAATAAAACCTGGGCTTTTTATCTGCCATTGGGGCTTTTCTGTTATAGTCCTTCAATAAAGCACTACTTTTCTGATTCAGTATAATGACTTTCTTTACTCTTACCTTTAAAACACCAATTGGTGATAATGTTCTATCATAGCATATCATGAAAACTAATTATTAAAGGAAAATAATTTCCTCTGGAAGTATGACTATAGGTATGGGAGGCTTTTTTCTTATTGCCAAGAAGTAGTGTATTCCCAGATTAAGAGACTAGTAAAGTTGTATTCTGTCCCAGTTATAGTTTTTACATATTTTATGAGAAGGTGAAAGTCTTACTAAAATATATATACCTAAAATCCATAAAAAGTATATATATTTTGCCCACACACTGATAAAATCATGATTTTGCGTTTATATTCTTACTCCATTTGAGAGTGAAGAGATTTTTTTAAATACATTTCTGTTACATTAGTGTTATAAATATTCTTGCTGTGACTAAAATTGGTCACTGGTTTTATATTCACATTTAAAATGATTTTCTTATTTAAAAGCTGTCACTTTCCAACATGTCGTTTTTTAGTGATGTACCATCTGAATATTGAACTTAACTAAAGTAAATTGCATTTTGAGAAAATAACTTTAACCACTTCTCAGCCTTTTGGCTAAGATAAAGAGTAGAAAATAATGATAAAATTAATTTTAATCCAAATATATTTCCATCTAAGATGTTCACAAATATGCTAATACTCTTAATAAATTCAGTGGTCAGTTTTAGGGTCCCTACACATCTTGAAATTATTAAGAACTCCAAAGGACATTAGACTATGTTAGTTGTATATACCAGTTACCATATTAAAAATTAAAACTGTCATTGATTTAATTAACATTAACATGTTATATGCTCAAATAACTGATAGATTTGTCAAAATAACTATATTTTCTAAAATATTTTGCCTGTTCTGCTCTCTGCAATGTTTGCTTTAATGAAATTCAACGAGACTTTCAAATATTTTCTTTTTATTTTATCTTTTGCAGAAAGACATGTGATGTAGACTCAGTAAAACTCTACTATTTCACTCTTGAGATCATGAGAATGAAAAGGCAGATTATGTCTTCATATTTTTGTTAAAATAATTTTTGGCCAGGAGACAACAACCAAAAAGAGTTCAAATATCCTGAAGGATTCCTGAACTACACTTTTAAGAAATAATCTGAAGTTTGTAGTGCAGAACATGGAAATATAATTGGTTAGATATTTAGAAGTGATGCATAATCTTACCAAAGACACTTTTATATGAGAGATGTCCATAATTGTCTCCTTTGGTTTTCAATATTTTTCCAAAGGAATGGTACTATCAAAATTCTTCAAATTCTTTTGCATAGGCAATTTTAGTTCAGTAATGAGAGCTCTGGAAACCAAGTGAATAATCTATTTTTTCAATTAGCCTAGTAAGTATAGTGCCAAAATTATGTGTTCTAGCATTTTTCTACACTAAATACAAGTTGACCTTACATTTGGTTTATAAAGAAAGCTGCATATAATTTTTCCTTCTTTCTATAGTGGTGCATGTTAGCATTGTGCTAGAGAGCAAAAGTAAAAGAGCAGGAACTCTTTCCTTCAGGATCTTTGAACATTATTGGGGAAAAAACTTCATAATACAGTTATTGTAGTTTTACAGACAAAACAAACTCACTTCTAAACTGTAAATTGATACTTCTATTAACTTAATTAAAACAGAGGGCTTCCTTCAGATGTTTTCATTGTTATCGGACCAAACACATTTCACTATTGAAACAACTCCAAAACTTGTAAAAGCATTTTTATTTCATAAACCTACATCCTGTGATCTTTTAGATTACTGATTTAGATCTTAAACTTCAAGTTGATTTTCAGTTCTCACTCATATGCACCTCTTCCTGTACTGGCAGTGCTGAAGGACAGCTGGTCTAGCCACTCAATTGTATAAGCTTAAAATCTGGAAGTCGTTGTAAAGCCTCCATCTATTCGAGTTCACTGTGAGCAATAAATCACCACACTCAACCTGTTTTACTACCTCTTAAGTTGCTGAATACTTCAGGCTCTTTTCTCTCCTTTTTAAGTCCAGTACTGCTACAGTTTAGGCAGTAATATCCTTTTCTCAGGCTTTTTGCAACAATTTGCTAAATTTCTCCTTTCCTCTAACCCTTCTGTAGTTGTAATTCACTCTTTGAAATGGTCATTACAAAAAATATTTTAATTGTTTCATTTTTTTCCTCAGAATTCTTCCGTGACTACCATTATTTATGTAATAAGACCAACATTTATTAGTTTTCTCTGTTAAACTCTCCATGTTATGAAATTCATGTTATGACAATGTTGAAAATAAGCATTGCTATACATTTTCATTAACAGAGCATGTTTTTCATGGTACTCTCTGAGCTCTATTTACTGTGCAGGGACACGTACAACAGCTGATGGTTCTTCTATATACTTTCTCAGTGCCTTACACATGTCCCCTGATTACCGCCTCATCTTACACTTTCCATCATCCTCCATGCACACTTCAAATAAAAAATGAGATGTGTATTACGTGACTATTGCAGTATTAGACCTGGAAGATAAAGCTGTGACAAAGTAACCATTTTGTTTTGGAGCAATGTATAGCAAAAAATTGTATTTCTCTTGATTTTATCCTTCATGAGTTTTCACCTATATTTGAAGTCTCATATTGAATATATCCATCTCTTAGCAACTCGACATGACTTAAGTCAGTAGGAAATCTTCCTTCACATTTGACCAACAATTTTCTTTTAAATACATCCAGAGTACATAGCACTTATAATGTTTCAGGTTACAAGTTTGAATTTCATTAGTCTAACATACCATTAGGCTGTAAAATTCTCCAAGTAAAGATTGTAGCCGCTTGTTTTGGAATTCTACTCCATCAACTATGTGGATTTTAGCATATAGTACAAGCTCAATTCATTGAATTAACAATGAATTGAAACCTATTTTCATTTCTTAGATTATCTTGAAGTTGTTAAACTATGCTAACAGATAGCAGATCTTGGGGAAAAAAGTACTTCATTATTAATTCTTATTGAAAACAAATGATGATACAAAACCACCCACTTATTGTCAAAGACCTAAAGTCGGAAAAATAATCTTTTTGAACTTTACAATTTAAAGATATACTAAAGATATGCTTAATGTTGTATTACCAAATAAAACGGGAAAGTGAAGCTTATGGTCCTCAATCAATACTTTATGATATAGATCATAATCTTCTCTTTTTAACTCATGTGCTCCTTTGCCGATACAAAGAACATCTTCTTTTTCTCAGTTCCTTTTATAGAAAAAAAAGTTCTTATAAAATGTTCATATACTTTATTATCTAAGGAAGAATGAACAGTTTGCAATGAAAAAGCACTGCTATCACAGCATATAAATTGGAATTTGCTTTACTGTCCATCACAAATGCAAGATGATTTTACTTCCTAGAAACAGGAAACTCAATTCAAACTTATTTGAACAATAAAAAGAAGGTGTTGACTCATATAATTAAAATTTCTAGGTGCAATTTGCTCAAAGCTCTGTATGGTTTGTTTAAGAGTCTCAAAATTTGTGATCCTCCTGTATCAGCCTGCTCTTCAAATTAGCTTCTCCCACTTTGGTATATGGCTTTAGGATTAAAGCTCTCAACTTAACAGACCATCCTGCAGAGAACAAGCTTTATATTGAAGGAACCATCATCGGACTTAATTCTACAGGCAGGCGGATACCGTGTGCCTCAATATTTTCAGGCTGCTATAGGAAATCTGTACAGTTTGAGTGGCTTAAACAACAACCATGCATTTCTCATGGTTCTGGAGGTCAGAGAGTCCAATTTAAGGTGTCAGCAAAAAAAGTGCTTTGGGGGCTGCTTCCTGGTTCAGAAGAGGCTGTTTTCTCATTGTTACTCACTTAATGGGAAACAAAGAAGAAAAGCACTCTCTCTTTTTTGGTGGTGGTGGTATTGGGGTTTAAACTCAGAGCCTCATGCTTGCTAGGCAGGCACTCTACCACTTGAGCCATTCCACCAGCCCTCTTTTTTAGTGTTTTTTTAAGAACTAAAATCTCATTCATGAGGGCTCCACCCTTCTCCTTTAGGTGTTGACCTAATCTCCTCCCAAGGGCCCTCTTTCCTAATACCATCACATTTTGGTAAAAATTTCAATATATAAATTTGGGAGTGCACAAAGATTCATTCCTCAGTACCATACACTGTTTTAATCATAGTTTATAGCTACTTTAGTGGTCAGGGAATGAGGTTTTAGTTATTTGTTTATCAGTCATACATCTTAACTTCCTCATAGGGAAATGTTGGATGGATGTATGGAAGGCACTACAGTAAACAGTAAAAACTATAAGGGAAATGGTAACCTGATCTACTACTTATAAATCACTGCTCCACACCCACATAGTCAGAATTCATTAGAGGAACTTATTTAAAATAAAATTCCCTAGCATAGATCCAGCTATTTTATATGAACATTTTCTCACTGTACTCATTATATCTTTCTCATCAAATACAAAATACTGTCATTTCTCTCAGATTTAAAAATAAAGTGAAACAAAACTCTCCTCACTTTACATGCTAATGATTACTTCCTTTCTATCTTTCATTTGAGAGCAAAGCTTCTCAATAGGATCATTTATATATAAAATCACCATTTCTGTTCTTCTGTGATTTCCTAAATCCATTCCAATAATGCTTTTGTCCCTACTCTTAAGGTCACTGTGTTAGTCAGCTTTTCATTATTGTAATAAAAGCCGGAGAAAAGTCACATATAAATAGAAAAGATGTATTTTGGGTTGTAGTTTTGAAGATTCTAGCTCATGGTCAGTTGATCTCATTATTTTTGGGCCTGTGGTGACCAGTGCATCACAGTATGCAGCAAAGTAGCCATGTACCTCATGATGGGGAAGTGAAAGAGAGAAGAGGAACAAATGTGTTCCACTGTCTGCTCCAAGGCCATACTTCCAATGACTAGAAGACTTTCTAATAAGTCCTAACTCTTTAAGTTTCAACCATCTCCCACATTCATCATCACCATGCTAGAGACCAAGACTTTAGCACATGGGCCTTTGAAGGCATTTTGGTTACAAATTATAACAGTCACTAATCATGTGTATGGTTCCAGATTCTAATGTTAATTCATATTCTACACCTTATTGACCTATAAGGAAGTTTATCTAGTTGATTTCCTCCTCTTACATGAAATGTTTTTCTTTTTCTTTCTTAAATTGGCCTCCAGGACACCACAATGTGTCTGTGTGTGTTTCCTATTTACTGTACTTAGTGCCTAGCAATTATTCTCTCACTTCACTTTGTTATTAATCTCATCTCAAATAATCCTAAGAACAAAAACCTTGGTGTCTTCTTTTTTCTATCTATGCTAATCTCTTCAAAATCTAATGAAATTTCAAGGCTTTTAATATTAGCTATATGATGAAAACTCCAAAATATATACAATGCTATTTTAGAAATCTTCTTTAATTATAGGTTCATATGTGGAATTGCCTACTAGATATGTATACTTGAAGATCTAAGTAGAATCTTAAATTTGTAGCTTCAATTTATGCCAAGTTTATTTTCTGGCACTCCATGTAGAAATAGACCCGATATTCCCTATCACAAATAGGTGATAATTTCACTATCTCATTGATCATGCCCAAAACATCTAGTAACATATTCTTGACTTGTTTTAACAGTTACAGAGTTTGAACCCAGAGTCTCACAATTGCTAAGCAAGCACTCTACCACTCAGCTACATTCCCCATCCTTAAAAAAAAATGAGATAGGGTCCCCCTAAATTGCGCACAGTCTTGTCTCAGAACTGCAATCTTCTTGCTTTAGTCTCCAGAGTAGCTGGGATTATAAACATGCAACTATAATATAGCTAGACAACAGACTCTCCAAATTCTTGTATTTTGATTCACAAATAATTAGCTGAGATATTTTTCCTCACCAATCAATTGAACAAAATTATTTTAACTTAATTTAGGTTAAGCTTTTGTCCTTTCCCTAGACACTGCACATGTCTTGTTTTACTTAATAAGAATAGATATTAGGACTACAAAAGGACTTGCAAAATTTGTCTACTTACAATTTAAACTATATTTCCAAGAGAGAATAATACAAATCTACTCTAGAATCCAGTCTCATGAAAATAGTTGTAAATTGGTTGTTTGGTTTTCCAAATTCTTATTCATGAAAGCATTAAAACAAGTGGCTACTGTCATTAATTAAAAATGCCAATAAATTTTCTAGTGCTTGGTTCTTTTCCTTAGATCATGCAATCACCTTGTTCTTTCACTAGTACACTTATGTAATTGTTTTAGTTAAAAGCCAAGGGTTTATAGTTTAGACAATTAAGTGACATAAAGATGGATTGCACTAAGCGGACATCCACAGTAATTGAAACAGTGTCATTTGCAGCATGGGCAGACTATTGCACAAGTTTAAGCTCCGGGTGTACTACTCACTCTTCACCCTTTGTAGACAAATTACCCGGCTAGTCAGGATATATTGTGTTCTCTATCCTATCTAGTAATTTTCACTTTCCATGAAAGCATGATGAATGCATTATATATAAATTCTCAGCCTTTCTAGTAAATGCAAGGTATAGCCATCAATTAAAATGTGACCATTCCAGTCTATAAAATATAGCTTCAATTCGACAGGCAGCTGTTACCTTTGCTTCATTTCTCTTTGTTCCAGAAGGTAACAAGAAGTATAATTAACCTTTATGTCAATACATCTATACAATTTTACATTTCTTTTATAAAGCATCAAAACACACATGGTCACACACCCACACTTTGCTTTGTAAGTTAATGTGTATGCAAATCAATACAGGGGTATGATGTTATAAATGTGATCTTCAAGTGCTCTTTAAGCTCTACAAGTTTAAATAGGTGATTATTTGATCACATACATTTCAAATACATGTAATCTGCTAATAGTCATTAACACAGATTAGTTTGATGTTTATGACACTAGCTAAAATACTTTTTAACATTAGTTTTTTGTTTTATTGAAGACATTCATTTATTTTTAAAATGATTTTTATTAGTATATGATAGCTATACAGTGGCTTTTGTTGAGACATTAGCACATATACATATATTGAACCCTGGTTTGGTTTATCCCCTCCATTATTCTGCTTCTTCCCTCACTCCCCTTCTTAAAATGACTTCGATAGGTTTCTATGTTCCATATTCATTCATGTATAGAAAGTGCCTCAACCACATTCACCCTCCTTCACCCTCTTCATTTACCTCCCGCCTCCTGTTAGTGCCATCCCTTTAACATGACATGCTCTATATTTCCGTCCTTCATTGTTTAAGTGTCTGTTCATTGTTCAATGCAGTTTTGCCTTGATATTTTACTTGTAAATATATTGTACTTTAATCACTTAATTCTCTCTATTACTCTTCCTGACCATTTCCCCCCCACCTTGTTTGTTCAACAGTTTTCCTATGCAGACATGATGTATTTCAATATTAGTCTTCTTTTCCTCCTCCCTTAGTCTCCTCCAACACTCCACTTTTCTTTTTAATAACCTAAGTACATTTAAATAAGTAAAATTTGCAAGTGTTGCAATTTTTTTCAAGTCTGTAGACAGACAATTGCCAACCAACTTGCTGCTTACAGTTTGAAATTGTTTTTGCATAAAATGTATTCAGATTCTATTAATAAAAATGGCTTTATTATTTCATTAAAATGTTTTATTATTTGCTTAAAATTCCAACAAATTAACAGAATATTGTATCTTACTGAATTTAACATAAAATGTTAAACATGATATTTATATTGACAATAACAACTCACTTTTAAATCACTGACAACCGGACAGTATTTAAAACTGGAAAATAAAATAGTTGATTTTAGATTTTTGACATTTATTCCAACCTTAAAATCTGCCTTTAATTGTAATAGAAATAAGCCATATGAAGCATTGGCCCAGAAATTATATTGTATGATTTTATAGGAATTATTTCTGCATGCAAAATTATATCATATTAATGATGCATGAGGGAATTAGGCAGAGTGAATTCTAAAAAAAGAAGTTTTAAATCAATTGCAATGCTGTATTATTATCCCAAAATAGAAAGACTGAATACACCACAGTTTTTAGGTTGTTTCCAAATTTAACCATGAATTATTAAATTTTAATAATGTTCATGGGTGAACCCTCCATATCTTGGAGGGGAGAAATACTAAGTGCCTTCTAGTAACAAAACAAATAATTTTGTAAAACTTACCCAACAATTCAAATGTAAATTTATACAAGTCAGGGAATAGTCTTAAAATAGCCAAGGTACTAATTATAGCTCTTGTCTTGATATAGCACTTGTCTACGTTAAGAATGGTGAATTCCCCCAGTATGTCATATCCTAGTGATAGGTACATCAATAATTAACTTCACAATAATCTATCTGAATGACATTTTACAGAGGTTTCATCACTATATTAAATAAGTGATCATTTGATTTTTTTATAGATTTTAGAATGATTGATACCTCTAAATTCCTACAATTTCATTTTTATATGTAGTTTAACTTACCAATTTTCTGTCAAATTTAGGAATCTAAAATCCCTACCATTTGACTTGGGCAGTAGGTAGCTATAACCATAAGGAATTCTGTTTTAAAAATTCCAAATTAAATGATGCAAGCCATAGACAATGACCTGAAAGACTTGAATGTGCATACAGATTTCATTTTATGACCTAGGTTGCATATAGCACCCACACTAATTTTTTCATGATCATTCTATTGAAGTTCTGTCACTACACCATCTTACTTCCATTCTCATCGCATTTAACACATCTTCCAATTGATGTCACAGAAATACAAAGGGTCATAAGAGTTGTTGATGAATAATTATATGCCAGGAAATTCGATAACTTAAAACAAACTGATACATTCCTAGAAATCTACACCAATCTAACAAGACTGAATAATGAATAAATTTTTTAAAAATCTCAGAAAAAGCCCAGGACAAGATAACACATTGCTTAATTATATGAGTTTTATTTAGTATCCCTTAAATATACATAATTTTTATTTTTCAATTAAAATTTATATACAAACAAATATCAGGTGAGGTCCCTTCCTTGGCAAAAGGCCACGGATATTGCAACGCATGAATACTGTGAAAGTAATACTGCCCTGACGCATCAGGAGAAGACACTGGGAAGCTCTATGTTTGTCCTATTCTTGGACTCCTTATGTCTCATCTTGTGGGTGATTTTTCCCTGTACTTTTCACTGAAAAAAAGTGTAACTGTGAGAAAAATATGACAATTAATACCAATCCTAAGTAATTGAAAAACAGAGGGTAATCAACTGAAATTAAGATTGAATGAGAAGCAGATAAGGGGCAAGGGTATATTAGAATATTTTCTGGACCATAATACATTTTAGATTATAATATATATGTTATTTGAGCCATTTGTTACATGTTCATAAATTCTTTCTGATTATAACATGACAGTTGAGGCTCTTAACTTAACGAAAATTAAATAACTGCATCCCTAACTATTACAGAAAAATAGGGGCACACAAACTTTTGGGGAAACTTAGTTTCAGCAGTTGACACAACAGAGGTTACCATGTTTTCTGTATTAACCTTTAGTGGTATAGCTATTTTATTTTTTCTTTTTGAAGAAAAAAATTGATATTAGGAACCACCATTGTCAGAGTGAGAAGAATAACAAAATGGATTAATATTTAACCCCTTTTCCTATGCTTTCTGTCATTTTTAATGTTATTTTGACATTAGGTAAACATATATCTATTTTCTTCAGGCCTTATCCAAGTGCCATTAATAATTAGAATAGTTAGTAATAATTTTCAAAATTTTCTGCATTTTGCCTGTACATTACTAGTACAGGTCTAGTATCCTCTTCAGTGTGTCCTTTAAGTTATCACAGTGAGTATAAGCCAGTCTAACCCAACTATCAATGACGTTTTCTGCTTTACTTTTTATTTTTTCTAAGTACTACTGAACACCCACATCTGCTGGTTGTTTCTGTCACTGTGATTCCTGAGACAAAGATAAAGTAAATCATTTTGTTCAATGAGTGCCTCTTTTTCAGAGGTTCCTAAAGTGGTGCCATTGGATCCATTGTGTTATGGGTTTTAATAAAATAGTGATGACTTATTTGTTTTTTGATTTATAAATCATGAAACCTTTAAGAACAGGGCATTATAGTTTGGATATGAGGTGTTCCCCTACAAAAGGCTTATTTATGAATGGCTTGGTTACCAGCTGGTGCACAGGTGATTGAAGAATGATGGCTCTGACTGGATAAATGGATTAACCCACTAATGGATTCATAATTTAATGACATTATTAGTAGATGATGAAAATTTTCAGATATCAGGCCTAGTGGAGGCAGATCACTGGGGGCTGTGTGTTATCTGAAAACACTATCATCCTCTGTGTTTCCTGACCACCATAAGGTGAGCAATTTGCTCCTCCATGCCCTACACTATGATGTTCTCCTTCAAGGCAACTCCAAAACAGAGGAACCTGTTGACCATGGACTGAAATCTCTGAAATCCTGAACCAAAATTAATCATTCTTCCTTTCATTATTGCCCTCAGTTATTTGTCACAGACACAAGAAAACCTAACACAGAGAGATCATCCTTTTAGTTGCTCTGAACAAATTTGTCTCCTTTTTGAACATAAAGACATAAATTAAATATGTTTAATTTTGTTTTATCAGCATATTTATTTATATAGATTATCTATAATTTAAATGTTATGAAATACATAAAATAAAAATTAAATTCATTCATTACTCATGAATAAAAGTGCCTATTCTGATAAACTGGATGTTTGTAGTGCTTAAAATTTATGTTGAAATTTAATTGTCAACATAATACTATGAAGATCAGTTCCTTTAATAGGTGTTTGGGCCACAAGAGTTCCACTGCCACGTGTGGGTTTAATGCCTTAAAGGGCTTGCAAGTGTGGGTTCCCATTCTTTGTTCTTCTGTCTTCCATCATGTCACAATGCAAAAACAAGGCAATACCTACATGCTCCTCCATTGATTTATATGTCCCAGCTTCCAGAACTGTGAGCCAATACATTTCGGTTCATTACAAATCACCCAGTATCAGGTATTGTTTTCTAGCAACAAGAAATGGACTAAGACAACTTGGTGTGATACTCTATTTTATGAGGCTGTCTAGATTCTCACTTGTTTTGTGCAAGAATAAATTCCGTAATGTTTAGCATTATTTTAAAGGATATATATGTTGGGTTTTTTTTTTCATTTTTTTCCCTTTAGATGATTGTGGGGAGAAAGTAGAATAGGGTAAGGTAAGACAAGGAAGAATATCTCTACCTAATAAACATATGATTATGAACATGAGAAAAAGAGATGAGATAATAGCTACCTTTAGGATTTGGTGGCTTGTGAGTGGACACTTTTTTTCTCTCTTTTTTTTTTATCGATTTTACATTTACTCACATATGTATACATTGTTGGGGCCACCTCTCTTCCCCACCATGCTTCAGGGCAAAACATGTTCTGCTCTCTTGTTCTCTAATTTTGTTGAAGAGAAAACATCAGAAATAATAAGAACAAAATCATGTTTTTGCTAGTTTGAGATAAAGATAGCTATACAGAGAGATTCCTAGCATTGCTTTTATACACTTGTGTACTGCAACCCACATTGGTTCATCTCTACCAGAACTCTTCACTACTTCCTGGTCCCCTTCCCATAGTGGCCTCTGCCAGTTTAAGATTACTTTATCATTCCTATACAGTGAGCATATCAACCACATTCAAGTTTTAGGTTTCTTTTCTTTTCCCTGTTCCTCCATGCACACTCTCCCCTTAGTGTGTGACCCATGCCCAATAATATTACTGCAGTTCTTTTTGGACTATAATCCACATATAAGGGAGAACATGTGACTTACCATACTTTATAAATTTATTCCTAGGTATTTGGTTTTTTTGAGGGTATTGTAAATGGAATTGTTTTCCTGTATTCTTTCTCAATTGTTCATTGTTAGTGTATAGAAAGGCTATTGATTTTTTTAAGTTAATTTTGTATCCTCGTATAGTGCTGAATTTATAGTGTCTAGGAGTTTTTCAGTCTTTGAGGTATAGGATCATGTTGTCTGCAGAGATACTTTGACTATTTCTTTACCTATTTGTATCTTTTTATTTCTCCTTCTTGCCTTATTACTCTGCCTAGGTATTCCATGACTATGTGGAACAGGAGTGGGGAGAGTTGACATCCTTGACTCATTCCTGACTTTAGGTTAAATGGTTTCAGTTTTTCCACATTAAGTGTTATGTTGACCATAGGTTTGTCATATACAGCCTTTATAATGTTGACTTACATTCCTTCTATTCCTAGTTTTCTTAGAGCTGTCATCATGAAGTGGTGTTGAACCTTATCAAAGGCTTTTTCTCTATCTATTGAGAAAGACTTTTTCTCTATCTATTGAGATGATCAAGTGGTTCTTCTCTTTGCTTCTATTAATGTGCTGTATTACATTTATTTATTTGTATATGCTGAACAATTCCTCCATCCCTGGGATGAAGTTGACTTGGTCATGGTGAATGATCTTTCCTATATGTTGTCAGATTTGGTTTGCCATTATTTTATTGAGGATTTTTGCATTGATGTTCATTAAGAAGATTGGCCTGTAGTTCTCCCTTTTGGATGTGTACTTGTCCGGTTTGGGGATGAGTGTAATGCTGGCTTCATAGAATGAGTTAGGCAGTGCTCCTTCCTTCGTATTTAATGGAAAATTTTAAGGACTGTTCGTATTAGTTTTCCTTTGAAGGGCTGGTAGAATTTAGCTGAAATCCATCAGGTCCTGGACTTTTGTCTTTTGGGAGACTATTGCTGCTTCAATTACATTATGTGTTATAGATCTGGTTAGGTGGTTAATATCCTCTTGGTTCAATTTTGGATGGTCAAAAGTCTCTAGAAATTTGTCTATTTATTCAAGATTTTCCAATTTATTGGAGTATAGTCTCAAAGTATTCTACAATGATTCCCTGGATTTCCTGGGTGTTTATTGTTATCTTTCCTTTTTAGTTTCTGATTTTACTAATTTGTGTCTTTTCCCTCCTCATTTTCATCATATTTGCCAGAGCCTTGTCAATCTTGTCTATTGTTTCATTGATTCTTTTGCATGTTTTTTTTGTCTCTATTTGATTAATTTCAGCCCTTATTATTTCTCTCTTTCTGCTTATTTTGGGTGTTTCTTGTTCCTGTTTTTCGAGGAGTTTAAGATGTAGCATTATCATTTATTTGAGATCTTTCTGTCCTTTTAATATATGCACTCATAGCTATAAACGTTCCTCTTTGGAATGCCTTTGCTGTGTCCCATATGTTCTAGTAGGTGGTGTTTTCATTTTCATTAGCTTTCAGGAAGCTTTTGATTTCCACTCTACTTCTTCTATGACCCACTGGTCATTAAGCAATATGTTATTCAGCCTCCAATTATTTGCATATTTTCTGCTTTTGTTTTTGTTATTGAGTTCTAATTTTAATGTATTTTGTCAGATAGAATACAGGGGGTTGTTTGTATTTTCTTATATTTGCTGAGACTTGTTTTGTGCCCTAAGATATGATCTATTTTGGAGACAGTTCCATGGGCTGCTGAGAAGAATGTATATTGTGTTGTTGTGGGATGAAATACTCTGTAGACATCATTTAGGTCCATTTTATTTATTGTATCATTTTAGTCCTAGGATTTCTTTGTTGATTATTTGTTTGGATGACCTATCTATTGGTGATAGATGAGTATTAAGGTCTCCCACAACATTGTAGTGGGAGTCTATGTGTGTTTTTAAGTCCCTTAGTGTATGTTTGATGAAATTGAATGCACTGATATTGGGTGCATATAGGTTGACAATTATTTCCTTTTGCTGTATTGCACTTTTTATTAGTATGAAGTGTCCTTCTTTATTGCATTTGACCAATGTAGATTTAAAGTCTACTTTGTCTGATATAAGTATTGCTGCTACAACTGTTTTCAGGGGCCACTGGCTTGGTAAATCTTCCAGCCTTTCGCCATAAGCCATTGTTTATTTCTGTCAATAAGATGGGTCTCTTAAAACAACAGATGGTCAGATCTTCCTTTTTAATCCAGTTTGCTGAATGGTGTCTTTTAAACAACAAAAACAACTAAATGGCAGGAATCACCACATAACTATCAATATTAATACTGAATGTCAACTGACTCTATGCTGTTCATTCTTGATCTTAGAGTCATATCTGTGTTTTACTTATATAAGTGAATGGGCTTTCATTCAATGAAACTTTTTTCTTACTGATAAAAGCATGTCTTTTTTAGCACAGAATATATATATATATAATCATCATTCTTCTGTACTTCAGATACATCAACATTTTGAGACAATTTTGTCTCAAAATTTTAAAAAGTGTCTCAAGATACTAAGCCATTTTGTAACAAAATGAAGTTTATTAATAAGTACAAATACATTTATAGTCATACATGAGGAAACTGAGGCTATATCCATATCTAGAGTTGGTGAGTAATGAGACAATCTTAGACCTATTCTAGAATTTGGCTCTTGAATTATTTTTTCTCTAGACAAAGAACTCACAATATCAATGTTGTCATCAATGGTTGATGGATGCAAAACTCTTATTTGAGCTTCTTTTATTTTTTTAAATCAAATATGCTATGACTATTTTGCTACTACCCATATTTTTTAAACTATGAGTCATTTATTCTTTCAATAATTTAATTTAAGCCCATTATTCCTCCATCTGTCTTCCACTTGTTCTAGTCTGCTGGAATGGCCTTCCACTGTGTTTTTTTGTTTGACTATAGGGACTTTTAAATTCCCATATTTGTGTTTGATTCTTTTTTCTGAGGTTTTCTATATTTTTGTTCAACTCGTCTTTTATATTTCATGCTGTCATCTTTAATTCATATACCTTCTTTTTTTATAGTGTCCTTTGCTTCGTTTTTGTGTTTGTTGAAGTCCTCTCTGAGTTCCTTTATTTATTTCTGTGTTTTATCATGTTCTTTATTTTGGTATCTTGAAATTTCTTGAGTGCTTCTTGTACATTCTGGCTAACCATATCTAGTATCTTCTCCATGAATTTCTTGGTGATATCTTCCAAAATTTCTTCTTTGACTTTTATGTAGATGTCACTGAGCTCCTTAGTGACATTTATCATTGTTTTTTTGAGGTCATGAACTGTGTGTCCATTTTCTTCATTTTCCACTTATTCCTGTACTGATTATTTTTTTTTTTTTGAGAAGAGTGGTTTTCATCCCTTCTTCTTCTTCCCATCACTCTACTTGGTGCTGTGTAACTATGCTTTTGAGAGGCTAGTTGGTATTTTTGATTGCCTGATTTCTTTCCCTGATTTAATTGTGTTCTTACTGACTTGGTTGTTAGCTAGGTTGGTGTCCACTTTCTGTTCCTGACCTGAAGGTGTAATTTACCAATAACAAATTCACAGGTTCAATGTCTGACCAGTTGTTTACATATTATATAGAAAACCCCTTGATGATAATATCTATAAATAGTGAGAGTTGGGGCAGGTAATTGTTATTAAGCTAGTTATAGATTTTGCACAATTGGTAAATGTTGCACTAAAAAGTGGGGAGTGGGAAAAGGGGTGGCTGGGTGGGAGAAGTGGTATGGGGACTACTGTGTTTTAGGCCCTTGAGTGTGTTTGAGTGTATTTCTGTTGTAGTAGAGGGTGCTTGTGTCAGGGATTGCAGAGGGCTGGGGTTGTATATAGTTAGTACAGTAAGCTACTCAGCAGGTGGTTAGTGTGTAGGAAAGAGAGGTAGAGTGGTGACAGGGTGGGGGAAGATAGGAGAAGAAGTTGAAAACAGGGGGAAAGAGTGGATGAGAAGGGGCAGAAAGAGTAGTTGGGAGGGAGAACAATGAATTATAGCACAGGAGAAGGAGGAGAAGTGAAGAGGGTAAGAATAGGAAAAAGAGAGTAGTGATGGTGAAGTTAATGACATAGGAATGATTAAAATTAAAAACAGAAACACAGCAAAAAACACCAGGTTCAGGAAGCACAGAAAGTTCAGTCTTTCAGTAAAAATTCTGGAATTATTGCTCTGGTGCCCAATCCTAGTATTGTCATTCAAGTGAAAGCTCAGATGTGGTCTCACTAGGTGACTGGTTTGTTAGTAGTATTTGGTTCCTCCTGTCCACAAGATTAGTAGGAAATGTGAAGTGAGATGTCTGCCAGCTCATGCAAGGTGGTCAGAGATCTTGTTTTCACCAGGCAGTAGCTGTATTGCCCTTCAGTTGCAGTTCTGTTTGGTCAGCTCCTCCCCCAGCAAAGTGAAGCAATTCAGTTTTGAATGCTGCCCTCTATCCCAGAGATCTGCTCTGGTATCCACCACCTGGGATACTTTGGGAAGTTGGCCTATAGTCCTACACCTGTTCTCAGCCTTTGTGCTTTTCCCGATCTCTGCTGGGTACTAGCAACTCCTTTGGGAGGTTGGCTTGTCACCCTTCTCTTGCTCTCAGCCTTTGCTGCTTTACCCACGTTTGTTCACTGAGAGTTAGCACTGAGAGTTCAGCTCTTTGCACCACTCCTGTTCTCTGGGGCAAGTTCATCCTTCCACCCCCACCTCCACTGTCAGTATTAGATTACAATTCACTATTTATGTTTTTCAGTTTTACTGAGGGGGGAGGGGTTATGTCTGCCCATGAGCTGTGCTGGATCATTTTCCCCTGGAGGGTGGGAGGGAGAGGGGAGCCACACGAGGTGTGTGATGCTCATCTGTTTCTTCTGCAGTTTCATGCAGGCAGCTTTGGATCTGGCTGGTGGGGAGAAATGGCTCTGATTTTTTTTTTCGGTGTGGTGTGGCACAGGGAGGTTTTCCACAGGCTGGGGGTCCAGGATGACACAGGGTTTGATTCCTATTGATGCTCTCTGTCTTCTGTTTCTTGGGAGAAAGGAAAAAAAGAAAAGAAAAGAAAACAAAGAAAGAACAAAGAAAAGAGGTTTCTGGGGTCACAGAGCTTAGGCTTTCTGATTCCCTACCCTAGCCACCATTTTGGATCCCTCTGTGAGTGGAACTTTTGAAATATTTTTATTTCAAGTAAATAAAAATGTCTCCTTATTAATTAAAAATATGACCGTAACTTTTCTGTCTGGGCACTCAGATAAAATAAATCCCAATTCTTAGGTAGAAATTTTGGAGAAAATTGGGCTATTTCAAAGATTTTTACTTCTGATTAGCAAATGCAAAGGTTGCTATGGATCCAGAGGGTTGAACCAGCTACTAATTGCTTGTTTAGACAGTACTTCAAGCTATATCTCAAATTTTCTCTGACTTTATTGTAAAAAGGTGTCCAAAAAAGAGGCTTAGGAACCATCAAGTCACAGTCTTGGCAACATCATCATCTTATATTCATTTAAAAATATTGTTGTTATAAAGATTGCAGAAACTTATCTTTTGATACAAGATGAGTACAGCAATGTACAATTATGGCATTTCTCTTTCCCATGATTACCCCAGCCACTTTAAAAAAAATATATGGGTATTACCTATTATGATTTCCTTGATATATGAGAATAGGTTCTAAAGAACTGAAATAAACTCATCACAGTATAAAAAATGCTCACTTAGTTTTGATGATCCAACTCAAGTGTCATTATACTTTTAAAGCTCCCTGTATAATCTCAAGCATTGTTCACTTTTCTTTTTCTCCATAATAACACAGTGGTAGCTTGGAACTTGCATCCTGAAGGCCATATGTAAAAGGCATGATTACCAGGGTGGCACTCTAGAAGGTGGTGGAATCTTTACTATATGGAGTCTACTGGAATGTCTAGCTCATTGTGGATACAACCTCCAAGGGAATAGCAGGAATCCAGGACCTTCTTCTTCTCTCTTTTGCTTTCTGGTAATGAGGTGAGCAGTTTTGCTTCACTATGCACTTCTATGAATGATGCATTAGCACAGGCTCAAAGCAAAGTGGATGTCCAGTCATGAACTGGAGCCTACAGCCTACAGAACTGTGAAGTAAAATAAGCCTTTTCTTTATAATTTGATTCTCTCGGGTATTTGTTATAGTGCTCTAAAGCTAACTAACAAACACATGTAGACAATATACTACATTTCATATATATGCATGTATATATACTTATATATACATATATATATATGTATATATTTACCAGATTACAAATTTTTGACAAGAATCTCTTTCTTATCAATCATTTTTTCATGTACAAAAGACTGTGATTAACACATGAAAGTTATCTAGTAAATTTAGATGATTGACCAAATGATAAAATTTCTGTAGCATACTTTATAATTAATCTCAGTATTTTCATGTAGAGTATGATGTATTCATCATTCATAAGCACATTGCACCATTTCAGTATCTCAGTACCTGTTTCTACTAATCTGAAATAAGCCTTTCATTGGGGAAATACTGGTTGAATAGAACCAACAATTTTGAAGAAATTGAATACAAACCATTACGTACAGCAAATGGTGTTTTACTTCAGTCTTATTTATTGTATTCATATTAATTGGAAAAGCATAAGTCAAACACCCAGTAGAAAAATCAGGTTATGGATGGTATTTCTGACATGAAATACTACTTAAGAGGTGGCCTTTTGCCTCCAATGTGTTTTATATGTTATTTATATATATTATGGAGCCCACTTACAATTGCTCAGATAAATAATCAACTCAACTAAGACAATCCCTTTGTGTTTACTTTGCTTTAATGCATTATTGCATGTGTTAAAAGATGGTATATAGTGTTGAAAACTGTATGATGGAAATACAATTTTCCTTTTCAAATAATTTTGCTTATACCCAGTTCGTGTCACACAGAAAAAAAAAAGCATACTATTATATAGTGAGTATGGCAAACAATATGAAAAAGAACTTAAAGCTTGTTTTGTGTATCATTCATGATTTAGTTTCATTACTGATTTTTTTAGAGTTAGTCAGAAGTTTAATGTTATAGTCAAAGTAAGAAAGTAGGGAATTTAGAAACATTTTCAGCAATTAATATTCTGGGCCAAAAACTTGTACAGGAAATAAATGAAAATGCTTCAGTTCATATATTGTAAAAGTACTATACAAAGGACCTATGAAACTGTGAGCAAGCTTTTCCTTTTTTTTGTGGTACTATGGCTTGAACTCAGGGCCTGTAACTTGAGCACTCCACCGACCTCTTTGTGTGTGTGTGTTGGGTTTTTTCGAGATAGGGTCTTGATAACTACTTCCCCTGGCTGGCTTCCAGCTGCAATCCTCATGATGTCTGGCCTCCTGAGTAGCTAGGATTATAGGCGAGAGCCAGTTTTTACTTTTGATAGTAGGGGACATTAACTTTGTCAACAGTATATGCAGCTTACTATTCAATAAAGTACTTGAATATGATTGTATCATTATTTTGAAATATGTTTCTGTCTTTGCGTACATTTCTTTTCTTTTCATTATGAAGGACTGAATATTGTTTGAATGGCCTTGAAGCAATGGCCATTTATATCTTGTAGGTACAGGCCTTTAAAGGCTATAAGTGTACCAAACTGCAACAGAGAGGGAAACAATTTCCTAATCTCATACATAGCTCTGTATTTCCAAAGGCCATCAGATAAAACGTTTGTGACCTTTCATCTTTATTTCAAAAACGATCCATGATTGAAACATTTATATATAATACATTCTTTAGAAAAGACCTTGCTGATAACAGGGTTTTAAAACATTGATGCTCAGAATAAAAACTCTTTTGACCTTCAATTCTTAACTTTACATTGCCTTTGAAAGGATATCTTTGAAATTTTGAGAAAAACTTTAAAACTACACTTAACATACAACAAATGTTGACTGGAGCATTATTTTATTATAATAACAGTCTTGGGTAGAAATTATGCATGTTGAAATTTCAGCAGTTACTATTCAGTTTAGTAAAAAATGAGTGATCACAGACAGGAGAGGCAGAAAGCCAAACCACGAGAATGCATTAGAGCACAACCCCAGCCTTGTAATTTGGCAGAGTTATAGCCTACTGGAGAATGATAAGGACAGAATGAAGTCCAGCCAGGGTAGGCAGCGATCAGAAATAGACATGGTTTTTGTTTGAGCAATCGTAAATCTGTAACAGTAAAAGGTGAACCACAATGCGAACTAAAAGTGTATTCAGAATGAAAGAGCTTACCACCAAGTTCTTTAATGTAGTCAACCTCTGAGATAGCTCTATGTTATGAATGAAAAAGATACATTCATATGAAATAATTTCATTACTACACAAATATTAGATATGGAAAAGCATAATATTGCTTGATTGATAGTATCACTTAACCTTATCTTTCAAGAATCAGAGAGTTATTTTATAATATTACACAATAATCATATCTTAAAACTCAATATTCCCTTTTGGTGCAAAAAGTGGAACAGCTTGTAAGTTACTAATTTGGGCTGTGAAGTAAGACCAATGTCATTACTTTATTTTAGTTACTAAACTTTCAACTCACTGCCTTTGGTAGGCAAGTGCTCCTATTACTTAAGCCACTCCTGTAACCTTTTGACTTTTAATGGGCTTTTGTTGTTTGTATGTTTTTTGGTTTTTGAAATAGAATCTTGTGGTTCCCCACCTAGGCTAGCGTCAGACCACGATCCTCCTACCTATATGCCTCTCGTGTAGCTGGGATTACAGTATGAACCAACACTCTTGGCCTTTTTAAAATCTCTTTTCTTGATAGATAACTTCACTACCACATATTGAATCAGGCCAAATGTAGTGAATGCCATGACAGTAGCCCCTAGATAAGGAAATTACCAAACATACCCTTGACTTAAGTAGTGGCTGTTATGGTTCAATAGGAATAAACTGGCATGTTTTAAATCAAATGAAATGTTCACCATTTCATGTATTTGAAATGGTTAGTCAACCCAAAATAAGGAAACTGTGGTCTTGGCAGTGGCTTATGATCACTGGTTGTCAAGAAAACTTTGCCAAACAGGGATACTGCTTTTAACTGGGATAATCTGATTCTCTTTGAAATTTGAATTAGAGATATGAAGAGAGTGAGGTAGTGGACAATCACTGGGTAGACACAGTTGAGGAGAGCCTGAGAATATAGTTGTAACACAGCCAGCAAACACATGCTGCCAAAGGATTGATAATTTAAACCAGACCTCAAATTTTTGAAATTCATTTAGCATTCTAGTGAAAAGTTTTCCTCTTTCTTTCACATGTTCCTTGAAATTCCCATTGCCAAAAGAACCCTATCAAGTAGATTGCTAGAGTGAATCTTTCTTTTGTATAAACTCAAGATTCTAATATTATTCTTCTTTTCCTTCAATCCTATTATTGTTTTAATGGCCAGTTTAATTCTGAAGGATCTGAAGTCGTTTTTCACTAAGTTTCATATGCTTCTCTATTCTCTTTCTTCCATGGTGGATGACAAATAGTAGCCAATAAAAACTTCTCAGTGATTAAACTATTAATTGAAATTAATATGAAAATTCAGTTGTTTTCAGGTTATGTCTTTTATTTTTACATAAACTTTAACCTTTGCTCTTTAGAACAGCTCAATGGTGACAGGGGTGGGGCCATTAATTCTTCAACACAAAGTTACAATGACTGAGAATATATAAAGAAAACCTGCAACACCAAGATGACAAATAGAGAGTTTGTGAAGCTAAGTCTAAATCAAATTTTATTCCTCAAATGTCACATTTCATAAAGCAATAGACACCTAAACACATATACATTCATGCATATAAATTGATATGTATTTAAATGTATGCCTTTAGAGCTCCAGATGGAAAGACTCTCACTTAGTAAACTGGTTTTTGCATCCTGTTTATTTTCTCATGCATTTTACTTTCTTAGTGTTCTAACACAGACTAGACTGTATTGATGCAGAGCTGATGATTTTTCAGGAGCTCACTGTGTGTTTTGGGTACATTTCAACTAATTTTTAGATAATTCCAATCCCAAGAAAAAGAGAAAGTATTCCCTGAGCACTAACAGAATTAGAAATTTGCCAACATGTGAATTATAGCATACATACATGGCCACCCAATCAGCTTGAAGAAAACAATAGTTTTGGTAACAAATTTTTCACAGTTGTAGAAAAATCATAGAACTTGTATTAATAGTGAAACTTTCCAATTTTCTTACCATCTAAACTCTATATACAACTCAGACCTTGATCGTTAATGATAGAAATGCTGCATCATAAGTGTTTGAATATAAGTACAATGGAAATTGTGATTTACTCAAGTAATGGCATAGGGGTATTGTATTTCTTCCCTGTTAGATATACTTTATAAATTTCCATCCATTCCTTAAGGGCCACAAAACATTGTGCTATGAATATACAAAATCAACTTAAGTCCCTTTGTCACACCATTCTTCCTTTTCATCTTGAAACTTTCTTGTGAGTAGTAGTTTAAAAGATTCCTTTATACATTAATCTTGGAGAAGAAAACAACAAGATAGTATTCAAGTGTAAGTCTCCAAATTTGGTAAAATGGTGTGAAGGAATCTTGAGTATTTTTTTATGAGATAGTAATACTGAAGATAAGGTTATAGTTATAAATCATGATGCTTGTAAGATTACTAAACAGAACTTTTCCTTAGGAGAAAAATACACTCTCATTTCACAACCCATTTTATAAGACAAAGCCTTATTTAATCCATTAAATGAATATTGACCTTCTTTACTTTAACCAGATACAGTTTCCAAACTTACCTCCATAGAACTGTTGGATAATTTTACTTTGTAAATGTGTTCCATTTATCAAATCTAAACTTTGAAATTGTGACCTTTATGTTGGATTGAAATCTTTTCAGAGGAGTTGCAATGAGGATGAAAGAAAACAAATTCACACAATTTTGTAATTCCCCAAGTGTAAGTCTGTATCATCCTTCTGTGTGATCTACTGATATTTAATGGAGTTACATTTTAAATGCCTTATGATTCTTTGTGAACTTTAGAGAAAAAAAAAGTAAGGTAAATTTTATTGTTTTTGAGTGTATTCTGATCAATGTTGCTAGCTTTATGAAGCAAAATTAAATATGTCTTATTTTGATGTTGCACAAAGGCAAAGTATTACTTTTTATTGAAGGATAACTTAAAGGAGCAGAATAATTGCTCTTGATGAAGGAAAACTCTGTTTCTTAGTTCCCTGTCATATAATATTTGGTATTTTCAGACTGGTTTGCTAGCTCTGCACACATAAGATTTCTGCAATAGCTATCAGGAAGAAATAGCAGGGCTAGTAAGTTGTAAATCCATTGAAGATTATGAATAATTTATCCAATGTTGTATTATAAAAATTCCTCTACAATGTTATATATTTGCATTTTGCAAATCTGATCAAATCAGATCTCTGAAAGCATCTACTAAAAAATGATTGTTTCTTTTTTCCTCACAGAAAATGATTATACAGAATGGCTAAGAGAGTAACAGAATAAGAAAATAGAAGACAAAGGAATAGACAGTGAAATAAAGAAAAAAAAGTTCATCCATATTTTCTCATGAGCTCTTGGTGACTTTCAGTAGCTATTTGAATTTGGGAATATTCTGAAGTTGTAGTGATACCAAAGTTGTGATGTACCTCCAGCAGAAATCTCTCATGTTGGGGTTCCTTCCATTGTGAACTTAGCTAAGGTCCTTGTTCTAGATCTCAATGTTCAAGACAAAGAAATATTGTTCACCCATATGTTGAGAGTGAAGCCTTCGCTTATAGGTGGAGTCATATTAATCACATAAACCTCAAAGTGGGTCTATTATTTTTCACTGAAGTATGACTTTTATTCTTACTACCATGTGTGGATTGTCATCATTTGCACATAGGCAGATATGACAGGAAAAAAATAAGATTGAGCATAAGATTAGAAATATGTACTCTAAGCTAAAACATTCTGTGGCAACCAGGAAAAGTCTTCTGCTGTATTAGAAACTATGATCAAAGGAACCATCGTTCTAAAATAAATGCTTACAGGAGAACTACAAATGTATGACTTTTGCTTGTCCTTTTTTGTTGATGTTGCTTACTTTGGGGTTTTTATTTGTTTATCTTTGACTAGCCCTAAAGTTTCATTAATATTTTTACTCTTTTGGTCCACATTTACCAAATAAATTTTCTTGGCATTTTATATTTTTTTTCCTCAGAGAAGGTACATGATTTTTTTTTTAAATATTTTTGGTATTTTTAAGATAAAGGAGGACAGTGGCTCTTTCTGTATTTTGTAATATATTAATTTATGGTAGCCTTTCTTTTGATTATCTCACATGCCCACTTATTTTCTAATTTCGTATTCACTAAATAATATAATTCATAAAGTAAATGTGATGCATACTTAAATATGATAGTCTGTTGTACCATGAATGCGAAGTATTTACATTGCTTTATGTTTAATTGTATTTCAGTCCTCACATTTTATAAAAGTAAAATTTTATCATTGATCAGTTGCTCTTAAATGGAAATGCATGAAATCTGCCTCCCATTTAGTCTCAGAAACATATTCTTAAGTTTTATATTTTTAATTTTAATTAAGAGAGATCTAAATAGTACTCAGTTTGGGAGGGGCAGTGGGGTTTGTCAACTACACTAAACTCATCATCATTTACATTAAAATTCTAGGATAGAACAGTATGTTTTCACAAATGGGTTTGATCCAGTTACTGTTTTGATTTTGTGTTTACTGACATACAAGGTTAACATTCTTATATCTGGAAGGTCTCAAATTTTTCTTTCCCCTACATGTTAGGTTATTAAGTAATTTATGGCTATGTCTATCTTTCTCTCAATTTGTTAGGTAATTAAAGTTTTCCTGTAGAAAAATCATCTGTTTGGTTAGTGAAGGACTCTGAACCAGGGCAGCAAACAGCAGACAGGCTTCATTCAGATTTCAGAGATTTCTGAAATAGCCAATGCCTACTGTTATCTACCATTACAATTTTTTCACTGGAAACATATATAATATAACATTTACAAAATTATGTACTACATACAATATGGGTAAAACAATATAAGCCAATTATGCATAAATGCAATTTACTGTATTTTAAATTTGGAATATAATATGAATATTTAAAACATTGATCTCTGCTAGACTTATCATGATGAGGAGCTGATATTTAAAACACTCTTCTGGAAGATGGAGTTCCTGTCTTGTTCTTGGTTTAATTATTCTTTTTACAAGCAGATTGCCACTGCTGACAGGGATTACCTGAAGTGCCTCTCTCTAGGCTGTTGGAGATGGTGGAGGTTGTTTATAAGCTCAGTCTGTGAGAAACTCATTTGATTTTAGCCTCTCATTATGGGGTTTATTGCCCTGAGTTTCCATTGGATTCATTCATTCCTTTTTTTCCTACTCTTTATGTTATTAATTTGTTATTTTTCTGTTAATCTACCTGTTCTCCAACCTTCTGGCAATTACTTTTCTTATATATCACTTATTCTTATTTTTCCAAATTGTATAGAGTTTATATTTTCCTGTCTATTGCTGTGGGGCTTGGAATGACTGATTTTTCTTTAGCTTCTTTGCTAAGATTATAGTATCTCATTTTCTCACTAACTAGAAACACACACAAAATCTTTACTGTTATCTTCTTCATATATATGAATATGTATACAGTACATATGTGGTATTATTTTTGGATAACTTTCTGAAAGACTTAAGAACAAAAAATATCTGTCTTAGTTGGATGTCACTCTTATGCTTTAGAATTAGAAGAAATATCATTATGAAATTTTTTTGGGTTTTTTTTGACAGAAAATTCATCAGAAGAAAGCTATGAACTGGAGTTTACAACTATATAAGCAGAATACTAATTGTTACCCTATTTTCCCTTTTAATATGTAGAAGCCATTACAAAGTTCAATTACATCTTTCTCTTATAAGATTAAAAGTTTTAAAGACACATAAGGACATTGTATTAAGTGAGCCAACAAGGCTTCATCCATGGTAAAAGTTTGCTCTTTAGGAAGGAATTAAAGAGATCTTTAAGCACAATTACCATTTTAAAGACCACTGAACATCTTACCAAGTGTATTGTGGTCTGCATCAACATTAATTATTACAGTATTTTTGCCATAATTATCTGAAATTTTTCTTGGTACTACTTTGTCTTTCCTCCTAGTTTTGCCTTTTTTGCCACAGTAAATGTTTTAAATTACTTTTCATATGGGGAAAATATGTAAGAACATTTGCAAGTCATAATATCAGTCTATAATTTCCTATCATGCTATACCCATTGTATTCTGTGCTGTTAGTGTAAACTTCCTAATCACCTAGCTATGGTACATCCTTATACTTGAGATTTCAAGGTGTTCTGGGAATTTCTCTAGCAATTTTCTATCTCTTAAGCATCTCAAACTCTCTCTCTCTATTGGAATATTGTTACCATTCTTCAAATATACTACTATTTCTCTTACATTAATTTATGTGGAATTCTTTGTCATTACACCCAGTTTCAAAACTGACTCCATAATATTCAATAATAGGTATACGAATGGAAAAATGAGACCTTTTGAAATTATTCCAGAAATTGGGGGAGGGGGCATAAAGGAGAATAATGGAGGGTGTAAATTCAACTATGATATATTGTAAGACTTTTGTAAATGTACCCCCAGTGCTAAAATAACAAAAATGAATTATAAAAAAACCTGATACCATTTCCCTCTGTTTCTCATTATTTTTACAGCAAAATATATTATATAATACAGTTAAATAGGTATTTTGTACAGAATATAAAGTCTTATTACTTTTTAAAGAGAAAGGTTGTTTATTGGAAATAGTTACCTATTGCTAAGACAAAACATTAAGTTTACTTTTAAAATCGTATTAGATACTATTCTTTGGAAACTTCCTGTATATATATATCAGCAGATGGGAATTGAAGACTTTCCACATAACTGTGCCATGTCATGCTTTGAACTCACTCTAATGCAGGCTCCACACCCAAAAACACCACAGTATGGTACTGTTAAAAGTCAATTTACATTCAACTGACTCCAAAATTAAGGATTTTTACTTTTTATTCTTAAAAAGAAAGATCAAAAACCATTCTGATTTATAGAAACAATATATTAATTATTCAAGGTTATTAATCATTAAGTTTCTGAGAAGTGTATTAAAAATATTTTGCCAATCCTTAGAAAGATTGGTAAGGATTTAAACTGTTTATACCTATTTAATGGAATATATTCACAAAGTGCTGAACAATTTAAGTCTAAATTTATTTTGAAACACAATATTGTTTATGTAATTTTAGTTTTACTATACAATTATTAATATTTATTTCTAAATACTGATTAAAAATTATATGTGGTTTAGTGTATAGAATGCTATTTTGTTGTATGGAATTAACAGAATAAGTGATTTATCTATTATGGAATGAATAAATCAAACTATTTAACATAAACATTATCTCACATACTTATTTTTGTGATTGATTAGAACACTTCAAATCTACTATCTTAGCATTTCAATATGCAGTATGATGTTACTAACTCCAGTCACTATAATATATAATAGATTTCCTTTCTGTTTTTCTTTTTTCCCTTTATTGTTGTGCTGAGTGGGGGTACATTGTGGTATTTATAAAGGTTTTTACAGTGTATCAAATATATCATGCTTGAATTCCCCCCACTCCACAGCTCTCCTTTATCCCTCTTCCCCCATTCCTCAAACAGTTTCAACAGATATCATTTTGCATTTACATACATGTGCATTTTTTTTTTTGCATCTTATTCACCCTCCTATCCCCTTTTCCCTGTTTCTCTGCCACCTCTCCACTCCCACTGATGCAAAAACCACCTCCTCAACTGCCCTGGGCAGAACCTGTTCCACCTTCTTGTTCTCCTATTTTGTAGGGAAAAAAAGGTAAAAGATAAAAAGAAAGACAGGATGGTTTTGCTAGTTTGAGATAAAGGTAGCTTCTTTTTTTCTAGTCTTTGAGACTGAAGAGTCTGACACTTGAATCATGCCCTGGTCCTTTTCATTTTTTTTTTCTTTGTTTTTCAGATAGGGTCTCTTGCTTTTTCCTACATTGACCTCAGACTTTGATCCTCCTATCTCTGCCTCCCTAAGTAACTGGAACCACAGGTGTGTGACACCATATCCAGCTTGTTTTCTGAGATAGGATTATATTAACTTTTGTCTGGACTGGCCTCCAACTGCCTAGTGAGTAGTTCTGATTACATGACTGTACCACCACTCCTGGCTACAATAGATGTCTTGAACTTACTCTTCCTGTCTAACTGAAAATTGTGTACTTTGACCAAAATCTCTTCAATTTCCCCAACCCACAGTCCTAATTTTTCTCTCCTATCTGAAAGACTGTAGCAGAACTAGTCTACCTTGTGGGCCTGCTTTTCTGGGTGACAGCACCAGTGTGGAATAAGAGGCACCCATAGAGTGGAATGGATAAACCAAACTATGCTGAAGCCCAGGCGTCTTTATGCATGGAGGACAACAGCTCTGGAATTAGGGGCAGAAACAACACTGTTGCTTGGGTTGCAGACTCTCTCACTGCCATGTTCATAACAGCATATAAGGCAATCTATGGTAGACAACTAGTACCTGAGCTAGTACCAGCACCCTCATTGCCGTATTGGTAACAGTATGCAAGGTGCAAATGCTTGTAAAGTCATGAGGGAGGGCAGAAACCACCTGTCTATGACAACTGAGCAGAAGATCAGACTGTGAGTAGGCACAGCCAGCACTTGGCTGCCGGTCCTGAGTACAGACTAACTTAGTATGGCAATAGCTTTGACTCCTGAGGTGTAGGGTGGTCACTGAAGCCACAGAGTACAGGCCTGGACTGTGCACATTCAAGAAGTGTACATGGCTTCAAGATCTGGCATGCACAGGATTAGAAAGTGGCTTCTTTTCTAAAATGGCTCTATGCAGACTCTCTGAGGGGGAAATGGTAGTGAAGGAAATGCATCCACACCTCCTTCACTATGGAACAAGACATATGGCCTGAGGCCCAGAGATCTTTGAATAAATATGCACATTTGCATATCAACACAAACAAAACGCTGCAAAGTGGCACATATAGTCACTCATAGAAACCTTTATTTTCCTTCAAAACAAAATAAGAATTTCTGCCCTAGGACCAAACATATATCATATATGTAATTATCAAAATTATCTAAAACAAAATAAAACAAGAAAAGTACAATTATCGTCACCTTAAGTTTCTATAAAGTCATTAAAAATTATTCAAATAGTTTAATTTTTCAATATAATGATAAAATCAAAAGACGTAGGAACATTACATTCATAGGCAATCATTTTAAAATGGTGTAAAAACAGACTTATTTAGAAATTTTTATTACTTAGAATGTGATTATGGTACATTATCTTATGGAAACAAACATGTTCATATTACCTATTTTGTTAGAATTTTATACCACATCATAAAATCACTTTCTAATGCACTTGCTGTGATAAAGGTGATGGACATAATGGATTCTACATAGAATCGTGGATGACTAGCAATTAAAGAATTTTGCAATAAGAAGATTTGCTACTGTATTATTATACTAATTTTGCAGTTAACTTTCAAAAGCAATGAAATTTGGCTTCTATTTTTATTGTCACACAAACAAATGTACTTAGGAAATACACTCTATCTTCCTCCTTAGCTACTACTTACCAACTTTAAACGTTAATTTCTAGCAATTAAAATCATTTAGAATTAGCTGTCTTCCAGTGGATTGAATTATGTTCAAACTACTATAAATTTGACTACTAAAATGTATGATGCTCCTGACAAGCATTACAAGACTAAAGGTAAATACGAAACTAAATAAAAACATTCTTTGTTCTGTTCCTCCAAACCACAGAAATATGAAGTATATGAAACCTCTAAAAGAAATTTTGATCTAATTTTATTCTTGGCATTGAATCAATCATATCTGTAAGTATAAAGGCTGCTGTAATAGGTATTTTATTGTTAAACATGACCAGCTCCCAAGATTCTATTAGCAGAAATAATATCATTAAATTCATATTTAGCTGATAGTCATTTTACTGAGGCACAAGTATTCATTATTTTATTTGTTCATAGTGTTAATAATTTATTTTCTGAATGTGCAATTTAGCCAAATTGAAGAGACATATTTCAGCACATCTGCTTCAGATGATAATTAATAATGTTTTTAAAAATCTAGATGATTTTCACTTTACTAATTTGAATTATTAAGATACAGTTTTTCACATTATAAAAGCAAGGTCTTAAAAACTGGAATATTACATTATTAGAAGTGATTACAAAAATAGAGTATTTTACCTCTTTTAGATCCTGAAAATGTATTTTCAAACACTAGTACCTTCCACCTAAGGTATATCATCTACCTACCTATCTGTTTGTCATCTATTTCTTTCTCTATCTCTCTCTGTATTTTTCTACCAGTCTCAATACCATATGTCTAAACCAACTTCCTAAAATGAGATGCCAATAATCAATTCTATGAGCTAAAGAAAAATATAATAATATTAATGTCATTATTAATTGAAGAGGCACTCCTTTGATATTTAATGTTGATTTAAACTAGAAGAATTAATCTCTTAAATAGAACTTTCCCTTTTAATAATGTGTGTTATGTTCTTAGTTGAGTGATCAGAACCAAAATGATTCCTAAGGTTAAAAAAACGTTGTTTCATCCTTGAAAATATCTGGAAAATAGAGGAGATGAGGAAAACAACTTAGCCTCAGACAGAGGTAAATGTGACCTAAATAAGAGAAAAGTATTAGTCTGCTTTGGATATTAGGCCCAGGTAATTTTTACCTATTTCTATTATCTAACAAGTAGCTGCCTATTTGTACCTACATACATCAGTCATGATTTACAACCTTAACCCAATAATTAAGTAAAAGGATGTGCCCAGATAAAAATATAACCTTGTGACCTGGTCTTACTTAAATTCCTTCCTGCAACTTTTAGGGGCCCTCAGTGCTGAGTGGATGATCTAATAATTCCTTTGTCCAGATAACTTTCCTATGGTTTTAAATCCTCTCCTGACCTGTGGCTGATGGACTTGTCTCAAGGTATTTTGAGACTACAGAGGTTCTTAGAAAGTTAACCTGCACGTGTCTTACTTTCAAGTTATATGAACATGTTTGTGTCTTTGACATTTTCCTTCTAAAATGAGCCACCCTTGATACTGTGTGAGGGAAATACCACTATGTAATCTCCTTTCTACTGCATTCTTCTATTTATAGACTTTGCACTTGCAATTGCATGTCTTCTGTATCACAATTTGCTTTTGTCTTTTTGTACTGAGTCATCCCTACAAGAAAGTGAATGAGTTATAATATTATCCAAGTTAAAACAAAGCAGAAAAACTCATGTGATAATCATGTATTTCAGGGACTCTCCACTATTCTTTTAAAAGTAAAACAACTTTTTTTACTTTATGAGGAAAAAGTGAGTGCATAATCTGTAAGCTGCCATTTCACTGTCTACCTTTCCTTTCTCTTATGAGCAGACTCCAGTGTAAGGGCATCATTTTCTCTGCTTTCCTTCTCTCCCATGGTCTCTTTTGTGTACTCTGCTCATGATTCTTACATCAAAATTGTGGCACATTCCACAACCCACAATATTTCCTCCACACAATACACTTCCCTAGGTAACTTTATTTATTCTTATGACCATAAATACAATAGAAATTATTCATAAATACCAATTTATTTGTTTTAGAACTTTCCCTAAACTGTCAACTTGTGTGAGTACTCCACATAGATGTACAGCTTATAGCTTTAAAATATCCTCATGTTTTCATATGAATAACAAGTTATTACTTTAGCTGCTCAATTAAACAATGGTGAAGTCATCTTTGACTAGTGTTTTTCTCCACTAAATAATTCATCACGAAATACTGATAAATCCATTTTCAGAATATATCCAGAATCTGATATTTCACCATACCCATCATGTTCCAAGCTATCATCTGAGCTATTGTGATATCTTCTGATTGCCTACACTCCTCTTACACACACACAGACACACACACAATATTCTATGTCTTACCTACAATAGGTATTTTCCACATGACAGTGAAAGGGATTACTGGCAGACCACAGCACATCTCTGTTAAAATCTCTAATGCTTTTCCATCTCTAAGAAAATAAACTTCAAGGTTCATACTGTGCACTGGCTCCATGATACTACTGAAATTGTTTCTCTCCTTACCCTAATTGGTCCACTTATACTACACCAGTCACACAGACTTCTCAAACTTACTAAATACACAAACACTCTAGGGATTTTTATTTCTGTTATTACTTCAAAGGTCATCCAACCTGAGAAAACCCTCATGACTCAGATCTTCAATTCTTTCAGATCTTTGTTCAAATGGTATCTTTCAGAGATGTCATTCTTTCTTGAGTACTGAAGAGTCTTTTGAACATAGGACTTCCTGCATTCTCTGATCTGTTACGTTTGTTTGGTTACTTATTGTTTGCCCTTTCCTACCAGGTGAATAAGGGAAAAATTTTGTTCTTTTCAGTTTTTCTAAAGAAGTTCTTGTATGTAGAAACATTCTATAAAAATATTTAAACAGATTGAACAAATGTGGATTAAAACAAAGCCAAAACTATGTATTAAGATAAGGTTGGAGATTTTATAAGTGAGAGAACCAAATAATGGAATAATAGAGCAATGCATTGGATAAATAGAATAATGGATAAATAAACATTGTCTTAGGGTGCATTTTGCATGCCAGCCTGGATCCTATAGACCTGACTCTTGGTACTCTAATATCTGGGTATAGTGAATGTGTTTGTGTGTGTGTGTGTGTGTGTGTGTGTGTGTGTGTGTGTTTTGCTGGGGATTGAAATCAGGGCCTTGTACATGCTAGGCAAACACTCAATCACTTAAGCTATGCTCACAGCAGTTTTTTCTTTGGATACAGGGTACTGCTGCTATATCTCCTCAGGACAGACTTGAATTTAAAATCCTCATGCCCCTACTTCCTAGTAGCTTCGATTATAAGCAGGTGTCACCATGCTTGGCTACCTATAGCAAAATCTGTATCAATCATCAATTGAAGAGTCATTTAAGGAATTTATCAAGTTGGAAGATATACTTACAGAAGTCAGTACTGTGAAGTATCTTATTTAAAATTATGATTTTAGATTAAAGACAATAATTTTAATGTGACCATCATAGTACCCAATGTATAATGAAGCTACATGACTTACCCTCAAGCAAGCAGTCTAGAAATCTAGTTAATTAAGTTACCTATTTTATTAAATATCTAAATTTTAATTATGTACTCCTATATTTATAAAAGCATTATAGTTGATAAGGTACATGAAGTAACATCACTTTACACATACACTGAAAATTTCAGGAAAAAAAGAGAATTATGCTACTGTTGCAAGTATTTTCATTCATAATTATTAGTTTACATGCACACATACAAGGAAGGGAGTTTAATGTACACTACACATACAAGTGAATAGGCTGGTGGAGTGGCTCAGTGGTAGGACACCTGCCTAGCAAGCATGAGGCCCTGAGTTCAAACCCCAGAGCTGCCAAAAAAAAAGTAAAGAAAAATTTGATATTCAACAGAACTAGGAACTAGTCTCATTTTCAAACTATAAACTATTTAAACTAGCTTTTAACTTCACTGTCATTTGAATAAAACCAGGGACAATGCATTCTCATGCATGTTACACAGTGGTCAAATTTCTCCATATGTGGGTAAAACATTCTAACAACAGAAACAAACAAGCCTTTTTTTTACCTATGGGGTTATGACTGGACAATAGGCACTTGTATTTCCTAGATCCTAAGTTGAACTGGGGCAGGATATAAAGAAAATAGGAAAATTTGGGTGACAATTCACACTTCGGTGGCTTGTTGTGGTCAGTTAGTATTAAGACTAGTTCAGTGTTAGGAGCTTTGTCATAGGAGACCTGTTGTGAATCAAGAAAACAGTTAGCCAGCTTGAAGCTGACCTTCAGGCAAAATGTGGTAAGAAAGTGTAGTGAAATAACAGGCATGATTCCAGTAGCAAATTATCACTGAACTATAAATAGTGAAAAGGCATAAAAAATATAAGGCATAATATACAAAAGTCAGGTGAAGAAAACATATCAAAACATTGCATCAGAACAAAAATCATACAGTAGAAGAGATCAGTGAACACATGTCTTCTCAAGAACTAGAAGAAAAAAATATATACATATGTAGACATATGCACATAGATATGTATATTACCTTTATGAAAAAAGTTAAAAATTCAAAGAAGAAATCAAGATGCTCAAAGAAAATATCACATTTGCCATTGTTTTAAAAGATGGCAGAATACCAACACCAAACATTACTATATGATAAATTAAGCAAAGAAAGCACAGCAAAAGATCAAAATAATGACAATTTAACTTGTGACCAAATGTACTTCACTTTAAGAGAGTGGTGATGATGAATGATTGGTAAATGTGATCTATCATTGTCAATAGTAATAGCACAAATGAAATACACATGGTATCCAACCTGATAGACTTCAAAATACATCTCAAAATATCTAACATTTATTTCTGATTTAAAAAATAAAATAGGACAAAGGATTATGTATTAACATATACATATACATCAATATAAAAATAGTTTGAAGGAGGACATTCTGGTTACTTCTCAGATCTAGTCAAAAATATTAGGTATTCTACCTATCCCCATTCCTCCCATATGTACTCTCCCCTTAGCGTGTGACCCAAGTCCTACAACATTGCTTTATTTGCCCTAGATCTAAAGTCTGCATATGAGGGAGAACATATGATTTTTGGTCTTCTGAGCCTGGCTAACCTCACTCAGAATGATGTTCTCCAGTTCCATCCATTTACTTGCAAATGATAAGATTTCATTCTTCTTCATGACTGAGTAAAATTCCATTGAAACCCAAAACATGAAAGTGTTTGATGTCCCCACTGCAAAGGAACTAACACAGAAACCTTAAAGCAATGGGGGGGATCAGGAACTACTGAAAAGGTCAAGTAGAGATGAAATAACTTGGGTTGTAACACATGTGTACATGGAAGCAATGCTAGGAATCTCTCTGTATAGCTATCCTTATCTCAACTATCAAAAATGTTTCGTCTTTCTTATTGCTTATACTTTCTCTTCAACAAAATTAGAGATAAGGGCAAAACAGGTTCTGCCTGAAAGCGAGGGGGGGTGGGGGGGAGAGGGAGTAGGAGGGGGCAGGGGTGAGAAATGGCCCAAACAATGTATGTACATGTGAATAAATGAATAAAAAAATTTAAAAAATATTAGGCATTACCACATCATTTTTTATATTTCTGGAAACATTAGCTTAAGTAAACACAAAAATTACAAAGAATGTGATCAGGAAAACAGAAATCATCTTCATATATGGTTTTGCTCTTTTTTGTTTTTTTATTGGTATGTGGGGGGTACATTGTGGCATTTATTCTTACAATATGCTCTTACAATATTCTTACAAATATTTTTTCAATATATCATATTTTAATTCACCCTCTTCCCCCATTCTACTTTATCCCCTACCACCACTTCTGGAACAGTTTCAACAGGTATCACTTTTGCATTTACATACATGTGTACACAGAATTTGCACCATATTCACACTCCTACACCCTTTCTCCAGCACCTACCTCCTCTCACCAGTAACAACCACATGCAGGACCTGTTCTGCTATCATGTTCTCCAATTTTGTACATAAAAAAATGCATTTTTTTCTTGTTTAAAACACCTACACTGGGAATTTTCTTGTGAAATTTCCATATATATATATATATATACATATATATGGAGGCTGTGAGCAGCCTCTTAAGACCAAAATTATTATGCAAAGAACTTTCCATTCCCCCTACATCATAAGGATTTTTTAAAAGTTCTACTTTCCTTCAACTATTGGAATTTTACTTTATCTCTTTAGATTGGATCGAGAATGGTTGTCTTAGAAATCACAGTTTCTTAACTTTGTACTTCCTACACATAAGTAATATTAAACCAATCCATGTAAAATGTAGAAATTTAAAAACAATAGAGATCCATTTACCCATGCATTATAATCTCACAAGGAAAGATATATACTCTAAATATTCACTTAGATAAAAAAGAAGGTTCAGAGGAAAATATTCTTTAATATTTACCCTAATTATCATCATCTCAATGTTCCTCATTGTTCCTGAATTAATGGTTTCCATCGCATACTAGTTCCCTTTAGTCCATAAAACTTCCTTTACCATTTCTTATAGTGCACACCTATGAGTGATGAGTCATAGTTTGATTTAATCAGAAAAGTTTAGTTTATATATCAGCTTTATGGATATTTTCACCAGATGTAGATTTGTTTTCTTCCAGAACTATGTAGGTGTTGTATTGCTGTTTTCTATTTCAATAGTTTCTAATGAGAAATCTACGCTCATTCAAACTATTGTTCCCCATGGTAAACAATCCTTTTCTTTTTGTGGGTATTTCACAATGTTCTATTTAAATTTGATTTTCAGCAACTTGTCTGAGATGTAATAGGCATAGAAGTCATCTTCCTATTCACCCTTTTTGACTTTATCAAGCATCTAGAATCTGTAATTTGATGTACTTTGCTAAATTTGAGAAATGTCTGACACTTGCTTTTCAAATTTTTATTCTTTCTAATATACTAATATTTTCTTAGAGCATTTCAAGTAAGATTTGCATATAAGGGAGATTTTTATTTCTTATTTTCTTATTTTGTATCAGATTATTGTATTGATATAAATGAACTGGAGAATTTTGGACTCTTTTCTAGTCTTTAGAACATTATATGTAAATTGGCATTCTTTTATTTGGAAAATTTCTCCAATGAAAAAGCCTTTGAGGGACAAATGGCCCAAACAGTGTATGCACATATGAATAAATAAATTTTAAAAAAGCCATCTCATCCTGGACTGTGTAAAAGCTTAATATTCCAACATAAAGATTCAAAAAGAGATTCTATTTATCACATTTTATGCTTCTTGTATTAAACATATTGGGATATTTTGTTTTAGTTGACCAAAGCAAATATGCTTCATTTCATCTAATAGTTTAAGCTTACAGACATAAAATCCTTTAAAACATGTTCTTATTAACTTTTAAGGTTTATAGATATTGAGGTAATGCTTTCTTTTACTTTCCTTATATTAACAATGGTGCTTTATCTATTTTTCTGTGTCAATCTTTCTAGAAGCTTATCAGATACTGCTTATAATATGTCTAACAATGTAGCATTATTCACATTGTACACAATTCAAGAAATGCAAGTACTGAAAAGATCAATAATTTCCCAAGGTCAAATTGATAGTAAATATGGAGTCTGAATTAAAATCCAGGTATTATGACTAAGTAATGTGGTTCCTCTTACTCATCACCTTTTAAGATCTCTCATTATGAAAATATTATAGGAATGTTTCAGGTTGCATTTATTCATACAAACAATTTAAAAAGAAAATGTAAGCAAAATTTAACACAACTCTTTAAGTGCTTTGTGTATAGATATAAATTAAAGGTTATATCATTTACAAGCATATTCTTCTTTTGAGAAACATACAAATGATATTAATTTATATATTTAAGAGAAATGCTAAAACTTAGAATGGCCCATTAACTAATTATCACATATTTCTAATCTATTCATCTCCTTTTCCTTCAGCTATTGAAATATCCACATTAGTTAAAAGAGTTAATGATTTTCAGTTAATAATTTAAAGTCATGTGGAAACATTCCTCAAATTCAGTTTGAGTAAATGTTGCATTAACTAAAATGTATTACACCCTAATATTTATATTAACTTATAGATTACATCTCATTGTTTATTTTCCAATTGTAAATAAATCATCTTTAATAATCTTTAATAATAATATGGGTATGCCCTTCAGTTATAGGCTGCATTTTTCTTCCATTTGTCATTTATATCCCTAGTCTTTTCCTACTAATTCCTTTTTTGAAAAATTTCTTTTTCTTAACCAGTTTATATCTTTTTTCTGGTGTGCCCTAAGTTTTATTAATGACAGATGTAAATTATAATTCTGACAGTTCCTGTTAGTTTAAAGTGGCCTTAATTTCTAGAAGATATTTCACTGAGCTGAGCACATAATTATCATATATATAAGCAGAGTCTTAGACATTGTAGAACAGCTTTACTTTTTACCTGATTCTTCAATATACAAAACAAGTCAGAGGAGGAAAAATATAGAAGGAAGTAATCCAACATTCTGAGAAGGTCTTTAGATATTTTGAAAGGGTCAACTGGTAAGAATAGTAATAAAAATACATGGTGATCTTTTGCCTTAGGAAATGTATAATCTCAAATGGAAAGCTATATATTTTGCAATAAGGCTCAAAAAGAAGCAGAGTGCATGAGTGCCATTGAGATTTGGACTTAGCAATAGAAAGAAGACAGAATGGAAGCAATAAAATTTTAACCACAATTTAGAGGAAAATACAACAAGATAGGAAACCTGTGATAGAACAATTTACTTTCTTAAACTGAGCTTCTTATAAAGGAAAATAGAACATATTTGAGAGATTTCTTTGCAGCAGATAGTAGAATCAGGTATGGATTATAGATATGAAGGATTTCTAAAATTATATATTTCGGTCATACAATAAAAGAAAGTAATAGTTTGTACTCAAATTAGGAATTAAGTGTTTGGTTTATCCCTCCAAACATAGCAGCATGATCTTATAAGGGAGAAATGCCTGGGAAATAAATAATGAAACATGAACAAAAATATATTTTATAAACATAAAATAAGAATTAGCATAATTGAACTCTTGGTATGCTTAAGCACTTCCCACAAAGGTAAATGTGGGAAAAGTTGAGAAGCTTGCAGCCATTTCATGACTTTTTCTTCTATCTAAGTTTAATCAAAGGAGAATAGTAGCTAAGTTAATTTAAGGAAGATTATCCTGACAATATCTCCTGAAAAACCTCAAATACATATATGTATAAATGCATAAAACAACTACCTGTATGTCATTTGTTTTAATGTGATCATTTTAGATAATCAAAGAGCAAGATCTAAGGGTTAATATGGAAACCAAACTACCAAAGAGTAGAATTTTTTCCTAATGGAAGAAAGATAGACTTTTTAGAAAAGAATTGTGTTTCTGCCTGCTTTTATTAACGTTTTAATTTAAAATTAAAAATTGTATATGTAACATTGAGCATGTTAGATATTTTGATTTTAATTTGTTTCATATATTTATAATAACTGTATGAGTATCTTAGGTACCCTACACTTATATAACCATATCTATTTCAGTGTTGTATATTTACCTGACATGAGGTTGAAACACAGGATTGAAATATTTGTACAACCACACAAGTGAATGTAGAAGAAATGGGAATAACACAGTAATGAAAAATCAAAGAGAAACAGAACCATATTAATCTAACTAAAAAGGCAGAATGTATTAAAGATTAAGTTCAGAATTTATTATCATGGTTTCAGAATTTATTATCTAGTTTCTGGGCTCATTTCTAGCATTAAGCAGGCACTCCATAAATATTTTTTGTATTGAATTGTTTTTTATTGTTGTGCTGAGTGGGGGTACATTGTAGCATTTACAAAAGTTCTTACAATATATCAAATATATCATACTTGAATTCACCCCCTTCACCATTCTCCTATATCGCCCCTCCCCCCATTCCTGGAATAGTTTCAACAGTTACCATTTTTTCATCAATATACATGTGTTTGCCATTTCCACCAGTACCAACCCCTACAGACATGACCTGTTCTGCCCTTCTTTTCAATGATTTTGTATAAGGAAAAAAATGATACTTTTGCTTGTTTAAAATAGCTACATCAATAAATATTTTTAAGTAGAAAAAAAGAATATAAATTAACATAAATACCTTAAAATGGAAGAGTGAATTACATATTTGACTGAATTACAACATATTATCAATGCTTAATTACATTGATCTACAAATACTTATCTAGACATTACTTACCTGCTTCCATTGCTAGATTCTTGGTTTTATACAATGCAAAGACCATGTATCACAGGGATAAAAGATAATGCTACCAATGGCTTCTTGGGAAATTTTCTGGAAATGCTCATGAAAATCTGCAATGAGTAGAGAGAGAATATTTTTGCACAATGCTCATTGGGAATTCTTGGGGAGCAAAAGGTAAAACAAGCAAATGACTTGTATGTACTTGAATATCAGTTATAATCAGGGTGGAGATAGACAATCTGCCCGTGCAAATACTTTTTTGTTTTTCTGCTTCACCTTATTTAATATATTTGCTTTATAGTTAGGGTTGCTGTCTTGAAAAGATATCTTCATATCTGGCATCATATTTGCGTTTCAAGAAGTAAAAAGTGGGAAGAGAAAAGTGACATTGGATAATGGCCTATGACATAATCCTACCAACTCAATCAGTGACACAAAATGTTTTCAGGAAACAGAAAAAAATCAGACATTGCTAATATATTTTTATCATGATATACTAAAAGCCTGCCATCTCATCACTAAGGGAGGGAAATAATATTAAAACGTGGAATTTGGTGATTTATTTCCCTGATGTTAGGATGAGTTTATTGGTATAATAATTATATCCTGGATAATAATACCTTGAAGTAATTATTCAAAACACAAGCTAAATTCTTTTATTGTTCAACTTCAAATCGTAATATTTTTGTTTCTTGGTGGGACTAGGGTTTTAATTTAGGGCTTTGTATTTGCAAAGCAAATGCTCTAGCACTTGAGTCAGTCTCCAGTTCATTTTGTGCTGGTTATTTTGGAGATGAGGTCTCTTGAACTATCTGCCCAGGCTGGCCTGGAACTATGATCCTCCCAATCTCAGCCTCCCAACTAGCTAGGATTACAAGTGTGAGCCACTGTGACCTCCCTAAAATCTTAATTTTAATATTAGACTTGTCACTGTTTGACAATAGACACATTGTGTATTTTCTGAGACTTGCTCACCTGATCAATAACTTGGTTAAGCAGGTGGTAAGGGGAAATAATTCACCTACTGTACAGCTCATAGTTTTTTCAATAATAAAATAAATTTATAGTTTTAATAGTAAAAGATGAATGCAAAGGAAATAAAGCATTTGGAATTTGGAGAAATACTATGCTAAAATGTGCAAGATTTTGAGAGTTCAAAATATCATTTTGAAAGCAAATTATTACTTTGTTTACATTATGTAGGAAATGTCATCTCACTGCAGTTTTGACAGTAACTTATGAATTGTTACTGTTATTTAGTTAATTTTTGAAATATAATTATCTTTCAACACTACTGTGTTGATTGCAGCTTTTCTTTTCACTTAGACATTAGTCTGTAGCACTAAAATTATTTGTCTAGGTGTCAGTCTTTTTGTCCTGATGTTTCAAGAACAAATTTTGTGGAAAAACAATGGATTTGATAGATCTAAACAGAAACACTATGTCAGTAAACAATATTCACCATGGCTACTTCACTTTTGAGGACAGTGGTGAGTACCATGGATGTAACAGAAATATTTCTTGAAAATTTTTTATTGAATCTAAAATGTTCTTTTAAGCTTATATTTACATTTCCTGTTACAAATTTGCTAATGCAAAAATGTGCATATAAATGGGATCATATATTGTGTTTCATGTATTTATAAGTTGTGTAATGTTTACATTAGGTTAAACATATCTGTGTTCTCAAATATTTATCATTTCTTTGTGGCAAAAACTTCACAAATATTTTAATCTACTTTTTTAGTGTGTAGTAGTATTGTTATTTGTATGCACATTCTGTGCAATACCACACACAAAGTTCTGGCTGCTACATCACTCTAACTTACCACCCTTTCTAATCCTCCCCACCTCAGCCTCTGGTACCCACATTTCTACTCTTGGCTTCTGTGAGGTCAGCATTCTTAGATCTCAATATGAATGAGATGATGCAGTACCTCTGTTTCCTTATGTGGCTATAATAACCTCCAATGTCATCCATGCTATCACAAAAGATGGACCCATATGAACTGAGACAGAATGCAGGATTAGAGGGGAACTTTGTCATAATCATTCCGTGGGGGATTAATATGCAGAGTATAAAGAAATGAAAACATAAGCACCAGTATAGCAAATAATCCAGTCGACAAATGGACAAATGAACTAAGCACACTTATCAAAAGTAGTACAAATAGCCAAAAAATATTCAATATCCTTAGCTAAAAGAGAAATGCAAATCAAAATTTGGAGACTGTAGTCACCCCAGTCAGAATGGCTATAATCAAGAAAAACAACCATGCTGGCAAGAATGAGAGACAGGAAGGAAAGAGCTCTTATTTGCTGTTGATAGCAGTATAAATAGTCTAGCAACTATGGAAAACAACATAGAGGATCCTCAAAACAAACTCCCATGTTATCCAGTCATGCCACTTCTGGGCATAGAACTCCAAGAATCAAAGTGAGCTCATTATAGAGATATCTGCACATCCATGTTTAACACAGCACTATTCAGAATAGTCAAATTATGGTTGAACATCAATGGCTGAATGGGTAAAGAAAATGTAGTACATGTACACAATGGAGTTTTATTCAGACATGAAGAATAATGAAATTTTGCAGTTTGCTTGAAAATGGGTGTAACTAGAGATCATGTTTCCTGAAGTAAGTGAGCCCTGCAAGAACAATACCACATATTTTCTCTCATTTGTGAAAACTAAAAGAAAACAATGACAAACAAAAGCAAGGATAAGAAAAAAGAGAGGAGACTGATAGAGAGATGGAAGGGAAAGGGAAAAGAGAGCATTGGAGCACTGATCAGTGTACATTGCAAGCATTTGTGGACATGGCATGATGAAACCCCCTCACTGTGTAAAATTAACATATGGTAATAAAGTACGAAAAGATAGCATCCTTAAAAAGACATATGTATATATATTGATCAAAATTCAAAAACCAAATGACAAGCTTCATTCTTTCTTATGGCTGAGTAATATTCCTTGGTTTACCACATTTCTTTTTCTTTCTTTCTTTCTTTCTTCTTTCTTTCTTTCTTTCTTTCTTTCTTTCTTTCTTTCTTTCTTTCTTTCTTTCTTTCTTTCTTTCTTTCTTTCTTTCTTTCTTCTTTCTCTCTCTCTCTCTCTCTCTCTCTCTCTCTCTCTCTCTCTCTCTCTCTCTCTCTCTCTCTCTCTCTCTCTCCCTCTTCCTCCCTCCCTCCCTTCCTTCCTTCCTTTCTTTCTTTTTCTTTCTTTCCTTCTTTCCTTTCTTTCTGACATTATGATTTGAACTTAGAACCTCATGCTTGTTAGGAGCCACCTCCCCAGCTTTTTATATTCTTTAGTTATTTTTCACAAAGGGTCCTATCTGTTTTACTTGGAGATAGCCTCAGACTACTCTCTCCTACCTGTGCTGCCCTTGCAGCTGGGATTATAGACATTTGCCACTCTGCCTACCTTGACTGTTGAGATGGGGTCTTATTAAAATTTTTCTTGGACTGACCTCCATGATCCCATGATCCTCCCAAAATCTATATCCTTTTCTCTTTTTGTTAAGAGTCACATTTACTGAAATGAGGTGATATCTCATTGTTGTTTTGACTTACATTTCCTTAGTAGTTAGTAATAATGAGCATTTGTCACCCACCTATTGTCCATCTTTCATACATAATCATATGGAAACATAAGATTTCACCTAAAGGTAGAAAACCCAAAACATGAAAGCGTTTGACATCCCCAGTCCAGAGGAACTAATACAGAAACCTTAAAGCGACAGAGGTCAACATGAGAAGGGGATCAGGAACTAGTGTAAAGATAAGTTAGATATGAATCAACTTGGGTTGTAACACATTTGTACATGGAAGCAATGTTAGGAATCTCTCTGTATAGCTATCCTTAACTAGCAAAAACGCTTTGTCTTCCTTATTATGCTTGTGTCTTTTCTTCAACAAAATTAGAGATAAGGGCAGAACAGGTTCTGCCTGGAACTGAGGAGGGGAGGTGGGTAGGGGAGTCGGGAGCAGGGGAGAGAAGTGACCCAAACAGTGTACGCACATGTGAATAAATGAATTAAAAAAAAAAGATTTCACCTAAAGGGACAATCTAGAATCAATTCTGCAAGTTTCTAATACATTTTATTTTATGATAAAAACTCTTTACATCTCATTGGAAAGAGCTGAAATAATTACTGAATTTCTTTTGCAATTAGCTATACATACTTTCATTTATTCTTTCAAAGGATTTTAATGGTGTGCTTACTATGTATTAGACAAACATCATAAGTTCATAAAAACTGAAATGGTGAGATAGAACTCCAGCGTACCATGATAAAATTCCTAGGACCCAATCCTCATGGTCAACATCTCCTGAACACTGCCATACATGACCAGAATGGGAGTTTCAATGTTTTTGTAGTCACATCTAGGATATAAACGAGTGTCTCAACAGTAAGAAAATGGTATCAGTAGAATTTCATACTTTCTTTGGAATGTAACTGAAGCTTGAAATTAAGTTGGAGTTTTGAGGCTTTTATTCCTCATGAATAGGGAAGTTTCTACAAATATCTTGTGAATGGAAGTTATCAAGGTTCATGTTACTCTATTATTAAGCTCTTTATTTGGCAGGATTCTTCCACTAATTTTAATTCATGCATTTAAATATTTGTGCTTCATTTTGGCAGGTGTGTAGTTTTAGAAACAACCCAATACTTTTCAAAACTCCAGAATCACTTGGCACAACAATTAGCATTTCTCTTATATTTGAATTAGGAAAAGAACCTAGGACAACAATCGTATTTCTTTGTGAGTTCACAGGAAGGATTCCCAACAGGTATATGAAAAAAATGCTCCCTATCACTAATTATCAAGGAAATGCAAGTCAAGAGAGCTTGTCAGGTGTAAATGCAGCATCACGCTATTTGCTTTAAATTCTCAAAAATAAGCACCTGGGGCATGGCACCAGCAATACAGTGCTTTCCAAGCTTAAGGCCCTGAGTTCAATCCTTAGTCCTGCAAAAGAAATTAACAAATTTATAAAACAAGATTAAAGTTTAAGATTAAATTCTTAGGCAGAAATATATATTTTTAATAACTAAAAAGAGCAGAGGTGTTTTTGAAGCACTGTTAGTCTCATAAAACATGATTCCACAAACAGCATCTGAGATTCCTCTTACACTTATGTTTTTCATCTATTTTACTGCATTATACTACCTGGTTTTCTCTTTTAAATTTCTTTCTTCATCTCAATTTGAGTTTCTGACTTTAGCATTTATGTATGTATGTGAAATTGGCACAATGTCTATGAACTCTCTGTTAGAACTTTTCACAATAGGTTTTTCTAGTTGTCAGCAATAACAGTAAGTTTTTTTTCCAAATAGGCCATCAACACACCATACATTCATCAGTCTTCACAGCTTCCTAGGTCACATGTACAAAGAATGAATTTGTTAAACTCAGATTTTTCTCCATCAGAGGAAATTCTTCAGCCTTGTATCATAGGTGAAATCAGTTGCAACTTCATTTTCAGTCCACGACTCCAATTGTTGGCCAGTTATTCCAAAGCTAAGAAGAACAACAGCATTACAGGTTAATTTCTACCTCTTTTGTGAAAGTGTAAATTCCTCTCAAGAGGAAAGAGTTGGAGTGCTGTAAACAAAATTTGATGCTAATAGATAGCAACATATGAATAAAAAGTTTAAGGCACTGGTACCTGGAGGAATAAAACCTAAACCTGCAGAGGGATGTCTGTATGAGAAATTATTAAAGAAATGAAGTTATGGTGCTACTGTAACTCACAAAACAACAATGCTAAGTTTGGTCTGCATTCATGAGCCCCAGGCAAATCTTCAGGAATATGTTGGGCTGAAGTGTGGGACACTAACATCACTCCATACTCATGTATTTCTTCTATTTTTGTGTATGTTTGATGTAATTCTTTCAGATGTGTATTCACATACTGTTTAACATAACTAAAATTATGGCAAAATGTTTCTGATGTCTATTTGTTAAAAGAAACATATCCTTTCCTAACTGGATAATGAAACAAAATAATAAAATATTTGGTTGCTTTGGTGTTTTTGATGTTTCACTGTGGTCTGCATAGTCAACCTTATTTATATTATTTTCTAGTTCTCTTAATGCTTTAGCACAATTTCCATGAAAACATACTTTTCTATCTTTTAGATTATTGGTGAAAAAAATTATGAAATGATATCACCTATTAGTTACCTTGTAGATCAAGTTATCAATGTAATCTAGCTATTTTTTAAATCATGGCATATTTAAAATCAGTATGTGTTAGTTTAAAAAATTCAATAAAAATGATCTTCAAATAGCCATTGAGACTGGATCTCTTATAAGACTCACTATTTAGCCTCACCTGACCCTTATCTTCCACACTAATCAGGTGAATCATGTTTTCTTTTATCATCCTGAGTTTTGTAACCAGCAAGAGGACCTGGAGAGGTCTACCCCTTCTGGTCTCTCCATTATATGATATGTCAGAAAATGCATGTGGACAAACTGATCAGGAACAAGAATGTTCAGAAGAAACAATGATTTTTATTCTTGAGATTTGCAGAAATGAAAAGCATCTTGTCTCTAGGAAATATAGATCAGAGGTGCATCACTTGACCACAAACCTCCATCTGTGGGAAGGTGCCTACCAGTCCATGGCCACCTGTCTCAGCATAAATGAGTCTCCTAGAAAGATCATATTTTAAGATGAGAATCTGCTAGCTCACTGTATTGAAGTCCATCCTCTTCTACTGCCTTGCTTCTCACCTGATTGGCTTCTCTCCCATGTGGAACAGACCAAGCTTCCTTTCACATGGTAGTAGAACCATTGATTAGAAGCACTGAGGATCTTATAAACTACTGCTTAGGATCATGGCTACATGGCATAAAATAAACTAATAGTTTCTATTCAAATGTACTAATATAACTATATTCTACAAGCAATCATGTTCTCTTTGACAATATAAGCTTACATTTATCTAGCAAATTTAGTAACATTCCCAATAATGGGGGAAATAAATGAAAGAAAACCAGTATTATAAACTTGAGAAAATGTTTATGATACAAATTTTATTTCAATTACATTTTTCTTAGGTTTTTTGAGATAATAAAATAAAGAGATCATTAGGACTGCAAGTATCACTTTTACTAGTAAGTTGAGTTTGAAACAAAAATCAGTCTTTTATCTCTCTTATGCAAATACCAGAAGAGTAAAACAGCAGATTTATATATCCATTAAAGTGGATGATGCTGGGGTGTCTGGTAGAATTGTGAATTGAACTGCAAAGAATGAGTGTAAATAAGATTCTTGGGCTGTATCCCCACTTGAGTACCTGCACTTTCTCTTTATATCTTTGTTGCTTTCAGAAGACATTTAACACTCATTGCAGACAGTGTCTTATTTTCTACTCTAATTCCCATGTTCTCATTTTGGAACCAATCAGCTGGCTGAGGTCCTTTTGCTCCACTCAGCTAGAAATCAGGGCAGGTAAGGAGAAACTCTTCTAGTGCTACCAGTTCCATGTTCTTGAGTGCCCAAGGCCTAAGGGCTGTACTGGCAGACTCAGCTCTAAGGCCTGAGAGTTAGGGGCCTATTGCTCTAGGTTATTAAAGCCAGAGACATAAGTAGAATTCACTAAGGCTTTCACCCAGGGTTTTAACTGCCAGTAGATTGGCTATTATAATACTTCCAGCAGCAGTGGTCAGTAGGTGCAGACAACATTAAGCAGCAATGACCAGCACCTTCTAGTGATACAATTTCATATAGGCAAACAGTGTGAGGACTGTCAAATCTCTAGTGACAAAAAACCTAACAGTTTTGGTATCCCAAACACTTGACAGCAAGAAGGGTTCTGACACTCAGGCCCAGAATGTCGAAGAAATTTCAGGCTTGGTGGCTCTGGAACTCTTTGATTGACCAGGACCCTCAGTTTCTCATCTTCAGCTCTTTATAGCCCTTTCTCTCGCTTCTGGCCTTTGCTCCCATCATGTCTGCACAAGCTGTTCTCTGGAACTCTTTTTTTTTCTTTTATTCATATATACACACAATGTTTGGGTCATTTCTCCCCCCTTTCCCCCATCTCCTCCTTTACCCTCCCCTGTCTCCTCCCTTACCCTTCTCCACCCCCATCCCCTCCCTTACCCCCCCTAACCTCTCACCACCAGGCAGAAACTATTCTGCCCTTATCTCTAATTTTGTTGAAGAGAGAATATAAGCAGTAATAGGAAGGACCAAGGGATTTTGCTAGCTGAGATAAGGATAGCTGTACAGGGAGTTGACTCACATTGATTTCCTGTACATGTGTGTTACCTTCTAAGTCAATTCTTCTCAAAATAACCTTTTCTCTAGTTCCTGGTCCCCTTCTCCTATTGGCCTCAGTTGCTTTAAAGTATCTGCATTAGTTTCTCTGGATTGAGGACAACAAATGCTATCTAGGTTTTGGATGTCATACCTATCCTCATATCTCCCTTGTGTGCTCTTACTTTATCATGTGATCAGAGTCCAATCTCCTTGTTGTGTTTGCCCTTGATCTAATGTCCGCATATGAGGGAGAACATATGACTTTTGGTCTTTTGGGCAAGGCTAACCTCACTCAGAATCATGTTCTCCAGTTCCATCCATTTACCTGAGGAAGATAAAATTTCATTCTTCTTCACAGCTGCATAAAATTCCATTGTGTATAAATACCACATTTTCTTAATCTATAAATCAGTAGTGGGGCATCTTGGCTGCTTCCATAACTTGGCTATTGTGAATAGTGCCGCAATAAACATGGGTATGCAGGTACCTCTGGAGTAACCTGAATCACATTCTTTTGGGTATATCCCCAAGAGTGGTACTGCTGGATCATATAGTAGATCTATGTTTAGATTTTTAAGAAGCCTCCAAATTTTTTTCCAGAGTGGTTGTACTAGTTCACATTCCCACCAGCAGTGTAAGAGGGTTCCTTTTTCCCCACATCCTCACTAACACCTGTTGTTAGTGGTGTACCTAATGATGGCTATTCTAACAGGGGTGAGGTGGAATCATAGTGTGGTTTTAATTTGCATTTCCTTTATTGCTAGGAATGGTGAGCACTTTTTCATGTGTTTTTTTGGCCATTTGAATTTCTTCTTTTGAGAAAATTCTGTTTAGTTCACTTGCCCATTTCTTTATTGGTTCATTAATTTTGGGAGAATTTAGTTTTTTGAATTCCCTATATATTCTGGTTATCAGTCCTTTGTCTCATGTGTAGCTGGCAAATATTTTCTCCCACTCTGTGGGTGGTCTCTTCAGTTTAGGGACCATTTCTTTTGTTGAGCAGAAGATTTTTAGTTTTATGAAGTCCCATTTATCTATGCTATCTCTTAGTTGCTGAGCTGCTGGTGTTCCATTGAGAAAGTTCTTGCCTGTACCTATTAGTTCCAAAGTATTTCCTACTCTTTCCTGTACTAACTTTAGAGTTTGGGGTCAGATATTAAGATCCTTGATCCATTTTGAGTTAATATTGGTATAGGGTGATAAACATGGAGCTAGTTCCATTTTTTTTTGCAGAATGCTAACCAGTTTTCCCAGCAGTTTGTGTTGAAGAGGCTGTCTTTTCTCCATCATACATTTTTAGCACCTTTGTCAAAGATAAGTTGGTTGTAATTGTCTGGCTTCATATCCAGGTCCTCTACTGTGTCCACTGGTCTTCATGTCTGTTTTTGTGCCAATGCCATGCTGTTTTTATCATTATTGCTTTGTAATATAGTTTGAAGTCAGGTATTGTGATACCTCCAGCATTGTTCTTTTGACTGAGTTTTGCCTTGGCTATTCGTGGCCTCTTGTGTTTCCATATAAATTTCATGGTAGATTTTTCAATACCTTTGATGAATTTCATTGGGATTCTGATGGGAATTGCACTAAACATGTAGACATTTTTACTATGTTGATTCTACCAATCCATAAGCATGGGATATCTCTCCACTTTCTATAGTCTTACTCCATCTCTTTCTTCAGAAGTTTATAGTTTTCCTTATAGAGGTCGTTCACATCCTTTGTTAAGTTTACACATAGATATTTGATTTTTTTTAGGCTGTTATAAATGGAATTGTTATAATATATTCTTTCTCAGTTTGTTCATTATTAGTATATAGAAATGCTAATGATTTTTCTATGTTGATTTTATACCCTGCTACCATGCTATAGCTGTTGATGGTGTCTAAGAGATTTTGAGTAGAGTTTTTTTGATCTTTAAGGTATAGGATCATATCGTCTGCAAATAGGGATATTTTGACAGTTTCTTTACCTATTTGTATTCTTTTTATTCCTTTTTCTTGCCTAATTGCTCTGGCTAGGTATTCCAGTACTTTGTTGAATAGGGGTGGAGATAGTGTGCATCCTTGTCTCAGTCCTGATTTTGGAGGGAATGGTTTCATTTTTTCACCGTTAAGTATAATGGTGGCTGTAGGTTCGTCATATGTAGTTTTTATAATGTTGACATACATTCCTTTTATTCTTAGTTGTCTTAGAGCTTTTATCATGAAATGGTGTTGGATCTTATCAAAGGCTTTTTCTGCATCTCTTGAGATGATCATGTGGTTTTTGTCTTTGCTTCTATTAATGTGGTTTATTACAAGTATTGATTTTTGTATGTTGAACCACCCTTGCATCCCTGGGATGAGCCTACTTGGTCAAGGTGAATAATCTTTTTGATGTGTTGTTGAATTTGGTTTGCCATTATTTTATTGAAGATTTTTACATCAACGCTCATTAAGGAGACTGGCCTATAGTTCTTTTTGGAGGTGTCTTTTCCTGGGTTTGGGATAAGTGTAATACTGGATTCATAAAATGTGTTTGGCAGTTTTCCTTCCCTTTCTATTTCGTGGAACAGTTTAAGGAGGGTTGGTATCAGTTCTTCTTTAAAGGTCTGATAGAATTCAGCAGAGAATCCATCAGGTCCTGGACTTTTCTTTTTAGGGAGAGTCTTGATTGCTGCTTCAATTTCATTTTGTGTTATAGATCTATTCAGGTGATTAATTTCCTCTTGGTTCAGTTTTGGATGATCAGATGTATCTAGAAATCTGTCCATTTCTTTAAGATTTTCAAATTTATTTGAATATAGTTTCTTGAAGTAGTCTCTGATGATTTCCTGGACTTCCATGGTGTTTGTTGTTATCTCCCCTTTTGCATTCCTGATTCTACTAATTTGGGGTTTTTCTCTCTTCATTTTAGTCAGGTTTGCCAGAGGTCTATCAATCTTTATTTTTTCAAAGAACCAACTTTTTGTTTCATTAATTCTTTGTATGTTTTTTTTGGTTTCTATTTCATTGATTTCAGCTCTTATTTTTATTATTTCTCTCCTTCTATTTGTTTTGGGATTTGCTTGTGCTTGTTTTTCTAGGAGTTTGAGATGTATCATTAGGTCATTGATTTGGGATCTTTCAGTCTTTTTAATATATGCACTCATGGCTATAAACTTTCCTCTCAGGACTGCCTTTGGTGTGTCCCATAGGTTCCGGTAGGTTGTGTTTTCATTTTCATTGACTTTCAGGAACTTTTTAATTTCCTCTTTTATTTCATCAATGACCAATTGTTCATTAAGTAATGAGTTATTTAGTTTCCAGCTGTTTGCATGTTTTTTGTCTTTACTTTTGTTGTTGAGTTCTACTTTTACTGCATTGTGATCAGATAGTATGCATGGTGTAATTTCTATTTTCTTGTATTTGCTGAGACTTGCTTTGTACCCTAGGATATGATCTATTTTGGAGAAGGTTCCATGGGCTGCTGAGAAGAATGTATATTGTGTAGAAGTTGGATGAAATGTTCTGTAGACCTCAAGTAGGTCCATTTGATCTATTGTCTATTTTAGATCTTGGATATCCTCATTGATTTTTTGTTTGGATAACCCATCTATTGATGACAATGGGGTGTTAAAGTCTCCCACAACCACTGTGTTGGCGTTAATATATGCTTTTAGGTCTTTCAGGGTATGTTTGATGAAATTGGGTGCATTGACATTGGGTGCATACAGATTGATGATTATTATTTCCTTTTGGTCTATTTCCCCTTTTGTTAGTATGGAATGTCCTTCTTTATCTCGTTTGATCAATGTAGGTTTGAAGTCTACTTTGTCAAAGATAAGTATTGCTACTCCTGCTTGTTTTCGGGGGCCATTGGCTTGGTAAATCTTCTTCCAGCCTTTCATCCTAAGCCTATGCTTATTTCTCAGTGAGATGGGTCTCCTGTAAGCAACAAATTGTTGGATCTTCCTTTTTAATCCATTTTGTCAAGAGGTGTCTTTAGATAGGTGAATTAAGTCCATTAACATTAAGTGTTAGTACTGATAGGTATGTGGTGATTCATGTCTTTAGTTGTCTTAGTTGTTTGAAGGTTTGATTATGTGTACCTAAGTTGAGGTTACTCTCTACTTTCTTGCTTTTTCTTTTCCTGTGGTTTGGTGCTGCCTGTCTTTTCATGGTTAAGTTGGGTTTCTCTTTCTGTGTGCAGAATCCCTTGAAGAATCTTTTGTAATGGTGGCTTTGTTGTCACATATTGTTTTAGTTTCTGCTTGGTATATTTTAGATCTAGGATTTCTTTATTGATTTTTTGTTTGGATGACTTATCTATTGATGATAATAGGATGTTAAAGTCACCCACGACTACTGTGATAGAGTTAATATATGCTTTTTGGTCTTTCAGGGTACGTTAGATGAAATTGTATGCACTGACATTGGATGCATATATGTTGATAATTGCTATTTTCTTTTGGTCTATTTCCCCTTTTATTAGTATGGAATGTCCTTTATCTTGTTTGATCAATGTAGGTTTGAAGTCTACTTTGTCAGAGATAAGTATTGCTACTCCTGCCTATTTTGGGGGGCCATTGGCTTGGTAAATCTTCCAGTCTTTCATCCTAAACCTATGCTTATTTCTAATGGTGAGATGGGTCTCCTGTAAGATATAAGTTGTTGGAGCTTCCTTTTTAATCCAGTTCATCAAATGGTGCCTTTTGATAGGGGAATTAAGTCCATTAACATTAAGTGTTAGTACTGATAAATATGTGTGATTCCTGTCATTTAGTTGTCTTAGTTGTTTGACAGTTTGATTGTGTGTACCTAAATAGATGTTACTCTGTGGCCTGCTTGTTTATTTTAAGTTCAGTGAGGGATTGCCCCTCCTCCCCCTTCAGTGCTCAGGGCACCTGGCCCTCTTTGCTACGTGCCTGTTTTGTTGTTATTGTTTATTTTTCAGTTTGTTTTTTTCTGTTTTTTCCCTGGATGTGGGTCAGTCTGTCCAGGGGGCTATGCTGATCTGGCCCAGTGCTGTTTGCGGGAGTACCACATGCCACTCTGCTCACCTGGTGGTCTGCTTCTCTCAAGCTGCTAGTAGTTGGCGTCTGGAGGCATGGGAGCCCTTTTGGTTTCTCCATTTAACATGGATTGGGGATGCTATGCATGGGCTGGGGGTGTTGAGCTGACAGAGTTTTGCCTCTTCTTGGTGGTTTTTTTCCTGCAAGATGTGTCTCCAGCATCTCTCCAAGATTTTACTTTAGGAAGCACACTTTCTGCTTCCTCCCTCTAGTCCTCATCTTGGAATCTCTCTCTCTGGAACTCTTCAGGTGCTGTCTGGTGACTGCTGCTGCTATCCCCACTATTGCCACAGGGATCACGGGTGATGTCACTTTCTTGCTGTTGCCACCTTCATCACTCTACCACTATGCTGTCATTTCCACCATGTTTTCTTCATGCTACCAGCTGGCCTGATCCACTATTCATAGAAATCAAAAGTAGTCAAGAAAAGCCTTTTATTTGGGCCTAATGTTACAACACCATGTGGCAGGACAGGAGGGTCTCTCATGCAGGAATGGGACAGTGTATTTATATCACCTAAAATAGATTGTGGCAAGAGTATCTTCTATGCAAAGGAATATTTTTGCACCAATCACGGTACAGTCCTTCATGCAAATGAGGAAACCTACTTGCACCAATCAGAGCAGTCCTTCATGTAATGAAGGAATGAGCTTTCACTAGTCACATGCTTTCTGCTATGGCACATCAGTCTTGCTCCTCCTGTAGCCTGGGTGGAAATGGCTCCAGGATTATGTAGAGCTCACCAAGGCTTGGGATGGCAAAAAGTGAACTGCAGCTCTTATAAACAGTCATGGCTGGGACAGCTCCTTCAAGAGCTGGAGTTGTCCTTCAGCAGCCAAGCAACTGTGCTGGTCCTGTAGCTTCTTTAAGGCATCCATGGAGTGGTCCAAACAAACAGTGCTGGCATGAGGACAATTCAGCCAGCTGCTTTGCTGATCATTTGTTACTCAATGCAGCCAGGCAACTAGAAAAGATTTTAACAGCTGTCAAGGAAGTTAAGAAGGTGATATAATACACAAAAACAGGGAAATGTCACCATGAAACACTCTGTGTAGCTATCTTAAACAAACACAAATATTATTTTTTTCTATTTTGCAAATCAGAGAATAAGAGAGTGGAAGAAGTCCAATCTGAGGGCATTGGTTCCAGCAGGAGGGGGAAGAGGAGTGGAAAGGCAGTGGGAGGGTGAACATAGTACAAATACTGAGTACAAATGTATGTAAATGGAAAAATTATACCTGTTAAAACTTCTCCAGGAATGCGGGGAGGAGGGGATAAAACAGAATGATGGAGGTGGTAAATTCAAGTATTGTATATTTGATATATTGTAAGAACTTTTGTAAATGCCACAATGTACTCTCACCCAGAACAACAATAAAAAATGTTTTGACATTTCTAAAAATATATTACCACAGCCTTCAATATCTTAGCTTACATTAACAGGAGTGCTTACAATAAAGGTTTATTATTTACATCAATAGTGATGCTATAGCATTAACGCTACTTTAACAGTGCTTTACTCCTACCTCAGTGACCCAGGGAGAAGTAGTTGCCTCCTTTCTATAGCATTTTAGAGAAAAAAATCATGCTTAAGGAAAGAAGAAAAACATTAATAATTGGTATTCAATATATACCATGTATAACATTAGATAGTTTAGAGTAATGCATTTCATTCTATCACTAAAATATAACTTGTGTAATATCACATCTATGTCACATATGAGAAAAATTTGACTCTCACACACTCAAATCAACTATGTACTATAGGCCAGAACTGTGCTTCAAAGCCCAAGTCATGCCTTTTCTATGCAAAACACCCAAGACATGATGACCAGTCACATCATTAGTTACTTATTGCTACAAAATAAACCTCCACTAATTAAACATAGTAGAAAAACATTAATTATTTCATTATTTATGTGGGTCATGTGATTTAGCTGTGTGTTCTCCATGAAAAGGGTAGAATCAAGATGCTAGCTGATTTCCTTTTTAGGGCACTTCAAAGCTCAATTGATGTGGAACATTTGAGTTACCTGTATTCCTAGGACTAAGAATCCCATTTTTAAACTATCATATTATTTTGTACTGGGGGGTCACATTGTGACATTTACAAAAGTTCTTACACTACATCATAGTTGGACTCACCCCCTCCATCATTCTCCTTTATTCCCCTTCCCCCATTCCTGGAATAGTTTCAACAGATCTCATTTTTATATTTTCATTCATAAGTACATAATATTTCCACTACATTCACCCTTCTACACACTTTCCTAATCTCCTCCCTCCACACACTGGTACCAACCTCCAGACAGGACCTGTTTTATCTTCCTGTTCTCAGTTTTTGAAAAAAGGCGTTTTTGTTTTCTTAAGATAGCAATGCAGGGAGTTTTTTCATGACATTTTCATGTATAAATGTATTATAAAGTACATGTGTAGTATAACCCAGATTGGTTCATAGACTTGATTTTTCAACTTACAACCTTAGTCACCTTCTTATGGTGATTTCAACAAGTTTAAAAATTCTATATTCATCTCTGAATAGAAAGTACATCAATCATATTCACCTGCTTAACTTCCTTCTTTTACTTTCCCTTTCCCACTTAGATAACCTATTTTTCATAATGTTGCTTGTATTTGTATTGTGTCTATCTCTCACGTGTGAGAAAAAATATGTAGCCTTTGTGTTTCTGAGCTTTGCTTACTTCACTTAATATGGTGTCCTCCAATTGCATCCATTTACCTTCAAGCCACATGGTTTCATTCTTCTTATGGCTGAGTAAAACTCTATTGTGTGAGTATATAAATATATAGATATAGATATATAGATGTAGCTATATTGCAATATCTCAATCCATTCATTGGGCATCTGAGTTATTTTCATAGTTCAGCTATTGTGAACAGTGTTGTGAAAAATATCAGTGTGCAAGTGTCTTTATTGTATCCTGAATTGTATTTCTTCAGGAGTAGAATTGCTAATATATAAGGCAGATCCAGTTTTAGGTTTTTGAAGATTCTCCATATTGTATTCCATAGTGGTTATACTAATTTTCATTCCCACCAGCCATGTGTGAGGGTTCCCTTTTCCCCACATCTTCACCAACATTTGTTGTTGTTTGTCTTCTTGATGATAGCTATTCTAATATTAGTGAGGTGGAATTGTAACATGGCTTTGATTTACATTTCCTTTGTAGTCAGGGATGTTGAGCACTTCTTTGTGTGATTTTTGGCCATTTGGACTTCTTCCTATGAAAAAGCTCTGCTTGGTTCATTTTCCCATTTTTTCATTGGATCATTGGTTTTCAGGGAGAATTTAGTTTTTTGAGCTCCTTTTATATTATGGTTATTAATCCCTTATCAAAGATATTCTCCCACTCTGTGGGATGCCTCTTCAAACTGGTGATGATTTCTTTCGTTGTGCAGAAGCTTTTTAGTTTCATGTAGTTCTATTTGTTAATCCTTTCTCTTAGTTGATGAACCATTTGGGTTCTATTTAGGAAGTTACTGCCTGTGCCTCTTATTTCCAGTGTATGCCTCGCTCTTTCCTGCATTAGCTTCAGTTTCAGATCTTATATTATGGTCCTTAATCTACTTTGAGTTGACATTTGTGCAGGGTGACAAACATGGATCTAATTTCAGTTTTCTGCATGCAGATATCCAGTTTTCCCAACTTATGTTGAAGAGGCTCTCTTCTGTCCATCATATGTTTTTCACCTTTGTCAAAAATCAGGTGGGTTTAACTGCATGGATTCATATCTGGGTCTTCTATTCTGTTCCACTGGTCTTCATATCTCTTTTTGTGCCAATAACATGCTATTTTTAGTTCTATGGCTCTGTAGAATATAGTTTGAATTCAAGTATTGTGATACCTCCAGCATTGCTCTTTTTGGTCAGTATTGCCTTGGCTATTCACAGTCTTTTGTGCTTCCAAATGAAGTTTAGGGTAGATTTTTTTCAATCTCTGTGATGAATGCTGAGGACCCCATTTTCTGCTAGCTGTCAGGCAGAGATTTTTCACAGCTTCTAGAGGCTATCCCTAGTTCCTTGTCTCTGGAAACTGTTATAGACTCTCAAAACATAGCAACTTATTTTGTCAGGGACAGCTGGCAAACCTCACATTTAAGTCTGTTAGTACAGTTTCATACTTTAAGAACTGATCAAAAGAATGTACATCTATCACATTTGACACATTAAGTTGATTAGAGATAAATTGTAGGTTCTGCCTTCCCCCAAGGGGAGGAGACTACATAAGTGCTTGACCTGTTTGAGGGGTCATCTTAAAATTCTGCTGCCACACAATCTTTTGACCCCCAGTGTTTCCTGTCCCTACAACTTGCAAAATATATCCACCTTCTCTCATAGTTCCCAAAAGTCTTATCCTTTAGTATATGGGAGATTTGTGGGGGATAGCATCAGTTCAAATTTCCAAATCTTATCATTTAAGTCAAATTTTATTATCTCATCTCAAATTCCAAAATTTTGTCATCTAAGGCAGATATATGTGAAAGGGAGGCTCCTTGGTGTAATCCATAATGCATATCTCCTGAGCACAAGTCATCTCCAGGTGCTTCATTATGGAATGAAGAGCCAGGTTGGTTGCACTTAACTCAGTCAACATACTAGGTGAGGACACACATGAGCTAGTCGTCAGTAACATAAAGAGGCATTCAAGCTCAAACAGGGGTGAAAGCATAGTTAAACAAGAGTTTCTTGTCTACTGATGTCCTAAAACCTAGCTGATAAAGTATTGGGAATCTTTATCAATATGCAATGCACAGAAAAAATTATTTCTTGCTCTGGGTTACTTTCTGAAACAAAGTATTTTTTTTCTCATAAAAGTAGCGCATTTGCAGCTGAGTCCAATCAACTTCTTGTCAGTGGAATTATTTATTTTATTTTATTTTGGTGGTACATAGGTTTGAACTCAGAGACCTGCACTTGACAGTCAGGTGCTCTACCACTTGAGCCATGTCGCAACCCTTTTTGCTTTAGGTATTTTTTCAACAAGATCTTGCGTTTTTGCTCATGCCAGCCTGGACCACAATCCTCCTATTTATACTTTCCATCTACCTGGGATTAGAGATGCATACCACTATACCCAGCTTTTTATTATTTGAAATGGGATCTTGTGGACTTTTTTGCAGGAATTGGCATAAAACTGTGATCCTTCTGATCTCAGCCTGTGCAGTAGCTAGGATTGCAGGAGTAAGCCACCACACCTGGCTCATTTCATTTTATCTTCCCTTTATTTTCATGTTATCTATTCTGTCCCATTCAAATCCAAACTAGCAATGTTTTGATTCAATTAGTTTCTCAAAAACTTTTAGGTATTGCTTAGATTTAACTGGACTATTCCAATAGATAAAAGCCACACTGATAAGTATTTTTCTTATTTTTAGTATATATTAATATTTAGCATATATAGGTAACATAGTAAAGGATTTCATTATCATATTATAACACATGCATATGAGGTACTTTGATCATACTCACCCCTTCCTTTACCCTTCTTTTCCCCTTCTTACCTCCCCCTTTGTGGCACATCCTAGTAGTTCCACATTTACTTTGTGGTCCTAGTCTTCCTCCAAAATTCCAAAAAATGTGACACTTGTCTATGTGAGATTGGCTTATTTCCTTTAACATGCAGATCTCCAGGTGCATACATTTTACTGCAAAAAAAATTTCATTATTCTTTATGGCTCAGTGCTACTCTGTTGTATATGTATAACACATTTTCTTTACTCATTCATGCATTGATGGACACATCAGCTGATTCCATATTATAGCTCTGGTGAGCAAAATAGTGATCAACATGGCTATGTGGATGTTACTATAGAAAACTCACTTTGATTCCATTGGGCATATGCCCCGAAATGGTGTAGGCAGACCATAAGGAGCTTCTATTTATTATTCTTGCAGTTCTTCCATACTGATTGTTACAGTGGGTAGACTAATTTTTTTTTTTTGCCCAGGCTGGTGCCAAACTGGATCTTCCTGATCTCTGTCTTATGAGTAGCTGGGATTATAGGCATGAGCCACCATTGCTTGGTTAATGTAGTTAACTTGTCATTCCTTAATGGCTTGGGATGTTGAATATTTTTTCATGAATTTACTGGTCATTTGTACTTTCTCTTTCAAGATCTGTCCAGTTTGTTTTCTCATCATGAATTAAATTATTTGTTGTATTGATGTTTAATTTTTGAATTCTTTATATATTCTGGATATTAATTCCCTATCAGATAAGTAACTTACAAAGATTTTATTTCTTCTTGTATTCTGTGTCTCCATTTTGAAAATTGTTTTTTATTGCAGAGGTTTTTTAATTTAACACAATCCCTTTTCAATTCTTACTATTATTCTGATGTATTGGAATCCTAACCAGAAGTCATTGCCTATTCCTAGATCTGGAAATATCTGCCCTATTTTCCTCTAGTGGTTTTAAACTTCAGATCCCACAGTTAGTTATTTGACCCATTAGTGTTTTTCACAGAATAAAGAATAGTGATCTACATTCTACCTGCTACATGAGGATATCCAGCTCTCCCAGCATCACTTGTTAAGGAGGCTGTGTTTTCTCCAAAGTATATTATAGCAGTTTTGTCAAAAATCTGAGGGGTATAGTCATGTGGACTTATTTCTACTTGTTCTGTTCTATTAGACTGCATTTATTTTTTGGCATGTACCATGTTGTCTTTGTTTCTTTGGCTTTGGGGTGTAGTTTGAAGTCAGGTATTGTGATGTCTCCAGCATTTCTCTTTTTGATCATGATTGCTTGAACTATTTCTACTCTTTTGTGTCTTAGTATAAATTTCAGGATTTTTCTCTAATTCTGTGAAGAACTTTATCAGAACTTTTTATGCGAATTGCAGTGAATATGTAGATAGCTTTCCACAATATGGCCATTTTATTACCACGGGCAGTACTAGGATTTAAACTCAGGACTTCATGCTTGCTAAGCAGGTACTCTACCCTTTGAGCCATACCTCCAGTCTTAATATGACCATTGTCAGCATATTAATTCTGTTGATCCCTGAACACTGGAGGTTTTTCTTGCAGTTTCGGCTATGATTTCTTCCTTTAGAGCTTTAAAATTTTCATCATAGAAGTCATTATAATTGTTGGTTAAGTTTATGCTTACTTTTTTTTTTTTAGTCTGTCATAAGTAGGATTGTTTTCCTGACCATTTTATTCAGCAAGTTCATTGTTGGTATAAAGAAAAGCTAATGGTTTTTGTACGTTGATTTTGTATCCTGCTACTTTGCTGACAGTGTTTATTAAATGGATTCTCATGGAGTCTTATCTTTGACAAACAGGGATAATTTGATTTCTTCCTTTCAGATTCATATACCTTTTATTGCTTTCTTTTGCATTATTGCTCTAGTCATATATTGAATGAGTGGTGAGAATAAACATGCTTATCTGCTTTTGAAAGGATCACGTTTTTGTCCTTGATTCTATTTATGTGCTATATTATACTTATTGAATTCTGTTTGTTGAATCATCCTTGTATACTTGGAGTGAAATCAATTAGATATCAGTATTTGATATTAATATGTTGTTGAATTCAATTTGAAAATACTTCATGAAGAATTTTGCATCTATTATCATCAAGGAAATGAGCTATAGTTTCCTCTTGTTGCTGTAGTCTTATCCTGTTCGATACTGAGATAATACTGGTTTCACTTATCAGTTTGGATATGTTCCTCTCCTTTCTATTTTATGAAATAGCTTAAGGAGCACTGGTAAGAGGTATTCTTTCAAGGGCTGATAGAATTTAACAATGAATACCTCCAGTTCTGGGCTTTTCTTTTTTGAGAAACTATTGCAAACTTATTGCTCATTATCAATTTGGTTAGTTTTCTATATCCTCCTGTTTCAATTTGGCAGGTCATAGATGTTTAGAAATTTATCCATTTCTTGTGCGTTTTCCAATTTATGGGAGTATATATTTTTTTCAAAATATTCCCTGATAATCCTCTGGATTTCTAGGGTACCTGTTGTAATAACTCCTTTTTCATCTTTACTTGATTGATTTGGAACTTCTCTTTCTCTTGGTTAGTTTGGCCTAATGCTTATCAATCTTGGTTATCTTCTCTAAGAACCCACCCTTATTCCATTTGTATTGTTTTATAGTCTCTACTACATTAATTTTCATCCTGATATTTATTATTTCTTTCTGTTTACTAAATTTGCATCTCACTTGTTCTTGCAGAAAACAAACAGTTGGTTCTGGTTCTATAATCTCCCAAACCACTCAGGGTATTTTAATTGGAGAGTTAAGATCACACATATCTAGTATTATTCTTGCAAAGGCCTGTAATTTTGTTATTTTCCTGATAGACTTGAGTACTGTTTGTTCTGTTCTTTCTTTTTTATTTATCTTCTGGTTTGCTAGTTTTCCTAGTTGAAAATACTTTATTATTTCATAATTTTCAATTATTCATCTGTTCCTTTCCTGAAATTTCTTTCTATACTCTGTTGTGACTGTCTTTCTTCCTCATCTATGTGTAGACTTCCTTTAAGTATCTTCTATAATGGCTGCTGAGTGGTCATAAGTTGCTCTAGTTTTCTCTTATCATCATTTTCAATCAATTTTAAATAATAAATTTACTAAGTATAATAATTTAGCTGGCAATTATTTACTCTCAGAGTTTGCAATATATCATTCCATGTTTTCCTGGCTTTGGGGTTTCTGCTGAGAATCCTGATGCAATTCTGGTGAGATTGCCTTTGCGAGTAACTGTGCACTTTCTTGCAGTTTTCAATATCATTTCTTTGTTTCTGTGGCATTTTAACTCTAATATGATATGTAAAGTTGATGGTCTAGGCATGTCTATTTGGGCTTCTAAATTGTCTCTTGTATTTGGATTTCATCTCTCTCTCTAGAATTGAGAAATTTTCTGCTATAATTTTATTGAATAGGCTTTGTATGCCTTTAATTTGTATTTCAGCTACTTTTTCTACTCCAAATTCTTAGGCCACGTAATCATGTCCCAGCATTCTTGAAAGTTTGGTCATGATTGCTTATTTTCTGTTATTTATTTTTATTATTTATTTATTCTATTATTTTCATTTATTATTTTACAAATTTTTGTTCTTTGTTTTTTGTTCTGAATGTAATACTTCCTTGACTTTGTCTCCAATCTCTGATATTTTTTCTTCTGCATGATCTAGACCATTGGCTATGCTTTCCATTAAGTTTTTCTTTTTCAAAATTTTGACTTTTTTCAGAATTTCAATTTCTTTACTAAATTTGTCATATAAGATAATGAATTTTTCTTCCAGGTCTTGAATTGACTTTAATACTTAATTCTTTTGCTTATTTGTAATTTTTTTATGTTTTTGATCATTTTTAAAAGTAGACTTGAATTCTTATCTATCATTTCAACCTTTTCAATAGTTTTAGATTCAGTTATTGAGGTATTATAAAATTTTGTAGTAGTCACATTTTCTTCTTTTGTGATACTTTTTGTGTTTCTATACTGCAATTTATACTTCTTTATGGATGTCTCCTTCTTCAGTTTTTCATAAGGATCTTCTTGGTAGGAAATCTTTCCTTGGAGTATCAATCTCCACTACCACTCAGACGTGAGAAGGCAGACAAAATTAATAACAATAACTCAAAAACAAACCAGATACTTAAATGTTAAAAATTGAAACATCAGCTACATTCTAATATGGTTAGAAAAGAAAGACACAATTGTGTTATAGTATAAACTAAGAATATAAAATGTATTAACTTTGAAGGTTTAATAATTCATTAATAAAAAGGAAGAATACAGAAAGAAAAAAGAGAGAAAGCAAATAGGAAAGAGAGGAAAAGCATATAAGGTGAAGGTACTATAATTGACCTTGAGTGACAATATATTAAAACATGTAAAGAGCAAGACAAAACAAGAACAAAAAATTCTAGTCAAGATGGAGATGCTTTATATTTATTTTCTGGCTTTTCACTTTGCAATTTGCTTGTTGTGCATGTCAAGACTTTATTCAGTTGTTTTGTGTCTGAAGTCCGAACACATGGAACCAGAAAGGGCTCCTTGTAGGCTAGCCCCATCCTGCATTTCCTGCTGGGCTTCACAGTTCTGTGACCATTGATGGGCTAGATTTCTTGCCAGAGTTTTTGTATTCAGCCCCAGAAACATGGGAAGTCTAGTGGTCACTCTCAAACCATTCCTGGCAGCTGGACACAAAGACCCATATATTACATGCCTCCTCACCACAGAAGCACTTTGAAAGTGTGGGCATGGTAAATGATCAAGCAGTGGCTGTGTTTCTCTGGTGTTCGGAGAACATAGAAAGCAGTTAGACCAGAGCAATCTGCACTGACAGTGGCATCCCCTGGCCTTGCTGATCTCAATCCTATCACCTCCCTGCCTTTGCACACCTCCCTATCCTAGTACACACACCTCTCACTTGTATTTATGCATGGTTGATCTCTTCTTTCCTGAGTTTGCACTGCAAAGGTAATCACCTTTGACTTCCTTCTGCTCTTCTCACTCAGTTAGACCTGTATCTATGACCTGAGTCCAAATCACAGCCAGTTTCCTAGGTCTATACTGATTCTCAGGGTAGCCACTTGCTTAGCCAGTAATAATGGGGAGGTCTCTTTGCTTTGAAGATATAAAAATGCAGGGACTTGCACTGTCCCCAATTGACGAGTTGAACATAAACCCTCTCCTAAACTGATACTCTACCATGGCACCAGTGAGCAAACTAGGACTTGTATGGGCCTCTTTCTCTAGCATCTGCTTGCTTCAGGGGTTGTAGATTGCCTACTGTAAACTTTTTTTTACCATATTGTGTGCCTGTGGAGCTGTCCAAGGCTTTCCTTTTATTTTTTTCCCTAAAGCTCACTGGGGAGATCCTCTCCCTTGGCTATCATTTTACCTTGTACCTTATGCTGGGGTGAATTGTTTCTTTCAAAATCTAAAGTTCATTGTTTCTGGCTTTTACTTTGTCTCTATTTATTGTTGCCTTCTTGTACCTTTCTATACAACCCACCACTCCCTGCAACCACACATCTGATGTTTTGTTACAGATTATTGGAAATGTAAAAGAGTGATTTGTGTCTCTAACCTGACATCTTCCTTTCCCCTTTCCTATCCACAAATCTATTCAAGTTAGCCTCATCTCAATTATGTCTCCTACATAGATGGACAAGGAATAAGATCCCTAAGTTTACTATGATTCATCTGATTTTGTTGAAATTTTAAGAATATTTTATGTGACCAAATTCTCAGACTTTTGATCCTACTGACATTTTAGCAAAAGTTACACATTTTTACACTGTTTCCTCTATGTCAAAATTGCAACATTCATTTCTGACATTTAACATTATTTTCCATTTAGACAGGCTGAGGATTTTCAAAATTTTTCAGCTTTTTGTTCAACATTTGCTTTTTGTTCCACAGTTTTTCCTTCAATTTATCTCTTACATTTTGTTATAAGAAGTGAGAAGAAAACAGATGGCACATTCAATATTTGCTTAGAAATCTCCTTAGCTATATATAAAGGGTTATCACTTGTAATTTTTATTCTTCATTTAACTGCATGAGATAATTTTGTTAGGATTTCTGGCACTATATAACAAGGATGTCCTTCCTCCAACTTTCAACTGCATCTTTGTTTCCCATTGACTTATAAGCAATTGCCAGTGGAGTATCCAAATCCAGATTTTTAAAAGAGGCAAAGAATTGAGCTACAAGCCCAAGAATACCAATGATTAGTAGCTATCACCTGATGTTATGGGTAGTCAAAATCCTCCATAACAGATTTCAAAGGAAACAGGTCCATAACAAACCTTGAGTTTGGAGTTCCCACTTAGAGAAATGTGGGAGAATAATTTGTATCATTATAAGCTAAAAATAGTCTGCATTTCTATTAATAGTCTGTGCATATCGATTTAGGTGTTCTCTAGTATACCCAACAAAATTCTTCCAGCCTCCTATTCCAAAAACCACTTGAAAAATGCTATTACTTGTAATACCAGTGCCCTATTTTCAAATATAAGATCTGTCTTGATCAAGATCAAGTAGAGAACACACACACACACACACACACACACACACACACACACACCCAAGATTGTGATATTAAACCAGAAAAATTGACTTTCTCACATCTTTTGCTCAAGGGGGTGTAAGGGAACATAGTCAGCAAAGATGATCTTGGCATTTGTTGTATTAGTGCAATTAGGTGAAAGAACTATTATAGGATATAAAATTCATTCTGTTATTATCTCCAAATGTGATTTTTTTTTACTAAATAGAGTCACTTGTCTTCATTCTTCACAGTCCACAATGTAAAAATAACTCTAAAGAACTAATTTTCATTTCCTGAAAAGGATCAGAGAGATGGCCTAGATCAATGCCACTTATTTCCCAAATATAGAGGAAGGTTATACCAGATGAGCCCATGTCTGGCCCATATATCCCAGGGGAGAACATGTCCTTGCTATGGCCTCCAGCCCTTTTGGAAAGGAAGTAGGATCAAAAACATTTAGAGAAAAGGGAAGACATTATTAAAGTGACTCCATTACAGTGAATAATTTAAAACAAGGAGGTGAAACATATCACCTCCTTTGACTTGGGGAGTGTTGTATTCCAGTATTATAAGTCAGAAAAATTGCAGGTAATTTTAAGGAAACAAGAGGCAGAAAATTGTGATAGAAAGTCATTATTCCTCAAAGTCCCATCTCTGGATGCCTCTTTAAATGACAGTCAGTAGTGTTTACCATGTATGGTTTCTATACCAGAATCTATAGAGTGCCACAACCCCTGAAGAGAATATGTTCTATTTTCTAGGCTTTCCTAAACAAGTAGATGCAATATACAAACTGGGGTTATGCATCTTCCCTGACTCACTCAGCTCTTAATGAAAACATCCTAGCTTCCTTTTTACATTCCCAATAAGAATTTCATAGTGCACCATTCATGTGATCCATCAATTATAAACACAAATCTTAGTGGCAACAAGTTATTTAGAAACACCTGATATATCTCGAAAAGGGCTCATAAGAAAAATTTTACCTGAGAGAAATATATAAAATAAACAATAATAACCTGGAAATATAAATACTTACTTTATACTTTTGTTGTTATAGTTTGATAGTTCTATGTATTTTGCTTTATTTTTCCATGGATAACACAAAATTAAAATACCTATCCAGTCCCTAAGTAATTGATTTCACTGAAAGAGAAGATCCTTGCATATAAAACAGCTGTGCCTAATGTGATGTTTTCAAATGCTTGCTTAATTTAATTGTACAGAAGCTAGAAAGAATAAGATATATGTTCATTGAGATGCTTAGCAGTGCTATAGGATAGAAGTGAAAAAAAAAGAGAGGATCCCAATTTAGTGAAGAGGAACACAGAACATATTTAAGGAAAACATAGGCAGAATAAGGAACAGCATTACTTCAAAGAGAATTATTATCTGATGTACACACAAAATTACAATTAATATTCACCAGGACAAAACATGATATGATGCTGATTTTGTAGGATAAAATTCAAACACATTCCTAGGAACAGCAAATGCCAAGTTGAAGACCATTTCTAGGAAAACTTTCTGGTTTTCTTGGAATCATATTGGTTCTACCACTTGAACAACAACTGTTAGTATGGGCAAAAAGGTGATACATTGGAGCCTGATGCTGGTGGCTCATGCCTATAATCCTAGCATATGAGAAACCAAGATTTCAAGGATCACAGTTCAAGGCCAGCCTGAGCAGGGGTTTCACCAGACCCCATCTCAACCAATAGCTGGGCATGGTGACACTCAACTGTCATGGTAGAGAGAGCGGGAAAATTAAAATAGGAGGACAGCAGTCCAGGTTAGCCTGGGAAAAGAGAGACATTACCTCCAAAATAAATAGAGAAAAAAAACATCTGGAGCATGACTTAATAATAGGTAGAGCACCAAGTTCAAAGCCCTAAATTTAAGCCCCAGTATTGTCAAAAATTTTTAAATGTATAAATTTATATTCAACACAATACCAGAAAATATCCTGGGCTGCTATTCATTATATAACTATTCTTCCTCTAATTCTGATGCAAGTATGACTGAGAAATACATACAAAAGAGAAGCAAGAGATTTTGTTTATTAGAATACTGAACACTCGGTTATTGGCAGAATTTTCTGACAGTCTTGAAGTCACATAATTATGGAAACACTGATGTTGCTTAAGTACTTGAGAGATTTTTAAGCCTCATTAAATATTTTCCTTGCTAATGTCAAATAAGAGTTCTTACATAATAATTTGCCCAGCCTTTGTCTTTGTTTCCTGTGTGTGGAAGATAGCCTCTCAATCCATGAAATTTCCTGAGTGATCAGAGCGTTTGTCTTATTCATAGTGGTCTATGCAAGGGAGGTTACACACGGTGTTCCCTTGACACTTTATGCCAGCAAAATCACTGAGAATGGTGGATTTCCATTCCAGAAAATCCAGTTGTGTAACTAGGGGGCTGGATTTCAGACATGTGATCTCAGATTGACCTCTGGAGATTAAATTAGTTTTTGTGGCCAACAATTACTCTATCAGTTGTGTCAATATAATCAAACCTCGGTAAAAACTTTGACCATTGAGCTGTGATGAGCTTCTCTGGCAGGCATACTCTGCATATGTTCACATATCCACATGCTAGCATGTGTTCTTACCTCATGAAGAATCTTCATGTTTGGGACCCACCAAGACTTTGCTCTATTTCCCTCTTCTGTTGCTTAGCTCTGCTTTCTATTTTTTTTTTGCGGTAATAATACTATAATCACAGACAGAGAACTTTCCTATTTATGTGAGTCATCCTAGTGAATTACCAAAATTGAGTGAGTTGTAGGACGTCTGAATTTGAAAGTGATTGTTTAGAAGTGAGGATGGCCATGGGAATACTAAACTGCCAGCTTGCTTCTAAAGTAACAGCCACCTTGAGGAGGACTGTGCCCGTAACCTGTAAGGTTTGGTCTAACTCTGTGTAGTTATTATCATAAATATTTACAAATAACTTTTAAAACCCTTTAAAGTAGACATTTTTCTGATAATAAATTTTATAATTGTTACTTTTTTCTGTCCCTTCCATCACCAAAGATTATCAATGTAAAAATCAAACAATAAATCTTAGCACAATGATTTTTTAATCTCCCATAGTTTATATGAACTATCTCAAGCAGATAAAAAATTACAGTGAATCAATATATTTTAAGTGAAAAATGAACATCCTTCATTCTAAAATAAGCAAGTTACTATTACTGCTTAGTGCCATTTAATAGTTAAGTAAAAGAGAAAGTTTCATTATTAATTTACATCCGAGAACTATGAGGAAAAAATACCAACCAGAGTAGGTTTGACTCAGTCTACCACTTCTTAATCAGGGAATCTCAAACATGGCCACAAATCTAAAACCATGAAATCAATGCAAGTTAACAATTCCATCTTTACTATGGGACCCAAATGCTAGAGCTAAGTTCAGAAAGTTGACTGCATGCATTTCATCTCTGGTGCTTGATATTGAAACACTGTTTGAACACAGTGGTAACCAGCAATCATGTTCCTCCTTTTGTCCACCTTCACGCTCCAGTGATTAGAATCCCTTGACAATTTGCAAATTGATAGATGCTTTCTTGGACTGTTGCTGTTTTCTAATGATATAAATGGGCTTCCTTGGCCAAAAATAGAATTAAACAAGCTATGCTGGCAATATAAAGATGTAAGCTTCTACTTTTCTGTGTAAAATAATGCAGATCAATTCAATGTAACTTTTTTCTGTAAATGCTTTGAAATTTAAAACTGCTGAGGAAAGAGTCATTGGAACACCAAGAACTTAACTCTGCATAATTTTATTGAATTATTTTGGAAATTATTGAGCAGAAGTTCAAGAAAAGAGTCATTTAAAATGTGCATTAAAAACAATGCAAAGCAGCAAAATGTCATGAGGTCCAGCTGAGGTACAGAGTTATTCAGAACATCTTGTGAAATCTTAGTCATCATTTTCAGACTGAGATTTGAAAATCTCTCCAAGAACAAGCTATATTTAGAGATAGAATAATATTCACAAGGCACTAAGTAATCTTGTTTGCATCTATTTATGTTGGAAATAGAAAAAGGTATTATATTACTAATAGAGAAAATGTTACAATTCCAAAAAATATGAGTATTTTTTTAATTCGGTAAAATAAGAAATTCTCACAGGATTTTGAGATCCTGTTTTCTGTTGCTGTTACTTTAAGTGGAAGTTTCTGGTACATTAAAATATAATGAAAGGTAAATGTTGAGAATTGCTATTATACTTTTAAACTAATTTCCAGCCTCCTTCACATATTTATATATGTGTGTGTATATATATGTATGATATATATATATCATACATATATATATGTATTAGTGACACAATTCCCATAAACATGTCATGTGTCATCAAGCTTTGTGCTCTTGTTAGTGGCCTAATCTCAGCTAGGTGAAGACTTTTTCTTTATGTGCTTGGGACTTGATAAAGAACATCTTAGAGGTGGGCTGAGCCTAAGTGAATAAGTCCCTGTAACAAGGTCTTACCAGAATCAATATATCATTGCTTGTAGAGATTCAAATTTATTACTGAAGGACAATGTGTATAGTCAATAGCTCCATAAATCCAGTGTGCAACAGTAGACATGTAGTCATAATATTCTCAGATATATACATAAGGTTAGGAAGATAACAGACCTAATTATTATCACCAAGACAAGACTATGTTGATGGTAATTTAAACTCATTGAATCTCAAGTCATCTCTGCTATACTCAGAAGAATATGGGACATTGAAGTCTAACTCACTGGAACATTTATCTACTTTACAATCTAATTTATATAGGGAAACATAAAAATTATTTTACATATATTTTCCATTAAAGATTTCATTTAATTCAACTTTAACAGAATACCAGTGACATGATACAATTGGTTCAAAGAAGTCAAGAAGTACAAGATTATCTGTAATATAGGAAAGTTGAAATCATGCCCTGAGAAGCCAATAATAAAGCCTTTTATCATGCTGAGAAGGGAAACCAATTGAATCCCCATCAGAAATAATTTATTTGCATATCCATAGGCAAGAATTATTTTACATTGTTATGGGTTATTTGTACCATGAAGGGTTATAAAAGAGTCTAATCATAAATAAATAATAGAATAATATATAATGGTATATTCTATGTGACATAGTTTTCCTTAAAGACATGATATAACTTTCTTTGGCTAATTTCAGTTTTTGTGTGATTTCCCTTTTGTGATAAAATAATCTCAATGAAAGATTATCCTTAGTTACAAATTAAGTCCTTTCTCATTAGGTTTGATATTATATTTACACAGATGGAGCAAGTTTATTTCTCAGATGAGCTCCTTAAATGTGGTTTGCTAGAAAATTTTATAGAGAAACAGATCCATTTTATAAAACCCTCTATTATTTTCTGTTCTGATTCTAGGAATCTAAGGCCAGGAAAATCTGTCCACCAGATTTATCTGTGATAATGCTATAGTTTGGACCTTAAATATTTTCCAATGGCCCAAGTGTTAAAGACTTGACCACAAAGTGGTACTGTTGGTAAGCTGGTGTAACCTTTAAGGAGTAAGGTCTACTTGGAGGTCTTCAGGTCTTTGAGTACATGCACTTGCAGGGTATTAGGGGACCCCAGCCTCTTCCTCTTTCTCTTTTTTATCTCCCTAGCATGAAATAAGCAGATGGCTCCACAATGTACTTCCACCATGATCTGCCACCATAGGCCTGTGGTGATGATTCATAGACTGAATCATCTAAAACTGATCCAAAATAAACCTGTCTCTTTGTAAGTTGATTACCCCTGGTGTTTGTTGTAGTGATGGAAAGTTGGATAACAAATACATCTTTGAATTTGGGGGATTTCTTCTTTCTCAAGGTGCTCCTTTCCTATGGGTTTCCTTCCTCATCGTCTAGGAAGTGATCTTCACATATGAACATAGGACTCCTAAAGCAGACCAGTTCTTCTGAGAGGGATTTATAAGTATTGGTTCCATAAAACCTTAGCTTCATAAAGTATTTGGCCTATGTGTTTGAATGAGAATCATTCCCAAAAATGTTATTTCCAGCAAGACCTTGGGTATCTAATGAATTCTTCTTATTACATTTTAATAAAAGAAGAGAAAAAATGCTTACCAAGGCTATGCAAATATATTATCATGGAAAGTAAATACAAAAGGAGAATTTCTGATTTGAAAAAGAAGGAATAGTAACAATATCATTTAAAAATGTTGCATCTCAGTTTATAAAACTTGAGTGTACTAAATTGTTATGGCCTTCCAGTAGATTAAGAAGCAACAGACTTCTGTATGCATTTGAAAAATACAGCATTAAACACAATTGACATATTCCTGGTGAGAAAATGTAACCATATGAGTTCCTTCAGTTGGGTAAAATTAATTATTGTTTAGTTATTTTTGAATAATTAGTCTGCTAATGTTGTTTGCTTTTTGACCAGAAAGTTCTGAGAGCCAGGTGTTGGTGGCTCACCTGTAATCCTAGCTACTCAGGAGGCAGATTTCAGGAGCATCCCCATCCAAAGTCATCCAGGGCAAATAGTTTTTGAGAGTCTACCTCAAAAAATTCCAATACTAACAAAAGGCTGATGGAGTGGCTCAAGTGGTACAGTGCCTGCTTAGCAAGTGTGACTCTCTGAAGTTCATACTCCAGTGCAGCAAAAAAGAAAATCTTGAATGAGTCCACCCAAATAGTCTGAAAGCTTTCTCAGGAGTGCCAGCAGTAATCTATTCTAAGAATTTATTCTTTGAAATATGTGATAGTTAATCTTGATTGTCAACTTGATTAAATTGAGAAACATCTAGGAGATTAGTAATTATCACCTCTGTGAATGGGTTTCCAGGAAAGAATGAATAACAGAGACACACCTGAATGTGGGTGGCACCATCTTGTAGCTGAGTGTATGGGTGAAATAAAAAGGGGAAAAAGAAGATAGCCTGCTAGTAGTGTAAGCATGTAGGTATGTAGGTATTCTCTTTCTCTCTCTCTCTCTCTCTCTCTCTCTCTCTCTGTTTCTTGACTGCCAAGATGAGGACTGATGTATTCTGCCATATGCCCTCTGTATTGTGAAGGATTGAAATCCCTCTGAAACCGTGAGCCAAAATAAATAAGTCCTCCCTTTAAATTATTTTTCTCAGCAATAAAAAATGTCTGACTAACAAAAGCTGCAAATATTGAACATGGAATCTTCTCAAAAGGCTCCACAGTTGTCCTGCATTTTTAAGAAACACATCTTTGCCTTTTGTTGATTGCAGAATCTTGATAGTACTGGAGTAAAATCAAACTGATCTATAGATGACAGAAACTGAAAATGTGTGATTCATTTATTATGGGTAATACACAACTGAAAAATCTGATAACAGTTCTAGATAAGAATAATATAACTGACAAGGAAACTTGGTAGTTTCTGTGTGATGTTAAACAAGATAATACAGCCTCTTTAGAAAGCATTTTAGGTCCAGACATGGTGGGACACTTCTGTAATCCCAGCACTCAGAAGGAAGATGCAGGAGGATCCAGGGTTTGAAGCCACCCTGGGCTTCAAATTCCAGGCTAGCTTTGACTACATAGTGATACCCTGTCCCCCAAAAAAGTATATTAGGGAAGAACCTTATAATATTCTACAAAGAATACTAAAAACATAATCACTGCTGAATTTTTAAAAATCTGTCAAACTATTTCATCAAAGGGAAAACAAATTTGCATTTTCATCACTCTGTATGTTAAAGACGCAAAATGTTAATTATTTAACCACTAAATGTAAATATACTTAAGGAAAGTATCCCCAAATGGAATACAAAGATAGACTTGCATTATAGTATAAACCTGATAAATGAGAGTTGACATAACTGCTTTTAATCTAAAATTATTCAATTAATCTTATTTGCCAAAGTTGTGTCTCATTGTTATAAACCGAGATTCATAAGATACTTCTGAAATAGTTTTAATGACAATTTAAAATGTTTTCTTAAAGTTTTAGAGATTATTAAATTCCTTATGTAATTTCTGATAATTTTTAAATTATTCAATTTCTACAAGCATTTATTTGTTTTCATTTTCTATGCAAACTGGGCCTTTTCAGTTTAAGAACCTTTGTAATTTAAGTTATTAATGGTCCTCTAGAGGAATGAAGATAATGCACAATTACACAATGAGTGGTAAATACTTTTCAGAATAACAGATTCAGAGACAAATAGAACTTTATTTCTGGAATTTCCATCATGGGTCAAGAATAAATATATAGCCACAAGAAAATCTTTTGTCCTGGTGTCAAAAATTTTCCTTCCCAGTTGGCAAAGGAATCTTGACTGATAGTAAGCTTAAATGAAGAAATAAACACCAAAAACTAACACAGCAGATACTCCAGTATCCTTCATGCAACAGATAAGACGTGTCTATAAATCATTTAATCCACTTAACAGATATTCCAATCATTGCTGCTACCAACGGAGAATAACTTAACAGATGAGAATTATCCAAATGAAAAAAAAATACGTATGGAAAGAAAAATTAATTTTAGAAAAAAAAATCAGGCTCTATTTTCACTTGAGATTCACCAAAGAGGACCAGGAAGTGGCATGTCTAGGCTAACACAGCTCAGATGAGGCAAATATTCTGACAAGAAGTATCCTCGTGCATCTTCCTTCTTTTTCCTCTTCCTATTTTTCTTCTTTTTAGTTTGTTTTTCAGATAAGACATCATGCTTCTTTCTAAACTGGCTTTCAGCCATGACTCTCTAATCTCTACCTCATAAGTAGCTGGAATTACAGGTACGTGCCACCTTGCTGGGCCCATGAATTGACTTTTTATTAATGAGAAATCTAGTAGATATTAAAACTAAAGCTACATTTTACTTATTATGTTCACATTTATTACATATGGAAATATACTACATACTATCACATGCTACAGTGGTATTTTATTATGAATGGAACTGACAAATTAGTGTTTCTCTCATTTTATGATCAAATTTTAATTCATTTTATATTTTAGTACCAGAGAGATATTTGGGTTTTTGTTTGATCATCTTTAATTTTGGCAAATTTATGTATTCTTTTAGTACCATTGATTCTTTAAAATTTTAATTTTTTAAATTAATAATAGGGAAGTTTGTGATAATTTCATACATGCATAAAATGTGCTTGGTAGGTTTCATTATGCTGTCTTCATATATATATCTATATCTTTGTATATTGATCAATAAATATGTATATATACATATAGATAGATAGATCTGTATACTGAATGGTGATCTTCATCCCTCAGTTTTCTTTCCTTTCCCTGACCCCCACTGATCCTCCAAAATGAACTCCTTTTAGATTCATGTCCCATCATTACTATTATTTTGATCATCATTATTATCATTTTATGTATAGGTTCCACAAATGAAGGCGCGTATGTGATGTCCAACCACCATTTGAGCTTGGCTTATCTCACTTACCATTATTCTCTCCATTTACATCCATTTTCCTGCAAATGACATAATTTCACTTTTCCTTATTCTGAGTAATATTTCAATTTTATTTTTCCTTACTCTTTATTCTGAGTAATATTCTGAGTAAATATGTTGTATGTACATATGTAAGTAATACATATATGTCATATTTTCTTTATCCATTCATTGGTTGTTAGGCACCATGGTTGATTCCACAGTTTGGCTATTGCGAACAGAGCTGATGGATTTTAGTAGTCACAATAGTGACCAAGTTAGGATTGACTTTAACAATATTGGTCTCCTTAATACAGAATACACCTGCTGCTCTTCCACTTCAGGTACCTGTCAATATGACCAAAACCAAAACAAGCTGGAATAGGCAAATGAGCTGGATCACCAAAATCTCAAGTTTAAAAGTTCTTATTCTGATCATTGTGTTTCTAATATGTATAGTAACCGAAATTAATGGAATGAATTCTGAAACATACTTGCAGATTCATTCTGTTTAACTGAGATTCACTGCATATGAACCTCACACACTCATTTGCATATTTGAGCTAATATCAATCCTTAACATTGAGGGTTTTTTCTCTTAGCACCACATAATTAATTTGCCCATCTCAGTATTATTGCTCTAATGGTTAAAAGGAAGAATCACACAAAGATAGGCTGTGTGGTAAGTTATTTAGGAGAGAAAAATATTTTCATTATAATACCACATCTAGCTTGACCCAAGCCAATGTTATATGAATGCTAGACTGGAGAATTGCCAAAAGATTTATTAATGCAGTCTTTTACTGACTAGGTTCCTGGATAGTATATCACAGGATTCACTGCACCTTTCCTAATGACTATAATCACCTATTAGTATTTTACTTAAGAAGCACCTTGCCTACCCCAATAAATTAAGAAATAGCTGCCAACAGTGAATCACTAATTCAGCAAACCGTTGCAATACCAGCTTGTATATAAATACATTTTGCTAAAAACACTATTCAGACTGTTTTGCTTATGAAAAATGCCAATCATATAAATTAATTTTCAAAGTCAATGCTTACTGAAAAACTATTCTTACTATGTTAAAAAACTCAACATTATTTTTCAATTTAAGTAGGTATATTAATATTAATTTAAGAGATATAATCAAAATATATTGGAAAACAAATTGCAGACAGTATTTTGAGACATATTATTAAAAGCATTTGAGAGAAAATGAGATGATAAGAAATATGTGGACCATATTATCATCCAAATTAGGAAAATTTTAAGAAGGAAAGAAGACATTTTAATAACTATGCCAGAAAAATTGATGTAAAACAGATTTGTTCATGTCAAATGCAGGCATATGATGGTTTACTTTTTTCTATGAGAAGAACAAAAGTTAATATGTTGATTCTAATTGCTTCATTTAAAACAATACAATGTAATATATAGCTAAAGCTGTTACATATCAAGTGAGAATTATGAATTATGATTTTCCTTCATTAATCATGTAAGATTGCAGGTTTCAAACTGTTTTTAAACATTAGATAATAATAATTAGAATTTTGAAAATTTTTGAAGTATTGTGAATGCTTCCAAAGTGCTTAATGAATAAACAATTTACACCGTGTCAAACTAATAATCAGTACAATCAAGTATATAATGTTATGTGCCTTTTCTCAATAAGAACTAAATCTAAGCGTGAGGGTCTGTGCTTTTAATTCCAGCACTCAGCAGGCTGAGGCAGGAGGATCACAAGTTTAAAGCAGACTATGTAGCTAGATCTTCAAACAAACAAACAAACAAAGAACTAAAAACATCAAATTATTTTAAAATGTGATATTTTATGTAGATAGATATGAATTTGAATTTAAAATCTTCAGTAAATTGTTTTAATAAACATTCAAATAAAACCTTGGAATGTATGATTTTATATTCTAACATATACATATATATATAATAGATACATAAATTTTGAAGGAAATGATAAGAAATTTTATCCATTGGATATATTCAGTGATGTTTTAGAAGCATAGAGTTTGTAAAACTATTAAAGTTTTAATTTATAGAATTGGCTTCATTCACTTATACTGCTTGGTCATTAAAATGACATTTTACAGGTTAATTCTGAGAACACATGAAATAAAGTTTCTATATAAATGAGTGTGTAAGTAGGAGAAGGCAGCTTTAATATCCAAAGTTTCTTATTAAAGTATTTGATGCTATCTTTGCTTCCTGGGGACTATCCCACAAAACCTTCTTTTTCTTGTGCATAGTCAGGTCTGGAAGAACTGTAAGGGTTTAACAGTTTATTCTCACTGTACCTCCAATGCTGCTATTCTCTGCTCAGAAAGGTAGATAAAGCCAGGGCGCTAGTGGCTCACACCGTAATTCTACATATTCAAGAGGCAGAGATCAAGAGGATCATGGCTTAAAGCCAGCTCAGGCAAATAGTTCCGAGAGACCCTATCTTGAAAAACCCTTCACAAAAAATAGGGCTGGTGGAGTGGCTCAACGTGAAGGCTCTGACTTCAAGCCCCAGTACTGCAAAAAGAAAAGAAAAGAAAGGTAGATAAGATTCATAAATCCACTGAGACTTTTGGAATGTTTATGATACCTTGGTTATTTTAATGCAAAACTAATAAACATTTATTTGTTTGGACATTGTTTCAAACATTTTTACATTATTCAACTGTTTAATCTGTATGTCAGACTTACGAAGTAAATACTATGAGTATCTCCATTTTACAGATGGTCAAATTAAGGCATGAGGATGTGCAATGATTTGGGTGTTTATTCCCTACCAGGACTTCCAGCCAGGCCACCAGGCTTCAGTGTTAATCCTTCACTGTTAATCCCGCATTCTGTAGTCTTTGGTCAGTAATTAAGAAGGGACCCCCAGAAGAAACATTACATTTAAATCTGTCTCCTTAGTGCCCACAGAAGCTTTGTACTCTGGGGTGATGTCTGATACCAAGATTCAGTGTTGGTGAGGATCATGACTTTGTTTTTTAATGTAGGAAGGAGAAAATGAATATTGGAAAAGAAAATATTGTAGAATGCCTCAAAGGCACAATTTTAGGCAGATCAATTATAAGAAGGGTTCATGCAGAAGTTAATGATATGGGCACTGATTACTTTAAAAATATCAAGTGCCTAAAAATCCCTTGGAAATTCTTCAAGGACCCTCCAGTGTATAAGTTCTCAAATCAGAAGACTGTGTAGTGTTATTTAGTGCCAAATGGCAAGACTAGAGAAATGCCTTGAAATAATTTGATATTTGGGTCTGCAAGCAGCAAATCTATCATGGCTTGTATATTAATTGGATCTTTAGTTTTTGGCAATATGGAATTTCACATGATAGGAGATTCTGCTTTACATGGGCTTTGTACATATGCTTTGCTTTTGATTAAGTCATTTAAATTTCTGATTCAGTTTAGAAAATAGGACAAAACTTTCCAGTCTGATTATTAGTTTAGTTTGGATGAATATATTTATGTTAATGCAAAAATATTTATTTTTGAATGATAATTTCTTTAAAAGTGTTAGTGTAATTCAGGTTGTGAAAATTACCAAGAGGAATCAGACAGAGAGAGTTCAACAGACAAGATGAACCATTATGAGTAGCTACCTCATATGTCTTTGAATTCATGTGATTATTGTAATGTATATGTGGGAAAAAGTTTTAAAAACAAAACTAAAAGGAGAAATGAAGCCTATCAAGAAATGCAAAATTAGCTTAAATATTGGCTAAATATAATGAAGAGAAATGCATTTACTCCTTTTTAAGAGTTTGAAAGTGGTATGTAATTGCTATAATTTCTATTGCATTCAAATAGTAGTGGTTAAAAAAGAAAGTTTAAATCTAATTAAATGTGCAATGTACTTTTCAAAATGAATATACTCTGAAATGAAATAATTATGGTTAGCATTTTCAAAGACTGACCTTAAGATATCATTTCTTCTAATTCCAGTTACCCCAAATGGCAAACTGTGCTGAAATGAAACCCACACTTATTGAATGTGAATATTACTTTTTCTTTGAGATGGCTGTCCTTTATTTTTTCAGCTAATTTTACTCCACAGTGAAAGGGACTTTTCTTATTCATACTTACAACAAGCACTGGTACTTTTTTTATTCCAATGCACAGGGTCTTCTAGAATGGTATTTTGGGTTGTTTCTTCTGCTCACTTATGAGATATTAAAAAACATTTCATGGAGAAGAGTAGAAAATTGAAAGATAAAAATCTATGGGAAAAGTAATAGGTATATAATTTAGGACATCTCAAACCTAAATGGTGTTTAAAAACATTTCATGAAACATTTCAAATAATAGCATCTTCATTTTGCTCTTTCAATGATCTTGTTAACATCTATTCAATAAAGGTCTTGTACCTTACTGGCTTATTCATCACAACTAATTTTTAAAAGTAATGAATTTCTGTCTTCTCTATGCAAATGATTGAGCTAGATGGACCAGTTATCCCATGATTATATTTTGAGATTACAGAGATAATTATATAATTTTCTTCTAAATTAAGAAAGTAAGCTTTACCATATTGTGATATTCTTTTCAAAAGGACATTGGAGAACACTATGCAATATGTTTTTATTCTTATTTCTCCAAACACAAATGTGATTGAAGAATACTCTTAAGAGATTGTACATATTTTATAGCCTATTAAAAATAACTTAAGACTACATTACACTAAGTGTTATTTTCTTTAATAAGTTCTGAGTTTCTCTCATTTCCAAATGTTGGTTGGAGAGGATGCTGATTTAAATAATCTAATGCCCAGGTCACTAGGGTTTTCCTTCTCACAAGCAAAAGTAACTTTTTTTTTTGTCATTGAATCATTGACTTCTTCTTTGGACTCTTACTTAATATTTTGTTCAATAACTATTGTGATTATTCAATGAACAAAGTTTGCCCAATTGATTTTGTGTCTCAAAAATAAAACGTTTCCCTTTGTTAGTCATATTTGTAAGAATTAGTTTTCTAATTAATGACTACTTTAAATATATGTAAATACAAATCTGATCATTAAATAAATTTTGCATGAAAGATCATTAAACAAGAAATGAAGAGACTTGAGTTTACTCATTTCTCCTTTGCCCATTCTCTTTTTCCATCCTATTCCACAAAGTTATAAATCACACTAACAGACTATTACATTAAATATATTATATCCTTCCTCCTTGAGAAATATATCTTCATAACAATTTTGAAGGCCAGGATCCAATTTTTAAATTTTAGCTTGATCAGAGCTGTGCATTAGAAGATTCCTGTTCCTGTCCCAGCCCAGCATCACCTCAGGAAGGATCTCATGCAAAACATGTATTCAAATCCACTCTAAATAGCCATGTCTTGGAGATCCCTCAGATCTAGGGGTGCTCATGCCTTGTTGTGGTCAGCTCTAGGAGGACAGACCTTAAGAAGGTTACCTGGACAAGCCTTAGAAGCATGCTGAGGCCAACAGGAAAGGGAATTCTTATGGTCCTAGGTGCACAAATTGTTGTCTAAAATGGATGCATGATCTCCAAGGAGGTATATTCTCTTAGTTCTGTGACACCTTCATTCCTTGGGAAAGGGCCTAGCCAGAAGATGACCAGAGCAGAATTTGTTGTATATACCAGGGTGGTGTAATGGGCAAGACACTATGACAAACAAGTTGAAGCTCTGCTATTAAGCAACTGTATGTCTTTAGGTCTTTCCCCATCTGTCTCATTCTAAGGGCAGTCTTTTCAAGAGTCATGCAAAGTCCAGAATAGATAGGAATCACATTTGCCTCACACCCTGATTTTATTTATTTATTATTATTATTATTCATTTATTCACATGTGCATACATTGTTTCAGTCATTTCTCCCCCCTCCCTACCCCCTACTTCCAAGCAGAAACTGTTCTGCCCTTATCTCTAATTTTGTTGAAGAAAAGACATAAGCATAATAAGGAAGACAAAGCATTTTTGCTCATTGAGTTAAGGACAGCTATACAGAAATATTCCTAGCATTGCTTTCATGTACGCATGTGTTACAACCCATGTTGATTCATCTCTAACTGATCTTTACACTGGTTCCTGATCCCCTTCTCATGTTAACCTTTGTAGCTTTAAGGTTTCTGTATTAGGTCCTCTGGAGTGGGGACATCAACCACTGTCATGTTTTGGGTTTTCTACTTATTCCTATATCTCCCCTATGTGCTCTCCCCTTGTCATGTGATCCAAGTCCACCCACATTGCTGCATTTGCCTTAGATCTGAAGTCCACATATGAGGGAGAACATACAATTTTTGGTCTTCTGAGCCTTGCTAACCTCGCTCAGAATGATGTTCTATAGTTCCATCCATTTACTGCAAATGATAAGATTTCATTCGTCTTCATGGCTGAGTAAAACTCCATTGTGTATAAATACCACATTTTCTGTATCCATTCATCAATAGTGGGGCGTCTTGGTTGTTTCCATAACTGGCTATTGTGAATAGTGCTGCAATAAACATGCTGCAGGTGCCTCTGGACTAACCCGTGTTGCATTCCTTTGGGTATATCCCCAGGAGTGGGATTGCTGGATCATATGGCAGGTCTATGTTTAGATTTTTAAGAAGCTTCCAAATTTTTTTCCAGAGTGGTTGCACCAGCTTGCATTCCCACCAGCAGTGTACCAGGGTTCCTTTTCCCCACATTCTCACCAACACATGTTGTTGGTGGTGTTTTTGATGATGGTTATTGTAACAGGGGTGAGGTGGAATCTTAGTATTGTTTTGATTTGCATTTCTTTATGGCCAGAGATGGTGAGCATTTTTTCATGTGTTTTAAAAAGAATGAAAGATTGGAGAAAAATAGAGGAGATGAACCAATTTGTCTTATAATATATACATGGAAATGTTACAAGGGAATTTCTTGAATAACTATCTTAAATAAACAAAAATGTCATTTTTTTATGTACAAAATTGGAAAACAGGAGGGAAGTAAAGGTCCTGACTAGGGGATTATTATTGGGAGTGGAGAGAAGTAGAAAAAGGGTGTAGGGAGGGTAAATATTGTGCAAATACAGTATACATATATGTAAATGGAAAAATTAGACCTGTTGAAACTATTGCAGGAATGGAGGAGAACCGATAAAGGAAAATGAAGCAGGGTATGAATTTAAGTATAATATATTTGATGTACTATAAAAACTTTTGTAAATGTTACAATGTACCCCAAGCACAACTAAAATTATATTTTAAAATAATAAAATAAATTTGGGCAAACTAGAAAAACACAAACAAAAACTCAAAAATGCAAAAAATTGATAGTCATCTAGGAGCAAATAGCAATTAAGTGAAACAGTGCCAAATTCAAAATCTAGCCTTTACCAAGTATATCCAGGCATCTAAAAAAATTTTACTGTTTTCATGTTTCACTGTTAGTTTTTTAGCCTGTATTCCAAATGGCTTTTTCCAAAATGTATAATAAGATAATAATTGCAAAGACAACTTGTAGCTGGATGAAAATGTTGGAAATGTAATACATAAAATAGCAGCCACAGGACTGAAAATTAAGCAAGAGATGGAAGTTAGAAAAATTAGAATATAACATGCATGTATGTATACACAGAGACACACATACAACCAAATTTATTTTAACAAAAAGTTATTAACTACTTAACTTACATTAACCAAACCTATTACTGAATGAGAAGTAGTTTGAATTCAAGTAGAATGTGTGGAAGACACCAGTTAAGTGTATGTAGAAGAGAAGACCCCTGCAAAAGTTTTGGTCTTTTCTGATCTCATTTTTGTCTGATGGACTGGGAAAGGTGCAGTAAAAATTACAGGATTTTCATTTGACACTTCTTTCCCATATACTGTGGGTAAAAAAGTGGATATTTTGGAATTTTACCATAGAATAATACCAGATTTTAGTCAACCATGTCATTCACAGGAATTGAGGACTAAAAGTAGATTTTCAAATCTTTGGTTCCTCTTCATTTATAATAATACTGTAATATTCTAAAATCTTAATTTACATGGCATTCCACAATTAGACAATTATTTAAAATTATTGTAAAATAATTTCCTAAGAATATCAGGAGTATTTTTATTGCTAATCATCAGTTTGACAGATTAATGCTCACTTTACTACCTTTTCTTCCAATACCAAAGGCAGATCATAGTTTCATCCTATAGAATTGCTCAGGATCAAGATTTGGTTCAAATGATAGAGTGCCTGTCTAGCAAGCATGCAGACCTGAGTTCAAACCACAGCTCTGCCAAAAAAATGGTCTGATTTCATTGTATTTGTGAATAAACATATGCATCACGTGGCTGGGCATGTTGTTGCATCTCTGTACTCCAAGCACTCAAGAGACTGCGGCAGGAGAATTCCAAGTTCAAGGCCAGAATAGGATACACAGTGAGAACATTTTTCCTTAAAAAAGTATTAGGGTAAGCATCATGTGATTTTCAGTTGGTCAACAAAATTCTGAGGGATACCATTGTGTGCCCATCTGCCTTTGAATGTGTGCAAGTCTGTGAATCTAATGTGGTATCACTCTCTTGGTTAGATTATGAAACTGGCTTTAAGTTAATCAAAAGGGACATTATTTTAGCTGTGCTTGACCTAATCAGGTGAGATTTTTAACATAAGAAACTGTTACTTTTGGCTTTGAAGATAAGGCCTCTAGGAATCATTTAGCTTCAGGGTGAGACATTATGTCAGCAAACATACAAGCTTGGGAAGTGCTTCGAGCTTCAGATGACACCCCAATCGCAGGAGACACCTTATATTTTATGCTTGCAAGACCCTGAGCAAAAATCCCAGTTAAATCTCACCTTAACTTTTGACCTGCAAAGCTATGACATAATAAATGGTCATTGTTTTAAGTCACATATGTGTGGTAATTTGTTAGCACACAGCAAATAGATCTTGTTAAATAAAAATCACAATGAAAAGCCTTGTATAATCATTTTTTTCATCATAAACAGAATTTATTATGCTACTCATGCCAAATTTAGATCCATGCCTAAAAATTTCTGGGTTTTTTGTGAAGCTAGGGGATTCATAGACTTTGAAGCTTCTTCACTATGGGAGGGTGCTAAGACAAAAGAAAAATACCACATAGACATACAGACACACACAGACATGCACACAGACAGACAATGAGACACACAGACACACAGACTCACATGAAAATACACAAAGTCTCACACAACCACACTCAGACTCACACAAAAATCTCTCGTGCATATTCTCAAAAACTGAAATGCAGTTGCATTAGAAATCATCAATAACCTTATTTTGAACAAAACCTGGTAGCATTTAATTCAGATTTTTCTTTTAACTAGTAATTCATAGTATGTTATAAAATATATAACAATTTCAAAATATATTGTATGATACTTTTCCATTGAAAGTTGAAATTTTCTAAATTCCTCACCTTGCCTGATTTATCTTGTAGACAGAGGTCATATGTCTTCCCAATTCACCTTTGCACATTTAGTGCTCATCTCAGGGAGCATCACCAGTTGGAGCTTACTCAGGAAAAGTTTTTGAACTAATAGATTTCTTGAAAGATGTTACTTAAGAGAAGAAATTATCAATAATAATGTTAAAATATTTTCTGTATGTTAAAAGAAATCTTTAATCTTCACTTAAAAAATTCACTTAAAATATATAAATGTTTTTACATAATAGTTCTGAAAACTGAATAATGTATGCATAAGTTCTTTCTATCACTGTCTTTCATTGCAAATTATATCCTCTATAGGTTTTGAGATCCTTTGTCTCTTATCTACTTTGATACCTGGTTCATGACAGGTGCATAATTAATGCTAATGGATAGCTGTTTGGGCCCCACATTTGCTTCTCTTATTGAAAACTTCTAATGAAACTGTCAAAAATAAATAAATAAGGAAAGGACAGGAAAAATGATAAGTTGGTATTAATGGCTAGGAAAATTCAAAGAATTTCATAAAATTAATGTAAAGTATGAATGGTTACAGTAGAGGATCACATTACAAACAGCACATTAAAATACAACCAGCAAAATGAAAATTATAAATAATAAAAAAACTACAACCTGTGTCCCTGATGTGACACATTAAAAGCATACCATGATTTCTTCTGGAAAAAATATGCAGTCCCAAATTTATCATGAGATCATCACATCCAAACACTCATTGAAGGAAATTCTACAAATACATAGACTTGAGTTTCAGAAGAGTGAAAGTTATGAAAGAAGAAAATATAGAAAATATCTGGTATACTTTAGGATATTAAAGATTTGACAGCAAAATGCTATGTGGAATCCTTCTTGGGATCACAGACTGAAAACAATTGGCAAAACTAGCAAAACTCAAATAAAGATCATAGATCAGTTACATTGCATAAATAATAATGTCTTGTGTTCCAAAATTGTACTATCCCCATGCAAGATAATAACATGTAGGAAAGTATATAGGAACTCACTGGATTTTTTTCTTCTTTTAAAAAAACATTGTTGAGGAATGATTGATGTACAATTATGTATTTAATGTATACATTTTGATAAGCTAAGCATAGCCATGATACTATCACTGCCATTAAGGCCAAAGTTTCTTGTTACTCCCTTTTCTTCATATGATTATTGTTGTTGTTATTATTTGTTACTGTTGTTATTGTTGTTTTGGTGTGAGTGGTAAGAACACTTAACACAAATGTTATGATGTGCTTTCTTATGTCAAACCCCAGTACCACCAAAACCATACCTTCTTAGCAAATTTTAAGTTTGCATTGCAATATGTAAAAAGTTAAAAATGAGAGGCAACTAGTCATGGAAATGGATGTAGTCAGTATTTAGACACATTCATTGTTTTTGAAAACAATAAATACATTTCTTGACTGAGAAATCAAGTGAATCTACCAAGTATGTTGAAAAAGTTAAGAACCAAAGTTCTTTGGAGGAATACTCCATACCTCCTCTTCTACTCTATGCAAGGAAGACATTATAGCATTGTTTGAGAGTTATGGGAAGAAACATGTGTGTCCCTTAAAGAATAAACTTTTTTTATCATTTTTATATTCACTCACACATGTGCACTTCTGAGCAGAAGAAACTTGAAGAAAGCTTATGCAATACTATCATAGAATTATAGCATGCAACCTGGTTTCTTTTTTAGACCTTTTTAATTTTATTTTCCTATTGTCATATTATTGTTGTATTGGGGGTACATTGTAACATTTTTTAAAAAGTGCTTAGAATATATCATAGTTGAATCCACCCCCTCCATCATTCTCCTTTATCCCCCTTCCCCTCATTCCTTGAGTACCAACATGTATCATTTTTGTCCATTTTCATACGTGAGTACATAATATTTCCACTTCATTCACCCTCCAACACCCTTTTCTTATATCTTCCCCCTTCCCACTGGTACCAACCCCAAGACAGGACTTATTTTACATTCTTTTTTTTATTAATGTGCTGGGCAGGCATACATTATGGCATTTACAAAGGTGCTTACAATGTATCAAATATATCATACTTGAATTCATCCCCTCCACCATTCTCTTTATTACTCTTTCTCCCCATTCCTGGAATAGTTTCAACAGGTCTCATTTTTCCATTTACATATGTGTATACACAGTATTTGCACCATATTCACTCTCATACACCCTTTGTATATTTGTTTGTTTAAGACAGCTCTACCAGAAGTTTCTTTGGCATTCCCACAAATTTTCATACTTTTAAAAATAAACTAACTTTGCTTAAGATGATGTTCTCCAGTTCCATCCATTTACTTGCAAATGACAAAATTTCATTCTTCTGTGGTGAATAAAATTCCAGTGTGTATAAATACCTCATTTTCTTAATACATTCATCACTAGTGGGGCATTTTGGCTGTTTCCATACCTTGGCTATTGTGAAGAATGTTGCAATAAACATGGCTGTGTGGGTGCCTTTGTAATAACTAGAGTCTCATCCCTGCAGGTATATCCCTAGGAGTAGTATTGCTGTATCATATGGCAGATCTATATTTAGATTTTTAAGAAGCCACCATATTGTTTTCCAATGTGGTTGTAGTGTACAAGGGTTTCTTTTTCCCCCACATCCTCTTTAACATTTGTTGTTGGCAGTATTTTTGATGAAAGCTATTCTAACAGGATTGAGATGGAATCTTAGTGTGGTATTGATTTGAATTTCCTTTATGGCCAGGGATTGTGAACATTTTTTCATGTGTTTTTTGGCATTTGGATTTCTTTCTTTGAAAGAGTTATGTTTAGTTCAGTTACCCACTTCTTTATTGGTTCATTGATTTTGGGGGAGTTTAGTGTATTCTGGTGATCAGTCCTTTGTCTGGTGTATAGCTAGCAAATATTTTCTCCCACTCTATGGGTGGTCTCTTCAGTTCAGAGAACATTTCTTTTGTTGTGCAGAAGCTTTTTAATTTCATTTAGTCCCATTTGTCCATCCTTTCTCTTAGTTGCTGGGCTTCTGGAGTTCTACAGAGGAAGTCCTTGCCTATACCTATTGCTTCCAGAGTATTCCTTGATCTTTCATGTACTAACTGCAGGTTTTGGGTCTGATATTAAGGTCCTTAATCCACTTTGAGTTGATATTAGTTCATGGTGATAGGCATAAATCTAAGTTTTCTACAGGCGGATAACGACTTTTCCCAGCAATATTTGTTGGAAAGGCTGTCTTTTCTCCATCATAAGTTTTTGGCAAACTTACGATGTAAAAAATGAGGTGGGTTTAGCTGTATGGATTCACATCCAGGTCCTCTATTTTGTTCCACTGGTTTTCATATCTGTTTTTATGCCAGTACCATGCTGTTTTTATTGCTATGGCTCTGTATATAGTTTGAAGTTGGGTATTGTGATATCTCCAGCGTTGCTCTTTTTGCTCAGTATGGAGAATATCATCTTAAGTGAATTTAGCCTGTCTTGGAAAGCCACAAATCACATGTTGTCTCTCATATGCAGATTATAGACATAAAATAAATCCAGCAATATTATTGGACATGGGTCACAGACTAAGGGGAGAATGCGCACAGGAAGAACAGGAAAAGGGAAAGAAACCTAAGATTTGCATGTGGTTGATGTGCTTACTATAGAGGAGTGAATACAGCAATCTTAAACTGACAGAGGCCACTATTGGAAGGAGAATAAGAAGCAGTGAAGAGGTCTTGTAGAGATGAACCTATGTGGGTTGCAATACACATATACAGGGAAGCAATGCTAGGAATTTCTCTGTAGCGCTATCTTTATCTCAAAGTAGCAAAATGATATATCTTTCTTATCTCTTATGTTTTTGCTGCATCAAAATTGGATATAAGAGGGCAGAACAGGTTATACAGGTTCTGACAAGTAGTGGGGCAGGGGGAAGGGAGATGCCCCAAACAATGTAGACACATATGAGTAAATGTAAAAAATAATAAAATAAAAAAAGAATGAAAAAATAAACATAAGCAATATCCTTTATGAGAAAATATTATTTTCTGCCCAATTTTGCTTCTCTTATTTTCAATGAAGAATTTAGATTCTGTTAACCCTCCCATTTTGTGCTTTAAATAAATACTCCAAAATCATGTTAATGGTTTGAATGAGTGAAGGCACAGACATGATTTTCACAAGCCTAGAAACAAAAACTGGCATTACTTAGAAGCAATGTCTCAGGTCTAAAATGTGTTAACTTAGTTTTCTGTATATAAAAAATGAATTTTCACATTTGAGCAGTTTTCAAATATAACTGATCTGTATTAATTATAAAAGTGCTTTGTTTTAGTCTTTATAAAACTTAGTTCAATATCTTAAATCATATATTTAAATAATACATTAATATTATTTAATGATATTAAGTGATTAATGATCTATAGTGATTAAGGATGTTATACAATGTAATGTAATATTGTATAATAATATAATATCATGAAAATTTTCATGATACCATAGTAGTAGGAAAATATTGTATGTTTATAACAATCCTGATTTTATATTTCTGGAGTTTGTATTCTTTGCTCTACTGTTTAACATTCCTATGTTGTAATTCTTCTCAGGATCCCAAGTTAAGGTCCCTGTTTAGCTAACAGGAAACAGTCATTTTTTAATCTTTCCCATGTGTGTTCACCTACATAGCAAAGTGACCTTTATTACCAGGCCAGTGGAAAATGAAGTAAGTGAAGTGATGGATCCATTAATATAATGCCTATAATTTGAAACTGAATGGATTTTAATTAAATAGTTTTTATGACAACTAACCTGGTATCTTTCTCTTATTGACACTATCTCTTGATCTTTGAAAGGAACAGAGGGATTCTTTCATGTGGTCTGTTTTATTATAGATGACATACAATGTTCCATCCAGGTTTGCTTCCACACTATCTCTCTGAGAATTCTTAGCCAGAAAATTGTTTAGTTTGACAATGAGTTTCACTGCTACACTGTATTTTCTGGGTAATTCTGTAGCTTTGCTATGTTTCCAGCATATTTTATTCTAGGAAAACTGACTTCTTTTCTGGCTAGAAAGATTTTTCTATATTCTATGCTTACATAACAAATACCTCCCCCTCTCATTTTTTGGCCTGTAATTGCCTTTGTCTCTGGCCCTGCAAAATTCAGAATTTCAATCTAGCATATTTATTTTGCCCCCAGTGTTTCTATCATTTGGTTGGTTCTTTCAAAAAAGATAAGAGTTTATTTCATGTCATACTGGTATGTGGATCTGAGCAAGTATGCCATCTTAGTGACAGACACACTGTTCACTGAAGCTCGGAGCCTTATATCATGCTCTTTAAAAGCTCAGAGACTCTGTATTTGCTGATTATAACATTTCTGCTCTTTTCATATGATATTTTAATGTTTTAATTACTTTTTATAGAGACAGTATAATTCTAATTCTCATCTCAACTCTAGAATTTGGTCATAGCTTGAAATAAATTATAACATTTATGTGTGCTTAACAATGTTCAAAGTGTTCCTCTTGTCCTCTTGGATTTCCAAGAAACTAAGAAATAACTCACTTATTTGTACCACTGAAGCTAGAGACCTTAACCAGAAGAGGTATCCTGGACTAGATTATAGAGGTAGGAGGTCATTTCAAGGATACTCTTACCTGATTACCATACAACAATTTATTTTACCACATAGTATCATGAGCTAGATGGGTGCTTGCATGTTTTATTTCTTACTGTACCATCAGGTGTGCTATAAAGGGTTCTGTGGAATGACATCGATCTGAGTCAACTTGAATTCATACATATAAAAGTTATCCAGTAACCCAATATCATAGTTATACAATTTTACTAAGATTAAATAAGTAAGAGTTATGATTATAATATAATGTCTAATCAGTCATTGAAGTGGTAGTATAATTTATTCAACACTAATGACAAATTATTTATGAAATAGTTTCACAGATCTATGAAGACCATTCTAAAATTGAGATAGGCTGGAAATAGAGAAGCAACAAAGGAAGAGAATTCTAAAATCCACTCCTGTAATTCTTGGAGTCCAGATCTGAGACGCTAGCAAAACTCAAGAATAGCACTTACTGTCGTCATTCAGGCAAAGAATAATGAATTTTCACTAAGTGAAAGAAAATTATCTCATCAAGAGGGTAAAAGAGAAAATTTAAAAACAAGCTCTTTGGTTTTTTAAGGCATCATGTTAAGAAATTATGTATAGAAAATATTAAAGCAATAAATATAAATAGTTTCATATGCAGAATCTAGACTTTTTAAAAGACTTGAAAGTAGAAGGGGAACTTTTACAGAAGAAGAAGGGTGTCAATGGCAAGGGATAGGGACCAAGCAAGAGAAATAGAAGAATATGTTCAACATATATTATATACATGCATGCAAATATCAAATGAAACCCATGCTTTTGTACAATTCATATACACTAATAAAAATAATAAGAAGCTTAGATTTAGTCTTAAAGTCCACTTCAGTGATATTGCCATTTCACCTTTAAATGCCCTTTTAAGAATTCTTTCAAAGTACAGAGTTTTACATCTCATTTTGTTTTATCATATATGGGTGGTTCGTAGGTAATGAAGATGATATTTCTATTTTGCAAATGAATGATCTAAGATATTTTTATATTGGTTATAACTAGTTCAAAGTTAAAAAGTAAATGAATGCCTGGAGATACAGCTCAAGTGGTAGAGTGTCTGCCTAGCAAGAGCAAGTACCTGAATTCAAGCTCCACTATGAATTCAGGGAAAAAATTTTTTTGCAGAGACAGATTTTGAATATTTGAATATTTATTTTTGAGTACCCCATCTGAGTCTTTGCCAACGAATCATTTTACCTCCATAAATACAACATTTTATTTTAATTTTTTGAACTTAAATCTCACTATTTTTTCTTTCTTTTTATTTTCTCATTTTTACATATACTTACATGTGTATACATTGTTTGTGCCACTTCCCCCCCACCTCCCACTTTATTTTAACTTTTTTGTTGAAAAAATTTAACTTCCTTAAGTTGCATTTATAATACAAATAATTATAGATTACATATATCATATACATAATATATGCTATATATATTTTACCAACTTACATTAGCATGATATATTTGATATAATTAGTGAACCAGTATTGATACATTTTTTTGATGAAGGGAAGAGAAAGGAGATTTATTGACATGGCTAGTTGAAGTATAAATAAAGAAAGAGATTCAGTGATCCCCCAAGTTTGTCTTTGGGGTACTGACATGAACTTTAAGTTTAAATGGATGAAGAATTGAGGAAGGGGCAAGAGGTTTGCTCAATTATGGTCTTGGTCAAAGAGTGGTCTGGTTCATCAGTTCTGGTTCTGCAAGGTGCTTCAGAGAAATTCTTATTGATTGAGGGGACAATACAGTTCTCATTAGATAATTATTCCTGCTTGGGGGTGATCTCATCATGGGTGATCTGTCTGTGAGGCTCTGCTGTTTCTGGAATCCATGGTAACTATAGGTTACAACATGACTAAAGACTTTCAGGTGCCTTTCTGGGTATCTTCCAAAAGGCAATGCTGAGATCAATCAAAAAAGACTGTGAGAAGATGGACTTGGGTTTCTGGGTCTATTCCAGTTGATTAGACATGAACTGACTTGAATCAATGAAGCACTCAACACAGTTCACCAAACAGGCCTTGGCCTGACCGTCCATCTTTGGCCCAGGCTTGTCCATGTACTTCTCCCAACAAAGCCCAGTCTTCTGGTGCACCAGCTGTTCAAAGTGCTGCTTCTGCCTCTCCACCTCGATGAAATCCTGCAGCTGTGGGTACACCACACCAATCTAGCCATTAACAAAGACCGGGAGGAGCCCATGTCCACAAGACCACTGTGTGAACATTGATACATGTTTAAGTGAAGACCAACCTTTATTTTGAGTCCCTTAGTTTTTACCTAATATTCCTCTATTTTTCTTTTGGAATATCTTGATAGTTTTGAGGGTTAATGATCAGGTATTGGAGAATGTTCTTCTATGAGGATTCATGTGATATTTTTCTCATGATTTTGGGAAGGAAGATCATAAAAGTCATTGGCATCTCATCATATCAAGGTACATACAGTTAGCATGACATATCACCATTGATGTTAAACTTATCATTTGGCTGAGATCTTGCTGGTCAGACTTCTCTAGTGTTAGAATACTTGTTTTTTTGTTAAATTGCCTTTCAATATTATATTCTTTGGTAGGAAGTCACTATATGTAGTCCAAAAGTAAGGGGAAGGGAGGTTTCTAGTCCTGAAAGTGGGATATTTACACAATTTTGGAGGGATTCTTCTATTGGAAGATTTGTCCTTCACTTCATTTGTTTTTTATTCAGTCATTTATTTATATCAGTATGGACTTTTGGGTTTTTAAATATTTTATTCAGTATTACTGAATTAACAACCTAAGTAATACTTCACATTGTTCAAGACTTGAACCATTGAAAACTTTTTCACCTGCCACTTGAATCTTTTCAGATATCCATCAACATTTGTTGATTCTCTTTTTTAAGGCTTTTTTTTAATGTGCTTCCTTATTTTTGGCATTTCAAGATGACTCAGACTTATATATTTTCTGCAACAGTTGTAGAATCAGGCATAATTTGAGAATGTTTACTTTTCATGGTTTTGCTGTGCTTCTCTCTCTCTCTTGTGCTTTTCATTTCCCAAATACTTATGCAGTTTATCTCTTAGTATATATGTTTGCAATAGTGGGGATTGAATGCAGGGTCTTAAACTTGGCAGGGTCAACCACTTAAGTCATATCTCTAGTCCTTTTATTAGGGTAGGGTCTTATGTTTATACCTAGATCTGGCCTCAGAAGGCAAATGGATCTCCTACCTATAGCCTCCCTTGTAGCTAACATCATAGGCACATACCACTATGCTGCAGCTTTTTTTTTTTTTCTTTTGAGTTGCCTGGGCTGACCAAATCTCTGACACCTGAGTAGCTAGCATTACAGACGTGAGCCACCATGCCCTGTTCTCAGTATGTTTAAAAAAAGTCCTCAAAATAAATATTAACATGCTCATTTAAAAGTCTATAGAGCTTATTCACAATACACAAACTGTTTATATAATGTATTATACAGAAACATAAAATAATATTTCTTGGTGTAGCATCTAACTCAGGATCACTCATTGGTTTATGTTGTAACATAAATGTGGAGCAGTCTCACAACTTTTTTTACATTTTTTTGTTTTGATTTCTTTGATTGCCTTGTCATTTTTTAAGTATACAAACATTAATTGAATGAACATCCCTGAACTTGGATTGGTCTGATATTTCTACCTGATACAATTTTAGTTAACATTTATGGGAAGAATAGTATTTTTTTCTTTACCAGTCATAGTAGCTTAAGTCACTTCATTAAGCCAGTGTCTCACACATTATTCAACTGTTAATTTGCCATTTATTTTTATAGTTAAAAGCACTATTTAGGGAGAGGATTTAAGACTATGTAATTATCTTAATTCTAATCCAGCATCCATCCACTTGTTTTAGCATTTATTAACAATTATTTTTCTACATGAAAATATTGGTACTGTGGAAATAACCAAAGAAAATTTCCAATTCCATCAGTTTTTAAAAATATTTTCTGCTTTATTATAAAAAAGAACATTGCTTCCCTTTTATAACTTCTCTACTTATCTCATTATATCTGTCTGGACTCAAGAATTGACTAAATAATTATCTAAAATATTTACTATATTATGTATTTCAATGTTTAACTTTATAATATTTGAAAAGTGGGAATCTCTCTATACATTTTAATATTTGTGATTGATTGTTATGCAAACACTTGTATGTCAAATAATGATTTTCAAGAAGCCAGACATAGAAAATTACCACTACAAATATAAATCTTTTCTTCCCTCAATAAATTATTATATATTACATTGCTTTAAACAAATAAATAAAGCAAGAAAATAATGTTACATAAGATTTTGAATAAAATAATTATAAGACAATCCTGAAATTAATTTAGTAACATAGATATACCAACAGAAAGAATAATTTTATTTGGTTTGTTTTCCTAAGCAAACAATCTTAAAAGGATTGACTGAGATTATCAAATTAGATTTCTAACCTGGGGCAATATTTTACTGTGAAAGCTGACAATGAAGGATGAGTGGTTTCTTCAATGTATGTTTATCAAACTTTAATTTCTTTAAACTTCATCTGGACTTGACCTTGCAAAATGCTAACTTCTGAATTTAGTGTAGATCTGTAATTTCCGAATGCAATCATCTTTCTTGCCATAGTATCTCCCTGCTGTGTTTGATGATTTAGGAACAAAAGATGATGATGACTAAATAATTAATTCAGGATAGGAAATCAGTTTTTTGTTTGTTTATATAGATGTACAATTTAAAGATTCTGAGAAAGGATTAAAAATCATTTTATTGTAAAAAATTTTAATTTTCATAACTTTTATGTGTTTTTTGTTATGTCCAGAGTCCTGAGTACTCTAACAAAAATAAAAAAAAAATATTTGGGATACATTTACCATGTCTGCTTTACATAATCATAATAAAATATTTTATGCTTTTTATTTTTATTTTATTTTATTTTTATTATAATTTATTCTATTTTAAGAAACTGTTCTATTTTCAGAAACTATGTCAATATGACCAACTATCATAGGAATAATCTATTTGTCTAATTTTTATATTTTATTAAAATGCAAAAATGCACATATTTATAGTATACAAAATAGATTTAGACATATGCACACAGTATGAAATGGTTGAGTCAAGATATTTAGTGTGTATTTTGCCTCACATATTTATTCTTTTTTTGTGGTGAGAACACTTAAAATATATTTTGTGAACAATTCCCTAATATACAATAGTGTTATTAACTAAAGCCAATATGATGCTCAGCAGATTTCTTGAAATTATTCCTGTTGGTTAGCTAAAACTTTGTGTCCTTCGACCAGCATCTCTACAAACTCTGCAATTCCCAGCCTCTGATACTACCATTTTCTTCTCTGTTTCTATTTTGTCTTTTCATGCTAGGCATATTCACTTAATACAATATCCTTCAGTTTCATCCATGTCATAAATGAAAATCTTGCTATATTTTTAAGGTTGAATAGTGTTCCATCAAATATGACACATTATTTTCATACATTGCTTAGTTGATATACACTTAATGTTCCTTTGTATCCTGGCTACTATATATAATGATGCAATGAATATTTTCAGAATTTTGTAGATATATTCATTTCATATGATTTGGATACATAAGACTCCTCTGGTAGTGGGATTGTTGGAATACATGGTATTTTTAATTTTTTGAGGCGCTGTCACTTTTTTCCACCCATAAGGTACAAGAGTTTAAATATATCAATGCTTGCTATCTTCCTTTTTCTTACATTTTAACTATTCTTATTTTAATGGTGTGACATATAATTGTAGTTTTTATTTGCATTTTCCTTATGATTAGTAATAGTAATAGTAAACATCTTCTAATATACCTATTGGCCATTTGAAATTTTTTGAGAAATATCTACTCAATTGTTTTGGCTACTTTTTTTTTATTGTTGTGCTTGATGGGGTACATTGTGGCATTTACAAAAGTTCTTACAATGTATCAAATGTATCATACATGAATTCACTCCATCCACCATTCTCATTCATCCTCCCCCCCATTTTTGGAATAGTTTCAACAGGTCTCATTTTCCATTTACATACAGGTGTACACAGTATTTGCACCATATTCAGCCTCCTTCACCCTTTCCCCACTTCTCCCCACTCCCACTGGTACCATCCCCCAAGCAGGATATGTTCTACCCTTCTGCTCTCTGATTTCCTAAAGGAAAAAAAAGACATTTTTGTTTGTTTAAGATAGCTACATAGAGAGTTTCCTTGTGACATTTTTGGGTAGTGTGTCTTCTTCTTATTGAATTGTTTGAGTTTCTTATATATTTTAAGTTTCCTTATTTGTTTTATATATCTCCTCATCAGTTGTATAGTTTGCAAATGTGTTTTCTGATTTTGCACATGGTCTCCTTACTCTGTATTGGCTGTGCAGATGTAGATAGTTTGATGCAATGCCATATGTTTGTTTACTTTTGTTGTCTGCACTTTTGGGGTTATATTAAAAAAAAAATTTGCCCAGATCAATGTAATGGAGCTATTTATCTATCTTTCTAATATAGTTTCATAGCTTTAAATCTTTATTTGAAGTCTTTCTTCTTTCTTTATGTATTTGTGATTTGCTGTTAATTTCCCTTTTAGAACTACTTTTGTTTTAGTCTATCAGTTTTGAAATGATGTGTTTCCATTTTTGTTTGTCTAGTGATATTTTTATTTTCTGTTTAATTTCTTCTTTTACCAATTTTTGTGTAGCAGCATATTGTTTAATGTCTACATATTTGTGAAATTGTTGAAATTTCTACTATTATTGATTCCTATGTACATATGATAGTGATTTGAAAAAAATGATATAATTTCAATCTCGTTAAACTTTTAGCACTTGTTTTGTGGACTACCATGACGTAACTTGGAGAATCTTCCATTAGAATTTGAGATGTGCATTCAGCTTCACATGGGTGGCATTTTCTCTATAACTTCCAATTTAAAGACAATATTGTAAAGCTGATGTTTCTTTCTTTGTCCCTCAAAATTCATGAAGCATAAAGAAAATCCAAAATCAACAGGCAAATTTTTAAAACTTTTTTAGCAGGGCTATGCTATATTTAATATTGGAAAAAAGATGGAAAGTTAACTTTTGAAATGCTAGTTTGAGATCTCTGCATTTCTATTTTAATTTAATGAATTCAAGAAATTCAAAATTATCAATTTAATCTTAGCTGTTTTGACAAAATCTTTAATCTTAGCCATATTCAATTTTAAACATTTACCTATGGCATAGTGAGTTTTAATGAATCTGAGGTGTTCTTATCCCATTATTTGGAGTAGAAATGCCTTGAATAAATGCAACATTTAAATATTATGCTGAATATAAGTTACACATTATAGAATGACAATAAAAATATTTATAAATTGAATTAATGTCTATGAATACCATTTAAAATGATAATGGTTTCACAAGTATTAATAATTACATGTTATTGGCCATATTGTTTAGGTTATTAAGAGTCTTTTATTTCCAAGGATAATATAGTAATTGGAAATAGTTATTTTTCTTCAGTATACAAACATAGTTTTGTAAAAATAAATTTTATTCTATTAGAAACATTTTATAAAGTATCACATTACAATCCGTTATTTCCATAAAATTGACTTACTAATATTTTCTAAGTACATGAGTTTAAGTCAGCAGAGAAATTATAGTCAAACAAATGTTTCTTACCTTACTTAAAAAATCAAAAAGAGTGATCAGTAGATTATGTGTTTATTGCTTCATTGTCTGCTATTGATCTTAAAATTAACGTCAAACTTCATCCATTGGTGCTGTTCTCAGTGAATCATCTGGACTGACAAGATCAAAGATACCTCACTTGTTTAGAAAACTCCCCTTCTCAGAAAATTGAGCAACTGTTTACTTAGACTGAAACAAGTTTACTTATTCATTTTGTTTGAGAAAACTGAAGAAAGACATGATGATAATAATATTAATCTCACTACTATGGCAGCCTGAAAAAACATTTAAAGGCAATGCATCACAAGATAAGATCTGTGGTAATTGTCACAGTAACAAAACAACCTTAAGTGAGTTTTTACAATGGTAAATTTAGACTCCTTTACAATATTTTTCTGAGATTATTTTGCTGCTTTCTCTCTCTCTCTCTCTCTCTTTCTCTCTCTCTCTCTCTCACAAATCAAAAGTATAAAGATTTTTCTTTCCTGTCTCTTCTTCATAATTTGTGATGAGAGCAAATGACTTTCACATGAAGACTAACATATTACAATTCTCAAATAAATGTTGATTCCATTGCAATAATTAAAATTTGAGGGCATTCAAAATTACATTATACATTCCAAACCGGTTTTGTTTTTAAAATTGTTTTCAAAGAAATACAGATTTTAAGGCCATGTATTGGTTAAAAATATCATGCTATGTTAAATAAGTACTTGTACAACAAAGTCTATAGACTCAATATATAATTCAAAAATATTGCATGCCACCTGGCCACCTGAGGTTTAAATTATTATTTTTGATGATAATAAGATACAAAGTAAAATAAATAACACAGAAGTTCGTTTTCATGGCAGAAGTTCTTTCAACTTTCTAGAATAATTTAATAGCACTGTGACTAAATAATTAAAAATAGGAGGATCATGTTAATGAAGTATGATTCATGCAAGAATGAGTACCAGTCGTATGCTTTAAAAGGAAGGAAATAAACTTTTAGGTTTGCATGAAATCTTACACTTATAGCAATGAGATTTAAATCAAATTATATTGATGAAACACTAAAAACATACAAAATATTGCTTAAATAAGATTGCACATAAAAAACTTAAAGCAAAAGGAAGGCATTCAAGCAGTTTAAAACATGTTTGGCATGAACCATGATGTTTTCTAAAGAGCATAAACTGATGTTCTGAGAAATAATACCTGTGTTTCTTATTTTATCTTGACTAACTTAAATATTAATGCCTAGAAAACATGGATAAAAAGAAGAAAAGGAATTCAATGTTTGTTTGATGGCCTATATTCTATTTTAACACTAACTTATTGACATGGTTGTTACCTTACAGGTATTTTCTGCTTCAAACATGTATGACAACTTAATTTTTGCATATTGTGTTTCACAGGTCACATCCTGCATTATTTGGAATAGAATGGGATTGCACTGAAGGAGCCATCTAACCTACCTCAGATAATGAATGAGAGGCTATGTCTTCACGTATTTTTATTTTTGCTAAATAATCAAAGATACTTAAAACTATTGTGTCCCTCCTGTAAAAATGGTTTGCTTATCTATTTGGCACAAAGATATCCAAAACTTTTCCTTCTCCACTTCCCAGTTTTGTTTTGTTTTCAGAGTTTGTTATGTGAATATAGCTTTTTTAATCCTTATTGACAAAATCAAAAAAACTCAATAGTTTGTTGCAGAGCCTGAAGGTCTGGCCTCACTCATTAATTCCTCTCCATTACAAATAATCTCCAGAAGCCAGTTGTATGAAATAATTTACTAGAGGACATTATTTTCAATCCTGGCAATGTTAACAGAACATTTTTTAAATGACAAGTGTTTTATAAATTCCATCTCTACTATTCTGAAATTACATTTTAATAATATAATCCACAAATATACTTTTTATTCAAACAGTATAGCAAAAAAAATTAAACAAAGGAAGTTTTGGGTAAATTAATTTGTATTAAACATGTAGAAGGTTGGACAAAACTCCACAAAGGGCATAATGAGGGAGTGAGATCCATGCATCCAGGGGCACAGTGACCACAATTAAGATCTCAGTACATGTTGTACTGCTACTGGTAACTTTTACGAAGATGTTTGCTGTTTATGGCATGATTTTCTGGATTAAATATATAGGGAAAAATTTTAACCAGGTTTTGCAATATTTCCTTTTCCTTAAATATTAGCATTTTTGCAACTCTGAATGAGGATCCATAGTTCAGAAACATCAAAACAGAAAAATTGAGCATTAATGTTAACATAGTTTCCAGTGTACCGGAAACTTTTAGTCTCCAATAAAATTAAAGTTATGTTGATTTCATTTATTCAAAACATTATTAATTCTGATTATTCATTTGCCCACAGTAAAATAAAACAAAACAAAATGCAAGCAAAAATCCTAATTCCTCTTTTCATGTGTAGTTTTAAATCTACATAGAGAGTTACAGACATACATTAAATAACCACAAAGAACAACCACCAATGCCATCTTTGATATTTAATGTATGAGGATTAGTTTAACTGCACTATCAATAAAGTTTTCATTGAGTAAAATCTCTTTAGAAAAAAATGAACATAAAACGAGATCAGCAGAGCCAAGTGGTGAGTACCACTCCATGAAGCTAAAAAGTGATAGGAATAGGAAAACACAGGTTAGGCTTTTACTTAAATTTGTGTCTCAGGAAGTGGTAAAAAGATTCTGGCCTATTGAGCAAGGAAAGAGGATTATAATAAAGAAAGAGTATAGCACATACTTTAGTGGTACTGAACATGACTTTAATACACTGAAATAAGTAAGGAAAACACAGTATACAAGAAATGATTGTGAAGCCTATGCATTGTACATGTAGAAAGGCACTCTCTACATGCAGCACCTACCGAAGAGGGAAGATATGCAGTAATATTATTGGACATGGGTCACACTAATGGGAAAACATTCATGGGAGAAATAGGAAAAGGAAATGAATCCTAAAACTTGAATGTAGTTTATGTACTCCTTGCTGAGGAGCAAAAAGTAATCTTAAATTAGTAGAGGCCACTATAGGAAGGGGACCAGTAAGTGGTGAAGAGGTCTAGTAGAAATGAACCAATGTGGGTTGTAATACACAAGTGCATGGAAGCAATGCTAGGAATCTCTCTATATAGCTATCTTTATCACAAACTAGCAAAAGCACTATGTCTTTCTTACTATCTCTTATGTTTTCTCTTCAACAAAATTAAAGAAGAGGGCAGAACAGGTTCTGCCTGGAAGGGGGAGTTGGGGGTGGAGGGTTGGGGGGAGACAGCACAAACAATGTATATACATGTAAGTAAATGTAAAAATGATTTTAAAAATTAAATTAAATTTAAAAATAGAAAAAAAGAAAGAGTGAAGATAGGTTTAATCCCAGTCCTACAGAGGAGCACCTGAATAAATTACTTTAATTGTATCTAATTGTATCAGTTTAGGAAATTTTCCATGCATTTATTATTCTATCATTTATTATTCATTCAATCATTTATATCAGTACATGAGCGTGAACAATGAGTATGTAACCATGACTGTAACAGTGGATTACAGTCTCACACAGTCTTATTTGCTCCTCTGTATGTGTGTGTGTATGTGTGTGTGTGCGTGTGTTGGTTGAGAAGGCAACTATGGGATACTCAATATAAAACATTAAAGAATTGTTTCAAAGAAAAATAAATCAAATAAGAGAAAGAATCATCTCAGCTTTCTAAAAGAAGATGATTATATCTTAAACAATAAATACAAAAATAGTGGCTTAATTAAAATATTGACTTAAGGAAATTGAAAAGCTATAAGTTCAATTTTACTTTTGGGTAAGTAAGGCCTTAAATACATTAATATATTACATTTTATTTATCAATAAGACAGCTAAATTTTGACCTCAAATAGCTACTTCCCTCACTGCCAAACTCATTCTATGAAGCCAGTATTACACTCATCCCTAACTCGGAGAAGTATGCAACAAGAAAACAGAATTACAGGTCAGTTTCTTTAATGAACTTAGTTGCAAAAATCCTAAATAAATTACTGGCAAAACAAATTCAACAGCATATCAAAAATATCATACACCATGACCAAGTAGGTTTCATCCCAAGAATGCAGGGATAGTTCAACATGCACAAATCATTAAATGTAATACAACATCTCAATAGATGTAGAAAAATTCTTCAATACAATTCAACATCCTTTCATAATAAAAGCTCTGATGAAAGTAGGAATAGACTAATCTACCTTAACATAATAAAAACTATATATGACAAATCTGTAGCCAACATGACACTAAATGGGGAAAAGCTGAAACCATCTCCTCCAAAGTCAGGAACAACACAGAATGTTTACTCTCTCCACTCTTATTCAACATAGTTTAAAATTCTTAGCCAGAGCAATAAGAGAAGAAGAAATTAAAGGAATTCCAATATGAAAGGAAGAAATCAAACTATCTGTATTTACAGATGACATGATATTATATCTAAAAAACTCCACCAAAAATATTAGACATCATAATCACCTTCTGCAAAGTAAAAAGATACAAAATCAATTTGCAAAAATTCATAGCCTTTCTGTATACTCACAATAGGAATAAACTTAACAAAGGAAGTGAAAGACCTCTACAGTGAAAATTATAAACCATTGAAGAAAGAAATTGAAGAAGACTACAGAAAATGGAAAGATCGCCCATGCTCATGGATTGGTAGAATCAACAGTGAAAATAACCATATTTCTAAAAGGAAACTACAAGTTCAATGCAATCTTCATCAAAATCCCAATGATATTCATCACAGAGATTTAAAAGTCAACCCTAAAGTTCAGTTGAAAACACAAAAGACTGTGAATAAGCAAGGCAATACTGACCAAAAGGAGCAATGCTGGATATACCACAATATCGAAATTGAAACTATATTACAGAGCCATAGTAATAAAAACAGCATGGTACTGGCACAAAAACAGACATGAAAACCAGTGGAACAGAATAGAAGACCCATATAAAAGTCCACATAGTTAAAAGTCCAAATAGCTAAAAAACATACAAAGAAATGCTCAGCATCCTGGCCCATAAAGGAAATGCAAATCAAAACCATGTTATGATTACACCTCATTCCTGTTAGAATGGCTACCATCAAGAATGCAAACAACAACAAATGTTGGCCAGGATGTGGGGAAAAAGGAACCCTCATATGCTGCTGGTGGGAACCTAAATTAGTACAACCACTATTGAAAACATTATAGAGGATCCTCAAAACAATAAAAGTAGAACTGCCATGTGATTCAGCACTACCACTCCTAGGGATATGCCTAAAGCAATTTAAGTTACATTACAACAAAGGCACCTGCACACCCATGTTTATTGTAGCATTATTCACAATGCCAAGCTGTGGAAACAGCCAAGATGCCCCACTACTGATAAGTCTATAAAGAAAATGTGGTATTTATATGCAATGGAATTTTATTCAGCCTTAAAGAAGAATGAAATCTTATAGTTTGCAGGTAAATGAATGATACGGAAAACATCATCTTAAGTGAAGTTAGCCAGACTCAGAAAACCAAAGGTCACATGTTTTCTCTCATAGACCCAATACAAACATAAGCAATATAATGAAAAGCAGGTTATCCTAAGGGGAGGCCACTTATGAGAGAGGGACGGTAAAAGAAGGAAGATAGGAAGGTAAATGTAGATAATGCTTTTCCTATACAAGAATGAATGTAGAATTTTTAAGTCTTTTTAAATCACCCTAAGAAGGGTACTACAGTTGAAAGGAGTAAAAAGAGGGAATGAAATAATTAGTGTTATAATACATATATACATGGAAATATCACAGTGAAACACCCTGTATAGCTATCTTAAACAAACAAAAAACATCATTTTTTTTCTATAAAAGCAGAACAGGAAGGCAAAACAGGGCCTGTCTTCAGTGTAGGTACCAGTGAGAGGGGAGAGGATACAAGGAAAGGAGGTCAGAGGGAGAATATGGTGTAAATATTCTGTATGCATGTATGTAAATGGAAAAATGAGTCCTGTTGAGACTATTCCAGGAATGGGGAGACAGGGAATGAAAGGAAATGGTGGAGGGGGTGAGTTTCACCATAATAAATTGTAAGAAATGTTATAAATGCCACAATGTATCCCCAATAGAACAATAATAAAAATAAAGTAAATAAAAAATAGCTACTTTCTTATGCAATTCTTAGCAAAATAATGGATTAAGTGTGGATGAGTGGTTGCTTTTATAATGTGATTTTCATTAAAACACTATACATTAGCGAATACATCTGTTCTATCAAGGTAATTTTCTCACCCTTCCAATTATTTTCATTTATTTTTAAGAGTAGATAAATATAGTTTCAAATTTACTTTTATTCTAAATTTCCTTTTTCTTCTATCCTATAAATTCTCTTTTTATTCTTACCTATACTTGTTTTAAAATGCTTATTTAATTCATTTTGATTCCATAACTCAGTTTTCAAACTGGATAAAAAGTTTTCTTAGTGCTGTCAATTCAAATATTGAAACAATCAGTGGAAAAGAACATAAGTTTAAACAATTTATTGCATCCCTGTTAATCTGTTTAAATGAATGAATTGTTTAGTGAAATAATTGTTCTAATTTGTTTTGTATTCATGGCCCTGACATCTCTGTCCTCTCATTAGGTACAAAGCTGTCAAGCCTGCTCAACATTCCTCAGTACATTTAAGTATATCTTAACGTTTCACCAGTGTGCCTGTGACTTGCTTCATTATTCTAACTTTATGTCATTTAAGTTACAATGATTATCATTTTAGTTATTTAGTTATTTATTACCTATATTTTTAACTGACATATAAAATTTTATATGTGATGTTATGATACATGTGTACATTGTGTAAAGTTCAAAATAGAATAAACATACCTACCTAAAACATTTACTGTAAGACTCAGATTCAGAAAGTCTCAGGGTGAGGGTGGGGGAGGACTTGAGGGAAAATCAGCGTGAATAGTAGAGGGCAAAAATTAATAAGTGTACCCTGTGAGATTGCATTATGCATTGAAATTGGGTAATATTGCCATTGAATGAGGGTTCAATGTTTTCATGTTCTTTTTATGTCCACAACTTCATTAGCTTTCATTTCCCTATGTTGAGTTTCAAGTTACTTAGCTGTCCATGCTTCTAGTTTATCTATTCTGCTCCTTTGTATTGATTGGCTTCCTGCTTCTTTCCAAAAATCAGCAGATTTCATCACTTTTCACTTTATCATGCACTCTTGCCAGGTGCTTCTGTGGGCAGCCTTTCAGTTTTCTGCTCTGCTGTCCTCTGACAATGCTTGAAATCTCCATCCCCAACTACTCAGCAAGTTTTCAAACCAGTAGCAGATTAACTTTTACCAGCCTATATTTTCTAGTGACTAGAATTCAATAGAGTTTATAAGATGTAGGTAAATCTAGGGCTCATTGTTGTGCCCCAAATACTGAGAATTCATTACCCTCATTTTTCTCTGCTGTTGCTCAGAAGTTGTTATTCAAGTTTTGCTGAATGTATGACTTGATTAGCTATAAAATACACTCATATGCACACAAAGCAAACAACTTTCTCAAAACTTTCCCTAAAGATAATAACATGGGGATTTGCCTGGTTTTAGAAGAAGAATATATTAATAAAATCTATTAACACTTTGCCAAATTCCTTCTCTCTTTGAATCCCTACTCCATCCACTCCTAGAGGACTGTTTTCCAGACTTTATCTGTAGAGCTATAGATTTTTACTTGCTCATTTGCTTTTGAAGAAATTTACTTTTCCTTTTTTAAATTGCAACATATTTGATTTGATAATTATAAAAAAATCATCATATTCTGATGCATTGGAGAGCAGACATTCTATAATACAATTTATCAATGGACTTGTGAAAAAAAATTATTTTATTTTATTTTATTCATATGTGCATACAATGTTGGGGTAATTTCTCCCTGCTTCCCTCCACACCCTCCCTTAGTCCTCCCACTCCTTCCTTCTCCCACCTACCCCCTTGCTTCCAGGCAGAAACTATTATTCCCTTATCACTAATTTTGTTGAAGAGAGAATATAAGCAATAATAGGAAAGACCAAGGGTTTTTGCTACTTGAGATAAGGATAGCTATACAGGGAGTTGACTTGCATTGCTTTCCTGTACATGTGTGTTATCTTGTAAATTAATTCTTCTCAAACTAACCTTTTCTCTAGTTCCTGGTCCCCTTCTTCTATTGGCTTCTGTCACTTTAAAGTATCTGCTTTAGTTTCTCTGTGTTGAGGGCAACAAATGCTATGTAGTTTTTTAGGTGTCTTACCTATCCTCATACCTCCCTAGTGTGATCAAAGTCCAATCCCCTTGTTGTGTTTGCCCTTGATCTAATGTCTGCATATGAGGGAGAACATATGATTTTTGGTCTTTTGGGCCAGGCTAACCTCACTCAGAATGATGTTCTCCAGTTCTATCCATTTACTTGTGGATGATAACATTTCATTCTTCTTCATGGCTGCATAAAATTCCATTGTGTATAAATACCACAGTTACTTAATCCATTCGTTGGTAGTGGGGCATCTTGGCTGTTTCCATAACTTGGCTATTGTGAATATTGCTGCAATAAACATTGGTGTGCAGGTGCCTCTGGAGTAACCTGAGTCACATTCTTTTGGGTATATCCCCAAGAGTGGTATTGCTGGATAATATGGTAGATCTATGTTTAGATTTTTAAGAAGCCTCCAAATTTTTGCCAGAGTGGTGTACTAGTTTACATTCCCACCAGTGGTGTAAGAGGGTTCCTTTTTCCCCACATCCTCACCAACACCTGTTGTTAGTGGTGTTGCTAATGATGGCTATTCTAGCAGGGGTAAGGTGGAATCTTAGTGTAGTTTTAATTTGCATTTCCTTTACTGCTAGGGATGATGAGTATTTTTTCATGTGTTTTTTGGCCATTTGAATTTCTTGTTTTGAGAAGGTTCTGTTTCATTCACTTGCCCATTTCTTTATTTTCATTAATTTTGGGAGAATTTAGTTTTAATTATTTTCATTAATTTTGGGAGAATTTAGTTTTTTGAGTTCCCTATATATTCTGGTTATCAGTCCTTTGTCTGATGTGTACCTGGCAAATATTTTCTCCTACTCTGTGGGTGTTCTCTTCAGTTTAGAGACCATTTCTTTTCTTGAGCAGAAGCTTTTTAGTTTTATGAAGTCCCATTTATCTATGCTATCTCTTAGTTGCTGAGCTGCTGGGGTTCCATTGAGAAACTTCTTGCCTATACCTATTAGTTCCAAAGTATTTCCTACTCTTTCCTATACCAACTTTAGAGTTTGGGGTCTGATATTAGGACACTTGATCCATTTTGAGTTAATGTTGGTATAGGGTGATAAACATGGAGCTAGTTTCAGTTTTTTGCAGACTGCTAACCAGTTTTCCCAGCAGTTTTTGTTGAAGAGGCTGTCTTTTCTCTGTCATATATTTTTAGTGCCTATGTCAAAGAAAAGTTGATTATAATTGTGTGGCTTCAAATCCAGGTCCTCTATTCTGTTCCACTGGTCTTCATGTCTGATTTTGTGCCAGTACCATGCTGTTTTTATTGTTATTGCTTTGTAATATAATTTGAAGTTGGATATTGTAATACCTCCAGCGTTGTTCTTTTTACTGAGTATTGCCTTGGCTATTTGTGGCCTCTTGTGTTTCCATATAAATTTAATGGTAGATTTTTCAAAATCTTTGATGAATGTCACTGGGATTTTGATGGGAATTGCATTAAACATGTAGATTACGTTTGGGAGTAAAGACATTTTACTATGTTGATTCTACCAATCCATGAGCATATGAGATCTCTCCACTTTCTATAGTCTTCCTCCATCTCTTTCTTCAGAAGTTTATAGCTTTCCTTGTAGGGGTCATTCACATTCTTTGTTAAGTTGACACCTAAGTACTTGATTCTCTTTGAGGCTATTGTAAATGTAATTGTTTTTATATATTCTTTCTCAGTTTGTTCATTATTAGTGTATAGAAATGCTAATGATTTTTCTATGTTGATTTTATATCCTGCTACCTTGCTGTAGCTATTGATGGTATCTAGGAGCTTTTGAGTAGAGTTTTTTGGGTCTTTAAGGTATAGGATCATATCATCTGCAAATAGGGATATTTTAACAGTTTCTTTACCTATTTGTATTCCTGTTATTCCTTCTTCTTACCTAATTGCTCTGGATAGGAATTCCAATACTATGTTGAATAGGAGTGGATAGTGGGCATCCTTGTCTAGCTCCTGATTTTGGAGGGAATGGTTTTACTTTTTCAATGTTAAGTATAATGCTGGCTGTAGGTTTGTCAAATATAGCCTTTATAATGTTGAGGTACATTCCCTCTATTCCTAGTTTTCTTAGAGCTTTTATCATGAAATGGTGTTGGATCTTATCAAAAGCTTTTTCTGCATCTATTCAGATGATCATGTGGTTTTTGTCTTTGCTTCTATTAATGTGGTTTATTACGTTTATTGATTTTCATATGTTGAACCACCCCTGCATTCCTGGGATGAAGCCTACTTGGTCGTGGTGAATGATCCTTTTGATGTGTTGTTGAATTTGGTTTGCCATTATTTTGTTGAGGATTTTTGTGTCAATGTTCATTAAGGAGATTGGCCTATAGTTCTCCTTTTCCGGGGGTGTCTTTGCCTGCTTTAGGATAAGTGTAATACTGGCTTCATAAAATGTGTTATGCAGTTTTCCTAACCTTTCTATTTCATAGAACAGTTTAAGGAGGGTTGGTATTAGTTCTTCTTTAAAGGTCTGATAGAATTCAGAAGAGAATCCATCAGTCCTGGACTTTTCTTTTTAGGGAGACTCTTGATTACTGCTTCAGTTTCATTTTATGTTATAGATCTATTCAGGTGATTAATGTTCTCTTGGTTCAGTTTTGGATGATATAAGTATCTAGAAATCTGTCCATTTCTTTAAGATTTTCAAATTTATTTGAATGTAGTTTCTCAAAGTAGTCTCTGATGATTTCCTGGACTTCCATGGTATTTATTGTTATCTCCCCTTTTGCATTCCTGATTTTACTAATTTGGGTTTTTTCTCTCCTCATTTTAGTCAGGTTTGAAATGAGTCTATTGATCTTGTTTATTTTTTCAAAGAACCAACTTCTTGTTTCATTAATTCTTTGCATGCTTTTTTTTGGTTTCTATTTCATTGATTTCAGCTCTTATTTCTCTTCTTCTATTTGTTTTGGGATTTGCTTGTTCTTGTTTTTCTAGGAGTTTGAGATGTATCATTAGGTCATTGATTTGAGATCTTTCAGTCTTTTTAATATATGCACTCATGGCTATAAACTTTCCTCTCAAGACTGCCTTTATGTGTCCCATAGGTTCTGGTAGGTTGTGTTTTCATTTTCATTGACTTCCAGGAACTTATTAATTTCCTCTTTTATTTAATCAGTGACCCATTGTTCATTAAGCAATGATTTATTCAGTTTCCAGCTGTTTGCATGTTTTTTGTCTTTATTTTTGTTGTTGAGTTCTAGTTTTACTGCATTGTGGTCAGATAGAATGCATGGCTTAATTTCTATTTTCCTAATTTGCTGAGGCTTTCTTTTTGCCTTGGATATGATCTATTTTGGAGAAGATTCCATGGGCTGCTGAGAAGAATGTATATTGTGTAGAAGTTGGATGAAATGTTCTGTAGACATCAACTAGGTCCATTTGACATATGGTATATTTTAGATCTAAGATTTCTTTAGTGATTTTTTGTTTGGATGACCTATCTATTGATGATAATAGGGTGTTAAAGTCTCCCACAACTACTGTGTTGGAGTTAAAATATGCCTTTATGTCCTTCAGGGTATGTTTGATATAATTGGGTGTGTTGACATTGGGTGTATATGGGTTGATAATTGTTATTTCCTTTTGGTCTATTTCCTCCTTTATTAGTATGGAGTGTCCTTCTTTATCTCGTTTGATCAATGTAGGTTTGAAGTCTACTTTGTCAGAGACAAGTATTGCTACTCCTGCCTGTTTTGGGGGGCCACTGGCTTGGTAAATCTTCTTCCAGCCTTTCATCCTAAGCCTATGCTTATCTCTGTTGGTGAGATAGGTCTCCTGTAAGCAACAAGTTGTTGGGTCTTCCTTTTTAATCCAGTTCATCAAACAGTGCCTTTTGATGGGGAAATTAAATCCATTAAGTGTTAGTACTGATAGGTATGTGGTGATTCCTGTCATTTAGTTGTCTTAGTTGTTTGAAGGTTTGATTGTATGTATCTAAGTTGATGTTACTCTCTACTTTCTTGCTTTTTCTTCTCCTGTAGTTTTGTACTGCCTGCCCATGGTTATGTTGGGTTTCTCGTTCTGTGTGCAGAATCCCTTTAAGAATATTTTGTAGTGGTGGCTTTGTGGTCATATGTTGTTTTAGTTTCTGCTTATTATGGAAGACTTTTATTGCTCCATCTATTTTGAATGATAGTTTTGCTGGGTAGAGTATCCTAGGGTTGAATTTATTTTCATTCTGTACCCAGAAGACCTCACCCCAAGCTTTTCTTGCTTTCAATGTGTCTGTTGAGACATCTGCTGTGATTTTGATGGGTTTACCTTTGTATGTTACTTGTTTTATCTCTCTTACAGCCTTCAGTATTCTTTCTTTAGTCTCTGTACTTGTTGTTTTAATGATAATATGCTGTGAGGTAGTTCTATTTTGGTCAGGTCTGTTTGGTGTTATGGAGACCTCTTGCACCTGTATGTGCATAGATTTCTCTAAATTTGGAAATTTTTCTGTAATTATTTTGTTGAATATATAATACATTCCCTTTGTTTGCACCTCTACTCCTTCTTCAATGTCCATGATTCTCAGGTTTGGTTTTTTGATGGAGTCAGTAAGTTCTTGCATTTTCTTTTCACAGGTCTTGAGTTGTTTAAGTATTTGTTCTTCAGTTTTTCCTTTAATTACCATTTCATGTTTGAGTTCTGAGATTCTGTCTTCTGCTTGTTCTATTCTGCTGGATTGGCCTTCCATTTTGTTTTGCATTTCTGTTTCATTCTGTTTATAGAGGTTTTCCATATCCCAAGTTCCTTCCTCTATATTATTGTCTATTTTCTTCCTGAGTTCATTTATCTCTTTATTTATTGTGTTCTTTGTTTCACTTTGGTGTTCATACATTCTTCTATAGTTTCTTTTATTTCTTCTTGTGCTTTCTCAAATTCTCTATTTTTGTTGTCTAGGAATTTCTTGAGTGTCACCTGTACATTTTGGTTGACCATATCCAGTATCATCTCTATGAAGTTCTCTTTGATTATTTGCAGGATTTCTTCTTTTAGATTGTTCTTTGTGGCTTCATTGGGTTCTTTGGCATAGTTTATCTTTGTTTTGTTGAAGTCTGGATTTGAGTATCTGTTTTCTTTATTTCTCTCTGGTTCCTGTACTAATTTTTTATTGGGGGGAAACTGGTTTCCCTCTTTTTTCCATCTTCCCATCATTGCCCTTGCTATTGTTACTGTCCCTGTACTGTGTGCAATTAAGTATTTTCTAGCTTGTAATAATAACACTGGTGATATTTAGAACAGAAGGGTGAGAGGAGAGGGAAAGCAAAGAAGGTAAAGGAAAAGGGAAAAACAAACAAATAACTAAAAAAAAAAAAAAAACTAGTGCCAAAGAAATAAACAGGGAGAGATAGTGTACTGATCAACAGCAAGCTAAACAGGCATTAGAGAGACAGAGAGAGGATTTAAAAAAAAAAAATCCCCAAGTTCAAATGCAATAAACTTTCAGTCTTAATAATTTTGGTGTTAGTCCCTCAGCCTCCATCCTGGAGATCTTGTGTCAGAAGTAGTTCTGTGGTCGTCTCATCAAAGGGGAAAAAAAACCAAAAACACAAAACAAACAAAAAACAATACAAAACAAAAAAGAATATCTAACAAAACCAACAGAATAATTTCTGCTGGGTATTGAGGGGGGGGAGAGGGAGGGGGCAGAGTGGGTGGTAAGGGAGGAGGTGGGGGCAGGGGGGAGAAATGACCCAAGCCTTGTATGCACATATGAATAATAATAATAAAAAAAGAATATCCCAAGTTCAAATGCAATAGTTTCAGTTAGTCCTTCAGCATGCAGTTCTATTTCAGCCATTTTTCTCATCAAAGGAAGAGAAAAAATAAAAGGTCCAGAGACAGTTCTGTGAATGTCTACCTGAGGCTGCAGCTCACCTGCCTGTTACTGTCAGCCAGCTGTTGCTGGAGGCTTTATATTGATTGCAGATTCAGGAATGAGCTTAACACTCACCTAGCCCCACAGCATTTTTTATTTAGAATGCTCCTGTGTGCTACAGCCACTGTTACAAGCTTTCCCCTCTCCAAGTACACTGGGGGAAGTGGTGCTACACCTGTCTTCTCCAGCCGTCTTGCTTTTTTACAGTTCCCATGGGATGTGCCCCTTCCCCACTCTCCAGTGGAGCTTTCTTCATGACAACCACTGTTATAAGCTTTCCCACTCCAAATTTGCTGGGCGTGGGCTCCCACTCCTGCCTTCTCTGGCCAGCTTGTTTATTTAATGTTCTGTGAGGGATTGCCCCTCCCCCACTTTGGCACTCAGGGCACTCCACCCTCTTTGCTACATGTCTTTTGCTGTTGTTGTTGTTGTTTATTCAGTTTGGCTTTTTTTCTCTTTTTTCCCTGGGTGTGGGTCAGTCTGTCCAGGGGGGCTATGCTGATCTGGCCCAGGGTTGTTTGTGGGAGTGCTGCATGCTGCTTAGCTCACCTGGTGGTCTGCTTCTCTTGAGCAGGTAGGAGCTGGTGTCTGGCAGTGTGGGAGCCCTCCTGGTTTCTCAGTTTTATGTGGATTGGGGATGCTATGTGCGGGCTGGGGGCATGGAGGTGTCAGAGTTCTGCCTCTTCTTGGTGGTTTTTCCTGGAAGGTATATCTCCAGCATCTCTCCAAGATTTGACTTTAGAAAGCATGCTTTCTGCTTCCTTCCTCTAGTTGCCATCTTGGATTCTGAAAAAGTATTTTTTATAAATTTGCAGTCCAATTCAAATTTGCTACTTCTGATTTGTTCAAAACAAGCAAATTTTGAAACAGCTGTCATTTATTAAATGGCAAAGTTTAATGACTATCTTAGTGTGTATAACACAAGATAACTCTATTTTGGTATAAGATGTGAGAGGAGTCCATGTAAAAATAATTGAACCTCACTGATAGCTCTTTCAAAATAAAATAACAATATTGATGTAGCTTTGTAGAAAATGTACAGGCCTTATTTCTATAGATTCTCAGCTATGAACTCCTATTTCATATGCTCAATATTCACCAAATGCAGATATGTATATGATACTTGAGAATACCACTGAATTCAACTTTTTGTGTTTATTGACAGTTTTATGCACTAGCTGATGCTCAGACAACCTGCTTGTTTATCTCCCAAATTACACTTTAGTTTTCATTATTGTTGGTTTTCTGTTAGTATAAGGACAGTTTTTTTTTTTAAATAAATGCTTGGTTATTATTTTGTTACTCATAAAAACATATAACTTGAGAAATGTTTGTGATTCTATAATTAAGATAAATATGAAAATCAATACTCATGCTAGGCATGGTGGCTCTTACGTTTAATCAATCCCAGCAATTCAGCAGGCAGAGGCAGAAGAATGGAAATTTTGGAGCCAGTGCAAGCAGAGGTAGCAGTTAAGCCCTGTCACAACAACAAAAGAGCTAAGTGCATAGCTCATGTGAGAGTGCATAGCTAGTTTGCACAGGACCCTGTGCTCAATCTTCAGCACTTAAAAAAAAGAGACAAAACACATATATATCATTAGTCATATTTGAATTACAGTACATTAAACCTTAATGAGATGCTCATTAGAACTAACTTGCCATTTGCATTCAATTATTATTTCAAAAATAGAAATTCTAGAAATGCAGAGAACCCTGTCTTTCAGGAAACTGTTGTGAATGCCCCCCAAATGCTTTATATACCATATGATGTGATCCACCTCACCTCATTACACATCTCTTTCTCTGAGATGTCAATAAAACCAGTTTTTCTATATTAAATGATGATTTCACTCATTATTTTATTGATGAATTTCAATTTCCTTAAATCTTTAACTGTTCTATTTCATCAAACTAAATGTCATGGCACTGTATTTCATTTTTCTCATGTATTTACATGTATGGTCACAAGATGAACATCTAATTATATTGTGGCATTATTAAATGGTCTGAAATGTGGGATTTATGATGATGAAGATGAATAGATGCCTCTGTAACTAACTGATTATTCTCTAAATTGATCTTCCACATTTCAAAGAGGACATTGCTCATTCTAAAACATAATCTCAACAAAACAAACTCAATTACACTTTTTACCCACTACTTTGTTTTGAACAAACACACAAGAAATTACCCTAACCTACACTGAATTTATGGGATTCTTAAACACACCCTAGGTTATGTCCAAGTGTATATTTTTGACTATTGAGCAGCTCACTCATTTTCATCTTGGAAAATGGGCAGCTCTATCTTTGTAACAGAAATACAGCAGATATAAAAGCAGTTCAAAACACAGCTTTCTAAGACTCCCTATAAACTTCAAATGCAGTCATATCTTCTTTCATAGGTACATGTCATTTTGTCATACAGAAGAGTTTTGTTAATGAAAACAGAGCTTAAAATCTGAACAAAAATTCTTCAAGGTACAAAAAGGCTCAGATACTTTTTTTGACATAATGAATGTTTGCTCTAAGTAAACATTATTTACATACAAGTGTAGTGTAGTTATTTGCCAAACAAAATATTCTTCCCTAATTAGCTGCTGTATCACCTTGATTTTTTTAGAAATACATAAGCTCAGCCTCCTCTTTATACCTCCCAAATTAGAATGAGCATTTATGCAAGATTCCCCAGATAATATTAATTCATGCTAAAGTTTAAGAAATCTTTCTTTGTTTGATGTATTTAGAACTCAAACTAAATTCTATTTCTCTGAAATCAGCCATTCAATTGTGGCTGTATATACTTAGAGAAACGATGACAACAGAGTTTTCTGTTTGCTTATTGAACATTATTATTATTAAGTCCTAGTAGAGTTTGAGCTCTGTGCTAGGTATGGGGCCTATAGAGAAGGCTAAAACACTGCTCAGGCACTTTAGGAATTCTGTAACTTGCATAAGGGCAAAGAGAAATCACTGGAGTACATTGTAACAAATGCTTCGTCTAAGAAGGTTATGAAGACCTTTTGGCAAAATTATTTTGAAAATGGATAAAATTAACTTAACAAAAAGATTTATTTAAAAAGCTTAACAAAGCTAAATAATTAAATTTCCAGAGATATTTCATGATGACTATATTCAGTAAATTGTACTATAATGATTAATGCTTATGTTCATGTCTCTATATACTTAATGTGGAAATATAAATACCATAATAAAACTTGTATACTTCTTTGCACACATTTTACATTTATATTTACATTTTATAGGATGAAAGTGTAATAATTATACCATGGTCAAATAATGAGTAAAATGTCAAATTAGGATTCAATGTTATTTGTGAAAATCATGTATATAAATATTTCCTCATTAAATCTAATTAGAGAGCAATTTAGGAACCAACATTGTTATGATATTTTTCTCTTGCAACAGTGCATCATGGACATGCTTTTTTGAGCAGATATACCATACGCATGATCAATTGATATAATAGTATATGTACCATAATCAATTTCCAAAGCAACATTTTCTGAAGCTATTTCAGTGGAAGAGTAATGGCAAAAAATAGTCTTCAATTACACATTACAGAATTCTGGCCAATAATACTTTTAAGGTATTGTATTTAGCATTTTAACTCTATCTATTAATTATGATCAATTTTGAAAACTTTAAAGTCATTTGTCATTGTACCCCAGTAACAATGTGATCAGCTTGAGCTATTGGGCCCTCCAACAGAAGCACATGGTCTGTCTGAGAGTTTGCAGATCAGAAACAAATCTCATTTTAAAGCCACCAGAAAGAAATGGACAACATTCAAACCCTGAATTCAGAAGAACAAACACTTTTCTAGGGTTTATTTTGTAAACTCTCTGACTGTTGAGCATCTGGATATGATAGAAAGGAGGAATTTTAAAGCTATCGTTGAAACCTGTCCATGTGAATTAGATGATCCATTATCTGTAATTAGGACTAAGTAGTGGGTATCTGTCAGAAGCCAAATTAATACAAATTAATTCAAAAAACCTTGGAAGGGATATGCCATGCTGATCTGTGTAGCATGACCCTGAAGAAGACATTTTATTATATGAGTAAGATTTCATTGTCAAAAAGAAATGTCACTCTGGCAAATGCTGAACAAGGCAAGTAAGTTTTTCAGAGGGGAAAGTGGTTATTAATTAGATGTAAATTAGCATGCTGCAGGTTCCATTTGATAAATGACTACTTCCAGAAAACTAACTGGTACACTCTTCTACAGAAGAGTCACTCACTCAATGATGAAGCCTCTGTTCTTAAAGAACAATCTGTTTCTTTTAAAATAGTATTTACTTCATCTTTACAGAATGACATAGTGAGGTTAAAACATTCAGTCATTTCAGGTTTATGAAGACTGAAGAACCCAAGGTAAGATCTCTCAACATATTTACTATAATATATTGGTGACTTATCCTCAGGCATGGAGAATTTTGAGAAATCCACGCTGATCAAATTTGTCACCGTGATGTGCTATAATTTCTAGAATCTTCATAATCATCTTGGACTGCAGAAAGGTTCTGAAGCTAATGAACCATAGAGAACTGTCAAAAGTTTGTTTAGCTATGCAACTCAGATAGATTAATTGCATGTTGTTTTTTACATTGGCATTTCTGCGTAATTCCAACATCCTCATAATCATACTTACTTTTAAGTACTAACAGTTTTGTCTGTTTGGAGTGAGGTAAAGTTGGAATACATGGTTTCTGTACCTAAGCAATCATTCAAAAGACATCTACATGGACTCTCCTCACCTACTGAATTTGGATCATAGCTTTTTCTTGTATTTTGCCTCTATTTTGTCATACTCTAGGTTGCTACCTTATTCTATAAATTTATTTTGTCTTTATCTTATACTGGTCATTGTCTTTTTATCATCTGATCTCACTTGTTGTGTTTAAATGTTTTCATCTCATCTTTTGTTTTATCCCTAGTATTCTCTTATTCTACTCTATCTTCCATTCTATTTTCACCTTCATCCTCCTTATATTCTTCTTGTTTTATGCAAAGTTGTGTTACAGTATAATTGATAAAATATATAGCGTGTGTAATGTAATGTTTCTATATTTAACAAATGTCCTAAAATTATGAAATCAAGCTAATTACCATATCCATCACCTCACATGGTTTCCATCTTTTTTAGTTGTGAGAACATTGAAGATCTCCTCTATTAGTAATTTTCCAGTATCCACTATATTATTAACAAATATAGTCACCATGCTACACCACAGATCTCCAGAAATTATTCATTCTATATAAGTGAAAATGTTCTTCCCTTTGACTAGTATTTCTTCATCCTCCCCAGCCCACCTCCACTCCTTGAAAACAACCAGTGAGTCCAACTACCTTTTTCCACATGTAGATAAAACCATGCATTGTCTTCCTGTGCCTGACTTATTTCACTTAGCATAATGCCTTCCAGTTTTATTCATGTTTTGTAAATAAATTGGGTTTCCTTTTCTTGTAAGTCTGAATATTTCATTGTGTGCGTGTGTGTGTGCGTGCGTGAGTGAGTGAGTGTTTTATAGTGCACATGGAGAATGGGGAAACAAGATCACCTTTTCTTGTGCATTCATTCACTCACTGATGACTACTTAGCTTTATTCCATATTGTGGCTATTGTAAGTAATGTCATGATGAACATGGGACTGCAGGTATCTCTTATGCATTCTGATTTCATTTCCTATAGATTTATACCAAGAGGTAGTAATGCTGGATTACATGCCAGATTTAATCTAACTTTTGAGGAACCTTGAAACTGTTTTACATAATACCTATACCAATTTACATTCTAACCAACAACATACATTGTTCCATTTTCTCAGTGTCCTTTTTATCTTTTTTTCTTTTTGATGATAGCCATTGTAATAGGTGTGAAGTAATGTCTTGTGGTTTTGATTTGCATTGAACTCTTATTTTTAAATGCTGAACATTTTTGAGAGAACTGATGTCTATTCAGATGTTTCTTTTTTTTGAAAAATATCTATTCCATTCCTTTTCCCCCCTTTTAAGTCATGTGGTCTGCTTTCTTGCTACTGAGTTGATTGAATTCTTTTTATATTTTTGATATTAGACACTTAGAAGATGATGATTGGCAAATATTTTCCCTCATTCTGTATGTTGTTTCTTTAATCAGTTGATTGTTGGTTGCTTCCTTTTCTATGTAAAATCTTTTTAGTTTGATGCCATCTTATTTCTCTATCTCTGATTTGTGGTCTGAGATCCTACCCAAAGAAATTTTTGCAGACCAATATGATAAAGCTTTTTCTCTATGCTGTTAGTAGATTTTAGAGTTTCAGTCATCTTATTGAAGTCTAATGAATTTTGAGTTGATTTTGGCACATGGTATAAGATAAGGATTCAGTTTCATTATTTTGGATGGGACTATCTAGTTTTCCCAATACTATTGAAGAGACTCTCCTTTCTCTATTGTGTTTTTAGGTAATTTTGTGGACTATAAATTTCCCATAAATGTGTAAATATACTTCTGGCTTTCTGTTTTGTTCCATTTGTCTATACATCTATTTTAAACTGGTGTTGATAATATTGTTTTTAGTAGATTTTCAAATCAGGTAGTGTGGTGATTGCAGCTTTGTTCTTTCTTACTCTTGATTACTTTGGGTACTGGAGGTCACATTTGGTTCCATACAACCTTTAGGATTATTTTTTCTAGTTCTCTCAATAATGGGACTGGAATTTTGGTATTTCATTGGATCTGTAGATCACTTTTGGCAGTGTGAAAATTTTACTACTATTAATTTTTCCAATTCACTCACAGGTATTTTTACATTTAATTGATTCTTCCTCAATTTCCTTCATTCATGTTTTATAATTTTCAGGGTAGAGATTTTTTGCCTCCTTGCATAAATTTATGACTAAGAGTTTTACCTTTTTTGATGCTATTGTACAACTTACTCTTTTTTTATTACCTTTCTGACACATTTTGATGTTTCTCCTCTGCTGTTATTTTCTCTTTGCTTCTTCTCTTTCATCTATAATAATCTCTGTACCCCAATCACCAGTCTATGTGTTTTCAGTAACTTTATCATAGATATAGCAAAACAAGGTGTATCAATACTATTTTATCTATTACATTAGTTACTATTCACCAGATATATATATACATACACATTAAATAGAATAAGTAGGAGATATGTAGGATATATATATGTGTTTGTATAGACGTGCATATATATACATCCATGTATATATAAATGTCATATATGTGGAGATTCATTTTGAGATTATTTAAGTGATTATGGATGTTGAGAGAATTTGTAAGCTTTTGTCTGCAAGCCATCAAGCTAGCAATACAGGAAAGCTGGTGATTTTTCACTCTAAGTCTAAGTCCTGACAAACAGAGGAGCCAATGGTATAAATTCCAGTTCTATGACTAAGGAGACATATGAGATGCCCCAGTTCAAGTTGGCAAACAGAAAGAAAAAGAGGGGCATTCCTCCTTCCTTCAACTTTTGTTCTGCTCTGTCCTATCATATCTGTGTAATTAGAATGTAGTCATGCTTAGAATCTTGTTCTTTTTGTGTGTTTTACTGCTATTATTTATTAGATGAAAATTATTATTAATTCAAAATAGAATACTTTCATTTTGTTTTGATTAATGAAATAAAAACAGTTATACTTCTTATTCATCCTTAAATATGATCTGCCCATTTTCTAATAGGTGAGACTGGGTTTGTGAAAAGTGCCTATGTACTGGGATAAGAGATAATAATTATAGAAGAAGGAAACTGCTTTAATTTTTTGTCTCCTTCTTTCTGGGGAATCTTAAAAAATTAGATAGACTTATCACTACTGCAGCTTACTTTTCTGTGGTCTGTTTTCATCCAGATTTGTCTGAGCAAAGGATGACTTGTTTAATAACACAATCCTGAATATAGTTTAAACTAATTTGAAAGTTAAAGTGTAGAATGACTTTTCTAAGTATTGGAATAACTTCCTTTATTTTAATATTACCTAAAATTAACCAATACATGATTAATTGCATTTCAGTAATTAGTTACACTGTATAGTAGATCTAATTAAATTAAATTAATCTAATCCAATCTGATCTAATTATACTATGGTTTGAAATATTTTGATATACCATAAAGTTATTATCTGCATTTTATTGTTTTTCCAACTATATCTTCCCACAAGTCAAAAATCAACCTTTAGACTCATAACCATGAAATTATTTCAAAGATAGGGACATCATGTTCTGTATTTCACTAGTATAAATAGCAGTGGTATTAATTGGAGCATATCTTGTCTTTGCTAGCAGACTATGAGGCAATATATGAATAAAATAATGGCTGATGATCAGAGTTTAATAAGATAATTATGATTTGACATTTGATGATTATTTGGTTGATCTTCCAAAAGGACTTTCAGTATTCCCACTTATGTCAGTCAATTCACACTTAATGTTTCAGATTCAAATTGTTGAGTATAAATATGGGAGGTTAACTGTGAGTTTGTGAGTGTGTGTGCGTGTGCGTGTACATTTATGTTTTCTCACTTATCAGATGTCTCCACCCATTATTTCAATCAAATTGCATTTTAATAAATGAGAAGAGTCACGGGGGATGGGTAATTAAAGGAAGTTCTGAAGACACAGGAAAGGCTTTGCTGGGAGAAGCTTTTGAGGACACAATAAATAAACAACCTATCTGTTCTTCTAACTTACATTTTTTAATAACCTGGATTTAAGACTTTGTTATTTGGTTTTTCCCAGTTGTACTTCTTTTCTTCTGTCACTCCACAAAACGTGACCAGCTTTATAGGTATTTAATAGTTGCAACCTTGCCATAGTAGTGAAAACACGGTATTTTGGAAATAAATATGTGTTTGATTCCCAGTTCTGTCATATATTAGATCTGAGACACTGAACTTGTTAGAATTTGTTATAAAGCTACTTAGGCCTTTGTTTTCTCATCTCAAAACTGGAATAAGTAAAACCATATGCCTTATGCTAGTATTCTAGATAGTAACTAACCCTGAATGACATTGTATTTATCAAAGTATTAAAGATTTTGTTGTTTGTTGCTGTGCTGGGGACCAAATGTAGGCCTTTGTACATGGTCGATAAACAATCTACCAGTGTGCTCCACTGTTGTTTGGTATTGTTTTCTTTTAGCAACATATGTTTTCTCATTTAACTTTCATGACAATCCTATGAGGCAGAAATGGTACCATTGTTCAGATGCAGTCATTGAATCTCAGACAGCCTAATCCATTCCCAAAGCTTTATAACAAGTGAATAAAGAAGTAGATATCCAGAAGGAGGACCTGTTCTTCCTCAGGTTTGTATACTTCAGATTAGCAATGGTTACTGTCTTTGTATGAAAAGATATATCATGCAGTCATAATAATAGCAGTATCATGTAGGCTCTGAGTAGAATATTTTTAATGAAAGATATCAACCTATGTTAGTGGAACAGAGAGTAAGTAGCTACAAAGCAATAAAAAGCATATAATTCCTCTTTTGCTTCCAACTTTAATGTCTTATCTCTGGAAGAAATCTTTAAAACTATTAATCAGTGGACAAATTATACTTGATTAAAAGTAAATTTATACTTTTAATGCATCAAAGCATGCTATGTCAACAGAGTATAAGGGAAACTTATAGAATGAAAGAAAATGTTTACAAAACACATCTGATAAAGGAGTAATATTTATAATATAAAAGAATTCCTACATCTCTACAAAAAAATGCAACTTAAAAATTCACAAAGGATTTGAGTAGAAGATTTTCCAGAAAGTTGTGCAAAGTGACAATAGGCACGTGAAAAGATGTCCAACATCACTTACTCATTAGAAAATGCAAATCATAGTCATATCCAAATGAGATATCACTTAATACCCATGAGAGTGGCTGTCTTAAAGGAAAATTTTAAAAAGGAAAGTTTAGTGAAAATGTGGAAAAAATATTTGGAATCTTTCTGCATTTATTGCAAAATGATATAGAAACTATGGAAAACAATATGGGAATTCCTCAAAAAACTAAATGAACTTACAATAAGATTCACAATATACATTTCTAGATGTATATACTCCCAAAAATTGAAAGCAAAGAGTAAAAATTCAAATAGATATCTGTACACAAATGTTCAGACCAACATTATTCATAAGAGTCAATAAGTGAAAACCACTCCAATATCTGTGAATAAAGTAATAAAATGTAGCACCTAAATGAAATAGGACATTGTTCAGCCAACCATTCTGATACATAACACAATGTGTCAAAAGACAACAATGCTGAGTGAAATGACTCAGACTCAAAGGACAAATAAATGATTTTGCTTGTATAATGTACCTAGAATAGTCAAGATCTGAGGATCATCAGAGAAAACTATTCTCTAACAGAATCAAATTTTCAGATGATGAGAAGGTTCTGGAGATGGGTAATGGCAACTGTTGTACAACAATGTGAGTGTACTTAGTGTCACTAAAAGGTACTGGCAGAGATGAACCAATGTGGGTTGCAATACATAAATGCATGGAAGGAACGTGAGGAATCTCTCTGTATAACTGTCTTTATCTCAAACTAGCAAAAAAGCTATGTCTTTCTTATTATCTCTTATGTTTTCTCTTCAATAAAATGGAAGAATAAGAGGACAGAACAGATTTTGCCTGGAAGTGGGGCAAGGAGAGGGAGATGGCTCAAATAATGTATACATATGTAAGTAAATGTAAAAATGATAAAATAAAAGAAGAAAAAATAAAAATAAATGCCACTAAATGAAACACTTGAACTGCTAAGTTATATGTTACATGTTTTATCATAATTTAAAATCCCAATCGATAAAATATAATGCATTTTAATTTCAAACATATGTTAGATAAACATGTTCCAGTTCATAAAGTGGACTATAGAATATTAGCTGATACACATTTTATTACTTTAAACCAACTCATAAAAATAACTCAGAATCAAACTATTAGCTATTAAGACTTAAGAATTTGTGCCCTTTGTCACTTTCTGACAATAAATTTTAGTCTTAAGTATTTTTTGGTGAGGGAGCATACTGGAGATTGAACTCAAGCCTTTGCACAAATGCCTTAACAGTTGAGTTACACCCAGTGCAACTTTAATCTTTTTTTTAACCATGATATACATACATATCATGTTATACCCTCCAATATACATTATATGTGTATGGATCATTGATAGTCAAACTTACATGTGTAAATTTTTTCTCTAGTAACAAAATAACCATTGCAATAAACTTTTGGTTTTTGTTTAAAATTAATAATAAAAATAAAAAGTAAATCCAAGTATAACTTAAATTTCTTGAGTGACATGTATAGGAATATTTTACTTCAAAAATATACTCACATAATTTTCTGCCTTCTAGTCCAACTGATTTAATAGTCATAGTTTAAATCATAATAACATCTTTCAAATTTACCTTAAGAAAAAAAATTTTCAAAAATATAAACAAATGAAGGGAAAATTTTCATCTAATTTTCTAAGTAATTATTAGTGTTATAATACTAATAAGGCAATATAGTCTTCTAATGCATTAGCTCTTTGTAATTTATAGAGGTCTTAAGCATATTCTGTCACACTTTAATCTTTGCCTTCAATTTAGGACAATAAAGTAAGCAAGGAACACATAATAATGGTAATGTAAAACTTGAAAAATTTGAGTGTTTCAAATTCAATCAAATGTATTTCCTTCATGTCATTCCTTCAAACATGGCTACAGCATGAACATACACTCCTAGAAGAACTGACTTGGGATACTTGGTCACAAATAAATACTTCTTAGTATAATGATAACATATAACATACTGAATTTTATTGTAGGTTGGCTTTCCAGGAAAGAAAACTCAAGTACAGATGAGTGTCTAAGAAATTTATGAGTAGTCTTGACATCCGTATCTGTGAATGAGAAGTATGGAAGCAGCTTTGGGCACATAGAAGATGGCTGTAATCTACTCTAACAAATATAAGCAAATTACAAAAGGACCTTTGGAATTGTCCACAGTCAGGGAGAGGGGCCAGTTGTTTATATACCTATCACAATAGGTAATTTGATCGACACTGCTCTGAATATGGGGTGGGATCATGGACTTAAGGGGTCTCTTCAAATGAATTCCAAAGCTGACAAGTGAGGGCTGTCCAATGGCATCAAAGCAGGCAACAGAAGAAATTTGTTTGGGTATAGAAGGAGCATCTAGACAGCATGCCACAACCATTAAAGTGTTTTTCCATAGTAAACTCTCATGTATTCACGGCAACCCTACAAGATAGACAGGACAATTATTTTTTAAAGAATGAAATAACTTAATAATGGGAATTTACTTGACACTATAAGGAGTTTACCTTTAATTTATATTTTATTAAATGCATAGTTTGTTTTTGTAACTTTAACAAAGAAAGATAATGCAAAAACATCTACCTACTGACATTTTAACTTTAATATGTATAGGAATGATTTAAAGAAAAAAGCCACATAGCAAATGCAATCAGAAATAAATCTGATAAAATTCTGGTGATTGATGGGAAAGCTCAAATCACTTACTGTGATTTAACATCATCTCTAGCTAATATCAGCATTTAAATGTTGATAATGACACTTAGCATGAGTTAATTAAGCATTAAGATAGCATTAAGACAGATTTTTCCCTGTCAACTATCTTTATTTTTTTTCTTCTTTTTTTGTACATTTTCCTGTAGTACAACTTTAGACAGGCTCCTGCTGAGAAATGAAGGTAGACACAGCAGTGGATCATGTTTTTGACAAGACTAAAGCTTGGTGACCTGTGCACAATATACTTACCTGCTGCCTTTTTGTCAATATCTTGACAAGGTCATCATGCATTAAAAAGAAACATTCAGACTCTAACATCATAATGCTCACTGCTCTTGAGGAAAGTGTGCAAAAAGGTATAATTTTAACACATCACCATCATTTCTGACTACATAGTGGGCAGCTTTGTTCATTGTAAGTGAACTTCTTGCATGCAAATACATCAATCAGAAAGTAAACTGTTCCAAGTAATAGCTAGCTACAACTTTGAAAGATGCTTTAGTTGACCTCTAAGTATCATCGTGGTTCAGAGCTAAACCAGTTGTTTTTCCAGCATGGTTAGCAGCAGAACCCTTTCATTAAACACAGACTCAAAATGGGGCTATTGTTGCTATTACTGCAGTGAGTGTATGGTTTTAGATAAGTGTCCAGGGATTACAGGTCAGCTTACTTGTTCCACCTTCTATCCTAACCATAACTATGACTTCACTTTCTGAGGACCCTTGGATAGTCTAAAATAGAGTAGAAAACTGCTTACTGATTGTCAAATTTAAGAGAGTATTTGAAGACTATAACTGATATGCCTCTAACCCAACAATGACATGATTTTAATATCTATTTTAACACCTAACAATGTTGTAAGACTAGTTTATACATACATACAAGTACCTGCCTATGTTTTGATTCTGTATTGAGTCTTTCTATTCATTTTCCATTTATTTCTCTCCAATATGAACTGAACGAAAGTTGTCACATTTACACTGAACAGAAAAAAAATTGACAAATAGTATCTTAATATGATTATTAAATCATTCAGAGGGAATAAAATTTGTATATTACTCTTCCAGTTATAAAATATTTATATGAAAAGATTATGATTCCAAAGCTGTGATTCTGAGTGACACATCAGAATCACTCTTTCTTTCATGACCTTAAAACTATAATTTTGACTTGAGGAACAATCTTCTCAAAGTAAAACTACTTCAAGCAAACATAAGTAGGAGACTCCACATTGGTCAGAGCAGTGATTTCTTTAATATAATTATAAAAGCACCAACAACAAAAGTAAAAGTAGACAACTGTGACTACATAAAAATAAAGTCTCCTCACAGGAAAATAATTAACAGTGTGAAAATATAATCCACAGAATGAGAGGGAATATTTGCAAACAATACATCTGATAAAGGTCTACTATCCAAAATACATTAGGAAATCAAATAAAACAATAGCAAGAAAGTAGATGACCCAGTTAAAAATTGATCAAAGGACCTAGATAGACATTCTCTAAAGAAGATATCCAAGTGGTTAAGAAGTATTTGAAAAAAGATCAGTATCACTATTCATCAGAGAAACGCAAATAAAAATCACTATGAGGTCTGGAGATGGAGCTCAGTGCTAGAATACTTGCCTAGCCTGCTTGAATCTCTGAGTTTAATCTCCAGCACCACAAAACAAACATCTCCCTATAAAATATCATCTCCCATCTTTAAGAATGGCTATTATCAAAAGAATAACAAAATCAAGTCTGGAGAGAATGGGGAGAAAAGGGTACCCATGAACACTGTTGACAGAAATATAAATTAGTACAGGCATTATGGAAAACATTGTGGAGGTTCCTTAAAAAACTATAACTAGAACTACCATATGATCCCATATTCCACTTCTGGAAACATATCCAAAGAAATGAAATCGACAAAAGAAATATCTGCACCTCCCTGTTAATTATAGGATTATCTATAATAGAGATGGTAGTGAATCAGCCTAAGTGTCCATCGATGGATGAATGAATAAAGATAGTGTGCTCTATACACAATGGGTATAAAATATCCATAAAACAAAAGGAAATCTTGTCACTTGTAACACCATGGATAAAGCAGGAGGTCATTATGCTAAATGAAATAAACCAGGCACACAATGATACTACCTCATAGTCTTACTCAGAGGTAGAGAGTAAAAAACCTGAGCTTATAGAAGTAGAGAATAAAATTACTGTTAGCAGGGTCTGGGTTAGGGGACTGGTTGGGGACAAGCTGGTCAAAGAATACAAAATTTAAGTTAGACTGGATAAATAAGTTCAACAGATATATTGTAGAATATGGTGAGTCTACTTAAAGTATTATATTTTATAAAAAATACTAAAAGAATGTATTTAAAGTATTCTAATTACAAAATGATAACTGTGTGAGCTGATGTGTACTAATTAGCCAAATTTAGTCATTCCACAAAACATCACATTTTATGCAGTAAATATGTACAATTTTATCTGTAATTGTAAAATACAAAATAAATTTAAAATAGTACCCTTCAAAACATCTACATAAGCAAGGAAACAAAAACTTAGCAATTTATTATAGCACTTTTGTTTAGGCTTTGCATTTCATCATTCCTCTTGGAAAGTTATTTAGCTCTAAAAGAGTTATACTAACCAACACTATGGTGGCCTTCATGTAGAATCTTCTGATTTACCAGGTCCTATAATGAGCATTCTTGATGCTCCCCATTGGAACTGTGATTAATAAATTTCTCAAGAAAACAATATTGGCACCATTAAATGAAATGGGAAAAATACTAGAGCTGAAGGATGTCGGTCTAGGTAATTTGGCTTCAGAATTATTTATTTTACATGAAATAGTAGCTGTTTTTTAATTTCATGACTGTGAAGTATAAATCAGATGATAAAATCACCATCTGAATTGACATTAAAGACTCACCAGTATCATCTTAGATACTCTATATGCACTTACTTTATATTGAGGCATAAAACTGTTGAAAAATGCTAATGAATGTGTTTAATTAACTAAGCAATCACTCTGTAATCAGAAAGTCCAATTTATTTTTTCTTGTATGTGTGTGTGTGTGTGTGTGTGTGTGTGTGTGTGTATGTGTTTTGTGTGTATATAACTTAGGACAGACTTGACCAATATTGAGAAAAAAGTCTTAAATATTTATAAAAGTGTATAGTTTACAAACATGTTCACATTGCGATCCTGTATTTAAATTCTGTTCACAGCTCAATAAACTTGAAAAATTGAGTATTCATACTCCTATTTTTAAATGAACAAACCAAATCTGACAATTAAGGATCAGAGTTCAATAGAAGTGGCATTTGAGCTAAGTTATCTTATTCCACATGCTTAACCACCAGTGAGTTTTCTTCTATAACATTTAACAAGGAAAGCGAATGTCAGTTTTGCAAATTTTACATATTTTTATTTGTATGCCTATAAAATGTAGTCATTATTAAGCATTAACTCAACACAAAAGCCAGACAGAATTCCATGCTGGCTTGCTCCCAGGTTACTGCTCTGGCTCTCAACTGGTCTAGAAGGATAAGCCAAGAACCCATGAGCCAAAAGGAGCATCCAGAGAATCATTGTCATCACAACAAGCTAATAATGGTAACAGCTGCCAAATGGTAAAACAATGGTGATGATCTGGGTACCAAAGCACTCAGTGGTTTTGTTCATCCTTGAAAGTTATGCACAAAATGCTGTGATCACAGTGTTGTACCATTTGGAAAGTATGGCCTATTTAATCATTGCCTAGCACCCCCTTGCTTGTTTCTTTGTCAGTGTCACACTTGCCTAGTCTTTTAAAGATTTCAGCTCCAAGGGAAAAAAAAGCACAATGAAAAACATATAAAAGCCTGCAATTTTGCAGACACTGAATTTCTAATAGAATGACATTATAATAGTTCAGTTGCAGGCAATGGTAACAGTTAAAATTAACTAATAAACTTGACAGCACATAGAGCGATCTTTAAGCACAAGTAAATTCCCTACTAGCTGTCATCTAGGCACTGAAAAACTGCATTGCTAATGCTGTTCCTGAACTTAATTCAATATTTTATAAAACTATGTCTCTCAAAATGACAGTGAGCAATAAGAAGCTGTATAATGTTTTACTTCCACAACTTAAATGGAACATTTTTAAATAATAAAAAAATCCCTGAGTCAAATAAATGATACAAACCAGCAGTTTTAATTGCCTTTGGCCAACTATAAAATGAAAACCTATAAAGCATTATTATATGGTCAACATTTATAATGATAAGCTCAAGAAAGCCAGTGTCATTTACATATGCTTTTAAGGAAGACTGGGAACTACTTGGAACACATTTATGATTTTGATTCAAACAGATTTTTTTTGAACAGTAAAATGTCAGGTAGAAAAAGAAAGGAAATGCTAGTAATAGTTATAGCAATGCAGGCACTTATATACCTATAAATAATCAGGTGACATATGCATGCAAAGATGGTTCTAAAAATACATGCCATATGGGATATAGGAAAAAGCCTTATACAACATTAGATGATTTCCATATTAGGCTGAGCACAGTAGGACAAGTAAGAGGCTTCATGCCAAGAGAATTCATAGAACTTATATAACTAAAAGAAGTATTAGATGCCATTTTATTCAATCTCCTATATGAAAGTGAGAAACTAAATCCTCCAAAACTCAAATTAATTTTACAAGTTTACAAAATACTGCACAAAATAATCAAATCTGAAATGTATTTCCTTGTTTTTACTCATTAGCATTTTACCCATAAATGTCCTAAAATGCTGAAATCAGAAGGTTATTTAATTATTGGGTATCTATTAAAATGACTGAAATTAAATTATTTTGAACATATTTGTATTTTTGCACTGTTATAATAAAGTGCTTTAGACAGGGTAACTTATAAAGTACAGAAATGTATGTTCTCATAGCTCTGAAGGCAGGGAATTTCATGATCAGGTGGATGCATTTGGTCTGGTGAGACAGGGAGGAGGGGGCAAGAAACTCAAATCTACATGAAGTTTCTTTCATAAGGGTCTTAATCCCATTAGGCTAGAAGAAGCCATCATGAGCTGTAATTACTTTAAGGGCCACCTATTCATGGTACACCTTGGTAGTACATGAAATTTGGAAGGGACACAAACGTTCAAATCGTAGCATTGAGGAATAACTAGAAATCTTGTGTTATGTGTTGTGCTTCAATCCAAGAACTCCAGCGCTGAGGCAGGATGAGCTTGAGTTTCAGGCTAGATTGGGCTTCATTGTGAGACACTATCTTTAAAAAATTGTATACCTAATACTCTACTCAAAGTAGAGGCTACTATATGTAGTTAATACTCAGATTTGTAGCAGGTATTTCAGCAGAAGGAAATAACTACTGTTTACAGAAATATTGTTTAATATATTGAACACTTCCTGCATGGCACCTCAAAGTCATCCAAGCCTTCTTGTTTCTTCACTCATTGCTGTGACAAGCAATTCCATGTAGGTTTATATTCATGGAACTCCCCAGACTGCATTCTATTTGGTTCTTCCTCTGGGATTCTCTGTGCTTTAACAAAGGATGCCTAAGTAGATTAGCTCTGCAGTCACAAATGAGTCTTCTTAAATGCACAGCCTGTAATTTTCATGGCATTTATATCCACCAATGTGCTCTTAACCAACAGGTACCTAGACTCAACACATAAATGTGTCCCCCCTTTTTGTCCTGGTTAGAAAGTTGGAAAACATTTCAAAGGTTTCTGCAAAGAATCAGGTGCCTATAGCAGTAGCTAACTTTTTAGCATACATTTCTATTGATTTACTTTTCTGATACATTTCTTCTTTCTTAAGATCACTTCACCCCATTCCTCACCTTGTCCCTTAAACTTGATTTCTGGGATCACTTTGTCAATATATTACCAGCATGCATGTTATTGCCACAGGATCTTTTCTTTTGGAGAACCTAGACGAAAATTTGGAGATATGTCTTTTAGTATGACTAATTTCAGTCACTGTAATTATGGATGCAATCAGAGTAAGAGTCCCTAAGTCAATATGAGTTCCAGTAGAATTATAGTCTTATACTTAGAGTACAGAGCATGGATCTTTGCAATTGTTAAAATAGTGCATATCTATGACATTAACACCAAGGTTCTATTTTTATTTCCATAGTATTGATGAAGTGATTGAAACATGAACTGAAAATAAGAAATTCTCAGGACATGGGGCAAGAAAGTGAATTAAAAGCATCCACTATATTGACTCTATGGATGAGAAGAGTCAGGTAACATTGAGAATCACAAAAAAGATAGCAGGACAACAGAAAACCACAGAGAATCTGAGGCAACAGAAAGGTAGCACATAGTTGCAAGCATATTCCCAGCTTTTCAGGAGTGAGAGAGGAAGCTGAGGACATCATCACAAGGTAGAACAGATGGCCCTGGCAATAGATTGCCAATTCCAGATGCAAGTTAAACCCACACCACTCACAAACCTTCAACACATTGCACAGGTTTTTGAGACAGGACTGGTGTTATGGTGTAGAAACTAGACTTGGTAAAGAAAGAAATTCTGTCACTCTCTATATTTTGGAGCATGATTAGCCATGTGCTATTTTGTAAGAAGACCTATTATTTTGAAAACTGAGGTATTCTGGGTTCAGGGAGTCTTGGGATAACCTGAAGTAGGATCTGGTGACGACAACCAAAAAAGGTGGTGAAGGAGAGGGAAAAGCTTTTTATGTCCGCTGTAAAGCAGTTCAAACTGTAGGGAATAAGTTGGCAGCACAAACATGCAAAAATAAGCCTACAATTTCCAACTATCTGATTTTGACAAAGGAGCCAAAAACCAGACAGTGGAGAAAAGAAAACCTCTTCAAGAAACAGTGCTAGGAAAACTGGTTATCTACAAGCAGGAAACTGAAGCTAGACCCCTGTCTCTCATGAAGTATAAAAATAAATTTGAAATGAATCAAAAATCTTTTGGGCTGGTAGGAAGTTTTGATCTCAGGGCCTTATACACACACACACAAACACACACACACATACTATATATATATATACATATATATATATATATATATATATATATATGTGTGTGGGTATATATATATATATATATATATATATATATATATGACTTCAATTTATATAAAGATAGCATAATGAAGCCCAGAAAGCAGTTTGGAAAAGGGGTTGGGGAGCTAAGGGAGCAACATAGAGGCAATGAACTTATTCGAAGTACATATCTATGGAATTACCAAAATGAAACCCCCTTGTACTATTCATGTATGCTAATAAAAGACAGTGAAAATAGGAAATTTTCAATTCCTGGTTTTAAACTGGACTCTACTGTAGTCAACGGCAGCAGTGCTATTCATTCAAGTAATATTAAGAGTTACCCGTTGATATTAGGAAATACTAAGTTATAGTTTTAAAGCAGAGAAAAGTGAAGTTTGGAGCTTACTTTCTTTCCCTAACATGTTGTAGCTTAAAAGATGCACCATTAAAAACTGGTTCCAAATTCTCTTCTCTGAGCTTTGTCCTACTACTCTTTGTGATTGTCGTCCCCTTAAAATCTACAGTATTGATGGGAAATTGATGCTAACTTAATGAAGTAATTCAGAGTGCTCATTTGCTACCTTATTGTTATATATGCCACAATGTCATTAAGTATATATTATTTGTGAGTACACAATGAGTCACTATAACACTAAGCTCAAAATGCAGTATATTTCCATGAAAATATGTAGACAGACAAATAGATGATAGTTAGATAGATAGATGCATTTGTGTGTGGATGTCCATGCATGTGTGTGTGTGTGTGTGTGTGTGTTGCTAGGGATCAAACTCAGGACTTTATACATTCAGAGAAAGCACTCTAACATTGAGATATACCTTTCTTACTAAAATCTTTTTAATCTATTGATGAAGTACATCTTAATAGCATTATAGCTAACTATGAGCTACTCTTAATTAGTAGGTCACATGGTAAACTCATGTAAAATTTGTTCATGTGTTCTCACTCAGATATTGTACACATTCAATAGCAAACTATAAAGCATATTTCAATTTTCCTCACACTCATCCATAGCTCACACTGTAAACTCTTCCCTCCCATTGCCATGAGTTGCTGAATTTATTTCATGCTTATGAAATAAAGCACTGGTATCCTTATATTCAAAACTTCCTTCAAACACAGTTCCAATTAAGCAGGCCAGATAACAACTTAGGAGGAACACTAAAATACTTACACTATTTCAGTAAGATTTTTAAAATATGAGGCTCAATTTCTTCAGGTAGATTTGGATTCTTTAAAGATGCTTTTCATGATTGCTGTGATAGCACAGATATCTATATCCCTCAAGTATACTGCAATTGCAGTGAGTTACTTGTCTACTAGAGGTTAGAAAGGGAAGCAGACACAGGTAAACTGGGAAGCAGTGGAATTACTTTAATTCTCCACTCCTCCAGTCTTAAAATGCAATTTTTTTTCTGGGAGGAATACACAGAAATCTAATTTAAAGATATTTAAAATGTACCCTTTGGCAATTTAGCAATTTTAAGTACTAAGTGCAGCTCATTATCTTCTCTCGCTACTTGAATCTATTCCTGAAGAAAAATGCAAACTTTTCAGTACTCAGGACATTTTCTGATTAAGCATATAAATATTGGGCTGACAAGATTTACTACATAAAGAGAAATATTATCTATTATCTGTGCCCTGTATTTCATCCTGTAGGCTTCCCCAAGGGGATCTTTCCAAATTGCCAAGTACGTCATTTTATATATATTTCATTATTTAATAAAATATGGTTTCTAAATGGGATTCCTCTCACATGACTACTTAAAAATACTGTCAGTGTTGTTTGGAGTAGTGTGGTGAGAAGGATTCTGAGGACCTCAGACAGGATTAACAGATGAAAATGTGCCACTTTTGTTTATAGTACCTGTCACAAAATAGAATAGGAAGACTCAATACTATTTAAAAGTGCGTTAATGGGTGGTTGACATCTTTCAGTGAAACATATCAGCTTAGCTTTTGTTTGTTGTACCACTGTTCCATAGCCATTACAATGAACGCACAGTTGTTAGATGAGTATTCCATCTCTTACCTCTGAGCTTCTACTAAGGCTCTTCTTAGAATATTCATGTCCTATAATCAGATGACCAGCTTCTAGAATGCTGAAAGATTGAACTTAATCAATTTTTCTACTGTGATGTCTTCCCTGCCTTGTTCAAGCCCTGTCAATTACTTGCCTCCTTGGTGCCCGTGTTAAAGCATGACTTACTTCACTCAGTCATTGATTTGTTCAACAGTAGAGCACCAACAAATGTTCCACTATACATAGAATATGCAAGAAGCTTCAGTTTGTGAATAATTTAGTAATGGCACCTGCTTATAGCAATGTTTATGTGCAGTTTTATATATCATAGGTACTCCATTAAATAACCATAAATCTACATTCAATTGTTTATTTATATCTGCCTCTGAAACTATAAGCTACTTTGAAAAGTAATTAGAACATACAGTTATTCGAATTCCTAACAAATACAAATTTGTTAGCACAGTGTCTGACCATGCAGATGTGTAAAAAATTTTTCAGCATAATAAAATCTACTTAATAATCCTTTGTATGTGTTCTCTTCCATTCAGTTACCCATGACTAGATGATATATATCTAAGCCTTATAACATAGGAGAGGGTCAAAAGTGAATCATAAAGGTAGGACAGTGAGTAAGAAGACCTACTGTCAGTGATTGCCAAAATCCAATGTAAATCCCAGGAGTACTTTCTGGTAATGGAATGTACAATACAATAGCTCATTATACAAAGAAGCATGAGTCTGTTACAAATTCAAATGAGTCCTTTTGTTTAAAAGAATGTCTTTTTTTTTAGATGCCTTTATTTTCTTTCTTCCATCTTTTATTTTATCATTTTAACATTTACTTACATGTGTATACATTATTTGGGACACATTCCCCCTACTCCCCACTCTCCCCATCCCCAATTCCCACTTCCAGGCAAATCCTGTTCTAACCTCTTCTCCACTTTTATTGAGGAGAAAGCATAAGAGATATTAAGAAAGACATAGAATTTTTGCTGGTTTGGGATAAAGATAGCTATACAGAGAGATTCCTAGCATTACTTCCATACACTTGTGTATTACAACCTGCACTGGTTCATTTCTACCAGACCTTGGTCCCCTTTCCATAGTGGCCTTTACTATTTTAAGATTACTTTATTCACTCCTCAACAGGGAGCACATCAACCACATTCAAGTTTTAGGTTTCCTTTCCTTTACCTATTTCCCCCATGCATGTTCTCCTCTTAGTGTGTGATCCATGTCCAATAATAAAATACTGCATTTTGGGGGTGGTTATAGTCTGCATATGAGGGAAAACATGCGATTTTGGGCCTTCTGAGCCTGGCTAACTTTGCTTAAGATGATGTTCTCTAGTTCCATCTATTCACTTGAGAATGATAAAATTTCATTCTCCTTTGTGGCTGAGTAAAATTCCATCTTATTGTATATAAATACCACATTTTCTGGATCCACTTGTCATTTGTGGGGCATCTTGGCTGTTTCCATAGCTTAGCTGCAATAAATATGGGTGTGCAGATGCTTTTGTTATAACTTGAGTCACATTCTTTCCGGTATATCCCTAAGAATTGTATTGCTGGATCATATGGTAGATCTATGTTTAGATTTTTAAGAAGCCTCCATAATGTTTTCCATAGTGGTTTTACTAGCTTAAAATCCCAAGAACAGTGTATGAGCGTTCTCTCTTCCTTGCATCCTCTCCAGCATTTGTTGTTGGTGGTGTTTTTGATGATAGCTATTCAAACAAGGGTGAGGTGGAATCTTAGTGTGGTTTTAATTTGCATTTCCTTTATGCCCAGGGATGCTGAGCATTTTTCCTGTGCTTTTTGGTCATTTGAATTTCTTCCTTTGGAAAAGATCTGTCTAGTTCATTTGCCCACTTCTTTATTGGTTCATTTATATTTGGAGAGAGAGTTTAGTTTTTTGAACTCTGTATATTATGATTATCAGTCCTTTGTCTGATGAGTAGCTGGCAAATGATCTTTCTGATATGTTGTTGGATTCAGTTTGCCATTATATTTTGATGATTTTTGCATTGATGTTCATTAAGGAGATTGGCCTGAAGTTCTTCTTTTTGCAAGAGTCCTTGTCCAGTTTTGGGAGGAGTATAATGCTGGCTTCACAGAATGAGTTGGGCAGTGTTTCTTCCCTTTCTATTTAAGGAGTGTTGGTATTAGTTATTCTTGAAAAGTCTCCTGGAATTTAGCAGAAAATCTGCCAGGTCCTAGAATTTTCTATTTTCGGTGACTCTTTATTGCTGCTTCAATTTCATTACATGCTGTAGATCTCTTCAGGTGGTTAATATCTTCTTGGTTCAGTTTTGGATGGTCATAAGTATCTAGAAATTTGTCCGTTTCTTCTATGTTTTCTAATTTATTGGAATATAGGTTCTCAAAATAGTCTCTAATGATTCCTTGGATTTCTGTGGTATTTCTGGTTATCTCCCCTTTTTTGTTTCTGATTTTGCTAAATTTGGGTCTTTTCCCTCCTCATTTTAGTCAGATTTGCCAGGGGCTTGTCAATCTTGTTTATTTTTGCAAAGAACCAGCTTTTTGTTTCATGATTCTTAGTATAGTTTTTTGGTCTTTGTTTTATTAATTTTGCCACAACAATAATTGTTATTATTTCTGTCCTTCTGCTTGTTTTGGTTTTTGTTTGATCTTGTTTTCCTAGGAGTTTGAGATGTAGCATGAGGTTGTTTATTTGATATCTTTCCACCCTTTTAATATATGCATTCATAGCTATAAACTGTCCTCTTAGGAATGACTTTGCTATGTTCCATAGGTTATGGTAGGTAGTGTTTTCATTTTTTTACCTTCCAGGAAACTTTTTATTTCCTCTCTTATTTCTGCTATGACCCACTGATCATTGAGCAATGTATTATTCATCATTTAATTGTTTGTGTATTTTCTGCTGTTGTTTTTGTTGTTGAGATCTAGTTTTAATGCATTGTGATCATATAGAATACAGGGAATTATTTCTATTTCCTTATGTTTGCTGAGGCTTGCTTTGTATCCTAACATATGATCTATTTAGAGAAAGTTCCATGGGCTTCTGAGAAGAATGTATATTGTGTTGTTTTTGGATGAATATTCTGTAGACATCAATTAGGTCCATTTGATTTATGCTGTCTAAAATTTAGTTCTAGGATTTCTTTGTTGATTTTTTGTTTGGATGACCTATCTATTGGTGATAGAGGGGTATTAAAGTCTCCCACTACCACTGTGTTGGAGTCTATATGCGCTTTTAAGTCCTTTAGTGTATACTTGATGAAATTGGGTGCACTAACATTGGGTGCCTATAGGTTGATAATTGCTATTTCCTTTTGATGTATTGCACCTTTTCTTCCTACGAAGTGTCCTTCTTTATCTGGTTAGAACAATACAAGCTTGAAATCTACTTTGTCTGATATTGCTACCCCTGCCTATTTTTATGGGCTACTGGCTTGTAAATCTTCTTCCAGCCTTTTACTCTAAGCCAGTGTTTATTTCTGTCAATAAGATGGGTTTCTTGTAAACAACAGATTGTTGCATCTTCCTTTGTAATCAAAAGATGGGGGAGTTGAGTCCATTAACATTCAGTGTTAATATTGATAGGTATGTGGTGAGTCCTGCCATTTAGTTGTTTTTGTTGTTTAAGGATTTGATTGTGTGCAGTCAAATCATTGCTATTCTCTGGTTGCTTATCTTTTCTTTTGTGGTTTGATGCTTCTTGTCCTCCTGTGATATTGTTTGCTTTCATCTTCTGTGTGCAGAATTCCTTTAGAATCTTCTGTAGGGATGGCTTGGTGGTCATATACTGTTTTATTTTCTGTTTATAGTGAAAGATTTTTATTGCTCCATCAATTTTGAATGATGCTTTTTCTGGATAGAGTATCCTAGGGTTGAAGTTATTTTCATTTAGTGCCTGAAATACATCACTCCATGCCCTTCTTGCTTTTAAGATTTCCATTGAGATATCTGCTCTTATTTTGATGGGTTTACACTTATATGTTGTTTGTTTTTTCTTTCTTACAGCCTTCAATATTCTTCCTCTGTTCTCTATGCTTATCGTTTTGATGATGATATGGTGCCATGGGGAGTTTCTATTTTGGTCAAATCTGTTTGGTGTCCTGGAGGCTTCCTGTACTTGAATGGACAAAACTTTCTCAAAATTTGGGAAATTTTCTGTTATTATTTTATTGAATATGTTACATATCCCTTTGGTTTACACCTCTTCTTCAATGCTCATGATTTTCAGATTTGGTCTTTTGATGTAGTTGCTGAGTTTTTACATATTCCTTTCACAGCTCTTGTGTTGTTTGACTAAGATTCTTCTGTTTTATCTTTAATTTCTATTTTATCTTCGTGCTCTGAGATTCTGCCGTCCATTTGTTTTAGTATGCTAGATTGGCCTTCCACTATGCTTTGTTTGACTATGGGAACTTTCAGTTTTCAGGATTTCTGTTTGATTCTTTCTTCTGAGGTTTTCCAAATCTGTGATCAACTCTTCTTTTATATTTTGTGTAGTCCTCTTTAATTCTTGGTATTTGTTGAGGTCCTCTCTGAGTTCCCTTATTTGTTTCTGTGTCATCTCATGTTCTTTGTTTTTGGTGTCTTAAAATTTCTTGAGTGCATCTTATACATTCTGGTTGATCATGTCTAATATCTTTTCCATGAATTTCCCAGATTTTTTCTTTCAGGGTTTTTTTGTGGGCATCACGGAGTTTCTTAGTTACATTTATTGTTGTTTTGTTGAGGTCAAGGATTGGGTATCCATTTTCCTCATTTCCCACTGAATTACTCATTGAATTATTTTTTTGAGGAGAGTAGTTTCTATTCCTTCCTCTTCTTCCCATCATTCCACTTGGTGCTGGGTTACTATATTTTTGTTGGTCATTGGTGGATTTGATTGCCTGATTTCTTTCCCTGATTTAATTTGTGTGTTCTTGCTGACTTGGTTGTTAGCTAAGTTGACATGCTCAATCTGACCCTGGTCTGGGGTGTAATTTAGCATTAACAAGTTCACAGGTTCAATGCCAGACCATTGTTAACACATTCTATAGAAAACCCCTTAGTGATAATATCTATGAACACAGTTGGAGGGGTAATGGTTATTAGGCTATTTATATATTATGCGGATTTAGTAAAGGTGGCACTAAAAAGAAAAAAGAAGGGGGATGGGAAAAGGAGTGGGTGGGTGGGTGAGTGTGTTGAGTTATGGAAGATGCTGGGGTTTTGGCCCTTGTGTGTGTTTGAGTGTATTTCTGTTATTGTAGTAGAGGGTGTTTTTGTCAGGGATTGCAGGGGCTGGGGTTGTGTGCAGTTGGTAGAGTAGGCTAATCAGCAGGTTGTGAGTGTGTAGGAGGGAGGCATAGTGTGGTGCGAGGTTGGGGAGAAGATGGAAGAGGAAGGTGAAGACAGGGGAAAGAGTGGATGACAAGGGGAAAAAAGAGTAGTTGGGAGGGAGAACAATGGATTGTAATATAGGAAAAGAAGGGAGAGTGAAGAGGATGAGAAGGGATAAAAGAATAATGATGATGGAGTTAATAGTACAGGAATAAAAAAAGAAAAAGAAGAAAAAAGAAACACAATAAAAAAAAACCAGGTTCAAGAACCTGATTCAGTTTAGTCTATTAATACAAGTTCTGGAGTTAGTGTGTAGGTGTCCATTCCTGGTATTGGTGTTCAAGCAGAAGATCTGATGTGGTCTCAGGTGACTGGCTTGTGAGTGGTATTTGGATCTTACGTCTACAAGATTATTTGGAGTTGTGAGGTGAGGTAAGATTGCCAGCTCATGCAGAATGATCAGAGCTGTTTCAATAGGTGACAGCTGTGCTGTTCTTCAGCGGCAGGTCTGATTGGGCAGCTCTTCCCCCAGCAGGGTGGGGCAATTCAGTTTTGAGTGCTGCCCTCTGTCCTGGATATAGGCTCTGGGATCCACCTCCTGCCTTGTTTTGGGAGTTTAGTTTCCCTCTCTTAGCCTTTATGACTCTCCCAATCTTTGTTGGGTGCCTGTGGCTCCTCTAGGCGATTGGCTTGTCAGCCTGCCTCTACTCTCAGCCTTTGTAGCTTTACTGCAAAGTTCAGTGCCTAGAGCTCAGCTCCTTGCCATGCTCCTGACAGTTCAGCCATGAGAGATCAGCCTCCCGTGTTCTCCAGGGTGAGTTCAGTGTTCCACCCCCGCCACTCTAACGTCAGTGTTAGATTATAGTTTGCTGTTTATGGCTTTCAGTTTTGCTGGGGGAGTTCAATCCACCCAGGGGCTACACTGGTTTATTTTTCTAGGATGGGGGACTGGGTAGGTGAGTCACACATGGTGCATGATGCTCACTTATAGCTTCTTCAATTTAACACAGGCAGCTTTGGAGCCAGCTGTCAGTGGGAAATGGCACCATTTGGCATGGCATAGGGAGGCTTTCCATGTTCTAGGGGTCCAGGATGTCACAGGATTTGATTCTGATTGAAGGTCTATCTTCTGCTTGTTGAGAAAAGAATGAAAAGAAAAGTGTCCAGGGGCTTTTTGCCCAGGGCCAGAGCTGCTGTCTGTGCCTGGTGGGATTTTCAAGGTTGTTAGGTGCAATTAAAGGCTGATTTAAGGCTCAGTCTTTGAATTTTATCTGCACCTAATGTGATGATGGTTATTATTTTGGCTAGGAGCAACCAGAATTATCCAAGTGTGGCTCCAGCATCTCAAGGAGGTTTCTGAAGTCATGGAGTTTAGGAGATTTGATTCCCCACCCACCTTAGTCACCATTTTTTTTTCTCTTAAAAAATGTCTTTACAGTATGTTAAAGCAATCATTTTTAATCACTTACAAAGAAAAAGCAATAATTAAATGAAAAGTAGTGGAAAAAGAGAAACATTAATCTATCAACAAAGCTAGTAGAGAAAATTTAACTCACAGTTTCATAATATTTTTGTTTTTTTTTTAAGACAGGAAAAACTGACATACATTCTGTCATCTATCTAAAATGAAAATAGCAAAAAAGAAGGGATTAGCATAAGCCATTTATTTATGCTTTCAACTAAATGTATATTCATAGATTTATTTACAACTCAACATAGAAAGATATTCTTAATATTTTAGTTATTTCCTTCTTTCCTAGTGCCAAAACAACAAAATTAATAAAGAGATTTGGTTTACACATGCATGTTAGAGCTTCTGTATTATCCTTCCTCAAATTACATAGTGGCTTGAACAATTATCTGTTTTGCTCCTTACCATCATTATCTTTAAAGGAGATAAATATAATCCCTAGTTCATTCTCTCTCTTATTCTCTCTTCTTTCTCATGCTGTACACACATACATGTTTGATCTATTCCTAAAGTAAGATCATATGCTTACTTTATATGCTGAGAATACTTCTGTGTAGGATCTAAAGCTGAGCACAAACATTTCCTTTCCATTTATCACATTGAAAATACTCAAAGCCTTTTAAGTTTCATTGAATTGGGTTTGATAAAATTCACCCAGGCTTTTCTCAAAATTGTTGACTTATGCAGTAATTAATGCAGTATTACTTTAGAATCATTTGCTTATGATTTGAAGCTTTCACATTTAAATTGAGTGCTTGCTATTATAACCACCTTTAAAATATATTTTATTAAAGTTTTACTTCATTATAATAATTTTCAATTAATTATTTGGGAAAATGGTGGTAGAGCAAGATTGATGAGGAGCCAGGCCAAGGAAGTTTAAAAATTTACCGTCAAATTGATGAACCTGGTTTAGACTATAAATAATATGTGATTTCAAGCATAATTTCAATGCCAAGTACATATGTAAATGATAGAAAAATAGATAGATGTATTTATAGACAGATAGATGAAAAATAAGAGATACATGTGTAGATAATTGATGGATAGATAGATGATGGATAGATACATAAATATTTGTAGAAAGATATGTGATAAGGGCAGGAGAAGCTAGAGATAAAGATATATATGTCCATAGAAATATATAGAAAGAGATGGGTTTTAATATAAAATGTTAAGTTGCATTCTTTACACAAAAATCTGTACAATTTCATAACATATTGCTTATTTCAAGAAACTCCTGGTATACAATCCCACAAATGGATTAAAATTCCCTACTATGTGGATTGCCTCCTAAAACATATATATCTAATTAACAATATAAAATACTTTAAGACATATTATGTTTTATAAGTTATTTTGACATGAGCTGTATACCTAAATATTAATTTTTTTGTGAAACCTGGTAAAAACATTTTAAAAGGTATTATTCTCTTTGAAAAGCAGGATATCACAAAGAATTTTAATCCTTTTGGGTCTTATTCCTGTATGTCAGAAAGGGCAGCTTTGTGTGGGATGATCTCTAATATCCTGCTGACTAGTAACATAAATGTTTGTTTTTGTATTAATTGGCTGAATTCAAGCATGGATCTTGATATTTGTAAGAAATAATGACTTTCATGTTAGCAATGTAAACTTTTTCATCTTTTGGAAAATTCCTATAAAAACCATTCTCATTCTTATTCTCAATTCTCTGAGACTATTCTCAATGCTCTCTTCCCTGCTCCCTCCAAACCCTCTTACAAATTCATGTTCTTTCTTCTCACATTCTCTTTTTACCATCCTTATCTCTCTACCATATTTTAATTTCATCACTTATATCCAGGATGACTCTGCATTCTGGTGTCCTCATTATAGACCCTTTGTTACTGCACACTTTCTGGTTTTGACTCTCTCTGCTTACAGAAGCACCTGAACTTGAAGGATCAATTGCACATCCACTCAATCTATAAGTCCTTTCTTTTTCACTTTTTGTTAAGTTACCTAAATTCTCCAAATCTTGCAAGATGTTCTTGATACTTTCTTTGTTTCACTGAAATCCAACTCTCATCTGTGAAAAGGCATTTGCATCTGACACTATCTTCAGAGGAAAATGCTCTTCTCCCACAATTCCAGATGCAGAGCAAAAGAGCTGGTATTCCTTTGGCTCTACATTGCCATGCTTAGTTTTCTCTCTTGTTTTTATAAATATCCTTGTTTTGAAGCTGAGGTCTACATCTAAATCTACAGCATCATTTTCTCTTCCCTCAGGCTTATTATTGACTGACTGACACTGATTTCTATAGTTTTTGAAAGATGGCTCCTAGGTAGACTCCAATCTTGCTGATAGGCTAACTTTGGTCTGGAAAGTGCATCTGGAAGCCTAAGCAAAAATGTTTGTCATCCTCTAAATGGTGGCATCATTTTTTTTTAAATCAACAATTACAAAATTATTTTCAAACACTCATCTTTATTGTTTCCACATTCAGAAATATCCCAGAACTAAGTTCTTAAATCTTAAATGCCTCTTATTTTGAACAAACTGCTCATTTGTCTTACTCAACTGTTGTACTTATTCCAATGAGGTCATCAAAGCACTCTGCGCTTTCATTTCTCTTTCTCTTTTATTGCTTTGGGTTTTTTTCCCCTTTTCTTTCTCTCCACTTCTTCAACTAGCATTTGGTTAAAGGCAACTTTGGATCTCATCCTAATTTAAGTCATTCAGCCATTATATTGTCTCCTCATTTTCAACTTTCCACTCTCTTAATTGCTTTTCTTTGCTGTCTATAGTTGTACTCAAGCTTTGTCTTAAAGACCAAATTAACCAAAGATTTGGATTTCATAGCTTGCCCCAACTATTTCCTTCCTTCCTTTCATTCTCAAATATTTTGTGAAAAAAATGTTTGTTAATCCCTTATTAGCTCTCATTTATATTGTTCAATAAACACACCCATCTGCACAACATTTCATTATATTTAATTTATATAAGCCCCAACTTACTTGTTTCTTGTTTTGGATAATATTGACATTGCTAATAGCTTCTTTTTTTAATTATTGTTGTGATGGATAAAGGAACATTGTAGCGCTCACAAAGATTCTTACAATGTATCAAATATTTCTTCTTAACTTAAATTCTGTCTTTACAAAAATCGATTTTGTTATTCTTGCCAATTCCTTCTTAGGTGATTTTCATAGGATTTCTTAATATTCACACACTTGAATCTTAACTGTTTCCAAACTTCTGTTATGGGTGCTCTCCTCTTTTTCATACTCTTTTGCTTTGAACTCATTTTAAGAGGAAAAAAAATAGTCCTCCCAGGAATTTACCTTATCCAGATTTACCTTCAGGAGTAAATGATCCAATCCAGCCACTGCTGCATTTATTTCTCTTATGTTTTATAAAATGCCAAAACTAAAGAGAACTGAGGAATAACCCACATCCTCTGACTGAAATCTAGAGTGTAAATACAGGTCCCCACCTAAAGAAGAGCAGCCATCAATTGCCATACACCTTCAAACTTCCCCTCCCCAATTCTCCCTTTGTATTACCCTGCCTCTTGGTATTATTCCCACAACAGATTTCTAACTGGACAGCACTTTCGGGAAGCTAGCCTACATCTTGTAGTGCTCTCCCAGGAAGCTTAACCTGTCACATAGGTATTTGGAATGTCCTATAAAGAACATGCTTATTTGGGATTTTGTATCTGAATTGCATGCAATGAGGACACCTGCTATTGATAAGATATGCAGTGCATAAGACACTATTGTGTTAATACATTTCCAATTTATCAAGCTAGAATGCTATATGTATAAGTAGATCTAAATGTACCAGTAAATATTCTAGATATTATTAAATACATAAATATAATTATGAAAATAATAAAATGGTGATTCCTAGGGGAAATCGGTATTTAAAAATGGGTATAGGACTTAATCATAAAAATAGCATAGCTGCAGAAATTAGTTCCTAACCTACAAAGACATGCAATGTCATGCTCAAGTCCTCAACTGAGAAAAAAGTTGGACGTTAGACTATGGCATAGCTAGCATTTATACTTCCCTGAAATATCAGAGATTTCTGTCCTACAAGAAAATATATGTGCCCTCAGGATATTCCACCTATTAACCTCCTGCTATTTAGACATAACTTGAATCAACAGCATAACTGCTAAGCCCTCTAAAGGAACAAAGAGATCATAACAACAAGAAACAACAGACCAGTAGAAGAGGGGAATACCTGGGACTGAATTCTCAGGATACTGGATCAAGAAGACAAATCACATGTTTGATTAAAGGATACTATTAACTTGGGAGCAATCTCCTTAAATATCACATGTGATGTTGTATCAAGAGCTAAACAAAATGGTCTGAAAACTTCTACAATGACTATTAAAAGTGAACACAATCATTAAGTGAGCAAGAAAAGAAGACCTGCTATAGTAGAAATGGGGACAAACTCTTAGAGAAGTCCTCATGGTGTTGTAGATGTAGCATGAAATGACAGATGACCAACCTTCTGACTATGTTCTTAGAAGGCCAGGATGAAACTAACAATATATGCTAAGGATGGAGACAACAATATCACTAAAAATCTAGTGAATCAGGGTTGTTGGTAGGCTATGCACTTCAGGACTGATCTTACAGCAATGGCAATGATTTCAACCTGAGGTCAGAAGCCAGAGGCCAGATGATGACAGTTAGCCCTTAGCTTCCAGGTAGATGTTGTTAAGAGTAAAGAACAGAAGGTTAGGCTAGAAATCATAAAACACTGAGTGTTATGGTGGCACATAATAGAATTCACCGTTACCTCAAACTCAATTAGCAGATAATTTAAAAAGATATTTCTTGAAGTAGATTGGGAATTTTCTTCTGGAATGGTAGAAAAAAATAGCTGGGTTTCCACATTCTCTAGCAAAATAATAACTATTAAGAAATCTAAAAAATAAAATTCACTTAAAGTTCCTGGAACTTGTCATTAGTGAATACAGCAAATGAAGAATTCATTCAAGAAAATCAACTCTGTCCACAAGAACAGTAAGAATCTGTGGAACTTGGTCCATAGCTTGCTTCCTTATCTCTACCCCAGGTCCATGTTACAGAAATTTCACAGTACTCAGTCCCTGAGTTCAATCTCTAACACTGAAACAGAGAAAAAGGCAATACAGATCTTGGTAAAGAAAAATTAAATCTGGTAACATTATAACAAAGAGTGACTGAGCATCTATTACCTCAATAGAGCAATTAGGGAAAAGACCTTCAAGAAGAGCCCTTCTAGTCTCAGGAACATTGTGCACAGGTGCTAGGCTGTACACACCCTGAAGAAATTTGGGCAGGATATAGAGCAGGCAGCATATTGAGCAGGATATAAAGCATGGTTTGATTCTCCAAATCATGTTCACATTTAGCAGCACAGGGAGAAAGCCTCATGGCACAAGTGAGGTCTAGCTCACAGTCCATTATGTCATCATCAGTTATAACCTGGTAATCACAGTTCTGGTCTCCAAAACTGTAATTAGAATGAACATCACTGGAAATTGACCTAATATCTACATTGACTCATAACCTGTGAAATAAGAAAAATTAGAGTAAGGGATGCCTATTGGAAGCATTTGAAACTGAAGGACTATGACTCAATCTTAGGTGATTCTGTTGAATATATCTTAGTATTTCCTCCTCCAGTTTGATGGTAAATGGACAAAAGCAGAAGTCTTTTTGAGAAGTGTAGGCCAAAAAATCCCATTTTACATCTTTTAGAAATATTCTTCTGGATCACTGGAACTTACATGCTCCCTGTCCAATATGGTGTTACTAAACACTGAGGATGATCAAGAATGGATAACAGAAGACAAAGATGATTTGCACCTGTTGAGACCTCAGGACTAAATTCAGTGGGATGGACTAAAGTTCACCTAACAAACATTCATACAATTTTTCTCCAGGAAAGTTTCCAACAGAGCATGGAAGGAGGTATTCCTAGCATGCATATGAAGCAATGACTCTGAGTTGCACAAAGTCTGCTCTGTTACAGATATGAGCTACAGTTTACCTGTCAGGACAGAAGGATTCATCTGTCAGTTGCTGGGAAAGTTTTGACCACTTTTAAAAGTTAAAACCCTATAACAAGTACTCAACCAAAGAGAGTTCCTTCACGCAAAGGCACAGGCCTTTCAAGAGGCAGCCAGAATGCAAAGTGTGGCTGATGGGGGCATATAAAGTGAGTTCTCTATGTAAGAGATAGGATTCTGAAAGCCAGGCCTATCCTAACTTTTTATACATTGCGACATTTATAAAAGTTCTTACAATATATCACAGTTGAATTAAACTACTCCATCATTCTCCTTTATCTCTCAGTCCTGGAATAGTTTCAACGAGTCTCATTTTTCCATTTATATATGTGTGTACACAGTATTTGCACCATATCACCCTCCCCTCTAAACCTTCTCTCTATATCCTCTCCTCTCCCACTGTTACTAACCCAGGTAGGGTCTGTTCTAGCATCCTGTTCTCCATTTTTGTAAAAAAATATAACACTTTTGTTTTTTTAAGATAGCCATATGGGAAGATTCCTTGTGACACTTCTATGTATATATGTATTATAACTCAAATTGGTTCATCTCCTCTATTTTCCTCTTTATTCTTTGGCCTCTTCTTATGATGATTTCAATAGGTTTAAAAATTCTGTATTCATTCTTATGTAGAGAATAAATCAAACATGTTCAACTTCCTAAATTCCTTTGTTTGCCATCTTCTCTCATTAGTGATCTCCCCTTAGTATGACATGTTTTACATTATATTGTTTGTATTTGTTTTGGTTCTGTATTCCACATATGAGAGGAAACATGTGGCCTTTGGCTTTCTGAACCTTCTTAACTTAAGACCATGTTCTCCAGTTTCATCAATTTACCAGCAAACAACAAAATTTCATTCTTCTTCATTGCTGAATAAAATTCCATTGTATATAAACACCACATTATTTTTTTAAATTTATTTATATGTGCTTACAATGCTTGGGTCATTTCTCCCCTCTGCCCCCACCCTCTCCCTTACCAGCCACCCCACACCTCCCTCTCCCCCCCACCCCCTCGATACCTGGCAGAAACTATTTTGCCAGAAACTATCTTATCTCTAATTTTTGTTGAAGAGAGAGTATAAGCAATAATAGGAAGGAACAAGGGTTTTTGCTCATTGAGATAAGGATAGCTATACAGGGAGTTGACTCACATTAATTTCCTGTGCATGTGTGTTACCTTCTAGGTTAATTCTTCTTGACCTAACCTTTTCTCTAGTTCCTGGTCCCCTTTTCCTATTGGTCTCAGTTGCTTTTAAGGTATCTGCTTTAGTTTCTCTGTGTTGAGGACAACAAATGCTAACTAATTTTTTAGGTGTCTTACCTCATATCTTCCTTGTGTGCTCTTGCTTTTATCATGAAACACCACATTATCTTAATCTATTCATCAGTAGTAGGGCATCTTGGCTGTTTCCATAATTAGCTACTGTGAAAAATGCTTCAATAAACATGGGTTTGCAGGTGCCTTTCTTAAAATAAATTTTTATTAAAGTCCACTCATTATGTGGGGGAGGAATACATAAGGACAATTCCAATTAGGCTTATATTATAAGTTATTTACATTGTCCCCATCATCTCTCTCCCTCAACACTCTCACCACCCCACTTAAAGCAATTGCAAGAGGTTTCTTAGTTCAGTTTAATATAGGTATATGAAGTCCATATCCCTAGGAGTGGTATTGTTGTTCATATAGCAGTTCTATATTTAGATTTTTGAAGAGTCTCCATACTGTTTTCCATAGAGGGTGTACTAACTTATATTCCCATCAACAGTGTATGAGGGTTCCTTTTTGCCATATCCTCACCAACACTTGTTGTTTATGTTCTTGATGGTAGCCATCCTAACAGGACTGAGGTGAGATTTTAACATGATTTTGATTTGCATTTCTTCATATGGATTTGGGCCATTTGGACTTCTTCTTTGGAAACTCTCTGTTCAGTCCATTTGTCCATTTCTTCATTTGAGGTCATTGATTTTTGGGGAGCTCCATGTATACTCTGGTTATTGATCCTATGTCAAAAGTACAGTTAGCAAAGATTTTTCTCTCATTCTATGGATTCCCTCTTCAATCTGGTGACCATTTCTTTTGTTGTGAAGAAGCTTTTGAATTTCATGTATTTCCATTTGTCAGTCTTTTCTCTTAGTTGCTGAACCTTTTGAGTTCTATTTAGGAAGTCATTGCCTATGCCTATTTATTCCCTGTTCTTTCCCACATTAGCTTCAAAGTTTCAGGACTTATCTTAAGGTACTTAATCCACTTTGGGTAGATTTCACCTTGTACAAGGTGTAAGACATGGATCTAGTTTCAGTTTTCTGCATGCAGATATCCAGTTTTTCTAGAAACATTTGTTGAAAAGGCTGTCTTTTCTCTAGTGCATGGCTTTGGCATCTGTTAAAAATCAGGTGGGCATAGTTGCATAGATTCCTATCTGGGTCTTCTATTCTGTTCTACTGTTTTTCTTGTCTGTTTTTGTGCTAGCATCATGCTGTTTTTATTGGGATGGCTTTGTAGTGTAATTTAAAGTCAGATATTGTGATACCTCCAGCATTGATCTTTTTGTTCAGTATTGCCTTGGGTATTTGCTGTCTTTTGTGCTTCCAAATGAACATTAGGGTTGATTTTTCACTATCTGTGATAAATGTCATTGCTATTTTGATGGAATTATATAGTTAAACATATACCACTGTACTTAAAAACACAGACAGATCCCAACACCATAATAGAGGGAGACTTTAATACTACTCTATCATCAGACAAAAAATTAACAAAGAATCTTTAGAATTGAATAACACTATAGATCAAATGGACCTGACATACATTTACAGAGTATTTCATTTGGCAAGAGTACAATATACATTCTTCCTATAGCCCATGGAATTTTCTCCAAAATAGATCATATTTAAATCACAAAGCAAGTCTAAACAAACATGAGAAAATTAATACAACCCCCTATCTACTATCTGACTACAATAGAATTAAACTAGAATTCAACAACAAAGGAAACAGCTGAAAATACATACCTGGAAACTGACAAACACATTGCTCCATGACCAATGGGTCACTGAAGAACTGAGGGAAGAAATTAGAAACTTCCTAGAATTTAGTGAAAATGGAGGCACAACCTACCAGAATCTATGGGATACTATGTAGGCAGTGCTAAGAGGAAAGTTTATAACCACAAATGCATATATAAAATCACAGAAAGTTCTCAAACGACCTAATACTGCATGTCATTGCTATATTTTAAACACACAAGAATGCATCCTGACATCCATTAGACAATAAGTACTTACAAAATAAGCTCACCACACTTGAATCTATTACTTTGTGCTTATATTTTTTCTGTCTTCCATTCCTAATTAAAATCTCTTTTCTGGTATTCAGCCACATTCATTCAAACACAAGATATTAATTTTGAAATTTCATAAACATTCCCTAAATTCTTTATTCAAATTACCATCCCTGACCAACTTTTCAAATGTATCACTTTTCCATTTATTTTCCATTAATGATGAAGAATACAAGTAACTATTTTAGGAGCATGTTCATTTACATCAAAAATTACTATTCCAAACTCTCCAACCCAGTAGTTATTTCCATAACACTGGTTCTAATTTCCATTGTGGGTTAAGTATATTCTTCATTCTCCTTTTGGTCCCAAATTCAAATCTATACCTATCCTGCACACATATATTTTTAGTGGTCATGTGAATCTTATTTTTCTCCTGCTTAAAATTCCCATCAGCTATAATTTCTTTCTTCTACAAATTTTTATTAATTTTGCACAATAATGGGTTTCCTTATTATATTATCATATTTGCATATTAGTCTAACCATATTCATCCCCATCATTCCCTCTTGCCCCTGTTTCCAGTAGACCCTTTTTGCTTCCATGTCTTTTTTCTTTAATCTAGGTTCCACATATCTGTCTTCCTGACTGTGGATTTTTCACTTAAAATGGTCTCCAGTTCTATCCATTTTTCCTGCAAATTACATAACTTCAGTGTTCTTAATGGGTGAATAATACTTCGTTATGTATCTATACCACATTTCTTTGTCTATTCATCTATTAATACAACAAGGCTGATAACATGACTTGGCTAATGTGAATTGTGCCACAATAAAGATGAATGGGCAGGTACCTCTATTGATTACTGATTTTGATTCCTTTGTGTATACACCCAAGAGTGAATAGCTGGATCACATGGTTGCTTCAGTTTTAGTTTAGTTGTTTTTTGTTTTGTTTTGTTTTTTTAGAAACCCCATAATGATTGCCATTGTGACTGCATTAATTTATCTTCCCACCAATAGTGTATAAGAGGTCCCTTAGTCCTGCATCCTTGTCAGCATTTATTGCTTATTTTCTTAATGATAGCTATTCTGGTTGAGGTGAAATGAAATCTCAATGTAGTTTTGATTTGCATTTCCTTTATGGCAAATGATTCAACTTGAATTTTCTCATCTCATTTTTTTTTTCTCTACAAACAGTGGATATGCACTCTCATGGTGAATCAGTTAAGATTTGTTTGGCTGCAAGAAATAGAATGACAGCCAAATGCAGTTTCAAAGCTAGATTTTTCATTATCTTTCATAATGAGAATTTGGAGAAAAACAATTCCAAGTTTAGTACAGCAGCTTTAAAGCAAAGAACAATGACCCAGGTGCTATGTAGCTTCCCCTGCTTTTATCACCCTGGCTTTTTGTTCTTCATCCGGCATCCACATGGAAGAAAGTGAATCAGCACATTTCCATAAAAGTGTCCCAAGTTAGAAGAAAAAAAAAGAAACAGAAGTATGGGCTAGTCTTCATTTTATCAGAAAAAATCATCTTTCCTACTGGATATGTTTTTCTTCCTTGTGAACACTATATCCCATATGTAGATGGATCATGCACAGTGAAGACCAGCATTGCATAAACATGCTTAACTACAGCCTCTCAAAAGTCTTTATCACAAACTTTAGATGAAAATTAATTTATACAGTTTTCACAAAGAAATGCATTATTTTAATATTAACAACTGATGTATCTGAGAGATTCTATTATATTCTGCTATACAATACATACACATATTCTAGATATGTATTTATATATTCCAGCTTATCTAAATTGGTTAAATGTCTCAACCAACTGTTTCAACAATTTACTAAGAAGTGCAGCCATTTTAAATAGCAGTGGATAACAAGAACTCTGCATTTTTTTCTGTGGGATTAGAGTGGAAGAAAAATTCTCACTATGTGTTCTTAGGTACTTCATTGATTGAGCAGTACCTGAACAAAATTGAGAAGTTTTTAAAAATGAAAGGCAAAAGTGATTACTAGTACCTAGTACTAGTTACTCTTGGCATTGTTGCAGGCTGGTATCAAGAATTCTTGCCTCCATGGGCCAAAGAATTGGCTTGTGAGGCAATGGATTGACTAGTGAAACAAGGTTGGCACACAAAACAGGATTTATTAGAAAAAGAAAGAGTTTCAGCTACAGTAGTGCAGCAGAGCCCTGAAACCAGTGGCTCCCTGCTCAGGTGAAGGCTGGGGTTTTTTATGGATGCTTTAACTCTGCATTAGGGTAAGGGTTAGGTGGGTTCTCTCCATTGCAGTGGAGTCACACATGCCGGCTCTATTCCATAAGCTGGTCTGTTTGCCCCTTATGGTGGGAACAACCTTGAAACCATCCTATTTATCAGCCCTGTGGCAGATTTATGAGGATGAGACCATGTGTCTCCTTCTCAGGATGCAAGGTTCATAGTGCTCTCCATAGGGGATGGGATACTCACACACTCATCTGTCCTTTAGGCCCCCAGTCCCAACAGAATGTATATAATCTTTCTTTTTTGGTTTATGAGCTTAATTACTAAAATTATTTGAAGATCTCAAAGCACATCTTCTATAAGAAATTATCCTGGATTGTTGCAAAATGGATTAACTATTTTCCTTTTATATAGCCTGACTCTCATAACACATTTTGTTTGCCTCAATTGTGTCTTGCACAAAGATTTAGTATAGTTTTTATCCCAGGGTAACACTTTTGTTCTTTTTAATACTGGACTGTGAGCTTCTCATAGGCACCAATGTTGACTTCATCACTTCTATCAATTTATCTCCTTAACAGAGTATCTGAATAGACATTTAATATAACTGAATTGATATTGTCTGAATAAAACTTCAATGTAAAATTCCTAAGTTTTCCATAATTTTAGTGTATATACTTTAATGTATACAGAATTTTTTCATTGAATGTGGATACGAATTTATCTTATTAACTGATGTGTACTGATGAGTGTTATATCTTAATATACTGAAAACTGGATTGGTCATAGTGGCTCTCAGTAAAAATAATGCATAAAATGGTATAGCTAAAATGATGAGAAACTATAGTTCTCCTGACACATTTTTTCTTATCTGATCATGGCTTGTATGAATGTTAAGACCTAGAGGAAAAGGTCAAGTAGAAAGACAGTACTTTTATTTCCAGATATTTATATAGTAGGAGGAGGGGAGACACTAAGATAGCTCAGGTCCTTGCTGTATGGAAAGCAGCACAGTTCCATTTAGAAACAAATTTCAGTCTCTAATGTATTGTGATTCCAATACATATTCATGAGATTTTTCTTTTAGTTTATGTGTTACTTCTAATCAAAATGTGATCCAATTCTTGTATTCTAGAAATCATTACATTCTCTTAGAATTTTGGTATTAGCCTCACTTTATGGAATTGTTTATATTTGGTTTAAAATAAAAGTTTTAAATGTTCATACACAAATAAAATAAACATGAAGTATTATGTGTATTGAAAATGGCATGCTTCCACATGATATAAATAATGACAGGTGAGTCATTGTCTTTTTATGGTGTTTGAAGCTGTGGAAATGAAGCAACTATCTCTCCCTTCAAAATGGTTAACATAATAGTTTTATTTTTATAAATCAGTTAAGTCAGAGTTAACTAGAAAAATTAAATGACTGAGTACATCCAATTATCCAAGCATTCTAATGAGTTGTGATCAACACTGAAGAAAATAATTGGTCTTCATTATATAAAGAATGTTTTAAAAGAAACAGTGTTCAATGGCTGCTATGTTTTTTCAAAGAAGAAAATTATTCTTTTCTCCTGTAATTTTTCCCTTCTCAAAGAATTCAAAGTAACCTATTTTTTAATTTTTAAGCATTAATGGTTCATTGTCTTATCCACTAGACATAACTTTTATACATATTTTTATGCAAAATACAGTATATTTTAAACACAAATAAAAGTTAAACACAGTTGCCAAGGTCTTTCTATGCATGAACGTAAATAACGATAGATAACAAAAAGCACTTACTTCAATTTTATGTCAACAAAGTACTTTATTTTGCCTAAAAGAAGATAAAACATCAGACATATTTTATTATATCAAATTACTTTATTTTTATATTGTCTCTAACAATGTAATAACTATATTGGAGAAATGGCAAACATTATTTATCTAATGAAATGTTTCTCAGCATTATTAACCTCACAAAATTTGAAGAAATTAATGGAGTATTACTATAATTAACAAATTTCCTTTCATTAGGACAAACTATCAAGAGAAAAATCAACCAGGGAACTTAAAAAAAATAAAAAGAAGAAAAAAGGGAAGAAGACGAAGAAAAAAAGGGGTGGGGTAAAGAATAAAATCAAAGGAAAAAGTTTTCCTCACTAGCATTTGGCTTGCCAAAGAATTGATCCTTCATTTTCTGTACTTTATTTCAGGGGGAAGTAAGATGTTTTTGAATAGGATAGCAAACATCACCTCTGATAAAAATTTACTTATATAAGGCTTTATATGAAATATTCTATTTTTTCACATATTTCATAGGTGATCATCATAACTAAAGGTTCTATTGTGAAATTTCTTGAAATTAAAAGGACATTTTTTGTTTCTTGAATCTAAAACTTGAAAGATTTAGGGAGTAGGTATTTATAGACATTTCATAGTAACAGAAAGATTCTAGCAGAATTTGGAACTATTTGTTTTGGGGAAAGGGCCTTAAGAAAGCACAAGTGATAAGCATTCATGAAGCTCCCAAAAACAATTTATGATGAATATTCATATCCTAGTAAAGATAGTGGAAGCCACAGAGAAGGAACTAAGTGTACTTAAACTTTCTCAATAAGAAAAAAATAATTCTACAGAAGAAATGCACTAGAAGAGGTAATAATGTAGATGGCAACACTTCCTTTCCTCTGTATGACTGCAAACAACAATGCTACATGAAGCTATATAATAAATGAATTAGTTAATGAATTTTTTGTGGTATGGGGGTTGAACCCAGGGCTTTATATTGGCTAAGCAGGCACTCTACCACCTAAACTCCTCCCCAATCCTTCTGTTTTATTATTTTTGAGGTGGTCTCCATGAGTTTATGCAGGCTGGCCTCAAACTCATGATCCTTCTGACTTTGCCACATGAGTAGCTGATATTATAGGATTGTACCCCCATACCTGGCTTCAAATTTCATATGAAAGTCAATCCAGTATCTTTCCTGTATCCTAACTTGATTCTTTATAATAAACTTTCTGATTATAGTTTACCTTTCAGCATATTCTTCTACAGCAAGAAAATGCATTGGCCACTTGTTACTGTATTTTTCTTTTGCCCTCAGAGCTAGAGGCTTGGAAACCCAGGGGCTCTCTAACTAGACATGCAGACAAGCACTCTACTGTAATTCTTAATCATTTAAGCAGTTTGAACTCTCTTTATAAAAAAGGAAAATTAGTTTCTATTGGGAGGGCAGTAATAGGGTTTTGAACTTAGGGCTTCAGGTTTGCTAGACAAGTGTTCTGCCACTTGAGCCACGCCCAGCTTGTTTTGCTTTATGTTATTTTTTTAGATAATAAGGAGTTTCTTCCGGGGGCTGGCCTTGACATTCTTCCTATCTACCTCCTCCACATAGCTAGGACCTCAGGTGCATCTCACCACAGGCAGCTTATTGGTTGAGGTAGGGTCTTGCTAACTTTTTCCCCTTGGGCTGTCCTGGAACTACAATCTTTGTTTCCTGAGTATCTAGAATTGCAGGCATGAGTCACCATGGTATTCAATTGTGTACTAAGAAAAAAATTTTGTTTGTTGACATACAGCAATAATATTAGAACATGCTTGCATGATAGTATTTTTTAATATAGTCCATCTCACAACAACTTATATAAAAGTTATAAAACATTTCATAATTGGGAAGTTTAAAGTTTAAAGGCATTAAGGTACAATGTAACAAACCAAAAACAGGTGAAACAACAATAAATTGAACTCAATTTCTTCTGGTTTTGTTTATTTATTTACTTTTTTGGTTTCTGATCACCCATGATACTTAACATATTTGTGACATCACTGGTTTGCATCTTCTAACAATACTTTAAGTCAACAGTATGCTGCTTAACAGTTAGCCACTTTGTTTTTTTTTCATGTTTAATAGTTTTAACTTAAATAACTTGTGAGCTTTATCAATTAGCTCCGACTTGCTGAGATTTTAGGAAGGCCAAAATAATATTATGTAATATTATTATAATGTCAAGTAATTGTTTGGCCTAAAGTATTCACTTATAGATTAGGTATCTTAGCAACACTAATGACAATTTATAGAGCAAAGGGAGAAAAGTTTTTTGCAGATGGTAATTTACAATGAAAGCCATTTATCATTTTGGAGTAATTAATATTGTGCAGCTTTTTCTCATTAGCTGTTTTTCCCCAAACATAGTTTCTATTGATTTTTGTCTAAGATAATTGAAGAAAATTATTACTAATTTTATGTACTCTTAAATACTGTTCTTAAACCAAAGCCTAATTGTTAAATTTTAGCTTGTATATTCATCGAATTCACCTGTGCCTGCCATTATTCTTCTCTGTTGCAATTAGGTTCTGTCCAATATTATCAATTTATCTTAAGTACTCAGGGAAAGTTTTCAGGCTCATTTTTTTAGGTCTCCATCTGATAAGTGAAGATAACTTTTAATTTAAACAATATCTTATGAAAACTGACAATAACCTAAAATTTTTACATGTGTAATGGAAACTCATTAGCATTATCCATGTGCAAGGTTCCTCTCCTGACTATATACATATGTATGAGTTTTAAGGGCATTTAAATATCTTCCAGTGCCATTATACATCTATTATGAGTTCCTTTCTCAATTTCTAGGCCTACCTTCCATCCATGTTTGAATATTTCTAGTGGCTGGGAAGAAAATATTACCAGAAAAAGTAATTGTAGCATCTCATAGGATTATTATTTATTGAATTACTCCTGAAATATATTATTATAACTATAATTTCTACATCTAGTGGTGTAAAGTTAAATGAAATTTTAAAAATAATGATTGCAATTATAATCATTAGTAACAACTATCCAATTAGCATTAGAATGTAAATCCAAAGCAAGTTACAACATATTCACCTACAAACACAGTGAAATTATAGATTATATTTTTCTTTTAATGAAGTGAAATGTTCTCATTAACCCATAACTCTATGTGGATGGATATTTCCAAAAGGAATAGAAGAAACTTAATCAGTTATCCACAGATCAAGCCAGATCAAATGACAGTTTTCTGGATCCCCACAGAAGACAATAGCTGGTCTAAGAGAGATTGTTTTCTCTCTTAAAATGCAATTGAGCTCAAGACCTTTGCACAGCAACTCCATGTGGCCCATCTAAAGGGTGAAGTTTCACTTCCTCTTCATTTGTTCTTTGTCTCTTTTGTTTTATTTTGAAATGAGGTTTTACTTTGTTATACAGGCTTATCACGAACCTCTGGACTCAGATGACCCTCCTGCTCCACCATCCCAAGTAAGTGGGATTCTAGATGCATGACTGCACCTAGTTTATCTGTTCTTTACTGGTCCCTTTTACAGTTGCTAGAGGAAATAGATAATGGAGTATCTGTATGGCTATGGAATTTACAATGGGATTTCTGGTGTGAAAAGGAACCTTATCCCAGATTTTCAGAATAATCTTCTGCAGAACTGATTAGTTGTATACTAACCACAGAGCATGTTTTCTGTTTGAAAAATACATATTTCAAAAGACAAAGTGGTTGCCTAGGATAGTTGCCCAGAAAAGATTTGCAAACTTCAGGAGTAAAGGTAAAAAGGAACATTATCTTGGTTTGTAAAGGTAAAAAAGAAAAAAAAAAAAAACCATGACAGCCATTTGTATAAAATGTTTCTAGAGCAGTGTAATTGGTATACATGGCTGTCATGCCCTGTGATTTATCTGTTCAAAAATTCTAAAAGTAAAAGAAAAATACAGAAGATTTGCATTTCAGTTATTTATCATTATAATTTGAGCACAATAAGCATTGAATAGTCATTTACACAGAGTTCTATAGACTTTGTCACATTCTATTAGAGCTGTTGGTTATTTAATCTCCCCCACTCTGCTATGTGCTTTTTTCAAAATTATAATTCTGATTTGTTCCATTTGCACATCCACTCCATGGCCTAAGGACATTGACTACAATAAAATCAGATATTCAATACACTCAACACTCTGAGTGACTGTTGACATAAGTTTAGTACTAGTGAAGAAGAAGATAGCCTTGAAACAGGGTTGTAAAACATGGTAAACTGTCAATTAAAAGCTGTAACCTCGGACAGAGCTATGAGGAATTGCCCAATAGAGCCATGCAAAAGTTCAGGACTGAGATGAAATGCACCATGCAGAGATACGCACCCATTCCTGCCTTTCTTTGTCTCCACTTGTAAATAAACTTTCCAAAACAGGTCTCCCCTGCTATTCTTATCTAAACAACACTAGGTCCCTAGCTCACTACCAGCCCAATTAACCTAAACAATCTAACTCACTGGTTAGGACACCTTGACTGAACACATCTTTGCAACCTGATGCCCTACACTACCTTTTAAATATCTTGTGATTCCTTTGTTCAGGGCTCAGACACAGGTACACGTCTGGGCCCGCTGGCGTAAAATTAAAATCTGAGTTCTCCACTCCTCCGAGTGTCGCTTGGTTTCTCCTCTGACTATATTGCCACAACACTAGATTCTATCAATTATTTGCCCAATATGGAAAACAAAAGTTTTTTTAATATAGAATCATATGTTCAAAGATACTTTCAACTGTTTAGTGCAATAATTTTGCACTATTCTTCTGAGAACCAATATTACAGCTACACAAAATTAAAAAATAACACCAAACTTAGCTTAATTTTTCATTTATCTACTTTTAAACTCTTCAGAGGAAAAAAATTCTGAAATAATAATTTCCTACACCAAAAACTTCATTTAACAAAGAAAGCAAGAAGAATGAACCTGGTTCCAATTACATCTACAAATGAAATGAGACCCTAATATCACACAGTAAGATCAAAATAATGACTTGTAAACTGCTTAATTTGAACATTTTCCCATCATGTGATCCTTTTTAAAGCAGTAGGTAAAGAAATTATCAAACCTAGCTAAATATCAGATGTCCGGGATGTGGCTGACACTGATTATTAGAATTTCACGGAAACTAGCTGGAATGATGACACATGGGAACTTGAGTGCATTTTATTTCGTGTTTTACATGTTAATGTTTGGTTAGAAATAAGAAATAAGGCACCCCATTATTTTCAGTAAATCATGGAGATCTAGTTTTCCTCTTAAATGAAAGTTTCAGTAGCACACAGAGGAAGGTCTTTAAACTTTCACTGAGTTGTACATCCATTTTAAAAATTAAGATTCTTTCTGAAAACTTTCCAAGAACTTCAGAGTTCAAAAAAATGTAAAAGTTTTAAAACATTACTAAATATCCTTAGCATTGACTAAAATGACACTTAATTTTGAACAATTGGTGAAGGCAATATTCTAGGCAATAAACTCTCCTGGGCACCTGGAGCACCTAACATTTTGATGTGAAAATCTGCTTCTTAGTGAATTAAAAAATTAATCATGTAGAGGATAATCTGATCAGTGGTTTAAACGATTTCATTCTAGGTTTGCCACAAAATTTTAAAGTATTTTTTTCTTTTTTGTGATGCTAAGGATTTAAAATGAGGGCCTTGCACACTGTAAGAAAGCTCTCTACTGTAAGCTATATATCTAGCCCCTACAAAATATTTTTAAATCAAGCTTTTAATTAGGAATAGAGCCTCATAAACAGCTACTCACCTACAGAGTAGTTCTGTAGAATGGATTATATATTTATTGAATAATAAATGGGCCAAAGTCAACTAATAAGTGATTTTCTTCTATTTCTAATGTTCTTTTCTGACAGTAAATTACCTTGGATTTAATTTTTTTTCAATAGTATGCATTTGACATGAACAATGATTAACTTCATAAATCCTTAGACTATGTAGTTGAAATAGAAAGTAGAAATCATCTAATCATCTAAAAATAAAGCACTGATTTTCCCCTCAGTCATATGACTGATTAGTCTTTATTTTTTTTTTGTTTTGCTAATTAAACATAATATCATGATAAAAGTACATTATTTTGTATCAAGAGTGATTTTAGAGAATGCCCTTATGGTAACTCAGTAGTAGATGAATGGCTATTTGGTTTATCCAGTTCAACTGGTGTTGAAACTCTTTCTATAAACACTCAGGCTGTGAGTTATGATAGTGTTTCTTGATTCTGCAGGCACCTAATTTCACAAAACGTTCCTTAAAATGTTTTTCCTTGTTACAATCAAGTATTCCATGTGTGGGATACTTCTTTTCCCATAGTTTGTGAGATCTCTATGTCTCAGCATTTAACATGCATAATTGCTCATGAAGCATGAGAACTGAACGAGCATCACTTCCTGGAGGAAAATATTAAAATCCACCACTTTTAGAAAGTGTCAGTTACTACTTTTTATGTATAAAGCTGTGTACCTTAACACTTTCAAAATAGATGCTTTCCTCATTTTATGACTTTTATGCTCCATGTAAGTTCATTATTTATGACTGTAGTTTTACTGAGTTTTTTTTATCATACATTAAGAAGCCATTCCTGTTATGTAGCATCACTCTGAATGTTCATTGTAAAGCACATAAAAAGTAGCTATATTGTAGCTTACTTTTGCCTCCAGAAAAGGATTAGCTGCTTTCTTGTAATTTCTGTCACTTTCATCCTCAAGATCCACTCCCTAATGCACAATGGAATAGACGCAGCTGGTCTGAAATTTCCTACCATGGACTAATGCAGTAAAAACTGTGTACATTCTGTGTCTGTCTTCCTTATTGCAACATAGTGATGCTGCGTTTGTGTGTATCACTTGCTCACACTTTGTTATTAATGGATAATTAGTGTTGTTTATTCTGTTGTACTAATATGACATTATCCTTCTTGTGCATGAAAATTTAAGTTGTTTTGGTTTGGGGTTATGCTTAATTAAAGTTGATATAAAAATCCTATACAAGTCATATGTATTTTTTATTATCTTAACCAACCAATAAAATTGCTGACTACTAGAGTATGTATGTGTTTATATTTAAAGAAATGGCCAAGAGGATTGCAACATCTTCACACTCCCATGAGCAAGGGATTGACAGTTCTAGTTGCTTCATATTCCCTCCAAAAATAAGTATTTCTGATAGTTTCATGGAACAGTATCAAAAAATTTCATGTATATGAATAGATACACATATATGCATACATATGAGTATATATGTGCATGTAAAATGAATTAAATAAATTATACAATTATTTGATTCTCAGATTATAATATAAAAGAAAAAAATACCAACAGAAACTTTGTTTTTTAAATATAATTGAAAGGTGCTCTATGTAATCATTAGTTCAAAAGTTGTAATTAGAAATAATCTACACTAGATTATTTGTAATCCCAACTACTCAGGAGGATTGCTGGAGGTCACCTTGGGCTAAGATAGTGACATCCTATCTCTAAAATATAGGTGAAAGTTCTGGGGCATAGCTCAGATATAGACTGCTTGCTGAGAATGTGTAAGGCCCTACATTTAGTCCCCAGAATTGCAAAATAAAAAATTATCTAACCACATAGCCAATGCTGACCAAAAAGCTGGTAAATGCAAGTTCAAATTATAATAAGAAGATAACTCATACTATTTACTCATTTATTCATTCACTTTTATTACTCTGATTATTATGATGATATATCATAAATCATAAAATTATTTATGTAATTTAAGATACTAGAGATGAAACCAAGCAAAAACAAAACTAGAGGAAGAAATTATGATAAAGCTAAAAATAGCAAAGTATAAGAAGACAATTTATAAATAAGGATACTAAAACAAAAGCTACATTTTGAAAAGTCGAAATAGATGTTTGCCTGCCATGTTTTATTAGGAAATTTTGCATACATTTCTTATGGGAATGGGAGAATATTGAGGAATTTTTATAAATAATGTAAAAAATCCCTCAAATAACTTTTTAAATACTTGTCCATTGCTCTATAAATCCTATTGTAAGAAAAATATTCCTATAGCTAAAATAGTGTTATGGACATATGCTCAATGACATTTATAGTAGCAATATATGCAGAGGCAGACAAAAATACAATAAAATAGGGAATTACTGCATTATTAATGCTACACCCAGCCTAGATACTAGGTAGCTATAAACAGAGTGAGCTACAGTTTTATACAGTTTCCTTCTAAAAACTCTATTCCATAAAGTTAGGTTTAAGTACATAGTTGTAATAAAAACTCATGTGGTAGCAAACAGATCCTGAAGGGACAAAAATGATATAATTGGGTATGTATATATATTTTGCACATGGTAAGCATATTGTGATCCTGTTCTTTCACAAAGCAATTTTATGTATTTGTATAATTTTTTATATTTTCATAAAGAAATTTTGGAAGGACTTATGCAAAAACGTTAACTTGTCTTAGTAATGTTTGAGAAGTATAGAGGTGATTATTAATTTTTGATCATAATATTGCAATGATTGACTTGTTAAAATAAAAAATAAAATTATGCAATTTAAAAAAATCTGTAAGTTAAAGTGCAACATACATATTACTTTTTATGCACAGAAGAATAAAAAACTGAAGTTTTGATCATAGAAATGCTGAAATAATAATGGACAATGTGAAGAAAGAAGAACAGATAGTCTAATTTGCTTCTTCCTATACTGGAAAAAGTCATAACTAAATGAAAATTAAAACTTAGAATGAGTAAAGTGCAAGCAATACCATGTGTTTCTACTTTAGATTCATCCAATTTTGGAAAAGTAATATTCTAACATTGAAATAACTTGCAGATATGAGAGCAGCAATGTGTTTGATATCCCTAGAGGGTAATTTATTTTAAAAAGTTTAAATAACCCAAAATACTGATTCAAGAAAAGGCTATTCTAATTTTCAAAAGAGAAAATTGACTTACAAAAATTTTGTGACAGGGATCTCAATGTTCCTCAAAATCACAACACTGGAGAGGAAAAAGTATTTCCTGAGCATTAGGAAAGGGCAGAGGCCACCAAGAGCAAGTGGGAACTCAAGAGCACATTAGGTTCAAATCAAGCTCCTTCCATCTTAAATAATTATCTACTGACTTTCATATTTACAGTGCATCTAGATTTAACCATACTAGCTACAACACTCTTTTACAATATCCAAGCCTGATGAAGTGAAGACTGAATAATGCACATTATTGAGCAAATATTTGCTTGCATATTGCTTTGAAAGTAAAAGTCTAAATTCTCTTACATACATGATAGCTCTGCAGGCAGTTTTCTTTCAATCACTTACAATAGATGTTTGTTTCTTCAGAACTATCTCTATACTTCAGTGTCAATGGATATGCTTTGTATTTTCCTACATGTGCACTGAATTTGACAATTAAGTAACTGTAAATTTTTCAAGCCAGTAAAGTAGAATTCTGAGTGATTTATAATCGCTAAAAACGAAAGAGGCTGTTTTTGATAGAATTAGATTCCATTACTCTAGGCTGTAGAATAAAATGAGAATACTTTTGAGAAGATTGAAACCAAACTAAAAGCCTGCATTTTATTAAATAAAGCTCAAGCATCCACATTATACAAAGGAGAGTTATGTAGAAAAAAGTATGCTATTATGATCCGGGAGGACAATTACTTTGGTGATTTAGACCATCTAGAATATAGAATAGAACTTATTTCATTATACATTCCAGTATAGTCCTAGACATGTGATTTATAATATATTAAAATGACAACTAAAAACAACCAATATGTCCATAAATAGGAAATTTTGCATGTGAATTACAGTACAAAAAAAGAGTCAAATTGCATACAACTGTTAAAGCCTAGGATTTTGCTTTATATATTCTCATGCTAAAATATCTCTAAACTGTATCTTTAATGAAAAAGAAAAAACAAGATGAGTCAGGTGTGGTGGTGCACAACTGTAAAACCAGTACTCCAGAAGGCTAAAGCAGGAATATTGCAAGTTTGACACCAGCCTGGGCAACAACCTGAGTTCAAGTCCAGACTGTGCTATACCATTTCAAAAAAAAAAAGGAAAGAAAAAGCATACCATTGCATATAAAATCTATACTGCATTCTCTTAAACACTGACTATATATGTTATGCACATATATTCACATATAGGTATATGCCCATATATAGTTGTGACACTCTGATGATAAAAATCCTAACTACAATCAAGAAATGCAAATTGGAAATATCTCAAAATATACATATTCTAATGATGTTATTGAATAATATTCATCTTATAGGTCATCATTCACAAATCATTGAAAATCTCAAATAAATTTCTGCATTTACATAATTTTCAAAATGTTATGAATCTACACTGATTATGAAATATTCAGTTTTACTGATGGCATAAAAAGCTTTATAGTTCTTTATAAAATTACAAGGTTGCTGTGACTTGTGTGTGTTTGTACCTCTAAAATGTCCAAAGGGTGTGGCACATCAAGGCACTTTAGTTGCACTCTTTCTGCATTATCTCACAATAATTTTCATATCTATTTTCATGTAAATAAGATAGAATAAAACCTGGGCAATCCACTAATAACATTGTCATATCGTGTTTCTCAGGCAAAAATGGTCCCTTATTAGCATGCTGAGAGACAATGACCAATTAAAATTTTTGCTCCTGTATTATTTTTGGATTGATTCTAACTTTATAAAGTTTATGAATGAATTTCAATATTTATATAGTGAGCAATATTTGTATAAAACTGATCTTCATAAATGTATGAGGTACTTGTGAAAATTTCTTATATTCAATATGTAATAGCAAAGTCTACCATACCTTGCTTATACATCCAAATTATAGCTCTCAAATAAGTTTATGTTGAGGTGCTTATGGAAATTCAGACAATATTACAGGGGACTAATGCAAGATATCAAATACTATTTAAATAGCTTTAACAAATATAATTAATGCTACATTTTGAAAAACTAACAATATGCTGCCTCTTATCTTTGAGAAACTGATTTTGGAGTGCAAATTCAGACTTAAGAAAGTACGCCATTCCTTTCCTCTTACCAGTTTTCTTTCTTTTTCTTACTAGTGTATATGAATTGTAAAAATTTACGAATTTCATTGCATTTTCACATAACATACTTTGATTTTTCTCACCCTGCATTTTCCTCTCTTTTACTCCCTACCCTTCGTGTACTTACTTCCTCTTCCTAAATATCCCCTTCTACATTCATGCCTTTAAAAAAAATTTAGATACAACATATGAGAAAAATATGATGTAAGTCTGGCTAATTTCACTTAACTTGATAATGTCCAGTTCCATTCATTTATTTGCAAGTGACATGATTTTGTATATATATATATACAAATATGTATATATGTATGTATATGCATATATGTGTATATATGTATATATATACATGTATATATATGTATATATATGTGTATATATATATATATATATATATATATATATATATATAGTACATTTACCTATTCTTTCATTTATGGCCACCTAAGCTGATTCCATGACTTGGGTATCACGAGTAGTGCTACCATAAACATGGATGTGTGGGTGTCTCTATTGTATACTGACTTTTATTCTTTTAAGTATATATTCACAAGAAGAATAGCTGGATAATTTGATAGTTCTGGTTTTAGTTTGGGAAAACCTCCATACTGATTTCCACAGTTACTGTATTAATTTATTTGACCAACAAGAATGTATAAGAGTTCTTTTCTCTTTGTCAACATTTGTTGCTGTTTGTTTTCTTGATGATAGACATTCTAAATGGGGTGAGGTAGAATTTCAACATCGTTTGATTGCATTTTCTTGATATTGAACATTTACTCACACTTTACTGGCTGGTTGCACTTCTTTTATTGTGAATACTGTTCAGTTTGTGTATTTGTTGAGTAAATTATTATTTGAGTGCTTATTATTTTATTTCTTTATGTATTCTGCATAGGAATCCTTTGACAGATGAATGGCTGGCAATGACTTTCTTCTATTCTGTAGTCTGTCTCTTCATTCTGTTTCCCTTACTATGTAGAAGCTTTTTAATTTGAGGCAATCTCACTTGTTAATTCTTGCTTTTATTTCCTGAGCTATTAGAGTCCTGTTGAGAAAGCTGTTTTCTATACCTACATGTGGAATTTCTTTCCTTTTTTTCTTTTAATGATTCAATGTTTTTGGTCTTACATTCATGTATCTGACCCATTTAGAATTGATTTTTGTATGAGCAGAGAGGGATCTAGTTTCAGTCTTCTACACATGAGTATCCAGTTATCTCAGCTGCACTGTTAGAGGGATTATTTTTTCTCCATTTGTTTTTTGCACCTTTGTTGAGATTCGGATGACTCTTATTAAGTGGGTTCATGTCAGAATACTCTATTCTGTTCCACTGATCTACATCTTTGTTTTTATGGCAGTGTCCTGCTGTATTTGTTACTGTGATTCTGTAGCATTATTTGAAGTTAGGTATGGTAAAACCTAAAGCATGACCCATTTTTCTCAGGATTGCTTTGTCATTTGCTGTCTTTTGTGCTTTCATATGAATTTTAGCTTTGCACTTTTCCTAACTATGTGAAGATGCCATTGGAATTGTAATGAGAGTTACATTGAATCTGTTAATCACATTTGGTAATATAGACATTTGTACAATATTAATTCTGCCAAGCTATGAACATGGAATATCTTTCCATTTTCTAGTGTCTTTTTCAAATTTTTCTTCAAGACTTATAGTTTTCATTATAGACTTTTTTCACCTCATTTGTTAAGTTTGTCTGTTTTTCTTTTTTTTTTTAGGCTATTGTGAGTGGGATTGCTTTCTGATTTCTTTCTCAACATGTTCATCATCGGCATATAGAAAATTAATTTTTAATTTGAAGTTTTTAGCCTGCTACATTATTGAAAATGTTTATTAGATATAAGGTCTTTTAACTAGAGAATCATATACAAGTAAAGATGATCAGATTCCTTCCTTTCCTACTTGTATACTTTTTCAATTCTTTCTCTTGCCTTATTGCCCTAGTTAAGAACTCAAGCAGTATATTGGATAAGTGTGGACCACATTGACAAATATGTTTCCTCCCTGATTTTAGAAGAAATGATTTCAGTTGTTATCTAAAAATTCAGTATGTATGACCTTTATTATGTTAAGATATGATCCTTCTATTCCAAGTTTCTTCAGGGCTTATCATGAAAGGATTTTGAGTTTTATCAGAGGCTTTTTTTTATCTGTTTAGGTCATCTGATTTCTGTCCTTGCTTCTATTTATGTGCTATATTATGTTTATTCATTTGCATCTATTGAAGTGTCCTTGCATCCCTTGAATGAAGCCATAATAGTCATCGTTACAGTATGTTAAGATTTTATTGAATTTGGTCTGGAAGGATTTTATTGAGGATTTTTGCATTTATGTTGGTCAATAGTTTTCTTTTTTGTTGTGTCATTATGTGGCTTTGGCATCAGGATAACATTGGCTTGGTAGTATGTTTGCAAGACATTCTTTCCCTTTCTATTATATAGAATAGTGTGAGGAATATTAGCATTAGTTCTTTAAAAGTCTGGTAGAATTCAGCAGTGATTCCATATCATCCTGGGCTTTTCTTTGCTAGGAAACCATTAGTGCTTTAATCATATTGCACAGTATACTTCTGTTAAAATCTATAATATCCTCAGTTCAATTTTCATAGGTTTTATTTTTCTAGAAATTTATTTAATTTATTCATTTTTTAAGATCTTCAAATTTATTGAAATAAAAATTTTCAAAATATTTCCTAAGATTCTCTGGATTTCAGTAGCTTCTAAGGTCATATTTCTCTTTCAGCTATTATTTTATTAATTTGAGTCTTCCATCATTTTTTTTTAGTTTATATAAAGGTTTGTCCATTTTGTTTATATTTTCAAAGAATGAACTCTTTGTTTCTTTGATCCTTTGAATTGTTTGTTAGTCTCCATTTTGCTCAATTGTGCTTGGATTTTTACTATTTATTTTTGTCTATGAATTTTGACTTTCTTTATGGCCTAAAATGTGTTCTATGTTATAGAAAGTTACATGGTCTAGTGATAAAAATCTTTCTTCATTACTGTTGGATAGAACATTCTGTACTTGTATGCTAAATCCTTTGATCTGTGGATTGATTGTCTAAATGATCTATTTAAGAAGTGCGGCAGTGAAGTCAACCACTATTATTGTATTTGCACCTATCTATCCTTTTATGTAAAAAGTGTTTTATGAAATGGTGTGCATAGTTAGGGACTTTGGTTAGTGCAATTGTAAAGACTAGCTATGATAAACTATGCTTTGTCAAAGCATAGTTTACTATGCTATGTCAAAGTAAAATTATGACAAAGACCTGAAGGAGGTGGAGTGGAGGGATTTTCATGTGACCACCTAACCATAGTCTATATTATAAAGGAGGAAAACTAAAAGTGCATCAGTTCTGAATTGAAAGTTTTAACTTTATCATCAAGTATTCATATTGGAATCTGAATGTTTAAGAAATAAACTAGCAGGCTAGTTTTGTCTAGAATTTAGTGAGCCAGAAAAGCAGGCATACTTGCTTTTGGAAAGGACTTTGCCTTTCCACTAAACAAGTTGAGAGATTATGAAGGGCTTTGAACATACAAAGTGCATATATGACTTGTATAGAAATCAAAGCACTATGAGTACTGTGCTTGGAGTAGAATGGGGGTAAGGAAGTAACAAGAGAGTTAGCTGAGCAGCTATTATAACATATTCGGTTCAGAAATGATAGTGGTTTGACAAAGGAATTGACTCAGGTTACTCCAGAGGCACCTGCACACCCATGTTTATTGCAACACTGTTCACAATAGCCAAGTTATGGAAACAGCCAAGATGCCCCACCACTGATGAATGGATTAAGAAAATGTGGTATTTTTACATAATGGAGTTTTACTCAGCCATGGAGAAGAATGAAATCTTATCATTCACAAACAAATGAATTGAACTGGAGAAATAATTCTGAGTGAGGTTATCCAGGCTCAGAAGCCCAAAAATCATATGTTCTCCCTCATATGCATACTTGAGGTCTAGGGCAAATACAACAATGTGGTTGGACTTGGGTCACATGCTAAGGGGAGAGCACGTATGGGAGGTATGTAGATAGGATGGAAACCCAAAACGTGAAAGTGTTTGATGTCCCCACTGCAGAGGAGCTAATACAGAAACCTTACAGCAACAGAGGTTAATATGGGAAGGTGACTGGGAAGTAGTGAAGAGGTCAGGTACAGATGAATGAATTTGTGTTGTAATACACTTGTACATGGAAGCAATACTAGGAATCTCTCTGTATAGCTATCCTTATCTCAACTAGCAAAAATGCTTTGTCTTTCTTATTATTGCTTATGTCTTCTCTTCAACAAAATTGGAGAAAAGGGCAGAACAGGTTCTGCCTGGAAGCAAGGGAGTGGGGGGATGAGGGAAGGGACAGGAGGCAGGGGTGAGAAGTGACCCAAACAATGTATGCACATATGAATAAATGAATAAAGAAAAAAAGAGAAAAGAAAAAAAAAGAAATGATAGTGGTTTGGACTAATGATTTAAAAGAGAATTCAGTGGGAAGTGATCACACCTATTTGGATAAAATTTGAAAGTAGATATGACATAATTAACTGATAGATTAGAGGTGGAGTAATAAAATAGAAGGCAGACAAGGATAGCTCCAAGACTTCTAGTGTAAATGACCAGAAGGATAGATTTGCTTTCCCTGTAAATTGCAAGACTATGTAACCTGCTTGACATTTTGAGGTTTTTACCTTCAGGGTTTTCCCTTTGGATATGTGCAGACCTCCAGTTAGAAACAGCCACTCATTTTGGGTTTCAGTTCCCAGGTGAATCTGTGATGATGGCATTAAGTTAGGGGTCGTCCACAGTAAGATGCACAACATTTAAATTTTATGACCTGCATATGATCACCCAGGAAGTTGGTTTAGAGAGAACAATGAAGAAAAGTTAAAAGCAAATCGCAGGAGATACCAATGACCAAAGACAGAAAGCTGGAAGGCATATAAAATAAGAATGAGACTGATAGGAGTAAACTGTAGTGTACTGTATCTACTGTAGAATAATCTGCTTTCCTGAGAGCCAAGTGAATTTGTGAAATAGATAGTGGCCAATTATGCCCAATTTATTCATAAATCAAGAAGCAGAATAATACTAAGCATAAGTATATAAATGTGAAAACAGAATATTTTCAAACCTCATTGCAAGGCAAATTTTAAGTTTGAAAAAACTGAATGGTAAAGAGATTAATCAATGAATCATAATTCTATATACATATTCTATACATTCTATAACCATTTTGGCTGGATTGGGTAAAGTTTATTTACTGACACAATTAAATTATGAATGTAAGTATTTTAACCCAGTTGAATAATTTGTAAAATATATAATTTAAAACCTGAATGTTAAGATTAGAAAAAGATATTTGTAATTCATACAAATATTTTATAAAATGTCCTGAACACTTTCACAAGTCTTCTCTCAGTAGCATCTTCATAAATATTTTATGTACAGTGTTTATAGTTCTTCCAAGGATGAATAGAGTCAAGCATGACCTCAAACCTTTTATAGTAGAGTTGAAAGAACAATTTTATTTCCTTCTAAGAAAAATCATAGACATAGTAAGTATATTAAACTAATGTTCAGAAGCAAGCAATTTTCAATCTTATCAGAAATGACTTGAGACAGATTTTTTAAAACATCAATAATGTAATTTCTGTCAACTAGACTGTATTGTATTGAGTATAGCAGGAAAATAGAACAATAAATTTGAGTATATACTCCATAATAATAATGCCTCCAGCCATGATACTGAATATTATTATTCAAGTGTAAAATATGGATACTAAAACAAATGGTGCCAATAATTGAGATCTAGGCCATGACTCGAGAGGTATCATTATTGATAGTGCAATAATAATGGAAAGAATTCACAAAATCATATTTTCATGAAAGCCAGTGTACAAAACAATTTATTCATTTTTTATATAAGCAAGACAACACTGTTCAGGTCCCATTGAATGACAAAAATAGACACTTCTGAGCCCAAACCTACATGTCAATTTTAAACAGAGGATTTTTTTTTAAATCAAACTTATGTTTGCAAAAATGAACTAAGCAAAAGCAACAGCAGCATGACTTGAAGGGAGAATATGTATCAAGTCTCCCACCAACATGACTTAATTTAAAAATATATGTACTACTTATGTCACATATGTGAAAGAAGCAATGTTGAACTAAACTAGTCTTCTCATTTACCTTCCCTCCCAGTGTTAGGATTATCTTTTCTGCTCCTTGGGTCAGAACTGAAGCACTTTTCTGGGACCGACACTACACTGCATTCAGGCAGGAAGATAACGAAAAAGGGAAAAAGGTGAGTTGGACTATTGGTTTGATATTTATTTAGTTGTTGAATGCATAGCATATTTTTCTACTTATTAGCATGAAAATTTAACAAACTATTACCCTTGCCATGATGTGAATGAATTAATAGATTATAGTTTATGACAGTAAAAATCCAAATTACTATGTTAAATTCCTTGGTTGGGTATGTATATTTTCACTGGGGGAAATTTGATGAATATAATTATCATGTGAGAATCATGGATAGATATCTAGCGAATGTCAAAATGGTCCTGTAGCTGTACCCACTGAAAACTGCCCTCGTTTGGATTGGAGCAAAAGTACTGAAGTGCAAGAGACAGGGAACAGTCAGTCACAGGCTATAGAATAGCACATAGATCAACATATCAAGACAGATTCAGCGTTTGATGCTTCCCCAAGCTTCCTGAAAGAGATAATCACTCCATATTTGCCAAATCCTATGAATGTGTGGATTCTGGAGAAGTGGGTTATATTCTTGGTCAGTGCAACTTAAATACTTTAGGATACTCATGATCAATTTCATACATATTGGTAAAATGTGTCTTTTCAGCGACAAGGAAGAAAATAAGGCAAAAAGAGCTAGACAGTTTCTGAAAACATCTTTAACAGAAGAACAATAGCACATGTTCCATGAGTTAAAGTAGTCAAAATTATTGCACTCTGAGAGTGTGGAGCACATTTTGGTTCTAGATAATGTATAAATTGAAGACTCTCAAATATAAAGTATTAAGTGAAACACTAAAATTTCAGAGAAATATAATGGAAGTTGAATATCATGTAAGCCATAAATTATTGTTTCCATTATTGTTATTACTCCTACTATTATTGTTGCTCTTAGTACTAGAGAAGAGGCAGGGAGCTGCCTGAGAGCCATGTCCAGACTTTCAGATGAACCAGAGATGGAGGGTGCAGAAAAGAGAGGTGAAAAATCCTCACTAAGACAGAAGAACTAAAAATGTGTGCTAGATATGTGGCTAAAGATAAAAGATAAATGCTGATAGACTGGGAGCTTTATGACATTTCTGTCTGTTGATCTATCAGTTGATATATCCATCCATTTACAGGTATAGATGTGGGTAAAGACTCAGACATTGTGAATGCAAATTTGTGGGCATCAGAACTTGAAATCTAGCTTTTGAAACATTTTCTATACAGCCCAGCTATAGTTATCCACAATTGTTATGAATCAATGATGTCCAAATTTCAATGAGAGAAATTAAATGACAATAAATTTAAGATAAGAGCCATGGAAATTCTTAAAAACTGTTATACCATTCAATTATTTCATGCCACTATGTGAATAATAAAGAGAACATCTTGTGAAGAATAATCTAAGCCCAAGTGAATTTTAATATCCATTTATAAAAATTCAACATATTTTTCATATAGACAAACTGACATTTTGTGATAACAGAATAATTATCATAAAACCTGACAAAGACATTATGAGAAAAAAAATGCAGGTTTAGGACTGGATACTGTGGTGCTTCCCTGTAATCCAACTACTTGAAAGGCAGAGATCAGGAGGATAGCAGTCCATGCTGACCTCTGCAAAAAGGCTGACCTATCTTAAAAATAAAACTAGGTTAAGAAGGCTATAAGAGCATGGCCCAAGTGGTATGGTACCTGCCTAGCAAGCATGTGGCCCTGAGTTCAAACATGAGTACTGCTAAAATAATCATGGAACTATATTGCCTATGAATATAAAGGCAAAGGGATCTTATAACTCTTAAAAGCAGACCAAATCTAGTACCCATAAGAGAAACATGCCATGAGAACATGTTATTATGAAATCTATCAGTGTAACACATGAACAGAATAGAGATTATATGGAGCTCTAATACATAAGAAATAGCATCCTTATAAATCATAATAACATGTCATAGCAAAAATGAGATATACAAAGGACCAGAAATGCGCTGGTCAGCAGACTTGCCTTTTACATTCTCTCGTTTTTTCTTTTCCATCTTTATTAACATGTACTGCCTTAGGTTCTTGTCAGTGTCTTCTGCAGTAAACTCTATTTAAAAAATTAGTATAATTTTTCAGCTTTACTTAAGCCAATATCTACACAGTGCTTCCCCTTCTTTTATTTTCTACTTTTTCTATAAAAAATAGTTTCATTTGTATCACTTGTAAAGAGTAGATATGTGGGGTTTAAATTTATAAACTCTTCTGTATTTATTGTCAATATCTATCAATAAATATCTATAAATTTATTTTTCATGACTGTGTCACTATTTTTCCTTTCATTTTTTCTTTCTTTCTTGACTCATGTTAGAATAACAGGTAGGAAAAAAAAGGAATAACAGGTAGAATAAGGTACAGCTTTTGGTTGCTCCTGCTCCCTTTGAAGCAATGTAGTACAAGGTTAATATTTTGGTAGCTTTCCAAAAATTAATAATTTATGTAAATACCCATGATTTAAACTCACAAGATGATCACTTTTTACATATTCCTATTTTCCAAGCATAAGAAGAAATGCAGTGCATTCAAATTATATTTGAGCCAGGCTCCAGTTTCCTCTATCACTACATCCTACCAAATGGTAATTATGTTTTTAGAGGTGGAGGGAAAGGAGTTTTTGTAAACATATGGAAGTTGTTTTTAATAAAACCACTTAATAGAATTAGCTGGTGTTGATCAATGTACAAATACATGTCTAGCATTGTTGCATGAACCTCACATCTTCTATTTGTTCAATTCTTTCTCTATTAAACTCCTTTAATAGAGTTCTGAGAGGTAGGCAGTATGGGAAAATATTAATGTATAGCTGACTAAAAATTTCTTCATTTTCAAATAATATTTTAATCAGGCATAAAATTGAAAATTTTCAGTGTTTTCCATTAAGAATTTGAAGCTATAATTCCACTGTGTTCATTCATTCATGATTTTTGATAAGTTATTTATTACACATCTCTTACTTTACATTGGTCAGTGTAGTAATTTTAAAATTTATTCTTTATAATCTTATGATGTTTATGACAACATTATAATGTTTTTCAATGCATAACTATCATGTGCAGTGGTTTCTCAGTGTAAATTCTCCCGTGTTAATTGGGAACATTTCAAATGTTATTATTCTTAAATAATTTCTCTTCTATCCATTACTCCTAGATTAAGACAATTCACGAAGTAATGCACGACACTCCTAGAAACCATATCTGTTTTACTAAACAAGTGATAAGAGCAGAAAGCTAAAGAGGCTTATATTATTTTCCCTTAGCACCTTATCAATGAAAAGTGTGCAGCAGGGATTTGGATTGGTTCAGATTCTATATTTTTGAGCAGAAAACCCATGGTGAAAAAGCCAAAATAATTCTAAGCTGCTACCTGATAGGTTAAAATTGGTGCATTTTAAACAATAAGGAATTTTTTGTATGTTTTAATCTAATGACATCAAATTCAGTGGTTGCTGGGCAATGCTCTCATATTTTCAAACTTAGTTAAATGACAGTCTTTGCTTTCTATGTTGCTATGATTGCATTTGTTTCATTTGAAAGGTATTTTTAAAATAAAAGAGCTCATATCAGGTATTGATAGACATATGTTTAAACTAAGTTATATTTCCAAGTAAGAAAATATGTACTCATGTCCAAAAATGGAAAAATGAGACCTTGTTGAAACTTTTCCAGGAATGGGGGAGGGAGGATAAATGAGAATGATGGAGAGGGTGTATACAACTATGATATATTGTAAGAACTTTTGTAAATGTCACAATGTTCCCCAGTAAAAACAATAATATAATAAAATAAAGAAAAAAATACAATACATGTGGTTCTAAATAGCACAAAAAAAAAGAATAGACCCAATTATTGTCAAGGCAGTTTGCTTATACTCTATATACTATAGAGGGTGTTGGGAAAGCTGAAAGTAAAACTGAAAACAATCTTGTCAAAATAATGTCTTCAGTTTGACATTAAACCTGTAATGGGCCAATGATACTTATTTTGTAGCATTTCACACATTAAGGGAAATAAAGAAAAAAATGACACATGAATGGTAGAGATCAGAAATAAAACAGGTAACAGTTGAAAATAAGATACAAGAAAAAACCTACTTCTACCAGTCATACTTTTTTAAGGTGTATAAATATTTGATATTTATTATAAGCTATGTATGTAGATTTCCTACCTAAATAATAAGTATATTGACATTTTCAGAGGAACATGTAATTTCAAAATTGAATTTGCTGTATATTTTTTGTTTTAACATTTCAAAAATTAATAACAATGAAAATTATTTCAGTTAACCTGATGTGAATAAACACTTTCAATCTACTGGATTGACAATATTCTGTGGAAAAAATGAATTATGGTGACACTTTGAAACAGAGAGTAAAGCAATACTTAAGCAAAATAAAATAAAGCAAATACTACAAATAAAATGAAAATAAATATGTAAACAAAAATGTTTGAATAATTCTATTTTAATCATTTAATTGCATCCAATATATACTACTGTTATTTGTAGTTGCTTTTAAAAATGTTTAAAATACCTCAATGAGCAAGCATCTCATTTGACAGAAAGCTCTACTTAGTGGAAAATTATTCTTATCCATAGAAGTGACATTTTAGTTTCCGACTGCCAAAGTCAGTTGTATTAGTATGCCATTAGTCACTGCCTTGGAGGTGACACCTAGAGAAAATGATATAGTGGAGATTATATGACTCAAATATAAAACAAAACATACCTGATTTCTTTCCATTTGTGGTCAGTGAAATGTATTTCAGTAAATAATGATGAGAAACATTTAAATTGGCCAAAGATCATTAATTTGTATTTATTAATATGAAATTTTGCTTAAGTAAATTCAATTATTGCATGCACAATAATATATTTTAATGTAGTTATTGTTCATCATGTAATACTAAAAACCTAGAACTCCCAAATTTATTCTGACTTCATTATTATTTTTAATCTTTCCTAATTGTTCATTTCAATTAAGAATATTTCCCAATTTTGCAAGAGTCCTATCAAAGTCAACATTTTAAAGATAATTCAAACTATAATTTTAAATTGTATACCTGAAAGCAATGTTAATAAGGCAGTTCTATCATTTTATTTTTTGTTTTATTAGCTATTATCCACTTTATTATTGTTATCTTTAAATCAACAAAACTTACTGATACCCTATTACATGCCAAGCCAACTATCTTGGTGATAAAATAGGGAATAAAACTATCATAATAATAATTCTTACCTTTATTACATTTACAGTCTGGTGAAAGAGATAGATCATAATAAAGCATTCCTATGAACAAATTGAAATTTATGATAATTGTTGTGTATTAGACATGCAGAAGTCAATGCTAATAAGTAATAAGAGATTTTACCTTTATTTTGAGATTATGTTTACTATTGGCAAAGGGCAAATGTCTTTTTCTTACTAAATTAAACACTGATATACACAGTAGTTTTTACAAGTTATATCTGCTTGAACTATTTAAAAGGTAATGTTAACTTCTTTTTACCCCATTCAAAGGGAATTCCATATTCTTGGAAAAGATGATTGTTGTTAACACTTCATCATCTTCCTTTTCCATATCATCATCACGATACTTTTACTGAATGATAATGTCCCACATCCCATATTCTTAAAATCTTTGCACATATCATATGTCAATCTTTAAAACATGAAGTCATTATAATGTGGAAATAAGTATGAGAATTTTTTAATTGATCACTTGCATAGTGTTTGGGCTCCTTTACAACAAAGTATAATGAGGGGGAAAAGTTGATACATGTAGAAATAATACTGATATTCTGACTTCCAACTGTTTTCCAAACTGTTGGCAATGCGTGCTATAAGCAACAATTTTCCAAGATCAAAAATTTTATAACATTAGTGTATTAACACCATCAGTAAGGACTTGAAGTTCATTATGAACTTAGTGTTCATAGCATTTAGAATTCCTTGACTTTGGGGCTTCTTATTTAGTATATGTAATATAGATGTATATAGATGTACTAAATATAGGTAAATGTAAATGCTAAATATAAATATGTATATTATATACACATATACATAGCATGTATAATGTGTTTTATGTAATTGTGGATATTTACTGAAGACAACCATTAGACATTTTTAAGTCACTAAATTTTAAAGTTCTTTAAATTCTGCAGTTTGAGATTCATCATCTGAGTGCTTGCTATTTTCTTTACTTTTCCCAAGTAAAGTTTTCCTCATTTTCTTTCTCAAGTCTCATTAGTTCCAAGCTCAGGCAAACACATAGCTGCTTTTTCTTAGTCTAGATTCATTAAATATTGTGTTATAAACACAATCATATAGTATGTGCCTTTTTCTGGTCTAGCTTACTGAAGTCAGACTGACTGCAGATGTTTTTGAATTTCCCCAGCTTCTTCAATAAAGACATTTTTCTATTTCAGTATCCAATATAGACTGGCTCTTTTGTCTCCTTTAATATGTGACAGTTTCTTAGTCTTACCTTGCTTTTCATGACCTTAACATTTTGAAACCTATTAGTCAGGAATTTTGTTAAAATGTCTCTCAATTTGGTTTGCTTGATATTTTTTCAAGATTAATCTAGTATTATAGATTTTTGAAATAATATCAGAGAATTGAAGTGCCCTTTTCATCACATTACATGAAAGGTTATATAATATTGGCATGACTTACTACAGTGAGCCTGAATAATTTGGTTAAGGTAGTATCTGCCCATTTTTTCAATGTAAAGTGTGACATTTGTTTTTGTCAATTTTTGCTTATTTTTGGCTTGAGTTGCATTTCTAATCTGAGAGAAATTTTTGGACATTGTAAATTCTTTTTTAAAGGATATTAAATCAAGGGAGAATACTGCACAATGATTTCATTTTCTCTTTAAGTTGGGAGAATTTTCACCAGTTGAAGTATTTTTGTGATTATGTCCTGTTTCTTCTATATGAAAGGATTGTATGAGTAAAGTTATTTTTGCAGCACTGGGATTTGAACTCATAGTCTATACCTTGTGCCGCTCCACTAGCCCTTTTTTGTGTTGGGTATTTTTGAGATAGGGTCTCACAAAGTATTTGCCCAGGCTGGCTTAGAACAGTAATCCTCCTGATTTCTACCTCCTGAGAAGCTAGAATTGCAGGTGTGAGCCACAGGCACTCAACAAGTATATGAGTTATTTTTTATTTTACTTTGAAGTATATTTTCCTGGACTTTCAATAACAATGTTGGAAATTGTTTAACTATTGTTCTAAGCTGAAATGTTTCTTTCTTTTGTTGATATGATTAGTCAATGTCATTCTTGTTTGGTTGTGATATAAGTTTCACTTTTTCCTTTCTTTACCTTAGTTACCCAGTCTCCATCAGGTGTCCCTCCCTTTCATCTTGTCTTCCTTTTCCAGAGAATGTTATTCTTCCAACACTGACATCTGACATGTGGAATTTTAGTCTTTGGCTTTTGGAGTTTTTTGTTTTGTTTTTTACTGAAGAGAGTACAATCCCAGATCATTCTCAGGTTCCTTTTGTTCTTTCTTAGATTTTACTTTGTTACTCGGAAAATAATTTGAAATTTGTAGCATTCTGTGTCTCGTGTTAAAAAAGTGTGTGATGTTTCATCCTTTCCTGTTGTTCACTCATTTTATTGCAATATATGTGGCAGAATTCACATTTGGGAGGCTGTCAATGTGTGAATTAGTTATCATTTTTCTTTTCTCTTAGCAATAGACATTCTTTTGAATATAGAAGAGTGATTATATTGAAAATAATAATGATAATGTTATGGATTTTTAACTCTGTAATTATAAGATAATACTTTAAACAAAGACTAAAAGAAACTATTCTGGAAGGGAAAAAAAAGGTGACATTTCCAGCCTGATTTAATCTTTACTGTTTTTCAAATTTCAGAGATAAATCATTAATATTATATGATAATTCATTTCAATCACTTTATTAATCAGTATTCTTTTGGAAATCTCCTGATAGAATTTAAAGGATAGTAACTAAAACTGCCAATAAAACTATACAGCAGCCTCCAGTTTATTTGTCAAGTTACCATATCATCAAGTACTATTGAAATGATGCTTTTATAAGATATATTGGCTTTATTGTTTCCTACATTATGCCATTCTACAAGTTTTCTTATTCTGGGAAACTATTGAATCCATTAAAGCTAGTATGTGGAGGAAAACTATCCTTTTCTTTGTCTTTAGTTTGTACCTATAGCTGAATAAGTTAATAGTTATCAAAAGGTCTCAGAGACAAATTTTATGGCTCTTACAAATTTGGTAAGAGGGTTTCAGAACTTGATTTTCAGGATGTGGAGTGAGCTATTTAAATAGCATCTACTATTTATTTTAATTATGAAGGGTCATTACACCATATGTTAATTATGAAAAGTTCTAACTTTGTTAGAATGTACAAAATATATTTCATTACTAATAACACTCAATTTCTATTAATGGCAAAACCAGACTTATGAAAATATCCTTCACAATTTTCTCAACAAAAATGAACTTAGTGCCTATCATATTTGGATTAGAAAATAACAGTGAATAAGTCATTCTTCTAGGATCAAGTGTAACAGAGAACTCAGCATATTAATGCAGGAGGGCCTTACAGTAGCAATCTGGTTGTGAACAAAACAAAGGGAATATGTCTACTAGCTTAATTTCCCTAACTCACAGTAGTTTTTACTTGGGATGTACATTTATTTGCTATGGACTGCGGCCCACTGATATTTTCCAACAACATACTGCATAATCACTATTTTAAGTATGTGGCAATGTATGGAATGATTTAAAAGGAAATAAACAAGTTGTAACTCAATGTTACATAATGTATAACTGTCACCAGCACTTATGGTTCATTACCAATTGAGTACGGGTAAGCACTGTTCAGGAGACTCTTACTTCAGAGAACAGGATTTTTTTTATTGTTTTATTATTCATATGTGCATACAAGGCTTGGGTCATTTCTCCCCCCTGCCCCCACCCCCTCCCTTACCACCCACTCCACCCCCTCCCTCTCCCCCCCTCAATACCCAGCAGAAACTATTTTGCCCTTATCTCTAATTTTGTTGAAGAGAGAGTATAAGCCATAATAGGAAGGAACAAGGGTTTTTGCTGGTTGAGATAAGGATAGCTATACAGGGAGTTGACTCACATTAATTTCCTGTGCGTGTGTGTTACCTTTTAGGTTAATTCTTTTTGATCTAAACTTTTCTCTAGTTCCTGGTCCCCTTTTCCTGTTGGCCTCAGTTGCTTTTAAGGTATCTGCTTTAGTTTCTCTGCATTAAGGGCAACAAATGCTAGCTAATTTTTTAGGTGTCTTACCTATCCACACCCCTCCCTTGTATGCTCTCACTTTTATCATGTGCTCAAGGTCCAATCCCCTTGTTGTGTTTCCCTTGATCTAACGTCCACATATGAGGGAGAACATACAATTTTTGGTCTTTTAGGCTGGACTAACCTCCCTCAGAATGATGTTCTCCAATTCCATCCATTTACCAGAGAATGATAACGTCTCGTTCTTCTTCATGGCTGCATAAAATTCCATTGTGTATAGATACCACATTTTCTTAATCCATTCGTCAGTGGTGGGGCATCTTGGCTGTTTCCATAACTTGGCTATTGTGAACAGTGTTGCAATAAACATGGGTGTGCAGGTGCCTCTGGAGTAACCTGTGTCTCAGTCTTTTGGGTATATCCCCAAGAGTGGTATTGCTGGATCAAATGGTAGATTATAGTTTAGGTTTTTAAGTAACCTCCAAATTTTTTTCCAGAGTGGTTATACTAGTTTACATTCCCCCCAGCGGTGTAAGAGGGTTCCTTTTTCCCCACATCCTCGCTAACACCTGTTTTTCGTGGTGTTGCTAATGATGGCTATTCTAACAGGGGTGAGGTGGAATCTTAGTGTGGTTTTAATTTGCATTTCCTTTATTGCTAGAGATGGTGAGCATTTTTTCATGTGTTTTTTGGCCATTTGAATTTCTTCTTTTGAGAAAGTTCTGTTTAGTTCACTTGTCCATTTCTTTATTGGTTCATTAGTTTTGGGAGAATTTAGATTTTTGAGTTCCCTATATATTCTGGTTATCAGTCCTTTGTCTCATGTGTAGCTGGCAAATATTTTCTCCCACTCTGTGTGTGGTCTCTTCAGTTTAGAGACCATTTCTTTTGATGAACAGAAGCTTTTTAGTTTTATGAGGTCCCATTTATCTATGCTATCTCTTAGTTGCTGTGCGGCTGGAGTTTTGTTGAGAAAGTTCTTACCTATACCTAATAACTCCAGAGTATTTCCTACTCTTTCCTGTATCAACTTTAGAGTTTGTGGTCTGATATTAAGATCCTTGATCCATTTTGAGTTAATATTCATATAGGGTGATATACATGGATCTAGTTTCAGTTTTTTGCAGACTGCTAACCAGTTTTCCTAGCAGTTTTTGTTGAAGAGGCTGCTATTTCTCCATCATATATTTTTAGCTCCTTTGTCAAAGACAAGTTGGTTATAGTTGTGTGGCTTCATATCTGCGTCCTCTATTCTGTTCCACTGGTCTTCATGTCTGTTTTTGTGCCAGTACCATGCTGTTTTTATTGTTATTGCTTTGTAATATAGTTTGAAGTCAGGTATTGTGATACCTCCAGCATTGTTCTTTTGACTGAGTATTGCCTTGGCTATTCGTGGCCTCTTGTGAGAGAACAGAATTTTATTCAAACAAATCCACAAGGTACTCTCTCTCTCACACGGGATCCTTATGTCCCGTCCTCTACTACCCCAGCCAGCAAGGAATTTATTCAGGCCTTCCCCAAGCCTCGCTCACCATGCAACGTTTTCTTAGCAGATAAGGGGAGCTCAGCTGAACTCCGGGGAATCCTTAGAGCCATCTTGGTTGCAGGTCGATCTTATGGTTCACCAGAGACACCCAATCATTGGAAGAAGAGGCGGTGCTCTCAAGCAGTGGCTGCCTCTGTATCAGAGCTTCGGGATGGGCTCCTACAGTGCGGTCTCCAGCATTTGGGAGGCAAGCAATGAGTGGTAGTGAGGCTTGGGTTTTTATGCTTGGTGGTGACCTCATAGTTGGTGTTATCCGTCTAACCACCTTATGGTTGGCTTATTTGCATATCGGGCTGTTATCTTAGGGTTGGCTCATTTGCATATTGGCCTGTCATTCTCGGGCTTGGTTTCTTAGTCCAGACACACACTAGCTAATAATTCTTATTACAACAATTTTCCATACTTTAACACAATACAATTAATCAATACAATAGCAATCTTATATGTGCTCACCACAATAACTGTAGCAGAAGGTACTAAAATTATACTTCAGTCTTCTGGAAGAAGAGTCCTCAAATCTGGGATATGATCAATGATGCACAACAATGGTTTGGGCATGCTGTGAAGGGTGGGATAATAGAATTCCCAGAAGAAACAAAATTAACTCAGATATGTGACTTCCCTGGAAAATGAAAATAAGTCTGCTGTATATATTTAAAGAAGTGAAGATACAATATGTTTTATAGGCTATGTTATAATTGTGGATATTATCATGAAAGCAATGCAGAGGGTTTTTTTCTCTTTTTTTGGCAGTACAGTGATTTGAACTCATGACCTTGTACATGTTAAGCAGGTTCTCTACCACATGAGCCATGCTGTTAGTCCTAACAATGAAGAGTTCTAATCAAAAGAAATTAAATAATTCACTATGTAGAATAATCCTTGTGCTGAAATTGTGTGAAATAAATGGGAATAAAAATGGCAATGTAGAAAATGTCATCAGTACAGTAGTCTAGAGAAATGTAAGCTACCATAAATTATGTAATATTATATATGTGGCATATATATATATATATATATATATATATATAACATCAAATTAATGCATTAGAAAACCAGGAATATTTAAGTTAGCTTTCAAGAATTTTTTAAGGCTGAGCACACCTATAATACCAGCCACTCTGCTGGCAGGCAGAGATCAGGAAAATGAAGGTTCATCATCATCCTTGGCAAAAGGTTAGAGAAACCCCCATCTCAGATAATAAGCTAGGCAAACTGATACATGCCTGTCATCCCAGAAAGGCAGAAGATAATAGTCTGGAAGATCACATTCTGAGACCAGCACCAGACAGCAACCTGAGTCCTTCCTTGAAATTAACTAAACAGCAAAAAAGGGTTGGGGCCTGGTTCAAGTGATAGAGTGTCTGTATCGTAAGTACAAGTTCCCGAGTTCAAATCCAGTTTCACAAAAAAAGGAATACTTTTAAGTAGCAGCGAAAATTTATTTTTTAGGACGGTACCGTTAGCAACTGTAAGAAACATGGTTAAGGCAAAAATGTTCAGGCAAGGAAAGACAATAGGAAGTTAGTACAGCAAATCCAACTAATGCATATTGTTCAGGGTGGGTGAGGCCAACATAAAAAGGCGTATGTTGGATGATTTGGTAATAATCTTATTTTATGAAGTATATAAATTTTTATGAAAATCAAAAGCTTGCTCATATAATATATTGAGTAAGTCTTGTTTTATACCTTATGAAATAACTAGTTAAATCAAAAGCAAGACTATGAGGAACTCAGTTGAGTAACTAACAGTGACTGATCAGTATTAAACACAAGTAATTTGAAATCATTACTACTATTGTATTGGTCAAACTAATAAATAAATGAGTCACACGAATATATATATATCACAAATGTATTTATGCATTCAAGAAACCTTTTGAACAGCTCAATGTATACGTACATACACATATATTTGCATAAATTCATCACTCTTCTTTTAAACAACATTCTGTTTCCCATTTTATTTTTAACATCTCAAAAAATGATTTTGTATGTGATTTTTATCCCAGTGTATGTAATTCACTGGCTTCATGAAAACTATTTTCTTTCTTACCTCTAACCTATCTCTAGTCCCTAGATGTGTTAGCTTTCACTCACTTTCTAAAGTAGGACATTTGTTTCCTCCAGCGATTATAAAACAATATCAAATAAATGGAGGCTTGGCATAAAAGAGTACCTGTGCAATAATGAGATAAAAGAAGAGAATTTAACCGAATGAAAATGGAAAACCTTGCCCATGTTGCTTCTTTACATTTTTAGAGAAAATAATATATGAGCTAGTTTGGCAAATTCTCATAGAGATTAACCCCTTAATTTTAGTATTATTTGAGACATTTTGCTGAAAGGGAATTTGACAGGCAATTAAGGTTTTATAAGAAAGAGGATGTTTCATCTTGAAGCTTTTAATCTTTATTTATAAATAAGAATAAGGTAAATAGAAGCTAATACTGAGACTAAACTATATCATCTGAATTGTTAAAGGTGAAAACTTGGAATAGGACTTAACATTTGTGTTATGTATTTTCTTCAATGGTGAACATTTATGACAAAGCTAAATAAAATGTTGTAGCCCTAATGCTGACTTCATTTCTAGAAGTTGATATCCAGGAGACTCTGGACCTCATAAGGTTATTGTAGAGTGAGTTATATGTGTGAAGAACTTGGTAAACTTGAATGAACCAGAGCAAAGTGTGGATAATTCTCCTTTAGAATGGGGGGGGTGTGTAAGTGTCCATACAATACTGTGTTTTTCAATAAATAGGTGATGTGAATTTATACTTTCACTCAGCCAGTCAAAACTGAAAATATCAAGAAGTTCAAAGGAAAAGAATTTAAGTACAAAATAATTTTATTTGGCAAAAAAATCATATGTTAAAAGATGCAAAGCATCATGTGTAATACAGGAATAAAATATGTCCCAAAATAGTCTGTATTAAGGAATTTGAAAATGAAAGAAAAGCTTCATAAAATTGAAATTGACTCCAAAACATAACAGGAATGGTAACTACAAAAGAGATACAAATTAAATCTATAATTAAATGTGCTTATCTATGATGGTGGCTCACTTAAGTAAAGGAACATTCCATTTAATCATCATGGTAAAAGATATAAAATGACCTTAAAACTGACCTTTCCTTGAAAATGTAGCAAACTTGCTGGCCAATTTAAAGATATTTAATGATGTTAAAAATCATAATCTCTCATTAGACACCATCTATTGATTTCCTGCTATCATGATGACAAAAATAGAGTTGAAAGAGGTTAAAGAGACAAAAGTCCTGACTTAAAAAAAAAATGAACCTTTCAGAAACACCATTACTATAAGATCCTAAAGAAAAAAAATGATATTGAGCTCATCAATTAATTTTGACATTTATTTTCTCCTATGAAATGACAATGATTAAAAAATTGATCTTCCTGTTCCTAATCAAGTCAGGGCCATCTTCTATTTTTCTATGTGTCTCATCTTTCTGTATATGTCTCAATCCCAATTTACGAAGTTCAATTAGTAAATATAGGAATGAACATTCCTATATTTATTTCTTAGAAACTCTTAAAAATATGTGTTATAAATTCCTCTGTTTTGCAAGAGAATGTTGAAGTTCTCTGGTACCACTATAACAAATTTTTTTACTAACATGATAAGGTTCCTAACACTATCCTCTAGATATAAAATTTTCCACTTCCTTTGTTATAGAGAAAAGTAATTTACTTATCAGGTTATGAAATGCTTGCAGAAATTGATGAGGAAGTATAAGAAAATATACCTGACCAAACCTCATTTGATAGAGCAACAAGAATTTGCAGAACAGCCTATATCTGAGAAGTCTGAGAATATATACTCATTATTAAGCTTGTGAGGCACCATGCATCATGCATTCTTTTTCTTTATTTTTATTTGTTTATTCACATGTGCATATATTGTTTGGGTCATTTCTTCCCCCGACCTCCTACCCTCCACCCCCTCTCTCACCCCCCACCCCCATTGATTCCAGGCAGAACCTTTTCTGCCTTTATCTCTAATTTTGTTGAAGAGAAGATATAAGTAGTAATAAGAAAGACAAAGCGTTTTTTGTTAGTTGAGATAAGGATAGCTAAACAGAGACATTCCTAGCATTGTTTCCATGTACAAATGTGTTACATCCCAAGTTGGTTCATCTCTAACTGACCTTTTCATTAGTTCCTGATCCCCTTCTCATATTGACCTCTGTCACTTTAAGGTTTCTGTATTAGTTCCTCTACAGTGGCAACATCAAATACTATCATGTTTTGGGTTTCTAACCTATCCTCATACCTCCTTTGTGTGCACTCCCCTTAGCATTTGACCCAAGTCCAACCACATTGCTGTGTTTGCCCTACATCTAAAGTCTGCATATGAGGGAGAACATATGATTTTGGTCTTCTGAGCCCGGCTAACCTCACTCAGAATGATGTTCTCCACCTCCATCCATTTCCTTGCAAATGATAAGATTTCATTCTTCTTCATGGCTGAGTAAAATTCCATTGTGTATAAATACCACATTTTCTTAATCCATTCATCAGTAGTGGGACATCTTGGCTATTTCCATACCTTGGGTATTGTGAATTGCGCTGCAATAAACATGGGTGCGCAAGTGCCTCTGAAGTAACCTGTGATGTATTCGTTTTGTATATCCCCAGGAGTGGGATTGCTGGATCCTATGGCAGGTCTATGTTTAGATTTTTAAGAAGCCTCCAAATTTTTTTCCAGAGTGGTTGCACTAGTTTGCATTCCCACCAGCAGTGTACAAGGGTTCCTTTTTCCCCACATCCTCACCAACATCTGTAAGTTGAGCTTTAATTTTATACCAACACATAAATTCTGTTGGTTTTAAACTAGAAATTAATTAATTGTGGACCTTTGGCTAAACAACCAAACTTAGTTTACAAAGTGAAACAGTGATTTTTCTCTGTTTAATTAATATATCCTAGTATTCAAAATGAGTAGTATGCTCCTTCATAGATGAAAGACACTCAAGAACGTCAATTGTTTGACTTTGGATTAATAATGAAAGACAGGACAGTTAAATAAGTACAATGTGTGTGGAGGCGTACTTGTGAAAGGGAGGGGAGGCATGAATGGAGGAGATGAAGTTGAGGGAATATGGTGAATGTGCTTCATACACATGTACAAAATAATACAATGAAACCTCTTACAATTTCTTTAAGTGGAGGGGGAAGAGGTTTGCAGGGAGGGAAGAAGATGGTGGGGGCAATTTAACTAATGTACAATGTAAGGCTATTCAGAATTTTCACAATGGATCTCCCCTATACAATGAATATATTCTAACAAAAATGCTAAAAAAAGAATGCCAATTGTTATAGTTATTCCTTTTGGCAATACTTTCATCTAAATTCAAACTTTTGAAAAATATAAAGGACCAAAAGAAAAGAAGTTCATAGTCCTTGTATTTCAGTGTGTGGATTATGTGAGGGTGGTAAACCAGCCTCATATCTGCCAAAATATTTATGCACTGAGTAAATCTATAAGTTGGGTGAGAAAACTTAAACTGGTGCGCTGTTTAATTGGAAATTCAGTTTTATGCATATGGATGTTCAATTGTTTCAGCACATTGTTTTAAACTACTTCCTCTCCTGATTTTTTTCCAAACACTTCAAAAATTAACTGAGCAGAAACAGTTGTAGAAAATTGTTCCTGCATAAAAGCAACAAAAACACTGGAAAAATTTTTTGAAATCAACTTTTTAACAACTCTAGAAATTAACCAGACTTGCAATACTCCAAGGATGATTTGTTAAGAAAGTAGGTGACTCTCTATGGAAACAATGAGCTCTGTGAGACTTTTAAATTGTGTAGGAAATATTTCCCTCTTCACAGCTCCATAGTAGACTTGAAAATCAAGAGTTCTGCAAAATTGGTCCAAGAAATGTAAGGAAATCTCTGTTTAATCACTGCTAACTCTGCTAACTGATCAAAAACTTCAGTTATCTTATAAGAGAAGTAATGTAAACTTTATATGATTATTCCAGTTATATGCTCATACAAATGAACAGCAGGAACCATCACAAACAAATACACAACAGGCAAAAGGGGAGGCCTGATGTCTAGAGAGGCTACATTATATTACTCAATATGTCCAGTTTTTCAACTACAAGCAAAAGACCAAAAATCAGGAAAGTGTCACCCACACACAAGAAAGAACGCAGTCAATGGAAACTGTTCTTAAGGAAGTCCAGATGTTACACTTAATAAAGAAAGATTTAAATCATCTATTACCAACATAGTCTCAAAGGCGAATAAGTCTAGAAGATGAAAGGAAAATAAAGCAATATCACACCAAAAAAAATCTATCAAAGCACAGATAGAATGATGAAACCAGTTAGCAGCGAAAGCTAAGACATCTGTAAACTGGGATGATAAGAAATCCTGAATATTGCTTAACCTTGGCTGACCAGAACACTGTGATTGTGGAGAGACAGAATATTGTAGAAAAGGAGCCAAAAATATCTTGATCTGCTTTATACAGTTAATAGTCACTTACTTTAACTTTTGTTATCTGACATAACAGTCTCGTGACTAACAGATAAATTTCTCAAAATGTTTCACTAAGATTAACAGACCTGTAAGCAACACCAACCCTAAAGCTACTAATAATATGTGAGCATCTGAAACTTATAGATTTCCTTCCTTTGCTATAGCCTGCCTACCTAAGGTCCCCCCAACACAATTGGCTAATGTATTGATTTATGACTTTGTCTTGTTCTGCAGCTATAAAGATGTTCAGGAAACTTGCCCGTGGTGGAAAATGTGATTCATAATAAACTGAATCTGGGTTCCTGGACTGTGGTCACTCATTCTTGGCTCATAATGAACTTTTTATTATTTCCTTTAAATCAGGGTCATTATTTTACAACACCACATTAAAAAAAGAAAAGGAAAATTCAGCAATATTAGTTTGGGTCTCCAAGAACCTGTTTCTAATAATGAATGAAACAATCACCAGGAGTTCCAAAAGGGAACTGAAGATTGGAACAGAATAAAGCCACTAAACTCAATAGGTACTTATTCAACTCCACTTAAAGGCAGCTAAATAAATATGCTTCTTAAAAGCATTTAAAATATTCTATAAGACAGACCATTCATTGGGTTATAAAACAAGTCTCAATTAATTGAAAATGATTAAAAACCTATAAAGCATGTTCTCTATCAACAGTACAATTAAATTAGAACTAAATTGTAGGAACAAATTTGAGGAATTCAAATATCAAGAAATTTTAAAAACATATACCTAAAGCAACTTTTGTAAGAAAATGAAATCACAAAAGACAGTAGGAACAACTTTAAGATTAACAGAAATGGAAGCTCAAGTTTGTTACAAAACCAGAGTATAAGTGATTGAATACAATTAAAAGTATTTCACTGCATGTTCATATTTGGATGTGTCTATATTATAAAGGAAAATAGTATTTAAAATTTATACTACTTTTCTATAAAAATAAACTGCACAATGCACTTAGTTTTCAATACTGCACAATGCACTTAGTTTTCAATACTAAGGAGTTTTTCTCTTGAGGATCAAAATAAACATACAGTTCTTTAATGATATTCAAGTACACAAACTCATTTCTGGGGATTGGATATTTAAAAGGAACAAAATAAAATAACCCTTGATAATCTCAATGTTGCCTACCTAATTCCACAGTTTCATTTGTCAATTTTTCTTAGATTTTTTGAATCTTAAACTTCCAGAAGTAAGGATTAAAGAGAAGACAGCAATTTACATATTCAGAAGCCATATGTATAGCTATTCTCAAAAAGATGACTGGCTGAATGAATAATTAATGGATGTCTAAACAAGTTAACGACCATTTGCATTTTACATTTCATGTGTACATTTCAGGTTCTGATAACTATAGCTAGTGAGCATGCGTATTGATTTTTTTTTCTTGTTACAGTAATAGAGATTGAAACCAGAGCCTCACACATGCTAGGCACACCCACCACTTGAGCTACACCCATCATAGCCCTTTTGTTTTTGTTATGTTTTGAGATAAGGTCTCACCACTAGGTTGCCTAGGTTGGCCTCAAGTTTCTGTTCCTCTTGCATCTGTCTCCAGAGTAGTTTGGATTACAAGGTGACCACCAGGCTTGGCTTAGGCATTGATTTTTGTATGCGCTAAGAAGAATGTTATAATTAGTACTTGTAAAATAAATATCCATAATTATAAAATTTAGTGTTTTCATGTCATTGAATTCTATTTGTACATATCTGGAAATTGATCTTTAAATATTTATTTGAATTGAGTTTGTGAAGTATAATTTAAACACATTGAAAGAAACAGCAGCATTTCTCACATGAAGATCTTATTAGGGTGAAATTGCATTTTGCTACATCTGTGTGATGTGGTACAGCAATATCTTAAGCAATATAGAACTTTTGCATTTAATGTTTTCACTAGGTAATGAAATGGAATGTAGAAATAGTTGTACAAGTTTTGGTCTTTTTTTCATTCAGTACAAAGTTGAGATGATGTATGAGCAAATTGCTTAAGCTATATTATAACACATAATAAATGAAATCATATAAGGACAGATAAAAATACCTCTTGATATCTTCCTCTGTCAGCATGTTAAGAGATTATTGATGGTGTGAATTCAAAAGAAGCTTAAGAACAGCTTCTGTACCAAAAGAGACAAATTTAATAGAAAGGAAAATGTGTCCCAATTTACTTCTCACAAATTGGTGAGAAACTGAAAATATATAAAAGTAAGGTGATATCAAGAAAGTAAATTCTTCTCTTGAAACTAAAAATGGAATGTCTATATAATAATGAATATTATTTTCATAAACACACTTCATAACAAATGAATGCTTCTATGGTAACAGAATGTTGATCAAATTCAGCACTTCAAACTTGATTATACTAAATTTAGAGTCAGAAGTTTTGGTGAATGATGAAGTGATTAATGCATACAGACAGAGGTTATTGGATAAGTAGAAAGCAACTTGGAAATGAAGCAATATTTCTATGGTGTAATAAATAAGCTATAAGTTTTGGTTTTAAGATTTTTTTTACCTGGCATGTAAAAGTCCAATGAAAATGTTCAATAATTTATTCTTATATGACCTTTGGTTTGGAGCAGTGACTCACGCCTGCAATCCAAGCTACAAGAGGGAGAGATCTGGAGGATTATAGTTTAATGCCAATCAGGGCAAAAATTTTGTGAGACCCCCATTTCTCCAATAAGAAACTGTGTGTGGTGGTTCACAATTGTAATCCCAACTATGAAAGAAGCATAAATAGGAGGATCATGGTCCAGGTCATCCTCGACATAAATGTGAGACCCTATCTGAAAAATTACTAAAATAAAAATGACTAGGTTTTGTGGTGTAGTGCCTGCTTAGCAAATGTGATGCTCCAAGTTCAAACCTCAGTACTTTTAAAATAGGTATATAAATAATAATATTATCTTTGGTTATATTCATGTCTTCACAATCTTTACAGAAGATAAACTTTGTAAAAAAAAATGTCCAGTCTAGGCTATACACTGATACTTTGTTATACTAACTTCTGAGAAAATGTAACTAAGTTGAATTCTAAAAATGTGTATTTATTTGTGAAGAGGATTTAAAGGGAAAATGAGAGTACATATGTGAAAATATGAAATGTGCCTATAATTAGAACAAAGAAAGCATGCATTAATTATATTTGAAATCCTAAAAACAACAAAGTTTTCAGTGAGACTAATACATGAAAATAAAATTACGTGTGTCTAATCATTGAGTTGTCTAAGAAAGGCTAACCTTGAAAATGGTATTCCTTTATGCATATAAAAATAACACAGAGGATATTCATGGGTTTGCTTCTTTTTTTTTTTTTTTTCCCGTCCAAAGAGTGTAGAGAATTTCAATGGAATTACTTTCCTTTGAGAGATTTGTATAACAATTAGAGTGACTGTGTTTAAATATCCAGGATAAAGGACGCCCACATAAAAAGCGCACTAGGAAAGACAAACTGAGCATGTGTTAAACTTTAGGCTGGGAAATGCAGTTTAAGGTTTATTTTCCCAAAATATTAAAGTGTAAGTTTTTTAGACCTGTCCCGTCATTTTCCCATTCAGAGAAATAAAATCAAAGTTAAATGTTCATTATTTACTGCATTGATAGTTCTTTGGGAGAATATGTATTATTAGTTTCATTTAATTTTCTGAGACAATATTATTTGTCCCTTGTCATAAATATCATTAAAATCTAAAGAAATACATAGGTGTGATGGTACATACCTATAATCCAGAATTCAGTAGGGCAAGGTAGAGGATCGTGAGTTAGAGGCCAGCCTGAGCTACACGGTGAGACTCTGGGTCACAAAAAAAAGAAAAGTTAAAGAAATATAGACTCTTCCAGAGACCATTCAGCAAATCTCAGCAGCAAGAAGTTCTGATTTCTGATTACTATTGGTTAAGATTTAGTTTTAGACCATCTCTCCCGTACCAAGCAAGATGTTTTCTCTTGTTAATAGATTTGCCAACAGCCAATCATCTCAACAAACAGGCATTTAGACAAGTAGAAATCTCCTTTTGTCAACTGACACGTAAGAATCATACACATTTATAGTGAACAGTGGATGATTTGATACATCTGTACAATGTGTAATGATCAAAGCAGGGTAATTTGTTAGCCATTAGCATTTCCATCTCCTTTAATGTTTATCATTTCTGTGTTGAAAGTCTTAAAATCTTTTCTAGGTCTTTATAAAATATATAATAAATTGTGCTAAATTATACTCACCTTACTGTGCTGTAAAATACAAGAATTTATTCCTCCTAGCTAACTGTATTTTGGTAATTGAGATCAATGTTTTGTTTCCACACAAGTGAAAATATGACATTTGTATTTGCATCTGTCTTATTTCACTTTGCAGAAGGTCCTCTAAACTTAACCATGACAATACTCCATCTTATTTTTATGGCTCAATAATATTGTGTATATATCACTTTTTCTTATCCATTTATCCATTGAATGGGCACTTTAGTTGACTCCATGCCTAACCTACTGTGAATACTGCTCCAGTAGACATGGGAGTGCACAGATATTTTGATATATTGATTTCATATCCTTTACATGTATATCTTGTAGTGGACTTGCTGGATCATGTGTAGGTATACTCTTAATTTTGTTAAGAAAACCCCATACTGTTTTCTGTAATGAATGCAGTAATTTATATTGATTCCAACAGTGTATATAAATAATTTTTTCTGCATCCTTTCCAGCATTTACTATTTTTTATTATCATTTGGCTAATAGTCATTGCAATTGGAGTGAGATGACATCTCATTGTGGCTGATGATTAGTGATGCTGAGAAATTTTCATTTGTTAGCCATTTTTATGTCTTTTGAAAATGTCCATTAAAATCATTAGGACAATTTTTAATCAGATTATTTGCAATTCTTTCCTTTGGCGTTTTTAGGATTCCTTATATATTCTGGTGTTGCGGGAAACGATGAGGGAAACAAAGTCACCAAGACCACTTTGCAGGAAGCAGGAATTTTATTATGCTAGCAGACTCAGGAGAGGTAAGTTCTTAAAGCCTGAGCCTGGATCAGTGTCAGGACATGAGTTACATACCTCCCAGGTGGTTTATGTAACCAGGGGTTTTCTGCAGTATATGGTTCACAGGTGGTCAGAAAGATAAGTCAGTTACAGAGAAACAAGTTGGTTACAGAGTTTCTCCCCAACCTTCCTACACAATGTGGTCACAGTCACAAGAAAACTTGCAGAGCCTAGCTGAAGGTCTGTGACGCTTTTGAGCTTTCAGAAAGCTGCTTATAGCCCCCAGAGTAGGGAATTCAAGGCAAATTCTAGATACACAGTAAATACCAGAAAAATAGCCGTGCTGGTTCCAATACTGGATCTCTTGCTAGGTGAATAGTTTGCAGTTATTTGCTTCCATTCTCAGATTGTCTAATCATCATGTTGGTTTTTTTCCTTTAATATACTGAAACTCCTTAGTTAGATATTATCCTTTTTGTTTATTTTTGCTCTTGTCACCTGCCTCTTTTTAAATGTCTTATCCATATTATCATCACTTAAACTGATATATTTAAGTATTCCCCTATGCTTTCTTCTAGTGATTTCACAGTTTCAGGTCTTGCATGCAGTCCTTTGTTCCATTTGGAGTTGATTTTTGTATGTTATGAGAGATAGGGGTTTAATTTCATTTTCTTGAATGTGGACATCTAATATTCCCAGCACCATTTACTTAAGAAGCTGTAATTTGTCAAAAATAATTTTGTTATACACGTGCAAGTTTGTTTCTGGATTTTTTGTTTGTTTCTTTGTTGTATGTGTCTCTTTTTATTACACTACAATGTTGAATGCCTCTAATTTTGGTCATTTTGCTCAAGATTGCTTTGGTCATTTGGGATTTTTATAGTTCCATATGAATTTTAGGTTTGTGTTTTCTAGTTCTGTAAATAATTTGATTAGGAATTTCATGTGGATTGCAATGGAGCTGTAAATTTCTTGGTGTAGTTGAATATTCTAATAATATTCTCTCCAATTGTGAATGTTAAATGTCTTTACATGTTTTTATGTTTAATTTCTTTTATCAGTATTTTATAATTTTACTTATAGAGAGCATTCAATTACTTTGTTAAATTTATCTCTAAGGTTTTTAAAATCTTTTGTGAATGAAATTAATTTCACAACTTCTTCTTCAACAAGTTTATTGCTGCTAAATAAAAACACTTCCAATAGGTGAAGATCAGAACTATAGTTGAAAGCCAGCCAGAAAAAAGTTAATGAGATCCCATCTCAAAAAAAAAAAAGCTGACTATGATGATGTATGCTTGAAATTCCAGCTACATGAGAAGTATAAGCAAGAAAATGTGAGACCGCATCTAAAAAATAACTAAAGCAAAAAGGATTCGAGGCATGGTTCAATAGGTAGAGTACCTGTCTTCAAGCATGAGGCTCTGACTTCAAAACACAGCATTTCCAAACGAAAAAGAAACTGGTTTTGATTTTTGTATGTTAATTTTGTATACCGCAACTACTGAATTTATTTGTCAGTTTTAATTGCCTTTTGGTGACATTGTTGGGTTTCTCTATTTATATAACAATGTCATTTCCAAACAGGGATAATTGTATTTATTCCATTCTCACTCTGTGGCCTTTATTTATTTTTCCAGTGTAATTACTCTAAGATTTCAAGTTGCATTTTGAATAAAAGTGGTGAAAGTTGACATTCTTATTCTATTCAAGAACTTAGAAGAAATACTTTCCACTTATCTCCATTCAGTATTTTAACTGTGTATCATATATTAAATTGAAGTTTGTGTTTTCTATGTCTAATTTTTTGAGAGTTCTTATAACTGATATCATAAAAGTAGAAAAGTTTATTAGATATTTGTAGGAGTAATTATAAAACAACATATTTGAAAACTCTGAAGAAATGGATAAATTTTCAGAGCCAAATTGAATCATTTTTACCAAAATGACACAGAAAAACCAAACTGGATAATAGTGAGTCATCTAATTTAATGTGTAATGAAAATTATCTCAATAAACAAAGACCCACACATGACCAGGTGGATTTAGTGTTAAGTTTTACTAAGGCACTAAAAAAGAACAAACTCAAATCCTCAAACTATTCTAAAAAAGTTGAAAGGGATAGAACTCTTACAAACTCATTTCATGAAGCTAGAATTACCCTGATATCAAAACCAGACAAAAACACAATAAGGGAAAGAAAACTAAAGATCAATAACTCCAGTGAAAATAGTTGCAATAGTTTTCAACAAATTGCCAATTTCATAAGCATATCTGAAAAGATCATGGATCATGATCACATATGATTTATACCATAGATATAAGCCTGGTTCAACCAGTAAATGTAATATATAATGTGAACAGAATGAAAGGAAAAAATATCTGAGCATTTTAGTGGATACAGAAAAAGCTTTGCATAAAATTTAATGTGACTTCATGAGAAAAAATAGACATCTCAATCCAAAGATACAAAAGCTTTACCACTTGTGCAAGTTAAAGATTTCTAGTGCTTCTTTGATAAAATATGTGGATCTTTTCAAACAAATCCATTATTAAAATCAATCATTGATGATCTAACACCTGACACCTTAATTAAGGAAGAAAAAGAAATAAGAAGAAAATCTGATATCAAAAACTATGAATTAAAGCTAGGGCTAGGAGAGTTTGGTTTCTTCAGTTCCCTGTATATTCTGGTTATCAGTCACTTGTCTGATGTGTAACTGGCAAATATTTTCTCCCACTCTGTGGGTTGTCTCTTCAGTTTACAGACCATTTCTTTTGTTGTGCAGAAGCTTTTTAATTTTATGAAGTCGCACTTGTCCACTCTTTCTCTTAGTTGCTGGGCTCCTTGGGTTCTATTGAGGAAGTGTTTGCCTATACCTATTAGTTCGACAGTGTTTCCTGCTCCTTCCTATAGTAACTTCAGAGTTTCAGGTTTGATATTTAGGTCCTTGGTCCATTTTGAGTTGATACTAGTACAAGGTAATAGACATGGATCTAGTACCCAAACAATGTGTACACATGTGAATAAATGAATAATTTTTTTAAAAAAGCTAGGGCTATAATTCATTGGTAGGCCTTGTGTGGCCCTAGGGTTGATCCACTGCACACACAAAAAAAAAAAAAGAAAAGAAAAAAAGAAAGGAAATGAAATAAAAATGAAGGAAAGAGAAGGAAGAGAAGGGAAGAAAAAGGACTTTCCTAGAAGAAAAAGTGAATTAATATTCCTGATGTAGGTTTACTCAAACTCAATTATTTTATTTAAAACCCAAATTTTGTTTGTCTTGTTTGATATATGCACATCTTTGTGAAATTAGAAAATTGCTGTTAAGAAAGAATATCACTTTTTCTCACTTACAAAATCTGATAACAGGAGGCCAGAAAAGGTCCTGACTGGGGAGGATGGTACCAGTTGGGGCAGAGGAGAGATGGAGAAAAGGTGTGGAGAGTGAATATTTTGCAAATACTGTATACACAAGTATGTAAATAGAAAAATGATATCTGCTGAGACTATTCCAGTAATGGGGTGAGAAGGGCATAAAGGAGAATGGTGGAGGGAAAGGATTCAAGTATGATATATTGTAAGAATTTTTGTAAATGCCACAATGTACCTCCACCTGGCACCACAATAAGAAAAAAAATGTGCTCGGTCAATTACCAAGACAAGGGGAAGTAATTGGTTCTTTCCTTACTAGAAGTGACAGAGGGGCAGATCAGCTTCCATTGCTAGGCTTGGGAGCTATTGTTTCCATTCAACCTTGATAGGTTTCTGCTGGAAGAAATCAGGAAGGCATCATACACTGCCAATCCAAGTATCAGCCCTTCAGCAAGGAATTTCAATGCAAAAATTCTGTCTCTCTCATTGAGCAAAATCATTTTTTAAATCAATACCTCTTTATTTCCTCTTTTGTTTTATTTTAATTTTATACTTACATATCTGTAAAAATAATTTTTAAAAAGACCCCCTTTTCTGAACCACTACCACATTCCTCTTACTGCCCAGTTTTACACTCTTTATCCTCTAAGATGTAAGCATTTTTGTCAGTTTACCTGATTTTTGCACATATTTTTCTCTCTACATATTATCTATCATTCCTCTGTATATAGATGCATGAATATACACATAGTAGATATATTATGATATTATAATTGTAATATTTATTCACTTGTATTATTTTTCATAAATAATATCATATTATATATTATTCAAACCCTTTCTTGCAATTAAAAAATATGTGTGGAACCATTCCATTTAAGTCCATGTAGTCATTTCTCAACACTGTTTCATATTACTTAAATGCATATAGTACATATAACAGTTCTTCTATTGGTGATCAGTAGGTTACTTATGAATGCACAGAAGGCTGCCATGAGCATATTTGTTGATAGTTAACATGTAATAAGTATGCACGTCTCTAGAAAGATGATCCATAATGGCACTTCTGAGTTAAGGAATGTATATACAATAGATATTGTCAAAATTTCTCTAATGAGGGTTTATAATGTTTTGGTTCTACTAGAATATAAGGAATTACATATCTCTTCACATTCTCACCAATCCCAAATGTGATATGTTTTTATTTTAAATGTCTATTAATTTGGTGGGTTAAAAATATTTCCTTGATGGTTAAATTCTCAAAATTGTTGTGGAGTTTGACAACATTTTCATATGACTACTAGGTACTTATAGTTCTTTAAAATTTTCTATTCATAATATTTGCCCATTTTCATTAATGTGGAAACTTATTACATACATTGTGAAAATGAATGTTTTGTGTATGTCTACTAGATTTTTGGACTTTATTAGAATAACTTTGTGATCTGTAATAGGATGAAATTTCTTATGTAGTTCATGTTTATTTGAATGGTAATACTATTTTCTGTTCAATGATGACTGATATCTATGATTAAATATATTACCCTAAATAAATTTTACAGCCACATTATACATTTTGCTCATTTAGTAGGAGTGAACATAATCTTAAGAGAACTGCTTATGTTAAAACTCTTGGATAATAGTGAAAACTTCTGGAAATTGATAAAAGCAATGAGATAAGGTTTTAAGTCATGAATTAACAGCTGGATGGCCCCAGACCACTGTGCAATGCTTGAGATCAGTAGGCAAGGATCTACAAAAAAAAAATCATGTTAAAGAATTTGTTTGCAAAGGCATGGCGCAACAGTAGAGTGTATACCTATCAAGTACAAGACCCTGAGTTCAAACCCCAGTACCACCAGAAGGATAAGAAGGAAGAAGAGGGAAATGAGGAGGAGGAGGAGGAGATGGAGAATGAGGAGAATAGAGAAGAAGAATTTCAATACACACATGGGTGCACTTACTTAATATTAGAACAGATTAAATAAAGAATGACTTCCATTGGAAAATTGCAACCAGAATTCAGGATTAGATCAAGACTAAGAATCATTTCAACAATGAAAAAGCCACTTCTGAGACAGTGAATCTTTTTTAAAAATTATTTTTAGTATCATTTATTAATTGTACAACATAATGGGTTTTATTATGAAGAGAATCCTTTATATAGTTCTAGAATAGGTAGGAAGGATTAGTGATTTATGCTGATTTGGCAACTAATTCTAATACTTTTTCATGCATAATCAGAGAAGTGTGCAATGAAGAAACTGAGGTCTACCTGATTAAATATGTTTACTTGCAAGGATTTGTGAATTATTCTCTTGAATTTCTTTATAGAAAAGAACTAGAATTCTCTAAAGATTCCCTCTTTATGTGCATAATGATTTCTTTAACTACTTAATGAATAAAACTACACCAGTGATTACAGTAACCCAGTTAATTTTTGTAATAAGTGTAACTGCTTAAGTGTGGGCAATAATACTGTTTTGGTAAATTCTGCCTTCTCATCCACAATACAAAATTCTTGTGCCATTGTGTAAGCACTAAGTAATATCCTCTCATGAGTTTGTGATTATGCTTGGAAAATTTAACACTATATGCCCAAGATAAACATAAGAGGCAGAACTCCAGTGCTGTTAGAAATTGAAACATCTATATGTAGTACAAGCTTGGAGTGTGTTAACTAAAGCATCTCTACATTTTAGGTGAATATGTATGATAGAGAGCAGATTTTTAAAAATATGTTACCTGCCCAAAATGTGTCAAAAACTGTAAAAGAGGCCACTAAAAAATCCCACCAATAATTATTATAAACACTAAATCAAAATCAATTCATTTATTTTATTTATTGGAACTCTTATTTTTATAATCAATAATATTTATTAGAAAATAAAAGGACTACATAATAGTAAAAGAAGCACATAGTTATAGATTTTAGTGCATTCCATAAATGATAAATCATTACATCAATAGAGTTTGGATTTTTCTAGTTTATATACTTCATGACAGTAATGGATTGATTTTTTCCACATAAATTTCCCATTCCTATAATTTCTCAGCTTTCTCACATATTCCATGACTGGCAGCCTGGTGGCTTTCTGCAATGATAGATGTAGCTTGGGACATGGCACAACTCAAGTGAACATCAAATAAATGAAAGGGACAATTGACAACACTCCTCCACCACCACCACAGCTGAAAATCAGTTGCTACAGCCCTTCCTGTCTTCTTGTATCCACTGTTATTGGAGAAAGCTTTCCTGTGGATTATGAGGTGTTATGGATGTTGTGTCTGGCTAAGGGTAGCATAAGAAAAGAAGATTTTTTTATCCATTATCTTCAATTCTATACTGAGAACACTGCCTAATGAACATACACCACATGTACTGCTAAGTAAGAAAGACTATGGCCAAAAGTAAAAATATAAAGATGAAATCAACCCATCCATCTTGGATTATTTTACTGTAAGTTTTAGAAAAATACTTTGATATGCAATTTAACTTGACATTTCATCATGTTATATAATCAAAGCTTTAATTTCTGAAACATTGTAAATATTGACAATAAAACCTGATATATCTATTTGCAAGATGCATTAATACTGTCTAAAAACCAAAATGAAGTGTTAACCCCCATCAACCACTGGAAAGAGAATAAGTGATAAGTATCTGTGTATGTCCCATTTCAGGACATTCTAAAGGCAAAGTGCCCATTGCTCCTTTCCAGGAATATATTCTTTAAAAATTATGTTCTAGCAAATATGGTGGTATCTACCTGTAGTCTCAGCACTGAGGAAGCTGAAGCAGGAGGATTGAGAATTCAAGGACAACCTGGGAAGCAACACAAAACCCTGTTTTAGAGCAATAAAACCCTCTATTTGTTATTACAGCAATGCCTCCAAAAAGTGGGAGAAATATTATTCTCATACAGTGATATTTTCTTCATTAAAATCAGCTCTGCGGTTGTTTTTACCAAAGAACCCTGATGTGTTAAGAAAACCATAGATCAGGGGAACAGAGAAACTTTTTACATTTCCATGAAACATTATTCTTGCCAAATACTAACCAAGAGAAAATTCTAATATCTCATAGAAATACAAATAAGCTTTCACTCTTTTTCACTTCTCACAGAATTCTCAATAAAAGCATAGTGAATTGGTTTCGTTCTTGAAATAGCAAGTGTCCCACATCTGTATGTATGACATTCTTTACAAAGGATCTTTTTTCCACCACACATACTATGAAGCATAGTGTGATTCTGAATTCAACTCTCCCAATTTGGGAAAGTGATAGTCTTATCTTGAGTCTCTTTGAACAGCAATGAAGCTGCTCATTGGAATGGAGATAGCTATTATTACTTGAGACACTTAAATGTCAGCAAGATTTTATATATCCAAGTAAAGATGAGGATAATGTTAAATGTGTAACAAAAAAAAAAAGAAGAAAAATACTTTGTTACAAACAGAAAACCTAAGAGAAATACAAAGCACTTAGGATGCCGGACAAAAGGTGGAAACTGGGATGTACTATCATTTACAAATAAAACTGCCTCTTTTAAAAAATGGTTAAGTCACTTGATGAGAATATTTGTCAGTAATTTTCTAAAGAATTTTACCTCTACCAGTGAAGACTGAAACTTATCTCTAATAGTTAATGAATTTTTACAAGAGCCAAGAATATATACTTTCAACCTATGGTTGAATTTGTATCTGATAAATCTTGTATCAAATTACAGTACCATTTCTCTTAATTTTCACCCAAAAGTAGAGTTAAGCTGCCTCAGTTCTTTTTAAGTGAGTTCAAAATATTTGCTAATTTTTATTCAACTCTTGTATAGGGGTACAGGTCAGCAGGAAAATGAAACATATATTCAAAGAAATTTGAATAAACTTACAACTATTTCTACAAAAGCTTCAGTAGAATTGATGAAATTTCACAATACAGAAATTCAGATATGTAGATAATTAAACAACAAGGCATTATGTTGAGGTATGTTATGTTTTCAGACTTTTATCAGGACCATATCCATTTGTAAAGACAAACAATGAATAATGAAGAACACTGTCTTCTCTCTGTCAAAGTACATATTTTAAGAGGTCTAACCAGTTGAATTTAATCAATTCAGTACTGGGAACAGCTGCAATATGCCTTTATAGAACACCATAAATTCAAATTAATTAATCCAAAATGAATTACAAATTATTTTTGTAAACTACACATGGATCCTTAAGGGTTATTTAGGCAGCTGAGCTTGGTGTCGTTTGCCCCATCTGCCACAACAGATGCTTTATTCCAATATGAATATTAAATGAATTTGAAAGTAGTTTCCATAATTGTAAGAAACATTTGTGAAATAAAGAAAGGATGATAGTTTTCACAATGACCGAGAATCATTTATTTTATATTTTATGTTGAACTATAATAAAATATACAGCATACACAAATCTAACTCTAGATGCAGATCACAAAAACATAAAGAACCCAAAATATATTTTCAGTATTCCTTTACCCATAGATTAGCCAAGAACTTTAACACTGCAGTAGTTGTAACACTGCAGTAGTTGTTTTTAGAATATTCCCATTGAATTTACCACCTTCTTTTAAAATGATGCATTAAATGTTATTAACACATTGCAAAATTATGTTAAATCTGACAGCAAAAACAAAACAAAAGACAAAATGAAGTGGAGGGATTAAAAATATAGACTTGAATGCAATCAAGATTAAGGTATCAGCTTGAAATAGGTTACTTAAATATAAAGTATTCTATTCAACTTTGAAAATTTTTGCATAGAAGAACAAAAGAAAAACAAAAACTATTCAAAGCGTAGCACTACACAAACCACCAAAACCACAAACACAAGAGATGATAGAAGAAACAATATACAAAGCAACCAGAAAACAATGAACAAAACATGAGTAGTATATTCCTAACTAACAGTAATTACCTTTAACGTAAATACATTAAGTTCTCCAGGAAGAATTGTGACTGAATAAAAAAAACAGACCCACTATCATCTGTGAACAATAGTCTCACCTTACTTTTAAGGATACACATAGATTGCAAGTGAAGGGATACAGAAACCTATTGCATACAAATGGAAACCAAAAGAGAGTAGGGATAACTATACTTATATCGGATAACAATAGACTTTAAGTCAAAGTCTATGAAAAGAGACAAAGGATATTTTATACTGATAAAAGGGTCAATTCATTATGAGGATATGACAGTTTTAAATATATGCACCCAGCTACAGAGCACTTAGATATATCAAAGAGATAATAAAGGATCTGAAGGGGTTAAATAATAAAGTCCTTGATAACCTTCATGGATTTGCAGATTCTTCCAATGGAACATGAATAAGGAGACAACTGATTTGAATAACATTTTAGACACAATTGACCTAATGGATATTCACAGACACTGGCTCCAACAGCAATGAAATGCATATTCTTCTTAAATTCATTCAGTATTTTCCAAGTGTGATTATATACCAGCACATAAAATAATTCTAGAATCTCAAGAAGAATGAAATTATATAGTGTATATTTTCAGACCACAATAATATGAAACTAGAAATCAAAGAGGAGGAATTTTGGAAAATTCCCAAACATATGAAAATGAAATATGATCCTGAAGAACAATGAAAGTCAACGAAGAAAAAAAAAGGCAAAGGTAAGCAAAATTCTTGAAGGGGAAGGTTTATAACAATAAATGCTTCCAATAAACATCCTAAAGTTACTCCTCAAAGAAGTAGAAAAAAAGTTCAAAGATAGCAGAAGGAAATGACCAAGATTAGAGAAAAATAAATGAAATAAAGACTAACAAAGAAAATAGGAAAGATCAACCAAATTAAGAGATTTATCAAAAAGGTAAACAAAATTTAAAAATGTTTAGCTGGACTAAAATAAAATAATATTCAAATAAATAAAAGCAGAAATGAAAGATGAGATATTACAACTGATTCACCAAGAATGCAAAAAAAATTCTACTAATTTGAATAATTATGTGTCAATATCTTAAATAAACTAGAAGAAATACATAGAATCTTGGACTCATGGAACCTACAAAGTAAATCATTACAAAAAGTATACCCGAAATGAGCAATGAATAAAGAGAATGAATCATTTATAAACACCTCACATCAAAGAAAAGCCTAGGATCTTCACTGTTGAAGTCTACCAAACACTTAAGGACTAATTCCAATGATACTCAAACTCTTCTAATAAAAGAAAAGAGAAGGGAATACTTCCAAACTCTTTACAATGAGGAGAGCATTAACCTGCCATGAATGCTAGTAAGGACATTACAAGAAAAGAAAATTATAGGCTAATAAGCTTCATGAGCACAACTATTTTTGAAAAATACCAGCAAATAAAATTCAACACATTTAAAGCATCATTCACAATAACTGAGTTGGATTTATCCCAGGATGCAAGGGTGTTTCAATGTCATATATGTATATCAATAAATTTGATGTATAACGTTATCATAATGAAAGACAAAAAATGTGGTCATCTTAATGCAAAAATAGCATTTATAAAATTAAATGTGAATGATAAAAACTCATGAAATTATGTATAAAAGAAATGTATTTTAAGCACAATAAAGTCCACATATGAGATATTCATATCTAATATTAAACTTAATGGTTAAAAAAAATTTAAATTCTTTTTCCAGTCTGGTGATGAACAAAATGATGCACACTCTAGTTTTCTATTCAACATATAAATACCATAGGCATATATGTATTATATATGTATACACATGCATACACATATCCCTAAAGATTTGACCAAAAAGCCTATGAAAACTAAAACACAAATGCAGTTGAACTTTCAGGATACAAAATTAGCACACAAGATAAGTAATGCTTCTATATACTAACAACAAACTATTTGTAAAATAGAGAAGAACCCCATTTAAGTAAACACAAGAACAAAATACTTAGAAAAAAATTCAACTATATAGGTCAAAGACCTATACACTAAAAATTGTGAAACATTGATGAAAGAAATCAAATAAGACAAAAACAAAACATATCCCATGTTCATAGATTTGAAGAATTAGTATTGGTAAAATTCTCAGACTACCTAGAGCACTTATACATTAAAAGTAATCCTTGAATCTTTTGATAGTTAAGATAACCGGTATACAGCACTGAGAAAAGTCAAAACCCAAGCTCTCCCACAAGTTACAGGGTAAGTACCAGTGACTCCAAATAGTCCTACTTTTTATTTATTTATTTATTTATTTATTTTTTCCCCATTAAGCGTTTTTTATTTATTTTTTTCATCTCTGCTGATTTTATTTTATTTTATTTTATTTTCATTTTTCTTTTATTATTCATATGTGCATACAAGGCTTGGTTCATTTCTCCCCCCTGCCCCCACCCCCTCCCTTACCACCCACTCCCCCCTCCCTCTCCCCCCCCTCAATACCCAGCAGAAAGTATTTTGCCCTTATTTCTAATTTTGTTGAAGAGAGAGTATAAGCAATAATAGGAAGGAACAAGGGTTTTTGCTGGTTGAGATAAGGATAGCTATACAGGGCATTGACTCACATTGATTTCCTGTGTGTGGGTGTTACCTTCTAGGTTAATTCTTTTTGATCTAACCTTTTCTCTAGTACTTGTTCCCCTTTTCCTATTGGCCTCAGTTGCTTTAAGGTATCTGCTTTAGTTTCTCTGCGTTAAGGGCAACAAATGCTAGCTAGTTTTTTAGGTGTCTTACCTATCCTCACCCCTTCCTTGTGTGCTCTTGCTTTTATCATGTGCTCATAATCCAATCCCCTTGTGTTTGCCCTTGATCTAATGTCCACATATGAGGGAGAACATACGATTTTTGGTCTTTTGGGCCAGGCTAACCTCACTCAGAATGATGTTCTCCAATTCCATCCATTTACCAGCGAATGATAACATTTCGTTCTTCTTCATGGCTGCATAAAATTCCATTGTGTATAGATACCACATTTTCTTAATCCATTCGTCAGTGGTGGGGCATCTTGGCTGTTTCCATAACTTGGCTATTGTGAATAGTGCCACAATAAACATGGATGTGCAGGTGCCTCTGGAGTAACAGTCTTTTGGGTATATCCCCAAGAGTGGTATTGCTGGATCAAATGGTAGATCGATGTCCAGCTTTTTAAGTAGCCTCCAAATTAGTCCTACTTTTTAAATTGATGAAATTCCAATTACTATGAGAATTCCAATTACTATGAAAATTACACACACACACACAAACAGGCAAACTTACTGAACAGTCAAGGAAACCATGAACAAAAGAACAAATCAAATAATATCACAGTACTTGATCTCAAATTGTACACAATATCTACAGCATGGTTCTGGCATAAATAGACACATCGGTCAGTGTAACATAACAAAGAACATAGAAATATACACTCGTATTTATGGTCAGTTGACTTTTGACAAAGTTGCCAAGAAATAGGAAAAAATAAATGAAGGAAAAATGTCTGTGGCTCAAGTGGTGGAGATCCTTAATTTAGTTTTTGAAGTAATTTCTCAAGTTTTTCACTGGACTGGCCTCAGAACATAGTCTTCTTACCCATGGCCTCTTGCATAGCTGGGTTTACAGACAGGTACTGCTATGCTTAGCATATTGATTTGGATGTGATCTCTCTGACTTTGTATCAGAATCTCTAGAACATTTCCAGTGTTCAGAAGTTAAAATCTTTGACAGGAATAATCCTAATGCCTGCCTCCCAATACTTGAAAGCCAGTAGTAAATTGAATCTTGAAAGCTTAATAAAATCTAGAAGCATCAGAACTAAAAAGTATATAGAGGCCCTGGGTTCAATACCCAGTACTGCCAAAACTATATATGTGTTTATCCCATAACATTTAGAAGTAATCAGACAAAAATGTTATTTTAGAGGAAAATATAATTTACTTTAATTTTTAATGTTCTTTTACACAAAATACTCAACACACAATCAACAAGTTTATGTGTACATGATAAATCAAACCATGTCAGTGTAATCCACAGATTAAACACGCAATAAAAAGACACCCAGAAATGAACATAGTTTTGAAATTTGTGTAAGAATTTAAATCTACTTTCTAATAACCATAACATGTTTATTAAAGATCCTAGTGGAAGAATAACACAATGCATACAGAGATATAAATTTCCACATATTGATAGAAACTAAATCTGAAATACATATTGAAATTTAAAGTAAAAATTATTGTTAAAATAATATTTAATAAGAAAACAAAATTAGATGATGTAAGTACCTTATTTTAATGATTACTATAATTGCAAAATTATCAAAGCAGTGTATTACTAATGTAAGAATAGACATAAAAATCAAAGAAACATATAGTTAAAAACAAACCACTTAATTTTAGTTAAGTAAATATTTTGACAAAGACAATATTTCAATCCAATGGAAATGAGAAAGTGTTTTTAACAAATGGAATAGGACATCTGGACACCTACATGGATAATTATTACTCTACATCTATATGCAAATATAACATTGAAATAGATCACAGATCTAAAACTAAAAGATAGAACCATGAAGTTTCTGGAAGAAAACATGAGAGTATCTTCACAACATTGAAATAGCGAAGTTTTTTCAGACAGGACATAAGAAGCACTCATCATAAGAGAAGACAATTGGGAAATTAATCTTAATTCCAAGTAAAAGTTCTCCTATCCAAAACTCACCTTTAAAATTAAGAAATGGTCTCTAAGTTAAAGAGGCCATCCACAGAATGGGAGAAAATCTTTGCCAGCTATTCTTCTGAATAACTGATAACCAGAATATACAGAGAGCTCAAAAAACTAAACTCCAAAAAAGTCAATGACCCCATGATGAAATGGGCAAATGAACTGAACAGAGCCTTTTCAAAACAAGAAGTCCAAATGGCTAAAAAACACATGAAAAAATGCTCACCATCCCTGACCATAAAGAAAATGCAAATCAAAACCACATTAATATTCCACCTTACTCCTGTTAGAATAAGTACCATTAAAAAATGTAGGTGAGCATGCAGGGAAAAGGAACCCTCATACACTGCTGATGGGAATATAAACTAGTACAATCATAAAAAACACTATGGAGTTTCCTTTAAAAACTAAAAATAGATCTGCCATATGATCCAGCATTACCACTCCCAAAGGATTGTGAGTCAGCTTACCACAAAGACACCTGCACACTCATGTTCATTGCAGCAGTATTCACAATAGCTAAGCTACGGAGATATCCAAGATGCCTCACTACTGACAAATGGATTAAAAACATGTGGCATTTATATACAATGGAATTTTACTCAACCACAAAGAAGAATGAAATTTTGTCATTTGCAGGTAAATGAATGGAACCAAAGAACATCTTCTTAAGTGAAGTTAGCCAGGCTTAGAAGGCCAAAAGCTGCATACTCTCTCTCTGTATGGAATACAGACTTAACACAAATGCAGCAATGTTATTACACAGTGGACACAGCAAGGGGAGTACATCCACAGGAGGGGTAGGGAAATTAAGAACTTGAATGGAGTTGATAAACTCTCTATACGAAGAATGAATATAGAAATCTTAAACCAACTGAAGTTACCATAAGAAAGGGACTAAAGTAGAATGAAGAAAATTAGAAAAGTTAAACCAATTGGGATCATAATACATGTATACATGGAAATAGCACAAGGAAACTACCAGTGAGCTACCTTTATCACTAATAGGCTAAAATGTAATGTTTTTTCATTTTATCTTTTCTTCTACAAAACTGGAAAACAGGAGGGTGGAACAATTCTTGCCCAAAGGGGAGGGGTGGTACCAGTGAGTGGGGAAGGTGTTGGGGAATGGCGGTAGGATGGTGAATATAGTGCAAAAAAATCTGTACATATATATGTGAATGAAAAAATGATACCTGTTGAAACTACTCCAGGAATCAGGGGAGGACTGGATGAAGGAGAATGGTAGAGGAGGTAAATTCATATATGATATATTTGGTACATTGTAAGAACTTACGTAAATGCCATAGTGTACCCCCACCCATCACCACAATAAAGAAGGAAAAAGATATGGTATGTACATAATGTAGTATTATTCAGCCATAAAGAAGAATAAAATTATGATATTTGCAGGAAAATGAATGGAACTGGAAATCATAATGCTAAATGAAATCATGGGTTTAGAAACAAAATCAACACTTGCTTTCTTTTGTATGTGGAATCTTGATCTAGAAAAAAGCAAATAAGCAAAAATACATGAACATGAATGTACAAAGGAGAAGTCACCCAGAGGAGCAGGGGTAACACAGAGTTTGATAGGAGAAAAATATGATCATAGTACATGATATCTGTGTTTGAAAATGTCACAATGAAACTCTCTATTTTGCAAAATAAAAAATTAATCAAACATAAAAATTAACAGATAATGCATAGACTGGCAAATAAGCATAATGCATGTGGGTATTCAGATACATAAAGAACATGTCTAAGAACAAACAGAAAATGATCCATTTAGATACAAGCAAAAGAACAGAGAACAAAGAAAATACATGAATGTCTAGTAAATACTTTAATTGCTCAGCATCATTTTAAAACAATAATCTTCAACATTAATTTACTTGCCAAAAATCAAACACATGCACACACACACACACACACACACATCTGTGCAGATACACACATGCACACATGTGTGTACATACTGAGTTCTTATCTAAGAATATTTCACAACATATGTTGTGAAATTTTACTACTCAAGGATGTTCACAGGAGCTAGACCCATGCTGGAAGCAATCCCAATGAGCATCAAGTATTTATAATGAGAATAGAGTTCTCCTTTATCACACAGGTAAGACTTCTTTATTCCTGTCTACTCACTGGAACTTAAGCAGAATCTGGATATGAGATCAACCTCGCCATTCCATGAGGTGTCTTGATCTTCAGAATGACATTCATCAAGATTCACTAGTTATGAACTCAGAGCCAGTGACTCACATCTATAATTCTAGCTACTCAAGAGGCAGAGATCAGGAGGATTGAGATTCAAAGTTAGTCCCTGCAAATAGTTCATGAAACCCTATCTCAAAAATCCCAACACACAAAAAAAGTATCCCTGGAGTGGTTCAAGCTTTAAGAGCTCCTGCCTACCAAGTGTAAGGCCCTGAGTTCAAAGTCTAATGCCGCTGAAAAAGAGAAATTCACTAGCTATGAAATAACTTCCCTGATCAACCTCTTAAGATGGAATGGAGAAACTTCTGGAAATAAAATTGTTCAGTATTTAATTTCACCTATCCTCAATTGAACCTACACACAGAGTGTTAGTGGAGTTAGGAAATTATGGATCAAAATCTCAACCCCTCTGAAAAGTAGATTTGTGACCATTTTAAACCTTTCTAAATCTATATCTCCAAATCAGTAAAATCAGAAGAAGAGTATATAATATTGTAAAAGTAGCTTTGAGATTTAAACAAGCATTATATAGTAGTTATCCAAAAATTATGTCTCTATCATTCTTTTTTTACTGAACAATAAATATTTCATTCTATTTATATTAAACACAAACTTCAAAGATGAAATACATGCCCAGTCCTATGTTGTCACAAACAGAAGTTGCTCAGAAATAGTTGCGGGCTATAAAAAACAATAAGCATTTCTCCAGCAATTTAATTATATGGGTTTTTACTACTCCTTCATCATGTCAGCCAAGTATTTGTTAAACTTAAAACCATTAAAAACAAATAAGCAGATTGATTAGCTGCTGTTCAGTAATTTAAATTTTACTAATGGAACAAATCAATGAAGCAACTGCTACTTGTATGAGTCTGTTTCATGATTGCAAATATTAAGATAGCCGACTTTAAAAATCATTCTAGTTGATACTTTCTAGTCTTCATTTTAACATGACCCTTTGTCTAAATACATCCCAGTAAAAGCATCAACTCAAAATTAAAAAAAATAGCTATGAAATATATAGAAGGTAGAACTGAAAAAGAAATCAAATTGTGAATATTAATTGGCTCTAAAAGTAAGAACAAAAGAGTCTGAAACACCTTTCATTGTGATGTATTAAGACATAAAATTTATGCTGGAAAACTTTTTCAAGGTAAAAATATTACACAGTTTCCTTAGAGATAACTAAGCCATCAATGTAAAATTATGAATTAATTCTGATATTCTCTTAACTTAATGTATTTCAGCTGTTTTCAATATGTAAACAAGTCTCTTGGAGAAATTGATTTGAGGGAACAAGCATAAAATTCACTGAAAATAGCTCCATATGACTCAGTTCTTCTTTGCAAAAAGAAATTCAATTGACTTCTTGGCTGTTATCAAGATGAATGCTTCAGGTTTCAGCTTCTCTTCCCAGTTAAGATTTTGGTAAATATAAGGACATTCATTTTCCTTACATTTAGCTGTAGCAAGTTAAATCTTGTACTATTCAGATTAAAGATACATATTACGTGTAAACTGAAATGTCATGCAACAATTAAAGTAAAAAGAAACCTTTTGTATATTGGCAATCTATTTCTGTTACTGCTTTAGCTATCTGATTTTTGTAAGGAACAGCGAAGAGCAAGATTGAGTATTCTTCTGTGAAAAGAATATTGATGCTGCACTCTAATGCTGTAAAGTGTATTTTAAATTATATCCACATTCACAAAAATTATTTACAAATGAATTTTTATTATGTATATTATGAAGGTGACCTTTTGCACTGGACATTATTTTCTTTTGCCATATTTTCTAGCAAACAATGAAATTAGTGACTAGACATACAAGTGAGACCTTGCAATATCAAAAGAGATTTATAGTAGGGGAGGGGGTGGGGGAAGGGGGGAGAAATGACCCAAACATTATATGCACATATGAATAGAAGAAAAAAGACATTTATAAAACCAACATTTAAACAATCTACAAAAGCATTAATGTAGAATCCAAAACTGAACCAAGAGGATATTAACCACCTAAACAGATCTATAACACGAAATGAAATTGAAGCAGCAATAATCTCCCAAAAAGGAAAAGTACAGGACCTGACAGACTCTGCTGAATTCTACCAGAACTTTAAAGAAGAACTAACACAAACATTCATCAAACATTTCCACAAAATAGAAAGAGAAGGAGCACTACCTAATTCTCTATGAAACCAGCATTACACTCATCCCAAAACTAGACAAGAACACATCCAAATAGGAGAACTACAGGCCAATCTCCTTAATGAACATTGACACAAAAACCCTCAATAAAATAATGGCAAACTGAATCCAACAACACATCAGAAAGCTCATTCACCATGACCAAGTCAACTTCACCACAGGAATGCAGGGGTGATTCAACATATGCAAATAATTAAATGTAACACAGCACATTAATAAAAGCAAAGACAAAAAACCCTTGATCATCTCAATAATGCAGAAGAAGCCTTTGATAAGATTCAACACGATTTCATGATAAAATCTCTACAGAAACTAAGAATAGAAGGAATATGTCTCAACATCATAAAGGCTATATGTAGCAAACTTTGTGCCAACATCATACTTAACAGGGAAAAACAGAAACCATTTCCCCTAAAGTCAGGAAAAACACAGGGTGCCTACTCTTCCTTTTCAACACAGTGCTGGAACTCCTGGCCAGAGCAATAAGGCAAGAAGAAAAAATAAAAGTAATACAATTACGTAAAGAAATTGTCAAACCATCGCTATTCACAGGTGACATGATCTAATACCTTAGACCTGAAAAACTTCACCCAAAAACTACTAGACACCATTAACAGCTTCACCAAAGTAGGAGGAAACAAAATCAACTTACAAAAATCAGTAGCCTTTCTATATACCAATGAACAGATTGAGGAAGAATATAGGAAAACAATTCCATTTACAAAAGCTTCAAAAAAATACCTAGGAATAAACTTAACAAAGGATGTGAATGACCTCTACAAGGAGACCTACAAACCACTGAAGAAAAAGACTGAAGAAAACTACAGAAGGTGGAAAGCTTTCCCATGCTCATGGATTGGCAGAACCAACATAGTAAAAATAGCTATACTACCAAAAGCAATCTATGTATTCAACATAATTCCCATAAAAATCCCAATGACCTTCATCACAGAGATTGCAAACTATACCCTAAAGTTTATTAGGAAACACAAAAGACTGTGAATAACTAAGGCAATACTGAACAAAAAGAGCAACACTGGGGCTATCACAATACCCAACTTCAAACCGTGCTACAGAGCCATAGCAACAAAAACAGCCTGGTACTGACTAGCACAAAAACAAATATGAAGACCAGTGGAACAGAATAAAGGACCCGGATATGAATCCACACAGCTATGTCCACCTAATGTTTGACAAAGTTGCCAAAAACATATGATGAAGAAAAGACTGCCTCTGCAACAAATGTTGCTGGGAAAAGTGGTTATCTGTCTGCTGAAAACTGAAACAAGATCCATGCCTGTCACCCTATACTAGTGTCAACTCAAAGTGCATTAAGGACCTTAATATCATACTGGAAACTTTGGAGGAAAGAGCAGGGAATACACTGGAAGCAATAAGTATAGGCAAGAACTTCCTCAGTAGAAATCAGTAAATAAGAGAAAGGATCAAAAAATGGAACTACGTGAAATTAAAAAGCTTCTCCAAACCAAAAATAATGGTCTCTAGATTGAAAAGAACACCCATAGAATGGGAGAAAATCTTTGCTAGCTACATCAGATGAGGGACTGATAACCAGAATATACAGGGAGCTTAAAAAACTAAACTCCCAAAACAATCAATGATCCAATAAAGAAGTGGGCAACTGAACTAAACAGAACTTTTTCATAGGAAGAAGTCCCAATGGCTAAAAAAATACATTAAAAAATGCTCTCCATCCCTGGCCATAAAGAAAATGCAAATCAAAACCACACTAAGATTTCACCTCACTCCTGTTAGAATACCTAACATCAAGAACACCATCTACAAGAAACAGTGAGGATGCAAGCAAAAGGGAAACCTCACACACTGCTAGTAGGAATGTAAGCTAATACAACCACTATGGAAAACAATATTGAGGCTTCTTAAAAAACTAAAAATAGATCTGCCATATGATCCAGCAATACTCCTAGGAATATACCAGAGGACTGTAACTCAGGATATTATAAAGGCACCTGTGCACCCATGTTTATTGCAGCACTATTCACAATAGCCAAGCTATGGAAGTACAGCGAAAATGCCCCACTACTGAAAATGTGCTATTTATACACAAAGGAATTTTATTCAGCCACAAAAAAGAATGAAATATTGTCATCCACAGGAAAATGGATGGAACTGGAGAATATCATCTTAAGCAAAGTTAGTTTGCCAAAACTCATGTGTTATCCCTCATAATGTGGATTCAGATGTACAACAAATGCAGTAATATTATTGGACATGGGTCACAAACTAAGGGGAGACCACATACAGGAGGCACAGGGAAAGAGAAGGATACCTAAAACTTGAATGTGGTTGATGTGCACATTGTAGAGAAGCAAATGTAGTAATCTTAAACTGGCAGAGGCCACTATGAGAAGGGGACTAGGAAGTAGTGAAGAGTCTGGTAGAGATGAACCAATTTGGGTTACAATACACAAGTGCTTGGAAACAACACAAGGAGTGTTTCTGTACAACTATCTTCATCTCAAACTAGCAAAAACACTGTTTTTCTTTTTATCTTGTACTTTTTTCTTCAACAAAATTTGAGAACAAGAGGGCAGAACAAATTCTGTGGGGGAAGGGGGAATTGAGGGGAAATGGGTCAAATAATCTATACACATGTGAGTAAATGTAAAAACTATTAAGGTAGACTACATTGCAGAAATACAAAGTACTTTTTGAAAACCTAGCCTTTGGGAAGCTCTCCCAAAGGTTCCTTTGGAATGTTTGCCCTGAGTTGCCATCTCAGCCTTTCACACAAAAAAGCCAGTTAATATCACATTCAGTACCCAGTGTTACTTTGTGTTACAATATAATTTAAATTCCCTGCAGACTTATTCATTACTGAAGAGAAAGCTTTAATTTTTGAGGCAATCCATAGCCAAATTTTTCTCTACTAGTAGGCCTTTTCCTTTTCTCTTTCTTTCTCAGTAAGTATGTTTCATAAATGGTTCTCTTTATACCTCATCATCAGAATTCTTTCTAAAACATTTCATAAACTTTTTCCACGAAGAAAATTTTGACATTGGTGAGTCTCAGTGTACAGGAAAAAATACAAAGTAGTTTTAAAGTTTTCTTACTAATCTCTCTCCTCTCAATAATGATATACATTAATAAATTTTATTTTATGATTGTGAAATCTGACCCACAATCTTGATCATGAAATTTTGATTATAAACATAATATATACTATTATAAAATATCTACAAAATACAAACCCAGGAGTCTACTCAGTCATGCTTTCAATTCTATATATTTATAAAACAAAGTTAGGATCCTGCATTTTAGAATTAATTTTCTCATTATATCACTTAATAGTATGATTATTCTTCCACATAACTAATCGACATTAAAATCCACTATTTTAATGACAGAAAATGTCCAGCTTCAAAATATCATCATTTATTACATGATTTTGCCACTGCTGTTCTTTTAGTATATTTCCCTTATATTTTTCTTAAGTTAAAATTTAAATTTTAGGCAGAGATTTTATATTTATTTTGTCAAACATTTCTGTTTCATTATTTCATGTGCTTAGAATAGAAATTACTGGTAGTAAATTTTATTAAAACATTTGATGCTTATGGTAAACATCATTTTAGAAGGAGTACAATCTAGTTCCTACTGCCTATGTAATTGTCCATTTAACCATGTTCTGGCCAAGATTAAATTTTCCAACTTTATAGACAAATAGATAAATTTAATTATTATTTAAAGAGGAGATATTTTCAGATGTTTTATCTTAGCAATTGGTTTAGCTTACTAAATTTTATGTTATTTATTTTGCTTTTTAAAATTATTCATTTATTCACATGTGCACTGTTTCGGTCATTTCTCCCCCCTGCCCCCGCCCCCCACCCTCTCTCCCCCTCCTCCTTACTTTCAGGAAGATCCTGTTCTTATCACTAATTTTATTGAAGAAAAGACATAAGCATAATAAGGAAGATAAAGTGTTTTTGCTAGTTGAGTTAAGGATAGCTATACAGAAAGATTCCTAGCATTGCTTTCGTGTACACATGTGACCCATGTTGTAATGATCTTAACACTGGTTACTGATCCCCTTTCTCATGTTAACCTCTGTTGCTTTAAGGTTTCTGTATTAGTTCCTCTGGAGTGGAAACATCAAACGCTTTCATGTTTTGGGTTTTCTACCTATTCCTATATCTCCTGTATGTGTTCTCCCCTTGTCATATGATCCAAGTCCAACCACATTGCTTCATTTGCCCTAGATCTAAAGTTCCCATATGAGGGAGAACATATGATTTTTGGTCTTCTTAGCCTGGCTAACCTTACTCAGAATGATGTTCTCTAGTTCCATCCATTTACCTGCAAATGATAAGATTTCATTCTTCTTCATGGCTGAGTAAAATTCCATTGTGTACAAGTACCACATTTTCTTGATCCATTCATCAGTAGTGGGGCATCTTGGCTGTTTCCATAGCTTGGCTATTGTGAATAGTGCTACAATAAATTTATGTTCATACCTTTTTAAATTTTTAGTGTTTCCCATGTAGGAAGTCAATCAAATTAATCTTTTGCTTCAAACAATGGTACATCATCACTACCAGTCCAATAAAAATATCTGTTCACTTTTGATTTTTCAGTCTTCCTAAAGGGACTCCCTATTTTGTTTTCTGACATCATAGACCACCACCAAAATTCTGTTTGCCAGTATTTTGCTAAGAATCTTCGCATCTATATTCATTAAAGATATTGGTCTATAATTCTCTTTTCTGTTTGCATGTTATTGGGTTTTGGAGTGAGTGTAATGCTGGAGAAGCTATAATTTATATGACATGTACAGCATGCATACTGCTGAAATTAGATAGGACTAACAAATACAATAGAGACATTATGTTTTCCTCACAAATGATGTGTGTTTCTTATATAAATACCCACAATGGGTAAACAATGAGACACCCTTTAGGTACAGTGTGAGGGAGAGTACTAGTGGCTTGGGCGGTGAATGAAGGAGATTAAGGTGAGGGTATATGGTAGATGGACTTCATATACCTATATGAAGTAGAACTAAGAAATCTCTTATAATTGATTTAAGTGGGGTGGGAGGGGTAAAGGGTGAGAGAAAATGGGGCAATGTAACTAATGTACAATATAAGTCTAATCAGAATTGTCATTTTGAACCCACCCTTGTATAATGAATATATCATAATAAAAATTTATTTTAAAAGGTAGGGCTCTGCATGTTTTCTCACACAAATAGTGGGGTGGAATGTGAAGGGAAATGTTGGGCAGAGGAGGGGGATTAAAAACACCTAAGAGAGAAGGTGAGTATGATCAAAGTACATTATATGAATGTATGTAAGTGCCACGATGAAATCCTTTACAATGCACAATTCAGTATATGCCAATAAAGATAATGTAGGGATTTTAATTTCTCACATTACAAGAAATTTAAAAATAGACATTCCAGTACTTATATGGCAGTTCCAGTATATCAACAGGCACCCACAGATGGTTACATCACTTACATCATTATTCAAATACTAAGAGAAAAGTTTGAAAGGACAGGGCAATCTTCTGCTTCAGTAGTACATTTATAAGTCATATCTAGGAAACAGGGCAGGAGTAAGGTTGTCGTAGTTCCTGATTTGTACAACTTCCTGGTTTCTGTGTAAATATTCTTGCTGAGGTTTAATTCAAGCTACCAACATAATCCCGCTATCCCTGAAGTTGTGAAGAGATGGGCGAAGATTACTTTTTTGTTGGTGATGGTTGTATTGGGGCTTGAACTCAGAGCCACTTCACCAGCCCTTTTGTGTGAAGGGTCTTTTCAAGATAGGGTCTTGTGAACTACTTGCCTGGGCTGGCTTTGAACCACGATCCTCCTGATCTTTACCTCTTGAGTAGCTAGGATTACAGGCATGAGTCTTTCATGAGTCATGATTGCTGGTTTCATGGCAAGCCTTTAACTCTGCATGCTTTTCCAGGATCCACAACAAATAACTTCTCAATTATTGTTTATAACTCCAGTGGGGGTGAAAAGGTTACTGCTCCAAGATTAAATGAGGAAATGATGATTATTACTTTAACAGTGAACAGTGTCATCTCTATGTGACAATGACAAATGATAAAATAACATTAGAAATATTTCTTAAAGTGGTATTATGACAAAATACCTGACAATGGGTTATTTATAAAGAACATAAATTTTATATGTTTATGTACCAAAGTCCAAGTCAAGATGCAAATACTTCCATGTGTTCTCATATGGCAGATGGCAGAAGGGTGAACTAACAGAAAAGTTTGAAGCCTGAAGTTACTATAAAAAGAGGACTAAGATATAAAGGGGAAAAATAGAGGGATGAAACAATTTGGATTATAATACATATATACATGGACATGCCAAAATGATACACCCTGTATAGCTAACTTAAACTTGTTACGTTTCCACAAAAAATGGAGAACAGGAAGTTAGTGGGAGGGTAGTGGATATAAGGAAAGGGTGTGGAAGGTTGAATATGGTAGAAATATTATGTACACATATATGTAAATTGAAAAATGAGACTTGTTGACAATATTCCAGGAATGGGGGGAGAAGAATTCAACTATGATAAATTGTAAGAACTTTTGTACCCCCAGTACAAAAATAATTTAAAAAATGGAAAAAAGTAAAAAGAAAACAGCCTTAATACCACCAATGGAGGAGTAGCCCTCATGGCGCAGTCACCTTTCAAAGGTCCTACCTACTGACACCACCACATTGACAATACATGAATTTTGGAGGGAGCACAAACTATAGCAGAAAGAAGGAAGAAATTTAACAAAATAAAACATAAATCTGGTCATTTTCTCAAAGTAGCAGAAGCCATCAGTACTGAAAGACTGCAAACAAGAAAAATACAATTCAGTGTTAAATATTTAATTAAAATAATTAAATTTATAAATAAGTCAAGATGCTCTGAAATAGTTGGATCATCAAATATTTAGATTATAGAAAACATTATCATTTTAGTTTCACTAAACATTGCTTCTAAGAAAATAAAGGAAAATCTTTATTATAAATTCATTCATGTCTAATAATCTTAAAGCTACAAATCAGATTCAATGCTAGCAAACTGATTTTATCAGTGAAGCATTGAATTGTAATACATTTAATGTCAAAAAATGGAAAAGAATATTTATACTCCAAGTACAGAATATCATGTTTGCTTTATTCAATTAGTAATCAAACAAACAAGTACAAGTAACAAGTATTCCTTCAGTCTCTGCAAGAAAGTCAAGACAACAAATACACTTTGGAGAATTGTCTCCATCTAAATGTACATTATTTGTTCATTCACTAATTAAAATCCACAGCATATGAGATATTGTATCAAAACATCTTATAGTCTAGCTGGAAAGATACACAACAAAGAATCATTTCAACTATGGAATTGTTAACAAGTACAGGGTGCTGAATTATTTTATTCTTCATAAACATAAACTAGTCTGAAAAATCATTAAATGTGGATGTTTCTTTCACATTTAACATCTATATTAAAAAGCCTTTCCCAAAATGTAAAATAATACAATAAAAATTTTATTGTCTTTATTGTCATGTCTTAGCTATATTATTCTTCCAGTGATGAATGACTTCTTTGTTTATTGCTAGAAATATGCATGTGTAATAAGTAATTCCACAGCAAAAGGTGAGAATGGTTTATTTTCTATGCTATTGCCATATTTTCTCAAAAGTCCTATGACAATTTAGATTATCTCCCATTGTTAGAAATAGCATACTAGGTATTTTATTTTGGTCCAAATGATTGAAAATAAAAATTGAACAAATGAGTTAAAGATTGAGAAATTTGATATGCAGAAAGTGCTGGAAATTTGATAAAAGGCAAATGAGCTGACAAGTAGCTAATTCTCTAAGAAAGAGCTTTTTAATAAGTCATAAGAGGAGTGATACTGCCTATAGTATGGTTTTGGAATCATGCCATCCTTATTTCTTGTAATACATTCAGTAAATAACTCAATTATTTATAATTATAATGGACTCTATGGATAATTTAAAACAATTTATTACTAACACATAAAACATTTTTGTATTTACAGAATATGAAGTACTCATGTGCTAGGAATTCACAATTCATCAAAATATTGAAATGCGGATTGACAATCTTAACATATATATGCTACAGTGACATACAACTTTCCTTTTTCTGTCCCTTAACTACAAAGGCAATACACACACATACACACACACACACACACACACACACACACACACACACGGCTAATTAGTAAACAAGGCTAAAATGGTGTATCTTAAATCTTTCATAATATTTTCTTCCTGAATACTTTAAAAAGTAGTTCACTAAAGCTACTGATAAATAGTAAAGATTTCACTAAATTCTTTAGAAGACAGAGTTTAAGCACCAGATGAAGAATAATGCCTTATATGACTTATCTATGAGAAGCATGGATACAGACACCATGGATAAGAAAAATTAGTAGGGTGCATATGATAGCAAAAGACTGTAATCCCAGGACTTGAGAGGGTGAGGCAAGAGGACCACAGTTCATGTCAGCCTGTTATATATAAAGAGTTTGAGGACATCCTGGACTACATTGTGAGACCTTCTCTCAAAAAAGAAAAAGAAAAGAGTTATTGGAAGTGACTTCATTTTTCACTTGTGCAGATTCCACATAGTTCAGTCAAGAGAAATTTTCTATCTGATATGCACAATGTTTGGCTTTGTGTATACTGGTTTCAAGTGAGGGGATACTTCCAATTATAGACCTAAGAGATTATTATTATGGATCCTTAGATCATGGCTATAATCCAGTTATATCAAGCTCGTTATTGCAAGGAGCACTAATAGGTAATCTCAGTGTAACATCTGCAGGACTGACTTTTCTGTCAAGAAGAAATGGGACTAATGCTGCAAATTAAATAGGGAAAGAATAATTTTGTTGTTTAGTAACTCAAGTTCTACTTTCTCCTGCCCCATATCATAACATTATGTACAGAGCATAGCAGCCAAATCCTAAAAAGAGAATGGATCAATTTACTAGGCAAACAATGTAGGCCAACAGAATTGCCAGCTAACACTGAAATGAATGATGAATGCTATAGTTATTACCCTGGACTTAAGCTATAACTATTGACTTCTTGTTCTAAAATTCCCCAGAGGAAAAGTCTTTGTAGAATCCCGGAAGAGTGCTTATCTATTACCACAAAATACAATGAAATTCTAGACAGCAATCCTGTCAGGTGCAACAGCATGGACAGATGTGGAGGATGTTATGTTAAGTGAAATAAATTTGGCACAGAAAGACAAATATTACATGATCTCACTAATATATGAAGTTTAAAATAATTGACCTCAACCAGCATAGTGGCAAAAATCTTTATACTCAGCTACTCAGGAGCCTGAGGCATGAAGATTGCATGTTTATGGTCAGCCTGGGCAGTATAGAGATATCCTGTCTCAAAAACTGACTAACTGACTAAATAGATAAGCAAAGATATATGAAAATAGATTAGATAGACAGATAGATGATAGATGATACATAATAGATTTATAGATAGATAGAGAGATAAAGTTGAAATTGGTAAACAGGCACTCAAAAAGAAAAAAAACATTGATTTCATAGAAGTTGAAAGTAGAACAATGATTACAAGACCCTGAGGAGAGTAGAAGAGAGAGAAGATGTCTGTAGTGACTGCAATGCATACACTTGAATAGTGTGCTTGTTTGTACAACTAAGGAGTAAGCAATAATGCCACACTTGGAATATGATAGATTCCCATCAGTCAGTTGTTGTTTATTTCATGCTAATTGATTTTATACTAAATACCATACGTCTTTTAGCGATGGTTCCATACCCATGGAGAGCTGCTCTGTGTTACTAGACAGCTGGACATGAAACAATAGCAACAACTAAGATAAATTTGATGAGAAACATGTTTTATTTCTGGTACGACTTCCAGTCCATTCAATATTACTTCTCCATCCATTAACCCTTTATTCCAGCTGCAAGGTTGCTGAAGTCAGAGGCTTTGCAATTTTGCCTGATTGAGTCATTCTCTTTGCTGGTTTTTAGAATCTTTCCCATGCCTGCTTCTCTCTGGACAGCATTACTCTGTGACAGAAGAACCTTCAGATTTATTGTTGATTCATAAGGTCAGTCCACATTCCTCTCCCACAAATCTCCTTGACCCTATTCCTGCAATTGTCCTTTATACAACCATCAAATCTAGGCCAGTAATCAATTCAGTACTTGATTCTCACTTGACCCACAAACAGAGGGACCATGGTAGTTTGTTTTGGGATAAAAATGTCAGTTCTAACCTTATATTAAATAATCTAAGAAAGACCCAGACATCCCCCCAATGCAAGGCAATTGGAGTAAATATGAGTCCCTTTGCTGGAAGAACCAGGATGATTTATATTGAATTTACTTGCTATAGTGTTTTTAGGCTCCTTTATTGGTCAGTGGGTTCTTAGCCAGAAAACAGACTCAATTCCAAAAAAAATAGGTGAAAGATGAAAGAAAATATGTTTATAGGATGCATTTTGCTTGATCAGCCATCCTAGAGTTATTTCAATTATATAACTCAATGTTATTACTGCTGCCAACCTCTCCTGCCTCTGGAGTAACCAGATTCTGTTAACCATCTCACTGCACTCTGAAGACCAACTACCTACCTTCTGGGAGCCACTTTACTCATTGAAACAACGTTGCTTAACCTGCTTTTGCTGTTTCAACACTACCTGGGTCTGAGTAGAATCTTATTAATACCAATGCTATCAAATTCTGTATAGTTTTTTCTATTATAAGCTCCAGTCTTAAGAGGAAGGTGACCAATGAATTTCTTCATGTTACTACTACCTTTTTATTGCACTGTTTCTAATCTTTCCAGTAAACAAAGAATTAGTCCAGTCTGCCTTTGGAACATAGACACAGTCTTACCTAATAGAGCATATCCACTGTTATATGTCCCCTTTTTGGCCATAATAGTTCTGGAATTGCAAGTTTAGTGAATGTAGACCATAATGTTAAACAAGAACCATCCTAAAAATATGTTAACAGTATCACTTGGAGTCCTTTCTGGGATGTGAAATCCTATATCACAAGAATGAGATCCTATGTCCATCAACTACTTCTTACTTAAATGTTTTCCTATCCATCACTAGATAAGTTTCAAGGTATATCCTTTAAAGTATTAATGGCTTCTTTGGCATGTAATGCTTTAACAATTCTCAAGGAAGTTTTAGACCTTCCATAGATGGTTGAGAATTTTCTCATTCTGCATATGTTAGAATTTCACGTCTTTTGTTGGATAGGTATGTTCCATCCTCAGGGATGAGTTGTTTACATTTGTAAGCCAAGTGTGATTAGCAGAATCTAAAGTTCAGGTTTCTCAACTGTAGATTCCTCTTATTATCTACTGATGCACTTACCTAAGCATAGAAAATGATACAGGGCTGACAATTCAATCTTTTCTGTAGGACTGGTACTTTTCCTGTTACTTCCTAAGTTTCATCCTTTATTCCATCTGCTTTCTTGCTATAGAATCGTAACATTTTCTAACAGCTGCCAAGGAAGCCTTCCAGTTTGGAAATTCTGCCTTGAATTTGTAACTAATTACGCTTAGCCTGTCATTATCTCTCTTTAATGAATCAATGACACTCAGCAATATTCATCTACTTTCATTGTCTTTAGATACAAATTTCCTTAATGTCTCCTAGACATCAAGATTGTGTGTAATTCAGTGTTTCTGTTTCCCCGTAAAAGTGCAGCAATTGTACTGTTATACCTGTGCAAGGACAATCAGTAATCCATTTGTCATTGGTCATGGAGTTATCATTGCCTGCCAGCAAGAGCTCTATCACAAAATCATATAGTAGTATCTGCTTCCTAGGGTCACTTTTACTTCTGTTTAAGATTGGGTGCCTAACAATAAGCAGGCTACATGTAAAAGGTCTACTGGAGGGAATGCTTTTGTGAAATATACCTGTAATAGTGACAAAAATTTAGAATTGAGCAGGAGAGAAAGGTGACCCATGGTGTTGAAATTTAGCCCTCAGAATATCATTCTAAGAGTTAGATGACAAGGAAAAACTACCACAGAGCTATTTACAACTGAGATAAGTAGGTTTGGACTTCAGAAATAACTATTTTTTATTAAGTTATTAGATGTAGAACATTACTTAGGATGGGTAAAACTTTGGTTCAGGCTACTCTTGAAAGCCAGTAATGAGTGTAATGTCCAATAAGGATCTTAGCTTTGATCAATAACCAGTTTACATTCCCAGCAGCTGGCAGATGGGTACATTGCCAACAACAGGGAGTCTGGTTAGGGCAACACTTTGTCTAAAAAGTAGGAAATCAATTCTGGTTTCTATAGAGTCATAACAATTTAAGAATTGAATTAGCAAGAAAAGATTAATATAAGATCAGCTAAGACAAATTTAATAAATATCCACAAATAAATATAAATCAGATGGATATTAATTACTACTAAATCAATAAAGAAAACAGATATGTGAACTAAATTAAAGCAAAGTTTGTGGTGCTGCATTTCCAGCTGACTACACATATCATAAACAGCCTTTTGAAGTTGTTAATGTGTAACCTATGATAATTACCTCCCATTTATCTAATAATGATTTGTATTGCTAATTTAAAATAAAGATTCTGTGTTGGAGATGAAGAGAATACTTCTATTTTGCATGTCTGTACAAAATTAACCAAGTAAAAATCAAAGTATAATAGGCTTGAGACCATGGTGTTCTCAGCACTAGAAATTCTACAAATCAATAAGAAGCTGACCAGAACAGGGCTAATTTCTGGTTTGATGAAAATACATGACAAGTTAATTCATGTTAGCATGGATACTTACCTCTACTTAGACATTTATTTTGTTTTCATATGACTACTTTTACACAAATGGCTGATTATTTTCATCTCTAGCACATGGAGTTACTAGAATACAGAGATTTTACTTTCAAAGATCCTTTCCAAGATTAAATACCGCTCAAAGATTTAATAACAGAATGAATGAAAATATAATGACATGCTTAATTATGATCTAGAAATTGAACCAAAAGAGAAAGAAGTCCAATTCACAATAGCTACAAAAAAATACTTAGCAACACATTTAACAAAAGAAGTAATTATTTGTAATTGAAATCACAAAATATTAATAAAAAACCTGAAGAAGTTACTCACAAAATGTAAAGACCTTCTATGTTCATGGATTGGAAAATTAATTTCATTAAAATGTTCATACTATTCAGTTACTGATTTACAGGTTCAATGTGATCCCCACTGAAATGTCAATTACATCCTTCATAGAACCAGAAAAGACAGTCTTACAATTCATATGAAACTAGCAATGACCTCTCGAATAGCCAAAGCAATCTTTAACAAAATCAAACAATTAAAACACCGACAAAAACAAAGGTGGGTGCATCAAAATAACTGCTTAAAAATGTACTTCAGAGCCACAGCAATCAAAACATCATTGCAGTAGCATAAAAACAGAATAGAGATCCCAGAAATAAACCCATGTATCCATAGCCAACCAATTCTGCACAAAGTTACCAATAACATAGATTAAAGAAGTCTCTTTAATAAATGGTACCTATATATGTAATATTTGTCTTCCTATCCCAAGTTGAAAATCATCCTTCTGTATATTCAGAAGTGAGCTATTTTTTCAGTTTAAAAATAACAAATAACACATTTTTGTTCTCTAAGTTCTCCTCAATATTCCTCATCACACTGTAACAACCAGTAAGGATTCACGTGCCCATCACTATCTTCCCTTTATAGAGAACAATCAAATGTGGATAGCAAACAGGAATGTTCTCAAATAGAAGACACAGTTCTCTAGAAAATTTGTAAGAGGCTGTAGAAATTTTCTCTGCATACAATGTAGACACCATTTTAATCCACTAGGGATTCATATTAAATTTTAATTTACTATCCCCATAATGATGACAATAAATCATTAAGGAAATTGAAATCACTTAAATAATTAAGTTATTTTCACGTATTTTGATGAGCATGCTAAAATAAAATATTTCTTTCAAGTGCACCAGTCTTTTACTTAAAAAAAAAAACAAGTTTAGCCAATGGTGAAAAATTCTGTAGACATTTTTTCTTTCTTTTGTTTAGGAAAATATTTTCATGAGTGCAAAATGTATATAGGAATAGCTATAGTCATGGTTTAAGGAAATAAGTGATAAATATTTTAATGTGAAAAGTACCATACTAGCAAAAAGAACAATGCTGGAGGTTTCACAATACCTGACTTCAAACTATATTACAAAGCAATAGCAAGAAAAACAGCATGGTACTGGCACAAAAACAGACTTGAAAACCAGTGGAACACAATAGAGGACCCGAACATGAATCCACAGAATTATACCCACCTCATTTTTGACAAAGGTGCCAAAAATCTATGATGGAGAAAAGACAGCCTCTTCAACAAATGTTGCTGGGAAAAGTGGTTACCCGTCGCAAGAAACTGAAAGTAGATCCATCTCTATCACCTTGTACTAGCATTAACTCAAAATGGATCAAGGACCTAAATATCACACCTAAAACTCTGAAGTTACCACTTCAGGGTAGGAAACACTCTGGAACTAATAGGTATAGGCAAGGACTTCCTCAATACAACTGCAGCAGCCCAGCAACTAAGAGAAAGGATGGACAAATAGGACTTCATAAAATTAAAAAGCTTCTGCACAACAAAAGAAATGGTCTCTAAACTGAAGAGACAACCCACAGAGTGAGAGAAAATATTTGCCACCTATACATCAGACAAGAGACTGATAACCAGAATATACAGAGAACTTAAGAAACTCAACTCTCCTAAAATCAATGAACCAATTAAGAAAAAGGCAACTGAACTAAACAGAACTTTCTCAAAAGAAGAAATTCAAAAGGCCAAAAAACACATGAAAAAATGCTCACCATCTCTGGCCATAAAGGAAATGCCAATCAAAACAGCACTAAGATTCCACCTCATCCCTGTTAGAATAGCCCTTATCAAAAACACCACCAACAACATGTGTTGGCGAGGCTGTGGGAAAAAAGGAACCCTAATCCACTGCTGGTGGGAATACAAGCTGCTGCAACCACTCTGGAGAAAAATTTGGAGGCTTCTTAAAAATCTAAACATAGACCTGCCATATGATCCAGCAATCCCAGTCCTGGGGATATATCCAAAGAATGAAACACAGGTTACTCCAGAGGCACCTACACACCCATGTTTATTGCAGCACCAAGATGCCCCACTACTAATGAATGGATCAAGAAAATGTGGTACTTGTACACAATGGAGTTTTACTCAGCCATGAAGAAGAATGAAATCTTATCATTTGCAGGTAAATGGATGGAACTGGAGAACGTCACCCTGAACGAGGTTAGCCAGACTCAGAAGACCAAAAATCATATGTTCTCCCTCATATGCGGACTTTAGATCTAGGGCAAATGGGCAAATGCAGCAATGTGGTTGGACTTGGATCACATGACAAGGGGAAAGCACATACAGGAGATATAGGAATAAGTAGAAAACCCAAAACATGAAAGCGTTTGATGTCTCCACTCCAGAGGAACTAATACAGAAACCTTAAAGCAACAGAAGTTAACATGAGAAAGGGATCAGGAACCAATATAAAGATCAGTTAGAGTTGAATCAACATGGGTTGTAGCACATATGTACACAAAACAATGCTAGGAATCTTTCTGTATAGCTATCCTTAACTCAACTAGCAAAAACACTTCATCTTCTTTATTATGCTTATGTCTTTTCTTCAATAAAATTAGTGTTAAGGGCAGAACAGGATCTGCCTGGAAGTGAGGGGGAGGGGGAGAGAGGGTGGGAGAGAGGGGCAGGGGGGAGAAATGACTGAAACAATGTATGCACATGTGAATAAATGAATAATTTTAGAAAGTACCATACTACAGGGAAAAAAATCAAAATTTAACATCAATAAAACTTTAACATAAGTATCCTTAAATTTAACATAAATAAATATCCTTACAAAGTAGTTGCTGACAGTTATTGCTTTTCAAAGTTATAGCACACTAATCAATTTTAAAAATTAATTCCTCAGAATAGTCCCTCTTCCAAATCTTGTTCTTTACAAGAAGCCATGACTAAAATAGATTGAATAACTTTTTCTATTATTTCTCATCTCTACCTTCATAATCATAGAATTCAATAATTGAAACAGGTAACAAGAAATTACAGAAAAAGAAAATGGGAATTTGGGACTCTGCATGATGTACTTGAAAAGCTGTTTTATATGTCAAAGACTATATTATTGTAATTGTTTTCCCTTTGAAATTTATTTCTATTCATTTTCAGAAGAATGATGATAAAGAAAGAAGCCTAAAAAACAACTTCACTGAAGTTTAAAATCTAAGTATTAGCTAGTTTCTTCACTCTGTATCCTGAAATTACAGTGTGAACCATTTTCTTCTCATTCGTTAAAGAGGCTTTTCATCTTCCTTATTCTTCTTTGGTATGAAAGACTGATCTATGTAGGCAAATGTTTACATTAGCATAATATGTATGTGAAACACCATAATATTCATTGGAAACTTATAGCAAACATTGAGTCCCTTTAATTGTTCTTCATTAATTATAATGCAATCACTATACAAAGTAAATTAATAATACTACTATATGTGGAACAGTTTTTAGAAAGATGAACAATTAAGTAAATATTAATACCATGAATATTCTAATTATTGACTCTAATTGTCAATCATGCCCAATTTTTCACTGGCTTTTGATTTTTGAAAATCGCTTTTAGAATTTGGTCTATAAGAAAGAAAATATTCTTTCTAATCACCAAAGCCTCAAGTTGAATCTTGATTCCATCATTGCCCGGCTCAAAATCTCTTCACCATTTTGAACATAAGTTTACACACTTTCTGAAATAACAAAATAATAATAATAATAATATCTTCTTTCTATTATATTTTAAAGATTCAGTAAATTTGTGTGCACATTACCCTTACCACAACGCATTCAAAATACTAGATGATTTTGTCATACTATGGTTTCATTCTCAAATTGAAAAAAGTATACGTTACTCAGTTGTCAACAAGTTAGGCAAAAGTAGCCCTTATCAAGCTTGATAATGGAAAAAGAATCTGACTATCTATTCAAATTTAAGTTTATCTGCATTTACATATATACCATATTATAAATATATACTATACTTAAAAGTAATATTCATATACAAACACCCAAAATATATTTTGTTGTTATAGTAACGTTACCTATACTATAGTATGTGTGTATGCATGAAGTTTAAGGGGGTAAACTATTCATAGGGCCCCGGGTGATAATTTTATAGATAGAGAGACTCTAGTAATTTCTAACTGTGAAAATATACTTTTTAAAATTGTGCGTTATCACATTGTTATGACAGTGAAATTCAGGGAGTTTTTTCTTCTTTCTTCTGAGCCTTGCAAGACCGTATTATCATCTTAACATGTAGCGTAATCCTAACTAACTTTTATCATGTACCACAGAATACTTCCCCTCTTTTTCAATACTATAGCTAAACAGCCTTCACTGTGCTGGCAAAGTACTAAATTGAGTTTGAACTTTTGTCATTGTGTGGCTACTATAAGGTCATTGGGTATCACATCTGTGTAACCAAAAAGAACCATCTCATCTCCAAAGATATCTAATCTATTGAGTTAAAAAAGATTCGTAAGTGCACTTACTAGATGAATATTTATTCTCTGTTCTGAAACTACTAAATAAAAAGACAATGTAATCACTACACATGAAACTCCAATTATAAATTTACATTTCAGTAAGGACAGTCTGTCTATCCCAATGGCTATTAAAAACAAAATCATATTATAGCTCCTTTCACAAAGCTGCCCCATAAAATGTTATTGGGTATGTAAAGAAAATATATTACTCTTTTTGGTTTTGTTTGTATGGAAAATTTTTCCTCTTACTGGCAGCAATTCTTTTAAGATTTTGTTCCAAAAATTACCTCTAAGGACTTATCCAGATTGCACTGGAGGCGATTAAGTTTCTGGGAATATAAACATCTTTTGAAATATTGCAAAACAAATAAAACTCTAAACATCTATAAAGCACCACAGTTAAGAAATATACTGACTTATGGCCTATTGGATTGGAAAAATAGATTTTATACCATGCCTCAAAGATTAAATAGTTAAATCTCATTGAATTATGTATATCACTTCAGTGAGATCCAAGTTTAAGTATCCCTGGATAACACCAGCATTGCCATTCAATTCTTAATAGCATATAGACCTTATTTTCAGAACAGTTAATTCTAGAAAACACAAAGTATTTTAACATATATACTACATGAAAGCTAAATTAATTGATAATATAAATGTCAGGAATACTGAATCAATAATGGCTTTAGATGACCAGGATCTAGTATTGATATATTAAATGGTATAATACATATTTAAATCAGTCTGAATAGCCAGGTGAGCCATTGACAATCTCAAAAACCCGGTCAAATTTTGATCATTCTCCAACACTGTTTTTATTTTATGAAGGTTCTTACATGTCTCTTTCATTTTATTTTTGGCAGTTATTAATACTATGTACAACTTTGAGATATACATAGTATACTGTTTATGAATTTTTAAATGCAATTTTTATGAAAAGAACTGACAGAGAAATTGCTTGTTTTATCCTGTCAAAGGGCATCTTCCTGCATTGAAATGACAGCATTGCTATCCACAATGAACACTTTATTCTTCCAGAGTATGCTACTAATTAGCAGTAGAGATGGGTTTTGTTCCTAAACTTCAAGTCCCTTTAATAATTTTCACTGGCTGTTTATAGCATCATCTTTGCCAAACTTTAATGTAACATTTCCACCCGCAACAGCCAACCTATCCAATTCTAAATTGCAGTGATTGGATCCCTGTTTAAAATCAAAGGACCGTTACACATGCTAACAGATTTATTATATTTTTCTGTTTTCAGAATTTTAGTTCTCAGAATCTAAAACTATGATAGATAGTTCATAAAAGCTTCTGAGGACTACATGTTCAACCAATAAAATCAATTAGCTATCAATATTAGCAATAGCCATAGGAGGAGGTGTATCAGCCATGTGGAGTAAAGCAGCCTGTAGGAAGTGAAAGTAAATAGAATAAGGTCCTTTTCTTAAGCAATGTGCATATTCATTCTACACTAGGCTTGAGGGGCAATGTCTTAGTGACCACTAGGAATTCACTTTGTCAACAAAACAAAGGAAATCTGTTTGTCTCCCTATGTATGGATTATAAAGCAGGAGAAGAAAATGTAGTCTTCAGGACAATCCCAAAAATGCTTTTGTGTTGTGTGTGGATATATATCAGTCTGTGTGCATATTCAGTGCTTTGGTGCATTTATACAATATCTGAAGGTAGTGCTCTTTTTCCTACATTTCTTTGTATGGCCGTTACCACTTGCTATTGATAACTATTGTATTCTCAAAAGAAAAGCTTTTGAAGAAAAATATGGTATAAAATTAGAAGTTAGCTTTCTGCACACATTTCTACAAACTCAATCGTATTCAGATGAATTTTAAAAGTTAGTACTGTTATACTTTAATGTAAAGCTTGGTTTTAGAGTCTAGAAATTGAATATTCATATATATATATATATGTATTTCAGATAATCATTGGAATAATAATAGTGTCCTGTAGTAATTCTTCCTCTTTATACTTGATTTTTTTCCATATATTTTTAAGTTAAAAAAAATTCAGTTATTTCTGGTTTGGCTTCCACTTTTAAAAAACACACATAAGGCCGGGATTGCAGCTCAGTAATAGAGAACATTCCTAGCTTGTGCTAAACCCCGCATAGCATTCAACCCCAGAACTTAAAAGTTAAAAATCATTGTGCTATTTAAAGGGACAAAAAAGGCAAAAACAACAAAAAAGAAAAATAATTGTACTAATAAATTAGTTATTATGGATTGTGCATAAAAATATAGGAAGAATATTCAGATTGGACATGGTTGTTCACACCCAGAATTCAAGCTAGTCAACAGGCAGAGATCCAAAGGATTATGGTTTATGGCCAGCCTAAGCAAAAAGTTCTCAAGATCCCATCTCCACCAATAAAAACCTGGGTATGGCAGCATGTGCCTGTCATCTCAGTTATGCAGAAAGCAAAAATAGAAGGATCACAGATCAGCCAGGCCTGGACATAGCATGAGACCCTATTCAAAAAATAGTGACAGCAAAAAGGGCTGGAGTCATAGCTCAAGTAGTACAGCACTTGCTTAGCGAGTACAAGACCCTGAGTTCAAACCCCACTACCATAAAAACAAGAAAAATATTTATTTGGACAAACAAATTAATGCAATAGAAGCAGAAAAATCATAAAGTTTAGTACTTCCTTCATTCAACAAACATTAGTTAGGCACTTACTATGTGCTTAGCATTATATTGGGATCTTACAAGTCAAAGATGAAAATGACATTCCCCAATTATTAGCAGCTTATGATTCAGAAGGAATGGCATTTAGAAACAAAAGCAAGCTTTTGCTAATAGAGTTAGTTAGATGTGATAGCTATAAAAACATGTAGATGTGTCAACATTTTAAGTATTTGACATAATTTTGAAACTAACAAATTGGTTTGAGAAATTAATTTTAGAGTCTACTGAACCATTTGAAAAAAATTTCAAAATATTTTGCATTAGATTAAAGTTGCAAAAATATGATCTTGAAGATCATTTCTAATCACAGAAATGATTTACAGAGTTATAACGTTAATATCCAATGGATATTTTATTCTTTTATTCATGTTGTAGGCAAATTTTACTTTTTCATTTCAAAGTAATTTTATTAATTTATAAATATTAGAAGAGTTGAGGACAGAGTAAAACCTGGAGTGAAACAGAGAATTTATGTGCAGTTAATGAAAGAACACAATAAGATTGCAAAAGAAGAAACTTCCCAGAATTATTCAGCAATGTATTATTTGGATAAAGTTATTGAATAGAAGAGAAGAATGACCCTTTATTCAAAAATAAGCCATTTAAATACTTCCTCAGTAATTGAAGAGAAATAAGGATTCCTACATATAAGGAAAATAGAAACTGGAAAGAGTACGCTAAAGAACTGTCAAGCTAGGAAAACTCTAGAAGCATTGTTGATGTACATAGAAGACCAAAGAAATTATCACTATCACCTTCTATCTCTCTAAAAGTCAATTTGCTAGCAGCCATGTGCCTAGTTGTTATATGCCAGGACCTGCTTACCAAGTAAGAGTATTGCTCATGTGAATAACGAATTTATTCACTATGCATTTTATTTAAGAAAATAGAGAATCAGAAAATATGCCTAAACTAGACACTATCACTGCAATTCAAATCCCAAGTGAACCTAACTTGGAAACTTAACCTATAAATGTGTTATTTATACCCCAAACGAAAGTGTAGAGTTTTACTCCATTGAGAAGTGTCTATCAGAACTATTTATTCTGAACAAAATGTTGAGGCATATGATCAGATCAGAGTTTAAATTATGTGGAAACTCCTTCTCATACTTTTTGCAATTATATTTTCAAAATAACAAATATCACTCTTCCATGGGCACAAAGATACTGAAGTATTAACCACATGTGGGAAATGATTAAAGATACTTTTCCCTTCTCTTCCCTTGCCCCTGTCCCCTTCCCTCTCCTCCCCTCTCCTCCATTCTCCTTCCCTTTTGCTTTCCTTCCCTTTTGCTTTCCTTCCCTTTTGCTTTCCTTTCCTTTTGCTTTCCCTTTCTCCTTTCTTTTGGTCTTAGCAGGGTGAAGACTTAAGTATGTTTTGTTGATAAAGGGACACAAAGATACCAGGTATTAATGGTTGAATAATACTGTGAGAATGTTAAACAGTAGAGAGAGTTCTGGGATAAATGGTCAGATTGTCAGAAATTAAGTAGGAATTAAGTCAAACCAAGTGGCTTGAGGTGAGAATCTAAATGTTCTCTTGTCTGAATATCCCAGGAGAACATGGCTTTCACTCCCCACTTTCTGTTTAAATTTCTTTGTAGATGTCAACACTATCTATACATGGCAGAACTCCTTGACATCAACTTTAGGTAGCAGTTTACACTACTAACTCTCTGTTCTTTCTAGATAAAATCTCTGGGAAGCTATATAGGTCCCTCCCGATTTTCTCTCCATCATTCGAACCATCCTCTTACTCCATTTCCCAAACTATTCAAGTTCCTTTGACTTGAGTCACCTTTCCTGCCCAGATACTAAACACTTCTAATGAATGATGAAATTCTCAAGAGTTTTTACTTAAGTTCCGATCATTGTAACAAGACAAACTGCCAGTTCTAAAATACTGCACTTTTCTATGAAGTAAATCATCATAGATGACACACAAAAAGAATGAAGCAAAATTCAAAATAAATGTACAGAAAATATTTTGAGGTTGAATTTCAGAAGATTTTTGGCTACAACCATTTCATGACAATCTCTCATAACAATTGAACATCAAATATAAAAGTTAAGACAAGAATTCAATTTTTAACATTATAAAAGATATATTGGTTAAACTATGTGTGATACTGATAACTAGAATGTAAGTGATAACCAAACATAAAGCATATGTAACATACATAATTCATTAATTATATATCACAGACTTAGCTTTCAGATGTTATCACCTCAGACTGGTGAAACCAGATGGCACTGACAAAAGTGTTTGGGAAGGAATCCACTTGTAAGGTCAAACATCAAGAAAAGATTTTAGGATAAGCTTTTAAAAAATAATTGATCAGCAATTTGTAAGAGAATAATCATATTAAGTTATTCTGCCCTTTCCCTTTTTCAAATTGGAATAACTACTATAAAAATTAATTTGAGAATATCTTTCCTCATATTGGACAATGAATCTAACTACAACAATTTCTTATGTCATAATTAATCAAATAAGGAAAATATATGACCCTGAATATACTCTACCCTTATATCACAATTTTCTCTCTGCTTTCTTACTTCTGCTTTCAGTTACTGAACTTACGATTACAGTGGCTGAAATATGACAAATGTGTATGGAAATATACTTTGTAAAAGGGTACACTTGATCTAACATAGATTTGTAATAGATGCTAATTTTGCATGTTTTTAATTTGGAAGAATATAACACAAAGTAAAACATAAGCAGACAAAAAAAGTCACACCCTCATGACATAGAAAAGCCTAGAACTACAGAAAATTCTTAACTGAAGAAGTACTTTTAAATGAAATTAAGGGCTGATGGAGTGGCTCAAGTGGTAGAGTGCCTGCCTAGCGACTGTGAGGCCCTGAGTTCAAACCCCAGTACCACCAAAGGAAAAGAAAGCAGAAAAGAAAAAATAAAAAAGTAAATGAAATTAACAATTACAGAATCAAAATAAATTATAGCGAGAGATTTAATGGGGATTTTATAAATACTATTTATTTTATTATAATTATAGCCTAATTCAACAGACTGTCAAGTGAATAGCTATATGTCAACCTAAGTGTTAAATATGAATATAAAATAACAAAAAAAAGTATTTACAGGCTACAAAACAGGTTGCCTGCAGTGTCAACTCAAGCTCATGTATAATTTTGCTTATGGAATACCAAGGAATAATTTTTTGGGATTAAAAATCAAACATGGTAAAGGAAGATTATTCTAGAATATTAACTTATATTTCAATGACCAAATAATTATATTCTAAATTACCTTATATAAGAAAAATAGTTTAAGGAGTTCAGTGTGGCACAATCTCACTGCATTTAGAATAGTTAAAACATCCATATTTATCTATGAAATTGGAAATTTGTTACTACAATTTTAGAATTCTACTTTCTTAAGAAGAAAATTTTATTTGGAAACTCTAGCTACACATCACCACTCAGTCGACTTGGGATTCTTTAAGTCTCAGAGAAACAACTCTGAATCTTTCCAATATCTTTCTCCCTTTACATTTTCCTACATTTATTATTCAGCCTGTGTTGTATAATGCATAGCATGCATCAATAAATTTAAAATTTAAATTAAACTATTCAATCCATAGAAATACTTTTGTTTGATTGCTCTTTATAAAATTCAAGATGTCATCATCATGTTTTTCAATGGAGGAGATCAATAAAAAAATCCATTACTCCCATCTATGGCCTTACAAAAAATATTCCAAATATGTGATAACATAATGCCAAGCAATGAATCATAGGATTCTAAATCTATATGCTGAAATCCATTCAGTGTTTTTTTTTCATTCTGCAGTCCTATTGAAAGCTTTTAATACAACTTCATTCATCAAATAGAACCTCAAAAAATAATGTTGATGGATATAAAAACACAGCTTACATTTCATAGCACAATATTCTCACAAATAAGATTCAGTCAATCAAAATCTTGATAAAGTTTATCTGTGAGTACAACAAATTCTTTATAATACAATAGTCTATGTAAAAATAATTCATAGCATACAAATATTTGTTGAATGAAGAAACCTATTCTATACATTATTTCTAAATTAACTACCTTAAAAATTATATTGCAGGGATTTTAGGCAGATTACTAATTTGCAATGATTTTTAAATAACAAAACACATGTTTATGTTCATTCAGGTGAGGGTAAATACATACAAAACATTTTTTGAAAAAATTATATTTTATCATACAATAGTCAATATGTTGTTTTGTATAGGTGTCTAGGGTTGAGATGAAATCTGCCTTGGAGATAAAATAAACAAACTTGTTTAAAATTATAATTTGATTTCATATATTTTTATTTTAAGTTTATGTTATATCAGATTCATGGTCCCATCACTATTATGTTTTAATGAGCTTGCCACAGTAGAAAAATGCAGAAATGGTAACATGAATTTTAAATTATAAAATAGCTGCTAATTCAACTTTGTTATGTTATATATATAAATTAAATTTATTTACCCATGAACACTGCTTACAGAATGAGTATCAATGATGTACTTTTGAGGTAACAAACATTAAACACATATCTTGCAAATATGATCAGAACAATTTGTGCCTTCACAGAGTTCCATTCTTCTACCTCAGTGTCTGAGATGGTCTCCAGAATAATGCCCTTATATATTGATGAAATTGAAAACAAATAAGGAAAATCTCTCATTAATTCACATGTCTCCAAATTTTTGGAAAGCAAATGCTTAGTGAGGATAGCTTCTACTCATGGTTATATCTCCCTTGAGAGAGCACTATATTGGACTTTGATTACACACAAAAAGAAGAAAACTTTCTATGACTGAAGGATTGCGTTGTTCCTTCCCCAACAATCAGTGTCCACAGAAGTAATGTTACCCTCCACTGATTAAAAATATCCAATAATTCTAAAAGTTAAAATTGGCTACCAGCAGAGTAAACCATAAAATTATCATTGTAATTTTAGAAATGAGCAGTGGGTGAATTAATGTATTTTTAAAATATTCATGATGCTGTCATAGGCTACATTGCTTAGACTAGCAATAAGATTGGAGAAAAGATGACAGGGACCAAGGAACCTGACAGGGTTTGATTATGACAATAAGAAGGCTTATATACACAGAAAATATTCAAGGCTACAGAAGGGCAGCTGGCATCATATGACCAAAATAGATGATCATGAGTTAAGTGAATGATGAGTAACTTTGTAAGCTAAGAGCTTATTAGTGCAACAGTCTTTATCTTTTACTTGTGAGGCTTTAAAAGAAATATTTTTTCTGTTTGTTTAACATGATTTTCTTTTGAATGTGACTTTATTCTCCACAAATATAATTTACTATTTTATGCCAATATTCTCCATTCTTGGTTAATTTTATATTACAGGAAATATTAAATATGTTATTAGCAGTCAAATATTAAATGCCATTCTGCTTGTAATTAAGGTCTACTCAGATTTTTTTCTATTACAAATAACTCAGAGACAGGATAAAATTTAACTAAAAGAGAACTTCTAATTTCAACAAAAGTAAATATTCATTCAAATTTTTTCCATATGATTATATATATATATATATATGACAGCTTCTTGAGATAAAACTGAACTTTTAAAAATGTTAATATCTCATTGTTTCCAGAGTCCCTATAAGGTCTCCAGGTCCACTCTCGAGTACGGAGTTTTTTGTTTTTTGAGTTTTTTTTAGTGCACTGGGATTTGAACTCATGGCTTCGAGATTAAAAAGCAGGCACTCTATACCTTGAGCTACACCTCCAGCTCCCATGTACAGAGTTTTAGTAGATGAACTCAGGGGATTCAGAACATAAGTATATGCACAGCAAAGTTTTACTGCATGCTAATATTTCAAGTACATATATCCTAATCACACAGGAAAAAGACACAGGTAAAGTTTGGCAAAATCTATGTGAAGGTTTCCTTATGATCCCTCCCACCTAAAGGGAAGTCACATGGAGCATACTTTTATCCCAGTGACAGAAATTCAGCAATATTTGTGCTTCGTTTGTACATGTAAGCTCCTTAGAGATTCAGCTCTAAAGGATTTTATTTGGACCTAGTCATATAAAAGGCTTTTGTGAAGGACCTACTAAAAATTCCAGATTCCCAGAAGGAAAGCAGGTCCCTAGCACAAAACCATTAACCATATCGTTTTCACAAACTATAGAGGCACAGTGAATTACATTTATCAAATAAGGGTTTGCTGAAAACACTGACAGCCTAGTTCCCAAATGCCAACCAAATCCTACCACAAAATAGGACCCTCATCAGAATAGCAGACTTAAGCTTTTTATATTAAATCTTTTTCTGCACATCCACAGATTTTGGATTAAATATGTGAATGGAGAGACATTTAGTTGTTTCAGTTTATATGCTTTCACACTAGTTGAATTCACTGAAATATAGGAGCCCTTCTCTATTTGTTTCATAGGAATATGTGAAAAGTACCATGAATTGGGTGGCTTAAAGCAATAACTTATTCTTTCACAATTCTAAAAAAAAAGAAGTGTGAAATCAAGGTTTCCTTAGTGGCGTGATCTCTCTAGAGGTTCCAGAAGATAATCTTTTCAATATCTTTCTCTTAGCTTCTGGTATTGCTGACAATCATTGTATTCTTTGGCTTGTAGAGGCATCATTCCAGTCTCTCTGTCCTCACATAGCCTTCTGCATAACATGTGTCTGTGTGGACTCTGTGTTCTGCTGTCTCTTCTTCTCTTATAAAAGCATGAGGCATATTGGAATAGGGTACATCCTATCCCCAAGCAGCAACACTAAACCAAGCAATACAAAACAAAATAATCAAAGACTAAGGGTGAAACAAGCTTGAAGAGATTTAAAAAAGGGTAAGAATGAGAAAGAAGGATACTTTGGCAATAAAATAAATGCGACAACTGGAGAGGCAGTTACATGAATATCTTTGGATAAGTAGCCAGGGCATTGTTTATTTATTTATTTATTTTACAGTACTAGGGATTAAACTCAGGGCTTGTTAGGCAAGCCATGGACCCAGTCCCAAGAGTTGACATTTAGATTGACTCACTAAGCCAAATGTGCCAAAGGGAAGAGAAACATAATCTCTGTGTGTGTGTGTGTGTGTGTGTGTGTGTGTGTGTGCTTCATTTTATTTGTTGAATTTTAATTACATATATCTATAATTTCCACAACAGATTACCATCATATATCCCATTAAAGATAGCTACAGTGCACGATTTGATTTTCTATTTCCTTATGCTTAAGATATTTAAATATCTTGCTGCCCAAACATAGTTCTAGATTCCTTCTATTGTTTACCAACTGGGTAGGTAAACAAGTCATAGAGTTGTCAAAATGACAACAATTACATTGTGTCTATATACCAGAAATCAGTATTCAGCTCTACAAAAGATTTCAAACTTTCTTCTATTCATATAATAAAAAGGAAAGGTGAGATTGCTGCTTTACGCTTGTATTCTATCGTAAAAGACAAAGAGAAGACGACCAGGGGGAGGAAGAACTAAATATGACAGAGACCCAGGGACCATATTGCAGGGGTAGATGGGGCAGTTTCGCTGTTGACAGCTGTTGTTCTGTTTAGTTGCCTATCTTTCCAGCTAATCTGTAAATTTTCCTGCAAGCAGAAACTTGCTGGAATGCAATAGACACTAGTGAATATGTTTTCATAGAGTAAATGCAGGATAAGAAAGAATAGATAAGGAATATTGGCAATTGTCTTAAAAAAAACTCATGAAAGGAGAAAATATTAAAATCTTCTGTTTTTTTTTAATTCAGCAAATTGACAGTTTTTATTATTGAGTATTGGTAATTAGGTACACATGGCAAGGTAATATAAAATATTTAATCCCACTATAAAAAATTTTGAAAATAGTATGAGAATATTTATCTTAAATCAGAAAAGTTAAGAAAAAATTTGCAATGAAAAGTAGTTAGTGAACAGATTTTGTGTCTGTCCAGGAGAATCTATATTTCTATAAATTACATTGTACTTTGTAGTTTGCTTAGCTCAGATGTATTTCTGTGGCTTCAGATTCTGAGAAATGACTTTTCCTTTTAGTGACCGAGTATCTTTTAGTATCCCTTCTACCAAATCCCATTTTATCTCTCCTTTATTTACTCTTTATCACAATAACATCAGCTCTCAGTCATGGATAAGTGTATTTTTCAAACTCACTGTTGGCTGAATCCACTGTTTTCCCTTTCTACCTAGGTGTCAGGAGTTGAAGAATGGTAGCAGGTTTTCCCCTTAATTTTCCAGTGCTTCTTTCTACACTGTCGAATCATATTATAAGGGAGCAGCAGAGGGGATGCAGGATGTGTAGGGAGGTAAATCATTAACTGAAATTCTTCCTCTCCTGCCAGTCTCCAGCAGCACTGTAGCAAATAGTTGTCTTCTTACATAACAATTTATAGTGGCCTCTTTCTATATTTGTGGGGAAAATCTTTAATTATATAGGAAATATAAATTTTAGCAGGATTTTTAAGTATTTCAAAATATTTCAGTAAAGTGGTTGTGTTTTTAAGTGATAATTCAAAATATTAGCAATTCTATTTCTCAGTTTAGAGACTTTAAATTGGCCAGACTATTTTAAGAATGGGTGCTTGGAACAATAACAAGAAGTCTGATATGTATGTAAAATTCATATCTGTATATTTTTATTAAATACTTCTCTAATGTAATTCTTTAGACTTTGTTCAAAATTAGTATGATAGAATATATATATAAGCAAGTATCTATTGCTTTTGAAATAAAATAAAATGTCCTTGTGATACCTAGCAAATTTTCTGTGTGTATTTTTTGAAGCCGATTGATATTACTTTTGGTATAATACCTAGATATTTCAATTTATTCATGGCGGAAATATTTTTAAAACTATGAGTGTTGTAATTTTTGTAAAACATGTTTTCCTAAGAAATACTTTCAGTTTCCCTCCAATGTAATTAGAGCTTGCCAAAGTGTACTATGAAATCTTTAATTGTTTTTGTACTAAGGGGAAAACTGAAAATATGTTTATATGCATATATAAACATAATTTCATTTAAATGTAGCTTTAAATTGAAATTTTATTAAGGAAAATGATCTGTGGCTGTGGAAGATATGATATTTTGCACAAAAGGCTATTTACATGAATTAAGAGGTACATTAAGTTTTAAATATTTTCAAGTTCTGTATTTCTATTATTTGACCTGTAAATTAGAATTAAAAGGAAACTAGCAAAATGACGATATTTTTGACCCATAGAGGACATCACAAAATACTGATTATCATACCATCAAATTTTTATTTTCCATTGATATCCAGAAGTAATTTATATTGTCCATCTCAGATTTTTCACAAATATTTTTGACAAGGGTTGTAGACACTAGTACAAAGCTTTGCAACTGACTTGAAGGTGCCTGCCCTTCCCCCACCTTATATGGAGGAAAAGTTGAACATCCAAAGATTCTTACACATTTTAAGCATATTAATTTCTATCAAAGGAGAAACCTATGTCCTCTCTCTAGATTTCTATTTATTATCCTAAACTAATAATTCAATTTTAAGGATTTGGGTATATACAATTTTAGTGTTTAAGAAAATTTATATTGAAGTAGGATTTTCATTGTAATAAATAATGTTATTTCAGTAATTATCTAACTTTGAGCTAAAACAAGGCATCAGCATTTTCTTCCTTCCAAAATTCATGTGCCCTGTGTATTTGCAGGTTCCTCATTTTCAGGTTCTACCTATATAGGATTGAAAATATGCAAAACAAATTGTGTGGATACTGAACATGCAGAGAATTTTCCTCTCATTATTCCCTTTTCAACATAATGTAATGAGAATTTACATAGTGTTTACATTGATTTAGGTATTATAAGTGATTTAGAAATGATCTACAGTGTATGGGAGAATTACAGAGGTTATATGTTAAAAATTAAGCCATTTTATCTAAGCACTTGAATATGTGCAGATTTTGGTATCTTTGGTGTTCCCTGGATCTTAAAGGATCACTGGATAGAAAAGCAATTAAATATTAAGCCAAATTTTCATTATTGAACTGAAGAACTATTATCGTATTTACTATAGTTCTTCCTCTGCTCTTTTGATTAAAACTCATCAACCATCACTACTTTTTGTATTAAATTTCCCTTCCTCTGCATATATACAGATATATACTAATGAAAGTAAACAATTGAAAATAGTAAGAGTTAAGATGTTTTCATAAAATTAGAAAAAAAAACCTCTTACTAATCAGAGTATTTTGATAAAACCTTGCATAGAAGAATTCTGTTTGACTTAATGATATAGAAAATGTAGATTGGATAAATATATTAAAGCAAAATAAGGTAGGGAATTTAAATGGAAAATTTAAAAGAAAAATTAAGACTTTCTGATGGTGATGAAAGTTAAAATCAATTTACTTAACATATTAATCACAATACTCCATCTCTTTTTATGTGAGTCTAACCTTATTGCTGAGTTCTTGGGAAATATGCATGAATAGCACTTTAATTTTACACTCAAAAATTTCATAAAATTTTTTACTTCTTTAGAATTTGACTTCTTTAAGGAAAAGTCTGTTACATCAACATTTCATCTATAATAGTTTTCATGCCATATTGTTAAAATAAAAGAACAGCATAAATTGTTACATAATCCTGGCATTTTGTCAATTGGTTTTCTAAAAGCAGATTCTGAGTCAAGGACCAGGTGTTGGTAATTTATCAGGGAACTGACCCCAAAAGTCACAAGTGAGGAGGTAGGAAAAGGTGACAGGGAAGAGAAAAAGACCAACAAAGGGAACATGGTTCCTGCTGTGGGTCACTAGGGTCAGTACCCCTGGGGGACATCTGAGGTAGAGTCTAAAGCTGCATTCTTTGCAGTCTGGTTCTGGCTTTTGGCAATGCCCTTAGATTTGGCTGAACAAGTTTTCATGACAAAATTATTTTATGTTGCATTTGCATCTTAGATATGCTTTTTGTTTTCTTTTTTTTGTGGTGTTTGTGATATTGGGGTTGGAACTCAGGGCATTGTGCTGAGTCAATGTCACTTGACACCTCCAGCCTCCCCGAATATGATTTTTATGATTAAGGTTAGTTGTTCATATATTTTTACACATATTAGATTTCATTCACAATATCTGTTTGAATTGGCCAGGTAAATGCCCAAATTAATAATTTATAAGCTATAAAATATGACAGAAATTTCTAAAACAAGGAAATGTCCCGTGTTCAACTTCGAAAATACTACATCTAAAAACAGTACTAGGAGCAGTCATACACCTGTTATTTTCATTCGCTGATGGCTATAGTTTGTCTTCTTGGCAAACTCAGAAAATTAGCACTAGTAAAAGATCATCTATTTTAAGTTTTATAATTTTAATTTACCCCACTACCCCAAGAAGAAGTAGAAAGTGTATTTTTAACTGAGGATCTAATAAAATTTCACCAATGACATTTGCTGGCGATATATCTTTCATCTATCATGGCTTTTTTATGTTGCTGTTGTTTACCATACTGGGGTATGAACTCAGGGCTCGGGAGGTGCTCTACTGCTTGAGCCAAGGCCTCCAGCCCTGTTTTGGTTTTTATCACATCAGTACTGAAGGGTCCAAGTAAGTCATCTTGTAGAATGTGTAAAACTTTTGTAAGGTCATAATAAGGTTGTTGATTCATAGAATGATTCAAATTAGATACTTGAGCATTGACGATTTCTAAATTTTATTTTATTTGCCTAGGATGTTTATTTATCCAGGAGCTTTTAGTCTCAGCAAAACATTCATTATCATCTACAACTTCTCACAACTTTGCTTTCTATATTTGTGTGAGTTCTATAAGAACAAGGAATTTATGCCTCATTTTAAGTAACATCATCATAACTAGCTAAATTGACACTTGGTTCAGACCCTTTATCCATGTTTGAGAATCACTATAGTTGAGGATAAAAATTTAACATGGAAGAGCCAGATGCCTACATTTAGGAAGATCACTGTGTTAGTTGTGTAGAAGCAGGGGGACGATTAGGTAGGAGGCTATGATGGTGGTTCCATCTGGAGAGGATGAAGGACTGAACTATGATAGAGATAATACAAGAAAGGTAGAAACATTTTGGCTAACTGATAGTATTCAGCGTAAGTTAGTCCTATGGAGAGAAAGCAAATTATCAGACAGGTTAATTTTTAAGTGTCTATGTTAGATACTAGGTGAGGTCACTTGAGATTTATAACAAATAAAAAGAGGAAAAGGAAAGGTTTGGGTGGGTAGAAGGAAGATAATTGTGATAAACATGGGGTGATAGTCAAGGAAACCATGAGGTAGTTGCCATCACCCAGGTAGGGTCCATAGAGGGGCAAAAGCAATGCCTGCTTTCTCATATGTGACAGGAGGTAAAAGTACGTGCTTTCAGGTATCATCTGTGCCAGTGATGTTCATGTGAGCAACTCATGGCCAATCTTGTTTCATTCATGTCTTTGCCTCCCTTTGTTTCTCCCCTGCCAATTATTTGGTGCATTTTTATGACATGTTATTTCATCAGTAAAAGTTTCAGTATATTATCTCTAAAGGATAATGATTTTTCTTTAAAACAGAGTCACAGTATCTTTTTATTTTCACAGTATAGGGATTGAACTCAGGGCCTACACCTTGAGCCATTCCTCTGGCCCCTTTTGTGAGGGGCTTTTTTAAGATGGGATCTCACAAACTATTTGCCTGAGGCCAGTCTAAAACTTAAATTCCTCCTGATCTCTGCCTCCCGAGTAGCCAGGATTACAGGCATGAGCCACCAGCAACTAGCCAAAATCACAGTATCATTGTCACATTTTTTTTGACAAGCTGATAATAGCCAGGTGCTGGCTATTCGTGCCTGCAACCTAGCCACTCTGGAGGCTGTGATGGGGAGGATCTTGGATCAAGGCCAACCTGGGCAAATAGTTTAAGAAATCCTCTTCAAAAATAACCAGAGCAAAATGGGCTGGAGATGTGGCTCAAACCATTCATCAGCTGTTTTACAAGTATGAAGCCCTGAGTTCAAACCCCAGTCCCACCAAAAGTGAATAAAAATAAATAAAAGTAATAGCCTGGCAAATCCTAGCATTTGGAAAGTTGGGGCAGGAGGATCTTGAATTCAAGGTCACTCTGGACATAATAGTGAGTTCCAACCCAGCCTGGGTTATAGGTGAGACTAAAAGAAACAAAACCAAGGCAAACAATAACAACAAACCCAATAATTTTCTAATATCAACTATCCATTTGTTCACATTTTCCCTACTGTCTTATGTTTGGTTTTCAAAAATTATTTATTTGAATTAAAACTAAATGATGTCTGTACTTTGCTGCCAGTAAGTCTCTTTCTCATTTGAAATCTCTGAAGTCCATTCTCATGTTTTTTCCCTGTTTTTTTGTTTTGTTTTGTTTTTGTTTTTGCACCCAGGTCCTATACCTTGAGCCACTCCACCAGCCTGTTTTCTTTTGTTTTATTTTTAATTTTCTATTTTCATTTTTAGATTTACTTACATGTGTATACATTATTTGGGCCAATCCAGTCTTCCCACCCCTTGCCTCCGGGCAGAAGCTGTTCTGGCCACTTCCACTCTGATTTTGTTGAGGGCAAAGCCTAAAAGATAATAAGAAAAACATGCCATTTTTGCTAGTTTGAGATAAAGATAGCTATGCAGAGAGATTCCTAGCGTTGCTTCCATTTACGTGTGCATTGCAACCCACATTGGTTCATCTCTACCAGACCACTTCACTACTTCCTGGTCCCCTTCCCATAGTGGCCTCGGCCAGTTTAAGGTTACTATATTCACTCCTCTGCAGTGAGCACATCAACCACATTCAAGTTTTAGGTTTCCTTCCCTTTCCCTATCCCTCCTGTGCATGTTCTCCCCTTAACGTGTGACCCATGTCCAATAACATTACCACATTTGTCATAGGTCTTAATCTCCATATAAAGGGGAATTTTGGCCTTCTGAGCCTGACTTCATTTCCCCCTAAATCATTTTTGAGGAATTTCATTTTGTTTCCTTTTGTTTTCTCCCCATTACTCAAATTGATGCTGTGCAACTATATTCTTGATTAATAGTTGTTGGTTTTAATTGCCTCATATCTTTCCCTTGATTTAATTTTTGTGTTGTGTCTGACTTGGTTGTTAACTAGGTTGATATGCTATTTCTGTCCCAGGCCTGGAAGTGCAAATTAACAATAATGAATTCACAGGTTCGTTCAATGCCAGACAAGTTGTTTACCTTTATATAGAAACACCCTCAGTGATAATGTCTTTAAACATGGGAGTTGGGGTGGGGGTAATTGTTGTTTGGCTAGAGATAGAAATTTGGCTAATTGGTAAAGGTGACACTAAAAGGATGGGTGCAAAGTGGGATGAGGGGAAGTGGTATGGGGCTGCTTGGTTTTGTGGTCCTTTAGTGTGTTTGAGTGTATTTCCACTGTTGTAGTGTGGGGGGTGCTTATGTCAGGGATTGCAGGGATCTTGAGGGTGTGTATGGTTGGTACAGTAGTCTAGTCAGTGGGTGATGAGTGTGTAGGAGGGAGAGTAGTATGGTGACAGGTTGGGGAAAGATAGGAGGAGGAGGTGAAGACAGGGAAAGAGTAGATGGAAATGGCAGAAAGAGTAGTTGGATGGGAAAACAATGGATTGTAGCACAAAAAAATGTAGGAAAGTCAAGGGGGTAAGATAGGAATAAGAAAGTAGTGGTAGTGAAGTTAATAATACAGAAAAAGAAAAATAAAACCAGGTACAGCAACAACAAAAAGTTCAGTCTGCTTGGTAAAAGTTCTGGACTTATTCATTTGGCATCCAATTCTGGTATTGGTGCTTGGTATTCTGTGCTTTGTAGGGAAAGGTCCTGCTCTTCTTATTGGACAGCGTTGGGTGGGGACGGCTGGAGGGTTTTTTTTTTTTTTCTACTTCCCTTGGTCTGATGGGCCATCTGTTGCAAGTGGAAGTCTAATCAGGTGACTGCCCTGTAATCTGTATTTGGCTCCTTCTTTTCCACAGGGTAGGTTGCAATTGGAACCTGAGGTAACTCACTGTGAGTTAGTGTAAGGTGGTTAGGTCTATAGTTTTTGTCAGGTGGCAGCTGCATTGTCCTACAGCTGCAACTCTGGCTGGTCAGCTCCTCCCCCAGCAAAGTGGGGCAATTCAGTTTTGAGTACATCCCTCAATCCCATGAGACCAGCTCAGTGATCCACCACAGCCCTGCTTTGGGAGGTTGGCTTGTTGCCCCACCCCTGCTCTCAGCCCTTGTTGATTTTCCTGCCTCCATTTACTGAGTCAGCTCCTTGCCCCAACCCCATTCTCAAGGTCAGGATCAGCATTCCACCCAACCCCATTGTCAGTGAGATTACAATTTTCTGTTTATGCTTTCCAATTTTGTTGGAAGGAGGGAATTCAATCTGTCCAGGGGCTGCACTGTATTATGTTTCTAGGGGCTGGGAAGGGGAGTCTCATATGGACCATATTGCTCACCTGTTGGGTCTGCAGCTTTACACAGGCAGCTTTGAAACCAGCTGGTGGAGAAAAATGGCAGACATTTCCTGGGGCTGAGTTCAGTGCAATGGAGTGGTAGGGAGGCTTTCCACTGGTTAGAGACCAAGGATATTGCAGAGTTCAGTTCTGGTTGTTGACGCTCTATCTTCTGCTTATTGAAAGAAAAAAGCAGAGAGAGAAATGTCCAAGGATTTTTTTCCCAGGGCAGACTTGCCCAGTTGGCTATGCCATTCTGGAATTTTCCCGATGGTAGGGCAATTAAAGGCTGTTTTAAAGGTAAGTCCTTGAATTTTATGTGCACATTATGTGTTGGTAGAAATTATTTTGACTAGAAGCAATCGGAATTACCAAAGTGTAACTCCCATACTTCAAGGTGGTTTCTGGAGTCATGGAACTCAGTAATTCTGATTCCCTATCCTAACTGCTTGGTGGTAGAACACTAGTTTAGCATATGCAAGGACCCAGATTCAATCCCCAAAACTACAAATAATATGAATAATGATAACAGTATCTATATCTGCCATACATTTATGAATCGTAGTTGCACTCAACTGTATAGACATCCATGACTTATTCAGCGTATTAGCTTGCTTTGTGTTATTAGAATACCTTACACCGGATAATTTATAAAGAACAGAAATTTATTCCTTTTACATTGTGGAGGGTGAGATTGAGTCCAGGATGAAAGAGTCCTATCTGGTAAGGTCCTCCTTTTAGCATTGTACTATGGTGGCAAACATCAAATGGGAGAGAGAGAGAGAGACAGAGACAGAGACAGGGACACAGAGAGAAAGACAATAAACCCACTCTGGTGATAATATTAATCTGTTTATGAGGGCAGAGCCCCTAAGACATAATTATATTTTAAATTTTCTGATTGGCAGTTCTGTTGCATTGTAGATTGTTTCCAGCACTTGAACATGGGGAACACATACAATCTATAGCACTTACCTAGCATAATGGAATGTCTGAGTGTACTTAGGAGCTGAACCTTAATTATGAAGGTTTAAATAGCTAAGTTTACCTAAATTTGGTTAATTATAATGAAAAGGCATTTTGTTACACTTATCATAGATTTGATGGGTGCATGTGCACTTTCAGATGCAATCCATTAATATATAATAGAAAATTTATTTATTAAAAATGTAAAATTCTGCTTTCCCTTGTATGTGTGATGGAAACACTATAGTTGTATCAGCTGAACTCTCCGTGATGCAGCTGCTCACACTAAGAATTTGCCTTGAAACTGAGAGGAAACTGGATTTTTTTACAACATTGGAACTATTAAGACTTTAGACTTTGGAGACACTTGAAGATGAACTAAATGCATGTTAAATTGTAAGGCAGCCATGAGTCCTTCGAGTTCTGAAGCAAAATATTATGGTTTGAATGTGAACTGTTCCTTCATGGGAAATGTGAATGCTTGGTCCCCAGCTAGTGGTTCCATTTTAGGAGATTCTGAAAACTTTAGGATGTAGCACTTAGTTGAAGGAGGAGCTCGCTTGGGTTACACCATGGGATGGCTTGTTCCTGGCTCCTTCCTGTCTCTCGTTCTGTGCTCCCTGTCCACCATGAAGTGAACAGCTTTCCTCGGCCACATGCTCCTACCTCCTTGATACTCTGTGTAAGCACGTAGAGCCATGCACAGGTGGATGGAACCTACTGAAACTGTGAGCAGAAATAAATCTTTCCACTTTCAAGTAGTTTATGTCAAGTACTTGGTCACAGTAATGATAAAGGTAACTAACGTATATATGTTCTTGTGATTATACATATTAATGGGTACACAGAATAAATATTGAATTGGTGGTAGGTATTATCTTTCAGTTGAGAGAACATTGGTGGTTAATTGACATTTATTCCAATAAGTCAATTTAGAATACACTGATTTTAAGACATCTACAGGTAATAAAATCACATTGCAAAGGCACAGGGAAAACAGCACCTTCCTAGGTGTTAGTATTTTCTAGTAGATTTGTGATTTTTAAATTATTTAATTTCTTAACTGCTTGATCCAATTAAGATCAGATAACAGTGCAAAACATTAAAATTCTGTGATTATTTTACTCTAAATATAATTGCCTATTTAAATATTTCAAACTTTTATATTTTTAAAACTGTATTTTATATTTTCTAAAGCTATATAGGTATAGTCTTATATATGCAGAGTTCTAGTACTGTATGGCAGAATATCAAGTTACATAGAAGATATATAGTTTTTAATTCTAACATACGTTACAATCTTACAAGATAAATTGAATGATAATAGTGTAGATCTGTAATGCAATTTTTGGTTGCAAAAACTTTCAAAATCATTCTAGCATTTCAGTTGTAGTTATTCATTCTCAGAGAATACCAATAATGCTTTTTATATTGCAGCATTTTATGCTTTAAAAGCAATGCCTCAAGTGTTACTTCATTTGTGCATTTCAAAAAGTCTATGGGAATATTAAATTGCATTTTGGTTACATGAGCTTCAATTAAAAAGTTTGATATCTGAATAGTATTATCAAAATGTAGTATTTTGTAATTTAATTCTTGTATTATTCTTCCAAATCTAAGATAATCTGATAAAGTTTAAGTTGTACCACTATTGCAGAACTGATCCTTTTACAAATAAAAGGAGATTTTGATGGAAGATCTTTGTTGGTACAGTTCTTTTCCCATTTTAGGGATTTTGTGGTAAAAAGCTTCAATAACCTAATTTGCTTCAGATGACATTTTAAGATAACTCCAAGTATAATCTGAAAAGATTATATTTGGATGAATAAATTACTTCTTACATCTCCTAAAATATTTCACATTTTGGATGTCAGGACATTAAAAGTAAGTGGCTTGAAGATGTTAAACATCAAACAGACACTTGCTGATGAAATTAAAATTTATGTGTAGTGACTCTTGAGGAATAAAACAAAATCACACTGTTTTTATTTCCTTATTACTATAATAGCAGTTGAAAAGTAATTATTATATCCATAATGTTATATTATATGTAACACTTTCACAGTTTAATTACTAATTTTATTATAAAATAATATGCTAGAAGTCCTTAATTTTCAAGTGTATGAAACTTATTTATTAGCACAAAGATATTAGTTCTAAAATTAGGTTCAGGTAACTCATAATTTGCAACATTTTTATTTTGCATATAAAATTGAAAGCAAAAATATCATTTGCTTTTAATATGCTATGTATATAAGAGAGTTGTATTGTCAGGAGTGTGAAATTACATTATTCATCCCTATGCTTCACTTTTGGACTTAGTACCTAAAAATATTTCTAGCTTTTTGGACATCACTCTCAATGTTTTTATTTTATTGAAAAATAGGACACAAGGAAAACTTGCTTAAGGCCAAATGACCATCTGCTTTGGGCTAAAATCTCACTGTTTTTGGCACAGATGATGATTATCCACTGCTGTCTTAATTTTTATAAGTAAAATGATTCTGATACACTTACCATGTCCTTTTTTAAATTCATTATCAGGAAATGATAAAGCCAAATATAAGGTAACATGCAAATATTTTATAAACATTGTTTGACATCCAGAAAGAACTAAAACAAAAGAAAACCTTGCCTAGAAAGACTTATCACCATCTGAAAACTCAATTTTTTTCATCATTGTTTTAAATGTATATTTAAATTCATCACGTGATGGACAAGTTGGGATATATAGTGAGATGCTGTCTCAAAACAGAGTTCAAGAATGCTGATATATTAATGTGTGCTTATTTTACTTAATTGTTTTTTCAATACTGGGATTTGAACTCAGTGCCATATACATATATATATATATACACACACACACAAGATATATACATATTTTAATGTATATGTAAATCAACCCATTTATTTAGAAATTCAGAAGAAAAATGATTAATGTTTTTTCTGTGATGATGAATAGGTTGAGAAAGTTTTTATATGCATGAAGTTAATGAAACAATGGGCAGAATGGAATGATGGAAATAAATTGATTAACTTAAACTCATAAATATTATTGAGACTGTTGGCTAAAGTTGAAAGAGATGACTGGAAACTATAGGGCATAGATTTGTAAAAGGAAGAAACAGCTGTGCTATCTAGGTCTTGAGTATCCCTCAAAGGTCCATGGGTTAAAGGATTATTTCCCACTATGTAGGACAGGGAGGTTGTGAAATCTTTAAGAGGAATAGCCTAGGAGGGATCTTTTTAAGTCATTGGAGTGTGCCATCAAAGAGGAATATGGGACCCTGGCTTCTTTTACTTCCTTATTTTGGTTTCCTACATGAGGTGAGCACTTTTCCTCTGGCACGCATTTGCTCCTACTATGATGTACTTCCTCACAACATACCCAACAGCATATGTACATATAGGCCAACCAATCATGAACTGTATCCTGTAAAACCATGAGCCAAAATAGATATTTTCACTTTATAAATTGACAATCTCAATTACTTATTTTAGCAACAGAATGCTGACCAGTACACATTGTGTACTTATTTATCTTTGATAAGAAAGGCAGGAATGTATTTTTATGGAGGGTTAAAAACATCATACGTAATAATAGAGAAAAGACAATAACTGTGTTTAGGAAAAGAACAGGATATCAAGAATGGATCCATGTTTAAATTGGAGAGGGTTAGAGGTGTGGCTCAAGTGATAGATCATTGCCTAGTAACACAAGACCTTAAGTTCAAAGACCCCAGTATCACACACACAAAAAAAATTAAAAAGTGGAGGAATGAAGATCAGCTGTCAGGGCACATATTGGCAAAACACTGGGAAATTCAAACAGATAGCAAAACTGAAAATGAAACTTATCTGGAGCTAAACCCACTAACAAAAAGTAGAAAATGAAGCAAATGGTTAATTTGGAAAAAGCCAGGATGATCTTCCAGGTGATTAAAACCTGGTGATTGGAATTCAGGTGGTCACATCAAAGATTTCAGGAGACCACAGAGTACTAGAAATGATTGCTAACCACAGTATAGGCCTTGCATTTTGAGAAGATATTTTGATATTTAGTAGGGGGCAGAGAATTAGAAAGAAAGAACAGAAATGAGTAGGCAGGTTATTGTAGGACAAATAAACAGCAAGATTCAGGAACCCTGAGAGAAATTTCATTCCAAGATTAAGAGAATAAACTAGATCAGAGTTAAGTGAAGTATGGCTTTTGGACCAAACCTCATTTTCAGTTGTTTTTTTTGTATCCCAAAATAAAAATGACTTTTATAATTTTAAAGGATTATATATACACACACGCACACATAAACTCATATGCACAAGCACACATGTACACATGAAACCATTATGCAAAATAAATTTTAATTACCTATAATGTCTAAATTATTTACTATTTTTACTTCTACCAAGTACAACTGCTAATCCTTGAGCAAGATAAATTAGATACTTGACTCTAAAACCAAGAAAATTTTGCACCTAATAGTAAGAAAAAAGAAATTTGGTATCAAATGTAATATTGTTTCTTTAGAGATCCTGAAATTGTCTTTTATCACTCAGATATGTTAGTTGTAAGCAACAGAAAATTTAATAGAAAGCAGCTTACAGATTATGAACAAAAATCACTTATATTCGGTCCACCTTGTACAACTACTCATAACAATCCTAAGTTTTTACTAAAGAAGAAATAAGAGGGTCTAAGTGAAGATTCAAACTATCATCTTTACAGGTAATTTGCTCATTGGTATATTACTGTTCCCTGATTCTCCCAACTCAGCCCTATCATAAGGCTTGTAGACTCCATCCCAATGTCCTAAACTTAAGTTTATAAGAAAAAACTAGAATGTTCTTTCCCAAGCTCTTTTATTTGGGATACTTCTTGCTTATCACTAGCTTATTTATTCTCCATCATTCAGTGAGTCATTGAGTTCATCAGCTCACCAGCAAATGTATTTTAAACATTTATCATCTACTAGGCACTGTTCTAGATGCTGAGGGAAAAATTGTGTATAGGATAGGATCTCTTTTCTCTCTTAGCTTCTAATCTATTTAATGTAAACAGAAAAGCAAGGAAGAAATGAAAGAAGAAAGGGACAGAGGGATGGGGGAAGAAAGAAAAAAGAAAAGAAAGGAAGGGAGGAGGAAAGGAGGAAGGGAGAGGGGAAGAAGGAGGGAGGGAGGGAAAAAGATAATGAAAAGGGGAAGGAGGAAGACCCCAAATGAGAAACAGGCTTGAGGTATACAAGGGACAGAAAGAAGCTGAGAGTGGCATAGTTTTGTGAGCAAGGAGAAAAGATGGAGAACAAAATTTGAATCAAATGCTTTAATCACTGATGGGGGCAAAAAACACTAAATCAAAAACCGAAACATTTTAATAATCAATTTTAATAACATCTAAAACCAAAATAGTTTATACAGAAGTTTGATATAAATTATTCTCAAGACAATGCTATCTCAAGCAAAACTCTCTGCCATCTTTTTCAGGCAAAACTTAATACAACATTATTCTAAAGGAAATTTTCCAAATAGCTATCATGTTGCTATTTGTGATTAAATATCTCATAAGTTTATCTGCCATATCATTATTGAATTTCTGAGAAAGAAAACATCACTTCAGACTGGGGGTCTTCAGAATTCATTTGTCTAAAAAAATGGCACTGGGGAACCTATGCCCCAGATTAGAATTCAAACAGTAGAGCGGTTGGGTAATAACTGTTAATGGAGAGATTGATCCTCCTCAAAAATTAAATAGGCAGTTTTCCAAGGCCATAGTGTTTATAGGCAAGAATAGATAAAGTATCTGCGAAGAAATCCTTAGTGCAAATGATTGCAAACCAGCTCAAAATGGCTTCAGCCATAATGAGAATTTTTAGGAAAAAAAAAGAGAGATTTTGATTCCTATCAACCCAAACAAAGTGTATTAAGTGAACCAAACACTTATTACCAAGAATGTTTTTTAAAAAAGGCAATCTCAAGGGTCTCCAAGCAAAACTACAATTTAACACTAGCTACCCTCCACCACCTACTCATCCCAACCTAGAAAGCAGGGCTTCTTTTTATCCAATACTTGTGCCTAATGTCAAAAATGGTGTTCAGGAATGAATATACACTTAAAAATGAAAGAAGAATCTAAAACAGGTTCTTTTAGGGTATGAGTAACAGTGGTAGGGGTGAGGGTAAATGAAGAGGGTGAAGCAGGGTAAGTATGGTCAATGTACTTTTTATACTTATATGAAAATAGAACAAAGAAGCCTGCTGAAACTGTTTAAGTAGGGGAAAGAGGGGAGGGAGAATAATAGAGGGGATGAACCTAACCAAGCTACATTGTAAGCTTATATGGAAATGTCACAATGAACCCAGCTGTACAGCTAATATATACTAATAAGTTTTAGAAAAGGGGAATATCCATTAGATTATATTTTAAAGTGGTGTTTGTGACTCCTGTGTATGATTGCAAGTGCTCTCAAATGTTGTTTTCCAGGGAGAGTTGAAGGAGTCATTTTGAATCTCTCAGCACATCTTAAAACTAGGATGAATGTAACATGCCTGCTATAGTGTGGTTTATAGTCTCTTCCCATGTCAGTCCCCCACACATCACAGCAGCACCTCAGTTTCACTGGTCCTGTTCCTCCAAGTTATTATAACTGAAGCAGGCTTAGCTCTCACTGATTTATTTATTCTCAAGACCAAAATACTATATTTGACACAAATAATTAATTTTAATTAAGAATATAAATTATTTAGCCTTTTGGTTTAAAATCTGGTTTAGGCCAGTAATTTCCATAGTTAACTTTGATTCTCTAAATTTTCTAATCTATATACACTCATTACTTCCATATTAATATGGTCATTGTATCCCTCAGATACCTTTCCACACAAATCTCTACAACTAAATTCCAATTATAAGTATTATACCAATTTATACTGCATAATTAATATTTTATAATATAAACATTAAAATTGAAACAGTTCTTGCATCTTTCCAAAAGAAAGGGACCATAAAAATTAAAGATCTAGGAATTCTAATGATAAAAAGGGAGAATCAGTTTTTCATAATATTGTTTGTATTTGTATTGGGTCTATATGCAACATATGAGAGAAAAATGTGGCTTTTTGGCATACTGAACCTGGCTAATGTCACTTAAAGTGATGTTATCCAGTTTCGCCCAATAACCTACAAACAACAAAGTTTCACTCTTCTTTATTGAGATGACATTTAAATAATGTAAAATTAACCATTTAAAGTGGCCAATTTATTGGCATTGTCCTTAATTTTTGAATCAAAAAATGTTAAAGTTAAAATGGATGTTAGAGATTTTCTACTCTGATACTCTTTGTAACACCCTTGCAAAAAACTGAATATGAATCTTTCTCATAACATACTTGAGATATTATCATCTATTTGCCCAATGTCTTAGAGCGTTCTATTGATTACTTTTCTAAACACAAGTGATTCCACAGAGGTCCAGATTGCTGAAATTTCTTTTTATTTCAGGTCCCTTAGACAGGCTGAAGCCTATAGAACTGAAATGTCATCTTCAAGATGGCCAGGTGGGTTTGCTTAAGTCTATAATCCTAGCTACTAAGGAGGCAGAGATCAGGAGTATCATGACTTGAGATCAGCCTAACCAAAAAGTCACAAGCAATAAAAGCCAGGCATGGTGGTCCACACCTGTCATCCCAGCTACATGGGGAAGCATAAATAGGAAAATGGTAGTCAAAGCTGACATGGGCATAAAGTGAGACCTCTCAAAAATAATCAAATCTTGAAGAGCTAGGATATGGCTTACGTGGTACAGAACTCCCCTGAGTTCAAACCCCAGACCCGACACAACCTCCCACCCCACAAAAAGGATGGACCATCATAGGGAATTTACCCACTGCAGAAGGCATTAGATCAAATTAGCACCAAGCCTGATATGCTAACAGCTTACACCCATTATGTTATTTGACTCCTGCCAAACACCAAGTTTCTCTATGACTATACTCCTTAATCTTGATTTCCCAGGTAAAATATAGCACACTGAATTAAATTTGAATTTCAGATTTTCAAATTCTTTTAAAATACTGTATTAGGGTTTTCTAGAGGAACAAAACTAATAGAATATATGTTAAGAGGCTGGATAATATTACAGTATCCATCTACAAGCTTGAGAACTGGGGAAACCAGCAGCTGCTCAGCCCAAGTCAGAAACCTCAGGACATAAGAGGCCAATGATGCACCCCCGCCCCGCTCCCACCCCAAGCTAAAGGCCTGAAAGCCCCCTAGACACTCACTAATACAAGTCAATGTTCAAAGGCTGAAGCATCTGAAGTCTGATATCTGTGATGATGGGCAGCATCAGCAATAATAACAAAATGCCCCTGTTCAAGAATGATCATATTTTCTTGCTTTTGCTTTTCCCTTCTCCCATTCTTTAGTCCATCTGAGTCCCCAGCCTATTGAATGGTGTGATCCACTTGCAGGGCAGGTTTTTCCTCCTCAGTTTGCTGACATACAAGCCCATCATCTCTGGAAATTCCTTTATAAACACACTCAGAAACGTGCTTCAATTTTCCAGGTGTTTCCCAATCCAGTCAAGTTGACAACAAAAATTCACCATCACAAATATAAAACTCACCCAAATATTGTATGACATATTTACATTAAATAATTTTAAAATTTAATTTCATGTGTTTGTATATTCTAAATACAACAATCCAAATTAAATCCGAACATAATCCAAGCTAGACATTGTATATGTGTGTGTGGCAGGGTCGGGGAGAAGAAGTTCTGCATTTTCTTCCTACAAGAACTTTCCTGGCAATTTTCATTAATATTTTTTCCACCAGGACTTTGTGCATGTGAGGTAAGTTGGCAAGTTTTCTAACATTGAGCTATGCTCCAGCCCCTCACAATACTTTTTCAGTTGCTTCATTAAGAGGAATGAGAAAAGTTTTCGACAGGGGGCATTATTCTTTTCTAACATCTTTTCTACCTTTACACTTAAGTTTAAAACCATGCATTCTTCTCACCTACTATAGAGAATACCCTCTTCACCCCCCAGAAAAAAGTTCTGCTTTCTGACTCTGAAAGGAAACACTAAGCCTATTCAGTTGAGCTCTTTCTAGAACTTTTTTTTTCCAGAAGCATTTCTCTTCTTTTGTTTATATCTTTTCTAACCATTTAATAAATTTCATCATTGCATATTGGGAGTAAACAAGTTATAATTGGTATAGAAACTATTACTTAAAATGTAAAGGAAACTTCTTGTTAAACTTTTTTCTTAATTTTACATTAATAGGAAAACTTTAAACCTCTGTTTCAAGCTTTTTTTGATTATAATAATGAAGCTATAATGTCTGTAAAACAGAACATTCAGACTCAACATAATTCTCTTGTGGTTACTGAAAATAAAGAATTTACTTAAAATATCAGACATTATTCCTACATCAAATACCCTTTCCACAGCAAAATAGAATTTCACATAAACCCACAGTGATCACATTCTACATTGCATTTTAGTTTTAGTAATGCAGAATTACTCAAATTCTTAAATTGTTTGATCATTAAAAATCATCCTTTTTATCATTCAACTTGAAACCAGGGACCCATTATCCCTATTATTTAAACACACACACACACATGCATACTCTGCTTCGTCTTACTTTGTTACTTATTGCTACCCACTTAGACTGACAGTGATTTGTTCTTGTGTTTTCTTTGAGATAACCACATTTTAGAGTATAATTAAATCAAACATGAGATGAAAGAAAAGCGTTTCTCTTTGGAAAACACTTGAAAATCAAGTTTGTCATTTGAAACATTTTCCGTGGTTTTGATCAATGGTACAGTGTTCTTTGTAAATGCTTCTGTTTGACACAATAGGCATTGCTTCTGTGTTAATGATATATGATATTTAAAGACCATTTTTAAATATTCTACAACTCTACAGCTAATATCTGTCATTGCTTAATGGCTGAGATTTCTTTTCAAATCCCAAGGCCCATTTTATACTTAGCTTGCTTTGTTGGAGTATACTATTCTGTGCCTCCAAGTTAAAAAAATCAAAAACCTAGTTTGAATGCTAAAGCTATTATTCAATACATAATATCATGTCATGAATTGAATTGACATACCCATCTGACAATGACATACCCATCTGACAATGACCAGACAGTGACAGAGAGAAATTAACCAGACAGAGTTTGTTGAAGTTACCAAATGTAGTTTGTTTGTGATGGTGTGTGTGCTATGAGGACAGAGAGATGAAGTGAAAAAGCAGTGAGATGCTCACTGAAAACATTGGGTAGATTGTATTATGTATGAAGTCTCCAAAAACCTTCTAAGTATTTATCACTTCTGCATGCTCTGCTTCTCTAAAATTTAGTCTTCACAGTTGCATCTTTCTCTTATATCCAACTTGTTATTATTGCTGTTTCTCATATCTGCTTAGTGTGTTTGTGAGTTGATGATCAATACAAGTTAGAAAGTTAAGCAGGCATCATGTGATGTAGGTTCGATTTTCATCTACATTCCACAAACCAAATCGGTTATTTTGGGCAAATTGCTTTTCCCTTCTATATATTATTTTGTAATCTTAATGAGGTAGAGTTGGTTATATTATTAGGAAATTCTATTCAGTAGCTTAAGAATTTTGTGAATAATTTAAATCTTGTTGAATTTATGGTAATTTTATAAATTTAGCCTTGTAAAGGAAGACACCTTTCTGCTTATGGAGTGGATTTAATGATTATGGGTTAACATTCAATTTTTACTTATAACACTTTATTGTAAATAAATAATAGTGCTTTGAAATATCAAAATAATAAACATAAGTTTTGCTTGTTTCACTGCTTCCTGGCATATGTTCTGGTAGCTCTTTATTTCAAAGAATTCACTGATATCTGCAGGATTAGGAGTGATATAGCAGACTTTGACAAAAATGCCCATTAATGTTCAGTGTTTCATATTCAAAATAAACCCATGAAATTCAAAACAAAATTATCTTGCTGGGGCCAATATAAAAAAAAATCACAGACTAAGTGGCTTTAACAACACAGATTCATATTTCTCTGTTTTCTGAAAGCTGGAAGTCCAAACTGTGTGCAGATTTTGTTTCTCTTGAGGCCTTGTCCTGGATTGCAGTTGGCTACCTCCTCTCTGTGGCTTCACATGGTCTTTCCCTGAGTATACACCAATCACATCAGACCAGGGTCCATCCATATGCTTCATTTAACTTTCGTTAAGGCCCTATCTTCAAATACAGTCATATTCTGAGGTACTGAGGGTTAGAATTTCAGCATGTGAATTCTAAGGAAGCACAGTTTAATCCATAGCAATCTGTTGTAAGAGAAAGTACTTTGAGAATATGCATGAGTTAAACCTGGAAGAAAAAGAATTCATTCCTGACACTCTGTAGCTTGGGAAAGTGCACGTTTTCTTTCTGTGGAATATGGAAACCAACAAGAAAACCGCAAGAGGGACATAGTTTATTGTCCCTGAGAAGGGCTCTTCGCTTCTCCCCATAGGTGGATATGAGGTTTGGATTAAAATTTCCAATTTGCAGAGTTAGAACTTGAGAGAATTTGGGCCTACTTCCCATAGAAATAGAACAGGGAAACCCAGGGAACATGAGCCCACTGGAAAATCAGGAGTTCAGCATTGTATCAGAACACACAGAGCAATGACTGCCTGAGCTGTCTCAACAGAGAAGCACGAGGCAGCCTTACAGAAATTCTTCTCTGAAGTCATGGGCCAGCCATTTTCTTTATACTACAGATGAAAGCAAGAAAGTTACCCAGGGAAGGTGTCCTACGGTGGTGACAGGAGAATCTTGTAGCAAATAGAATCATCAGAGTCTCAGTTGTCTCAAAAGACTACTGGGGAGCAGGTCCTTTCCCAATGAACAGCAGCAGGGAAATCTTCATATCTGAAATGACTGAGGATTCCTCAAGAGAACAGATCAAGTAATTTACAGCTAAGCAAAATGCAAGCATCAAGAAAAGGATGAGGCAAAAACACCGATGTGTCATACATAAATTTTTGCCTATGAATTTTTATCTGGTTTGTGTATTTCTTCAAAAAAAATCAAACTATGTCGTGTGTTATCTGGGGTAGAATTTTTCACAGTAGGGCAGATGAATTGCTACTATGATAATAAATTTGAGACTAGGAAGAGTTTCAAACTCTCTTCTTTCCAGGAAATACTTAACTTTTTAAATATTGTCTAAACACCCAGACTTGTTCAAATAAACAATAATCAAAGAGATAAATATACTGAATGACTAGGCAGGAGAATATATCATGTTTCAGTGAAGAGATAACAGGGACTAAAAATATATATGCTTCTTCTTGTCAGCAGAAGAATAATGTAGATTGATAGCATTTGATGGATAGACTCAAGGTCAGGACAGGACCAGATAACCTTGATCTCAGAACAAACCCAGCAGTAAAATGCCAAGTGTATCCTGAACTCTTCTACTTCCTTTCTGCTCTGCTTAGACACTTTCCTCCCAAATGGCACAGAACATAAAAACTGTCAGCAGTACATACTTGAATAATGCATCAGGAGACTGAAGTTACTAAAAGGAAAGAAAAAAGTCCAACTTGCTGAAGCAGCAGTACTGCCTACCATTACTGAAAGTGTCATTTATGATAGACTTTATTGGGAGTTTCTGTTACTTATGTAGAACAGTTCATAAGGAAACATTCTTGCTTATTTGTTCTTCACAATAAAAAAAACTTACTCTGGAGCATCAGGTTCATAACCTTAGACATATTATTTAACATGTTTAGCCTCAGATTTCTTATTTCTAAAATAAAATAGGGGAAACGCTAATTCAGACCTAAGATATTAAGATTAAAAATTTCATTCTTTATATTATTACTGCTTTCCAGTTATTTTTCACAAAGTGAAATTATCCAAGAAGTTTGAGGTCAATGTTCTGGTGAGCTTTTAACCTAATGAATTAACTTTTTTGTCAGTACTGGGGTTGAACTCAGGTCCTTGAGATTGTTAGATAAAAGCTTTTTCATTTGAGCCAACCTACCAGCCAAATTTTATAAAATATTTGTTCAAAGTAATATTTTTTACAAAGGAATTAGTTTATACTTTCAACTTCTTTGGTATGTTTCTTACTTATAAACAAAGCTGAATAAATTTTGAAATAAGGAAGGTGTTTAAGGGATAAAGGCAATATACAAACTATCATTAGGGCATTTATTTAAATAAATTGACTTGATTAGGCAGAATATATAACATTTGCTTATTAACTTCCAAAAATTTGTTAATCATAATTCACATACAAAATCTCAGATTAAATGCAGAAAAGCTAAACAAAGTCTTACAGTCACTTGAATAAAACCAAACATTACTTTTTTCCAAAATAAAACTGAGGTAGTAATTAAATTACTGAAATGTTTGTTTTAATTTATATAAAATTGATTAGTGTAATTTAAAATTTTCTTACTGTTAGTTTTCATTGAACAGTATCTACTTTAATGAACAAAATTATTGTAACCATCAGACTAAAAAATATTTTCCAAATGTATTCAGTGGTATTGTATTCTGAATAGAATTGTAGTTCCTGGAAACCAGGGACTTTTGCTTAATTAAGTAGACCATTAACTTGACCATCAAATCTCCCAAATATTCATATTTAAGTAAACATATCTGATTTGTGTTAACAATTAAGTTAGAATAAAATCTAATTAAAGTTCAATTAGCAATTTAAAGATTTAGATTTGCAAAATGTACAGTGAATTTTAATCTTCTTTCAGTGATTGATGTGCATGTTCAGAATATTAAGCTCTTACATGTTCTTAATAGCATTTTCATTTTCACATGCAGTGCACACGCTGAGTTAGTCAACGCTTTCTAGTAATTCTTATTCCAATAAAGCAACCTGGAACTGATAATTGATGTCATTATCAACAAATGAAATAAATCAATCTAAGTGAGGCTCACAATTCTTTTTTCTTCACTTAAAATAATTATGATAAAATATTCTGATATGCTTCACAAAGCATTTTTAGTGTGTGAGCTGCTTTCTTTATAACAAAAATGAATATTAATAGCATATCTTGTAGAAAATTTTTACTTAGGAATATATGTTTATAAAGAATATAGATGAGAGCAACTTAAAAGGAAAAGAAGACTGAAATTCATTGTATGTGTTATTTTCTGCCAATAGCATAAGACATATAAAATGCAAATCATAATTGCCTCAAAATTCAGATTGGTTAGTCGTAGATTACTGTAGAGTATGTAAATCTACATAACAGAGACAAAGGATTGTGTGGTATTGGTGAATTCCATGGTATGAAGCCATAAATGCTGATCTTGAGAACAATGCCATGATTATGGCAGCTCTCTTAAGTTTTGTCACTGAAATAAGTGTGGTTTGCATCAGTTCTGCAGTAGCTGATATCAGGAGCCATGTATCAGGACATAAAGTCCCTACTCAGGGAAGAAAACCAAGTGATAAGTGCTACTCAGGCCAATCAGCTAAGTCTTCAGCATTTAGAGACTGGTCTGCAATGCATTAAGCATTCAATTAGCAATCACAGGGAGAGGTTCAGTACCAAGAAGAGAGATGGTGGTCTCAGTCTGCAGGAAGTGAGAGAAGAACACAAACTGAGGTTAATGGGACAAAGGTGATTATTGATTTCAAAAGCTACAGAGGACAGAAAAAGAGATATTGTTTCTTGACAAATTATTCTATTTCCGCACAAGTCTGTGACTGTTCTTCAATGCTCTTTTGATTATGCACAGGTTACAGCAGTTCAGAATGTGAATCCTGGACCACACTGACTGGCTCTAAGCCCTACCTCTGGAACTTTCTAGCTGTGGGAGTTCACTTAACCTGTTGTGCCTCAATTTTGTCAGGTGCAAAAAGAATTGTATAATAGTGTATCTAATCAAAGAGAGTGTATAGTGATGATTTAACTGAGATAATAAGAATGGAACCATACATATTCTATATAAAACACTACATATGTAAGTTTATGATAAAATCAATTCCTTCACAAGAGTGAAAAAAGTCACAGGTCATTTTGTATATAATCACTGCAACTTAAGGTTTTAGAACATTGAAGTAACTATTCTTAAATTTCATGTCATAAAAATAAATTTTATGTATCTTAGAATAAACCCAAATTTGGGAAAAGTTGAAAAATATAAAAGATGAAATAAAATTCATCTATAGCTTCACCACAGCAAAATCACAAGTCTGAGTTTGAGAACTGACTAGAGTGATGGCATGAAATTAATCAAGATTCTTTCTCACCTTGCCTTACCTCTGAGGCAAGAAACACGCTGAGTAAAGAAAATTACTCAAAAGTAAGCAGTGAATGACAGCTGGTTCTTAATGCATTCCTATGGTTCTCAATGTGATACAGCCAAAGCCCCAGGTCAAAACAGTCAATGTGGAGTGAGATATCCCAGAAGCCAGAAGAACCAAGAATGGTGGGTGCATTGTCTTTCATAACAACAGTCCCTGGAGGTCCACACTTGTACTCAGGGACTCAAAGTACCACACAAGGGAAAACTTACTTTTCACACTATCATTAATTTCTTGCCAAATTCTTATACTATATACCACACCATACAGTGATTATATCTATGCATGATTTGTGGCATAATGCATAAAATTTAAGTTCACTAATCTAGCATCTCAGCTCTTAGAACATTTGTGTTAATAGATGGGTCAGAAATTGGTTGAGTTTTAAACATTTTTTCATTAATTTTGTTTGTGACAAGAGTAAAGCACATACTCTACTATGTCTAATATCTATGTCATCACAACCTCATTTAGAATGAGTACAGTCATCACGATCTCAATACCAAAAGCTTATAGAGAATTTATTTATTCAGTCTAAAAAAGTAGGGGATGCTGCACATGTACCAACATGGATCAACCCTAGAGGATATTATAGTACATCAGATAAGTCAGTCACAAAGGACAAATATTGCATGTTACCACTTCTCTGATGTGTCTAAATGTAGAGAGAAAAATGATGGTTGCCAGAGCAAAGTAGTTAATGGGAAATTGCTGTACAGTGCACAGGTGTAACAGTTCAGAACAATAATGAATACACTCTAGAGATATGCTGAACATTGTGCCTATCAGAACAGCACTTTATAATGCACTTAAAAATTTAAGAAAGTTGATCTCGTATTAAGTGTTTTTCATACAATAAGAATAAGAATTGAAGGGCTTACAGGTATGGCTCAAGTGGTAGAGTGTTGACCTAGTAAATATGAAGATTAGAGTTCAAATCACCAGTATAAATAAGACTTGAACCTAATTTATGCAAAAGAACTTATTTTAAACATTTATATTTGTATAATTTAAAAAGTTTACAGAGTGCATATCATCTATATGATCTATTCCCATAATAATGATTAGAAATTACAACTTGAAAAGAATGTATCTTCCCCATGAATGTAAAACAAATGAAACCAAATACAAACAAATCTGTTTTTAAGCTAGTTATCTTTTTTCTCTATAATTCAATTTTCCTTTTCTGTCTGAATAGATCTCTTTCTTTAAATTACCTATCTAGCAGAATTTACTTTAATATATAGAGAGAAAGGAATAATGCCTCAGAGAGATTATAACACAAAATTACTTCATAGACACATACCTATATTAGTGTGTACACAAAAGATTTTATGTTTAAATATTAGAAAGCATTTAGTTAGACTTACAAATACTTTAATTAGAATAAAGTGGCTGATATTTGACTTGTGATCAATTGACTTATATGTGTGTTGTGGCAAATTGACAGTATAACTAAATGCCTTTCCTCCTTCCTTTTTGTCAGTGCAGGGAATCACACACAGTAGACAATTGCTCTACCACTAAGCTAAATCCCCAGCCCTACAACATGAATGATTACTAATAGAAAAAAATAAAGAAAAATAAAAGCAGATTTGCTTTGAAGTAATAAATTTTTATTTACTTAATATTAAGAAACATTAAGAATAAAGGTACAAAGGATGGGTTTTGAAAAACAGCTTCACCTCTTTTTTATAATTGGCTACAAAAATAGAATACAGCAAATAAAGTTGTTATAACTTCTCTTTTGCTGTCATTGGTAGAAGCTTAGACAGCTATAATTGTGAATTTTGGGCTAACTAATACAAATTTGACAGTAACAATGGACTGTGTCACCATGTTAACAAAGACTTTTTGCAGAACCTGAAAGATAATGCATCCGGCAATTCTTAAATAATTCAGATCCTGTAAGAACTTTGAGACTGAGTGAAAAAGCCTCAGACCAACACAATATGGGTGTCTCAGGACTAGATTATGGCTTTCTATTCTTTTCATCCATTTGTCATAGATGATGCCACTGTCCTTACCAATTAACTTATTAATGTCCTCTAAGGCCCTTTCCTAAAGATATTTCTCAGGGGAAAAAGTATTTTCATGAAAATATCTATCATTAGAATTAGGCATCTGGATGTGTCGAACATTCCTTAAGAAACTATATTTTTTTCTATATAATTTAGGTCAAGACCTATTGGTTTTATTGTCTCTTTAAAGGATAAAACTGAGTAAATTTCTAAAATGACAAATTTTCATTACAGGACAGGTAAATTTTATTTTAAATAATTTTGATACTTATTATTTGGATCACTCAAGACAAGTAAGAAAAATTTAAATAAGTCCGATTTTCACATATTTTAAGTGAAGAAGAAAATCCATCATCTCTAAAGCAAACAAATATCCCAAACTGAAAATTTTGGTGTTTAATGAAATGTGCACAAGTTGGAGAAAGAGTAGCTAGCAGAGAATAAGATATAAGGAGTGACCTGAACCTGGGAATCTAATGTAAGAAGCAGCAGTGTTAAAGAAAAGTATTTGGGAAGAGAAAGTGAACAAGCAGGAGCAAAAAAAAAAAAAAAAAAAAAAAAAACAACATCAAAAAAGAAATAGCAGTGGTTTCTGAAAACTCATAAAAATCACAAAACATGTTTTGTGCAATTTGAAAAAATAGCACAAATGGATTTTTAGCAATTGCCACACAATATAGTTACAAAGAAACAGAGTCCTCCCTGTCCACAACTCTTACAAACGTCACTGCTTGGGTACAGTACCTCTTCTCATCTGGGTACTATATCTCCAACACACTGGAACGCAAGTCTCTGTCTCCTTAGTGTTTTTCACAGATTTAAAATAAGTTTCTTGGCTCCATCAATCTCAGCTCCAATAATCCTCTTGTCTCCATTATTTCCCTGGACTTGGATTTGAAGAAGGGAGCTGTCAGTGTATGATAGATCACCATAGTGACAGAAAACCTTCTGAGAAGTATGTTGATCAATAAAAGGAGAAGCTACTGTTTCATAATATTTATTCTACATATTGGGGAAATAGATATACCTTTACATTTATTCAAGTTTTGTTTAATTTCCCTCCAAGGAGGTTTAAAACTTCTACCCCACTTGAATTTTTTCACATTTCTTATTCAATTTTATTAGGTCATAAGGCTTTTGAAATTATTTTAAATTTAATATGTTATCCCATCATATTCCTCAAGTTGCTTGTGTATTTGAGTTACAATATATATGTGCATATGCACATGCATATTTAAATTTATTTACTTAAATTAATTAATTGATTCATTCATTCATTTATTTAGAGACAGGGTCTCTCTATATAGCTGAAGCTGGCTTCAAACTCACTCTCCTCCTGCCTTAGCCACCTGAGTGCTGGGCTTATACACTTGCACCAATATGTTTGTCTTTAAATTTACTTTAACTGATATGTAAACATTATACATTTTTATCAGGTACCATGTGGTGTTCAGATACATTAAACATTGTCTAATCTTTAAATCTGGGTCAACATATCTATCTTCTTGATAATTTATCATTTATTTATATCAAAATTATTCAAAATACTTTCTTCTAACTTTTTTGTATTGTTTTATAGAAGTTAAATAATTAGCTTCTTATGAGAATTATTCTATTATGTAGAATAGGTTATTTTTTCTTGGGCTAGTTTGTATTTTTTATAGTAGAGAACAAAGAAAAGTCTACTGCTCTGAAAAAGGTTGATACCAACATTTAATTGGAAAAGACCGATGACTTCTTTCCAATTTCATTTTTATACTCTCTACTAGGGATAAGTTTCTTTATACTTTATTCATTTGCTTGTAGGCACCAAATATTTATAGTGTCTATTATATGCCAGACATTATTCTCAGTGCTGTTTACAGCAAAGAACAGACACTAAAATCTCTCATCTTCTGTCTTACAATTTAGTGAAAGATGAGGTTAGTAAACAAAGTTCAAAGGTTTGAACCTTGACTATCCCCCCAAGGCTCATGTGTTAAAGGTGCCACTGGGAAAAGTAGAACCTTCAAGAGCTGAGGGTGTGCCCTTGAAGGTAAGAATGGGACCCCAGACCTTGCTTCCTTTCTTTTGTATCCCAAATGCCCTGAGGTGAACAGGCCTCCTCTGCCACGAGCTCCTGCTATGATTGTAATGTGCCGCCACAGGCCCACAGGAAAAGGGCCAAATAACCATTTACTGAAAACTTCCTTCTTATAAGTTGATTTATTTCAGATATTTATAACAATGACAGAAAGCTGACAAACACATAAATACATAGTAAAAGGAAGGAGTGATACTGTTTTTTTAAGTGTTTTATGAATGGTATGCAATATTGTCTATCATGCTCCAGGAATGCCTCAGTGTTAAAGTGATATTTGAGAAAAGCCTTAATGAAGATAAGAAAAAGAGCTACACAACTACCTGGGGAATGAGGTTTCCAAACAGAAAGTGCAAACCCTAAGGTGGGAGGATGTCTTTTGCTTACAGCAAGCAACAACGTTCAGCTGTGACAAGAAAATTGTGTCAGAAAATTGAGAATGTTTTTGTAAAGAATGAATATGGACTTAGACTGTTATTCAAATGACAGACATAAGTGAGTTGATTAGGTCTAAAAATAATTATTGGAAAGATGCTAGAATGGCTCTTCTAATGAGCAGACTGGAGTTATACCAACTAGAACCATGTGAATTGCATGGTTCTCTCAATGTTCTTCATCTTTCTTGAGTGTTTCTCTATCCATATCAATATCTTTCTCTCAGATGAGGTTCCTTCACACGGTGGGAACAAAGAAGGCACCATTGTCACATCTTGCATTTCTACTACCAGAGAAGCACTATTCTTCTTAATTTAGTTTTGATTTTTGAAATCACAGAAAAAGTGTATGGACCAGTTGTTGTCTTTTGTCACCTCTCAGACCTCGTGATTCTGGGAAGGGGACTGAAATACTGTAAATCACAGTGAATCACAACACAATAGCATTAAATGCTTAAAGTGGTGACTGGGAGCTATTCACTTAAGGAAAGAAGTCACTATACTTGTGCCATAAATAACAGATTTAATTGAATTTTAAGGTAAACACTATCCATTTGCAATGGACTCAGATCTTCATATTCTCATGAATACATCTCTGAGTACTCAAATCACTTCCAGATATTGCTAAATGCTACAGTTGGAGTTGAAGTCATTGATCCTCTGTTCACAGGTGACTTTTCCATTAGTATCTTTTTTCCTGGAAATCTGAAGGTGATAGTTTTCTATAAAACTATTTTTGAGCAAGCAGTAATTTTGTGAATATTCTTTTATTAATAAGAATTGTTCTTTTTTCTCTCATAAGTTTCTTCCTACATTCTGTGAATTTATCTACTATGCCAGGTTACCTGTTCATTGTTGAGTACAGACAGACAACATAGTAAAACTGGTCTTCTCTCTCTTGGAGAAGAGCTGAGAAAAGATAGTGAATTTACTGTGTAATTAGTATGACAAAAAATATTTTAAAAGTATGATAACTGTTAAAATGAAAGACAGTATGCCTGATTAAAATTTGGCTTCTTTAGTACTGCATATTATTTTTAAATCAATTTTTTATCTCCTTATTTCAAAATACTCAGTGTCAACTCCTGGGATTCTATTTATCTTGCTATTAAAATGTTAATTGTTCTTGCAACACAATTGACATAGACATTTTCCATATAGCTATAAAATGCAACAATAAGGATACTACAGTCTAATTATGAAAGATTAGAAAATAAAGATATTTTAGGACTTTGCAACACTACAGCAATGCAAAAATCTTAAGGTATATGTCTATATTTATTATGAGAAAATGGAATATATATTTCTGTATGTTCATGTGCACAACCCTAAATTCATCCTTTTATCAACTAAGAAAAGACAGACTAAAAATATGTGCATATTTTCAAATTAAGAAAATGTACAATGTATGTGACAAAGGTCTTAAGGGATATTATGTGGTGCTGCAACATATAAATGTGCATACTTAACCTATTCAGACTTCTTGGAAACCTGATTAGAGAGGACATGATGTCAATATCTCTCCTGTTATAATTGCTACAATAAAAATACAGTTTATTGTTCTACCCAGGAGCTACTTCTTCACTAACTTTCTTTTCTTTGTTGCCTAAGGAAACTTAATTTTGTAGCTCTCAGGAACTAATGCACTCATAGAAGATAGATCTGTCCCCACCCTAATGAGAGAATGATAGTAGGCATACATAAACCAATTGTACTGTGTCGATCATGCTATATCCATTCCCTTTGTCAGTAGTTGATGTGGGTATAGATTTGTGATCCTATCCTAGGTAAGATTTGTTAGGGTAAGTCTACAAAGAAACTATCACCAGTTTTCTTTTTTTCCCCCACTCTGAAGAAGAAATAAAAGAAAAACAAAGACCTTTTTTTCTGGTTATGCATATAATCCTCAGAGGACAATCTAGTTAGAGTTGTAGCCATTTTAGTAATATGGGAAATAATGAAATGCCCTGAAGGTGATATGACAGGGAAATGGAAACCATAGGGCATTGATCATTCTTTCATGCCACAAAACTAACCAGCTTTGACAAAGTTTGCATCTGAATTTCTAATTTCTTATCATTTATAATGAAATAAAATCAAATAAAACTTCAAGCTAGTTTTAATCAAAACTTAAGTAACCTATTACAAAAGATCATATCTGATGCAATCATACTTATTAAGAAATTTCTGTGTGCTGGTCTATTAGCTTTACATGGATTATCTCATCTATTCTTCTTAGATAAGCTTTTAATCCCCAAATTATATATGGAGAAACTGAAATTTAAAGAGGCAAAATAAACGGCCAAACACCACATACCAAATGAAGAGCAGTCATTCAAATATAGAGCTGTAATGATTCCAAAGATAATTCCTTCTCTGAGTCTGACCCAAATACTTATTTTTGTGGTGTGATGTTTGTTTGTTTGCTTGAGACAGGAGGTCACTATGTAGAACAGCCTTGCCTCAAACTTGTGATCCTCCCACCTCCACTTGACAAGTGCTGAGATTATAAATTTACTCTTACTTACTCACATTTTTGTGTATACAGCATTTTACACTAAAAAAAAAGTTAGTTGATTGTTTTTCTTAGATGCCAAATATAAAACATACAATTTATTGCTGTATTTTCAGAACCAAAACTACTTAATGTTTAAATTCCCATGCATAAGATCTTAGCTCTATATATCTATAATGTAGAATAACTGTTTAAGGTGTTTAACCATATCGTGTTTTCTAATATGTCTACTTCTTCATGTCCATAGCCCTTTTTTATTATTGATTTTCATACAAGTAGTAGCTTCTCAAAACTAAAAATAAATGTCTACATTTTTGCAGTTTCCTCTCTTATGTTTTGTATCATTACTCCAATCCATTGTGTACATGGCTTATGGAATTATCTTTATAGAATACATACTATGCATTTTATTTTAGTTCTTAAAAGATTTTAATATTTGCACACTTACTGTATGATAAGTTCAAGATATCTCAGTCTTACTCAAAGAGCTCTTGTTATATTACTTAAGCAGACTCTAATTTCTCTCTCTCTCTCTTTCTCTCTCTCTCTCTCAATATATTTAATTGTTTCTTGACTTTGATTACATTCTCAATGTCTAGCACTCACATCTGGCATGTAACAGAAGCTTGTTAAATCTTTGTTGAATGAATTAATATACACAAAATTAATACAAAAGGTATCCATTCAGTTGCAAACCATCTTACCCTACACAAAGAATGTCAATAATCTCCAGCCTAAGCATCAATAGTGTCAATTGCCTTACCTGGCAGAGTGACTCAAGTGGTAGAGCACTTACCTAGCAAGTATGAGGCCCTGAGTTCAAACCCCAGTAGCAACAACAACAAAAACTAAAACCCAAGAAACAGTTATATCCAATATTTCCTTAAAATACAGAATCAGGGATAAAAACAGAATTTCTGTGAGAAGTATGCAAACTCATGCTTTTTCCTTCCATATCATTCATAAAACTTAAGTTTTTGAAGAATATAATGAAATGTTAAAAGTTATTATTTGCACAGTTATGAGGAGTCATTATTTTCTGGGAGATGGTAGAGGTAAAGACTTCCTTTACAAACCTCAACTGTGAGTAAGGGGTTGCTTCTTTTTTGCTATATGGAAGTTTTGCACTAGTCTCCAGGGATATTGAAGCCATGAGACGGAATTATGAACATGAAGAAATGAAAAGTATCAGCTTGTGATTCACAACATTCAATTAGAACAGAAACTCTTAGTAAATATCTTATACTACTTTATTAACATTCCTTATTCAAAATATTTTGACTGATTGTCTAGACTATTTTCATTAGTTATATGTGGTCACACACTGGATTTGGGAGAGTAAATGATCCCTCAGTACATCAATTTTTGGTTTCTGTGAAATCAAGGTCCCATTCACCTAAAGGAAAGACATATTACCTAGAAACAAAGTACATCTACTTTGAAGAAGAGTGAACTCTGGAAGATGTGCCCAAGTGATCCAGAATTCACTTACTCCCGTTACTTTGGACCTATATGTGAATCTATGTAACTATATTACAAATATTGTATATACAGTAATATATGAGTGAATTTCACTTATACATACCTTTGAATATTTATGTGAAATGTAGAATTTATATATGTATATGTTTGATAAAGATTTAAGATCTATTTATGAGCATATATGTTATATTACATATAATATATAATATATAATATATTACTGAGATCAAACTCCAGTAATGAGAAAGTAAAATCAATAATAACAACAAAACATGGAATATCCTTTGAAGTAACAGGGCAGAAATTTCTATATCAAGTGAGCTCTATATGCAGGTAACAACATAGGGGCAGGTTCTATTATTAACACTGAGATGTAAGTGGTGACTGGATATGCTATGATAGAATGTGTGACATAAACAATAAAAAGGAAAAAAAGATTTACTTTGGCTCATGACTTCAGAGTTGTCAGTCTGTTGTGGAGGGGAGTGAGTTGTAGAGAAGAGCACATTATCATGACCAGAAGCAGAGAAAGTGAGTACAAGAAGGGCCCAGGACAAGATAGGGTTCCCATAGACATGTCCCTAATGATCTGCTTACTCCAACTAGGTCCATCTTTTACCTTTCACCACCTCCCAATGCTGCCCTCATATTGTCAGTACATCAAAGGGAAATAATTTCATTAGTTCAGAGTGCTCATTATCTAATTATCTCCAGAAACACCCTTTCAGACACCCCAAGAAGTGTGCTTTACTAAGCTAGGCATTTCTTAAACCTATCAAGTCACAAAATAAGATGAGGAAAGTTTATTGCTCTGATATTTCCTGAATGGATTTATGTACTATCTTAACATTTGTTTCTTATATTCACAGTGAAGGTACTTAAATCTAATCTTTTGTTTGGTCGAAGATTTTTAATTACTAATTCAATTTCATTTCTTTTTATTACACTATTCAGATTTTTATTTTTGAATTTTTTTAAATTTATGTATTAGCAGAAATTTTTCTTCTTTGGCTATGTCATTTAAATTTTGGCATACAATTGTTCATAAAACTGTCTCATAATTGTTAACACTGAGTTTATTGTGGAGAAATGGTCCTGTGGAGGGGATCCCCATCAAGAGAGCTGGAGTCCACAGCTGCTTATAGACCAGGGCTGAATAATGGTGATGGGTGGAGAAATCCTGAGATGTTCACTGGGTGGAACAATCCTCAATGTCCTTCTGACCTTCCTGATATAATGGCTTAAGGGCCAGACATTCCTTTTAGAGAGAGTTTCTACTAAATGGCTAAAAGTGGATGTCTATTTTCTTTAGGGACAGGTGGAGAGTTTCCAATAAGTCACTTTCAAGAGGAGAGGGTCCAGTTCTAACATGGCTATTATTATTATAACAATAATAATTTTAACTACCATAGACCTGGACCTGAAAGGGGCACTGGATGTTCCTCTCTCCACTTCCTGCTAAAGTAAACAGTAACACTCATTTGGTTAAGATAAATATAGACCAAGTTTTAAATGGCAGGATTACCCAAATGGCAGGGATTTTCTGAATGTTACTGATTACAAACAGCACAACTGCCAAAAGTTTCATTAACCATTTTATATGCCAAAGGTTTAGATGTAGATTTTTGGATAAAATAAAGCTTTAGCTGGTCATTTTATATATATTAAATGGACATGCATTTAACTCTGCAAATGTTGGTATAACATTTAGATAAGGTATAGACATATGAATGCAGACAAGTCCCTCCATTCCCACCACCTCGAAGAGGGGGAGGACAGTGGTTGGGTCTGAAGAGGAGGAGGGTACAGGGAATAAGATTGTGGGGAGGTGATGGGAGAGATGATGGGGACTGGAAATGGAGTGGAGGGTCTGAGGGGATCTTGGTTGGAGAAGGGAGCAGGTTGGGGGACTGGGAGAAGAAGAGCCTTCTTGGCTGGGTCAAAATCTGTGAAAGACCATTCAGGAAAAGAATTAATTAAGGGAGGTGATGCAGATTTGGAGGGTAAGAAGACACAGTTTTGCAGGATCTTTCATTTAAAGGAGGATCTGGAAGGAATTACAAGACTGACAGAGAGAAGGTTTTGAGAGAAGATAAGTGAAAGCCTATGTGTATGGGATCTCAGCCCATCAGCCATAGCATTGGAGAAAATTTTTGAGATCATGCTGAATGTGCAAGTCTTAAGTGCCCTGTTCAGATCAATGGTTATCATTGTCCAATTTATATTGGGGCCAAATTGTGCTACAATAGGAAATTAACCACTTGGGTTCAATGGTCTCTGTGAGCCACTGTGAGTGTGCTTTACTTTGGTCTCTTCAATCCCTTCCATTACTTTCCCTTACCTCTTTAGCTCCCATACCCCATTTTCAACAGCATTTAATACACATCCTTATATTCTCTACCATCACATCTTATGCTATACAATATTAATGATGCTCCATCATTCTCTTTTCCTTTCCCTCTGTCCCCAAGTTCGATAGAGTAATTCCACTGTTGCAAACATGTTCTACAACTGAGTTTGTATATTATCATGCTTGTTTTTGTATATATGTTTATCTTTTGATCTATCTTCCATGTTTGAGAGAAAACATGAATTGTTTGTGATGCTGGCTAACTTCACTTAACTTGATGTCTTCCAGTTGCATCCATTTACCTTCAAACCTGATGTCATTATCATTATTCCTTGTGGCTGAGTAATATTCCATTATATATATCTCACAATTTCTTGATCCATTCATCAGTTGTAGGGCATCTTGGTTGTTTCCAGAGCTTGGCTATTGTGGATAGTGCTGTGATTAACATTTGTGTACAGGTATCTCTACTGTACCCTGTCTTACATTCCTTTGGGTAGATGCCCGGGAGCAGTATTACTGGATCATATGACAGTTCTATCTCTAATTTTCTGAGGAATCTCCATACTGCTTTCCCTAGTGGTTGTATTAATTTGCATTCCCACCAGTAGCTATAAGGGTTCCTGTTTCACCACATCCTTGCCAGCATGTGTTGTTTTTATTACCTTTTATTATGGCTGTTCTCACTTGGGTTAGATGAAATCTAAGTATTGTTTTGATTTGCATGTCTTTTATAACCAAGAAAGAGGAATACTTCTTCATGTATTTATTGGCCATATGTACCTCTTCCTTTGAGAATTCCCTGTTTAATTCATGTGCCCATTTCTTTATTGGGGCATTGATTCTTTGGGATCTGAGTTTTTGAGTTCCCTGTAGATTCTGGATATTAGTCCCTTATCAAATGAGTAGCTGGCAAAGATTTTCTCCCATTCTGTGGGCTGTCTCTTGAGTGTGATGACTGTTTCCTTTGCTGTCCAAAAGCTCTTTAGTTTGATGCAGTCCCATTTGTTTATTATTTCTCTTAGATGCTGAGTGTTTTGAGTTCTGTTTAGGAAGCCATTCCCTATACCTCCCTGTTCCAGTGTATATCCTACTGCTTCATGGAATTGTTTCAAAGTTTCAGACCTTATATTAAAGTCTTTGATCCACTTTGAATTGATTTTGGTACAGAGTGAAAGACAGGGATCTAGATTCAATCTTCAACATGTGAATATCCAGTTTTCCCAGAGCATTTGTTGAAGAGGCTCTTTCCTCCATCATGTGTTTTGGGATCCTTTGTCAGTTGTCTATAAATGTGTGGATTTATGTCTGGATCTTATATTCTGATCCATTGGTCTTCTTGTCTGTTTTTGTGCCAATACCATGCTGTTTTTATTGTTATGGCTGTGTAGTATAGTTTGAAGTCAAGTATTGTGATGCTTCCAACATTGGACTTTTTCTCAGAATGACTTTGGCTATTTGAGGTCTTTTGTGTTTCCATATGTATTTCATGATATTTTTTCTATTTCTGTGCAGAATGCCTTTAGAATTTTGATAGGGATTGCATTGAACATGTAGATTGTCTTTTGTAATATGATCATTTTCACAATATTTATTCTACCACTCCATGAGCCTGGAAGGTCTTTCCATCTTCTGATGGCTTCATCAATTTCTCTCTTCAGTGGTTTGTAGTTTTCATTTAAAAAGGTCTTTAGTTTCTTTCATTGAATTTATTCCAAGATATTTTATGTTTTTGAGGCTATTGTAAATGGGATTGTTTCCCTGATTTCTTTGTCAGTCTGTTCATTGTTGGTATATTTAAAAGCTATTTATTTCTCTGTTAATTTTGTATCTTGCTAATTTGCCAAAAAAAGTTTATAATTTCTAATACCTTTTTGGTATAGTTTTTGGGGGCTCTTAAGTATAGGATTATGTCATCTGCAAATAGGATAGTTTGACTTTTTCCTCCCCTGTTTGAATCCTTTACTTCTTGCTCTTATCTTAGTGGTCTAGCAAGGAAATCCAAAACTATATTGAATAGGAGTAGAGAAAGCAGATAGCCCTATCTCGTTCCTGACTTTAAGAGGAACGGCTTCAGTTGTTCTCCATTTAATAAGATGTTGGTTCTAGGTTCCTCATATATAGCCTTTATTATGTTGAGGAGCATTCCTTCTATTCTTAGTTTCTTCAGAGCTTTTATCTAATAGGGTGTTAGATTTTGTCAATGGCCTTTTCTGCATCTATTGAGAGGATCATGTGGTGTTTTTCCTTGATTCTATTTATATGTTGTATTATGTTTATGGATTTATGCATGTTGAACTATCCTTGCATTTCTGGAATGAAACTGACTTGGTCATGATGCATGATCTTTTCCCATCCTTCATTCTCATGTTTGCAAGAAAGTTCATGTGTTGAAGTCTTTCCCAATTCCTCATTTTGGAACAGAAGGAAAGAAAGCTTTCCCACATTTCTTTTACATATACATAAGGTTTCTTTCCAGTGTGAGTGCTTCCATCCATTTTAAGGTGCCTGGAGGAACTAAAGGATTTTCCACACTGATTACAAGCAATGGGTTTCTCTCCACTCTGAATTCTCTTATATTTTTGAAGCTCACTCCAAGAGTTAAAGGCTTTCCCACAATGCTTACATACATAAAGTTTTGATCCAGTGTGAGTTCTTTCATGACTTTTAATGTAACTGGAATAAGTAAAGGCTTCTCCACATTGCTCACACAAAGGGTTTCTCTCCACTGTGAGTTGTTTCATGTCTTTACTCATCACTCAAATATAATATGGCTTTCCACACTGCATACATATAAAGGGCTTCTTTCTGATTTTTTCCATGTTGCTGACCAAGATGTAGACAACAGAAAGCATTGCTTACATACATACAATTTCTCCCCGCTATAGATTTGCTAATTCATTTTAACAGCATGCAAAGAAAAGTAGGTTTTCTCACATGGCTTACATATGAAGGATTTCTTTCTATTGTGATTTGGTTCATGTTTTTGAAGGACACTCAAACTCGAGGTGGCTTTCCCCCACTGCTTATATACATAGGTTTGACTCCAGTGTGAATTCCTTCATGTGTTTTGAGGTAACTGGAAGAAATAAAGCTTTTCCACATTGCTTACATATATAAAATTTCTGGGCACTGTGAGTTCATTCGTGACTTTGGAGGTTACTCAAATAAATAAAGGCTTTGTCACATTGTTTGCATGCATAAGGTTTCATTACAGTGTGATTTCTTTCATCTATTTTGAGGTAACCAGATGAGGATTTTTCACTTTGCTTATATACATAGGGTCTCTCTCCAATGTGAGTTTGTTCATGATAAGGAAGGTGAGAAAGATCACAGAATGTATCCCCACATTGTTTACAACACAAGGTTTTTCTCCACTGTGAGTTCACTCATGTCTTCAAAGGTGACTCAAATAATAAAAGATTTTGTCACCTTGTTAACACACATAGGGTTTCTTGTCACTGTGAGTTTGTTCATATCCTTGAAGATTATTCAAATAAAAGAAGGCTTTTCTGCATTGCTTACATGCAAAGGGCTTCTCTCCAGTGTGAATTCCTTCATGTTTTTTGAGGCAACTGGAAGAACTAAAGGCTTTTCCACATATTTTCATACATAGAGTTTCTCACTACTGTGTGTTCATTCATGTTTATGAAGGTCACTGGATGAATAGTATGCTTTCCCATGCTGTTCACATACATAGGGTTTCTCTCCAGTGTGAGTTCATTCATGATTTCAAAGGTAAAAAAGATAAAATGCCTTTGATGCACAGATGACATGCACAGAAATTTCAGGTGCTCCGAGTTCTTGAGCCAGCTCTGAGGATGAAAGCACAGATGGATTCCAACAGCAGAGGTGGGAAAGATTTTATTTGCAGAGAAGAGAAGAGAACGACTGCATATTGGAGAATGCAGGGGGACCTGGAAACCATTGATCCTGTGGGTCAGGTTGGGGAGTGAGGTTTTATAGCCTTTTTTGTATTGCCTGAGGGCAGAGATGCCTTTCAGATGCAGACAGGTGTTCCTTAGGGAGAAGAGGTGTCTCCTTGACCACTTATCACCTTTTGGGACTTGGCAGTCCGCACTTCAGTCCTTCACTTTCACACATTGTTTACATACATATGGCTTCTTTCCATTGTGAGTTGGTTCTTGTTTTTGAATGACATTGGACGAATAGAATGCTTCCCTACATTGTTTACATACATAGGGTTTCATGTATTTTCAGGGAAGTGGACCAACTAAAGGCTTTTCCACATTGCTTACATACATCAGTTTTCTCTCCACTGTGTGGCCTTTCTTTTTTCTCAATAGCACTCAAATATAAGAAGGCTTTTCCATATTACTTACAAACAGTGTTTTTCTCCTTGGTGAGTTTGTTCATGTTTGTGAAGGACACTCAAATGAAACAAGGCTTTGCCACATTGCTTACATGCAAAGGATGTCTCTCTAGTGTGACTACTTACATGCCATTTAAAGAATCTGGAAGTAGTAAAGGCTTTCCCACAATCCTACATTAAAATGGCTTTTTTCCATATTCTTGATCTGGCTTGGGTCCACTGTGAGTCCTTAAGAGCAGAGTCAGAGATGAATGAGTGATGAAGACATATTTACACACACAGCTTTCACTTGGTTCCACTCCAGTAGGAGTATTATCATTCATAATATGATCTTGAGTATGGCTGAAGACTTCTCCACATGGAATACCTTCATTTTCACAAAGTCTCCATATTATTTATCTTCTTAGATTTCTTCTGGGATTTTTATCCGCCTCTTCAGTGGTTTGATTTTCCTTTGATTTGTCTAAAATGGAGACCAACAGAGGCAAGGTTCCTGAAGCTTTCTACAATCACATGTCTGTACCGCTTCTGTTTTGAAGGGTCCAGCAAAGCCCACTCCTCCATGGTGAACTTTATACACAAGTCATCAAAGGTCAAAGGCACCATTTTCCAGCTTCCCAGGCATCTTAGTATCATCCCTAGGCTTCTGCAGTCAGAGGACACAAAGCCAAAGAGGCTGGGACACCTGGAGCATCTCATCTCAGATGCAGTTTTTCCGTGTTTCATTTTCTTTCACTTCAAATGTTTTCTATTCCTGCTGTGATATCTCTTTTGATCTGTGGACTGTGTAGAAGTATGTTCAAGGTTTCTGATTTTTTTTTCTCTGTTCACATTTTCATTGTTTTACAGCAGAATACTGTTATAAATATCTCTAAGATATCTTAAAAACATAGGAGTTCATCCAGGATTTTCACATTGCCCAGAGAGTGATGGAGACTCCCTCCTCAAGAGAGACACTTCCTGCTGTCTCCTTGCAGTGGCCTCAGGGCTGCAGGAGATCCATTATCTCTGTGGCTGACAATGAACTCCAAATCAAAAGGAAAAGGGGCTGGCCCAAGCAAGCACAGGATGCAGGTAAAGTGCAAGAAATCTACAGTTTAGGGGTTGAGACTTTTCTGGGGAAACACACAGCCAAGGTGTGTTTCAAAAGAGAGAGTTTCCAAAGTGGGAGACTCACAAGAGAATAGATGCGTCATCTTTCATTCCACTGAATAGGACTCTGATTATGGTTTTAAAGGTTTTTCTGGAGGTGCACTCTAATTTTTTTTATGGGTCATTTTGTTTATACCTCTAAAAGAGCATTGGCAAATTCAATTTGTTCCTGGAATTCCAGCTTACCTTATGCATGCTTAAATTGCCATTTTTTGGCATGCTTAATTTATAAAACTTTTACATGTATATGTGTATGTAAACATCTTGAAAATGGTTCTTAGACTGATGTTATAAGGTTAATGTGATATTCGAGGTAACAAAAAAACTCCAGCATGCAGAATGTTTATGTTGTAGACTACTTAAGCCCTTTTTCTTTTTTACATATAAATATGTAAAGATCTTCAGGATAGTCCTCACTATAAAGTTGTATTAAAAATTGTTACTGCTGCTCTATTCTACTGCTACTTAAAAAAAAAAGTTTTCAAACTTGTTTGAATCAGGTCTCACTAAGATGCAGGCACTCAGGGGTTAACTCTCAGGCTCAGACTAAAAAAAAAAAGAAAAGGCCAGCCTGCAGACTGCACTAAAAATCTTAAAATTTAAGTAGCTAAAAACATGACCTTGGCCTGCTTCATTCTGTGATAAATAAAATCTGGGATCTAATTCTCTCTTAAAATACGTAAGTCTATTAACAAATGAGCTTTCTGTAAATTGTATTTATACAAAAAATAACTGTAGAGTTGCTTTCTTTCTGTTGTTTTTTTCATACAAATATAAAGCTCTAATTTAAAAGGTTTTATGAGTTATCTCCAACAACTAACAAAAAAAGGTATTAAAAATATGGTTTTAAAAGTCAAAGGCTAAAAAAATACTTTTAGATGAAAAGAAGGATTGTGTAAAAAATATCTGTCCTCAAAAATTGTCTCAAAATAAAAAGTAAAAGGATAAAGATAAACTCCCTCAGGGATTACAAAGTACGTTATAAAAACACAAAATAGGTTGTCATAAAAAGATGGAGTTTATAAATGCTTATGTAAATGATTAAATAAACTAAAATCTAAAAGTTATAGTAAAGGTTTTGTAAGGTCAAAATTTAATGTACAAATATTAAACTAAAACTTAATTCTCTGAGCTCAAAACAACAGGACTGTCTTTAAAATACTGTTCTGTTCTTGATAACATTTATAAAAAAGTCTATGTTAAAGGAAAGGTTTTTGTTTTGTCACAATAACTGTCAGAGATTTTTGGTAATACAGGCCAACCCAAGAATTTATGAAGATAGTAAGAGTTTATTAAAACACAGAGAGACAATAGGCAGCTGAGCACAGGGAGTGCTGCTGCACTGATATGAGGGCTAAAACAAATTTATTTATGTAAAACAAAATAAAAACAAGGTCAAAGCACACCCTCCAGATAGGGTAATGAAAAAATTCCAAAAAAAATAAAAAATAAAAACACTACCCTGGTGGTCTTCAAACCTAAAATTTTTTTCTTTTGTTTTTAAGTAAACAGTGGAGGTGTTAGTCCTATTCCTTCCACATGTCAGGCAGAGGGAAATTTTGGCCAAGGATAGCCAGATTGAGCCTGTTATTTTAGGGGGCTCTATTACTACAGGTTGGTGGGATCCTGCTCTGAGCCATGATTCTCACCCATTAAGTTTCCAACTCCACACTTAGCCCCCAGAAATATTTACTTGTTCTCTGTTGATTTTCATCAGGGTTTTGACTACTGAGGTAACTAAATCATAACTAAATAGAAGTTCACTTAAGAGTTGGTTTATGTAAAGTCTTCTAGATGTCCTCATAATTATGGTTAAACAACTCTTGTCATGGGTGATTCTAATGCAGTTAGTACCCTATATGTTTTTGTGACTAGCTACTTGGGGTCGCTGACACTGCTCACCCCACAACTGATGGGAAATCTAAGGTTTTACTCTAAGAATAACAATATATATGTGATGCTATTATTGGCTTCTATATATTAAATATATTTGTGTTTTCAAGGATATCAACTTTTTAAAGTACAAAATTTAAATAAACATTGTAACAAAAAGTTAATGGTAATAACATACTGTTCTGTTAGCTGCTAAATTATCCATCAAAATTTTAACGATGGCTTTTTTAAGTTTTGTCTTTACAATTCTGATCTTTCTGGGGATCAGATCAAATCCATAAAAAAATGACTCTAACAAGTACTATGTGTCAAACAGTTTAGCTTCTTAAATGTCTGCTTTTGATGGATTTTGTTTTGTATTGTCCTTGTCTAGAAGCCCACTGCCTAAAAACCACTCCTTCTAAGCCTCTTTGTTGCTTAAATTTGGTCAAAACAGTCTAGGTGGCACTAATTCCCACCATGTGCTTGTTACTTCCTCCCCAACGTGGGACCAAAACCAAAAAATCTAGCAAAAATCTAATCCTCACAACAACACAAAAAAATGACCAATCAAAAAGCTCTTCAGTCTATGACCACACCACCCTAAACACATCCAATCTCATCTGATCTCAGAAGCTAAGCAGGGATGGGCCTGGTTAGTACTTTGATGGGAGAAATATCTTCAGAAGAGACTGCTCAGAGACAAGCAGTTTAGAGACAAAGGGTGAATCCCTCAAAGTTCAAATGGAGTAGTTTGTGCCAGACCTCTCAAAAATAACTAAAGCTGAGAAGATTGAAAAAATGGTTCTTATATGTGTGTGGCCATCTGGCATTAGAGCCCTTCCAGATACAAACTCATATTTTTAGCCATGGCATTCTACTTAAATAGAAACAAAGTGAGTATTTTTAATCTAGACATGTCCTTTGACACATAAAGATGGTGTTTTTAATTTTTTTTAAACAGTGGGTTTTTCTTGGATATATATACTTGGATAATGTATTATTGCCATGGCAATTCTACTCAACACATACACACAAAAAACCCCACAGGCTCAGACATTTGAAAAAATGTACTGTAGTCAATACTTCCTGCTACAAGTATATATATAAAAAAAAATTAATCTTAACTACCTTCATTAACCTATTTTCTCCCCTCTACTTGGCCCCTGGTCTCTTAATCTGCTTGTCACATTTGTTTCTTCAAGTTTGGAGATAGTCAAGCTCCAAATGGTGATGGAGACAAAGTCACATATGCCAGAGACCTCTCCTGGTACCAAGAAACTCTTGACAGATCCCCTTCAACATCTCAAAAGAGACACTGTTAATGGACCCCTCAAGACAATGTCCCTTTTCCTGACAGAAGTCACAGTTATCCCTGAAGAGGGGGCAAATATAAGGGGAAAAATATAAAACAATAACAAAAATGTCACTAAAGATGTAAATATAAAGGGACAAATGACAAAAATAACTTTGTTTTAAGTAAAGAAGACAAAAAGACATAAAAAAAATAGCTTCACACACAGGTGCTGAAGCACAATAGATTTTCCAAAAATAAACAAAAAGGGTTCTCACCAAAATAATAAACAATAGTCATAAAATATGGGTAGCAAGATGGAAGGACAAAATAAACTAATGAGGCCGTCTTAAAATGTCCAGTCTGAAAAGGATGGGGACAACTAGACTGTTGGGCTTGACCAAAAGTCAATTAATACTAGCTTAAGTTAAAAAAAACAAAATAAAACTGTAAACAGAAAAGGGGTGAATTGTGAGAATCAACTTAGGTTGGGTGTCAAAGGATTTAACCAGTAATACAAATATTAGCCTCACTAACTTGATTCTCAAATGCTTGCTTCATGAATTCTGCTTATTGTAACAACAGCTTCTATTAAGGGCAAAGGGTTCTTATTCTCAGTGGGGCAAGAATTCTGCTAGATGCCCTAGTTCCAGAATTGATAACCAAAACCAGTTATTGCTTCTCTGAACTTTTAAACTTCTTTGTTCCCAAAGCCCCCTCCCAACCTGGCACCTTTCTAATTAGCCAACCAAATAGACTCAGTCCAAAACCTGCCCAATTCATGGGCAGGAGAGGGACAGCAGGGTATCAGATAAAACCCCCATGGACTTCTCACCTGGTATGCATACCTCTCAGACTTCCTGGTGTATACCCTTCTGCAGAAGTAAATTTTGCCTTGCCTATTGACTTCTGAGTAGTGTCTTCTTTCTCATGACATCTCAATATCTTAAAGATATTTCTAACAATACCCAACACAGAACAGAATTGCAAATATTTGTTTGTATGAGAGAGAAGAGTTTATACTTAAGTGCAAATGAGAGACATGATTATTTTGTGTTAGGGTGAGCAAAAGGAAAACATGTTGGAACTGGATCCCTTTCCCCTTGAAGGTGACTTATTGAAAACTCTCCACCCAGCTGTAAAGAAAAATAGACATCTACCTTAAGCCCTGAAACACCCATAAGAGATCTTAGGAAGGTCAGAGTGTCATTGAGGATTACCCTATCCAGTGACTTTCCTGGGGCTGCTTCACCTACCTCCTTTACTTACTGCTGGAATATTGAAAAACACTGGAACAATGCAGATGTGGCTACCTCCAGTAAAAGAGTCAGAGAAAAAGAACATGCATGGCTAGCTGCCCAGCCCAAATGACCTTCTTGTTAATGTCCAGCACCTTCCCCCATCTCCTCTTCACATCCATCTTACCTAATGCCCATTCCTCTTCAATGTCCCTTTTCCCACCACAGGGAGCTTAAAAACCCCAGCTTGTAAGAAAGGTGTGATCTTGCCCCTCTCAGAGTGTTACTCTGATGGCCAAGTGTACTCTCAGTTCTCCTCTGCCTAATAAAGACCTGTTGCTTGTGAAGGTCACAAATTCTTTCTCAGTGTGTCTCTCTTTTCAGCTTCTTCACTTTCCTTTCATTTGGTGCCAAAACCCGGGAGAGAGTTTGGAGCAGGGAGGATGCCCTTCTTGGGTTACCGTGATTCCATGGTGATTCTCATGTGGTCAATGGTGCACCCCCATGTGGTCTGCAATCTGGGGTTGATATGGATGCACTAAACCTAAGAGACACCTATGTTCCCCAGAAAAAAATGGCTGAAGCCCACCTCCATACCTAAACCACCTGACCTCTCTCCAAATCTCTCTTTCTTTCTCTCTCTCTTCTTTCCCTCTTAATTATCTTCTATATGTCTCTACCACTATTATACCTCCTGCTGAGCCTCCCATCATACTGCTAGTTCTTTTGGGCATGGGGTGAGGAGCAACTGCCCCTTCCAATTGGACTACAGTACAAAAGTTATTAGTCATCTTTTTCTACCTGATAACCACACTATTCTGGGCCTGATCTTTTGGTCACACATGCATCCTTAACTTCCTGCTCCTCTGCAACTTCCTTGAGGGCCCTTTGAGGATTCTGTTATGCACATCCAACACTGGCTCCAATTTCTGCATGGATGAGTAAGAACTGACCTTTTCATCCAGCACTCCATAGTGCCATGGTGTGTTGTTCGCCAGCCACTCTTGCCACAGTTACTCTTATCTCTCCCTCCCAAAACACTTTCTGGCCATTTGGTCCCTGGAGAGTCTGGCCCCTAGTTACATAGGTTAAAGACATCTACCTACTGTCCCAGGTTCACTTTTCAGGTTTTGTAAGCTTTCTCTGGGGGATGCCATAGAGAAAACTTCCTAACCCTGGCTGTGTCTCCTACATAACCTCACAAAATTAGGCTTAAAGGACAATATAAAACAAAAAAAATCCTCATCTATTTTTCAGTATAAATTTGGCCACACTATAGATTAGATAACTCCTCAAAATGGCCTGAATCTGGCACTTTTGATCACAATATTCTTCAAGATCTTGATAATTTTATCTTGAGAAACAGCAAGAGGCCCCTTATCTTCAGACTTTCTTTTATCTCAAGTCTTGACCTTTGTTCAAACTGCAGCCCCCTCCAAGTCCTTCTTCTTGATTCCCCTCTCTCAGCTCCTGTTCCTAATCCCCTCCCATCAACTTTTAATCCAGATCCTGTCTTCCTCAACGCCAATTCCTCAAAGCCCACTCTCCTCTCTGGAAGACTCTCCCTCCCCTTTTACCTAAAAAGCCCTTTCTCAGTCCAGCACCTTCCCTTCCTTTGACCCCTTCTCACACCTGATCCTGAACACATGCTCCCACACCCCTACAACTCCCCACCTCTACACATTCCTCTGTAGTTCCTGTTTGCCCCCTATGAGAGGTGGCAGGAGCAGAAGGAACAGTCAGAGTCCATGTCCCTTTTTCTATGCTAAATATCTCCCAAACTGAAAAAAACTGGGCTCCTTTTCAGACAATCCAACAAGATACTATAAGGAATTCCTTCTTCTTACTTGGGCCTATGCCCTCACATGGGGTGACATTTGTAACATTATTAATGACACCCTTACAGAGGATGAAAAGGAGAGAATATGGAAGGCAATGGAACAACACGCTGACCAACTCCATGAACAACATCCTAGTAGACATCCCCCCCCACCACTGAGGCAGACCCTAAGACTGAGTCTCAATGGAGCTATCAATATGGGGACCTGGGATCAAATTCTCAGGATCATAAAATTTCCTACCTACTGGCAAGCATAGACAAAAGTAGCCATAAACAAGTCAACTACAGTAAGATCAAAGGAATCACACAAGATTCAGATGAAAACCCTGCCCTCTTTCTCAATCACCTTACTGAGGCAATGACCAAATACACTAATTTAAACCCTGCCTCCCAAGAAAGCTACATTTTCGTACATCTCCACTTTATTAGTCAGTCAGTTCCAGATATATGACAAAAGTGTTAAAAACTTGAAAAGGTCCCCAGACCCCTCAACAAACCTTGATAAATGTGGCCTTTAAGGTTTTTAACAATAGGGAAGAGGAAGCTGAACAATTAAGGAATAGAAATACCTGCACACAATACCAAATTCTGGCCTCCATTCTCCTAAACCAAAACCAGACACTCCATACTGCCTCAAAAAAACCCACCCAAAGGACAGGACCCAGCAAATAGCCCTCCAAGGCCTGCTTCCACTGTGGAAACTGGGACATTGGGCAAAATCTTGTCCTAATCCACATCCACCAACAAGGCCTTGTCCAGAATGTGGACAATGGGGTCACTGGAAGATAGACTGCCCATAGGGAAAACAGCTTTTTCCTTGGTCACAGACTCAAATTCCTAATAGTTCCACAACTGAAGATCCAGTACCAATGTTTCTGCTGGGGGACTGACAAAACCCAATCATAAAGCCCCTGCCACTGGTGAGTCTGCTGATCCATGGGTAACTAGGATGGTGTCAGGAAAACATATTTCTTTCTTCCTTGATACTGGGACATACAGATCAGTTTTAACCAAATATGTGGGTCCCCCTAAAAAGGCCTCCTTCCCTATTATTGAAGTGGAATAATAATAAGCATGCCCAACATAACACTCCCTTTGTGCTGTACTTTTGTATCTAAGTCCTTCACACACCCCTTCCTGGTTATTCCAGCTTGTCCCTTTCCAATATTAAGATGAGAAATACTCCATACACTCGAAACCACTATTTGTTATTCCATCCATTAATCCTGGCCAGCCCGTGCAATTTTTTCTCCCTATATAGGACCTTCCACATCCCAAAACCTCTCCCCACCTCTTACAGGAAGTCAATACCCAAGTTTGGGAAACATCCCATCCCTCCACCCCTATCATCATCCCACAATATCCCTTGGGCAGGGAGGGACATATGGGATTAAAATTAATTATAGATCAACTCAAAATCTCTTATCTCTTAATCTCTATTAACTCCCATTTTGCAACACTCCCATCCTTCCAGTTAAAAAACCTAACAGCTCCTTTAGACCAGTCAAAGACCTCAGAAAAATCATTACTGTTGTTAACCCAATTCATCCTGTGGTTCCTAACCCATATACTCTTCTCTCCAAGATTTCTCCCCAAACCTCTTTCTTTTCAGTCCTAGATCTCAAGGACACTTTCTTTTTGATTCCCTTCCACCCCACCTCCCAACCCTTATTTCACATGGACGGATCCCATTACTCACCACACCTAACAGCTAACCTGGACAGTCCTCCACCAGAGATTCAGAGACTCTTCCCACACACACGTTTTTGGCTAAGCCCTACAGCAGAATCTCAATTCCCTCAATCTTTTCCCAAGCAAGCTCATCTAGTAGCTGACCTCCTTCTATGTAGTCCCTCAACATACTTATGTGAGACCTATACCATTATTCTCTTTAATTCATTAGCACACTGGGGATATCTGGTATCGAGAAATAAAGCTCAACTTATTTCAACCTCAGTCTCATTCATGAGACTTTTATTAACTCTGGGATATTGTCAAATACCTCAAAACAAAAACAATCGCCATACTCCAAATTCCTTTTCCCAAGACAAAAAAGGACATTCTTTCTTTTCTAGGATTAACTGGGTATTTTAGAATTTGGATTTCTAATTATTCAATAATAGCCAAACCACTATATGACGCTGCTAGAGGACACCCAGATGAGCCCTACCCTGCCCCAGGGCCTTCTAACCCCTTTTATTCTCCTCAAACAGTCTTTATCAAGGACACCTGCACTCTCCATCCCAAACCCAAACAAAATTATTCATCTATACCAATACTCAGACAAAGGCCAAGCCCTGGGCCTGGTGGCCCAAACTGCAGGAGATTCAATGGCTCCTATAACATACCTCCCCAAACAAGTAGAACCCACTTACCTGGGCTGGCTGGCCTGCCTAAAAGTATTGGCTACAGCTCTTAATACCAGAAGCTCAAAAAATAACCTTCAACTCACCTATGACAGTCTGGTCATCTCACAATATTCAGGACTTAATTAGCTTCAAAGCTGTTAACTCCATCTCCCCATCGCGTGTTCAGATCTTACACTCCTTTCTCTTACAACCTGATCTATCCTGTGATATCAGCAACTAAACTCTCTTACCCTCAGACATTCCACCTAACCCAGAGCCCCCAACTCATGACTGTATTCAGATACTTGATACCTCACTTACAATCTTTCATCACATCCTAGACCCCCCCATGCCTGATGCACCAACCTGGTTTATAGACAGCAGTTCTACAAAGGCCTCAACTACCCCTGCAGGTAGAGCAGGATATGCAATAGTTGAGGGATACTCAAATAACAGAAACAAACAGCCTTCCTCCTACAACTACCTCCCAACAGGCAGAACTGTATGCTCTTATACAAGCATTACAGAGGGCAAAAGACAAAACAGTATCATTTGTATATATTCAAAATACACATATAATATTATCCATTCTAATAACCAAATATGGAAAGAATGAGGCTTCTTAACAACTAAAGGATCCCCAATAACCAATGAAAAACATGTGGCCATTCTCCCTCACAAAGCTGCCATCCTTCACTGTAAGGGACACCAAAAAGATTACACCTTCATATCTATTAGTCATAATTTGGTAGACATCACAGCTAAACAGGCAGCCCAAAAAACACCCCCACCTGGGTCATTCTATCAACTTACTACAATTACAAAAAAAAAAGAGGTAGAAGTATTGAAAACTAAAGGAGTTATCCAGCACAAGGGATACTGGTTTCTTAATAATACCCTTGTTCTAACAGAACAACAAATTAAACCCATATTAACTGCCCTCCATCCACTCTAACCCTTTGTCTTCACTTCATTTTATTAAATCCTAATCCTAACTTACACAAAACACTAAAGAAAATCTCATCCTCTTGCAATATATGCTCTAAGACTAACCACTTATCAAACATCTCCCCCCGTCCTTTTCCACCCATCAGGCAAAAGGTCACTTACCTGGGTCAGACTAGCGAGTGGATTTTATTAATATGCCCCCATTAAGCACATCAGGTGTCTCTTAGTTTTTATTGACAACTTAACAGGATGGATTGAAGCTTTCCCCACTCTAACAAGACAGCCTCCACAGTAGCCACCATACTTTTCAGGGAGCTCATTCCCTGTTTTGGTCTCCCCATGCTGCTACAATCAGGTAATGGGCCAGAATTTACTCCTACCATCGTTTAGCAATTGACCTTCTATATTGGGTCAAAATGGCACTTCCATATCCCATACCATCCACAATCCTCTGGAAAAGTAGAAAAGCCAACCACACCCTTAAAAACATACTCACCAAACTTATTCAGGAGCTTCAACTGGACTGGATCAAACTATTACCTTTAGCTCGCCTCCGTACCAGAGCCCTCCCTCAAAAGCCTCTGAATTAGCCTTTGGAGGCCCTATATGGGTGCTCTCTAGTGACACTGGGTCTTCCTACAACATCCTTTAACATTCCCCCTCCTTTGCTTTCTTCTTTACTACCCAACATGAGGATGACACTTTGGATCTACCTAGAGACCCACCTCCTGAAACCCACCTTTCTCTTGCAAACCTCAACTCAGTACAGAGAGAAGAATGGGTTTACTACAAGGGACCAATACCCACTCTTCCCCTACAGCCTCCTTGGAAGGGCCCCTTGCAGGTTACTTTAACAACCCCACAGCTGTTAAACTACAAGGATATAAACCCTGGGTACATATCTCTTCTATAAAAGAAGCCTCATCTCCCCTTGATACATGGTCCCCTCCTGCTCTCTCCTGCTCCAGAATCCACCAAGATCCATATCACCTGTCTGACCTCCATCCATGAGACTGATGAATCAACTCTGGTACCAACAGTACCAGACCTTCCTCCAGATACTCCAGTCAACTTAACAATTATCATCTGCCACAAGAAAACCTTGCAGAGATCATCTCGTACCTTTGGCTACAAGCAGATCTCAACGATTTCATGCCTGACCATGTACTCTTCTTCACCTTCCTTTTCTTCACATTCAACCCTCACCACTCTTCTCATGATCAATCCCTTCTTTACTTCTACTCTCTTTACGCAAATAATCCCCATCACTCCAGCAAGCAGTGATGGCCACATCACTTTTAACTGTGTACTTTTCCTTGATTACCACCTCTACCCAACTGCTTTTAGCTGTCAATCCTAATTTCTTCCCTTGCTTTATCTGCACCAGATTGACTGAAAAGGACTGGACTGCACAACTGCCACTTTGGTGGAATGGACTAACACAAAGGGAACCTTATAAAGAGCTCCACCCAAATAGGTTCCATGTTCTTTTCCTGCCATTCACAGAGCAATAATGTTGAAACTACTTCTCAGACACCATTTGATTTAAAATTCAAATTAGCACCTCTACTAGGAAAGTCACATTCCACCCCCTCAAAAACACCCCCTCCTGTGGCAAGCTCTATAGCACAAGGTGACTTCTATGGGGCTGCACCTTTATGTATACAAATACCCCACTTCCTGGATTCCAAATCCATAGGCTCTCTTAATATTTCCTGATATACACGGACTCTTTTCCTCCCACCCACCCCCATAATAGCCAATTTCAATTCGTTAACCAAAGGGACAAGTATAAACACATCAAAATGGCCTACTTCTAGACCTCCAATTTATCCATTCCAACATACTCTCATCCCCTCTCCCCAGGGCAATTTCATTACAGCTACATTGGGCTTTTGTAATGGGAGACTCCATCCCAATGCCATTCTAGTCTTTAACATACCAGGATTCCACCCAAATTCCTTCTCTAAAAGTGACTGCAAACTGTTGGACTTTTCCTCTATCCACCAATCCACTAACTTATCATAGAATCCCCCATATCCACTAGTGCCTCTTCCCCTCTCTTAAAACCCCTTTTAGCAGCCTCACTTTCCACCTCCTTCTGCTCATACCAAAGAGAATAAAACACAGACCAGCTAGAACCCCTTTTTTCTTTTGTTTTAATGGTACCCCTCTCCTCCTCAGCAGGAATCCTCTTTCTGTGCAGGTCCCAAGCATATATATGCTTACCTATTAACTGGACAGGAGTTTGTTTTTCTGACTCCCCCTGTCTCCTATACTATTGACTCAGAAATTGTTCTTACCCCTATTGTCAACTTTATATGCACAAAAAGAGATATCAGCCTCACCTCCCCTAGTGGTGGGCCTGGGCCTCTTAACCAGGATTGGGACAGGATTGGCCAGATTAGATGTGTTAACCAGCCAGTTCCAAAACCTATGCACAGCTCTAAAGCAAAGCCTCAATGACATTGCCTTACAGATTTCAACATTCCAGGATCAGATCAATTCATTAGCAGTGGTGGTCTTATAAAACAGGAGGGGATTAGATCTCCTCACAGCTGAAAAAAGAAGGGCTATGCTTCTTCTTAGGGGAGGATTGTTGTTTTATTACCAATAAATCTGACATAGTTAGAGATAGAATAAAAAAATCTTAGAGATAAGGCACAGCAGCTAACATCCTTACAGCCTACTAATATCCATTCCTCCTTGTATTCATGGTTCATCCTGTTGGTGGGTCCTCTCATCCTTGTTTGTCTGGCTTTAATGTTTCTACCATGTCTTATTAATATCCTCCAAAAAAATTTTACAGGAGGATATTACTGCCATTTTTTGGGTTACCTCAAAGATGCAATTTAAAGCCATGATGCTTCAACAAACTCTCCAGGCTCGACAATCCCCACATCATTCCTGGACAGCAGGAAGTAGACAGAAGACTGGCAATGCCCCTTATCACTTATATGTATATATACAATAAAGAGCCTGAAATCCTGGAATATTGAGAAACACAGGAACAATACAAACATGGCTACCTCTGATAAAATAGCCAGAGAAAAATAACACGCATGGCTGGCTATCCAGCTCCAATGACCTTCTTGCAAATGTCCAGCACCTACCACCTTCCCACTTCACATCCATCTTACCTAGTGCCCATCTCCCTCCAACCTCCATTTCTCTGCCACAAGGCACTCAAAAACTCCAGCCTGTAAGAAAGGCATGTTCTCACCCCTCCCAGAATGTTACTCTGATGGCCAAGGGTCCTTCTCAGGTCTCCTCTCCCTAATAAAGACCTGCTGCTTGTGAAGGTCACAGATTCTTTCTTGGTGTGTCTCTCTTTTCAGCTTCTTCACTTTCCTTTCACCTACCCCTAGTCTCTAAGCAGCAGTGGGCTCCAGTTGTCTTACTAGAGTCCTCCTCCATAGGGCCACCTCCACAGAGCTTGAATATGAGCATTCTTCCTGTCTATTCATTCCATGCTGTTCTTTCATTCTGACATTTTATTTTAAATGAGCAGTTAAACACTTGGAAGATACAAACATTTAGACTTTAGCTCTGAGCAGCAGAGTTGCCTCACCTGTGGACTTTCAGTGACATCTTTATTTCCTACAGTAATGAATACATGGAACTGAGACAGGTTAGTAATAGAAAAAGAAACTCCTCCTTGTCCCATTCCAATGAAACAATGGGGGTATTCAAAGAGGTATGAAAATGGAGAATTCTTTAAGATCTGTGAGACAAAAATTCTTAACACCTTCCATTAGGATCAAAATAATCCAAGCTCAAAGAAGTCACAGGTGTTTTTAAGTTATCCACCCTAAGATATGTCAACATCCACACCCTGAAATAATAAGATACAAAAAGATACAAGAAAGAATACTTATACTGGGGGAAGGGTGGACCCAATAATACTTTGTCCAATCATCTGAGTCCATCCTACAAAGACTGCCCAGACTTTTCCTCATCTTGCACTATATGAATCAATTGCTTCTCTCACAAAGTTTGGGGCATTTTGGCTTCTGAGCCATCTGGCTAAAGTCTGCTATTTTTCTTTTGCTATACTTTCTTTAAAACTATTTATGCTTTCTCTCTTCTTTGAATAAAACTTTGTTCTGCTTCGCATTTGGAGTATCTTCATTTAATGCTTTGTTTGGGATGAAAAAGCCTACGCATCTTCTGACCAGGGTCTACAGAAAGTACATAGCCACAAGTCAGGGTGCCAATGGTTGAACATGATCACATTGGGAATGTTTCCTAGATTCTTCCAGATCCCTCTATACACATGATATGGGCAGGAGAGAGATGGTTGGAATTTCTTGGAAGTCAATAGTCCGTAAGAGTTAAGTCTTATATATGATTCTTTTGGTCCCCAAGGGTTACTGATATTGAAGATGTATACTCTTGATCATACACTTTGTAGTTTTCATCTCTAAATTTTATTTATGCCTTTTTAGTATGTTCCATGCCAAAACTGAAATATCTGAAAGTATAAATTGCAGTTATAATAATTATTTTCATGTTTTTTTTCTGTAAATTCTAAATTTGTTGTAAATTTTGTATTGGTTTTTTATTGATAGGGTTTTTCTTCTTCATTATGGGTCTTATTTTTTATTTGTTTGCATGTCAAATAATTTTTATTGGATTGTAAATTGTTACTGGAAAGTCAGCACTGCTATCATGAATCTTGTAAGAAGAGATTTCAGGCAAGATGCAACACAGAGCAATAAAGAGCAGTTTGTTAAGAATAGAAAGACACTTTCAGAGGAGAAAGTGGGTCATCTCAGAAAAAATAGTTGAGAATGACAATTATTTCCATCCAGACACAGGCTTTTATTGACATATGTGGCAGTAAGTCCCTTCCCAGGCCCAGTCTACAGGGAGTGATTGACACGAAAGTTGTGAAAGAATTATGAAATGTCTCACGAATCACTCTGTGTTTGTGATTGTCCATGACCACCAAAGATAAACCTACAAGGAGAGAAAATCTGCAATTAAAGCAAGATTTAAATGATACGTTAATGACACAAAGGTAACTCTGTCACTGCAACTGGCTTGTGCAGAAGTCTGGTAGAGAGTTTTGGCAACTTATCCATTCTTTTTGTATAACTAGACGAGATGATATATGTAACCTTTGTGTAGCTGATTGTTTTAAACCTCAAGATCAATATGTTGCTAGATACTTGCCAAACATTCCCTATGTTTCCTTGGCTCATTGCTAATATCTCTTACCTAATAGGAACTTTGGTTAGGTTCCTTGTTTCTTGAAGTGGCAGAGATTTCAAGTGAGAAGTGAAATTCAGTGAAAGTACTATTAAGAAAAGTAAAGTTTAACAGAGAGAAAATGCACACCTCTGTAGGGGCACAGATTTTCTCAGAGTGGAGATCAGCAACACACATTTTATATCCCAAGTTTATTAGGATTCAAAGGGAAGTTTCTAGAGAATCCTTTATAAATTTATCAAGACAGTATTTTTTATTAATTATACCTTATCATAAATGCTACTACAACCTTTCTCAGCATTCTTTCCCTCCTCATTTAATTTTGTGTTGTCTTACTTGTAATTTATGTCTCCTCATGCCATACCATGTTTTATCAATTATAACTCAGCATGAACCCTAACACAATACTTTTGTGACATACTTTTAATCTCCTACTTTTATCCTTATCTGTCAGTTTCCATTTTGGAGCAATTCTGTTTTGGGGACAAAACATTATTTATTTACATACAAAATCTTCTTATAATCTCAAAATGGTCTCTCTCTTCATAAACTATTTTTATAATATCACCTCACCTACTTCCTGTTTTTTTTAACCTTACCTTTTAACATAAACTGTATTTATGGCAAAACAAAACAAATAAAGATTACCTGTCCACACATGATTAGAGAGATTATGCAAATTTTGTTGCTGCTTGGATTTTTTTTTTAAGCACAAGAGAAAGAAAATACACAAACAACTCAAAATTTTTATGTGTTAACCCTTTAGTTGCAGTTTAGATACAAAAGAGAAACTGATGGGTAATTATTTGTTTTTCCCAGATATAGGGAAGAGGAAGAGTAAATCTTTTCTGTTGAAGCTTTCCCTCAACTTCCATTAATAGTGTAGGTTTTATAAGATAAAGGTCCAGATGAGAGAGTAAAACCTAAAAGGTAGTCCTCTAGATCAATAAGGAATCAGGTAAACTTAACAGAATCAAAGGTCAAAAAAGTCAGTTGCTCTTAAGGAGGGGTCTTTTTGAGTCTCCTGATTTGGCTTCCCAAAATATCTCACCAAATCCGGGTTACTCAGTCTGGGAGACAGAAAGTCCTCATCTTATCAGAGAAAGAATTTAAGGACAGATACCAAGGAAACTAAAGCAGGAGAAGGTTTATTAATGCAAAGCAAAGCAAAACAGCACCCTCAAGTGGGAGGGTAGACAGATTCAAGGATGAGTCCCAAGACCTCAATGTTTTACAGAATTCTTCAGAGATGGGGGTGATCCATCCTGGAAAATGGGTTTAACTGTCATTAATATCCCCCACATTTCAGGCAAGTGAGTTTCAGATCATAGTTGGCCAGACTAAGGCTGTTATTTTCTTTGGGCTACAGGGGATGGGAGTCAGCTAGACACTGCTGTGTGTCAGGAGTCCTTTTGTTAATCTAAGCAATCTGTGAGGTGATTTATTTTATTTATTTATTTATTCTTTGTGGTGTGATTCTGTATCAATTTCTAAGCGTGATTCTCAGCCATCAGTTTTCCTAACTACCTGCCTCACCCCTTTATCAAAATGTTTAAGATTAGGACATTGCTCCAAGTGCAGAAAAAAAGCAGAAAGACAAAAACATAATACAGAATGATTTTTTAGCAAATTGGAATGCACTTCAAGTAGTAAGGTGAGCTGTTCATATAAGGATTGACTGTGTGGAAGGGGTTGGAGTATTTTATTTTTTTAATATAATAGGGTGGTTTTACTAAGTGGCACAAAATCAGGGCCCTCCACTTGTGGACTTTGTAAATGGTATGGCCACTACATAGAGTCTCCCCAGGTGTGAGAAGTCATATATCTGCAAATTTAATCTTCCTTGCCTTTTCCACTGATCCTCTTTTTGACAGCACTAGGGTTTGAACTCTGCAATGATCCTTTTTACCTTTACTGGCCTAACCTTGGTAAGGAGAGTTGGCCCCTGAGGCTATAGGGCCATTATCTTAATCATTAGTCCAGGGTGTGGGCCATCTGGGGATTTAAAATGGAATCTGGCTATGAATCCACACAGCTACACACACCTGGTTTTTGAAAAAGGTGTCAAAAACATACAATAGAGAAAAGACAGCCTCTTCGACAAATGGGTACATGTATTTCACCCTGTGTAAGGAACAACTCAAAGCAGATTAAGGACCTGAAACTTTGAAGTTAGTACAGGAAATAGCAGGGCATACACAGGAATTAACAGGCAAGGCAAGGACTTCCTAAATAGAACTCAAATGACTCTGCAACTGAGAGAAATGACTGACAAATAGGACTAAATGAAATGTAAAAGTTTTTGCATAACAAAAGAAATGGCCTTTAAATTGAAGAGGCTGCTTACAGAAAGGAAGAAAGTCTGCATCTGTAAGTCTGACAAGGGATTAATAATCAGAATATACAGGGAGCTCAAAAAACTACACTCCCTGAAAATCAATGATCAAATGAAGATATGTGCAAATGAACTGAAAGGAAATTTTTTGAAAAAAATAAGTACAAAATTCCACCTCACTCCTTTTAGAATGACTACCACCAAAACACAAACAACAACAAATGTTTGTAAGGATGTAGGGAAAAAGGAACCCACATAAACTGCTGATGGGCATGTAAATTAGTAAAACCATTATGGAAAACAGTACAGAGGCGCCTCAAAAAAACTAAAAGTAGAACTGCCATATGATCCAGCAATTCCACTCCTATGGATATACCCAAGGAATGTAACTCAGGTTACAATAAAGGCATTTGCACACCCATGTTTATTGCAGCATTATTCATAATAGGTAAATTATGGAAATAGCCAAGATGCCCAACTGCTAATGAATGGATTAAGGAAATGTGGTATTTATATACTGAGGAATTTTACTCAGCCACAAAGAAGAATGAAATTTTATCATTTGCAGGTAAATGGATGGAACTGGAGAACATCATCTTAAGTGAAGTTAACCAGGTTAAGAAGGCCAAAAACCACATGTTCTCTCTCATATGTGGAATATAGACCTAATATAAATACAAACAATGTTATGAAAAACAAGCCATGCTAAGGGGAGCTCAGGTAAGAGAGAAGGAGGGTAAAAGAAAGAAGTTAAGAAGGTGCATCCAATTGATGTACTTCCTATACAAGAATGAATATAGAATTTTTAGCCTTGCTAAAAATCACCATAACAAGAGGACAAAGGTCAAAAGAAGAAAAATAGAGGAGAAGAACCAATTTGGATTATAATACATACATACATGGAAATGCCACAAGGAAATTCCCTGTACAGCTATCTTAAACAAACAAAAAATGTCTTTTTTGTTTCACTGAACCAGAGAACAGAAATGCTGAACAGGTCCTGCCTGGTGGCATTGGTACCAGTGGGAGTGGGGAAGAGATGGGGAAAGGGTGTAGGAGAGTGAATATGGTGCAAATACTGTGTACACATGTATGTATACAGAAAAATGAGATGATTCCAGGAGTGGAGGAAGGGGAGGATAAAGGAGAATGGTGGAGTGGGTATGATATGTTTCTATGATATGTTTGATATATTGCAAGAACTTTTGTAAATGCCATAATGTACCCCCACCCAGCACAAAAATAATTTAAAAAAATGAATGGAATCTAATAGCCTCAGTCATTTCTTATTCTTGCTGTACACTAATATAGAGTTTGTGAGTTTTATCTTTGTTAGTATAAAATTCATTTTATTCTTATAAATAGTCTTGAGTTTTGTCCTTGGAAACTGTTTGGTCTTTTTATGTCCTATTTTTCAGATTTGTTGTGCCTATGGTGGGACGTTTGGAGACAAAGGAGGACTAGAGCAATGCTCAACTTGTGTTTCATTATTTTCTTTCTGCATGCTCAGGGAATGCTCTGTGAATCATGAAACTATCCTTTCTGGCTAGTAAGGAAGTAAACATATTTTTACAACCTTTTGTATACTTTCAGATCAGTCTTACTAGTCTCCCTTATAATTTCTTTACATAATCTGCAATCCACTACATAATAGGGGACAGTAGCAAAGATCAGAGTTTTCTCTCTGCACATTTTTCTCTTAACAAATAATATAATCTATGCACTCTGGCCAATCTGATCCTGTAGGAGTGAAGGGTTTTCCCTCCCCTTCTGAACATTCAAGTATGCCCAGATCAATGCTGAGGCTGTCTCAGCCTAATATTCTTCCAATTAACTTTTTTAACACTTTTCAATGGTGTTTAGTCATGCAACTAAAACTAAGATGATGGATGTGTTATGACTCAACTATAATGTTAAGATGTTAAAGTGTTTTATTTAGAATTTTGATGTTCATATTTCTAGCATATCCATATTGTGTTATTTGCACGATTGTAATGTCGTGTTCTTAATGGACTTTCTGGGAGTACTCTCTACCAACTTATACGCATCCCATTAAATTAAAACAAATTCCAGTTATAATTTTAACAGTTTTTTTCTTTCTTTTTTTGGGGTTGGGGTAGAGTAGGATGTTGCTATATAGTCCAGGCTGGACTTGAACTCATTGTTTAGACAAGGCTGGCCTCAAAATCATGATCCTTTTGACTCAGCCTCCCTAACGCTAACATTATAATCTTACACAACCACAACAGGTCATTGAGACTTTGAACAGCAAAATAATGCTTTAGTATTTTCTCTCATTTGTGGACTGTAAACATAATACAAATACAGCAATATTATTTAAAAAAAAAACAAGTCAAGCTAAGGGGAGATCACATATGAAAGAGGAAAGGTAAAAGAAGAAAAAAGATGAATATGGTTGATTTATTCTCTATACAAGAATGAATATAGAATTTTTAAGCCAGTTGAAACCACCATCAGAAGGGGACTAAGGTAAAAAGAAGAAAAATAGAGGAAATGAACCAATTCAAGTCATAATACATATACATGGAAATGTCACAAGGAAACTCTCAGAGTAGCAATCTTAAACAAACAAAAATGTCATTTTTTTTTTCTTTAAAGAATTCAGAGAACATGAGGGCAGAACAAGTCCTGTCTGGCTGTCTGGGGGATTTGGTACCAGTGAGGGGGGGGGGGATGTGGGGAAAGGTGTAGGAGAATGAATATAGTGCAAATACTGTGTACACATGTATGTAAATGTAAAAATGATACCTATTGAAATTATTCCAGAAATTCAGGGAGTGTAAAGGAGAATTGTAGAGAGGATGAATTCAAATGTGATGTATTTAATGTAAGAACTTTTGTAAATGCCATAATGTAGTCCCACCCAGCAAAACAATTTAAAAATGCTTTAATTTCTGTTGTATACTAAAGGCTACTCTGTGCTTGAAGACGAGACCATGAAGACTAAAAGTGCATACTTCTTATCTTTAATGAATTTAGAGACTTCTGAAGAGAAAGGGGTACTTTTCTGTCTTTTACTGTAAATCAGAGTCCTGGGTGACGTATGATTAAAATGGTTATTTTGCTGAGGACTATGGCTCAAGTTGTAGAGTACCTGCCTAAAATGGTTACTTTCAGAAGGGTTTAATAAAAATGACTATTTCATAGATTTGGGGAAGTTCCAGGGACTCTACAAGAAGTAATATAGTAACAACAAGAAGCCATTAATGCTCTGAGCTTTAGCCTAGTCTAAAGAGAGAAAGTTGTTACCAAGACTCACAATGAGAGATATTTGTATGCAGAGATCTTCCTGGACAAAGTTGTGCCTTCTCATTAGGGGACTCAGCCAGCTGCTACAATCCTGCATTTGGCATTTCAAAGAATAAATATGTAGACATCACTCTCCTTCCTGTCCCTGCTGTAGTCAAGCTGAACCCAATGAGGAGCCAACAAGTGTGGAAGTCCTAAATGTCATCACTAGACCAAGTTTTCAGGGCAAATATCAGGTATGTGTGGGAGCTGGTGGGCAGTAGATGGGGAGGGGTGAAGAAAAGATACCCACTGACTACTGTGATGCATTAATGACTTTACTGCACTTCTGTGAGAAGTGAGTTCTGTGTGGGCTGCTAGAAGGGTAAGAATGGCTTCACTGGGATTCTCTGTTCCCTTTAGTTCTTAGTTTAACACTTCATTATGTCCAAAACCAGATTTAGAGTTACTGGTCTGAACTCAAGTCATTCAACTTCAGTTCCCTTATTTTTTAAATTAAAATAAAATTGTTTCTGGTTTGTGTAAATTTTATAATCAAATTAAATAAGATATGTAACTTGTTCATTTTATCACTGAACTCAGCTCAAATCTGCCATGATAGTGCTGAAGGAACACAGTCCACTTTTAATAAATCGTAGCACCTTTGAGAATTCAGTAAATTAATCTGTCCCAGCAAGCATATAAGGGTAGCCTTCCTTTGAGTTAAATGCTTTTTCTCTTTCTACACAAGAGTAATATGCAGTTGCTCAAGCTCATTTTGTCCAGTTGATACATTGGTCTCTTTCACTCTCCAGTCCATTTACAACTCTTTTGTCTTAACCTAGAAGTTGCTAAATATGTTGGTGGTTATCTCTGAAACCAAAGCAGGGATGAGATTTTGATGAAGAGGATTGAATAATGAATGGGAAATCTCAAACCTTGAGTTAAAGTTCCGCTTCTGTATTAAATAGCATCATGGCCTTAGGTCAAACACTTCTAATTACAATTTGCTTGCATATAAATTCTGAGAGCCAGAAGCAGACTATTGTGTCATAAAATAATATTGTTATAATATTTTTCTGGAGTCAATGCAGTTAACTCACTAGAATTTTATTCTTAATGTGAATATAATGATTTAAGGTAGGTTAATTCTATAGACTGTAGATATAAGAAAGTCCTTCCTCCCATGAACACAGTATAACATTAAGTCTTTGGGCTCATAACTTTTTACAAATTAATGATAAATCAGTATAGAATGAGAAGAGGCTAAATAATTTAAAAGTTGAATATAACATCTTTATTTTCATGGGACTTATTTGAGAATATGAAAATTACTATATATCTTTTAAATGATATGAGAATTACTTTATTTAATTAAATATCCCTACAAAAGATATTTAAGATGTAGCTCAGAGGATGAGCACTTGCCTAGCATGTGCAAGACCCTGGGTTGAATCCCTAGCTCCACAAACAAACACGTCAATGAACAAATGAATAAAATATCTCTACAAATAATTGCATAGGATTCTAATCTGCTTTTTTCTGAATGAGTTTGAGTAATGTAATATTTTAATTATTATCAGCATATTATATGCCAACTAATATTATGCAGTTTATTTTTTCCTTATGCTTTTTCCTATCATTTTATTATTCATTTTTATTTCTCAAAATATTTGACATCTACAGTGTTGTAACTAATTTAAAAGGAATCCATAGTGACAATAGTTAAAATAAATTCTTATATATGAACAGGATTTTATAACATTAAAAGCATTTCCATTTCAAATAAATGCACACTCGTATCATTATAATGAAGTATTGTTATATAATTTTTCTTCCTACACACAGAATTCTAATTTTTACTGCCTTCAATTCAATATTCTATTGTTCACATATTTAAAATGTATTTTCTTCTACAGATTAGTTTTCTGTATTTTGGCAAATACATTTAGGTTCTTTAATATCTCTACTTTTCTAGGAAAACAGATTCTTTAAGATTGTGTTTTTTCCTAGCTAAGTGTGGTGGCTCAAATATCTAATCCCAGCTACTCAAGAGGCAAAGATCAAGAGAATGGAGGCCAGCCCAAGAAGAAAGTTAGTGACACCTTATCTTAATCAAAAAACCAGGCATTTTGGCTGGCAGTCACCTGTGAGCTAGCTTTTCAAGAGGCCTTAGGTGGAGAGGATAGCAAGTAGTCCTCAGCAAGCCCATGGCAAAAAACCAACAAAACAATACTACCATTTTGTTGTGTGCTATTACCTTTTATATTTCTTCATTGTGTTTTATAACTCCTTTTGTTAATGTTGTTCCCTTCACACAATCTTCTAAAATATCTGTTTTTATACTAATGCCCTTTTCATTTTCATTTTAAAACACTACTATATGTTTAAGTTGACTTTGCACTGCCTTATTTAAGCTTATTTAGCTTAGAAATAATAAATATTCTTGCTAACATTTCCGTTATTTCTAGTGCAATACTGTTATTAATACTGAAATTAACAAAAAAGGTTCTATATCACTCTCCCATGAGCAGAATCAAACTCTGCTTTTCTGAAATAATTTGCATGTTTATTGAGTTTCTGAAGATGACAAATTGTGTGACATTATTTAGAGGAGAATTATCTTACTCTTTTTCATTTTAAATTCATACATTAAAGGTAAAAGTATAATGTACGTGTTTGAACATTCTAGTTGGAATATGTTTTACATGATTATATGACATATAATCAATTTTTTTCTTTATTCAAAAAGGCTTTTGGAATAGTCCACAGAGATTTTTATTTAGTTCTCCAATCAAGAGTAGACTAGCAGGCCATACAAATGTTCGTGCATGTTATTTTGTAGACATGACAGTTGTGTAGTTTGTTTACACTGACCATTACTGATTTTATTGTTCTTTACTATTTATTGAATAGTGTTACTTTAACTAAACAATCAAACATGTCCAAAAAGAAATTCTAAAGTAAAAGCAGTTGAATAAACTTGTGGCTTTCCAGAAGTTCAGGAATCACCACTCAATTCTAAAAACAAAAAACTGGACAAATTCAAAAATCAACAATGCTTCTTAGATTGTTCAGAGAAGGGAGATCACAAGATAAACCACCACACTGTAATTGTAGAGACAGACAGGTGGATACAAAGAATCACTATGTAACACAGCAATTACTTATTAGCAGATACCTCCATGGAAACTGTGCCTGGGTAGAAAAACATGAACTGCAATTGGCACATTGCTAGAAACTCAGGATGGACAAGTTTAAGAATGAAAAACAAAGTGGTAGTCAGTGAAAAAAAAAAAAAAAGAATGAAAAACAGCCTTGGAGTGTTCTCACATGTTTGTGCACTTTACCTCCAGGAGGTAAAGATTTCTCAGTGAATATCAGAAAAATCCATTTGTGCTTTAATAAGGGAGAGTGGACAGTCATTTTGAAATTCTCTAGAGCATTCAGTTCTTCTTAACAAGCTTGCCTTTCATCAGCAATAATTTAACCAAAGCCTAACCTACTCAGATTTTATCAGAGCCTAACTGAACTGGGAGAAGGGAACTATGCTACTGCAGCCTACTGTAATCATCTTCTTCCAATCTAAGGCAGGGGGTAGGTGGAGAGAGGCCTGAGAGGCCCATGTGAAGCTCATAGTACAGGCACAGGCTCATCGAAAGACTGAGACCCAATCATGGCATTACATCAGAAAAGTCGTTTCAGCAAATGGTGATAGAACACCAGGACTTACACATGCAAAAACAAAAAATCCTCTACACACAGACTTACCACCTTTCACAGAAATTAACTCACATGATCTCAAACCTAATTATAGAACTAAATATTATAAAATTTCTGGAAGACAATAAAAGAGAAAACCTACATAGCCTTGAATTTGACAATGACTTTCAGATAGAACACCAAAGGCGTAATTATTGAAAGAAAGAATTAATAGCCACATACTAGAAAAATGTATGTAACAAAGACACATCAGATAAATGACATTTGTATGTTTTATACAAAGAACACTTAACAGTCAAATATAAGAAATTTTAAAACCTCATTATAAACCGAGAGAAAAAGCTTCACAGACATATAACCAAGGAAGAAATACAGATGGAAATAATACATAGGAAAAGATGTCATCAAGGAATTTCAATGGAAAAAACAAAGAAGTATCATTACACACCTATTAAAATGGCTGAAATAAAAAACACTGACAAAACCAAATGCTGGCAAGCATCCAGAACAACAGAAACTCTCATTCATTACAGCTGAGAATTCAAAATGGTACAACTACTTTGGGAGGCAACATGGCAATTTCCTATAAAACTAGGTGTACTTTTGCAATGTTTTTTTTTTATTGTTTTATTATTCATATGTGCACACAAGGCTTGGGTCATTTCTCCCCCCTGCTCCCACCCCCTCCCTTACCACCCACTTCGCCCCCTCCCTCTCCCCCCAACTTTTGCAATGTAATACAGCATTGTGCTCCTCGGAATTTGCTCAAAGAAGCTGAAGCTTATATCCAGCACATGGATGTTTACACCAATTTTACTCCTAATTGTCCAAACTTAGAAGCAACCATAAGACCCTTCAATGAATAAATAAACTGCCATATATCCAGAAAATGCATTTCCACTGTTAAATGAAATGAGGTATCTAGATGCAAAAAGATATAAAGAAAACTTAGATTTTTATCAGTAAGTGAAAGAAGCCTATTTGAAAAGGTTGCATACTATATAATTCCAACTATTTGACATTCTAGAAAAGGCAAAACTACAGAGATAGTAAAAAGATTGGTGGTTGACAGGTCAACAAGAGTCAAGTAGACAGAGATAAACAGGCACAGCAGAGAGGATTTTTATGGCAGGGAAACGATTCCATATTATGTGATAATGGTGGACACATGAATCCATACACATAGGATGTACAATACCAAGTGTGAACGCTCCTGTAAATGAGGGACTTTGTGTGTCAGTTTAAGCTCATTAATTATAACAAATGTGCCACTCTCGTGTTGCATGTTGACAATGGCAGAGACTCTACATGTGTAGAAATAGTCAGTGCTTGGGAAATCTGCTTAATTTTGTTGTGATTCTAATGATGATTGAAACAATAAAGTGTATCAATGAACTAAGAAATAAAAAAAAAGTAAATAAAAAAATCTACTTTTCTGAGGAAGTGAGATTCCTGCCAAATGACCCTTGTTATGATAAATTTAGGAAGAATTTTTAAAAATAGAACCATGTTTTAGATGTTGCCATGTAAAAGTCATTATTTTTTGTAATAATTCTTGGTAGTATAATGCTGAATTTCTTCTACAGTACCCCTAATAATATCTAGATGAGTGTCATATCCCAGCTACTTGGTGAAGAATTAAAACAAATAAAACATTGTTCTGTGAGTCTATGTATACACAACAATGAAAAAAACAGCTACTTTGAGCAGATTCTCTTTACCATGGAGGGAGTCATTTGAATGTTACTCTTAATTAGAAAAAAGTGAAATGAGAAAGTGCCCTGTTAAGCTATTCAAAGACTGAAACTAAGTCTTTTGTAATTTCACCAAGTCTGTCATTCCCTGTTACCCTTGGGATATAGAGAAAATGGAACAATTTGAATAAAGAAAGCAATGGCCTTCTGAGAGAGAAAGGGCTAAATAATATAACCTTGCTTTCTAGGATTTGAAGTTTTGAAAATCTGTCTAGAGAGATCTGTGTATTGAGAGTTCCTTCTGAAGGGAAGAACAGTAAAGCTACTAAAGTGCAAATGGTCTGGAGAAAAGATGTATTTTAACCTGATAACTGTTAGACTGAAGAGAGGCAGGGTGGGATAGGCAGGAGGAGGTTTAACATCAACACAGGCTTTAGCGGAAGAAAGCCTGAAGAATGGGTCTCCAGCAAGAGAGCTAGAGCCCACTGTTGTGTACAGGCTTGGGGTAAAGATGGGGAGGGCTGGTGGAAGAGTACCAACAGGGTCACTAAGTGAGAAAATGTTCTTTGGGTCACTAAAGAATGATGTTGCTGGGAAACCAAGGAAGATAAGTTGTGGTAGGCCATTCATCTGCTTAACTGTCCTTGGCACCCACCTGGGGGAGTTTCCAGCAAGCTACCTATCAGGGGAAGGGGGTCTGGTCCTAACCTGGCCATCCTCCTTGTTAACCATAACAATAACCTTGACATGGCATGTGCATCTATAGCTTGATCGTGAATCATTTGATGTTACCTGTCTAGTATGTCATCCCACTCAGGACCCAGACACTGTGATATTGTATCTGTCTTGGGAGAAGACAAAGTTAAATGGAATGTATAGACCTGATGTAAAGATTGCTAACTAGTAGGTGATCATGTAGAAGCAAATGATTGTGGAACCTCAGGGCTTAAAATAATTTATTCATATCTACCAGGCCAGTGCATATTGGCAGAGGAGTCTGCTTATCTTTACCAGTTAAGGACTAGTCAATTAAAGGGTCTATATCAACACAAGCTATAATAATTTCCTCAGCAAAGGAACAAAGTGATGGAGAAATTATGCCCTTCTGTTAAGTTTCCATCCAGAATTGACAAATAACATACATACTTACTTTTCTCACATTTCATTGGTCCGAGAAAGTCACATGAACATATCTATCTTTAAATGTGCCAGAAGATCAAAAATTTGTCTTTCTTTTTGAATAAAATGTAATTTTTTGCATTGTTATCAGCATATACTAGTTGTACAAAGGTGCCTTACTATGTTATTTCCATACATTTACACAACGTGCCCCAATCAAATTCACGACTCTCATCACTGCCCCTTATCCTCCCTAGGAGCCTTCTTTCTTAAAACAACTTCAACAGGTTTTCTCATTCTATTTTTATATTTGTGTACAGAGTACTTCAACAATATTCATCCCTCTTCACCCTTTCCATTTTCCATCCTCCCACTCACTGGTAGCCAACCCCAAACAAAATCTGTTTTACATTCCTGTCTTTCATTTTAAAGTAGATTTCATATAAGAGAGAGAATATCCAATAATTATCTTTCTCAGTCTGTCTTATTTAGCTAAATGTTATGACCTGTAATTCCTTCCATTCCCTGTAAATGACATAATTTCATTCTTTATGGATGAATAATACTCCATTATTGATCTATACCATGTTTTCTCTATCCATTTATCAATTAATAGGCACCTAAGCTAATTCCATAATTTGACTATTGTGAATAGTGCTGCAATAAATATGGGCATGCAAGTGTCTGAACTGTTTCTTGACTTACATTACTGTGGAAATATGTCCAGGTGTTGCATAAGGTATAGTAGGATCATATATATTTCTAGTATTTTTTAAAGGATGAATTAAATTCAATAGGCTATTTATGGGTACCAGATATTTATAATACATATAAAGTATTTGAGAAATCATTTGAGAAATTCTTCCTTTCCTATTGATATCACTTTTATTTCTTTCTCTTGCTGTGTTGCTCTGGCTAAGAATTACAGTACTGTGTTGCCTAAGAGTGGGGAAGTGGTGTTGTGTCTTAAAGCAGGAAAACCAGAAAGTGATCAGCACCACTGGTATCCTCAACACTATTTGGGTAGGCACTTTTTAGACATGGTTCTAAATTGTGCACACAGTAGAAATGAAGCTCAGTTGATAGCATTTAAGATTCATTTTAATGATATAATTTAGGGAAACTGTAACACTCTTCCTAAAATTTGAGAATTCTACTTTTTGAAGAACTCTATTTCCAATTTTCATTTTGTCACAAAATTTGAATTTGACTTCCTCTACACTTAACTTCACATCACATAAAATGGAATTATAATCAAACATCAATGTTTCTTTCAATGATATGCATAAATAATCAAGTACGATAATTTAAAACAATGACTAAATGCACAAAGTCAGTTTGGGAAAGGGAAAATAATGTTGGCTTTGGAAATTGTTTTTCCGCCAATAACTAACAAATTATTGATAGTTAAAATATAGATTTATAAAGGGGTATGATGAAGCACACCTATAATTCCAGTATTCAGGGGGAAGAGGCAGGAAGATCATGAGTTTCATAACCTTAGTTTCAGGTCAGTCAGGGGTATCTAAATAGATCCTTTCTCAAAAAATGAATATATGAGTAATAATAATAATGATAGTAATAATATGTGGCTAATAAAATATATTCAGGAGAAACAGGAGGATATAAAAGTAATTATATAGAAAATAAATATTGGTATCATAATGATAATTATCTTCTCAATATGAAAACACATTTAATTGTTAATTTTACTCAGATTTTAATCTTTTGTATGTCTAAAAGGGCCTTAAAATTCCCCCCAGGATGACCAAACTTCTGACAGTTTTCTTCTAGATTCTAGACCTCTGATCTTCCTTTCCTTATAGCACTTACCTTAGAAATCTTATGAAAGTTTTCTCTGCACTTTTCAAATGTAAGTCTTTCTAAAACATCTCTTGCCAGTTTTAAAACTCAGGATGTCTTTTTCAAGAACCTTTGAGAAATACTTATGAACTATAATCACACAAAAAATAATGCTCTCATTTCCAAGTCTCTGTGGGAGTATAGGAGCTTATTCCACAAGTTGTAAAACAACCTCTGTCAGAACAACAGAAGAAAGTTTGCTATTCCTCTGGGTAAAGTCAATTAGCAAAGCAGATGGCCCATGCCTTCCTTTTCATTGTTGAGTTAAAGAAACTCTTTGTATCATCAGAGTTGGGTTCAGACTGTGTACTGGACCCTCCCTTTGCTACATTCAATAAAGTCTTCCAGGTTATTTAACTTTTATTGGTGCAATTGTTGCTTTGTCACATAAGATCTAACATTGCAGCTCTTGTTTTTCTCTTTTGTGAACTTTATGCATTTTCCAAATTGTACAGAAGATGTGTATCTCTCTGGCTTGTCATTTGCACTCTCAAACAATCCATGCATATGTGGACTGAAAATAATTTTGCAAAAACTAAGCAATGATCCAGGCATTTCTGAAAGTATTTTCACCATTTTGTACTTTTATTCTGAAAATATAGGAAACCAAATTATTATAACTGTATTTCCTGTATATACACTAAAATATATTTAATACAATATCTCAATTTTTGATAATTTTTGTTTGTTTGTTTGTTTTTGGAGACAGAATCTTGTTATGTAGCCCAGGCTGACCTAAAATTCATAATAATTTGTATACACATGTAAGTAAATGTAAAAATAATAAAATAAAAGGAGAAGAAGAAAGGAAAAAAATGACAGTATTATTTTTAATATGGTGTTATAATAAGGAAATATCTTCTTTGAATATCTATCTTATATTTTTTCTAATACCAATAAACCTCTCACCATTTCCCATTGTAATTTGCATATAAATTAACTTACATAGAAGTTTGGGGATTTTGCTTGTCAAAATAGTTAATTATTAATAATTAATTACCATAGATTGTGTTATTGACTCATTTTCTTTATTTGAAACCTTCTGAATCTTTTCATTTTCATTCATTCTTGTCACCTTTTTCTCACTTATGTTGAACACAGTGATCACCTTATTTTGGATTTTTAGTAAACGAATGTAAAGTAATAAATGTTTAGCAAATTAATTAATAACCAAATGTCTATATCATTATTATTATTTATTTATTTTGAGACAGGCTCTCTGTATGTGGCCCAGGCTGGTTTGGAATGCACAATTCCCATAGTGCTGGAATTACAGGCATGTGCCAACTTGCCCAGGTATATAATTATTCTTTGTTTATATGGCTGCACAGGTTTTTCAGAAGATAAGTGCCTGAAAATGAGGGACATAAAAGTTAAGCTCTTCTGTCGAATCTAAGGAATTAAATGCTAACTACTAGCCAAAGTTAGATTGACTTTTTTTCTAAACCATTGACAATAGGACGTCCATTTTCTACTGTGTTTTCACTATACCACTTACTAGGTAGCAGTTAGCCATGAGGGATGGAAATATACAAAGGAACCCTAAAATGGAGGATTTTTCAAGGTCTCTGAGAAAAAAAAAATTAAACATTTAATAGGCTCCGTTAAGGTCAAAATAATCCACCAAGATCATGGGATATCACAAAATATTTTTGAGTCTCCCAACCATCCTAAAATGAGTTGACATCAATTCCTGAAACAATAGACCTTTACTTAACAAAACAAAGACCCGGGTCTATAAACTCAGGGTTCAAGTCCAATAACTGTACTTTGTAAATCCAAAGGCCTCCCCTAGCCTCACTCTAGAGACAACCTGCTTGCAGTGTATTAAAAGTGTGTTATTTTCCTAATAAACTTTACCAGTGCATTCACTACATTTCCATACCTTTCCTGTGTTCTCCTCTTCTTGGATGCAAGGACCAAGGCAGAAAACTATGCTAACTTTCCGGTAAAAACAGTGAACAGTATGGACCTCAGATTCCCATAACAAGAGTTAAAATGTTTTTTCTCTTTCCACTGATACATGTATGCAACCTGAATAAATATCTTTAAATGCATTCTGCTGTTCTTGCAGATAAACACTTAGCTAAGGACAATGACATGTTCTGGTGTCTAACAAACTTTAGAACGATCCTTTATTTAAAACAGAAGTGTATCAACTTCATTAAATATTTCTCTGGCATTTTTAATTACTTTAGAGTGGTTAGTCTCTGTAAAGAATAGATAGTCTAACTTAAAATAGTTGGTATTTACTTCAAGCCACACAAATTGATTAGGCAGGGAAAGATATCAAGATTTGTGAGATATTTCAGTATTTTACTGAATGAGAAATTTAACTATCACATATAATGAATATTCAATTAACAATATTTAAGGCCCAAGAAGAAAACCAGAATCCAACTACAAAAGCATATTTAAGATGTTTGGATCTAAAATCATCTTCTCTAAGATAAGAATACCAGATAACTTCTGGTTATAAGGTAGAATATGTGAGGCCATCTGGGATTACAGTAGTGGTTGCATATAAAAGGAAAAACAGAGATTGTGAGAAGATTTCCCAACAATTCTACAAAATAAAATGAAGTATCATTATATTATACTATGAAATATGTTGTTACCTATTTCAATTTTTACTTAAAAATCAACTCAGGTGGCTTATATTATGATGATCTCCTTTAAACATATGAACTCCTCAAATTTAGAGTTGTATAACCTAAAATTTGGAAGAAATTTGAACACATAAATTATCACGTTTATCACATATCTCAGTAGTCATAAACTCTTATTTACCCCTGAGGGAAATTTATATCAACAAGATTACTTGCCTTACTTGGATGACATATATAATTGTAATAAAATTTACATTTACACATGTATTTCACCTTTGTCTTCTAATACTACTTCTATAACAGAAACAGTGCTTGTCAAACCCTGCACTCTCTCATTAACATTTTATAGCATTCTCACAGCTTGATGATACTATCTAACTACTCCGGCTAATGAGCTGTGGCCAGAAGTGATGTGTGCCACTTTTATGCTAATGCATAGGAGAGCAAGTACATGCCCTGCCAACTGTCTCTTTCTCTATTCTGACAACGAAGATGTCACATGTTTCAAATGGTGCATCTACAAAATGGTAGAGGAGCAATCACCAGCAGGAATCTTTGAATGATCATATATAGTAGAGCTTTCATAGATATGCACTGACAAGTATTATGAGAAATACATCATTTTTGGTTGGGTTAAGATGAGATTTTTGATGACTTTTGCTCTTGTGGCTTATGCAAGCCTATCCCATAGCTCTTGCTTAGGGCACTTACTGAAGCCTCATAATGGAGACTAATAATTTTTCCTTATGACCCCCCATTCAGATAATTGGTGATTGTGGGCTTCTTAAATGTCCTGTTTTCTAGCTAAGCAACTTAAAAAAATTAGTCAAGTCTTACTAGAACATTTCCAGAACAAAGATCTCTGCTCCCAAATCTTATTGTTTGCAACCATAAAGATGTATTTTTTAACATAGTATTAGCTCCTACTTGGTGGCGGAGTAGCAGTGGCTCTGATGCACCATTGTTCTTCACTGAAAGAGCAGACACTTTAGGCACAACATGGCTAAAGGAAAAGCAAACAAGAAAACACTGGTGGAATCACACAATTTTAAGGTTTCTGCTGAAGGGGTAGCACTTGTTATTTGCATAGGTCATTTTCAGAGCTAAATAGCTAATATTGAAGCAAAGTAGCAAAAGAAGTATCAACTTTTCAAAAGCAGAGGTAAAAATAACTGAGAATAACAAAATTTGTAACAGTTCCTTTAATTATTTTCTTCCCTGATACATTGCCTAGCATTATGCTTGGAACACAGTGGTACATATTTTGAGTCAATGGCTTTTATCTCTCACCTTCTGCTTACTCAAATGTTATTGTCCCTAAAATTTGCCTTTTCAAAACAAATGTATTTCTCTAGTCATTGTACTTAAAATGTTCTTGCCAGAGGACAGTAGAATAAATATAAAAATCTACTTTTTCAGGTCTATAGTTTTCCTTTTAATGCAGTCCAAGATTGTGTTAACTTTTTAATCGCTTGGATATTACTAATATATAGCTGTAAATTCCACTGAAAAGCTTAATATTTTATATTTTCCTTATACTGCTTTTTCTGCATATAAATTATTAAGCCTTAAGAAGAGAATGTAACATTCATCTGTATTCATTTGTATGTACTTAGATTGAACCCATTTATCCAGACTATGTTCTGGCATTGCACTTCTGTTATTTGTCATACTCCCTTAATTTTGAATCATAGCCTTTTATTCATTTCCATGAACCTGAACTCTGGAAAAATACAAAACTGAAGTCTTATATACTATTTCCTACTATGTTCTCTAAATAACAGTATTAGCCAAATGTTCCAAAATCTTATAGACTTGGTTCCCAAATACAGCTGGTTTTCTATATCTAGAATATAAACGCACATAAAGGAGAAATATTTTGAAATTATTTTCTGTTTTACAGAGAAACTTCATGTGTTCACGTCCCATCTATCTTTTAGACTGTGCAATTGATAAGGACAGAAATATGTCTTAATAGTTATTTTTCTCCAGTGTCTATAAAAATGACTTGAGTTAGTTAAGTTTCACTCAGGAGAGTCTTCAATATTAAAGACATTTTAAAGTTATTGTTATAACCTAAACTATTTTCTTGTTTCATGGTAGTTGACAGTTTTTCAATTGGGAGAGATATTAACTTCATCATTTTGGCTTCTTTCTAATTCATGTATTTATGAACTCCCTGCCTAAATCAAGACTGAAGCTTCAAATGGTTAAATTTATTTCCTAGCTTTTCCTAAAGGTCTATTAAAGTGAGCATTTCTGAAGTAACCACTACTCAATTCTAGGTAAAGTGATTCACAAAGACTAAAACCATTATTATTATAATATATATATATATAATTTTATATTTATGATTAGGAAATGTATCAATTTATCTGTCCACCTGCCTGCCTAAATTATCTGTTGAGTTAAACTCTATCCATCTATTGATATATTTAGTAATATATATGCCAAGTGATTTTTCTATCAAACTGTGTTTCCAAATACTGGTGTAACAAGACATGAATTTTGCTGGACCATGAAACCATAAACAAAATGTGTTATAGTACCTATTTTTTAATTAAGTTATAGTGGTGAGGAGTCCCATTCCATTCATTATGGAACCAATCCCAAATGTCATGGGAACTTCCATGAGGTACACTTAAAGAGAGAATATTTGGTTAGGGCTATCTTTGTCTAGTTTTAAGCAATCACTATTAATTAGCTATCTGAGACTACATGATCTTAAATGGCAAGAAGTCCCATAGATTGAGTTCAGAGGGAGTGAGAATTTTTCCTGTGACCTAAATCCCTGAGGTGTGGTTCAAAAGTCTCCAAGTGAAGATTTGTTCCAAGTTCTTTTCATCTCTATATGGTTTATGTTGCCAATTCCTCAGAATATCCACATAATTTGTGTATTAATGTTTTTGTTGTATACTTGAAAAAAACCCATTTTAAGGAACTTTTTACATCATCTTCTAATCAATTCTATTATTTTATCTGGGAGAATTCTATTTAGATTTTTTTCAAAGGATTTAGAAACATAATGTTAACCTCTTTTCTGACAGTGAAGGATGGAGGAGGTAATGTAACACTAAAAATAAGTTAGATTTTTTTCCTTAGGAAGTTATTCTTCTATATGATCATACATTGGTATATTAATAAGTATGTCATTTTTGACTCAATTAAATTCATCAACAAAATGTCTACTGTGCAGCATTTGTGTATGAGTGTATTAGGAAGACAGAGAGAGAGAGACATACATAAAACACACGTTGTAGGAAATTCAGGTGGTTAAAACTCAGAGAAACTAGGACACTTAGCAACTGAAGTAAAGAAGGCAACTGTGAAACTGTGTCTGGAATATTGGGCCAATGTGGACAAGGAGTAAGGAAGGCAGTGAAGGTGACAGCTGAGGGTGGGGGAGAATGCAAATGCTTCCATGAGAAGAATAGTTTCTGCAGTTTCAGTGACACATGGAGCAGTTTATAAAACAGGAAATCAAAATGTCATGCACTGAATTTTGACTCCAACTATTTGTTAAGATCTTAGCCCACAAAGTGACTATGTTTAAAGAAATGTCACTTAGCAAGGTAATTAAGTTTAGATGTCATTAAAAGGGGTTCCTAACCTACTCCATAAGAAATGGCACCAGAACTCTCTGCTTATACACAGAAGAAAAGCTACATGAAGACACTACATTTTACACTAGTAAAGCTGGCTTATGGTGAAGTCTCCTTTCCTAGCTTGCAAATGGTCATACTCCCCCCAAAGTTTGTTTGGCTATACTGGTGTTTCTCCACTTAGGGGCTCATACTTGCTGGGGGCCAGCCTGAGACCAGTGTCTATGGTCTGCTGTGTAGTTGTAGTTGGGACCCACAGGTTCATACCCCATGTTCAGCCTATTGTGTTTTGGTTTTTATTTTATTTTATTTTATTTTTGGTAAAGCAGGAGATTTTGTTAAGATAAGTGTAAAGTGGGAGAGTAGAGGCCTCCAGACTTGGGGGGGGGGGTTCCAAGAGAGGGTGACCCTAGCTTATTGATTGAGGTGGGGTCTTAATAACTTTTTTTGACAAAGCTGCCCTCAAATGATGATGCTCTCAATTTCTTCCTCCTCAGTAGCTGGGAGTACAGCAACTGTCTCTGGCCTCAAATTCTTGTTTGGACTAGCTTCTGGTTACAACCTTATATAATTTAGTGAAGAAATATTATGTTATTATAAAACTGTTAGGCTATATTAACAACTAATTCACTTATGTGAATATATATGTGTATAATGTATATTATACTAGATTATGTATGCATTTATCTCTCTATATGTACATATAGGTATGTATATCCTATATACTTTATGTAATAATGAAATGATTATTTTTAAATTAAATTATACTGTTTGAATATCCATATTAAAAGATAAATTTTAACTTCTTCTAAGCAACACCATATAACATATAGAAAAATCATATCCAATTTAATATGGATATAAACATAAAGATCAAAATAATAAAAGTTTTAAAGAAAATATGGATGGACATTTATAAAACTGCCCTAACGAATGATTTCATAAATAGTAGGTAAAATGTTTTCCATATAGAGAAAGAAATAGATAGATTACATTATAATTAAAAATGATCATCAAACAAAACATTAGGATATTAAAAAAATTAAAGTGGAAGAAGTTACTTGCATTGCTTATATGTGGCAGATGTTTGCAACTATCATTTTATATTTTCAAACCATTTTTATTATTTTATGAGATGATTACCCAAATCTCAAGGTTATTTGTGATATATTGACCTATTTATATTAAACACTTATCAAAGCCATACACGCCTAAGTGACACAAACTTCAGAAAAATAAATGATGACCTTTATCATTCATAATCTCCTGTTTTGCTAATATTGTTATTTCCTTTATTACAACGTGAGTCTAAATTTACGATTTGAAGTCCACAAAGGTAAAATGTATGACACTTGGTCTTATAAATATCAATTTAACAGGAATGAACTTGAAGCTTCTGTAGCATTGCTGACAGATGTAAACAGGTTCTTAGAGCTGACATCTCCACTATTCCTTCTGTTTGGCTGTTTGTTGTGGATAACATCAAAGCTTTTATCCTTACCATGTATATATAAGAAACTACTGTACAATGATGTCAGAGATCTTGCTTCTCTTTATTTCCAAAACTTAGTGGTATGTAGGAAATTCTACATTTCTCCAATATTCAGTCCCTCTCAAAATATTTTGCCTGAAATTCCCTCTCATGACCCCATAAAGAATCATAAAGCAAACAAATAGCCAAGTAAGATCATTCTATAAGTATGTAAAAACACATTTCATTGACTTAATGTGATTCCAGATTGGTGAGAGGCAGAACAGATAATGCTTGGATTTGGAAAATGGTAGATTAGAAACATCCAGTATTTTCTTGCATCTACATAAATCTGAAACAAAAGAAGGGGTGTGATATTATAGGGAAAAGTGGATGTCATGAAAAGCCAAGGAATGCCAACATTAGGCAGAGACTATGGGAATTACAGAAATTTTGAATTTTAGATTTATAAAAGAAACAAAGTATCTTAACAGTGAGCACTACAAAAAGTGGTAGAGAAGGGGGAGAATTCGCCCAGTGGGGCTACAAGCAAAAGAGAAACATAAAGCCTCCTCAGGAGACTCCACAAGCAAATAAACTGGAATTCTGAAATGAAAATTTAAGACTGGAGTTCTCTGTCCCATGCAGTGCACATTCTAACTCACTAACTGATCCAGAGGAGTCATGAGAGAGGTCATGAAGACACTTCTCAGCCAGTGAGAGCAGAATGTCCTGCATTTTTATATCTATAAACCCCCAGGGACTTCTCCTACTTCATTTGCTGAGCAGGTGACCACCCTGAGAATCGTTGTAGACCCAGGAGGCTGATTGCGACTCAGACTAAAGGACATAGAACTACTTAGGAGGGAAGTAAGTGCAGGCTAGAAGCCAAGAGCTTTGTGTCTCAGAACAGAAGCCAGTAACTGCCATGTTGCAGAAGGGAGAGAATCATTGCAAGTAAACACTTAGGGGACCTGCAGAAGAACTCAGAGCTGGAGATTGGAAGAAAATATTCAATGCTTTGACAGGACTCAAGGCTGCAAATAGCCCCCTTTTGCCTATCCAGTTTGGACTTGAGAGAGAGAGAGAGAAAAAAAAAAAAAAAAACTAGCTTCCCCACAAAGTAAACTGCAAAAGGTGAGCACAGGGTAGAGGCAGAATCTGAAATGACATAAAAGAATTTGAAAATCTACCTTAAATATAAGCAATACAATGAAAAACAGGTCACATTAAGGGGAGGGCACACATGAGGGAGGAAGGGTAAAAGAAGGAAGTTAAGAAAGTGAATGTGGTTGATATATTTCCTATACAAGAATGAATTTTTTTAAACCTGTGGAAGTCACCATAAAAAGGGGACTAAGATAAAAAGACAAAAAGTAGAGAGCAATCAATTCATGTTATGATACATACATACATAAAAATGTCACAAGAAAACTCACTGTACAGCTATCTTATACAAACAAAGATGTCATTTTTTTCTTTTCTTTTCCTTTTTTTTTTACAAAATCGTACAAGAAGAGGGCAGAATGGTCCTGTCTGGGGGGTTGATACCAATGGGAGATGGGAGGATGTAGAGAAAAGATGTAGGAGAGTGAATATGGTGCAAATATGTATGTGAATAGAAAAATGATACTTGTTGAAACTATTCCAGGAATGGGAGAGATATACATGTATGTAAATAGAAAAATGAGACTTGTTGAAACTATTCCAGGAATGGGAGAGAAGTATAAAGGAGAATGATGGAGAGGGTGAATTTAGCTATGATATATTGTAAGAACTCATACAAATGTCATAATGTACCGCAGTACAATAATAATAATAAAAAGTTTTAAAGTATACTCAAATAAACAAATGAATGAAATAAGGAAGTAAATTATAGACCTAGATGAGAGAGTCAGATGAGAAATTCAGTAAGGAAGATGACAATCAGGGAAAAATAAGTGGAAATGTTGGAGATGAAAAACTCAGTAAATCAAATAACAAAGCAGAAACCTACAAATAGACTAGATACAACAGAAGAAATAATACTGGGGATTGACACAGAGTTGAGCAAGTATTACATTCAGAGAGCAATGAAGAAAAAAATAAAAAACATGTATTACCACAATTTTCAAAAACTCTTAAACATGATTAAGAGACCAAACTTAAAAATCCATAGGGTAAAAGAGGGATCTGAGATACAAACAAATGTCATGGAAAATATTTTAAGTCAAATTGTAGCAGAAAAATCCCCAAATTTAAGCAATGGTGTGGATATCCAAGTCCAGGAGGCCTTGAGAATGTCAAATAAACATTACCAGGAAAAAAAATAAGTAAAGTCCATATCACATTATGGTGAAAATGCCAAGACTTCATTATAGAGGATGGTGAAAACTGTAAGAGCCAAATACCATCAGAATTACAAGAGACCTATAAGAAGAAACTCTAAATGACAAGCATAGAATGATACATTTCAGGACTTGAGAGTAAATATCTACCAACCAAGATTACTATATGCAACTGTTCTTTAAAATTGATGAAGAAATGAAGACCTTCCAACAAAAGCACAAACTAAAGCAATCCATGACCAGAAAGCCAGAATTGCAGAGGATGCTTAATGGAAATCTATGCACAGATGAGAAAGAAAGACAGTCACAAAAATGAGCTCAGGAAAGAATAAATTTCATGAGAGAAATAAATAAACACATACGAATAAGGAAAGAATCGCATTTAACTAGGTAAAACAGCAAACTTTGAAGATGAATACAGGAGAAAGAAAACAGTGATCTAGTGCTTGAGTCAACCAGAAAACAAATCAATAAAGTCATAGAACTCAGCAAATACCTCTCAATAATAACCAAAATATGAATTGTCTTAACTCTTCCGTTAAAAGACACAGACTCACTTATTGGATCAAAAGATAAGTACACGGGAAGTAATAATAGAGATCAGGGTGGAAATTAATGAAATAAAGACTAAAAGGCAAGAAAAAGAATTAATGAAGCAAAGAGTATGTTCTTGACAAACCATTAGCTAAATTAACCAAAGAAAGAGAGAAAGGAAAAAAGTAATGAAAATAGACAAGGAAAGGGTGATATTAAGACATGTCATTGAATCCAGAGGATCTTCACAGATAATTTTGAAAACTTATATTCCACTAAGCTGGAGAATATAGGATAAATGGTTGGGCTTTTGAATACATATAGTTTACCAAAACTGAACAAAGAGCATATCAACAATGAGATTAAAGCAGCAATAAAGAATCCCTCAACAAAGAAAAGCCAAGAACTGGACAAATTCACTGCTGAATTCTACCAGACCTTTAAGAGAAGAACTAAAGACAATGCCTCTCAGATTATTCTATAAAATAGAAAGCCAGTATTGCCCCAGTACCAAAACCAGATAATGATCCTCAAAAAAATGAAAATCATCACTGAATTTCCTTGATACATATAGGTGTAAAACTTCTTAATAACATTTTTGCAAACCAAATTTAACAAGTTATTAAACAGATCATACACCACAATCAAGTTTGTTTCATTCCAGCAGAGCAAGAATGGTTCAACATATGCAATCAATACATGTAACAAATAGCATAAATTGAACCAGGGACAAATGTTATATGATATTTATAATAGACGCAGAAAAAACCAGTGACAAAACCCAACATTCTTTCATGATAAAAGCCCTGGAGAATGTAGGAATAGAGGAATCATATCTTAACATAATAAGGGCTGTATATAACAAACTTAGAACCAACAGTAGTTTAACTGAGAAACCAAACGCATTTCCTCTAAAGTAAAGAATGAGACAAGGGTATCCACTCTTCTTCAAATATTTCAATCTCTATATTGTCTGAGCAATGACACAAGACATTGAAGTACAAGGAATATAGAAAAGAAAGGATCATACTCTCCTTATTAGCAAATGATATGATTCTTCACTTAAAAAAAACCCTGTAAGACTTCACTAGAAAACTCCAGAACAAGTAAGCACTTCAAGCAAATTAGTAGGATACAGAATTGACATAAAAAAAAGCAGTAGATTTTCTGTATATCAATAAGTAACATGCTGGGAAAGAAATCAATAACAATCCCATTCACAATAGTCTCAAAAATACATAGGAATAAACTTAGTTAAGGAAGAGAAAGAACTCTACAGTGAAAAAGCAAAAGTCTAAGAAAGAAATTTTTTAAATGCATTAAAAGATACAAAGATTCTCCATGTTGATGTGTCTCCAGAATTAATATTCTGAAGAAGGCTATATGATCAAAAGTGATACACAGGTTTAATGCAATCCCCATCAAAATTCCAATGATGTTCTTCGAAGAACTGGAATAAATAATCCTGAAACTTATATGGAAGTACAAAACATGCCCAAAATACCCAAAGTAATCCTGAGCAAAAAGAGTAACGCTGAAGGAATCAAAACACCTGGCTTCAAATTATAGTACAGAGCAGTAGTACAGAAAACCCATGGTACTGCAATAAAAACAAACACATAGACCAATGGAAGAGAATCAAGGAACAAAAAATAAGCTTACACAGTGACAGCCATCTGATTTTCAATAAATGTGTCAAAAACATACATTGGAAGAAAAGCAGCCTCTTCAAAAAATGTTGGTAAAACTGGATATGAAAATATAAAAGACTGAAACTAGCCCCCTATCTCTCACCCTTTACAAAATCTAATCAAAATATGTAAAAGACCTTAATGTAAGACCTAACACTTCAAAATTACTAGACAAAGTGTAAGGAAAAATACTTGAAGACAAAGGTATAGCCAAAGACTTTCACAATACAATTTTAACAGCCCAAGAAATAAGGGCAAGAATTAACAAATGGGATTGCATCAAACTAAAAGTTTCTTCACCACAGAGTAATCTACTTCCAGAATGAAGTACAACCTACAGAATGGAAGAAAGTCTTTGCCAGCTATTCATCTGTAAAAGGATTAATGGCCAGAAACATGTAAGGAACTCAAGTAAGCTAACATAAAAAAGAACAAACAATCCAATCAGTAAAGTGGAAAACAAATAGAATGGACAATTCTCAAAAGAAGAACAAAAAATAAATACGTGGAAAAAATGCTTAACACCACTAGCTGTCAGGAAAACTTAAATCAGTGCATTCCATATCACTCCAATCAGAATGGCTATCATCAAGAAAACAAACTACAAATGGTATCCAGGATTTGGGGGAGAAAAGGAAAACTCATACACTTTTGTTGGGAATTTTACTTACTGCAGACACTCTGTAAATTAGTGGGGAGTTTCCTCAAAAAGGGAAAAATAGAAATAGAACTACATATGCCCCTGTAATATTGCTCCTGAATACACACCCAAATTGATCAAAATCAGCAGATAATAGACAGATCTAAACCTCTATGTTCATTTTTACACTTTTCACAACAACCAAGTGATTGAATCCATCTAGATGCTCATCAATTAATAAAAAATGTTACACACACATACACACATATATATACACAATGGAAAATTATGCAACCAAAAAGGAAAATAAATTTATGTCATTTGCAGGAAAATGGATGGAATTTGAGATCATGTGATGGGAAATAAATCAGATTCATACTGAGAGGTATCATGGTTTTTTATCATATGCAGAATCTCGATTTGAAAAGAAAGAAGGGGAACTAATTCACGCAGGAGGTCAGTGGGAAATGGGAGGGGACAAAAGAGATGGATGAGTTAGTGAATATGATTGATGTGCCTGGTATACATGTATGAAAATGACATATTAAAACCAATTATTATTATTATTTTTTAAATTGTTTTATTATTCATATGTGCATACAAGGCTTGGATCTTTTCTCCCTCCTGCCCCCACCCCCTCCCTTACCACCCACTCCACCCCCTCTTTCCCCCCCACACTCTCAATAACCAGCATAAACTATTTTGCCCTTATCTCTAATTTTGTTGAAGAGAGAGTTTAAGCAATAATAGGAAGGAACAAGTGTTCCTGGTTGAGATAAGGATAGCTATACAGGGAGTTGAATCACATTAATTTCCTGTACGTGTGTGTTGCCTTCTAGATTAATTCTTTTTGATCTAACCTTTTCTCTAGTTCCTGGTCCCCTTTTCCTATTGGCCTCAGTTGCTTTTAAGGTATCTGCTTTAGTTTCTCTGTGTTAAGGGCAACAAATGCTAACTTATTTTTTAGGTGTCTTACCTATCCTCACCCCTCCCTTGTGTGCTCTCGCTTTTATCATGTGCTCAGAGTCCAATCCCCTTGTTGTGTTTGCCCTTGATCTAATGTCCACATATGAGGGAGAACATACGATTTTGGTCTTTTGGGCCAGGCTAACCTCACTCAGAATGATGTTCTCCAATTCCATCCATTTACCAGCGAATGATAACATTTCGTTTTTCTTCATGGCTGCATAAAATTCCATTGTGTATAGATACCACATTTTCATAATCCATTCGTCAGTGGTGGGGCATCTTGGCTGTTTCCATAACTTGGCTATTGTGAATAGTGCCGCAATAAACATGGGCGTGTAGGTGCCTCTGGAGTAACCTGTGTCACAGTCTTTTGGGTATATCCCCAAGAGTGGTATTGCTGGATCAAATGGTAGATCAATTTTTAGCTTTTTAAGTAGCCTCCAAATTTTTTTCCAGAGTGGTTGTACTAGTTTACATTCCCACCAACAGTGTAAGAGGGTTCCTTTTTCCCCGCATCCTCACCAACACCTGTTGTTGGTGGTGTTGCTAATGATGGCTATTCTAACAGGGGTGAGATGGGATCTTAGTGTGGTTTTAATTTGCATTTCCTTTATTGCTAGAGATAGTGAGCATTTTTTCATGTGTTTTTTGGCTATTTGAATCTCTTCTTTTGAGAAAGTTCTGTTTAGTTCACTTGCCCATTTCTTTATTGGTTCATTAGTTTTGGGAGAATTTAGTATTTTAAGTACCCTATATATTCTGGTTATCAGCCCTTTGTCTGATGTGTAGCTGGCAAATATTTTTTTCCACTCTGTGGGTGTTCTCTTCAGTTTAGAGACAACTTCTTTTGATGAACAGAAGCTTTTTAGTTTTATGAGGTCCCATTTATCTATGCTATCTCTTAGTTGCTGTGCTGCTGGGGTTTCGTTGAGAAAATTCTTTCCTGTACCAATTAACTCCAGAGTATTTCCTTCTCTTTCCTCTATCAACTTTAGAGTTTGTGGTCTGATATTAAGATCCTTGATCCATTTTGAGTTAATATTGGTACAGGGTGATATACATGGATCTAGTTTCAGTTTTTTGCAGACTGCTAACCAGTTTTCCAAGCAGTTTTTGTTGAAGAGGCTGCTATTTCTCCATCATACATTTTTAGCAACTTTGTCAAAGACAAATTGGTTATGGTTGTGTGGCTTCATATCTGGGTCCTCTATTCTGTTCCACTGGTCTTCATGTCTGTTTTTGTGCCAGTACCATGCTGTTTTTATCATTAGTGCTTTGCAATATAGTTTGAAGTCAGGTATCGTGATACCCCCAGCATTGTTCTTTTGACTCAGTATTGCCTTGACTATTCATGGTCTCTTGTGTTTCTATGTAAATTTCATGGTGGATTTTTCGATCTCTTTTATGAATGTCATTGGAATTTTGATGGGAATTGCATTAAACATGTAGATTACTTGTGGGAGTGTAGACATTTTTACTATGTTGATTCTACCAATCCATGAGCATGGGAGATCTCTCCACTTTCTATAGTCTTCCTCAATCTCTTTCTTCAGAAATTTATAGTTTTCCTTGTAGAGGTCTTTCACATCTTTTGTTAGGTTTGCACCTAGGTATTTGATTTTTTTTGAGGCTATTGTAAATGGAATTGTTTTCATACATTCTTTTTCTGTTTGCTCATTGTTAGTGTATAGAAATGCTAATGATTTTTCTATGTTGGTTTTATATCCTGCTACCATGCTGTAGCTATTGATGATGTCTAGGAGCTTCTGAGTTGAGTTTTTTGGGTCTTTAAGGTATAGGATCATGTCATCTGCAAATAGGGATATTTTGACAGTTTCTTTACCTATTTGTATTCCTTTTATTCCTTCTTCTTGCCTAATTGCTCTGGCTAGGAATTCCAGTACTATGTTGAATAGGAGTGGAGATAGTGGGCATCCTTTTCTCATTCGTGATTTTAGAGGGAATGGTTTCAGTTTTTCTCTGTTAAGTATAATGCTGGCTGTAGGTTTGTCATATATAGCTTTTATGATGTTGAGGTACTTTCCTTCTGTTCCTAGTTTTCTTAGAGCTTTTATCATGAAATGGTGTTGGATCTTATCAAAGGCTTTTTCTGCATCTATTGAGATGATCAAGTGGTTTTTGTCTTTGCTTCTGTTAATGTGGTTTATTACATTTATTGATTTTCGTATGTTGAACCACCCCTGCATCCCTGGGATGAAGCCTACTTGGTCGTGGTAAATAATCTTTTTGATGTGTTGTTGAATTCTGTTTGCCATTATTTTGTTGAGGATTTTTGCATCAATGTTCATTAAGGAGACTGGCCTGTAGTTCTCCTTTTTGGAGGTGTCTTTGCCTGGTTTTGGGATAAATGTAATACTGGCTTCATAAAATGTGTTTGGCAGTTTTCCTTCCCTTTCTATTTCGTGGAACAGTTTAAGGAGGGTTGGTATTAGTTCTTCTTTAAAGGTCTGATAGAATTCAGCAGAGAATCCATCAGGTCCTGGACTTTTCTTTTTGCAGAGACTCTTTATTGCTGCTTCAATTTCATTTTGTGTTATAGGTCTATTCATGTGATTAATTTCCTCTTGTTTCTGTTTTGGATGATCATATGTATCTAGAAATCTGTCCATTTCTTTAAGATTTTCAAATTTATTTGAATATTGGTTCTCGAAGTAGTCTCTGAAGATTTCCTGGACTTCCATGGTGTTTGTTATTATCTCCCCTTTTGCATTCCTGATTCTACTAATTTGGGTGTTTTCTCTCCTCATTTTAGTCAGGTTTGCCAGGGGTCTATCGATCTTGTTTATTTTTTCAAAGAACCAACTTTTTGTTTCATTAATTCTTTGTATGGTTTTTTTGGTTTCTATTTCATTGATTTCAGCTCTTATTTTTATTATTTCTCTCCTTCTATTTGTTTTGGGATTTGCTTGTTCTTGTTTTTCTAGGAGTTTGAGATGTATCATTAGGTCATTGATTTGGGATCTTTCAGTCTTTTTAATATATGCACTTATGGCTATAAACTTTCCTCTCAGGACTGTCTTAGCTGTGTCCCATAGGTTCCGGTAGGTTGTGTTTTCATTTTCATTGACTTCCAGGAACTTTTTAATTTCATTAAGTAATGAGTTATTTAGTTTCCTGCTGTTTGCATGTTTTTTGTCTTTACTTTTGCTCTTGAGTTCTACTTTTACTGCATTGTGATCAGATAGTATGCACGGTATAATTTCTATTTTCTTGTATTTGTTAAGACTTGCTTTGTGCCCTAGGATATGATCTATTTTGGAGAAGATTCCATGGGCTGCTGAGAAGAATGCATATTGTGTAGAAGTTGGATGAAATGTTCTGTAGACATCAACTAGATCCATTTGATCTATGGTATATTTTAGATCTAGAATTTCTTTATTGATTTTTTGTTTGGATGACCTATGTATTGATGATAATGGGGTTTGAAGTCTCCCACAACCACTGTGTTGGAGTTAATATATGCTTTTAGGTCTTTCAGGGTATGTTTGATGAAATTGGGTGTGTTGACATTGGGTGCATACAGGTTGATGATTATTATTTCCTTTTGGTCTATTTCCCCTTTTATTAGTATGGCATGTCCTTCTTTATCTTGTTTGATCAATGTAGGTTTGAAGTCTACTTTGTCAGAGATAAGTATTGCTACTCCTGCCTGTTTTGGGGGGCCATTGGCTTGGTAAATCTTCTTCCAGTTTTTCATCTTAACCCTATGCTTATTTCTCGTTGAGATGGGTCTCCTGTAAGCAACAAATTGTTGGATCTTCCCTTTTAATCCATTTCGTCAAGCGGTGCCTTTTGATGGGTGAATTAATTCTGTTAGCATTAAGTGTTAGTACTGATAGGTATGTGGTGATTCCTGTCATTCAGTTGTCTTAGTTGTTTGAAGGTTTGATTGTGTGTACCTAAGTTAAAGTTACTCTCTACTGTCTTGCTTTTTCTTTTCCTGTGGTTTGGTGCTGCCTGTCTTTTCATGGTTAAGTTGGGTTTCTCTTTCTGTGTGCAGAATCCCTTGAAGAATCTTTTGTAGTGGTGGCTTTGTGGTCACATATTGTTTTAGTTTCTGCTTATCATGGAAGACTTTTATTGCTCCATCTATTTTGAATGATAGTTTTGCTGGGTAGAGTATCCTGGGGTTGAAGTTATTTTCATTCAGTGCCCGGAAGATCTCACCCCATGCTCTTCTTGCTTTTAATATTTCTATTGAGAAGTCTGTTGTGATTTTGATGGGTTTATCTTTGTATGTTACTTGTTTTTTCTCTCTTACAGCCTTCAATATTCTTTCCCTAATTTCTGAACTTGTTGTTTTAATGATAATATGTTGTGGGGTAGTTCTATTTTGATCTGGTCTGTTTGGTGTTCTCAAGGCCTCTTGAATTTGTATGAGAATATCTTTGTCTAGATTTGGGAAATTTTCCGTTATTATTTTGTTGAATATATTATACATTCCCTTCGTTTGCACCTCTTTTCCTTCTTTGATGCCCATGATTCTCAAGTTTGGTCTTTTGATGGAGTCAGTTAGTTCTTGCATTTTCTTTTCACAGGTCTTGACTTGTTTAATTAATAGTTCTTCGGTTTTTCCTTTAATTACCATTTCATCTTCTGAGATTCTGTCTTCTCTTTGTTCTATTCTGCTGTATTGGCCTTCTGTTTTGTTTTGCAGTCCTGTTTCATTCTTTTTTCTGAGGTTTTCCATATCCTGGGTGGTTTCCTCTTTTATGTTGTCTATTTTTGTCCTGAGTTCATTTATCTGTTTATTCATCATTTTCTCTGTTTCACTTTGGTGTTTATACAGTGCTTCTATGGTTTCCTTTATTTCTTCTTTTGCTTTTTCAAATTCTCTATTTTTGATGTCTTGGAATTTCTTGAGTGTCTCCTGTATATTTTGGTTGACCCTATCCAGTATCATCTCTATAAAATTCTCATTGAGTACCTGTAGTATGTCTTGTTTTAAATTATTCTTGTGGGCTTTGGGTCCTTTGGCATAGTTTATCTTCATTTTATTGGAGTCTGGATCTGAGTATCTGTTTTCTTCATTCCCCTCTGGTTCCTGTACTAATTTTTTGCTGTGGGGAAATTGGTTTCCCTGTTTTTTCTGTCTTCCTGTCATTGTCTTTGGTGTTGTTACTGTCCCTATACTGTATGCAATTAAGTATTTTCTAGCTTGTAATAATAACAATGGTGATATTTAGAATGGAAGGGTGAGCGTAGATGGAAAGCAAGAAGTTAAAGAAAAGGCAAAAACAAATACACAGACAAGAGGGAGAAAGCAGACAAAGTTTCAGACAAGAAAGTTTCAAAGTTATAAACAGGGAGCGTTAGTGTACTAATCGACAGTAAGCTGAACAGGCATTAGAGAGACAGAGAGAGGATTGAAAATAAAAAATAACAAATATAAAGATGAGAATAAAAATAACAAAGTAAATGAAAGAAATATATATATATAATAAAATGAAAAATAGAAAATTTAAAAAAAACCAAAAAAACATAAAACCAAAAAACCTCCAAGTTCAAATGCAATGAAGTTTCAGTCTTAATAATTTGGGTGTCCGTTCTCAGTCTCCAGTCCTCAAGATGGTTCCTCAGTTGTTGTTCTGTAATTGTCTCATCAAAGGGGACGCATAAAGTAGAACAAAACTACACACACACACACACACACACACACACACACACACACAAACCCACTAAGTGTCCCAAGTTCAAATGCAATACAGTTTCAGTAAGTTTTTCAGCATGCAAGTGTAATTTGGTTGTTCTCTTATCAAAGGTAGGGAAAAAAAGAGGAAAAAAAAAAAGATTCTGGAGACAGTTCTGAGAATGGTATCTGCCACTGTGGCTTGCCTGCCCGCTGCTGTCAGCCTGCTGTTGCTGGAGGCGTTATTTATGCAGATCTCTGGGGTGAGCTTAGCACTCACCTGGCCCTGCAGGCATGTTTACTCAGAGTTCTCCTGTGCGGGAGCCTCTGCTACAAGCTTTCCCCTTTCCAATCACACTGGGGAAGGTGACACTGCACTCGCTTTCTCAGGCCTGCGTGTTTATTTACAGTTCATGTGGGAGTTGGGTCTTCCCTCCTCTCCTGTGCAGTTTTCCTCCCACCGCCACTTTTACAAGCTTTCCAGCTCGTGATTACTGGGCGGTGCTGCTGCTCCTGTCAGCTGCCATGTTTGTTTACAGTTCATGTGGTAAGTGGGTCTTTCCCTCCTCTCCTATGGAGTTTTCCTCCCTCCACCACTCTCACAAGCTTTCCCACTCCTGGATTCTGGGCATGTGCCCCCGCTCCCACCTGAGCCTCTCCAGCCAGCCTGGCGTGTTTATTTACAGTCCCAGGAAGGATTCCCTTCCCCCAATCTTCGGTGCTCAGTGAGCCCCACCCTCTTTCCCATGTGTCTTTGTTGTTCTTATTGCTTATTAGTCAGTTTCTCTTTTTTTCCCCAGGTGGAAGTCAGTCTGTCCAGGGGGCTATGCTGCTCTGGCCCAGGGTTGTCTGTGGGAGTACTGCGGTAACGCAAAGCTCACCTTGTCTGTGTCTTCCGAAGCCATCTGGGTGCGGGAAACTGGTGGCCTGGGGGCCCTCCTCGTTTCTCCATTTAACGTGAAGTGGAGATTCTCTGCGCTGGCTGGAAGTGTGGAGGGGTCAAAATTTGACCTCTTGGTGATTTTGCCTGCAAAGTGTGTCTCCATCATCTTTCTAAGATTTCACTATAGGAGGCTCGCTTTCTGCTTCAAACCAATTATTTTGTATAATTGATAAAAATAAGAATGAACAATGCTGTGTGATAGATTTGGCCCAATATTTTTTGTTATTTAAATAACTTAAACAGACTTTAGGCTTGTTGTAGACCTTATTTTCCCAATGAACTCATCTAAAGAAAGATGAAAAATAGAATTGATTCTGAACTTTATTAAGAATTTATTTTTTCATCCATGGGCTATTGGAATGATAATTGTAAATATAATCCTTTGTGAACAACAAAAATAGTTAAAATAGGCCAAAGAGTTTAAAAATAATCTTGGTATATTGTCAGAACAATGGGTTTTCCTACTAAATGACCAGTATTATAGCAAAAATACTAACTAAAAACTAGTTAGTGCATGACGAATACAAAGAAGAGACTCATAATAGTTACTATAATCTGTAACAATTTCAGTAGTAATACTATTAATGGCCATTTAAATTCAGGAATACTTAGGTAATACGTAATCAAATTATATATGTTACGGAGCTTCCTCCTCAATATGTATTTTAACTCTATTCTAAGTAAATGGATAAAGTAATGGATCTGATACTTCTTGATTTCCTACTTTACTACAACACTGTGCTACATACCACATATTAATTTTCAGCCATTCTTAAAACAACTAGATCACTAGGGGTATCATTACTATTTTATAGAGGAAGTTAATGAAAGTCATACAGGTAATGAAGCTCACTGTATTCTGCAGTTAGTAAGCAACGTGATTGGTATTTATAATCACTCAAGAGAAATGTCTAAACCTATGTTATTTTTTTCCTAACAAATAAGGCAGGTTTTAAAAGATGATTTTTTGGCTGTATACCAGGGGTTATTAACCAATAATGTAACAACACTTAAATGTATTAAAAATGTTTGTTTCTGTGGTTGACAAGCACATATGAATTAACACACCATTGTCCTTTGCCTGATGCTTTTCACATGACTTATAAAAAGAAAAAAAAAACATAGAAAGTCTGACAAATTTATTAATAACTAAGAAAAAGAAAAATATCCTTTTTCTAAGATATTATATTCTTTAACTACAATCATTATGAAACAAATTAAAATGGTAAGGGTTTAAAAACAACTTTCAGATTCCAAGACCAACACACAAATCTAAAAGAAACCTTTATTTAGGTTCTTTTCTCAAGTTTATGAGCTCCTAACAACAACACAGAGCTTGGTCAGAGGCTCTGGTATAAATCCATAATATTAACAATCTCTCTGTGTTTGAAACTCTGTGATAAGCCATGTGCATCATTAAGCTGAACTTTTAAAAATAAATTAGGGGGTCATGACCATGGGTCAAGATTAGTCTGGGCAAAAAGTTAGCCAGATCCCATCTCAACAAACAAACTGAGCTTGGTGGTTTATGGCTAGTTCACCTATGCAGTAGGTGTAGATAGGAGAAGTGTGATCAAAGGCCAACCTAAGCAAAAACAGTGAGATTCTACCTGGGAAAAAAATTTTTTAAACTAAAAAGCTAAAAAAGGCCTGAGGGAATAGTTCCAGTGCAAAACTAACAAGTGATGTTGCAACACTTAATGTTATTTTTGAAAATATTCTTGATTGTTCTGATTGTATGGGGTTCATTCTGTTTCTATGTTTTTCTTTCCAAATATGTAGCTATTTTGCCCTTCTAAAAATACTAACAAAAATGTACTTACGAACAAAGCTATAGCCAAAAGTTTGCTTTAATGTTCTAAAAAATAAGGACTATTTTATTACTGTGATAGAATTAATAGTCATGACATTTCATTTTTCAAAAATAATTTCTTTTCTTGTCTTGGATTTTTGAGACAGGGTCTCATTTTGTAGCACAGGCTCATTTGTGTGTGTGTGTGTGTGTGTGTGTATGTGTGCTTTGTTCTCCCTTGCATTGCTGATGACTGAACTCACAGCCTTTCATATTCTAGGCAAGTTTCCCACCAATACATCCCCAGCCCTTTTTCTTGTTTAGAATGAAAAAATACATGGATACTTTTACTATAATAGTTTTGTGAACTAACACACAGTCTGCCTATGTCTACCAGATAGATGACTGGTTTTTCAAAGGAATGCAAATTAATATTTATTTAGAAGCAATGTTTTATTAGTTTCTGAGTTTCAGCTAACTCATTTCATTTAATATACCAATAACCCTGTGAGATATATACTCATATATTTTATTTTTGTCCTTTGTAACTACTTATTCAACAAATTTTCTACCTTACTTTGATAAATAAAGAGTATAAAAACTACATGCTCCTAAAAATTAGAAAGTTTATCAATTATAATCACATTTATGCTTTATTTTATAGAACTAGAAATTCTATCATCATCAGATAAAATGAGAGCCTGAGTGAAGCATTCTGAAAACCAAATTAGTGGACTAAGAAAACAATTGATTAGATTTGATTTCTAAACATACTCATTTTTGGACATAGTACACTTGCAGTATATCTTTAAATGAATTCAACAGTATATTCAAGTATATATTTTCTCTGTAATATACATATACATAAAGAAGTATGCTCTTACTATTTTCTTTCATTACCAATGGTATAGAATTTTATATAAAATGGTAATTGTCTTTCACTGGAATACATATCCTGAGGAAAGTTGCTTTTTAGTTTTTAGTCAGAAAGACATAATTAAAGCCTTTAAAAATCCAGCTACTATTACCCATTAAGATTGATGAATAGCAAGAAATATAATTACTGGTTTAATAAATTTAATTCTAATTAGTAAAACTAATTAGTAAAACTAATGAGTAAAACTAATTTAATCTACAGTTAGAATAAATTTTCAAGCAGTTGTATAATTACACTTAAATTAACAAGGACAAAAATGGCCAAATAAATTTTGAAAAAAATCAACAAAAATGAATTATATTGAGTATTAGAGATAAACTTATTAAGATCTATTTTGAGATAATATAATGACAGATTTGTTTCTGTACCAAAAACAAAAGTAATAAATCATCTAAATACAATTGAAAGGGCTGAGGAGATGGCTCAAAATAGTAGAACCATTATGGAAAACAGTATGGAGGCTTCTCACATAACTAAAAGTAAACCTGCCATATGATCCAGCCATCCCACTCCTGGGATATACCCAAAGGAAAGAGACTCAGTTTACAACAAAGGCATCTGCACACCCATGTTTATTGTAGCTCTATTTATGATAGCCAAACTATGGAAACAACCAAGATGCCCCACCACTGATTAAATAATATGGTATTTATATACAATGCAATTTTATTCAGCCACAAAGAAGAATGAAATTTTGTTTGCAGGTAAATGGATGGAACTGGAGAACATCATCTTAAGGGAAGTTAGCCAGGTTCAGAGGCCAAAAGCCTTTCCTCATATGTGTAATATAGGCTTAATACAAATAGAGTAATATTATGAAAAACAGGTCACACTAAGGGGGGGTCACATACAAGAGAAGGAGAGTAAAAGAAGGAAGTTTAGAAGGTGAATATAGTTGATATACTCTCTATACAAGAATGAATATAAAATTTTTAAGCCTATTGAAGCCACCATAAGAAGGTGACTAAGGAAGAAAGAAATAAAATAAAGGAGATGATCCAATTTGGGTTATAATACATATATACATGGAAATGTCACAAGGAAACTGCCTATGTACCTATGTTAAACAAACAAAAGTGTCATTTTTTTTTTCTTTTATAAAATTAGAGAACAAAAAGGGTGAACAGGTAGTCTCGGGGAGGGGGTTGGTACCAGTGGGAGGTGGGAGGAGGGGGAAAAGGGTGAAGGAGGGTGAATATGATGCAAAAACTGTGCACACATGTATGTAAATGCAAAAATGAGACCTGTTGAAACTATTCCAGAAACTGGGGAGGGGAGCTAAGGAGAATGGGGAATGGTGAGCATTCAAGTATGAGGTATTTGATATAACAACTTTTGCAAATGCCACAATGTACCACCACCCAACACAACAATAAAATTAAATAAATAAATAACACATTAGAAAGGGTTGGGGACATGGCTCAATTGGTAAGAGAAGCAAGAATGCCTGCCTAGGCCTTGAGTACAGATTCTAATAGCACCAAAATTTGCTATACCACAGAAAATCCAGAAATGGCCACACATCCATGCTCACTTTGTATGAAATGAAATGTTATGCAATGCAATGGGAAAATAATGGTGTTTTTCAAGATACACTGGGTCAACTTGATAGTTATGGAAACTGTAACTTGTATGGAAAGATTGACCTCACCATCAGCAAAAATAACTTCCTGATATATTGCATATCTAAATGTGAGCTGCAAACTACAAAGCTTTCAATAACATGGAAAATATCATCATTTTCTAAGTAGGCAAGGAGATTTTAAACATGACGTATTGGCCATAAATAACACATTGATAAGTTAGACACTAAAATTAATGTGTTTTGCTCAGTGAAATATGGTAACAGAGTGAAAAATTTAAAAATGAAAGAAAATATTCATAAAACATATGCTTCCAGCGTGTGCATGTATATTTATAAAATCTGCAAATCAATAGTGAAATATAAGTCAAAGCAAGAGACAGTGGAAGAGACAATTGGAACAGGAGATTCACAGATGGCCACAAATTGTGTAAAAATACACAAAAATGTCTTAAGTGGTTAGACATTAGAGAAAAGTCATTTAAAACTGCAACATTATTTCAGATCCAGTGAGGATGTGGAAAGCCAGAGACTCTGAGGCCCAGCAAGGAATCCAGACCACAGATGGCACAGTACAAAGGCTTTGCCTTGTACTTGCACTCTCAAGTCCATTCCCAAGGGAGATTCCTGCATATGTTCTCTAAAAGATGCTCATTGCAGAATCAATCATTATAGACAAGAAGTAGAAACAAAGCAAATTTAAACTTTAGAATAGCTCAATAAAGTATGGTTTTCTTCTACAAGTTAATGATAAAGCATGGAGAATTAATAAGCCACTGCAGTGACAAAAATATATGGACATATCTCACAAACAAGTTTAGTTTAAAAATAAGAGTACACTCTATGCAATTGAAATCCTAAACATTTCAAAACAGGCAAGGTAACCTAAGTTGTGAAATCTCCAGATAGTTTTTGAAGATAGCAAATGAGAGGAGGCAGAGGAGCCCTTCTAGGGCTTTCTTTCTTTATTTTTTTTTCCTTCCTTTCTTCCTTCTTTTGCTCTTTCTTTCTTTATTTTTCTTTATTTCTTTTGCAGTACTTTGGTTTGAATTCAGGGACATGTTTTCCTTCAGATACTTTTTTGGATAGAATCTCATGGGTTTTTGTTTGTTTGTTTTTTGAGGTACTGAGGCTTGAACTTAGGGCCTACACCTTGAGCTCACCCCCCCAGACCTTTCTTGAAGATAGGGTGTAGCAAAACTATTTGCCCAGGCTGGCTTCCTGGGCCTGCCTAAAAGAATAGTATGCCTTGCAAATTTCTCTATTTTGCAGTAAATATTCAGAAAATTTCTAAGGTTATTGCTAGTTACTTGCCCTTGACAAAAAAGCAGGAAATTGACTGGAATACCAAGAAATCCTGAGTAATCACCTCCGTCAAAGGGCAGAGAGGTGCCTCATTCTGACCTGGAGGTCTCCTTAGTCTCTGAGACTTTGCTATAACCTTCAAGCCCATGAATCACGTACCTCTGATTGCAGTTTTCTCATATCCTTAGGTCTGCTAAAGTCATGCAAGCACATCATGAACATTTAACCTTCTCACAAAGACAGTTTGTGTGTCTTGGAGTGGAATCTCAAAACATGCCTTAGGAACTTCATTGAGATATGAAGAATAGAATCTTAAAGCAGAATAAAATGTGTAATTTCTTAAAAAGAGAAATTATATTTGCAGAAAAGCTCAGATGCTTGCTGAGTGGCAGGAGAACTAACTCTGATTAAAAATGTGTTTAGCAAATGTACATTTTTAGGAACACTTAATTTTTTTACTTCTAATTCTATGTGAAGCAAAGTTCTACAGCCTGCTTACACAGAAACAATCAAGAGGAAAAGTGTCCTTGTACTTTCTCCTGCAGAAAAGTCAAAGACTGACTTAGAGTAAGTGCATGAGGTCCTCCATCTTACATTGATTATTAGTGAACATTAGGTATTATATGGTACCTTATTGCAGTCTGGCCATGGATAATCCATATGCACATTCTAGTCAGTGGTTGTGGATAACAGAAAAGACTCTTCTCCTTTAAATTAAAAGATTTCAGGAGTCCAGTTTTTTATGTGGTTTCCTTGTCAAGGAGACTGTGAAATACAGTGGGACTCTGGAGACTGGAGGGCCAGATAAAGCCTTTAATCCTGCCAATCATAACAACTGAAGAGAAATAAGGAAGAGACTGCTTGTCCATATAAAAACTTCTGGGGCATTTGGGGGGTAAACTTAGCATCCTAAGAATAGCTGGAAAATAACTTGGATCTCATTCATACACTGAGAATTCAGTACCCTAGACAGGAGTTTTCATGGCATCCTGAGAGGCGCTGGGCTTCAGCAGGAGGTTTCCATGTCCAGATGGGAAGGATAGCAAAAGGCACTAGACATAGAGTGGTGTATCGCAAACACACACACACACACATACACATACACACACATGTGCACGCACAATCTTTTCTTCTGGATCTTAAACTATACCTATTGAGAAACATTTGTTAAAATTACATTAATTACATTAATATAAATTACATTAATAAGAATTAATGATCTTATTAGACCATAACCATTCCCTTAGAACAATCTTCCTATTCAATGTTTTCAAGTGTCTCTGTCGGTTTCAAAACACTGCTAAATCTAAAACAAGCTAAGTGTTCTTCCAGTTCATCTTGTGCTATTCTTTTTATTTTATTTTTTTACATTTACTTACATGTGTACACATTATTTGCACCCCCAAACCTCCACCATTTCCACCCTCTTGTTCAGATTTAACACATGAAAAGATGTCTGTCTCTGGTTTAATTGGAAAGTGAAATTTGGTATTAATGAATTAAGATCTTGTGTGTTAGTACCTGCACAATATTAATAGCAGCTTGAAAGAACAGCCACCTAAAGTATCTCAACACTGTATTAAACACATAGGAGTGGCTGGAATATTACAGTCACAGCCAAACCTTGGCAGGAAAGCTCAGGTGCTTCCAAAAGGAGCCCAGCTGTTGCAATGTGAATACTCCAGAATAGCCAGAGACCTATGAATGGAAAATGAGAGGAGTACACAGGTGATTTTAAAAATATTTATGTACATCCCCTTTCCTGTTTTTCCTCAGGGATGAGGAAACATTTTCTGCTTGTTGGATAATTACATATAAATGGATATTTATGGGTAATATTTTCCTTTTAGAGTTATCAAAAACAAATAGATTTCTTGGAAAAAAAAGCATTTGTTCATTTGAAATCTTTAGATTCTGTTTTGAAATCTAATGATTCAAGGATTACTATTGTCAAATTAAATTTGATTTTAACACTAATTCTTTTTCTAATTAAGTATTTGAATTCACAAAATCTGCTGAACCTCCTTAGATCTTCTCATTTATAAGTTATCAATTTTTGATATTTTGGAAGAAATGACCAACTAAAAAGTTATTTACTATGAGGTACAGCATACATTTCGGACATTTATTTTCTCATTAAGGAAATTTAAATAAGCCAGTATATGGGATATTAGTTTAGATTTGTGCTTACCTCTAATTTATCATGTTGTACTTATCTAACTCCATAAAATCTAAAAACAAGTCTCCACCACACAATTTAGCTCTACAGACTGCTTTCACCTCTGACTTGTAGAGGTGCTTCTAGATTTTCACTTGTTTTAAGAGTACATTTCAGCCATCTGCCTTCCTTTATGTGGCTATTCATTGTCTTACCAGGGTTTCTAGTGACCTGTAGGGGGAAGAAGCTAAAGGAAGAAAGGGAAGACCTTTTAATATTAAAAGAGAAAAAAGTTGGTCTTCAAATAGACTTAGGGTAAAATTATCTTAGACAATGAAATCATTGAGTGTTTTAATCAGGATTTTGAGAGAGAAAAGCAAATCATAGTACTATTATAATCTTATTTTCCAACCATTTTTATTTGCTAGAATATGCAAATTATGAATTCATTCAGCAGCTATTACATGCCACGTGTATCAGTCTCCAGGCACAGTCGTGGAACAAAAAGTGGACCACAGTTCAAAGTTGTCACACTGGGAATTCAAAATAAAGATAATCACATGTTTTAAATTTTCCTTTTCAATAAATGACTGAAAGTTTCATGGATGTGTATAACCCTTATGCAGTTCCATTATGCTCATATATTCAGGAAACCTGTTAAATCAGATAAAAATTTTCAAAAACAGCACTGTAGTCAATAAGGCTCTAAACTTATAAAATGTAAAAGTAATCCTTGCTTTCTCAGCTGTAGTGCATAGGAAGACACTTCAAACTTTACTTCATACTTGATTCTATTAAAGTTGGTTGTTCACATCAACTTTTCTAACTGGATTATAAACTGTAAGAGGCCAGCAAAAACTGACACCTGCATGTGTTTTTTTTGCTTTATGTCCATACTATTTGTGGTCACATAGTATAGGGTGACAAGAGTTTTTGTGGAACAGATGACATTTTCCGTGTCATTTTCTTTTTCATTATTGGGACTTGAACTCAGGGCCTTATGCTTTCTAGCTAAGTATTCTACCACTTGAGTTATACCCCAAACCCATTTGATTTTTGTTTGTGGTACAGATAGGGTCTCCACTAACTTTGCTTGAGTTCACCTCAAGCCATGATCCTCATAACTCTCCTGAGTAGCTGGGAGTGCACACATGGACCACCATGCCCAGCCTTAATGTCAATCTTTATTTCATTTACTTTTTTTTAATGATAAGTGATTTATTTTTTATTCATCTATTCACATGTGCATACATTGTTTGGGCCATTTCTCCCCCTTGCCCCCTGCCCCTTATCTCTCCTCCCCACCCACCCTTGCATCTAGGCAGAACCCATTCTTGCCCTTATCTCTAATTTTGTTGAAGAGAAGACATAAGCAGTAATAAGAAAGACAAACCGTTTTTGCTAATTGAGATAAGGATAGCTAAACAGAGAAATTCCTAGCATTGCTTCCATGTACAAATGTGTTACAACCCAAGTTGATTCATCTCTGACTGACCTTTTCACTAGTTCCTGATTCCCTTCTCATATTGACCTCTGTCACTTTAAGGTTTCTGTATTAGTTCCTCTGCAGTGGGGACATCAAACGCTTTCATGTTTTGGGTTTCTTACCTATCCCCATACTTCTTGTATGTGCTCTCCCCTTAGCATGTGACCCAAGTCCGACAACATTGATGCATTTTTCCTAAATTTAAAGTCTGCATATAAGGGAGAACATACAATTTTTGGTCTTCTGAGCCTGGCTAACCTCACTCAGAATGATGTTCTCCAGTTCCATCCATTTACTTGCGAATGATAACATTTCATTTTTCTTCATGGCTGAGTAAAATTCCATTGTGTATAAATACCACATTTTCTTAATCCATTTGTCAGTACTGGGGCATCTTGGCTGTTTCCATAACTTGGCTATTGTGAATAGTGCTGGAATAAATATGGGTGTGCAGATGCCTCTGGAGTAACCTGTGTCACATACCTTTTTGTATATCCCTAGGAGTGGGATTGTTGGATCATATGGCAGATCTATGTTTAGATTTTTAAGAAGCCTCCAAATTTTTTGCCAGAGTGGTTGCACTAGCTTACATTCCTATCAGCAGTGTACGAGGGTTCATTTATCCCCACATCTTTGCCAACACCTGTTGTTAGTTGTGTTTTTGATGATGGCTATTCTAGGAGGGGTGAAGTGGAATCTTAGTGTGGTTTTGATTTACATTTCCTTTATGGCTATAGATGGTGAGCATTTTTTCATGTTTTTTGGCCATTTTAATTTCTTCTTTTGAGAAAGTTCTGTTTAGTTCACGTGCCCATTTCTTTATTGGTATATTGATTTTGGGAGAGTTTAGGTTTTTAAGTTCCCTGTATCTTCTGATTATCAGTCCTTTGTCTGATATAGAGCTGTCAAATACTTTTTTTTATTATAAGTCTTTATTTTTCTCTAATAACAAAGGACAAAACACATTTTCCTGGTCACATTATCATTGTGTTTCAAATAAGAAATGTGAATAAAACATCAGTCCATGCTCAGCCACTTCCAAAGGCATCACTGATCTTTCCCTCCTCTTGCCACATCTAAGGGTATGCTGAAAGACTGATGAAATTCTAGACTCCTATCCTCCTTTTACCCCATAGCTTGGCTTGACTCATGGTTCTGTTTTCATGATGGAATCATTCTCAAAAGCTGTTGCCTTTTTCTCTCTTGACAGTGTCACCAACATTCCCCAAATCAACTACAAGGACATCCAAGGTAACCTTTCTAATAAAACAATTTTAGTATGTCACTTTCCTTTTTTCCAAATTTTGTCATGGGGCTTCCTATTGCCCATGGTGGTCTAAATTTAATTGGCATATCATACTATCCTAGGGAACGTTTTGAAAGTGATGATTCCCAATTCTGATTTAGCAGATGAAACCTCAAAATAATTTAAGTTTCCAACAAGTCCTCTAGAACAATGAGCTGGTAAATATTTTCTCCCACTCTGTGGGTGGTCTCTTCAGTTTAGAGACCATTTCTTTTGTTGTGCAGAAGCTTTTTAGTTTTACAAAGTCCCATTTGTCCATATGTTCTCTTAGTTGCTAGGCTGCTGGGGTTCTATTGAGGAAGTCCTTGCCTACACCTATTACTTCCAGAGTGTTTCCTGTTCCTTCGTGTACTAACTTCAGAGTTTCAGGTCTGATATTAAGGTCCTTGATCCATTTTGAGTTGATATTAGTACAGTGTGATAAAGATGAATCTAGTTTCAGTTTTTTGTCAAAAATAAGGTGAGCATAGTTGTGTGGATTCATATCCCAGTCCTCTATTATGTTCCACTGGTCTTCATGTCTGTTTTTGTGCCAATACCATGCTGTTTTTATTGCTATTGGTTAAAATAAATCTTTAAATTTAAAATTTTTTTCAGTAATTATATCATCTAGTACAGCTTTTCACTCCTGCTATATTATCAACTCATATACATGCCAAACCTCATGTTTCCAGAGTTTACTTTGGTCTATTCATCCTGTCTCTTTTGAGGCCAGTTTTAAAATACACAGTCATTTAATGAAAAAGTTCAAAATATATTGAATGTTAACCCCTCCTTAGGTGTCCTTTAGATTTTTAAACAACCATCTGTAAAGTGGTTGTAAACTCATATTCTTGATAAGTTGGTCTGGAGCATGTGTATATATTTTTGAATTATAATGAAATAAAAAGCAGAATGGAAAAATTTAATAGTATTCTCCAAAATGTTTCAAGGGCATTTTGCTAAAATACTTAGGAAAATGGCCTTTTGTATCCTTTTCTACAGAGTCAATATTAGTAATTTTCATAAAAGCATCTTACACAGCCAAGAGAGTCACAGAAGCATTTTTACCACAAACAGAATGAGCTTATCTGGAATATTGATTCTTCATGACAAACACAGCTGGAGTGTTTCATCAGCAATTCCAGATCTGGCATACAAAATCATCTCACCATTCCCCATTCTACTGAATGAGAATAAGACTGATTTACAAGTACCTGGAAAAGTTGTTACCTCAAGGTGGGGTCCAGGGAGCACCAAGAATATGGACAGTGGCATTAGTCATGCATGGAAATATACTTCAGAAGACAAATCAAGGTTGCCTTCCTTTTCCAAAGCTTTGATTGAATAGTAATCCACTTGTAATGAGCCAGGTCACTGTTTCATTCCCTTGGTCCCATTGCAGATGACTGTAGCACACACCATTCTCTGTGATGGGATTAGGCAGCTGTTCCAAACAGATGGGCTACCCCAAGAACACATAACAGGTAATAGCAAAACAGAATGGATATTTCCCAATTCTCAAAGTTGATTTTGTTGGATGTTCCTCATATGAGTATGTTACCTAATTTCGTGGGAGTTTATTGCATTTCAGAGAGTTGTCATGCTTCTCAGGATACTTTAGTGGTTCATAATATGTTAAGGGTTATCAGAATTTCTTGATTTCTATTTTATGTTTTGTCTTCAGGTTTCCCTTCGTGTTTGCCTATATCCCACTCATTAACTAACTCATATCTTGCAAGTTTGCTTTATGAGCCATGACCCCTTTCTTTAGTTTTTTTCCTTGAGACTTGCAAATACTATGGAAATGAAGGAATCCTGCATTTTCTTTTATTTTTTGCACCCTGACTTGGATTTTTACACAATTATACAATTTATAATTAAAAAACTAACACCATATTGTTAGAAGCTACTGACTGGACTGGCAAATTGTATGTAAATTAATCACTAGCTCAACACCAGGGATTTTAGAGTTAACAGCTCACAGTTATTTTACAAATTTATAAGGTTTGGTTTACTTTATACTTCTGAGTTAACAAAATGCAGAACTGAGTTTGGTATAAAAATCAGAAATATATAAGTGGCCTTCTTAATGCTATATAGAAAATTATTTCCTAAAGATTTTAAAGTATATGAATTTGGGGTGAGGGCATACATTCACTTTTCTCTGGCCTTCAAAGTTTGGGGTCGTTTATCACCCCACTGACAAACTGCAGCATTGTGTCTAGCAATGAATTGTCCCAATTCCTTCCATATTACACTGTTTCATTTTTACTGAAAAATTACTGTTACATAAAGTCAACATTTCAGTGTTCGAAGGCAAAAAGCATAGATACAAAGCAACATTTTCTGTGGCTGTCAAATTCTAAATTCCCAAGTAGCAACTCACTCTTTAAGATAGAAGTGGCAGTACAGTCATAATTGTGTTACCTTATGATAAACTGTCACTTTATGAGAAACAGAGACATTATTTTGAATTCATAATTCCATAGATATTTCATGTATTGACTTTAGAAAAACATGTATAGTTTGTCATTTTCTTGACATTGTGAAAACAAATCTACATCCAATTGAATGTATTTAGACTGTTGAATTTTACTTCATAAAAATGGAGAAAGAAAATGCTTGCAATGTATATAGATACAGAGGGGTATTCACATTTTATTAGCTTTGAATATATACTGTGTTGGATTTTCCAACAAAAATAAAGTCCTAATTAAGACATGTATCGAATTTATTTAATAAGAGTTTTATGTATGGGCAGGGAGTATAGCTCAGTGGTCAGAGTGTGAGCTTTTTATTCATAAGGCCCTGGGTTAAATCCCCAGTAACAATGATGACAAAAGGGTTTATGCAGTGAATGCAAATCTCCATTTTAAGGTTTTAATAAATTTTATAGCTTTAACTGCCATTGTTTATTAGTAAACAAGAGTAACTGTTTAGAGAACAGAGATCAAAGGTAAAGAGTTACTTTCACAAAATTCAAGATATCATTCTAGCATATATTATGTGCCAGGCACTAATGATTATTTTTACAAACATTAACCAATTTTTTTCTTCACAACAGTCCTATGAGGTAGACATTAATGTTACTATCACCTTTTACATATGGGGAAATGAAGAAATGAGAGATGATAACTGATTTATTAAGAAAATACAGCAATTAAATGAAAAGGGGATGGATGTGATCAAAGTACTTCATATATGTATGAAAAAAGAATTAGGAAACCAAATAAAATTGGGAAAAAAGAGGGAGAAAAGGCAAGAAAGAGCAATAAAGAGGATGAATTTGACTCAAGTACATTATATGTATGTATGGGCATATAATGAAGTGACTTTAGTCATGCTCATAAAAGTGAAAAAGCTAACTTGGTTCTAGAGTCTGTTCCATGCTACCACAACGTCTGTAAATAAAGATCTCTGTGATGACACGTTGTCTTTTATTTTTGAATAATACTTGGAGATATTATTGTGAGTTGAATTTAGTCCACCCAAAATACATGTGGCAAACCTAAGATTGCAATGGAGTAGTGTGGGCTTTTATCCAACTTGACTGGTGTTCTTAATAAGAAGAAAAGAAGAAACAGACTCAGAAACACATAGAGAGAGGGCAGACATTGAGAACAGGGTAGATGCTGGAATGATAACTCCATAAACCAAGAATTTATGGCAAATACCAGAAACTGGAGATAAGGAGAAATTTCTCCTATATGAATGGCCCTGCTAACACACCTCAATTTTGTACTTCTAGATTCAGAACTCTGAATTAAGAAATCTCTGTTTTTCAAACCAATTTTGTGATATTTTCTTTTACCAGCCACAAGAAAATAATATAAATATATACTGATATATATGCAAGAAGCAAGAGAAAACAATGTGATAAAGCAAAACAAAGTGTACTCCTTTGAAAGGTGATGCTGAAATATGGACAAAGGTCTAGGTAAATGTTTTGATGCTTAAAAATATCTGTTTGTTGCAGATGAAGGTGCAATTCAGTTTCAGAATTAACTTACTTTTCCCAGATATTCCTTGCTGAACCCTTTCAGGTATCTGATGCCCCTAAAATACGTATAAAATTTAAACTGGAAATACTTCTAATGAGATACCAAGTCATATCTTTGAATAGCATCTATATCAGTGTTGCACAGAGGGCTCTCTCCAGCCAATGCTCTGCTGTAAATACAGAACTATTTCTAGTGCTGCTTTTGACAAAATTCAAGCTTAATGTTCAAAATATTTCTGAGTTTCACCCTGCAAAAATGGCATATCACATTACTTATTTATTCATTATTTATTTATTTTTATGCTGTGCCATGAGCAAACCTGGGTGAACTTTGGCATGAGGAAGATATCATATGTAATGAAATTGTCCTACACTTCCTATATTTGGGCATGATGGATGTTGTGCCATTGCTGCGACACATTTCTATTCCATCACACAATATTCAATATTTTTTTCTAATTTTTGAAATGAGACTGGTCCCCTTTCACCACACTGTGATGTTATTGCGCTAAGAACTGAAATAAGGGTGCCATGGTGAGATATATTAATGAAAAGCCTAAATAAATATGATGAACATTGATTGAAAGACTTAGTATTATTGTTTTTTTTTCCCCAGAAAGATTCAACATAATCTCATTCAAAACCTAGCAAGCTTTGTAGAAACTGACATTTCAATTTTGAAAGTTGTTGGAAAATGCCAGTAAACAGTAGCACTTCTAGAAGGAAACAATCAAATGTGTTTGTGACCTTTGAATAGGCACAGCTTTTTTATTATTCATTTACTCATATGTGCATACATTGTTTGAGTCATCTCTTCCCTGTGCCCTCTGCCTTTTCCCCACGCCCACATCCCCTTCTTCCACTTCCCCCTCTCTTCCAGGCAGAAACTGTTCTGACCTCTTCAACTTTGTTGAAGAGAATAAGAAAGACAATAATAAGAAAGACATAGTGGTTTTGCTAGTTTGAGATAATGATAGCTATACAGAGAGATTCCTAGCATTGCTTTCATTCACATGTGTATTACAACCTGAATTGGTTTATCTCTACCAAGCCTCTTCACTACTTCCCAGTCACCTTGAAATAGTGGCCTCTGTCAGTTTAAAATTACTATATTAGCTCCTCTACAGTGGACACATGAAACACTTTCAAGTTTTGGGTATCCTACCTTTTCCTATTCCTCCTGTATGTGTTCTCCCCTTAATGTGTGACCCATATCCAAATACCCTTAGTTTGTCTGACAGCTAGACCACAAAAGCTGGCAATAGGTAATACGGCTTTGCATTTGGCTGGTCATCGGCTCTAATACCTATACAAGGAGAAATATGCACTGTGCCTGAACTGTTTTCCATGGAACACCATGAAAGTTTGTTATGATGTTCATGAATGATCCGAGACCCCTTTTCCATTGAAATTCTGTCATGGTAGTTTCCATTATGACCTACCACAAAGACCAGATCAAAACTTGACTGACTGTGTAGAACCAACTGGAACCATCTTACTGGGGATTCTTCATGTGTTTTGAATGATTTGTCAACAGGAAAGGTTCCTAGAAGTTTATCAAGGATCGTCACTGGCTCTCTTTCAGCTTGCTCAGAAGAAATGGGAAATGAAGCCTGAGATGAGCTCTCCAACATGTAGCTACTTTCTCAATGTGATTAATGGAGACACATGTGTTCTTTTCTTTCCCTCTGATACAGTTTGCAGACTGATGGTCCCTATCTTCCGCTCAAGTGGTATTAAATGCTTATTTATTGGGAAAAGCTGACTGCTTCCCACAGACAGAGGATCAACGATTTTTTTGAGGTTTTGAATGGATCACAGTCAACTTACTGGAAATGTTCTACCTTTGCATTCTACAAGAGAATCTGTCTTTACTAAAATAGTTGCATTTTCTCTCTCCTCATCAAAACTGGAAAGCTAATCTAAAATTTTACTCTATAAAATTAAGTCCAAGAATCAGTCAAGTATTCAGAGGTGTTAAAATCATATATAAATTTAACCTTGCAATTGTGTATATCTTCACAAGACTAGAAGGGGTTGCTCCTACCTGCTTTTATTATACATGAAAAGTTTCAGCTTTCTTTTCTGTCTAGCATTTGTCCCATCACACACCTAGTTATATTTCACAACTGCTTTCTATCTCATGATGATATTCTGACATATTTTATGACTACTTTGTAATAATTAAACCCATAGTGCGCCTTATGAAGAGAAACCAGGCACCAATAAAAGAACTTTGCCATGATGCCTAAAAACAGCATGTGGAAGTAGAAACAGCAGATAGCATTCCACACTTGGCCAGGTCATACAAAGCTTGCACTAATGCAGTTTCATTTCTTCCAAACTGACCCAGATCTTCCCTTTTCAATTGTTCTTGAATTCATTATCTTTGTTGATTTAACAGTGCACACACTGGAATATTAATAGCTGAGGGGGGAGTGGTACTGGGGTTTGAATTTAGGGTCTCATGTTTGCTAGGCAGGTTCTCTACCACTTAGGTCATTTTTTTTAATTTTTGTTTTTGAATAGTTTCAATTTTTACTCCAGCTGGCCTAGACCTCAACCTTCCTATTTATGCTTCCCAAGCAGCTGGGAGGACAGGTGCATGCCACCACACTCTGCCTTTATTAGGTGACATAGGATCTCACAGTTTTTATGCCCAGTCTAGTCTTGAACTCAGATTACCTTGATATTCGCCCATAAGTACCTGGGATTATAGACATGAACCACTGTGCCTAACTACATTATTTTTTCTTTTCTTTTTCTAACATCATTAGGGTTTGAATTTAGTGCTTCACACCTTTAGCCCTTTTGCCTATTTTTTTTTTTCCTTTTTGAATGTAGGATCTCAGTTTTTGGAACACAATATTCCTATCCCTACTGCTGTTGCTAGCATGACAGATACGATCACACCTGGTTACTTTCCTCTGAGATGGGATTTTGCAAACTTCCTAGAATAGATGGGCTCACTGGTGCCCAGCTAGTACTTAACATTTTTGAGTCCTCTTTTATCTAAATTCAAAGAACTGTAATTGGATTTGCATTTCAGGAAATGCAGTTTGCTGTGACTGATTCATTGTGCTCCAAATGTAATCTCTGATTCACTCGCCCTCATCAGTTTTGTAGAGTTCATGTGGCCACGTTTGTCTGCATTTTTACCTCGCTTTGATTCCAACATAAAGACTGCATTATTTAGATAATGAATTAGTCTCACAATATGTTCTTCACACACTCATGAAAGTAGATACAGCAATGGTCATAAAATACATACAAGATATATTCAATAACAGTGAATTGAAAAGGAGAGGGAAGGTAAAATACCATTTCACATACTCTAGATTTATGAAAAAGTTGAATTACTTATTTATGGAACTTTCATGAGAACTTTGGAAAACTTTTTGGTGATTAATTATAAAGCTAAACAAATAACTAGGCATGGTAGCACATATAGGTAATATCAGTAGTCAGTAGACTAAAACAGGAGGATAACAAGTTTGAGGTCAGCTTTGTCTTCATAGTGAGATCCTGTCTCAGAAAAAGAGTTAAGCATATATTTGGTCAATAATTCAGCAACTATATTTTAAACATATTGCCAAGAAAAGGAAAAACAAAAAGGATTAGGGAAACCTTATCTCAAAGAACAAATCAGGGTTGGTGGTACACACCTGTCTTCCAAGCTAGGCAGGAGGGAGAGGTAGAAGGATTACAATCCAATGATGAACCCAAGCAAAAACATGAGACCCTATGTTAAAAAAACAACTGAAGCACAAAGTGCTGGGGGCATGGATCAAGTGGTAGTATGTTCACCTAGTGCAAGGCTCTGAATTCAGACCTCATTATGACCAAAAACTAACAAAATACTGTCTCCTTATTCATAACAGTACAAAAAGAATAACAAAAACTCATCAAAAGAATATTAAAATTTATGTTTGTATATTCAAGTAATAATATGAGAGAATGACCTACTGATAAAAGACAGTAACGTAGATTAATCTCAAAATGATTACATTAGTTGAAATAAATCAGACAGAAAATAATGCATCCTATTAAACAACATTTTTAATCCTAACAACAAAAGCAACAACAAATTCATGGTGGTATAAATAAAAAAGTGGATGTTTCTTTGCTTGGAGATGGATGAAAATTTATTGGAAAGGGGTAAAAGGGATCTTTCTAGATGTAGAAAATGCTGTATCTTTTGAATGAGTATCATTACTTATCAAGCATTGCTGCAGCTCATCAAGTTGTACCCTTAAAATCTATGGATTTTATTCTATAAAATAATTTTAATTAAAATAATCAAACAGCCAAGCACATTTACTCCATGCTTTTATTTTAATGCTATCCTGGAGTACAAAGCATGATTTAATAACTCTAGAAGAGAGGTAAAAATTAGACATATCCATGGATCCTTAGCTTTACAGGGTTTATTTCATTAAAAACAGATCACATACACTGGATGTTGGTGCTATATACTTGCCCAGTTCCCGGGAGACTGTGCTTGTCATATTTTCATTCACAAGGCAAACCTAGAACTTAACCCTTGCTTGATTTTGCTATTCAGGATTCTATTAACTTTATCCATAAAATAAACACCTAAAAAGGATTGCAGAGAAAAACAAACACACATACACACATATTAGTACATATATATGTATAGATATGTATATATTTATGTATACACATTTGTATGTATATATATAATTAGAACAGGGAGAAAAAGAACTTGGCTTATATTCTGAAAGTGTCCACAGTAACATCAAAGAATTTATAGTGTTCTGGCACTGGCACAAGATTTGCCAGTCAGGCAAGAGCATCAATACAGGCAGAAACAGCTCCCAAATGTGACCAGTGAAGCACGTTAGATCTTAAATAACAATCGTGCCTTGCTGTTGGAAATTCTCCCAAATGTGACCAGCGGGGAACATTAGATCTTAAATAACAACGGTGCCTCTTCATTTAGAGAATAAATCAGTGTTTAAGAGAAACCTGTCCATGCAAGTATACTGTGATTAAAATTAAGTGAAATTAAGTGTCCTGTGATTGAATATATATATTTTTGGCAGATTACAAAAAAAAACAATTGTTGGTGTAACCACGCTAAATGTGCTTTCTTGAGATATCATGCATGGAAGAAATGGTCTGGCCACTAGTTGCCGTAAGGGTTTTTAATTTTAGAGTACTTGCTGATTTGCGCTGCAAATGTTATGCAAGTTGATTGTATTGAAGGCTCGTCTGCATATTGATTGTTGCTCAAGCTATGCTAAGTGCAGAGATTTTCCAGAACTTCACTGTTTAAACATATGCACTTATATTGTACATATAATATTCATGAAAATACCTTCATTTTATATAGATCATTTCCTCTGAGAGACTCATGCTTTCTGACATATGATCATCACTACTTTCTCATTTTAAAGGGATAGAGATCTGTAGTGAGTATATGAAATCATATTTACATATTCTCAAATCAGTGGGCATATAATTGGGGGCCTTCCAAATGCTACATTATTTATATTCTGGACATTGGATATGAAGCCTAAGAAGCTCATATAAATAAAGTTGCTATTCAAAGTAAGAGCATCTCTAATAGCCTGAGGGTACTGTTGCCATAGTTGTGTCCATGTTTAGTTACATATACATGAATTCCCAAGACTCATGGACTTTTCTCATTTCAAATAGTAAAAAGGTAATCTTTGTTGAAGGATGCTCAGGTAAAGACTACTAGAGACTCCACAGTCTTGCCTGTTTCCATGTGGTTCATTTGACTCCTAACTGAGGATCGAACAACCATATCCAGCCTAGAACTCGCCCAGTTAAAACTCAGATTAGTAAAGGATATCATTGTCCTGCAATAAGTATGAAGAATAGGATTGAAGCCCATATTAGACAATTTTGATATGTGACATAGTATGTAGGATCAAAAATAGACAGAACACCTGAGTGTATCACAACTCTCTAAAGGATAGTAGAATGAACTAGATGCCAGGGATTTGGTGTCTAGAGGAGGAAACTTAGGTGGCAGTAGGGAAATGTGATGGATATAAGAAATAGGCTTAACTAACGCGGCACATTTGCCTGAACAGGCCTTTTAGGTAGTATACTCTTCAGCAAGTTTGCATTTCCAGCACTGATTATCTTTGTTCTCATTATAACATAGTGTGTCTACTTTCTCTAGTCTCACAATTTCTTCATAAACAGAACCTTGCAAAATTCACAAGTTGTCAAGATGTCTTTCCAAAGAAGACTGCAAATAAAAGTAATGTCTAAATGTGTAATATGGCTAAACTTTTGAGACCATTACTAATTTTTAAAATGAAATGATACCTGTAATTATTCTTAAGATCAATTTAAATAGAGCCAAACACTTTGAAAAAGTAAAAATCACAATTGCTATAAGTACTTAAAATTCATTGTGAGAATAATTAAATAATTGTAATATTTTTCTCCTTTAAATTCTTTGACATTTTGAATGTAGATTCTATTTGACAAATATTCAGTTTTAGCACTATTGGCACCATAGATTGAGGTTAACTTACAATGGAAAAAGTAACAATCCTCAAATTTCTGTTATCATACTTTCTGCATACTCTCATATCTATATATTTATACATAGATTTTATAATACATATCAATGTTTTAACATGTACAGAATAAAATATACAAAACAGAAATTTCAACATATGAGAGAAGCCATAAATTATAAATATGTGAATCTCTTCTCTAATGGCAAATTTCGTTTAGAACGAAGTCATATTATTTTATTTGTTATAACTATAATGCAATTGAAGTCTTTGCTTTAAAAATATGGATCAATATTATATTGCTTATTTTCTTCTCTTTTTTTGTGGTACTGGGTTTGGATTCAGGGCTCATGTTTGTTAGGTAGTCTACCACTTAAGTCATGATTCCAGCCTTATATTGTTTATTATATTTTGTTTTTTGTTCATTTATTCATATGTGTATACATTATTTGGGCCATTCCTCCCCCCTGCTTCCCATCCCCTTCCTCTCCCTCCCACCCCCCTCACTTCCAAGCAGAAACTGTTCTGCACTTTTCTCCAATTTTGTTGAAAAGAAGATATAAGCAATAATAAGAAACACAAAGAGTTTTTACTAGTTGAGATAAGGATAGCTATACAGAGAGATTCCTAGCATTGTTTCCATGCACAAGTGTATTACAACCTGAATTGATTCATCTCTACCTGACCTCCTCACTACTTCCCGGTCAGTTTCCCATATTGACCTCTGTCATTTCAAGGTTACTGTATTAGCTCCTCTTCAGTGGGGACATCAAACACTTTCAAGTTTTGGGTTTCCTACCTATCCCCATACCTCCCATATGTGCTCTTCCCTTAGCGTGTGACCCAAGTCCAACAACATTGCTGCATTTGTCCTAGATCTAAAGTCCGCATATGAGGGAGAACATACAATTTTTGGTCTTCTGAGCCTGGCTAACTTAGATCAGGATGATGTTCTCCAGTTCCATCCATTTACTTGCAAATGATAAGATTTCATTCTTCTTCATGGCTGAGTAAAACTTCGTTGTGTATAAACAGCACATTTTCTTAATCCATTCATCAGTAGTGAGGCACCTTGGCTGTTTCCATAACTTGGCTATTGTGAATAGCGCTGCAGTAAGCATGGGTGTGCAGGTGCCTTTGGGGTAATCTGTGTTGCATTTCTTTGAGTATATCCCTAGGAGTGGGATTGCTGGATCATATGGCAGACCTATGTTTAGATTTTTAAGAAGCCTCCATATTGTTTTTCAGAGTGGTTGCACTGGCTTGCATTCATACCAGCAGTGTATGAGGGCTCCTTTTCCCCCATATCCTCGCCAACAACTGTTGTTAGTGGTGTTCTTTTTTTTTTTTTTCATTTTTCTTTTATTATTCATATGTGCATACAAGGCTTGGTTCATTTCTCCCCCCTGCCCCCACCCCCTCCCTTACCACCCACTCCACCCCCTCCCTCTCCCCCCCCAATACCCAGCAGAAACTATTTTGCCCTTATTTCTAATTTTGTTGTAGAGAGAGTATAAGCAATAATAGGAAGGAACAAGGGTTTTTGCTGGTTGAGATAAGGATAGCTATACAGGGCATTGACTCACATTGATTTCCTGTGCGTGGGTGTTACCTTCTAGGTTAATTCTTTTTGATCTAACCTTTTCTCTAGTTCCTGGTCCCCTTTTCCTATTGGCCTCAGTTGCTTTAAGGTATCTGCTTTAGTTTCTCTGCATTAAGGGCAACAAATGCTAGCTAGTTTTTTAGGTGTCTTACCTATCCTCACCCCTCCCTTGTGTGCTCTCGCTTTTATCATGTGCTCATAGTCCAATCCCCTTGTTGTGTTTGCCCTTGATCTAATGTCCACATATGAGGGAGAACATATGATTTTTGGTCTTTTGGGCCAGGCTAACCTCACTCAGAATGATGTTCTCCAATTCCATCCATTTACCAGCGAATGATAACATTTTGTTCTTCTTCATGGCTGCATAAAATTCCATTGTGTATAGATACCACATTTTCTTAATCCATTCGTCAGTGGTGGGGCATCTTGGCTGTTTCCATAACTTGGCTATTGTGAATAGTGCCGCAATAAACATGGATGTGCAGGTGCCTCTGGAGTAACAGTCTTTTGGGTATATCCCCAAGAGTGGTATTGCTGGATCAAATGGTAGATTGATGTCCAGCTTTTTAAGTAGCCTCCAAATTTTTTTTCAGAGTGGTTGTACTAGTCTACATTCCCACCAACAGTGTAAGGGGGTTCCTTTTTCCCCGCATTCTCGCCAACACCTGTTGTTGGTGGTGTTGCTGATGATGACTATTCTAACAGGTGTGCGGTGGAATCTTAGCATGGTTTTAATTTGCATTTCCTTTACTGCTAGAGATGGTGAGAATTTTTTCATGTGTTTTTTGGCTATTTGAATTTCTTCTTTTTAGAAAGTTTTGTTTAGTTCAGTTGCACATATATATTGTTTATTTTGATGTTGGATTTTAGCATATGTTATGATTGGAAAAGTTATCTAAAACATATGAATGTTATTGAAATAAGTGTATTATTTAACTACACTTTATAAATTATGATTCTGTTCCCCCCCTTGGAAAACAGAAAGACATGTGTTTGTGTTTCTTTAATAACTTACCTATTAATTTTGTAGTGACTGTATTTCCTTTGTGATTGTAGTTCTCAAAACTTGTGTTAGAATATTTTACTGTTTACATATTTGTTTTTGTATTATTTCTTTTATTTCCCTGGGTTCACTTGTTTAACACAAAGCTTTGATTTTGCAGTATAGTTATGGAATGGGCAACTAAATCTAAAATCATTTAGATCCCAAGATCAGATGTGTCTTCCTTGTCCATTTTTGATGATTAATTGCTATGGAAGGTGCATCACAATGAACAGAAGGTACACTGTTTAACAAAAGAGAAATGGCTTATCTTGGAAATTGGAAGTCTCCAAATTATCAATCTTATGGCCTAGTATTTCCCACAATGATAATTCCACAATGAAAGGTATCAACTAGTTTTTTGCTTTTTCTTTTTTTCATTTTTGCAAATGATCTAGGGAAGTAAGTGTTCACAACAAATCAGCTTTCAAATGTAAACTTTTCCCTTTTACAAGCCAGTTAGTTGGTCTCACAATGCATTTATTTAGCATTAGTGTGTAGTCCTCATGTCCTAAACAGAAGTGTACCATAAAACATGATAGAATCACTTATATAACAATCTTTCCTAGTATTTCAAATTTTTTTCTTCAAATAAGAACTTAATCTCAGTTTCTTACTTTGCTGTTTGCATTTTTCAATATGTGTAATATATTTTTGCAATACAACTTTTCTTTCACTCGATAAATATTTCCTTTTAGGATTTGTCTGAAAGGAACTTTCAATGCATAAATTAGAGAGCAAAGCAGAAATGCACAAAAGAAAGAAAATGACAAGTATGTTTATTTAGTGGGTTTACCAAGACCAACTTACCTATTAGTCCAGCATCTACAGTTTTCAGGGTAATGACAGTTCTCTAAGCACATAGAAGTGTCATAATTTTAATTCTTAAATAGATACAATTTATGTATACTAATGAATAATGACTTTTACAAATAATGAAGTTTGTGATTACAAAGTGCTTGGGGGTCCATGAAAATTTTAATAAGATCCTGTGGGTGATCATTGTTTCTTTAATGTTATTCTCATCATAACACAGGATGACACAGTGTTAAGGTTTGAGATAGTGTGTGTAGACCAGGACACAACTTGCTTGGCTTGGATTAGGAATCTCATTCCACTTTCACTGCACACCTACCTGCTGGCTGCTACAGATGCATACATCTGCAGAAGCACACACACACACACATGCACACACTGTCATGGAAAGTCAGAAGGTAAGTTTGCATGTATTTGAAATAGTCAGGGTAATGCATTTTTGCTACTCTGTCCATATAAACATCTTTCAGCAAGAAGATAGAGGTGCATGAAAAGGATGCACAATTTGGAATGTCAACATGTAAATTGACTTACTGTGGATGAAAGAAGATTTCATGTGAAGTAAAATGAGAAAGACAAACATTCAAGAAATATTCTGGAGAAACCATATTTTCCATGTGGACAGACCAGACAAGTAGTTCATCGTAAGTAAAGAAATATATTTTTACTAATTGCTATTATGTCCATGAGTCAACTGTAAAGTCATACTATATTTGATTCTGTTTGATATAAAATGAAATTCCAGATTTCATTGTTCCTGATACTTCAGGATTGCTTTCTTCAGAGCCTTCACCAAATGAATCAAGCCATTTGAAACTCTCTAGAAATCAGTATATACACATGTATTAAGCCACTTTTCCCTTTTAGATGTTTGAATGACTATGATTATTGCTTGCAGGATTGCCTAATGGAAGATTTTCCTTGGACACTATTTTAAGGCATGTGTAGTCTCAAATATGTATATGTATATCTAAATAGTTAGTATTAGGCACTGTACTATAAACTCTTGAATGTTAGGGGAGAATGGTGATAGAGAATGAGTAAGCAATGGGGAGGAGGAATTTGATTAAAGCACTATATATACAGACATGGAGTACCAAGGCGAAACTCCCTTGGACTATCAACATATACTTAAAGAAATGAAGGGCAGGAGTGAAAAAATAGGTCTTTTATAGGGATAGATACCAATAAGAGGTGGGTGGGCACAAGAAAAGAGGGCATAAGGGTGAATATAATGGATGTATTTTGTATCCATATATGAAAATGGAAGACTAAAACCTGTTGAAGTTGTTCTAAGAGGGAGGGGTAAATCTAACTAAGATCTATGGTAAGCACATATGTAAATATCACAATTTACAGCTATTATATGCTAATAAAATGATTTTTAAAAAGAGTATTAAGGTTAGGTAAAGGGATATCATAGGGAAGCAGGATATTTCTGGCAATGTCAATAGAGTATAGTGGCATATCTGTGAACTAGTCTTAATATTTTCTCCATGATTTATTTAAAATGAACCTCATTAGATCATAAGGGTGAGGTGAAGGAGAATTGTCAGTGTAACATAGCTATATGACACAAGAGTCTCTGTTCTCAGTGTATTTATTTATGTCTTCTGCATCTGCTTGAGGCTAATCCTGATCACAAGTTTCCCAACCCACAATTTTTGGAATGTTCATCCAGTCCCAATACATGAGAAGAATTTCTTTTGTTTCCTATGATTAGCAACAGTTATTCACTGTGTTCTAGTAATATAAGAAGACCTCTTGGTAAATAGGAAATAGTACTGCTCCAGAACTTAATGAAATACATTGTAATTCACCTACTGGTGCTTATCAGAGACTTTATAGAACATTTTTAGCTAGTTCTGAGATTTCTAGAACTTTCAGGTATGTTAATTATAAATTTATAGCCTGAAGTAATTGTAGAACTCTCTATACCCTTGCATACTATATAGTACCCAGCCTCATGTGTTAATTAAAAGAGCAACAAACTCAAAAGAACTCCATTATGGCTTACTATTTCTCAGTTGGTGATGGTGTGAAGTATAGCAACTTTAATTTTAGTAGGAAGATCCTACCATGCTTTAGCCTCTGAGGTCCTACAAAAGCAATGTAACAGATCCCTAAATCTTTAACTATACTTATATCTCAATGGGATATTTAGTATATTGTACACTTTCTATTTCAGATGGAATTCATTTATTTATTATCATTAATATAATGGACTATCATTATATTTTTGGAAACTAAAGGTGAATATCTCTGTGGCTCCACTGTGACAGAGGGAGGTAAGATAACAGACCATGAATCAAGAGAGTACAAGGAGCTCTGCTCATCTTCTCAATTCAAGTTTAATTGTGTTTGATTTTCCCATTCATAGGAATCAAGGAAAAACATTTACCAAATTAAGAAAGGTGCATCAAGTGCCAGAAGTTTTATCATCTCCAATATCTGATCACATTAGCCATTTTGGAGCTATAATCTGGTAAAATGTACAATATCCTAATGTCCTATGGTCATCTGCCATTTTCCATCTGATTTTTATAAATGTAATAGAGTTGAGTTGATAGGATGGAGCCCACACAAATGCAACTCCAAGTTTTTGTTAATGACATCAATATCAATATGAAAAAATATTCTTCTTTGGTTTTCTGTATTTTCTTTAATGAAGGAGAGAGGTAAGGGCATTTACTTGATACCTCTACCATAATAACCTACACTTCCCAGATCGAAAAACTAATCTTATATACGTGAGGTTGAGAAATAGTTACAGAATGGGCTCAGATATACAGTGAGGTAGTTTTGGATTAGTTTTATACTTATAACCTGGCCTCCATAAGCTTCTACCATAACTAAAATATTATATTGACCCTTTTCATCTCTATTTGTGTTAATTTAGAACTCTTAATTAAGATGTAAAACTATGAGTACTCTGTATTGTTACATGCATAAAGTTGTGCTCAAAATGGTTATAGATTCCTTTATAAAATATTCAAAGGATTATTTAACAAGTGTACTTACAATGGAATTAAAGGACACTTTCTTTTATCAGGGAAAGATGAAATAAACCTTAGAGAATGGGCTTCTGGACCTAATTGTGTCTGGAAAATGTGTTAGGGAGGCATTATTGGTCTCTCTTTGATAATATCAGTTTCATGGTGATGAAGATGATGCAAATTGAATGATTTTCTGATTGACTAACACTCTATCATGCCTCTACTGATACCATTATATATTAACCATAACCCTGAATTTCTGTAATTTTCACTATTTCTTGATGTGTATATATTTACTCACATAAGTAAAGCCCCCTAGACCCTCTCACTATGTAACGTCAAGTAAAATTCCATAGAAGCATCTTCCATTTTCTCTAGCCTACTGAAAACAGCTGGTAAGTAGCTTCATAAATGTATCAGGGTCCTTTCACCACTACTTTTTAACAATCAAGGGAAATGATTGTGCTTTGAGTCCTTTTTCTGAAGAGTCAAATATGTGTACTACAGAGCAAATTCATGGTAACAACCCCATTCCCTCTGAACCTTTCTTTAAAAATATGCAAAAAATGTTCTGGAATTTCATTCTAATTTACAGTAGGCATGTTCTGAGACCTATATTCAAGAATTAAGATGAGTTGAGGCTAAGTGTTATTGTGTTACTATTAAGTTATGAATCACACATTAGTGTCATTTGTCAATTGATTCTTACACAACCCTTCTTATGTTCTACAACTTCTAGTTGCACATGCATGAAATTCATTCCCATGTCTGTTTCCTCCATTGCTGTACACAGATATTAGTCAGTTCCTGTAGTTCCTTTGACATTAAAAGTGTTTCTTTCTATTTCAGGATCTATACTTCTCCACTTAAACTACGCAGAGACCTGACTCTTGTTAGTAGTCTGGATGCAATGAGTTCAGGGGGTATATCTTGAGGTAGGCAAGACTTGTTACATGAGGCACCTGCTTCAAGTGAAGCTATTACATGATACCTAGGCAGGGAAGATTGTTCAGCTCTTTCCTGAAAGGAGGAACTGCATCTGAAAGCAAGTAATTTTCAAAAGATTTCAGAACACACAGCTTTCAGGTTTTCCAAGTATCATGTACTGGCTTTTCAGGCCAGTCTTATCATAGATAGTTATTCAAGACTGCATATCTGTTGTCATTTCAACCTTATTCAATTTTATAACCAGATCCAGGATTTGAGATTTGGCAGAGTTCTACAAGGATACAATAACATTCTTGTTTTGAAAACCTATGGAGGTTTCGTGGCTTTCACAGCTTGTTTTAAGTTGGAAATTGATTGTTTTTGGATATTCTTTTCTTTTTTTATAGTCCCCAATGCCAGTGTATTTAAAAGTTTTGTATGAAGAAGTAAAAGGTTAAAGTAGAGCATGAAGGAGATAGAAGATGTATTGTTGAGGTGGTCCCTAATTCAAACATGGAGTTTAAGTTCAGGTGTTTTTGGGCCTGGTATTGTCTGAGTTCAATCCATAGTGCTACTAAATAATAAATACTAAATAGAAGCCTACTTGTAGCTGATTAGATACCAAAGTAAATAATAGACTAAACAACCACACAAAAAATCAAATTTAAATGTAGTTAAGTCTTCACAACTAAATACAATAGACAGTGTGGACTTCTTTACCTTACTCCCTTACCAATCTACACATAAAAAGTGAACAAAGGATCCTCTATAGAATTGAATGAAATGAGAACATTTCTAAGTCACCTGTAATTAGGTAAGAGAAGTTCCTCTAACATCGCCACCCCACTAAAAACAAAGCAAAGGAAATCTAAGTGTGAAAATACATAGAAATTAATATGAATAGGCCAAGTACAGTAATCCAGTCTGTAATCCCAGCTAGTTGCGAGGCAGAGATTGGGAGGATCATTGTATACACAGAGCCTTTATTTTAACTATTATCTGGTGCTCTCTAAAACACACTAGTTCAAGCTGGCTTCCAAATCATGATCCTTCTTCCTCAGCCTCCCAAGTTCTGGGATTACAGATATCTACCACTATAACTGGTCATACATACCTTTGTGGTTCAAGAAAAATACATATTTATAACCTACTGCCAAGTGGAAACATGTTAGGGATCAAGATACATAAGGTAACCACTTTGGGTTAGTGGGGTTCCTTGATAAGCAAAATTGGAAATGGTGTGAATTCTTCTAAGTCTTAGAAGAATGAAAAGACTTAATATAATACTTTTTTCTATTTCAAATTTAAATGCATTGTTAATGTTTCCTAAATCAGTTATTCTCCTCAACCTATCACATGAAGTATCTTTTTTCTAAATTGTATTCACTTGTATCTTGCTATCTAATATTTAATTGTTCTTTTTAAATATAAACTCATGTGTGAAAATGGATAAATGAGACCTGTGGAAACTGTTCCAGGAATGGGAGGAGAGGTTTATAAAGGGGAAGGATGGAGGGGGTGAATCCAACTGTGACATAGTATAAGAACATTTGCAAATATCACAATGTACCCCAACAAAATAATAATATGATAATAAAAAATACAAAAATAGTAAGTAAAAAAAAAAAACCACCTGACCATACTAACTTACTAAGCAATTGTGACTACCAGGAAAGAGAAACATTTATTATTGAAACAATCACAATGTGATCAAGTTAAGCAGAAGAGTGAACAATTGAAAGAATGACTTTGAAATCCTAAAGTAATATACAAATTAATATAATTTTAAAATAAGTTTAGAAAATGTGCCATCTTAATTTTAAAAAGAGCAAATTATTCTATTATTAACATATGTCAAATATATTCTGCATGAATTTTAGAGTGACACATATGTCATAGGATAAATTATTTATAGTGAGCTTATGTAAATCAATTTTGATGCTATTCCATATAGGTCCTTATAAACAGAAATAAATTTTAAGATCCTATAATATATCTACTTGTCTATGACATTATATCAGTGCAAACTTTACATTTATCTCAGCTTGACAGCTAAAAAATATTGTTAGGTATTTGCACAGTAATAAATATGTGTTTGTTTTTAAGGAAAAATAAAATATTGAAGTCTGCCACCATCATTACTATATTAATTCTGAAAGTTGCATAATTTATCAGCAGTATCTGATTTATACAAACATGTCCCTGCTTACTTTCTGTATTATTGTTATTGCTTATTATTTACATTAGAATAAATGAAAAAAGTGAAAACAAAGTGGATATCAAAATTCCACTTAAAATGTGAACAAATTCTAATAGATCACAGATCATTAGACACAGAATTGTATTCTACTTTTCCTAGATTATTCAACTTAAGACATTTCCAGTTGTCGAAAACCACACTATTCTACACGCATTTAGCTTTTAAGCTTACTAAGAAATGAAAATGACTCTCACAATTTTACAATTGCTATATGTCACATGGTGCACTATAAAATGTTTATGGAATAAATTGGTATGTCAGATGTTAATAAGCAGATTCATGTTTTCAACAGCTGTTTGATGGCCGAGTATAAGCCAGATAAAGAGTGTCAAGAACATTTACATAAATCTTCATTGTGGCTTAAAATATATTTGACATTTGAAACATCTTATATCATGTTTCCATGACTGATAATAGAAAATATGAAACAGGAACTAAAATAAGATAATTAGAGAAAAATGAAATGAATTCATTTGAAGTATCTTTTCATTAATACACAGTATATTTTTTAAAAAAGACTTAGATGCATTATCTATATTCTGTCATAGTAACTCTTTTTTTTTCATTCATACATGGACAAAATGTTTGGGTCATTTCTCTCCTCTCCCCACAACACCCTCGCTACCCAGCAGAAACTATTTTGCCCTTATCTCTAATTTTGTTGTAGAGAGAGTATAAGCAATAATAGGAAGGACCAAGGGTTTCTGCTAGTTGAGATAAAGATAGCTGTACAGGGAGTTGACTCACATTGATTTCCTGAGCATGTGTGTTACCTTCTAGATTAATTCTTCTTGATTTAACCTTTTCTGTAGCTTCTGGTCCCCTTCTCCTATTGGCCTCAGTTGCTTTAAAGTGTCTGCTTTAGTTTCTCTGCGTTGAGGGCAAGAAATGTTATCTAGTTTTTTAGGTATCTTACCTATCCTCATACCTCCCTTGTGTGCGCTCGCTTTTATCATGTGCTCAAAGTCCAATCCCCTTGTTGTGTTTGCCCTTGATCTAATGTCTGCATATGAAGGAAAACATATGATTTTTGGTCTTTTGGGCCAGGCTAACCTCACTCAGAATAATGTTCTCCAATTCCATCCATTTACTAGCGAATAAAATATTTCGTTCTTCTTTATGGCTGCATAAAATTCCATTGTGTATAAATACCACATTTTCTTAATTCATTCATCAGTAGTGGGGCATCTTGGCTGTTTCCATAACTTGGCTATTGTGAATAGTGCCGCAATAAACATGGGTGTGAAGGTGCATCTGGAGTAACCTATGTCACAGTCTTTTGGGTATATCCCCAAGAGTGGTATTGCTGGATCATATGGTAGATCAATGTTTAGCTTTTTAAGGAGTCTCCAAATTTTTTTCCAGAGTGATTGTACTAGTTTACATTCCCACCAACAGTGTAAGAGGGTTCCTTTTTCCCCACATCCTTGCCAACACCTGTTGTTAGTGGCGATGCTAATGATGGCTATTCTAACAGGGGTGAGGTGGAATCTTAGCAGGGTTTTAATTTGCATTTCCTTTATTGCTAGAGATGGTGAGCATTTTTTCATGTGTTTTTTGGCTATTTGAATCTCTTCTTTTGAGAAAGTTCTGTTTAGTTCACTTGCCCATTTCTTTATTGGCTCATTAGTTTTGGGAGAATTTAGTTTTTTAAGTTCCCTATATATTCTGATTATCCATCCTTTGTCTGATGTGTAGCTGGCAAATATTTTCTCCCACTCTGTGGGTGTTCTCTTCAGTTTAGAGACCATTTCTTTTGTTGAGCAGAAGCTTTTTAGTTTTATGAGGTCCCATTTATCTATGCTATCTCTTAGTTACTGTGCTGCTGGGGTTCCATTGAGAAAGTTCTTACCTGTACCTACTAATTCCAGATTATTTCCTACACTTTCCTGTATCAACTTTAGAGATTGTGGTCTGATATTAAGATCCTTGATTCATTTTGAATTAATATTGGTATAGAGTGATATACATGGATCTAGTTTCAGTTTTTTGCAGACTGCTAACCAGTTTTCCCAGCAGTTTTTGTTGAAGAGGCTGCTTTTTCTGCATTGTATATTTTTAGCACCTTTGTGAAAGACAAAGTTGGTTATAGTTGTGTGGCTTCATATCTGGGTCCTCTATTCTGTTCCACTGGTCTTCATGTCTGTTTTTGTGCCAGTACCATGCTGTTTTATTGTTATTGCTTTGTAATATAGTTTGAAGTCAGGTATCGTGATACCTCCAGCATTGTTCTTTTGACTGAGTATTGCCTTGGCTGTTTGTGGCCTCTTGTGTTTCCATATAAATTTAATGGTAGATTTTTCAATCTCTTTAATGAATGTCATTGGAATTTTGATGGGAATTGCATTAAACATGTAGATTACTTTTGGGAGTATAGATAATTTTACTATGTTGATGCTACCAATCCATGAGCATGGGAGATCTCTCCACTTTCTATAGTCTTCTTCAATCTCTTTCTTCAGAAGTTTATAGTTTTTCTTGTAGAGGTCATTCACCAGATTGGTATTTGGTTTTTTTTTTTTTTTGAGTCTCTTGTAAATGGAATTGTTTTCATATATTCTTTCTCAGTTTGTTCATTATTAGTGTATAAAAATGGTAATGATTTTTCTATGTTGATTTTATATCCTGCTACTTTGCTATAGCTATTGATGGTGTCTAAGAGCTTTTGAGTAGAGTTTTCTGGGTCTTTAAAGTATGGGATGATGTCATCTGCAAATTGGGATATTTTGACAGTTTCTTTACCTATTTGTATTCCTTTTATTCTTTCTTCTTGCCTAATTGCTCTGGCTAGGAATTTCAATACTATGTTGAATAGGAGTGGAGATAGTGGGCATCCTTGTCTCATTCCTGATTTTAGAGGGTTTCAGTTTTTCTCCGTTAAGTATAACGCTGGCTGTAGGTTTGTCATATACAGCTTTTATAATGTTGAGGTACTTTCCTTCTATTCCTAGTTTTCTTAGTGCTTTTATCATGTATGGTGTTGGATCTATCAATGGATTTTTCTGCATCTATTGAGATGATCAAGTGGTTTTTGTCTTTGCTTCTGTTAATGTGGTTTATTACGTTTATTGATTTTTGTATGTTGAGCCACCCCTGCATTCCTGGAATGAAGCCTACTTGGTCGTGGTGAATGATCTTTTTGATGTGTCATTGAATTTGGTTTGCCATTATTTTATTGAGGATTTTTGCATCAATGTTCATTAAGCAGATTGGCCTATAGTTCTCCTTTTGGAGTTGTCTTTGCCTGGTTTTAGGATAAGTGTAATACTGGTTTTATAAAATGTGTTAGGCAGTTTTCCTTCCATTTGTATTTCATGGAACAGTTTAAGGAGTGTTGGTATTAGTTTTTCTTTAAAGGTCTGATAGAATTCAGCAGAGAATCCATCAGGTCCTGGACTTTCCTTTTGAGGAGACTCTGAATTGCTGCTTCAATTTCATTTTGTGTTATAGATCCATTCTGGTGATTAATATTCTCTTTGTTCAGTTTTAGATGATCATATGTAACTAGAAATCTGTCCGTTTCTTTAAGATTTTTGAATTTATTTAAATACAGGTTCTCAAAGTAGTCTCTGATGATTTCCTGGACTTCCATGGTGTTTGTTATTATCTCCCCTTTTGCATTCCTGATTCTACTAATTTGGGTTTTTTCCATGCTCATTTTAGTCAGGTTTTCCAGGGGTCTGGCAATCTTGTTTATATTTTCAAAGAACCAACTTTTTGTTTCATTGATTCTTTTTGTTTTTTTCATTTCTATTTAATTGATTTCAGCTCTTATTTTTATTTTTTCTCTTCTTCTATTTGTTTTGGGATTTGCTTATCTTGTTTTTCTAGGAGTTTGAGATATATCATTAGGTCACTGATTTGGGATCCTTCAATCTTTTTAATATATGCACTCATGGCTATAAACTTTCCTCTCAGGACTGCCTCTGCTGTGTCCCATAGGTTCCAGTAGGTTGTCTTTTCATTTTTATTGACTTCCAGGAACTTTTTAATTTCCTCTTTTATTTCATCAATGACCCATTGTTCATTAAGTAATGAGTTATTTAGTTTCCAACTGTTTCCATGTTTTTTGTCTTTACTTTTGTTGTTGAGTTCTAGTTTTATTGCATTGTGATCAGACAGAATGCATGGTATAAGTTCTATTTTCTTATATTTGCTGAGGCTTGCTTTATGCCCTAGGATATGGTCTATTTTGGAGAAGGTTCCATGGGCTGCTGAGAAGAATGTTTATTGTGTAGAAGTTGGATGAAATGTTCTGTAGACATCAAGTAGGTCCATTTGATCTATGGTATATTTTAGATCTAGAATTTCTTTATTGATTTTTTGTTTGGATGACCTATCTATTGATGATAATGGGGTATTAAAGTGTTACACAACCACTGTGTTGGCGTTAATATATGCTTTTAGTTCTTTCAGGGTATGTTGATGAAATTGGGTGCGTTGACATTGGGTGCATATAGGTTGATAATTGTTATTTCATTTTGGTCTATTTCCCCTGTTATTAGTATGGAATGTCCTTCTTTATCTTGTTTGATCAATGTAGGTTTGAAGTGTACTTTGTCAGAGGTAAGTATTGCTATTCCTGCCTGTTTTCGGGGGCTATTGTCTTGGTAAATCTTCTTCCAGCCTTTCATCCTAACCCTATGCTTATTTCTGTCAGTGAGATGGGTCTCCTGTAAGCAACTAATTGTGGGATCTTCCTTTTTAATCCATTTCATCAAATGGTGTCTTTTGATGGGGGAATTAAGTCCATTAACATTTAGTGTTAGTACTGATAGGTATGTGGTGATTCCTGTCATTCAGTTGTCTTAGTTGTTTGAAGGTTTGATTGTGTGTACTTAAGTTGAGGTTACTCTCTACTTTCTTGCTTTTTCTTTTCCTGTAGTTTGGTTCTGCCTGCCCTTTCATGGTTATGTTGGGTTTTACTTTCTGTGTGCAGAATCCCTTGAAGAACCTTTGTAGTGGTGGCTTTGTGGACAAATATTGTTTTAGTTTCTGCTTATCATGGAAGACTTAGTGCTCCATCTATTTTGAATGATAGTCTTGCTGGGTAGAGTATCCTGGGGTTGAAATTATTTTCATTCAGTGCCTGGAAGATCTCACCCCAATCTATTCTTGTTTTTAATGTTTCTGTTGAGAAGTCTGCTGTGATTTTGATGGGATTATCTTTGTATGTTATTTGTTTTTTCTTTCTTACAGCCTTCAATATTCTTTCTATAGTTTCTGTGCTTGGTGTTTTAATGATAATATGCCATGGGGTAGTTCTATTTTGGTCTCTTCTGTTTGGTGCTCTGGAGGCCTCTTGCATCTGTATGGGAATAACTTTCTCTAGATTTGGGTAATTTTCTGTTATTATTTTGTTGAATATATTACACATTCCCTTTGCTTGTACTCTTCTCCTTCTTCAATGCCCATAATTCTCAGGTTTGGCCTTTTGATGGAGTTGGTGAATTCTTGCAGTTTGTTTTCACAGGTCTTGAGTTGTTTAACTAATAGTTCTTTGTTTTTTCCTTTATTTACCATTTCATGTTCGAGTTCTAGATTCTGTCTTCTGTTTGTTCTATTCTGCTGGATTGGCCTTCCATTTTGTTTTGCAATTCTGCTTCATTCTTTTTTCTGAGGTTTTCCATATCCTGTGTCCCTTCCTTTTTAATGTTGTCTATTTTTGTCCTGAGTTCATTTATCTCTTTATTAATCATTTTCTTTGTTTTACTTTTGTGTTTATACAGTGCTTCTATGGTTTCTTTTATTTCTTCTTGTGCTTTCTCAATTCTCTATTTTTGTTATCTTGGAATTTCTTGATGTCTCCTGCAAATTTTGGTTGACCATATCCAGAGTCCATGTACTATTTCTTCTTTTAGATTGTTCTTTTGGGCTTCACTGAGTTCTTTGGCATAGTTTATCTTCATTTTGTTGCACTCTGGATCTGAGTATCTGTTCTGTTCATTTCCTTTTGTTTCCTGTACTAATTTTTTGCTGTGGGGAACTGGTTTCCCTGTGTTTTCTGTTTTCCTCTCATTTCCCTTGTTGTTCTTATTGTCCATGTACTGTGTGCAATTAAGTATTTTCTAGTATATTAAGTATTTTCATTGTAATAATAACAATGGTGATATTTAGAATGGAAGGGTGATAGGAGATGTAAAGCAAAGAAGTTAAAGAAAAAGGGAAAAACAAATAAACATGTAGAAAAAACAAAACATACAAACAACAAAAAAGTTTCAAAATATAAACAGGGAGAGATAGTGTACTAATCAACAGTAAGCAGAACAGGCATTAGAGAGACAGAGAGAGGATTTAAAATAAAAACTAAAACTATAAAAAAAGAAAAAAGTAAAAAATAAATAAATGAAAAAAGAAAATAAATGTATATAAAAAGTCTTCAAATTCAAACGCAATAAAGTTTCAGTCTTAATAATTTTGGTGTTCATCCATCAGCCTCCAATCCTGGAGATAGTGTCTCAGATGTAGTTCTATTGTTGTCTCATCAAATGGGAACAAAAACTAAAAAAAACAAAACAGCACAAAACAAAAAAACCCCACAAAGTGTCCCAAGTTCAAATGCAATACAGTTTCAGTAAGTTTTTCAGCATGCAGGTTAGTTCGGTTATTGTGTCATCAAGGGGAGAGGAAAAAAAAAAAAGAGTCTGGAGACAGTTCTGTGAATGGCTATTGGCAGCCATTGCTCACCCACCTGCCCGCTGCTGTCAGCCTGCTGTTGTTTTAAGCTTTATTTTTGCAGATCTCAGGAGTGAGCTTAACACTCACCTGGACCTGCAGGATTGTTTACTCAAAGTTCTCCTGTGTGTGAGCCTCTGCTACAAGCTTTCCTCTTTTCAAGCACACTGGGGGAGGTGACACTGCACCCACTTTCTCAGGCCTGCATGTTTGTTTACAGTTCATGTGGGAAGTGGGCCTTCCCCCCTCTCCTGTGGTGTTTTACTCCCACTGCCACTTTTACAAGCTTTCCTGCTCCTGGTTTCTGAGCATGTGCTGCCGCTCCTGCCTTCTCCAGCCAGCTTGTTTATTTACAGCTCACATGGGAAGTGGTCTTCCCCCCTGTCCTGTGAAGTTTTCCTCCCACCGCCACTTTTACAAGCTTTCCCACTTCTGATTGCTGGGCGTGTGCTGCCGCTACTGCCTTGTCTGGCTGGCTTGTGAAGGATTCCCCTCCCCACCTCCTGGGTGCTCAGGGCACCCTGCCCTTTTTGCTACGTTTCTTTTTTGTTGTTATTGCTTATTATTCAGTTTCTTTTTTTTCCCTGGATGCATATCAGTCTGTCCAAGGGTCTATGCTGAACTGGCCCAGGATTGTCTGTGGGAGTACCACATACCACTTAGCTCACCTGGTGGTCCATGTCTTCCCAAGCCATATGGGTGCTGGCATCTGGCAGTGGCATGCGGGCCTCCTGGTTTCTCCATTTAACGTGAAGTGGAGATGCTATGCACAGGCTGGAGGTATGGAGGAATCAAAGTTTTGCCTCTTCTAGGTGGTTTTTCCTGTAAGATGTATCTACAGTGTCTCTCCAAGATTTTACTTTAGCAGGCACACTTTCTGCTTCCTCCCTCTAGCTGCCATCTTGGAATTCCATAGTAACTCTTTGTAATACTTAATTTTGGATATTTCATTGCATGGTGTACAGTATCATAAAAAAATTAAGTGTGCATATGTCCAGAAAATAATTCAATGGTTTTTTTTTAGTTTTTAATTGACTAATATAATTTGAAAAACAATCTTTCTAATGTTTCAGAGAAAAGAGTTGTCTTTAGAATTAAGTTTGTGCTCTCTGGAGGGACAGAGTATGAGGAATTTTGTACACCATACATTTCATCAAGCACCATGAAATATGAAATAAAAATGTATGTATGCTATATTATTAATACAATGGAAGTCCACAACTACTCTTTTCTACTACATTGTGATGGCTTCAAAGCAAATCATTAGACTTCATAATCCTCACTCAGCTACAAAGAAGTGTTCTGGCCTGGGAAGTACACTACCTTTGCAGAAGGATCATTATGAACCCTTACCTTGATCTCTGTAACACATTTCCCCACCCTCTGTTTGGATAATTTCTACCAACATGGAAACTTTTACTCATAGAACAATTTAAACTAGACCTTACTATAGTATCCAACTTCATGTAAGTGTGTATAGGTGTTATACTTTTATAAATGTTTTGAATTCACATATGATACAATTTGGATTAAATACACATTTAATGAATATCTTACCGAAATCTACTTAAATTATTTCTATTGTTTCTTTTAAATATTGCTGCATATGGATGCCACTACCTAAACTTATGTGCTTTGTTTTGCCATTCAGATTAATTATTTTAAAAATGTGCTGTTAAGGTGAAGGAATTTTTTAGTTAGAATAAAATTGCTCTTTGAAAATATCACACCCATCAGCACCCAGACCCTTCACATCTCATAGTATCCTGCTCTCTGCTCTCTGCTGTGGTGCCTGGACCAGCCAGTCTCCCAGCCATGGCATCCTCAGAGGCCAGTGTGATGGTGATTGTTAGCAGTGGACTTGTTGAATATAGCTGGGCCATGTTGTTTGCCAGAGAAGGATTCCAGGTGAAGCTCTATGACATTGGACAACAGCAGATAACAAGCACCCTAGACAGAAGTGACTGACTACCCTGAAAAAGGAAAATGAGTGGACCCACAAAAGCATCCATGGTTCCCATAACCAGTGAGAAGCAACGCCCTCTCTGAATCCACAAGTAGAGAAGCAACTAACCATGGAAGAATGGGAAGAATGACTGGTAGTTCAATGCAAAAGATTCCCAGCCCCTGAAATTGCCAGACTTCAGGCTCCATTATTCAGCAGTCCCTTGGTGGTAAGTCCTACTTCCTGGCACACACAGGAACTCTGAGCTCTGTGCTCCCCACTACTACATGACCTGCTATCTTCACAGTGAAATTCCAGGGAAACCAGTGCCCTTGTGTAAGCAGGACCCATGGCTCCTGCTGCACCATAAGTAACAAAAGGAACAAGCCAGCAGGCTAGGTTCCCCAGGGAAGCAGCACCACAGAACTGCATTCCCTGAAGCCCTCATGGGAAATCAGGCCCCAGAACTCCTGCTGCTCTCAGGCTTGGTTCTCCTGAGCTGGCAGCAGCACTATAGAACTGCCATCTCTGAATCCCATGAGGAAATCAGGTCCCAGTGCTCCTGCTACTCAAAGGCCTGGTTCCTGCATGCTTGTAGCACTACTGCACTACCATCCTGGAACCCATGCCTGGAAAAGAGGCCCCAGAACTCCTGGTGCCTGAAGGTTAGGTTCCCCTACATCTGCAGCAGTTGCCATGGCTTCTGGAAGTCTATGCTCCAACACAAGTAGCTCCCAGGGCCTCTGCTGTCTGTCAGTACCAGATCATTCAAGCCTGCTGGCTTTGCTGTCCCACAGGTACCCTCAACTTGTTACTCAGTGCCAGGAGCCTGCAACCACACACCTAAGTGAACCATATGCTTCAAGCTTTGCTATTCTGTAGTGCCAGGAGTTTTCTGTCCCCACAGAGTACAGAGGGCCAGCACTCCCCACTGCCTCTGACAACAAGAGAACCCTTACTCCTGTCAAAGACTGAGAATGCAAGCTAGGAGAAAAGCTATAACCTGCTTCTCTGCAGGTGATACCAGAAGTCTGTTCACTCAAGGTACATAGAGGCCCAGTGCTTCATGCTGGACCTACCTGCAGAAGATTCACATCTCTCCTGTCCAAGAACTGGAATCCCAGGTACTCCACTGAGTGGCAATCTATGACTCTGCCAATGCTAGGAGGACTGCCCCTCCCACAGTGCACAGAGAACCAGTGCTCCTCACTATGACTGCAGGAGAGCCCTTGAACCCCCATCAAAGAGCAGGAACTCCAGCCCTTTCACTGAGGATAGAAAAGAGGTAATTGGCACCACAACAAGAACACTGTAAGGGTTCAAATACATGGAGACTGAAAAACACATTGCTAAAAAACCAATGGGTGACTGAAGTAATAAGGGAAGAAAAAAAAGTTTCTAAAATCCAATGAAAATGAAAATACAGCCCACCAGAATCTGGGACACAGCAAAGCCTGTGCTAAAGAGAATGTTTATAGCTATAAGTGCCTACATTAAAAAAAAAAAGAGACTTCACAAATAAACATCTAATTATGTACCTTAAGTAATCAGAAAAACCAGAATAAGCCAAACCAAAAACCAGCAGAAGGAGAGAAGTAAGAAAGACCAAGGCTGAAATAAATTAGATCAAAATCAAACAAATGATACAAAGAATCAATGAAACAAAAAGTTAGTTCTTTGTAAAGATTAACAAGATCCACGAACCCTTAGCCAACATGACAAAACAGAGGAGGGAGAAGAACCAAATTAATAAAATCAGAGCTGAAAAAGGAGACATAACCACAAATAGTAATGAAATCCAGAGAACCATTAGAGAGTACTTAGAAAAATTGTTCTCAAATAAACTGGAAAATCTGGATGAAATGAATAAATTCCTAGGTGCATGTAACCAGCCAAAATTGAACCAATATATTAACAATCTAAATAGTTGTATTACATGCAATGAAATTGAAGCAGTAATAGTCTTACTACAAAGAAGAGCCCATGACCTGATGAATTCACCACCAAATTTTACCAAACCTTTAAAGAAGAACTAACATCAGTACTCCTCAAAGTTTTACAGGAAATAGAAAGGGGTGGAATACTACCAAACTCATTATATGAACATTCATTCTGAAACCAAACAAAGACATAAGCAAAAAAGAGAATTATAGACCAGTATCTTTAATGAATATAAATGCAAAAGTTCTCAACAAATACAAACAGGATTCAACAACACATCAGAAAGATCATATAACATGACCAAATTGGTTTCATTCCAGGGATGCAAGGATGGATCAACATATGCAAATCCATAAATGTAATACAGCATATAAACAGAAGCAAGGACAAAAACCACATGATCCTCTCAATAGATGCAGAGGAAGCCTTTGACAAAATCCAAAACCCTTTCATGATAAAATGTCTGAAGAAACTAGGAATAGAAGGAATGTTCCTCAACATAATAAAGGCCAAACCTAGACAAACCTAGAGCCAACATCATATTAAATGGAGAAAACTGAAACCGTTCCTCTTAAAGTTAGGAATAAGACAAGATTGTCTACTTTCTCCCCTCCTATTCAATATAGTTTTGGAATTCCTAGCCAGAGCAATTAGACAAAAGCAAGAAATAAAAGGGATTTAAATAGGGAAGGAAGAAGTCAAACTATCACTATTTGCAGATGACATGACCCTATACCTAAGAGACCCCAAAAACCTTTCCAAAAAACTAATACAAATCATAAACTCTTGGCAAAGTATCAGGATACAAAATTAACATCAAATTCAGTAGCTTTTCTACATACCAACAAACTGAGAAAAATCAGAGAAACAATCCCATTTACAATAGCCTAAAAAGCATTAAAGTAACTTGGAATAAACTTCATGAAAGAAACTGGAGCAAGCTTTTTTCTCACTCCCTTGTTAGAATGAGCTTTCTCTCACTCCTGGTTATTAACAAACCTACCTGGGGCTAACTGGGAGCAACTGGAGATTCAGAAAAGACACAGGATAGACATACAGACAGAAAGTGGGATCAGGAGTGTTGGGTGCTTTGGTAGAGATGCACATCCCTCATTGCTTCATTTTACTCTGCTTCTTTCTCTATCTTTATTCTTTAGGGCCTTATTCCTTTACAATTCTTTAAAACCTTGATTCTAAAGTCTTCTTTAAAATCTTACTTAAAACTTCCTTCCTTAGACTTGCTCTGTCCCATGTTTCCTCTTGATTTTCTTTAACATAATCTCTCTTAAATTCTTTGCCCCCAGACTTTCATTGTCTCATGTTCTTTCTTTAGCTTTCTTAAAGCCTTGGTGCTCAGACTTGCAAACAACAACAGCTGTGCCTAAAAACTGTATTAGCATTACTCTTTAAGTCTTGGTTCTTAGACTTGCACTGTCCTGTATTCTCTTTAGCTTTTCTTTAGCTTAGCTTTTCTAAAGCCTATGTATAAAGTTCTTGGTGCAGATTTTCTATCAACCCCTGTTTAGCAATTCCTGTTTAGCAATTTCCCTTTAGCAATTCTTTTCCCTTCCAAAAGCCCCCCACACCAGAAAGCTTAAAGCAAAAAGCCTAAAGCAAAAGCCTCAAGCAAAAGTCTCAAGCAAAAAACCCCAAAGCAAAAAACAAAGGGCTGGTGTCCTGCTTCATTGAGTCTTTTATATCCAGTGGTAAATAAGGTGGAGGAGCTGTTCTTGGGGAGGGGCATGACATTATAACAGGAAAAACCTCCATTCTTGCTTCTCTGAACATAAACAACTTAGTAGCAGCTATTCTGTATTTCCCCTTCTGTGACCTGGGCTGTGCCTATCTAGGCCTACAGATAATCTTAGGAAAAACAGTTGAGCTGCAACTCACCTTGCTTATGTCCAGTTCTCATAGGCTTCTCATAATCTGCTCTCCACAAGAAACCAAAGACCTTTTTATAAAAGTATAAACCACTGAAGAGAGAAATCAAAGAAATCATCAGAAGATAAAAAGAGTTTCCATGCTCTTGGATCAGTAGAATCAACATTGTGAAAATGGCCATACTACCAAAAGCAATCTACAGGTTCAATTCAATCTCTATCAAAATTCCAATGACATTCTGCACAGAAATAGAAAAAACAATCATGAAATATATATGGAAACACAAAAGATCTCGAATAGCAAAAGCAATTCTGAGCAAAATTCTGATGCTAGAGTCATCACAATACCTGACTTCAAACTGTACTACAGAACCATACCAATAAAAACAGCATAGTGTTGGCACAAAAACAGACACAAAGACCAATGGATCAGTATAGAAGATCCAGACATAAACCCACGCCAACTGATCTTTGACAAAGGAGCCCAAAGACAGCCTCTTCAACAAATATTGCTGGGAAAACTGGATATCCACCTGTAGAAGACTGAAACTAGATTCCTGTCATTCATCCTGTACCAAAATCAACTCAAAGTGAATCAAATACCTTGCTATAAGGCCTGAAACTCCGAAGCAACTCCAAGAAGCAATAGGAAATACACCAGAACAGATAGGTATAGGAAATGACTTCCTAAATAGAACTCAAGAGGCTCAGCATCTATGAGAAACAATGAACAAATGGGACTGCATCAAACTAAAGAGCTTCAGCACAGCAAAGAAAACAGTCACCAGACTCAAGAGACAGCCCATCGAATGGGAGAACATCTTTGCCAAGTACTCATCCAAAAAGGGACTAATATCCAGAATCTATAGGAACTGAAAAAGCTCAGTTCCCAGAGAATCAACACCCCATTGGAGAGAAGGGCACATTAATTGAACAGGGAATTCTAAAAGGAAGAGGTACAAATGGCCAATAAATACATGAAGAAGAATTCAACTTTCCTGGTTACCAAAGAGATGAAGATAAAACAACATGTAGATTACATCTCACCTCAGTTAGAATGGCCATAATCAAGGGTAATAACCACAACAAATGCTGCAAGGTGTGGCAAAACAGGAATGCTTGTACAGTGCTGTTGGTAATGCAAATTAGTACAACCACTATGGAAAGTAGTATGGAGATTTCTCAAAAAATCAGAGATAGAAAAAAAAAGAAAAAGAAAAAAAAAAAACTAGAGATAGAAATGCCATATGATCTAGTGATACTGCTTCTGGGTATCTACCCAAAAGAATGTAAGTCAGGTTACAGTAGAGACAACTGTACACCAATGTTCATTGTAGCACTGTTCACAATAGCAAGCTTTGGAAAAAACCCAGATGCCCTGCAACAGATGAATGGATCATGAAATTGTGGTACATATACACAATGATATATTACTGAGCCAGAAGGAATAATGACATGGGTTTTGAAGGTAAATGGATGTAATTGGAGGACATCATGCTAAGTGGTTAGCCAGGATCAGAAACACAAAAGACACATTTTCTCTTAGATCCAAAGATAAACATATACACAAAAACAAGCTAAATCATATTCAAACTCAGATGTTGAACATGTTTGTAACAATTGAACTACTCCATGAACTCGGGGAAAGAGGGAAAGGAAAAGAGAGTGATAGCGTGTTAATAATATCACATACCATAGTATATAAATGTTAAGGATATAAAGATGTGTATTGAAAACTGTTAAAAGACAGGGGGTGGGAGGTAAAGAAATAAGGGAGAGTATTTGAAGGGCTTGAACAGACTAAAGTAAAGCACATCCACAGTGGGCAGGGACACCCTTTGAATGTCAACTTAAATATTGATAACGAAAATCAGTGCTGCAAAAAAGGCCCAGTGTGTGCAGGGGCAGGGGTACTAGTGGGAAGGGGAGGCTGAAGGAAGGAGATTAAGGTGATGGTATATGGTTGATGGACTTCATATACCTATATGAAACAACTAAAAAGACCCCTTGCAATTGCTTTAAGTGGAGTGGGGAGGTGGTGGAGGGGGAGATATGATGGGGGCAATGTAAATAATGTACAATATAAGTCTAATCAGAATTGTCACTATGAATTCTTCCCCTGTATTATGAATATATCCTAATAAAAAGTTTGTAATAAAAAAACTTAAAGGAAAATGAAATATCACACCCATTTATGATACCACAGCAATTCTGTCAACAGTATTTTTTATTACGTATTTGGCAATATCATGAAAAGTTAGTTATTTCCAAGTATTTTTAGGTGCACTTGATTTATCACTAATAATATAGCTCTTTGTTTTTAATATTCAGGTGCAAACTGCTATCATTGGGTACTTGCCACTTCAGAAGAGCTGTGTAAACTTTACATAAATTATCTTAGTTTTCTTAACAATGCTGTGAGGTAGTCACCATTACTACTTCTAAATTAGTTACTGGTAAACTGGGTCGAATAAGTTGCTCAAGGCTATTTGTTTGGACACAACACATAACCTATATGTTTTGTCTCCTCATTTCCCATATTCCAATTTGATTCTTCATGTTTTTCTTATTGATAGATTTAATAATAGCAGGTATCTTTGTAAAAAGATAGAAAAAAACATTTTGTAGATTGTCGAGGGCAGAAAAGATTGTCAAATGATGCTTTAGTTGCATCTCAATTGTAAAACATAATCTTCTTAGTTCCTGGGGTTGTTTTTCCCAAGAGAAACTAGTTAAGCTGGATCTTAGAATAGCCAGAGTTAAAGTCCCTGTTGCTGTGGTGGAATATTCTCTACTTTTTGTTGCACTATTTAGAGTCAATGATCATATATCTCTAAATAGTCTTTCTATACTCTGCAATTCACAGCATTCTCTATACTGTTGAGAACTTTGAATAAGAAATAAGGTCTTTTCTAAAAGAAAAACTATTTTTAAATCTTGATGATCTAAGTGAGTGGAAACATTTATTTATCATTAAAATTGTGATCACCGGTGGTGCTGTCTGTTTGTCTTCATAGTATGAGCAAGGGCTGCAACAATTCCCACCCTAGAGAAGAGTTGGTGGTCTTTAGTAATTTTGAAAATAGGAAATGCTACAATGAGTGAATAAATTAGTCACCCTGATTTCTCGTGGCTCTATTATCTTGTGTTTATTTTATGCTAGCTTACTAAAAGGTAAGGCTTATAAAGATTGAAGCTTACAGTTTCTGAAGTTCTTCTGAATAAAAAGATATAAAAGTAAATACAAAATTAGATACTAAAGTGAATAAATATCAGAAGAGAAATCGTGTAAAATTGCAATTGAAATTTTTGAATTTTGAAAGAATTGAAATCAGATTCTTTTCCATTCACAACACATAAGATTGTTCTATACAACCTGCTGTTCTGTGTCTTGTCCCCACATCATCCTACATGTTTTTTTTTAAATCTAGTCAGTTATTTCTAGTCATAAGTGAAGTATCACTTAATCAGAGGTCTCTGATCTCTCCTATTTATATCAAGGTATACTCTTTCCATTTTCCCATGACTCTCAACCCTTGCTTTTCCTGATGCACTCTTGACTACTCTTTTGAGATGGATATTTCTTACCATTCATTAAGTTCTCCATGGAATCTCTTGCACATAGTGATGGCCTGAATCAAAGTTTTGGAATTAATTACTCATCACTACAAGTTAGGCTAAGTAAGTGTACCATACTAGATCCTCAGTAGGGTATTTAATTCTTATATTTTATCCATCTTTATTTTCTTATAATCTTCTCTTATAATCTGTTTAGCAAATGTGAAAAAAGGACTTGTAGCACAAGGAGAAAGCATAAACAATTTAGATAGAAAATTCCAAAGAGGCTATATGCTTCTTTATTTGTCCAAGCACCTTTATTTAAATTCAAAAAATGATAAAAATTCAGCCTTAGCATGCAATAGAAAATATGTGGAGAAGTTTAGCAGAGCCATGGATTATATAATAACGATTTTAAGTGAATTTTGCTTATTCTGGAAGCATATGACATAGGTGTCCTCTAAGTCAAATCTGTGTGTATTTCTATCCATTTTGCATTATACACACTGCTGCACCTTCTCCATTAACATAGAACTGACATACATATTTAAAGCCTTTTCTTAAAGTACTCTGAAGCCTAATTATGAGATTAAACTACCTAGAAAATGCATTTATTTAATAATTTATTAAATAAATTAGGATTAAATAATATATCCTACTATGACCTTTCTTTTTGACCTTTGTGTCATGAAATAAGACTAGCATATTTCTACACTGTCTATTTAATAGAAGAGTGAAAATTCACAAGAGAACAAACTCTAAATGGAATTCTTTGTTGTGCTAAATGGAGTTCATCATTAATACCAATGAACCTTAAAAGGAAATGAAGCTGAATCAAGATTGAGTATTGAAGAAATCAGGAGAGTATGGCTTCCATGCTGAATAATTAATCAACAAAGGGCTAGTGTCAGGTTTGAGAAATATGTGGGATGAAATAACATTTTATTATTTTTTTCCTTTGTTGTTGTGATGGGTGGGGTACATTGTGGCATTTACACAGGTTATTATAATGTATCAAATATATTATAAATGAATTCACTTTCTCAACCCTTCTTCTTCATACCCCCTCCCCAATTCCTGGAGTAGTTTCAACAGGTATCATTTTTGCATTTACTTACATGTGCACATATTTTATTATTCACTTGCCTACCCCCTTTTCTTAACACCTCCCACCTTCCACTGTGTCAACCCTCCCCCTGGCCAGGGCTTATTCCACCCTCCTGTTTGCCAATTGTAGGAGAAAAAGAAGAAATGTTAAAATGTAAAACATGACATTTTACCTTGAGATAAAGTTAGCTACACAGGGAGTTTCCTTATATTTCCACGTATGTATATTATAACCCCACTTGGCTTATCTGCTCTAATTTTCTTCACTCTACCTTAGTCTCTTTCTTATGGTAGTTTCAGTCAGTTTAATATTTCTATATTCATTTATAGTGGGTATAGGTTGCATGAATATTCATATGTGTATGTATGCTTGTGTGTATGCATACACACATATATGTTAATTTTATTTACTCAGATTAAACCTTCATAAAATTAACAATGAAATCATTCATTTTTTGGGTGTGAGTGGTACAGTATTTTACACAAGACATGGCAGGAACAAAACACTTGGAAGATGTGTGAATATTTCATCTATTGCCATCAGTTATGAACAACTTACAGATCATAAGTTGCAAATAATTTTTAGAAACACTTCAGAAAAATGAACTAGAAGTAAAAAAACCTAACTTTTACCCAATGCCAAAATTAATTCCTGGCATATTTTATGTGTTCAACATTCAAATGTTGAGTAGATAATGTAGAAGAGAAAATAAGTACTGCATTCCCATAAAATGTAAAATAATAGGAAACTGAGTCAAATTTAATTTTAATAGAGAATTAGCTCTAATGGCTAAAAGTTTTGAGAACAAAATTTACCCTTCATTGCTTGTTATAATAAATTCAGAAACTGAAAGTGCTGTGTGTAAAGTATTGTCTAATACAATTCAGATTCTGGTTTCTTAGTTTATTCTGAATAGGCATTTTGTGAAGTAGATAATTTTTATGAGTAGAGATATCTTCTTTAACCATACTTCTGGCTCTTCCACTTGTAAACCAGTGTGAACTTCAAGCTCAATATCTGTCATTAAAAAGAATAATACTTTCTTTTTGAAAGGAACGTGATTTTAGCTCTAAACTGTATACAGCTGGTTCACTGCTGTTCTTACCAATCTAGAATTTTTGTATTTTAATAGTTAACTATATTCACTTGTAATTAAATTATAAAATAAGTGCTTGTACAGTGTGCAATTCAACGTGTTTTTGTATATCCATGGAGTTTTGCCAACATCAGCACTATTGAATTCCATAATATCTTCATCTCTTCCCCTAAAATTCTGCAACCATTAGCAGATACTATCTACTCATCTGTCCTCTCAATCCTCGGAAAACACAACTTTTGTCTTAAGAAATTTGTCTGTTTCCCTTTGAATTCCTTATTATTTTCTAGTATAAGATCATTTCTTTTACAAAAGGAAATATTTTTCTTTCATCCTTTCCAATCTAAAAATCTTTTGCCTTTGTTTGTCTAATTTCACTCAATAATATTTAAAGTACAATTTTGGGTAGAAGTAAAATCAGACATCTTTGTCTTGTTATCTTAGTGTAAAACCAGTAAGTTTCACCATTAAGGAAGTTAACTATAAGTTTTTCAAAGGTATATAAGGTTGAGAAAGATTTCTATCCCTAGTCTACTGAGTGTTATTAACATGAATATTAAATTTTCTGGGATGCTTTTTTCCGTGCTTAAATTGATCTCTTCAAAGAACCAATTTTCAATTTAACCAGTTTCCTCTATTGTTTTACTATTTCTGTTTCACACATTGGTACTTTATATAAGGCCTTTAATTTCATCTTTTTCTAGACTTAAGGCAGAAAGCCTTAAAAACATTTAGATTTTATATCTTTCTGTTTTCATTAAATAGAGGTTTAGAATCATTAGCATTTCTATAAACTAATAATGAGCAAACTGAAAAAGAATACATGAAAATGATTCCATTTACAATAGCCTCAAAAATAAATCAAATACCTAGGTGTAAACCTAACAAAAGATGTGAAAGACCTCTACAAGGGAAACTATACACTTCTGAAGAAAGAGATTGAGGAAGACTATAGAAAGTGGAGAGATCTCCCATGCTCATGGATTGGTAGAATTAGCATAGTAAAAATGTCAATACTCCCTAAAGTAATCTATATGTTTAATGCAATTCCCATCAAAATTCCAATGACATTCATTAAAGAGATCAAAAAATCTACCTTGAAATTTATATGGAAACACAGGAAGCCACGAATAGCCAAGGCAATACTCAGTCAAAAGAACAATGCAGGAGGTATCACAATACCTGACTTCAAACGATATTACAAAGCAGTAGCAATAAAAACAGCATGGGACTGGCACAAAAACAGACATGAAGACCAGTGGAACAGAATAGAGGACGCAGATATGAAGCCACACAACTATAACCAACTTGTCTTTGACAAAGGACCTAAAAATATATGATGGAGAAATAGCAGCCTCTTCAACAAAAACTGCTGGGAAAACTGGTTAGCAGTCAGCAAAAAACTGAAACTAGATCCATGTATATCACCCTATACCAAGATTAACTCAAAATGGATCAAGGACCTTAATATCAGACCACAATCTCTAAAGTTGATATAGGAAAGAGTAGGAAATACTCTGGAATTAGTAGGTATAGGTAAGAACTTTCTCAATGAAACCCCAGCAGCACAGCAGCTAAGAGATAGCATAGATAAATGGGACCTCATAAAACTAAAAAGCTTCTGTTCATCTAAAGAAATGGTCTCTAAACTGAAGAGAACACCCACAGAGTGGGAGAAAATATTTGCCAGCTATACATCAGACAAAGGAATGATAACCAGAATATACAGGGAACTTAAAAAACAAAATTCTCCCAAAACTAATGAACCAATAAAGAAATGGGCAAGTGAACTAAACAGAACTTTCTCAAAAGAAGAAATTCAAATGGCAAAAAAAAACACATGAAAAAATGCTAACCATCTCTAGCAATAAAGGAAATGCAAATTAAAACCATGCTAAGATTCCACCTCACCCCTGTTAGAATAGCCATCATCAGGAACACCAACAACAACAGGTGTTGGCGAAGATGCAGGGAAAAAGGAGCCCTCTTACACTGTTGGTGGGAATGTAAACTAGTACAACCACTCTGGAAAAAAATTTGGAGGCTACTTAAAAAGCTAGACATTGATCTACCATTTGATCCAGCAATACCACTCTTGGGGATATACCCAAAAGACTGTGACACAGGTTACTCCAGAGGCACCTGTACACCCATGTTTATTGCGGCACTATTCACAATAGCCAAGTTATGGAAACAGCCAAGATGCCCCACCACTGATGAATGGATTATGAAAATGTGGTATCTATACACAATGGAATTTTATGCAGCCATGAAGAAGAACGAAATGTTATCATTCACTGGTAAATGGATGGAATTGGAGAACATCATTCTGAGTGAGGTTAGCCTGGCCCAAAAGACCAAAAATCATATGTTCTCCCTCATATGTGGACATTAGATCAAGGGAAACACAACAATGGGATTGGTTTTGAGCACATGATAAAAGCGAGAGTACACAAGGGAGGGGTGAGGATAGGTAAGACACTTAAAAAACTAGCTAGCATTAGTTGCCCTTAACGCAGAGAAACTGAAGTAGATACCTTAAAAGCAACTGAGGCCAATAGGAAAAGGGGACCAGGAACTAGAGAAAAGGTTAGATCAAAAAGAATTAATCTAGAAGGTAACACCCACGCACAGGAAATCAATGTGAGTCAATGCCCTGTATAGCTATCCTTATCTCAACCAGCAAAAACCCTGGTTCCTTCCTATTATTGCCTATACTCTCTCTACAACAAAATTAGAAATAAGGGCAAAATAGTTTCTGCTGGGTATTGAGGCGGGGGAGAGGGAGGGGGCGGAGTGGGTGGTAAGGGAGGGAGTGGGGGCAGGGGGGAGAAATGACCCAAGCATTGTATGCACATATGAATAATAAAATAAAAATAAATAAATAAATAAATAATAAAAATTAAAAAAAAATAAATAAATACAGGTTTAGAGCCTACATTCCCCACCATGCTCAGTTTTAGTTGCATTTTTTATGGTTTTTGATTGTAGGTATATTTTTCATTTATCTCAAAGTGTATTTCTTTTCCCTGTGATTTTTTGACTCTTGTTAATTAAGTATGTGTCTAATTTGTATGTATCTATAAACTTCTTTGAGTCACCTAAGTTTTATTTCTCTTATGGTAGAAAAACTTATTTTTTATGGTATCCACAATTTAAAAATTTTTGAGGCCTTTTACAATGTAGCATATGATGTATCATAGAAAATATGTGTGAACTTGAGAATAGTTTGTATTTTGTTATTGGGTAGAATGTTCTACAGATAATTGTTAACTATATTTTAGCATCATATTTTGGGGGAGTATATTCTTAGGCTCATATGTGTTTATACATGCTACTTCTTCCTAATACATTGAAAAATGTTATTCATTGTTCAGTTCTACACTGCAATATATCCATTTCACCTCTATTTTCATTTGTTATTTCAGTGGTATATCTTTTGCCAACCTTTATTTTCAACATATTTGTGTTTTGCCTTTTTTTAAAAAATTGAATTCCACTACTCTTTTCCTTTTATTGGTGTATTTAATTCAATTATATTTACTACAATAAGGGTAGAATTATATTAACTATATGAAGGTTTTTTTGGTGGTATTGGCAATTGAACTCAGTACCTCACTTGCTAGGCAAGTGCTATACCATCTGAACCACTCCCCAAACACTTTGTGAATTGGTTATTTTTGAGGTGGGGTTTTCCTTTATGCCCTGGTTAGCATGAATTGCTATCTTTCCATTTTTATTTCCCTGTGTAGCTGGAATAATGGGTATGCACCACTCAGCCCAGCCAATGTTTTCTATGGGATCTCATGAATTTTTGCCTGGGGTGGTCTTGGACCATGGGCCTACTGATCTCTACCTCCGGAGTAGGTAGGATTACAAGCATGAACCACCATGTCCAAGTTATGTGTTCTTTTTCTACTTATCTCATATATTTTGTTCTCCTTTTCTGCTATTATTGTATTTTCTAGACATACATGGTTTCTAATGTTCCAGTTTATTTCTATGTTGTTTTCTGTATAATAATTTTGAGTTATTTTCTTAGTAAGTGGCTGAACACTGAAATTAACCAAAAATTAAAACAAAATACTTTTAATTAATGCCAACTAAATTTCAATAGTTTAAAAATCTTCTACCCACGTAACTTCATTCTTTGCTACTTCCTTTACATGTTATAAGGTCACCAATATATTTTTATATTGTCTCTTTATTTCTTTATTTGCTGTTACAAGTATCATTTCAATCAGCGAAAGAAAAAAATAAACTACAGATCAGCACACATTTTATCATTGATTTCCTCATATATTTTTGTCTTATATATTTATGTGAAGATTATTTAGTGGCCATTTGCCTTTTGTTTCAATTTGAGTGACTCTAGCATTTGTTGAATGGCCAGTTTAATAACAATGAACTCTCTCATTTAAAAAATTTTCTGGGACTTTATTTCTTCTCTTTTTTTTAGAGAATAGTGTCACTGGATATTATAATTTTTGATGTATTTTTATTATTTCATCATATTATTGTTATACTGGGGGTACATTGTGACATTTGTAAAAGTTCTTACAATATATCATAGTTGAATTCACCACCCTCCATCATTTTCCTTTATCTTCACTCCCTGAATTCCTGGAATAGTTTCAAAAGGTGTCATTTTTCCATTTTCATACATGAGTACATTACATTTCCACCACATTCATATGAAAGTCTTTTTCTTTCAGTATTTTCAGTATATCACTTCTTGGCTAGTTCTGGAGGCTCACTCCTATAACAGCAACTACTTAGGAAGCAGAGGTAAGGAGGATTATGGCTCAAGGCCATTCCTGGCCTTGTGAAACTGCTCTCAACCAGTAAGCTGTGTTTGCTGGAGTGCATGTGTCATCTGAGCCATTTGGGAGGTGTAAAGTGGTTATCATAGTCCAGGTCCGTCTGGTAAAACAATGCCAACACTTATTTAAAAAAGTAACTAAAGCTTAATGGCTGTGGGACATGGCTCAAATGGTACAGTGCATCTGAGCAAGTAGGAGGCCTTGAGTTTAAATCCCAGTACCTCTAAACTACAACAATAAAAGCGAGGCATGGTGGTGTATAACTGTTCTCTCAGCTACTCAGGAGGCAGAGGTAGAAGGGTCATGATTTGAGGCTAGTCTTTGCCAAAGCTCAAGACACTATCTGAAAAATAAACTCAAAGCAAAAGAGCCTCTGCAGCTGGCTCATGTGGGATTGTTCCATGTAACTGAAAAGAGATTCAAATCAAATCTTTACATGCAAAATAGTAAAGCAACAGGGAAACTTGTAGTGTGTCTGTGATGGGGGATGTCAAGAGTCAGGAAGCAAAGCAAGCGATTTTCATTTGTCTGTACTAGGAATTGAACCCAGGGCCTCATACTTGCCAAGTAAGTGCTCTGAAACCTCAGCCATGCCCACAGCCCTTTTAGGTTTGAGATAGAGTCTTGTTAACATTGCCTGGTCTGATCATGAACTCAGGATCCTCTTGCCTCTGCTTTCTGAGCAATTGTGATTGCAGGTGTGCAGCACCACATCTGGCAAAAACAAACAATTTAATACATTTATGATGAAGGATATTTAAAAAGAATTGTCATAGCCACAGGTGACCTATCATGGACAAGAAGGACTGAAAATGGTTCATATTATTTACCAGACAGATCCTAACTGGTGTGAATATTTAATTTTTACAATTTTTTTTGAAGAGGTGAATGTATGTTTGTTTTGTAGACTAATAAAAGTTATGTAAGTTTAGGATTCAAATGGAAATGTGCTTAAGCCATGCATTATTGATTCAGTAACTGACTTAAATTTCTTCATCTTTAAAAGTGGTATGTTAAAAATTCTAGCTTGAGATTTAAGTAATGTATTTTTGAAATATCTAGCCCATAGTTTGTATTGGATAAATGTTAGGTATTAATGCCATGTGACAATAGAGGTCTTTTGAGAATCTTAAGAACAATTTGGAACTGAAAGATTCTTAACTTTAACTTTGTGTCCACAAAGCTCAGAGACATGCCATCTTCCTTAGATTGTGAGTAAGATCCAGTCTTCTTCCAGTAATGTTACCAGGTATTGAACACAAGCATCAGGCAGCAGTATCTTTCTTCTCTGCTGCCTTCTTTATATGCATGAGAGGCTTGATTTATGAGAAAAATCAGCTTTTGTCCATGGTGAATGACAAACGGGAGTTTAGAAAGTTAGAATTGGGACATTTGTGAAATGTTATATAATATTAAAACCTTGTAATATTTTTACAGGGTCCCTGGATGTGTTTGTGTTTGTGTGTGTGCACGCAAAGGTGGAGAAAAATATTATATCTTTGACTGTTAAATGGTCTTTTCACTACTCCACTAAAAGATTTGGGGGCCAATTTGTGCATTAAACTTTCCTCCCTTGAATTCCTCCTTTGAATAAAGTCTAGGTGATGCTAGAAAAGTTTGTTTTCAGGTTAATGTTTGTTGATAAACTCTCATTCCTGAAGAATGTGAATAATAACACCTTGGGCATGGCATCGGAGACTATTCATACACATCTCAGGAAATGCCTGGTTTTAATCAAAGACACTGAGGCAATAATGTGCAGAATGAACTAATGTGAGAAGAGAAAGCGCACAGCACCCTCACAATCCACCTCCATGGTCCTTTGTATTAGATGCTGCAATTCCCCGTTCTGTAACTTATCTTGAGTTTAATCTGATCAAGGCTTACTTCTCTCATTTTGTACAATTCAGTTTGTATTCTTAGTTGACAAGAGTAGATACAATCAACAGAGTGAAAAGAGAACATGCAACAAAGAACATCCTGTATGATTTCACTTTATATGAGAGACCTAGTCACATTCATAGAGACAGATAGTAGAATGTATCTGAAGTGTTGTTGTCTAATGAGTACAAAGTTCAGTTTTGAAACATAAACAGACTTAAGGAGATTTGTGTCATAGCGGTGTGACTATATTTCTCACTAATAAGCTGTATTAAAATTGGTATGATGGTAATTTTACATTGCATGTATTTTATAAGAAAATTTTGGATGCAGATAATTCTAATTATTCTTTTATAGTTTGGATCTTAAATGTCCCCCAAAGGCCATCTGTTAAAGCCTTGTTCACCAGCTGGTAGTGCTGCTGGAAGGTGGTAGAACTTCTCACAGGAAATTAGGTCATTGGGGGTGTGCCCTTGAAGGGGATATCAGGACTGGTACTTTCTTCTCTCTCTTTGCTTCCTGGCTGCTGTGAGGTAAACAGTTTTCCTTTCCCATGCTTTCTTACTGCCTACTGCCATAGGCCTAAAGACAACCAGGCCAACGAACCATGGACTAAAACCGTCAGTCCAAACAAATCTTTCCTTCTTTTAGGTTTATTTACAGAAAGCTGATTTAAACATGTCCATTCTGATTCTGTTGAGCTAGTTGGGTTCAGGAATTTGCAGAGTGTTTCCAGGCTAGAGCCCAGGATAAGGGAACCCAGGCAGAGCCCAGTGGATCCTTGTACTGAGAAGTGGAGCCTAGGGCCTAGAAAAGCAAGGAGTCTAAAGTTCACAGGACAGAGTATTAAAGGCAAGAAAATATATGTAGGAAGAACTCTGAAGACAGGCAATGTGGGCCCCTATATACCTCATAGTATTTGGAAGAGTACTGATCAACGTGTGCAGGTGGGGACAGGACTACTTCATGTGAATTCGTGCAACCACTATGGAAAACAGTATGGAGGCTACTTAAAAAACTAAAAATAGAGCTACCATATGATCCAGGAATACTTTTCCTAGGGATATACCAGAAGGAATGTAAGTCAGGTTACAACAAAGGCACCTGCATGCCCATGTTTATTGAAGCACTATTCACAATAGCTAAACTATGGAAATAGCCAAGATACCCTACTACTGGTAAATGGATTAAGAAAATGTGGTATTTATATCTAATGGAATTTTATTCAGCAACAAAGAAGGATGAAATTTTGTTGTTTGCAGGTAAATGGATGGAACTGGAGAACATCATCTTAAGTGAAGTTAGTCGGGTACAGAAAGCTGAAGGCCTCACGTTTTCTCTAATATGTGTAATATAGACCTAATACAAATACAGAAGTATTATGAAAAACAAGTCATGCTAAGTGGAGGTCACATAGAAAAGAAGAAGGTTAAAAGAAGGAAGTTAAGAAGGTGTATATCTTTGATGTACTTCCTTTACAAGAATGAATATAGAATTCTTAAACCTGCTGAAATCACAATAAGAAGGGGAGTAAGGTATAAATGAGAAAGAGATGAACAAATTTGAGTTATAATACATATATACATGGAAATATAACAAGGAATCTCCTTGTATAGCTATCTTAACCAAATAGAATGTCATTTTTTTCTTTTCTTTTGTACCAAAATCATAGAACAGCAGGGCAGAATAGGTCCTGTCTTGGGGGCTGGTACCAATGGGAGTTGGGAGGATGTGGGAAATGTGTGTAGGAGGGTGAATATTGTACAAATACTGTGTACACATGTAGGTAAATGGAAAAATGTGACCTGTTGAAACTATTCCAGGAATGGGAGGAGAGGATGTAAAGGAGAATGGTAGTGGGGGTAGATTCAAATATGATATATTTAACATTGTGGCTTTTGTAAATGCCACAATGTACCCCCAGCACAATAATTTTAAAAAGGGCTATTCCAAGGAAATAAATGAAACAGGATATGCAAACAAAAAACACACTCCTTTGGTTTTGTGAGGGTGACTATAACTCAGTAATTATGAAGGATTTAAGTCAGAATTTACATCCAGGATTCCCTGATGCTCAAAGCTTTAGAATTTATATCAATACCACTCATCCTGCTTAGAGGAGAGAATTAGAAACAACATTGCCAATCTCTAATATCTTTGTTAAGGAAGCATATTGTGACAAATTAAGTTATTCTTAAAAATCCATATAGAAGCTTTCAATGTCACTTTCTAAAGGTACCTATTACATGAAAATGAATCATTAACCCATTACCCAGTTGAATCCTACTGGAATAATTGTATTTCTGTGGAGCTGAAGAAATTTTCTTGTAGTAATTTTCACAGGACTGCAATTTTGGGGGGACCAGATGACTATTTCCTAGTCGAACATACATTTTTTTTCTTGAGCTAACAGGTTACAACTGACACATTTTGTAGCCCAGTTTTTCAAATTCATAAGAACAATTTCTCCCTAGAAGACTAAAATATGAAAGAAAAGATCAGAGAACTGCATTGATCACAGTACATTGTTATGTCTCAGAGTAAATGAAGAGTGGCTTCTGAAAAAGAAGAAGAAGAAGAAGAAGTTGAATCAGATGACCTTTATGGATTTGTCTGTTTAAATTTCTTCTATATTCAAAAAAGTTCAATAAGAAAGCACCCCTTTGACACTGCTAAGATCCCTTCATAGTTTTTAGCAGTAGCATGTATTTATTGTTGACTAAAATTCCTCCAATAAATAGTTTATGTTCTATTGTACAGATTGGTGTCACTGGGCTTTTATGTTGTAAGAATTACAATATTCTCCATTCCTACTGAAATTTCATAAATTTAGCATTATTTAAGAAAAAGCAAATATAGTTTCCATAATTTTTAAAGAAATCTTTTTTTATCATAATGTACTTCCAAAACATATTATTATTAGATGCTTATTTTTATTTTTCTATTATTTAGTGTAATAATCACACCTAATACATGAAGTCTAAATTCTTAATATTAAGGCTATTACTTAATAATTGAAGTATTATTACTTTAACATTTCTCATAATTATGCCACATTTAAAAATTAAAGGTGGGAAACACAAATACATAGAGGCCTTTTGAATTCTGTTTTGTTTATAAGTATCCTTATTTCAATATGATGATTTTTTTTGTATGATTAAATTATAATTTATTTTCACTATATATTTGATTATTTTATATAGATTTGCATGGAACTATTTTGTGTTTCTAGTATGTATTATTTCAATATCATATTTTAAATTTGCTTTATGATTCATATTTTACAAAATAAATGTGTATTAGATATTTGCAATAACTTTGGAAGATGCTTATAATGTGATCTTAATTTCAAAAATAAAGGTGTAATGTAAAGTATGGCTCTACTGTCAGTCATTGTGAAATAATAGAAGAGTGTGATTTAATATGAATTCATAATATTTTAGGTGATTTTTTTCCATTTATTCCTCCCTGTTGTTTAAAAATTTTTTAACAGCGAATGTATTCTTTCAAAAGTAATTTTATGGTAAATGCAAGTGCATACAATAACAGAAATGTAAATGAAATAAACCCGGGGTACCCACCATGCATTTCAGCAACATCAACTCATATCCAATCTTGTTTCAATTGTGTTTCTGTATCTCTCTCTCATCCTTTTCCCTCTCTCTCTCTTTTTCTTGCATTTGCTAGAGTTCAAGCCCAGGCCCTGACACATGTTAGGCAAGTGTTCCACCACTGAGCTCCACCCAAGTTTGTAATCTTATCTCTCTCTATGTCCACTCTTTTTTCCCCATTCACACCACTTCATCCCTGTCACAACTGCTACCTCAAACAAATAAATTATTTTGGAGTCATTTCTATGCATCACAATTTTGTAAATAGTTCAGTACACTTTATTTCTGAAGAAAAGGACACATTTGTTTTAAAATATCAGTAATACCCATAATAATATCAACAACCCTCTAATATCACCCAAAATCATTTTACTTTTTGTCAGATTAGTTTTTATATTGTCAGAAATACTTTTAGATTGTTCAAATTAGGAACCAAACATTTTCTATATGACATACACATCATATTCGGTGATCATATCAAAAGATACATTTTTTGTAATATTAAAAGTAAGGTATTTAGATGCTGTTATTTGTATCTACTCATTGAAATATTTACATCTGACTTTCACTAAATTTTTCTAGTGTGCTTAGAGTCATCATTCAATTAAAGGCAAAACAATTTTTACATTCACATTTTGCTACCTTTCTTCAGTTGTTTGCTGAAATTTTCCCATGAATAAGAACATATGGAATATTTGAAATATTTGACAGTCCTATGAGAAGGAACTAAAGGCAGTACAGATATTTTACACTTTTTCTATATTAATCAATTTTTAGATAAACAATGTAATCCTGTAGCACCTCATAAATATGGCAAATAGGTTTATTTAGTACCTGATATGAAATTATTGACATACATATTTATAGCAATTATTTTTGTTTAAAGAAACAGTTCATGCCCTTTCAACTTGGCTACAGGATCTTTTAGACTAAAGATAGATAGCCTTTGTTAGTTTAAACATGTTCACACATGATGACAATATCATGCCTCATCTTCTAAGAATCAATGCTTTTTTAGAATTTTAGAAAATGTCATCTTTAGGTCAATTTTACCATCCCAACAGAAAATCGGTACTTATCTAACATAAAATAAAGATCATAACAAAACATGCATAGAGTCAAAAGAGCAAAATAGATTTATAATGTGAGATGGTTTTCTTCTGTCATCTCAACCAAATTCCATCCTCCCACAATTTTTTAAAATTTATCTTATTTACATGCGTAACATAAATGGATCAATAGCTTCAAGTACTATACTCATGTCTCTATTATTGATTCATTCTTTGCATGTTGTATATCAACTATTTCAAACAGCATATGAAAATTTAATGCAGTTAAGACACCACTTCACTCACTCTTCTCTCAACCTGATTATTTCCAGTCTTCGAATAATATTCTCCTTTATTTTCTGGTCTTATACTAATATTTCTGCAATATTAAATTATTTTTCTTCTAATTAATATAGGTGGTAGACTTTGCTTCCTAACCTTTTACAATAAATATGTAAAAAACACTTACATCTTTTTCTCTTTAAGATACAATGGGGTCTCAACTGGTAAGTAGCAGTCCATGTCTATGGACACATGGTTTGTAGTTAGGTTTAATTTACTATGAATAATCTAAATTCAACAGAAAATGTATAAAAACTTGACTAAGAACTTGCTGATTGATTTTGTGATCTTTAAAAACTTTGACCTGATTTTTGATATTTAAAAATATGACCTAATTTTGCTTTAAATTTTAAATACTATGTCCCTTTCATTTTTTTTTTCTATTTTCTCTCTGTCCTGGTACCATTTTTTTTCTCCAGTATAATTTCACTTTCCTCTAGATGATTTTTAGTCCTCTTAGCTTGCTAAATTGAAGGAAATGAACAAGAATATGGAAAAGCCTAAATATGTGTAAACAGAAAAATAAAGTAATAGGAGGTATTGTTTAATCTGAAAGAGATTGTTGAATCAGTGTTGTTTTTATAGAAGGAAGAAATATACTTTAGCACTATTGATAATTTAGGAAAATAACAAAGATATTTAATTTTATTATTTTTATAGTCACTGCATTTTCTATTTGTTATGGTAATAACAAATAATACTAGACTAGACTGTGAGAACTTAAGAAACAGCAATCACGAGTTAGTCAAGTTGTTTACGGTTGTTAACTCTATATGCTTACATTTTTTTAAATGAAAAAATTTCTAACCACTCATGTTTCATTCCCACAGTGCCTGATCTATTGCCCCAGCTCAGAATAATTACTTCAGCTGCTTTCCTTCAGTGTCGCATTGTATTTTCACTTTAAGATATACCAAGAATGATTTTAAAGTTCTCTGTGGACTCCTTGAGGGTAAGTAATGTCCTAGTTCCAGGACAGGTAAAGTCTCATTTAGAAACCATCTTTATACCCACACCATTAGTTCTTTCAGCAAACAGTGAAAGAGCTTCCAATCAGTCCATTCTAAACTTCCACATATCTCACTCTTAATAGTTTAAGCAAGAAGCACTTTACTTACTTGATTTTTCCCCCAAAGCAAATTTCCCATCTCATCCATGAATAATGAACAAGCAAATCATAAATCATTTAAAATATTAGAAAAATTCTATGTGAGTTATAATTGGTTTTAAGCATGGGGGAAATTAGTATTTTGATATGAAGAAATTCAGTCAGAACATAGTATATAGGAACTTTGAAGGAACAACATCAATGTGAAAAGGTATAAAGCAGTAATGTAATTTGCTTTTGTAAACCAGACCTGTTTTTTGACACAAAAATGGTCAAACTAACAAATCAGTTCAGCTATGCATGTAGAAATTCACTTACTTCTTTCTTCTTTTTTTATGAACTTATTACAAAAAATAATATGATTTGGAGATGTTGTTAAGCACAATATTTTCAAAGCTGAAAGGAATTATTCATTTCTAATCAGGTTAAGAAGGGGTCCTTGCTGAGATTCAGGGAGCATTAGCATTTTAAAGCACTTTTACTATATACCTGGGAGTTATGCATTAATAATCCTTGGAAGGCCTACCAGGGTGTTGTGCAAGAAACAAAGGCCTGGTTCTCATTAGGATCAAGGATTTTCTTTGTGTCAGGAATGGAGACACAAGAGTTTATTCCTAACAATTCTTAACACTGTTTAAACAATTTTTGACCTATAAGTTGATCAATTTCTGAGTAGATTTTTTTATCTTATAAAAAATATACTTCTCTGACACATGACTGCCACATTCAAAGACTAAAATTGAATGTCAACAAGGCAGATAACCTATAGTGTGTGCTGGGTAAATAAAAGGGCTGAAGGATTGGAGGCAGAGTGAGATGGATAATATGAATACTGGTGTGTGTCTATTAGAGCCTTAAATGAGGGGTGAAAAGGGGAAACAGGATGGAATGCTAGAAATATTTCATAGCCTTCAGAAGAAAAAAGAAACTCTACCTCAGAAACTGGAATGAAGGGTTTATCATAAAAGTTGTACATATTACATGAAAGTCTGTGGGATGAAGATTTAAAATTGTTTTCTAGCATACACAAAATTACTACAGACACACAGATGGGGGTAGAGGATGATAAAACAATAAATATAATGAATTGTGTTTTAGTGTCTCCAGGGAAACCAGCAGAAGGTGGGCTCACAACAGATGTTACTGGGATAGGGGACTTATTTTTTAAATACTACTTATAAAATGCAGAAAGTATAGGCTAGTGACAAAGTAAAGATTAAAATTTCTGGGTAAATAGTTGCAAAGAGATGTGTATGCTTTGTTTTTTTTTCTTGGAAGCTCTGGGGTTTGAACTCAGGGCCTTGCATTTTGCTAGGTGAGAGCTCTACAACTTGAGCCACACCCCTACATCCCAGTCGTTTTTGCTTTAGGTTTTGTTTTGAATTATTTTCCAATAGGTTCTCATGTTTTTGCCTAGGCAAGCCTGGACCTAGATTCTCCTACTTACATGCCCACCACTCATCCCAACTGGGATGACAGGTGTGCCCCACTATGTCTAGATTAATTGATTGAGATGAGGGGAGGCCTTGCTAAACTTTTGCCTAGGCTGGCCTTGAACCGTGCACCTCTTGACATCCATCTCTTGAATAGCTGTGATGATGTGAGCCATTATGCCCAGCACAGTGTATATACATTTTTTAAAGTACGCTTTTTAAAAAACATAATGAAGCAGAATGAATGGCACCAGTAAAATTTAGTCTTAAATAAAACTATTTCAAGTTAAGAATCATATGAAAAAGCAATATCCTTTTTACTTTTATGAGTCTTTTATCTACAACAGACTTACATATGACTTATATGAGTATGTGTATATGTATAAGTTTTAGACTTATACTTTATTTAGACTAGTAGACCACTTTAATTTTTTTAAATGCCTATTGTATAATAACTAGTATGGGCAGCTAGTACATTCAAATGAAATTAATTGATTATCAGTTTAGGCAAATAGCACCAGCCTCTGCTTTAACCTCATATAGCCAGTTCTAATTATTTAAAGGTAAATGCTTCTCTGAGCTGAATGTTATAATTTTCTCTATGAAACCAATGATCTTTAGTGCTACTTATACACAAACACCTTCCTCTATTTCATTACTATTGGTGTGCACCTTTATGTTTCCTTTTAGTAATAACTTTCTAAATTAATTTTACCTGTGTTTACCAAATAATTCATACATATTTGGCATTCAGAGTTTATTGTTTCTTAAAGGAATTAAATAACTAAAATTCTAAATGGTTTGAGAAAGAGACACCTGAAAGTCATACATTACATATGTCTATTAAAATATCAGTTTAATGTATATTTGTGTAGCAAAGCTGGAGACAGGTAAGCCACAAGCTGGCAGCAATAATCGTCCAGCCTGTTAGTTTCAAATTCAGTCTGCAAGAAGGAAGAAGAGATGCAAAAGTACAAAACAAGTAAATATCTGTGCATTGTGATTTGTCTTTTGCCAAAATTATGTTAGCTGATCAATTTTCCTTTTTGCCCAAGTTCAACTCAGTTTCTGTGACTTCCAATAAAAGACTCCCAAGCAATACAGAGTCTTAATTGAAGGAAGTTCTCTAAGGTGTTGGCAAATTTTATGTTGGAATAGGGTCAATTCTACAAAATTATTGTAATCAAGATTTTTTGGATATGTACTATTCAGAACATATGAGTGTTCTTTTATTCTTGATGTCATTGAGATATTCTGGTTTCAATACAAATATATCACATCAATAGCATTTAATATATTACTCTCCCAAAAACTCATCAGACAAATTTATAATAATAAAATTATTAAAATTATTAAAATCCTTTCATTTATGTGCTACATCATTAAATGTGCTACATCATTTGCAGAGTAAAACAATACATGTGGAATATTTTACAATATATAGAGCACCTATGTACATATCCCACAACCTAAGGAGTAAATTTATCAAGTTTTTGAAGATCCCTCTGTGTCTTTTTCTAAGTAAGCCTTTCAAGCTTATATCCCAGCCCTTACAACAATGCTGAATATTTGACTATTTTTCTCTTTTTTTGTGGTTTTATCATATCTATATGCATAATAATGTGTATATATTCTTAAATATTGCTTATTATTTTTATATAAATGGAATCATAACATGAAAATTTTTACTTTGGTTCGTATTCATCATTTGACAGTATGAGCTTCATACAGCCATTTAACATTTTATGAGCTTTTAAGGCTTCTATTTCCTAAATATGAACTGGGGGGATTTATTTTAATTTGGATGAAGACCTTGACTCATTCTTGTTTCTTGATATTAACAAGGTGCTGCTGTGAGTATTCTTGAACATGTTTCCTTGTGCAAACGTACAACACTGTCTCAGATGTGTTCACCTGGAGTAGAATGGCCAGGACATAGAGGATACAGTTCTTCAAGGCAAATAAGCAGAGCCAAGACATTTTCTAACTGTGTCAGATCACATTTAGAATATTATTTCAGGATAATTTTAATTTGACTTTCTCTGAAAATAATGAATATACTTCTCATTTTTGTGGAAAATTCATTTCCCTTTTCTATAAAATGCCTTTTAATACCTTTTGTATAATCATATATTAGATGGTCTTTTTGTATGGATTTCAAATAATTTTATAAAATGCAACAATACTTTGTTTTGGTTTGAGTTGCAAATACCTCTTTCTGAGAAGATTGCTGTTTAGTTAGTGCATGGAAGAAGCATATTTCATAAAGTTTTAGCTTATCTTACCAATATTTTCATTACTACATACTTTACTCTCTTAAAGAAACTGTATATGCGTTATCAGCTGGCAGCAATGGAACATTTTCTTTGTCAAGAGACACTTGCCATTTCAGAGCTGCACAATGTGGAGCACCATTATAAAACGAAGCATTCACGTTTTGATGATCTGTTTCCTCTCTATTGACAACCAAGAAAGGCTAAAGTTGTGCAGCTGTTCCATACCCATGATGCATGTACTTTTACCTTTATAGAAACCAAGCAAACTGTTCCTTTTAGTATGCAAGAGCTCGGGAGACAGGCACAAAATAAAGTTCCTGAGACATTCTTTGAATGCTTCTTCTCATCTCTCTAACGCTCACTGGCTTGGGAGAGAAAAATAAATGGATGATTCACGAGGGTTAAACATTGCCAGCTGATACTTTATGCTAGCTGCAGATGGAGCAGTTTCTTTCTAAAAGCAAAGTTCAAGTCTTCTCGCAAACAACAATTAGAAAAGTTAATGACTCTCATTTTATCTAAACAATTTCAGCTCAGCTGCAAGGAAGATCAGCCATTGAGTACATTATGAGACAACTGTATTTAATTAAATGTTGGCGTTGCAAGCGGGCAGCTGAATATATTCAATTTTCCAGCATTAAGTTTGTTTATAAGAACGCTATATCATGCACATTTTTATCACTTTCCCGCTTTATTGTTGTGTCTCATATTTGTTATTTTACTAGACTGTCTCTCTGTTTTATTTATTAAAAAAAGTATTTGCTGCATGGTTACCATATAGCCAGTACTGTGTTAAATGATGGAAACACAAATTCACCACAGCATAGAGAGCACAGTAATGCTAACTGGAAGGTCAGCACATCATCTGAGAATCAGTTCTACTAGGACTACACAAAAATGACCAGAAGAAGTCAAGATTTCCAGTGTCATCAGCATGAGTTTCATAAGAAATACCTTGATTTTTCACTTTGAATTTATATTGTTTGTATATTGTATACTATGATTTTGTGTATTGTTTAGCAGGTGACACATTACAACCAAAAGAAAGCCAACAATAAATTTTTGACACATCATTTTTGGATGACAAAGAATTGGCTGACCCTGATTGAAAAAGAAAGACTTTACCTAGAAAATGCATTAAAGGCAACAAGGGCTGGAGGTGTAGCTCAAGTAGAACACTGTTAGACTAGCGATGTAATTCTTGAGTTCAAATCCCAGCACCATAAGAAGAGAGAGAGAGAGAGAGAGAGAGAGAGAGAGAGAGAGAGAGAGAGATAACATGTGATACATGTTCTTCTAAGTTGAAGTTATTTCACTTAACTTGATGTTCCATTAATTTTCCTTCAAAACTGATTTTTTTTTCTTTTCTTTCACTACTTTTAGTAGTGTATATTAAATGTACAAAGGGGTTTCATTGTGATATTTCTATACATGTATATAATATACTTTGATTGAATTCCTCCCCTCTGTTACTCTTTCTTGGATTTGTACATTGTGTCTATATGCAACATTTTCTTTATCCATTCATATGCTGATAGACTGTTAGGTTGATGTTATGACTTAGATATTGTGATTAGTTATGACTTAGATATTGTGATTAGTTATGACTTAGATATTGTGATTAGTGCCACAATAAACTTGAGTATGCAGTTATCTCTATTGAATGCTTTCTTTGTCACCTTTGTGTATATACCTAGATGTATTAGAGTTGGATCATATGGTAGTTCCAATTTTAGCTTTGGAGGAAACTCTGTGATGATTTTCATAATGAATGTACTAATTTACATCCCCACCAACAGTATATAAAGGTTCCTTTTCCCCACATCTCCATTTGTTGTTTTCTGTTTGCTTTATGGTAGTTATATGAGATGGAATCTCAATATAGTTTCGATTAACATTTACCTGATGACTAGAGTGTTTCAATATTTTTTCATGTATTTATTGTATATTCATATTTCTTGATTTGGAAATGGTCTGTTCAGTACATTTTCATTGAGTTATTAATTTTAGATCTGGTAAGCACTTTAAGCAACGAAGCAAGATACAAAATCAACATACAAAAATCAATTGATTTTCTATATACCACCAACAAATTCAATGAGAAATAAAGCAGAACAACAATTCCATTCACAATTTTTGGGAGATTACCAAAAAATACCCGGAAATAAACCTAACCAAAGATGTGAAAAATTATGAAACCCTCATGTACGAAATTGAAGAGAACATTAGAAGACAAAAAGATATCCTATGTTCACTGAGGTGCAGAATTAATGTGAAAATAGCCATATTGCTAAAATTCATCTACAGACTCTATGAAATCACCATCAAAATCCCAATAACATTCTTCTCAAAACTAAAAACTAGTCTGGGTGCCGGTAGCTCATGCCTGTAATCCTAGCTACTCAGGAGGCAGAGATCAGGAGGATTGCAGTTCAAAGCCAGCCTGGGTAAATAGTTGTGCAAGAGCATATCTCGAAAAAACCCTTCACAAAAAAGGATTGGTGGAGTGTCTCAAAGTTTAGGCCCTGAGTTCAAACCTCAGTACCAAAAAACCCCTAAAAACCAAAATTCTAAAATTTGTATGGAAGCACAGAAAATCCCAAATAGCCCAAATAATTTGAACAACACAACCAAAAAGCAATGTTTTCAGTTATTACAATACCTTATCTCAAATTATACTACAGAAGCACAGTAAAAAGAAAGCATAGTTACTGGCACAAAAACAGACATGTAGACCAATGCAATAGAATAGCAGCCCTAGAAATAAACTAACACAGCATCAGCCACCAGATTCTTGACAATGAGACAAAAAACATACATAGAAAACAAAGTTTCTTAAACAAGTGCTGCTAAGAAAATTGGATATCCACACGTAGAACACTGCAACTTGATCTCTAACTCTCATTCTGTGCAAAAATAAACTCAAAATCAATCAAAGAACCAAATGTAAGACCTAAAACTTTAAGTACTATTGGAAAACTTAGGAACACTTCCTGCTATAAGCATAGACAATAATTGTCTGAATAGGACTCTATATTATTCAAGAAATAAGAATGAGAATTGATAAATAGAATTGTATCAAACTAAAAAGTTTCTGCACAAGAGGAAATAATTAATAGAGTGAAGAGATAGCCTACAGAATGGAAAAAAATCTTTGCCAGCTATTCTTCTGATGGAGGAATTAATGTCTAGAATATACAAAGAGCTCATTGCTTTTTAACATAACCCCTCATCTTAGCTGTTGTTTCAATCAAATTTATTCATCATAATTTCATCAGTTTTCAGAGTATTAGTATATCAAGCCAAAAAATATTGAAATACTTACCATGTCTGTGACTATGTGCTATGTAATAGCTGAACTCTCATTAGTGAAATGGGCAGGGTTTATTCCCATAGAGTTATAAAAATAGGAGAAAATGTGAGGCCATCTAGAGAAACATTTGGATAAGGTAAGGAATGTCAGAAAAATTCCAGGAAGAGGGAGAGAAACAAGTGAAATTCTTAGAAAGCAGTAAATACCTCAGAGGTTCAGAAGGCCTGATAATAAGAGCATCATGACAAGCATAAAATAAGTAGTGAGGTGAAAAGGATAAATTGGGAGGGGAAAACACAGGCTAGTTTAAGACTCTGGTGAGAAGACTGGACTGTATTAACATCGATGGACATGTTTGTAGGGTTTCAAAAAGAAGCATCTCTCATTTGTTCCTTCCTTTTTTTATGTTCCTACAGATATTCTGTGTGTATTTTGTATCAGGTTCTGAGCTAGTTAGTGTGGAATACATAGTCAATCGGACAGAAATGTGTGCATTCCTGTCTTTGAAAACACAGTTAGGGTTGGCGTATCTGGTCTTTTAGAGGAACATTATTATTAGTATCCTGTCATATCAGTATTCTCAGATTGATGATAAAGTCTTGAAGACAAGAACACTTAGATTAAAATTAATCTTGTACCACAAGCATCCTGCTCCTGTGCACAACTGCTTTTGTAGGTTGTGGAGAGGAGGCATGTTAATATGCTAAGTCTTACACATGACTGAGTTTACCTGATCTTTGAAATCTCAAGTCACCCAGAAACAGAATGTTCTTAAATGTGGAAAAAACCCAAATGCCAAGCAGACCAACTGCTTGCTTTCCAGAGCATTTTGTCTTTTGTCTGTCCCAGCACCTGAAATATAGTTTAGTCCCCAAACTGCTGAACTGAATTGAGTTCCAAGTGCTATAATGCCCTGTAAAGATTGGAAGAGAGTGAATTATTAATTTGAGATAAATCATTAGCTTTAGGCAGGTAGAGGTAAAAATTAATCTTCAAACAATCCTTTAGGAAATCAGGAAAGTTAATTACAATAAAGTAATGAGTGAAAAAATATTGTAAATGTATCCTTGAAATCACAACAATAAACACTACAAATAAATTCAATGAAAATTGAATTGGCAAAAAATGGTACTAGAAATTCCATATTCCAAACCAGGAAACAGTTCTTGTTAGTCAAAGACTTGCGTCAACACTCAAGATATTATCTTGAAGATAAGCGGAATCCCTGAAGGGGAAAAAAAGAAAAACAACAAAAAACAAGTACTAGAGCAAATGATTTTACTTAAGCTTTAATTAAAGCCATACTCATTAAAACTATGAATCAAATTGTCTCTCCGAGTCTTGGAGAAAGAATGTAACTGAATCTCACTAGGTTTCTGAATTTTACATCCAGCCTAATTGCAAGAAAATATTCTTGAACAGATAATCTTCTGGGAAAGTTCAGCTGCTCATTGAATTCTGGGGGAACAGTGATGCAGGGCTGTAGGATGCCAAATATTCTTTCCTAATGGCACCATTCTATTCTGTCTCTGGAAACAAAACCATAAATATTTTAATCACATTAAAGAATATTAGCTGTATTAAACAAAAATTAATAATGAGAAAGTATTCTCTATGTTAATGCAATGAGATTCTCGCAGAAAATAAACTTTTAATTCATCTAAATTTTATCTTCTGTTTTTTGTCTTATTCAATTTAATTTTGTTATATAACTCTATTTCCTTTGTATTTATTTTACTAATGTATTTCATCTGTAATGGACTTAAAAAAGTAGACCAAAAATTAAAGTTGTGATAAAGAACAACGTTTACTTAATGACAATCAGAGAAGGAAAATATCACCTGAAGAAACCAATGGATACTGAATAAAATACAAAGAGAATTCAGTGGTTAGTGAATATGAAGTAGGTAAACATACTTATTTCTTCTTATATTTACATCTGCCTCTCTATGCAACCTCCTATTCTATCTTCCACATATTATTAATAAGCTGTTTATCTCTTTGAAGAAATATCTGACATAATCAACTTCAAAGGAGGAAAGATCTATTTTGGTTCATGATTTCTGGGCTTTAGTCCATGCTTGCTGGGTTCTGTTACTTTGGTTCTGTAGTGGTACCATATACCATGGCAAGAGCACATGGCAAGAGCCCATGGCACATCTCACCTTGGCTGACAAGCAAAGAGAGAGGGAGAGTGAGACAGCAAGAGGCTGGGCTCCTTACATCTCCTGCAAGAACATGTCTCATACGACCTAACTTCCTTCGACTAGGTCTCACTTCATAAAGCTGTCTCCACAGCTCAACAACATCATGGGTTGGGACCAAGTCTTAAATACATGACCTATGGTGAACATTCCAGTTCTAAACTGTAGCACCCCAATTAACTCATTTTGAATTTCAGATTATGGTCCTTATTTGCACATTCAAGTATCTGCTATCAATTCTCAAATACATGGTCTTCATTCTACATTCATAGAAAGGCTTCAGTATTCAATTTTTTTCTACTACATTTGGATCTTTTTAGGCTATCTCTTTCTTTACATCTACTAGTTACAACTAGATTCCACTCTCCCTCCAAAACTCTTCTGCTATTTCTTTTGTAGCGCATTTGTAATATTCTAAGATAGTATTACTTTATTATTATTATTATTTAGTATTATCAAGAAAGTATTACTTCTTTAACTTTTAACAGTCTATTTAAGTATAATTGATAGGCAAAAACCTTTCCATATTAAGGTACATATTACATGACTTTTAACATGTGCAAAAACCTGTGAAATTATCACCACAAAAAAGTAATAAACATAATCCTGACTTCCCAAAGTTATTTCCTTATGTTCTTTCATTTTGTTCTGTTTTTGTTTTTTGACACACTTAATGAGATGTACTTCCCTAGAAATGTTCAAAGTACACAACACTGTTTGTGAACTATAGTTAACCAAATGTTGAACAGCAGATTTCTAGAATTTATTTTTCTTGCTTTACTGAAACCTAGTACCACTTAAAAAAGAACTTCCCACTTCCCACAACCCTTCAACCCTGGCAACCACCATCCTTTTCTCTGCTTCTACAAGTTTGACTATTTTGGATGCCATATAACATTTGTCCCTGTGTGTCTGCTTATTTTGCTTAGCATAATATCATGTCCATCCATGTCGTCACAAATGACAGAATTTCCTTGCTTTTAAACAAATGAATAGTATTCTATTTTCTATGTATTATCTTTGTATTACATTGTCTTTATTCATCTGGTGACAGGACATGGGTTATTTCCTTACTTTGGGTATTTTGAATATTATTCTATGAACGTTGGGGTGCATAGATCTCTTGGAGATCCTGATTTCAACTCTTTTGAATATATGACAAGAAATGGGATTGTGGTTCATATGTGTATGAAATACAAAAGACCATGGATCTAATAAGGAATTAATATTCAAAATATATGAGGAACTTCTAGAACTCAATAGGAAAAAAACCCACAATGAACAACCCAATTAAAAAATGAGTTAGCAGAAGGTTGGGGTATAGTACAGTTTTAGAGTACTTGTCTAGCTTGTAGGAGGTGAAACCCTGGGTTTGACCCCCAGTAATAATAAAAAAAGAAGTTAGGCAGGATATTGAATATAAATATCTTTCTACAAATGATGTAAAAATGGCCAAAGAATTTATGAAAAGCTATTTGACATTATTAATCATTGGGAAATGCAAATCAAAACTACAATTAAGTATCACTTCACACCTGTTAACCTGGCTAATATATAAAAAAATCCTAAAAGATAAATTTCAGCAATGTTGTAGAAAAATTGGAATGTAAATTGACCTACCAACTATGAAGATTTGTCAATGAATAAAAAATAAGCTGTATTTCAAAATGTTTCAGGAAACTGACAGGCTTTTAAAAGTATTTATCCACTACTCTAAATCACTCTTCTTTTGTTTCCTGTTTCTTCTTTATTCTTATTAATGTCAGTTATCTTAATTAGCCCAAAATAACAGTTTCACATTTCTTCTAAACATCTTTTATTTTGTTTAATATTTTATATCAGTCAATTCTTAATTCAATATTATAACAATTGTATAAACTAACCAGTGTTAGTGAGCCTATTTACAAAAAATAGGAAACTTTCTTTTGCATTTGTAATTGTTATTTTTAAAATAATTTTCAAAGATATATAAATGAAGTTCATTGAATTTTCCTAAAAGGCAAAACAAAAATTAAAAGTAGTTAACACTTTTCATGAGTTGACTGGCAGATGTTTTTCTGTCTATATTGAGAGTATAAATTCTAAGAAAACTCAGACTTTTAATTTACCCTAATTCAATTTTTCTATATTTAAGTTTAATTTAGTCAATATTTACTACATTATAAGTCTTGATGTTAAAACTACAGTAATTAATAATTCAGAGACCAAGCCATTATGTTGTCCCTAATCTGTAATGAATGTTTTATAATTTATTTTGATAAGGGCTGAAATGTTCATAAAGATGTAGGAAAATAGAGAAGAGAGGTACTTAACTCCCTATTTGAGAAGGCTTCTAAGAGAAAATGGCTTTGGGACTAGATGCCCAAATGTGAGCAGCAGTTCCTCAAGGTATGGGGTAATTTGAGTGGCAAATAGAATGTGGTTAGATTACAATGTGAGGGAAAGTAGAACGTTTGGACAATACAGTCAGATTGTAATGAATAATGTATTAATTTCATGGTTTGGGCTGCAAGAACCAATATCACTTTTTGTTTCTATAAATAAAATGTCTTCAGGAGGTTTTCCAGGGTTGGTTCCCTGGCTCCACAATGTAATCCATGACCCAGAGGCTTGCCATCTGTTCACTCTACCAACTTGAGCACGTTGATGACATCTCTGTTCATGGCTGAGGTGGGGGCATGATCACATAAAAGTTACCAGTCAGAAAGGACTGAGATATATTGTTCTACAATTGAGAAGACTGACTTTAGAATGAGGAGTTTGGGGTTCAAATTGAGGTTCCTTACTTGGTTGTATAAGGTAATTTGTGTGTGTGTGTGTGTGTGTGTGTGTGTGTGTGTGTTTGTGTGTGTACATGTAATGTTATACAACACTGACAAATTATATAACATTTACCTGTTTTAATTTGGATATAGTTGTCTTAATTCATAGAGTCATGAGGATTGGGTGTGTTAATATCTGTAAAATAACTGGAATGATGACTGGCATATAACAAATGTGTATGTTCTCACTATTTTCTGAGGCATGCTTCTTCTTAAGTTCCATCATCTAGAAATGAATTTCATTTTCATCTCTAGATCACATCCTTTGAACAGGAAATACTCTTACAAAATTAACCTAGATTCAGATTACCATGCATACTATAATTATCATTCATTCCCTGGTGTTAGACACTTCCAAAACAGTTGTAGTGGAGCAAGCAAATAAGGGAGTATGACACACATAAAGGAGTTTGGATTTTGCAGCTATTATAAAATTTACAGTTTATTATTAGAAAAGTTATTACTGGTTTTTTTTAAAAATGCCGAATAGAATGACTAAAGAAGGTGAAAACATTTGTACACAAAATTAGGATTAATAACCTAAAAAGGTGATAAAATAATGATGCCTTGTAGGGAAGCTAAATGATAAAAAAATTAAATTATGTCATAAATAATGTATGTTTAAATAAGGATTCATTTTGACTATATATTTATATATAAATAGGTTTATATATTAATATATAAAAATTATATTAATTATATATTATATAATTGTATAATATATAATTATATAAATTATATAAATTAGATATTAATTTTTCCAAATATAAGCAATATATTATGTCATTTAGTCTTTTGATGACATAATCATTACCAATTTTTAATGTCTGAAATGATTTTAAACTTAACATTACACAATTAATTTCCTTATAAGCCTCCTCCTGACTTTCTACTTCACCTGAGTATGTAGTACAATTCAACTAGAAATCTTTGTAGCTGTGAAAAGTTCATTAGATATTAATATCTAAACTGTTCAAAATAACTAATGTCATGTCCGTGAAGTAAACTTATTTTAAAATACATAGACTAGCATTTGAATATTTTTTAAAACATGAAAAAAAGTACTAACAAAGTTCTTACAAGAATAAAAGGACTTGTAAGAAAGAAGTGAGTTAGCATCATGAACTGAAAGACAAGACTATTCCTAATGACTTACAAACTACAGTGCAAAGAATATTAGAAACTTCTTCCCTGAAAGTAACTTTGGCTGAAGATCTAAGGAGTACTTGAATTTTTTACTAACTCATACCCGATTGTGATTCTGTTCCTCTATATTTTATTGTTTGCTTTTAATTTATTTCAACTTATATATTAGAATTCACAGTTAGGTATATATGATGAAAGGAAAGGAAAAAAATCTGCTTGAGAGTAACCTTTTGTTTTCTAGTGGCTTTGATTTTGATTTTTGTGTTAGATTTTTGATTCACTGCTCAATTTTTTAGGGAAAATATAATATTCATGTTCATCATTTTATGTCTTTCATATGTTATACAACTGTTATAAAAACGAGCATTTTGAGCCTCCTCATCTAAAAGCAAAATATTATACCAATTTTGTCAAAGAGACAACAGATGTAAAAAACTGGCATGAGTAAGTTTAGGAATGTCTTAATATTGGAAAATAAATACAATGATTTGTTAAGATAAATTTTCCAATATCTTTTAATCTCTCAAGTATTTAGAAAGAATGCTTTTTGCAAATGATGTTCAGTAAAAGAAATTCAGAGGAGTTGAATTTAAAGAAAGTAATAAAGATATAAAATCATAAGTATCTCATTTTAAAAGATGGACTGAATATTAACATTGGATTGATGTACTTGTAAATTAATCAGAATTCTCTCAGATACCATTGATGGCATTCAGGGAATTGAATTCTAAAAATATCCTCCCATTTCTGTTATTTTTTCCTCAAGAAAAATCAGATGTATAAAGAGATGGGGTGCTGGATTTAGGCCTTGTTAAATTCAAGTACTCAAATAATGTTTCCAGAAAGTATTTTCTCCTCAGATTTAATTCACTTGTTAATTTACTCAATATTCTTTGTGGGATGGATTCTGACTTTGCTCTCAAGCAAATGATTTAGAAAATCATTTGCTGGTCATTTGGGATTATGCCATTCCCAGAGTAGATGCTAGTGTATGTGAGACTGGACATTATTTTCAGGTAAAAATCTCTATTCCTATTGTGTATTACCAGATATGTAATTTTTGGGGAGTGGGAAGTACAAAACTTTAAAACTACAAAAATTTAGCTACCAACAGATGAAATAGCTAGGTAGATCTATTATTATGAAACTAATTTGCATTAGTGATGTTCTTTCAATACTAGTGATCTTTCTTCCCTTGAAAGCCAAGATAATTATTGTCACTCTGGTTTATTTAAGTTTTTGCCTTAGGATAATTCATTTCTTTTATTTTTATAGTTTGCAAATATTAAAATTATTATTTGAATAATATTGCACTCATTTATGTATTTCTGCTCTAAAGAGAACACAAGGTTCTGGAAGATAATGGCCACATTTTGTGTTTTCATGTATCTACTCTTTGCTCACCATAGAGAATTCTTAAGACCTATGTTCAAATAAGCTAATTGATTTAGTATAATTATGGAGTAAATACATCAATAAAAGAAATACTTACTGAACATGTTAATTAATCTTAGCTTCGGGATTATTTGACTTACTAAATAGGCATGCTAACTGATTTTTACCAAATGTATGGTATCAAACATGTATCTAACAAACTTGTTTTACAGCCCAAAATATAAAATAAATCAAAACTCTTATATCATTTTCTTTTTTCATTGCCATAGTTATATTAATTTGACATGTTTCTATAGGAAATCACTTTGACCAAATTCAAGTGTTTATGAAAGAAATAATTTATTCTCCTTTCCTGAGTTGATACTCACCTATTTAAGAAATTCACAAAATAGAACAATTAATATATAACAAGTCAAAAGATCATCTGTATCCATAACCACAAATATGACTTTATTATATTTTTTGAAACCAGTCAGAGAGTCTATCACTTTTGTACTTTGTGTATGCCTAGAACATACAAACTATGTGTTATACAATTTCATGTGTATATAAAGGGACCTAAAATAACACACACTAATAGACCTAACATGAAAAATTATATGAGGAAAAAAGTATTTGCAGAAAAAAATCGTTTAATAAAGTCCAACATCCATTCATAATTTATAAAAGATCTGTTAGCTAAGTAGTAATGTAGTAGAATTCTAAAACTTGATAAAGAATACCTGCAAACCAACTACAGCTAACATCATACTTAACAGTAAGACACTAAGTGTTTTCCTCTAAGATGGGGAATAAGGCCAGCGTGTCCTTACTACTAGTCCTACTCAACATAGCAGCGGAAGTCCTGTCTAATGCAATGGAATATCAACACTGGAGTTGGGGAGTTATAGATTAGGAAGGAAGATAAAGAATAACAACAACAGCAACAAATGTTTGCAAGTATGTGGGGGAAAAGAAATCTTCATAAACTGCTGGTAGGACTGTAAATTAGTACAACCACTATGGAAAACAGTATGGAAACTCCCTAAAAAAACTAAAAATAGAACTGTCATATGATCCATCAATTCCACTCCTAAGGATATACCCAAGGAATGTAACTCAGGTTACAGTAAGGGCACCTGCACACTATGTTTATTGCAGCATTATTCACAATAGCTAAGATATGGAAATAGCCAAGACACCCCCACTACTGATGAGTGGATTAAGAAAATGTAGTATTTATATCCGATGCAATTTTATTCAGTCACAAAAAATGAAATTTTGTCATTTACAGGTAAATGGATGGAACTGAGGAACATCATCTTAAGTGATATCAGGTTCAGAAAGCCAAAAGCCGCATGTTTTCTCTCATCTGTGGAATATAGACCTAATAAGAATACAACACTATTATGAAAAACAGGCCAGATCATTATCGCCATATTTACCACAAGCCTGCTGCCATTTCTCAGGCTATAGAGCTCCAGCAGTTTTGTAAAATATTCTGACTGCAGGAACATAGTGAGGTCACCTGGATGCATCAGAAGCAGGAAATGGTTGAAAAATCAGGTGGATTCCAAGATGGCAGCTAGAGGGAGGAAGCAGAAAGCATGCCTCCTAAAGTAAAATCTTAGAGAGATGCTGGAGACACACCTTACAGGAAAAACCACTGAGAAGAAGCAAAACATTGACTCTTCCACATCTCCAGCCTGTGTATAGTATCTCCACTTCACATTAAACAGAGAAACCAGGAGGGCCCCCAGGCTCCGCCAGACTCCGGCACCCAGAAGGCTTGGGAAGATGCAGACCACAAGGTAAGCTCACCGATATGCTGTACTCCCACAGACAATCCTGGGCCAGATCAGCATAGCCCCCTGGACAGACCAACCCCTACCCAGGGAAAAAAGAGAAACTGAATAATAAGCAATAACAACAAAACAGACATGTAGCAAAGAGGGCGGGATGCCCTGAGTGCTGAAGAGGGGGGGAGGAGAAATCCCTGACAACAAGCCAGCTGGAGAAGGCAGGAGCGGCAGCACATGCCCAGCAACCAGGAGTGGGAAAGCTTGTAAAAGTGGTGGTGGGAGGAAAACTCCACAGGAGAGGGGGAAGACCCACTTCCCATGTGAACTGTAAATAAACACGCAGGCCTGAGAAAGCTGGGGCAGTGTCACCTCCTCTAGTGTGGTTGGAAAGGGGAAAGCTTGTAGCAGTGGCAGTTGGGCCCAGGAGAACTCTAAGTAAACAAAGCATGAGGGGCCAGGTGAGTGTTAAGCTCACTCCTGAGATCTGCATAAATAATGCCTCCAGCAATAGCAGGCTGACAGCAGCAGGCAAGTGAGCCAAAGCCTCAGACAGCCATTCACAGACTTGTCTCCAGACTCTTTTTTTTCTCTCTTCATTTGATGAGACAACAATCGAACTACACCTGCATGCTGAAAAACTTACTGAAACTGTACTGCATTTGAACTTGAGACACTTTGTGGTGTTTTTTTTGTTTTGTGTTGTTTTATTTTGTTTTGTTTTGTTTTTTCCCTTTGATGAGTCAATGACAGAACTACTTCTGAGACACCATCTCCAGGATTAGACTGAAACTTTATTGCATGTGAACTTGGAGATTTTTTTTTAATTAATTTATTTTCTTTCAGTCCTCTTTCTGTCTCTCCTATACCTGTTCAGCTTATTGAGGATTAGGACACTATCTCTCCCTGTTTATATCATTGAAACTTTGGTTTGTTTGTTTTGTTTTGTTTAATTGCTTCTCTATTTGTTTTTCCCTTTTTCTTTATCATCTTTGCTTTCCCTCTCCTCTCATCCTTCCATCCCAAATATCACAATTTTTATATAACAAGCCAAAAAATACTTAATTGCACACAGTACAGGGACAATAATAACACTAAGGGCAATGACAGGAAGACAGAGAAAACAGGGAAACCAGTTTCCCCAAAGCAAAAAATTATTACAGGAACAAGGGGGAAATGAAGAAAACAGATATTCAGATCCAGAGTCCAACAAAATGAAGATAAACTATGCCAAAGAACTCAATGAAGCCCAAAAGAACAATCTAAAAGAAGAAATAGTACAGGTACTCAATGAGAATTTTATAGGGATGATACTGGATATGGTCAACCAAAATGTGCAGGAGACACTCAAGAAATTCCAAGATAACAAAAATAGAGAATTGAGAAAGCACAAGAAGAAATAAATGAAACCATAGAAGCACTGTATAAACACAAAAGTAAAACAAAGAAAATGATTAATAAAGAGATAAATGAACTCAGGACAAAAATAGACAACATTAAAAAGGAAGGGACTCAGGATATGGAAAACCTCAGAAAAAAGAATGAAGCAGAATTGCAAAACAAAATGGAAGGCCAATCCAGCAGAATAGAACAAACAGAAGACAGAATCTAGAACTCGAAGATGAAATGGTAAGTAAAGGAAAAAGCAAAGAACTATTAGTTAAACAACTCAAGACCTGTAGAAAGAAACTGCAAGAACTCACTGACTGCATCAAAAGACCAAACCTGAGAATTATGGGCATTGAAGAAGGCGAAGAGTGCAAGCAAAGGGAATGTGTAATATATTCAACAAAATAATAACAGAAAATTTCGCAAATCTAGAGAAAGTTATTCCCATACAGATGCAAGAGGCCTCCAGAGCACCAAACAGAAGAGATCAAAATAGAACTACCCCATGGCATATTATCATTAAAACACCAAGCACAGAAACTATAGAAAGAATATTGAAGGCTGTAAGGGAGAAAAAACAAATAACATACAAAGATAATCCCATCAAAATCACAGCAGACTTCTCAACAGAAATATTAAAAACAAGAAGAGCATGGGGTGAGATCTTCCGGGTACTGAATGAAAATAACTACAACTCCAGGAAAATCTACCCAGCAAAACTATCATTCAAAATAGATGGAGCAATAATAGTCTTCCATGATAAGCAGAAACTAAAACAATATGTGACCACAAAGCCACCACTACAAAAGATTCTTCAAGGGATAATGCACACAGAAAGTAAAACCCAACATAACCATGAAAGGGCAGGCAGCACCAAACTACAGGAAAAGAAAAAGCAAGAAAGTAGAGAGTAACCTCAACTTAGGTACACACAATCAAACCTTCAAACAACTAAGACAACTAAATGACAGGAATCACCACATACCTATCAGTAATAACACTGAATGAAATGGATTAAAAAGGAAGATCCTACAATTTCTTGCTTACATGAGACCCATCTCACTGACAGAAATAAGCATAGGCTTAGGATGAAAGGCTGGAAGAAGATTTGCCAACACAATGGCCCCCCAAAACAGGCAGGAATAGCAATACTTATCTCTGACAAAGTAGACTTCGAACCTACATTGATCAAATGAGATAAAAAAGGACATTCCATACTAATAACAGGGGAAATAGACCAAAAGGAAATAACACTTTTTAACCTATATGCACCCAATGTCAACACACACAATTTCATCAAGCATACCTTGAAGAACCTAAAGGCATGTCTCAACTCCAATGCAGTGGTTGTGGGAGACTGTAACACCTCATTATTATCAATAGATAGGTCATCCAAACAAAAAATCAATAAAGAAATCCTAGCTCTAAAATATATCATAGATCAAATGGACCTACTTGATGTCTACAGAACATTTCATCCAACTTCTACACAATATACATTCTTTTCAGCAGCCCATGGAACTTTCTCCAAAACAGATCATATCCTAGGGCACAAAGCAAGCCTCAGCAAATATAAGAAAATAGAAATTATACCATGCATTTTATCGTACTATACAACAAAAGTAACGATAAAAAGCATGCAAACAGCTGGAAACTGAATAACTCATTGCTTGATGAACAATGGGTCATTGATGAAATAAAAGAGAAAATTAAAAAGTTCCTGGAAGTCAATGACAATGAAAACACAACCTACCAGAACCTATGGGACACACCAAAGTCAGTCCTGAGAGGAAAGTTTATAGCACTGAGTGCATATATTAAAAAAACTGAAAGATCCAAAATCAATGACCTAATGATACATCTCAAACTCCTAGAAAATAAGAAAAGCAAATCCCAAAACAAATAGAAGAGAAATAATAAAAATAAGAGCTGAAATCAATGAAATAGAAACCAAAAAAACCATACAAAGAATTAATGAAATAAAAAGTTGGTTCTTTGAAAAAGTAAACAAGATTGACAGACCCCTGGCAAACCTGAGTAAAATGAGGAGAGAAAAAATCAAAGTTAGTAGAATCAGGAACGCAGAAGGGAAGATAACAACAAAAACCGGGGAAGTCCAGGAAATGATCAAAGACTACTTTGAGAACCTATATTCAAATAAATTAAAAAATCTTAATGAAATGGAAAGATTTCTAGATACATATGATCATCCAAAACTGAACCAAGAGAATATTAAGAAACTGAATAGATCTACAAAACAAAATGAAATTGAAGCTGCAATCAAGAGTCTCCCCAAAAAGAAAAGTCCAAGACCTGATGGATTCTCTGCTGAATTCTATCACCTTTATAGAAGAACTGACACCAACCCTCCTTAAACTGTTCAATGAAATAGAAAGGAAAGAAAAAATGCCTAACACATTTTATGAAGCCAGTATTACACTTATCCCAAAACCAGGCAATGACACCTCCAAAAAGGAGAACTATAAGCCAATCTCCTTAATGAACATTGATGAAAAAATTCACAATAAAATAATGGAAAACTGAATTCAACAACACATCAAAAAGATCATTCATCAAAACCAAGTAGACTTCATCCCAGAAATGCAGGGGTTGTTCAATATACGAAAATCAATAAATGTAATAAACTACATTAACAGAAGCAAAGACAAAAACCACTTGATCATCTCAATAGATGCAGAAAAAGACTTTGATAAGATCCAACATCATTTCATGATAAAAGCTCTAAGAAAAGTAGGAATAGAAGGAAAGTACCTCAACATTATAAAAGCTATATATGACAAACCTACAGCCAGCATTATAATTAATGGAGAAAAACTGAAACCATTTCCTCTAAAATCAGGAACTAGACAAGGATGCCCACTATCTCCACTCCTATTCAACATAGTATTGGAATTCCTAGACAGAGCATTTAGGGAAGAAGAAGGAATAAAAAAATACAAATAGGTAAAGAAACTGTCAAAATATCCCTATTTGCAGATGACATGATCCTATACCTTAAAGACCCAGAAAACCCTACTCAAAAGCTCCTAGACACCATCAATAGCTATAGCAAGGTAGCAAGATATAAAATCAACATAGAAAAATCATTAGCATTTCCATATACTAATAATGAACAAACTGAGAAAGAATATATGAAAACAATTCCATTTACAATAGCCTCAAAAAAAATCAAATACTAGGTGTAAGCCTAACAAAGAATGTGAAAGACCTCTACAAGGAAAACTATAAACTTCTGAAGAAAGAGATTGAGGAAGACTATAGAAAGTGGAGAGATCTCCCATGCTCATGGATTGGTAGAATCAACATAGTAAAAATGTCTATACTCCCAAAAGTAATCTACATGTTTAATGCAATTCCCATCAAAATTCCAATGACATTCATTAAAGAGATTGAAAAATCTACCATTAAATTTATATGGAAACACAAGAGGCCATGAATAGCCAAGGCAATACTCAGTCAAAAGAACATTGCTGGAGGTATCACGATACCTGACTTCAAGCTATATTACAAAGCAATAACAATAAAAACAGCATGTTACTGGCACAAAAACAGACATGAAGACCAGTGAAACAGAATAAAGGACCCAGATATGAAGCCACACAACTATAACCAACTTGTCTTTGACAAAGGAGCTAAAAATATACGATGGAGAAATACCAGCCTCTTCAACAAAAACTGCTGGGAAAACTGGTTAGCAGTCTGCAAAAAACTGAAACTAGATCCATGTATATCACCCTATGCCAATATTAACTCAAAATGAATCAAGGATTTTAATATCAGACCCCAAACTCTATAATTGATACAGGAAAGAGAAGGAAATACTCTGGAATTAGTAGGTACAGGTAAGAACTTTCTCAATAGAACCCCAGCAGCACAGCAACAAAGAGACAGCAGAGATAAATGGGACCTCATAAAACTAAAAAGCTTCTGTTCATGAAAAGAAATGGTCTCTAAACTGAAGAGAACACCCACAGAGTGGGAGAAAATATTTGCCAGCTACACATCAGACAAAGGACAGATAACCAGAATATATAGGGAACTTAAAAAACAAAATTCTCCCAAAATTAATGAACCAATAAAGAAATGGGCAAGTGAACTAAACAGAACTTTCAAATGGCCGAAAAACACATGAAAAAATGCTCACCATCTCTAGTAACAAAGGAAATTCAAATTAAAACCACATTAAGATTCCACCTCACCCCTCTTAGAACAGCCATCATTAGCAACACCACTAACAACAGGTGTTGGCGAGGATGCGGGGAAAAAGAAACCCTCTTACACTACTGGTGGGAATGTAAACTAGTACAACCACTCTGGAAAAAAATTTGGAGGCTACTTAAAAAGCTAGACATTGATCTACCATTTGATCCAGCAATACCACTCTTGGGGATATACCCAAAAGACTGTGACACAGGTTACTCCAGAGACACCTGCACACCCATGTTTATTGCAGCACTATTCACAATAGCCAAGTTATGGAAACAGCCAAGATGCCCCACCACTGACAAATGGATTAAGAAAATGTGGTATCTATACACAATGGAATTTTATGCAGCCATGAAGAAGAAGGAAATGTTTTCATTCGCTGGTAAATGGATGGATTTGGAGAACATCATTCTGAGTGAGGTTAGCCTGGCCCAAAAGACCAAAAATCATATGTTCTCCCTCATATGTGGACATTAGATCAAGGACAAACACAAGGAGGGGATTGGACTTTGATGACATGATAAAGTGAGAGCACCCAAGGGAGGTATGACGATAGGGAAGACACCTAAAAAATTAGATAGCCTTTGTTGCCCTCAACGCACAGAAACTAAAGTAGATTCTTTAAAGCAACTGAGGCCAATAGGAGAAGGGGAGTAGAAAGTAGAGGAAAGGTTAGATCAAGAAGAATTAACCTAGAAGGTAACACACGTGCACAGGAAATCAATGTGAGTCAACTCCCTGTATAGCTATCCTTATCTCAACTAGCAAAAACCCTTGGTCTTTCCTATTATTGCTTATACTCTCTCTTCAACAAAATGAGAGATAATGGCAAAATTGTTTCTGCCGAGTAGTGAGGGGTTAGGGGGAGAGGGAGGATGTGGTGGTGGGGGAGAGGGAGGTTGTGGTGGGGGTGTAAGGGAGAGGGTGGGGGAAGGGTGGAGAAATGTCCCAAACATTGTATGCACATATGAATTAAAAAAAAAAAAGGAAAACAGGCCAGGCTAATGGAGGTCACAGATGAGAGAGGTAGAGTAAAAGTAGGAAGTTAAGAAGGTAAAGATGGTTGATGTACTTTCTATACATGACTGAATATAGAATTTTTAAATCTGTTGAAACCAGTATAAGAAAAGGACTAAGTCAGAAAGAAGAAAAATAGAGGCACAGCTTGGGCATGGCAGTGCCAGAAGGAAATACTCTGTATGACTATCTTAAACAATCAAATTTCTTTTTCTTTTACAAAATCCATGAACAGGAAGGCAGAACAGGCCCAGTCTGGGGGATTGGTAGCAGTAGGAGGGGAAGAGCTGTGCAAAGGGTATAGGAGGATGAATATGGTGCAAATACTGTGTACGCATGCATGGAAATATAAAAATGTTTCCTGATGAAACTGTTCCAGGAATGGGAGGAGAGAAAGGAGAATGATGGTGGGGGTGAATTGATGTATGACATATTTGATATATTTTAAGAATTTTTGTAAATGCCACATTGTATACCCAGCACAGCAGGTATACAAAAAAAAAAAAAGGGAAAAAATGCCTGAAAGAAAATAAGTGAATACAACAAGCTGCTGGATCGAAGGGTAATACATACCAGGCAGTTGCTTTCCTACACACAACTAATAAGCAACTTGAAATTAACAAAAGTGCCACTCAAGACACATGAAATTGGTTTATTTGTCAGTTATAACTAATGTATCATCCCAATTGTAAGACTTTTATGATAAGGAAAACTATTAACTAGAGAAGGAAGGTATACACCTGTATCTATCTATATCTAAGCCTGTATCTATATCTCTCTATATGGATTCTTTATATTTTCAATTTTCTGCAATTCTAAAGTTACTCTAACAAATAAACTCTATTAATTTGAAAAACACCAGTGTCACAAGTAACAGTGTTACTGTTACAGGAAAAATCTGTAATGGTTAATGGGAAGCAGTTCATGGGTTGTGTCAAGTGCATACTTCACTGTAGATTACTGGTTAAAAAGCTGGCTAATTTAACATCTTTGGCATTCATGAAGCACTCAGTGCATGTGCTTAATATTTTACATTGTTGTTGCTCTCTTGTTATGATGTCTTCACCTTCCATTTCATTATTTTAATGAGTACTTTGTTATGTAAGTATCTAATAATAAATTAAATATTTTAAGTGTTTGTTTGTTAAGACTTATTTTGTGTTGTTTAATGGCTATTGTTTTCCTTTCATGTATTATTTATTAATCTTAAAACAGAGTATAAAATGTTTATAAAAGAGTTTTTACTTTTTTCTCCCTCTTTAACTGCTTCTCTAATATCTTTATTGATCCATATATCTATGCAGAGTTCACCTTTAAAATAATTTATTATAATCAGTAAACTTTTAATAAAATTTCTTCAGTGATACCAAGTTTAATCATTAAGGAACTGATAGTTTTAAGAATTGCTAAAGAAATTATCAGACCAACAGTATGAATTTTATCAAATTTAAATGGAAATATGGCATCTTGCTTCTCAAGTTTAGTGGTTTATTGTTCTTTGGAAGAAAATGTGAGTTTGAAAAGGTATATTTTGAAGTGCAGTGTAGTTTTCTGAGAGGAATAACTAATACCTAATCTATGTTTAGGAGTACTAGGTTTAGGAACTTTTGAATTTTGGAATCTGACAATTCTTTTGTATCTAGATAATTTAAGGTTCATTTTTCTATTTGCTGCTTCCAAATAATACAGGAAATATTATTTGATTCAACAATACTAGATTCTAAATTATTAACTCCAACCTTTGAAAACTGGTTTATATTTGATTCATAAAGATAAAGATGCTCCACAAAAGTTTTTTCTTTCCAAACCAATTAAATGAAAGCATTTTTCATTCTTTTAAGAAAGGTTTGAAACTGTATTTCCAATTACTTGTTTATATTATTTTTAATGGTAAAATGGGAATTATTTTTAATGGTAAAAGGAGCAGGGTTGTTTTTTATTTCTTTCTGAACACTATGTACTAAATTGGAAAGAATTTGAATAAGTTACAGACACTCCTAATTAAGGAAACTCCTAGTTAACACAAAACTCTTGCTTGCAAGGAACAAAGCAGTTCAAGCATAGTTCTCTTCAAACCATCTTATATAATTTGAATGTTTTCCATACTTTTTATTAGTGTCTTCATTTACTATTCTTTCTTCTGTCTTCCCCATGTCTTCTGACAGTGGTTGAGTATCAGGGCTTTCAATTTGTCTTATGAGAAAGAAAACAGAGATTGAAAGTATTAAATTTGCATATTATTAAATCACTATAGTATTTTTGTAGGTAATACAAAAGAGAGCAAAAAAGACGGTTGATTTTTCATACACTCCTATATTTCATACAATGTTATGAATGTATTGTTGCTGTGTGATATTAATTGCCATTGAATACAGATAAAAGGGGACATTTAGGTTCAGATGTTGAGATCAGCAAAGAAAAGAAGCGTCAATTCAAACTTCTAGAATTTTAACTCATTATCAGAATTGTGATGTTTTTATATTTTAGTGATACTGGGGTTTGAACTTAGGGCCTCATGTTTCCTAGGTAGGTGCTCTACCACTTGACCCACTCTGCCAATCCTGTTTTATGTTGATTTTTTTTGAGATAGGGTCTTGTGAACCATTTGCCCTGGCTGTCTTTGAATCACAATCCTCCTGATCTCTGCCTCCTGAGTAGCGAGGATAGCAGGCACGAGCCACCAGCACCTGGCTCTGCATTGCAATTTTTAAATTACTTAAGTCTACACATGAAAATACATCAAATACTGTTTTCTATGATAGTTTGCATTTAATAAAAATGTAGCCAATGTTTTGTGGTTATTTAACACACATCTTCAAGTGTTTATGACAGAAAGGAGATTAGCTCCTTTCCTGTGTTAGTACTTGCCCTTTTAGGAAATGCAGAAATTTGAGCAAAACATACATAACAAATCACAAGATCATCTATATCCACAGCTACAACTATGACTTTATTAGAGTATTGGAAGAAAGTTCAAAGAATCTGTCAAAATTATTTTCAAGATTCTTAATTTTAAATGTAAGTACATAGTAAACAATTAATTTTTAATTAATAAATAGTTTTCTAAGAAACAATTGCAGACTAGTTGATTCATGAAAAGTAAGAGTTTTGAACAAATAGTGCTGGTAAAAAGAGACAAGATGAATCCAAGTTGTTTTTTTCAAAAAATGATCCAAGGTAAAGTTTTGACTTTTTAAAAACTAGTATGACATTATGTACAGAATTTTATTGTAGTTGTGAAAATGAATAATAATTCCTTATAAAAATACTGGCATATTATGTTTTATTTAGTCAGAAATGCTACTGTGCCTTTATAAATCTGTGCTTAAGTAATATTCTCTTTTTATCATTACATTTAGATTTTTCCTATCACTATAACTTAGGAAATACTAAGTGGGAATAGAGGTGAATGTTTTGAAGAATGTTTTGAAATTCCATTCATAACATTTTTAGTTCATGTAGTACAGATTTCAGTGCCTGGTGATTCTGTAAGCATAGTATTATAAGCAACACTCTGCAAATTGTGGACTGCTCCAAGTCTTGCTCTAACAGATACATTCCATGTACATTTCTGCTCAAAGTAAACATGTTAAGATGGAGAATTAATTTTTTCCTGGACGAATACTCAAAACCTTTCACACATATATCTATCCATCTTTGTGTGGGTTTATCTTTCTATCTGACATCTGTGTGCATAGATATTCTTATATGCACAAATACACATTCAATTGTACATATAATTATAGTCAGCTTTAAGTTTCCTTATTTATGTTTATGTAAAAACACAAGTTTGTGGTAGATATTAAACGTAACTTAGAGAAATGAAATTCCTTGCTGGATTTCAGAGGTGTTAGTGCTCTGAGAAGTAAAAGAACCAAACCTTTTATTCAAAGATTAGTAGTTCCTGAGACTTAATCAGAATCTTCTGAAAATTTTGCTGGAGTTTTTATTTTATGAACATAAATGAAGAAAATACTTGTCTAAATCTAAATAAATTTTTCTAAATCTAAATAAAAACAAAAAACAGACAGAGAGTTAAATACTCAATGATAGAGTTATCCAGACATATGTGTGCCCTTTCTATACAGGAAAATGAAGAGCATAAGAACATGAAGGAAGTCCAATTAATCTGGATTTTGGATATTACCTTTAAAAAATTTGAAATGAATGAAAATATGATATTAAATACACTACAAATCCATAACTTAGTCTGAAATTCAACTACTATTTAACTTCCTATGTTATTCTGCTTATACAGACTATTATTGAGAAACACCTGACAGCATAGACCACGGTACCACAGAGCAGCATGAAAAGACAATTTCACTAATGTGAGACCCTTCCCATTACTAAGAATTATCTATCTTGAGGAATTAAATTCCAAAATATCCTCTATTTTATTTGTTTATTTTTCTTATTTTAAATTAGAAGTGCATTATCAGACTGCCTTAGAAGCATTGATTTTTTTTAGCAGTTTCAGCCAGTACTGTCATTTGTAGACTTGCTCTGATTCTCCATATATGGATTGATCTGATCCTAATTCTTCCTCCACATCTCTTCTTGTTTTTATTTATCCACCTTACAAAGCATTGGGGTCATACATAAGCTACCACAACAGAACTTCTTATGAACCAAACAGATTGACATCCATTTGTTTATCTCCACTTATTATACACTGAATGATGCATTGACAGTATTGTTGCCAGTTATTTATTATCTGGAGAAGAGACAAAAGAAGAGAAAGTGGAAGAAAGAACATAATTTTATTGGATTTGTTTTTACTTGTAATCCGAAAATCTTGTTGGTTTTACCTCATCTGTGAATTCAAATACAATTGGGGTACATGCGTTAATTGGTTAATGTGTCACCAAATTCTCTTACACCCTGAAAAAATATTCTGTATATCATACATTCAAAACTGGATACGTGTGAGATACACAAGATATGGTATTTCACATGCTTCTTGTACATTGAAACTCTTGGAATGTGTATTGGCAACATGGTGAATTCTCCTATTCTATCAGATGTTTCTATCATTCCTTCAGAGACTTCAGTATTAAAAACTACTCAATTTCTTCTTGTTTTTTGAGAACATTCTTGTCTTCTTCCTGCTGTATTTACTGTGGCTTTCAGTTGTAATGCAACACTGATTACCTCATCCTTTGAGTATAAGAACCAACATTTAAAATGAGTCACATCTCAGATGCTTTTGCATTTCACTTATTCCCTATTTCTTCCTTTTGTCTTGGTAGGTCTTTATAGGATCCCAACTCTTTTTGACACTTAGGATACAATAACTGCTATTTCAACTTCATATACTAAAATTGTTTAGACCTATGAATCTACCTTTTAGCAGATTTTCCCTATTTTAAATCACATTTGTCCTGAACTTAAACAACTATTCCAAACTTTAAAACTGGAGCTACCCATTATAGACCAATAGTCCTTTGTTCATGCCAACAAAACTCACTATGCCTTAGTTTCTGAGAATCTGATTCTGGGTGTGAAACATTCCTTTCTTCATTTAATTTTTGTTTTGTTTTTGTTCTACAGCACTTAGATACTTAACTATTGCTAAATATTGAATTGTTGCCTGCTCACCCCTTCTAGCATTAAAGGTAAGGTTTTAAATAATTCAGTCTGCCACATATAAGTAAATCATCTTTTTTCTTTCAAAATTCTTTGTTTCTACTGAAAAACTAAGAGGAAACACTGAGCATATAAAAAGCAAGATTGAAGGTGGTCACTCCTGAATCTCCATCCTCATCTGCCCCTCTTGATGGCTATGTTGTCACTTCACCAAATCTGCATCTCTTGGGGTCTCACCCCCCTTCCTCCACCCCTACCATACCATGGACTTGCTGAGGGCAGGATTTGGCTCCGCAGCATGGGGAATTCTCATTTGAGAATTCTTTTGCTCTATTACTTTAATTCTTACAAATGCTTTCTGTTTCCTAGTTCATTTTTGCCCTTACTCCAAAATTAAGCAATCTTAACCTAGTATATTTTTCAAGAAACCCTCCTTTCTCTAAAATATTTATCATTGAGGAGATTTTTTTTCTTTCTTTTTTTTTTTTTTGGTGGAACTGGGATTTGAATTCAGAGCTTCCCACACGCAAAGCAGGCACTCTACTGCTTAAGCCACACTTCCTGTCCCAAAATGTCTATTTTTGATTTATAATTCATATAAGTTCCTTGGTAAGTCTTTTCTGACATAATTCCTTTGTTCTTATAACATAGACAAGATAAATCAGAATTTTCTCATTTAAAATCTCTTAACATGAAAGTTTCTCACACTGAATTGCAAAAATCCTGAACTCACCACTACAAGCATTTCATTAACAAAATTGCAAACTATGAGTTATTTTTAGAAACTGTGATTTTCAAAAGATGATTTAAGGAATGCTATCACTTTTTCAATTATACTAGGCAGTATATTACTAAATACTAAATACCTATGCATTAAATATTAAGTTTCTAAAGAATAATATTTATATATTTTTTCTTTTCCTATTGAAAAGAGTTTCACTTTCATAACCTAAAGTTTAGATTTGAATATTTCTATAAGAAACAAGTGTCAGTTATAGAGCTGTGTCTCAAGTATGAGAGTGCTTGCTTAGCAAGTGCAGGGCCCTGAGTTCAAACCCTACTACTGCAAAAAGAAAAGAAAAAAATTGTGTATCTGCATTTCAAGACAACATAGCAGAGAGGATGTCCTGTAAAATCTCAGCCTATCAAAAGAATTCTAACATGTTGGTTAAATATAAAAAATAAATATTTTAGACATATTTTGAAAGCAACAGAATATTTAAGATAGGGCTATTGCTGAAGCTCAGTGGTAAAGCACTTGCTTATCAAATGTGGGGATCTGAATTTGATCTCCATCATAGAAAAAAAAAAAGAAGAAGAAGGAAAACATAGTGACATCCAGAAGCCAGAGGGAAGATGGAGCTAAAAATTGAATTTTTAATATGAACCTCCAATAAATTATGATGTGAAGGAATTTGGTTAGTTTTGGAAACAAATAGGAATTCATTTTGAAGTTTACATTGGGAGCTATAAGAGCCAAAATTTGAATCCATGTCAGATAGGAAGATGTGAATAGATGCTTTCAAAAATCTAGAATAATCAAGGTAATCCATCTTGACATAAAGAATAGATTAAGAACTACTCTTCACAAATTCACAATTGCAAACTTGTTCTTAACGTGTCTGGGATGAAAAATAACTTAGCAGCATAATCCAAGACACACAAAGTTAAAAATAATGTGGTGAGAAAGATCAATTAATCAATAGGGCTCCATATTTCAATAGGAAGAAATATATTTAGGTATTAGATTTGCTAAAACTTAATTACTGGATAAGTTAGATACAGAATATAAAATATTTTTGAAAGTTGTTAAACCTGGAAAATCTGAGACATCTATAAAGTACTACTACAATTTATGTCTATGTTGAAAAGAAATAAAATAAATCGTAGTAACAAAAATTTGATCACTTAAAATGTAGCTAGCCTTTGTGAATGTCTTTATTTTTCTTATTCACATTTAATAAGTTGCCTTAAAATTAACATTAGGAATTTAATACAAATGCCCATGCATATAAGCAACTATATTTTACAGAAATAAACACCAGATACTTTCTGGAGCTAATCAAATTTCATCTCAGACTTCTAAATATTTCTGCAGGTGGTGTTTCAACAAAAATGAAAAGTTTATGGCAAACAAACTGTAAGTTACAAAGAAGAAAAAACACTATGAATCAGCTAATAGGGAAATAAAACACAGCAAAAAATAGTCAAAGAATTTCAGAAATAGCAAACTAGAATGAAAAATACGTGTTTAAAACATTTGATGAAATTAGAGAAGCAAAAAATAGAGAAAAATTTAAAATAGCAAACTGAACATTAGAAACCAAAAGTATAAACAAATTTTAATAATAAAGCAGTAATAATTAGTAAAATAATTTAAGAGTAGATAAAGAAAAGATATTGAAATAATTAGTGACCTTTGAGTGAGAATTATATAAATTATACAGTATGTGGATGTGGTAAAAAGAATTTAAGACAAGGTTAGAGTCGGCTGATGTAGAGTGCAGTTTAGTTATATATCTAACATAAAAACAAAAGTAAAGGAGGAAAAACAGGGACAAAAGTAATGTCTGAAGAAATGTTAGTTGAAAATCTTCTAGAATGCTGATATGTAATTTGGATACACATATTGAAAACATTTGTAGTCACTTCATTGTGAAAGCATCAGCAGAGATAAGGAAACTGTCTTAAAATCAGTTTTACATAATAGAATGAATAATAAATGTAGCAAAGATAAAAATAAAAACTGAAGAAACAGAAATAATATTCTTCAATAAAGTGAAAATAAATATCTTACCAATCAATTTGGAACAGCATTAAATACCTTTTGAGTATGAAGCAAAATCAGGTATATTCAAATACAAATTCAATAACACTCAAAATACTTGAGAGTATTTTCATTATAAATTTTTATGAGGAGTTAACTTCAAGCCAAATATTTGTTAGATGTAGTGCCCAATGGGTCAGTTAGTTTTGTACTAACAGTAAGAATCAAAAAGAAAAGAGATTTGTTGCATTAAAATAATGCAATATGTTAATATGGAATATTTAACCATATATAATATATCACTTAGGGAGGATTTGCTTAAATATATTGACTGACTTTTTGATAAACTAGATGTGTAATGCTAAATATTCTATGCAAAAATAAAATATATTTATACTTAGTGAATATTACGCAGAAAATGAGAAAAGTAATCAAATTAATGAAAGACAAGGAAGTCAAAGAGAAAGGTGACAGAAAATGTACGAAATCTAGAAATTTCAAAATAATGTAAGGAGTTTTTCTAAACACAATGGAAAATGAAGTTCAACTCTAACTATGAGAACAACTATAATATTTAAGAGAAGGATTAAAAGTGACATTGTAGAGTTAAGGAATTTATGAGGAGTCACATGACCAAGATCCTAGAAAGAACAGCAGACCAGCACTCCAAACAATTTATCTACTATATTTGTGCTTTCTAATAAGGTGCTCACTAGCAAAACGTAGCAATCAGTACTGAACGGCAGCTATTCCAAACTGAACTGTGATGTAGGTTTAAAATAGATGGCATATTCTGAAGATTAAGAATGAGAAGGCAAATTCATCACTAGCAACTTTTATTGCTAATATAAATTATTGGTCACAGGCTTAAAGGATAATATTGTGATATATTGATTTAAGTAAAATGTAGTATTAAATTTATCAGTTTCTTTTTAACTAATATGACTACAAGAAAATGTTAAGTAACATATGAGGTTTACACTTCTGGTTTGTATTATATTCTCTTAGAAGTGGTTCCCAAGGCTTCTGCCAATTGCTATCAAGACATCTGAGAAGCTTAAAAGATAATTAGAGTTGAGTAGGGGTAAGTGGAAAATACTGGAATTCCGAGCCTGCCAAGCAGAAGAGATAGACACATTGGTTAGTCGGATTCAGAAACTATCTTACTCAAATTTTATTAATGAAATAAAAGCTAAATTCAATTGATGGGTTTAATAAGGGAGTAAAAATGACTAAAGAAATAATAAACAAACATAAATTGAAGCAAAGATGAAAAATATAGATAGATGATAAGTAAATAGATAGATAGGTAGATGATAGATAGATATGGACATGTAAATAAGTGGGCATTTTGAACACCTCTAATATACCTTCAATTTAAATTTCAGGAAAATGGAAAAAAGAAAATGGGGCATAAGCAATATTTGAAGAAGTAATGACTGATGACTGATAATTTTCTAAATAGACCAAATATGTCAAACCATAGATTTAAGACTCACTAAAATTCCAAGCATAATAAATACAAAAGAAACATACACATCAATTTCTGAGAATCAAGACCAATAGAAAAATCTTAAAAGTACAGTGAGAGAAAAAATAAAGCTGACACTTTAATAAAACTGATGGAAGTCAGCCAGCCTAGGCAAAGAAGTTTGAAACACTCCATCTCAAGGGAAAAAAGGTAGACATGGTGATGAGTGTCTGTCATCCCAGCAATAGAGGGAAGCCTTGGAGGACTGAGGTGCAATGCAGCCTGGGAAAAAAGTAGGACCCTATTTCCAAAATAACCTAAAGCAAAAACTTGTGAGTGCATTAGATTGCATATCAAAGAGGAATTAGAGTTGCAGATCGAATTATAAGTAATACTCAGATAAATTAAGAAGATTTTTCTAGATTACTGGAATGTGGCTCAGGTGGCCACATGAGTCTTTAAAAATAGAGTGGAGAGGAAGAAGACAGCATTCGAGAGGTGTTAAAATGGAAGCTTTGTCAGAGTAGTGTCATGTGATGATGCAAAGAGAGGAGGACTGGACCTGCTATTGCTGATTTCTAAGATGGAGGACAGGGGACTAAATGAGCCAAGAAACATGGAAGATGGAAAAGGAGACAAAACGGTTTCTTCTCTGCAGCTTCTAGAAAGGAATGCAACCCAGAGGACATTTTAGTTAATCTAGTGACATAGTGACATGGGAGTTTGACCTTTGACATATACAACTGTGAGTTGATAGATTTGACTCATTTTAAGTCACCAAGTTTATGGTAACTTGTTGACAGCAGCAATAGAAAGCTAAAATGGATACTTTTAAAATGTCAAAATAAAACTGTAAACCTAGATTTTATATCCAGTGAAATAAGATTAAAATATGATGTAGCCAACATACTGGCATTTTTATTTTTAAAAAGTTGAAGTTTATTACTATTAGATTTGTAATAAAGAAAAACTCAAGGAAGTTATTCAGGCAAGATAATAATTGCTGATGGAAACTTAAACATTCAAAAAGGAATGAAAAATAACAATAGTCAAATGTGTTGTAAAGTTGAATGTGATTCACTGAATGAAATAACAATAAAAGCGAATTCATAATAATAATATTTAAATCAGAAGAGAGGGTGAGTTCAGGGAAATACTATGTATGGTGTTTTTCATCATAGAAGAATTTTTATTTTTGATCACTAATTGAGATTACATTTGGGATGTTATCAATAGTAAGAAATAGATCACATGACATTTTCATAAGTATGTTTGATCTTCTTTATGTTGATGACTATGGTTTTTGGACATCCACATTATTTATACATATATGAATAATGAGAAGTATTTGTGTGTGTTTATATTTTTATTATTGGCATTGAATGTTCTATTATACATAAGTATACCTATCTCCTTTGGGTATACATTTCCCAAACTATTTTTAAGAAGTCATATTCAGGAGCATTAATCAATAATACTGTATAAGAATTATTACACATGCATTAAATCTGAGTTGTAGTCATGCTTCTAAGCATGTTAGTGAGGAATAATACTTGATTCTCCATTTCTTCTGTTGTCATCACAGGTTCTTTTGCTAAGCACATTTGTTTGTTTTTGATTTGAGATATAGATAAAGAAAATGCTAAGTGTCACAACTTTGCAGACAAAATATCAATTAAAATCAATAGTTCTCATTTGTTCAAACACACTCATCCAAGTATATCCACTTATTTAGCAAATGCTTAAACCACACATTTGCAAAAGAATTTACATTTCACATAAGGTCATACCACATTTCTGATTCCAACAAGCTTTTTAAACATTGCAGACTGCATTTACTTGAAAGCAATGTGTTTTTTCCTTATTCCTATGAAACTTCCTAGCAATAAATTTGCTACCTCTATTTAATGGCTTAGAGCTTCACTTTGAAGTTATTTAATGTAGGAATATTGCAGCTGCAATTCCATTTTAAACTTAGTGTCTACTCATTACAAGACCACAACCAGATTGAATACAAAGTAAGCACTCAGTGCAGAACTGACTGCTCTAGACTGGTTACATTTAGGAAAAGGTCAGCCTTGGCAAAAACAGATGAAGAGCTTGGAACACCAGATTTTGAAAGAAAAAAGATAACTTGGAGAAAAACCTAATTTGGAATAGTGGGTTGTGTAGCTATTTGATCAATTTTTTCTCTAAGAGAAACTACTCACATCATTAATTTCTGTAAAATGGGGAGCTAAATTCATGATCTTCCAAAATACCATATTTTCTCCTAATTGAAAAATAATGCATCCAGGGATGATGGCACATGCCTAGAATCCCCACAGAGGTGGGACTGAGAGAGGAGGAGGATCTTAAGTTTGAAGCCAGCCTGGGTTACACGGGGGAATTTGCCTCAAAAAGCAAACAAACAAAATAAAACAGTAATACATATATTGTGGAAAATATTTAGGAACCTAAGTCAGAAAAGAATAACCTATAATCTAGACAGCTATAGAAAATGGGCTAATTAATGTATTTGGAAAAATGCACTAATTCCTTCAGAACAATTTTAAAGGCAGTTTCTTTTTAAAGTATTAAATATCATTATCTTTTGTTTCAATAGTTGCAGAATATATTATATGTGCCTGAAGTACATTTATTTATAAATGTTCTTACATTTTATATTAATGCTCAGATGAGAATAATTACTCATAAATCTTTAGATGTATTTCTTAATATATATTTCTAAATTGCAATTCATAAGTTGGCAAACCAAATGAAAGTATGCAATCATGCTAATCTCACTGCAGGAACAATTTTAAATATTGAACAATATTTTCTTCCTAACATTTACATGATTTGATAATTAAAATATGATTTTTAGGATTTGAGATATTGCTTATGTGGTAGAGTGCTTGCTTAGCAAACATTAAGCGCTGAATTCAATCTCTAGTATCACCAAAATACAGCTTCTTCTTTTTTAATTTTTTCTTTTATTCATATATGCATACAATGTTTGGGTCATTTCTGCCCCCTTCCCCCACCCCCTCCCTTACATACCCTGCCCCCTCCCTCTTCCTCCCACCCCCTTGCTACCAGGCAGAAACTATTTTGCCCTTATCTCTAACTTTGTTGAAGAGAGAATATAAGCTATATTAGGAAGGACCAAGGTTTTTTGCTAGTTGAGATAAGGTAAGCTATACAGGGAGTTGACTTGCATTGCTTTCCTGTACATGTGTGTTAACTTCTAAATTAATTCTTCTTGAACTAACCTTTTCTCTAGTTCCTGGTCCCTACACAGGCATGCTCAGACAAGAATTTCCTAGGGATCCCAAGATGGCGACTAGAGGGAGGAAGCAGAAAGCGTGCTTCCTAAAATCTCGGAGAGACACTGGAGATACGCCTGGCAGGAAAAACCACCAAGAAGAGGCAAAATATAGCTTTTTATTCATTTTCCTATTGTATTATTTTTGGTTACTAGCAATAATAAGTTAAATGTGATTTCAGTTATTTTTTATTTTTCCATATAATGATTTATTTTGCCGATTTCCCTATCACTGTCAAGAAATGTGTTTTTTCCTTATTGTATATTATAATTAATATATCAACAAATTTAAATCATTTATTATGAACATTTTTCTTGATTACTTTTAGCATTATTTATGACATTTTTGGCATACATAGTTTTAGATTTTATACTGCCAAATCTATATCCATTTAAATTCTTAATGTAAAATGTTCAATTTTAAAAATATGAATTTCTACAAATCTTCCATCTTTTCCATGTACTTAACATTTAATATGTACATTTAAATTTGTTAGAAGAGTTAACTTCTACAAAGAAACAAACAGACTTTTTAAAAAGAAAAACACACAACAGCAACTGCTCTTAGAGAATTGATTATTTCCTGGAAATTGGTAAAGAAAAGTTATAACTGTTTTAAATGGTACATATTTATAGAAAGAAATCTGGTTCTATTGAATCAAAAGCAAACAACCTATACCCTCTCCCTTCTAAAAGGAAGCAGAGGAAATATAATTCCTATCATTTTCTGTCTAGTGTCTTAGGGTTTTTTTTTATTGTTTTGCTGGGAGTGCATTGTGGCATTTAGGTTTTGCTAAGTGAATCTCACTGACTAATATGGAAGAAAGAAATCAAAAAAGACTTTGGAAGATGGAAAGATCTCCCACACTCATGAATTGGTAGTCTCAACACAGTAAAAATGGCTATTGTACCAAAAGCAACCCACACGTTCAATGCAATTCGCATGAAAATCCCAGTGACATTCATCAAGGAGATTGAAAAATCAACCCTAAAGTTCATCCAGAATCACAAAAAGCATTTTCAAAGGAAGAAATCTTAATAGCTGAAAAACACATGAAAAGTGCTCACCATGCCTGGCCATAAAGGAAATGCAAATGAAAACTACATTAAGATTACACCTCACTCCTGTTAGAACAGCTACCATCAAGAACACAAACAACAAATGTGGGCGAGGATGTGTGGAAAAAGGAACCCTTATATACTGCTGCTGGAAATGTAGGCTAGTACAACCACTATGAAAAACAATATCGAGGCTTTTTTTTTAACAAGACTAGATCTGCCATAAGATACAGCAATACCACTCCTTAGAGATATACTGAAAGAATGTGATTCAGGTTACTACAAAGACACCTGCACACCCATGTTTATTGCAGCACTATTCAGAATAGCCAAGATATGCACACAGCCAAGAGCCTCACTACTGATGAACACATTAAGAAAATGTGGTATTTCTATGCAATGGAATTTTACTCAGCTACAAAATGACAAATGAAATTTTGTCATTTGCAGGTAAATGGATGGAATTGGAGAAAACATCTTTAGTGAAGTTAGCTGGGCTCAGAAGCCCAAAAGCTGAATGTTCTCTCTCATATGTGGAATGTAGAACCAATTCAAATACAGCAATATTATGAAACCCTGGTCACACTAGGAGAGGTTACTCACAGGAGGGATAGGGAAACTAAGCAGTTGAGAATGATAGATATACTCTGTATACAAAAAATGACTATGGAAATATTAAACTGACTGAAACCACCATAAGAAATACACTGTGATAGCATGAAGGAAATTAGATGAGATAAACCAAGTGGAGTTATAATACATATATACATGGAAATATCACAAGGAAACTCCCTGTGTAGCTCCCTTTATCTCAAGCTAAAATGTCATGTGTTCAGTTTTTTCTTTTACAAATTTAGAGAACAGGAGGACAGAACAAGTCCTGCCCAAGGGGAAGGGCTGTTACCAGTGGGAGGGGAGGGGTGTTTGGGAAAGGGGGTAGGAGGGTGAATATGCTGCAATGAAATGTGTACACATGTAAGTAAATGCAAAAATGATACCTGTTGAAACTGTTCCAGGAATCTGGGGTAGGAGAGGGAATAAAGGAGAGCAGTGGAGGGGGCAAATTCATGTATGACATATTCAATACATTGTAAGAAACTGTAAATGCCACAATATACCCCCACCCATCACAACCATAAGGGGAAAAAAATCAGTATGCACTTAAGTAAGGACAGGTCCTGTGTTTGGCTCCCTTTGACTTGTGTCTAAGCATGGTACTGAGACAATGAAAAACTTGAGAGGAAAAGAAGAAAAACATGATGGAGAAAAAAACTAGGAAACTTTATAAATTGCTCTTCATTTTATTGGTTGTTTTGGAGCTGTTATAGTCTAAATGACACATCTCTTAGAACTAAATGATGGAAATATATTTAAGACAAACATATGCATAAAGTGCTTTAGAAATATGACTGGTGCTACTACACAGCAGTAATATCAGTCTTTAAACACTTGCAGCACTATCCCACTGATTAGCTTCTATTTTAAATAGTGACTTACATTCATTAGGGTTCCATTATTCCAGTATTATGGCTTCATGCATAGCAGTTTCAAAACAACAATTTTGGCACTATAAGAAATGGAATGCTTCAACATGATCATTTTTGTTCCTGCTGGTTTGCATGTGATAAACTCTGTGTCTATATTCAGAAATCTTGGAAAAATACAAGTTTATAATTAGGTAATTTGGTCTGTAATATAAATTGTGAACCAAGCAGAAAAGTAGATGCATCCCTTTATTTGTTTTCTAGAGTTACAAAGTATTTCTACCTGTTATGCTGATTGTAGCTAATACTTAACTAGTTTCTGTAATAAAGAAAAGAAAATGATATAAACAAATGTGATACATTTGTATAGTAGAATACTTAGTCAGCAATCAAAAGGAAGGAATTACTAATAAAACCATGAATAAATGTGAAAACATTGTGTTGGACATAAAAAGCCAAATACAAAAAGGTCCATATGACATGTTTTTGTTGACAAATTTTAGAAAAGCCCAATCTAACATATGTTGTCAGAAAACAAACCATTAGTGTGTTGACACAAGAAAAGACAAGGGATACAAAGAAAGAAATTCTTATATATATTGGACAAGGTGGTGTTTGCAGGATAGTTCATTGAGTTGCTTTGGACCTACTCAGTCCTCAGTACACTTTGCTTGCTTTTAGTTCTCAAGAATAACTGTAGTTTGTGCTGGGAATGCAATATCCTGAAATCGGGAGGCCCTGTCCTCAGTTCTTCCAGGAATCATGAGTTAGAGGAGGACATGCGCTTGAATCAGGATGTGCTTCACAGTCTTTCTCAGTAGTCTGCCCTGCCTCTGAAGTATATTCAGTCCAGGGAAGGCTGTCTTTCAGGGTCTGTAAGAGGTGGAACAAGTGGGGCACATGTAGGTAAAATCCTATCAGTCTGGTGACGCTTTCTTCAGAAACCAGCTCAACACGAATCCTCAATTTCTTTTGTCTTTTGCTACTAGTAATAAATCCATTGCTGAAAACTATTGCCTATGAATGTGTTCTTTCTCACTGAAATCAGACAAGTTGCTAACCAGTATACACTGAACCTGCCTCACAGTGCTAATATAGACAAATACACTTGCTGAGCCATATTTAATACTGCACAGAAAATGCTATATTTTAATGTTCCTAAGTTACACAGTCAGATAGGATCAGTGCTTATACACATTTACAGGGCAGAATCAATTCCCTCGTTTTTATTTGACCTTCCTGACCCTGTCAATCACTGGAGTCTCTCACTTGTTTGGATGCTATCTGAAACCTCTTGTCCATCAAAAGCAAAGTCAAGAAATCAGGAAACCAAAAATCTTAGAACCATTCTACATATTTGCATGTTACATTAAGAACATATATTGTGAATAGAGAATGCTGTATTTTTGGACTCTCATGAATAAGTCATACTTTTGAACTGCAGTAAGATTATATATTATATACAATTTTTGAATTAAATATGAAAGCATAGTAATCAGAAAGATTACTATGATTGATTTTCATAGTAGAATCAAAATCAAAATTTCACTTTCATTGCTATTATAGCTAAACATAAGTAGATGATTATACTTTGCCTCCATGTTAAGCTTCTTCTTAAGACCAATCACTGAATTTAAACTTCTGAATATATTGCATACTAAATCAAAGTTTTTAAGAATACAAATAAAAACAACTATGTGAAAGGAAAATCAATAACTCCTACCATGTGAACACCATTAGTAGGGATATGAAAAGGTAGGTCAAAGTTACAAAATTTGATGTAACAATATGTTCCTAAGGCAGATGGAGAAATGCTGAAGCTGGAAGAAACACATGAACAAAGATTCCCTTGCTGTTCAAAGGCCGGTACCTATGCCTCTATGCCAACTTCCTTCTGCAAAAGTCAATAGCAAATCTGCAGGAATGGAGAAATTTTTTTTCTCTAGATGAAAATATCAAGATTTCTCTGTCCAAAATGACATGGCTCCTCTACCAGCTTAGAAATCTGGTCATCAGAAATCAAAGAGGAGGTAAGAGCATCCTTCTGTGATCTTCCAACAGCAGGTGTCAGAGAGTGGCCACAAAGGCAGAGAAACATTCCTCTGTGCCCATTTGTCAGCAGTGGAGCCAGAAGACCAAGACAAAGGGAGATCAGTGTGTGGGAAAGAGCATGGGCAGCAGTGAGACTCAGTAAGACATAATATAAGGGAAGAGAAAGAAAATGAGTATGACATGTCTATCTATGGCATTGCAGGTTAGAAGATGGAATAGCATTGCTTTGAACTTTTGAAAGAAGCAAATCTGATATCTGAGATGAAGGAAACATTCACTCAGCTAAAATACGCAAGTCCAAAGAACTTTAGACATTTGCTGATATAGAAAGTGTGCATTTCAGATCCTTTCCTTAAAAATTACTCATGAATACATTATGAAATCTATTAACTTCTATTTTATACTAGCTCTCTGTTGTGCTGAAGATTAATGCTAAATTCGGAGCAAAGAATTATAATGTTTTTATGGATTCTGTTCTCAGTAATGCCCCATTTGTTTAGTGTTATAGCTTTGTTTGAGCATCAGAGGACCAGCCACCTAAAGAATACTTTCCATTTCACCTCTCAGTACTTTCTTTACTGTATGAGAATAAGGGAACACTGAAAATGAAGACTTTGAGAAGATAGTGGGTAGCAGTTATTGCCCTACATGATTGTTGAAATTAATTATGAATAAAATGCTACAATAAAAGGTTATTCAAGAATTCAAATAGCTCTCAAATAATGATTATGACTTTAAAATCACAAATGCTTCTTATGAGTTAGGTAAAATATGGTACATACCCACTAAATCATCTCTGGTTGCACAGGGAAATCTTTAATCAGCTTTAATTTTAAACAGGATTTATATTAAAGAGGAGGGTACATAGCACAGATTGATATGAATTTATAAGTAGCAGTGCCAAGAGGACTAAAGCCTCAAGGGAGAAGAGACTAAGATTTTTAATAATCTTCAAAACAAATTAAAAATTATGTATAAATGCAAAACCAAATGCAGCCTGCAGATCTTTTAGCTGTTTTAAACAATTAATGAACTAAAAATATTGAACTAATACATTAATAAGGCTAATTTCCTCAACATAGACTTTGTTTCTGGATCATTCACAAAGCAAAATGTTCACTATTTTACAATAGGTGAAATAAACATGGATGAGAGGAATTCCCAAATGTTTTACAGTAAGGAGACAGCAATAATGTTTTAGCATTTGGAGGTGTGCAAACATACTTAGGCAATTTATCTGAGTTAGAGTGCAAATAATTGCACAGTTTATACAGTTGGACAATAATCTCTACTGTATTTAAAATTATTTGATTAAAATATTTTTGAACTAAAATATTTATTTTTCTTTCTTTCTTTCCAAATGTTGCTAAGCAATGCAAATACTTATTGTATGTTTCAACTAATGGAACATTTGTTTCTGAACTAATGCCAATGAATAAAATAAAAATACTTTAGATTGTTTTTCCCCTTTAGCTCCTAAGAACCAACATAACAGAGATTATCACAGTATTTTACAAAAAAATATAACTATAGTATATCATTACTGTCATTTGATGCACTTATGGGAGATTCATTTTTCCCTAGGGAATTACATTTGGTGGAACCTTACCGAAATGGGTATAGCCAACGTTTGTTAACTGGCTCGATCTGCTAGACATATGGAGGAAAATCAAACTTGATTCGTTACAAAATCTATCAAATATAATGTGAATAACAACTAAATTCTTACTAAAAGAAAGAAGCCATCTGTATAAATGTAGACCTCTTTTCGGTAAACAAAGCTGGACTATCTCTCTTTTCATATTTATCATGGCCCTTAATTTACTTATTTGCTTAAGTTGTTAATTTTAGAAAGTTCCTCCTTTTAATAGCTGATATGATTGAGTATAATTTTTAAACATTTTGATATAGGAAAACTCATCAGTTAATGTTAAAGGATGAGCTCTTCTTACATTCTAAAATGGTGTAGAATTTCTTTTTACTGGACTATACAGGCAGAACTTTCTTTTAGTGGCATTTGTATGTTAAGAATGTTTTTACATTGAAAAGCTTCTTGTTTCTCACTATACAAATTAGCATTATATTACAGAATTATCAAAGCAGATTGATATAAACTGAAGAGCAAGCATTGATAAAAATCAAAAGAAATGTAATTTAAAAGAATTAATGGCATAAAGTGTATTTCTAATGAGAAAAGTAAAATCTGTTCTAATGTTCTTTGACAAAAAGAAAAGACTTCACCATCTTCAAAGTGTCTGTACCTTCAAAATAGTTCATATCAAACTGACTGGTCTCTCAAGGCTAAAATGGAGATATTTGGGTGGATGAATACTATTTTCCCTGCCAGTGAAAAGATGAATGGAGATCAAACCTTACATACAAGGTAATGGACACGGTCTTTGGTCAAAATGGATAATTATTTAAATGCTCAAGCATCTTTTGCTACCTGATAGTATTTATCAATGGTGTCAAAAGAAGGATGTGCACACACATGGTTATAGTCACTGGAATATTAAAATCACATTTTGGTTTACTACATTTTGAAAGCCCTATATTAAACTGACAGTTATTAATTATCACATTTATGCTGATTAATATTTATTAATTCTGAAAAAATTATCTCCTTGGTAAGTTTATATGAAAATATTTTTTCAAATGTAGATAATTTTTCTTCCTGTGGCATTCTTAAACATCTCCTTTGATGAAGTTTAGGTGGTAGAATAGACAATAACAGAAACAATGAAGGTATATGGTATAAACAAATATTCTATTTTTCAGTGACAAAGTATTGATAGCTTGCTTGTAGACTAAGAAAAAAAACCTCTTAAGATACCTATACAATCATTTAATCCATCATCCAAGATAATGAGCCTTCAAACTGGAGCTATTACAAAACAATATATATGTCAGATGCATATTTTATTTTTATAAATATATGCACTTATACATTTTAATTGTATATTTATAAATATATTATCTTATGTGCTATATAATAATAAATTATATATAATATGCATTATATAATATACTTAATATATGAAATATATAATGCATAAGATATATATATAATAATATATATATCCTGATCTTAAAGATCTTACATTTGACTAAAAAGAAATATAGATACATGTATAAAATTTAATGTGACTTGTCAAATGTTTCAACAGATTAGAAATAAATCACAGTGCCAAATTTGTATGTGACTGTGTAAAATAATTGAATTAAATTTTAAGGAAGTCAACCTTTTCAAACTCAATACTTATGTTTTATGTTGTACAACAACAAAATCACCAGAATAATTCTTACACTATTTGCAAAACACTTTCTATGTGGTTTTTCATAACCTCTAATGCCCGCATAAGTATGTGAAACCCATGAAATGGAGCAAAAGAAAAAAGAGGAGGGGAAATGTCTCATGATGTCTTCTAGATGTCCATACCCTTCTCAGTTTAAGCAAGTGTGGAACCACCAGAGACATAAACAGGCAGGGATGCTAAATTCATTGTCAGTCTTTAGCACTTAAAAAAAATTCCATTTTAATATGAAATCCTATTCCTTTTCACATGATGAAATACATTTGTTCTATGTGGATAACAGAAATTAGTATGCTTGCCTTTAAAGGTAGCATCAAAATGGCTTGAGGAAATCTTCATGTGCACATATCTTACAATTCTAATGTATATATCTCTATTTATACATATCTATGTATCTCTGTCTATGTCTATATCTTTATCTACCTATATCTATTTCTCTACATAGCTGTATCTATATCTATCTCTATATCTTACCTCTATCTTTATCTATCTGTACCTGTATCTACATGGGCATCGTATATAAGACAGAATAAACCAGGAAAAAGTCCCTGTCGGCGTTTGAACTGCAGTTTGATTGAAGAGAGGGCTCATTTTCCGCTGGGAAATGAGCGGAATCACCCATTGGGTAGAACATGTGAAGGCACCGAGGCGTGACCATCACAGCGCTGCCAAGGTACAGCAGGTGGTTCAGTGCGCCTGGAGCTCAGGTGCGAGGGGAAACTGCCAAATTATGAGGCTGGAGAACTAATCACCAGGAGGATTATAGAGGGGCCAGAGTGCCAAGCTAAAGGCTTGGATTTGATCCTTAAGATAGCAGGGAGCCATTCCTCCAAAAAAAATTCAACTCATCATATGAAATTAAAAACAAGGATCAACAAAGAAAAAAAAATTTTAAAGGGATAAGGAAACAACTGCTAAGACACCTCTAGTCTTCTGCATGTAATGATCTTTTTTAAAAAGATAAGGCAGTTTTAGTCCTTTTAGTCACATTTAACGTGCTTTGCTGTATGTTTCTACTTAGGGGAGAGGGTTTAACACAACAGTGCAGTCAAGAGTGAAAGAGTATCTAAAAATTTATAGTTACAGTAACATATCAGAATGCAAGTACACAATGGTCCTGTAAGAAGGAGTCTCCAAATAAGAACCCTCAATTACAGGCAACTAGAATATTTGACAGGAATTCATATCATTTTCTAATACTTGAGCTTTGAAAGATCAACTATGCAGAGCTTTATCATCAAGGATTCAGAAACTCAAGGGACCTTTTGTTATTTGGATGTGCACATTATGGATACCTACATGCTAATTATTTGGATTTGTGTCAGCCTAACAGTCATAAATATGATATTTCTGTTTTGTGACAACGTAACTGAGTGGCTCATTGGTAACTATTTGTTGAAAACCTAGTGTGGATAAAATTAAGTGCATAGGACATATTAGTTCAGTTTTGATTAATATGTCATTTAGCTTTTTGAGCTTGGCTTATCTCACTCACCATGATGATCTCCAGTTCCATAAGTTGTCTTGCAAATAACATAGTTTTATTTTTCATTTTGGCTGAGTAATATTACATGGAATGCATATAGACTATATGTTCTAAACATAAATAAAAGTTCTATCAAAAACAGAAGAAATTTGAATTAATTTACTAGCAATATGATCTTGGAAATGTTAAGATTTAATAACCTCAATTTTTCAAAGTGAGAAAGGGACCTATATCTGCTTTTTAAAGTTCTTGAGAAGCCTAAGGCATATGCCTATAAGAAAATCCCTGACCAAATAACACAAGTATGAATCATTTCTTGACTTGACATTGAGGAACACAATCTTATTTGTGTTTTAAAAAACAGTATAAAAGGGAGATCAATAGAATTAATTGATCAGTTGATCAATTCCTTCTGGAATCAAGGGTAAGCTTTATTGAAAAGGTAGAGATCACCCACATCTCTCTGTGTTTGTTAAATTTTAGATCACATTGTTAAGGTTATACTATTGCACAGACAAAATTAATTAGGAAGGTGCTGAAAAGCAAGCTAAAATTTTTAAGGGAATGAGGGAATTCTACAAAAGAAAGGTTGGATTGTACACTATAATTGTTATTCTGATACAAGTTACTATTGTCAGTGTAAAATAGAACTGGATATATTTGATCTTGCCATGAGTTACTACCTTCCCAAAGCAAAATGTTCATCCATGTGTGCTGAATTACAATGCCCCAAGGTACAACTTAGTAAATTGCTTCTTCCTAAACGTTGACTGGAACCCCTGAAGAAGAATAAAATCACTGTGTGCTAGTGAACTCTGTGTTCTCAGACAAATTGTTTTCTATAGGATTAATGTAACAAAACAAACTTGTATGTCTGTGATGTATTAACTTCTTGTTTCTTATAAAATAACCCAGAGGTTTACACTCTCTTAATGTTATGCATACCTTCAGTGTACTTGAAAGGGTTAGAAATAGGGAAACAAAATGATTGTCCTTTTGCCAATTGGTATTAATTTAGTCATAGAAAAAAGAAGAGAGATGAATCAGTGTATCAGATGGATACCAATAGCAGTTAATATTATATTAAGCCTAAACTATGTTACTCTTAAAAATAGTCTATGATGGTACGTGCCTTTAATCCTACCTACTAGGGAAGTGGAGGTAGAAGGATTGGGGTCAAAGGCCTTCCCAGGCAAAAGTATGAGACTCTGGTGAAAAATAACCTAAAAGCAAAAGAAGGAGATGTGGCTCAAGTGGTAAATCACTTCACTAGCAAGTGTAAGATTCTGAGTTCAAACTTTGGTACTGACAAAAAAGAGTCAGAATTAACTGAAATGCTTTGAGATATTGTTCAATAACTCTATGCATCATGAGACTCTCAGAAATTTATGAAAAGGGTGAGTATTTCACAAAGTCACAAATTAATGCTCTGGATCATGGATGTAGACTAAGGAAGAATTCAAAGGCCTCATGTTTTCTTTTCTAAATGCACAATTATGGATAAAAAATTTCATGATCACATTTAATAATCAAAAAGGGTATATACAAAGTGTTATAATTGGCAAACATCAGAAATATGATCATTTGACTTCTGAAACAACATGATCATATCAAAAGTGAATTTCTGAATAACCTTCTTGTATTGTGATTTATGTATGTCTATAAAACAACCATTTCATCTCCACTCAGATAGGAAGCCCTTGATATAGTTGAAGAATTTTCATGGAAGCAAGATAATAATACACTATTCCTAGTTTTACTGTGAACTCAGCTTTAGAATATTTAATTGCAGGAATAGCCCTATGGGCTCCAGACACATGAATTTCTTCAGAGATCCCCTGCTACGCATCAAGAGAAACCACAAAGCAATCATTCATAAATTCAATGATTTGTAATTCTTAGTCATATTTTTGATAGACTCTATATGCAGAATTAGCAAAACTCCAACTCTTTATCTCTTGTTTGAATTATCATACTCCAGCATTTCCTTCTATGCCCAATCTGCCATAATTTTCTGGTTTGCTTTTTAAGTATGGCAGTGTGATAGCTTGTTATTGATGGCAGCCTTGTATCATGTTTTGCAAATAAAGAACATAATAATGAAAATATGATGTGAATATATCAGCCTACAGTTAATGTTAATTTGATCATGTTGAGGTGGTTCTTGCTGAAGTCACTATTAAAAATTTGTAATTGATAAACACCTTAGGATAGGTGTTTTGAAACTATGCAAGTATCATATTTCCTCTCAAATGCTGGCACACTAATGTTAGCTTCTGGTGCGTGTTGTCTGTGGTATTTTACTTTTTCTTCCACATTGATGCACTGAGTTCCATATACTTTGAAACTTCATTGTTAGGTGCATAGACATTTAATATTGTTATATATTTTAGGATAGTTAACCATTATTATGGAATATATCTACTCTACAACATTTCTGGTTCTCCTCAAATTTATTTCACATGCAAAGTATTGTATTTTTAGTTATAGTTAGTGGAAAGAATACAAAAGATGTTTATTCTTTTTCTTTTCAAATAGGTAGTTTATCTAAATTTTTTTGGTTGTTGTGAGGCTTGAACCTGGGGCTTTGCTCTTGCTAAGCAGACACTTTACCACTTAAGCCACACACTCAGCCCTTGTATAGATAATTTCTCTTTACCTGTCTTGAATAAATTGATATTTTTCTCAGGTAAAGTTGTGATGAGTGAGGGTATTAATCAATCTATTAGAGGAATTTTTCATCTTTTTCTATGTTTTGTGTAACTCAGTGTTTCCTGTTCTTCCTACTGGTATAGTTCTGGGCTCTATGTAATGGTCTAGCCTTTTTCTAGGAGTTAGAAACTTTGCTCTTGTTTGCTTAAATGTTCCTTTCCCCCAACCACAATAGGATGCCTGAAGTGACCTATGAACAACAATGATTTTTTGCTCTTCCTTGTATTGATTAACACTTTGTTCTACTAAAATCATAGTGGAAAATATGTTGATGTGGACATTTGTATCTCTCCTTCAGTGGCTAATATTCAGCAGTCACAGGTCTACAATCTGAGGGATGCTTTTCAAGGCTTTATTTCATTTTAAAAATTTTAGGTCAAGGGAGTCCACAGAGAAAATGCCTGCAATCGGATGTTCACTTGCCACATATCTGTGCCCTACCACCACACACTCCAATACTAACAGCCGCACATTTGTCTGCTTCAAAGTTATTAACAGTTTTACTTGACTGTTTTTTCCAGTGTCTGGATGCTTCTGGTATAATAAGCAAGTGGTCTTAAATTTGAATTTGGTTATTTTCCCTGTACCCTCAGCTCTTTGATGAGTGCAAATAAATGTGTAACCTGAGGCCTGAGGATAAAGCTCAGTAATAGAATTCGTGCCTAGTATGTGTGAGGTCCTAGGTTTGAATTCAGAACTATAAAATAAATAAATAAATTATAAACTTAAACTTCTTTGTTTTTTTTTTTTATTGTGACAGTAAAAATGGTTCTCAGTGCTATTTATCTCTGAGTAGAAATCAGGATCCAATAACTCTTTAAGGTTATTTTCCATGAGGTAAATATAAAAGCTTTGTGTAGTCAAAGAGATAGCAAGTATGGTCATTTCTCACCTCATTACAAGTATCACAAATATCTATCTAATAGGACAATATCATGTATAAATCAACGGATCAGCCATGTACAGACTGTAATACATCAAAATATATTAAATCTTGTATAAAAAGATACAAGCAAACAAAGAAAAGAAATACAGGATGTCTTTGATACTCCTGAAACACACAGGATTATTTTTGAGCTGACATCTGAAATATCACCAGGAGCAAGCTTGGCAAAGGGGAGCAGAGGAAGACTGAAAAACTTGTAAAACTTTCATTCTAGGAATCTTTCTGATTCTATTTTAAGAGAGCAAGGAGAGAATTTATATAGAGGTACACAGAAGTGTCTGCCAAAAGAGGTTATGGAAGTAAGTTATAATTTACATAATAGGTAATCAAATCATATCTTATTATATAATATTTTTGTATTGCTGAATGAAGAAAAAAAATTTTAAAAGACATAAAAATTCTCAAGCTTTAATATTTAATTGGTATTCCATGTTAAAGGACTTTTTCATGGCACAAGAAGACACTTTAAACACATAGTGATCACTGAAGGACATCAGTATGAAAGGTTTCACACTGCAGGATACCAAGTATATGACACTATGAAAAAGCCAAAACTGAGTGGCAGTAAAAGGATAGGTCGTTGCGTAGGGTGAAATTGAAAGAAAGGATAAATGGTGGATGACAGGGGATTTTTAGGGCAGTGAAACTCTTCTGTGAAGTAGTGGAGTGATAAATGACATCATGCCTTTGTTAAAACCCCTTGAACTGTACAAGACAGAGTGAAAGCAGAGGTAAGCCATGAACTTTACTTAATAATAATATATTAAAATCAGTTCATCAACTGGTAGAAATAAGCCACAGTACTGCAAAATGTAAATAATATGGGAAACCATACTAAGGAAGGTAAAGAAGAGTTGGGCAATGCTCTAAAAATAAGATATAATTAATTTAAGAAATAATAACTCAGAAAATTCAAGAGTTCCATAGCTGGTTCTTATACACTTGTACATTATTAAATGACTTAATTTTTTGTATCATCTGTTGTCATCAGAAAATAAATAATACTCTCCAAAATATGTAATTTTAACCATTTCAAGATTTAGGCAGTTGTTTTGAAAAGCTTCCTTATTTTAAGCTAGGCATACAGCTGAGAAGCATGACGGTCAGCCCTCTTGATGAAATTTAAACCTAATATGAATTAATCTGTGGTGAGCAGACTGGGTTCTTCAGTTTAACCTAACTTTGAGTTTTATTTTATTTTCTGTTATCTTTCACGTGTGTCTCTTACGTTTTTGTATATCATTTTAGAGATTGCAGTTTGCTCTGCTATATAAGTGAATAATTTGAAACTGATTCAGAAATAAATAGATCAAGATACATCTAAATATTATATAAGATTTTTATAAAAACAAAAATTTCACTTCAGTGGTCAGTAAATTACTTCACTTCAACTTCAAATTTGGAAAGATGCTTTGTGTTGTTTTTGATAATATTTTTGTATTCTTGTATGTATTAGTATTATTAAGTCTTGATTGGCAAACTGTAAAAAATTTAAAAGGTACTTTTGTAACCCTTTCATTCACTGTTTCTCCCAACTTAGTTTTATTCATTGTCTTTTATTAGATGTTCTGTCCTTAACTTATTTTTAATGGGGACCTCATATATGCAGATAGTTGTCTCAATACTGTTCTGCGTGTGTTTGTGAATGTATTTTTGGATGACATTAACATTTGAGCTGGCATACAGAATAAAGTAGATTGTCTTCCCCAATGTGTTGTGCTTCATCTTAATCATGAAAACCCTGGACAGAGAGAGAAGATGGAATATGGAAGAATTCACTCTCTTTTGGCATTATTCCAGCTAGAACATAAACTTGTGAGTTTCCATCTTCCTGAGTGTATAACTTGAAACTTCATAATCTTCATAATCATGGAAACTTATTCTTCATTCTCTAAGTTTTCAAACTTAGGCAACTCAAAATCACCCATCAAATGGAAAGAAAAAATAGAGCAGAATTTTTCTGACTTATTGAGGACTGATTTTTTAAAAGCATTTGCTTGTTATCTGTAAGAACCCAAATATACCCTGAAGTGTACAATTTCTTGTTGGAGTACATTTCTCTTCATGTGTGTTACTTGTTTGCAAAAGCTGATGAATTATTGGAAAAAATTTTTAAAATTGAGGAATTTTGCTTTTTTTAATAATATGTTTGAGAGGGATCCAAGATGCTGACTGGCACACAGCCATAGACAGTGTGAGCTTCCTGAACCAGGGATTCAGAGGGAAATGAAGAAAATGGATATCCAGATCCAGACTCCAACAAAACAAAGATAAACTATGTCAAAGAACCCACTGAAGCCCACAATAACACTCTGAAAGAAGAAATCCTGCAATTAATCACTGAGAATTTAATAGAGATGTAACCAGACATGGTCAACCAGAATGTACAAGAGGCACTAAGAAATTACAAGACAACAAAAATAAAAAATATGAGAAAACACAAAAACAAATAAATGAAATCATAGGAGCCCTAAATAAACCCAAAATGAAACAGGGAACACCATAAATAGAGAGACAAATGAATTAAGGACAAAAATTGACAACATTAAAGAGGCAGTGACCCATGATATGGAAAACCTCAGAAAAAAGAATGAAACAGAAATACAAACCAAAATGGAAGGCCATTCCAGCAGAATAGAAAAAACAGAAGACACCCCTGTTAGAATAGCCATCATCAAAAACACCACCAACAACATGTTGGTAAGGATGTGGAAAAAGAGGAACCCTCATACGCTGCTGGTGAGAATGAAAAAATTTGGATGCTCCCTAAAAATCAAAACATAGATCTGCTATATGATCCAGGAATCCCACTCCTTGGGATATACCCAAAGGAATGCAGCACAAGTTACTCCAGAGGCACCTGCATACCCACGTTTATTGCAGCACTATTCACAATAGCCAAGTTATGTAAACAACCAAGATGTCCCACTACTGATGAGTGGATCAAGAAAATGTGGTATTTATACACAATAGAATTTTATTCAGCCATGAAGAAGACTGAAATCTTATCATTTGCAAGAAAATGGATGGCACTGGAGAACATCATTCTGAGTGAGGCTACCCAGACTCAGAAGACCAAAAATCATATGTTCTCCCTTGTATGTGGTCTTGTTTTTTCTTTCTTTTATTATTCATATGTGCATACAAGGCTTGGGTCATTTCTCCCCCCTGCCCCCACCCCCTCCCTTACCACCCACTCTGCCCCCTCCCTCTCCCTCCCACCCCCTCAATACCCAGCAGGAACAAGGGTTTTTGCTGGTTGAGATAAGGATAGCTATACAGGGCATTGACTCACATTGATTTCCTGTGCGTGTATGTTACCTTCTAGGTTAATTCTTTTTGATCTAACCTTTTCTCTAGTTCCTGGTCCCCTTTTCCTATTGGCCTCAGTTGCTTTTAAGGTATCTGCTTTAGTTTCTCTGCATTAAGGGCAACAAATGCTAGCTAGTTTTTTAGGTGTCTTACCTATCCTCACCCTAGATCTAGGACAAATACAGCAATGTTGTTGGACTTGGGTCACGTGACAAGGGGAGAACACATATGGGAGGTATGGGGATAGGTAGAAAACCCAAAACATGAAAGCATTTGATGTCCCCACCTCCAAAGAAACTAATACAGAAACCTTAAAGGGACAGAGGTCAACATAAGAAGGGGATCAGGAACCAGTATAATGATCAGTTAGAGATGAATCAACCTGGGCTGTAACACATTTGTACATGAGAGCAAGGCTAGGAATCTCTCTGTATATAGTTGCCCTTATCTCAACTAGTAAAAATGCTATGTCTTTCTTATTATTGCTTATTTCTACTCTTCAATAGAACTGGAGAAAAGCACAGAACAGGTTCTGCCTGGAAGCGAGGGGGAGTGGGGAAGACGGTGGGGGGCGAAGGGGGGACAAATGACACAAACAATGTATGCACGTGTGAATAAATGAATAATAATAAAAATAATAATAGTATGTTCAAGAAATTGAGGCTGCAGATGGCATATTTATATGTCACTTTAAAAATGGGCCAAGTGCTTTGGCTTGTTAGACTTGCTAGTACATTTTTTAAAAACATAGTTTCTTTTAATTATGCACATTTTATAAACCTCTTTAAGATTTTTTAAAATAATGTTTCAAACTCTATGATTTTTGAATAGGAAATCAAAATAAGCAAGATTTGAAATAAAAATTTTCAAACATTTTATGTTCAGGATCATAATAAAATCAAATTCATAGGAATATCCAGACACATGTACTGGTTTATGTTTTTAGTTTTTTAAGGCTCAATTATTGGTTTAAATTAAAATCTTCTCTTACAAAATTTGCAACTGCTAATAGGACATAACTTTTGCAGGTAACTTTTGAAGGCCTGACTTTAGGAAAATTTTCACACAGAAACCATTTTTGTGCCATATTTAACATCTCATGCTGTATTATTTCACATACACCTGTCCTCTGCCCATTCTGAATGTTTAAAATGCTTGACCTGCTTTTCCACCTTCATCATAATTTTTAGGCTGTTGCTCTTAGAGTTAAGTAAATAAAGAAAGAGAAATGTCACTCTTTTTATATTTTTTTACTGAAAAAATTGTGTTTACTGTGTAAAACAAAGCCAAAATGAACATTTTAAATATATAGTCTGACAACAATATTCCCTTAACATTGTTTATGTCCCAAAGGAATTGTCACTGTATAAATCTTTCTATGTAATAGAATATGAAGTGGCTAAGTGATTTTGCTCAGAAGAAAAGCAATCCATTTTAATGAAGGCATTGAAATTTCACAATCAATTCAGAAATGTAGTATTTGAAATAAGGAGAAACAATGGCTTAGTTATATTGAATAGCAACAAAAATAAAAGTCCACCTCTTCAAGTGGGAGTAAAATGTAAACATATTTCTCTCTCTCACTCTTACCAGTCTTACATGCAATATTGCTTATACCTAATGAAAACTTTCTTTGGTTTACTGTTTATCTTCCTCTTGAAAGTAAGGTGCATTGCTACCTTAAGCACAGTAGTTTCAAAAAAGATGAATTGGTTGATAAATATAGTAAGCATTACATAGTATGAATCCTCATCCCTCAAAACAGCTTGGGACACTGAGCTTTGGAAATAAGGGAAAAACAAAACAATATATAAAACTGAAAAATACATAATGCACAACCAACATGCATCCTCACTCCTCTCCCAGTTGCATTCTTGTTGATGTTAACCTTCATCGGCATTGCCTTCATGCGAGCCTATTCCTTTATATGATAGACTTTAATAAAATAAACACTGCAGGTTTGGGGATCAAGTTTCATGGTCATCCCATATAAAACTGCAGAGAAGACAGCTTTGATTTGGAATGAACCATAACCAAGATGAAAGAGGAAATAAAAGAGTACATGAATGAAAACTGCTTCCTCCTTTCTCGATCCTGGTTCAAGCAGTAGCATGGTTCCTCATTTCAACCTTTGCACAGCAAATTTGTCTGCAGTGCAATGGGTTGAAGTGCAATGGGCTGTGTCAAAGTTATATCTCCTGAGGTGGACAACATATCATATGGCCTCACAGCTGTCTTTGGTTCATTCTTTATTTTTATCACTTTCAGTGTTTGGGGCTTACAAGTCTGAAATGAGTTGTTAGCAATTTAATTATTAACTTATGTTCTGTTTAAAGAAGAATAGGAGGAAATTACTTCCCCAATTTAGGCCACTGATGAAATATCTATAGTTATCCCCATGTATTTTGTAACATTGGTATTTTCTCTTTAAAAACTAAAGTGAGAAGAAAATATATCAGTGAAGTGAACATGGTAACCACTAAGGTATGGAAAATGAAGAGAAGAAAATATGTCAGTAAAAAGCAATAAATCAGTGTGAATTCCTTTTGCACAGTCAGATCATTTCTTACCACACATAGCCGATGCAGATTTCGTTGGATTAATATTTGTTATGTATGTTTCTCCATCCTTTTATGTTTGACTTTTTTGTGCCTTTTTATTTAGAGTGGTTTTCTGGTAGGTTATGTATAGCTAATGTGATTTTTATTTAATATAACAAATTCTATCTTTTTTGAGTTGTATTTTCAGAGTGAACTACTGTTTACATTTAAAGAGGATATTTATATTATTTGGTATGAACATACAAATTTTTAACTTTTTTTAAATTGTGCTGGATGAAGGGACACTGTGGTATTTACAAAACTTCTTACAATGTTGAAATATGTCATACTTGAATTCACCCCCTCCACCACTCTCCTTTATCCCCCTCCCTGCCTTCCTGGAATAGTGTCAACAGGTCTAATTTTCCATTTACATCCATGTGCAGGTAATATTTTCACCACATTAACCCTCCTATATACCCTTTTCCAGCTCCCTCTGGTAACAATGCCCCCTTACTCCAGCAAGACTTGTTCAGCTTTCCTATTCTCCGATTTTGTAAATGAAAAAAATCACATTTTCCTTGTTTTAGATAAAAGTAGCTACACAGTTTGCTTGAGGTATTTCCATGCATATATGTATTATAACACCAATTGGATCATATCCTCTATTTTTCTTCATTCTACCTTAGTCATTTTCTTTTTCTTTTTCCTTTATTTATATGTGCATGCATTGTTTGGGACATTTCTCCCCCCTGCCCTCTGCCCCCTCCTTCTCCCTCCCACCCCCCTTGCTTCCAGGCAGAACCTGTTCTGCACTTCTCTCCAATTTTATTGAAGAGACGACATAAGCAATGATAAGAAAGACATAGTGTTTTTGCTAGTTGAGATAATGATAGCTATACAGAGAGATTCCTAGTCACTTTCTTTTGGTGGTTTCAGTCAGTTTAAAAATTCTATAGGGAGAAGTTTTAAATTCTAAAGTAGAATATAGATATTTAGAGGAGATAAACCAATTGGGGGTATAATACATAATATGCATGGAAAAATCACAAAGAAACTCCCTGCCCATGTAGCAATCTTTACCTCAAACTAGCAAAAAATGTTATGTTTTTATTTTTATCTTTTCTTTTTTGAAAAATCAGAGTGTTGCCCAGAGGGCAGGGTTGGCACCAGAGGAAGAGGGTAGGTGGTGTCGAAAGGGGGTAGAAGAGTGAATACTGTCCAAAACATGTGCTCACATGCATGTAAATGCAAAAATGATACCTGTTGAAACTGTTCCATGAATCAGGGGAGGGGAGATAAAGTAAGTGGTGGAAGGGATGCTTTCAAGTATGACATAATTCTATATCATAAGAAACTTTGTAAATGTCACAATGTACCCCCACCAGCATAACAATAAAAGAAAAAAATGAGTTCAAATATAGAAAATATCTATACTCATTCTTCTGTAGAGAGCATATCAATCATACTCACTGTCTTAGCTTCTTTCTTTTACCCTGCCTCTTTAGTATGTGATCTTCCCTTAGTGTGACCAGTTTTTCATAATATCGCTGTATTTGTATTCAGTCTCTATTACACTTACAAGAGAAAACATGTGACTTGGCTTTCTGAGGCTAGCTAATTTCACTTAACATGATATTCTCCAGTTCCATTCATTTACCTACAAATAATAAAATTTCATTCATCTTTGTGGCTGAATAAATTTTCATTGAAAAATCACATTTTCTTTATCCATTCTTCAGTAGTGGGGCATCTTGGATGTTTCCATAGCTTAGCTATTTGCGAATAATGCTGCGATAAACATGGATGTGCAGGTGCCTTTGTTGCAACCTGGCTCACATTCTTTTGGGAGTGATAGTGCTGGGTTATATAGCAGTTCTATTTTTAGTTTTTTGAGGAGTCTCCACAAGGTTTTCTATAGTGGTTGTACTAATTTACATTCCCATCAGTAGTGTTTGAAGGTTCCTTTTTCCCCACATCCTCACCATCATTTGTTGTTTGTCTTTTTTGATAACTATTTGAACAGGAGTAAGGTAGAATTTTAATGTGGTTTTTATTTGTATTTCCTTTATGGTCAGGGATGGTGAGCAGTTTTTCATGTGTTTTTTTTAGCCATTTGGACTTCCTTTGAAAATGCTCTCCTCAGTTCACTGATTTCTTTTGGAAATTCAGTTTTTTGAGCTCAATGAATACTCTGGTCATCAGCTCCTTATCTATTTTATAGCTGTCAAAGAATTTGCCCCATTCTGTGGGCACCTCTTCAATCTAGAAATGATTTCTTTCATTGTGGAGAAGCTTTTTAATTTCATATAATCCCATTTGTCAATCCTTTCTCTTAGTAGCTGAGCCATTTTAAGCTCTGCCAAGGAAGTAATTACCTGTGTCTATTGCTTCCAGTGTATTCCCTGCTCTTTTCTGCACTAGCTTCAAAGTTTCATGTCTTATATTAAGGTTCTTAACCTACTTTGAAATGATACTTGAATGAGGAGAAAGAAATAAATGTAGTTTCAGTTTTCTGCATGCAGATGTCCAGTTTTCCCTGCAACATTTATTTTATCTCCATCTTATGTTTTTGGCACCTTTGTCAAAAAATTGGTGGGCTTAGCCGCATGGATTCATATCCAGGTCCTCTATTCTGTTCCACTGGTCTTCATTTCTGTTTTTGTGTCAGTAACATGCTGTTTTTATTGCCATGACTCTGTAGTATAGTTTGAAGTTGGGTATTGTGATACCTACAGCATTGCTCTTTTTTGCTCAGTATTGCCTTGGCTATTTATGGTATTTTGTGCTACTAAATGAACTTTAGGGTTAAGTTTTCAAACTCAATTCATTGGAATTTTGGTAGGAATTACATTGAACGTGTAGATTGCTTTTGGTAACGTAGCCATTTTCACTATGTTGATTCTACCAATCCATGAGTGTGGGGAATCTTTCCATCTTCTGAAATCTTCTTCTATTTATTTCTTCAATGGTTTGTAGTTTTCCTTGTAGAGGTCATGGGTAGCCTTTGTTAAGTTTATTCCTAGTGCTTTCTGATACCCTCTTTATTTTTCTCTTCTATTGGATTTAATTGGATATATTTCATTATTCATTTGAATGTTTTATAGGCTCCTTACACATACCAATGTTTAGTTTTATAGAATTCACACTCATTGCTTTAGGGTTTATAGAAGAATGTTTTGGCAAAGCTCAGTTCATGTTCCAATAATTAGGCACCACTTCACATGCAGCATAAGAATCTTAACATAGGATAAATTCCATTTTATGCTATAAATGATATAAAATTTTATGTCAAAATAACATTGTAATTTCACCATTGCTCCTTTTCCTTTAAATGATGTTTTTAAAGGACATATTTAAAAATTTTAAGATTGAAACTTTTAAAAGTATTCACTCAAATAGTTCCCCTTCTCATTGCTTTTATTTTTAAAAGTACATTTTAATTCTAGTCATACCATCTTTGTGTCTGCCTGAGGAGCTGTCTTCTATTTTTCTGTTTTTTTTAAATAGTGCTAATTATCTGGTGATGTGTTCTTTCAGATTTTGTGTTTATGCAAATATTTTCATTTTGCTTTTTAAATGTCAAACTTGCTGAGTACATATTAAAATTTCCCCTATATTTGCTATTACAACGTTGGAATACAGTTCCACTGCTCTTTGAAATGCTTCTAATGAAAAGTTGGCTATCATTCTGATTTTATTTCTCCCACATAATGTGACTTACTTCTCTGACTACTTTCAAGGTTTTGTCTTCATTATGGTTTTCATGGTTCATATTTTTTCTGTGCTGGTTGTTAGTGTTAGAAATGTTCTGTTGTAAGGTTTTTAGACCTAATTCTAGAGAAACTGTCTTGGAACTCTTGGAACTTTTGTTCATACACATGTGTTGATCAGTACTCCACCAAAGACTTAAGTCAAACCATGTAGATATTCAAGAGATCTCTCTTGTTTTCTGTGTTGAACTTGTTCCGTGAATTTTCCCTTGGCTCCAACTTTGTTCCCCAAACTCAAGGAAACACTTGAATGTACATAAATTCCTCTCTTATCACTGAAGGTGTCCAGAAGACAGCTCTAGACCATAAGGCCTGACTTATTTCTTTCTCTTCTCCTTTGATTAATATTCCTGTATTTGGAGCAAGATTTTTCTCTCACTCCCTTGTTGGAGTGAGCTTTCTCTCACTCCTGGTTATTGCTGAACCTACCAGGGGCTAAATGCGGGGCGGGTCACAGGAGATGCAGAAAGGACACAGGATAGACAGATAGACAGAAAGTGGGATCCGATGTGTTGGGCACTTGGGTAGAGAATTACAACCCTCATTGCTTCTTTATCTCTGTTAATCTCTTCATTTACTCTGCTTATTTTCTCTTTCTTTATTCTTTAAGGCCTTACTCCTTTACGAGTCTTTAAAACTTTCCTGAAAACCTTGCTTTTAAAGTCTTCTTTAAAACCTTGCCATTTGAATTTCTTCTTTTGAGAAAGTTCTGTTTAGTTCAGTTGCCCATTTCTTTATTGGTTCATTGATTTTGGAAGAGTTTTGTCTTTTGAGCTCCCTGTATATTCTGGTTATCAGTCCTTTGTCTGATGTGTAGCTGGCACATATTTTCTCCCACTCTGTTGGTGGTCTCTTCAGTTTAGAGACCATTTCTTTTGTTCTGAAGAACTTCTTTAGTTTTATGAAGTCCCATTTGTCTATACTTTCTCTTAGTTGCTGAGCTGTTGGGGTTCTATTGAGGAAGTCCTTGCCTATACCTATTACTTCCAGAGTGTTTTCTGCTCTTTCCTGAACCAACTTTAGAGTTTTGGGTCTAATATTAAGGTCTTTAAGTCATTTTGAGTTGATACTAGTACAGGGTGATAAACATGGATCTAGTTTCAGTTTTTTGCAGACGGATAACCACTTTTCCCAACAACATTTGTTGAAGAGGCTGTCTTTTCTCCATCATAAATTTGTAGCAATTTTGTCAAAAATAAGTTGGTTATAGTTGTGTGGATTCATATCTGGGTGTTCTATTCTGTTCCACTGGTCTTCATGTCTGTTTTTGTGCCAGTACCATGCTGTTTTTATTGCTATTGCTTTGTAATATAATTTGAAGTTGGGTATTGTGATAGCTCCAGCATTGCTCTTTTTGCTGGGTATTACCTTGGCTATTTGCTATCTCTTGTGTTTCCAAATGAACTTTAGAGTAGATTTTTGAATCTCTGTGATGAATGTCATTGGGATTTTGATGGGAATTGCATTAAATATGTATATTGCTTTTGGTCGTATAGCTGTTTTTACTATGTTGATTCTACCAATCCATGAGCATGGGAGATCTTTCCACCTTCTAAAGTCTTCCTTGATTTCTTTCTTCAGGGGTTTATAGTTCTCCATGTAGGGGTCATTCACATCCTTTGTTAAGTTTATTCCTAGGTATTTGATTTTTTTGAGGCTATTGTAAATGGAATTGTTTCCATATATTCTTTCTCAGTTTGTTCATTATTGGTGTATAGAAAAGCTAATGTTTTTTGTAAGTTGATTTTGTATCCTGCCACCTTGCTGTAGCTGTTAATGGTGTCTAGGAGTTTTAGGGTAGAGTTTTTTGGGTCTTTAAGGTATAAGAGCATATCAAATACCACATTTTCTTAATCCATTCATCAGTAGTTGGGCATCTTGGCTGTTTCCATAACTTGGCTATTGTGAATAGTGCTGCAGTAAACACGGGTGTGCAAGTGCCTCTGGAGTAACCTGTGTCACATTCCTTTGAGTATATCCCCAGGAATGGGATTACTGGATCATATGGCATATCTATGTTTAGATTTTTAAGAAGCCTCCATATTTTTTTCCAGAGTGGTTGCACTAGCTTGCATTCCCACCAGCAGTGTGCAAGGGTTCCTTTTTCCCCACATCCTCACCAACACCTGTTGTTAGTGGTGTTTTTAATGATGAGTATTCTAACAGGGATGAGATGGAATCTTAGTGTGGTTTTGATTTGCATTTCCTTTATGGCTGTCCTATGTTTTCTCTCAACTGTTCTTAATCTCTCTTAAAGTCTTTGCCCCCAGACTTGCACTGTCACATGTTCTCTGTTTAGTTTTCTTAAAGTCTCAATCCTTGGGCTTATAGCAATGCTCCTTCAGCAATTCTTTTCCCCCCTTCAGCAATCTTCCTCCAGCACTTTCCCTTCAGCAATTCTTTTCCCTTCCAGAAGCCTCCCACACCAAAAAGCCAAAAAGCCAAAAGCAAACAGCCTCAAACAAAATCCCAAAGAAAAAGCCCCAAGCAAAAGCCCCAAAGCAAAAAGCCCAAAGCGAAAAAACTCCAAAGTATAAAGCCTCAAAGCAAAAGCCCTCAAAACAAAAACCCCAAAGCAAAAAAGCCTCAAGTCCTCCTTCAGGGAGTCTTTCATACCCCGTGGTGAGCAGGGTGGTGGAGCACCATTTCTCAGGGAAGGGCATGACATTGTAACAGGAGAAACTTGCATTCCTGCTTCTAGGAAGTTAAACAACCTGAGAAGCAGCTGTTCTGCAATTTCCTCTTCTGTGGCTGGGGCTGTGCCAATCTCGACCTACAGAGAAACATCTTAGGAAAAGCAGTTGAGCTGCATCTTGCCTTGCTTATGTCCAGTTTTCATAGGCTTCTCATAATCTGCTTTCACAAGTACTAATTTCTAATGTCTTTTTATTTTATTTTTCTGAGGTGTTTAATATCTGACATTAAACTTAGTCTGTATTGTTTCATCATGGATGGAAGAAGGATTCCATTTCTTCAAAGAACATTTGTTTCTTTAAAAATTAAAGTTCTTTAGTCTTACATTAATGCTAAATTGTATATTTGGATAAGAAAAAATTATTTAAAGTTAGAACATTCTATAGTCAATCTATAATAAAAATTTTTTTGATAAATTGTGTTTATCCACTGTGGTTAGAAGGATGTATATGTTATAAATTTCTATATCTACAAACACTAACCAAATAATATAAAAATATATGTTAACAAATATTTCACAAATATCTGTATTTTGGGAAAGATTCCACCCTCTACTACCACATTGCTGTCAAAAAACTATGTGTTGTATCATGAAAGACACAACAATAATTTTAACACAGGACACAGAACTTGTTACGTAAGTTTTTCAGTTTCTATTAAAAATTTCAAAAGTAAGAGAAAAGTTCTGTGATTCAGATATCTTCTCCAATTTTGAGTCAGGAAAAGTGAGGGGAATAGAAAAGGAAATGGAGCCAATGACATGTGATGAAATTGAGGTGAGTGTGGAGTTGAAGAACCTAGAGGGATTAAAATAATAGTGATGTCCTGTCATAAAATTACAGTTTATTCTCTGCTTCATCTTGATCAAGCATTAGTCAAGCATCTCTCGACCTCACAAGACACTAAAGTTTAGTCTCTTCAAGTCTGAGTGAGCACAAGAAGCAGAACTTACCTACTTTTCATATTCTCTCTTGTATGTGTTAACAACAGGCGACAGATTTCCTATCAAAACATGATAATGGTACTTTTTGATTTCCCAACTTCCTCCTTGAAAGTTTTTGCTAACTAATGTTACCCCTTTGCTGTAAAAAGTTGAACAATGGTGGGGTTGAGTTCAACTATGATAAATTTTAAGAAATTTTATAATTATCACAATTTACCTCCAATATAACAATAATAAAAACCTTTCTTTTTGATTTTGATTATTTTTGATATCAGAATATTCTCCCTATCACAGTATTCTTTCTGAATAAAGTTTCTTCATACCTAAGTATGACTCTGTCTTTAATATTTATCATCATATATAATTCAATGTTATACAATCCAATAGTATAATCTAATGTTACACATAAAGAAGCATGTCTAATATATAAAGGATAGAAGTTGAACCAAAATGCTGTGCACTGAATAGATGTGTATCAGTCACTGTTTTTCTACTCAGCTCATAAAGGAGTCAGGCATTTTTCTAGAGCAGAGGTGGACCACCTATAGCTGTACCACAGTGGGTCCATGTGCTTTTTCCTATTATGTTAGTCATTATGTTAATCTGACTTTCACCACTGTGACAAAATACCTTACATATAACATCTTAAGGTAAGAAATATATATTTTGACACACAGTTTTAGAAGCTTCAGGACATGGCTGGCTGTTTCTATTGCTGTGGGTCTGAGGCAAGGTTGAACATTATGGGAGGGAGCATATAGTGAAGCAAAGAACCTCATCGCATGGTGAACAAGAAGCAGAGAAAGAGGGTGAGGGAGAAAGAGAGAAAGAGTGAGTGACTGAGACCTGGGACAACACACAGACCTAAGGGTGCATCCTTAGTGATCTACTTCCTCTGGCAAGGCCCTATCTCCTAAAGTTCTCAGAACCTCCCAAAATATTGCCACTAGATGGGGACCAGGTTTTAATACTGATCCCTTTTGGGGGGATACTTTATATGCATACCATGCAGGACATGCAGATACTGACCCAGGCCCTGGGACCCTCAAATAATTATGCCCTTCTCACAATGCATAATATATTTAGTCCATTATTAAGGCCTTAACAATTGTAATAGACCTGCATTGTTTCAAAGATAAAAGTCTCCTTTGAGACTCAAGGCAAACACTTAGCTATGAATCCTTACAAAATATAAGAGAAAGTTACAGACTTATAAGACACAATGGAATAGAATATAGACTTCCATTACAAAAAGGAAGAATGGCTTATAAAAAGGAAGAATTAGACCAAAGCAATGCTAAAATCCAAACATTAAATCCTGTAGCTCCAAGTGAGTACTGGAGGTATATGGTGGTGAGATGTTAGCTCCAAAGGGCTTGAATAGTCCCACTCCTGTGATTTGCTGTTTGCAGGTCACATGGTCTCTCTCTTGGACGGACTCTACTTCTTGTCTGTGGCTTTACTTGGCTGATAGTTCATGTTTCTGGGATCTTTAAGTTCTGAAATTTCCTTTGCATTTTCAGCTTCCCTGTCACAGCTTCGGACAGTGCCATCTCAGGGACTGTTTTAGGGAGTCTAGCCCTGGTATATATTTTCTGGCCTTTCAGTTTCAGTCCATGGTCAGATGGTTCCATTGCTATGTGCCTGAGCCAAGGATAAACTTTATGACAGAGCACATGCAGTGGAGCAAACCAGTTTATTTCATGGCAAACATGAAACAATAAAATGTGGTGTCTAGGACAAGATATGGCTCCCAAGATCATGCTGCCAGTGACCTACTTCCTCCAGCTGGATCCCATATTCTAAACCTTACAAAATAGCACCATTAGTGGGAGACTAAGTCTTTAATATTTTTACCATTTTGTGGGACACTGTCATCCAAACCACAAAATATAAATCTGTGCACAGTTAGCACAGAGACCGAATGGTTAGCAATGCATAAAATAGTTGTTGTCTAATACTTCAAGACAAAGTTTGTTACCCCTGTTTTAAGATTTCAGATGTATGTGGAAACAAGTTTTCTAATCTCAAAGTGAGTGTGGTCCTCCTTTGCAATATCTAAAGAATTTTTATGTAAAACAATTATTTCTTAAATGATGCCTTAAATAGAATGAGAGATAGATGAGTGTAGAAAGCATGCTCACTTATTTCTGTATTCCTGACTATTTAGTTCAATGCTTATTACATACTAGTCCTTTTGTTTGTCAAAGGAAGGAAAGAAGGAAGAAGGAAGAAAGGAAGGAAGATAAGTTGGGAGGAAGAGGTGGAAGAAAGGATGAGGAGATAGTTGTGGGAAGAAGGAAGAGAGAGAACAAAGAGGGAAAGAGGGAAGATTTGATAATATGAAAAATAAGTTTTAAACACATAGTCATCCACTTGCTATTTATCATCTAATTTTCGTGGTAACTTAAGAATTTGTTCACCAAAATTATAGTTTCTTAAAGATGTGAGTAATTTTAATGCACTTAGGAACATCAGCACATGATTATAATAATTTCAGCATTCTGTTAATTTGATAATAGAAGCTTTCTCTCATTATCCATATAACAGTTATTTCATGCCCTCTGGAAAAACATTTTGGCAGTGACTTATATTTTCCTACAGATATATTCAAAGGTAAATAATTCATTGCATTTTTAATTACATTTAAAACTTGTATTCATTCCTTATGTTTAATTTTGTTTCTACTGCAATATTTTTAAATACAAATTATTCAAGGCCTTACCAAGGATGAGCATCATGCAATATTAACAATGTCATTAAAAACCCAATAAATCATTAAAATCACTCCAGTAGAGATGAAATGAGTAAAAATACATCTTTTAAAAAATTCTCATTATGGAGCATAAGATACCAATAAAAGCATAGGTTTTTATGCAAAAGGTTGATGATAGTGCTCCAGGGTCAACTTCCTAATTACATTTTTGTAATATTAATATTAAAATCAATTTACATTCTAAGAGAATTTATCAACTACTAGTGGAAAGAAGAGACCTTAAGCATGGGAGTGCCTGAGGAATGTCAAACTGGGGCAATAATTTGCTGAGAATAATTAATGAAAAATCAAGAGATGAGGGCAGCTTGCAAATTAATGGAAAATGTTAAACTCACCACTGTGATTTCCAGACAGCAAATGGATAAAGTATCCAATGTACTTAAGTTATTTTTTTCAATCTTTTAAAAAATATTGTCTTTCTTTAACTTAATTTTCATTTTAGTCAAGTTACAAAACGTAAACTTTTCAATTTTAAGATACTAGAGGAAATATGATGTCAATCACAATAACTAAAGTTCCTGTTTTTTTTCCCTTCTTTCCCTACAGGAAAAGAATTTGTATGTGTTCATTCATGTTTGTGTATGTGTGTTTTGAAATTTATCTCATATATTAAAAAATAAAGAATACTCTTACAGTCCCTAATTCCCTACTTTTAAGCTTTGACGTGGCTTTGCTTATGGAAAATGCAGTTTTTAACTAACTTTCAAACCAACAGTTTTTCTAAATCTATCCTTCACATAAAATTATAGCTTCAATTTTAGTAAAACTTTATATTTAATATTTCATTCATTGGGACTATCTCAATATTATTCAATATGCATACAAATATCTTATATAGATAAAAATTTCCTTGAGCATACTTTATTTTTAACAGAGTTAATCACTGTTTTAATATTCCCTTGTCTATTTTTATGCTATACTTGCTCATACATCACTATGAAATATTTTTGGTACCCATTAGTATTAAAAGAGAATAGGTACCTTTGTTCTGTACCACTTGCTGGAACCCTCTGATGTTCTGCTCCATTTCAAATATTTTGCTCTCTACAACTGCTGTTGTATTGTTCTGCAGAAACTTTTTTCAATAGTGGAGAAGTTTCCTTTTCCTATATTTAATATTAATTCTGCAGACTTTGGATCTCAAGTCTTTCTCTTCTCTCTCTCTCCTTCTTTATTTAATTACTCATATGTGAAAGTACACATTCTCACAGAATTTTATAAATTTGTATAGAAGGTAAATGTGGTATAATACATGACAATCTCTTTATTATACAGCCACAATCAATTAATAATCATGGCAGCTAGATAAATCTTGTTTGAAAACTATTTATACTGAAAATGATCTTTGCATAAATCAGAGTTCTCCAGAACTAAACTAAACAATATAATCAATGCAAGATGTTATATATTTGTAATATGTGTATATATCCAAAAGAATACCTGTTACTAAACATCTTTGAGAAAACTTCTGAAATAGTATAATAAAAAATCAAGATACAGTGAAAGCAATATTTTCTTTTCAGATTTAGATATTTTCCCTACAAAAACCACATTTTATTTCATTATATCATACTTATTGCCCTCAATTTTCAAGTAATTAAACAAAAAGACAAAATATTTATATGAATTAAGAACAACAATAATACTAGCCAAATATTTGAGCACATATTTGGGATACAAATTTGGGTTACAGTGGTGAAATAAGTCATTGTGCTTTTATGGCATCTACTGCATCTTAAACAAGTTGAATTTTTATCATTTCTTATTGTAATTTTCAGAACATTATGAAATAATTATACTTGAAGAATTTTAAAACTTTGTTAGATTTAATAAAAGCCTGTGAAATTTTAAGTTTTTCCATGAAGATTAATTGCCATTCTAATATAATTAGTGTACCCACTCTATTGCCAATAAATCCCTTACCTTTCCTGAATAACACATTGCTAAACAGATTTTATAGAAATAACATTTACATAGTGAAATTACACTTGGTAAGCAAAATATTTTCTAGAGGAAGTTGTGCAGAAAAACAGCATTTCTTTTCATAAATACAAGATGGCAGAGTCATATGAATCTCTTTCATTTTAACTTGGTTAAAAATCTCTGTTATTTTAACCTGGTAAATTAATGGATTCAATTTAGAATGGTTTCCTTTGCATGTGGTAGCTGATGGAGGAAAGATGAGAAAATAGTAAGCATCAGCACTAAATAACAAACAGAAAGGGTGAGATACTTCTGGTAGAGACTATTACCAGGAATTTTATACCAATTATACTGTTTTGAGCAAGACCAGGTATGAAAGAATTTTGTTCCCAGAGGACTTCCTTTCTAAGTCTAATTTAGAAAGGCTAATAATTAAGATACAAAAAAATTGTCATCTTTTTCCAAAACACGGTGATAAAGGGCACATAGAATGTACACGTTTAATTTCATGTTTTTTCTGTTAGGAGTCTTTGCTACTGAATTTCTTCTGTGTTGTTATGGAATATGCTTACAAGATATCCTGGAACAGCTCTCAGGTGCATTCTATTCATGAAATAGAATAGATTAATAGATATTGATTAATAGATTAATCAATACATTGATTAATTTATCAATCAATTCTGATCAAATACAAAACCTAGCATTTGTATTTTGTTTTTTTATTAAATGTAATATATTTTATGTAATTAAACATCAAGTGCTGGGGACAAAAATTGCCCAATTAATTTACTTATCTAAACAAAAGACAACTATGTAAAACAATTAATGTAAATATATTCATATCTTTCTGAATACACTTAATAACTTAGTTGCATTCAAGTAAATAACACAAATATTTATGTTTATTTTGCCTGTATAGTGATATAAAATGATTCATTTTATCATTCACTTCATATTTATTTTGTTATTCATTGCATAAATATTTACTACGTCAAGTTTTTGACATAACATTTGTAAATATAAGTAGCAAAATTATTTTTTCTCATTCTTCTTCTATATTTTCTACTATACTTCAACAATAAAGAAGATTCCAACTTCCTCAATATTCACTAATATTTAAATTGCCATTATAATATCAGCTATGACAGTATATTTCTTAAATTTTCTCTGTTTGGGGACAATTAATAAATGTTTGAAATCTGATGTTAATAGAAGTTTGTTAACAGACATAATATAACGACAGGTGAAAATCAGATAGGATTAAGGTATTTAAGGCACATTACAACTATTTTTTGCAAGATAAGCCCAAGGCTGGAACTATTATATCCCTCTACAACAAGTGCTTTCAAATACTTTAGTCATGAGAAATACTTATGCATGCAAAGCTCATTGAAATGAGCAAAGCATTCAGTACATTTCTGTATTATTATGTGTCAAGTATACTCATATCTGGCAGGATAGATTATATTCCTAGAACACAATCCTTGATATTATTAACCTTATAATACAGTCAAGTAGGGGTGAATACCTTCTTCTTATGTTTTACAATATGGTATCAAATATCTGCTTCTCAAAAGAAACATTCCTATTATTTGGCATTTATTCTCCTTAGAGACTAAATTGTCTTTGATATAAAATTTGCCACATTTTATTATAATTGTATAAGTTCTTCATTTGGAAACACTCTATATTCTCTTCACACTCTGTGCCAGTTATCAATTTATTGTCTCTTAGCTGCAAATTCACTCTTTACTACCTGTTCTGCAATAATGGACCACTGCCATATGTACACCCAATAAATCTTCCATCCAGCCTTCCCCAAAGGGTTGTAACCATTTATAAGAGTGACTGCTTAGGGGAAAATAAAATACGAAGAATTTTTGGAGCTGGCAAGACACTAGCACTGAATAAATACTAATTCTTAGAGATCCAAAATCCTACTGTGGCCCATGACAGAGGATACTTCCAGTGATTCAGTTGATGGGGACGTAGGTCACATTATCAGTGGGTCCAATGACTCCCTAGGTCTACTATATGTCCCTCCCCTCTCATTCGAGAATCTATAAATGTGTTAGACATATTTAATACAATAAGAATTCTCATATTGACATCATGACTAATGTGATGGTAGTGATTCTACAGGTAAGGACTGAACAAAAATCTCCTGAAATTTTCTCATTTTACCAAGAAAGCAAGTCATAAGAAATTTCATAGATCAATCCTATATCAAGCACTTAAGAGGAAATTGTGTTGGTGTTTATCACATTTGTTTTAACCCATCCTTTATACTTCTGCTAAAGTTACATAGATCTTGAAAGATGATGGGCTGTTATGAACATTGTCAGGTGGTGACTCTAATTGCACTCTGTGTCCTACATAGTATGTTTGCTGCATCCCCTGGGTGTTAGATTTTTTTCTTGTTGTGACAAAATACTTGACATAAACAACTTAAGGGAGGAAAGATTTATTTCAACTCATGGTTTTCGAGGTTTCAGTCCATGGTTGGCTGGCTCCATTACTTTGGACCTGAGGCTCTGACTAATCATTATGGTGACAAGGGCATATGGAGGAAGTGGCTGTTTAACCCGTGGTAGACATGAAAGAGAGAAAGCAGAAGGGATCACAGACCAGGATAACTCCAATGGCAAGACCCCAGTGACCTCTTCTTATAGCTACACTACCCCACTTCCTCATGTTTCTACCACTTCTCAAAATACTGTCACAAGCTAAAGACCAAGTGTTCAACACCTGAGCCAGTGAGGAACATGTCATATTCAGTCCATACCACTCTTGGTGTTTGGCATCCAACTGGTTAATGTCTTTTCTTTCATATTAATTTTCAGGGTCCACTTGAAGCAGCGCTTCACCTTACAATGGTCACTATATGTCTTTACACTGTTCCCTGACACTGCCATATTTTTTCCTATTCTCTGCTACAATATAGTCACCAAAGATCTTAAATAGCTTAGCAGTTCATAAAAATATTATATTGTTCCATTCTATTGATGAGACTATGCTGATAAGACCAGATTAACTGGAATTCCTTAGTAAGACATTTGGAAATTAGAGGATGGAAGAATAATTCCAGAAAATTCAGAGGCCATCACAGCAGTAACATTTCTGAGGGAATTAATTATCTGCATATGGTTGAATCACCCTATCCCCAAGTAGAAAGATGCACTGCTGAAGATTGCACTGCCTGTCACCAAAAATCCTTTTTAGGTCTTTTGTAGTTTTGTAGGCAATGCACACATTTGACTGTGTTATTTGTACCCATATGCAGAATCACAATAAGAGATTTGGTAGCAAATTCAGGCTGCAATGTAAGCTGAATGGTTTTTTGGACTTTAAGACTCTGTGGATCTCATGATTCATGCTCTGTGTGAACACCAGCAAACACCAACTGGAAGAACATAGAGGATAGGATTTGGGAACAAATCTATGTCCTCTTATGGTAGCTATTCCTTTGAAAAACAGCTTCTCATTTACTTTGGGCCTTGGTAAATACTAAAAGCCTGATTAGTCACTATCAGGTGATACTGGTAGTATACTAAGGATCAGAAAACCTCTGGTAAATTCCTCTTAGTCTTAGATAAGAGCCCACTTATTTGGCAATTTATTTGTGTGGCAATGATATTTGAAAGCAAGGGTATATCATAATATGGTCTTATATTTTATGTTGTAACAATGTACTATTTTGTTATTCTAAGTTTTTCTTTTTTATGACTCTACATTTGTTTTCTTACTTCTAAAAACAAATTTAGCAACAAGTGGACAACAAATTTATCTAGGGTACCTGGGTATTCTCAACTCTTCTTTATCTCTATAAGTATGTAGTTTTGGGGGGAGCTTATTTTAATTTAACCAATGAATGGTAGATATTTTAGAAATTTCATTTAAAAATATGCCTGCCAAGTCAGGCATGGTGGTATGTGTCTACAATCTCAGAACTCAGAAATCTGAGGCATGAAAATAACAAGTTCACAGCCAGCATGGGCAACCTAGTAACACTCTGCCTCAAAAAAAGTCTACAAATCTAATAGAATGGAAGGTCAATTTCTTATGGGCTTATGAATTTAACACAAAGAATGAAAGGACAATGTCCCATAGCTAAAAGTCATTTATTTTAAGATTCTGACAAAAGTATCAATTTAAAAAGGGTCACCAACCAATGTGCAATGCATTAGAGATACAAGGTGTGAGTAAAAAAATATTACTAAAATGTAATGCACATATACAAATAATGGTAGCTCTAGTATGGTAGTCCCATTAAAAGCTGTGACTTTATGTGTATCTGAAAATAATCATGTATGTCAATATATGTTTGCCTCTCCCACCAATCCAAGAGTTATTCAAATGCTGGTTACAATATGAATTGAATTAAGAGTCCCACAACCAGAGTCCAGATGATATTACATGAGGCTAAAGTACTAAGCAATGAGCTAAAACTCCAGGTGGACAATGGTTAGCTCATGCCCCAGATGGTAGAAAGAGGATTACTTTTTCCCTGGTGATGAGTACAGGAGAAGCTCAAATGCTCCCAGTACAATATAATTTGTCTACTTATAAGGAGAAACAAGCATAATTTATTTGAAAAATAAAATTGTCATTGATATAAATATTCAAAGATTACATTGATGAATGATGGATAATGAACATTTGAGCAGCCTTATTTATAAGCACATTTATATGCATTTACATATATATATATATATGTGTATATATATATATATATATATATATATATATATATACACACACACACACAAAATGCTGAACTGGATAAATAATGTGGGAGTATACATGTATGTATGTGTGCCATGAGGTGGCAATGTGCAAAGATTTGTAATGTAAAATAAGGTGGCTACTATAGGCAAGTTAAAACTGGTGATGTTTGAGCATTGAAGGAAGTAGATTGGAAATTGTTTTAAGAAACAAACACTTTTGTTTAGAATTTTACTTTGTATATAGGGTGACCATGTTCCTGGAGCACAGCCAACTCAGGTATGGAGAGAGAAAGCCAGAACTATATTGAATCCTCACCAAAAATAAACAATTTAAGATGAACAATTTCATTTTTAATCTTCTTAAATACTAGTTTCTAAGCTTCTTAAGTGGAACTTTCAACTTCCTTTCAATTAAAGGGGATCCAATTAGGGAATTATCCTAAAAAGAGTTCAACCAAAAGTAATTTGGTGAAAACAAACAGATAAACAAAACCTGAGGTTATTCTGAGTTAACTGTAAGCAAGGAAAAACTGAAGCAGAAGTTATCACACAGTTGAATATGGAAGTAGCCATAAAATAAAATCTTAAGAGGGATCCAAGATGGCAACTACAGTGCTCTTCAGACAGCATGAGCTCCATAAATCAAAAATCTTGCTGAGATGCTGGAGCCACACTTGGCAGAAATCAAGCACCAAGAAGAATCAAAACTTCAACACCCTGAATCCCCAGCTCATACAAAATTTCTCCACACAAAGTTACACAGAGAAAATAGGAAGGCTCCTGCACCACTAGACACTGGCTCTAAACCTGTTTAGGAGATGACTGGCAGACCAACAGGTGAGCACCAAGCGTCATGCAGTATTCCCACAGCCACCCATGGGATAAACCAGCACAGCCCCCTGGACTGCCCCACCAAAAAAAAAATACTTGAACAATAAACAAAGAAGTGAACATGAACATGCAGCAGAGGGGGCAGGGTGCTGTAAGTGCATTGGAGAAGGAGGGCGCAAGGATCTGATCTCTGCACAAACACAGTAAACAAAGGCTGGAAAGGCAGAGGGTGACTTAAAGATGAAATGGAAACTAAAGGAAAGCTGAAGAGCTATTAGTCAAATAACTCAAAACTTGTAAAAGGAATATGCAAGAACTCACCAACTCCATCAAAAGACCAAACCTGAGAATCATGGGCAATGAAGAAGGAGAAGAGGTTCATGCAAAAGGGATTCGTAATATATTCAACAAGATAATAATAGAAAATTTCCCAAATCTAGAGAAAGCTATGCCCATTCAGGTACAGGAAGCCTCCAGGACACCAAACAGACTTGACCAAAATAGAACTACCCCAGGACATATTATCATTAAAACAACAAGCACAAAGATAAAGAAAGAATATTGAAGGCTGCAAGAAAGAAAAAATAAATAACATATAAAGGTAAACCCATCAAAATCACAGCAAATTTCTCAACAGAAACCTTAAAAGCAAGAAGAGCATGGAATGAGGCATTCTGGTCACTGAATGAAAATAACTTCAACACTATGATACTCTACCCAGCAAACCTATCATTCAAAATAAATGGAGCAATAAAAGTATTCCACAATAAATAGAAACTAAAACAATATATGACCACCAAACCACCACTACAAAAGATTCTTCAAGGAATTCTGCACACAGAAAATGAAAGCAAACAAAACCATGAGAGGACAGGCAACACCAAACCACAGGAGCAGAAAAGACAAGGAATCAGAGAATAATATTAATTCAGCTGCTCACAATCAAACCCTTAAAAAACAAAAGCAACTAAATGACAGGAATCACCATGTACCTATCAATAATAACACTGAATGTTAATGGACTTAACTCCCCCATCAAAAGACACCATTTGGCAAACTGGATTAAAAAGGAAGATTCAACAATCTGTGGTTTACAAGAGATCCATCTCATTGACAGAAACAAGTACTGAATTAGGGTGAAAGGCTGGAAGATTTACCAAGCCAATGGCCCCTGAAAACAGGCAGGAGTAGCAATACTTATCTCTGACAAAGTATACTTCAAACTTACAATATTCAAATGAGATAAAGAAGGACACTCCATACTAATAAAAGTAGAAATACACCAAAAGGAAATAACAATTATCAACCTATATGCACCCAACATCAGTGCACCCAATTTCATCAAATATACACTGAAGGACCTAAAAGTATATATAGATTCCAACACAGTGGTATTAGGAGATATTAATACCCCCCTGTCACCAATATATAGGTCATCCAAACAAAAAAATCAATAAAGAAACTCTAGAAGTAAATCACACCATAGAACAAATGGACCTAGCTGATGTCTACAGAATATTTCATCTAACTTCCGCACAATATACATTCTTCTTAGCAGCTCATGAAACCTTCTCCAAAATTGATCATATCTTAGGGCACAAAGCAAACCTCAGCAAAAATAAGCAAATAGAAATAATCCCATGCATTCCACCTGATCACAATGCATTAAAACTAGAACTCAACAACAAAGAAAACATGCAAACAATTGAAAGCTGAACAACACATTGCTCAATGATCAATGGGTCATTGATGAAATAAAAGAGGAAATTAAAATGCTCCTAGAAGTTAATGATAATGAAAACATGACTACCAGAACTTATGGGACACAGCAAAGGCCGTCCTAAGAGGAAAGTTTATAGCCATAAGTGCATATGTTAAAAGGACAGAAAGATCTCAAATCAATGACCTAATGCTACATCTCAAACTCCTAGAAAAACAAGAATAAGCAAATCCCCAAAAAAAGCAGAAGGAGAGAAATAATAAAAATAAGGGCTAAAATTAGTGAAATAGAAACAAACAAACAAAAAACCCACAAAGAATCAATGAAACAAAAAGCATGTACTTTGAACAAATAAACAAGATTGACAAATCCCTGGCAAACCTGACTAAAATGAGGAGAGAAAAAACCCAAATCAGTAAAGTCAGAAATGCAAAAGGGAGATAACAACAAACATCATGGAAATCCAGGAAAAAGTCAGAGACTACTTTGAGAACCTCTATTCTAATAAATTTGAAAATATTAAAGAAATGGACAAATTTTTAGATACTTATGACCATCCAAAATTAAACCAAGAGACCATTAATCACCTGGATAGATCTATAACACAAAATTAAATTGAAGCAGCAATAGTCTCCTAAAAAAGAAAAGTCCAGGACCTGATGGATTCTCTGCTGAATTCTATCAGGCCTTTAAAGAAGAACTAATACCAACTCTCCTTAAACTTTTCCATGAAATAGAAAGGGAAGGAACTCTGCCTAACTCATTTTATGAAGCCAGTATTACACTCATCCCAAAACCAGACAAAGACACTACCAAAAAGGAGTACTATAGGCCAATCTCCTTAATGAACATCGATGCAAAACTCCTCAATAAAATAATGGCAAATTGAGTCCAAGAACACATCAGAAAGATCATTCAACATGACCAAGTTGGCTTCATCCCAGGGATGCAGGGGTGGTTCAACATACGCAAATCTATAAATGTAATACAGCACATTAAAAGACGAAAAGACACATACCACTTGATCATCTCAATAGATACAGAAAAAGCCATTGATAAGATCCAACACCACTTCATGATAAAAGCTCTTAGAAAACTAGGAATAGGGGTAATGTGACTCAACATACTCCAGAGGCACCTGTACACCCATGTTTATTGCATTGCTATTCACAATAGCCAAGTTATGAAAGCAACCAAGATACCCCACTACTGATGGATGGATTGAGAAAATTTGGTACTTATACACAATGGAGTTTTACTCAGCCATTAAAAAGAATGAAATCTTATCATTCTCAAGTAATTGGATGGAACTGGAGAAGAACATTCTGAGAGAGATTAGCCAGGCTCAGAAGACCAAAAATCATATGTTCTCTCTCATATGCAGACTTTAGATCTAGGGCAAATGCAGCAATGTTTTTGGACTTGTGTCATACACTAAGGGGAGAGCACATATGGGAGGTATGGGGATAGGTAGGAAGCCCCAAACTTGAAAGTGTTTGATATCCCCACTGTAGAGGAGCTAATACAGTAACCTAAAGCAACAGAGTCAATATGGGAAGGTTTTCAGGAACTAGTGAAATAGTCAGGTAGAGATGAATCAACTCGGGTTGTAATACACTTGTGAGTGGAAGCAATGCTGGGAGTCTCTCTGTATAGCTATCCTTATCTCAACTAGCAAAAATGTTTTGTCTTTCTTATTGTTTATGTCTTCTCTTCAACAAAATTGGAGAAAAGGGTAGAACAGATTCTGCCTGGAAGTGGAGGGGAGGAGGAGTGGAGGGGTGGTGTGAGGAGGAGGGGTAGTGGGAGTGGTGGGAGTGAGAGGGGGAGCAGGGGAGGGGGGAAAATGGCCTAAACAATGTATGCATATATGAATAAATGAATAATTTTAAAAGAAGTGGTTAGGAGAATCTCAAACTTAAAAAAAAAGGAAATCTTAAAGTCCAAAGACTTTACACTTTATTGGAAAATATAAGTTTTCAATATCAACTCTTATCATTAGATAGTATAATTAAAACTAAGCATAAATATTCATACATTAAAACTGACTATATAATATTTGTTGCTAAACAGAGGTTAAAAATAAAGTTTGAAGGTGTTATTTTTCGAAGGAGGAGTATATAATGTAGAAATCTCCCTAGCTGGTGGTATGATTCATCTGGTTATTCCTCAAAATTTTAGGAAGGATTCTATCAGAGTGTTTAAACCTTGCAATAAGTAGTAAGGCTCAATTGCTGCTAACCTATCAAACATGATTAATCCAGTGGTGATTAAAATTACTTAAATGATCTTTAATGCACCAAATATGTTCACGGATTTCTAATGCAATTTCAAACTTAAAAAAAATCTACTTATAATAAAGTTATAGAAATTAACACATTTTAGAAATTATAAAATGGTTTTGTATATTTTTTCCTTTTTGTCTCTTCGTGAATACTAATTTATAAGCTATGGTACTAAGCTTCACAAGATTGAAAATATGAAGTAAGTAGAAATTCACTCTTATTTTATAATAAATTCAAGATGTCAGGTAAAGTAAATTAAAATGTCATTGTTTAAAATATCCATTATAAAAGCTGTATCATTTGATATCATATACACTTAAAAGATATTTAAATATAAATAGTTGTGTATTTATTGACACAAGACACTTAAGGGATCCTTTTTTCCTCTGATTATGAATATTAAAGAAACATAATGGTTTGTCTTCACTCAACACCTAATGAAATGTATTTGTAAATTAACAGAAAGCACCTACTTTAAATCTATCTGTAGAAAATGAATTTATTTAAATCTTAATAGTGCATAAAAATGAAAAATGATGCAAGAGATTATAATTCTCACAACATGCATTGAACACACATATTTTAATTCCAACAGAAAAGTTAATTTAAATGATCAAAATTTAAACTTTTTAATTAGGAATTCTCATTGACATCTTCTGCAAAAATATTTTATATGTAATTCTCAGATCACCAGAAAACCCAGAGCTCTAGCTCAAAACAAATTAAAGTTAGGTTATAAAGTACAGTTGAAATTGTTAACTTAATTGATTATATGGGAATTAAATCTTTGGCAAAAATGTTTTCTGAATTTTTTTCTTTCACCTATTTTGAATATATCATTGTTTTAGTAGTTTATTATATTAACAAAGTGACATTTTAATGTACAATGTTTATATGTATAAATAAGCCTGAAAAGGATTGCTTTATAGTGGTATAATTCTTCTATGCAGGAAAGAGGTGTTGAAATTAATCAAGTTTGAAGAATTAATTGCTAGAGTGAAAATTACTATCATGCTAAATACAGAAGCAAATGTAGAGAAAGAGTAAAATCATGTGAGTCTCTGATATAAGAACCTAATTTAGGTAATATTAGTGTGCAGAGGAAAAAGTAAATGTATTTTCCCAAAATATTTAATTTTGAACAAATTGTATACAGAAAATATGCAAAAATAATGTATTGTTTCCAAATATTCCTTTCCACCTTCCCCAACATTAACAAATTAAAGGATAAAGGTATAATTATAAAAAACAAGATAACACTAGCATAATACTCTAAAGAATAAACATAGGTTAAATTTTATTCAAATTTATAACTTTTCCTACTATTGTCGTGTTTTGTGGTTTCTTAGTGAGGATCTTCTTTTGCATTTCCTTAGGGTTTCTGTTTAATCTTCTCCAGATAATAACATTTCTTCACTTTTCTTTTGTCACTTATGATCTTAACATTTTTTTTAAGTTTATTTTTCTATTTTTCTAAATTTTAGTTTTTTTTATGGTTTTTGCATTTACTTCTTATGTTTGTGTATATTATTTGGGCTACCCCTTTCCCCGCAACACCCTGTGCCTCAGGGCAGAACCTGTTCTACCCTCTTGTTCTCTGATTTTGTAGAAGAAAAAACATAAAAAGTAATAAGAAAAACGTGGTGTTTTTGCTAGTTTGAGGTAAAGACAGCTACATAGGAAGATTCTTTGTATTGTTTCCATGTGTATATGTATTACACCTCATATTGGCTCGTCTCTACCAAACCTCTTCACTACTTCTTAGTCCCCTTCTCATAGTGGCCTCTGCCAGTTTAAGATTACTATATTCATTCCTATACAGCAAGTACATCAACCACATTCAACTTTTTGGTTTCCTTCCTTTGCTCTACTCTTCCCATGCACATTCTTCCCTTAGTGTGTGACCCGTGTACAATAAGATTACTGCATTTGTTGTAGGTTTATAATCCACATATGAGGGAGAACATGATTTTTGCCTTTCTGATCCTGGCTAACTTCACTTAAGATGATGTTCTCCAGTTCCATCCATTTACCTGTGGATGACAAAATTTCATTCTTCTTTGTGGATAAATAAAATTCCATTATGTATGAATACCACATTTCCTTAATCCATTCATCAGTAGTGGGGCATCTTGGCTGTTTCCATAGCTGGCTATTGTAAATAGTGGTGCAATAAACATGAGTTTATTGCAGGTCCCTTTGTAATAACCTGAGTTGTGTTCCTTCAGGTATATCACTAGGAGTGGTATTGCTGGATTATATGGCAGATCTATTTTTAGTTTTTTAAGGAGTCTCCATATTGTTTTTCAAAGTGGTTGTGCTATCTTACATTCCCACCAGCAATGTGTAAGGGTTACTTTTCCCCCACATCCTTGCCAACATCTGTTGTTCATTTGGTGTTCTTCATGGTGGCTATTGTAACAGGAATGAGGTGGAATCTTAGTGTGGTTTTGATTTGCCTTCCCTTTATGGCCAGGGATGGTGAACATTTTTTCATGTGTTTTTTGGCCATTTGGATTTTTTACTTTGCAACAGTTCTATTTAGTTCAGTTGCCCACATCTTTATGGGTTTATTGATTTTTTTGGGGGGGGGTTAGATTTTTGAGCTTCCTGTATATTCTGATTATCAGTCCCTTGTCTGATACATAGCTAGCAAAGATTTTTTCCCATCCTGTGGGTGGCCTCTTCAGTTTAGAGACCATTTCTTTTGTTGTGCAGAAGGTTTTTATTTTCATGTAGTGCATTTGTCAATCCTTTCTTTTGGTTGCTGAGCCACTTGAGTTCTATTGTGGAAGTCATTGCAGATACATATTGCTTTCAGTGTGTTCTCTGCTCTTTCCTGTAGTAGCTTCAATGTTTTATGTCTGATACTAAGGTCCTCAATGCACTTTGAGTTGATACTATTACAGAGTGACAGGAATGGATCTAGTTTCAGTTTTCTGCAGACAGATAACCAGTGTTCTGCTGCAATATTTGTTAAAGAGGCTATCTTTCTCCATAATATATTTTTAGTACCTTTGTCAGAGTAGTTGAGCATAGCTGTGTAGATTCATCTGGGTCCTCTATTCTGCTCTTTGGTCTTCATGTATGCTTTTGTGCCTGTACCATGCTGTTTTTATTTTTATGGCTGTTTAGTATAGTTTGAAGTAGGGTATTGTGATACCTCCAGTGTTGCTCTTTTTCCTTTGTTTTTGCCTTTGTTTTTGTGGTCTTATGTGTTTCCAAATGAACTTTAGGGTTGATTTTTCAGTGATGAATGTCATTGAGATTTTGATGAGAATTGCATTGAACATGTATATTGCTCTTGGAAGTATGGCCATTTTTACTATATTGATTCTCCCAATCCATGAACATGGGAGATATTTCTTCCTTCTGTAGTCTTCTTCAATCTCTTTTTTCAATGCTTTGTAGTTCTCCTTTTAGAAGACATTTACATCCTTTATTAAGTTTATTCCTGGTGTTTGATTTTTTTGAGACTATTGTAAATGGAATTGTTTTCCAATATTCTTTTTTAATCTGCTTATTGGTGGTGTATAGAAAGACTACTGATTTTTGTAAGTTGATTTTGCATTCTGCTACTTTGCTGAAGGTGTTTATGGTTTCTAGGAGTTTTGGGGTGGAGTTTTTTGGGTCTTAAGGTATAAGATCATGTCATCTGCAAATAGGGATAGTTTGACTACTTCTTTACCTATTCATGTTCCTTTTATTTCTTCTTCTTGCCTTATTGCTCTGGCTAGGAATTCCAAGACAATGTTGAATAGCAGTGAGGAGAGTAGGCATCCTTGTCTCATTCCTGAATTTAGTGGAAATGGATTCAGTTTTTCCTAAATATGTATGATATTGGCTTTAGGTTTGTCATATGTAGCCTTTATAATACTGAGGTACATTCATTCTATTCTTAGTTTCCTCAGAGCTTTTATCATGACGTGGTGTTGAATCATATGTAAGACTTTTTCTGCACCTATTGAGATGATCAAGTGGTTTTTGACTTTGCTCCTATTAATGTGCTGTATTACATTTATTGATTTGCATACATTGATCTATTCCTGCATCCTGGGGATGAAGTTGACTTGGTCATGGTGAATGATTATTCTGATATGTTGTTGGATTTGGTTTGCCAGTATTTTATTGAGGATTTTTGCATTGATTTTCATTAAGAAGATTGGCCTGTAGTTCTCCATTTTGGATCTGTCCTTGTCCATTTTGGAGATGAGTTTAATACTGGCTCCATAAAATGAGTTAGGCAGTGTTCCTTTCCTTTCTGTTTCTTGCAAACATTTAAGGAGTGTTCTTCTTTAAATGTCTGGTAGAATTCTGAATGATAATTTTGCTGGGTAGAGTATCCTGGGACTGAAATTACTTTATTTCAGTGCTCAAAATACCTCCATTCATGCCCTTCTTGATTTCACAGTTTCTGTTGAGAAATATGCTGTTATTTTAATGGGTTTACCTTTGTAAGTCATTTGATTTTTCTCTCATACCATTTTCAGTGTTCTCCCTCAGGTCTTTGTGCTAGTTGTTTTAATGATAGTATGCTGTGGAGAAGTTCTATTTTGGTCACATCTGTTTGGTGTCCTGGAGGCTTCCTGTTTCTGAATGAGCAACTCTTTCTCAAGATTTGGGAAATTTTCTGTTATAATGGTGTTGAATATATTTATCCTTTTAGCTTACAACTCTTTTCCTTCTTCAAAGCCTATGATTCTCAGCTTTGGTCTCTTAATGGAGTTGCTGAGTTCATGCATACTCCTTTAAAGCTCTTGAGTTGTTTGAATTAAAGTTCTTCTGTTTTTTTTCTTTAATATCTAGTTTATCTTTGAGCCCTGAGAGTCTGTCTTCTATTTTTTGTAGTCTGCTGCAGTGTCCTTCCACTTTTTTTTATTTGACTAAAAGGACTTCTTATTTCCAGGATTTCTGTTTGATATTTTCCATATCTTTGTGCAACTCCTCTTTCATATCTTGTGATGTTTTCTTTCTTTCATATATCACTTCTTTATACTCCTTTGTTTCACTTTTGTGTTTGTTGACGTCCTCTCTGAGTTTATTTAGTTCTTTCTGTGTCTTCTCAAATTTTCTATTTGTCATGTGTTGATATTTGCTAAGGGCATCTTGTACTTTCTGGATAACCATGTGTTGTGGCTTTCTCCATGAGTTTCTCAGTGATCTTATCCTTTATTTCCTCTTTGAGAAATTTTTTTGTGGGTGTCACTGAGCTCATTAGTGACATTTATCATTGTTTTGTTGGGGTCAGGAACTGGGTATTCATTTTCATTTCCCACTAAATCCTCTATTGAATTATTTTTTGAGGAGTGCTGTCTCCTAGCTTTCTTCTTCTCCCCATCATTATAATTGGTACTGTGAAACTATGTTCTTGGCTGGCTAGTTGAGTGGTTTTAATTGCTGGTTGTTCTTTCCCTTGCTTTTATTTTTGTGTTGTGATTGGCTTAGTTATTAGCTAGGTTGATGATCAATTTCTGTCCCTGGTCTGCAGGTATAAATTAGTAATAACAAATTCACAGGCACAATGCCAGAGTAGTTGTTTACATATTATATAGAAAAACCTTAGTGATAATATCTATAAACAGTGGGAGTTGGGGGGGTAATGTTTGTTTGACTAGAGATAGAAACTTTGGTAATTGTTAAAGGTGGTGCTAAAAAGGGGGTGGGGAATGGGATAGGTTGGGTGGGGGAAGAGGTATAGAAGCTACTGGGGTTTGGGGCCCTTGTGTGTGTTTGAGTATAGTTCTGCTGTTGTAGTGGAGGGTCCTTGTGGCAAGAATTACAGGGGGCTAGGGGTGTGTATAGTTGGTAAAGTAGGCTGGTCTGTGGGTGGTGAATGTGTAGAAGCAAGGGGTAATGTGTTGAGGGATTGGGGAAGGTGAGAAGGGGGAGGTGAAGACAGGGCAAGAGAGTGGTTGAGAAGGGGCAGAAAGAATAGTTGGGAGAAGGAGAACAATGTACTGTAACACAAGAAAATGACATAAAGTGAAGGGGTAAGAATAGGTACAAGAAAATGTAATGATAAAATTAATAATACCAAAAAGAGGAAAAAAAAAACCCAAACATAACAAAATTTCAGTCTGCTTGGCAAAAGTTCTGGATTTATTCCTTTGGCATCCATTCCTGGTATTGGTGCTTGGTATTCTGGGCTTTGTGGGGAAAGGTGCTGCCCCTGTTGTTGGACAGCTTGGCAGGGGAGAGAGAGGTGGAGATTTTTTTCCATGTTTTCCCTGGTCTTAAAGGTCATCCATTACAAATGGGAGCTTTGAATTGGTCTCATCAGATGGCTGGCTTGTGAGCCGTATTTGATTCCTTCTATCCACAGGGCATGTTGCAATTGGGACCTGTGTTAGCTCACTACAACTTTGTGAAATGTAGTCCATCTATTGTTGTTTTCATCAGGCAGTAGCTATGTTACCCTACCACTTTAATTCTGTCTGGTCAGCTCCTCCCATAACAAGGTGGGGCAATTCAGTTTTGAGTACCCCCCTTCTCCCACAGGACTAGATCTGTGATCTGCCACACTGCTGCTTTGGGAGGTTGACTTGTCTCCCCATCCCTGCTCTCAGTGCTTATTCCTTGCCCTGTCTTCCCTCACTGACAGTTAGACTCCTTGCCCCATCACCATTCTCTGAGGTTGGTTCAGTATTCCACCCCACTCCCACTGTGGGTAGTACATTACAGTTTACTGTTTATACTTCTCAGTTTTGTTTGGATGTATTCAATCTTCCCAGGGGCTGTGTTGGATTATTTTCTGGAGGGTGGGTGGGATGTCACATGTGGTGTGTGGTGCTCACCTGTTGAGTCTGCAGATTTACTAAGGTAGCTTTGAAGTTGGCTGGTGGGAAAAAATGGAGTGCTAATTTTCTCAAGGCAGACATTGGGACCGTGTTCATCCTGGAGGAGCATACGTAGGCTTTCCATGAGTTAAGGGTGCAGGATGTTTCAGGGCTCTGTTCTGTTTGATGCTGTACTGCTTTTTGAAAAAAAAAGAGAGAGAGAGAAAAAAAGGGCAAAACTGCTAAGGGGTTTTTTTCCCAGGGAAGACACACTCTATTGGCTGTGCCACACCAGGATTTTCCTGGCTGATAGGTGCAATTAAAAGCTGTTTTAAGGGTCAGTCTTTGAATTTTATGAATTTTATGTGCACCTAATCTGTTGGCAGTTATTATTTTGGCTGTAAATACTCAGGTTTACCAGAGTGTAACTCTCATATCTTAAAGTGGTTTCTGCAATCATGGAGCTCAGGAATTCTGATTCCCTATCCTATCCTCTATCTTGAATCTTCCTTTAAAGAGCACTGCTTAGTTATTTTTAGAATGATCTTCAACTTGCATTTATCTGATATTTTTCTATGCTTGGAAAGAGTCTATGCCTTTCAGCAAGTCTACGACAAAAATGATATTGTGACCTACTTCCCAGTAGAACAAGGTGTGGAGTTCATGAATGTTAATATATTTTATAGCTAGAGATATTTAACTTATCTATCAATTAACTTGGTTTTCTCTATGCTTTCAACTGCATATGGCACTTGTGGTAAGTAAATACTTAAGGAACTAATCTTGAGAATGTGGGTGTATTATTTCTCTTTTAACCAATGCCCACAAATTTAAGCATCCACTAGCAGATCTTGTCTTGATAATTATTGCTGGGATATTTTTATGGTGGTGATTTGCTATTTTCTTCTTTCATATTATGTATATTAATTGTAGTTCTCTTGTCAGGAAAAGGTGTTTCCTCTCTTTATTTATATGTTTATATATTTGTATCAGTATGGACTCATTCACCTTTATTTTATTCATAGGGCTATAATCTTATGTTACACATATTGAATATTGATCATGCCCAAATTAATCTAGTTTTACCTATAAAGAACTCTTCCAAGTTACTTGCTTGATTTTCCTTAAAAATACTCAATTGGTTTACTTTTGAACAGTTTCTTACTTTTAGTTCCATAAGAGGATAAACTTGTGTTTTCCTTATAATCAATTCAGAATTTTTTTATTGCATATTAGCTTTTAAAAACTAAGATTGTTCACTGAATAGCTTACTGTTATGGCTTTAACTGTTTATTTTGGGGATTTTTGAAGAACAAATCTTAATATCTATGAAAAGATATTCTGCAGACATTCATAGTTACCATTATGTAGCCCAGGCAGGCCTTGAACTCATGGCCTTCCTTCCTCAGTCTTCTGAGTGCTAGGATTACAGATGAGGGCCACATCAGCTTTGTTTATTAATTTTTACTAGATATGTAATTGATTGTTTTGTTTCCTCTGTATTAATAGAATTATTTAATGCTAGAAACGTTCTTCTGAGAACTGCTTTAAATTAATCCCATTGATTCTGATATATACTGTTTCTGTTGTCATTTCTTAAAAGTTACTTTTCATTTATTTCCTTTTATGAGTCAATTAATAACAATTTTTGTTTATTTCTCTTAATATCCAAGAGAAATGGCTTTCTCTTTTATGTTTTTGGTTGAAAACTTTAGTCTTGTTGCACAGTGGTCAGTGAATGTTCATTATAATATGCCTACTTTATAGAAATTACTAATTTCAGTGGCATATATGATTTACTTACTGTAACCTATTAGAATGTTGTATTTTCTCCAGTAAAAAGTTTGCGTGCTATATATTTTTGAAGATCCTCCCTATTTATAATATTGATTTGATCTGTTACTTGATCAAATCAGTTAGAGTGATGTGCTAAAGACTTGTTTTACCAGTATGCTTAAGTCAGTATCTTGTGGGATCTCTTGTAACTTCTGATTTTTACAATTGGTTGCTCTGTTCTTTGGTTCACAGCTACAAACCAGTGTTACATCTTCATTATGGATTATAGTTGTTAGCAATTAAATCTCTTTCCTTACGACGGTTAATGATTTTGTGATAAATTCTAACTTCATCTGTTCCCACGATTAATACTTCAGTTCTGATGTTGTTGAAATGTGCCTGATATTCTTTTGCCTTTTTTTTGTAGCTTTTCTGAATCCTTCATTTTATAATTGTTTCTTATTAAAAGATGAGCTGGGTGCCAGTGGCTCAATGCCTGTAATCTTACTTACTGAGGTAGAGATCAGGAGGATGGCAGTTTGAAGCCAGCCCAGGCAAACAGTTTGTGAGACCCTATCTCAAAAAACCCTTCAGAAAAAAAGGGTTAGTGGATTGGCTCAAGGTGTAGAACCCTGAGTTCAAACCAAAGTATAGCAAAAAAAAAAAAAAAAAAAAAAGCTGAAACTTGGGCCCATTTCATGGTGTGATGGCTCATTTTTTAGTGCTATGTAATATTCCATTGTTTGAATTTACCACAGTTTATTTGCTCACCTGATGAAGAACATCTTGGTTGCATCTAAGTTACACCAATTTGTAGGGTTTTATGTGGCTATAAGAGCTCAGCTCCTCCAGACAAATACTGAGGGATGTGATTTCTAGATTCTGTGGTAAATGCATGTTTTGTTTTATAGGAAACTGCAAAGTCTGTTCTAAATTGGCCATACCATTTTGAATTCCCAACAATAATGAATGAGGTTCCTGTTATTCTATATCTCTGCCAGCATGTGGTATTGCCAGTGTTCTGGAATTTGGCCATTCTAATAGGTATGTAGAGGTGTATAATTTTTATGACATAAGGTACAGAAGTTTTGCATGGGCTCATTTGCCATCTTCACATCTTTTTTTGTTGAGATACCTGTTAATGTCTTCAAGTCATGCTTTATTTGAATTTTGTGGTTTTATTATTGAATTTTAAGATTTATTTATATATTTGAACAATTTTATTGTTAATAAAGATCAGTTTATCAGTTTTTCCTTTCATAGATCATAGTTTTGATGCTGTATCAAAAAGTCATTGTGAAACCCACATCATCTGTGTTTTCTTCTATCTTGTATTGTAGAAGATGTATAGTTTTGCATTTGACATTTAGTCCCATTTTGAGTTAATGTTGTAGAGTATAAGGTCTGTGCTTAGAATCATGGTTTGCATTTGGATGTGCAGTTTTTAAGGACAATTTATTGAAAAGACTATCTTCTCTCTAATGCAATGACTTTGCTCCTTTGTCAAAGATCAGTTGCCTATGTGGGTCTGTTTTAGGGTTCTTTATTCTGCTCCATTGATGTAATTGTCTATTCCTTCACTGATACTATGCTGTCTTGATTTTTGCCTTTGTACTTATTGCCTGTGCTTGTGCTAGTATGTATGCTTGTACATCCATAAGTCTTTATTGTCCCCTTTTCTATTCTATAATGTTTTATTGTCTATTTACCAATTTAATGAAATGTATCTAATGCATTCTGAATGTGAAATAATTCAGTTATTTGTTATTAGGAAAGGTAGTTAATGTTGTAGAGAGTAAAATTAAAAATAATCACAAGCACTTTTAATGGCCTACTAAACAACAAATCATTTTGAGAACCCAAAGTGAATGTTATGTCTAAATAAATATATTTTTTTCAAATTCTTATATGAACACAAAAATAAAAAGTATAAGAAGTCATAACAATTCATAATAAAGGATAAGTGAAATCAATTCATAATTTTTTTTTAGTTTTTAGGATAATACAACACTATTTGAAGGAGTATGCTAATAACAGATTTTTTAAAAAATCTTTGGGTATGGTGATTTTGGAAACTTGTTTGGAAAATTAACAGTAAGTATAAAATACAGAGCTCATATATATTTTGATCCATCAATATAATTTTAGATAATCTATGACCAGCTTTCTGCAGAAGGACAGGCTCCATGAAATAAAGGAAATCATATATCTAGCGTAAGTGAGCAATAAAAGCATAGCTATGCTAATGTTAAAAGAATTCTAAGAAGAGCAACACCATTTCCTTTCCTGCAGAACACTTTCATGTCTATAAATGCATAAAAGTAACATTACAGTCCTGCTCAAAAATAATGGCATCATGATAGTTGTCTGAAAAAAGACAAACTCTTATCTTTGGTGAGGTTCTCCTGTTTAAGCAGAGGCAATATGACTATTTCTACTGACTCCAGATATGTCCTTCTAATAATTCATACTCATAGTGTTGTTTACTTCACTGTGTATTCTACTTTGTAATGGTGTTCAGCTTCTACTTAGAGACACTGTGAATCTTCCCTCTGTATAGGACTGACTCCTATTGATGTTTACTCTCTAATTATACTGGCACCTGTCCCTGGTACACCTGGTACCTAATGTAATTAGTGCCCCAAACATTCAGTCTCAGTGAATGAAGAGTGACATCCAACTTACCCTCTTCTCCAATTGAGTTAAGGATAACTATAGATTTAGACACCTATACCTGAACCTGTCACTGGAAATGTAAGCAGTAGGCTCTCTGACCATTGCCACTTTTCAAAATAAAAAAAAACAATAGATCCCCTGACAGCTAAAAAGATAGGCCTTGTCTTTTTCCTAGAAAAAGGATATTGTTTGTGTGGTTTAAGACTAAAAGTTGTACCTCCTTGTTACTGCACCAGCCAGGCCCCTTCTGATGATCCTATCAGTGTTTATGTTGGAGTCATGACATTTAAACTTGGTAGCAAGATTTATCTCTTCCAGGATAAAATCCCTTAGGATCCAAATCACGATGCAACAGAGCTATCAATCTCTGGAGGTGAACAAGATCCACATGAACAATCCTGATGAGGTTGGACAACAATCTAGACAACAGGCACATCTGATGACTAAAAGAGTTCCAAAGGACAGCTGTAGAAGGGACAATATTCTTGTTAGGTAGGGTCTGCAGCCCCTTGTCAGCTCCAAAGCAGACACACACAAATAATTTTTTTAGTGTCTTTATTAATTTTTTTGGTTCCTTTCCCTTTCTCTAGTTATTTCTGTGCCAGTTTAAGGCACTGCTATCAGATCATTTAACTCTAAATATTTATATTTGGATTTCAGTCACCAAAAAGGTATTGAATAAAGCAGTACTTTTTTTTCTGTTTTGCTAATCTGACATTGATTTGCACTAACTAGACATCTTTGAATACTATGTTTTAGCCTTTACTACATAAAAGAGTCATTCAAAACTCAGAACTATCTCCTGGTTTCATTGCACACTGAAACATAGCAACAACAATGATTACTATAAATATATTAATATATACTTTTAATCAACATCTGAGCAGCAGCATACTGTGCTAATTATTTTGGGCATGTGAAGACTGATTGCACTTACCTAATTAAAAATTTTTAGTATTTTGCATTTACATATTCACTGAATAATGACAAGTATTACTAGAATTTACTTTGCCATTTCTTAAACTTACATTCAACGATTAAATAAAATATGATAACATTGTTTAGCCTTGAATGGGGCAAAGTTGATATAAAAATACTAAATAACAGATGTAGTTATTACTGAGTATTATGAGTAGAATCCTCATCCATAATACAATACAGTTTTTTCCCCAGATTTTATGTTCTGAATACATAGAAAACAGGTCATGAGTTGAGACACCTGACAGAAATGTTATGGTATAAAGACTGGCATATGGTCATATTGCCAGAAGAAAACTAGAATTGGTGTTCATGTTTGAGAAGATAAAAATAGCAAAGGCAGTGCTGAGAGGAAAGTTTATAGCCATGAGTGCATATATTAAAAAGACTGAAAGATATCAAATCAATGATCTAGTGTTACATCTCAAAGTCCTAGAAAAACAAGAACAAGCAAATCCCAAAACAAACAGAAAGAGAGAAATAATAGAAATAAGAGCTGAAATCAATGAAATAGAAACAAAAAAAAAACATACAATGCAATAGTTAAGACATGGAATTCAAAAGGAATTAATAGAATGCATGTTAACTACAAATTGTTTAAACTGTGTTAAGGTGTTAAAATAAGCCTACATATCCACTATGAATGACAATTTTATGGAAAATGGTTGCAAGTTTGTTTATATTTCATTGATTCTCTGACCTCTATCTGAAAACTGTTATTCCTAATAGCTAGTGACAATAATATGCAGAGTTTTCCATGGAGCCATCCTCGTGGTATCATTTCTACATTTTCCCCATCTTTCAACATCCTCTCAGAGGTGAATTGGTAAAGTTTGGGAAGAGGGGTGCTAAGAGTTTCCACTCTGCAAATTGGATAATGTAATCAGAATAGAGTAAATATTGGACCTGAGATTCAAAGAGGAAAATTAAGCAGTAAGAAAGATCTAAAAAGTGTAACTGCTGAATGTTTCAGATGATATGTACATGTGAGTCAGATTAAGTACATTCAAAGTCATTAAAATTTTTACTTGGCTTTTAATTCCAAAAGGTGGTGAAAGAAATCCAATAGTATGGTAAGTCATACATGTATGAGAACCGTTTTTTAATCATCTTTGTAGCAAATACTTTGAAGACATAATCAGTTTAGTTATTGAGGATTCAAAAATGAAATAATGTCTCTAAACACCTGGATAGGCCTATATATGTGTATGAAAATGAAAATAAATTTCATATTTGAGTTTATATTCTACAACTGAATTCATTTATTAATTCTAGCAGGTTTTTGAGGGTCTTTAATATTTTCTCCACATAAGATTATATCATCTGCAAACAGAGATTATTTAGTCATTTCTTTTCAGTTTCTTTTTCTGCTATAATTGTTCTGACTAAATCTTTCAGCATTATGTTTAAAAGCAATGGTGTATATCCTCAACTTTTTCTCAGTTTTACAGAGAAAAAAATTCAATTTTCTGCCAATGATTATGGTGTTACATTTGGGATTCTTATGTGTTATCTTTAATATGTTGAGGTAATTTTCTACTATTTGTAGGTTTTAGGAATTTTTATCATGGAAGCATCCTGAATCTTGTAAAATTTTTTCTGCATCTACTGAAAGGATATGATTTTTCTCAGTTTTTTTCATGTGACATAACATTAACTTATTTTTATAAGTTGCATCATTTCTGCATCATAAAGATGAATCTTATTGGTCATGAATTGTGATCGTTTTCATGGATGATAAATTTGATTTACTAGTGCTTTGTTGAGAATGCTTGCATCTTTATTAAATGTGGATATTAAATGTGGATTTCTGGTAATTTAATGTTTTCTTATACTGCACACAAAAATGAAATCAAAATTTATTAAAGACTTAAACAGAAGGTCTGAATCTATACAACTTCTAGGAGAATCATTGAGCACGAGATTCATGACATTAGTTTTGACAGTGATTTCTTGGATATGACACTGAAAATAAAGCAGCAAATTCACAAAACTACAAATAGGACTGTGTCACTAAGGAGCTTCTATACAAGAAAGAAAATAATTAACAGGGTGCAAAGGCAATTTACAGAATGGGAGCAAATGTTCAGAAACCATAAATCTGATAAAGAGTTTAATATCCAAAATGTAGAGGGAACTCCCATAAGTCAAATGGAAAAATGAAGCCACTACCAGATTAACAAATAATCTGATTAAAAGATAGATTTGAATAAACATTACTCAAAAGATGATACACAAATGGCCAACATGAAAGATGTTAAAAATCACTGAGTGTGTCAGGCTCTGGTGGCTCATTCCTGCAATCCTAGCTACTTAGGAAACAGAGATCAGGAGGATCATGCTTCAAAATCAGCCCAGGCAAATAATTTGTGAGACCCTATCTTGAAAAAACCCCATCACAAAAAGGGCTGGTGGAGTGGCTTAATGTGTAGGCCCCATATTCAAGCCCCAGTACTGAAAAAAAAATCACTAAGCATAATAGATATACAAATCAAGATCACAAGTTATTACTGCACACCTGTGTAGACATACATTTTCAAGAAGTGAAAAATAAAAAAAAAAAGATAGTATTGTCCAGGCTGTGAAGAAATGGCAAACTCTTCTGTAATTTTGATGGAAATGTAAAATAATGCACCCTCTGTGGAAAATAGTGCAAAGTGTTCTCAAAAATTGGGAATGTAGAGCTATCATATTATTTATTATCAACGATCCTGGGTATTTATCCCAAAAAATCCAAATCAGGATCTGAAAAGGATATTTCCATTCTCACATTCTTGTAGCATCATTTACAATAGCCACCTTGTGGAAGAAACCCTTAAATTTCTGGACAGATGAGTGGATGAATTAAATGTGGTATACACATAAAATGGAATATTTTTCAGCCTTACAAAATAAGGAATTAAAGATGGTAGATTAGAGGTGTCGTTTGTGTATCTCCATTCATGAGAAGAATTGGAGCAACAAAGGAAAGACTATATTTTGAGGAAAAAAGAGGAAGGACATTGGGAATCAAGAAAGAAGTGATAAGATAATTAAAAAGTACAGACAAACAGAAAGGTGATGCAGAGTTAACAGTCCACAACTCCAAACCAGGCTCCAATGTAGAGGAGAACCCGAAGCCACAGCTGTAAGATAAGCCTGAAGATTTCAGGTAGCCCAGGTAACAAGACTCTGGCAGTTCTAGCTGTAGGAGAAATCCACAGTTATCACAAGCTTTAAATTCAGTGAGGGGATTTGGTTTTACATGGATTGTTCCAGTGTGCCAGGCCAGCATTGGAGAAGAACTCCATTTTATCACTCTCCCATCTCTTGGAGTGCTATAGTTAGGTGCCATCTTGGGAGGGGCCCATTGTTTCAGTCTGAGGTACTGTGGGGATCTGCAAACAAGAGACAATAAAAATTCAGAGACTGCAGGGACACCTTGCCACAGTGCCTGGAAGAGAGATGACCAACAGAGACAGTAGCAGAAAGGAGGAGGATCAGATGAGGACCTGCTGAGAAGTTTGGGTAGCAGGGATCTGAATCTGTGGAAGGTGTAGCAGTTAGTGGCGGCATCCTCTGTGTCAAAGAGTGAGCCCCATCTCCTGGGTATTACCGTGATGACTGTGCTCTCTGAGCCCAGGTATGGCATATCAATTAATTTCCATGATTCTACCTTCCTGCAGGATGGTTTAGTTCTGGTTGTGGTCTGTCTGCAAGTGCTAAGACCTGAAGAAATAGCACACAGTTTTCTTGGGCCTCCCCCTCCAGTGCAGAACTGAGTTCTATGTTTGCTTTCTCAATCTTCTAAACACTGAGAGGACACCCCTCACTTAGATATTTGTTGCCTATGGGTACACAATATGGGAAGCTACTGAAGCACCCTGTCAAACCTGTCAAACCCAGCCAAAAGAATGAAATAATGTCTTTACAGGAAAGTAGATAGAAATGATCTTCATGATGTTAAACACAATAAGCCAGACTCTGTAAGATAAATATCACATGTTTTCTCTCATAAGTGGAATCTAAATTAAAAAATATGAAGAATCTAAATTAAAAAAATATAAAGAAGACATGAAATTAGATGGGGGATTGGATAAGTGTAAAGGGAACACTTAGTAGAAGGTTCTAGAGAGTACAAGAGAGGGTAATGGGGGTAAATATAGTCCAAGTATGTTATATATATGAAAATGTCATAATAAAACCCATTATTTTGTGCAATTAATATATTCTAATAAAAGAAAAAGGAAAAATCAGGAAATTCTGTAATATTAAACAAGATGGATAAACCTTGAAGACAATATGCTAAATGAGAGAAGCCAGTCACAGAGGGTCAGATATTTTGTGATTCTGCTAAAATATAGTATCTAGGAAATCAAACTCTTAGCAGAAGACTTTTAAATGAAGGCTGGCAGCATTTGGAAGGGTGGGAGGAAAAGAAGTTGCTAGTCTAAGAGTATCAATTTTCACTTATATAGGGTCTAGATATAGATTGTACAATATAGTGCATGTTGTTAGCAATATTGCACGTAAACTTAAACATTTATCTCTTTTTTTTTGTCATACTAAGGCTTGAATTCAGGGCCTTCACATTGAGCCACTCCATCAGCCCTTTTTGTGATGGGTATTTTTGAGATAGGGTCTCGCATACTGTTGCCTAGACTGGCTTTGAACCACAATCCTCCTGATTCCTGCCTACTGAGTAGCTAAGATTATAGGCATGAGCCACTGGCACCTGGCATCTTAACATTTCTAAGAGTAGATCTCATGTGAAATTTTCTTTTATTACTCTAGGAGAAATCTAAAACACTTCAGTGCTGAAATAATTTTCAAACATTAGGATACATAAATTTCATAACTACTACTTTGTAATTTTATATAACTTTGGAAAAACTATTTTAAAGGAAATTGGGTATTATTAAGACTGAAGTATTCCATCAGAGTTGGCAACTAGAAAGAAATTAATGACCTTAATTATCATAATTACTTTGGAGCAACTTTCTGATTAAAAGGGCTTGGGAAACTAATGGTAGCTGAGGAATTGGCAATGCTAATAGTAGGATGTTCTTTTTAAATTTTTGGTCGAGTTATACAAGAGGGTAATCTTGATGAGTATAACATATCAAAAATTATCTCTACAAATAGTTAGTTGGGCACAAGTGGCTCATGCCTGTAATCCTAGCTATTTGGGGGGCTAAAATCAGAAGATCATGGTTCAAGGCCAGCTCAGACAAACAGTTTGTAGAACTCCCATCTCTAAAATTACTGGAGTAAAATGGACTGGATGTATGGCTCCAGTGGTAGAGGACATGCTTTGTAAACACAAATCCCTGAGTTCAAACACCAATATCACCAAAATAAATGAATAAAATTGAAGTGAATCTTATTTGAACTAAAAACTCAACTTGTAATGTCCATTATTAAGAGGAATTAGAAAATATTGTTAATTCCATCATTTTTAAGAGGCTCTGTTTTTTAAAATATCATCTATTGTTTATTTCTATACGCTGTTTCGATGTAAATCATATTGAAAGCTCGCTTTTGGAATAAAAAATTTCCTTCTCACAAAAAGGGAAAATATACAAACAAAAAAAGAAAATTCCTGTGATTGAGAAAATGAGGGTTATAATATCCAGACACACTGTTGTTCTTTCTAAGATAATTCCTTATTATGATTCAGTGCTTTCAGTTGACTCCCAGAGAAGCCAGTGTTTTCTTTTTCTCTCTCATTATGGCAACTCTTATCAAACTGTTACTCTTCTAGAGAGTTTCAAACCTTCACATTCTACACTTTCCTTCCTAATCCACCTGGTTGAATTTTGAAAGTTCTAGGAAGCATCAAGAATTTAACTGCAAGCAATGATTTAGTAGAGGCCCTAAAAGTATAAACATAGATAACTTCACCTATTTGAATATATGAATTATAGAATCATTGTACATTAGCAGGGTACTCACCTTGGAGTCTTGCTTCTATTCCCATCTTTACTGCTCAGTACCTGTGTATCCTGTGCCAAATTACTTAATGAATCTAAAGTTCATCTTTCTCTCTTATAAAATGATTGGACCCAACACACCTGCCTTCGCAATAGTATGGCAATTTATTCCTTGTCATAGAGTTTGAGTAGACAAATGCCATATTAAAAAAGATATTTAAAAAGTATAAAGTAGTAAACTATTATCAATTATCTAATAAAGATAATCTTATTAATTTCAAACCATGACTCATATAATCCTACAATATTAATGCCTGCCTTTTCTATAGAACAGATTATTGAGAGTAAAAAGTCAAGCTACATTTTATAGCCTTTACAATATAAAATAGTTCATATTCAAAAGAGTGGGGCAAAAGCTACAGATTTATGTTTTATCACAAAGCAAACACCTGGGTAAGCAGTAATTAACAAGATAACATTACTAACTACTCTAAAAAGTTCTTTTCATTTTCTCCCTATCACCAATCTCCCTAGCAAAAATATACCATCTCAATTTTTAAAACAGTTCTTTTTTCTTTCTGTTTGATTTTACCATCTAAGTTTATAATCAGTCTTTTGAGTGATTTTCAAACCACCTTTTAAAACAGCAATCACACAAAATGTGTTGTATGTCATCTGGCGTTTTCCTATTACATGTTTTCCCAATTATTTTTACTTCTGTGTATTATTAGGAACACCACATATTTTTTAAGATCTTTAGTTAGGATAATCTGTGTCATTTTCAATTTTTGACTATCTTAATAATGTTTCTATGGACCTCATTATAATACTTCCTTAGTTAAACATGAATAAGTTTTTGAGGAATAGAATTGCCAAAGCATAGGAACATACACAGTTCTGTTAATAGAAAATTTCAGTTTTACAAAGTGAATAAGCCAATGTCATCTAAACATCAGTGTATATACACTATTTTGCCTTATATTCCACCTGTTAGTAATATTATTAACTATTTTTTCTTCCCTCCTTCCTTCCATCCTTTTTCTACACCCTCCCTTATTTCTCTTACTTTCTTTCACTTTTCTTCATTTCTTATTATTTTTCTTTTTTGTTTTTGAACCCCCTCTATAACTCTTATTCTCCCCCTTTAATAATTCCTTCCTTACATTCTTCTTTTATTTTACAATATTGAGGCATGATAGGGAGGACTGGTATCATACTGAAGTATTTAATTCATATTTTTCTAATGAATAATGTTTACCACATTTGTATATTATCTTTATTGACATGACTGTTTAAGGCTTTCAACTGTTTTTCTATTTTTCTATTTGTCTTCTTATACATTTGTATAGTTTAAAGAATATTCCTTAGATATGGAACTTTATATTATTTTTTGGTGCAAATATTCTTTCATTCTGTGAACTTTCTAAAATCCTCAGTATATGTGCTTTTAATGGTATTATTTGATGAACTAGAGATCTTCCTTTCTACTTTACTATTTGTTCTTGTGCATGTAATTTTTTGTAAATTCTTTAAGATTTTTTTCATGCATAGAATTCAAGTAATTTTATTTCTAAAATTGCAGTTTTGGATTTTTCACATTTAAAAATAATTTGCTTGGGATTGATTTTTGTGTATGAGGTGAAAGGCATATTTATTCCCTTTCTCCAACTGGGAACTAGCTTGTTTCCCCTGATTTAAAACACTCATTTTCCCAATATTCTTCAGATCCAATACAATTCTCACCATATCTCCATGTATACAAATCCTTATTATTACTTTTAAATGGTTATAAGAATTCCATTTATTCCATTCTCTTTTTCATGGTAATTATTTAAATTGAGTTTTATATATATGTTGAGCTATAAACATCATAAAATAGCATTATCTTAAATGTATAGCAACTTATGAGATGATTTCTTCGTGTATAATAAAGTTACAGAAAATATAAAATACTCACTTTGAATGTTAATGAGCAAAAGAAATTCATTTGAGTTTTTTACTCATGTGCACTCCAATTAATAATGTAATAATGTGTATTATGTCTCTTCTTTTTATATTTTATCATGTTGATTGGTGAATTGTTTTGGTCAATTTGAAAATTTTACTCAATATTGCCTCAATTTGCATTTCAGCAACTTCTAATAAAGTTGAAAAACTTTCAGCTTATTTCTCAACTATATTTCTGCTTCTATGAATTGCATGTTAGTATTCTTTTATTTAAAAGATTTTTCTTTTTCTGCTTCAGGAATTCCATGTATTTTAGGGAAGTTTAATGTGGTTTGTAAATTATTGTAAATTGTGGTATGTAAATTTCTGTCTGTACCTCTTACAATCTGGCTTGCATTTTTTTTCCATTAATGGTTAAAGTATATTTCACACTTTGCATTTGAACTCACTTCTTTTGGCCAATAGACTTCATTGGAAAAGATGAAATGCCATTTTGAGCCTGAAGTCAGGCACCTTACATACTGCTTATTCTTCTAGCAACCTGCTACCACCATGTGAACAAGGCCAAACTACCCTACTTTATGAAAATATACTAGTGCCCCAGATAACCTCTGTTGCATTAGCAAATACTCAGCCTCTCCCCAACATGTGAATAAGACCACTAAGAGCCAGCTATGAGCCAAGATATCTGCTATTTCATCACAGACACATAAGTAGGTTTGGTCAAGACCAGTTAACCCTGTCACAGACCATCAAAGCTATCAGACAGCAATGAATCATGAATAATGATAATAATTTTTAAGACACTACAATTTGATGCATTTTGTTCTGCAAATATAGATGACTAATAGAATTTTCAGTTTTTTAATTTTATTATATTTTTATGGATATATATTCAATTCATTTTTGATTATTTATTATACACTTTAAAATTATATCTACAACCCATTTGAAATTTATTCTTTGTGTGCTTGACTATTTCTTAAATAGAAAATAAATCAGTATCATATCATGCATCAGTGAATTATTTTCAACTGCACTAAAATCCTATCTATAGTCACATGCTATGTGTGATCTCATCAGATTCCAACACTGTCCTACTATCATTGTCCTTCTTTAATGTAATATAGAAATCTTACATCATTATTATGTTTCTAAAAATTCATACATTATTTTTAAATTTCAGCTGTTTTTCAAGATTAGAAAATGATATATTTTTGGAAATTTTCAATAATTTCTCCCAAAAGTTATTAGAATCAAATGTCAAAATGATAATGAAATGCCAGTCGTATTTGTGCTATTATTTTATGACAATATGCTCATTTTGCAATGATGACCTATTTTCATAACATTCATCCAGTTAAATCAAGGGTCCAAGTTATTGGGAGAGCTCATTAGTAAAAGAAATATACCTGAAAGTATCAAGAAGACCAAATACAAATACCCCAAAATAAAAATTTCAGAACGAAAATTCTCATTTCTCTATTTGTTCAACTCATATCTATTTTATTACATATGAATATTATTAGCATTACCTTACATTTTCCATTTTGTGAGACTATAGGATTATAATCGTGAGCAATGGAATATATCCTGCATAAACAGGGAAGGAAAATGCATGTTGGTTAGGGACAGGCGAGCAGATAATGATTGATACCAAAGAGTCAGTGTTGCCAGAAAATCTGGTGTGTGTTGAAAAAATGATAGCCGTTAAGTTAATCTAGGAAGTTGGAAGGTAGATGGATGATAGAATTAAATAGGTTTCTTGGAATTGAGATTTTTTTAGGGATTCCAAATTTATTGGGTAAGCAATATGCAATTGAAGCAAGTGGTTAAAGTAAATTGGGCAACAAGACCTTTGGAAAGAATTTAATCCAGGCTACTAGAAAAGTATCAATCACCAAAAATAGCATAATAGAGAAATTTATAGTGAATATGACCCTAAAATACTAAAGAAGGAGATTCCAAGATGGCAGCTAGAGGGAGGAAGCAGAAAGCACGCCTCCTATAGTGAAATCTGGGAGAGACACTGGAGACACACCTTTCAGGCAAAACCACCAAGAAGAGGCAAAACTTTGACCCGTCCACACATCCAGCCTGCCGGTGCAGAGAATCTCTACTTCATGTTAAATGGAGAAACCAGGAGGACTCCTGGGCTGCCAGTTGCCCGTGCCCAGGTGGCTTTAGAAGACATAGACAAAGTGAGCTTAGTGGTACCATGGTAGTCCCACAGACAACCCTGGGCTAGATCAGCATAGCTCCCTGGACAGACCAACCTCCACCTGGGGAAAAAAGAGAAACCGAGTAATAAACAATAGGAACAATAAAGACATGTGGGAAAGAAGGTGGGGTGCACTGAGCACCAAAGATTGGGGGAAGGGAATCCTTCCCAGAACTGTAAATAAATAAGCTGGGCTGGACGGAGAGGCTCTGGAGGGAGTGGGTGTGTGTGCCCAGCAACCAAGAGCAGGAAAGCTTGTGAGAGTGGCAGAGGGAGGAAAACTCCACAGGAAAGGGGGGAAGACGCACCTCCCGTATGAGCTGTAAACAAACATGGTGGCTGGCAGGAGCAGCAGCACTGCCCAGTAATCAGGAGTGGAAAAACTTGCAAAAGTGGCATTGGGAGGAAAACTCCACAGGAGAGGGGGGAAGATCCACTTCTCACATGAGCTGTAAACAAACACCCAGGCCTGAGAAAGCGGGTGCAGTGTCACCTCCCCCAGTGTGCTTGGAAAGGGGAAAACTTGTAGTAGTGGCTCACACACAGGAGAACTCTGAGTAAACAAAGCCTGCAGGGCCAGGTGAGTGTTAAGCTCACCCCTGAGATCAGCATAAATAATGCCTCCAGAAAAAGCAGGCTGACAGCAGCAGGCAGGCAAGCCACAACCACAGATACCACAAACAGAACTGTCTCCAGACTCTTTTTTTTTCTCTCTTCCTATCTTTGATGAGAAAACAACCAAACTACACCTGCACGCTGAAAAACTTACTAAAACTGTATCGCATTTGAATTGGGACACTTTGTGGGATTTTTTTTGTGTGTGTGCAGTTTTGTTCTACTTTATGTGTCCCCTTTGATGAGACAACTACAGAACAACATCTGAGGCACCATCTCTGGGATTAGAGACTGAGATGGACACCAAAATAAATATGACTGAAACTTCATTGCATTTGAACTTGGAGGTTTATTTTTTTATTTTCTATTTTTCATTTTGTTTTATTTTTATGTATATATATATATATAAATTTCTTTCATTTACTTATTTTTTATTTTTATTCTTATCTTTATTCTTTTTAGTTTTTATTTTCAATCCTCTCTTTGTCTCTCTAATGCCTGTTCAGCTTACTGTCGATTGGTACACCAATGCTCCCTGTTTATACTTTGAAATTTTTTGTTTGATTCCTTGTTTTGTTTTTTCTTACTTGTCTGTTTATTTGTTTTTCCCTTTTTCTTTAACTTCTTGCTTTCCATCTCCTCTCACCCTTCCATTCTAAATATTACCATTGTTATTATTACAAGCTAGAAAATACTTAATTGCACACAGTACAGGGACAGTAACAACATCAAGGAAAATGATGAGAAGACAGAAAAACAGGGAAACCAGTTTCCCCACAGCAAAAACTTAGTACAGGAACCAGAGGGAAATGAAGAAAACACATACTCAGATCCATTCTCCAACTAAATGAAGATAAACAATGCCAAAGAACCCAATGAAGCCCACAAGAATAATTTAAAAGAAGACATACTACAGATACTCAATGAGGCCATACTGGATATTGTCAACCAAAATGTGCAGGAGACACTCAAGAAATTCCAAGACAACAAAAATAGAGAATTTGAAAAGGCAAAAGAAGAAATAAAGGAAACCATTGAAGCACTGTTTAAACACCAAAGTGAAACAGAGAACACGATTAATAAACAGGTAAATGAACTCAGGATAAAAATAGACAACATTAAAGAGGAAACCACCCAGGATATGGAAACCTCAGGAACAAAAACAAAACAGAACTGCAAAACAAACCAGAAAGCCAATCCAGCAGAATAGAACAAACAGAAGACAGAAATCTCAGAACTTGAAGATGAAATGGTAATTAAAGGAAAAACTGACTGTGACACAGGTTACTCCAGAGGCACCTGCACACCCATGTTTATTGCAGCACTATTCACAATAGCCAAGTTATGGAAACAGCCAAGATGTCCCACCACTGATGAATGCATTAAGAAAATGTGGTATCTATACACAATGGAATTTTATGCAGCCATGAAAAAGAATGAAATGTTATCATTCGCTGGTAAATGGATGGAATTGGAAAACATCATTCTGAGTGAGGTTAGCCTGGCCCAAAAGACCAAAAATCATATGTTCTCCATCATATGTGGACATTAGATTGAGGGCAAACACAAAAATGGGATTGGACTTTGAGCACATGTTAAAAGTGAGAGCACACAAGGGAGGGGTGAGGATAGGTAAGACACCTAAAAAATTAGCTACCATTTGTTGCCCTTAATGCAGAGAAACTAAAGCAGATACCTTAAAAGCAACTGAGACCAATAGGAAAAGGGGACCAGGAATTAGAGAAAAGTTTAGATCAAAAAGAATTAACCTAGAAGGTAACACACACGTACGTGAGTCAACTCCCTGTATAGCTATCCTTATCTCAACCAGCAAAAACCCTTGTTCCTTCCTATTATTCTTATACTCTCTCTACAACAAAATTAGAAATAAGGGCAAAATAATTTCTGCTAGGTCTTGAGGGGGTGGGGGGGAGAGGGAGGGGGCAGAGTGAGTGGTAAGGAAGGGGATGGGGGCAGGGGGGAGAAATGACCCAAGCCTTGTATGCACATATGAATAATAAAATAATTTAAAAAAAGGAAAAACTGAAGAACTATTAATTAAACAACTTAAGACCTGTGAAAAGAAAATGCAAGAACTCAATGACTCCATCAAAACACCAAACTTGAGAGTCATGGGCATCGAAGATGGAGAAGAGGTGCAAGTGAAGGGAATGCATAATATATTCAACAAAATAATAACAGAAAATTTCCCAAATCTAGAGAAAGTTATTCCCATACAGATGCAAGAGGCCTCCAGGACACCAAACAGACCAGATCAAAATAGAACTACTCCATGACATATCATCATTAAAACAACAAGTTCAGAAACTAAGGAAAGAATATTGAAGCCTGTAAGAGAGAAAACACAAGTAACATACAAAGGTAAACCCATCAAAATCACAGCAGACTTCTCAACAGAAACATTAAAAGCAAGAAGAGCATGAGGTGAGATCTTCTAGGCACTGAATGAAAATAACTTCAACTCCAGGATACTCTACCCAGCAAAACTATCATTCAAAATACATGGAACAATAAAAGTCTTCCATGATAAGCACAAACTAAAACAATATGTGACCACAAAGCCACCACTACAAAAGATTCTTCAAGGGATTCTGCACACAGAAAGTGAAACCCAACTTAACCATGAAAAGACAGGCAGCACCAAACCACAGGAAGAGAAAAAGCAAGAAAGTAGAGAGTAGCCTCAACTTAGGAACACACAATCAAACCTTCAAACAACTAAGACAACTAAATGACAGGAATCACCACATACCTATCAGTACTAACACTTAATGTTTACAGACTTAATTAACTCATCAAAAGCCACCACTTGACGAAATGGAATAAAAGGGAAGATCCCAGAATTTCTTGCTCACAGGAGACCCATCTCACTGAGAAATAAGCATAGGCTTAGGATGAAAGGGTGGAAGAAGATTTACCAAGCCAATGGCCCCCAAAAACAGGCAGGAGAAACAATACTCATCTTTGACAAAGTAGACTTCAAACCTACATTGATCAAACAAGATAAAGAAGGACATTCCATACTAATAAAAGGGGAAATAGACCAAAAGGAAATAATAATCATCAACCTGTATGCAACCAATGTCAACACACCCAATTTCATCAAACATACCCTGAAAGAACTAAAAGCATATATTAACTCCAACATAGTGGTTGTGGGAGACTTTAACACCCCATTATCATCAATAGATAGGTCATCCAAACAAAAAATCAATAAAGAAATCCAAGATCTAAAATACACAATAGATCAAATGGACTTACTTGATGTCTACAGAACATTTCATACAACTTCTGCACAATATACATTCTTCTCAGCAGCCCATGGAACCTTCTCCAAAATAGATCATATCCTAGGGCACAAAGCAAGGCTCAGCAAATATAACAAAACAGAAAGTAACCGTGCATGCTATCTGATCACAATGCAGTAAAAGTAGATCTCAACAACAAAAGTAAAGACAAAAAACATGCAAACGGCTGGAAAGTAAATAACTCATTACTTAATGAACAATGGGTCATTGATGAAATAAAAGAGGAAATTAAAAAGTTTCTGGAGGTCAATGAAAATGAAAGCACAACATACCCGAATCTATGGGACAGAGCAGAGGCAGCCCTGAGAGGAAAGTTTATAGCCATGAGTGAATATATTAAAAAGACTGAAAGATCCCAAATCAATGACCTAATGATACATCTCAAACTCCTAGAAAAACAAGAACAAGCAAATCCCAAAACAAATAGAAGGACAGAAATAATAAAAATAAGAGCTGAAATCAATGAAATAGAAACCATAAAAGCCATACAAAGAATTAATGAAACAAAAAGTTGGTTCTTTGAAAAAATAAACAAGATGGGTAGACCCCTGGCAAACCTGATGAAAATGAGGAGAGAAAAAACCCAAATTAGTAGAATTAGGAATGCAAAAGGGGAGATAACAACAGACACCATGGAAGTCCAGGAAATCATCAGAGACTATTTCGAGAACCTAATTTCAAATATATTTGAAAAACTTAAAGAAACAGACAGATTTCTAGATACATATGATCATCCAAAACTGAACCAAGAGAAAATTAATCATATGAATCGATCTATAACACAAAATGAAATTGAAGCAGCAATCAAGAGTCTCCCCAAAAAGGAAAGTCCAGGACCTGATGGATTCTCTGCTGAATTCTATCAGACCTTTAAAGAAGAACTAATACCAACCCTCCTTAAACTGTTCCATGAAATAGAAAGGGAAGGAAAACTGCCAAACACATTTTATGAAGCCAGTATTACACTTATCACAAAACCAGGCAAAGACACCTCCAAAAAGGAGAACTGTAGGCCAATCTCCCAATGAACATTGATGCAAAATCCTCAACAAAATAATGGCAAACCAAATTCAACAACACATCAAAAAGATTATTCACCATGACCAAGTAGGCTTCATCCCAGGAAAGCAGGGGTGGTTCAACATATGAAAATCAATAAATGTAATAAACCACTTTAACAGAAGCAAAGACAAAAACCACTTGATCATCTCAATAGATGCAGAAAAAGCCTTTGGTAAGATCCAACACCATTTCATGATAAAAGCTCTAAGAAAACTAGGAACAGAAGGAAAGTACCTCAACATCATAAAAGCTATATATGACAAACCTACAGCCAGCATTATACTTAACAGAGAAAAACTGAAACCATTCCCTCTAAAATCACGAATGAGAAAAGGACGCCCACTATCTCCACTCCTATTCAACATAGTACTGGAATTCCTAGCCAGAGCAATTAGGCAAGAAGAAGGAATAAAAGGAATACAAATAGGTAAAGAAACTGTCAAAATATCCCTATTTGCAGATGACATGATGCTATACCTTAAAGACCCAAAAAACTCAACTCAGAAGCTTATAGACATTATCAATAGCCACAGCAAGGTAGCAGGATATAAAATCAACATAGAAAAATCATTAGCATTTCTATACACTAACAATGAGCAAACTGAAAAAGAATATGTGAAAACAATTCCATTTACAGTAGCCTCAAAAAAAGTCAAATACCTAGGTGTAAACCTAACAGAAGATGTGAATGACCTCTACAAGGAAAACTATACACTTCTGAAGAAAGAGATTGAGGAAGACTATAGAAATTGGAGAGATCTCCCATGCTCATGAATTGGTAGAATCAACATAGTAAAAATGTCTATACTCCCAAAAGTATCTACATGTTTAATGCAATTCCCATCAAAATTCCAATGACATTCATTAAAAAGATTGAAAAATCTACCATTAAATTTATATGGAAACACAAGAGGTCACGAATAGCCAAGGCAATACTCAGTCAAATGAACAATGCTGGAGATATCACGATACCTGACTTCAAACTATATTGCAAAGCAACAATGATAAAAACAGCATGGTACTGGCACAAAAACAGACATGAAGACCAGTGGAACAAAATAGAGGACCCAGATATGAAGCCACACAACTATAACCAATTTGTCTTTACAAAGGTCCTAAAAATATACGATGGAGAAATAGCAGCCTCTTCAACAAAAACTGCTTGGAAAACTGGTTAGCAGTCTGCAAAAACCTGAAACGAGATCCATGTATATCACCCTATACCAATATTAACTCAAAATGGATCAAGGATCTGAATATCAGACCACAAACTCTAAAGTTGATATAGGAAAGAGTAGGAAATACTCTGGAATTAGTAGGTATAGGTAAGAACTTTCTCAGTGGAACCCCAGCAGCACAGCAACTATGAGATAGCATAGATAAATGGGACCTCATAAAATTAAAAAGCTTCTGTTCATCAAAAGAAATGGTCTCTAAAGTGAAAAGAGCACCCACAGAGTGGGAGAAAATATTTGTCAGCTACACATCAGACAAAGTACTAATAACCAAAATATACAGGGAACTTAAAAAACTAAATTCTCCCAAAACTAATGAACCAATAAAGAAATGGGCAAGTGAACTAAACAGAACTTTCTCAAAAGAAGAAATTCAAATGGCCAAAAAACACATGAAAAAATGCTCACCATCTCTAGCAATAAAGGAAATGCAAATTAAAACCACACTAAGATTCCACCTCACCCCTGTTAGTACATACATCATTAGCAACACCACCAACAACAAGTATTGGCAAGGATGTGGGAAAAAGGAACCCTCTTACACTGTTGGTGGGAACGTAAACTAGTACAACCACTCCAGAAAAAAATTTGGAGGCTATTTGAAAAGCTAAACATTGATCTACCATATGATCCAGCAATACCATTCTTGGGGATATAGCCAAAAGACTGTGACACAGGTTATTCCAGAGGCACCTGCACATCCATGTTTAATGTGGCACTATTCACAATAGCCAAGTTATGGAAACAGCCAAGATGCCCCACCACTGACAAATGGATTATGAAAATGTGGTATCTATACACAATGGAATTTTATGCAGCCATGAAGAAGAACAAAATGTTATCATTCTCTGGTAAATGGATGGAATTGGAGAGCATCATTCTGAGTGAGGTTACCCTGGTCCAAAACACCTAATATCATATGTTCTCCCTCATATGTGGACATTAGATCAAGGGCAAGCACAACAAGGGGATTGGACTTTGAGCACATGATAAAAGCAAGTGCACACAAGGGAGGGGTGAGGATAGGTAAGACACCTAAAAAAATTAGCTAGCATTTATTGCCCTTAACACAAGAAACTAAAGCAGATACCTTAAAAGCAACTGAGGCTAATAGGAAAAGGGGACCAGGAACTAGAGAAAAGGTTAGATCAAAAAGAATTAACCGAGAAGGTAACACACACGCACAGGAAATTAATGTCAGTCAACTCCCTGTATAGCTATCCTTATCTCAACCAGCAAAAATACTTGTTCCTTCCTATTATTGCTTATGCTCTCTCTTCAACAAAATTAGAGATAAGGACTAAATAGTTTCTGCCGGGTATTGAGGGGTTGGGGGGAGAGGGAGGGGGTGGAGTGGGTGGTAAGTGAGGGGGTGGGGGCAAGCCTTGTATGCACATATGAATATTAAAAGAATAAAAAATAAAGTAAAATAAAATACTAAAGAAACAAGGGATAATATTTGCTCCATAAATGTCTAGGAAGTTATATATTGCCAATAAATGGGGTTGTACCTTTATAAGAGTTTATTTCATAAGAGATGACAAATACTAAAATACAATATTGCTATCCACAGTGAAAAAAGAGAAAATAATGATGCATCAAATGGCTAATCAGTAACCATCATGAAGACCTATCTTTTATCTGTAGTATAAGAAAAGTGAAGGTAGACTTAAAAATGAACAATACATATTTTCAAATTGAGTAAAGAAAATAAAACTTTCTCATGGAGAAGATAAGAATGTAAGAGAAAAGTTTAAGTGTGTAAAAGAAAACTATCTGATCAAAATGTAGAAAGGGCTTATTTGGAATCTTGTTTTAGTTCTTTGATAACTGAATACTATTTTGAGATCCTAAGTAAAACTTTTATTGTATTTTTAGTGAACTGAAGAAAGTAAAATGTTACGTATTACCATAAAATTTCTTTTGAGTTTTCAAATATATTTTTTGAGTTCTGTAAAAGGTTTTATTAAAATATACATAATTATTTTAAGAACTGTAATCAATGTGATTCATTAATGTAATTTCTACTAGAGTCAGAGCCTAGTAATAGAAAACATAAAACTCAATGAACATATACATAAATGTCTTTGTTATAGTTGCTCCTAAATTTTTCTTGCTCCTGGTGCCACTGCATAACTTCTCTAAAAATTATCTAATAGGCTCCATTTCAACATTTATGTTTAAAAAATACATGCTTTTAAAATGTTTTTCTAAAACCATTGCCTTGATTACATATTATAGATGTCTTTACAGAAAGAGAGAGTAATAGGAATTATTATAACTAATGATATCTAAAAATACTTACAAAACATAAACTAAAAATAAAATGGCTTTGTATGGCCTTAGGTAATACATGCACATCAAAAAGTTTGAACAGAAAACATAGTTATATAAAACAGTAAAAATTCACATTTTTGCATGCTATTTATATCTCCTTGCAATAACAATAATACATATTTTCCTATTGCTAAAAATTACTGAAATGTGCTACAGTTTAGTGTTAAACATATCCTCTCTGTGGGACTCAAAGTATCCTGAAATTCCATACTATTAGCAAAGTAGAGTCAGAATATAAGACTATAAAAATAATCTGAGGAGTAAATGAAGATTCTTTCTTTACAAACGTGCATTTAAAATAAATTTTTGATGAATTGATTGTAAAGATTTAAAGTGATTGTCTATCATAAAATATACTGTATTTGTCTTTTGAGACAAAAAATGTCCATTAAAGGCAGTTTCATGTCAAATATTTAGAAGATTTATTTATTTGTTTATTTATTTATTTATTCTATCAGTTTTACATTTATTCATATATGTACACATTGTTTGGGCCACTTCTACCCCAAGTCTCCCTCCCTCTCCCTGCTTCCAGGCAGAACCTGTTCCACCCTCTTGTTCTCCAATTTTGTTGAAGAGAAAAAATAAGAGATAATAGAAAGACATAGAGTTTTGCTAGTTTGAGATAAAGATAGCAATACAGAGAGATTCCTAGCATTGCTTCCATGCACATGAGTATTTCAACCCACATTAGTTCATCTCTACCAGACCTCTTTGCCAATTCCTAGTTCCCTTCCCACAGTGGCCTCTACTCATTTAAGATGAACAGATTCTGCCTGAAAGTAAGGGGGGATGGCAGGGGTGGGGGGAGAGAAAGGGGGCAGGAGGTAGGAGGGAGAAATGGTCCAAACAATGTATGTACATATGAATAAATGAGAAATTCAAATTTTAGGTTTTCTTCCCTTTCCCTATTTTTCCTGTGCACATTCTCCCCTTAGTGTGTGACCCATATACAATAATATTATTGCATATGTTGTAGGTATATAATCATCATATGAGGGAGAACATGTGATTTTTGGCTTTCTGAGCCTGGCTAACTTTACCTAAAATGATGTTCTCCAATTCCATTCATTTACTTGCAAATGACAAAATTTCATTCTTCTTTGTGTATGAATACCACATTTCCTTAATCCATTCATCAGTAGTGGGGTATCTTGGCTGTTTCCATAGCTTGGCTATTATGAATTGTGCTGCAATAAGCATGGATGTGCAGGTGCCTTTGTAATAACCTGAGTCGCATTCTTTTGGGTATATCCCTAGGAGTGGTATTGCTGATCTAGCATAGATATAGATACATTGCTGATATGGTATAGATCACATGGCAGATCTGTGTTCAGTTTTATAAGAAGCCTCCATAATGTTTTCCAAAGTGGTTGTACTAGCTTACATTCCCACCAAAAGTGTATGAAGGTTCCTTTCCCCCTGCATCTTTGCCAACATTTTCTGTTGTTGGTGCTCTTGCTGTAACAGGAGTAAAGTGGAGTCTTAGCGTGGTTTTGATTTCCATTTCGTATATAGCCAGGGATAGTGAGCATTTTTTATGTGTTTTTTGGCTATTTGGATTTCTTCCATTGAAAAAGTTCTGTTTAGTTTACTTGTTCACTTCTTTATTGGCTCATTGATTTGAGGGAAGCTTAGTTTTTTGAGGTCCCTGTATGTTCTGATTATCAGTCCCTTGTCTGATGTACAGCTAGAAAATATTTTCTCCCACTCTGTGGGTGGTCTCTTCAGTTTACAGACCATTTATTTTGTTGTGCAGAAGCTTTTTAATTTCATGTAGTCCCATTTGTCCATCCTTTCTCTTAGTTGCTGGATTTCTGGAGTTCTATTGAGGAAGTCCTTGCCTATACCTATTGCTTCCAGAGTATTTCCTGCTCTTTCCTGTGCTATATGCAAGGTTTCATGTCTGATATTAATGTCCACAATCCACTTTGAGTTGATACTAGTTCAGGGCATGGATCTAGTTTCAGTTTTTGGCAGGAAGATAACCACTTTTTCCAGCAACATTTGTTAAAGAAGTTGTCTTTTATCCGTCATATACTCTTGGTGCCTTTGCCAAAAATAAGGTGGGTGTAGCTGTGTGGATTCATATCCAGGTCCCCTATTCTGTTCCACTGGTCTTCATATCTGTTTTTAAGCCAGTGTCATGGTGGTTTTTTATTGCTATGGCTCTGTATTGTGATACCTCTAGCATTGCTCTTTTTGCTTGGTATTACCTTGGCTATTCACAATCTCTTGTGCTTCCAAATGAACTTTAGGGTAGATTTTCAATCTCTGTGATGAATGTCATTGGGATTTTGATGGAAATTGCATTAAACATGTAGATTCTGCCAATCCATGGGCATGGGAGATCTATCCAGCTTCTGTAGTTTTCCTGCTTCTCTGTACCCTTTTTAAAGGAGACATAACAAAGAGTTAATTTTAACTGTGCTTCCCTGTACTAATGTAACTTTGACAGGTAATACTTGGCATGCTTTTTCTAATCAAATGTTCTCTGTGTAAAAGGAGTTTATAAAAGCAGTAGTATGCTTCATTAAAGTGGCTATTGAGCAGGACTCAGTAGACCCCCCATTTCTTTTATGGCTTCAGTCACCCAGGTTTAGCCTGTAAACAGCTAACAGTTGGTGCCCAAAACAGGGACCTGAAGGAGAATTTTGAAAGTGATGTGAAGACCCTCACAGGAGGAGGTAAGTGAGACAAGATGGGGCAAAATCAGTGCAGAGTCCAGCCTTTTCTTTCACTCATACATCATTTTTTATTATGAGGAGGAGGTCAAGTTTCCAAACAGCAGTTAAAGGACTGTTTAGAAGTAAATTTGTGAGTATAATGCTTGGTTTCCTGAGGAAGGTACTTTAGATAAAGAATTTTGGGAGCAAGTATGAAAAAATGTTGAAAAGGCATATAGATGGAGAGAAAAGATACCTGTTCATTTTTTGATAACATGGGCTCTGGTTAAATCTGTAATTCTTATACAATCCCCCAAGGTACCTTAGCATTAACACTTTTCACTTTTAATTTTTAAAATTTACTTCAGGGTGATGTTTTGACTGCAGCAAATAAACATTTTGGTGAACCTCCCTCTTTGCCAGACATACAAGTCCTGATTTGGTATAAATCTTTTAACTCTTGGCTGCCTTGGCTTTTACTTAAAAAAGGAAAGGGTTATGCTTGTGTTTCTACAGATGTCCATGAATCCCCCGAAACATTATGGGTTCCTCTTCGGAGCATCAGGCCCAGGAAAACCAATGAACATGTCCAGTGATGTCAGCCATCACTGAGGGGCAGTGATGACCGCCCCTCAGAGGGAGACTCTTAAAGATAAACAAATGGAACAGGCCAAATACAAGATGCATGCTTTTACTTTTAAGAAGAAATGTTCTCGCCCATATTATGTGAAAAGTTCCATCCCTACTTGGGGACAAATTAAAGCATTATCAGCAAAAGGTGAAAATATCTTACAATCCACTGGAAGCCCCATTACTCCAGAGAATCTCTTTTTGGCCATGTTTGCTATCCTTACCTGTACATCTGCAGTAAGTGAACAAGTTTATTAGGACTTTATACCCCATCCGTCTCTATTAAGATTAGGGGAATGGTCTGAAAGGGGACCCATTGTTTTTACTAATGATTCTGCCCACCTCTCTCCTCCTTGGACAAGTACTGGACCAAATCATCCCTTGGAGGAAGGGACTGCTATGAATATATCCTTCGGATATGAAATTCTGCCTTTGTGCATTGGTCATCCAGATCCTTGTCCTCCTGTAAGCATTCGAACACGGTTTATCATACTGCCTCCTTCAGAGGCAAGGTCCCACTGCTGGCTCTGACAAAAATAACTTCATCCCTATGATACTCTACCCAGCAAAACTATCATTGAAAATTGATGGAACAATGAAAAATTTCCATGACAAACAGAAACTAAAACAGTATATGACCACCAAGCAACCACTACAGAAGATTCTATGAGGAATTCTGCACAAAGAAGATGAAAGCAAACAAAACCATGGAAGGATGGGCAGTATCAAACCACAAGAGAAGAAAAGATAAGTAATCAGAGGATATCATTACTTCAGCTGCACACAATCAAATCCTTAAAGAACCAAAACAACTAAGTGGCAGGAATCACCACATACCTATTAATTTTAACACAGAATGTTAATGAACTTAACTCCCATATCAAAAGACACCATGTGGAAAACTCAATAAAAAAGGAAAATCTGACAATCTGGTATTTACAAGAGACTCATCTTATTACAGAAATAAACACTGGGTTAAGGTGAAAGGCTGGAAGAAGATTTACTCAGCCAATGGTCCACAAAACAGGCAGGACTAACAATATTTATATCAGACAAAGTAAACTTCAAACTTACATAAGTCAAATGTGATAAAGAAGGACCCTTCACACTAATAAAAGGGGAACTACATCAAGAGGAAGTAGCAGTTATCAACCTATATGCACCCAATGTCAGTGCACCCAATTACATCAAACAAACACTAAAGGATTGAAAAGCACATTTATTTTAGTTTTATTTTTTCCAGTATGGCCAAGAAAAGATGGATTTAATTTTATTATTTTTTAAATTATTATTCTTCATTTATTCACATGTGCATACATTCTTTTGGTCATTTCTCTCCCCTGCCCCCCTCCCACCCTCTCCTTCTTTCCCCCCTCAGTTCCAGGCAGGTCCTGTTGAAAAGCACATTTAAACTCCCACACAGTGGTAGTGGGAGATGTTAATACTCCTCTATCACCAATAGATAGGTCATCCAAATAAACAATCAACAAAGAAATCCTAGAACTAAATGACATCATAGATCAAATGGACCTAACTGATGTCTATAGAATATTTCATCCAACAAGAGCACAGTATGCATTCTTCTCACCAGTCTATGGAACGTTCTCAAAAATAGATCATATCTTAGGGCACAAAGCAAGCCTAAGCAAAAATAAGAAAATTGAAATAAACCCTACATTCTATCTGATCACAATGCAATTAAACTGGAACCAACAATGAAAACAACACCAGAAAATACACAAATAATTGGAAGCTGTATAACACATTGCTCAATGATCATTGGGACACAGAAGAAATAAGAGAGGAAGTCAAAATGTTCCTGGAAGTTAAGGAAAATGACAGTAAAGGCAGTCCTAAGAGGAAAGTTTATAGCTATGAGTACATATATTAAAAGGACAGAAAGATCTCGAATAAATGACCTAATGCTACATCTAAATCCCTAGAAAAGCAAGAGTAAGCAAAACCCAAAGCAAGCAGAAGGAAAGAAATAATAAAAATAACAGTTGAAATTAATGAAATAGAGACCCAAAAAACAGACATAGAATCAAAAAAACAAAAATCATGTTCTTTGAAAAAAAAAAAACAAACAAGATTGACAAATCCCTGGAAAATCGGACTAAAATTAGGAGGAAAAAGACCATAATTAGTAAAACCAGCAACAAAAAAGGTTAGATAACAACAAACACTAAAGAAATCCTGGGAGTCATCAGAGATAACTTTGAGAACCTATATTCCAATATATTGGAAAATCTTAAAGAAATGAATAAATTTCTAGATACTTATGCCTGTGCAAAACTAACTAAAAAAGATATCAACCACCTATATAAATCTATAACATGTAATGAAATTGAAAGAGCAATAAAGAGTCTCCCAAAAAGAAAAGTACAGGACCTGATGGAATCTCAGCTGAATTCTACCAGAACTTCAGTGAAGAACTAATACCAACACTTTTTAAATTTTCCATGAAATAGAAAGGGAAGGAAGACTGCCCAACTCATTCTATGAAGCCAGTGTTACACTCATCCCAAAACTGGACAGGACACATCCAAAAAGGAGAACTGTAGGCCAGTCTCTTTAATGAAAATTGATGCAAAAATTCTCAATAAAATAATTGCAAACCAAATCTGACAACATGTCAGAAAGCCCATTCACCATGACCAAGTTGAATAATTTTTATGTTTTTTAAATTCAGAATAATGTCCTTCATCTTTTAATGTAAAACAAATACAAAAATACGTGAATCCCTTACAGTAAAGAAAACATTTCTTTATCCTGTGGATTCAAATATTTCAAGCTCATTAAATATGGAAATTCTGTTATAAACAGAATAGCAGTTAAGAAATACAGAGGTACTTTGATGTTTTAATACAGTGGAGATATCACAGAATAAACAGTGAGCTTGAAAGCAATAAGATATTTTATTTTCTGGTTTGTGAAAACAAGGAAAGCTCAAATACTCTCTCTTAAGGACATACTATTGTGAACATCTTTAATCTAAAAAGCAGCAGGTAGCCAACACTCATGTCACCTAATGTTAGCAGTGTTTGTTCAGTATTGTGAACAGATACTAGTTCACTCCAAACTGACTATGAACAGAAGGAAGATTCTTCATTGTTTGAACACAAAATTCCAAGCCTCACATTGAAAATGTGATATATAAAAAATGCTTTTTTCTTTTGAACATAATGTACACTTTTTACATGCAGTTCTCATTGAGAAAACAAAAAGGTTTTCACAATGATATGGTAAAAGGAAGTGAACATCGTGCAATGGAGGCTTATTGTAAAAACTGGATAGACATAAATTGCTGCGTTTGCTCTTTTGCAAATTAGTTGTGTAACATAGGAAAATTATACAACTTCTCTGAGCCTTCATTTTCTCAATACAAAAATGAGACAATATCTACTTCTACAGTAATACAAGAACTGAAATAGATGGCTAAAACATTGAATACTTTCTATGAAATGGGACATTAATCAATTCTTTCCATTTTCTTCTTAACCTCTCAATTACCTGGATTATAAATTTTAAGTGAGTTAGTGAATTTATTATTTTTAAATTCTGAAGAAACTATCAAAATTTATGGAAAGAATTAAACTATGGCCAAATGAGATAACTGGTAAAGTTTTTATTTACTTGAGTCATTAGAGAATACATTTTACTCATTTAATTCTGTATCTTTCATTTTATCTTAGTTTTTGATCCATACTTCTCTTTTTATAACAATTATCATATTTTATTCTTTCCCTTTTTCCTTTGTCCTTAAAAATAAACTCATTCTTACTATAAAATATACATTTTACTGTGATTTATATATATATGTATATGTATATATAATGTATATATAATCATAGGTGTATATACAATATAGGTACATATGTGTATGTATATATTGTGGATATACATAAAATGTATGATAATTATATTCATATATATTAAGTGTAAACTTTCATGGATTTATTGTGTACATATGTGCACAAATATGTGTTTAATTTATGGTATTATGTTGTGTAAGCTAAATTCGTTATTTCTTACCTACTTCCTACCCCATCTTCATTATTTACTTCATGACTTGCTCACTTATTTATATCAGTACAGACTCACAAATACTACTGCTATTCTTTGCCTTATGATAATTTAACATTACTGTGTTGGATTTTGCTACAATGTTCTTTTGTTATTGTATCCTTGGATGATCACTATAGTTTGCTGCTGTATCCTCATGGCATGCCCTCATTTTTCTTTCATGCCCCCTCACTATCTAGGATCATCTTGTATTTTCCCTGCACTGTCCCTTAAGCCATGCAATTCTCCAAGGAGCCTCAAGTCCCTTTCCTGAAGAACTGTTCTTTAAAACCATGATCCAGATGTCAGTAAGCTCACTGCTTCTAATGTGGTACTGTCTTCACAGTAGATATAGCTAGGAAATGTGTGTTTAGAATAACTCATGTATACACACAAATCCACATTTATTTCTATAATCACTCATTGTGTACATGTTAAAATCAATATTAACTTGCACAAATATGACTGCCTCGCCTACCATAAGATTTATCAAGCCATCTTCCATTTCTTATTTCTGCTCCTTTAATGGGAAAAAAAACCCTGTCTTTTAGCATTTAAAATTAATTCATTCTGTTTTGTCAGTATATCAAAATCAAAGGGTAGAACAATGAAAAGAGTATTTTTAATTTAAATAGTGGTAGTTTTAAAAATGAATTCATTATCAGATTATTTTATTCATATTCATACAATTGGTTTTTACCTAGTGGTTTTATAATATGTAAACTCCTTAAACTCACTTATTATTTCAAATTGATCTTTCATATATTTCACAGACTATTATTTAAGTATTATCAGATCTTCTGAAAACATAGACAATGCGAACTAAAACAGCATAACTCATTCTTATCAATTGGGTGCCTTTTTATATTGCATTGGCTAGGTCTCCAGAAAATATTTTTAAAAAGTAATGAGAGCCAACACCTTGTCTTGCTTTTGAGTTTATAAAGAAATATTAAGTTATTCACTGTTGAAGATAGTTGTAACTTCTTTGTATTTTGAGGAATGCTCCTATGTTCTGCGAATTTCCATTAGGAATTTATGTTAGATTTTGTCAAATACTTTTTGTGCATATATATGCATATAAATGACATACAAATCATATTATTTTCCTCATGTTCTGTATATATGTGTGTATGTCTGTGTGTGTATGTATGTGTACATATGTGTATATGATAATGCTTGCATTTGTATTTGGGTCTATCTTCCACATATGAATGAAATTCTATTTGTAATAATGTCCTTTTTTGTGATGCTGGGTGTTGAACTCAGAACCTTATACAGACTAGGCAACTGCTTTACCACTGAGTTGCATCTCTAAAACCTCTAGAAAGTCTTTAATCCATTTTACTTAATAAAATTGCTTATTTCTTTTTAAAAAACAGCTTATTAATAAACATATACTAACATGCATATTGCAGTTGAACAATTTGATTTTACATGTATGTATACAATTATGGAACAGTACTATAGTGAAGACATTACTAGCCTGAAAAATTTGTTCTTGCTGGCTTAACGGCTTTTGAGCTTGTCGCTATGCTAGTAAGTAAAACATGTATTCTCTGAAATGTTTCACACCTTGTTTTTCCTACATGTACTAGATGGCTCAGATTTTTTTTTTATTGTTGACTTTAGCACATATGGAAATCCTGAAACATACCTCAGTTTTCTGAGTTGCAATGGATGCTTTTCTCTATTCACAAGTTATTTTCTCTTGATAACATACTTATTTTCTCTTGATAATACACTTTAACCACCTCAGTCAACACTGCATCTTACTCTTTGGTCTATTAATCCAGAGATCAATGGACACAATAGTGAAATATGTCAGTCTCAAATCTCACTTCAATGTAACTGTTTTCATGCTCTCTTGAAGCAAGTACAGTAATTGAGAAATGAATGCATAAACGCAATGACCAAAAAGCATCTCTTGCACTTCAATCTGTTTATTCCTCTGACCACAAAACCAATATTATATTCTGTTCATTGGTTCCAAATATGTATGTCTCATGTTGTAAGAAATAACTGAAGCTTACAAGATGTTGTCTCCTAGCTAATATTATAATTGAGCCCTTAGTAAGTAATTACATCTTTCTGTGTGACCCGCTCTTTCTCAATGATAGGACACATCATTGTTCAAAAAATGCATTTTTGACACAGAAACAATACCATATGAAATGGGATAATTTGGAATTAGTTTTATTGATTAATTTTTAATTTTTATTATCACATTACTATTGTACTGGGGGTACAGTGGGACATTCACAAAAGATTTTACAATATATCTCAGTAAAATTCATCCCCTCCATCCTCCATTATTCTCCTTTATCCTCCCCACCCCCCTTCTTAGAATAGTTTCAACAGGTCTCATTTTTCCATTTTTATACATGAGTACATAATATTTTCTCCCTCCTTCACCCCTTCCCTATATCCTCCCCCTTTCCAATGGTACCAACCTCTATCCCTAGACAGGACCCATTTTATCTTCCTGTTTTTGAAAAACTACATCTCTGTTTGAAAGAGTTAAAAAGAAAGCTTCTTTATGACATTTAATATATATGATATATATACATACATACATATATGCATATATGTATACACAAACACACTCACACACACAGGAGATATATATATATATATATCCTGACTTGGTTCATCCCCTCCCTTTTAGCATTCCAAATAAACATTGCAGGCAAAGAAGGCAAACCATCCGAGAATCAATATGTACTTAAAGAAGAATAAGTAAGTGTTTTCTACATGATAAAAGAAATTCAAAGAAAACAAAACATAGCCAAATGCCTGAGCCTACCATTCTATTCCCTGTGTCTGATTAACATGTCATTTTACAATTTACATTGACTTCATCTGCTGAAAGATGGGAAAGGAAGTGGAGATGATATAATGGGACCAATCATGGCAAGGACAGTCCATATGTTTGACTTCATGCATCTCCTACATGTTTGCTACCAACACATAATGGGTTCATAGCATCAACATATCATTGTGGATAGACTCAGGCCAAACTCCACTTACCATCTCTACCCTAAAATCTTCCACTCAGTGACTCAGGAGTTAATATTCCCTACATTTAGTATCCAGTAATTAATGGACTTGTTGAAAATTTCTTGTTGACATGGTAGTGTAATTGGGTATATAGTTTAATATTCTTTTTGGGGGAAATCCAGAAGAAAGATTTTGGTGATATTTTATGATATGTCTTCAAGGATATCAAAGGGTTTCATTCAAGGACCTCTGGATAGGTTAACCAATTCAAATATGGGGGTTGCTGGGACACCCAAACTAACTTTCTAACTAAAGATAAAGATAATTCACTGTTATCCAGTATTAAAATTTAGTTTTGTTTGCTTTTGCTGTAGTTTGTATGTAGTTTGTATTTTGTGAACCTTTGAGGATTTTCATAGAATTGGAGCCACCTTAAAAGCACTCTACATGTCAGAGCAGTCTCATCATTGCATTGGCCCTGCTGGTGTGACAACATCCATCACTTCTGTTGGTTAGATACTGAAACTTTGCCTCTCTACTCAGAATCTCATTAGGGAGTCCTTTTTAATTGGTCAACATCTTTTACTTTTTCTCAGAACTTCAGAAAAAATGACTAGAATACTTTCTACTATATAAGTGTTTTTTACATTTTGAAAGTTTTAAATTCACAAAACAATTGTGATGAGGGTGCAGAGTTCTCATACATCTAACACTTGTATTCCCATACTGTTATTATCTTACACTTCCATTGCATATTTTTCAAACTTAATGAGCTAATATTAATACATCAGTATTACATTATTATTAACTAAATTCCACAATTCATCATATTTCCTTTGTTTTTATCTAATATTACCTTTTTTCTCTTACAACATACATAAAAGTTTCCACATTACATTTAGTTATCATTTATGCTCAGGCTCCTCTTGACTGAGAGCTGCTAAAGAAATTTTCAAGTATATTAGACAATATTTGTCAATGATATCACTAAGAGAAATTCTTCTGTTCCCTCAGTGGACATAATAAGTAGTTAATGAACTGTCTTTCTCTCTCCCTAAGTTCAATGCAGGTTAAGGCTGAGTTTATGATTTAATCAACCAACCAAGCAGATAGTTTCAACCAATCCCAATTAGTCAAGATAGCATGATAGACTGAAATTCATTTACAAAAGAACTTACATTGTTAAACCCAACCTGATCATAAGTTAAGTTCCTGGCTGCTTTGTGTATCACTCACAGAATCAATTCCTACAAATTGCAAACTGCATTTGCAATTCTTTTGATCTTCAAAAACTTTTCTCTGGGATTTACTTTATAATCCATAAAATAATATTAGAATCTGGACTGACAATGAGCCTTGTCAGGATGACATTCTTTTTCATGATGTGTCAGTGAAGTTTTAGTCAGGGAAGCAAAATCACTGTATTTTGGAATAAGAAATTTTGTAGAAATAAAATTGTGCACCCTGTGGAAAAAAAAAAAACTAGAGAAGTTAGGGTCCAAAAGGGAAAATAGAGGATAAAAGGGAATTTGTTTACCAGCCCTCCTGTTGCCCAGATAGGTTAGATATCTGAAGGACATGTTTGTGAAATTGATTTTGGGAAGCAGGCATAACAATAAAGAGGGAGAAATGAAATGAGATGTTAGCCAGTAAAGACAAAGGACAATCTTCTAGAATTTCTACATCTGTCTGTCTCCACATAAAGATAAGCATTAATCTTCTAATACTTCTACCTATAACTTGTATCACCTCTATCCACAATGGCCTTCTCAGGGTAATGGCTAGTATGGTTCAACTCTGCTAAGTTGTTTTTACAAATTTGTCTTGTGACCAGTCTAGCATGAAACCATGGTATAAAACAATGTGGTACCATAACAGAACAGCTATGCTTGAATATTTTGTGAAGAATAGAATTTTTTCCCAGTTCAAAAGATTGGGAAATACAAGGTCAAGGCACTGAAAGGTTAAATGCCTGGTGAAGGTGTGGTCTTCTTTTCTAAGATGGCTTCCTGACCACTGTATCATCCAGAGCCAGCAACCATGTCCCTCTCAAGGCAGAAGAGTTGAAGAGAGCACAGCCCTTTCCATAGCAAAATTAATCCATTAGTGAAAACAGAGTTAACGTAACATAACACTGTCATAGTGGTGATTAATGAGGAACACAACCTTCCAAACTAAAGCAAGTGGATTTGGGGAATACTAATTCTACCTATCTTAAAAAAGTTGACACAGTGTTAAGCCATCATAACCGTATTTGATCATAACACATGAACTTTTGCTATACCTGAATTTCCTGTATGTAAGCCCTGCAGTAAAATGGGTAAGAGAATACTTTAGGCACCATTAGAATGTCCACGGTTTTCTGTCTTCATTGAACTGAGAATTATCATTTTTAGCTAGGTGTATGTGACCTAAGGCATCTTAGGAGAGTTGAAGGACCCTCTAGGCTGAAATGTCAGGGGTGAATCCCAAAATCATAACACAGAGTTGAGTAGAGAGATTCTACCTCTTACAGAATACTGCTGAATCAAATTCTGCTCTCCCAAACTCATCAACACCATACCATCTATGACAGCAAAGAGGTTGCTTCTCATCCCTAATCAACTCGAGTCTGAATCTAAGTCTTGAATACTTGGATGTAATTGTCACATTTAAATTAAGTACACTTTTTGCAAAGGAGATATCAGAAATGTATTTTTTAGCTTTTCAGTCTCTTCAATTCAAACTGGACTGCCAGAAGTAGTTTAAGGGGTGGGTATTTACTGCCAGTGGTTGCTAAATTAGGCTTAGCTAATCAGATGCAACAGCTGCCTATTTTGAGTCATGATCAAATGATGCAAATTATCAGATTCTTCTATGGATGCAGTGCAACAGCACATATTCCTTTAATAAAACAAAACAAAACATCTTTTTTGTAGGCCCAGAGTTGCTGGCAGAGTGACAATGAAGAGCTAAGAGTCTCAGCATAAGTCTTTTGGGCTCAGCTGCAAATTCAATGAATAGTGTTTGCTCCATCCTGATGTGCTCTGGCTCCACAACCCCTTTTACATGATATTTATTTTCCAAAAATAGTATCATCAATTTTCTTTAAGTTTCACAGTACTCTTTCAGTAATTTTTTTGTCTTTTAATTACTTAAAGTTTCCTTTAATTTCAATAAAGGACCCTAAACATTACAAATTGAAAGATTTTCACTCATCATAATTGTTAAAAATATTATTAAAAGATAGCAATTGGTAGTTAGGATTTTTGAGGACAGATCATTGGGAGAAGAATGAGTTAACAGAGCTATCAATGACAAGCTCTTTAAAATGTTTACCTTTCACTCTCTACATGGATCATTGATGTGTCAAGTATGTAGATTTCAAATCTTATTCAAGATTCTCTTCAGTTGCAATTGGATGTAGATTTTTAATGAACATTTCTATGATATCACCCATACAACCTATGTATCATTTATTATAAAGCATGGATTATTTTAATTTAAAAAGATAGTATGCAGAATGTGAGATACTGTGCAAGACTGGAATTCAGAAAAAAAGAGTCAGGTAAGTCACTTAAATTTTTCCAGTTTTGAGTTTTTCACCTATTAAATGAGAGTATTGGATAATCTCTAGAAAGCTATCTAAAATTTTAAAGCAATGTGTAATTTAGTAATAACATTAAATAAGTTATGGAATATACAATGTATCTATCAAATCATGCATATACTATTGTTCAGGAAAGATATCTGTATGTTAATACTTTATTATCAATATTTTCCATAACATAGAAATCAACTGATTTCCTAAAAGGAAGCCAAGAGCTGATTTGTTATTCATTCCAACCTGGACTGTTTTCTCTTAAATGCATTTCTCATCCGTGCCTGTTCTACTCTGCATCACAAGCTGAATGATTTCTGCTGGATATAGTTTCCAGGTTGGTCCATCAACTGATTTCCAATTGTATTCAGCCAGTCCCTTTCAAATGATAGGGCAAGAGAAAAAGTCAAACCATTGAACAGCATCTCAGCTGCTGCTTTGGACTGATTTATTCACTTTTTAATATTTCAATATCTATATTATGACCCATATTCATAAAAAGTGATTCATCTATATCACCCTAAGCATAATTTTCAAAATACACTAATAATATTTTGATTTTTTTTATTTCCAGAAAAGAAATATTTAAAGGACTAGAATTACTAGATGTACATTATTTTGCACTGGAGAATATACACTTGAGTGAGCAATAAATACCAAAATTGTAAGAACACTTTCAGTAGACACCATTTATACCCTCCAAGACTCATATTAATTTCATTATTATAAATTGACCATGTCATTGTAATGGCAAAGATAGGAGATTCCATAGAGGACATGACCTTTTTTTCAAGTACAATTAGAATACCAATTATTGTAAACACAATTAAATATAAATGTCCTATACTAGGACTTGAAGTAAAATTTAATGTCTGGACATAACTAAATAATTTTTCTTATTTCTGGAGTAAAATCTAAGGCCATTCACTAAAAAATAAGATTTTGGTGGGGGCATTACAGTTGAAGTTTCCAGCGCTATGCTATTAAGTTAAAATACTAATTTCTGTATTGCTCATTATTTTAGTAAAACTAAATTATACACTGTGCTTATTTTTTCTATTGGTCCACAGAAAATTGCCATGTATATAACACTATGCTTTTCACTATTCTTTAGGTCAGAATTCAAATCGGCTCATTTGGTACTCTGCTAAAGGTCTTACCAGGCTAGGACCAAAATATTGGCTAAACAGCACTTTTAATTAGAGGCTTTGAAGGAGAATCTGCATTCAGGTTTATTCTGATTTTCAGAAGAATCCAATATCATGTGGTTTTGAATTTAATTGCAGAATTAAAGGGTTTTTTCTGTTTGATATAAGGTCTCACTATGTAACCCAGGATGACCTCAAACTTGTGATTCTCCTGCCTCACTGTCTGGAGTGCTGGAATTAAATGTGTGTACCATCACACTTTGCTGAAGTACATTTGTAGTGAAGTAACAGTTGGTCAGGACAATTCTCAGCTCCTTGAGATCTCCTGTATCCACTGCATATGATCCACTCCATCTTTGAAACCAGCAGTCTTGTGGTGAATCTTTGACTTCTATTTTGCCCACATCTGTTTGTCTACATCTCTGCTTATAGCCAAAGAATGTTTGCTTCTAAGAATTCTTATGATTTCATTGGACCTATCTGTATTTTAAAGGGTTACAGGGTGACATGAGAAGTCAATAATTTCTGGTTCAGAAAAAAAATATATTATTTTATTAAATTAGACAATATTCACATATTTCTAATAATAACTTACTAGAAATAAGTGAATATTATCTAATTCAATAATAGATTGTTCAAAAATAATTTATTATTCAAAATTAATAAGTTATTCAGAAATAATCTATTCTTCTATTCTTCTATTCTCCAATCTGACTAGAATTCTTATTCAGTAGTTTCCATTTCATTAGAATAAAAGCAAACACATACCTCCTGGATTATATTTATTGCTAACCTACTTCTCTCCCCCTTAGTTATTCTCATTTTAGCTATGACTTTCCTTGGAATCCTAAATTAAAACTTGTACAAGTAAGTTTCCTGAGAGAATGTACTTTGTCTTTCCCTCCCTTCTTGTAATAACTATGTCATTTTGAAAGTCATCCAATAAAGACTAATGTATTTTATGCAATTTAACTAGCACATTCATACCACTTTTGTCTAAATTGTTCACAACCCAGAACAGATTATTTCTCAATCTTAAAAGAATGAGAAACATTGTTTATTTATTTATTTATTATTTATTTATTTTTGATGTGGCTAGTGTGTGTTTCATTTACTTACTTCAATTCAACCTTCTTCAAAAGTCTATGAGCCATTCCTTCTTTCAGCTTTAGACTTATCTGAATCTGTGCTAGTTAGTTTTGTGGTTAGTATGGCCAAATACCTGACATGAATAAGTAACTTAAGGGAGAAAGCATTCATTTAGATTACAGATTCAGACTTCAGTCCATCATGGCTGGGAGGACATGGTGGAGCTGAACAGTTCACATTATGGTAGCCAATGTGCAGAGAATGGGAGTGTGAAGAGCCCAGGACAAAATACAACCTTCAAAGACCTGCTCTCAATGACCTATTTCTTTCAAAAAGTCTCAAGAACCACCCAAAACAGTATCACCAGCTGGGGACCAAGTATTTATCATAGGAGTCTTTGGGGAATATTTCATGTTCAAATTATAACATTCTGCTTCTGATGGCCAAAGGCTCATGGCCATATCATAATGAAAACCTTTATTCCTTGCCCAAGAGCTGACAAATTCTTAATAATTTCAATGTTGCTCAAAAGTTTAAACTCTAAATCTACTCTGAGATGCAAGGTAAACTCTTAATTGTGAACTCCTGTGAAATCAAAAAAGAAATTACATACTTCTAATATACAATGGTTCAAAGTAAGCATTGCCAATCCAAAAGGGAAGAACAGGATAACAATGAAGGGGCAGAGTAAATAAAGACCAAAACCTAGCAGAGAAACACTAAATCCTGTAACTTCAGTTTCAGTATTTGGGTACATGCTGTAATTTGAGCTGCAATAAGCCTCAGCAGCCCCATGATAATGACCTTGAAATTTGGAACCCACATGACCTTTCCCTTGACCTGGCTGCACTCCATACCTGAGGCTTTCTTCAGTAGATGTTCCGTGTTACTGGCATTTCTAACTTCCTAGGATCTCCATCGCATATTCAGCTTTATCCTCACAACTTCATGAACTAACTCTGAGGGGCTGCTTGTAAAGACTCCAACCGTGTCACACATTGTCTGGCCTCCCAGGCTTTCCTTTGAAATCTTTGCAGAAGCCCCCCCTTACCCCAGGACTATTGCACTGTACATGCCAGCAAACCAATATTACATAGATGATGCCAAGGTCTGCTATAGGGTCACCCAGGCCCTCAAGAAAAAAATCATTTGAAAATCTTTCAAATGAATTTAGAATTTTATACCTTAGCTGCAATGAGTGGGTGTCTGGCCAATTTCTCAGATGCCCTTAATGCATCTTTCCTTTAGTCTAGTGCAAAGTACTTGGCTTTGTTTTAGTGGTGTTACTCTCTAACAGCTATACCCTTCTTGGCCACAATATTCAACTCAGTCTTTTTCTTCTATCCAGGATGTACATTCTTCAGATCCTTACTCTTTTTTTTTATTGTTTTATTATTCATATGTGCATACAAGGCTTGGGTCATTTCTCCCCCCTGCCCCCACCCCCTCCCTTACCACCCACTCCACCCCCTCCCTCTCCCCCCTACCCCCTCAATACCCAGCAGAAACTATTTTGCCCTTATTTCTAATTTTGTTGTAGAGAGAGTATAAGCAATAATAGGAAGGAACAAGGGTTTTTGCTGGTTGAGATAAGGATAGCTATACAGGGAGTTGACTCACATTAATTTCCTGTGCGTGTGTGTTACCTTCTAGGTTAATTCTTTTTGCAGATCCTTACTCTTTTTTCCCCCCAATTTTCACTGTAAATCTGGATAAAAGCAGACAGCAATAAGTATATCACAGTCTGAATGTTTTTCTGTCTTGAGGTTTCCTGCACCAAATTAATGAGTCCATTACTTTAAAATTCAGCCTCATGTAAAGTCTCAGGACATGGACAGAATTTATACAAATTCTTTGCCAGGATGTAATAAGGATGACCTCTAGTTCAACTCTCAGTAAAGTCTTCAGTGATCTTCAGGAGCCGGGACTTCACTGTCTTCATTTCTGTTGGTATTCTGGTCTTCTAGATCCCATAAGAATATTTCATTAAGAACTGCTTACAGGATTCAGGTTTTCTTTTGCCCACTTTTCCAAACCATTCCCACAAACCAGTTTAACAGTTTGAAGAACCACACCATAAGGTTTAAGCACAGCAGCAATACCACTGGTCTTGTACCAGTTTTCTGTATGAGTCACTTAGGCATCACTGTGACCAAAATACTGGAAAAACCAACACGAAAGAAGGAAGAATTTATTTTGTCTCATGCTGTCAGATGGCTCAGTCCATCGTTGCTTGTTCCTACCACCTGAGCGCAAGATCATTGTGGCAGTGTGTTAGTGGAGGAGAGCTTTTAACTTCATGACAGATGGGAAGCAGAGAAAGACAGAAAGGAGAGAATAAGACAGAAGAGGTTCAGGGATAAGATACACTCAAAGACAACCCCCAGTGACGTACTTCCTCCAACTAAACCCACTTCCTGCAGCTTCTAGAACCTTCTGAAATATTACAGTGCCAACAGCTGGGACCAAGTGGTAAATACATGACTTTGCACGAAACAAACAATGAAAAGACTTTTGCCAAAATTCCAGATCCTATAATTATAAAACACAATCCTATTTATTTTCTAATGTAACTAAAAGAAAAATTGGATAGGCAAATACTTAAATTTTGGTTGCTTTTCTGTTTAGCGTAGTCATTAATTTTTTTTTCTTTTTTCTACTTATTTTTATTCTAAATTAAAATCAAACTGTTTTGTGTGTGCATTGTTTTGTGTTTTAGTTTGTGTTCATTTGATTTTGTTTCTCTTTCTCCTTGAGACTTTTTAGAATATATAATTTCCAGCTTTAGAGCATCCAAATGCAAGACTTCTCTAAAAGTTTTTTAAATGAGTCATATTTTAATACCTACAAAAGATGATTTGCCCCTAAAAAATCTGGCTTCTACAATGAACTTTGTGTTTTTATCAACTTTACTCAGATAACATATCTGAGTTTCAGAATCACAATGATGGAATGGGCCAAGATATTGTATTTTATCTGAATTCATATCCCACTTAAATTTACTTTTCAGAATAATATTCAAAAAACCCCCAAAGGAGGCATGGTTCAAGTGGTATTCTAGCAAGCCCAAGGCCATGAGTTTATATTCCAATATGAATAAATAAATAAGTTAACAAAGAGCAGAATTTGGGATCTGGTATGACCTAAAATGTCTATTAAATGTCAAATTAGAGAGTCACACAGAATCAATAAATGAAGATTTTATCTCCTTACAAGAGCAAACCATTGATCACTGGTTTTTGTGTCTCCAATATATCTTTCATCACCTGTACTCAAAGACACGATCCAAAGACAATATGTCATTTGTTAGGAGGCTCCCCCTATCAGACACACATCTGTGAAAAAAGCTGCCCCTGTCCAAAGATGTGTGCTTTGTGAACCTCACATTTCCTATCAGTCCACCTCTGATTTTATTGTGGGTGTGCCATGTAGTTTCTTGAAAGCACAAACTCACTCACACACTATCATTATCTTGATAAGGAGTGCCACTTTCTTCTCTGTGCCTTTTCTCTATCCCTGGGAAACTGCTCTGCTTACAGACAAGTCAATAAATGTAATATCTCTTTGTCTCTAATCTGCCTCCTCACTTGATGATAGGGGCACACTGAGGGGAAGTACATTTGCAGCTTTAGTCTCTTTGCATAGGACACGCATATTATTCATTAAAACTTTATTTCTGTAACCTAATTATCTTTAAAAGGCACCCTTCTTAATTCTACCATATTGGGGGTAAGAATTTGGATCTGTAGTTTTTACTTTTGGAGCATTGTGCCACAATACTTCTTTGAGCATTTTATTATGTGTGGTTACTTTTCTGTATAGATTGAATAATTTACCAATAAACAGAATGCCTATTAGTTTTGTAAGGTTGGTATAAAAATGTACAGCTGCCTGTGGCTTAAAAAACAAAATTTTATTTCTGAATGTTATGGAGGCTAAAAATACAAGGTAAAGGTATCAAAAGGTTTGGTGTCCTCTTTACTTCTCCCTATTACTTGCAGATAGCTGTCTTTACATGAGCATTCCTCTGAGAAGATGCCTCCCTTGTGCTTCTCGTGCTTCTCAAATTAGTTTTCTTACAAGGCACATTAGTCAGGGTTTCTCAGAGAAACAGAGGTAAAAGGAGAAGCACACCCCCCAAAGAAAAAGAAAGAAAAAAAGAAAGAGAGAGAGATGGAGATGGAGAGAGAGAGAGAGAGAGAGAGAGAGAGAGAGAGAGAGAGAGAGAGAGAGAGAGAAAGAAAGCTTAATTATAATCATTAGGAATTAGAATCAGTTCACAATAAAATGGATGCTGATAAGCCCCGAGTCACACAGTTGACAGGCTGGCACCCTGACAAGCAAACATAACATGTTTTCAATGAAAATAAAATTTCTCACAGTAATGGAATGAGAACAATTTTAAAAATTATTTAAAATTGAGTTCATCACACCCAGAGATTTCTTCAAACAATACACTGACATAAAGAATGAAATGTTTAGGTATGTGTATGGATGTGAGAGTGTCTTTTATTGCCTAACAAATACATGGGTGTTTCTCTAAGTACAAATATTCTTGAATATGTCACCGAATATGCCAGAATAATTATGAATAAAACAGAAGACACAATCACACCAGTACATGAGCTTCCTGACATTTCTGGCATTTGTATATAGCACAAATTAGAAAGATACTACTTTTACAAGGAGCCAGTCTCTTTTAACACCTTGGACAAATTTGGTAGACTGGTGAAACTTAGGTATTCCTTATAAAGGAATGTTTTAAAGGTACACAAAATCATAAAGAGAAAAACAATCACACCAAAATAAAGTTATTTAAATACCAAAAAAACTATAGCTTTCTATATGAATATCTTAAGAAACAAGATTAAGTGGTGAACTTAGTAACTTCTGTAATTTTGAGACATTGCTAAATTTAAATTACATTATTACATACCTGTAGTTTCTGTCAGTAATGGATTCACACATGTCATTAATACTACTGAACATTTTGTTATCTACAGCAGTAACATCAAGTGCTAATTTCATGTGGAGACATTTAAAATAAAATTTGTATTATTTTCCTTCTGAGTTCTTGGAACTTTTTCATTCTTAACCAAGGTTTTTCTCTATTATGTTGCCAACCTGGATTATACTATAGATTAACAAAGTGAGTTGCTCTGTTTGCTGAAAATGGACTCCTTATTTATGTATTTGAAGGTCTGAGAGAAAAATAAATAATAATGTGTGCGTATATCCATCTCAAAAATGGCGGGAATGTAACACCTACTCAAGACAGTTATTTATGAGGTAAATATAGAGTCCTTAGAATGGAGCTGTACTGAGTATGTGCCAAAAAAATGCTGGTTATTGTCATTATTAATCTTCATATTGACACCTTACAAGTAAGAAACTTGGGATAACTCACCTATTAGAGTTGAATAAAATGCTTACTTATGTACATCAGTAATAGTGAACCAAAAATGTGGCTACAGGCAGTGGGCTGCACTCTTCATTAAGATTCTCCTCACGTACACAAAATAGCGGCTTTGAAGCACAGAATAGAAACTGAGCGTACACTACAATTTGAACACTGCTAAATCAGCATTATGAGATCAATATCTCTGTCTTGTTTACTCCTTAATCAAAGGAAATCTCAATACCACCTGCCCCCTCACTCTGCATCCTGGGAAGCTAATGTGGTGAGTCCTGGAGAGCAACAGACTGACTGGCCTCTCAGTCCTCAGAGCCAGCCAGAATGCTTTAGCAAGAGAGCAGTGCTGGGAAGGAAAAAGCAGCAGCCACTCACTTGGGAGGCCAGCGTTAACAGTCAACACAGCACTGCCGTACGGTTGTTGTTATTTTGTCCTTTTGACTTAAAACCTATTTTTATGATAAAGGAATTTGGGATGATTTTTGTCCTTTTAGAATTTTTCATAGGTATAAAATCCCTTGTATATTCTGTGAATAAGGAAGAATAACTTAGAGAACAGAGTTCAAATTCTTAATCTCTGGTTACCACAAGCCAAGATAGTGTGGAACTATGGTCCTTCTGGAATTATTTTATTAGTTAATCAATTTACTTATGTATTTATTTCAGCCTCTCATGTAAAACAGGGATCCAAATAAAAAGTTAACCTTGCAGAAGTTATGAAGAGTCACTCCCATTTCCCCTGAAATTGATGAACTGACCTCTTGAATTTCAAGCCCGAGATTTGGGAAATACTTAACAATGCTTTTGCTACGTGCTCTTTTGGAGTTGGAGGCCACTGTCTTGTTTAAGTCAAGAAGGAGCTTCTACATCCTTGATTGGAATTATCTTAGCAACTTCTAGTTTATGTTTGATTAGACATTTTCCAGAAATGCTTTTTGACTGTAGAACTGCCATGTTGCACATATCCATGGAGGGCCTAAAGGATAATAATCTAGGTAGACTATATTGCCTGGGGTTGTGCAATTCTGTTATACAACCTGTATTTTTGCAATACTATATGTATGAGCATTTCTATTTTAATGAATATTATTTGAATTGTTTCATAAAGTTGCATTCTGAAATACTTCATACTATATTCAACCATTCCTGTATTACTGAAAATTTTGCCTGCTTGTCTTTTCCCTAGATTGACTATGTCATAATAAACATTTAAAAACATATATATATATATCATTTTCATATTACATTTTCATACATATTACCAAGATAGGTTTCATAATATTAAACTTCAAGTGAACTAATTTATAATTAAGCCAAACTAAACTTTAATAACATTGAGTCAATGAAACCAAAGAAAAGAGTGTTCATCAGTAAATTAATCATGCTAACTTCTTAGTTAAAGCTAAAGATATGACTTTCTCTATTTGGATGTATCAACTGAAGCTCAAAATTTAGAATATAAAGTCCTAGATTTAGCAGGGTACATATATTGTGTTAGCTAAAGATTCAAAACAGTAGCTTAAATTAGGTTTGGTAACCCATATACAATTTTGATTTCTATTTTCATTTAAATAAAATAGTTCACAACTTTCCTAACTTCCTAGAAAATGTGTATGGGTTGTTGATAATTTTTTTTTCTTAATAGGAAGCATTTCATTATATTTTTTCTGTCTGTGTGATATTTTTGCTGTAGATTTAAAAATATTCAATATTTCCTTTTTTTGCCTGCACACAAAAGGAAGCTTTTTTGATGGCTACCATTTCCAAAGCAATAGTGTGGAGCCATTTTCAGGATCTCCTACCTACCTGTCCTGTTTACCTGAATATACTCAATTAGCAGTTATTTGTGGGGATCCAAAATGATTTTCCATACCCAGTTTTCTGTAGGAGGCTTAAAAAAGGAACTAGAAAAGAACATGGAATCAGTAAAGGTAGTGTCTAGGAACTTCATTGATCATCCTAGTGTCTTCTCTATAATGTGTGAGACTTTGGAGTCTGAAAGAGCCTCACCATCATGGAAGATCATCCTGTGCAAATAGAGGAAGAGTTTGCATTGGTAAGGGATATTTGGATGTGAACAGCAAATAGGTTTTCTAAATCTCATTTCTTCCATGAAGGAAGAAAATACTAAGAAAAAAGAGAGTGTGCTGTGGTCAGGCTGATTTTTTTTCTTTGCTTTAACTTCCTTTGCTGCTGCTCATTATTGCCACAGCTTGCTTCCTTTGAGCCACAAAGGGGAATAGACCTCAGAAGTATTCCCCAAACAGATCACAAGACAGCATGTTCCCCTATCTCAAAGTATTGAGTCTGATATATACATTTAATCATAGCAACTCTCTTGAATTTTTGCAGATCATATTTGGTCAATTTTTCCTAGGTTTTGATGTAGTATATGCTGCTTTTATATACTGCAATGTTTTAATCAATATTGACAACTTCTTACATTGGTTTTATTGAGAATCAGAGATTTTTTTAAAATATTCATTAATGTATTTGTCTTTGCTAAACCTGTTGCAATCTAAAAGTGAGAATATTGTAGTTACCATTTTTTTGTGAAAACTGATAACATTTCTGATGTCTTTATTTTATTTTGCTTTGTTTTATTTTTATATTTGAAGAAATGGAGAATAAACACCTAAGTTACTGGTATTCATTAGAGATTTTTAAGACTGCACCTACGTGCTTCAGTGAGAATTTATCCCTACTTAATTGGTATACAAATAATATTTTTTTATTGCCAAAGATATTTTTCATACTTATTAGTAAAATATATTAGCTCTATTTTTTCTTGCATTTTTTTCTAAAGTTATTTATGCTTTAAAATGACTAAGAATATTATAGTTCTATGAGAGATGAGGATCTTTACGTTCTGTAAAAATTCTAGAAGCTCTTGGGGTATAATTCTTTAAAATATTTAAAGGTAAATTAAGATTGCTTCAGTGGAACTGGAGATGAGGCTCAGTGGAATAACATTTGACAATGATATTCTCTATCATGACAAAACAAGCAAAAAACATTGTTTAAATGGTATATAATTTCATGAAGGACAATAAAACAGTTCCTCAAGTCCCTTTCTGTTCCACAGTTATTCAAAATTCCCACCATTACACTGTCTCTACGCTAGAATCACTGATATCAGATATATCCAAATTACAAACAGATTTTGCTTTAACTTTGTTTAAATGTGCTTAATCATAATATCACTTATCAACAAAGATTTAATATAGCTTGGCCTTTTATTCCAAGGCAGAATTTTTCATGTAGTATACTGCCATTTAACACAAGTAAGCACTATGGAATTTAAGTAAATATCAGATATACAGAATATTTTTTCAATTATAAGCATATTCACAAATCATTGTGATCAATTTTCTCTAAATCAGGAGAGACTGAAAGTTAGAAATCATATTTTTCTTAAAATCTTGCTTTCTAGTTATAGAATTAAATGAGACCAATACTATAATTCTCAGATCACTGATACTATATACATACATATATACTTATATATATGTATTTGTTCATCAATAGTATTCACTTTTGTTCTAGAATCTGCATATTAGATTACAGTGAACACATTCAATGGAATGAATGGAATACATTCACTTTTGCCTCTGAGAAAATGATTCTAAAAAATTCTCAGAATGTAAGAAAATGTTTTAACAAGTTTCATGTCTTACTATTTACTTAACAACTTTGAATTATCATACATTTCTATATCTTTGTCTACAAAGTACCTATTTTCTATCTATTTGAACTCTCTTTATGATCTGTAGGTAAAAACACACAATTCAGAGACATAAGAAGGAAATGGAGCACTTCAATCACACCCAAACTCTGTTACACTGACATTATTCCACTTGACACAGCGTTTTACCAGAATATGTAGCCCTATTATTCTATAAAAAACATTTATTGAAAATTTCTAACCAAAGTAAACAGAATTTATTCTTCTGAGTATATTCTTGTTTGAAAGACATTAGCATCACAAAATTTGTAGAGACTCTGGTCTTGATGGCTGTATTTTCTAAGCTACTACATATGTGAAACTAGCAATTTATAACTTCAAATCAAGAGCCACATACAATTGAGAGGAAAGATATTTATTCTTTCACACACAATATTATGGCAATTTCTGGGGAACCATAGTGTGAATAAATACAATAACTTAAGTTTATGTACTTTCTGTTGTAACTTTGGAGAGTTAAAAGGCAATGTGAGTGGCACTGAGTTCCTAAAAAGTTTAGTAAAGAAAGGAATGTTTAGCAGAAAGGAGAATATTTTGCACATATAAATACTTACTTATATATTAACTATACTAATATACTACATTAATAGATGAATGTATTGCCATATATAATACTATTTAATGCATATATTGACTATATTAATGTTATATTATTATTATAGATTTGATTTAACATATATTATATACTACATGTATAAATATATATGTAAGTATGTATATATTTAGGAGTAGAATTATATAAGAAGATCCAAGAATGTATATGTTTAGTTTTATTCATGATATTTTTCTCAAGAACAATTAGTGACATGCCTCAGCAATTGTTTGGTATTTCTACTTAATTTCTGAGTCTAAAAGCTAATATTTATATTTCTCTTTGCAACAATTACTATATTACATTACATATTTAATACAAGATCTTTTGGCACCAGTCTCCCATATTTTTAAAACATTGTAGTGATTTAGTACCTATGAATTGTTTATTATTTAGAACATGTTGGAATCACCAAAACTTTTGCGTTTAAGTTTGGCCACTGTAGTTCATTGTTTGTTACTTGTAATGATTACAAAAATTATTTTTATGTCAAAGAATCACATATAGGGCATGTTAAATCAGAGAAATTAAATTTGGGATTAAAGGAATAGGTTAAAATAGTGGCTAGACTTTTACTATCAAGAATTGTAATGAAATATGAAATATAATGTTGAACATTAATACATAATTTCAAAACATTAATCAAAGTGCCCATTGGTGTCATGCTTTATGTGCCTCGTAAGGACCACAAATACATTGACTATGACCCATTAATAGAATTAACTAAACCCAAGTTTCATTAAAGACTTGTTTTTAGGACTGGTCATTGTGGTGCACACCTATGATCCCATTTACGCAGGAGGTGTGTTTCGATACCAGCCCATGTAAAAGCATGAGGCCCTATCAAAAACAAACCAAAGCAAAAAAGTGTAGAGCACTTGCTTAGCAAGTGTGAGACCTGAGTGCAATCCCAGCACTGTCATATTAAAAAAAATGACTTGTTCTTTCTTACCTCTCTTTGTATTTGCAATATTCCAGACCTGTTTCTAATCAAATTGCAATCTGTTTGGTGCCTGTGCCTAGCTAAATTTATACAGTTGAATATTGCTGAAGAAATAAAAATCACACAGCCATCCTGAATGGACATTCTTTCCATTCATATGGGTCCTCAACATTACCTTAGAGTTCTCCCACATTTTGTTAGTAGTTTTTTCCACCTCCAAAGCATCTACTTCATTCTTTTCCTCACGCCTCAAACTTCCAGATTTACACCTTGGTCTCTTCACTGGCAAGAATTAATGACAACCTTTCAACTTCCTTGTGAAAGTCAGAACACTCAATCAAGACTCCTTCATCTTCTTCCCAATAAAGCCTTCTGCATATCTACCCTAAACTTACCCTGGTTCCTCAGGTTAGAATAGTCAAGGTGGACCCTATTCTTTGAAAGTCAACTTTTCCACCTAATATGGGATCTCATACACTTCTAACTTTCAAGAGCTGTCTGTTCTGACATTCTTTTCTTTTTATGAATTGTTAATTTATCCCTCTCTACTATGAATTTAACCACACTTTAGTGTTCTCTCATTTAAAATAAACAAGAAAATATAGTTGAAATTCCATATTCACAGGTTTTGCATCTGTAGATTAAATCAACTGTGGAACAAAAATATTTTGAAAAAGGACTGGGCATAGTGTCTCAGGTCTCTAATCCTTGCTACTTGGGACAGAGATCAGAGGACTGCAATTCAAGGACATTCTGGGCAAAAAGTTAATGACATTCACATCTCAAATGTGAATAAGCCAGGAAAGTGGTAGAACACATTTGTAATACTATAGATGAGAGAATTAAAATACTCAGGTTGATACATGCAAAAAAACAAGACCATTATGAAAAGTAATGTAAAAAAGAAAAAAAGGCTGGAGACATCACTCAAGTGCTACAGTGCTTGTAGAGCAAGTACAAGGCACTGAGTTCAAATTCCAGTACTATCAGCCCCTCACAAAATTTGGAAAAATAATCCAGAAAAGGCCCAAAAGCAAGAATTTAAGTTGCCACTCAATGCATACTATGCCCAATTCATGCAAAAAAAATGATGTTCAGACAATGTACTAAGAATTACAAATAATCCAGAGATGAGTGAAAATACACAGGAAAGTTATGTAGATTATGAAAACATTGTGACGCTTTATATAAGGGACTTGGTGTCTATGGGGAGCAGGGGGAGAATGAGGCATCCTGGAAGTGAACACCTGTGTGAACCCAGGAGAGATTCTAAATGAAACAAAATTAAAGGCGACTGTAGGTTAATTGACTCCATATACCCCTCAGTCAATTGTCTATTTCCCCTTACCTCCCCACAGAAAAAACTTTTATAAGACTTGAACTTTCAGTTTTCTTATTCTACTCAGAATTGATTTTGCCTAATTGACTGAATTGGTAGTAATGTTACTAAGGTTTCATATATGTTACCCATTGCCATTTCTTTACCTCTGAAAGAATGATTCACATTTGAATGTTCCTTATCTTTTAAGAATACTGTTTCTCCTTGACCTTGTTGCCATATTGGTTGCTCCTTAGTCTTTTTGTTTGAATATAAATTTTGCAGTTGCTTAGGTTGGGCCTGATACTTCACATGTACTTATGGTATACCTACATTATCTAATTATTGTAATGTTTTAAAATTGATCCATTGCTGTCTTTATTGTATCTCAAATTTACATTTCTAGCATTAACTTTCCCATTAATCTCTACCACTAGATTTCTATATAGGATTGTCTCATTGACATTATCACTTAACTATTGGTCATTATCTCATATTTGATATGGAAAAAAAACAAAACTTTTTATTCTTAAATAGGAAAGAAGCAAGCAAACAACTTAGCCCACCTAAATCATCACATAAGATAAGACCTAACTGGTAACTTTTTTAAACTCTTCTCTGTGGTCTACCCTTCCCACAAAGCCAGAGTAATCTTTGAAATATAGCACCACAAGACACTTTCTGCTTAATATCCAACAAATATTTTAAAATGAAATCATATGAAAAAGGACCAAAAAAGGAAACAAAAAAGGAAAATTACATAAGGCCACAATTATGTATAAGATAATTTTTAAGCCTAATGATAGAAACAACCAAATTAAATTTAAGGTGTGAATAGTCATATGCATTTCATAAATAAGTTTTTAATTTTCATATTATTCAATGAATTTGTGTATTTCATTTAAGTTGTTAAATTTATTAGCTAAAATTTGTTCATAATATCCCTGTGTTAGCTAAGTATCACTTGTAGAGTCAGCAGAAATCTTCTCTCTCATTTTTTATCTTGGTAATTTGTATATTCTCTTATTTATTCTTGTCAGTTTGGTTGTAGTCTTTTCAATTTTATTGATGTCAAGGAATTGTTTTTCATATCATATTACTGAGCAATAAGAATGTAAAGTAAATAAAAGCTATGTCATTTAAGGATCATCAAAATTGTGATGTAGGAGTGAGTTTGACAAACGTGGAAGAACTGTAAAGTCAATTTTTCAAAACAAAACTGAGAGTAAATACAGATTAATTAAAGGCCTAAATAAATTATGAATTCTGCTGTGTTCATAGGTTGGGAGACTCAGTACTATTACAATATCAATTTTCCCATAATAGACCTATAGGTTAGATGTATTTTTTTAAAAATTACAAGTTAAATTTTGGTAGAAATTTCCAACTCAAATGTCAATGTAAAAGGCATAGAATATATAAAAACAACTCAAAAAGAAGAAGACAAATATTACCTGATTTCAAGATTTATTAGAGTTTTTATCAAAATGATGGAATATTGGATTATTGATAGACAATTACATGAGTAGAACAGAGAAGTAAGTTCAGGAATAGAGCCACAAATGTATGGTTAATTGATTTTCAACTAATGCATAGTAATATTGAGAGGAAATAAAAATCTTTTAACCAATCCTGTTATAATAATTATATATCCATATGATGAACAAAGAACATTTCCATGACCATACCATATCAAAAGTAAGTCACAATGAATCATCTTTTTTGGAGGCAGACAGTACTATGGTTGAAATCAGTACCTCATGCTGTTAGGCAAGCCCTCTACCATTTAAGCCACACCCTCAACACTTTTTAACTTTATCGTTAAGATAGTGTCTTGGGTTTTTATCCTTGTGGGTCTTAAACCCTAATTTTCCTACCTATCTCCTGAGTAGCTAGGATTACAAGGCCAGGTACAATGAATTATTCTTACACATAAAACCTGATTACAAAGCTTTAGAATGAAACATAAGAGAAAATTCTGTGATCATGAATTCTGATTTAACACAAACATATAATCCATAAAAAATATGTTCAACCTCATCAAAATTGACAACTTCTGCTCCTTAAAAATGTTCTTGAGAATGAAAAAACAAAGAACAACCCATGAGAAACATTTCCAACTTAAAATTCTTATGATCATTTATACAAAGACACTACATAGAACTTCCAAACACAATAAGAAAACATACAACCAATTTTTACATGCCAGGTTTTAACACACACTATACCAAGTTCAGTTACAAGCCTACTAGGATTTCACACACATATCAATAAGAAATAAACTGCTTCTCATGTGTTTCTATAGTTTTTTTAAAGTTAGTGTGTCATTGTATGTCAGTAATGTGATACACAAGACCTTTACTGTAAATTTGGGGTGACCCACACAAAATTCTTAAACTTTATCCCCATTAGTGAATATTTAACAAAAATATTGAAGACTAAACATGAACTCATACTATTATTTAAAGCATAAGACAAATAAAAATAATATAAAATGATACAACAGTAGATTGTTTTAATAGCATTCCAACACAGGTGAAAATAGTATGTTAATTCTATGTTTTTTCTGTATATTTTATTTGCTTTGGGATATCAGCAAGTATATTAGATATCATACTGAATGAAATAGAGGCATACAAAAAACTTAGTATATATAGTAATTCTAAACTTAAGCACAAATTTTGGACAGAAGCAGCAGAATAGCCGAATAACTGCTGTTTAACCATCCTCTTAAAAATATGAATTTTTCCATTTTGATTATTTTGTGGGGGATTATTGGAACAATTTGTATTTGAGAAATATAAACTTGATTTTATGTATTACTGTAGCCACAGTCCAGTTGAATGAGCCTACCAAAGCAGATTGATGATTGTCCCAAATCTCCATTCTGCTTTCACTTGGGGCTCAAGGTCCATTTACATTCTATCTCTATACACAGCCCTTTCAAAACACTGTGAATGCTCTGTTCAATCAACAATACAAGGGTATGAAATCGAATGGAAAAAGTGACCCTAAAGATAGTATTGGTCTTGAAATTGAAAAGTTATCTTGGTTATTATAGAACTCAATGCAACACATTTCCTATTTCTAGAGCAGTAAAGTTATGTATTTTAAAAAGGTGTTTCTAAAACAGCCTTTCATATTCAGCCATATACTGATGTGTTAAAACTGGATTGATGCTTTAGGAATAAAAATAAAGAAAAAGTAAATGAAGGAGTTTTAAAGTAAATTTCTAAAGAAGTTGTTAAATATAATAGTGGTTTTAAAACTACTAGGTTACAAACAAAAGGGGAAAAAAGCAATTACTTTTTCTATTTTTATTAATTTTTAGCATAGGTCATGGTTTATCATAAGATTTTAGGTGTAAAATGCACATGACACTGAATATATAGTACAGTAATAGTTACACATATTTATGTGTACATGTTCAAATAAGTATTTTAAGCAAAAGGGAAATCACATGAAAATATTAACAGTTCAGAATTGCTTTCATTCACTTCTCTGAATTTTGGTGTCTTCTACTGTTTTTGTTTTTTATTATTGAGAACACTAGTTTATTAAACTCTAATAAATAGCCTAGTTGTATATTTTTGCATAATAGATATAATAAATGTTGCCTCTTTAACCATTTTTACATGTAAAATGTAGTGACATCAATTACATTTGTAATATTGTATAATCATCACTGCTACCTACTTTCAAAACTTGTTCATCACTTGAAATAAAACCTCTCTACTGCAACTTTTAACCTACTTTCTGCTTCCATTTTTTTCTATGTTAAAGATTTCACATATTGCATTAATAACATCTCATTTTGTGCTTAATTTAATTCACTTACCATATTTTTTCAAGGATCTTCCTATAATTTCATGTGTAAGAATTTCATTAATTTTTAAGGTTTGATAATTCATAGCAAACATATACTTCATTTTGTTTATCCACCCATCTTTTAATGGACCTCTGGGCATTTCCCCTTTTTGGCTCTGATAGTCAATATTGACATGCTCATTTGCAGGCAAGAATTTGATTCCCGATTTTCTGTATGGTTTGGTACAAGCTGAGAGTAAAATTTTTCAGTCATTTTGTCACTCTAAGTTTAATTTTTTGAGAAACTGTCAAACATTTTTCAATGGTGATTGTACCATTTGACATTTACATCAAGGATATACAAGGGTTTTAATTTCTTCACTTCCTCACTATCACTTGCTATTTTCTTTCAATTTTAATAATAATAACCATCATGCGAAGTGATGTCTTGTTGTAGGTTTGATTTGCATTTATATGATTAATGAAACTGTGCAACTTCTTAAGTGTTTCTTGGCTGTTTCAACATCTTATTTAGATAAATGTCTGTTTGAGTTCTTTGCACATTTTGTAACTATTTCTCTTACAGAGTTACAGAAGTTCTTTAAATATTCTGTATTGAACACTTACATATGATATAGAAATATTTTTCCTATGCTACATCTTTCACTGTCCTCATAGTATCCTTTAATGTGTAAATGTTTTTAACTTTAATGAAGTCTAGTTTACCTACCTCTTTGTGGTTGCTTCTGCTTTTGGTTTCATATTTAAGAAGTTATTGCAATAGAATAGCCATCATTAGCAACACCACTAACAACAGGTGTTGGCGAGGATGCGGGGATAAAGGAACCCTCTTACACTGCTGGTGGGAATGCAAACTAGTAGAACCACTCTGGAAAAAAATTTGGAGGCTTCTTAAAAATCTAATCATAGATCTACCATATGATCCAGCAGTATACCACTCTTGGGGATATACACAAAATAATGTGACACAGATTACTACAGAGGCACTTGCACACCGATGTTTATTGCAGCAGTGTTCACAATAACCAAGTTATGGAAACAGCCAAGATGCCCCACTACTGACAAATGGATTAAGAAAATGTGGTATTTATACACAATGAAATTTTATGCAGCCATGAAGAAGAATGAAATGTTATCATTCGCAAGTAAATGGGTGGAACTGGATAACATAATTCTGAGTGAGGTTATCCTGGCCCAAAAGACCAAAACTCATATGTTCTCCCTCATATGCAGACATTAGATCAAGGGCAAACACAACAAGGGGATTGGACTTTGATCACATAATAAAGTGAGAGCACACTTGGGACGTATGAGGATAGGTAAGACACCAAAAAAACTAGGTAGCATTTTTTGCCCTCAATGCAGAGAAACTAATGTAGATACTTTAAAGCGACAGAGGCCAATAGGAGAAGGGAACCAGGAACTAGAGAAAAGGTTAGTTTGAGAAGAATTAATTTAGAAGGTAACACACGTGTACAGGAAAGCAATGCAAGTCAACTCCCTGTATAGCTATCCTTATCTCAACTAGCAAAAACCCTTGGTCCTTCCTATTATTGCTTATACTCTCTCTTCAACAAAATTAGAGATAAGGGCAAAATAGTTTCTGCCTGGTAGCAAGGGGGTGGAGAGAAGGGGGAGGGGTAGGAGGGTAAAGAAGGGGATGGGGGAGGTGAAGGGGGAAGAAATGACCCAAACATTGTATGCACATATGAATAAAAGAAAAAAAAAGAAGTCATTGCAAATAGAAAGTCATGAAGATCTGTCCCTTTATTTTTTTACAGTTTTAAATTATGAGCTGTTAAATTTAGGTCTTTTGATTCATTTGATCTACTTTTCATGTATCAAGGTCTAACTTCAGTTTTCATGTGAATATCTACTTTTTCCAACTCTAGTTGTTGAAGAAATTGTAAATCCCCTTCTACCCTGAAAGGTCTTGAGACTCTTGTTGAATGTCAATTGATAAAATATGTGAGGACTCATTCCTGGGCTTTTAATTCATTCCATTGTTTTTTTTTTTTGTCTATCTTTATAGTAGTACTGCATTGTTTTGACTACTATAGATTTGTACTAAGCTTTAAGTTATGAAGAATCAGTTATTCATTCTTCCATTTCAAGATTGTTTTTGTCATGTTAATCCCTCAAGATTCATAGATAGCTTGGCATGGGTTTCTCCATGTCTGCTAAAAATGTCATTAAGATATTGATAGGGATTGCATTGTAACTGTGTTTCAGTAGTAATGCCACATTTCAGTAATTTGTTTTCATATTCATAAACACAGATATCCTTGTCTTTCCATGTACTTAGGCCTTCATTAATTTCTGTCAATCATATTTAGTCATTTTAATGAACAAATCTTATGTATCCTTAGATAAATTTAGCCATAAATAGTTCACATTTTTAATGTAACTGAAAATGGAATAGCTTTCCTAATATCTATTCCATATTTTACATTGCTTATATCAAGAAATACATATGCTGTTTTAAAGATAACACTTCATATTTCAAATTTGCATAATTTATTATTTCTAAGAGTATCTTATGAATTTTTCAGGGTTTTCTACATATAGATATGATCACATAGAGGTAGTTTTACTTCTTTATATCAAATTGGGGCAGAACTTATTTGTATGTCATGACTAATTACACTGGCAAGAACAGCCAATACTATGTTTACTAGAAGAGGTAAAAGCAGGTACACTTGTCTTCTTCAGCACATAATGGAAAAACTTTAGACATTCAGTATTAAATATAGTACTAGATTGTATAATCTAGTATAAATATAGATATATTTATGGTCGTGTTGAGAATGCTTCCCTCTATTTCTAGGCTTATGAGTACTTTTTGTCATCTTACTATGTTGTAATTTTTCAAATGATTATTTTCTAAATCTACTAAGATGATCATGTGTGTTATCCTCCATTATGTTAATTTCATCATATACATCTTATGTCTTACTTCATAATAGACTATTGTCCTTTTAATATGTGCTGAATTCAGTTTATTAATATGTTTGCTAACTTCACAAATTGCACAGTTAGGTTTTTGATCTAAGATCTTAATTATTTTATAATATAGGCATATACACCTATAAATTTGACACCAAACATTGTTTTTATTACACACCATAAATCTTCATTTTCATTTCTTTCAAGATATTTTGTAATTCCTGAGTGATTCCTTTTTAATATGTTGATTTTTTAAGAGAGCCTGTTGTTTACTTTTCTCATATTTGAAGATTTTCCTGTTTTCCTTCTGTTACTGATGTTTAGTGTTTTCATTGCGGTCAGAGATGATACATTGTGTGGTATGTCTTTTATTTTTATTTATTTTGATTCATTTATTCACATGTGCATACATTGTTTAGGCTATTTCTCACCCTTACCCCTGCTTCCTCCCTCCCCCTCCACTTCCACACAGAATCTGTTCTGCCCTTATCTCTAATTTTGTTGAAGAGAAAGTATAAGCAATAATAAGAAAGACAAAGCGTTTTTGCCAGTTGAGATAAGGATAACTATACAGAGAGATTCCTAGTGTTGCTTCCATGTACAAATATGTTATATCCCAAGTTGATTCATCTCTAACTGACCTTTACACTAGTTTCTGATCCCCTTCTCATATTGACCTCTGTTGCTTTAAGGTTTCTATATTAGTCTATTAAAATTTGCTAAAATTTATTTTGTGGATTAAGTGCATCTACCCTAGAGAATATTGTATACCCACTTTAGAATAATGTGCCTTTTGTGGCTATTGAGTAAAGTGTTGTGAATATTTGTCTTTTAGAACTAAATGATTTATAGTGTCATTTATGTCCTCTATTTCCTTAATTATTTTTCATCCGGTTGTTCTATCCATACTGAAAGTAGAGTGTCTCCATCTCTAACTTCTATGGTTTGGAACATAAAGGTTACCGAAAAGGCTTATATGCTAAAGACTTGATTGTCAGCCTATGGTACTTTTGGGAGGTGGTGGAACCTTTAGAAGGTGGGGCCTAGTGGAATGAAGTTAGGGGTGTGCCCTTGAAGGGGATATTGGAACTCCTGACCCTTACTCTCTCTTTGCTTCCAATCACAATCAGGTGAGTAGCTTTGCTCCACTACATGATATTCTGCCTTGTCATAAGCTCAAAACAAAGGATCCAACTAAAATTTCTGGAATCATAAGACAAAATATAGTATTTCTCCTTTTAATTTCACTTTCTCAGGTATTTTGTCACAGCAATGAAAGGGAACTAATACCATGAATATTGTTAGAAAACTATGTATTTTTCTTTTCAGTTTTGTCAATTTTTACTTCCTATGTCTTGGGGCCCTGATGTCAGGCATGCACAGGTTTATAATTGTTTTAATCTTATAATTAGAGTAATTTTTTTATCTATATGTAATGATCTTTTCCATTTGTACTTTCTTTGGCTTAAAATTTCTTTCTATGATAATAATATAGCCACTCCAACTGCATTTTAGTTACTAATTGCATGGAATATTTATTTAAATTCTTTACAATCAACATTTTTGTGACTTTCTATTTAGAGTATCTCATAAACATCATATAGATGGATTATGATTTTAATCTGTTCTGTTAATCTTTTCTTATAATTGGCTCATTTAATCCATTTATATTTAATGTAATTAATGATAAAAGATCAGTGTATGCCATCTAATTGTTTACTAGTTCTGTATGTCATAGGTTTTTGTCACTCAGTTGTCCATTACTCTTCCTTTTTAAATTTACATTATTTTTGTAGTATACCATTTTCTTTTCTGGGTTGATTTCCTAGAAAATTACACTGAGGATATTAAAATTATAACAAGCTAGTTTGAATACTGATTTTCAATAGCATCTTATTTTCAATGCCATCTTATTTTAAAAATCAGTCAAACACTTTGCTTCTATTCCTCCCCTCTTCTCTATTTATGGTTATTGTCAAAGATTATATCATTAGACCTTGTGAAATCAATACAGATATATTATTTTTCATGCATTTGCAGTTAAAATAAGGTAGGGGTAAACAAAATGATGACAAATCAAAACAGCAGTGATGAAGAGTTTTTTATTTACCTGTAGGTATCTGTTATAAGAATTCTTCATTTCTTCATAGCTTTGAATTAATATGCAATGCCCTTTCATTTTTGCCAAAAGGACTCCCTTAAGCATTTAGGTCAACTGATTACAAAAAAGAAAAAAACTCCCTTAGCTCTTGTTTATGTGGTAAAACCTTAATTTCTCCCTAATCTTTTTTTCTGTTTTTCTTTGAGACAGTTTCTTATTATGTGTCCCAATCTGGCCGAAAACTTATGGTGGTCCTGCCTCAGCCTCCCACGTGGTAGAATTATAGACATGTACCACCATGCCCAGCTTTCCCCTTGCTTCTTGAGAGTACTTCTTGGGGAATGGTTTTGTTCAGATTTAGAGTTATTGGTTGACAAGGTTATTATTATTTTGTCATGTGAAATAAGTCATGCAACTGTTTTCTGGTCCACCTGATTTTTGGTGAGGATGTAGTTATTAATCTTATCAAGAAACTCTTGTACAAGATATGAGCTTTGTCTTTTGCTGCTTTTCATATCTCTTTCTGTCTTTAGCTTTAAATAATTTGACTATAATGTGCCTCAGTATAGATCTTTTTAATCTGCATTGTTTCTTGGTTGTGAAAATGTGTAAATTTTATCAGGTTGGGGAATTTGGGGTCAATAAAATTTCAAATACATTTTGTTCCTTTCTTTTCCTCTCGCTGTCCTCATGTTGCTACTCTCCATTCTTCAGGTTGTCTTTTCTTTTTTATCTTTGTTTCCAGTACCTGATATCTCATCTCCAAATTTGCTGATTCTTTAATCTGTCTGCTCAAATCTGTTCATACCCAAACTGATTTTTTATCTATACTACTGAACTTTGTAGCTCTCAAATTTCTATCTGGTAACTTTGGATAATTTTTGTCTTTATTGATACTCCCTATTTATAAACTCATAATTCTGATTTCCTTTAGCAGTTTGCAACATGGTTTTCTGTAGTTCCCTGAGAATGTTTTAGGCAGTTGATTTAAAATCTTCTCCTGGTAATGCTTATGCTTGTGTCACCTATGATGCTTTTATTTTTGCTTTAAAAACTCTTTTTCTTCCCTTGGAAAGAAAAAGAGTTTTTAAACTTGTTCTTTGTTTTCTTGTTTCTTTGTATGCATTGTAACATTTTTTTGAGACTGAAACATTTTATGCATTAAAATGAAACCTGGGCTGGTGGAATGGCTCAAGTGGTAGAGAGCCTGCCTAGCAAGCCCCTGAGTTCAACCCCCAGGACTGCCAAAAATAAAACAGAAGAAAGAAGCAGTAAAATGAATCCTGGAAATCAGATTCTCCTCCTGAGAGATTATTTTTGTCACCTGCTTTCATCTACTTAAAGTGACTTTTAAAAAGTAATTGTCCGAACTCCATATTCACTCTTGAGTAGCATTTAAATTCTGTTCTGTTCTCCCCATTCAGCCCTAACCTAAAACAAATTTCCTAAATTTCTAGATGAAAAACACAACCAAACAAAAAGATGTGCTTACAAAACAGGCTTCTGGGGTAGCCTGGGATATCCATAGGAAACAAAAACAAAGATAAGTTATCTGTGTTAATTCCTTAGGAAAACAGCAGGATAAGTGATCAATATACACAAAACTAAATTATTGAAAGGCAAAGTATTTATTGCCTAAAGTAGAACCAGCCATTTCCCCAGGAATGTGGGTTCCCAGCCCAAACAGCCATAGCAAGCATGTGGAATAGAAAATAGGTGGCCATATAAAAGGGTCTCCTACCTAAATTTAGCAACTTCTTCCTTCATTCATTCTTCCCTTGGTTGATAAAGATTTCTAAAGAAGTTCATTCTCTAGTTATTTTTTCCAGCTTATTGGTTATTATGGTAAAAGGATGGAGCCCTGCAACTTCCTCCTTTACTATTTTCTGCTCTGCAATAAACTATCCAAAAATCATATCCTTCTTTGTGCATCACATTTACAAGTTGTCTTGGGTATGGGATATTGTTGATCATCAGAATATGAATTTAATAAAACTTGTTTAGGATGTAATAAACAATGTGACATAATGTATTATACTTTATCTATTTTTCACATTTTATTCTTATAGCATTTTATGTAAGTATTATTCAAATTTCACAGATAACAAAATAAGGATTAGAAGAATTAAGGATAAATTCATAATTTGTGAATAGAAAAACAATGCAAGTTCATTGTGGTGATTTGAGTTACATAAGGACATAAAATGTGGAAATTGAGTATCTGATGATTTGAATAATCTATGAATATAACAAAGCAAAGTGCAGAATTTATAGAATATTCAAAGCTATTTCATCTTTATTACCAAAGTAATCATTGTTTTCACATAGGGGAGTGAATACTTTTACATCACTTTACATAATAAAACAAATATCATAGGAAACATACTCTCAGTTCTTTTGTTGGCTAGTATAATTTTAAAGTTTGGCAGACACATCACAACACTTATATTTAAAAAATAAATATAAAACTGCAAAATGTGCCAAGAATTCATTTGATTCATAGAAATTTTTAGGAGTTTAGAAGTACGCTATTTATCTGAAGAAGATCTGTGTTTCTGTTTTGGTTTTCCTATACTAAGGGCAGCATTATTTTAGGGTCAACCCACCTTTTCAAATAACAACAAACTTCATACTTATTAGGTTCATCAGTCTTCTAAACAAAGAAACAAAAACAAACAAAAAACATCAGGAAACTCCAGGAGACCTATCTCTAAATCATGGCAGTAAATCCTTATTTGGAACTGAAGTGTTATTTATTTTGCACAATATGGGGGTGGGGTTGTTTTGTATTGATTATTTGTTTTTGTTATTACTTCCTAGAAAACTGAATTAGGGAAGAGCAAGAGAATATGAAAAGAAGAAATGAAAGAATAGTATAGGAAGATTCAAGCATAAGAAAGTCACAATGTGCAATGATCAAAAAATTGATAGATTCTCAAATAGCTACAAAAATAAATGCTAAAAGTGTGATCATTCACAGTCAATTTAATCTAACAGGATACTAGAGTAGCCCAATATTACTTAGTAAAGAAATGAAAGGTATATTTAATTATCTTCAGAATGTATCTATATACATTTTAAATAAAATGTTTTCTGAGAGAAAAATCTAACCTGATGTCACATAAACATGGAATTCCAGTATGTTTTAATAATTTTTATTTAAATCTACTGAGGAATGTGATTAAAAAATTGGTAAATAAGCCAGGTGCTAGTGACTCACACACATAATCCTACCTACTTAGAAGGCTGAGATCAGGAGGATCAAGGTTTGAGGCCAGCCTGGACAAATACTTTTCAAAACTCCCACCTCTAAAATGACCAGAGTAAAATGTACTGGAGATGTGGCTCAAGCGAAAGAGTGACTGCTTTACCAGCACAAAGACTTAAGTTCAAACCCTGGACCCACAAAAAACAAAACAAACAAAACAAAAACACACAAGGAATCAATGAAACAAAAAGCTGGCTCTTTGAAAAGATAAATAAGATTGACAAATCTGACTAAAAATAAGTGAAAAGACCCAAGTTCATAAAAATAGAAATGAAAAGGGGAGTTAACAATAAACACCAAGGAAATCCAGGGAATCATTAGGGACTGCTTTGAAAGCATATATTCAAATGAATTGGAAAATCCACTAAAAACAAAGTTCTAGACATATATGAGCATCCAAAATTGAACCAAGAGGATATAAATCACCTAAAATAGATCTATAAGAAGCCATGAAATTGAAGCAGCAATAGTCTCCCAAAAGAGAAAAGTCTAGGACCTGAAAGATTCATTACTGAATTCTACCAGACCTTTAAAGAAGAACTAATATCAACATTCTTCAAAGTTTTCTATGAAGTAGAAATGGAACACTGCCAAAATCATTCTATGAAGCCAGTATTACACTCATCCCAAAACCAGACAAGGATGAAACAAAAAAAGAGAATTATAAGTCAAACTCTTTAATGGACTTAGATGCAAACATCTCCAATAAAAAACTGGCAAACTGAATTCAACAGCATATCAAAAAGATCATACATCATGATCAAGATGGTTTCATCCCAGGGATACAGGGATTTTTCAACATACTCAAATGTATTACAGAATATTAACAGAAGCAAAGACAAAAATCACATGATCATCTCAATAGATGTAGAAAAAGCCTTCAAAAAAATCAACATCATTTCTTGATAAAGCTCTGATGAAACTAGGAATGGAAGGAATGTAACTCAACATAAGAAAGGCTGTATCTGACAAGCTTACAGTCAACATCATACTAATTGGGGAAAAACTGAAACCATTTCCCCTAAAGACAGGAATGATATAAGTGTGTTCACTCTCTCTACTTTTATTCAACAAAGTCTTGGAATTTCTAGTTAGAGCAATAACACAGAAAGAAGAAATAATAGGGATACAAATAGAAAAGGAAGTAGTCAAACTATCCCTATTTGCAGATGACATGATCTTATACCTAAAAGACCTGAAAAACTCCAACTAAAGACTCCTAGAAATCATAAACACTTTCAGAAGAGTAGCAGGACACAAAACTAATTTACAAATATCAGAAGCCTTTCTATAAAGCAACAATGAGCAAACTGAGAAAGCATATAGGAAAACAATTCCATTTGCAATAGCCTCAAAAAAATAAAATATCTAGGAATAAACATAATAAATAATGTAGAAGACTTCTACACTGAAAGCTATAAACCACTGATGAAGACTACAGAAAGATCTTTCATTCTCATGGATTGGCAGAATTGCTATTGTGAAAATAGCTATACCACCAAAAGCAATCTACATGTTCAATGTAACCCACATAAAAATTCCACTTACATTCATCACAGAGATTAAAAAATTAAACCTAAAGTTCATTTGGAAGCACAAAAGACTGTGACTAGGCAAGGCAATACTCTGTAAAATGATCTACTCTGGAGTTATCACAATACCCAAATTCAAACTATACTACAGAGCTATAGCAATAAACACAGCATGGTACTGGTACAAAACCAGACATGAAGACCAGTGGAATATAATAGAAACCCAGATATGAATCCACACAGCTACGCTACCTGATTTTTTATAAAGGCGTCAAAAACATACAATGGAGAAAAGACAGCCTCTTTAACAAACGTTGGTGGGAAAACTGTGTATCTGCATGCAGAAAACAAAAACTAGATCCATGTCTTTCACCCAGTACAAGTATCAACTCAAAGCGAATTAAGGACCTTAATATAAGACCTGAAACTTTGAAGCTTGTGCAGGAAAGAACAGGGAATACACTGGAAGCAATATGCATAGGCAATTATCTCCTCAGTAGAACTAAAATGGCTCAGTAACTAAAAGAAAGGATTGATGAATGGGACAGCATGATATTAAAAATCTTCTGAACAACAAGAAAATGCTCACCAAATTGAAGAGGCTGCCACAAAAGGGGAGAAAATCTTTGCCAGCTGTACATGACAAGGGATTAATATCTAGAATATACAGGGAGTTCAAAAGACTAGACTCCTAAAAAATCAATCACCCAATGAAGAAATGAGCAAATGAGCTGAACAGAACTTTTTCAAAAGTAGAGATCCAAATAACCAAAAGACACATGAAATGCTCTGGCCATAAATGAAGTGCAAATCAAAACCATGTTAAGATTCCACCTCATTCCTGTTATAATGGCTTTCATCAAGAATACAAACAACAAATGTTGACTAGGATGACCCCTGTGGAAAACAGTATGGAGGATCCCCAAAAAACTAAAAGTAGAACTGCCGCATAATCCAGCAATACCACTCTGAGGGATATACCTGAAGGAATGCAAATCAAGTTGCAATAAAGACATCTGCACACCCATGTTTATTGCAGAATTATTCACAATAGCAGAGGTGTGGAAATAGTCAAGATGCCCCACTACGGATGGATGGATTAAGAAAATACACCATTTATATACAAAGAAATTTTATTCAGCCATAAAGAATAAAATTTTGCCATTTGTAGGTAAATGGATAGAACTGGAGACATCATCTTAAGTAAAGTTAGCCATGCTCAAAAATTGAAAGGCCACCTGTTTTCTCACATATGTAGAATATAGACCAACTATAAATATAAAGAATATTATGAAAAAAGTTACACTAAGAGGAGGTCACATACGAGAGAGGGAAGGTAAAAGAAGGAAGTTAAGGAAGTGAGTATGCTTGATATACTTCCTATACTATAATTAATCAAGGATTTTTAAACCTGTTGCAATCACCTTAAGAAGGGAGCTAAGGTAAAAAGGAGGAAAATAGAGGGGATGAGCCAATTTGGGTTATAATACATATATGCATGTAAATGCCACAAGGAAACAACATGTATAGCTAGTTTAAACAAGCAAAAATCCCATTTGTTTACAGAATGGAAGGCCAGGAGAGCACAATATGTGCTGTCTGTGGGGTGGGTGGTTGGTACCAGTGTAAGTGGGGAGGCTGAGGGAAAGGTTGTAAGAGGGTGAATATGGTGCAATTATGTGTACACATACATGTAAATGGAAAAATAAGACCTGTTGGAACTATTCCAGAAATGGGGGGTATAAAGTGAATGATGGAGGGGCTGAACTCAAGTATGATATATTTTATATATGGTAGGAGGTTGTATAAATGACACAATGTACCCCAAGCACAGCAATAATAAAAAAGTAATTATATAATATTAACATAATAATTTACTCACTTTAAATTTCAGTGATATAAGACATATATATTATAATGGGAAAAGTAATATTATTTGACACAATAAAATTAATAAGATGTAAATTAATGCTTATTTTGAATATATTGCCAATAGGAAAAAAGCTTTGTTACCTGGGACATTGTAGGACTGTTTGCTCTCTATTGATACTCATTTCCATCCCTAGTCTTATGAATTTTTAATTATATCTCCAGGAATCAATTACAGTTTCCATAGTACCTTATAAACAATGTTATTATTTAGGTTCTCCAATGAAAAATATTCCTTTTATGAAGGCAAAGAAAAATGGGAAACCACTATTCTCTATTGGAAAAGACAAAGACATCCAGACGGGTGAAGTGTAAAGCAGCTTCAAAGTCAGTGCTAGTAGATAATTTGCAATTAAGAAAACTGATAAAAGTACCTCATGTTCAGGGGACTTGTTAGCTTCTAGAAAGCTAGGAAAGGCTTTGCACCCTTATATATCCATTTTTAAAGTATCTAATTTAGCAAATTTCTCTTTCTAATGTATAGATTTTAAAATACAGGTATACATGTTTTAAAATTAATGTTTTAATCTCTATGCATTAATGAAGAAGGGATCATAAAATATGATTTCAAAGGAAAAAGAAGCTATACAGTGATAAATGTTTTGTTTCTTTTATGAAACTATGAAACCATGCTTGACTAAACTAGGTTCACATAAAATCTTTGTATGTTATGAAATATTCATGTGAGTATAGGTATGAGAGTGAGACAGTAGATGGGGGAAAGGATAATATTTCTTCATCACTAAATTATTTAACTTGATAATGCACACTTTAAAAAATTATTACACTCATCTTAAAAGTATTAGCATAATTACTCAATTTTATAAAATATTAATTTCTATCAGAATTGTTCATAAAATCAAGTACTTTTTATTGTGTTAGAGAACAGCTTTTTAGCTTATGAAAATATTTCTTCTTTATGCTCTCCAACACCAAATTCCTTCCTTCCTCCCTCCTTTCCTCCCTTTCTCCCTCCCTCCCTCCTTTCCTTCCTTCTTTGTCAATTCTGTATTTACCCTTTACACACTTAACATACTAACATATTGACCTCAGGATTAGGCCTGAATTTGCTGGGTTTAGGGTAATGTAAGAAACACAATTTGAGCAATTGAGATCCATTAATTATGTTTAGGTCAAAAAACCAAACCTCACTCTTCATTTTAATGAGTTTGAGAAAAATCAACAGAGAAATTATACTCCACTAAAGATAAAAATGAGGCAGAAAGAAAATGTGTCGTTGATAATCATAAGAATCACTAGGTGAAGCTTACTGTAATCCATCCTGTATCTGAACCTTCCAGTTAAGTGAAGGAATACTTTTTCATACTTTTAAAACCAGTATGAGCCTTGTATTCTTATTCTTACAATTTAATTGTTTATGCTAAATTATATGCCTTCTTTTCACATAGGTATAAAAATGCACAATTTGGCTCATATTGGTCACTTATTTACAATAGCCAATTGCAGACAATTTGACTGTAATACCAAATGTTGTACCAAAAGGCAGCATTTACTATTGTAATGTCAAAGTGAAGAAACAGAACACATCATGTATAGTGGGGGTGGGGGTAAAGTTGGCATATATATGCAGCCTGGAATTCAAATTAAAATACATTAAAATAAATTTGCATATATTACATAACTCAACAATTTCTGAGTTTATATCCCACAGTAAGCCTCATGTAGAAATTCGCACAAGAATTTCTTGTAATTACGTGTGCAAACATGATGTTAATTTTACATCCTTGTTTAAACCATACTGTAACATTGTTAGAGGCAAACTAGATTTCTAATGGAAACATTTTAAACAATTTGTGTTAATTCAGATAAATTAACAAGAAATAACTATGCTGTACTACATTTTTTTTTAAAGTTATGTACAAACCTAAGAATGTGGGATAGTGAGAGTGGAGAATAGGGAGAAAACAAAGAAATACATCAGAAAGGAAAATAAAGGAGGTGTTTGATGAATGCTGATAAAAGTTGTTCTAAGAAATCAGAAGGATGACTAACTCAAATGCTGTCCTGGTCTAAAAATAAGTAAGTAATAAAATAACATAACTTGCAGATCAGCAACTGGAACTCAAGTTTACCTGCCATCAAAACCATCAAATTCCATTATGCTATGTTGTTCTTAAATCAAATTTACTATATCTGACAAAATGCAGTAGTCAAAAACCATGGTAACTGATCTTTTCACTGGTTCCTGATCCCCTTCTCCTGTTGACCTCTGTTGCTTTAAGGTTTCTGTATTAATTCTTCCAGAGTGGGGACATCAACCAGTGTGAAGATCCGTTAGAGATGAATCGACCTGTGTTGTAACACATTTGTACATGAAAGCAATGCTAAGAATCTTTCTGTTAGCTGTCCTTATCTCAACTATCAAAAATGCTGTATCTTTCTTATTATTGCTTATTTCTACTCTTCAATGGAACTGGACAAAAGTGCAGAACAGATTCTGCCTGGAAGGGAGAAGAGGAGGGGGAAAGAGGAGGGCAGGAGGGAGAAGTGACCCAAACAATGTATGCACATGTGAATAAATGAATAATAATAATAATAATAATAAAAACATGGTAACTGCATTAAGACAATATATTCACAACATCACATGTGAGTAATTTAGTAAGACCTGATGAATACAATTCAAAGCTGATAATCACAGGGGTAATCAATTGCAGTTAAAATGTTTAGAATTTTGAGTTGGAGGCTCACTAATGAAAATGTGCTTTGTGGAGGTTTGCTTCAGGGATTTATTATCATTTTTACCCAAGGCTTTTAGTGGGTACAAAGCTTGACCAGCTAGACCTCATCTTCAAAGAGGCTTAATGCTCAACTACTCACATCAGTATTCACAGGATGAGAGAAGAATCTGTCTGACCGCATCCCTTAGTTTGGGACAAAACATTGCTCCATAGGAGATAGTTTTCCTCTTCCTGTGTTCTAGATTTAACTGGCATCAGTATTAACCTGATCCTACATTTTCTCAAGTCTCACAAGAAAAAAATAATCTCTGGGTATAAACTGATGAGAGTGACATACTCTGAGGTGAGACACTGTAGAATTGTATATGTGTAAGTCACTCACTACTCTTACCTTTTCATTTTTAAGTAGAAAATTATTAGTTCACTGAATTTCTATGTAAACTTTAGAATAGACTGATAAATTCAAACAAACACTCACACAGCTTATTGGGTATTGGTTTTGACTGGAATTTCACAAATTCTACACTAGCAAAATTAATCAGAAAATAAATGGCTGAAAGTCATCATGAACAACTATCCATAAAGATTGTATTTTTAGCTCTCTGTTTTTTTCATTTCCTGTTTAATGTCTCTCAAAATTTGTACAGCTTTCTGAGTGAACATTTTACTCATCTACTTTAAAATTGAAATGTAGTATTTTACATCTTATATTTTGTGGTGATTTAAATGCTAACACTTCATTTATTAATACTTTATTCCTAATATATGCAAAGAATACTGGTTTTTATGTATATCTTGTATCCAGAATTATCACTAATCTCAGTTACTACTATTTGTAATAATAATTCTAAATATTCATTTGGATTTGTCATGCACACAATCATCTGTAATTAAAAATTATTTCCTTCTTCTCCAATACTTATAACTATTTCTGTCATATCAGTCACCCATGACTAATAGAGAGCTAAATAAAAGTTAGCAGATTTAAACAATATTATGCTTTTGCCCAGAAATCTTGAATTTGAGCAGAGTTCTGTGAATGTGTTTTTTATTTTGCCCACGTACATTAAGCTGGGGTAGTTTGATGCCAGACTAAAAGATCAACTTTCAAATTAGCTCATTTACATGTATGTCAACTGGGTTACTGGCTTTTGGCCATATGCTCCAAGGTGGCTGCAATTTGGGGGCTTCATTCCTCCTCATATGGTCTTCTCCATGGGATGTTTGAACTTACTCCCAGCATGGTGGCTGGCATCCAAGAGTGAACATTTATAAAACAATGAAAAAAATACATGGCACTTTTATGACCTAGCCTTGGGATTTCCAAAACATCACTTTTACCATTTTTTAAATTGGGTACAGTAACCTAAAAGTCCCATTCATTTGAAGAGAGGGACAAAGATTCATACTTTGAAACTTCTATAAGAGCATGTGAAAGGAGAGATACTGTTTCAACTGTCTTTGAGAAATACAATCTGCCCTATTACAATACATTAACTAACAGCTGTAAAATGGAAGTACTCGAAGTATGCACATTTTATTCATTAATTCAAAAGTAACATTTTAAATACTTTTCCTTTGATTATTATATTATACTCTAGGAAGATTTGTTCTTACCCTGGAAGATTTAGGAATTTCCTGGGAAGTTTTCTGTCATCAAATGTTTTTACTAAAAGATTTTGTTCGTAATTATGTTACTCATGATCTTTGATTATCTAACTGTAATTTAGACTATGCTTTCTTAGTCTATTTTTTTCATTTCGTTCTTTGCAGTACTGAAGTATGAACTCAGAGCACCACATGAAGCACCTTCAAGGAGTGCTTGAGCCACCCAACCTGCCTTTTTTGCTATGATTACTTTGGAGATAGCATCTTGCTTTTTGTTCAGGCAGAGCTGTACATGATATTCCTATTTTATGCTTCTCACCTTCAGTGGAATGACAGGTGCACACCAGTACCTGGATTGAGATACCGTCTTGTAATTTTTTTGGCCCAGATTGTCCTGGAACTCCTATCCTCCTGATCTCAGTCTTCCAAATAGCTAAGATTATAGGCATGAAACACTGATACCTGGCTAAATTCTTTTTTCTTAAAGTGTGTATTTCACACTTTGGTATCAAATTTATGATGGTCTTGTAATGATTGTGACATTAACTATTATGTTTTCTGTTCTTTAATATATTTTTATAAGAATGAAGTGATATATTCACTAAATAACACGCTATGAAATCATTTGGCCACAGATTTAATTGTAGACAGTTTTTGTCATGGAATAAGTTCACTTAATAATTATAGACATTTCTACTTCATTTAAATTGGGTAATTTCTAGTAAGTTATTTTTATTTTTAGAAATTTATTCATTTTCTCTATATTTTCATAGATTAGGTTGGATATATTAATAATATCCTCTTCATTATCTCTAGATTCTGAATTGATACTGTTTTTTAATTTCTGGCTGCTTTCATTTTTTGGCATGTTTTCTTGAGTGTTTATAAATTGCATTATATCATCCAAGTTACTAAATTTTTATTGGTCATCTAAATTATGTTTCATTATATAACTCCATGATCGTCTTGCCATTATTTCTCTTTTCTGCATTGACAAGTGTAATTTGTTGTTCTGATTTTGTGTGAAGACTTCTCATTTGTTTTGTAACATAGCACCAGCCAAAATTATTATGTACACTCAAATTGAGAATTGTGATATTCTTCTAGAGAATTGTATCATTTGTTATTAAGAAATATTCCTCTTTAGTCAAAGTATTACAATTTGATGTAAATTTTCTGTGTTTAATATTGACATAGTAACACAAACTATATTTTGTTTAGAGATGTAATGTTAGTTCAAAGAAATGATATGTAGCTAGGTCTCCAAATAATTTAGGATCTTAAATAATCATGATGAAATTATCAATTAATATAAAAGAATCTGATACATACCTGTAATTGCAGCACTCAGAAGGCAGATGCAGGAAAAGTGATAATTAATAAGGGTCAATCTGTGCCAGAGGATACTCTGTCTCAAACACAGAAAACAATACATCACAATACATAAACAAAAAATTTAATATTAATATATTTATTTAAAGTGAATTGCATAATACATATTTCTCCAGTTTTTTTTCACTAATGTCCTTTTCTATGCCAGGATCTAATCCAAGATACCACAGTGGAATTGTTGTATCTTTTTATTTTCCTCCTAAGTATATATATGACAGTATCCTTAGATCATCTTGATTACTAGTTGTATTATATCAATTTTCCAAACTAAAATATATGTACTTTGCTAGGCAAAACTTACAGTCCTCCCCGATTTGAGCCCTCTAGTTGTTATATTCCCATTCCTGTGAAGACATAAAAGTGATATTCACTATTTTGTCAGTTAAATTTTTCCTCTTGGATCACCTTCATATTTCTATATTTTAGATTTTAGCATGGGTATTATTTTACATTGACACTGTTCAGATATGCTCCAGAAGTCCTGAAAAAGGGTCTGCACAAAGTATATTGTCTGTCATTACTCTATATTACTCTGTAATCAGCATATTTTTCATTTCCTTTTTGGCAGTGCTAGGGATCAAAACCAGGACATTGCACATACTAGGCAAGCACTTTACCATTGAGTTACATCCCTAGCCCATTTTTCATTCCTAAAGCATTGAGGCCTATTAAACAGCAGTATAGATTCCTCATTCTATTAATATTTACTGAAAATTCTACATTGTATGATAGTGTGTTAAAAGCAAAATACTACATTTGAGTTTATTGTGCTCACTGTCAATAAAATATATACATAACATGTGTGTTTTATGTATTTTCTAGGCTAAAATAGAGTAGCTTCTTTAATTAATTAAACATAATAGTGATCAAGATTTACCATTCAGTATTTTTTTTAGTATCTAATGATCTATCATGCATGGTACATACTTCAATTAAGGGATTGGGAATCTCAGAAGAAAATCCATAAACAATTAGTAATAATGAGACATTTATACTCCATACTAGAAATACACAATATGTTCAGAATGTGGGGCTATAAAGAAAACAGAAACTTGGCAGTTTTCCTGGTTTCTGTCCAGAAGCAAACTGTGTCACTGCTCCATCTGGAGTATTTGGTAAAATGTATTTCAGTAGTTTGATAAAGATGGCATGGAAAGAAAGTGGAATACAGCAAAATCATAAAGCAAAAAAGCAAATGTCAAAGTGATAAGACTTTTATGGACCAAAAAAGTCAAAAGATGAAAACTGTCTTATTCTAAATCTTTCACAGCACCTTTGTCTCTGGAATGTGTAGGCCAAGTTAGGCTACAAAGAAACCCCAACTCTAACTGTATAGTATAACTAAAATCACTCAGAGTAGGTAAATTGTATCAAGAAGTAAGATAGGTGTGGGATTAAATGATTAATTATAATTGTTTATTCTCTTTCACAGCAGGAGCTACCTGTGAAGTGGTTTAACAAAGGTAAGCAAAGACCTCACTCTCACATTCAACCTAGAAATCAGTTATTTCCATTTATGCTATAAAACTATGTCTTAAGGTGTCCGGCAACCTTGTTTGATTTCCAAAAGTAAAATACAGTCCAATGTGAAAACACAGCATTTGAAGTAAAACCTCATAGGTACACAATTCTAAAGGTTAAAGAATGGACCTTATTGAAAAATGTCTTGCAAAGCAACATGGGCCTCACTTCTGATCTATAAAGTCAAATAAAACACTAAACTCAGAGGTAAAAATTCAATGACAACAAATTTAGTCATGTATTTTGGGCCCTACAATATTTATAAAACTACTTTTACAATTAGTGATTACCCATATCTGTTAAATGAATTGTCTATATCCTTGGCTACATATTTAATGAGATTGGTTCATCATTAATGTTTTGGTACTATTAACTCCAGTATATTACTATATGATATACTCTCACAGTAATGAATCACTTACTAGTAAACAGTAATTGGAAAGGACATGGTACATACGTTTCTGCCACAAGAAACATTTAAAGTGTTTTAATGTTATTATTTATTTTTTTTCAAACCAATAAAGTCAATGAGTGAAATCATAGAAATATCTTTGGCTTTAGAACATAATAATAGTGAGTTATTTAATCTTAAAAATTATATCCCAGGTGAGCCCAGTGCTGGTAGCTGTTCTCTAGCTACTTTGGAGATACTGAACAGGAGGATCTCAGTTCAAAACAAACCCAGGAAAATAGTTTGTGAGAACCTATCATGAAAATATTCAACACAAAAAAGGGATGGCAGAGTGGCTCAAGTCACACCTGACTAGAAAGTGTGAGGTCTGAGGTCAAACCCCAGTACTCCCAAGACTTTATATATATGTATATGTGTATGTGTATATGTGTATGTATATACATATATGTATATATGCATGTATAAAATATAATTTAAAATGTAAAATGTAATTTCTTAGAACATCAAAAGTTTTATTTTTACTGTTAATAAACACAGGACTTCCTTCATCTTTTCTAAGCAATTTTTGCAAAAATCTTATTACAGAAAAACAATATGTGCATGATTTTGGTGGAACGACAGTCTATATTTCAGTGACATCTACAGCATGCTTCAACATTCACAGCATCCATTATTACTGGATGTCTGATTGTCAGCCCTTTCTGTAATTTGAGTAACAGAGAAATGAACTGCTTTGAGACCACCATACTTATTCAAACCACGTTTTTAGTACAATATTTTAATTCAAATCACAATAATCCTAGTACAATAAGCAAATATTACTTGCATCTTCCACCTTTATGTAAGTTTTTCATTTTCATCTTCCTACAACTCAGAAGAATGCTAAGCTATCATTCCATGTATACCCCTCAGCACCATCTTAATCATTTTCCCTGATATATATATCTATATCTTGGCAGCACATGCACACAGGAGATAACACTCTCTTTTCAAATAAGATTGATCTATCTATATTTTCTTTTACCTTAAACAGATGATACCAACTTGTACTTTGCAGAAAAATAAATTAAAATAAAAGCTATTAAACTTGCAATAATACTTATTGATACCTAATTAACCAATGCTTTTGTGTGCAGAACATAGGGAAATGTTTTCCAAGAGATATTTACCTCCTAATCACAGAAAGCTGTCAATATGTTGCATTATACTTCAAGAAGGACTTTGCAGATAGGTCAGGGTATTTACAATAGAGAGATTATCTCAATTGCCCAGGTGAGTCCAGTCTAGTTGCATGAACCCTTATAAGTAAAGAACCTATTTCAGTTGTGAATACTGGAGAATAGTCAGAGATGCATGTTGGCGGCTTTTGATGGAGACAGGAGACCTGGAGCAAGGAATGTAAGAGAGTGTTAAGAAAATGAACTCCCCTCTAAAGCCTCTAAAAGAAACCTAGTCCTGTGGACACATTGATTTTTACCCCATTGAAACCCATAACAGGTTTCTATTCTAAAGGGCTGTAAGATAATTGATAAGTGCTTGTTAGGACACTAAATTTTTGATGCGTAGTTATGTTGTATTATAACATTAATACAAGGAATATAAACATATCTATACCTATATCTATATGTAAAGATATGACAGTTAAATATACTAAGAAGTAGAATAGAAATTTTAAGTGACACATATTCATTTCTTATCATTTGCTGTTTGTGATAGATAAGATGCTTACCATCACTGAGAATGACAATAGGGATATAAAGGAACTTAACTTTGTCAGTAATGTTCCAACTTTTCAATTCTTCTAAATTGTAAAGTGTCCTTTTTTACAAAATATACTTGTAGCTGCAATTGAAAAAGAAAGTTTTAGTGGGTAAAAGAATGGAAATGAATGTTACAGAGAATTTATTTGCAAGACTTTTGCACAAAACATCCTTTCTACTCAGGGTTTATCAGTAATTTTTGTTCTAGAGTGAAGGAGGAGCCAAATTTACTTAGTGGGTAGATGATACCAGTACTTACACTATAATTACACTTACACTGTAGATTACAATGACACTTAAGTGAGTTAGTATCATGCCTGACAATGAGTGTCTGTTATGGAAGTGTTCATTATTCGTGTTATTGTGTACTATGCAGTATCTTTCATGAGAAGTCTTAGTTCTTATGCACTCAGATCTCATATTTATATCAAAACTCAAGCCTTTTTATTTCTTTGATTTAAAGAAAATTATCTTGGTGTTGGTAAATCTGTTTCTCACCATTGCTTTCACCACTAATTATAGATGGAACATTGCCCACTAATGGTAGCATCTACCAATAAATATGCAAATTTGAACTCTATTTCTTTTTCATGTTGCTGTCAGTTTTTTCTTTCTTTCTGGAAGACATAAAGATTTTTCAGAAATTGAATCCACTCTGGAATTTAGTCTTTGGCCTTTTAGGTGGGAGAACAAGGCTCTCCAGAGTTGCTTTGGAATTCAAATAATGGTGTCCGATAGTCTAAGCATGTATTACTCACTCAGCATTGAGCCAAGGGCAATTCTGTCCCCTCATTTTCCTAGGTTCACTCCCAGAGGACCCCCTGTTCTAACTTTAAATGTTGAATAAGATTACACATAAGTATTGCTTACCACCTTCTACTTGACTGGAAATCCCAAGTATGGGTGTCTTCATACCTGTGTTTTATTTGAATATTGGAAGAATTTTCATTTTTCTAAGTGAGATCATGAGAAAGTTTCTCATAAGTTCTTAAAGCATCTGGTCAAAAGGACTTCTGTGCTCATGTCACTAGGAACCTAATTATTTTTCTAAGCATACAAATTCAAATGAATATATTGAGCAGTTATGCAAGTGTTTCTTCATATTTAAGCTAATATTGCTGTCTAAAACTGACCTGATATCCGAGAACCTGAGGAGCTAGGGTTTTATCTTGCTCATTTTTTCCATTTCAAAGTTTTATGCACATGAGGCATTGTCTAAGAAAAAATCATTTGAAATAAGATTTATGTACTGACGTCTTACTGTTGTGGCAATATAGTCAGAGGAGGAACCAAGCGACCCTCAGAGGAGTGGAGAACTCAGATTTTAATTTTTACTCTAGCAGGCCCAGACATGTATCTGTGTCTGATCCCTTGTTAGGACCCGGAATCCTATTCCCCCAAGAGACAGAGAGCCAGGCGTGAATGCAATCTACAAAGCAGAGTTTATTGGGCTGGCTAGCCAGGGTCGAGCTCCCACACGGACACGCAGGACCGGTTAGGAAAAACACGACCCTGAGCCTCTTTAGGGGAAATCTTATATAGACCGCAGTGGCATGCATATTTTCGTTATCAACATTGGGCTACACGGGGTGTTTGGTACTGGTTTCTCCAACAAGGGGGTTGGGGCCCGCTGAGACCTCCTATTCCTTTCATTCCCCCCTTTTCTTACGGCCTAAATTGAGGAATCATTCTCAAGAGAATGAAGAGCCTGATATTGTTGGCGGAGGACCAGAAGTTGGATAGTATTAATTCGACTTTTGACAAAAGTCATAAGTTGGTTTAGAATCCAGGGTCCTATGGTAACAAGTAATAGGATGATTATTATTGGCCCTGCCAGTGCAGATAAAAGGGTAGCCAACCATGGGGACTGGTTAAACCAAGACTCGAACCAGCTTTCCCCGGCCTCTTTTTCTCATTTTCTTTGTTCCAGGCTCTTTCGAAGTTTAGACATGGAGTCACGAACAACTCCGGTATGGTCAGCGTAAAAACAACATTCTTCCCCTAGAGCAACACATAGTCCCCCCTTTTGGAGGAACAACAAGTCCAGACCTCGTCGGTTTTGAAGTAGTACCTCAGACAGAGAAGTGAGGGATTTTTCTAGGTGGCTAATGGAGGTTTCTATTCTCTCTATATCTTCGTCTATGGCTGCGCGCAGTGAAGACATCCCTTTCTGCTGGGTGGCCAAAGAAGCTATGCCGGTTCCTGCTCCCATTAACCCTAGGCTGAGTAGGGTAGCAATAGTTACTGAGGATATAGGTTCTTTCTTTTTCCTTTTTTCAACCATTTTTGTATTCCAGTATGAATATAGACTTTCTTCCGAATGACAGAGGATGCGGGGCAGCACAGTCACTATAACACAGAATTCTTTAGAGCTGTTAAACACCTTAGTTGATAGGCACGGGGTGAGTCCAGACCGCGAGCATAGCCACCACCCATTGTCCTTTGGAATTACCCATTTAATAGCATTTTTTCAGGTAGAACTGGCGTTAATAACAGTACATAAGTCCCGTCTGTTTTTTGGCACTTTTTTTAAGCAGGTTCCTTGGCCGCTTACCTGCTGTATGGTCAGACCTCTCTTACGGTCTCCCCAGGAACATTGAGTAGGGTTTTCCTCAGATGAGGTATCGTGAGTGGTGTTTAGCCCTATTGCCTCATAGAATGGGGGCCTCACATCATAACATAACCAACAGGAGTTAGTCATGTTAGGGTTGGTGTGGTTTAACGTCAGGAAGGCAGCACCCACTAGTTCCCAGAGGGGGTCTTTAGATCCGGTCATGAGACTGGGCCTCACCAGGGGAGGGCTGGTTTCTGATGGTCTTGGAGTTGTAACATTAGCCCGGGCTATGGTTGAGGGAAGGTGATGAGCTGTGGAAGGTCGGGGAGGTGGCTTTACATAGGGTGGCCTAAGTACCTTATTAGGGCCTATTGTTAGAGTAGAGACTGGTTGTCGCACACGCCGCAAGGTAAAAAGGGCTCCTGGATGATTTGTTTTGTAGAGTCTGACTCCCCAGGATTTACCCAATTCCTAATTCGTTGCCTTTTTTCCTAAATCAGTGAAATTTATCATAATGGGATTACAATTGGGGGGAGTTGGGCATCCCTTATTTATAGGTCTAGGTTGGTGGTATGTAATGCCAGATTGAGAGACTCTACTTAATTGAATAAGGTTCCCCTGTTTGGGGGGTGTCCACCATATATCCCCTGAGCTCTCACAACCCCATGACTTACAATAATAGTCTGCGATTCCTCCACATTTTTTTCTGTGGCTGGGTTGGGGAGCGGGACAGACATAGAAGTAACTTTGGCGCAAATCCCATTGTCCCCTGCCAGTGAATAAGGCCCTTAAGTCAAAGTATAATTCTGGGAACCAGGTGCTGGGAGGGGTCACCTTGGAGGTCTGGTTAAGAATGTCTCCTGTGGATACATCTACAATCATCCAGGTCAGGTTAAAAGGTTGATGTGGATTTGTATGCCCCCAGCAAGTGGTGGACAGGGTTAGAAAAAGGAATAAAGTTACCGAGGTCCAGTATGAAGTTTGAGTTTGAAAGAATTGTCCTTGTGGTGGGACACCCTTCTTGTTGGCAGGAAGCCTTTCTTCATAGCTACCGGATCTGCCAGTCTGATGTGGGTGTAGTGGACCCAGGTGATAATCCCATTCTAGGAGGGCTGCGGAGCATCTGGAGTGTTCTCGTTTTTCGGAGCATCCCGTATCAGCCGGAGCTTGAGTGGGTTTGTTGGATGCTTTCGTGCAGACCAATTTTCCTGTTTTTTCTCCGGAGGGTGAGCCCGTCTTACATGGGAATGGTGTACCCATGCTGCAATCCCGTCGACCTTGAGGGCGGTAGGGGTAGTAAACAGTACAACATAAGGTCCTTTCCATCTAGGCTCTAGGGTTTTGGACTGATGTCTTTTAACCCATACCATATCCCCCGGGACTATGCCATGCTCCGTGTTCAGGGTCCTCTCTGCAGTATGGTATGCTTGAATTAGGGGCCATATTTGTTGTTGTACTTTAGCTAAAGCCTGTAGAGTAACATGATAATTTGGGGCCAGATCACCTAGTCCCGGGCTTAAGGTCCTCTGAATGATGGGGGGTGGAGCCCCATACAGGATCTCAAAGGGAGTTAGCCCGTGGACATATGGAGAGTTCCGGACTCGGAAGATGGCCAAGGGAAGGAGCGTCACCCAATCACTGCCAGTCTCCAGGGCCAATTTGGCTAAGGTCTCCTTTAGTGTCCTATTCATCCTTTCTACTTGCCCTGAGCTCTGGGGGTTATATTCACAATGTAGCTTCCAATTGGCCCCCATAGTCTGGGCTAGTCCCTGCAGGACTTTACTAACAAAAGCCGGACCGTTATCTGACCCAATTGCCTCGGGCACCCCATATCTGGGTATGATTTCCTCTAGCAAAGCCTTTGCCACTACCTGACTCGTCTCCTTCTTTGTAGGAAAAGCCTCCACCCAGCCCGAAAAGGTATCTATAAATACCAGCAAATATTTGTACCCAAACTTTCCCGGTTTTACCTCAGTAAAATCCACTTCCCAACTTCTTCCCGGAGCCCTCCCCCATTCCCGAGTACCTGTATGGTGCCCCTCCCTTCGTCCTGGTTTCATGACTGTGCAACTGGCACAATCTTCCACAATTTGGCGGACTGCTATGGTCTGGTTCAGAAATCGGAGCTGCACAGATGTCAACAAGTCTAGTAATTTTCTCTGCCCCAAATGGGTGGACTTATGTAAGTTAGCCAACAGGAATCGTCCGAGTTTTTCAGGCAGAATTAACTTGCCTTCCAAGTCGCTTTTCCATCCGTCTTCCCCTTCTCTAACGGGGGAGTGGGCTCTCATCCAAGTGAAATCCTCTGTGGAGTATTCTGGTCAGGGGGGTAGCGGAGGGAGCTCTGGGACCGGCACGTCTATCGCCGCAACCGTGGAAGGTTGCCCTGTCTCCATGGGAGGACTCACCATTGCTACTCTCTTTGCTTCTTGATCTGCTCTGTTGTTACCGACAGCTTCCGGCGTCTTGGCAGACTGGTGGCCTGGGACATACATCACTGCCACTGCCTTCGGTTTTTCCACTGCCATTAATAGACGCTGGACTTCGGCTAGTTTCTTTAGATGTTTTCCTTCTGCTGTGCGGAATCCTCTTTCGCGATAGATGGCCCCGTGGACATGGATGGTACCGAAAGCATAGCGGCTATCGGTGTAGATATTGACTCACTTTCCTTTTGCCCTCTCCAGGGCCTCTGCCAAGGCAATTAATTCCACTTTTGGGGCTGATGTTCCGGGTGGGAGGGCGCTGCTCCATACCGTATTTCCTTCTTGGTCGACTACAGCTGCCCCTGCCCTTCGGGCTCCATCTTGGAAAAAACTGCTTCCATCCGTGTACCAGTTTAATTTGCAGCCGGACAGGGGGTATCCTTTAGGTCAGCCCGTACCTGTGTAACTTCGGAGAGGAATTCTTTGCAGTTATGGACAGGTGTCTGCAGTTCCGGGTTAGGCAACAAGGTGGCAGGGTTCAGGATTACGGGATCTGTGAATGTGATCCGAGGGGAATCCAACAAGAGCCCCTGGTAGTGGGTGAGCCTGGCATTCGTCATCCATTTCCCAGGGGGTTGTTTAAGGATTCCCTCCAGCGGGTGAGGGGCCGTTACCCAGAGGGCCTGTCCAAAGGTTAGTTTATCGGCTTCTCTCACCAGCACGGCAATGGCCGCTGTGATGCAGAGGCAGGGGGGCCATCCTGCCGCTACTGCGTCTAATTTCTTGGAAAAGTATGCCACTGGTCTCTTCCAGGGACCTAGCTGTTGGGTCAAGACTCCTTTGGCTACCCCCTTTTTCTCATCTACAAACAGAGTGAATGGTCTTGTAGGATCTGGCAAGACTAAGGCAGGGGCCTGCAAAAGAGCGTCTTTTAGCTGATCAAAGGCCTGTTGTTCTCTCTCTCCCCAACTCCAATCTGGAGCTTCTTTGGTGGCCTCATATAGGGGTCTGGCTATTTCCACAAATCCTGGAATCCAGAGTCTACAGAACCCCGCGGAGCCCAGGAATTCTCTCACTCCCCTAGTGGATGTCAGGGATGGGATAGCCAGAATAGTCTGTTTCATGGCATCAGTCAGCCATCTTGCCCCATCTGCAATCCGATAACCCAAATATGTCACTGACCTTTTACAGATGTGAGTTTTCTTGGCACTTGCCCAATACCCCAGCTCACCTAATTCCGTTAGCAGGTGTTCAGTAGCCTTGATGCACTCCTCTCGGGTTGCTGCCGCTAACAGTAAGTCATCAACATACTGTAATAGAGTGACTCGTGGGTGGCTCCAGCGAAAAGGTTCCAGGTCCTGGCTCAGGGCCTCATTAAACAGGGTGGGAGAGTTTTTAAATCCTTGCGGCAGTCTGGTCCAAGTGAGCTGTCCGGATTGGCCCCCATCTTCTTGCCATTCGAAAGCAAATAGCAGCTGACTAATTTCTGACAATGGAATGCTGAAGAAAGCATCTTTCAAATCAAGGGTTGTATACCATACTTGTGAGGGGGGTAGGTGGCTGAGCAAGGTATAAGGATTCGGAACGGTGGGATGAATGTCCTCCGTCCGCTTGTTTACCTTTCGTAGGTCTTGCACAGGCCTATAGTCCCCGCTTCCCGGCTTTCGGACGGGGAGCAGAGGAGTATTCCAGGCAGACTGACAAGGCCGCAGTACTCCTTCCTTTATTAGCCTGTGGATATGAGGGGCTATGCCTCTTCGGGCCTCCTCAGGCATAGGATACTGTTTCACCCGAATGGGGAGAGCAGAAGCCTTCAATTGTATAACTACGGGCGGGAGGTGTTTGGCGAGGCCGGTTCCCACAGTCTCTGCCCAGGCCGTGGGAAATCTTTTTACCCAATGAGTCATGTCCCCTCCTGGTTCCTGTTGACTCTCAAACAGACGATGCTCGTCAGCCAATGATAGGGACAAGACATGAATCGGGCTCCCTTCTCGATCAGTCACAATTATTCCATCTGGTTCAAAATGGATATGGGCCCCTATTTTGGTGAGTAGGTCCCGTCCGAGCAGGGGAGCGGGGCTCTCAGGGACAACCAGGAAGGAGTGTGTGACCTGGTGTTTTCCTAAGTTCACCTTTCTTTTGGTAGTCCATGTACATAACTGCGTACCGGTGGCCCCCTGAACAACACTTGTTCGTGCCTTGTTCAAAGGTCCATGTGCCTTGTTTAAGACCGAATACTGGGCGCCGGTATCCACCATGAATCCCATCGGCTTCCCCTCCACATGTATTGTTACCCAGGACTCGGGGAGGGGGTCCGAGCCCCATCTCCTTCAGTCCTCTTCTCTGGCTAGGAGGACTCTGGCCTGCTCTACTGCTCGTTCCCTTTCCCTGTTTTCCCCCGGTCTCCTTCCAAACCCTCTTCTTCCCTTTAACTTAGGACATTCTCTCTTCCAATGCCCAGTTTCCTTACAGTAAAAACAGTGTTCCTTATCCGGGGTCCTGGCATGGCCCCCTCCCCTGGGTTGGTCCCGGACACCCGCTAGGAAAATACGGGCCATTTCTCTCTGTTGCTTTCGGTTTTCCTTAGCCTGGAACTCCCGGTCCTCCTTTCTCAATTTCTCCTGGACCTCCCTGTCTTCCTTTCTCCATCTTTCCTCCCTTTCTTCTGGAGTTTCCCTAGTGGTAAAGACCTTTTCCGCTACCTGTAGCATTTCCCTTATAGTCATCTCCCCTAAGTTTTCCTGTTTATTGAGTTTTATCCTAATATCTGGAGCTGCCTGATTAATGAATGAGAGTACCACAGCAGACCAGTGGAGGTCCGCCTTAGGGTCAATAGGGGTACATTGACGGTATGCCTCATAGAGGTGCTCTAAGAAACCGGCCAAGCTTTCGTTTTCCCTTTGAACGACTGCTTTCACTTTTGCAAAATTGGTGGGCCTTCTAGCGGCCGCTCGGAGACCGGCCATAAGAGTCTGGCGGTAGATCCGAAGATGCTCCCTACCTTCTGCGGTCCCGAAATCCCAATCAGGGCGGCATAGGGGAAAAGCCTCGTCTATGGCCGGTTGGAGAGTTGTGGGTCTCCCATTAGCCCCCAAGACATTCTTCGTTGAGGATGCGCTCTCGTTCCTCCGTCGTAAAAAGAGTATTGAGCAGCTGATGACAGTCATCCCAAGTGGGACGGTGTGTATGCATGATGGACTCCAAGAGATCTATGAGACACTTGGGGTCTTCAGAAAAGGGCGGGTTCTGCATCCTCCAGTTATATAGATCACTGGAGGAGAAGGGCCAGTACTGAAACTGTTGCCCTCCTCCCAGTCCCCCTTGGCCCACCATCCAGACTGGAAGTGTAGGGACAGTTTCCTCCCTCTGTGTTGATGAGGAGGGCCCATCTTCCCCCTCCCTTTCCTGGATCCCTCAGGGGCGAAGTCTTCGACTCATTCCTCCTCCAGCTGCCAGTCCTATTGAGGTGGATGAGGAAATTTCCTCCTCCGGGGCACTGGCTTGGCCAGGGGGAGTCATATATGGAGGCGGCCGATCTTCCTCTGCCCCTGCGTCGGATGGGTAAAGGGGGGAACTCTCTGGTAAGACCAGAGATGGTGAAGGAGATGCCCTAATTTTAGGACCGGTCAGGGTGGGAAGAGGAAGTTTTTCCTCCTCCTTTATGACCAAGGCTGGCGTGACTGGGGTTTTAGCCCCGGTGGCCGAACTGGAGGGGTGGGTCAGAAAAACTGTTAACCAAGGGGGAGGGTTCCTCACCAGATCCTCCCAAACCAAAATGTAAGGAACTTGGTCTGGATGGCCTCGATTGTCTGGCTGAAAAATGACTGCTTTAACCTTAGTGATCATGTCTAGGGAGAGGGAACCTTGAATGGGCTACCCGACTCCAAAGGTGGGCCACTCTGTAGAACAAAAGGTGTCGAACTTACCTTTCTTGATGACCAGACCCGCATTTAAGGCCCTTTCTTTAACTTCTGAAAAGTGAGAAAGGATCAAAGACTTTGGGGTTGTCTGCCCCTGTCCCATTGTGGAAGGAGAATCAAACACCAGGAGAGAGAGAACAAAAAAGGTGAAGACAACAATAATTCCACACACACAAAACACTCTCCAGCACTCGCTCGGACGGGTCCTTCTCTCACACTGGTGCGCACCCCATTCAACCTCCTCACCGTCCAACTAGGATATCAGGCCGAAAGGCATCCACTTGACGGGTGGTCGGTCGACTAGTTCAATTAGTTCTTCACCTGGCACCAGGGTTCCTAAAATGCTCAAGCCCAAATGAGAGGAAAGCCTCTCCCAATAGGACCCTGTGGTCCTCCTTGCGAGATTCCCAGAATGAATCTCCCTGGGGATTGGCCGAATCCCCGCCGCGGCCCAAATGGAACACTCAAGTTCCTCCAAATGAGGGTCTGGGATCCCCTCCCAACGCCTAGGACTTGGGATCGCCCCTGCTTTCTCGCAGGCAGGTTCTGTCTCTCGAGAAAATGGAATCTCGGTGGGACCTTCAAATGTTAGGACCCAGAATCCTATTCCCCCGAGAGACAGAGAGCCAGGTGTGAATGCAATCTACAAAGCAGAGTTTATTGGGCTGGCTAGCCAGGGTCGAGCTCCCACACGGACACGCAGGACCGGTTAGGAAAAACACGACCCTGAGCCTCTTTAGGGGAAATCTTATATAGACCGCAGTGGCATGCATATTTTCGTTATCAACATTGGGCAAGCAGGCAGAGCACATCTTGCGCGTACCTCACATCTTGCACGTACCTCCCACTCACATTCCCCACATTCTATATGCCCTAACCAAGCCCTGCCGCATTGCTTATCTTATCTACACGGGGTGTTTGGTACTGGTTTCTCCAACAAGGGGGTTGGGGCCCGCTGAGACCTCCTATTCCTTTCACCCTGAACAAAGGATTCACAGGATATTTAAAAGGCAGTACAGGGCATCAGGTTAGAAGGAATGTGCTCTCCCATAAATTAGGGGCTAGTAGTGGATTAGAGACCTAACGTTTAGATAAGAACAGCAGGGGAGTCCTGCTTTGGAAAGTTTTTTTACAAGTGGAGACAAAGGAATGCAGGAATGGGTGCTTATCTCTGCATGGTGCCCTTCACCTGGATCCTGAACTTTTGCATGGCTCTAATGGGCAATTCTTCATGTTTTACAGCTCTGTTTGAGGTTACAGCTTTTAATTGACAGTTTACCATGTTTTACAACCCTGTTTTAAGGCTATCTTCCTCTTCATTACCATGTATTTTATGATATCAACATGTGTTCATATATAAGAAATTTATAAATGCTAGACTAATATGGTCAAATGTCAATAGAAATAATAATGAGGTGGCTTTGTCTAGCTCATTACAAGAAGTTAAGGCAGAACAAGTAATTCTAATTGCAGGGAAGAAGGAAAGGGAGGAAAGAATGTAAGTAAATGCTGATAAAAATGATCATCAACAAACTGGACATTGAACTGTGCTACTATTCTGAGTATGACTACCACCATGATTAGCAGAACTAATAGTCACTAGCATTTATTAAGCACATGTGTGCACTAGGTACTTTTTAAATGCATAATATTAATTAACTCATTTATTCCAATTGTAAAATAGGCTTCCTAGGGGAAAAGACATATAGATACACTCTGGGGGCAGGGAACTCATCATGGTAAAGGACTGAAAGTGCCAGACATTAAAAAGGGTGAGTCAAAGTATGGAATGTGCTTGGACAATGGAGGGAAGTTTAGGTCAGAAGAACATTGTATTTAATTATGCAAATATCATTGTAAAGCATTTGATTTGTTGCTTTGTAGTAGAGCCATCAAGTAATTTGCAAAACTAATGTCTTTTAGTAATTGAGTATCTTCGGCAATGAAGAGGTTAAACTGAGTAGTATGGAGGACAAAGATATTGTAGAAATATAGACAAGATAGGTAGAAGAAGATAATCAATGGCACTGAATTTTATCTTGGAAATATTAAACTTGAAATGCCAGTGGCACTACCTTCTAAAGATGACCATAAATAGAACTGTTATAATCATAAATATAAGAACAGTGCCTGAAGCTAGTAAGCCTAGAGAGTCAATAAAGATAAGTGAATAGAAGAAGACAACTGCCAGAGGTAAAGAATCATTCAAGCCAAAGAACCTGGGAAGAAGAGCTCCAGAAGTAGAAGAGAAGAATATTATCATGGAAAAAAAAAAGCTAGGAGAGACTTTTTTAGAAAAAAAGATTACACAGTGTCAAAAAGGACAGAAAATAACCAAAGCATTTACTCTTGGATTTTGAAAATATCAATACAGCAAGAAGAAGATGTCAATGGAGCAGTAGGGGTAGAAATTAGACCATAGATATTTAAGGGACTGAATGGTCAATTTAAAAATCCTTATGATGGGTATCTTAAAAAATTCTAATTGCAATAGGGAGACATAGCAGAGAAATAGTTTGATAAGGGAAGTTAAATTGGAGAAATGTTAACAAGGGCAGATGAAGTACCCTCTAATATGTTACAAATTGCTTCGCACCAGAGAATATCTGATGATCAATGAATACTCTTTAGAATTAAATTGAATTATCAATAAACTCTTAGTAGGTAATGTTTTTTTTAATTTCTGGATTGCCCTTATGAAAATTTTTTTATTTATGTCCTTCTCAGGTCAAGGTACCTTGTAGTAATTTCTTGAGAGGTAAGAATAGATAGAAAAGTGACAAATATGGCTGAATAAGATTTTACATGTGTGTTGGCTCACACCCGTAAATCCCAACAGGTGAGGTGGAGATTGGGAAATTCACAGTTTAAAGGCAGCCCCTGAGATGAAGTTAGCAAACCCCCATCTCAACCAACAAGCCAGTCTTGGTGGTACTGAAAGGGATAAGAAGGAATGAGATGTCTCAGCGGACCCCACCCCCCCTGTTGGAGAAACCGGTACCAGATGCCCGGTGTAGATAAGATAAGCAGGGGAGCAGGGCTTGGCTCGGGGATATAGAATGTGAGGAATGTGAGAAGGTTGCGAAAGGTGACGGGATGTACGTGCAAGATGTGCTCTGCCTGCTTGCTCAATGTTGATAACGAAAATACGCACGCAACTGCTGACCTTTTACTCTGTGTTACAAAATCATTGGTTAAGTGCTGCGCGGGCTTTTGCTGTAACGGCAGGTAGTGGTCTATATAAGATTTCCCCTAAAGAGGCTCAGGGTCGTGTTTTCCTAACCGGTCTTGCGTGTCCGTGTGGGAGCTCGACCCTGCCTAGCCAGCCCAATAAACTCTGCTTTGTTGATTGCATTCACGCCTGGTTCTCTGTCTCTCGGGGGAATAGGATTCCCGTTCCTAACAGTACATATCTCTCTTCTCAGATAAATGGGAGGTGTAGGTAGGAGGATGCAATCTGAGGCTGACTGTAGCTAAAAGTATGAGACCCTATCTGAAAAATAACTGAAGCAAAACAAGCTGAGGGCATCACTTAAGAGGTACAGTGCAAGAGTGAGACCTTGAGTTCAATCCCTAGTATAGCCAAATAAAAAAAGGTTTTAACATTTTTACTCAATGAAAACTAGACATATTTATCATAAAAAATCCTATAATTAGTCATAAAGAAGCAATGCTCACCACATGTGTTTATCTTACTTGGTCATCTAATAAAAGTAATAATAAATGTAAACAATTATGGATCACTGTCCTTGGTAATATATCTAAAAGAAAGAACCATAAGGGAGTTAAGTTCAGAAATAGAGCATTTCAAAAACATAAGGAAACTAGATATAAACAGATGTATTTCAACTGCTAACTAATTTGGTCTAATATTAATAGTCTTAGGTATCAATTTATCTGATACTCTCTTGGAAATATGGTACTTTAATGTCAATGTCTATGTTATTATTAATCATCCTTAAAAGTTAGGAAGTTTCAAAAATGCTGTCAGACTTGATCCTAACTTTTCCTAATAAATATAGCTATCAGCTACAACTGACTCCTCTTCAAAACATAAATCAGATTTTGTGGACATTTCAGGAAAAAAATGGGGAACATTCCATACAATGTCTTTCTATATTCATTGCTATGAATTAATGAAGCCAACATTCTTCTGATCTGAATATTAAAATGCTTCTTATCATTACTAAGGAATGTGGTTTTTTCCTATTATTTAGTTTTTAAAACAAATACCTTCTATGTAGCTTTAATGCAGTAAAATAGCATTCAAAAGAACCATACCATAAATTTACCATGATGATGCAACACATTTTCTAGCTATTCATATTGTATTTAACATTTGCATGAAAATATTGAGACTTACCAAGGATAAGGAGCATAATAATTTATATATGGCTCTCATATTATTTCAGGGACAGTTCTTTTTATAAAAAACAAAAGATTTTAATTCAATTTCTCACTAGTCAATGTACCCAAAAAATTAATAGACCATTGAATAATATACCTTCCTTCATTTTATTTCCATTAGAGTCTATTTGAAAGGAATAATTGAAAGGCTTGGTTTTTCCATAAGGTCAAGCACCTCACAGAGCCTTAGAGCCAGAGAGACTGTTTCAATTCATCATTCTCAAGGGGAAGTACAGAGCTCATTTTAGACTTTGTACATATTGGCCTGTATGACTACAGTTTCCCTGTGATTTTTATTGGTTCACATTAGCTCATTTTCTCAAGCTAATTTAGCAGTTGTAATTTATATTTAATATACTTTGGACAACATAACACCTGTAAAACCCTGCATAGGAATGTAAAAGGCAATGAACAAGCAATTAAGGTTTACCTGCTATATTTTTCTGCCTGTATCACTTTCCCAAGTGAGAAAATAAGCTAGTGGGAAAATTACCAGCAAATAAAAAGTACTGACAATCAGATAAAAATTTGAAAACTCCTAATTTATACTTCTCATCATGTGTAGGCATAGCTTTTCCTGAAATTAGGAGTACTTATTTGGAAAAGAGATTTGGGGACATGGTAGAGGAAGCACATCAGATAAAATGGCAACCTATGGTTTCTAATTTCATCTCATTTAAAATGAATCTACATAATGTTTTCTGAAAACTGTATTCTTCCAAGTTTCTTTCTCTCTTTTCAGGCTCATTGCCTTAGCAATATTCTTGTAACTTAAATGGTCAAAGGATAGCAAAAGAGAAGTTTTCTGAGAAAATGTGCACATATTCCAACTATTTCCAGATAGCTTTATAGAGCCATGGTGTTGATTCTTTGTCAACCTCATTGATAATCTGGAGGTAACATAAGACTGACCTCCTAATTTTGGGATACAATGTACTTTAGCAGATATTCTTCCAAATTTTCTATAAAGGATTAAGAGCTTATGCACACACACATGCACACACACACACACACAAATAACATAATCCACACCATGTACACACATACACATGCCTTCATTAGCTCTCAATTTCTCTCACAGTAAAAACTAAATTCCTTAGCATGTGATGTTAGTCAGTTTCAATTGCTATGACCAAATTGCTGACCTGAATAACTTAAAAGGAAGAAGTCCATGGTTTCAGAGGTTTAGGTACATGCCAGCTGACTCTATTGTGCTGAGCCTGAGGTCAGACTATATGTCATCCTAGAATAGTGTAGTCAAGCAGAACTGGGAATGAGAGAGAACAGCGATCTAAGCACAATGTGTATATTACTCAAAGGCACACTCCTGGTTAACCATTTTCTCCAACCAGGAGTACCTCCTAGTTTCCATCACCTCCCAATAATGCCATAAAATTATGAATCCATGAATGAATTAATCCACAGAATAGGTGAGAGCCATCATAATTAAATCACATCACAATGGTTGGATTTACTAGCTAGGGACCAAGCCTTCAACACATGAGTATTTGGAGGGAGATTTCATATCCAAGCTGATCTGCATAACATATAACAACTGAACTGTAAGCTTCTTGGTGGTTTGCCCCACCTCCTTTCCTCATGTTGTCTTTTATCTCTTTTCCTCTCCTGATTGGTGTTGGTCCACCTCCAGTCATTTTGGTATTCTTTCTTTCTTAGCATTTTTTAAGGTATTAGCTAGGTTTCCTCTTTAGGAACATTATAGGTCATTTCTCTTGGTTAAGACAATCTGCAGATATGCCTATGACTGATGAGCTCATCTACTTAATAAAAATAGAAATTTTGCTCCCATATCCCTCCTAAGTCCTTCTTCAACAAACCCAGAAATGCTCTTGGTCTTCATAAGAATGACAAGTGGTTCAGTTGTGGAGCACACATCCTTACTGATGACTTTATGCCAGAGAATGGTGATCAAAGTTCCTTTCTCAGCCTTCATTAAGGACTCTAACCTAGGATGTTAAAAATACAGTGACATTATAAATTTAAGTATGTGTGTGAGCACAAATAGACACTGCTTCTGCCAACATCTCTGTACTTAGCTCAAAAAAAAAAAATCACCCTCATTTGTCTATTTTAGGAATTCCGTGGAACCTCAGGAAGATCTTGTACTTTGATTAATTTTACTTAATAAAGGCTGGTTAGAAGGAGATGTATGGATTCAAGTACTAAGTTACTCATTCTAATATTCCAGCTCTTTGTGTAAAAGAGTCACTTTTCTGTTAGCATAAAGAGAGACACAGACTAATGCTTGAAAGGAAGCAGAAATTGGAAGATGACTTTATACATTATCTTTTGGTTGTTTACTCTCACAAGAATTTATCAGTCTATCATACTTGAGAGTTTAGAAACTTAAAGTGAAATATTTAACTATTTTTAAATATTTATTTTTAAATATAAAATATACACATTTGATATACTCTCTCTACAATAATGAATGTAGAATTTTTAAACCAGCTGAAACCACCATAAGAAAGGGACTAAGGTAGAATGAAGAAAAATAAAGGAGATGAACCAATTGGGGTTATAGTACATATATATATATACGTATGTACTATATACGTATGAAAATATCACAAAGAAACTCCCTGCATAGCTACCTTTATCTCAAAAAAGTAAAAATGTCATATTTTTTTTTCCTCTACAAAATTGGAGAGGAGGGCAGAACATGCCCTGCCAGGAAATAGGGGTTTGGCACCAGTGAGAGGGGGAGGTAGTGGGGAAATGGAGTAGGAGGGTGAATACTGTGTTTACATGCATGTAAAGGAAAAATGATAACTGTTGAAGCTATTCCAGGAATGAGGGAGGGGTGATAAAGGAGAATGGTATAGGTGATAAATCCAAGTATGATATATTTGATACATTGTAGGAATTTTTGCAAATGTCACAATGTAACCCCACCCAGCAAAACAATAAAAAAAGGAAAAAAAATTACACAAAAAATAAATTCAAATTCTAAAATATAGGTAAAATATACACATTGGAGTTTATAAACACAATTTAATCATTTGTAAAGCAAACAATTTATTTCCACTATATAGAAATTTACTCGAGTATCTAAATAACCATTATTCCAAAGTGTATCTATATATAATTTATAAAATGGGTTTAGTAGATTAACTAAGTGATATGCTTGGTAGCATAAAAATCAGTTGATTTACTTAAATATTAGAAAATATCAACATAATTAATGAATAAAATTCATCTTATTTTAAAAGTGAATATAATATAAAACAGCAATCATTTATTTTTACTAAATAATAATCATTGACATTCATGTCATATTTACTTCTATATTTAAAGTTATATTTTGCATATTTTATAAACAAAATGAAAATCACTACCATGAATAATGATTTTATACACTTGATCTTAGTGAAAAGGCAAAAAAGCAGTATTTCACTGATTATTTATATTAAATAAAACTATAGTGTTCAGCTTCTTTCAAGATAATCAAATCAAAGACTAAAGGTTAAGAAAATTATAGTTTAAGCAAAGCTTCCAGCTTCTTTTTGTCTAATTGGAGCCTCCCAGATAATTTGCATGTTTAAAAAATAAATTGCATATGCAACCCATGGTAGCGTTCTAATTAATTATTGCTCTCTAATTACATTATCTTTTTATGTGGGGGTAGGTGAGAAAAGGCAAGAATAAGTAACTCCCTGAAAGAAGTAGAAGTTTCTAGCAAAGTTCAGGGTGGACAAAAACAAGCACAAACAGAAATGGGATCCCAATCTAGAAGGAGCCATTGGTTTCCCATGCCACAGGCTAATCCTACAAAAGTCCCTTCTTTTCAAGCCTTCTGTCGAGAGCACCTATTGGTTCAATTGAGTACAGAGAGACAGTAGTCAGGAGACCCTTATTTCAGAGAACAGGGTTTTTATTCAAACAAATTCACAGGGCACTTTCCTATGGCTCCTAATGCCTGTCTCTGCTACCTAGCCAGCCAGGAGTTACTCAGACCTTCCCCCAAGTCTCGCTCACCTTGCAATGTCTTCTCAGCCAATGAGGGGGGCATAGCTGTGCCCCAGGAGATCCTCACAGCCTCCTTCAGTGCAGGTTCAGTTCACAGGGCAACACCCAGTGGTCATGGGAAGAAGGGGCACGCTCACAAGCAGCGGCTGCATCCACATCCACGTCAGGGTCTCAGGAGGACTCCTGACAGCATGGTCTCCGATGTCAAGGAGGCCAGCAAGACTTTGGGTTCTGGCATGAGTTTATATACCCTGTGGTGACCTCACCACTTCTGTTATCCACACTGTCACCTTAGGGTTGGCTTATTAGCATATCAACTGCCACCTTAGGTTTGGCTTATTAGTGTATCAGCTTGTCACACTCTGGCTGGCCTCTAAGCCCTAACACACACTAACTAATGCTTCTTTTTTTCAACAATTTTTCATGGTTTAACACAATACAATCCATCAATACAATAACAATCTTACGTGTTACCTCAACAATCCTTCAATACAACAACAATCTTATATGTGTTCACCACACCTTCACACTTTCTCTCAAATCTGTTTTTGTCTCTTAAGTAAGATGGAGGTACAAGATATAAATAAGAGAAAAAAATTCATTTGTTTTTTATTGTTGTTATTATTTCTATATAGAAAATGTTTGTGAATCCATTGACTCAGATATTTGACTAAAGTGTATTTAACTAAAGTATAAAGGAATTACTATTTTCAGAAGTTTGAATTGAAACTTTAATCAATTTGCCAGTCTAGAAGAGAAAAGGAAGCATTTTTATAATTTCCTTACTGTTCACATTGCCACAAGAAAAAATACAGACCTATGCAAGAATGTTCCAAATACTTAATCATAGGTAGAGGGCAAAATGTCCTCGGTGTTCAGAATTAATACTAGTCATGAATGAAGTACTGAAATTTTAGAAATGTTAAGATCTCACTTAGTTTTCAAATTTGGTTTTGTCCTTGTTACACAAATGTAGCATTATTTAGGATGCTCTCTCCTGGAAAAATGTCTTTCTGACACAAGAAAAAACTATTATGGATTTTATGCTTATTAATTGATTTTCAAAATTCTCATAACAATTTGTCAAGTACCTCATTCCTATTGTATGGTTGAGAGAACTTACCTTGAAAAAGTATGCGCCTTGAAAAAGTCAGGCTATGTTTCAGTACTAGCACTGTTTCAGTTCTAGGTATTTCTATTCTTTGCACTTTTAGGCTGCTTCTCCTTTTAAAATTCTTAATTCACTAACAAACCATGTGTTTAATGTTACTAGTAAAAAATATCTAATGACAAATTTTACACATGTGCCAATTCATTAGATTTTGGTTTGTGAAAAATTGTGCTGAATGATACAGAAATTTTGAGAACTATATTTGTTTTATTTAAATTTCTTAGTAACTGATTTTTGAGGCATATGAATCAAAGACCCTTATACTGCTATTGATAGAGATGCTACAGAAAACCATGGTTGGAAAGGTTACACACTTTTCCACTGCTTAAACTTAGTACTAAGTACTAAGGATAGACATAGATCCTTAAGGAATCTGATTAATTTTTTGGCTGTATTGGGGTTTCAACTCAGTTTCTTCTTTCACTATCCAGGCAATCAGTTTACCATTTGACCCATGCCCCTAGTTCTTTTTCCTTTAGTTTATTTTTCAGGTAAGGTCTTGCTTTTGCCCAGGACTGGCCTTGGAGAGCAGTCCTGTCACCTTTGCCTCATCCATAGTTGGGATTACAGAAACACTGATGGGATCTTGCTAACTTTTGCCCAAGCTGTACCCAAATTTCAGTCCTTCTGATCTTCATTTCCTGAGTAGCTGAGATTATAGACATTGATCACAGCACCCATCCCTGATTAATTTCTTATAATGCTGTTTCACTTTATGACCTGTGTATATGTACACCTTAACCACAAGGTTTCTTGAGGAGTAGGACAGGTTTTGAATGCAGTGAATTAAAATATTTATTAGATGCTGAAAGCTCTCACCAGTGTTATATAAACAACAACTCTTACTTCTCATCACCCCAAAAGACAGAGACCAGTGATCGTGGTTAATGTAGTCCAATAAAATCATAATGTTTTCTCACAGAATAAATCACTCCATACCCATGGAGTACCATGGTAGTAGCATTATTTTTATTATCTTTAAATTAATAGCTCCTGAAACATACAGCAATTTAATTAAGTTTACAGTGCTTTGTCTCTAATCCAGTAATCAGAAAAGAACTGCTTTTTTCCAATGGTTTGCTAGTCTGCTAACTTGATGATTTACTATATATATAGGCAGAATGCGCAAGCAACAAATTAACTTCTATCCTCAAGTGAAAGGACTGAAAATTAATTAGACCAGGTTTATAAAGCAACAAAGTAATTCTAGTCTGTCTATACACAGATTTGATGACATAAAAATGAAACCCTTTCTATCTCTTTTAGAAAGAAATATGGTGCCAGGTGTATTTGTTTCAGTTTCTTGATGCTTGTGATAAATTGACCAATTATACCATCCAATCTCAGGGGAAAAATTAGGCAAACTTTGTGTTTTATGTGATTTTCAATCTGATGATTTCTATTGGAAAACATGTAACAACCAGAATATAGGCTGTCTTCAATGTCCACTTAATGAATTGTAGGGTTGAAATAAATGAAATTGCAAAGGCAATTTGTGAGCTATGTGAATAAATTGGACAGTTTAAGATTGTATGAACCAAAAACTTTTGTCCAGATAATCATGACTCAGCTGTAATATAAATACTAAAACAAGAATTGGATTTCATCATTTCATGATTACTGATATTACAAATGAAAGATTGGGTTGTCTTACTTTCACCCATCCTGAAACTTTATTGAAGAAATTTACTTTAATTGATGACATGTTGGAATGCATTTCCCTATCGATAATCAAAACCTGTAACTTGATCCGTAGAAACATCTTGGTAATCTATTTAGTCCATTTGGTGATCCTTATAGACATAAAGTAGACAAAAACAGCAATACTCTGTGTTAAAAAAATCCTAATGTAAATATTTTATAATACCTTAATATTCAACATTTGACTCATATGGAAAATACTATTCTTATTTTACATCATGGGCAACCATATGTCTAATACATAACCTTTCTTCAGTAATGTCACCACAGATTAATAACTGAAGCTTTTGAGATTTCAACCATAGTTTAAAAAAACATTTCTCCCATTACGCTCCCTAGCATCACCTGTTAACTTGTCAGAACTGTTTACTTGTTGAAATTAGAAATGCAAATCCTTAAACTCCACTGCAGAACGAACCTATAAGTATTGGAAACACTGGAGGTTGAGTCTACCAATCTGTATTTTAACAAATCTTCATGTAATATTGGAACTCATTAAAATTTAGAACTATTTAAAACTGTATAATCCATGTTAAGTTAACCCACATGACTGTCCCAGTCGTTGTTTTGAAACACTAAAGGTAAGTTGTATAAGCATTGAAAAAGAGGAAAGAAAACTTTAATTCTTAGAAAATATGATTGCCTCCACAAAATATCTAAATAAATGCAATACGTTAATAAAATCAATTTGAAAGTTTAGAGAAGTGATTATGAAGACATCAATATACATAAGCTACACATACTTCTCCGTATCAAGACACAATTTGAACATAATTTTAAAATACACTATTTAAAATAAAAACAATCTGAAAATTAATTGGAAAACAAATCTAACAAAGTCTGTGTGAAACCTGTGCATTGAATCTTAGAAATCTATATTAAAGGTCACCGTAAAAGACCTAAATAATTAGATTCATATTTATTCTCCATGTATATAAAAAAGAACATGATTGTCCTAAAATTGTTCTAGAAATTTGTTACTGTTGTACGAAAGCTAGTAACAGAGCTTCATGGGCTGTCCCAGTTGATTCTAAACTGTGCATAGAGGGGGAAAATGAAAAGATATTTAAGATTCTCAGAAAAGAAGGAAAATTATTCTAAAATATGTCAAAATTTATTATAAATCTACAAAAACTATCAAAGTGTTGTTTGGCATTAAGAATAGAGAAGTTGACTGGAAGCAATGATTAAATAGTTCAAAACAGAGAGGAAATGTTGATGTCTGTCAAGATAGTGTAGCAGACCATTGAGAATAAAATAGTGATCAAAAGCACAGCTAGAAAAAGATTTACCCTTAAGAAGGAAGGTCGAAAGGAAAGAAGAGAAAGGAAAAGAGCAAGGAAGGAAGGCACTCTAAATAAACCTCTTAGACAAAACTATAGGTAAACATTTTTGAATATTGAATTTGGGGAGATTTCCTAATCCTCTTCTTTAAAAAGCCAATAAAATTTTAATAAAAATGTACCTGTATGAATATATATGTCTAAAATTTAAAAATTCAGTTTATCAAAAATGTCTTAAAGCAAAAGAACTTATACAATGAAAGAGAATATTGCAATCTATATGGTAACTTTAATACCAAAAACCTATTAGAAAGTACTAAAGCATGGACACAGGTCAATAACAAATGGAAGGCTCTTGTAAGCAAACAGAGTATGCATACCTGTTCTATTCAGCTGAATACTGGCAGGAACATAGCCAATGAAAGATTAGTATAAGAAACTGGAGATGCAGGTGAAATACTGCTCAAAATAGTTCACCAATAGATGAATAGTAGTGTTTTATGACCTTTGAGTGACAGGTAACAACATCAGAAATTTTGCCACCTTCTTAGCCAGTAGTTCTATATTTCAGATAAGTGTCAACACAAGCCTCATCTGAGCCAGGTACTCTTTTCTTTTTTTATGTTTATTAAAATTATCAGTGTATATTAATTTAAAAAATAATTTGCTTCATTGTGACATTTTCATACATGCACATGACACACTTTGATTGCATTAGCATCCCTATACCCTGTCTGACTCCTTCTTCTTCCATCCCTACCTTCCCTAAATAGTACCATTTAATATATTTTTCTCAACTTCACATAGGAGAGAATATATGCAATACTTATTTCCTCAGTCTAATTCCATCCATTTGTCTGCACATTTCATGATGTTATGTTTTAAAATGTCACTGCTGAATTTTACTAGACTTTTAAGGAACAACTAACACCAATACCTTTTGTATTATTCCATGAAATATATAAAGAAAAGAAACACAAAGTCATTCTATGAAGTCTACTACTCTAATAACAAAACCTTAAAAGGACACTCAAAGAAGGAAAATTATATATCAATATTCTTGTTGAACATAGATGATGTAGAAATTCTTAATAAAAGCACTTGCAAGTTGAATTCAACACACATTAAAACAATCACTTTGTGATCAAATTGGTTTCATCCCAGGGATAAAAATGATTCAATATATACAAATAAGTAAACATAATACAGCAAATAAATAGAATCATAAAAATCACATAATCATCTTAATACATACATAAAAAGCATTTGACAAAATTTAGATCCATCTATGATAAAAGACCTGAAGAATGTAGATATAGAAGGATCATACCTCAACATAATAAACACTACATATGACAAACCCATAGCCAACAAACTGAAGGGGGAAAAACTGAAAGCATTTCCTCTAAAATCATAAGCAAGACTTTTATTCAATATCGTAATTGGGATTTTAATCAGAGCCATATGGCAGGAGAAAGAAATAAATGGAATACAAATATGAAGAGAGGTGAAATTATCCATGTTTGTAGATGATGGGTATGTACTTAGACTATCCAGGTGCTCCTCATTTATTTCTAATACCATTTCAGTACAGAAGTGTTTAAGGCAGTGATTCTCAAACACTGACGTGTATCATAATTGCTTGGAGAGCTTGTTAAAACACCAATTCCTGGGCCCTGCTCTTGATGCTTTCTCACTTAGCAGGGCTTATTTAGGACCTTAGTATTTGTAATTCTTTCCAATAATTTGACAGGTGTTTCTGAAGCTTCTGGTCTGCACACCACCTCTTCAGAACCACAAACAATGTACACTCCAGTAGCATCACTGTTTTTATTGCCTCTCAGCTACATCAGCTTACTTGGTCTCTTTGATGTATATTCTTGAAGTGAGAAAAAGGATCATAATCTAGACCTACATAGGTCATGCTAACAGGAGCTGAGACCAGACAAATACAACACTGTAGAAATAATCTGTGACTCTAAAGAATTGCCCTATGTATTTCAGAAAATGTGAACCTAAAATTAGTTAAACTGCAATGTAGCAATGTTATTATAAAGGCACTTTTTTCTTATATTTTTGACTGCATCAAAATATACATAAAAATCTTACCATTTCATTCATATTAAGTGTACAATTAAGTGATATTAAGTATACTCACAATGTTAAACAAGGATCACCGTTATCAACCTCCAGAACTTGTCTGACTTCTCAGAAAATCTATTTCTATTGAATAATAACTCTCCATTCCCCTCCCCTCCATTTATACTCCCCATTTCTGTGAATTTGACTGTACTAAGAGCTTCATAAAAAAGGAATCATAAATAATTTGTTATTTGTCTGGCTTACTTCACTTATCATAGTGTTCGTTCATGTTGTGGTATGTGCAAAAATTTTCTTCTTTTTGAAGACCAAATTATATGCCACTGATTATATATACCACAATTTGTTTATGATTTCATTTCTTCAATGAACACTTTACTCGCTTCTGCCTTTTGACTATTGTGAATAATGCTGCTATGAATTCCTGCTTTCACTTTTTATTATATATCTATAAATGGAATTCCTGGATCATATATATGACAATTCTGCTTAATTCTTTGAGGAGTCGCCATGTAGTTTTCTACATCAGTTGTAAAATTTTACATTCCCACCAATGATGCACAAGGATCCCAATTTCCCCACATTCCCATAAGCATTTGTTACTTTAGAAATGTGATGTGGTACCTCATTGTGATTTGTGACACAAGAAAACAAGAGGATAAGAATTTGGGAAATTCCTCTACCTGTATATTCAATCATGATTTCCCCTCTTACCACTTTCTTTATGTTTACAGGTACTTCTTTTTGCCTCCCAAATTCAGTGATCTCTCTTTAGTCTATTTCTATCAAACCAATTTTCTGGTGGAAAAATAAGTTTCAGTAGTATTTTTGCCCAGCTAGAATTTAGCTCAGTGATCTTTACCTTGAAATTTTTCATTCTGTCTCATCAAATATACTTGGTGTTTACTCAGCCTTAGCTAACCTTTGAATGCGTTTTCCTGCTCATTCAATTCCTGCCTTAGACTTCTAAGATTAGCTGGAAAATTTCACAGCATGACTTAAAGACTACAAAGTCATGCTGTGTTGTCTTACCTAGGCCTTCAGAATGGAAGAAAATATACCTCAGTCCTTTGGTAATTTATTTATTTGCATATTCTCTATGGTAACTTTTCTAGTATCTTTGATATAACTCAATAGCATCATCGTTAATTGAAATGACTTCAATTTATATTTGACTTATAACACTGAAGCAATTTAATTAATATTTAATAATTTTTAACAATAGCTATTTACTTTGTGAAGATTTCCTCATTTGTTTTCACTTTTTTACCTTCAAATTCCTATGTTCTCACTCTCTTTCTCTACCTGTCTCTCTCTTTCACTTTGCTTTAGGTCTGAAGAGGTGCAACTAATTTTTAGAACTAAATTTCTGCTTTAATAATTGGGATGTCTGTGTTTCATCAAGCCTCTCTCCTTTGTTTTGCATTTTCACTATTCCCCATGATGCTGATTCCTCTTCTCTATACATAAAAATTCCCAGACTTCCCCATCTGACCAATGAGTGAAGTCAACAATGAAATAGCAAACCTCACTAACAAGATCCCACTATGTTCTAGCCTGTCTGTTAGCTTATTGTTTATTTTGCTCTTCTTATCATCAAGAAATGATTAGCTAAATATTTTTCTGTTAACATTCCTTCCTTTCATTCAAGATCTCCTCCTTCTCTTCAGCTTATTTACTGAAATACTAACTCAGAAGTTACCTGTGTTCCTATAGTTATGTACCCCAAGGAAAACTCTCTTTTTTCAACATTGTTGATAATTCATTTTTTGGTCCCTACATTTCCTTTCAAAAAATCACATTTAGCCACTTCTTAAATTTGGGATCCAGTCTTGTTGGTTCAGTTTGATGTAGTAAAACAATGTGATTTTTTCAAGAATACGAGTCAGGATAAAGTGAGGTACATATCAAAGGTTATCTCAAAAATGTGCCAAAATGTGTTTATCTAAAAGCAGACTCATGAGCCAGAGACCTGAGAAATCAGCAAACATAGTGCCTCTCCTGAACTAAATTCTCATTTAAATTTCATTGAACAAACAAGAAATTCTGGACCTCAAAGCAACATTTTTTCTATTACTTGTATTCTATTGAAATCATCTCAGTCTTAGACATCTTAAAGTATTATTGAATTCTCACTTTCACTTTGAAAATTTGATTTAAAAGTCTGCATTTAAAATTAGCAGGTCTGCAGTAGTTTAAGGAGTTTATAAGAAATTGCTTCTGGGTTCAAATATCAGAATATTTTATAATTTGTCTCTGTGCTACATGTGAGGGATTTACTGAGGAATATGATTTTTTACAAGTCAAAAGAGCAAATGCATGATTTCAGAATAGTTTTACTTTTCCATTTGTTTTTAGTTTTTTTCTAGTTAACATGTTGTCTCTGTCATATTTTATAACTTTTAATTTACTTGAGTAAAGTAACTTCCAAGTTGATTTTTGACAGACAGTACCTTGAACCTTCAAAAGAAAAACCATACCACTGAGATCCCTCAACAAGGTAACTAGGTCTTCAAAACCTCTTGGATATTAAGGTAGTTATTCCTCTCTTCATTGATTTCATGTTTAGTGCATTTCATTTCACCTGTTTTACTTTAGTATTATTTATTTGTTTAGTTATGTTATGCAAATGCAGACTTGAATTACTTTAAAATTAACATTTATATAGAAAAAATTCAAAGTGAAATTAGACACTGTATTTAAGCAGGTGCGATCACATACAATATAAACACAAATGCATATTTTATGTCAAAGTGGATATATAGTAAACATACACATGCTGACACATAATCTAGTATCCCTATTTGTTTTGACAAAATAACATTGCATTTTAACAGCTTCTAGATACAACTCAAGTTTATCATTACAAAATATAAAACTGAATTTCTCATGAAAGTAAACTTGTCACTTTTAAAAATTTTTTACATGGAAATCATTGACTCATTTTGGAAATAATTTATGTTCTAGCAGTAGCTACCGCTTTAGATAGTAAGGAGATGCAACTCTGAAAATTGTGCTTGACATTACTCCTTTAAACATAAAATGAAGGCTAGAGGTTTGGTCCAAGAAGCAGAGTGCCTACCCAGCAAGTGTGAAGCCCTGAGTTCAAACATCAGTACTGCCAAAAAAAAAGATAAAAATGATAGAATAAATAAGCAAAACATCACAATTTAAATGCTTTGAAATTTTTTATTCATTCACCCAAGTACATATTTTATCATACTCAAAGCATTCAGTTGCTTAACAACCTATACTCTTCTACATTGCAAAATTAGTGGGTGACTATAAAGAAGATAGAACCTGAGAATTGTCCTAATATTTAAAATTAAATAACATGAAAAATTTAGTAGTTTTGTCCTTGTGGTTCTTTACTATCAGCTTTCTACACACTGCTTAAACTCTAATCTATATATCTGTTAAGATATCATAATGATGGGCGAGTGGCACATGCCTGCCAGTCCAAGCTATGTAGAAGGCTGAGGTACTCGGACCAGGATGACTAATTCTAGCTCAGTACAAGCAAAAAAGTTAGTGAGCCCCCCCATCACAACAGAAAAAAGTTGGTGGCATTCACTTGTCATTCCAGCCACAATAGGAAGTTTAAAATAGGAGGATTGTGGTTCAGGCTGGCCCAAGTAAAAGTAAGACGTGATCTCCAAAATAACCACACCAAAAAGTTCTGTAGGCATAGCTCAAGTGGTACAGTGCCTGTAGCAAGTGGAAGACCCTGAGTTCTTACCTAGTACCAGTGAAAAAAAGCATAATTAGGAATTTTAAAATCTAAAAGTTGTAATAGATAAAGATAAAGGGAGACTAATTACATTGCAAACTGTAATGCAGGGACTGATGGCTTTAAAATGCTAGCTACAGTATATATAATAAATATGAGTAAATGCTAGCCAATATTAATAGATAAAATTACACAATATTTTTCAAGAAATGAGTATTAAGAAACTCTAATATACTACATAATACAATGACACAAAAGTTATTTATTGAGTGAAGAATTTAAGTGTAAAATAGGTGAAGACACACGTACTATTTTATAAGACATAAAATATACAAATCATGTAAGGATAGTATTTAATTTTTCAAGTGGAAATTGACTCATTTTGGGGGAGTACAACAAAACTGCTACCTGGAAAAGTTGTTGAACAAAGAATACAAGTACTAACTAGATGAAAATATGAATCTTCCAAGAAGAGAGAACAAATGGAGTTATAGGCCTCAGATAAGGAGATTCCATCTAAATGGGGAACTGCAAATAACTCGGCATGGCAGTAAGGTGGTGTGTTAAACACCAGTGACGTAAGATGAGAATAGAAGTCTAGAAAGGGGATGGTGAATGTTTAGTTATGAGTGACCCTAAGGAGTTTGATAATATCCTGATGTTTGATAAGGAACAATTAAAGATTAGTATGGGAGCATGCTTATAATTGTGCTTTATAAACAAGACTTCTTGAATAGAAATTGGAAGAAATTTAGTGGACTGTTATAGCTACTTATGGGAGAAGTGATGAGTTGTGACCTGAACTAAAAAGCAGGTAGAGTGGCTATGAAGAAAAGTGAGCAATAGGCAAATTAAAAGGATAATAAAATGATTTGAATAGCAGAATTATGTGTGGCAGGTTGAAATGGTAGACTTCTTTGGCAGATTAATACTGATTTCTGAGGTAGAAAAGGAAAAGCAGGAAATGTGAAAATATCTCATTGCAATGTGGGAAGAGTTTGGAGTTTAAGATAGGCTATTCAGTCATGTAAACTTGTCTAGTTCTTGAATATTATATAGAGTGTCATTCTTCCTGTGGCAGAACATCAGAATGCTAGGCATTCTTCAGTCTCTTTGCCACCTGCAAAATCTCATGATTAGGATTTTGAAATCAGAACCATGATTTAATAACTCTCTGTAGATTGCTATTACCAGGTAAGAGAAAACAGTTTGTCACCTTCAGAAAAATGCAAACTAAGTGGGTAAAATTGAGGAAAACAGACTCTGGTATTTTCATTTCAATAAAGCTAAATACAAATCATTTTCTAACAATGAAATTAAAATATTGAATGAGTATGTCTATTTTTTAAAAAATTCAAAGATTTTAAGGTAATTTGTTATAATCAGTGTGATAATTTCTATTAAAACCTTTAAATGTAAGTTTTTCACTTTCAAATAATCTGACATTGTGGAAGATGCTGATCTTGTCCTGTTTTGCACTTTATAACTGAACCATGGGGAAGCATATTATTGATTCTCTTCTTGCTCTCTTCACATGGCAACAAGTTTTAACTCAAATGGCTTAAGAATCATGAAGCTACCAACCATGTATTGGAATGATTGGTAATATTCTTAAATAATACTCAAAAAATAAATAAAAGCCAGCAACCACTGTGTTCTCTCAATGACCTAAGTTCTGAGTTTATTGACTGAATTGTGGATCATGTGCTTAATTATTGTTTGAAATATATCAAATTTCAGTCCTAGCAATATTCTTTTATTGTATTTATAAGAACGACAAATGCCAGGTAAATTTTGATTATGAGGTTTTTTTGTTTTTTTTTTTTTCTTTTTGAAGTTTTAGGACGGATTTATTTCAGTACAAAAGGAAAAAGTCGGGATGAGGGAGAAACATGTCTTATTCCCCATTCAGGAAATGGGATCAAAATCAAAGACTCCTGGTTCTGTTTTTATTTGGAGCTGTATTGTATTTTCAGATGTTTTGGGAGTTCTCCTCTTGCAGGTTATTCTTTATGTAATAGTGAGAGCTACCTGTACAAAGAAAGCTACCTGGCCAAGATTCGGTTTAACCTAATAGAAAGTTCTGTAGTTAGTTCTTCCAAATAAATGAGCATGGGAACATGATCACAAGGATTTTCTTTCTTGTGTTAATTTACTACTAACCTCTGCTCCTACTTACTTATGCTTTGTTTCATGACATTAGTGTTTGCATAAGAGACATTCAAAACAATATTGACTGTTCAATTCAGAAATAATGTTTTCAGCATCAACAAAAGTAAAATTCTTAGATGGAGACTTTTCTGGTTTGTATTCTTGATTAATGCTTTGAAAATTACCATGATCATGCAATCAGAAACAATGTTTATAAATATTACCTTTTCTTCTTTACCTCCATGCAGGATTGTCTAAAAACCTTGTTATTGAAATATCAGCTAGAATAAGTTAGGCTCCACATTAGACTACAAACTTACTGCTCTAGTTATTATAAGAATGTCTGAGTGAAGAAATACATAGCAAAGCTTCATCGTAATAGTGAGTTCTTGAAGTGCCACACGATAGACAGGAAGGAAAGATAAACCTATTACAGCATATAATAATGTCCAATCTGTCAACACTGGCAGCCTTTGCTATCTGGCCTTTTTCTCACATAGGGTTTCTCTATAACTTTAAAATATTATCATTATTCAACCTTACATACATTTTTATAAGTAATCATTAACAACTTTATTTTTAACAAGAATACCATAAGCATTAGAGACTTCTTGAATACATTTGTTGGGGAATTTACATACGTGTGGCTTAATGATTTTGCAACGCATATTGCGTTTTATTTTTGAAAGATGTGATTAGAATTTATGCCTTTAATTTTCTAGAGCTCTTACTTCCACCTAAATAGGTAAGCATCTTATCACTTTTTAAGTTGTTCATTATAAATTCATACGTGCTAAATTAGTTTTCAAACTGAATTTAGAAATCACCCAATTGATAAGCATGGTAAATTAATGCACAATGAAACAGGTTGTCAACTACAGTCCTAGTTGTTTACTGATATTTTCTGCACAGTTCTTTGGACATATAAACAGAGTTAGTTTATCCATTTATCACTTTAACTGCTAAGGCACTATACAGTAAGTGCTATATTTCATTTCTACACTGTGCACATTGGAAGATTTTGCTTGGTTACATGATTGTGATCATTTCTGTTTTCCCCCTAAAGCAAATGTAATATACTCCCTCAAATGCCAGATGGAAAACTACTTATCTCTAACGCAAATACAGCTGTAGGTAAAGTAGTATTACCTTCACAACCAGTCTGTCTTAGTCTGGCTTGAAGGAACATACCTGGAGATAATAGCCAAATACAATATTTCCATGTCTAGTTAGTCATCCAAGATGGCAAGGAAGGAAGTGTATTGCCAGGAAAGTATATGGAGTTTATTCCTGGTTAGTTTGTAAGAGAAGATAGAATTTCAAATCTTATGTCCCTGGCTGAGAGTTATTGTTCCCAGGATACCTTCTATTTTAGGCTATCTTTGAAGTAGATTTCAGAGATTAAAGGTTCTTATACTAATTCAGGAAAATTTTCAAAGATGGGATCTACTAAAGACTATTGACTGTTGGCTACATTTTATATTTTTGCCTAACTTAAGATGCCTTAAATGTATAAATTAATGTATGTATTTATACAACATGCTTTTACTGAATAACATTTATGTGCTGGGTACTGTTCTAGATATTAAGGATTCAACACTGAAGAAAAGATAAATCAAATCTCTGTTCTTTTAGAGTTTTCCCAACAATTGAAGAAGATGATCCATTACAACAAGTAAAAGTGAGACTAAATTATATGTACATGAATGTTACAGAAAAAATTAACGAAGGAAAGGCACATTGAGTATCAGGGAAGAGAGATTACAGTTTTAAGCATGAATGGAAAAAAGACCTCACTGAGAAGACAGCCCCTATATAATGTCCTGAGAGCGTAAGAAGGGATCCGAGGGAATTTTAAAAATAGATATGTAAATTAAATGACCTTGCAGTGGGCAAAAGCACTCCTGGAACATTGCAGAAAGAGCAGAAGGACCAATGATGAAGAAACAAGTATGGGAAGAATATGAATACCAAGATACAACAGAGTTAACACGGAGACAAATTATGTCAGACATTGTGATAATTCTGACTTTGAGTGAGTTGGAAAACAATTAAAAGACTTTTCTAAAAAGTTGCTATCATTTGGGTATAATTTAAGTGCACCCTAAGAGTCTAAATTTTGGAGGTTGATCTCCCAGAGTGGTGATACTGAGAGGTAACGGAACCTTTAAGAGGCATGGCCAGTGGGAAGCACAAAGGCTGCTGAGGTCACTGCCTTTAGAATGGATTAAGGTCATTCTCATGAGAAAGTTGTTCTAAAAGCCTGATCTTGGCCCTATATAGCTCTCTGACTTTGTATCTGGTGATGAGTCTATTAATTCTTACATTCCTTCCTGGCACTGCAGTTTGGCACAAGGTGACTCAGTTGAGGAGCCTGTACATGCAGTTTGGATTGTCAGCCTCCAAACTGTAAGTTGAATAAAACTCTTTAGAATTTCTCTGCTTGTTGCTTTAAAACTACACTTATGATATCTGAAGCCAGGATGTAAGGAAGGAGTTTGTTTCTGTCGTCCAGATGAGAGACGATGGTGCCAAGCACCAGGTGAAGACCATGGTGGTACTAAGGACTGATTGTATTAGCTCTCATTCCCACTTATGGTAGATGTACATTAATTTAAAAATCAATAAAATGACCTTGCAATGTATTCTTTTCCAGCCACAGGTGCATTTGTGACATGCCATAGGTGTAGAGCTGGAATATGTTTTCGTGAAAAAATTGCTGCCACATTTTATGAACCTAAGGGCCATTTGTTATTTACAATGGAATCACCAGCCTGAGAATGACTCTTGAAATCAGAACTTGCCTTCTGTTTTAATCTCCTTCATTCTCAAGTCACCATTAGACTTCTGCATAATTTAACTAAGGGTTAAGGAATAAATGTAGAAGTTTAAAAAGCAATGGAGTTTACTTATTATACCACATTGATCAATTAATAATTTCTCTATTTTTCATATGTAGTTATGATTTTATTTCAACACAACAATAATTTCACTGAGCATGCTTAAGTACACAATTTTACAGTATCAATTTTCTGAAATACTTCATTATAAATATTTACTAGTGTACTTAGGATTTTACAGGCTAAGGTTTATAAATTTACTATATTGTAGATCAGTAGAAAATATTGTCCTAAGGTTTAAATTGAAAATTTTCAAGTGTTGAAATTCATTGATTACATTTATAAAACTAAGTCATTCAGGATAATAATGTTAATTAAATTCCTACAAAAATGTATTCATATACATGAGATATGCACATATTTTACTGCTATGAAATAAAAGAAATTGTAAACACAAAACATGAAATAATCATCAATTCACAAAGATTATTATGGCAATACTGACACAGATAAGAGGGACCCAATTATTCCTAAGGATATTCTAGCCAAGGATATTTGGCTAGAATGTAAGAATTATTAAGTACTGATGAGAATTTTAATTTTGTACTATAATCACCCTTTGTTGTTTTAAATGAGCTTGATTGTCAACAGCAGCCATCAGCTGACATTCCCTTCTTTTGTGTCAGGTTGCCTTTGCGTAGAGAAACTGTCAACCAAGCACACCCATCTTTGTCAACTAGCTGGACTGTTGTCATGGTAGTAAGCTGTTCTGAATAATCCATAGCCACCCCAAAGAAACTTCACACTGCAAGAAACACAATATCCATGACTGCTGTGGAAATCATGACTTCTGCTTCAGGAAGGCTTGCTCTAGTCATGACTGCTCTGGACAACTTGCATTAGCTCCATGAGACTTCACTTTAGCTGTAAAAAGCCTCAGTGAGCTTTAGATGAGCCTGTGTATCCTGCAGGTGTTCTCACTCAGGATGTGAGGAACAGTACCTCGTTAGTAACTCAGAGAAAACTTGGTGATTGGTGCTTATGTGAGGTTTGTAGTTGGTTCATATGTGATTCTCATGGCTGATGCATATGTGAGCCTTGTGATTGCTGGAACTTGAAGCCAAGCACAAACAACTCTGAGATTGTTGGAGATAGAAGCTGTGCACAAGCACACCATCATCTCTTCTGGCTATGTAGGCAGATTGTTCTTCATTCTTTTTAGGTCAGTCATGGAAACCTCTCTGGGACCCTGATCCAATTGTACAGCAAAAATAAGTCCCCAAGCTAGCATTTCTAAATTTATCTAATAAATAGTAGAGGTCTTTATTACAGGTAGAATAGGCTGATCTGCTTGCATAAAGATTCTAGCCCTGACAACAACAGTGACAGCAGCAGCAGCAGCAGCAGCAAGAAGATGGCTGAAAAGTTCCCAAGACAAGCTGGGAACAGAAATTGCAGCAACTGAGATTATGAGGGACTGTGAAAGTACTGAGAGGGTAAGAGACCATGGTGAACTGAGACCATAAGAGGTGAAGGGCTGTGAAAAACTGAACATGAGCAATTGCAAAGAGCCAAGACTGGAAGCCCTGTTCACTGGAATATATATATGGTGACTCTCTGGAACAATTTTATATAGAACAATTTTATATATATATATATATATATATATATATATATATATATATATATATAATTGAATTTCTTCTATGTGTCAGACAAATGCTTGAAATTGATGAATCCTAAGATTTTTCAAATGATTATTGGAAATTTCCAATCAGACATAGAAACTGTATTATGTATTTCTTCCTGTAATGCAGTACCTCAATATTTTAAGAGTCTGAATACAGAATAAATGTGGCTTAATATTGCTTATACAGTGAACTGTATCAATTCCACGAATGTTATCATTTCAACAGCTGTTTCTTTCACAAGTACGTGCTTACTACCTGAACAATTCTTGGTCAAATTAAAATATTTGGACGAAGTTGCTGCTGAGCATATGTAGTATCAATCAACAACATGTTACTAACTTTAATTTGAAACAACAAAACACTAGAAAGTAGTTTCCCAAACACAGGAATACACTTCAAGGACCTAAGAGCCACCTGTGATTAGTGCCTTCTGTATTTTAAAACACAAGAATATAGCATTAGTAGATATTCTGCTGACCAAAATAAATGTAGTCTAAATATGATTTTCACATTTTTTTAAAAAAATACTCTGTCATTTTACATAGCATAATTCCCAAGAGTATGGTTTAGCCTTAGTTTTTCATAGGTTAGATTTCAGAGGTCTTTTGCCAATCTGTATATTTGTGTCTAGAAATATCAAATGATTTTACTGAGGATATGAGCAAGACAGGAAAGTTTGAAAGTTTTAGTTATAATTTTCTTGTCTCAAGACAAATATATCCTTACCTGGTCAATAATTGCACTGGCAGAATCTATTTGATAAAACTTTTGGAATGCTACAATCTACTGAAGACAAGTTACATCCAAGAGAAAGTTGAGTAGTAAGTTTTTAGTCACTTTTATTAGATTTCAGCTTCTAGAAGAGTAGCAGTTCTCATCCTCCATCTCTTAACCCCATGGCCTACTACTGTGCACATGTTCCTGGAGTAGATTGTACATAGACCATGAGAGCTACAGTGGGCAAAAAACTCCCTTGTCTTCCAAATGTAGGTAATCAATGCTCTGATAACTGATTTCTGCTTCTGATCACAAAGGTGCAAATAGGGGACAGCCATTGTTGTATCTCTGCCAATTGTTGCAATCCTTCCTCCTTCTGGCAGGAGTGACTTCTATGGGGGTTAAATGACCATTGTTTTGCTTTCTTTTCCCCCTTAATTTTTCTATTTTTTCCATTTTGGGATCTAATCATGAAAGACTATATGATTTAAGAGAAGCTACAGGCAACAGAAAATTAGCAAATCACCAAATGCACCCTGGGAAACTTCTACTTGTAGTGTAGACCTGAAAACACCTAAAGATTACCCCACAGGCCAATCCTTCACACACAGAAAGCCTTTAATTTTCTTTTAAAAAATGCAAATCCTGGAGAAGGAGGAGAATCAGACTTCAAGAACTATCACATTACTAAGTTGAAATGTACAGTTTCAAACAAAAAATAAAAATCTTACAAAGAAGCAGGAAAATATGACACACTCAAAGAAAAAAAAAGGAAACTTGTATAAACTGTCCCTGAAAAAGAACTGATTGCAGATCTATTAAACAAATACTTTAACACCACTGTCATAAAGATGCTCAAAAAACTGAAGGAAGATGTGGAGAATGACAAGGAAATTATACATAAGTGAAATGAAAATATTAATGAAGAGATGGAAACGCTAAAAAAGAAACAAAGAAATTCTGAGGCTTAAAATTATATTAAATAAATGAAAATTTCACTACAGGGATTCAAGTGTATATTGGACAAGAAAAAGAAAGAATTGGAACATTTAGAAATAGGACAATGGAGCTTATCAAACATGAAGAAAAACAGAATGAAAGCAATAAACATATCTTGATGGATTTATGGGACATCACTAAATGGACCAACAAATGCATTGCAGAAATATCAGAAAATAAAGAAAGAATAGGAATGAGAGAACATTGGGAAAAATGGGTGAAATCTTCCAAAATTGGATGAAAAATACCACTACAAACTTCCAAGAAGTCCAAGCACAAATTACGTTAACCATAGAGACCTGCACAGAGATATTCTTTGGCTAAATTTTTGAGAGACAGAGAGCATTTTGACAACATCAGAGGAGAGGTGCTTTGTCACTTACAAAGAATCCTACCTAAGATTATAAGCAGATTGTTAGGACAAATATTGGAAGCCAATGTTAATGAGTGTATCTACTCAAAAGGCTGAAAATATATTAAAATGTCATAAAAAATCCTACATCTGGAAAAATTGCATTTCAAAATTCAGAGAGAAGATGGCCCCAGTTAAACAAAAACTGGGGTAGTTTACTACCACATAACCTGCAAGAAACTTACAGGATGTCTGCTGGGTGGACATGAAAGGACACTAGAGATAGAAACTTGAAGCAATATAAAGAAATATAGATAGCAGTAAAGGTAAATAAATGAGTGGGAACAGAAACTCTCATCACTGACCAAGTACAGTGGCTCAAGCCTGTAATCCCAGCTACTCAGGAGACAATGATCCAGAGGTTTGAAGTTTGAGGCCAGCCAAGGCAAAAGTTTTCAAGACACCACTTCACACAATGGCTGGGCACAGTGATGTGTGTCTGTTATCCCAGCTATCTGGAAAAATCACAGATAGGAGGATGCTGCCCAGGCATAATAGAAGAGCCTATCTCAAAAAATAACTAATGCAACATGTGGGTTAAGTGGCAGATCTCCTGCCCAACAAGTGTGAGGCCCTGTGTTCAAACCACAGTACCATCAAAAAAAAGCTATCATTACTGAAACAATGATGTGTAAATTCATTTTTATTTTCAGTATTAATATATTTTTAAATTTAGTCTGAAATATATTACTGTAATTTAGTTTGTAAGTCACCACTTTTATACATAACTTAATATCCTAATTTCTTAAAATTATTTTAAGTTCCTAGACAATTTGTATAAAGATAATTTTGTGACTGTAATAACCGAAAGGTAGGACTAGCACTGTGAAATTGCAGAGATTTTGTATGTTATTAAAGCTAAGCTAGTATGAACTCAGATCAATGTCATATAACATTAAGATGCTAAACATAGTCCCAACATAGCCACAGAGAAAATAGTTAATACAGGAGAGGAGGTGAGAAAGGAATTTAAATGTTATAGAAAGAAAGAACATAATGAAGACACTAACGTGTGAAATGAGGAAAAAAAACCCTGTAAAGTATATGGAAAGCACAGAAAAATGAAAGATTTGAATCCCACATTCTCAACAGTTACTTTCATTCTGACTAGATAAACAGCTCCACTAAAAAATAGAAATTGTCAGAAAGAAATAAAAACACAATCTAATTTTATGCAAGAGACCCACACTAGATTCAAAGATAGGAACAGGTTGAAAGTGAAAAGACAGAAACAAATACCCCATGCAAATATTAGACAAAGAGATCAGGGGTGTTTATACTAATGTTAAATATAATGGACTTTAAATTTAAAATGGTTATTAGACAGCAGTAGATATTATATATTGATAAAACATTTAAATAGCAAGAAAAATATTTACAAACATCTATATATCCACTAGCACACAACCAAAAAATATAAAGCAAAACTGACATAATTGTGGGGAGAAACAAACAATTCTACATTAGTAGTTGGATTTCCATAATCCACTTTTAATACTGGGCAGAAAAACCAGATAGAAAACAAATAAGGATGTACATGACATTAAAAGCACAGCAGAATAAATGGATCTGACAGGCAGGAATAGCCCGTGCATCTGCATTCTTCTCAAATGTGTATGGAACATTTTCCAGGATAGATCATATATCATCTCACAAATTAAGACTCAGTAGATATAAAAGATAAGCATCACACAAATATCTTCTCTGACCACAGTGGGATGAAATAAGATACTAATAACAGAACAAAAGAGAAGTCACATATTAACAGAAATTACATAATACTTTCTTAAATACCCAAATGCTTTCAAATAATTCAAGGGGGAAAATGGAAAATACTTAAAGATAAATGAAAATAAAACAACATACCAAACTTTTGGGATGTAGCAAAAAAGTAGTAATTTCAGGGAATTATATAATTACATAACTCTATATGCTTATGTTGAAAAGATTGACTGACCTCAAAATTTAAAGAAAATATGACTTTATGAAATTATAAAAAGAAAAGGCTAATCTAAAGCTACCATAATAAATAAAATAAAACTACCATAAAGAATGAAAAAGATGAGAGAAGACATATAAAAAATAGAAAAGTAGAAGTCAAAATGAATAAAACCAAAGGTTACCATTTTATTTTTTTTACAAAAATCAGCAAATTAAAATACAATTACTAGCCAGGAACAGGTGGTTCACATATGTAATGCTAGTTACTTGGGAGGCTGAGATAAGGAGGATCATTGTGCAAGGCCAGTCTGGGCCTTGAATTATTTACTCATAAGCCCCTCCTCCACCCCCACTGCCATTCTACAAAATAACCAGAGCAAAATTGACTGGAGGTGTGGTTGACATGGTAGAGAACCTGCTCTGCATGCATGAAACCCTGAGTTCAAACCACAGTCCCATCAAAACCCAAAAAAATGAGGTAGATTGATGAAAAAAGAAAATGAGAAGATAAAATTAGAAATGGAAATGGAGACTTAATTATCTATTCTTCATAAATAAAAACATTAGAAGAAAATTCAATAAAAAAGTGGTATACCAACAAATTGGATAACCTAAATGAATCCTATAAACATAATATTTCCTAAGACTAAATCATAAAGAAATAGAAAATCTGAATAGATGTGTAAGTAGTAAGGAGGATAAATCAGTAATTAAAATGTGCAATAAAAAGAGCACTGGACCTGATGGATTCACTAGTGATTTCTACCAAACATTTAAAGAATTACTACCAATTCATTCTGAGAAGCTAGCAATAACCTGATACATTTAACATAGCCAGACCATGAGAAAACAAAATAAACCTAAAAGCTGATATCCCTTATCAATAATGATGAAAAATCCTCAACAAAGCAACACCTAACTGAAATCAGCATCATATTAATATGATTATATATGAAAGAAGTTCATGATATGTAAGAAGGATTTGACATATATAAATCAATAATTTGTACACATCATATTTGAAAGAATAATCCTTTCAATAGATGAAGAAAAAGAATCTGTTGAGTTTAAATATTCATTCAATTTAAAAACACGCAACATACTAGGAATATAATGAAAATATATCAGCATAATAAAAGACACATATGAAAACCCCACACAGCCAGTATCATGATCAATGTTGGAATAACAAAAGCAGGGGTCAGAACAAGGTGGAAATTCCTGTGTTTACCAGTTCCATACAATACAGTACTGGAAATCCAAATCATAGCAAATAGACAGGAAAAGAATTAAAGACACTAAAATAAGAAGAAAAGTAAATTTATCTCAGATTGTTGATGATATAATCTTTTACTTAGAAAACTCTCAGACTCCACAAAAAAACTATTAGAAACAGGCAATAAATTTAGCAAAACAGATTACAAAGTCAACACACAGCAATCAGTTACATATTTTTACAATGGCAGTAGATAATCTAAAGAGGTGATAAATGGGTGATTAAAAAACAATTTCATTTACAATACTATCAAAAAGAATAAAAAAGTATTTCCTAAAATACATATATAATTTCAAGGGATTCTGACTAGACAAGACAATACTAGAAAAGAACAAAACTAGAAGATTTACACATCTTCATTTCAAAAACTTCTAGAAAGCTACTGTAATCCAAACAAAGAAGTGCTAACACATAGATACAGACATCCAGACCAATGAAATAGAATAATGACCGCAAAAATATATAAAACAAAGTCTCAATTATATGATCAAAAATCATTTTTTTGACTAATGCCATTTAATAAGGCAAACACAGTCTTTTGATTAAATGGTGCTATGAAAACTGAATATCCTCATACCAAGGAATGAGGGTGAGCAAATTATTGCTCAGTATTAATTATTACATAATAATGTGTATAGATTTAGGTGAGTCTCAGATGAGAAAGTTCTTGGAAATAATGTCAATGAAAGTAATGTGTAAGAGCTGTAGAAATGATAGTGGTGAGCACAATATGTCAGCATGAATGAAGTTAGCACCACCCAATTGTATACTTAAAATTGTTGCAGTAGTAAATTTTTGTGTATTTTACTACAGAGTAAAAGAAAAACATTAAATTCAAGTTTACACAGAAAGAAAGAATATGTGTAAAAGTGCTATTTAAGCTGAAGAAATATACTATTATCTATTAAATTATTTTTATTGAGAAATTTTGAAATAAAAGTATACCTCAAGTATACATAAATTTATTTTTCATAGAATAGCCAACAATGTCAGCGTATCTTGTTTCATATTTTGAGAAACACTAATTTACTCAAAATCTAGAGATTTTCTAATGATACTGAAAAAAATATAACATAGCACCACCATTTACAATGTTTACGTTATTGCATACAGACTTATATTAAGTAGAAGGGGCTTTACAATTAATTTTGTGAAAGACTTAATTTAATAATTAATAATAAAAAATTAATAATATGACTATTTAAAATAAACAAAGATACATTTAATACAGCCATATACCACAGACACATGGTCTAGAAATAAATCAAAAGAATGGTCAGCATAAATAAAATGTACCTGGCTTCTAGGATCTTCTATTTATTATTCAAGAGTGATATTTTCCCCATGTTTTATTTTCCTTGGGCAACAAAGCAATCTTATCTTTCTTATAAAATTCAGTCCAAAATAAAATTGCCTAAAGCATGTAAACAAATTCTCTTCATATCTAGTGAGATTAAAGAATGTTACCTAGAGAAATCAAGTCAGATGGGTGAATATCTGTGTCATTCTTGCACTTGAGTTTTCCAAAGTTTAGCTCAGTAGACCATCTGCAGTTAATAATAAACAAAACAAAAACAATTGAAATGAGTAATGTTCTACCTTCAATCAATAAAAGTGCTTAAATTTAGTGCCAATAATTTGTCAAATTACATGTTTTTACTTCCTTCTAATCTTATTGGTTTGCTGATTAACTTGAAGTCAAGTACAGGACATAATTGTAATATATTGATGATATTTCAGCTTTAAAACCAATTCCTACTTCAGCTTTATTTATGTCAGGAAATTTACAGAAATCAAATAGAATATTTTGAATTTGGTAAGAAAACAAAAAAGTAAACTTTGCCTTTGATGTCCATAAATCATGAATGTAAGAATAATAGTAACGAATTTGTTTGCTTAGAAGTATAGTTAGCTTTAACATTTCCAAAAAAAAAAAAAAAAACTGGATAATTAAAGAAGAGAAATTTTTCTGCCTTGTGTGAGAAGGGTATGTTTTTTCATCTTCCTTTGTTGTCCTTCTACCAAATAAAAAATCTGTCTGGAAGCTATCTTTCATTTTCTATTTGTAAATTTTTCTTTACATGTTCTTGCAAGTGCCTTTTCAGATGGTTCTTTAAGACTTTGCCAAGTTATTACAAGTTTGCTTAAAATTGCAATAAAACTATTGATTAATTTGGAATGCCATATAAAGATACTGACTCTTCCTACTTCTATTTACTTCTATTTTATCTAATTATAGATTGAGATTATTTTGCTTTCCGTAAAGTAACAAGCAGTGATGGAAAGTTTCTAGGGCTAAACTGAGTTTTCCATGTTCCAAAATATGCATTCAAATAAAGCTGATGTTTAAGACAAGCAAGTTTGTGGGTTTTGCACAGTTTTTAGAGGAAGGAGCAGGTCAAATTTAATTCATCACCCCAAATTAACAAGACAGCTCTGCATTATGTTGTGGTATATTACAAAAATTGTCACAAGACATTCTTTTCCCTTTATCAACAATAGAAAATTGACATTCCAACTGTTAAGTCATTTTCCTTGCATCCAGGCTGGCCTTAGGCCTTGATTTGGCCAATGAAAAATAGCAAATCTGATAAAAGACCTTTGAAAATTGCTCACATGTCTAGGTTTTTCCCCTCTTCCTTCCTGTTCTTAAAATTTTGCTCCCATAAACTAACAACCCTGGATAAGTTTCCTGGACAAGAAGAGTTTCCATGAAAGAGGAACTGAGGTACAGATACTGAAGCCAGTCCTTCATGAACTACCCAATATCAGGTAGAACACAGTTGATTGGGAGTGCTTGAGCCAAGTGGTCCAGTATACAAGAACAACAGGTCCCAGATCAAATTTCTGACCTGCAAATTTCAATCTGAATACATGGTTGAGTATTTATATCTTAAAAATTCTGGAGGATCCCAGATGGCGACTAGAGGGAGGAAGCAGAAAGCATGAGCTCTGTAAGTCAAAATTCTTGCTGAGACACTGGAGACACACTTGGCAGAAAAAAACCACCAAGAATAAGCAAAACTCTGACATCCCAAACCCCCAGTATACACAAAGCCTCTCCACATCACTGAGAAACCATGAGGACTCCTGCACCACCAGACACCAGCTCCAAAACTGCTTGGAGATGCAGACCAACAAGTGAGGAAATGTGGTACTCCCACAGCCACCCCTGGGGTAAACCAGCATAGCCCACTGGAAAGACTGACCCCTGCCCTGACCAAAAAAAAAACCAAAAAACAAAAAAACTGAATAATAAACAAGGATCTGAAAAGGACATGCAGCAGTGAGAGTGTGGTACTTTGAGCACACCAGCAAAGGGAGGAGGGCAGCTATCCTCATGAACTTTCAGGAGGCAGAGCCTGTAACAGTAAACTGTTGACAAGCCACTCCACCAGGCAAGAGGGGTGGGGCAGCTCTCTGCATGAACTTTCAGTAAACAAAGCCTACACTAGAGTCACCTGACAATCAGCAGCAGATGAGCAGCTGACTGAAATAGGGGAGAAAGCAGTTCACAAAGCTGTCTCCTGACCCAACCACCTGGCTAGACAATGACAGACCTACTGCTTAAACAACAACACCAGGACTGGATGCTGAAGGAGTAACACTAGAACTACCAAGACTGAAATTTCTTTGTTCATGGACCTGAAATTATTTTTTCTTTGTTCTTTTTCTCTCTAAGTGTGTGTCTTGTTCACTGTTGCTTAATAAACCATCTCTCCCTTTTGATTTCTTTGGTTCTCTATCTTTTTTCTTTCTTTTTCTTCTTTATCTTTCTTTATTCGTTTCATTACTTTTACTATTGTAAGTTAGCTAATACTAAATTACACAAGGAACAGGGCCAGAAACAACACCAAGTGGATCATGGGAAGATAAAAAAGGGATGGAAACCATTCTTCTCCCAAAAATAAATCAGTACAGGATTCAGAGGGAAATGAAGACAATGGATACCCAGTTCCAGACCCCAAAACACTAAGATAGACTATCCCAAGGAACCCAACAAAGTCCACAAGAAAAAACTGAAAGAAGAAATCCTGTGAGAAATCACTGAGAATTTCAAGGAGATGTTATTAGACAAAGTCAACCAAAACCTACAGGAAGCACTCAAGAAATTCCAAAACAATAAAAATAAAGAATATGAAAAGACACAAAAATAAATAAGTGAACTCATAGCAGCCCTAAGTAAACACCAAAGTGAAACAGAGAACACCACAAATAGAGAGATAAATGAATTAAGGATGAAAATTGACAATATTAAAGAGAAAGTGACCCATGATATGGAAAACCACAGAAAAAAAAAAATGAAACAGAAACACAAAATACAATGGAAGGCCACTACAGCAGAATAGAACAAGCACAAGACAGATTCTCAGAACTTGAGGATGAAATGGAAATTAAAGGAAAAACTGAAGAACTATTACTCAAACAACTCAAAACATGTGAAAGGAATATACAAGAATTCACTGACTCCATCAAAAGACCAAACCTGAGAATCGTGGGTATTGAAGAAGGAGAAGAGGTGAAAGCAAAAGAAATTCATAATATAATCAACAAAATAATAACAGAAAATTTCCCAAATCCAGAAAAAACTATGCACATTCAGGTATGAGAAGCCTCCAGGACACGAAACAAACTTGAGTAAAATAGAGCTACTCCATGACATATTATCATTAAAATATAGAAAATGAAAGCATACAAAACAATGAAAGGACAGGCAGTACCAAACAACAGTAGAAGATAAAGCAAGAAAGTAGAGAGTAATATTGATTTAGCTGCACACAATCAAACACTTAAACAAGACAACTAAATGTCAGGAATCACCACATACCTACCAATACTAACACTGAATATTAATGTACTTAATTCCCTCATCAAAAGACACCATTTGGCAAACTGGATTAAAAAGGAAGATCAAACAATCTGCTGTTTACAGGAGACCCATCTCATCGACAGAATTAACCACTGGCTTATGGTGAAAGGCTGGAAGAAGATTTACCAAGTCAATGGTCCCCAAAAACAGGCAGGAGTACAAGTACTTATCTTGAACAAAGTAGACATCAAACGTACAATGATCAAACAAGATAAAGAAGGACATTCCATACTAATAAAAGGGGAAATACACCAAAAGGAAATAACAATTATCAATCTATCTGCACCCAATGTCAAGCACCCAATTTCATCAAACATACTCTGAAGCACCTAAAAATATGTATAAATTCCAACACAGTGGTAGTGGGAGACTTTAATAACCCCCTCTTGCCAATAGATAGGTAATCCAAACAAAAAATCAATGAAGAAATTATAGAACTAAATCATACCACAGATCAAATGGACCAAGCCAATGTCTACAGATTATTTCATCCAACTTCTGCACAATACATATTCTCCTCAGAAGCCCATGGAACCTTCTCCAAAATTGATCATATCTTAGGGCAAAAAGCAAGCCTCAGTAAATATAAGAAAATAGAAATAATACCATGCATTCTATCTGATCACAATGCATTTAAACTAGAACTCAACAACAAAAACAATAGTTAAAAACATGTCAACAGTTGGAAGCTGAAAAACAAATTTCTTAATGATCAGTGGGTCATTGATCAAATAAAGAGGAAATAATAAGGATCCTGGAAGTTAATGAAAACACAACGTACCAGAACCTATGGGACACACCAAAGGCAGTTTAATATATGACTCAGCCATGAGTCATATATTAAAAGGACAGAAATATCTCAAATTAATGACCTAATGTTACATCTCAAACTCTTAGAAAAACAAGAACAAGCAAATCCCAAAACAAACAAAAGGAGAGAAATAATTAAAATAAGGGTGGAAATCAATGAAATAGAAACAACAACAACAACAAAAAAATACAAAGAGTCAATGAAACAAAAAGTTGGTTCTTTGAAAAAATAAATAAGATTGATAGATCCCTGGCAAACCTGACTAAAATGAGGAGAGAAAAAACCCAAATCAGTAAAATCAGAAATACAAAAAGAGATATAACAAGCCCCATGGAAATCCAGGAAACCATCAGATACTACTTTGAGAACCTATATTTTAATAAATTTGAATTTCTTGAAGAAATGGACAGATTTCCAGATACTTATGACCATCCCAAATTGAACCAAGAAAACATTAATCACCTGAATAGATCTATAACACAAAATGAAATTGAAGCAGTAATAAAGAGTCTCCCAAAAAAGCAAAGTCCAGGACCTGATGGATTCTCTGCTGAATTCTATCAGACCTTTAAAGAAGAATGAATACCAACCCTCCTTAAACTTTTCCATGAAATAGAAAAGGAAGAAAAACTCCCTAATATATTTTATGAAGCCAGTATTACTCTCATCCCAAACTCAGACAGACACCTCCAAAAAGGTGATAGGCCAATCTCCTTAATGAACATCAATGCAAAAATTCTCAATAAAATAATGGCAAAGACAAAAACTTAATCACCTCAGTAGATGCAGAAAAAGCTTTTGACAAGATCCAACACTACTTCATGATAAAAGCTCCAAGAAAACTAGGAATAGAAGGAAAGTACCTCAACATTATAAAAGCTATATATGACAAATGTACAGGCAACATCATACTTAATGGTGAAAATGGCTAAACTACCAAAAGCAATCTACATGTTTAATAAAATTCCCATCAAAATCACAATGACATTCATCACAAAGATTCAAAAATCTATGCTAAAATTCATGTGGAAACACAAGAGACCATGAATAGCAAAGGGAATACTCAGCAAAAAGAGCAAAGCTGGAGGTATCACAATACCCAACTTCAAATTATATTACACAGCAATAGCCACAAAAACAGCACAGTACTGATATAAAGTACAGTACAGATATAAAGACCAGTAGAAGAGAATGGGGGACCAGGATATGAATCCATGCAACTACACCCAACCGATTTTTGACAAAGGTGCTAAAAATATACGATGTAGAAAAGACAGCCTCTTCAACAAATATTGGGAAAAGTGGTTATCTGTTTGTAAAAAACTGAAATGAGATCCATGTTTATCACTCTATACCAGTATCAACTCACATTGTATCAAGGACCTTAATATCAGACCCAGAACTCTGAAGTTGGTCAAGAAAGAGTAGGAAACACTCTGTAAGTAATAGGTATAGGCAAGGACTTCCACAATAGAACCCCAGAAGCTCAGCAACTAAGGGAAAGTATGGACAAATGGGATTTCATAAAGCCAAAAAGCTTCTGAGCAACAAAAGAAATGTTCTTTAAACTGAAGAGACCACCCACGCAGTGGGAGAAAATATTTGCCAGCTCTACATCAGAAAAGGACAGATAGCCAGAACATTCAAGGCACTCAAAAACTTAACTCTCCCAAAATCAATGAACCAACAAAGAAATAGGCAACTGAACTAAATAGAACTTTCTCAAAAGAAGAAATTTAAATGGCCAAAAATTATATGAAAAAATATTCACCATCTCTGGCCATAAAAGAAGTTCAAATCAAAACCACACTAAGATTCCACCTCACTCCTGTTAAAATAGTCATCATTAAAAACACTACTAACAACAGGTATTGGCAAGGATGTGGGGAAAAAGGAACCCTTGTACACTGCTGTTGAAAATGCAAACTAGTGCAACCACTCTGGAAAAAAATTTGGAGGCTTCTAAAAAATCTAAACATAGATCTGCCCTATGATCCAGCAGTCCCACTCCTGGGAATATACCCAAAGGAATGTGACACAGGTTACTCCAGAGGCACTTGTACACCCAAGTTTATTGCAGTGATATTCACAATAGCCAAGTTGTGGACACAGCCAAGATGCTCCATTACGGAGAAATGGATTAAGAGAATGTGGTATTTCTACACAATGGAATTTTACTCAGCCATGAAGAAGAATGAAATCTTATTATTCACAAGTAAATGGATGGAACTGGAAAACATCATTCTGAGTGAGGTTTGCCAGGCTCAGAAGACCAAAAATCGTATGTTCTTCCTCATATGCTGACTTTAGATCTAGGACAAATACAGCAATGTGGTTGGACTTGGGTTACATGATAAGGGGAGAGCACACATGGGAGTAATGGGGATAGGTAAGAAATCCAAAACATGATAGTATTTGATGTCCCCACTACAGAGAAAATAAAACAGAAACCTTAAAGCAACAGAGGTCTGTATGAGAAGGGGATCATGAACTAGTGAAAAGGTCAGTTAGAGATGAATCAACTTGGAATGAAACACATTTGTACATGGAAGAAATAGTAGGAATCTCTCTGTATAGCTATCCTTATCTCAACTAGCCAAAATGCTTTGTTTTTCTTATTATTGCTTATACTTTCTTTTCAACAAAATTAGAGATAAGGGCAGAATAGTTTCTGCCTGGAAGCAAGGGGGGAGTGGTGTTGGGGAGAGGGTGGCAGGTGGTAGTGGGGAGAAATGGCCCAAACAATGTATGCACTTATGAATAAATGAGTAAAAAATTATGTTAATATGCTGTATACATTTAATGGTTTGTGAACTTTGAATCATCCCTGTATTCTTTGGATGAAGCTGACTTGTTCATGGTGTATGATATTTTTGGATTCAGTTTGTCATCATTTTATTGATAAATTTTGCATCAATGTTCATTAAGGAGATTGGCCTGTAGCTCTCCTTTTTGTATATATCCTTCTCTGGTTTTGGGATGAGTATAATACTGACTTCATAAAATGAGTTAGGCAGTGTTCCTTCCCTTTATGTTTCATGAAAAAGTTTACGGAGTGCTTCTTCAAAGGTCTGGTAGAGTTCAGCAGAGAATCCATCAGGTTCTGGACTTTTCTTTTTTGGGAAACTATTGCTGCCTCAATTTTATTTTATGTTATAGATCTGTTCAAATGATTAATGTCCTCTTGGTTTAGTTTGGGATGGTTATATGTGTCTAGAAATTTGTCCATTCCTTCTAGATTTTCTAATTTATTTGAATAGAGTTTCTCACATTAGTTCCTGATGATTCCCTGGATTTCCTGGGTGTTGCTTGTTATTTCCCCTTTATCCTTTCTGATTTTACTAAGTTGGTGGTTCTTTTCACACCTCATTTTAGTCAGATTTACCAGGGGCAAATAAAAATTTTGATTATGACAGATAAAACCTGATTACCTTAAGATATGATATACATCACAATATGTCTCTTTTATAGAATAGAAGACATTAAGGGAAAACTAAAATGGGGTAGTTCTATTACTTGATATGCTCCAACTGTACCTTTTAATTCACTTTCTTAATATAATGTCCACTTGTTCACTTTTTGTCACCAAACTGAGATGCCTGATATTGAGTCATTCATGCCTTATTTTTCTTCCTGTGATCAACTGTTACTAATCTAGCTCTGCTTATTTCCATTCCTTCTTATTGAAATGCCATGCACTTTCAATAACCAAGTCTCCATCACACCTGTAGTGCCTATTACCCCCAAAACTTACTAACAAATTATTCATAAATCTATGGAGAGAATATTTATGCTATCTCAATGAATACATTAGGAACATAGAAAAACAATGAGCAAACAGTAAGTGTCTTAAAAATTTTATGATAACACAACCTCAAATAGGAGGAATTCAGAATGAGAGATTGTGTTACAGGAAAATATATTGATCCTCAGTGCATGGCAGAATGCTGTGAAAACTCTTGGAATTTTCTGAATAACAGCAGTAATAGAAGCATCTTTTTTTTATTCATAGGAATTACTTTTTCACATACCTGAATCTATGTTATTGAGATGACTCTTGTTGGGCAATTAGATGCTTCAGGGCAACAGCTGGCCACCATAGAAGGGAAATATGTCATTGTAGAAGAACAAAATGGCTAGAGATTGAGTTGAACCACCAAGGGATAATGGTTTAATTAATCATGTCTGTGCAATGAAACCTCCCTAAAAGCTAAAAATACCAGTAAATGTCTAGGTTCATGGAACTTATGGGTTATTGAATGCATCCATACACCAGGAATGGGAGCAAACCTCAACTCTATGGAAAAGAGGTTCCTATATCCAGGACCACATAGGACCTTTCCCTTTGTACCTCCTTATCTTTCTGTACTTTTATGTTTTCTATAATTAGTGGTATTAATAAGTATAACATTGTCTGAGTTTATGAGTTTTTCTAATAAATTATCAAAGCTGAAAATGAGAACCCCTGAATTTGTAATCAAGTTAGACAGAGATGTAATTAGCCTGTGGATCCTGGGTTTGCAACTGACATCTGAAGTGAGGCAGTCTTGTGAGACTGAGCTCTGAAGCAAGCTTGAAAAGATTACACAGGTCATGAACATTGGGAAATGTGCTAGAATCCTAGAGCTCTAAAATCAGGAACAATACAAGAAGGTAATCACAGTACCTTTATTCTTTTTTCTCAGCATATTCCTCTAATAAAAGAAAATATTTAACATTTATGCCTATACAAGGAACTAAGAAGTTAAAATCTCATGTTTGGAAGAAGATTAATCTTGTATGTCATAATTGGTCCATGGACCTGTATAATTGATTAAAAATTATTTTGATTATTTTTCAAGAGTCTTTATAGATAAGATAGTGATTTGGATCAGTACACTGAGTAAAACAGACTGCTCTCCAATGTAGATTGACTTTCCATCTGTGGAAAGTCAGCACAGAATTAAAAGTTGAGTAAGAGAGAATTTACTGTCTATTCCTGACAGTCTTGGATCTCGGAATTCAAGACTACAATGAAAATTTACATCAGGGTCTGTTCTATGTCTCCAGTTTACCCCTTGTAGATCTTGGGACTTCTCAGCCTACATAATTATGTAAACCAATTCTTTATTTCAAAAATGTTTTCTTTTCTTCTTTCTTTCTTTCCTTCATTCCTTCCTTCATTCTTTCCATCTCTGAGTGTAAAAATCTACATTAATATGAAAATATAATATATGTATGCATATATATTTTTTTATGTGTGTATCCATTCTTCTGAGTCTCTGGAAAACATTGCTTAATATTAGTTAATTTCAAGAGTTTGATCATTATCTAAGTTATTTTGGACCTCTAATGAGGACCCAAAGCATCACCTGTGAATGTTACAGCAACTGAATATATGTTTACCATTCTCTTTCCATCTGCTTACTTCTCATATTTTTGGTTAGTTTGGTTTTTGTTTGCTTTACTCATCTCTCCATCTTTTTCAGTTAGAGCAGGCACTGGCCTGATGTCACTATTGGCAACCATAGCTTGATCTTATCCTTTAGATTTGTCCACATTGCTTTTCTCCTCTGGAATTACACAATGCCCACATTGATTTGTTTGGTAGTGTGCTAAATGTCCTACAGGTTTCCTTCAAATTTTTGCATTTTCTTATACTTTTTTCCTTCTTACATTGCATAATTTCAAATAATCTTTCTTCCACACTTCCATGCTGATAGTTAGCTATTGATGTTCTTTATTGCATTTTTCATTTCAATCATTGCATTCTTCAGCTCCATATTTTCCATTTGTTTGCTTTTTTTGTGTTTTCAATTTTTTTTGTTGAACTCATTTATTCTTTACTGTTTTCATTAAATTGCTTATCTCTGCTCTATTATAGCATTCTGAGCCCTTTTGAAGCAATTATTTTGAATTTTTGTTAGGGAATTCATAGATCTCCATTTCATTTGGATCAGTTACTGGAGGTTTATTTTGTTCTTTTCATGGTTTGCTAATTTTTCATGTTCCTTGTACTTTTACATTGGTGTCTGTGCATTTGCAGAAGTACTAAGTCATGCTTTTATAACTTTATGTCTGATGCATTAAAGAGCCTCGTCTGTGAGGATTTTGTGGGACACTGAGTAGTGAAATGCACTGTGGTAGTTGGAAATGACATGGAGTGGACTGAGTAAGAGGCATGTAGGAGAGTTATATTATGTCTGAGAGTGAGACTGGTCCTCAGTACTGCCCTTGGGTTTAAGAAGAGGCATACTTGCATGGGCAGGAGCTATAGTCAGTTGCAAGTGCATACACTTTGGAAACTGTAACACATGATGTGTTTTAGTAAGCTTGGCACTGGTGATGCAGGTGGGAGCCTTTTATTGACATGTTCCCAGGGTTCATGCTGGGTCTAGAGATCAGAGCACCCACAACACTGCTGAGTGGGGGAGTTACAGCTGTGAGCAAAGGGTGAGTAATTCATACATCTGAAGTCTGTGATGAAAAACTATATTGATCTTGGTTGCCCAGTTTTTAGGGGGTCCAATCAGCTGTGATGTTTTTTCCAGTTCTCAGTATTGAAGATTCCTCTACAGAGCAGAACAATAAGGACCATAGTGGCATATTTAATTTTTTTTATGTAGCTGTTCTGGTAGCTCCACCCTTCTTCTTTGTCCCTTGTAATATCCACTTATCTGAGCTATATGGATCTCCCCAGTAATCTAGATAGAATGAAATTGAAATAGTTCCTTTAGGCAATATCCTTCATGTCTGGAAGCTGGTTAGTCTCCAATATCCCTGTAAGGGAAATTCATAGGTAAGCTCTACCAGCTTGGGAGATGAGTTGAGCCAGGCAAAATAAAACTGTTCTATTTACCTTTTATTTGTGGATATTTTCAATATTTCTTTATTCAACTCTGATGCTACAACTTCTTCCTTAGATGCAATGCTCTTTCATAGTTAGTTTTTTTTCATTCCTAGATTGTTATCCAATTATTGTTTTCTTTTATTAATATATGTGTTTGTATGTATGTGTTTGTGTGCATGTGTGTGTGTGAGCATGTGCATGTATTGTGTGCATGTGTGTGTGCATGTAGGGGAGGTGAAGTTTGGAATCTCATATTCTGCCATCCTATTAAAATCCTATATAATATTTTTATAAAGTTAAAAGTGAAAGAAACTTTTAAAAAGTTTCCTATATCTAGCTTTGTTAGTTTTTTATTTAATTCTTGAAATTTAGGTAATTCTTTATCTTATTTGCTTAAATACTTATATTTTAAGGTGGAGAAAAGAGTCAGCATCAACAACCAAAATGCTATTTTTGACTATATCATGACAGGTATATTTTATCCAGTAAAAACAGCATGAAATACATCATTTCATTAAATCATATAAGTTACTATGGTTTTCCTTCTACTATTAGTTTGTCCACAACATGCAAATAAATTAGCATATTAATTAGCAGGCCTTACAATGAAGAATAACAGTCATTCTTGCCTGACATTAATATCTACCTTTAAAATGTATTTATTTTGGCATTGTTTTATCTTTATCTCCAATGAACTTTCTTTGGTATCATGCTTTACCTAATAGATTATTCCATAAACACAATTTCAGATAATCAATAACTAATATAAAATCTCACTGCCTAATTTATAGCAAATATAATAGAAACTTTTTTGTAGCTTATGAGTGAATGATGATTGAGGTGATAGTGGAAAAGCCCCACTCCTCCTCAGTGAAAGACAATAAATATCATAATAATTTATTCTTTATAATTCCACATCATTGAATTTCTGTTATTAACAACAGAGGAACCACAAATGAGTGGATCTGTTGCTCTATTTGGTGTTATTTGGCCTTCTGTTACTGTAAAAAAAGTTATGGTATTCAATTTATAAAGAGAAAAGGTTTATTTTGGGCCATAGTTTTGGGAGTTCCAGTCCATGATTAGGTGTTATGTCTTCCTTTTAGGGGGTTAAGTAGAGGAGAGTGGAAAACATGTAATTGTGGGAATATGTAGTGGAACAAAACCATTCACTTCATTGGCAAGATGTAAAAAAGAAAAAGAGGATAGTGGGCTAGGATCCCACTATCCTCTACAAGGGCATGTTCCCCAAAAACAAAATACATTGCCACTAGGCCCCACATTTTAAAAGTTATACCATCTCTCACCAGTACCCTTTATCAAATGAAGCTTCAGAAGAGGTAGAGAACTTATAAGACACAAACTATAGCCTAAAAATGATAATAAATATCACATTAATATTACTCTCTATAAATGCTATTTTGTTAAAGTTATTTCATTAAAAACAAGAAAGCCTTAAATTAGTACACATTTTGCTATGTTTCCTATGTTCTGGGCTATGGCCCAGAAGGAGAAATGAACCCTACTCAAATTGTTGTACCTGTTCTAAAACTTCCTGCTCCTGGATGCTTCAAGAGCTCACAGGAGTATGGTTTCATTGCCTTGTTTGTTTTGTGTGACCCCCACTTTCTTCAGCCATATACAAGTATACTAAGCTTAAGAACTGTAGAGATGTAAGTCAACCTATGGACTTAACAAAACAATAAGATTATTCCATCTGGTAATTAAGGTTTCTATAAACAGTGCCAATAAACCAAAAATGGGGAATATTCACTTGTAAGATCATGTAAATTTAGGATGTGGCAAGCATGATTGGGCCAAGGTCAAGTGGGAAAGAGACAACGAATCTGCTGAGAAGAGAGTCACATAGAAAAATAAAGCAAGCAATAACAGCAAAAAGAGGGGTCTAAGAATACATTTGAGTCCTATAATCTTTACAGACTCTAGAAAAAATCTTATATAAGTCTGCCTTAGGCTAACTGTTCTCCAAAGTATATTTGACCTTTGCAGAAACTTCCCTCTCATATTTATACCATTTTTAAAATGATCTGTTAATAAAATTTTTTACTTTGAAATTTTTGATTTACAGAAAAGCCATCAATATACACAAAAAGTTACTATAGAGCCAAAATGTATTCATCAAAAGTAAAAGAAAAATAACATTGGTACAATACAATATATTTTATTCAGATTTAAATGTCAAGTTACTAAGAGAGTGAAAAAATATGTAATAAAAAGAAAATCCCTTTGGGCAGCAGTTTATTTTGAGAGCTTAGCAGCCCAATAAACATTTAATGAGTGCCTTTTTAAATCTTGGGTTTGTGTTTATTCTTTTTTTTTTCTTTTATTCATATGTGCATACATTGTTTGGGTCATTTCTTCCCCCTGCCCCCTCCCCCACCCTTTCCCCCTTCCCCCTCAGTTCCAGGCAGATCCTGTTCTTTTATCACTAGTTTTGTTGAAGAAAAGAGACAAGCCTAATAAGGAAGACAAAGCATTTTTGCTAGTTGAGTTGAGGATAGCTATACAGAAATATTCCTAGCATTGCTTCCGTGTACACGTGTTATGACCCATGTTGATTCATCTCTAACTGATCTTTATCCTGGTTACTGATCCCCTTTTCATGATAACCTCTGTTGTTTTAAGTTTCCTATATTAGCTCCTCTGGAGTGGGGACACCAAATGCTTTCATGTTTTGGGTTTTCTGCCTATTTCTATATCACCCAAATGTGCTGTCCCCTTATCATGTGATCCAAGTCCAACAACATTGCTGCATTTGCCCTAGATCTACAGACTGCATATGAGGGAGAACATATGATTTTGGGTCTTCTAAGTTTGGCTGACCTCACTCAGAATGATGTTCTCTAGTTCCATCCATTTACTTGCAAATGGTAAGAGTTCATTCTTCTTCATGGCTAAGTAAAAGTCTACTGTGTACAAGTACCACATTTTCTTGATCCATTCATCAGTACTGGGGCATCTTGGTTGTTTCTATAACTTGACTATTGTGAATAGCGCTGCAATAAACATGGGTGTGCAGGTGCCTCTGGAGTAATCTGTGTTGTATTTCTTTGAGTATATCTACAGGAGTGGGATTACTGGATTATATGGCAGATCTATGTTTAGATTTTTAAGGAGTCTCCAAATTTTTTTCCAGAGTGGTTGTACCAGCTTGCATTTCCACCAGCAGTGGTTTAGGGTTCTTTTTTTCCCACATTCTCACCAACACATGTTGTTGGTGGTGTTTTTGATGATGGATATTCTAACAGGGATGAGGTGGAATCTTAGTATGGTTTTGATTTGCATTTCCTTTATGGCTAGAAATGGTGAGCATTTTTTCATGTATTTTTTGGCCATTTGAATTTCTTCTTTTGAGAGAGTTCTGTTTAGTTCACTTGCCCATTTCTTTATTGGTTCATTAGTTTTGGGAGAATTTAGTTTTTTAAGTTCTCTATATATTCTCATTATCAGTCCCTTGTCTGGTGTATAGTTGGCAAATATTTTCTCCCACTCTGTGGGTGGTCTCTTCAGTTTAGAGACCATTTCTTTTGTTGTGTAGAAGCTTTTTAATTTTATGAAGTCCCATTTGTCCATCCTTTCTCTTAGTTGCTGGGCTGCTGGGGTTGTATTGAAGAAGTCCTTGCCTATACCTATTAGTTCTAGAGTGCTTCCTGCTCTCCTTCCTTTAGTAACTTCAGAGTTTCAGGTCTGATAGTTAATTCCTTGATCCATTTTGTGTTCATACTAGTACAGGGTGATAGACATGGATCTAATTTCATTTTCTTGCAGGTGGATAACCACTTTTCCCAGCAACATTTGTCAAAGAGTCTGTCTTTTCTCCATCATATATTTTTGGCACCTTGTCAAAAATGAAGTGGGTATAGTTGTGTGAATTCATATCTGGATCTCCTATTCTGTTCCACTGGTCTTCATGTCTGTTTTTATGCCAGTACCATGCTGTTTTTCTTGCTATTGCTTTGTAATATAGTTTGAAGTTGGGTATTGTGATATCTCCAGCATTGCTCTTTTTGCTGAGTATTGCCTTGGCTATTCATGGTCTCTTGTGTTTCCAAATGTACTTTAGAGTAGATTTTTCTATTTCTGTGGTGAAAGTCATTGGCATTTTGATGGGAATTGCATTAAACATGTAGATTGCTTTCAGTAATATAGCCATTTTTACTATGTTGATTCTACCAATCTATGAGCACGGAAGATCTTTCCATCTTCTGTAATCTTCCTCGATCTCTCTCTTCAGGAGTTTGTAATTCTCCTTGTAGAGTTCATTCACATCTTTTGTTAAATTTACTCTTAGGCATTTGATTTCTTGGGGGGTTATTGTGAATGTAATTGTTTCCATATATTCCTTCTCAGTTTGTTCATTTTTGCTGTATAGAAAAGCTACTGATTTTTGTAGTTTGATTTTGTATCATGCCACCTTACTCTAGCTGTTTATGGTGTCTAAGAGTTTTTGGGTAGAGTTTTTTGGGTATCTAGGGTATAGGATCACATCATCTGCAAATAAGGATATTTTGACAGTTTCTTTATCTATTTGTATTCCTTTTATTTCCTCTTCTTGCCTAATTTCTCTGGCTAGGAATTCCAGTACTATATTGAATAGGAGTGGGGATAGTGGGCCCCTTGTCTTGTTCCTGATTTTAGGGGAAATGGTTTCAGTTTTTCACCACTAAGTATGATGTTGGCTGTAGGTTGTCATAAATAGCCTTTACAATGTTGAGGTACATTCCTTCTATTCCTAGTTTTCTTAGAGCTTTTATCATGAAGTGGTGTTTGATCGTGTCGAAGGCTTTTTCTGTGTCTATTGAGATGATCAAGTGGTTTTTGTCTTTGCTTCTATTGATGTGCTGCATTACATTTATAGATTTGCGTATGTTGAACCATCCCTGCATCCCTGGGATGAAGCTGACTTGGTTATGGTGTATGATCTTTCTGATGTGTTGTTGGATTCAGTTTGCCATTATTTTATTAAGGATTTTTGCATCAGTGTTCATTAAGGAAATTGGCTTATAATTCTCCTTTTTGGAGGTGTCTTTATCTGGATTTGGCTTCATAGAATGAGTTAGGCAGGGCTCATTTGGTAGTATTTTTTTTTAAACATCTGATAGAATTCAGCAGTGAATCCATTGGGTCCTGGACTTTTCTTTTTTGGGATACTCTTGATTGCTGCTTCAATTTCTTTTTGTGTTATAGATCAATTCAAGTGAGTAATATCTTATTGGTTCAGTTTTGGGTGTCCATTTCTTCAAGATTTTCAAATTTATTAGAATATAGTCTCTCAAAGTTGTCTCTGATGATTTCCTGGACTTCCATGGTGTTTGTTATTATCTCCCCCTTGGCATTTCTGATTTTATTGATTTGGGTTTTTTCTCTCCTCATTTTAGTCAGGTTTGCCAGGGGTCTGTCAATCTTACTTATTTTTTCAAAGAAACAGCTTTTTGTTCCATTGATTTTTATGTATGTTTTTTTTTGTTTGTTTTTATTTCATTGATTTCAGCCCTTATTAATTATTTCTTTCCTTCTGCTTGTTTTGGATTTTCTTGTTCTTGTTTTTCTAGGAGTTTGAGCTGTAGTATTAGGTCATTGATTTCAGATCTTTCTGTCCTTTTAATATATTCATTCATGGCTATAAACTTTCCCCTTAGGACTGCCTTTGCTGTGTCCCATAGGTTCTGGTAGGTTGTGTTGTCATTTTCATTAACTTCCAGGAACCTTTTAATATCCACTTTTATTTCATTGATGACCCATTCATCATTGAGCTTTGTGTTGTTCACCTTCCAATTGTTTACATGATTTTTACTGCTGTTTTTGTTGTTGATTTCTAGTTTTAATGCATTGTGGTCAGATAGAATGCATGGGATTATTTCTATTTTCTTTTATTTGCTCAGGCTTGCTTTGTGCCCTAAGATATGATCAATTTTTGAGAAGGTTCTATGGGCTGCTGAGAATGTGTATTATGCAGAAGTTGGATGAAATGTTCTATAGACATCAACTAGGTCCATTTGATCCATGGTGTGGTTTAGTTCTAAAATTTTTTTTATTGATTTTTTTTGTTTGGATGACCTGTCTACTGGCAATAGGGGAGTATTAAGGTCTCCCACTTCACTGTGTTGGAGTTTAGATATGTTTTTAGGTCCTTCAGAGTATGTTTGATGAAATTGTGTATATTGACATTGGTTGCATATAGGTTGATAATTGTTATTTCCTTTTGGTGTATTTCCCCTTTATTAGTATGGAGTGTTCTTCTTTATCTCATTTGGTCAATGTAAGTTTGAAATCTACTTTGTCTGAAATAAGTATGGCTACTCATGCCTGTTTTGGGGGACCATTGGCTTGGTAAATCTTTTTCCAGCCTTTCACTTTCAGCCAGGGCTTATTTCTGTCCATGAGGTGGGTCTACTGTAGGCAGCAGATTGTTGGATCTTCCTTTTTAATCCAGTTTGCCAGTTGGTGTCTTTTAATGGGGGAATTTAGTCAATTAACATTCAGTGTTATTATTGATAAGTACATGGTGATTCCTGTCATGTAGTTGCCTTTGTTGATTAAGAGTTTATGTGTAGCTGAAACAATGTTACTCTTTACTTTCTTGCCTTTTCTTCTCCTGTGGTTTGATATTGCCTGCCCTTTCATGGTTTTGTTTGCTTTCATTATCTGTGTGCAGAATTCTTTGGAGAATCTTTTTTAGTAGTGGCTTGATGGTCATATATTGTTGTTATTTCTGCTTATCATGGAAGACTTTTATTGTTCCATCTATTTTGAATGATAGTTTTGCTGGGTAAAGTATCCTAGGATTGAAGTTGTTTTCATTCAGTGCTTGGAAGATCTCACCTCATCCTCTTCTTGCTTTTAATGTTTCTGTTGAGACATCTGCTGTGATTTTGATGGGTTTACCTTTGTATGTTATTTGTTTTTTCTGTCTTACAGCCTTCAATATTTTTTCTCTAGTCTCTGTATTTGTTGTTTTAATGATGATATGTCATGGGGTAGATCTATTTTGGTCAGGTCTATTCAGTGTTCTGCAGGCTTCTTGTACCTAAATGGGCATAGTTTTCTCTAGATTTGGGAAATTTTCTGTTATTATTTTGTTGAATATATTACACATTCCTTTTGCTTGCACCTCTTCTCATTCTTCAATGCCCATGATTCTCAGGTTTGTTTTTTTGATGGAGTCAGTGAGTTCCTGCATTTTCTTTCACAGGTCTTGAGTTGTTTAATAGTTCTTCAATTTTTCCTTTAATTGCCATTTCATCTTCAAGTTCTGAGATTCTGTCTTCTGTTTGTTCTATTCTGCTGGAATGGCCTTCCATTTTGTTTTGCATTTCTGTTTCTTTTTTTTGAGGTTTTCTATATCATGGGTTACTTCTTCTTTAACATTGTCAATTTTTGCCTTTAATTCATTTATCTCTCTGCTTATGGTGATCTTTGTTTCACTTTGGTGTTTGTTTAGGGCTTCTATGATTTCATTTATTTGTTTCTGTGTTTTCTGATATTCTTGAGTTTTGTTGTCTTGGAATTTCTTGAGTGCCTCCTGTACGTTTTGGTTGACCATGTCTAGTAGCATCTCTATGAAACTCTCATTAATTGCTTGTAGAATTTTTTCTTTCAGGGTGGTCTTGTGTTCTTAGTTGGGGTCCTTGGTACAGTTTATCTTTGTTTTGTTGGTGTCTTGGTCTGGTTATTCATTTTCTTCATTTTGCTCTAAATCCTCTACTACTTTATTTTGGGGGGAAGAATGATTTCTATCCCTTTTTCTTCTTCCCATATTTCCACTAGGTACCATTTCTGTCCCTGGACTATGTGTAATTTGGTATTAGCTGGGTTATAATATTAATAATAACAAAATCGTTAGAGAAGGTTAAAAAGAGAAAAAGAAGGGAAGATAAAAGGAAGAGAGAAAAAAAGGAAAGAAATAAAGGAAAAAGAAATGGGAGAGATGGTGGGTGATCAAACAGCAAACAAGGCTGGCAAGCCCTTAAAGAAGGGAGAAAAAAAAATCACCAGTTCTGGAACAATAGGATTGCAGACTTAGTTGTTTTTAGTTCTTCAGTGTCCATTCCAGTCTGTGAGTGTCTCTTAGGCATGCTTGGAGCCCTCTAGTGGCAGCTGAACAGGAGCCTGGTGGAGTGGTTATCTGGGAAGCCTGTAGAGGTGGGGTTGGCTCAGCACAGGGAGCGGGGGTTCTTGGCAGGCTGGTGGGTACAGCTGTCTCACACCAGGAAGGTGCCTTTCCCAGCAGGGCGGGGCTCCAGTTGTTGCACATGGAGCTGGAACCAGGCAGGGCCTGATGGGTGGGGTGGATTCTGGTTGTCCCTTGCATGCCTGGTGCTCACCAGGGCCTGAAGGGCAGTGGGCTGGGGGGAGGGGCGGGTATCCCAGTGAGCTGTGGGACCTGTTCCAGGCTGGTGTCCTGCGCAGACTGATGGCGGGGATCCCCATCGTCCTGGGTCCAGCTGCATGGCCAAGGGGTGGGTATTCTGGCATGGTGTGGGTCTGGCACAGAGCTGTGGCCTGGCGCAGCCCGAGGGGCGGAGAGCCCGGCAGGACAGAGCAGCAGCTCTGCAGACATACATGACGGGAATTTGGCTAGACAGCTGTTCTTTTCTTAGATCGTGGTGTGGTGAAGCCTTCCAAGATCTAAGTCTTTAGAGTGTCATGTTTTTGGCTGTCCCTGGAGCTTTACCTCAGTCAGGAGTGTCTCCAGCTTCTCCACAGGACCTATGGGTCAGCTCACGAGGTCTGCGGCTCTGTCTCCATCACCATCTTGATTCTGCACCGTGTTTATTCTTTAGATATATTATTTCAGAGTTCTCCTAGGAATTCCCATGCACTTCATCCTCTTATAATAACATCTCTGGAACAGCTTCACCAGAAACTAATTAGCATCAGATGAACTACCTGCTACATATTAAGTGATATTAAATATTTTAAAAATTAATTTCTCTGATTCTCCAATTAAATGTCTCATTGTTCAGATGCAGGAAATGAACTTTGAAATGTGTTCCAATTTCCTGCAACACAGGAAGCATGTGACTTGGGTCCATCTTGCAATGTCTGCAACCCTCCTCACAGTTAAACTGTGATGCCTTGTTGAGGAAAAAGCAGAAAGGTATTTTTTTACCCTAACTCAGTTATCATGAGCAACACAACACAAGTTGTCTTTAGATAATACTACAGGTTTGTATATCTGCAGTCAAAAGTGCCAATCTACATTATGGATTAACATCCCAAACCTTCAATTTCACAACAGCTCTGACAAAATAGCCTCAAAGCATGATTTTCTATTTCTCTTCTGCTTCCTTAGCTGGAAAATCATGAAGTAGTGTGTTTCTTTTGTTATACATCATGAAAATAGTCTATGTTGCTCTTCAAACCAGTATGGTCTGTTAAAAATAAGTGAGAAGTCTTGAGGGAAAAAATGGGGTGGATTTTGACAATGATGATTCTGAGAAGAAAGGCATAATTCAAATTAGATGCTGAAAAACTTCAAAAATAAACTCCTAATTTAGACTGAATTTATAGATAGATTACTCTTGAACCTCTAGCTTATTATTATTCCACTCCTTTAAATTAAACAACAAGCTAGGAAATTTGACAATATCAATGCCAAAATTTAATATTTCAAATTTCATTTTATACATGATTGATTTACACATAAGAATGTTTTTAAAAATCATGAAACTTTTCTGAAATAGCTTCAAAACTATAGGAAGAATTATTAGGAAATGAATTCCACATATTCATTGTTATTATTTGAATCTGAATTGTTCCCTGAAGGATCACGTGTTAAAGACTTCAATGCCAGGTGACAGCCTTTGGAAAAGTAATTGAATCAAGTGGGCTCTAAATTCATTAGTGAATTAATCCATTGATGAAGTCAAAATTTGATGGCATTATTAGGATGTGGTGGACACTAGGAGGTGGAGCTTAGTTGGAAGAAGGAGCTCACTGGAGCTTTTCTCTGGAAGGGTATGTCTTGTCCCCAGGATCCTTCCTTTCTTTCCCTCTCTGTTTCCTGGATGCCATACGGTTGGCATCTCTCCCCCATAATGTTATGTCTTGTTTCAGATCCAACAATGAACTAAAATCTCTGAAATAATGAACCAAAATAAACCTATCCCCTTCAAGGTCTCAGGTATTTTTTTCACAGTGATGAAAAGCTGACTGATACGCATTGAAAAAAATTTATTCAAAAAATCTATAACCAATGAAGGTACTCATAACCAGAATCTGCCATCATGCAATAACTAACTCATAAATCCCTAAAGACTCAGCTTAGTTTTCTCCATAAAATAATAATAACAATAATCTACATGATAATTCCGATTCATGAATATGTATGTAGTTCTTTAGATATCAGAAGGATGTTTTATAAAATTTATACAATGAAAATTATAAAGTATTGTCTACAAGAAATTTAAAAAGAATTAAACAAAGATGGATTAAATTAGGGTTTATAGATGACCTTCATTGTCCTGTCTTTATGTGATCTCCTGTGTCTTAACCTCCTTTTCTGTTTATTCTAATATCTCAATGATTTTTTAATGTTCTATTATTTTCTTTTCTCATTTCCAGTGGATTATCTTTAAAAACTCACTTTGAAAAATGTTGGTTGAAAAGATTAAGTAAGATAATATTTGTGAAATTGTGACATAAGATGTAAAGTGCTATTTAAGTGTTACATAATAATGATTCAAACATTGCACTAAAATATTATATGATTATAGTCTACCAGTATAATATTTTCTATATGCTAGACACCACCATTATCCCCATTTCACAGATAACAAAGCAAAGAAAATGAAGTTCACAAAGCTAGTAAATATCCAAGCCAGGATTAGACCCAGAGTCTATTGGATTCCAAAGTCAGTATTCTAATAATCTCCCAGTGATCTGGGTCTGTGGGATGTCCCTGGGGTTCAAGGCAGGAGTGACTGAAGGCTAGATCAAGGAATAAAGCCAAAGTTTCCAACAGTCCACAAGGACAATGCCAGACATCTTTTTATTTATTTATTTTCCATTTATTCATATGTGCATACAATGTTTGGGTCATTTCTCCCTCCTACCTCCCACCCCCTCCCTCTCCTTCCCTACTCCCTTGCTTCCAGGCAGAAACTACTCTGCCCTTTTCTCTAATTTTGAAGAGAGAATATGAACAATAATAAGAAAACGAAGCATTTTTGCTAGCTGAGATAAGGATAGCTTTACAGGGAGATTCCTAGCATTGCCTCCACGTACAAATGTGTTACATTCTAAGTTGATTCTTCTCAAATTGACCTTTTCTCTACTTCCTGATCCCCTTCTCCTATTGGCCTTTGCCACTTTAAAGTTTCTGCATTAGTTCCTTTGTATTGAGAACATCAAATGCTGTCATATTTTTTGGGTTTCTTACCTATACTCATACCTCCCTTGTGTGCTCTTGCCTTATCATGTGGCCAAAGTCCATGCACCTTGCTGTATTTTCCCTTGATCTAAAGTCTGCATATGAGGCAGAATATACAATTATTGGTCTTTTGAGCCTGATGAACCTTGCTTAGAATGATATTCTCCAGTTCCAACCATTTACTTGTGAATGATAAGATTTCATTCTTCTTCCTGGCTGAGTAGAATTCCATTGTGGATAAATACCACATTTTCTTAATCCATTTGTCAGTAGTGGAGCATCTTGGCTGTTTCCATAACTTGGCTATTGTGAATAGCACTGCAATAAACATGGGTGTCCATGTGCCTCTGGAGTAACCTGCGTCACATTCCTTTGGGTATGGACTTCCTCAATCAAACTCCAGCACCTCAGCAACTAAGAGAAAGTATAGACAAAGGGACTTCATAAAATTAAAAAGCCTCTGCACAACAATAGAAATGGTCTCTAAACTGAAGAGACCACCCACAGAGTAGGAGAAAATATTTGCCAGCTACACATCAGACAAAGGACTGACAATCAGAATATATAAGGAACTCAAAAAACTAAACTCTCCCAAAGTGAATGAACCAATAAAGAAATGGGCAACTGAACTAAACAGAACTTTCTCAAAAGAAGAAATTCAAATGGCCAGACAACTTTTAAGTCCCAGCTCAGGAACCTCTATTCTTTCCAGGGCTTATCTTCATGCCAGGAAGAACCCAGATGATGGCAAAAGATATCCTGTACCTGCTACAAGCATCCAAGGCCAAGTGTATTGTGGCCAGTGAGGAGATGGCTCTGGCAGTGGAGTCCATCATGTCAGAGTGTCCCAACCTGAAGACCAAACTGCTGGTGTCTCCACACAACCAGCATGGATTGGCTTAGCATCCATGAATTATTTCAGTGAGTTTCTTCCCAGCCTATGTGCAGTACCAGCAACAGCACAAATCATAGTTATATCTTGAAATCTATTTGTCCAAAGCAAAACTGTGAGTTAATCTGGGATGCTTCCCGGAAAGAATTGCCTAATAAAATGATTTACAGGCAGAAGGAAGGGCTGTAGCTCTGTCCCATTTACCTGATTCCTCTTGTGGCCTCTGATGACTTTACTGTCTGACCTGGCCTTTGCCTAACTCCTGGACCACATCTACCACCACTCTCCCTTTTATTCCTCAAATGTTCCCTAGCCTTTGCACCTTCTTATCTCTGTCTAGAATGCTCTTCACTAGTCTTTTTCTTAATTACTCCTTCATGTTAGATTTCTGCTCAAAGTTTTATCTTAAGTTAAGCTTTTCCTGAACAACCTAACCAGAGTAGAGGGATAAGCCACTCTATCATCACTCTCCTGTGTTCTTCACAACACTCTAAATCACTGTCTGAATTATTAAGACAGATCATTTCACTCATTTTCTCCTCTAGAATAAGGATCAGAAACCAAATCTAGCCTGCCATTTGTTTTTGTAATACATTTTTATTGGAACACAGCCATGCCCAGTATTTTACATATTGTCCATGGCTGCTTTCATGTTACAATAGCAGAGTTGAGAAATTGTAATTGAGACTTGTATGATCCACAAATCCTAAAATATTTGCTGTTTGGCCCTTTACAGATGTAATTTACCAATTCCTGCCTAAATTATATGTTCTAAGAAAATAGAAGCTGTGTTTATTTGTTGTTTAATCACTTTATCCCCAGTAGCTGACAATGCATAGCTGGGTGCTTAAGAAATATTTAATAAATGAATCAGTGACTCATTCATTTATCAATAAATAAGTGAATAAATGAATGAAGAAAACAGATCACTTAACCTCAGTTTTCTTAATTTGTAAAGTAGAGGTAAGTATACTGTACTTATATAGTGTTGTTTTGAGGTTAAAACAAACTAATACCTGAGGAAGTGCTTCTAAGCTGTAAGAAATAAATAAAATGCTAATTGGTGATATTATCCTTTAAGGAGGTGTTAAATAGCTTATGCTTTTTGTTTAAAAAAATCCTGTCTGTGTCTTTTTTATGCTATGTGAGTAAAAGAACATTTCTCATATCACTTATATTGGATTAGAGTCCTATGTACTGATTTCATTTTGCCTTTTTAAATATCCTAGATCCATATTAAGTCACGTTCTGATATACTAGAGGTTAGGACTTCATTGTTAGAATTTGGGGGCAGCACAATTCAGCCCATACATTGTAAATTTTAGATTTCAGGTAAATGTAAGGTACCAATACTGCTTCAATGCTACCTGAAGGTATATGCTTAAATGGGGCTATAGTGCTGTATATTGGATAGTATGTAGGGTAATTGGATCTCTCATATGATACTGATGAAATCTTACATAGTTATAATCACCTTAAATCATGCACAGAATTATGATCTACCAATTCCACTGGAGCAAGTATTTTCACAGCAGCCAACTAATTTAAACTTAAAATTGGGAAAGTTCAAATGTTCATCTACAATGGAATTGACTAAAACCAAAATGAAACAATATAAAATGTCTTGAGCTCATATAATAAAAAATATTAAGTGAGACAAAAATATTATATATCAATGAGAAATTACACAATGTGCAAATATATATATTAGCACAAATACAGCCTCTAAAAATCTTGTTTAGAATAAAACACCACCAAGTAAGTACATCTCTGTCAATGAAAGCTCTGCTTACATAAAGTTCACTCTTCAGTTTATGCTAAGACTACAGGAAGAATGCCACTCTCCAAGGGGTGGAAAAAGATTGGTATAGAATTTTGGATGTTAGCAAAGTTCTGTCTCTTCTTCTAAGTCCTAAGAAACCAGGTGTGCTTGGAGATATACACTTATGATTGAAGTCATTCTTAAGTAATTTTACATTAAGTATTTTAAAATATTCTGCTATCTTTTGTTTATAAAGCAATAATTTTATTTTTTTAGGTATCGATTTATCTTTAATCTTATTTAAAACAATTCTTCAAAGGATACCTTTTATAACTTACTAGTGATTAACTTTCAGATTAGTGATACAGATTCCATTAATATAAATCCTATTTTATGCTACTTATGTTAATTTATAATCTATAATTCCATTTATGTCAATGCCTAGATTGTTAGTCATTTATTTCATATTACATATTTTATATTTGTATAAATGCATTAATCTTTTTGCATTGATAGAAATATTTAATCAATAAAGTTTTCTTCCTCATAATGTCTTTAATGAGTTTAGAATCAAGAAGTTGTACATGCCTTATAGATTTTGTAACTAACCAATTCATCTAATTAGAAAAATATATACAATGTGGAAATAGTGCTTCCTAAAATTTTGAAAATGTTTCAATTAGAAATCCAACATTTTTATTAATTTATTCATAGATTTTCAAATTATAGCACTGTCTTTTATTATTCTCTTTCCTGTGTATATTCACACAGTTTAGATACATGTTTTCTTTTGCTGGTATTTTTCTATCTTTCATTAACAGTTGAAATATAACAATGTTATTTACTGGTATACTTGAATTAACACTTTTCGAGATAATTAAATATGATATGTTAGGTTTGAGTTATCAGATAATCCATTTTTATGCACTACTAGAAGGAAACATCCTTGAAAAGATGATAAAGGAGGAAGAAAAGAAAAAGTGAGGGAAATGGATAGCTAAACCTGGAAAAGAGATTTAAACAAAGTAAATGAGTGATATATTTTTCCCCTATAGGAATATTCACAAATTCATTATACAGAATACTTTTGCAGGACTTATTTAAAAAGATATGTGCTTAGATCCTAATACGCAATATGATATTGTTAAGTATGGGTGCACTATTCTATAGATATTTAGAACATATTAATTGCAGTATTTTTCACAATATCCTAAAAATGGATTTAACTATGATGTTTTTGGTAGATGAGCTAATAAAAAAACTGTGATGTATATACAATGTAACAACACTGTATAATATTATTTGGTATTAAAAAAGAACAAAATCTTTCCATATGTGTGAAATCCTTCAATCTATATATGAAAATATGGGTGAATTTGAAGGACATTATGATAAATTAGATAATCCCATCACAGAGATGAAAAATACACATAATTTTACTTATATGAAGAGTCTAAAATAGTGACTCATAGCAATCAAGAGAAGAATTGTGGTTGCCAGTTGCTTGGGTTGGGGAAACTGAGATACCAGTCAACAAGTATGAAGTTTGAGTTGTGCAAGATGAAGTTTTTGAGCTACACTTTGAGAAGCATCTTCAACAAGGTATAATAGAATAAAAATATCCAGAAAGTAGTTGTAATGTAAATATTGTTTTAATTTTAATATTACAATTTTAATTATTAGTTCCATATCATTGATAACATTATTATTCATCTTGAGTCTTCTGAAAGGTATTTTATGAATTAAAATAAGTAGCATTTAATTGCTAACTTTACTTATAGAAGTATGTAGATTTGTGTAACTGAGTTTGAGGGGAAGGATCAAGTAAGTATAGCAAGGCTAATGAGCACATCCTTAACTTCACAGTTTTTTCTCGTGCCTATATGTGATCTTTCCCTCTTATCTCCCAGAGGCAACCACAAATCTACCTTTCTTCTTTTTTACAATGAATTAGTTTCATTAATTAGAGTTCATATAAATGGAAAACAGTAGCATGTACTCTTTTGTTTGCATTTGTTACTTAGAATAAATAATTTTAGCTTATTTGATGTTATTAAGTCTATCGACAATCATTAAATTTTATTATCAATACATACTCTATTATATGTATGTACTATAATTATTATTTATTCATATACACATGGAAATCTCGGTTATTTCTATATTTGAGCCACTTCAAATAAACCTGTTGTGAATAACTGTACATAAGACTTTATGTGTACATGAGCTTTCAATTTTTAGGCAAATAACTATGATAAAATTAGTAGATTATGTTAAGTTTATGTTCAAATTTACAGACACTACAACACTGTTTTATAAACCAATAGAATATAGCCTTTTCAATTGCCTCACATTCTTGTCAACACTATGTGTGGTGAATATATTTTAATTTTAGTTCTTGTAGTTGGTGACTGATGGTATTTCACTTTGGTTTTAATTTTCCCTTCCACAATGGCTAATGACATATAGCATCTTTTCATAACTTTATTTGCCATCCATTTAATTTTTCAATAAAATATTTATTCAAATGTTTTTTGGATTTCTTGCCATTAAGTTGTAAGATAACATGACAGGTTAACTTACTGACAGAGATATAACTGTAGTAGTTCATTATGGGGCAAAAGTAGATTAATAGACTATCATGTTAGATGCAAAGAGACATTTCTCACTTTGTTGCTTATATTGTCAGCCGAACCTTTATTGGAGTCAAATGGAACAAATCTGTATGTGCTCCTGGTATTTTAGTTTTAGAATTAAATACCATTTTCCAATAAAAGACACCAAGATCTTTGGGAAATAGGTGATTACATGGCTTAGGGCAGAAAAACATTAATGTCTCTGAAATGGCTTAATGCTGTAAGAATCTAAGGATGTTCTCTATTAATCACCACCATTTTTCTTTCTCACATCATCTCTGAATCATTTAAATGCATTCTAACAATAGTACTGAGCTCTAAAATTTTCTAATATATTGTATTATGTTCTCTCAAAAATAAGTATTAGTTGTGACTAGTATTCAAACTGGCAATATTAGTTGGTTTATTAGGAAACCAATTTCCTGATAAAATGAAACATGATAAAACTGCCAATGGGTCAAATCAGGTTGTACTTCTGGGTCTACCTCTTACTTGCTTTATGAGGAAGTAAATTAATAGTCTATGGCTAGCTTTTATTATTAAAGAGTCTTATGCAAATAATTCTTCTTCCAAAGATTATGATATTATCATAATACAATTTATCCTTGGATTTAATTGAGATTCTAAGAATCAAGGACTAATGATGGCCCGAAGGGGTTGCCTCTACTTCCTCTTACCAGGCCTTGCTGACATTCAAAATTTGTCCTCAGTTTGTTTATAGTAAAACTATTTAACAAAAATTGCAGCTTTTACTACTCTCATACATTTAGAAAACCCCAAGAAATATATGTTGACCGTTCTTTTGAGAAACACTGATTTTACCTGATACCAGACCTGAAGTAGAAATGAGTATTCATTCTTATTTTACTTGAAAGAGTCAACTCACATAAAAACTGCAAGGAGGGAGCTCTCCCATCAACTCTGTCTTTACACGAGCCATTTGGTTAGTTTCTCCCTGACCTATAGTTACTTGTGACAAGTTTCTTTAAAGACAACTAGGAAATCACAAATAAAGTAACAAGAAAAGACAGCAAAAAATTCCTGAAAAAGAATCATGTGAATATTTTATCTAAGAACTAGTTATGAGATGAGTGACATGTATTCTTTTATTAATAAGTTCATAAGAAAATGATGAATTAATACTCTCAGAGCACAAAAGACAGAAGTGACTTTGTATTCTTTTAGATCTAATAAAATTCTTTCACATAGCCTTCTATGAAGTCTCCTCTCTTTATCTATAGGTACAACACAGTCAGAGTCTGAGAATATGCTTCCAAAAATTCCAGTAACATGATGTTCATAATTACCACACAGTATATTTTATTTTATGACCTATTAAACCTAACCTGGAAATAATCTTCATGTTATTCTTTAACATAAAACTGACTTAAGTCTTGAAAGACTTGAATCTTACATTTTGGTAGTAAAAAATAATGTGTTCAAATTTAATTAAACCACTGTACCCTGTGGTTAAGACTGTATAAGAACTCAGATGGAGCATTATGAATTTCAGGGAATAGCTGAAGCTCAGAGAGAGAAGTGGTAGGAGATGAGAGGGATTCAAGTATGACTTATTTGATACATTGTAAGAACCTTTGTAAATGCTACAAAGTACCTGCACCCTGCAAAACAATTAAAAAAATAAAAAATTACAGTACAGATACAAGATAATGTCATTTTGGGATAATCATTTAGAGAGGAACACAATACAAATAGATACCTTACAACTCTGAAGCTTTCATATAAAAAATCTTGATATATGTTACCCTTTAATAGACATCATGGGTATGTTCTTCAAAAATACAGGAAGAGGAAAATAGGAGGTGTGGAAAAATCCAAGAAAACCAAAATTCATTGAGTTTACTGTTAGACAGGCCTAGATCCCAAGACCATATCCCATACTCCAAATCCCAGGACAGAACTCAGTTCTGGTTATGGCATCCAGGTTCTCTCATGGTCTATTCCAGACTCCTAACTTGACCTACAGCATATCATCCCTCTATATTTATCCACTTACTCTGAGGACAGGCCAGGACAGCAAGATTTGTATGCCACAGTGGAAGGTGGCCCTGGCAAGGCCAACCTTCGTGTCTATAGGCTGAGTTCCTACAATGTGATAACAGTGATTATCAAAATTGAGGCCATCCCTAAGGTCAGGAAAGTATTTACAAAACCAGCTGCCATTAGGTATGCTGGCACATGCCACTAATCCCAACAGTGGAGTAGCTGAGGCAGGAGAATGGTCAGCTGAAGGCAAGGTCAGTTACATAGGAGACCCTGTCTCAAAAAAATAATTAATTAATTAAAAAATAAATTAAAAGCCAGCTGCCATGTCAGATGAAAATAGCCAATGGCATTTCTATCTTCGTATTAGGATGAAAAAATTGCCTGGGAGGGCTGGACTTTGCCTTGGTTCCTCACATATTACATTATTTTTGTGTTATTAGGGAATCAAGTTAATTCTCGGGTTGCAGTAAAAGATTCTCTAAAATTACTGGATAATAGCTAAGTGCCCTACAGAGAAAGGTTTCAGGTCTGTGGAACTCTGGGCCCCAAATGCTACTTTATTTTGCTCAGCCCCTTACGCAACCTAAGCAGCCACTTTTCTGTCAGAATGACAATATTAGAAATCTTTGACCAGCAGGATTTTATGAAACACATGCGCAGATCTTCTAAAAGCTGGCCATTTTGGAGGAGGTAAAAATGAAGCACTGGACATGCAAGCAGGAAAGGGAGTCAGGGTGCTAAGTTGAAAGTCACCTCAGGCTCAGAAACCCCACCTTCACTCCTCCTCTGGGGCTGAGATGCTAGAAGAGGCTCATTCAGATTTGTCAGTTTTCACTATGGCTTCAATGGTCAATTTCAGTCTAAGCATGAATAAAGCTTGGTGATTGTGAAAGGAATTAATTTGTTCTCTATTGTTGAGGCTACCAGGTGCTTGACTTCTCAAACAACAGTTGCTTCAACATAACAACATTTTCTATATTTCTTCTCATGGTGCCCATTTCTCTCATTTACTTGGAATCAATGGATCTAGGCTAGAGAGGCAGGCCAGGCCTGCCATTCTCCCAGTTCTTCTCCAGATGTAGCTACACGTTGTCTGCCACCAGAACCAGTACACTCATATTGGCTTCAGGTCTTTCATTAGGCTACAATCAGAAAACAAGGGCTCTTGTCCTCTGGGCTGGAAGGACACTTTGAAGATGGCCTGCTGTCATGGCTGCCAAGTTTTTGCTGGGTTTGGCAGAAACCTCCAGTTTCTCCCCATGTGAGCTCCTTCAGAGGTTGCTTCGATGTCTTCTTGATACTCCATCTGTGGGTGGCCAACTTTTCCTAGAGCAAACAACTTAAGAAAGAGCAGAGTAGTATCAGAAATGTCATTTACAACCTAGACTCACAAGTCATACACCATCACTTCCACCACATTCTACTTGTGAAAGCTAGTCACTAATTCTGACTCACTTTCAAGGGGAAGAAAATTAAGCTCCACCTGTTGAAAGAAAGGTATTAAGAATGTGTGGACATGTTTTTTAAATACTACATTATTTACTTTATCCCTTACTTTGAAGAAAATTTAACATGAACCTAAAATTCTAGTAATAGGTAATTCATCTCATTCCTAAGTATTTTCCCAAACTTTCCCAACAAACTTACCTAACCACCCTATATACCCTGAAAAAAAATTTTCTCATAATTTATTCCTTTTCAATGTACCAACTAAGCTTGTTCCTGCTTGTCCCACCAATAAAATAGTGGATAGAATTATTATTCCTTTGATGTAGTAGAGTGCAGGGTTATTTACTAGGTTTGGGACTTGAGATTTTGTTGTTGTCCTTCCTCATTTATCTCTCTTAGCCTTAATTTGTGTTGTGACTATCTCTTGCTTACACTCAATAAATATTTGCTGAATAAAAAAATGACATGTTTGTTGCTTTCATTTCTAAGAAATGAAATGTGTAAGAAAATGTGACATTTATTATAAAGAAAGAGAGAAAGAATGAGTGAGAAAAGTACATTTGTGTTTATAAATCAACAATTATAAAAGAAACAACTCAATTTTATTTTCTCAATATATCAAAATGTCCCCAAACACCCTGTACAGCTATCTTAAACAAAAATGTCATTTGTTTTACAAAACAGAAAACAGGAAGGCAAAACAAGTCTGTCTGGGGAGTTGTCATTGATGAGAGGGGGGAGGATATAAAGAAAGGATATAGGAGGGTGAATATGGTGGAAATATTATTTACACATGTATGAAAATGGAAAAAATCAGACTTGTTGAAACTATAGAGATAGAGAAAACAATGGAAGGGTGAAGTCAACTGTAATATATTGCAGGAACTTTTATGATGTAGGAACTGTTACAATGTACCTCCGGTACAATAATAATAATAATAAAAAGCCTGTTCCTACATAGCAATGCTAAACCACCCTGTGACTATTAGGGAAGATGCTATGAAATTTCATATTGCACCATTAGGACAAAACTACTTGAATTTTGGGAAATCACTCCTTAAAGGCTTTGTTTTCCCTTATACCCTCCTGCTTCTTTGCTGAAATACTTTCTAAGAAGATCCGCATCTATTCCTATTAACTATATCTATTTACATAAATATCTAAAATATCTGTTTTCTCTGTATCTATATCTATCTGTCCCCCAAAAATGTGGTGAACTTCCTAAGAGGCAGAACTCTTTGGATCTGCCCCCTTTCTAACAATCCATTTTAAAAAATATGACCTTGAGATATATAAAAGAACTTTATCTTGTTTTCTTCATCAATAAAATGAAAAATATAAGCAATTATACTATAAATGTGTTTTCAAAATTTTTGGTACTGGAGTTTGAACTCAGGACTTTGGGCTTGCTAGGCAGGCCCTCTATCACTTGACCCACACCTCCAGCCTTTCTGCTCTGGGTATTTTGGAGATATATCTCTCTCTTTGACCAGGTCTACTTAGAATGTGATCCTTCTATTTTGGCCTTCCTGCCATTGCTGACATAGAAGGCTCTTGCCACCAAGCCTGCCTTTTTTCCATTCAGATGGAGTCTTATAAACTTTTTACCCATACTGGCCTAGAACTACAATCCTTTCATTCTTTGCCTCCCAAATATCTGAGATTATATGTGTGCACTACCACTTCTGGTCCCTGCTGTTAAATTTTTCCTTCCAAGGTCAGCATTTTGAATTCAAGATAAATTAATAGAAACTTAACAGTATGAAAAAACTAGTATGAACATAGAAAAGGCATGAATTGCTAGTAGGTAGATGATTGAACTGAGAAATAGAATTCCCATTTGGCACAGAATTATAAATTGTATAACTTGGGTTCCAATTTTAGAATGTCAGCTTTCAGACATGAAAATCTATGGATTCGGGTTCTTTACCCAAAGTTCACCCAAGCATAGCCTGAATCATATAACATAACAATAATCCTCTCTGAAAAAAATTAAATGTATCCATTCAAAATTCATGTACATTTTCCACAATTCACATAAAATTCATCAGCTGCCTTGAATTCTTTTTCTGTTTTGTGCAGAAATTCTTGGGAGACAAATCTTTTACTTCATATTTTTATGCTGGATTGGCTTTCAATCAGGGATACCTTTATATTTCAGTTTCCAATCATGAGAAAACACAAAAACATACTACAAAGTAAAAATGCTCTTGAGTTTTATTTTATCTTTACAGGTCACATACACTTAAGTAGCTTTGTTTTCTGTTGTCATGTGGATGCAAAACCTCTACAAATGCTCTGTGTTTCCCTGTGACACTTGACTGAGTTTACATCTACCATTTTGAAAACTTCAAGTCATTTTAAGTGCATGGGAGCAATTTAATTGACTGTCAACCCACAATCTTTTCAAGGAATAAAATAAAATCCAAGCAGTTAAATTTATTAGCCATTCCTAGTTAATATTGGCAGATGTTTAATAAAGTGCTGAATATCTGCTTACTTTTCATAAGTGTGTCCACATTTCTCAATTCCTTAATTCCATTGGGTACAATAACTGGTAAGTATGTTCTTCCAGTCAATGAACTGCTTCTGCAAAAGTGGATGTTCATTAATAACTCATTTCAATCCTTAGGAAGTTTTGAGGGCCAATTTTGAAAATTGATTTATTAGAGTTTAATAGAAATGAAAAGAAACACACAACAAATTTAAAATAATACTATATTCCAAACCATATTCTTTTCTGTAATTAGGACTATGTAATATATATGAAACCATTCAAAATTTTTGTCAAACTGCAAGATTTCCTCTGCATATTATTACTAAAATAACAAGCACAGAAAACAGAGAAAGAATACTGAAGTCTATAAGAGAGAAAACACAAATAGCATATAAAGGTAAACCCATCTAAATAACAGGAGATTCCTCAACAGAAAACTTAACAGCAAGAAGGGCATGGAGTGAGGTATTTCAGGCACTAAATGAGAATAATTTCAGCCCTTGGATACTCTACCCAGCAAAACTCACTTTCAAAATTGACAAAGTAATAAATATTTTCCATGATAAACAGAAACTAAAATAATGTATGACCACCAAGCCACCTCTACAGAAGATTCCACAAGGAATTTTGCACACAGAAGATGAAAGCAAACAAAACTCATGAGAGTATGGGGAGTATCAAACCACAGGAGAAGAAAGACAAGTAATCAGAAGGTACCATTGATTTGGCTTCACACAATCAAATCTTTAAGTGACAAAAACAACTAAATGGCAGGAATCACCACATACCTATCAGTATTAACACTGAATGTCAATGCACTCAACTCTCCCACCAAAAGACATAGTTTTATTCCTTTTGGATAAAAAGGAAGATTTGACAATCTGCAATCTACAAGAGACACATCTTATTGAAAAAAAGAAACACTGGCTTAGGGTGAAAGGCTGGAAAAATATATAACAAGCCAATGGCCCCCCAAAACAGGCAGGAGTAGAAATATTTCTATCAGCAAAGTAGACTTCAAACTTACATTGGTCAAACAAGATAAAGAAGGACACCTCATATTAATAAAAAGGGGAATACATCAAAAGAAAATAACAATTATCAACCTGTAGGTACCCAATGTCAGTGAACTCAATTTCATCAAACATACACTAAAGGATTCAAAAGCACATATAGACTCCAACACAGTGGTAGTGGGAGACTTTAATACCTCTCTATCACCAATACAGAAATCCTAGAACTAAATCACAGCATAGATCAAATGGACCTAAGTGATGTCTACACAGAGTTCATCCAATAACAGCACAATATACATTCTTCTCAGCAGCCCATGGAACTTTCTCCAAAATAGATTATATTTTAAGGCACAAAGCAAGCCTCAGCAAATATAAGAAAATAGAAATAATCCCCTGCATTCTATCTGATAACAATGCAATAAAACTAGAACTCAACAACAAAAACAACAGCAAAAAATATGCAAATAATCCGAGGCTTTATAACAATGATCAATGGATCATAAAAGAAATAAGAGAGGAAATTATAAGTTATAATTATAATTATAAAAATTATAAATTTATAAATTATAAAAATGAAAATAGAACCTACCAGAACCTATGGGACACAGAAGAGGCAGTCCTAAGGGGAAAGTTTATAGCCATGAGTGCTTCTTTTGGGTTTTGCTTGTTCTTATTTTTCAAGAGTTTGAGATGTGGCATTAGGCCATTTATTTGAGATCTTCCTGTCCTTTTACTCTATGCACTACATGTTCAATGCAATTCCCATCAAAATCCCATGACATTCATCACAGAGTTGAAAAATCTACCCTAAAGTTTTTGGAAACACAAAAGGCCATGAATAACCAAGGAAATACTGAGCCAAAAGAGCAATGCTGGAGATATCATAATACCTGACTTCAAACTATACTACAGAGCAATAGCAATAAAATCAATATGGTACTGGCACAAACACAGATATGAAGACCAGTGGAATAGGTTTGAATCTACACTACTATGCCCTTTTATGACAAATGTGGCAAAAACATACAATGGAGAAAAAACAACCTCTTCAACAAATGTTGCTGAGAAAAGTAGTTATCTGACTGCAGAAAACTGAAGCTAGAGCCATGTCTATCACCCTGTGTAAGTATCAGCTCAGAGTGGATTAAGGACCTTACTATCAGACTTGAAACCTTGCAGTTTTTACATGAAAGAGCAGGGAATCCTCTGGAAGCAATAGGTATAGGCAAGGATTTCCACAGTAGAACTCAAGCAGCCCAGCAACTAAGAAAAAGGATGGACAAGTGGGACTATGTGAAATTAAAAAGCTTCTACATAAGAAAAAAAATGATCTCTAAATTGAAGAGACTACCCACAGAGTGGGAGAAAACGTTTGCTATCTGCACATCAGAGATAGAACTGATAACCAGAATATACAGGGAGCTCAAAAAATTAAACTCCCCAAACATGAATAAACCAATAAAGAAGTGGGCATCTCAGCTAAACAGAACTTTTTTAAAGGAAGAAATCCAAGTAAAAAAACACATGAAAAAAGCTCCCCATCCTCAGCCATAAATAAAATGCAAATTAAAACCACACTAAGATTCCACCTTACTCCTGTTAGAATAGCTAACATCACTACCACCACCAACAACAAATGTTGGAGAGGGTGTAGAGGAAAAAGGAACCCTCATATACTTCTGGAGTAAATGTAAGCTAGTACAACCACTTTGGAAAACAATATGGAGGCTCCTTAAAAAACTAAACATTAATCTGCCATATGATTCAGCAATAGCACCCCAGGTATATACCTGAAGGAATGCAACTCAGGTTATTACAAAGGCACCTGTACATCCATTTATTGAAGCACTACTCACAATAGCCTAGCTATGCAAACAGCCAAAATGCCCCACTACCAATGAATATATTAAGAAAATGAGGTGTTTGTGACAGTGGAATTTTATTCAGCCACAAAGAATGAAATTTTGTCATTCACAAGTAAATGGATGGAACTGGAGAACATCATCTTAAGCAAAGTTACCCAGGCTCAGAAGGCCAATAATTGCATGTTCTCCCTCCTATGTGGATTATACACCTAAAACAAGGTAATATTACTGGACATGGATCACACACTAAGAGGAGAACATGCATGGGAGGAATAGGGAAAGTGAAGGAAGCCTAAAACTTGAATGTGGTTGATGTCTCACTGTAGAAGAGAAAATATAGTAATCTTAAACTGGCAGAGGCCATTATGGGAAGGGGATCAGGAAGTAGTGAAGAGGTCTGGCAGAGATGAACCAATGTGGGTTGTAATACACATGTACATGGAAACAATGCTAGAATCTTCCTGTATAGTTATTTTTATCTCAATCTAGAGAAAACGCTATATCTTTCTTATTACCTGCTTTCTCTTCAACAAAATTGGAGAACAAGGGGCCAAAAGAAACGGTGGTAGAATGGGAGAGGGGAAAGGTGGCCCAAGCAATCTATACACACATGAGTAAATGAAAAACAAGAAAATAAAATTAAAACAAAGATTCACACTGAACTAGATTTGAAATAAAAACATGAAAATATTAGAGGACCCATTAGGAAAGACCAAGGAGAATCAGTGTGAGGGGAAGGGAGACAAGAGAAGGTGATGAAGGAAATGAATATGATTAAAGCATATTATATGTATATGTGAAGTTATGTCATATCTAAACCCATCTAAACCCATCATTTTATCCAATTAATACATACTAATAAAATTAATAGAAAAAAGGAATCACATAAAGGCACATGATGTTTTGAGAGAAAAATGCATTAAAGCAAGGTCCTTCAGCACTTCCACCAAGAGTAGGCTAAGGGAGCGCTTCACCTCACAAATATATGGTTGTATCAATTTTGAAATATGTTAAAAGGTATTTTGTTTAAGAAGGCTAAACCATGTTTTAAATGATAAATTTAGATAAGCTAATTAAAATTTTCCCTGAGCATTCAGGAACTTCAGATTTGGGACACCTGGGAAAGGAGTGAAAACAGTATGGAGGTAGAATGCTGGGAACTAAAAAAGTTAGCAAGAGTTCTCAAGGCACTGGCTGAAAAGAGAGAAACAGCTAATTAAACACCCGGTGGTTCTGGGAAGATCAAGTAAATGTCTACATTTTCTTGCAAATACATTCCTGTCTTCTTATGAGAATTATTCTAATATCTTAAATTGTCAGCAAATATGTTGTATTTGTTAAAAAATAGGTCAACAAATGTAGAACTCATTAATGATAAAGAAGAGACAAATAAGTATTTATAGTTAAACTAGTGCTTATAAGCAGTAATTTAGTACCCAGTTAATTCAAGAATATTTGGTATGAAGTAACTTTGCCAATGAGGGCCTCCAGATAACAAATTTTTCCTTAAAATCCAGAAGAAATGTAGAATGGAACTTGAATTTTGTTAAATATCTTGTTGGCAAATAAGGATAGAATATATGTATAAATACAATATTTATACATGTGTTCATTTTCTAATGGTTAAGACAATTTCCTTCAGTAACATATTGGCCATCACCCAAGGTGTGTTACATCCCCAGAACTTGTTCATCTGATAACTAAAGCATCTTATCCTTTTGCCAATACCTCTCCATTCTTTGCCACCCAATCACTGCTCAACTCTCTGCTTCTTTAAGTTCAAATTTTTAGATTTCATATACAAGTGAATACAGTATTTGTCTTTATATGATTTATTTTGCTTAGCCAAATGTCTTCCAGGCCCATCTATGTTTTGCAAAAATATGATTTCCTTCTCCTCCTACTTGAAAAATATTCTATTTTACATATTTACTATGATTTCTTCACCCATTTTTGTGCATTGATAGACACTTAGCTATTAGAAGTAGTGATGTACTGAGCATGCCATATAGTTACCTCTTTAATATACGGAAAGAAGGAAGAGATACTGATTTCATTTACTTTGAATATATACCCATAAGTGAGAATGCTGGATTATATGGTAGTTCTATTTTTATTTTTGGAAGAAATCCCATACTGTTTTCTGTGGTTATTACCTAAATATCAGAGATAGTGAGTATTGGCAAGGGTATGGAAAAAAGGCAACACTTGAATACTATTGGTGAGAATGTAAACTGTAGTATCTTTTTACTTTCTTTTTTTTTAGTGAAAGTGATGGAAGTGTTTATTAGAGAAAGAATATACTTTCAATAGATTGAAAGCTGGTCATTTATAGGGTGAGTGTAACCTGGAGTTTTCTTCAATAAGTAGATAACTCCTAAAGATTAAACTTCTTGAATCATCGGTGAATTAGAGGAACACATGATTCTACAGTTCTGAATTTTGTATCCTGGTTTCCAGATATTAGTTTGCACTGCTACAAATTAAAAGAAAGGCAGAAGATCTGCCTAGGAAGTGTAAGATTCAGAGTTCAAAACCCAGTACTAACAAACAAAGAGAAAAAGGAAGAAGAAACTAAAATGTAGAAAATGAATAGAATTTTAACCTATTTTCATTGTATAAAAAGAAATTTCATTCATAGTCTATATCCACTTGGAAAGCAAGGATAGTTCTTCCAATGTAATCCATTGTAAGTAAGCTGAATATAAATTTGCGTTGTCAGCTGATTTACATATATTATTTTTGGATTCAGCTTGCTCTGACTGCTGCCATTTTGAGATGTGACCACCAAGATTTCTCCTCCACAGAGTTTTCCAGCATAATATAAGTAGGCAACTAGACACTAGAGTGGTATATGGAGCTTTTTTATCAGAACTTGGTGCCATCAGAGCCAAGAATGTGATATCTTTGATATGGGTTTCAGATGACTAAGATACATTCCAGCTTGGATGAAGTCATTTTTGTCCCGAGCACTAAATAAAAGCCCTTCTTCTGTTACAAATTGAGGGTTTACACTGGTCATATAACTGTCCACTGGTTTCTGTTAATAAGTTCCCAATAGATTACAATCAGTGCAATACTGGATCTTCCTGCCTTTCTTCAGTCTCATGGAAATTTGCAGCTGGTTCTCATACTTTGCAACCTGTATCTGGAAAAACTGCATTTACTGTCTAATTTTTGAGTCTAAGACCTTCAACTTCTCCTTGCTTTGCAACTATATTACCTCCCAAAATAATTATATGACTTCCCTGAAACTAATTTACCCCTCAAAAGAAAAAAAAATCTTTTCAGAGATATTTTCTCATACACACATATATTATAAATATATATATGTAATTTTCCTTTACACACAATGTTACATATTATATCAGCTTATCTTTGTCTTGCTTTATTTACATAGTCTTACAGCTTAGAGACGATTTCATATAAGTACACAGATCATGGAAGTATTTGTTATACATTAAATAATATAGTAGCTGAATATAATTTCATTGCATTAATTTGTACATTTCAGTGAATAACTCCTAAATTGAAATTGCTAGGTCAAATGAAATATCACTAAAAATTTAAATTCTCACTGCAAATGCTGTAACTGTTTAGGACTATTCTATTTTACTCAATCCAAATGACCCAACATGTTTTCAGATTTTTCTAATAACAAAGTTTATTATCTTTTTAATGAAAAATGAAACATGTTCCTCACATATTTGGGAAGATTTGTAATTATATTCAATGGTCTTAATGTATACCATACATATATATATATATATATGTATATACAGGTGGTTTCTGTATATGTAGATTCAAGTGCGAGTACAAAATATTAGAAAACAAACTGTGTCTGTTCTGAAATACATAGATTCTTTTCTTTTTTTTTTAATTTCTTTTATTCATACGTGGATACAATGTTTGGGTCATTACTCCCCTCTTCCCTCTGTCTCCTCCATTTCCCTCCGCCCCCTTGCTTCCAAGCAGAAACTGTTTTGCCCTTATCTCTAATTTTGTTGAAGAGAGAGTATAAACATTAGTAAGGAGGACCAAGCATTTTTGTTAGTTGAGGTAAGGATAGCTACACAGGGAGATTCCTAGCATTGCTTCCATGCACATACATGTTACATTCTATTCTTTTCGAACTAACCTTTTCTCTAGTTCCTAGTCCCCTACTCCTATAGGCCTCTGTTGCTTTAAAGTCTCTGCATTAGTTCCTTTGCATTGAGGACATCAAATGCTATCTTGTTTTTTTGGGTTACCTACCTATCCTCACATCTCCCTTGTGTGCATTCACCTTAGCATGTGATCATAGTCCAATCCCCTTGTTGTGTTCGCCCTTGATCTAAAGTCCATATATGAAGGAGAACATACGACTTTTGGTCTTCTGGGGCTGGCTAACCTTGTTCAAGATTATGTTCTCCAGTTCCATCCATTTACTTGCAAATGATAAGGTTTCATTCTTCTTCAAGGCTCAGTAAAATACCACCTTTCCTTAATCCATTTGTCAGTAGTGGGGCATCTTGGCTGTTTCCATAACTTAGCTATTATGAATAGCACTGCAATAAACATGGGTGTGCAGGTGTTTCTGTAGTAACCTGTATCACATTCCTTTGGGTATATCCCTAGGAGTGGGATTTCTGGATCATATGGTTGATCTATGTTTAGTTTTTTAAGAAGCCTCCATATTGCTTTCCAGAGTGGTTGCACCAGCTTGCATTCCCACCAGCAGTGTATGAGAGTTCCTTTTTCCCCACATCCTCACCAACACCTGATGTTATTGGTGTTTTTGATGATAGCTATTCTAACAGGGATAAAGTGGAATCTTAGTGTAGTTTTGATTTGTATTTCCTTTATGGCCAGAGATGGTGAGCATTTTTTCATGTGTATTTTGGCCATTTGAATTTCTTCGTTTGAAAAATTTCTGTTTAGCTCAGTTGCCCATTTCTTTATTGGCTCATTGATTTGGGGGAAGTTCAGTTTTTTGAGCTCCATGTGTATTCTGGTTATCAGTCCTTTGTTTGATGTATAGCTGGAAAATATTTTTTCCCACTCTGTTGGTGGTCTCTTCAGTTTAATTAAAGACCATTTCTTTTGTTGTGAAAAGAGTTTTTAATTTTATGTAGTCCATTTGTCCATCCTTTCTCGCAGTTGCTGAGTTGCTGGTGTTGTACTGAAGAAGTCCTTGCCTATACCTTTTGCTTCCAGAGTATTCCCTGCTCTTTCCTATACTAACTTCAGAGTTTTGGGTCTGATATTGAGGTCCTTGATCCATTTTAAGTTGATACTAGTCCTGCTTTATGAAAGGGACTTTAGCATACACAAATTTTGGTATCTGCATCAGTTCCTGGAAAAATATTTTATATCTTCCAACAGATGACTATACATTATTACATCCTTGGGAATTTTCTTATTGATTTATAGAAATGATTTTGTATGAAATTATAAACTTCTGTGACATAAGTTGCAAATGTATTCGTTAGTATGAATATTAGTTTTTGAAAATATTATTGCTAATGATAATTTTTCTGGACATATTTTATGAAATCACATGTAACTTTTTTCTATTATGGCTTCTGAGTTTTATGTAAAAAATTAGATATATCTCAGAAAATTTAAAGATGTTTTTGTGGCTATCTCCTAGTTATTTATATTTTGTTACTTTTTTATGTAGCTTCCTGGTGTTTTTATAATTTATCATTGTATAAGTTTTGAGATATGAATTCAACTTTATGTTTTGCTTCATAGACAGTTGTCAAAATCATATCATAAGTACTTCATTTTGTCCTTTTGTATTTGTATACTAAATTTCCTGATATATTTGGGTCATTCTAGATTCTATATCTGTTCTCTTGTTTATTTATTCATAGATCAGTGATTATACTTATTAAGGAGTAATAGTATTTCCTAATACATATTCTATTCTAATTGCTCTTCATATCTAGAGTTTAGCTTCAGGTTCATGGGTGTTTGTTTTTCCACATAAACTTTTCTTTTAGCAATGCTGGGGTTTGAATGCAGGGCCTTATACTTGCTACACAGGGGCTGTATCACTTAAGCCATGCTCTTTTACTTTAGTTATTTTTAAATAGAACCCAGGATTTTGCTCAGAACTGGCCTCAAACCTCAGTCCTCCTAGCTATATCTCTTGCATAGCTGGGACCACAAGCCTGGATCACCACATCCAGACCTTCCACATAAACTTTAACTTCTCTTATTGTGGAAACCAAATAAAGCCAAAACATAATACATGCTAGTCATTGAGAATACATGAACTATATAGATTTACATACAATTTTTACATTTGTTATTTTAAAAGCTATTCAATAGGTATGATCTTCTATTTTTTAAAGGTTATGAAATCCCCTTCTATTATCAAAGTGTAATAAACCAAAACCAAAATTTAAAAATAATAAAAAAAACTTAGCAATCCCAAAGGTGATTTAGTTTGTCTCTTAAAATAACAAGTTGATAGCGGTGCACTAAGTGTGGTAGCCAGAGGCGGTGTTGGGGATATAAAACAACTCTGTCTGCAGTAGCCCTTACCTTGATAGGTAAGAGAGACAGAGAACACAATTTATTATTAAGTAGGCAGGAACAGATTTGCATGAAAGTGAGGACTATGAGGTCTCAATAAACTCTATTCATTCTTTAAAATAAGGCAGAAGAAACCACAATGACCTCTCATCGCCAGAGATTAAAGATATATCTTGTGACGGTATCCTGCACATTTCTTGAGAGAACTCTGTGATAAATTCTAGATAGTTTTACATATATAGAAGTTATTGAAACCTCACTGATATCTCCACACTTTAAAAACTGGAGAATGAGCAGTACAGGGGGTAAATTCAAGTATAATATACTTGCTATATTATAAGAAACTTGCAAGTGCTACAGTGTACACCCATCCAGAACAACAAAGAAAAAACAAGTTAAAAATTGGATAATGATATTTCTCTAATCTAAAGTTGGAGCAAGGATTCATAAATGTGCTTCCAAGAAAGCAGTCTAAGAAATGACCTCTTTCCACTTTACTAATTGATAAAACAATTTCCATTTACCCTTACAGAAGAATGACTAATTAAAAATTGAATAATGTTTGTTTAGAATTCTAAAAGCTGTGGCTCACTGGAAATCTTAAAATAATACTCTTATTTTTGGAAAATTCATTCCCTTTGCAATCTATGTGACTTCTATAATATTTATTAATTACAGAGGAAAACAAAGACATCTTAATCCATTCATAGTCACCAAACTACTTTAGGTATTTAGTGATTGATACTTTTGCTATATTTTCCTCATAATCATTATTGCAATGTTAGATGCTACAATTATATGCACTAATTATAATTATGGATAATTTGTAGCACATACATTTTTCAAAACCATCCTTTTATTCAAAAAGTTTAAATTAAATATAAAACTCAATAATTAACATTGCTAAAGGATGGCATTCACAATTACACATCAGATTTTTTACTAGGAAAATGCTATTAAGCAAATGAATATAATTATTGATATTTGATTATGAATTTTTAACACCCACCATTTTCAAAAGAGAAGAAAATTTAAAAAAGAACTTGGAGATTAAGTTAGTATCAATCATCTTGGGTAGAAAGGAGAGTAAGTTGTCAAGAAAGCCAGACTTGCTATTTGTTTAGGGAGCAAGAGTAGGAAAGCCACAGATGATAATATTATGTATATAAAAGACAAGATGTTAAGTTTGAGAATGCCAATCATTTAAAAAATACTTAATAAGTGGATTTTATGGAATGAAGTATGAAAAGACAAATCACAATGAGGGCCAAATCAAGTCATAGAAAAGCAAAAACAGGATTCCATATAAAAAATAAAATGAAAATCATGAATGTTTGCACTTTCTTTCAATAGCTATATTTATGTGTGCACAGAGGCAGAAGACAAATTGTCTAATAAATATTTGAGTATATAAAAATAAAATCTAATAAACATTCCCAATAATGTAGTAGAAAAATCACAAGTATTTTATTTCTTTCAAATGTATCAAGCAGACAAGCTGAGAAAAAAAGAAAAATTTCATTATGTCTTACAAGAAAGAAAAAGCAGGTAATGTGGAATAAAAGAAACATCAAAAACAATAAAATTTAGAGATTTCCCATGGTTATACAACTTTAAAGTATGCTTTTTTATTTATCTAGAAAAGTTATGTAGCAATCTTCAGGGCAATATGAGGTTATACAAGCCAGAACATAGAATATATTTCTCAAGATTTTCTGATCTCATGCTGCAATGATAAAGATCCTCTACATAAGAAAATAAAATTAAAAATTGACCAATAGTTGAAGTGTTGGGTCTGGTAGTTCATGAAAAATCTATAATGTAATTTGTACAGTCATGAAATAAAACTGATATATGCAATTTAAGCAAAAGTTTAAACATTGTTAAAAAAAGAGCAAAGGGATTTTTGAAATCTGAGCCATAGGTTTTTTTTAAAAGGATTTAGTTGATAAAGAAAAGAAATGCTCATTTGAGGAGTTATGGAGTGAGCTCATAAACAAATGCACACTGGGAACTGTGCTAAGTGATTTACATAAATTTTCTCCTTTTACTTTCACAACAACTTTTGAAATCAATCCTGTTATTTTCCTCATTTTAGGTAAGGCACTGAGAGCTTTGAGGATGAAGCAGCCTGACTAAAATTTCTCTGTCATCTATCAGATGATACAGCACACTGAATTCTCTATGTATAAAAGTGAGAATCTGTCCTCACCTGAACCAGCTCTTCATTTTTGTTTACTGTCTCTGGACAGTGTAAGATCTACCCAGTAATCTAAAGTTCAGATACTAAATTAAAGTTCTAGATTGTCTCACCAATACCCTTCAGTGCCTGTCTTATTTTTGTCCACTTTGGCTCATGTGTCATTTTTATCACAAAGAAAACCAGGGTCACCGCAGCATTCTCTGAGGTTTTCTTACACAAAAAGCTGCATTTCTCTCAACCTTAAATTTCATTTTGTTATCTTGTTGATATCATAAGCAAATTTGTGTCCTCTGTATGCTAAAACAGCAATGTAACATTATGATGTTATGTCAGGTCTTTCTGGTTTTTTTCCCACACCCAACTATGCAGCAAAATTAAGAATTTCATTTAAGACTTATGTACTAGAATACAAATTCCTTGAATGAAGGAATGTACTCCTAGTTACAGTTCGTGCTCAGTAAATGTTTGTAGAATGAATAAATGAGTGACTGTTAAATAAATAAATACTTGGAGAGCAATGAGAAAACCATTCCTAGAAACTGTGATGACACAGTACAAATTTCACCTATGGAATATGAGACTAACTAAGGAGTTATATTTAGATTAAATAGATTATTCCCTGGGTTAAGTAAATGGAAACTGATTGTGGAAGTTGTTGAGCATCAAGGGAATTTTAACTCCAATGATCATGACCCAAGTGGATAAATCTGAAAGAATCTGAATTAAGGCAAAAATAAGGAGAGATGTACTTACCTATTCTGATTAGCTAATAATTCTATAGTTTAATCTATAGTTTTCAGCACTCACATTTGTTTTAGCAAAATAGATTCCATCATTTTGGAATGTTGAAATCATATAAATTTAATAACTGTATTATAAAATTTTTTAAATTGCATAAATTAGTAGATTAGTGTATATAATTAAAGGAGATCACAGGAAAGGAAATACACTTTCAAGATATTTCCTATAGTGATGTAATTCATGTTTTGTCATATTCAAAGAACAACATAACATTGAATACCAAACATTTTCAGGCTCTTGAAAGAAAATATGATGCCCAAGTCAATTTTTATCCTGCATATAATCTGCAATGAATGCAAATTTATGTTAACTGCCTATGACTTGAAGTTAGTTTTAATTCAGTGATCATTGCATGTCTTTTACTTTGCTTGACACATAGCATTAACTATAGTGGTCAAAACCCACATTGATCCAAATGAAAGCATTCAGAAGTCTTTGATAAATGTATTATACATCATCAGTTTTGTTATCATTATCTACTTTTGATTATTCTTACTGTAAGAAATATGATTATAGGAACCAAAATTTATACTATGATCTTATGAATCGAAATTTTTGTGTTTTTACATTCTGGTGACTCACTTCTCTTCCTTTTCCTTCCCTATAATAGGAATTTAACATATGAGCTTTGAAATGAAGTAGACTTATACTTTTAAAAGAATTAAATATTTTAAAGTTACATTTCTAACCTAAGAGAATATAGGAATCTTAAACTGGTTGAGGCCACTATGGAAAGGAGACTAGGATGTAGTGAAGAGGTTTGGTAGAGATGAACCAGTTTGGGTTGTAATACACATATGCGTGGAAGCAATGCCAGGAATCTCTCTGTATAGCTATCTTTGTCTCAAACTAGCAAAAAATGTCATGTTTTTCTTATTATCATTTATGTTTTTTCCTCTATGAAATCAGAGAACAAAAGGGCAGAACAGGTTCTGCCCAGAGGCGAGGGAGCATGGTGGGGTGGCCCAAATAATATCTACACATGTAAATAAATGATAAAATAAAATAATAAAAAAGAAAATATGTCTGGAATCACATAGATAAAAAGAATTGGAAACCATTTCTTGGTCTCTTGATTTCCAGAATTTTATTCATGTTTTTGTCCCGTGTTGGCACAAAGACCAAAGTACAACTCATTAACAAGAATTGGAGAAAGATTTATTTTTATCTTGTAAAGTCAGGTAACTGACAATTGAGGATAACATCTTGTCTTATGACCTTCTGGACACTTCATTACAACAGTTTCCTCATTCATAAAATAGGTATAATTATTACAGAGCCCATAGGGTTGTGGTGCAGATCAAATGTATTAATATCTGTGAAGCAGTTAGTGTATTCCCTTGTATGGTATAAGTGCTCCACATAGGTTAGATGTTCCCCATTTCTTAATATTGTTTCCTTCTGATGAATAATGTCTATTGTGTATCTATAATCAGTATTCAACAAATGAATTGTGGACAGTGTAATCCACATATAAGAAAATATCTAATAATAACTTTGTTGAAAATCTTCTTGGTATTTGCATGAGTTTTTATTTCTGCCCAATACTGTCATAATTCCCAAACCTATAAATTTAGCTGTGCAGATGCAAACAAGGGAAAAACAATATCAAAGTTAAAGTAGAATCTCCAGTAAAATAAAAACAAAACTCTATCAAGAGATAATGAGGTCTCTATAAGTGGTAAACAGCTGGTTTTTGAAATCTTAACCAATAAAGGATAGAATCAGATCCATCATTTCAGACTCAAACAAGAAAACCAAGGGAGAAAAAAGAAGGAGACAGCATAAGAACAACTGCTAAATCATCATCTCAGTCATCAGCTCAGGCATCTCCCATGTCCGTCCTCAGGCAAGGATTATAAGACTCAGAGACTCTGGAGGATGATGAGGTTCTTGCCCTCACAAGATATCTTAGAAGTATAGAGACATTGAAGTAATAAAAATGTAATTCCCATGGTGTATCTCTGACATATAAAACAATGAATGACATTCATCTTTGCTTGCTAGGTCTGCCATAACAAAATATACAAGCAGAGTGACTTAATAGATGAAAATTTACTGTCTCACAGTTCTAGAGGATGAAAGTCCTAAATCAAGATATCAAAAAGGTTGGGTTCTTGGGAGGCTTCTTTCCTTGGCTTACAGTTTTCTAACGTCTTGCTGTGTACTCATGTGGTGTTTTCCCCTGTGCATGGGGATACTGTAGTTTCTCCCATTTCTTATGAAGACATTCATCCTATATGATTAGAGCTCCCTGATTGGAACCTCATTTCACCTTAGTTACTACTCTAAATGCTCTATCACCAAATGCAGTCACATTGGGGCTTAGGAGTTTGACATACAAATATGAGGGGTACACAATTCAGTTCATAAGCTGTTCAAATTATCTGTGATCATTTTGAGAATGGGAATAATGCACTTGGTAGTCTCAAATGTGTAGCTGTGCTAAGGAAGAAAATTATTATGACAGTAGAGTGGTTGGTTATTTTCTCAAATGATGAAAAAAATGACCTAGAAAAGTGAACATAGATGATTATAGTAATGAAACCCAAAGAAGAGAACAAACAACAAAGAAAAAACCAGAAAACCTTGCATTTTATCATGGTACAGTAGTTTTAGGAAAACATTCTTCTGTAATTAGAATGATCCAATTTCCTGGATTCTTATGGAACCTAAAAATTTGTGGGTTTTTTCTGAGTTTTCTCAGAAGTATGTCTTATCTTGGCATCCTTCTACTCCTGTAGGCAATTAGCCTAAAGGGCATGTTAAATGCATTTCCAGTCTTCAGTGTAAAACATATATTCTAGGGTGCTGAAATGTTTCCTCAGTGCCTTTTAAAATTTGCCTTATGGCCATGAATTTATCATGTAAAATCCATTCCTTTGAAAAGTGCCCATTTTATTCCTATCATATTATTGCAACAGATCAGTGACTAAATACTTCAACTACAGAATTACTGAGCATACAGCAGGATTATCCTCTCAGAGAATAAATCCAAACCTGGAGGTCTTGATAAAGGGAATGAAGTGTGCTTCCTGTGAATGGCTCCAATCAAATGTCAAAAAGGTAGTGGATAAATTGTGTTGCTATAGGATTACACATATTGTTGCTTGCTAGATTCTGTTCAGTGGATTTTTGTTTTCTTGTTAAGCATGTTCATCAATGTCACAATTCATTATGTTGGTGACAGGTGAAGTAGGTTAAAACCAAAGTGCATTATGTAAACCTGCATATACGACTCTGGCTCTGCTAAACTCATTGTTTATTAATGTTGTTCCTAAACACCATGAAAGAGAAAGGAAAGATCCTTCTTTTTGAAAACACTTGTTTTCCTGTAGTTGGAAATGAAGTCTGTTGTTAGTAATTCTCTATGTTTAAAAATTGGGTACTTCAGAGCCAGGATTCAGACCATCTTTTATGAAACAGTAGGTAAAAGAAAAACTCTGATTGCCTTAGTGACTACTACAAATAAATCAGAAGGAATTATCAAAATTATCTACTATATGTCAGCAAGTGAAGAGTTACTCAAAGTCAGCTTTATATATCATATTATTATCTGTTGGGAACACTCATCTGAAGGACAAAGAAACCACATTTGTTAAAAAAAGTGTAATTCAGTGTTTGGAAAATCTTAAGAGTTATCAGATTCCATTTGAAATCACTTCTGTGAAGACAGGAGTGACTTTCTCTCTTTTATACCACTTTGATTCATATTACAGAGTAATAGAGCCTTTAGGGACCCCAGAAAATAAAAGGATTCATTTCTAGCTCCATTGTTTGGAATGACATGAAAACATTCAGGTGAAGCTGATGAATTTGAACAGGCCATTAAATAAGGAAACATGTTTTTGTAAGTGAATGTAATTGGAAGAAAACAAAGTGTCCACCTAATAAGAGCACATGATGGGCTGGCAGATTGAAATTGTGAAACTGTTATGTACACATGTATGTAAAAGGAAAAATGAGACCTATTGAGACTATTCCAGGAATGGAGAGGAGGAGAATAAAGGAGAATGATGGAGAGGGTGAATTCAACTAAGACATATTGTAAGAACTTTTGTAAATGTCACAATGTACAATAGTACAACACCACAATATTAACAAAATAAATAATAAAATAAAATGAGTACACTAATATGTGTGCATATTTCATTAATGCCTGAAATAGAAGTAGAAGGAGTTAGTGAAAAATAAGTATGAGTGTCTATGTGAGGTGAGGAAATTGCATGGGTGTGAGGGTAAACATTAAATGGGAGTGATAGATTTTCAATCTATCCTTAGGATTTGAATACAATTTTGATCTCATTGTTTTATTTATAGAAGCATAGGTCTCCTTTTATAGCCCTGTAATTGAAAGTCTAATGACAGGGGAATTCTCAAATGTTTATACATACAACTACTACAGTACATGTGGAAGTATTTCAGCACATAGAAAATGTAGCATTTAATACCATTTCTAAACTTCAATGGACTGAAATCTTCTATGGGACAAAGAATCATACTTAATCTCTCTCTCTCTCTCTCTCTCTCTCTCTCTCTCTCTCTCTCTCTCTCTCTCTCTCCTCAATATGCATCTATATCCACATAGATTCAGATATCCTATTTGTCCTGGCAAAGCCTGGTTTACTAAATTTGTGATGGAGAGTTGTTTATTCACTAAGGTTCTGATCTCTTCTCAATCTGAAGCATCCTAAGGATTGTGAATTTCTCATTGATCCTGTCCCTCCCCTAGTGGTAACTGACCTCTAATAATCTTGGCTTGGGAAAAATTCTTTAATTTCCCCTTTGAGCACAGGTTTTTGGTTTTGTTTTTTATTTTTTTCAAAGTAAAGTTCCAGTCACAGTGGGTCTTCAACTACATTTGGAGGGAAGAGTCTGATATACTGTCCTGGCAAATTAGAGCTTGACTTTTGCAAGAAAGAATTGTCAGAGTAAATATTTTTAGCTTTATGGCAAAACTGGCTCTACTTTGATCCTCCAGTTTTTCATGTGAAATCCTGAAACAAATCTCTGGAAATAAGGATACATATAAGTAAAACTCTCCTTGTATCTGTGATTTCCATGAGTTTTATACTTTAGCACCAATTTAACACCTGACCATTTGATGAACATTTTATCTGAAACCACTAACCTTTTCCTCCTAAGTTCTGGGGCTAGTAAGTCAGTATTCACCTCTTCTTTTTTTTTTTGGGCCTTCACCTTGAGCCACTCTGCCAGTCCTTCTTTTTTTTTTTTGTATTCTTTTTTTTTTCTTTTATTATTCATATGTGCATACAAGGCTTGGTTCATTTCTCCCCCCTGCCCCCACCCCCTCCCTTACCATCCACTCCGCCTCCTCCCTCTCCCCCCACCCCCTCAATACCCAGCAGAAACTATTTTGCCCTTATTTCTAATTTTGTTGTAGAGAGAGTATAAGCAATAATAGGAAGGAACAAGGGTTTTTGCTGGTTGAGATAAGGATAGCTATACAGGGCATTGACTCACATTGATTTCCTGTGCGTGGGTGTTACCTTCTAGGTTAATTCTTTTTGATTTAACCTTTTCTCTAGTTCCTGTTCCCCTTTTCCTATTGGCCTCAGTTGCTTTTAAGGTATCTGCTTTAGTTTCTCTTACACTGTTGGTGGGAATGTAGACTAGTACAACCACTCTGGAAAAAAATTTGGAGGCTACTTAAAAAGCTAGACATCGATCTACCATTTGATCCAGCAATACCACTCTTGGGGATATACCCAAAAGACTGTGACACAGGTTACTCCAGAGGCACCTGCACACCCATGTTTATTGTGGCACTATTCACAATAGCCAAGTTATGGAAACAGCCAAGATGTCCCAGCACTGACGAATGGATCAAGAAAATGTGGTATCTATACACAATGGAATTTTATGCAGCAATGAAGAATAACGAAATGTTATCATTCACTGGTAAATGGATGGAATTGGAGAACATCATTCTGAGTGAGGTTAGCCTGGCCCAAAAGACCAAAAATCATGTTCTCCCTCATATGCGGACGTTAGATCAAGGGCAAACACAACAAGGGGATTGGACTATGAGCACATGATAAAAGCGAGAGCACACAAGGAAGGGGTGAGGATAGGTAAGACACCTAAAAAATTAGCTAGCATTTGTTGCCCTTAACGCAGTATTCACTTCTTACCACACTTCTGGGACACAGAAATCTTTCTTCAGGTTCTTCATGGATGTTAGTCCTCAGCTCCCTGATGGGTTTAAATGATGTTAGGATTGTGTAGACTAATTTTTCTTGTTTTCTTAGTGGATCTAAAAGATATTAGATGATATTTGAGTCTCAGGCCACTATTCAAATACGTTGAAGTAACCACAGCAATTTCAGTCTTTGAAATAGATGACTTATCATCTCATGATGTCAGTTAATCTCAAATAAAGTAGAGGCAGGTCTTCTGATGTCCCTCTCCTTTAAAGTTGTTAAATAACAAATAAGGACTAATCTTTATTTCCTTGTAAAATCAATCAAAGAAGTTAAGAGTGTCAATAGTTATTAATACATAATTTTTACCATATAGGTATACTTTAGGGATGTGATTTATTTTTCCTGAAAAGACCATGATGGCCAGATGTTAAGATCTTTAATTTGCTATATAATTAATCATTAAGTGCCTGACTTGTCCAACTAACCATATTTTATGTTGCTTTTCATTTTTCCTAAAAACATATTGTTAAAATATTATGTAATTAACTTTTTTTGCTTCTTTTTTTTTCTTTTATTCATATGTACATATAAAGTTTGGGTCATTTCTACCCCTTCCCCCCGACCCCTCCCTTACCTACTTTGCCCCCTCCCCCTCCCCCCCACTTCCTCGCAATCAGGCAGAAACTATTTTGCCCTTATCTCTAATTTTTTTGAAGAGAGAGTATATGCAATAATAGGAAGGACCAAGGGTTTTTGCTAGTTGAGATAAGGATAGCTATACAGGGAGTTAACTTGTATTGCTTTCCTGTACATGTGTTACCTTCTAAATTAATTCTTCTCGAACTAACCTTTGATTAACTTTTAGTAAAAGGACTTTGATTTTATTTATTTTATTTATCTTCAAGCTAGGATAATCCTACACAGAAAAGTCTTATGCATCTTGTATAGTGGCTCATCTTACAGATTTTGTATAGTGGCTTGAGTTTGAATACTCAAAATTCAGAAATATACTACTCTTATCAACTTAAAGTGTTATTCCTCATCTAACTATTTGTCATTGCATCTACCAAGTCAAACATGCTGAATGGCTGAAAATTATCTTTGGCATGCCACATTCCCACATACCTAGTTATGCCACTATCTTTTAGTAAAATCAATCTGCAACATATTTTTAGAATTCATTGTACTTCCTTGATTGAGATGCTTCCATCATACTTGAAGCCTTCATTATCTCCCATCAACAATGTAGTAAATTGCCTTTCATGTCTTATGCCTCTATCCATTCTTTCTTTCTGCAGGTCATTATTCTTTCCAACAGCTATAGAAATCATTTACAATGCAAATCTTATCTTGTGCCTATATTTTAACTGTTCCTATCTGTTAGATCTACATTAACATGGCTTTTAAGAATTTGCATGATTTGTCTCCTCAAGACTTTTTACCCTCACTCCAGGGCATTCAATATGTTGATGTATTTATTTGGTCAAAATTTTCTGACCTTGAATTTCCCTCATTAAAGTTTTCTTCTCTCATTAAAATCTTCTAACTGACATTGTCTTTGCTTGTAGTTACAACACTTCCTGCTGACTCCCAGAATATCAGGTATTATCCAAGATGTCACTTTCTTTCACACTCTTTTTCTTACTACTTTTCACTCTGCTCTAAAGTGAGATTGGCAATTCAATCTATTCAGTTTATACTGAATTCTTTCATTCATTGAACTTATCATCATAGAAATCATCATTATTTGTATAATTATATTTTAATAATTTTTTCTTCAATAAATTAGAGACTCCATTTAAGTAGTGATTTTTTTTATATATTCAAGGAGAGAAAGGTTTTTTCAGAAACAAGGCTCTCAGGGTAAGTGCAAAAATGTTGTTTGTAAGAGAAAATTTGGAGAAATTTCTAAGGAAATGTTGCCAGCATATGGAGATTAGATACATAAAAGAATATGTCAATGAGACATCCAGAATAGTAACAATGTTCCTGTGAAGATAAAAACTAATATAGAATTTTACTTTGTGAAAATTCAAATGGAAATTTAGCTCATTTTTGATAATATAGTTTAAAAAATTGTTTGGGGCTTATTTGTCAACTCATTGGAATAGATGATATAATATCTTAAAATACTGTGGAGAAAGATGAATCATTTAAGGATTACGTTGCTTTGAGAAGAGCACTTAGCTGCATTAATTGAATATTACTTTCAATCATGTTGATCAATTTTAAAATTCCTTAATGCTTTGTTTGTTCATGACATTTGTTCATGATTTAATGAAGCACTTATACAGGCTTATCATTAAATTTGCCACTGAACCTGGCACTGGTGGCTCATATCTTTAATCCTAGCTATTTGTGAGACAGAAATCAGAGATCCTATGTGACAACAGTTTAAGCAAAGCATTCACAAAACCCTGTCAATTTCAACAGAAAAAGCTGTACCTGGTGGGATACCCTGTCATTCCAGCTATTGTAGGCATCAGAAATAGGAAGATTGAAGTCCGACCTTGTATGGGCAAAACACAAGGTATTATCTCAAAAGTAACCAAAGCAAAAAGGGCTAGAAGTATGACTCAATTAGTAAAGCACTTGCCTAGTAGGGATTAAGCCCTGAGTTCAAACCTCAGTACTGCAAAAAAAAACAAAAAACAAAAAAAACACTGATATAGACATGGAGGTGAGTAAGAACATTTGACAAACTTTTAATAGCTAAGTGCTATTTTGTACCACTATGAGCAAATACCTGAGAAAGCAACTTAAAGGAGGAAATACTTTATTTGGCTCAGGTTTCAGATGGTTCTGTTCTTCAAGGTGGGGAAAAAGTGACAGAGCAGAAAAGTTCACGTCAAGTCACAAAGGAAGCAGATGGAGGAGAATATAGGAAGGGCCAGAACAAGATATAGCCTCAAACAAATTGGCTAATACCCAATGGATTCCTAATATGATGGCATTATTGGGAGGCGGTGGGAAGTAGGATGTGTGGTCTTTTGAGGAAGTAAGTCACTGGGGACATGTCCTTGAGGTTATATCTTGTCTCTGGAAATGCCCTCAAAACCACATCCAGAGTATGCTTTACAAATCTCCTAGGAACTTCTTACTGTGATTAAGTTGACAAGCAGGACTAGCCAGCATGAGTTTCAAAGACAGTTTCTCACCCAAAACTTAACAATGCATTTTATATTGATACAATATAATTTAGCTCAGCAAAAATACTAATTTCACCGTGGTTTTCAGATATATGAATTTATGCATATTAATCTTTCCATTTTATTTTTAATTCTTTATTCTCTTTTTAATAGGATGTTTTAGAATGACAATATAGTGAAAATTTACCTTTATTGGAGTGAAATATATAATGTAATATATTTATTTTAGCTTTTTTTTTAAATTTTATTATTCATATGTGCATACAAGGCTTGGGTCATTTCTCCCCCCTGCCCCTACCCCCTCCCTTACCACCCACTCCGCCCCCTTCCTCTCCCCCCACCCCCTCAATACCCAGCAGAAACTATTTTGCATTTTTAATAATTTTCATATTTTTATAACTTGAAGTGAAAAACAAACAAGATGATCCTATGAAATATATACATGAGATTATATGTTTGCATATTTATGTTATATAATCTATAATATTATATAATCACATAAATATGTGCACAATCTTATTTTCCCATGCAGATAACCAAAGGCTCTTTGGGTTTATCTAGTGTATTTTTCCTTCTTTTTAAAATTATTGTTGCGCTGGGTGGGGGGTACATTGTAGCATTTACAAAGGTTCTTACAATGTATCAAATACATCACATTTGAATTCACCCCCTGATTGCTCTTTTACAAACCCCTCCCCTGATTCCTAGAACAGTTTCAGCAGGAATCAGTTTTTTGCATTTACATACAAATGTATACATTATTTCTACCATATTTATCCTATTACCCCTTTCCATGCCACCTCACCACCCCCTTTCTTTCCTTCTTTTAATTCACTTCTTTCTGCTTTTCCTTTTTTTCTGTTTTTCTACTTTGTTTTACATGTTTTCCATTCAAAATGGACATGGATTGGGTGTGGTGGACCTGTAATGCCAGAAGATGCAGAGGTAGATGGATTGTGAGTTCAAGACCAGCCTATCCAAACACAAAACAAAACACAACATTCCCCCATGCACTAAATAAATAGATGTGCTGATGTACTCAACCCTTCAGCCTTCTTTGTCACTTAATATCTCATGAACTACTTTTTTTCAGAGAAGCATAATGTATTATTTAGTTACACTATTCTTCAGAATGACTATATACCATCAAGTCAGGGGCAACAAAACTGGAACAAGTCTCAGTGCATTCCTGAAATATTTTGTTCTTTCTCACTTTATATTACTACTGGATCAGTGGTTCTGGAGTTTCTTGGTCTTGTTTAAGAATAAATTCAAAGGTAGATGCAGAAGACATTTAGCAATAATAGGTTAGCTTTATTAGATACAAAGATAGTACACTTTCAAGATACAGATAGTAGATACGCTGGGAAACAGCAATTGACCCAAGGGTCTGTAGAGTAGGGATTTTTAATTGAAGTTGGGCCTATTCATCATAAATTCCTCCCACACATTGTGAAATGGAGATTTTGTTTCTAGATGGTCAAACCAGAACACTCATGGTGCACTGATGGGTGGAGATTTTGCTTAACCACAGTGCTAGTCACCTGTTAATTAGCTCAAAGTTTCCTCAGCAGTCAGTGACTATAGGGACAGTCCATTCTTTACATGCTGTTGGCCAACAGGATGAAGTTGTGAATCACAAGTTGTTCTGTTGAAATTAATTATCCAGAATGTGGTATTAACTGTCTCTAGGTCAGGTACTTCCTTATTCCCTTCCTAACCATTGTGCTATTTCCCAACCAAGGAGTATGGACCCTTTTATTCTTATAAGGGAAAAAGGGTTGAAGAATTTTTCTTTAGAAACTACTTCCTGCTGAACAGGGGTGATGACCCCAACTATGGATCCATCTCTCTTTGCTGCCTATTAGAGATATTTGCAAAGACTTTTGAAATGGTGGAATAAAAAGCTGTGACAGCCTGATCCAGGGGTTTTAGTCATTGATAACATTCATGTTGAAGTATGGGCTGGAACACTTCATGCACCATAATTTGTAAGCAGAATTCTTAGGCCCTGGAAGAAACAAACTTAACAAGTAGGTTAAGAACACATGGTCTTAAAGTCAACAATAGAATTATTAGCAGTATTGGTAAGAAGAAAGGATATAACAACTAATCCATGGGGATTCAGCCTTTAAGATAACTTACTTATTTCAGTTTATATATATCAAAACATCCAGTTTAGTTACAGTAAGAATGGGTGCCCTCAAGTAAAGGACACACATAGATTGAAATGTTAGTAACATGATGTTTGTTCTAGTGGTTGTATATCAAAACATGGGGTAGGATATTAGATAAAGGTCTCCCTTAACTAGTAGACCAGGTCAGGTCCTTAGTGAAGAAATCTCAAGGTAAAGATTAAGATGTGAAGACAAAAGGTAGGGTTATAAAAATTAAGGGAATCTAGATATATTGAGTTTTATGGGAGGATAGTTTCTGTCCAGATAACCTCCAAAGGAGCTGTGGTAGATAGGCAATAGGCTGGGAGGTTGTTGACAGCAAACCAAGCACTGAGAAAAGATTTTTTTCTTTTCTGAATTTTGCTTCTTATTATAGCTTCTAGAAGAATCATGACTTCTTCCTGTAAGTCATGACTTACAGGAGTTAGTTTAGGTAGGAAGAGGAAAAAGACAATGGAAAAGGAGGCCCAATGGAATATGGGCCAGAAAAAAAAAAAAAAGAAAGAAAAGAAGAGCTGAGAATTCCAGGAGAATAAACCCAAGGATCCAGCAGTGGTGCCATTGTTGGGCCTATGACTTATCTTGAGGAGTTTGCCATCTTTTTGAATAGGAGTCTTACATCTTCCATGAATTCACAATTATAGGTGGCGCAGTCAAATTCTGGGATACTCCAAGAGTCTGCCCTAAAAAACACAGTTTAATTTCTGAAAGACAAGCCCAAGTACCTATATAACTTAATTTCAAAGCACTTGGGGATTATAGCATGACCTCGTGAGGTCCTTTCCAGACTATCTGGAGACAATTCCAAAATGGCCATCATTCTAAGTTTTGACAAGCACCAAGTCTTCCCACTGTATGAGAAATGAGTAGGGTTTTGGATCAGGAGCTGACAGAACCTTGCTGTCATACTGCTGGATGATCTGTTGGACTTGTCCCAGATTTGTGATTTGTTGTATTAAGGTTTGAGTTTCTGAGCCTACAAGAAATATGAGGTTAAGGATGGTCTCCTACAGGTCATCTCAAAAGGACTGAAAAGTCATTCAATCTCTAAGGAAAGAGATAGGTAACATTTTCTTTTATTTCTTTTATTGATTTGTGCATACAATGTTTGGGTCATTTCTCCCCCACTGCCCCCTGGCCCCTGCCCACTCCCCCCACCCCCCTCACAGGCAGAAACAGTTCTTCCCTTTTCTCCAATTTTGTTAAAGAGAGAAGACATAAGCAATAATGAAAAAGACAAAACATTTTTGCTAATTGAGATAATGGTAGCTATACAGAGAGATTCCTAGCATTGCTTCCAGGCATAAGTATATTACAATCTGAATTGATTCATCTCCAGCTGACCTCTTCACTACTTCCCGGTTACCTTCCCATATTGACCTATGTCACTTTAAGATTATGGTACTAGCTCCTCTGCAGTGGGTAAATCAAACAATTTCAAGTTTTGGGTTGCCTACCTATCCCCATTCCTCCCGTATGTGCTCTCCCTTAGCATGTGACCTAAGTCCAACTACATTACTGCCTTTGCCATAGATCTAAAGTCCATATATAAGGAAGAACATATGATTTTTGGTCTTCTGAACCTGGCTAACCTCTCTCAGGAGGTTCCATCCATTTACTTGAGAATGATAAGATTTCATTCTTCTTCATGGCTCAGTAAAATTCCATTGTGTAGAAATGCCACATTTTCTTAATCCATTCGTCAGTACTGGAGCATCTTGGCTGTTTCCATAACTTGACTATTGTGAATAGCACTGCCATAAACATGGGTGTGCAGGTGCCTCTGGAGTAACCGAGTGGCATTCCTTTGGTATATCCCTAGGAGTGGGATTGTTGGATCATGACAGATCTATGTTTAATTTTTTAAGAAGCCTCCATATTGTTTTCCAGAGCTGTTGCACTAGCTTACATTCCCACCAGCAGTGGAAGAAGGTTCCTTTTCCCCCACAACTTCGCCAACACATGTTGTTGTTGGTGTTTTTGATGACAGCTGTTCTAACAGGGGTAAAGTGTAATCTTAGTGTGGTTTTGATTTGCATTTCCTTTATGGCCAGAGATGGTGAGCATTTTTTCATGTGTTCTTGGCCATTTGAATTTCTTCTTTTGAAAAAGTTCTGTTTAGTTCAGTTGCCCATTTCATTATTGTTTCATTGATTTTAGGAGAGTTTAGTTCGTTAAGCTCCCTGTATATTCTGGTTATCAGTCCTTTTTCTGATGTATAGCTGGAAAATATTTTCTCCCACTCTGTTGGTGTTCTCTTCAGTTTAGAGACCATTTCTTTTGCTGTGCAGAAGTTTTATAAGTTTATGTAGTCCCATTTGTCCATCCTTTCTCTTAGTTGCTGAGCTGCTGGGGTTCTATTGAGGAAGGCTTTGCCTATACATATTGCTTCCAGAGTATTCCTTGCTCTTTCCTGTATTAACCACAGAGTGTCAAGTCTGATATTAAGGTTTTTGATACATTTTGAGTTGACACTAGTACAGGATGATAAACTTGGATGTATTTCAGTTTTTTGAAGATGGATAACCACTTTTCCCAGCAACATTTGTTGAACAGGCTGTCTTTTCTCCATCATATGTCATTGGCACCTTTGTCAAAAATAAGGTGGGCATAGCTGTGTGGTTTCATATCCTGGTAATCTATTCTGTTCCACTGGTCTTCATGTCTGTTTTTGTGCCAGTACCATACTGTTTTTATTGCTATTTCTTTGTAATATAGTTTGAAGTCAGGTATTGTGCTATCTCCAGCATTGCTCTTTTTGCTGAGTATTGCCTTGGCTAATCACGGTCTCTTGTTTTTCTAAATGAACTTTAGGGTAGATTTTTGAATCTCTGTGATGAATGTCATAGGGATTTTGATGGGAATTGCATTAAACATATAGATTGCTTTTGGGAGTATAGCCATTTTTACTATGCTGAGTCTACCTATCCATGAACATGGGAGATTGCTCCACCTTCTGTAGTCTTCCTCAGTCTCTTTCTTCAGGGGTTTGTAGTTCTCCTTGTAGAGGTCATTCACACCCTTTGTTAAGTTTACTCCTAGGTATTTTATTTTTGGGGGGGTTATTGTAAATAAAATTGTTTCCATATATTCTTTCTCAATTTGTTTGTTATTGCTGTACAGAAAAGCTAATGATTTTTGTAAGTTGATTTTGTATCCTGGCACTTTGCTGTAGCTGTTTATAGTGTCTAGGAGTTTTTTGGTAGAGTTTTTTGGGTATTTAATATATAGGATCTTGTTGTCTGCAAACAGGAATATTTTGACAGTTTCTTTATGTATTTGTATTCCTTTTATTTCTTCTTCTTGCCTAATTGATCTGGCTAGGAATTCCAGGACTATGTTGACTAGGAGTGAGGATAGTGTGCACACCTTTCTCATTCCTGATCTTAGGGGAAATGATTTCAGTTTTTCTCCATTAAGTATGATGTTGGCTATAGGTTTGTCACATATAGCTTTTACAATATTAAGGTCCATTCCTTCAATACCTAATTTTCTCAGACCTTTTATCATGAAGTGGTGTTGGATCTTATCAAAGGCTTTTTATGCATCTATTGAGATGATCAAATGGTTTTTGTCTTTGCTTCCATTAGTGTGCTGTATTACATTTATAGATTTACAAATGTTGAACCACCCCTGCATTCATGTGATGATGCTGACATGGTCATGGTGAATGATCTTTCTGATGTGTTGTTGGATTCAGTTTGCCATTATTTTATTGAGGATTTTTGCATCAATGTTCATTAAGGAGATTGGCCTATAGTTCTCACTTTTGGAGGTGTCTTTGTCTAGTTTTGGGATAAGTGTAATACTAGTTTCATAAAATGAGTTAGGCAGTGTTCCTTCCCTGTCTATTACATTGAAAAGATTTCGGAGAGATGGTATTATTTCTTCTTTAAAGGTCTGATAGAATTCAGCAGAGAATCCATCAGGTCCTGGACTTTCCTTTTTTGAGAGACTCTTTATTGCTGCTTCAATTTCATTTTGCATTACAGATCTATTCAGGTGATTAATAGCCTCTTGTTTCAATTTTGGATGATCCCATAAATATCAAAAAATTTGTCCAGTTCTTCTAGATTTTTCAAATTTATTGGAATATAGGTTTTCAAAGTAGTCTTGATGATTTCCTGAATTTCTTTGGTGTTTGTTATTTTCTCCTCTTTTGCATTTCTGATTTTACTGATTTGGGTTTTTTCTCTCCTTTTATTACTCAGGTTTGCCAGGAGTCTGTCCATCATGTTTATTTTTTCGAAGAACCAGGTTTTTATTTCATTGATTATTTGTATGGCATTTTTGGTTTCTATTTCATTAATTTTGGCCCATATTTTTATTATTTCTCTCCTTCTGCTTGTTTTGGGTTTTTCTAGGAGTTTGAGATGTAGCATTACTTCATTGATTTCAGCTCTTTTTATCCTTTTAATATGTGCACTTGTGGCTATAAACTTTCCTCTTAGGACTGCCTTTGCTGTGTCCCATAGGTTCTGGTAGGTTGTGTTTTCATTTTCATTAACTTCCAGGAACCTTATAATTTCCTCTTTTATTTCATCAATGACCCACTGATTATTGAGCAATGTTTTTGTTTTTGTTGTTTTGTTGTAGTTTTAATGAATTCAGGTGGAATGCATGGGATTACTTCTATTTTCTTGTATTTGCTAAGGTTTGCTTTGTGCCCTAAGATATGATCAATTTTGGAGAAGGTTCCATGGGCTGATGAGAACGATGTATATTGTACAGATGTTGGATGAAATATTCTATAGGCATCAGCTAGGTCCATTTGATCTATGGTGTGATTTAGATCTAGAATTTCTTTATTGATTTTTTTGTTTGGATGACCTATCTATTGGTGATGAGGGGTATTAAATTCTCCCACTACCACTGTGTTGAAGTCTATATTTGCTTTTAGGTCCTTCAGAGTATGTTTGATGAAATTGGATGCCCTGACATTGGGTGCATATAGTTAGATAATTGTTATTTCCTTTTGGTCTATTTCCCCTTTTGTTAGTAAAGAGTGTCCTTCTTTATCTCATTTAATCAATGTAAGTTTGAAGTCTACTTTGTCAGAGATAAGTATTGCTACTCCTGCTTGTTTTCAGGGGCCATTGGCTTGGTAAATCTTCTTCCAGATTTCACCTTAAGCCAGTGTTTGTTTCTATCAATGAGATGGGTCTCCTGGAAATAACAGATTGTTGAATCTTCCTTTCTAATCCAGTGTGCCAAATGGTGTCTTTTGATGGGGGAGTTAAGTCTGTTAACACTCAGTGTTAGTATTGATAGGTACGTGGTGATTCCCATCATTTAGTTGTTTTTGTTGTTTATGGGTTTGATTGTGTGCAGCTGAATTAATGTTACTCTCTGATTCCTTGTCTTTTCTTCTCCTGTGATTTTGTGCTGCCTGTCCTCTCATGGTTTTGTTTGCTTTCATTTCCTGTGTGCAGAATTCTGTGAAGAATCTTTTGTAGTGGTGGCTTAGTGGTCATAAATTTTTTAGTTTCTATTTATCACATAAGACTTTTATTGCTCCATTTATTTTGAATGATAGTTTTGCTGGGTAGAGTATCCTAGGTTTGAAGTTGTTTTCATTCAGTGCTGGGGTACCTCACTCTGTGCTCTTCTGGCTTTTAATGTTTCTGTTGAGAAATCTGCTGTGATTTTGATGGGTTTACCTTTGTATGGTATTTGGTTTTTTCTCTTACAGCCTTCAATATTCTTTCTCTATTCTCTGTGATTGTTGTTTTAATGATAATGTGTCATGGGGTAGTTCTCTTTTGTTCAAGTCTATTTGGTTTCCTGGAGGCTTCCTGTACCTAAATGGGCATAGCTTTCACAAGGTTTGGTCAACTTTCTGTTATTATTTTGTTGAATATATTATGAATCCCTATTGCTTGGACCTCTTCTTCTTCAATGCCCATGATTCTCATGTTTGGTCTTTTGATGGAGTCAGTGAGTTCTTGCATATTCCTTTCACAGGTCTTGAGTTGTTTGACTGATAGCTAATCTGTTTTTCCTTTAATTTCCATTTTATTTTCTAGTTCTAAGATTCTGTCTTCTGATTATTCTAGTCTGTTAGAGTGGCCTTCCATTGTGTTTTGTGTTTCTGTTTCATTTTTTTTTCTGAGGTTTTCCATATCATGAGTTACTTCCTCTTTAATATTATCTATTTTCTTCTTTAATTCATTTATCTCTCTATTTATAATGTTCTATTTTTCACTTTGGTGTTTTTTTAGGGCTCCTATGAGTTCATTTATTTGTTTCTGTGTCTTCTCTTATTCTTTATTTTTTGGTGTCTTGAAATTTCTTGAGTGCCTCTTATACATTTTGGTTAACCATGTGTAGTAACATCGCCATGAAATTCTCAGTGATTACTTGCAGGATTTCTTCTTTGAGGCTGTTCTTGTGGGCATCTTGGGTTCCTTGGTATTGTTTATCTTTGTTTTGTTGGAGTCCAGACCTGGGTGTCTTTTTCTTCATTTCCCTCTGAATCCTGCATTAAATTATTTTGTTGGGGAGAATGGTTTCCATTCCTTTTTTGTCTTCCCATCACTATCTTTGGTACTGTGCAATTATATTCTTGATAGGATAGTTGGTGGTTTTAGTCACCTGTTTTCTTTCCCTGGTTTAATTTTGTTTTGTGCCTGTATGGGCGTTGTAACTAAGTGTGTGTTTGCTATTTCTGTCGCTGGTCTGGGTGTAATTTAGTATTAGCTAATTCACAATAGTAAAACTAACCAGAAAACAAACAAAAGAAACAAAGAAATCAACAGGGAGATATGAACAAGCACAAACAAAAAATCAAAAATTCCATGTTCAGGAGCAATACAATTTCAGTTGTAGTTTAAGTTCTTGTGTTACTCTTCCAGCATCTAGTCCTGGTATTTATATTTAAGCACAAGCTCTGTCATAGTCTCACCAAGTGGTTGGGTAGTGTTTTTTTTTTCTTCTGTCTTTCAGAGGCAGCTGCTTGGTCAGCTCTTCCCTCAGTGGGTTGTGGCAGTTTAAGTTTGTATGTTGTCCTCAGGTTCCCAGAATCAGCTCTGTAGCCCACTAACCACTGTGTTGGTTAATTGGGGCCTTGCTTCTTTGCTTTGCTCCCTTTCTCTGGGGCAAGTTCAGTGATCTATCAGTTGGCCCCCTGCTGTCAGTGTGTTGTCATGGTTTGCTCATTATTTTTCAATTTTGCAGTGTTGTTTGATTTTGGATGTTGCTCAGTGGTTCAGGAGATGAGCTTTGTGAACTGCTACCTTCCCTATTGTATGCAGCAGTAGCTTATCACCACCTGCTGTCAGCCCTTCTGCCTTTCCAGCCTTTGTTTACTGAAAATTCATGTGAAAATCAGCTCCTTGCTCTTCCCCCTTCTCCAGTGCGCTTTCAACAACCACCCCTCTGCTGTGTGTTAGTTTTTGGGGTTTCTTTTTTTTTGGGGGGGGTTCAGTCTTTCTAAGGGGCTATGCTGGTTTATCTCAGGGGTGGCTGAGGAATATCATGTGATGCTTAGAGCTCCCATGTTTGGTCTGCCAAATGTCTCCCAACCAGGTTTGGAGTGGCATCTGGCGGTGGCAGGAGCCCTCCTGTCTTCACAATGTAACGTGGCATGGAGAAGCTTTCTACAGGCTAGGGGTTCAGTGTGTTGAAGTTTTGGTTCTCCTTGGTGCTTCATCTCTGCCAAGTGTGGCTTCAGCATCCAGCAAGGTTTTTGAGTCACAGAGCTCACGCTGTGTGCTTCTGCTCCCTAGTAGCCATCTTGGATCCTTTTCTTTAAGGTCTTATAATAGCCCTTTTTATCTTCCCAGGGAACCTGGGACTCCATGATGAATGTCAATAGTAGATAATTCTTAGCCACCTGAACCACTTACAGAGTGACTTTAGAGGTGAAGGCAGGTCACTATTGCTCTGTGAAGGCTTAGACCAAATTGGGGGGTTGATTTCACTTATTAAACATTTTTTTTTTACTTTTTTATTTTTATTTTTTTTTCTTTTATTATTCATATGTGCATACAAGGCTTGGTTCATTTCTCCCCCTTGCCCCCACCCCCTCCCTTACCACCCACTCTGCCCCCTTCCTCTCCCCCCCCAATACCCAGCAGAAACTATTTTGCCCTTATTTCTAATTTTGTTGTAGAGAGAGTATAAGCAATAATTGGAAGGAACAAGGGTTTTTGCTGGTTGAGATAAGGATAGCTATACAGGGCATTGACTCACATTGATTTCCTGTGCATGGGTGTTACTTATTAAACATTTTGCCACCTATGTAGCCTTTTCAGTACAAGTTTGAAAAGCCTTTATCCACCTAGTGAAAGTATCAATAAACACAAGAAAATACTTATAATTCTGATGAAGAAAGACCTAGGTGAAATCTATTGGGTTGACTTCTGGAAATGTCCTTTTTCTTTGGACTGGCTGTACTAAGGGAGAGGATAAGACAGGATTGTCTGTCCTTATCACTCATCATAATTACCTGTTTTAGGGTGGTGTGTATTCCATGACCTGAGAACAGTACACTTACTAACTGGGGAGAGTGTCCTGGGCTAAGACTCTTTTTTCTTCCACTGAATTGATTGAAGAAATGAAGGAGCCCCTTCCTTTTTCAAATATTCTTTGGGCTTAGCAATGATTTCTTGTTGCATAGTCTGACTCTGTTTCTGAAGAGCACAAAAAGGTTTATATGGCAGTGCAAGTTTACAAGGAAAAAAGGCCATTTCCTGGTGCATGGGATCTGATAGGAGAGATGCTGTTTTATCCACTTTATCAGCTGAATTATTTCTTGCATTGTCTCTGAGTCTCCTTTCTGATGTCCTCTGCAGTGAAGGATGGCTATCTCTTTTAGCTCTTGGGCAGGTTGAAGCAAGTCCCATCAGGGCTGTATAATACATTTTCTTTCCAGATGGGAGCTTGGTCATGTAAAACCAAGAAACCATACTTAGCCATCAGTATAGCTATTTGTCCTTTTATATTTGGTCAGCTTTAAAGCATGGGAAAGGGCTGTAAGTTCTGCTTTTTTTAACATATACTTTTCTCATTTTTTTTTCTATTTGTTGTGGTGGTACATTGCAGCATTTACAAAAGTTTATGCCAATCTTCCTGGCAGCAGTGCCCTTGCTTCTGAGTCAACCACCATGTATCCTGCAAGTCTCTGGACATCCTTTATCTAACTTCTCCTGCTAATATACCACATTTACATTAAGTACAGATTGGCTAAAGGCTGCTCTTTTTAAATCTCCTTATGGAATGTATCTGTTCTATGGCTGTTACATAGGAGTGAAAGGGACTAAGGACATCTGGCAATGGCAGCAAGGTAGCTGAGTTAAGTTTGTGACACCTTTAGAATAATTTCAGGGATAACTAATAACAATGCTTTATACTTTGTTAAGCTTCCTTCACTCATTGTTGTCCTTTAGCTCCTACTACAGTTCAAACTTGTAATAGTGCTAAGACCTTTAGGATCTGGCCTAAGGCTAACTTAGCAGCTTCTTTTACTTTCTTATGCAGCTAGGCCATCCTAGTGGTGTGGAATCTAACTGGTTAGAGAAATAGGCCACAGACCAGGTAATGTTACTCAGCATTTAGGTGAGTACACTTATTCCTCTCCATCTCTTTCTGCTACAAAGAAAGAAAAGGGATTTTCCAAGTCAGTAGCCCAAGGGTTGAAGGAGAACTCAAGAGCTTCTTTAGTTCCTAATACAATACATTATAGGCAGTTGTACTGGTTACCAAATTAAAGGTCTCCAATTCCTTTGCCAGGGCCTCCTTACTAAGGAGGTTTGACAATGACTCCAAAGTTGGGAGTCCAAATCTACAGAATCTAGCCATTCCTAAGAATGCCCTTAATTTCCTTTTAGTTCATGGGGATTTAATGTTAAGTATTCTCAAATATGATTTCCACAAGTCTCTCTTATGTGGCAGGGTGGTAAACAAATATCAAGTAATGGCAAGTCAATAACTTAATTCTAAGGTTTTAGCTTGTGAAGCTTCCTTTGAGGGGATGCATAGGAGGAAATCATTCACAAATTAAAGTAATGTTCTTCCTTTAAGGTGGAGCTTCCTTACTTCCAATGTCAGACCAAAATTGTGAAGGCCATCTTGCAATCCTTGAGGGAAGACTGTCCAAGTATATTGTTGTGTAACATTAGTTCTGATATCAGTTAACTCAAAAGAAAACAAATATTGGCAATCTGGATGGGTGGAGCAGAAGATAAAAGAAAATGTCCATCAGCTTACAGACAGTAAACCATTGGTGTTTAGAGTGAGAATATAGGGACTAGGGAATACAGAATGCTAGGGAATGATGTCTCATTAACGATTCAAAGATCATGTACTGTACAGTAATTCTCCATAGGAGGGGGCATTACATGGAGATTGACATACCCTAATAAATCACATTTGATCAATTTATCAATTACTGACTGAAGCCTTGTTCTTCATTCTGACTTTTTAAAGATCCTACTTCTTTATGGGGTAAAGGAATTCCTGCCTTCAAAGATATCTTTGTCAAATTCAACTGGGTGGTCATCCTGGAACTGTACAGTCTCCTGTATTTCCTGGACACCTCATCTGTGGCTATAGGAGTAAGATGCTAACACTCAGAAGGCCTGAGTATCTATATTCAGGTTGATTAAGAACAGTTTAATAGCATCCCCTATAGGTGGGATAAAGTTAGTAATAGCCCCCAAAGTCTGCAAATGTCTCGCCCCCAATAAAGAAGTAGGACATTCAGTCATCACCAAAACTGGTAAGTAATTGTAAGTCATACCATGCACAAGAGAGAAGGGAAATAAAATGCTTTTCTGAGGCCTCTTTCGCCCTTCATAATAGTGCAGGTTCTGGAAGATACCAGTCCAAGGTAAGAAAGTAAAACTAAAAAGAGAAACACATATTGATAATCAATTGGGTGGAATTAGCAGATACATCCATGTCACACAAGGTTCCTATCCTCTGCTGTGGATGGTCTTAGAGAGTGCTATGAATAGCCCTCTACAGTTTCAGTCATACAACTAACATTCATTCCTCTGCATTTGATCCCAAGTCTCTTTGATGCTGAGGGCAATTCTGTTTCCAGTCCCACATTTTGTTGACAGAGATTGCTTAGCCAGTTCCTAAAATTGTAAATTGGATAGGTCCTCTCTCTTTCTCTCTCTCTCTTTCCACCAACATGTAGAGAGACAGATACATTAGACATCAAGATGTATATATACACATGCATGCACACAGCTGTTACTGATATCAAATTTAAATAGAATCATCCATAAGAACTATTCTTCTATTCCCAGGATAATTTTTCTATTTTAAGTTTTTCCATAGCAAATTTTTATTTTCAATGGTAGCTCATATTTCACTTTCATGAACATACATGTTTACTAATCTGAATGTCTCATTGAAATCATGGGAAATCATGATTTTCTTATTCACTACAAAGCCTAAATGCTTTATAAGGTGTCTGGAAAAGATAAGTTGCTATTTGATTATTACTGTTTTAAATTTATTAATTAAAATGTTATATATATAAAGGTATTCATTTCAGCCAAGGAGTTTGGCTAATGTCCATATATAACCCTTGAAGACATTTGATCCCTGTTGTACTTGTTTGAAAGGAGAACAAGGACAACATTTCTATTTATTTCAGGTTTGCAAATGAGAAGACTCTTAGGATAATTGGGACAGATTTAAAAGGGCAAATGCAGATAAATACATGAAAACAAACAAATTCCTATGGAGAACAAGAAAAGTCAGAGCTGACTACAATATTTAGATCCTTGATATTTGGAAATATGCAGTTAGGAAGTCAGTATAAGAAACAATTTTAAGCGGTGGTTAAGTAATGAAACTAGTTTTTAACATGTTTAACTTGTGTCTCAGTTTGAAAATCCTAATGAAGTATATGACAAGGAGTTGGAAATTGTAAGAGAATTATGATAAAATATACATTGATATATAATAAGTTATGAATGGACTGCATTACATGCATATGTTTTTGTGTGTGTGTATGGAAAGACTTGATTTAAATATTTTAAAACGTTGAGAAAAACTATCATTTGGTGGTGGTCTTATGGGCATTGTGCTATTCTTTTGTTTGCACTTGTTTATATGTTATATAATAGCCTTTGCTTCTTCAAATACTTTGAATATCTTACATTAAACAATAGGGTGTTTGTCAAAAAACACTCTTTTGGTGAAGAGAAACATAAGTTTTGCTTATACAAACTTAATCAAATTTTGTTTTCTTTGTGAAAAGAAGGTGGAATACTCCACTTTTCTTATTACTAGGAAAATTAAATGAATGTGAGGGCCTAGCAGTTTCTACAAATAACAGATATTCAATAAATGGTAAGCAAATGTACATGTTAATCAGGAAACTGTTAAGGTAGACATACAATTAAGAAGCTACTGGGTTCTTAGAAGATGATGCATGAATTTTAGAAATATATGGCAAAAGTAGCTGAGAAACTGGAAAGAAGCAGAGGAATTCTGGGTACCTAGGAATCTTTCCCAAGAACTAACTCAGATATTCCTAATCAAATTATGCAGCTAATTTTAACCCACCATTATTTCTTTAAATGTGATCAAAGTGTGAGTCAAGAATTTTGGCAAACATGATCATTTCCATTCTAGAATAAGTTTATTCTGAGCCAACAAGTCTTATATAAGGTACTATTGGGTTTTTTTTATAAGTGCATTAGCACTTTTGAGAAATTTTCAAGGAAATTCAAGAATCAATCCAATGTGCATTCTAATAGGACTAAGAAAGGAAAGTGGTATAAGTTGAATTTTGTTGTACCATTTTTATTCCTTTGTAAGAAAGTATCCCTCTAGAGGGATTACTAACATAAAAATGTGTGTTTTTGGAGAGATTGGCTATCTAAATGTAATTTTGACTACATCTCTCTAGATTAATGCAGTCATTCTCTATTTTCAAGGGTGATAATGTTGGAAAATTAAATTTATGAGTTGATGAATGCACTTTTTCAAGTTTTATTTACTTCTTATTCTTTATGATACTCTAGGGTTATTTTCTTTAATAGGCTAATACACAGCATACAAGACCCAAATCATAAATTGTGTGTAATATACTTTTATACAAAATTAGTTATGTGTCCTAATATTTTACACTTTAGAATGTTTGTATAAAAAGTTTAGTAAATTGCAAGTTTTGAATAGTTTCTCCAGTCAAGCATGTTGATTATTCCTTGTCCTGAAATAAATGGTAACTGATTTTACTTCTCTGAGAATCCAATTTCATTCCTTGAACATACACATAAACTCTGAAAAAGATGAATTTGATTCAAATAGAATTACACATTTAGACATACTTCACTGTGTAAATGTTGGCACATTTCATCAGCAAACAAAGTAAATGACACATTTGAGGTTGAAGAGGTTTTTTACTACAACTTACCATCTTTTTATTACTTAACAGGTTAACTTGCAAGAGAAAAAAGCATTTATTATTTAAAACCACATACTTTGAGTGAAGGTAAGCTCAGAAGAGAAATGTCTTATTCAACAACAGGTATTCATAAAATAGCCTTTGGGACGGTTTATAAAAGAAATTATGACATAGAATGAATATATTTTGAATGAATATATCCCATCTGATTAGAAATGGCATATGTTTGAGCTCATTTTGTGTTCACATTAAAATATGTTAAACAGTTCTTGCAACAGAAAAATCAGTGTAATCTATTTGTTTCTCAAAAAATCCTCTGCTTATCAATTTTTTCATTAAATTATGACTTGTTTTCTTAACTCTATTTGCAATTATTCATTAGAGGTAGTTTTAGTATATATACATCTATTTACTTACCTTTAAATAAATATTTGTAAATTGTAGTCTGAATCACATCTTTACCATACATTTTGTTGTTATCTTATATTTTTCAATAGATGTTAGAACTTTGCATGGGCAGTATTTATTCTGCTATTTCCTTCCACTATTAAAATCAGGGTTGAAACCATAGTGAAATTAGGAATATATTTGCTAATTCACTAGTCATTTATTTTCAGAACACATTACAGGGACTGTTCTAGTCACTAAGGATAAAATATTCAAGAAGATAAAGTTTCTAATTTCATGGGAACTCATTTTATATGGTGACAGATAGCACTAGAAATGGATATATAATGTAATATGTGAAACAGCTATGAAAATTAGGCAGAACAAAGAATACTGGAGGAATAGAAATGGGAAAGTCACTATGAGTAGCTAACATTTGAACAAATACCCAAAAAATGAGAAGGTACAAGTCATATGAGATCTGAAGCAATACAGTCCCAGACATAGGGAAGACAACAGGCAAACTGAGTCTCAGAACCTTTTGGAGCATTTGCGAAGCAGCAAGAAGTCTTGGTTGTCTAGGGCCAAAGAGTGGGATTATAAAGAGAAAGGATACATGATAGAAGAAGCAGAAGACTTCAAGGCCTTACGGTTATTATTTGAATTCATTCTGTGAATGATGAAGACAGAGGGAAGAAAGGAACCAGTAACATCATTTATAAGATTAGTCATTAGGTTAATATAGTAATCCAGATTAAAGATAATGGTTGCTGAGGGTGAAAGTGGTTAATAGATTAGGAGGTTGTTCTATTACAGGCAATGGTTGTTGAGAGTGGATTAACAACAAATGCAGAGACATGTCTCAAGTATTTTTTTCCCCAAACATTTGCATGAACCTTTCTCGATGTCCTAATAGAGATATCTAGAAGGCTCATGATTACAAATCTTGACCTCATTGAAGACATTAGTCCTTACATATAAATCCGTGAATCACATCTTCACAAAGACTATTGAAAGCTATGGAATTTCATGATAAATAGGAATGGATAGAAAAGCAATGAAAGATGAAGTAGAGGACTATGGCTTGAAACATTTCAATATCTTCATTTTGAAATTGTGGATTCTGAAAAAAAAGTGAAAAGAAATATTACTGAAATTGTAAAGAGGACAGGAGAGTTTCTTCAAATCTTCATTAGAGTCAAAAACTTCAGAATTTACTATATATTTATAAAAGTAGAGATTCTTGTGATCTTGACAAATAGTTTCAGAAAAGTAAAATATATCAGAAGGGAAAGACCAAATGGTGCTAACGTGAAAGTCGTATCAAAGAGTCTGTGTGAAAACTTAGGGGAATTTTGCTATAAAGCAATTCAGAAACATACAGAAGAATGAAGAGTAAAAGACATTAAATATAGGAGATATGTTTTCATAGTAAATTGAAAAATCTAGTAGACAATAAAGCTTCAACTGATAAATTAAAATGATAAAACATAGAGTTTTGTTTAGGAAAATGAAGTGAAATCCTGAGCAAAAGTGCATAGTTGATTTTAGAGAGCTGCCTGGACAAGATGACAACTATCAAACTGAAAAAAGCAGCATGGTGAATAGACACAAATGAAAATGTCCTGACCTGTGCAGTTCACTTAGTGGACAAATGAGTGTGGGCAGGAGAGGGTGTATGGGATGTTGAAGAAAGAAGAGAAGGTGATTCAGCCTGGAGAGGACAACTTAAGGAGCAGGGATATGCTAAGGGCTCAGGTCTAATTCACAGTCATGAACTTATATCAAAAATGTGGGCATTGTTGTTTTACTTCAACTATCAACTTTTTGAGTATAATTTTCAGTAGTTATAGAATTGAACTCATCACATAATAGAGAAAACAGACAAGTAAGTAGGGAGAAGTTTTATGATGAGCAGTGAATAAAATATTGTACTGTTGAGTCAGTTTCATACTTTTATGAGTTTAAGGAAATCTTTCTCAATTTTTATGCTTAGAAACTATATACTGTTGGATAGATTATTTATGTAACATATTTTCTTATTTAAGGAGTATGAAAATAATATAGACAATACTCAATAACTAGCACTCAATCTATGTCAGATTTCATCATTCTTGTCTGATTGTCATCAGTATTTTAGAAATTAGTGCCAATTTCAAGGGACCAATGATTTATTTTTAGCACCATTCACTGAAATGGCTTCATTCCTATTCAAGAATAAATACACAGTTTGGATTTGACAGATTTGTAGATGTAGATATGTATATGATTACAAATCTTGACCTCAATAAAGGCATTAGTGCTTAGATATAAATAGTATCATCTTTCTTCTTAATACTTATGCCATGAAAGACTTCCTAATAAATAAAATATAGAATATATGTGAAAACTAAAATACATGCATATCCATAATGAAATGTTACACATAATACATTTATCAGGGTAATTATAAAGGTCACTAAGCCTGTCATAATCTGACTGCTAAAACCCAGTACAAAATCACTAAGGAGCATCAGCAAGTAATCCCCAACCAAGAAGACTCATCAAAAATTGCTGAAACCATGAAGAGAACTTGAAGAAGTAATCTTTCTTAGTGTTCTTTTTGTACAAATGTTATGAAACACCCACTAAAAGCTAGGCAAACAGAAATGCAAAAATATTTTCATGTATATGTCCTGCCCCCTAAATAATTTTCTGAATAAAAGCATACATCTAAAGCAAACTAACATTATCACTATTTCCACAAAACTCATAATATATTTGATTAATAATACACTTATAGTAGTTATACATCCATAAACTTGAAAGTTGATTTTTTTTCTGTCCTGAATACAATCTAATGATAACTTGAAGCTAACTTAAGTAATGTACCCTAAAATCATTAAGAAATCTGTTTTTCTCTTTTTCTTTTGTTACAAAATGATTTTGAATTATTAGATATCATATTGCTAATCTAAAATAATTTCAGGTATCTTTATTTCAACCATAATAATAATAACAATAACCAGTATTTCTAATTGCATCCCACATGCCAGGAATTTAAATTATTTTATCTCATGTAATCCTAAGTACTATATAATAATGTATACACTATTGGCACTTATAACTTTCCAATGTAGAAATTACACTAGAGAATTTCAAATTGCTAAGGCCACACAGTTTTAACATGGTGAAATTTGAATTCAAAATAATGTATTTCTGAGCTTATAATCAAAATAATATGTAACATTGCATGTAATAATGTTGAATAACTCTTAGAAAGACTACCTTAAAGTATATTTCTAGTGCATGATGATTCTAGTGCATCTATTAGATTTTGATTTCTTTTTATTTTCCTTATAAACTTATTTTGCTATTTTATTTTACTGTAAAAATCTGACAAGTATTATTAAAGTGAACATTTGAAAATTACTACCCTTGAGGATTTTGATAACACTTTGATGAAATAAATATGTTTGTTGTGTATTGTATAGGATGGATGTATTGATAAAACTGATTTTTATAAGGTTAGCTTTCGGCTCAAGCTACTCTTTCTTTAAGACTACTGAGGAAGTTCTAAAACATTTAAAAAAATTTTAATCACAGCAGGTTTTGTGTTGAAAAAAAGTTTTTCTGATATTTCAAAGAAAATATGAATCATGCTTCCTGTTCCATTCCTTTTTTACTATTAGTCATTTTCTTAACCTCTGATTTCTTTGAAGTATTCACTAGTAAAATAACAAATATGATTGCCTTTCAGAACAAACGAAAAAACATGTCATTTCAGCTGTACACAAAAGGTTCTTTAAGAGAATACCTTATATCACCTGGAGGTCAACATTGAAACATTTCTCTCACTATTAGAATGTGTTTTAAAGTACCATTTAAAACCATTTTGCCTCACACCTCACTTATATCCCTAAATTATCTTGTGATAGGAAAGTGCATACAAATGTGTTGGACCTCCCAAGATGTTCATTTCCAGGTGATCTAGATGCTTAAGTGAGAATGATTCAGAGAATCTCCATTAGTTCATTTCTGAGTACATTTAACTGAATGCATACGTGGTTTCTGATGGTATTTGCTAAAATATGAGGTGGCAGAGGAAAAGAGAATTACAGAGATTGAATAACATTGAAGTACATTGCATTTGTGTATGAAGGCAGTATAATGAAATGCATTGTTAGCTCTCGAATAATAGAACAGAGTGACAGAGAAAGAGTAAGTAATGCAGGGGGTTAATGTGATTGAAGTATGACATATATACGTATGTGAAATACCAAGGATAAACAGTTGAACAATTAATAAACATTTAAAACAATGAGCAACAGGAAGGTAGAACAGGTACTGTTTGATCAGGATACCAACAGGAGGTCAGAGGATGAAGTAGAACAAATATGATCAATGTACTTTGTATACAAATTTAAAACTTCAACAATGAAAAAAAACATGGTATCATTTAGTCATTTAAATAATGTGCTAAATATCTTCAGTGTCTACATCAGGAGTCTCAGTTTTTCTTGAGTATACATTCTGTGGAGCAAAAGGTGATTAATAAAAAAGTTATAAATTGACAAATGCTTTGCAAAATTGAATCACACTAAGTGTATGGGAGTTATTTGGAAGGTGGTTGCCATTTAGGAACAAGTAAGAAAAACATGTCAGTATCCTAGTGATCCAGTTTTGTGTAACAAATTATTGTTGAACATGAAAGCTTAAAACAGTCTTAGTGTATCTAGAAGCTGCACATTTCGTAAAGCCTATACTTAGAAACTTCTATAATATCATTCTCATCATATTATATTAGATAAGGAGTCTCTGAGCTCACCCATTAAACAAAGAAAAGAGCACCATTAAACAATGGGAAGAGTAACAACGAATGTTCATATTCTGCTACAATCACTTGTATAGACCTAGTTATATGCTATCAAATGCTCATCACTATATTCAGTACATGCTTATGGGTGTGACTGTTACTATTAGGTGTGTGTGCATATGTGTTTTTTGTCAAACATATATTCTTTTAGTTCTTCTTATAGTCTTGTAAGTAGAAGAAAGCACACAGCCTCAGTTATTCATTACAAGGCAACCAATAATATTTGTAGCTAATTTTTTTAGTCACTTATTCACATGTGCATACACTGGGCCATTTCTCCCTCCTACCCCCCCACTCCATTCCTCTCCCCCCACCCCCTCACTTCCAAGCAGAATGTGTTCTGCCCTTATCTCTAATTTTGTTGAAGAGAAGACATAAGCATAATAAGAAAGACAAACCATTTTTGCTGGTTGAGATAAGGACAGCTATACAGAGAGATTCCTAGCATTGCTTCCATGTACAAATGTGTTACAACCCAAGCTGATTCATCTCTAACTGACCTTTTCACTAGTTTCTGATCCCCTTCTCACATTCACATGTGCTTACACTGTCACTTTAAGGTTTCTGTATTAGTTCCTCTGCAGTGGGGACATCAAATACTTTCATGTTTTGGGTTTCTTACCTATCCCCATACCTCCCATATGTGCTCTCCCCTAATTACGTGACCCAAGTCTGAAGTTCAAAAAATAGTACTAATATTTCCGTACTATTGATAGTACCAATTATTGTAAGCCTACTTTCTGTGTTGCTTTTTTATACTAGTTTTTATTCTTAGTTTTCAGTATTCTAATTTTTCATGGATCTTTGCATTCTGTACGTTATATTATTTACAAAGTAAATTTTACTTGCTAATGTGAATTCTTTCTCACAACATGACTGAGGTCATTGATATATTATTTTGAAAGATCCAAGTTAACCATAGTGAACATGGAGCTAGGCAAAAGCTGTGAAAATACAGAAAATATGGAACATTTTCCAGGACCTATTTTTCTTGTTTTTGCTTCCCTCTTATATTTCAATATTTCAACCATTTTCCTGATTCCACAAATGTTCACTCATTTTGTATCTCATGTATTGTTGACTAGTGTGCTCACCTCTCAGCCTCTGTAAATAAAATCAAATATTTCAAAGAAAGACTTTATGAAGCAATTTGAGCTTGGGTAGAAAACAGAGCCAATGATTGATACATTTGCAATTCTCATTTTATACTTGCTTGCAGATACTTTTATTATATGTATTTGCCAGAAATTTGTCTTTCTTATTATTAATTGATTTTACTCTGTCTCAATTAAAGGAAATATGAACTCACATATAATCTGTATTTTAAATAATTACCATTCTTTCATTTGCTTTATTCATTCAGATATAATTTTGGGGCATCACTGTAAGTCACCTATGAGGTTAAATTTCAAATTCTTGAGCTGACATAGTATTTTCATAAATATTGATCTATAGCCAAATGATCCATTTAATTTGATTTATCTGTACATTTAGAGCCCTAGCTCATTCTTTGCATTCACATTGAACTATTATATCAGATGTGTTCAGGTACAAACTTATAAACTGCTATTTAATATGCAAGGAGAGCTGTTAATTCCAAAGGGATTTCATTCAATTTTCTCACATAGGTCTGTAAGTGTACTGGCTATATCAGAATCATGTGTGATTCATATTAAAATACATATTTCTTGTCCCAAGTACATTTAGTAAATCAAAAAACTATTCTAAGGTTTGAACACCTGCATTTTTCCAAAATATAGCATGTTATTCTTACATAAAGATATTTTGAGGATATATTATATGTCTCAGATATTTTAATCTGGGAATGGATTGACTTAATTCACATAAACTCCTTTTAAATAATGAAATAGATAAGAATATGAAGTAGAAAATTACTGTGTACTATCAAATAGGAATGGGAGGAGTACACTTTCATTTTCTTACTGAAGTAAAAGCATTTACCTTAAATAAGTGCTCTGAGATATGGAGATTTCATTCCAATACAACTGTATTCTGCCTATTTGGGAAGCTGGCATCAAAAGTGAAATCAACTACCATAAATTGATATAAACCCTATAAATGAAACATTTTATGCTTGTCCTGTGCATTGTGGGATGTTTAGAAGCATCCATGGCCTCTACCCACTAGATTCCAGTGAGTATCTATTTCCATATGTTATAGATAGGACCAGCCCACCCTCCCTGGATTATTTTTTCTAAGCCTTTTTCAATTTTGCAAAGTATCATTGCTAAATGACTAGCCAAATCACAACTCTGTGAAAGTTCTTCCTGCAATAGAACAAGCAAAACCATCCACGATATTACTCTTGAAATACATTTATTTTTGTTTCACCTAATTAAGTAGACATATACATAGTTTTAGAATAAAACATACTTTCTGAATTAGGGAATTAGTTATTCATATTACACTGATGTGTGCATGTCTACTTGGTATTAGCATTTATCCTGCAGCTCTGTATTTAACCAGCTAGGAATTACTATATTACAAAAGGGACTCTTAACTGAAAGCTTTTCAGTGAATCATAGTTTATCATAACATTAGGCAAAAAGCAAAATAGAACATTTGACCCAATTTGCTTATAAAACTGTTACTTATATTACTATACCACTTTAAAAGATTTTTTACAGGGCTCATTTTTTCTTTTTGTGAAATCTCTTAAAGATATTGTTCCATACCAAAAGATAATGTTCAATTTTAAGCCATTTTGGAAGATAGCTTACTTTTTTCATCTTTAACACAGAAATCCAATTTAGGACTTAATCCTTCTATATGATAATAGATGATTACATTTCTATTTAGTGTTTGAAACAATTACAGCAGGATTTGAATAACTCAAACTTCCTCCAGTGGAATGACCCAGACCTATGATCCTCTATGAACCCTTCTTATTATAGGGTGCTGGTTTCACACCATAAATTATTCTTTCATTTTTATCAACCAAAGTCACTTATAATTTAAAGTAATAGAAGTTAGGCTTTAAAAATCATAAGGAACTTATTGGTTTCCTTACATTTTAACCTATTTTAGAAGATAATTTGATTTAAGAAGTAAAATAATATAGCTAAGGGCAGGACAGGTTTTAGAGACAAGGAATATCTAATTTTAAACATTTGTTTGTGTCCAAATTTGACTGTATTTGTAAACTTTGAAAAGATACTGGTCTTTTCTAAGTCATAGTTCTCTGCTCTACAACTGATGCATTATAGAGGACTTAGCACCATGAATGGCACAGAATAATTTTTCAAAACTAATTACACAAGTGCATGTCTGTTCTTAAGTTCCAGTATGGAATCACCATCTTCAGTACTGTAAATATCTCCCTATATAAGGAAATTGTTGCCCAATTTAGTTTAAATGCATCTGAAAGGAAAGCTAGTAAACATATCCAAACTAATGTCAACGCAGCTGCTTCCCTTACTTACAGCTAACATCAGTCAAAACATGTGACAATTGTTTTTCATCCACAAGCCTGAGTGGGAAATGCCTACTTAAAAGACAGCATGGGTTCATAGGTTTCTATCTTTTTAATTGTGCAACATTTCCTCAGGTTAAGGCAATTTCTACAAGGATTGCATTGCCTATAAAAACATATATATTAGGGCTTTTTTCCTTTCCAGAATTTCACTGTTCTGTCTCGAAAAGCACACAAAAAAATAACACACATCTAAGGACAAAGTAGTATTAGTTTCAATGCTTCTCAGGAAAGGGTGCCAATGTGTAAAACAGTTTTCATTAAAAAGAATAGTTCATATATTAATACAAGTTTTTTATATTATTAGTAATTTAAAATTAGGTAACGGATTAAATTATGAGCTTTTATCTCTATATAAATCATCATCATTTTATTTTTTCCACATCTTAAGAATTCTTTTTACTTTTGATTATTACCTTTATAATATTTTCTGAATAATCCTATTTTGTGCTAGATTATTATTGCATTTTCCACTACATTAAAATTGAAATTTATTCAGAACAGTAGACCAGTTTCTAATAATGGGACACTAACTAGCCCTAAGGTATTTTTATTCTCTTTGTGGTTGGGTTAGGGTCTAGGAAATTTGACAAAATATGTTTGTCATCAGAAAAGTATCATAGCATAAAGACTGAAGATCAAGGAAAGAATGCAACCTCAGAAATATAAACCAAAACCATTTTTCTCTTATACCCTTGCCCCAATGCACCCAAGAGGGAAAAAAAAAAGAGCTAAAAGTAAAAACTGAGAGGCTTAAATGTTAGACATTCTATCAGTCTCATAAGTTTGGCGTTTTGACATTAGAATCCAAGGCCCACCGATGGGACTCCCTATTTAATACCACAATATTTTTAAGCTTTCAAAACATAATCCAGATGAACTAGCAATAGACCAGACCTCACAAATACTAAAGGCCAGTTTCAAATTTGCTCACCCATAATTGAATAAAACCATAAAATATTTGAGCAGGGAAAACATGAATAACAGAAAATAATTCATTAAATTATACTATAATACTATTTTTAAATACCTAGTTATCTCCTAAGGTAAACAATACATATATATATTTAATTTTTATTTTGGAGTCAATTTTACCAACTAAACAAAGTATCTAATTTTGAATTCAGAATTTTAACTCCCTGCAGACACAAAGTTATATATTTCAGAAGTGTACGAGTAGATATCATTCTGAAAGTCAATCCCAATATTTTCATCATTTGTCCATACCATAGGTGAGTATTAGATCCCAGTTACTCAAGTGGACCAGACTATGTGTGGAATTTAGATATGACTTTTCCTTACTCCACGCATACTATCTATTATCCTCCATTTCCTCATTTCTATAAAGGGTGCTAGTGATACAGACTGCTAATACTTATATTAATCATTAAGTATTAATAACTAAGTATGAAAATTATGGACAATGGGATGTGCTACCTTTCCATTTCTGTAGTAAAATATCTGACATAATCAGTTTAGTAACAGGAAAGTTTTATTTTGGCTTACAGTTTTGTAGGTTTCATCATTGGTTGATTGTTCCATTGTTTTTGGACCTGTGACAAGGCAGAACAATGTGGTGGAGAGTAAGTGACAAATATAGTTGCTCACCTAAAAAAGAGAAATGGTGGTATTCCACAACTCCCTTTGAGTGTATGACCCCAATGACCTGGAATCATCCATAAGCCCTACCTCATACGGGCTTCCATCACCTTCAATAGTGCCAAGCTAAGAAACAAACATTTAATACATGGGCCTTTGGGGAGCATTCCAGATCCAAACAATAGCAAGGGACAACAGAGAGAATGCCACATAATATAGTTTCCAGTTTTCAATTCTTTCTTAAAGTCAAGATGAAAACATAGCAAAACTAAACTGAACTAAAACTAAATAGGGAAAAGAAAGACCGTAAGGGAGCTCTACCCTGCTAATCTAGTTCAAAGCATTATCAATTAAGGAAAATGTAATGCTGTTAGTATATCACTGGGCAGGTTTAACATACTTATTTTTATCAAAATAGTGATGAATGCGTTTTAGGTAGTATATGCACATGCACACATATATTTACGTTCATAACTTCTAGGTCATAAACATAGGCATTGTACATAATAAGTGCTTGTGTGCATGCATGTATATTTGCATAATATTGTCTTGATAGATGTTTATTGCATTTCTACAGCAGGCATCTGTGATCAGTTGCTCAATATTAGGAGGAATTTCTTGTATTGATATGTTCCCCTACTTGGAGTAAATTTTTGTGGATTCAACATTCAGCTACATATCAATACATTCTGTTCTTGGTCTTTTTAAGACTTCTCATTCTGGTGACATTTTGAAGTTATGTCATAGCATTTACAGCTATAGAATGTATGCTAACTAATATATTCAGAACATTTTCAATTGCATATGTTTGACCACCATGTTGATGCTCTACTTTGTAAAGTCTTGCTTTAAGATTTTGTGGTTTGTTTTTTTTTCCGGTTCTGGGATTGAACCTACAGTCCTGCATATGCTAGACAAGTGCTCTATCAGTGAGCTAAATACCTTAGCTCTGTTTTAAACTTTTTTCCCCATATTTAATGAGTTATTTTCCTCCTTAAACTTAAATTGTAGAATCTGTACAGGTAAAGGGTACAGTGTTGAATATACAGCAAGAGCAAACCTTAATGTCACAAAAAATTTTCCATTACAGTATATCATTTCATGTGACACAGATATTTTCACATTTTGTAAATATATCTCCCACTATTTTTTCTTCAGGTATTTTTTTCACTTTAAAGAATGTCCTAATATAAAAGTGAATTAAATGACTTTCTTTCTTTTACATCTTGGCTTCAATGTATTTAATTATCTAACAAAATACTTCTTAAAACTTTTCATATACATATTAAATAACTGTCATAAAAATATTACGAAAACTTCATGGCCCTTTTCACCTGAGCAGACAAGTAACTTCATAAAGTTCTGTATATTTTTCATTTTTTCATAGAAATGTTTTGCTTCTCCTCTACATTATTGCATTTAATAACAAAACTGAAAGAGATTACCCTAAAATCATATTAACTTGTTTGACTGTGGGAACTTACTTAAACTTTCTGTGCACCAGTTTTTTCATACATAAATAGGGAAGAAAATAATATTTCAGAAAGTTTTTGCTGGGAAAAAATGAGGATTAGATAGCATGAGAGAAAAAAACAGCAAGATGGCAGATTGTTGACATCCCTCTAGCCCAGAGGTGATTAACCACCTTGAAAAGGAAGATCAGAGAACCCCAAAAGGTACCCACAAGATCCCATTACCAGCAAGAAGAAAAGCCGCCTCTGAATCCACAAATAGAGAAGCAACTAACCATGGGAAGAACAACTTCTAGCTCAACACTCCTGATCCCCTGCCCCTGAAGTCTCCACGCAGCTCCAGTCTCCATTATTCAGTGCACTAGGTAGTAAGTTCTGCTTCCCGACACACACAGGAACTTAGAGCTCTACATTTCCCCAACTACATGACCTGCTACCTTCACCTTGAAACAGCAGGGAAACCGGTGCCCCTGTATAAGTAGGATCAATGGCTCTCACTGCACCTCAGGTAACAGAAGGCAGAAGCTAGCAGGCGTGGATCACCTGAGCCAGCAGCAGCTACCATGGCTCTTACTAGTCAGCACCAGCCAGGTCATAGGCCTCCTGCTTCCTTAATTCCCCTGAGCTGGCAGCTGCTACTGTGGCTCCTAGTAGCCTGTGCCAACAAGGCATGGTTCCCCAGTGACTGCAGTACTACTGTACTAACCATCTGGAGCCCAGACCTGGAAAGCAGGACCCAGAACTCCTGCTGCCTGAAGGCTTGATTCCCCTATGTGTGCAGTAGTTGCCATGGCTCCTGGTATCCTAGCACCAGCAAGCAGGCCTCAGGACTTTTGCTGCCTGCAGACATGGGTCCTACATGCCTGCAGCTGCTGCTGTAGCTCCTGGAAGCCCATGCTCCAGTGCCAGTAGACCCCTGGGTCTCTGCTGCCTTGTGGGCACCAGACAAAACCTGCTGACTTAGCTGCTGCATGAGTACCCTCAACTAGCTACTCAGTGCCAGGAGCCTGCTGTCACAAACCTAAGTGAGCCACAGGCTCCAGGGTTTGCTATTCTGCTGGAACCAGGAGGCTTCCCTCTCCACAAAGGGTGGAGATCAGGCACTCTGCACTGTCCTTGACAGCAAGAAAACACTCCACCATCAAGGAGCAAGAATACCAGATTCTCCACTGAGGGGAGGAAAACTATAACCTGCTACTCTCCAGGCAGTACCAGAAACCCTATTTCCCCAAGATACACAGAAGCCCAGTGCTTCACACTGCACCCCCTTGTAGGATACCCACATCTCTCCTGTCCAAGAGCTAGAATCCCAGCTCCTCCACTGAGTGGCAACCCACTACTCTTTTGATGCTAGGAGGCCTGCCCCCACAGTGCACAGAGACCCAGTTCTCCCCACTGTGACTAAGGACTACCCTTGCACCCCCATCAAAGAGTGGGAACTACAGCCCCCTTACTGAGGGGAGAAAAGAGGCAATCTGCAACACAATAAGAACCCTACAAGGGGCAGCATATCCAGTATATCCCTCTTTGATGAATACTGCTGGACTCTTGGAGAAAAAAACTCAACTACAGGGCACAAAGGATTAAAAGCCTAAACAAAAATAACTCTAGATGTGTAAATCTCAAGGCAGAATGAAATATCAAGACAAGGACTCTCCATCAAAAGCCAATTCCACCACTAAGGATCTAAACATCTTCATAGAGGAAGATCTATGAAATAATGGATTCCAAAAAATGATTAATAACCTCAAAGAAGAAACACAAAAGTTAGTATTTGACTAGAAATTATATGAACTGAAAAAGAATACAAATGAAGAAATGAATGAAATTCAGAAGACTATCCAAGATATGAAAGAGGACATCAATAAAGGTATGGAAACCCTAAAACATAATTAAATGAAATAATCAACTCAATATCCCAAATAAATATCTCAGTCAAAAGTTTGGTGAATACAGTGGAAGGAATTGAAAATACAGTATCAGGAATGGAAGATAAAGTAGAAGAATTAGACCAAACAGTAAAGGACCATGAAAAACTGCTAAGAAAATACAAATGAAACATGTAAGATACCTGAGACATCATGAAAAGACCAAACCTATGAATCACAGGTGTAGAAAAAAGAAAGGAGATACAAACTAAAGGAATTGATAACCTATTCTATACAATAATCACTGAAAACTTCCCTAACCTCAAGAAAGAGAGAATCACCCAGGTCTGGCAAGTTTACAGAACACCAAACCATCAGGTCCAAAAAATAAACAGCCCCAGACATATCATAATCAAAACACTTAGCACAAAAGGCAAAAAAAGAATTCTGAAAGCTCCAAGAGAGAAGACAAGTAACATATAAAGGCAAACCAATTAGAAGAGAGCATATTTCTCAACTCAAACTCTAAATGCAAGAAGGTCATGGAAATACATAACTCAGGCCCTGAAAGAAAGCAACTGTCAATCTACACTAGTCTACCCAGCTAAATTATCCTTCCTAATTGAAGGAGAAATAAGAAACTTCCAACAAGGAAATACTAAAGGAATTCATGACTACCAAGCCAGCATTATAGAAGATATTTAAAGGACTTTTGCATATAGATTAAGAAACTAGAGTGAGACAGAAAGACTCAAGAAAAAATAAATCCTTTTGAGCAAGCAGACCAGTAAACAAGGAATAGGTAAAACTAAACAAAAGGGAAATAAAAATGACTGGAAACAAGAGGCACCTCTCAATTCTAACACTGAATGGAAATGGCCTCAATGCCTCAATCAAAAGACACAGAATAGCAAACTGTGTGAAAAAAACAAGACCCAGCCATGTATTGCTTAAAAAAGACTCATCTCACTAAAAATAAAAAAAAAAAATCACTGGCCTAGAGTCAAAGGATGGAAAACAGTTTTCCAAGACAATGGACACATAAATAAGCAGGATTAGCTATATTTATATCTAACAAAGTAGACAGAAAAAAATCAATAAGAAGTGACAATGAAGGTCACTGCATATTAATGAAAGGAACAATTCATCTAGAGGAAATATCAATCCTTAACATATATGCACCAAACATAGGGGCACGCACTAAACTAAAAAAAAATCTCTAATGGCCCTGCAAGCACAGATAGATGCTGTCATTGTGATAGTGGGAAACCTGTATATCCCACTGTCACCAACAGATATGTCATCCAGACAAAAGATTAACAAAGAAACCTCAGAGCTACTCCCCACATTAGACCAAGTAGACATGGTTGATATCTACAGAGTATTTCACTCAACAACTAGGCAATATATATTCTTTTTGCAGTTCATGGAACTTTCTTCAAAATAGATCATATTTTAGGACACCAAGCAAGTCTCAACAAATTTGAGAAAATCAAAATAACTCCCTGCATCATATCAGATCATAATGGAATAAAACTAGACCTCAACAACAAAAGAAACCCCAGAAAATATTCAAACACATGGAGACTGAACAACAACACTCCTGAAAAAACAATGGGTGACTGAAGTAATAAAGAGAAAAATCAAAAAGTACATTGAATCTAATCAAAATTAAAATGCAACCTACCAAAATCTGTGGGACACAGCAAAGGCCATGCTAAGTGGAAAGTTTATAGGTACAAGTGTTTACATTATAAAAAAAGAGACTTCTCATATAAGCAACCTAATGATGGACCTTAAACTCCTAGAAAAACAAGAACAAAACAAACCAAAAAGCATAAGATGGAGAGAAATAATAAAGATCAGTGCCAAAATCAATGAAATCAAAACCAAACAACTATACAAAGAATCAATGAAACAAAAAGTTGGCTCTTTGAAAAGATTAACAAGATCGACAAACCCTTAACCAACATGACCAAATAGAGGAGGGAGAAGACTCAAATTAATAAAATCAAAGTTGAAAAAGGAGGACATAGCCACAAATACTAATGAAATCCAGAGTATCATTAGAGTATTGAAAACTTATATTCAAGTAAACAGAAAATCTAGATTAAATGGATCAATTCCTAGACCCATATATCCAACCAAAATTGAACCAAGAAGATATTAAGCACCTAAATAATCCTATTACATGTAATGAAATTGAAACATAAATAAAGAGTTTCTCTATAAAGAAGAGTCCAGGACCTGATGGACTCATGGCCGAATTTCACCAAAAATTTAAATAATGAATATAGATGCAAAGATGCTCAACAAAATACTGCAAAAAGAATTCAACAACTTGTCAAAAACATCATACACCATGACCAAGTCAGTTTCATTCCAGGAATGCAAGGATGATTCAACATGTAAATCTATAAATGTAATACAGCATATAAACAGAAGCAAGCACAAAAACGACATGATCCTTTCAATAGATGGAGAAAAATCCCTTGACCAAGTGCAACACCCTTTCATGATAAAATCTCTGAAGAAACTAGTATTAGAAGGAATGTTCCACAGCACAATGAAGTTAATGTATGACAAATCTAGAGCCAACATAATACTAAATGAAGAACAACTGAAACCATTAACCTTAAAATCAGGAATGAGACAGGGTTGTCCACTTTCTCCACTCCTATTTAATATAGTTTTGGAATTCCTAGCAAGAGCAATAAGACAAGACCAAGAAATAAAAATAGAAATAGTTAAACTATCCTTATTTGCAGATACCTGAGACTCCAAAAACTCTACAAAAAACTATTAGAAATCATAAACTCGTTTGGCAAAGTACCAGGATACACAATTAACATACAGAAATCAGTAGCTATTCTCTATACCAACAATGAACAGACTGAGAAAGAAATCAGGGAAAATATCCCATTTACAATATCCAGAAAAAACAATAAGGTACATTGGAATAAATTTAATGAAGGAAACCAAAGACCTTTTTGATGAAAACTAAAAACCACTGAAGAGAGAAATCAAAGAAGATATCAGAAGATGGAAAGAACTTCCATGCTGGTGGATCGGTAGAATCAACATTGTGAAAATGGCTATACTACCAAAAGAAATCTACATGTTCAACACAATACCTAGCAAAATTCCAATGAAATTCTACACAGAAATAGAAAAAATAATCATGAAATACATTTGGAAACACAAATATCCAAAACAATTCTGAGCAAAATGTCCAAAGTTAGAGGCATACAATACTCGACTTCAAAGTATATTACAGAGCCATAACAATTAAAACATCATGGTACTGGCACAAAAATAGACAGAAAGACCAATGGATCAGAATAGAATATCCTGACATAAACCCACAATCTATAACTAACTGATTTTTGACAAAGGAGCCCAAAACACATGACAAAGAAAAGACAGCATCTTCAAAAAATGCTACTGGGAAAACTGGATATTGACATATAGAAGACTGAGACTAGATACCTATCATTCACTCTGTCCTAAAAATCAACTCATAGCAGATCAAAGACCTTAATATAAGGCCTGAAACTTTGAAACAACTCCAAGAAGCAGTAGGAAATACACTGCAACAGATAGTTTTAGGGAACAACTTCCTAAACTGAACTCAAAAGGCTCACCATCTAAGAGAAACCATGAACAAATGGGACTACATCAAATGAAAGAGCTTCTGCACAGCAAAGGAAACAGTCACCACACTCAAGAGACAGCCCTCAAAGTGGAAAAAAATTTTTGCTAACTACTCATTAGATAAGGGACTAATATGAAGAATCTACAGTGTACTCAAAAAACTCAGCTCCCAAAGAATCAAAGTCCCAATGAAGAAATGGGCACACAAATTAAACAGGGAATTCTCAAAGAAAGAGGTACAAATGGCCAGTAAATACATGAAGAAGTGTTCAACTTTCCTGGTTATAAAAGAGATGCAAATCAAAACAACACTTAAGATTTTGTCTCACCCAGTTAGAATGGCCATAATCAAGGGTAATAAACAACAAATGCTGGCAAGGATGTGGCAAAATAGGAGCCCTCATACACTGCTGCTGGGAATGCAAATTACTACAATCACTATGGAAAGCAGTATGTAGATTCCTCAGAAAACTAGAGATAGAACTACCATATGATCTAGTGATACTGTTCCTGGCCATCTACCCAAAAGACCGTAAGACAAGATACAGTAGAGACACCTGTACACCAAAGCTTTCACAGCACTATTCACAAAAGCCAAGCTCTGGAAACAGCCTAGAAGCCCTACAACTGATGAATGGATCAAGAAATTGTGGTACAGGTTACTCCAGAGGCACCTGCGCATCCATGTTTTTTGCAGCACTATTTACAATAGCCAAGTTATGGAAACAGCCAAGATGCCCCAGCACTGACGAATGGATTAAGAAAATGTGGTATCTATACACAATGGAATTCTATGCAGCCATGAAGAAGAACGAAATGTTATCATTCGCTGGTAAATGGATGGAATTGGAGAACATCATTCTGAGTGAGGTTAGCCTGGCCCAAAAGACCAAAAATCGTATGTTCTCCCTCATATGTGGACATTAGATCAAGGGCAAACACAACAAGGGGATTGGACTATGAGCACATGATAAAAGCGAGAGCACACAAGGAAGGGGTGAGGATAGGTAAGACACCTAAAAAACTAGCTAGCATTTGTTCCCCTTAACGCAGAGAAACTAAAGCAGATACCTTAAAGCAACTGAGGCCAATAGGAAAAGGGGAACAGGTACTAGAGAAAAGGTGAGATCAAAAAGAATTAACCTAGAAGGTAACACACATACACAGGAAATCAATGTGAGTCAATGCCCTGTATAGCTATCCTTATCTCAACCAGCAAAAACCCTTGTTCCTTCCTATTATTGCTTATACTCTCTCTACAACAAAATTAGAAAGAAGGGCAAAATAGTTTCTGCTGGGTACTGAGGGGGTGAGGGGAGAGGGAGGGGGCGGAGTGGGTGGTAAGTGAGTGGGTGGGGGCAGGGGGGAGAAATGAACCAAGCCTTGTATGCACATATGAATAATAAAAGAAAAATGAAAAAAAAAAACAAGCATTTGACTTTAAAAAAAAAAAAGAAATTGTGGTATATTTACACAATGGAATATTACTCAGCCATTAGAAATAATGACATGTGGTTTGAAGGTAAATGGATGCAATTGGAAGATATCATGTTAAGTGAAGTTAGCCAGGATCAGAAACACAAAAGCCACATGTTTTCTCTCATATGTGGAAGATAGATCCAAGATAAATATAAACAAAAACAAGCATGATTGTATAAAGAATCAGAAGTAGAACATGTTTGTAACAGTGGAACTACTCTATGGAATTTGGGGAAGGAGGGAAAGGAGAAGAGAAAGATAGAGCATCAGTAATATTGCATAACATGAGATGTGAAAGTAGAGGATATAAGGATTTGTACTGAAAATTGTTGAAAAATGGGGGGTGAGATGTAAAGGAATAAGAGAGAGTATTCAATGGGACTAAACAGCCCAAAGTAAAGCATATCCACAGTGGGCTTACATTGAAACATCCCTTTGAAGATCAACTTAAATATTAACAACAAACACCAGGACTATAAAACAGGCACAGTGTGTGAGTGTATGTGTGTGGGGGTCTTACTAGAAGAAGAGGGAAGGGTGAAGGAAGGAGATTAAGGTGACAGTATATGGTTGATGGACTTCATATACCTATATGAAACAGAGCTAAAAATCTCTTGAAATTGTTTTAGGTGATGTGGGGAGGGTGCTGAGGGGGATAGACAATGGGGGAAATGTAAGAAATGTACAATATAAGTCTGACTGGAATTGTCACTTTGAATCCACTTCCCCGTATAATATATATATCCTAATAAAAAAGGTATAATAAAACATACCATGAGAGTTAAAGGCACAGAATAATGCAGATTCTTAGTAAAGACTGGGTAGATACCAACTATTATTATTTTTTCACTGTCTTTCGGGTGCTGATGTTTAGAGAGTTCTTTGCTTTCCAAATGCTCAACAGTAAATAGTGATAGAGCACTCATGTGCAGAACCTCTGATCATAAACACTGAGCTATGTGATGCCCCCATCAAAACCTTGTGGTCATTTCCAATTCACTGTCTTCCTCTTTAATACCCAAGGCCAAATCTGGTATAAAAGTCTCCAAGTTCTGTTAAATATGTGTGTGTGTGTGTGTGTGTGTTTATGTATCCATGTGTGTGTATATATATATATATACATACATATATATATATATATACATATATATATATATAAAACTGCTTCAGAGCATGTTCCTTCAAATAATTTCCTATGGAAATTCTGTTGGAGTTGATCTAAGAAAAACCTTAACTAATTCTTTGAGAGGCTAAGAAAAGTCACTTTACACTTGATTTCTGTGAAAACTTCCTAGATCTCAATAGTCATAATTAATATTTGAAATTTAATTATATTTCAAAAATTTCTATCTGAACATGTTACTTTTCTTACCATTTAAAAGTGTGTATTTATATTGCACATATATGAAGTATACATATATTTTAAATAAAATACCATACATATATTAATGTTTCATATAACACACATACATGCTCTCACATTACTGAGGTCTAGATCTTACCTCTTCTGCAGACCAAAAAAGTAATGTAACAAATCCAAACCCACAAAGTATAAGCATAATAGTATGCATATCAGCATAATATAAATATTAATATATTTAGTGGACAATTGTATATAAATACAATAGCATAAATATTACTGTATTTTTGTCTCTGCTTCAAATCACTTAAATTTTAAACTCCATGAAAGAAGAAGAAGCCATATTTTGTTCATCTTTAATATCCTGTGTATTATACTTAAAAAAGATGTTTACTGAATGCTTCCAGAACAAGTAAATTAATAAATGTTCTGAGATGTAAGGCATGAGAGGACAAATGAAATACATTTGACCTGATTCTATTGATGTAGATTGAATACTAAAATTGTGCTCAAATGATTTATAGATATTGCAGTTTGATTTAAGCATCAAAGAGTGCCATTATTTAAAAAACTATTTCTCTTGTCAATTTCAGTATTTCTAAATATGAATATATTGGTTTGGAAAAGGAGTATAATTGAATCTGTAAGCTTTAACGTAATTTGCATCCTTGAAAATAAAAAAAAAGATATTCTAGGAGGAATAATTTATATATGCTTCCTTCAGTTAATATAATTTTCATTATATTAGTCACAACATATTTAAGTAATCATAATATTTTTTAAATGATCAGAAATATGATTTAAGCTTAAACATGAGTTTATTTCATGGAAAAATGCAATTTTAATGTCTTACTCTATGATATAATAAATCAAAGTACTGATTCATTTTCATTTGGTGAATGACTCAGTTTCTTTTAAGTTTAGATTAAATTTTCATCTCTTCCCTGGGTTTTTTTTCCCACTTTACTGTTCTTGTTCACTCTACAGAATCTTTTGTGCTCCCTCAGATTCTTGCAGACATCTCTTCTAGCAACTCCCACAGAAGGCTTTAACAGTCATCCATTCTCTCCCTCCCTTCATTCCTTCCACTCTCCCTTCCTCCCTTCCTCTCTTCTTTTCTTCTTTTATGATACCAGGAATCAAATCCTGCTCAAGGCAACTGCTCTACAACTGAGCTAGATGCTCAGACCCAGTCTTTGGTTTTCTTAAAGCAAGTTTGGCATTTCTGTCAACATCTTGTCCCCAGATATTATCATAATGGCCACAATGGGTAAATTGTTTGTTTAAGGTACTGAACTTAATGAGTTTAGCCAAATTTTAATGTTTATTATATTACATGACTTTAAAGTCTAATGTAGCAATTAAATAAACATATAACCTAATTGTTTAAAATCTGAAAATGAGCAAAAAAACCCCCACAATACACAGCAACATATACATAGCATTAGATAAATCACTCTATCTAGGAAAATGTTGAACACTTGATAACTTAAGAAGTTGGTCCCAAAAAGGAGGAAAAAAGATCTCACATAGCTCTTAAACATAGCAGCTTAAAATAAATTTATTTATTTAAAGCAAACTGAATTTGAATGAGTTGTGCAAGATAGCTAATAAATCTTAATATAGATTTCTAGAATCCATATCTTTGGATTTGAGAGTTGAAAGCTATATATTAATATATTCATATATACATACATATATGCACACACACACATATATATATACAGGATTTTTATCATGAATAGCCTCTTGAGGATTATATCTCAGTTGCATTTCCCTCTCTCCCTTTGTTTCCTTCTTTTTTCTTTCTTTCTCTCCTTTTCCTGTTCCTCCCTTCTCTCTACTCTTTCTATTTAAGTTCATACTTTCTTGTGCAGACAGAAACAAAAAACAGTATTAAGAAATCAGAGTCTGCAAAATAAGATGAAACTATACAGTAGCTCTCTTTATCTATAGGTTACATATCCATGGATTCAATCAATGAATCCTGTATTCCCAGCTATTTGGGAGATAGAGGTGGGAGAATCACTGCCCAAAGCCAGCCCAGGAAAAAATGTGAGACCTTATTGGAAAAATAACTAAAGCAAAAAGGACTGAAGATGTAGATGAAGTGACAGAGTGCTTGATTAGTAAGCATGAGGTCCTGAGTTTAAACCTCAGTATTGAAAAACAGTAACAAAATAAATCATATGGGAGGATGTGTTTATGTTAAATACAAATGCTATGTCATTTTATTTAAGAGACTTGAGAATCTGAATATTTTGGTATCTGTGGGATCCTGGAACCAATCCCTCCACAGACATTGAGGGATGACTGTGAGTATAAAGTGTTCACAAGATTAAATTGATTTATATTAATTATTTTAGTGTATTCTCTTCTGAACCTACTTATAATTGACAAATTTTTCTGCTGTAACAATAGATATTCTGGAAATTACTTCTTATACTGTTTTAAAAAAGAAATGACCTGAGACGTACCACAGAAGAAATGATAGGGAGCCAAAGAGTAGAGAAGGTGGCTTTGAGAGAAAATACTTCTAAATTAACCGTGCTTTCCATATCTAAGGATCATAGCAACTTTGAATACAAATTCCACAATATTTGTGTTTTCAATGTAAAATCTAGAAAAATCTTAAGAAAAATCAGATTATGCTAGGCCTGATGGCTTATGCCTACAAACTAAGAATTTAGAGGCTGAGGCAGGAGTGTTGAAAATTCCAGGCCAGATTGGGCTACCTAGTGACACACTGTTTCAAAATCCCACCCCACAAAATACAAAAGTTGGATTAATTTCAAGATGCATGAAATTTGTACTTTTAAAATTCTAAGTACACCTACACTATTTATTTGCCTTCTAAGCTATTCTTCTGGGGAAAATAAAACTTAATATCTTGTGAGTTTCTTTACTCAATGTATTTGGCATGAATGTCACTATTTGAATTTTATCTCATCATTCTTTGTCTTTAGAGAAGCTACCATGATTTTGATATATATTTGAATAGGTGTGAATTTCAACCTGATTGAAAAGCAAAGCCTTCTCAAACAGCCTGTCAAATAGTTCATAGAAGTGTGATTTTTCCTTAAATCCATCAGAATAACTGATGGTTTTGGAGCCTTCACTATGGCTTTTTCCAGTTTGTCAATGGGATAATTTTCTCTAGTGTCTACACAATTGAGGTGCATCCAGTATTAAAAACATGTTTGCCTATCTAACAAAGATACTTATAGTTTATACTCTTCTTTGCTTTTATTATAAAAGTAAACTTAGATACAAATTCACTAAATGAAAGGTAACTTTAATTTGGTAACTTGGATCAAATATATTTACAAAGCATACATTGAATGCTCCTTTAAAAATATATATGTATATATATTTATAAATGAGAGAGAGAGATGATTTGACATTGTGTGCCTATGCCTGTTTGGATCAAAGTATTCATTTTAATAACTGCTGGCCCTCAGCTGCCTGCACCTATATACTTTGCCAATGGGAATGTTGCTACTCCTTGATTCCCTTCCCTGAGTGCAGCTCACAGTCAGTAATAGTCATTCTGGAGTTTGAGGGTCCGGGCCCCTTCATCTCAATTTCAAACATCTTCATTGGGTTATCTCTGCCCCAGCATGCCCTGCAGAATTGGCTGTGTCTTTTAAAAATACAACCCAGTTCAAGTTCTCCTCTTCCCATCCTCTTCCACATTTCCCTACAGATCTTGTTCTACACCTCTCCCTACCCTGCCTCACATCCACCACTAAAAAATTTCCTATGTGTAGAGTTCTTTAGCAGTCTGTTTCCCTAGAATTCCAAGTTACAATACATAATCATCATTTATTCTATTTTTGACACGTTCAATTCTAATTAATTGTCTCACAGACCCCAAAATGCTATGTACATAGCAACATTGTTATATTGTTTTAATAGGTGTTCTTAGGGTGTTCTACATCTAACTCATATGAATCTCTTACGCCTAATACACTTAAGTATTATATACATTGACACTTAAAAATGGCAAGCAACCTTAGATGTTTGGTATACCCATTTGCAGAAGAGGAAAGTGAAACTTTCTATATAAAGTTAAGTAATTTTTCCAAGGTTGCATAAAAGATGAGTTAAATATTATTACATATAGGCTATCAGCCACTTTTTCCTCCTGAAAAGATCAAAAGTGTCCAAAATCACCAATATACACACAAATAGCTGCGTGAGAATTTCAAAGAGTAGGGAAAGAGACTAAAATTAGCAAACTAATCAATGACAAAGGAGAAAATAACATTTAGTAACACAGCTATAAGAATAATCAAATATCATGAAACTTTTGGTTTTCTACATTATCTTCAGTTATTTCAACTAGTCCACTGATGCTTCTAAGAAATCTTGATTACATGACAATACCTTTTCCTAAGGCATGAGAAAAAATAATGAAAATGTTACTTTAAATAAAAGAGAAGAGGAAAGAGAACAGAGGACAAATGGGGAGAGTAAAGAACAAGAAGAGGAAAAAGTAAAGAAGAAAAGAAAATTTTGCACATGTAAAAGATTATTGGAACCAGTGGCATTTGGTAAATATTACATAGCTTTGATTCAACAAATCATTTTAATAATATTAAAAGTCTGTGTCCTGTATTACCATTTTTAAACTAAATGTGCTATGTCCAATAACCAATTATCAAGCTTTAGTAAGTGCCAGGTTATGTAAATTTACATCCAATATTCACAAGACTAATGTGTTAGATTTTCATCATTGTAAAAAAAGTACCCAGCATAAACAATTATAAAAAAAGAACAGTTTATTTTGGCACTCAGTTTCAGGGATGTCAGTCTGATGATTTGGGTCCCATGGTGAAGCAGAACATAATGGTGGCAGAAAAATGTGGCAGAGGGTACTCAACTCATTGTGGCTAGGGATCGAAGAGAGAGAGAAAGACACCAGGGGAAAAATATTCCCAAGAATACACTCCCAGGGAACTACTTGTTCCATCAAGGCCCTGCTCCCTAAGGTTGCCATCACCTCCCAAACTGGCACAAGTAGATGGGACCACGTGTTTAACATATGAGTCTGTTGAGGACATTTCATAATTAAACTATAAAAGTAATATGAGGTCAGTGATATTAGACCTATTTTAAAGATGACTAAATTAAGACTCCTAAACATTAAATGACTTGTTCAACAATATTTAGTTGGTAAATGACCTGAGATTTTAACTAGTCTCCAGATGCCAATTATAATACCTTATATATGATTTTATAAATTATTTACTATTTCCATGGATGGCTTTCTTTCATATTCTTAAAAAAATTAATTAAGGTTTCTTAATTTGGGGCAAGATCTAATCCTATGTATGCTGCCTAAAATAACCATCAAAATTTAAAAGTAGATGTATAATTTCTTTTATTGAAAGCCACAGTTGACATTTTCACTGGAAATCTTATCATACTTTTAATTAAAACTCTTCACCAGCTCTCTGGGACAACATTTTGAATTGCAAAAGTGCAAATCAAAAACCTCTTTGGTCTCTACTTTATTACTGTGATGTTATAATAATGACTAAATTCCTAGAAATTTTTTAGTACCTCAGACTAATTCTGATGAGCCTTTCATATATTTGTCTAATAAACTACAGTTGTATAAAGGTAGACACTCTTGAAATTAAATGATAAATTAGTTACTATAATCTCATCACCCATACCCAGTAACAGACTTTGAAATTAGTCTCTTAGTATTGATTGGTTTCTTCCTTGGAATCTGAGAGGAAGTGTTGTACACAGGCATGACAGTGAAGACAGAGAGAGAGAATATTATTGGTGTTGGGATCCACTTAAAGTCTTCTCTGACACACAACTGACAGCTTATTCACATGGTTTCTTACCATGTGTTAGCTTACACACACACAAGGTCATTCTGGTGTGTTAGAATAAACCAATAATCTGCTAAGGCAGTATAAGGAAGATGGAGTTGTAAACTTGATAAATGGCATTACTCTTCCACTTCCATATTTACTTCCTCCTGAAGGGGTAAAAAGAATTTCTGAAGATGACTACACTTTCCAGTCTAGAACAACTAGGGAATTTAAGTCCATCAAGGAACAGGGGACTGGCAATCATTTTCTGCTTTCCAGTGGAACCATGTAGAACTATCAGAGGGAACTAACGGGAAACAACAAAAAAGAAAAGTCTTACAAAAACAGAAAATCAACATTTTAAATCTAACTGTATGAGATGATTTTGTCTTATGGTAACTGCTTGCCAGCCATTAAATAAATCTTCTGTAAGGGCATTTTCAACAGAAACTCAAAGTAGCTTGATAGTGTTTCATTATCAAAAACTAGAATTCAGAAAAAAGTAGATATAAAAATGCCGGATGAATAAATCAACAACCAAATTAAACAATTCAGATGAAATAATTGTTGGGAAGCATAATTTTCCAAAATCCAAATAAGGAAAAATAAAATTTGATTTGTCCAAATGATTAAAAATTAAAATCTATAATAATAACTTTCCCAGAAATACTATTCCAGGGTCAGTTGGGTAAGGGTAGTAGTGATACATAATTATAATGACAATAATAATAATTATTATATCAAAATTATTTCCACAGGAACTAACACAAACTCTTCTTAATCAAACTTTATGATTCTCTAAGCTTTTTTTCTCAACTAGATCTTCATTATGGCTCCCATTTTTGCTAAGCCTGCATAGTCCAGTTAATGGTAAGATTCCTGCAAAGTCAGTGTAAAGAGAATCCCACCCTTAGTATTTGATAATCCCAATATCTGAACAGTTCCTCACCCTCCACCTCCATACCCATCACCCTGTCCTACTTCAGAAAGAATGGTGCTATGTAGGTTTATAAAGAATGTCACTTGTCCTTGATATCTACTCTTAGAAATTGTCTGTTCACTGACTTCTACTCCAACCCATACCTTGGCTTTACTTTTTCCAGATTGAGTCCAGGCTTCCAAATAGTCTCTTTTCTTTTATTCTAACAGTTGCTAGCTAATCTCTGTATTTATCTTTAGCAAAGGTCAGAATTTGGTTCTCTTCAACAAACCATACAAAAAAAGAAACATTTTCCAACATATCTAATGAGTCTGAATAACACTAATACCAACACCAAACCCTAACAAAGGAAAAAATAGAGGAGATGAACCAATGTGAGTTATATTGCATATATAAATTAAAATGTCACAAGAAAACTCCCTGTAGCATTATCTTAAACAAATGAAAAAGTCCTTTATTTCTACATAAACAGAGAACAGGAGGGCAGAACAGGTCCTTTCTAGGGATTGGTACAAGTAGGAGGGGGAGGAGGAAGGGAGAGGGTGTAAGAGGGTAAATATGGTGCTGAGATTATGTACACACATATATAAATGGAAAAATGAGACCTATTGAAACTATTCCAGGAATGGAGGGAGGGCGAATAAAGGATAATGATGGAGGGGATGAATTCAACTATGATATATTGTAAGAACTTTTGTAAATGTCACAATGTAACCCCAACACAATAAAAGTTTAAATAAATAAATAAAAGAAGAAATATTAATTCTCACAAAAAAGTAAAATTGCAAAAACCTACACCTATGACTGTGGGTATAACAATCCTAATAGTAGTAGTAGGAAAATATATCCTGGAAAAAGGAATAGCAAAATAAGTTATGACTAAGTTATTTATTTCTTTAATGCAAATTATGTTTGAGAATTGAAAAGTTTATTCTTAATTATCATCACATTAGCAGAATTAATAAAGAAAAAAATGAGATCAACTAAAGAAGTATATAAAAAGTATTTGACAAAACTCAGTATTAAAAACCCTTGGTAAAGGTTAGATCAAAAAGAAAAAAAAACCCCTTGGTAAACTAGTGACATAATAGACACCTTTAAACTTATGAAATAAATCTTCATGAAAATATATAGGAAACATCATCTCTAAAAATGAAATGCTGATACCTTTCTACCTTAGGATAGGAAGGAGAAAAGAATACCTTCTGTTGCTACTGGAAATAAATTTGTACTAGTCATTTTTAGTAGAATAATAAGAAATAAAATATAAAAGGATTTGAAAGGAACAAGTAAAACAGTCTATATTTACAAATGAAATATTTTATATATAGATAATTAAAAGTAACTTAAAATTCCAAAAAATATCACTTATAACTTTATACAACACATTAATAGCCCATATATAAATTAATTAAAAGTTGTGTAATAACTACATGTAGAAATTAGAAAGTGTTATGGAGAGAAAATAAAGATTTTTTTTAAATGGGAAATAAACCATGCTTATTGATTGGCAGTCTCTCTAAAGGAAACATGTAAACAAAATCAATAAAAATCCCAGAAAAACTATTATGGAAACTAGCAAGCTAAATTTAAAAGTATATAAGTATACAAAGAATACCCAAGGCAATCCTGAGGGGAGAAAATAAGGTGAAAGGGATTACATTACTGAATTTTGCAACCTATTTTAGAGTTTCAATATTTAACATGCAAGGATGGGTAGCTTAGCAGAATGAACTGTTCTAAAATAGACTGGATTTAAAGCAAAAGATACAAAAAAAATCATATTAGACTACATTAAATTTAAGAGATAATGCTTTTTAAAATATTACTTAATGAGATAAAAAAAGGAAGTCACTGAGAAAAATTCACTTGTCACACATAAAACAAGGATCATTATACATTCTCGTTTGGTTTGATTAGATATGATTTTCACCAATTGTCTCAGTGTAATTATAAATACAAGTTCTTTTATTTGTAAATACGTCATTACTTAGTCAAAAATATATAGGGCTATTCTAAAAATAACCAACACAAGGATTATATCCAAATGTGCAACTGTCTCCTGTAAATCAACTGGGAAAAAAATGAAAAGTAACCGTAAAATGTTCAAGACTTTAATACGAATTTCACAAAAGTTCTGTGCCAATGGATAATTTTTAATATAGACTAGAAAATGTCTCTTCCAGGTGTACAATAGTTAAAATCGTTTTGGGGGAGAAAGGTGGCTCCACACTCATTTGAACATTTATAGCTGAATTTTTAAGAAAAGGATGTTTTGTTCAACCAATATTTCCTTTTATATTGAAATTAAAAATGTTATAAATATAAAATTGTATTGCACAAATGAAAGGTAAAAGGAACGTATTAGTAGTTAATCTCATCCCACTTTATTTTCCTCTGTAGATTCAATTTTGTTAATACCAGTAATACTTGCAGATTGAAGCAAATGCCTGGAAAATTACTGAAATTCAATTCATATTAAGAATGTCCTTGTATTTGTGTGTGCCAGTTGTGCTTCACTCTAAAGATTAACAATTATTCACAGGTATAATGTTTTTGAATAGCAGTCTTACATTTTATGTAATCATGTAATATTATATGTTATATAACATGATTATATGTAACATTTAACATATTACATATAACATGATTACATGTAATTTTAACTTTGCTTTATTTATTCTGTTTTGTCCAGCCCTCTGCCTTATTGTTGGGAAGAGTAACACTCCACTCTTAGTACAAAACTATTTCACTCTCTTTTGAAATATGGGATTTTTTACTAAGAGTTTCTAGTTAAAAGTTCTTTCCCTTCTTGGAAGGAATCATAGGTAGGTAGCTTAAGGTATTCACAGTATTAACTGCTTTCACTTTTAGGACTTACTCCAGGGAGGACATGCACAAGCTGGACCTGAGCTACGTAAAAGGCAATTGTCATGTCAAGTGGTGTAATAGGAGATGCGAACCAGAAGCTGTTAGTGGCCATCCTGCCCAGTATGTTCACAGAGCTAGTCAATCAACTATAGAAAAGAAAGAAACCAGTAAGTACAAAAAGCAAAGATCTACTTCTGAAACAAATCAAATTAGCTATGTATCATGCTAGATCATTTTGCTCCTAGCAACATTGATTTTATGAACCCCTAAATCCTGTCTTTCAAATAGACCGATTCAGGCTAGATTTTGCTGCACCCTCCACCAAGCACTCAATTAATTTAGAAACTAGGATGTGGAACAAGGAAAATTGTTTGATCACAGAACAGTGTAGATTTTTTTCATCCAGGTAGAAACATGCAAAGCCATGTTACACACTACAGTTTCTTAAATAATTGTTGGAATATCTTGAAATGATTCCCTGCAAGGTGCAGCTTTTGGAAACAGAATAGGAAAGTGTCAGAATATTAAATGATGTTGTCTAATTCCTTTTGCCTTCAGCACATCCCATGACAAATACATGACTTAGTCCAAGTTAGCACATCTGAAAGCACATGAGGAATAGCTAAGCAGCTATCTAGCTTTTTCAAGAGATGTTCATTCTACCAGTTGCCAGCAATGGCAGACCTGAGGGCTTAGACTATCATGAGCTCAGCTGAGCTCCAAAAATCAATTTCTACCTCCATGCTGGGGTTAGTGCTGCCTTAGGGATGATGGTGCCCTGGAAGTGAGAGAAATTACGGATGCTGAGTCCTGCAGGCTCTGCTTTGAACCCGCTGCTGAGCTGTGGGATAGACACTGACAGAGCTGCCAGTGTATTTGAAAGCACTTAGTAAATCATGATACATTGCATATTTCCAAGGTAGGGGTATCCAGAAAAGTCAAGACAGCAATCAAGTAAAGTCAACGGAAGCAACAACAGTGGTGGTAATGGTAGCAGCATCTATAGCAGCAGTCGTGTTGATAAAATTAAGTCTGTGCGTGGAGTTTGAGTTGCTTGGAAATAATTGGCTACCTCACAATTTTTCAAAATTACTTCATTAATTTAAATAAAATCCATATTTATCAAGTTGTCCACTAATAAAACAATACCTGGGTAGAAGTAGCTACTGGGGGTCCACTATTTTTGCTTATTTTGGGGTCATTGGTTAATTTCTTTGCAATAATCCAGTACACACTTATTATTCACTTTCCATAATAGAGCTAAACTAAATCTACATTATTCAAAAATAGCCTGGCACCAATGGCTCATATCTATAATCCTAGATACTCAGGAGGCAGAGATCAGGAAGATCGTAGTTTGAAGCCATTTTGAGCAAAGAGTTTGCAAGACATTATCTCAAAAATCCCCAGCAAATAAAGGGCTGGTGGAATGGCTCAAGTGGTAAAGCAACTACCTAGCAACTGTGAGGCCCTGATTTCAACCCTCAGTACTGCCCAAAATGAAACAAAATACCTTAATCATAGAGAGGGATAAATTCAGAGAAATACAAAGGAGGATAATCTACACTAAAAGACATGGCTTATTGTCAGGAACTATAGAAATTTTATGTCAACATTTCCTTCTGTTTCTGGCTTTGGGGATACTTTTTCTCGCTAGAGTCACACCTGAGACTCTTTTTTTTTTCTTTTATTATTCATATGTGCATACAAGGCTTGGGTCATTTCTCCCCCCTGCCCCTACCCCCTCCCTTACTACCCACTGCCCCCCTCCCTCTCCCCCCACCCCCTCAATACCCAGCAGAAACTATTGTAGAGAGAGTATAAACTATAATAGGAAGGAACAAGGGTTTTTGCTGGTTGAGATAAGGATAGCTATACAGGGCATTGACTCACATTGATTTCCTCTGTGTGGGTGTTACCTTCTAGGTTAATTCTTTTTGATCTCACCTTTTCTCTAGTTCCTGGTCCCCTTTTCCTATTGGCCTCAGTTGCTTTTAAGGTATCTGCTTTAGTTTCTCTGCACTAAGGGCAACAAATACTAGCTAGTTTTTTAGGTGTCTTACCTATCCTCACCCCTCCCTTGTGTGCTCTCGCTTTTATCTTGTGCTCAAAGTCCAATCCCATTGTTGTGTTTGACCTTGATCTAATGTCCTCATATGAGGGAGAACATATGATTTTTGGTCTTTTGGGCCAGGCTAACCTCACTCAGAATGATGTTCTCCAATTCCATCCATTTACCAGCAAATGATAACATTTCGTTCTACTTCATGGCTACATAAAATTCCATTGTGTATAGATACCACATTTTCTTATTCCATTTGTCATTGGTGGGGCATCTTGGCTGTTTCCATAGCTTGGCTACTGTGAATAGTGCTGGAATAAATGTACTTGTGTAGGTGCCTTTGTAGTAAACTGAATCACATTCCTTCAGGCATATCCCTAGAGTGGTGTTGCTGGATCATATGGCATATCTATTTTTAGTTTTTTAAGAAGCCTCCGTATTGTTTTCCACAATGGTTGTATTAGTTTACATTCTCTCCAGCCGTGTATGAGGGTTCCTTTTTCCCCACATCCTCCCAACATTTGTTGTTGGTGGTATTCTTGATGGTAGCTATTCTAATAGGAGTGACATAGAATCTTAATGTGGTTTTGATTTGCGTTTCCTTTATGTCCAGGGATGGTGAACGTTTTTTCGTGTGTTTTTAGCCATTTGGGTTTCTTCCTTTGAAAAAATTCTATTTAGTTCAGTTGCCTATTTCTTTATTGGGTCATTGATTTTTTGGGGGGAGTTTAGTTTTTTGAGCTCCCTGTATATTCTGGTTATCAGTCCCGTCTGATGTATAGTTAGCACGTATTTTTTTCCCATTCTGTGAGTAATCTCTTCAATTTAGAGGCCATTCTTTTGTTGTGCAGCTTCTTAATTACATGTAGTCTCATTTGTCAATCCTTTCTCTTAGTTGCTGAGGCACTTCAGTTTTACTAAAGAAGTCCTTGCCTATACCTATTGCTGCCAGTATATTCCCTGCTCTTTCCTGTACTAACTGCAAGCTTTGGGGGTCTGATACTAAGGACCTTAATCCATTCTGAGTTGATACTAGTACGGGGTGACAGGCATGGATCTAGTTTTGGTTTTCTGCAGGTAGATATTCAGTTTTCCCAGCAACATTTGTTGAGGACGCTGTCTTTTCTCCGTAGTATGTTTTTGGCAACTTTGTCAAAAATAAGGTGGGCTTAGCTGAGTTGATTCATATCTGGGTCCTCTATTCTTTTCCACTGGTCTTTATCTCTGTTTTTCTGCCAGTACCATGCTGTTTTTATTGCTATGGCTCTGTAGTACAGTTTGAAGTCGGGTACTGTGATACCTCCAGCATTGCTCATTTTGTGCAGTATTGCCTTGACTATTTGCAATGTTTCGTGTTTAAAATGAACTTTAGGGTAGATTTTTCAATCTCTGTGATGAATGTCATTGGAATTTTGATGGGAATTCCATTGAATATGTAGATTGCTTTTGGTAGTAAAGCCATTTTTAGTATGTTGATTCTGCCAATCCATGAGCATGGGAGATCTTTCCACCTTCTGTAGTCTCCTTCCATCTTTCTTCACTGGTTTGTAGTTCTTCTTATAGAGGTCTTTGCAACTGGAATTATTTTCCTGTTTTTTTTTATTATTTCTTTTATTAATACGTGCATACAATGTTTGGGTCATTTCTATCCCCTTCGCCCTACCCACTCCCTTTCCCCTGTCCCCTCCCTCTACTCCCCTACCCCCTCACTACCAGGCAGAAACTATTTTGATGAAGAGAGAGTACATGCAATAATAAGAAAGACCAAGGGTTTTTGCTAGTTGAGATAAGGATAGCTATATAGGGAGTTGACTCACATTGCTTTCCTGTACATATGTGTTACATTCTAAATTAATTCTTCTCCAACTAATCTTTTCTTTAGTTCCTGGTCCCCTTCTCCTATTGGCCTCTGTCGCTTTAAAGTTTCTTCATTAGTTCCTTTGCATTGAGGACATCAAATGCTATCTTGTGTTGTTTTTTTTTTTTGGTGGGGGGGGTTTATTGCCTACCCTCTTACCTCCCTTGTGTGCTCTTGCCTCATCATGTGATCAAAATCCAATCCCCTTGTTGTATTTGCCCTTGATCTAAACTCCACATATGAGGGAGAACATACAATTTTTGGTCTTCTGAGCCTGACTGACCTTGCTCAGGATGATGTTCTCCAGTTCCATCCATTTATTTGCAAATGATAAGATTTCATTCTTCTTCATGGCTGAGTAAATTTCCATTGTGTATAAATACCACATTTTCTTAACCCATTCATTGATAGTGGGGCATCTTGGTTGTTTTCATAACTTGGCTATTGTGAATAGTGCTGCAATAAACATGGGTGTGCAGGTGCCTATGAAGTAATCTGTGTTGTATTTCTTTGGGTATATTCCCCAAGAGTGGTATTGCTAGATCATATGGCAGATCTATGTTTAGATTTTTAAGAAGCCTCCAAATTTTTTTCCAGAGTGGTTGTACTAGATTGCATTCCCACCAGCAGTGTATAAGGGTTCTTTTCCCCCACATACTTGCCAACAACTGTTGGTGGTGGTGTTTTTGATGATGGCTATTCTAACAGGGGTTGCATTTCCTTAATGGCTAGAGATGGTGAGCATTTTTTCATGTGATTTTTTGGTCATTTGAATTTCTTCTTTTGAGAAAGTTCTGTTTAGTTCACTTGCCCATTTCTTTATTGGTTCATTAACTGTGTGAGTTTAGTTTTTTGAGTTTCCTATATATTCTGGTTATCAGTCCTTTGTCTGATGTGCAGCTGGCAAATATTTTCTCCCACTCTGTGGGTGTTCTCTTCAGTTTAGAGAACCCATTTCTCTTGTTGAGCAGAAGCTTTTTAGTTTTATGAAGTTCCATTTGTCTATGCTATCTCTTAGTTGCTGAGCTTCTGGGGTTCCATTGAAAAAGTCTTTGCCGATACCTATTAGTTCCAAAGTATTTCCTACTCTTTTCTGTACCACCTTTAGAGTTTGGGGTCTGATGTTAAGGTCCTTGATCCATTTTGAGTTAATACTGGTATAGGGTGATAAACATGGATCTAGTTTCAGTTTTTTGCAGACTGCTAACCAGTTTTCCCAGAAGAGAAGTTTTTGTTGAAAAGGCTGCTTTCTTCATCATATATTTTTAGCACCTTTGTGAAAGATAAGTTGGTTATAGTTGTGCGGCTTCATATCCGGGTCCTCTATTCTGTTCCATTGGTCTTCATGTCTGCTTTTGTGCCAGTACCATGCTGTTTTTATTGCTATTGCTTTGTAATATAGTTTGAAGTTGGGTATTGTGATACCTCCAGCATTGTTCTTTTTGCTGAGTATTGCCTTGGCTATTCATGGTCTCTTGTGTTTGCAAATAAATTTAAGGGTAGATTTTTCAATCTCTTTGATGAATGTCATTGGGATTTTGATGGGAATTGCATTAAACATGTAAATTAATTTTAGGAGTATAGACATTTTTACTATGTTGATTCTACCAATCCATGAGCATGGAAGATCTCTCCACTTTCTATAGTCTTCCTCAATCTCTTTCTTCAGGAGTTTATAGTTTTCCTTGTAGAGGTCTTTCACATCTTTTGTTAGGTTTACACCTAGGTATTTGATTTTTTTTGAGGCTATTGTAAATGGAATTGTTTTCATATGTTCTTTCTTACTTTGTTAATTATTAGTGTATAGAAATGCTAATGATTTTTCTAAGTTGATTTTATATCCTACTACCTTGCTATAGCTGTTGATGATGTCTAGAAGCTTTTGAGCAGAGTTTTTTGGGTCTTTAAGGTATAGGATCATGTCATCGGCAAACAGGGATATTTTGACAGTTTCTTTACCTATTTGTATTCTTTTTATTCTCTCTTCTTACCTAATTGCTCTGGCTAGGAATTCCAGTACTATGTTGAATAGGAGTGGGGATAGTGGGCATCCTTGTCTCATTCCTGATTTTAGAGGGAATGGTTTCAGTTTTTCACCGTTAAGTATTATGCTGGCTGTAGGTTTGTTATATATAGCTTATAAGTTTAAGGTACTTTCTTAGTTTTCTTAGAGCTTTTATCATGAAATGGTGTTGGATCTTATCAAAAGCTTTTTCTGTATCTATTGAGATGATAAAATGGTTTTTGTCTTTGCTTCTGTTAATGTGGTGTATTACATTTATTGATTTTCGTATGTTGCACCACCCCTGCATTCCTGAGATGAAGCCTACTTGGTGATGATTAATGATCTTTTTGTGTGTTGTTGAATTTGGTTTACCATTATTTTATTGAGGATTTTTGCAACAATGTTCATTAAGGAGATTGGTCTATAGTTCTCTTTTTTGGAGGTGTCTTTGCCTGGTTTTGGGTAAGTGTAATACTGGCTTCATAAAATGTGTTAGGCAGTTTTCCTTCCCTTTCTATTTCACGGAACAGTTTAAGGAGGGTTGGTATCAGTTCTTCTTTAAAGGTCTGATAGAATTCAGCAGAGAATCCATCAGGTCCTGGACTTTTGTTTTTTGGGAGACTCTTTATTGCTGCTTCAATTTCATTTTGTGTTATAGATCTTTTTAGGTGATTAATGTCCTCTTGGTTCAGTTTTGGATGATCAAAAGTCTCCAGAAATCTGTGCATTTCTTGAAATTTTTCAAATTTATTTGAGTATAGGATCTCAAAGTAGTGTCTGTTGATTTCCTGGACTTCCATGGTGTTTGTTGTTATATTCCCTTTTCCATTCCTGATTTTACTGATTTGGGGTCCTTTTCTCCTCATTTTAGTCAGGTTTGCCAGGGGTCTATTGATCTTGTTTATTTTTTCAAAGAACCAACTTTTTGTTTCATTAATTTTTTTATGGTTTTTTTTTTGGTTTCTATTTCATTGATTTCAGTTCTTATTTTTATTATTTCTCTCCTATTTGTTTTGGGATTTGATTGTTCTTGTTTTTCTAGGAGTTTGAGGTGTATCATTAGGTTATTGATTTGAGATCTTTTAGTCTTTTTAATATATGCACTCATGGCTTTAAACTTTCCTCTCAGGACTTCCTTTGCTGTGTCCCATAGGTTCTAGTAGGTTGTGTTTTCATTTTCCTTGACTTCCAGGAATCTTTTATTTTCCTCTTTCATTTTGTCAATGACCCATTGTTCATTAAGTAATGAGTTGTTCAGTTTCCAGCTGTTTTCACATTTTTTGTCTTTATTTTTGTTGTTGGTTCTAGTTTTAATGCATTGTGACCAGATAGAATGCATGGTATAATTTCTATTTTCTTGCATTTGGTGAGGCTTGCTTTGTGCCCTAGGATATAATCTATTTTGGAGAAATTTCATGGGCTGCTGAGAAAAATGTATATTGTGTAGAAGTTGGATGAAATGTTCTGTAGACATCAACTAGGTCCATTTGATATGGTATGTTTTAGATCTAGGATTTCTTTATTGATTTTTTTGTTTGTATGACCTATCTATTGATGATAGTGGGGTATTAAAGTCTCCCACAACCACTGTGTTGGAGTTAATATATGCTTTTAGGTCCTTCAGGGTATGTTTGATGAGATTGGGTGAGTTGACATTGGGTGCATATAGGTTGATAATTGTCATTTGCTTTTGGTCTATTTCCCCTTTTATTAGTATAGAACATCCTTCTTTATCTCATTTGATCAATGTAGGTTTGAAGTCTACTTTGTCTGAGATAAGTATTGCTACTCCTGCCTGTTTTCAGGGGACTTTGGCTTGGTAAATCTTCTTCGAACTTTTCATCTTAAGCCTATGCTTATTTGTATCGATGAGATGGGTCTCCTGTAAGCAACAAATTGTTGGATCTTCCTTTTTATCCAGTTTTTCAAATGGTGGCTTTTGATGGGGGAGTTAAGTCCATTAACATTAAGTGTTAGTACTGATAGGTATGTGGTTGTTCCTGTCATTTAGTTGTCTTAGTTGTTTGAGGGTTTTATTGTGTGTAGCTAAATCGATGTTACTCTCTACTTTCTTGTTTTTACTTTTCCTGTAGTTTGGTACTGCCTGTCCTTTCATGGTTATGTTGGGTTTCATTTTCTGTGTGCAGAATCCCTTGAAGAATCTTGTGTAGTGGTGGCTTTGTGGTCATATATTATTTTAGTTCCTGCTTATCATGGAAGACTTTTATTGCTCCATCTATTTTGAATGATAGTTTTGCTGGGTAGAGTATCCTTGGGTTGAAGTTATTTTCATTCAATGCCCAAAAGACCTCAACCCAAGCCCTTCTTGCTTTTAATGTTTCTGTTGAGAAGTCTGCTGTGATTTTGATGGGTTTATCTTTGTATTTTTTTTTTCTCTCTTATGGCCTCTAATATTCTTTCTCAAGTCTCTGTACTTGTTGTTTTAATGATAATATGTCATGGGGTGGTTCTATTTTGGTCATGTCTGGTTTTCTGGAGGCCTACTTTACCTGTATGCACATAGTTTTCTCTAGATTTGGGAAATTTTCTGTTATTATTTTGTTGAATATATTATGCATTCCTTTTGCTTGGACCTCTTCTCCTTCTTCAATGCCCATGATTCTCAGCTTTTATCTTTTCATGGAGTCAGTAAGTTCTTGCATTTTCTTTTCTCTTTATTTATTGTGTTCTTTGTTTCACTTTGGTGTTTATACAGTGCTTCTGCAGTTTTTTTTATTTGTTCTTGTGCTTTCTCAAATTCTCTATTTTTGTTGTCTTGTAATTTCTTGAGTGTCTCTGCACATTTTGGTTGACCATATCCAGTATCATCTCTATAAAATTTTCATTGATTACTTGCAGGTTATCTTCTTTTAGGGCATTCTTGTGGGCTTCATTGGGTTCTTTGGCATAGTTAATCTTCGTTTTGTTGGAGTCTGGATCTGGGCATCTATTTTCTTCATTTCCCTCTGGTTCCTGTACTAATTTATTGTTGGAGGGTAATTGGTTTACCTCTTTTTTCCATCTTCCCATCATCACCCTTGCTACTGTTACTGTCCCTGTATTGTGTGTAATTCTGTATTGTCTAGCTTATAATAATAATGATGATATCTAGAATGAAGGGTGAGAAGAGAGGGAAAGCAAAGGTAAAGAAAAAAGAAACAATACAAAACAAAACAAAAAACAGAGCCAAAGAAATAAACAGGCAGAGATAGTGTACTAATCAACAGTGAGCTTAACAGGCATTAGAAAGACAAAGAGAGGATAAAATAATAATAATAAATAAAAATTAAAATAAAAAAATAATAAAATTTCCCAAGTTCAAATGCAATAAAGTTTAGTCTTAACAGATTTGGTGCTAGTCCTTCAGCATCCAGTTCTCATGTTGGTTTCTGAGTAGTAGTTCTGTCATTGTCTTGTGGTCTCCCAACAGGGTGGGAGCTGACATCTGGCAGCATGGGAGCCCTTGTGCTTTCTCCATTTAATGTGGTGGGGGCATGTTGTGAGTGGGCTGGGGGTGTGGAGGTGTTGGAGTTTTGCCTCTTCTTGGTGGTTTTTCCTGCCAGGTGTATCTCTGGCATCTCTCCAATAGTTTACTTTAGGAAGCATGCTTTCTGCTTCTTCCCTCTAGTCGCCATCTTTGAATCTCCTCCTATATTCTTTATCAATGAGTTCACTGTTGGTGTATAGTAAGGCTAATGCTTTTTGTAAGTTGATTTTTTATCCTGCTACATTGTTGAAGCTGTTTATGATGTCTAAGAATTTTGGGGTGGAGTTTTTGGGGTCTTTAAGGTATAAGATCATGTCATCTCTGAATAGAGATAGTTTGACTGCTTCTTTCCCTATTTGTATCCATGTTATTTCTTCTATCCTTATTGCTCTGGCTAGGAATTCCAGGACTATGTTGAATAGCAGTGGGGAGAGTGGGCACCCTTGTCTTATTCCTGATTTTAGGAGAAATGGTTTAATTTTTTCCTGGTTAAGTATGAAGTTGGCTATAGGTTAGTAATATATAACCTTTATAATATTGAAGTATATTCCATCTATTCCTAGTTTCCTCAGACCTTTTATTATGAAATGGTGTTGAATCTTATCAAAGGCTTTTTCTGCATCTATTGATATGATCAAGTGGTTTTTGTCTTTGCTTCTGTTAATGTGCCATATCACATTGAATGATTTGCGTATGTTGAACCATACCTGCATCCCTGGGATGAAGTTGACTTGTTCATGGTGTATGAACTTTCATATATATTTTTGGATTTGGTTTGCCATTATTTTATTGAGGATTATTGCATCAATTTTCATTAAGGAAATTGACCTGCAGTTCTCCTTTTTTGGATGTGTCCTCATCTGGTTTTGGGAAGCTATTGTAATGGTAGCTTCATAAAATGAGTTAGGCAGTGTTCCTTCCCTTTGTATTTTGTTAAAAACTTTAAGGAGTGTTGGTATTAGTTGTTCTTTAAAGTTCTGATAGTATTCAGTGGAGAATCCTTTAGGTCCTGGACTTTTTTTTTTACAAGCCTTCGGCAAATCTGACTAAAATGAGGAGGGAAGAGACTCAAATTAGTAAAAGTAGAAATGAAAAAGGTAAGATAATGACAAACACCAAGGAAATTCAGGGAATCATCAGGGACTACTTTGAGAACCTATGTTCAAATAGATTGGAAAATCTAGAAGAAATGGATAAATTTGTAGATACTTATAACCAACATTTTCTCCTTTAAAGTTGATTATTTCTTTTATTCTGTCACAATGATGGAAAGCTTACAAACACTAGTAACAGCTATATAAATTGCAGAATCTTGTACAAACAAGCTACAATGTTGCTATTAGCTATATCTGACAACTGAATCCCATGAATTTGTTTACAAACATCTGCTTGATGCCAGGGCTCTGATGAGTTTCTATCCAGGGAATATACCTTTACAATGTATTTTCACTCATCTTTATGAGATTTGTGTAACTATTTCTCAAGGGTTCATGTGTTAAATCTTCGTCTGAGGATGGTATTATTGGTAACTGGTAGAATCTTTAAGAGGTAGGACATAAAAAGAGGCCTTCAGGTCATGGAAAGGTGTGTTCTTGAAGGGATTGTCGAACCTGAGCCCTTTCTTCATTCTCTTTTTCTTTACTGACTTGTGATTAAAAATGGTTTTGTTCCTATGTGATATATTGTGTCACCATTGGCCCAATTGATCATAGACTGGAGCCTCCACAATTGTGGTCTGCAATAAATCTTTTCCCTTTTTACTTTAATTATCTCAGGCATTTTTACTGTAGGGATGGAATTTTTGCTTTTTATCCCATATACAGTGTAAACATCATTTTAAGGGCTTGTCTGGCATTATTCCTGAAATTTTGGTTGCACAGATTTTGATTTAAGCATAATCTTTTGCACCTATGTAGCAAATGCCATCAATGTGTTGCCCTTCAACCTTTGTCATTTCATGCATTCTTGCCTTTCTCTCCTCAACTGGCACTCTCAACAGTCTCCTTGATCTTTCTCTGACTAAGGATCTTGCTCTGAGTGAGGGCACAGCAATGACTGGTAACTAATGCCCAGCTCTTAATTCTAATAAGAGCCCTCACTGATAGGCAATTAGTTGACATATAAACTCTCCAGCTCCCTTGCTCCTCAGGTGAAATAACTCTGAGGAGCATGTTTGTGCGCTGAGAATGGCTGATCACCAGGGGAGTCTGCCTGATAATGCACTGCATTGATTTCTTTTTTTATTGGAATTGTTCCTTGTTTATATCTTTTTCTTTATTTAAATTATTAGTACCTCACCACATTTCTTCAAATGCTACTTACTATACTGCATTCATTGCTCCTTTTTCTTCCTTTTTTTTTTTTTTTTTTGGTAGGACTGGGGTTTGAAGTCAGGTCTTCCCACTTGCAATGCAGGTGCTCTAGCATTTGAGCCACACTTCCAGTCCATTTTGCTTTGATTATTTTAGAGATGGCATCTCACTGACCGTTTGCCCAGGCTGGCCTCCCAAGTAGTTAGGATTATAGGCAGGGGCCTATAATGAGTTCCCAGCTCATTATTTCTTACAAATAATTTAAATATATATATATATATTTAATACATATTGAATGTATTGGTGCATATTGAATCCTTTAAAACTCACCGGGCTGAACTAAAACTTTAATTGCCTCTTTCTTGATTTTTGAGACATTGTCCCTGATCTAGAACTTCTGACTCTAACACTCACATAAATATAAATAGATTTTTATTAAAAAATGTATGACATTGATTAAAATTTCTGGACGTTGATAAGCATGGAAAAAATAATATGTAACAGATAACTATATCTATGACAAAAATAATCACAAATTTATTACAGTTAATAAGTTGTGAACAGTTTGACTGAATGTCAAAAGTACTACTAAAATTGTTATGTTTCTTCTGGCCAAGTGGTTCTAATCATGAAACATTGAAGTAGTATCTTTTATTGTTCCTTAACTATTACTATTTAAAAAAATACTCTGAGTAGAGATGAATATGGATCAAATGTTATTTCCCTATTCTCATGTGACTAAGCAGATAACAGACCATAGCATTCTAATTTCCAACAGTTTTCATGACTGTAATAAGTCAGTTTGAATTTCTAGACAGCAGGGCATGTCGGGGTAAAGCATAAAGCTACCAACAACCACATTAAACTGCTCGATTGCTCTTGCATTTTGCTTGCAGAATTCAATTTCAATAAAATTGATTCTTTTTTAACAAAGGACTTTCCAGACTTTGATGTAATGTGTTTACAGTAAACCTCCAAATTTTCAATTATTGAGAAGGTAAAAGGTGCAGGCATCTCTGAATTTTAATAAAAACCTAAGCAATAAGCAAACACCAAATAGACTATATGGGTAAAGAAAATACATCTGAAGAGTTTGTTGCTTTTTAAAATCTCATCTAAGGAAATCAATAATTTTGTGCTTAACATACTGAATAAAGACTCTCATTTTCTTGGTAACCTTTATAGGAAAGGTTTGGGGTCAAAGGAAAAGCTGCAAATCACTGTTTACCATTCATAAACAGTGCCTCGCTATATTTGTTGAAGACATTTCTCATAATGTTGATTTATAGGTGCACTTAAAAAGAGCAATTGAACAGAGTGCTGTTTGTGGGCGAGTATTGGCTGTGGAAGGACATTCACAGACTCTTTCTCAGCTTCCTAGTGTCAGAAAATGCAGTAATATCAATTTGAGTACTTGGAGACATAGATTTCAATTTAAGAACTTTTGTGTTTCATGTTCTTTTCCTTCTAAGTTCTAGTTCTTCCATACTTTAAACCAGTATTTCTGAGATGATTCACTTTTAATATATAAGCATTTTAGTGTGACTAGTGAACAGAATAATATAAAAGACTTATTTATTGGAAAGAGTTCTTGTTAATGCTCTCTTCCTAAATAGAAAGGTAAAAACCTTAAGCTTCAGTAAGAAAAATATTTTTTATTAAATGTTAACATTAGTAGATTAACTCCTTTTATAGCAAATCACATGTTTTTATTATTTCTAAGATCTGCTAAGAAAATTGGCTTTCCAAAGAATGGTTACTAAATTAGAGAATGAACACTAACCAAACATAGACACATAGCAGAATATGAGAATGCTCTTATGTGTAAGCTGTTTACATTAGTATGCTTTATGTCTGAAATATTACATATGTGAATATTATCTCTAAAAACATGATGAGCATGAATAAACAAAGGAAAACACCTCAGAACAAATTTGTTGTTTTTCTTTTCAAACTTACTTTACTTACCATCTTCTTTCTGCTCTGTGATAGGTTGGAAAGTGGTTTTCTGAGATACAATCCTGTCTAAAGTATAGGGACCATGAGATTTTTGTGAATAGCCTAGCATTATTTGTAGTTGTTAACTCTCAAATGTATTTTAATTTTGAAGAGTTATTAAGTACTTGTCAAAGAAATTGCCAAATGAGAACTGGAGGATATATGTATTTTTTCTTTTTCATAATAAAGGGAAGTAGAGTCTATTAGAAATGCATCTTTTAAATCTAATCAAGGGTCAGGGTTTTTTATTAAAATATCGTGATCTAAGAATCAGGATCAAGACGAGTTCTGGAGGTGAACATCTCGCAAGTAGTTACCATTTGATGAATTCCTTTGTTTATCCAGTTCATCATAAATTAAAACTAGCATGGTGTTCATAGTTTCTGCAAATACGAGTTTTTTCAACAACAACGTCTTGTTGTCCAGTATGATTCTTGAGCTTTTAATACAATAATCAAATCATTATTATTGAATAGTTACTTAATTCTGAAATAGTAAAATATATTGAAAAAATATTTAACTTAGATACATACAAGATTTATATAAACAATGTCTTTCCGAAATTTCTGAGTAATTTCCATTTTAGAGAAAACATTTTAATTCTTTTAGTTATTTTGTAATACCTAAGTTTGTAGAGATGAATAATTGTGTAAGAATATCAGTGACAGGAGAAGAGATCCAAATAGCTTATCATAAAACACAACAGACTTTAACATAATAAAACATATTTCTAAGAGTAAAATAAACTAGCAGATGTGTCAGTTTGCAAGAACTGCCATAAGAAAGGACTATACAGACTGAGTAACAGGTTTTTTAACAATAGAAATCTATTTCTCAGAGCTCTGGAGTTTGGAAGTTTGAAATTAAGATGTTAACTAAATTTATTTCTTTTGAGGTCCTAAACTTTTTCCTTGGCTTGTAGAAGAGCATCTTTTTCTGATGTCTTCACATGGTTTTTTTTTTTTTTTTTTTTTTTTTTTTTTATTGTTGTACTGGATGGGGGTACATTGTGCCATTTATAAAAATTCTTGCAATATATCAAATATATCATACCTGAATTCACCCCTTCCACCATTTTCCTTTATTCCCCCCTCCCATCATTGTTTTCTTTATACTAGTGTATAAGTTCTAATCTCTTTTTGTAAAGGCACCAGACTTGATAAAGGCCCACTCTGGTGGCGTTATTAAACCTGAATGATCTTTTAAAAGAAAATCTCAGCTAGTTGCTGGTGGCTCACACCTGTAATCCTAGCTACTTGGGAGACTGGTCAGCGTGGGTGAAAAGTTCATGATACTCTATCTTAACCAGTTGCTGGGTCCAGTGGTACATGCCTGTCATCCCAGGCTACTTGAGAGGCTGACATAAGGAGATTCAAGGTCAGTCTAGGCAAAAACATTTTCAAGCTCTCATCTCAAGGGAGAAAACTGGTAGTGGTGGCATTCCTGTCATTCCAGCTACTGCAGGAAGCATAAAATAGGAGGATTGCAGTACAAACTGGCCTAAATAAAATGCAGAACCCTATCTCTGAAAAATAACTACAGTAAAATAGCTGGAGGCATGGCTTAAGTGGTAAAGTACCTGCCTTACTAGAGCAAAGCCCTGAGTTCAAATCCTAGTACCACCAAAAAACAAAAGACAATTTCTCCAAATATGGTCACATTCTGAGGTGCTAATGGTTAGGGCTTTGAGGTATAGATTCTGAGGGAATACATTTTAGCACATAACACCAGAGAATGAGTAACACATTCAGGAGATGAGAGACTATGTTTATTCACAAAATATCATGCTCAAGATGCAAGCAATTTGAATTCATTTCTGCCCAGGCAATGTGTGTTCTGTGAGATTATGTCAGGTCCTTTGTATATTTGAGTTGTTTGTTCATTTTAACTGCTCCTATTCTTCAATTTTTCCTTTTTTCTAGTTGTTCTTCAAATATGCCTGAACATCACACTGGGTGAGGTAGTGTCCTTTGGCCTCATTTTTCTAATAAGTATGCCCTATGTGGCTAGTGGTTTGTGTATTCAAAGAACAACATAGAAAACAGTGTGCTCTAAATTCCAAAACAGAGATTTTTCTCACATGGCTGCTTATCATGTAGTATTCACCCTTACTTTTCAGTATAAGGAAGATATATCATTTTGTTCATTAAAGTGGAATGTTAAGAACACATTTGTTTTTGGGGTAGTGCCTTTTTGGATCTGTGTAATTTCACTAGATCTTCTTTCATCTACCCCAGAATGTTTCTCTCACCTTTGGCACAATCTTATCCACCAGGTCTCATGACCAAGGACAGCAAGCTCTTGCTAACATGTCTTTCTCTAGGTTTCAAGAAACCATGACTTCAACAAAGGTTCAAGTGAAATACAAATTTTTAGTGAAGTGAAAACGAGTAATAGGACATTTTAAGTGACAAAGTAACTTTTAAATAATTTATATCATAAGAAAAACTCAAAAAACTCTGATATTTACTTCCAAGGAGGAAGATGGGAGACAGGTTAATTTGGAACTTTTTCATAATTTTGTTCACGACCTCTTTTTAAATTACAATTAAAAAACAATATATTATCTTCTTATATAAATAATATTTTATCTATTAATGCTTATATTTTCTTCTCTTTGCCAGTATTTTTATATAATATCCCATTTAAAAAATGTTTGCCTTAGGTGTTGAGGCAATGCAAATATGTGTGATACCCTGTTTTCTAAAAATGTGATTATGACTGAATGGAATATATGGTCATCCATAAAATGACATGTTAGAATATAGGGAAACTGGGAGCAAGAAGGAACTAAGTATAGTTTGCAAGACAGCCACCTTCAAATCCTTAATCACTACATTATTGTTTCTTCAAAGGTCATTTATACTTATTGTCTTATGACATAGGTAATGGTAGAAATGGGTACCAGAGTTGCATAACGTCCAAGTTGCTTCATTTTTTGCATCTACCGTAGATTATTTTCTTTAAGTATTTAGAGAAAAGCTTACATTTTATTTATGCTTCTCAACTTATTTCAATATGTGCTAGATTTATTATGTGGAGACTCTTACTATGTTGAAACTTTAATAATATATATGAGCAAGATGCAAGAATTGTATTGACTCTCTTATATCTACAATAAAATCCCAAATTTTATACTAATCAAGTCTCAACCTTCTTCTGACCAATGTCACATTATGTAGAACCATGAAAATTCTTTGGTTTCTTTCAATTTTTAGTACACTAAGAAATTAACTGGGTAAGTTTATGAAAAAGATGAGGGAAAAAAGATTTATTTAAAAGTTCCTGCTTTTGTACAACACTTAAAAATTCTGATCTGAACTTATATATATATTTTTGAACAAGTATGATGTATCAAACCTGTCATAAAAATAAACTTACCATGTTAAGCTAATGTAAATAAAGATAAGAATATTTCTAAATTTAAAAAGTGGGCAAAACTGAGTCCATGTGAAAGGAACGTTTTTCTTTTGATCAATAGGACAAAGAGAGGAGAAGGGAAGTAAAGGATAATGGTAGAGGGGTGAATTGAAGTATGATATATTTAATATATTATAAGAACCTTTGTAAATGTCACAATGTGCCCCCATCCAGCACACAATAAAAACAAATAAGTAAATAAGTAAATTTAAAGGAAGGAAAATTTTGATGAATTTAGATCCAATAAAAAAGATAAATGTATTGTCAGTGTGATACAATGTAAGAATTATTAAAACTGCAAATATATACTTCTCATTACATGTATGAAATTATAATTACCTCATATATATATTTTCTACTATAGATGATTAGATATTCTCATTGTGTTTTGGAAATTAAATATGAATAATTGATGTTATTAATATCTATAACAAGCTAAGAAAAGATGTTTTGAAGTAGATGAATAAATAAAGATTATTTCCTTTAGCCATATGTAAAAACAGTATATTAGCAGGCTGATGCTGAACAGAAAACAATATTCAATCTCCATATCATGCCAAGAATATTTCTGAGAAGAGATACAATTGCATGAACTATTTAAATGATAATAAGAATGAAGTTCCAAGACTTTACATGAATAGATTTTAAGAAGGGTTACATAGTTTTGTGGTCAATGAAACCTATAGTTAGACATAATGAAAGAAAAGCAAAGGCTATGAAATATTGTGCTTTGATATTTTAATAGTATGAAGTCAGTAAGGGAGTTCATTTCATTCCCATATTATATTCAGTTTAAATAGCTCCCTTAGAAGCAAATAAGTTCAGAAAATTCTGTTTATTTTATATGAACACCTAGTGTGATGAATTCTGAAATTATGGGGCTATGAAATGAGTCTAACTTTTTCATAATGAAGTTAATTATGTTAGCATTAGAAAAATAATGGATTTTAAAAGACGCACATATGAACAATAACAAAGGAACATTAGTGAGCACATAAATGAAACCACTAAAAATTATAGTTTAAAATCATTGTCATGTTTCATAATCATTCTCTCTCACACACACATATATATTCCACATGTGATTTAGTCATATGTGAAGTAGGTATTTTGATGACCTCTGGAACTACAGCTATTCCTATTATTTTTAAAACAATGTGTTTTTTCAGTTTTCTATTGTATTTTATGAGTGCTGGTTATTTTATAAGATAAAAGCAAGGAATATATGTATATGTAAAATTTATAATTTTAAATTACACTTATATTTAGAAATGTAATGAGCAAGAAGTAAGTAATGGTAGACTATCTCCATGCAATGGGGGACTTGTATGAGACAAAGATAAATATATAGAAGGCTTTCCATGGAGCTTCTATTCAATAGTTCCATCAGTTTATAACTTTATATTTGTTAGGTTATTTTTCCCATTTTTGTTTTTAAGTTTTAACTTGCAAATGAATTGCTTTGTATAGTGCTCTACTTATGCCTGGATGCATCCACAGAGTCAACAGCATTTTCAGAATGTTTTTATAAGCCAATTTCCAGTACAGATTCTAATAAGTTAGTGTATTTAATCTTCTGCATTGTAGCATGAAATAGAGAAAAAAAACTAACAAACTCCCAAATGGAAGTGATCTATGTAGTTCAGAGGATATGCACGAATTTTTTTTCATAGAAGATACAGGATTTCTAGTAAGCATTTTATATAATCCTTATGTGTAAGGTAGGAGTCAGGAAATGAGATTATCTTTTATTCATGTTTATATTAAAAGATCATCAGAAATAATCAAGATAGAAATATTAGTAGAGAACACAGTTATGAAAAATATTAGTCTCATGGAGGAATGTCAGAACAATGAAAACAATCAGCACTAACAAAACAAAGCATGCTGAGATCAATTCAGATAGTGTTCAATGATATATGATTATAATAATGAATGCAAGAAGTCACACAAAAGCAAAGTAACAATCAATAAGTCACAGTATTAGTGACTGATAAAAAGAATTTGAGCTATTCAGAAAAGCCCCTAGTATAAAATAACTTATTCTAGAGTGTTATTAAAGGAATCATGACTATATCTTTATTAAGTATAATTATTTTCACCATTTAGTATAACTAGGTATATAGTTATGCAGAATTAAAAGGACCTTTAACATCCTCTGGTCCGACATCTATTTTAGCTTTCTATATAAGAAAATTCAAAGATTTTGCAGCAAGTCATGAATATTTAAAATGACTTGAAACCAAAGTGTGGTCTTCTGATGTTCACTTGTCCATCTTGGCCTTTGCTTTCTAAGGAACCTTCATATTTCTTAAGTTTTCATCATTATTAATATGTAAATTTACATCAAATGTTTTGAATTTTTTTTTTGCAATACTTGGGCTTAAACTCAGGGTCTTCATCTTGAGGCACTCCACCAGCCCTATTTTTGTGAAGGGTTTTTTGAAATAGGGTCTCATGAACTATTTGCCAGAGCTGGATTTAAACTGTGATCCTCCTGATCTCTGCCTCCTAAGTGGCTAGGATTACAGGTGTGAGCCACCAGCACCAGGCTAAATCTTTTGAATTTAAATTCATAATAACTCTCAGATAAAAGAATGAAGGGATGAATGCTCATCATCATCAAAAAAGTATTAAAGGCCATAACTGATGATTCATCAAGAGGTGACTCTGACTCTGAGTGAGTTTTATAACTTGTTTTTCCTTCAGTTTTCTCATCTATCACATACATATTAAAAGGTGGCCTCAACCCAGGTGTTGTATTGTTACAATGAGAAAATACAGTGGTTAGTTTTTAAAAAATAGTCTTTATACTTTCTGAAATGCAGTGGGAACGAGACCCATGTGTTTTGTTCACTACTTTGAACTACATATACGTTGTATATAGACATTCAACTACTTGTTGAATACATAAACAGATAAATGAAAGATTGGCACACACTGAGTGAAGATACAAGTGTGTATAAGAAAGATAAGATCTCTGCCTCCTTGGAAATTATAGCTTAGAATATGTTAATAAAATGAGAAAATAAATTTGAGAAAACTGAGAGAAGAACTGGAAATTACATAATGTCTCTGCCCTCACAGAGCTCAAAGCACAGCATGTTATTTCAGACAAATTATTTTCTTCTGAATTAAAACATGACTCCATCAACTATCTCAGCAGTACTTGAAAGAACTTTCTAACTTCATGTTAAAAAAAATATGTCTCTAGTGTCGTATATAATTCAAAGGGAGAAATACAATGACTAAGGGGACTGACAGGTTATTCAAAAACATTAGAATGATTTACTCTGATTGACTCTAAAATATCAACCAAATTGGGAGTTTCATTCTCCACACTTATTTTTCTTTTATGAGTAGAAATATATTTGTATATATGGCCTGAGTGTGCTAGTTAAATTTCCATTGTTGTTGCAAAGTGCCTGAGAATATCAGCTTTAAGGAAGTAAACGTTTATTTGTGTACATGGTTTCAGACATTTCTGTCCATGATCTGTTCGGGGACAGTGGTGAGGTAATACATGGTGGTGGAGAGTATATGGTGGAGGAGATTGCTTATCACATGGTGGCCAGAAAGAAAAAGAGAGAGAAGGGATAGGACTGGTCCTGTTATACACTACAAGAGCATTCTCTCAATGACCTAACTTCCATTCACTGGGCCCAAACTCCTGAAGTTTCTAGTTATGGCATTTCTTTCAGTAGTGCCACTGGCTGGCATCAGACTGTAGCAGGTGACCTCTGGGGGACATTTCAGATCCAAACCATAACATTGTGCTGTCTTTTTAGCTATGCTAATTCATTTACTATGGACACAAGCAGTAAAATCTAAGCTGATATTCTGTCTGTAGATTATAAGAATGTGCTTGTGCATCTATAAAAGTAGTACTTATTTCCTCAAAGTTTTTGGTTTTGCTTTTGTAATATTAGTCTATATATTCTTTATTAATGATAGCAAAGCAAAATATAATTTAATGATCCCCCAAAATGTAATATGGACTTTATATAAGAATATATTTTCAAAGCAATGAAAATGAAAACACATTCCATTAACATAAATGGAAATGTCACATTTATTGCCTAGAAGTCTAGCCTATAATTAACTTTTATCTTTGTTATTATCAAAGCTTATTATTTAAATAATTATACCTTTTCTGATTTACATATTTTTCATAGAAAAATATTTCACATGCTGTCATTTACAGAACAATACAGTCTGACCAACTCCACAAGTTCTCTTTGGGAAGATTTGTTAAAATGGAAGCAAAAGCCCTTCATTTGATCACACTAGTTTGGGATGGAAACAGTGAATGATCCAAAAAAGTAAAACCTCTGTGTGAAAATTTATAATTTCACTAATCTTTTTATGGTAAAACAATGCTTAAACAAATTTGTCTTTTATATTTTTTCCAAACTTTTTGTGAGGAACTGTCTTCCAAGAATGTCCCAGAAATAATGTGATTGCCTATCTGAGACCTTAGTGATGCATGTATGGGGAGAAAAATGAGATCATATAGTTAGACGTTTTTGTTTTGTTTAGTCAAATGTCTAAAAATGCATGCCAACCTAAAGGTTCTCACACTTCATCAGTTTAAATAAATGGAAAAATGGCAGGTTGTTAATGTGCTAAGGATCTGAAGAACATCACTTTTTATTTAAATCATACAACTCAAGAAATCACTAAACACTTTCATGTTTTTTCAATTTTAAAAAATTTAGGGCAAAATTTCTAATTAAAATGTTTGCATTGTGAATTTTCTAAATGGGACTTTTCAGAAGTCAAATTCTATTTACTCAGGTATATTAAGAGAAACTAAATAGATTGGGTCAAGTATTTGCTTTCATGTTTTCAATGAGATATATAGGTAAACCATTTACAGAAATAGCAAACTCAACTTCCAATGGGGATACAGCTTTGCTGATGTTTTGAGTTTGCACTGCTACATAGTAACTTGATAGTTTTTCTTTTGCAAAATTGGTTTTGTAACAATTTATTTCTGGTTGTTTTCTCTCAACAAGATTATTGAGCTTCACACTGACTTAAATGTAAAATGTCTAAATTCTAACTGAAAGTGGTATTGGCTTATTGTTTCAGGATTCGGAGAAAAAGAAAAATGACATGTATTACTCTACCGGAAATAGGAAAAAGTTGTCTTATACCTATTACCTTCCTGGTTTATCTTATGATATTCACCAATTTAATAAGCATTTATTAGGAACCTGTAATCTGCAGAACATTGTTTTTGTCATTAATTTATTTTTCTCATACATATATTTAAGGCAAGACAACTTAGTAAAAGCCACTAAAATCTACCCTGCTTATTTCACTAGAGTAGAAGCCTCTTTAAGTATGTCTGTGTTAATGACTAATGTACTTCCATATCTAGTCAATTATGTACTTCCCATTCAATCAAACACAATATTTTCACTTAGAACATTTACCCAGATAGTAATAAGATTATATGAATTGTGATTATTTTAGAGATCACCTGGTTCAATTACCATAACTATGGCAGTAATTTCCCCTAAAATATGTCTGCATTTTCTTCCAATGGCAAATATCTGACTATCTTACAAAATCATCAGTTCAGTTGTATTAGTAATATGTAACAGTTGTATACTTGGTAAATGTTTTTACAAATGTCATAAATGTTATTTCATTTATCTAAAACTCAGCCTTCTGATTTAGTCCTATTGTCATTTTCAGTTTTAAAACAGAAAGGAAATGTGAAGAAATGTGACTGTATTATACTTAACAAATCAGAATAAACCCAAGCAGTATACTTCCAGAGACCAAAGCTTGAGGCACTCAGCCAACCTTGTAGCAGCAGTTATTCTTCTTTGTAGAGAACTTTAAGAAGGAGATTAATTCTTTTCTGGAATTCCTTTTCCATAATGCATACCTTAGTCTTAGAAGATACCTGTTTGGTTCTACGTCCTCTGTCTCCAATTTAAACATTATCATATTGTCATTGACCTGTTCATCACACTGTTTTGTGTATACTGTCCATGTGCTCCACCCCTCGATTTGTATCATGTTTTATTACCTCACTAAAAACTAAATTGATTCTCTGCTTTGACAAAATATGGCCACTAGAATGCAGGAAATTATGATTTTTTCCATAAGCTTTATGGACTTAGGAAAGCTTTATAGGAAGCACAAATTTTGAGAATTTAGTTAATAAAAGTGACATACCTCAGGCAGAGGAAAACATTTTCTAGCCTGGAATTATTTTCACTTTCTCTATGGTAGCCTCAAAAACTGTATTAAATTGGATAGTGTAAGGATTTAATGTTCTTAATTTATTACTTTCAGTTTTTACTAAAATTAAGTTGAATGGTGCATTTCCAATAAAATATATAATTATATTACAATTACTTAAATAATCTAAGTTTTATTCTATGGAATTTATAATTTTCTATAAATAACAGATTTAACAAACATTGCGTTGATCTGTCATTAACAGAGTTCTCTGAATTTACTCCACTTACTTTTTGGTAGAAGAAAGAGAGAGTGAGATGAAAGTTTAAAATGTGTACATCTGATATTTCAGTTTGTGTAAAAATACCACTCTTCTAAGATTCTGACCATTGCTCTGTGATCTCTGAAATTCTTTATTTGCCAATACCTGCTTGATAATTAGAAATCACATCACTGTTTCCTAACTTGCAAGAATCAACTGAAAGCTTCTTGTCTGCTGGTTGTTTTATCTTGTTTTGCTTTGTTTTCTTTCAGGAAACATATAGCAATGGCCAAATATCTCTTTCATTACTCAAAATGTTGAAAAATATTCTATAGTCTATATAAAATGTTTAATGGGGCAAGTATTAAGTCTATAGAATCCATTGTCAAAATTGTTGCAAAGTTTCTATTATGAGGGTTTGTTCATTCCCAAATCACGGAGATAGGAATAAATAACAGGAGAGGGCAAGTTATGAATGTTGTGTTTCTCCCTGTGAAATCCATTCACACATTGCAGGTAGAGCTTCATTACTAATCTCTCAACAAATGTGCTTGCTCCAATATGGAAACCTGTTTTTTCTACTGAAAAGACATATTGCTATGGATCCTAATACATTTTTTGAGGAAAAAGCATTCAATAAAAAATGTCTTCTATTACTAATAGCTTCAGACACTGAATTCCCTATTCCACTTGTTCCACTTATGTTAATTTTCTGTGACAGCCTTTCAGAATTTCCAACAGAAAGTAGGCAAAATGACTTCTCAGGGGACTTACAGTTTTTACTACATCCTGCCTATCTGCTCTTCATCAAAATCATACATATCCATGTGCCTATAATACGGCAGAACTTTACAAAATGATGGAGGGGAGTGATGGGTAGAATAAAGACCTGTTCCTTCATGACAATTAGTTGTGTGAAAAAGATATACAAAAACAGGAAATTTTAACTTATTGCTATAATACACATAAAATTCATTTCCAGGGGAATAAATGAAAAATGAAACTCCATGAGGGAAAGTCAGAAGAAAGTCCTCATGGGAAAAAGCCTGTGCATATTTCAGAAAGTAAGAAGTTGGACAAACCCAGTGAAGTGCAATCATCTTCAACATAGAGTTCAATGAATGCTGAGACTGAAAAATCTGAAGATCAAACAACATGCACATTTTACCTACTTTAAGAATTAAAGACTTAACCTCCAAACTAATGGAAAATCACTTTAAGCTTCATGACTTAGTCCAAGACTGAAGACACTAACACATGCAGAACAGTGAGATGACTGTTGCAGTAATTCAGCCAAATGACAATAAAATCTTCCCTGAAGAAGCAGCATTTTACTGATGTAAGTGACCAAGCCCTATAGACTCAAATTTACTTGTTGATTTGTGGTCAAAGAAACATTTATCAAGGTTTTTTCTTTGTGTAATCACTTCTAATTATGAAATAATTATCTGCTGAATTTGTGGTGGTTAAATGCATTGAAATCCAGTGATTTATTTCAGAAATGAAGAGAGACACCATGGCTCTGATTGAAAGGAAGAAGAAACACCTGCTGTGGCTTAACTGATAAGTTCAATAGGAAGGTATATGTGTGCTAAAAATTGTCATTTTGGCTTGTAATTTTTGACATTAGAATTGCCCAGGATATGTTAGTTGCAGAGTTTATTTCCTTGCTCTACTATTGAGTACAAAAAGGGATAACATGCTTAGGTCCCTATAAATGGATAAGATAGGCAATATGTAGGATGATATAATTCTCCCAATGTGAGAGATAATATCTTTATTTCACAGAAATTGGTAGTGTCTAATAGCATCATTTTCTGATAGCTCAACATATTTCTCCACTAAAACTAATAGCAAAAATATGATAGATTTTCTTCTACATTCTTGAATTAAATCATATGAAGATCCAGAATGAATATAAATTGAAGACACTATTTCACTATGTGTACACAATTCATTTTATAAAATGCATATCCAACATTTATTTTTCTCTGCCTTCCTTAAGGATTTTTTATGTGCTTCCTTGTGTTTCTATTTCTAGTTATTAAGCTTTGGCTTCCACACACATCATAAATCTGTCATTCAGTGTCTTTCATTAATTTTGGTAAATACTTGGCTATTATTTCTGCACATGTTTTCTGGATCTTGTTCTCTTTTTATTGCTTCTGAGAATCCAATCAAAGCTATGTTACACTTTTTATATTGCCTCATGTCTTTTGGATCAATCATTTTTCCTGTCTTTTCACTATTGCATTTTATTTTTTCTTATCAGCACTGTCATGTTTATGCATCTTTACATAATTTGGGATTGCATCCTTGAAAACAAACATTTATAATATTATTTTCTCCCTTTCTCAGAAAAGGAAGAAATAGAAGTTTAAATAGAATTTTCTTGCACATTATTTTATTTTATTTTTTATCATTTTCTGGTTTGATTTCTTTTATTAACTTTCACATCTATTTTTTTCTACAAATCATAGAGTTGGAATCTAATTTTGAACCAACTTGTAAACATGTTTTCTGTGAATTTGTCCAACTTAGTTTCACGAATGTAATAGATGCATTTGATTCCAATATAGTGGCTTAGAGAATTTAAAATATAATCAATGCTCAAAGAAAAAAGCTGAGAAAAAGTCATAAACCTAGATAATTAGTCAAAACAATAAATTATCCAAAACAGAAAGGTTTTGCATGATAATAATAATAGTGACTTCAAGATCTACTGTCTGAAAACAATACATTGTTTTATAGGAGCTAACATTTCTCTTATTATATGAGACTAAAAAGTGTGTCAATATTCTGTTGAAAAGAATTTATCATGAAGCCTTGAGACATAAAGGCTTGAGGGAAAACCTTACTGATGCTGCCATGTTCTTTTTTCTCATTAATGCTGCTTTGGAATTGAATGCTTTAATTTTATTGGCCTCACCTGTACTCTAGTCATAGAAGATAATTTTGAATTATAGGAACAGACAAATAAGCAAGCAAAATACATACATAATACTAACAGCAAAGATAATAAGTAACTAAAGACAGAATAGATTATTTTGCTTTCTAAAAAATAGTTAATCTATATGTTCTAAAGTAGTTACCTTTTTTTTTTTTTTTGGCAGTATTGGGGTTTGAGCTCTGGGCCTCACACTTGCAAGGCAGTTGCTCTTATCACACAAGCCCCTCCATCAGCTAGTTACATTTTTGCTTAGAGGTTTTCAAAACATTTTCAGAAACTGATGAACAAAGATTCATTAAATTTAATAATTCTCAAAATTATTTTTGTATGATGCATTTGTTTTATAGTTCATTTGGTTTTCAAATAAGAGCAAGTAGCAACAGAAATAAATATTCAAAACAAAAATGTACTATTCTGTGCTACAGGTATTGGAATATTCGACACTGGTTTAGGTAACAAGGCAGTATGTGGAAAAACCATGAGGTCTGCCTCTTATTCAAAGAGTTGCTATGGGTTTTACTTTTCAACATATCTAGTTTTTATTGAAAGCAATTTTTCTAAAACATGAAATCCATCTTTTCTGTTTCTTCCTCTCCCCCACCTCTCCATTTTACAAGGAACTCATGAAACAAAGCAAGGCATGGGAAGTAATGGGGCATAACCCAAATGCTCTGTGAAAAGGAACAAATCAGAAGGAATATTTCTTGAGGTCAGCGTCTGATGTGTTCATTATTCCTAGATTGTGAGGTAAACTGACAGGAGGAATTGTTTGCCTCATGGAGTACCAAGTGAACTTTTCTAGATGGACAAGTGAAAGAGTATTTGCAATATAAACCTTACTATTATTAGAACATACGCCATGTTTCATTTATATTAACTTTGGACAGATATGGTAGTATATAGTACATAGCTTCAGGGTAAGCATATATTATTTCATGGCACTTAGTGTTAAAAATAAGGATTGAAAAGAAACAAGGAAAACTCTCATGATCAGTAATATAATACACAGAATTTTCACCACAGGTTCACCAGCTTAAATCGAACTCATTTTTGATAATAGAAATTTGCCAGTTTCAATGTAATTACTTTGGTTGATATATTAGCTAGACGGCTCAGTTCTTTGTGGATATAAAATGCTGCCATTATGAAAAGAGACAATGAAGTTAGCAGATGTTTTTTCTTGGTGCCAATGGTGATTTTGTTAAATGTTCCATTTGTGAGGACTTAGAAACTGACTTCATTTATCCATGTGTGATATGAGAATATTTCTGTTAAGTAACAAAATAATGTAAACCCCTTTATATATAGATTTGAATATCCCTCTCTCCTATCTCTTTTCTCCTGGAAGCAAATTTAAAATGTTATTTGGATTTTGAAAATAACTTGAAGCATTTGCCAATCACTAAAGCAATCTTTGATGTATTTTTCAGATTTTTTTAAGGAAAGAGAATTTCGTATATTGTGTGACTTAGATGAGGAGTATTAAGATCTATTATCAGGGACATGAGAGTCCACAAAGTCCTATCTGTGTCTTTGCTTGATCCATGAAAGCTCTGCATTGACTGCCTTCTAACAATTATAAGATGGGATCGTTGGATTTGGTGGAATTTGTCAGACCGTTTTATTTGACTGTCCCTGGACTAATCACTGCTTAAGCTGGTCGTGGCTTTGCAACCTTAACAGATGTCTTGCTTCCTTGAATTTCTCTTTATTTCAGGCATTTGTTTATTTGATGACATGAATATTCCCATTTGCAATCAAATCTGAGTTTTGTGTGAAAGTTGCTTCAAACACTCTGTATGTAAATCCTTGAATTAAAATCAGTTTTTCAGACTTTAAGTATTTAATAGGTCCAAGTAAAAAAAAGAGGAAAAGGATACACCTACAATTTATGTTAAATTTAGAATATAGAATTTTTTGTTGATGAGTTGAAAGCTAGAGACAGACTGTATAATTTTCAAATCAGTAAATAGAAAAAAATTTCATTCTAAATAAAAATTAAAATAAATTACTTTTTCAATCATTACATGCCTTTAATTTAGTATCTTGGTACAGTTTCTCCCCCTGGCTACTTTCTTTTCCTCTGAACATAGTTTCCCTTTTATAACCATTTCTCATGAAGCCAGTAATGGAATGGCATGGATAACGTGCAGATTTGGCACTTTGTGTCTTTGTTACCTACAGTACATTTCTATTTTTAGAGTTAAAATACATACACAATATGTGATATTTTCAATAAGGCAGATAAATAACAATATATGGTTCTACTCTGTGATCAAGAAAGAGACAAATATAAGAATTTTAACTTATGTGACTTATGACAGAATTTTATTTTCAAATGAAGTTAATAAGTTTAATTTAAAAATTGTGTTTTAGTAAGAACCATTTTATTTAGTGAATCTTATTTTATGTATGGATACTCAGATTCACAAAATTAAAAGAAAAGAATTTTAGTCTATGTACAAGTTGCTTTATATTATTGCACAAGTTGGTAAAGAATGCTGACTGGTAAGTTGAATATAACAGAGTTGAGAATATGTTTTCTCTTTTTCACCACTGAAGGAAGGGTTAAGCACAGGTGTTAGGGTTAAGCACACCTGCGTGCTGGAGAATGTCTGTTCAGAGAAAGAAGAAAGCATAACTAGGTCTAAACCTTGAGCATATCCACTAATGACAAAACACCTGCCCAACACTAAGTTCTGTACTAGTCCAGTTTCCTTATATATGGAGTGTTTTTTAGCAGGATGGACTCATCCATTATGGTTTTGCTTATAGCACAAACTCAATTCTATGGGTTTAGAATTGAGCTATTTTCCTAGCTCCCTGAAAAATAATGTATATGCTGTGTAAATGTTCTCATAGAAAATGTAGATGGCCCAAGACAGAAACAGTTCTTTTTTGCTTTGTTTTGTTTGGTTGTACCTGAGTTTGAACTCAGGGTCTCATTCTTGCTAGGCACTTAGGTATTTTACCACATTCCCATACCCTTTGTTCTTTAGTTATTTTTCAGGTAAGGTTTTGTGTTTTTGCCTGACACCAGCCTCAGACCATGATCCTCTTACCTAAGGCCTGTCACATAGCTGTGTCTGCAGTGCTCACTACCACAAACACCTTCTTTGTTGAAATGGAGTCTCACAAACTTTTGGCCCAGGCTGGCCTTGAACTACAATCCTGTTAATCTCTACCTCCTAAATTGCTGCAACTGCTGGCATGAGCTACTGTGCCTAGTTCTCAAAACACATCTTAGTATGGGAAAATAAAAGTGTTGGTAGAAGCACTGGCAGTCTGAAATTGCACAATGCTTTCCTGTATCTTTCACTTACTTGTACCCTTGAAACTATTACTCACTTTTAATAGTGAATATGGTATCTGGTTTGTGTATAGGACTTGCTAATCTTTCTCTTTGTGTTATATTATTATTATTTGGATATTTGTATATAGCCATCCATATTTCAAAAATATACGTGGTTATAGAATCATGTTTTATTGAATACATATTTTCAAGGTTTAATAATTAAAAGTTAAAATTGTATATGTAAAAGTTTTTTCAAAATAATATTTTGATTGTATTATCCTAGAATTATATTTCTAATAAAGTTAGTTAATAATTGAATTGGATATTGACAGCAGTTAAGTGACTTTTTAAAAATGATGCTTTTAACATTTTAATGATGAGGAGTAGGGATCCTGACAAAATTCTAAAATAACAATTTTTGTTTCCAATATTGTTATTTACTATAGTTTTTAAGAGAAAAGATAAATCTAGTAAGAACAGTTTGACCTCAGGGGACTTACAAATTAATAATGACCTTCCAACAACTTTAAGCATTTCCAAAAGGTAGAAGAATTATAGAAAGGATATTTTAAATGATAAATAAGTTTTCTCAGAAGGATATCAATTAGATATGATCACACATTTTACTTTGTGCTATTCAGAAACTCTGATTATCACTATTAACAAAACAAAACAGAAAAAGTTAAAGAATAAAGATTATAGTTTATGTGTGCATTGCCCTGAAAATATCTCTGTATGTCTTTAAGTTTAAATAACAAGCTTTTAATTGTATAATTTTAATTTTGTAAGACAAGCTAAAGAAAAATAAGCAATGCAATAAGCATACATACAGTTATATGAATATTCCCCATGTATCCATATATGTGCTAAGTGACAAAATTCCAGGGCACTGGAAACACTTAAATTTATAAAATAATGCCCTTTTGGTACTGTGGGCCAAGGTCTTTCCCATTAATTTTCATAAGAATTCAATTAACCAGGAAATATATTATGAGATGACCTGTCTTTAAAATACAAATAGCATTCCTAAACTTATTGCTAACCATAATCTCTTTTCTCTTTTAAAAGGCAATGAAAGGAAACAAGAATGCCACCTTTACTATTTTGCAAATAGATCTCTTCATCTTGGTTTCCATCAGGAAAGGTTCCTATAGAGTTGTGTTCAATATCTCAGTATTGACTTAGACTTTCCTCCCAGTCTCCATTCCATCCAGTATTTTGGTACATACTTACAAAATATCTTGCTCCCCAGAAACCCATAAATCTGTCTTCATGGGGAACAAGAGTTATTTCATTTTTAGTTTTTGTGTTTCCAGTAGGTATCAGCATGCCAAAACACTGTAGACTTACAGAGTAATCATTACCTATTGAGTACTATTTAAGGGGTTTTCTTATATTTCTATTGACTCTGAACAGCCTTATTATTATCCCCATTTTTCAGATGCACAAACAGAAACCCAGAGAGATTAAGTAACTTTTCAAATTATACTATAGAAAAGAGAGGCAAAAATTGAAGCTAGAAAATTGATGCTTGAATTGTATGCTATATAGTCTTATATGAATTTTATTAAATATAAAAGATGAAAGCAACTTTGTTCTCATTTCTAGCATAGGGAACAGGAAATGTTTCTTTCTCTCCTCCCCCCACTCCACCTTGTCCATACTTTGTCCTGTTATATTAAAATAAATCTTTGCTAACACTTACACCTTGTGAGACTCCTTGCTGTAAGACACCTTGAAATGCTTTTCATGTCTGTGGAATGCAAGGACCTATGATTTTGCATGGAAACTGGGAAGTTGTGGGAGCCTTCTCTGCACTCCAGTAACATGAGCAGCCAAAATTCATTTTAGAAAATTGGTGCAAACCTACTGTGTGTGGCCTTGGAAATGTATTTGTTCTCCCATTCTTCTCAGTTTGCAAGCAGATTACAAACCCATGGCCTGGTGTACACGCACCTGCTGGTTCTCCCTTGCAGCCGCAGAAACCTGATCTCATTGCCCACAGCTTCACACTGCAGCAAGCAAAGGTCTTTGGCCTTAAAGAAAACTGAGTGGGCCATGGGTCTGCATGCCCATTTCTTTGAGTCTTCATACATGTTAATTTTGGTGGCCTTTGTGAATGTACAGTGTCCCAACACACAATCTGACAAAGTCTTACTTCCCAGTCCTAGTGTACTAAATCGCATTGAACAACAATTAAACTCATCTCACATTTTTTTAAAGTTCTTAGATTTCTCCAAAACTGATTTCACCAAAAACTTCCATGTAAAAGTTCAGGCCCTTATTGGTTAGTAATTTTTATCTATATTATGGAAACCTTAGTGTACCTGTGATTTAAGCCCCTCTCTGTGGGAGTCTGAAACTCATCAGTGGGACCCCATATACCTATGATTCCATCCACTACATGCATTTCTTTAAAACCAGGAAATGTGACCTTAGTGAACAGACCATCCACTTGGAGGTAGGTAACACAAAGTACTGCGAAGTAACTGTGTCAAACCTTTACTCAAATTTGAAGATAGTCACATTTGTAAAATTGATTTGAATTTTAAAAATTATATTATTTCAATAAATATTTAAAATGGTCAGACTTAGACATTAAAACTAAAACCTAAAAAGCCAAAGTAGCTGGCTATTTCCTACCACCTCTTTTTAGATGTTACACTACAAAAATAGGTCTATCTATATTTAGCTTTCTCTCTTTGACATGTGAACAAGATTCTAGGCTCCTTGGATAGGTAGAAAATATCTTACCTAGCCAAGGGAAGTTCTAAAGCAAACCCATTGTCCTTGTGTTTGGGGTAGGCCAGGATGACCCTTCTCTGATTTAGCAGGCATCTTAGCCACCCAGATCCACTATCTTTGACCCCTGTATTCCTCCAGCTTGAAAACTATAAGACTAAGAGCCAAGAGCCACCATTTTGAGTCTCTCTGCTCCCATTTCCTGCATGGAGGGATAGAAGAAGGAGAAAATATTTCTCATTTTTTTTATTTCTTCTTGCTCCTATCCTGTTATGCTAAATTCCTTTCCTAATAAACTTCACTATTATTTTCTAAGTAACTTTTTCCACACAAGGAACTGGCCTGTATCATCTTTCTACTGGCTGTCAAACGAGCTTTCGAAATGTTAAATGAAACTATATATCTAGCCAAGAACGTTTGATAGAATTGGCCTAGGCTTGTTACAACAAAATTAATTTGTACCTTGGTTTTTAAATAGTATCTGGGACTAGTTTGGACAGAATATTACAGTGTTTAAAACTTGTTTGCTGTCAGTTATTGTTTACTAACTATAATATTGCTGTTAAGCAATATTTTTGGTTTTAGAGAAATTCTCTTGGGGGAAAATGTATCCTCTTAATTGTATTTCCCTTAAGCCTAAATTCCTGGACCTAGCTATTGTGTCACATTTAAATGAATCTGTTTTGAATGTTTTTGAGTCAAAAATAAATAATGTTTCAAAGTTATCCCCTTGCTATGGGTATTATTCCTGGGACAGTCTGCTGATTTAAAAGTATAACATTCCATTTGTATTTATTTCTATCCCTTGCAAAAAGAAATAGATTTTTCTAATTCTCATTTACCAGTCAAGGAATAGCTCCAAAACGCTATTCAGTTTTCTTACACAGAGGAACATTTCCTCCCATTATTGACTCTTGGCTTCCATTAGCCAAGCTTACTTTGGTGTGGTTTTGGGCTTGGTAGGTAATTCTGTGCTGGTTACAAAGAGTTTGTATTGTGTTTTTTTGTTTTTGTTTTTTTTTAACATTCAGCAGATTGTCTTGCTTTATCTCTTTATCTGTTTTAGTATGTTGCTTTTGGTATCAGCCTGACTCTTTGCCTAGTATATAATAGTTTTGCTGATGTTTTATTGTTTACTGGTAAACATATTTTCATTAAAAGCTTTTTAAAACAACATCATCAATCTCAATGAATAAGTTTTCTTCATAACCCATTTGAAATTATTTACTACATTCTTTGGATCTTGCATGAAGTCATTTTTTGCCTGACACAAGAACTGGGATATTTTTCAGATAACACTGAGAAAACTGATTTCAAACTAAGTAAAAATTGTTTTTTAGTTTCATTTTAGGGAATTTCTTTTCTTTCTTTTTTATTATTGTTGTATTGGGGGTACATTGTGATATTTACAACAGTTCTTAAAATATATCAGAGTTGAATTCATCCCCTCTATTATTCTCCTTCATCACACCTCCTCTCATTGCTGGAATAGTTTTAACAGATCTCATTTTTCTATTTACATACATAAGTACATAATATTTCCACTATATTTTTAGGTGATTCTAATACAGTTAGTGTCTCATATTTATATCTAAATGTTATAAAATAACTTACAGAGTTAAAAGTTTATACATGCAAAGTCAACAGTTATCTTTCTTTTATCTAAGATTCATAGTATTTAATAAGGTCTTATGACAAATGCTATTTATGACAAATGCTAAGAGCTACATCATTTGGCCTCAAATCTGTTTGTCTTGGCTAGATAAAGATTATATATATATATATATATACACAAAGAAAGATACAGACACATATGGTACATATTACATATATATACAAAGCATATCATATAGATATATGAAATATATATATATATATATATATATATATATATATGATACGCATTGAGCATTAAAACAGGGACTTTTGGGGATTACTGACACTGTCTTTCCCTAAACAGTAGGAAATCTAGGGTTTTTAATTTTGCAGTATTGTCCCCCTATTGCTTTACCTAACCAAAATGCGAAGTTTAAACTGTGATGCTTTTACTGGCTCCTTTATATGTAGGTGTATGTGTGTTCTTCAAGTATATAAGCCTTCTAAAGTGAGGAGTTGTAAAATGTCACTGTACCAGTATGGTACAGTTTTCCAAGTTAAGAATGCTAGTGATGCTAACCTTTTACAAGTTTGTGCATATGCTCCTAATTATAATAAAAGAGGTTTAATAATACTGTATACAAAGGAAGTAATTAGACTGCTGTGTTAGTTGCTAAAAATGTTGTCCATAGTTATATTAAGCTTGTCGTTACAATTCTGATCCTTTTGGAGCATTTATAAACAAGTTCATGAAAACCAACTCTGACAAGTACTTATCTGTCAACAAAGTCAGACATTCTTAAGCAGTGGAGTTGATTTGTACTTTCCTTGTAAAACTTTATAACTGTTATATGTGTGTAACTTTTTAAATATGCCAGTACATCCTCTATAGGACAGACAAAATTAAACTGAATTAAGACCAAAGAGCAACTTCTTTTAAATCTCTTTGTTGCTTTAATTTAGCCAGAAAGGTCTAATTGGCATTGACTTCCACCTGACCTGTCTGTTGTGCTACTTCCCCTCCAACATGGGATCAGATCAGACTTTCCAAAAAAAAGCTACTCCTGTAAATAGGGACCAAATTGTTCAATAGCAAAATCTTCAAAAGCAACTGCTTAGAGAAACAGCTGAAGAGGACTACAGTTTAAAGGGACTGACTACACAAATGAGGGGATTTCCTCCGGACATAGATAAAGACAATTATGCCAGACCTCTAAAAGTAACCAAAGCCAAGTGATTTTAAAAAAAGGGGTTCTTAAATGCAAATCAAAACCACACTAAGATTCAACCTCAGTCCTGTTAATATGGCTACCATCAAGAACACCACCACCAACAAATATTGGTGAGGATGAAGGAAAAAAGAAACCCTCATACATTGTTGGTGGGAATGTAAGCTAGTACAACCACTATGGAAAACAATATGGAGGCTTCGTAAAAAGCTAAAAATAGATCTGCCATAAATTCCAACGATACCACTCCTAGGGATATACCTGAAGGAATATGAGTCAGGTTACTACAAAGGAACATGCACAACCATGTTCATAGCAGGATTATTCAATAATAGCTAAGCTATTGAAATAGCCAAGATGCCCCACTACTGACAAATGGATTAAGAAAGTGTGGTATCTATACACATGGAATTTTATTCAGCTACTAAGAAGAATGAAACTTTGTAATTCTCCCATAAATGAATGGAACTGGAGAACATCATCTTAAGCAAAGCTAGTCAGGCTCAGAAGGCCAAAAATAGCATGCTCTCCCTCATATGCAGATTATAGACCTAAAACAAATGCAGTAATATTATTGGACACAGATCACACTAAGGGGAGACCGTGCACAGGAGGAGTAGGGCAAGGGAAGGAAACCAAAAACTTGAATGTTTTTGACATGCTCACTGTATAGGAATGAATATAGAAATATTAAACTGGAGGGGGCCACCATGGAAGGGGGACTGGGGAAAAATGAAGAGGTTTGATAGAGATGAACCAATTAGGGTTATGACACATATATCCATGGAAACAGCACAAGGAATCTCCCTGTGTGACTATGTTTATCTCAAACTAGCAAAAATGCTTTGTTTCTCTTTTTATCTTTTATGTTTTCTTCTACAAAATTAGAGAACAGGAAAGTTCTGCCTGGGTGGGGGTGGTGATACTGATGGGGGGGGAGGTAGCAGGGAAAAGGGTAGGAAGATGAGTATGGTACAAGTAATGCATACACATGTAAATGAATGCAAAAGTAATATCTATTGAAAGTGTTCCAGGAGTCAGGGGAGGTGGGATGATAGAGAGCACAGGCAGGAGTAAATTCAAGTATGGTACATTTGATCCATTGTAAAAACTTTCATAAATGCTACAATGTACCCCCACCCAACACAATAATAAAAATAAGATACAAAGCCAAAAAAGGGGGTTCTTATGCATGCCAACCTGGTATTAAAGCCTTCCAGTTTTCTGAACAAAGACAAACTCTTGTCTTTGGTGAGGTTCTCCTGTTTTAGGAGAGACAATATGACTATTTCTACTGGCTCCAGATATGTCCTTCTAATAATTCATACTCATAGTGTTGTTTACTTCACTGTGTATTCTACTTTGTAATGGTGTCCAGCTTCTACTTACAGATACCGTGAATCTTCTTTCTGTATAGGACTGACTCCTATTGATGTTTACTCTCTAATTATCCTGGCACCTGTCCCTGGTACACCTGGTACCTAATGTAATTAGTGCCCCAAACATTCAGTCTCAGCGAAGAGTGACATCCAATTTACCCTCTTCTCCAATTGGGTTAAGGATAACTACAGGTATAGACACCTATACCTGTACCTGTAAATGTAACCAGTAGGCTCTCTGACCATTGCCACTTTTCAAACTAAAAAAAAAAAAATAGATCCCCTGACAGCTAAAAAGATAGGCCTTGTCTTTTTCCTAGAAAAAGGGTATTGTTTGTGTGGTTTAAGACTTAAAGTTGTACCTCCTTATTACTGCACCAGCCAGGCCCCTATCACTGATGATCCTATCAGTGTTTATGTTGGAGACATGACATTTAAACTTGGTAGCAAGATTTATCTCCTCCAGGATAAAATCCTTTAGGATCCAAATCATGATGCAACAGAGCTATCAATCTCTGGAGGTGAACAAGATCCACATGAACAGTCCTGATCAGGTTGGACAACGGTCTAGACAACAGACACATCTGATGACTAAAAGAGTTCCAAAGGACAGCTGTAGAAGGGACAATATCCCTGTTAGGTAGGATCTGTAGCCCCTCGTCAGCTCCAAAGCAAATACAGAAGACAGACACACACAAAAATTTTTTTCAGTGTCTTTCAGGGAAAAGCTGAGGCAGACTAAGATAGGAAAAGTTTGGAAGTATTAAAACATATATGACTTAATATTATATTTCAGATTGAACATTCTTCTCTTTCTCCTTTTAATTTCTGAAAAGAAGGAAATTTTGGTTTTTATTGTATTTTTTTATCATATTGTACATTGTGACATTTATAAAAGTTCTTACAATATCATAGTTGAATTCACCCCTTCCATCATTTTTCTTTATCCCTGCTCCCTCCATTCATGGAATAGTTTCAAAAAGCTCTCTTTTCAGTTGCAAATATGTGCAATAGGAAATAGGAAAACCCTCTCTCTGCTTCCACCTCATACCTGGCCTATCATGGATGTTTGTAACTTTTTCCTTAAATTTTAATAAACTCCATTAACCTCCCTTACTATAAAAAATAAAATAAATTAATATGTAAGATATAGGCTGAAAGAAACAAGGAGAACTAGCTTATAGGAGACAGTATGATTGTGCCCAATAAAATTAAGCAAACTTCCCTAAAATAACACAAAAAATTAGTTTATTTTTAAGCTCTAAAGAAATCAAGAGAACTTCATTCAGATATCATTGCATGATTAAATTGTGTCCATAAGCTTTGAAAAAAGCAATGTATAGTTTTCCTTTACTTCAATTTATAATCTGGAATTTCTTGGTATCAGGAGCTTTACCATATTTCTGTTTGGGAGCACACATACTCAGTATGGTTAATAAATAAAGTCCAATTAAATTGTGTCTGGTTCACAACACTTTAATTCCTTATTCAAGTAAATTTCTCTTACTTAGTTTGAACTTCAGGTAGGAAGATGTAATTTTACCTACTTCCTTTCATGTACTTCCTTCTTATATTCTCTCTGTTTCCAGCCTAACAAGTCCACATACCCACATACACACTTACACACACATGCATACACATAAACACAGATATATGACAATGGCAAGAGTTAGGGTGCTTTCTTAAGTACTTACTTAGTGGAAGGACTGGATGGAGACCTGAGATACAGACAAGATTTAAGATGAAAAGTGAAATAGCCAAACTATGATTTATAAAGTTTCAAGATGAAGAGATAAAATATGTCAGCAAAATTTATAGGCTTTATTGGACATCAAAGGACAGACATATAAAATAATCTCTTAGGTACTACATTGGTCAATTTACATTTCTAGGGAACTTTACTGAGTGTATAAGATCAAAGAGAAGAGCATAAATAAAGAGATGGAGAATATATAATGCAGCTTTAGATAAGTAGAAACAGCCATCGCACAGTGCCAATATTTATTATTTTTTAGAAAGCCTCACCTGTCCTTTGTCTTTCAGTATCCACTCTTGTTCTTTCTCCATTGAAAATTTATCACAAAAAAATGAAAATTCTATTGTCTCTTGTATTACATGATGATAATAATTATTATATTACCAACTGAAACGTAAAACATTCTGCTTATATATAAGTTACTGGGGCAAAGAAAGGAAAGACACCAAGTTAACATTAAGTGCTATTGCTATTGGTAGAAAAGTCATCAAGGTTCCCCAACAGATAGTATGAAAGAGGAGATTTAACCAAAACAATACTAAGTGATTGTCAGATAGTGAAGATGCACTCAATCTTTAAAAGAGCAAGTGATTTTTGGTTACCTTTGCTGGTAGGAATTGAGAAGAGTGCATTTTCTAGCCCAATAGTATCATGCAAGGATCTTTTATTTTGGTAAAAACACAAACTTTGGAATGACATTGAAATTAGCGACACTTACTGATTAAGGTATACAAGAATCCAAAGTCTCTTCTTAGATTGAATAATCAAGTTTAATGAGGATATATACCTTGTCAGTGGGTGGATCTAGAATTCTTCCACCATTATGGTTCCCTCTATGTAGGTCAAGTACCCAAAGACAGAGTCTTTCCAAGAGAACATACACATGTAACTGGAAAAAAACAGAGAGGCTTATTTTTGTACGATTTAGATTGTGATGTATGTGCTAAAATGCTAGCCATGATTAAAATATCAAACTAAGTCATAGATCTATAATGCAGCTTTAGATAAGTAGAAACAGCCATCGCACAGTGCCAATATTTATTATTTCTTAGAAAGCCTCAATTTTCACTTTTGTCTAGTGTAATGTCACATTTTAAAATGGCAGCAAGTTCTGGAGAGGGTTGAAGAGTCATGTGATACAATTGCAGCAGTGTTTCAAAACTATCATTACAGGGACAAGACTCCCTAGCTAATGAAAGGACTTCACTACCTATTCTGCCAACAGAAGAGCTGATTTTGGTTTGATGCCTAACTTCCATCCTTATTTTTTCTACCAAACTATGCCAGTCACACCATTCTGGTTGTTCATATGCTTTGTCAAGTCATCTAACCTTTACTTCTCTGTATTTTCCTTAACATCAAGAGGCCCAAATTCATTTACTGCTACATCTTCAACACATATCCAACCTATAGTGTCAACACCAAAAGCTTCCCAAGAAGCATTTTTAATGCCATGATGAAAGCACTGTCTCCCAGGTTCTCCTGGAAGGTCTGATTAGAGAAAGAGAAACTGCAAAGATTTCATGTGATCATCCAGTTCTGCATTCCCACACTGAGTCTTTGGACTCATTCCTATACAATTTTGCAGTTGTAGATCAACAACACTGACAATGCCTGAGATCTTTTTAGAAATAAAGAATCTCAGGATCCAAACTGCTTACAGATTCTTAGGACTCATGTTCAAATGGAAATTTGAGAATATTTGACATTTTATCCACATTGACAAGGTTAATTTTTTATCAAGCTTCAGTTAAAAAGCCTTGAAAACAAAGATTCAGAGACATGACTCAGCTTCATCCTACTATACGATCTAGTTATAGACCATCAGATCAGCCATAACCGTCATGACTTTCCTTAGGTTTTACTGCACATATTATTCTAGGACTGATTCATAAAGTCCTAGAGTTGCTCACTTTAACCTTTAAAGCCATGGTGCCATCATAACAACCAAGTGCTTCAACCCCCTTCCATCGTCTTACCTTTCACCCATACTGCATCTCATGCCACTGTGTCAATGGTTGATAGGTATCTACTTGCCCCAGTTAGAAGATAATCCATATAATATTCTACTATATAAAATCTAAACCTCAATTTATTTTCAATTACATTGTTATAAGTAATATATCAGTTGGGGTTCAAGAAACAAATAAGTGCATCCAAAAGAGGTGATTGAAATAGTGCAATGAAGGGGATCACTTTCCAAACTGTCAGTAGTGCTTAGAAAGCCAATAAAGCATACCCAAACACCTCAGTGGTAGTAATGTCTCACTGTTACTACTTTACCTGAAAAACAAAGTGAGGCAGCAGTTACCAATGCCAGATCTAATTTAATTTTCTTTATTAACAATTTAATAAGGAAAAGCAGGCACAGCAATACTGCTGAAGGAAATGTGGCAATATATGACTTTCCTATTCTTCCTCTGGCCTCTTGCTGTGAAATCCATTGATTAACTCTGAGAGGGATTGCTTTGTTCTTTATGCCTAACTCATGGGATAAGAACAAGGTGGAAAACTCTGGAGAGTGAATCAAGAGAGGGCAAAAAGAGAATATCTAAGTCAAACTATACCCACTCCAATATGTATCCATTTATTGAGCTTTTAAACAATTTTAAGGTATTATATTTCTCAGACCTAATATTTCTACTAATTCTTTTTTAAGATTCATTTTTGTTGCATGTAATTAGGCTGCTTTATATTACTATATAAATTTGATACACTTATTTTAAATTATTTTGTCTTTTTAATTACTTCTATTAAGCTAAATGTAAATCGATCTGTTATATCTCTCATACATTAGTTCTATTCCAGAGGTGGATAAGATTTTAGTTTGTACCCTCTTAGACCATCAGTAACATTTTAAGTAATAAATGCCATGCAAGAGTTAAAGGATGGACTCTAAACCTACTTTTGAGTTGAGCTAAGAAACAGATAAGCATTGTTCCTTAAGCAATATGTGATAGGGATCAGAAAATCACTGCCAATTACTGTACCAGGCAAGACCATTAGATTGGTGCTATGGTTTGAATATGTCCCTTCCAAAATTCGGGCACTGAAACTTTGTGTCCAACATGATAATATTCAGAAGTATGGCACTTAGGAGACAACTTATATAAAAGCCCCTATGGTATTAAAACCCTTTAAAGGGCTTTTATGCAGAGTTTGGTTTTCTCTTCTACTCTTCCACCACGTGAGGATACCATATTCCTCTCTGCAGAGGCTAGAACTACAAGGTACCATCTTGAAAACAGAAAGTAGAATCTTCCAAGAACTTGATCTTGGACTTTCAAAAGAGTCCAGAACTATGTGAAATAAATTTCAGTTCTCTGTAATTATTTAGTCTCCAGTATTTTGTTATTGCTGCACATACTAAGATATTAGACTTTGTTTTAAGACTGTGAGGAAGAAGCAGCAGTGATAATAAGACAGAGTCCTTAAAACATAATAAATAAATGAGCCCTGGCTTTCAGGATGATGCAATGTGGAAATGAAAGTTTAAGGTCAGTTCCTGTTACATTAACTCCTCATCACCACTTGAGCTACAACCCCAACCCTTAACTCCTCATCTTGACAGGGATTCCTGGTGTCTAGATGTTATACCTTAGAAGTGAGCCTCAGTGGCTACATATATTTAGTACATGGAAGTTAATGAATATTGCAAGTAAATGTGGGAAGGAGAGGACAGCAGAACTTTTAGACTTTACATTGACCTATCTACTGAGCTCCTGGCAAGGAGCAACCTTCATTCTTCTACCCAATATGAGCAGTCTTATTCTCCTCAGTAATTCAGTTCAATTTAGGATGCAAACTACTTAAAAGGCAGTTTTAGTAGACTTAATAAATGCAATGAGTGCAATAAACACAGATTTTATGGGCCCATAGAGGAGAAATGCCTAATGCTGACTAGGAGACCTACGTAATACATGATTTGCTCCTCGTTACCCTTCTACAGTCAAACAGTCCCCTTCACAGTATAGCACAGAATTTTGGATTGCATTTTTCACACAATAAAAACTTTAAATTGGTAACATCTGCTTCTTTTGAAACTACCCCAAAAGTTTGCAGTGTAGAAAGTAAATTGGCTCTTCCTTGGCAAAAACCTTTTTACTTCTTTCCTATAATCCATATATTTGTAAACACACAAGTGTATTTTAAACAAATAATAAATTTTCTTTGCTTCTTTCAGTTTAGAATTTTTTAAGGTACATTTTTAGGGAAAAACAATCCCCAAATAAAATAATTAGGCTATCTTTTCTCATAAGTTTTGTTTCTTAATTGTCAGCTTTTTTTAAACCAACCCTGTCTCAAACTAATACTACTTCTTACATGAAGTCCTATTATTGCTAGTTTTATGTTCTCAAACATGAACACCCATCCTAGTTTTCTTTTGGCAATATGACCATATGCCAGTCTTTATAGCATAACAATTCTGTCAGGTGTCTCAACTCAAGCTCTGTTTTCTATGACACTTAGAAAGGGATATTCAGAACAGAAAATCTGGGGAAAAAACTGTATTACATTTTGAATGGGCATCTTATTCATAATACTCAGTAATAAGTACATCTGTTATTTAGTTATTTATATCAACTTTGTCCCATTCAAGGCTAAACAATATTATCATATTTTATTTAATTGTTGAAAAATATCCTCTCCTGATGCTCTCTCCCCCATCTCAACTCTGCCATTAAAAAAGACCACTACTCAGAATGTCCCAAAATGATTCTCTTGGCTCACATAGTAATTAAGAAGCAGAAGGCACAAAATTTTTAATGTATTTATCTCTACAAATGTACATATTTTAGTTATGAATAAAATTTTCCATTTACAAATTAGTACTGTATCATACACGTTATACTTTGTGGTTGGAGCATAGTATGCTGTAGCCAGAACTGGCTTGTACTGGATCTCAAACCCAGTGGTTTGAGTTCCAAACAACAAAAAAAAGACTTTTTGTAGGTTGGTAAACATCAGGTTGACAGTTTGAAAGTACCCATGTTGGGAGTACTTAGACCAGGAAAATCAGCATCACTACATATTAAGTACATCAGGTTTTTTCTCTGGGTAGTTGTTCAATATCTTCATGACATCAATCATTGTGTGTGTCTGTAGATGCTCACACACAGAGATACTCACATAGTAATGGAGTAATGCTCTGATAATGTGTGACAAGTAACTTTCCAGAAAAAAAATCTGTGTGTGTGCATGTGTGTGTGTGTGTATACATACATGCAAATATATATATAAATACACAGTCATGTGCTGTTTATTGTATACTAAAAAATGTATGCTAAAACAATTTCATTGTTGTGTAACATTATCAAGTGTACTTATGTAGGTAGAATGATTATGATATCACAAAGCATAATTGTCTGGGATCACTGTTAGATATGCTGTCTGTCATTGACTGAAATGTTAAATGACACATGCCTATACATGTGTGTACATATATATTGAATGTGTATAAAGTATATATATATATATGTGTTCACATATATACATATAATATATATCATAAAACAGGCTTTTTTCATTTTCAATGGAGAAAATAAATCTGATTTTAATTATAAAACTAACAACTATAGATAAGTCAGATATTTCTTGTATAAATAATTTGAAAAACAAGAAAACTTTAACATTTCAGAGACTCATGACATTGACAACAAAAGATTTGAGAGATTTAAGGCAAAATTATTTTCTCATACAATGGTATAAAGCGTAAGTCAAAAATATACAACATTTTTAAATCCTGACAGTAATATTGCTATTTTTTTTGTTTTGGTTCCTTGAGGGAAGGAACTGTGATATTTTTTCTGTATTCTAATTTTACAACCTTACATATCATTCAAAACTTGTTAAATCAATTTTTGTATTAAACTTTAAATGTAGATTTTTTCAACTCATCTAGGAAATTTATAAAATTCTCTTTTGAATATGTTCATTGAAGGGAACCCAGAGAAATTAGAATGTGTTGTAGCTGAAGATGTTTTCTTAGGTGATGAATAGTGTTAGGAAAGACTATAATCAATGCTATTTTCAATCTCCTTAGCAGTTACTACAAAACCTTGGAGAAATGTGATACTGATGGACATTAAGAAATAGCACAGCCTCTTTGGTTGCAACTGGGAAATCAAAAATGATTATTCTGCACACAAACATTAATGAATTCAGAGAGACTAACCTTGCAATAATGTGAGTATACTGAGGTAAATGAAAAGATACAAATAATTCAAGACACCTTCATAAATAAATTAGAGGCCAGGTTAAAGCAACACTAAATGGAAAACCTAAGGAAAAATTACAAACCAATAAAAACCCTCTTATTTCCCTTTGTCTCAAAAGACCTATAAGGAAATAGTGAAGAAACTAGTTTTGAGAATTCAAAGGTTACCATACTTTTTCTAGTCAATTTCTTTTGTAACATTTCACCTTCTCCTTGAATATAGAGAGGTATTTCAATACAGCCTTTTCTTGGCTTAGGAGATAGATAATAACTTTATTTTATCCTATATCAGTGTATTTCTGGCCATTGTATCCAAGGGAAACCCTGCACTGTAAGTGAATCCATCAAATGAAGGAAAGAATCAGCCACATTCTTTACTTTGAAAGAGCAGTGGTTAATGGATTTAGGCACTCCATTATTTGCGGGGAGTGGAATTTAATGTCATTTACAACTTGTGAATATTCCATCAAAGGAAAACACATTTGTGCTACTTCAAAAAGTATATAAACAGTTAGGTTGAACACAGTAATGAAACAATCCTCTATTAATACATTTAATCATCATTTCTGTACCTGATTATTCACCTGGAAAAGGAAACACTTATGTCACTTCATTGGGATTGTCATAATAAAGTACCACAGACTAGGTGGCTTAAAAAATAGAACTTTATTTCCTAGCAGCTCTGCAGGCTACAATTGCTAAATCCAGGTGTCAAGAATAGTTGATTTCTTTTTATCAATTAATTAGTAGATTTTTTTACTAATGATCTTTTTTCATTTAATTGTAGAAAATAATTATATAAATTTATGGAGTACAACTCAGTACATGTACAAAGTATATGATGAGTAAATCAAGGTAGTCAACATTGCTATATCCTTGAACAGTTTTAAAGTTTTGATTAAGCTATAAAAAATTTCACATATTTGTGAAATACAGTTTAATATTTCAATAAGTGTGTACAATTATGTACTGATCACAACAGGGTAATTAATATTTAGCTCATCTAATCATTACTTTGTTACAGGAGAGTTTAAACTCCTTTGTTCTTCATAAAATATGTGCAAGACTATTGTAAACTATAGATGCTCCATGGTGCTACCGAACCCTATAACTTAGAAGGTTGATTTCTTTCTGAGGCCTCTTTTCCTGGACTGTCCATGACCATCTCTTCCCTATATCTTCTATAGTGCGTCTGTGAGGTGATCTCATTTAATATGGAACCAGCCAGACTGGATTAAGCCCACCTGTATAATGTCATTTAACAACTCTTTACATGTCTTATCTCCAAACACAGTCATATTCTGAGGTATTGAAGGTTAGGATATCAACATGCGAATGTTAGCAGGACACAATTCAATTCATAATAATTATCTGTGCTCAAATTACTACTAAATTTTGAATTGGTGTAGTGACTCAAGTGGTAAAGCACTTACTTAGCAGGCATGAGGCTCCTAGTTCAAATCCTAGTAGCACCAAAGCTTTTTCTTAAAAAATTATTAATAAATTTAACATTCATTGAACTTTATTTCTATCCCAAGCTAATAGAGTCTTCTACATTATTTGAATTAATGAAACATATATTTGTTTCAGTTGAATTACCATTAGAGTTGGTATAAACTGTAGTAAAAAAAAAGGGGAAATTTACAAATGGAAAAATGTTCATTCTTAGTTATTAGTATTAGTTAATACAGTATGTGAATATACAAGGTAATTTTCAAACCTCACATTTACATTGTATTATAAAATCTTCTGGTATTGTTGTCTTTGAAAGTAAATTCATCAAATTAAAAAAAATTAACTTTATTTTTGATAATATTTTCTAGTGACATCCTAGGAATTTTATTTTTGGATTAACATTTATTAATAGTACAAAGGGATTTTATTGTGTTAACTTCATACATGCATACTGTGTACTTTGAACAAGTTTACCCCTTCCATTATGCTAAGAATTTTACATAGGTAACAAGCAGTGAATTCATAAACTTCCTCCAAATGCTCACACATATTTGCATACATGTGTATGTGTGTGCAGGTACGTAGTTGTTTCCTAAGGACACTTTCAAATCTTTCTTTTCATTGTCAACATAGATATTTACATTATAAGGTGTGACAAATCTGCTATCTGAATCAGGTTACTACAGTGACAATCCTTTTATAGGACATTTGCAAAACTAGTCCTTCATTCTACATTAAAAAATGTTCCATTTTTGCAAGCAGAGACTACTGGTCTCAAAATCTGTTTCTCATCAATGAACTTGATAAATGCTCAATATGTAAGTCACAATTTCAATTTAGGTATTTATCTTGAAGGATAAACTCAAATATTGGGTTTTGTGGTTGTGAATATTTTTTCTCCTTGAAAGAATTACAATAGGATGACATATTTTAATAAAGTGTTTATGTAAGCTCAGTTTCAGGGTCAGGGTAATTAGGCCCCTGGTAAATTGTTAGTTCTAGTGGTTTCAAACCATCACATGTTAGTTTACTGATTAATCCACCAATAAATATTTAATTTGTTCTTAGTCTGTGTTAAGTAGTGTGCTAGTAAGTAGAGAAATATCTAGGGAGCTGTGGACCATTCTCTACCACATCACAACAATGATTTGTTTACAGAAAGTGAAATAAAAATATTGAAGTGAGAGTTGCAGTATAAAAACTGGCTTTTTCTATTTGGAGGAGATGCCAGATTTAGATGAACCCTGCTAAAACTTTGGGGCTATGCTAAGTATTCCTTCATTTTTTCTGAAATCTGTAAACCTGTTGATAAATAAGCTACAATCAGACTCTGCTTTTCTTGTTGGTATTTTCAAAATCAGATTTATATTTTCCAAATCATTTTATCCAAACGACCTCAAAAATTCTGTCTCTATACCACAATACCAGACTTCAAACTATATTATAAAGCAATAGCAACAAAAACAGCATGGTATTGGCACAAAAACAGACATGAAGACAAGTGGAACAGAACAGAGGACCCGGACATGAATCCACACAACTATGCCCACCTTATTTTTGACAAAATGCTAAAAATATATGATGGAGAAAAGAGAGTCTCTTCAAAATGTTGTTGGGAAAAGTGGTTATCTGTCTGCAAAAACCTGAAACTAGATCCACGTTTATCACCCTGTACTAGTATCAACTCAAAATGTATCAAGGACCTTAATATCAGACCTGAAACTGTGAAGTTGCTACAGGGAAGAGCAGAAAATACTCTGGAAGTAATATGTATAGGTAAAGACTTCCTCAATAGAACTCCAGCAGCCCAGCAACTAAGAGAACATATGGACAAATGGGACTCTGTAAAACTAAGAAGCTTCTGCACAAAAAAGAAATGGTCTCCAAACTGAAGAGACCACCCATAGAGTGGAAGAAAATATTTGCCAGCTACACATGAGACAAAGGTCTGATAACCAGAATATACAAGGAACTCAAAAAACTACTTTCCCAAAATCAGTGAACCAATAAAGAAATGGGCAAGTGAACTAAACAGAACTTTCTCAAAAGAAGAAATTTAAATGGCCAAAAAACACATGATAAAATGCTCCTCATCTCTAGCCATAAAGGAAATGCCAATCAAAACCACAAGAAGATTCCACCCCCCTGTTAGAATAGCCATCATCAAAAACACCACTAACAACAGGTGTTGGTGAGGATGTGGGGAAAAAGGAACCCTCGTACACTGGTGGTGGCAATGCAAGCTAGTACAACCACTCTGGAAAAAAATTTGGAGGTTTCTTAAAAACCTAAACACAGATCTGCCACATGATCCAGTAATCCCACTCCTAGGGATATACCCAAAGGAATGTGACACAGGTTACTCCAGAGGCACCTGCACACCCATGCTTATTGCAGCACTATTCACAATAGCCAAGTTATGGGAAAAGCCAAGATGCCCCACTACTGATTAATTAATGGATTAAGAAAATGTGGTATTTGTACACAATGGAATACTACTCAGCCATGAAGAATGATGAAATCTTATCATTCGCAAGTAAATGCATAGAACTGGAAAATATCATTCTGAGCGAGGTTAGCCAGGCTCAGAGAGCCAAAAATTGTGTGTTCTCCCTCATATGCGGACTTTAGATCTAGGGCAAATACAGCAATGTGATTGGACTTGGGTCACATGATAAGGGAAAAGCATACATGGGAGGTTTAGGGACAGGTAGGAAACCCAAAACATGAATGTATTTGATGTCCCCACTGCAGAGGAACTAATACAGAAACCTTAAAGGGATAGAGGTCAATATGAGAAGGTGGATCAGGAACTAGTGAAAAGGTCAGTTAGAGATGAATCAGCTTGGGATGTAACACATTTGTAGATGGAAGCAATACTAGGAATCTCTCTGTATAACTATCTTTATCTCAACTAGGAAAAATGCTTTGTCTTCCTTATTATTGCTTGTGTTTTCTCTTCAACAAAATTAGAGATAAGGGCAGAACAGATTCTGCCTGGAAGCAAGGGGTGGTGGGGGGAGAAATGACCCAAACAACTTATGCACATGTGAATAAATGAATATAAAAAAATTCTGTCTCTGTAATTTAATATTAAGGAAACATGCACATATAAATGAAGTTGAAGAGACTATAGCATTTATTGTTTACATTGACATTTTAAAAGCTGAAAAGAACAAGCAATATTTTGCAGGATCTATTTTATGCTGAGTATATATTATAATATTTTATATAATTCTGTATAAACAAATTATATAATGATTTATATAATTCTGCCTAAGCACATTCTTCCATATTGTGAACAACTTAAATAACAGAAGATTTGTTTTATTAACTGTTATGACCACAGCATCTGGTGTAGTAATGGTGACAATATGCTGATATAGTAATGAATGAACTAAAAATCACATCACCCATCACAATACAAAAGTTTCATCATTCTGACGTTACTATTTTGCAGAAAAAAATAGACTTTTCAAATCTTCCATTAGAAAAGAGACTTTTAAGTTAAAGTGCTATAAGGCATTTTCCTAACTGTAGGAATCTTTCTGAGAGTGTCTCTAACAGATGATCACAATTCTCTGTTTGTTGAAAACAGAATGATTTTTTTTGACATGAATTTATCTTTACAAAAGCAATAACTGGGAATCTTTGCTCCCATTTCCTCTGTAGGGAACAGAAAATGTTTTTCTCTTAATCCCCTACCTTGTTTATACTTTGTCCTGTTATACTAAAACAAATACTTACTAAAACATTAAAAAAAGACCAATAACTGAATATAATAATGATTCAAACAACACAAAGGTATATAAGGTAATGAATAATCTAGCTTCCTCAGTTTACAGATGATGGATTTCAATATTCAAATTCTAGTTGAGTGGATACTTAAATGCATGAAAAGTCTTGGTATTTTTATTATTTCTTTATACTGACATTTTACATCCTCTAAAACAGTAATTCCCTCACCAATTCCTGCCCTCTTTGTCCTGATATTTATTAGGCAGTGAGTTATTATCAAATTGCTTTTATGAGTGACTAGCTTCCTCCATTAGTTCAAAGCATACTAGTCATCATTCTCATTACATAATTTGTTTATTTCAATAACAATTATGTTGTAAAAATTTTCAGATAAACTACCTTTTAAATAAAGAATAAAACTTGCTATGATCATTATAAAAATACTTCAGGATTGTATGCTAATATAATTAAATTTCATGTATCTGTTACCTCTGGATTATTTTCATTAAATAAAGGTTTCTATTATGATGATGTAATAAAATATTAAACATAAGAATTTTAAAAGAAGAAACTGGGTTTCTTTATTATTGGTACTTAAGTCAAAATAACAAATACTAATTTTATGGAAGGCAGAGGTATATTTTCAGTGAAAGCAGCAATTTTTCATTTCACTCTACAGAACAATTTTCAGCACAAAATCCAAGGTACAACTTGTAAGTGAATTTTTGAATGAATTTCTAGCATAACAGTAATATTGCAGATAAATGAGAACCGATTTTCCACTTATTTGTTATATTAGAATTATAATTGAAATACTTACTTTGATCAAATAAGGGATTCTTTTTCTAACTTCAACCATTATTAGATTACTTCTGCAGTAGGAACTTTCATTTATTGTTTGCAATATTGTACATGAACACATGAAATAATCTTCAAACCCAGTAAGCATGAAGTTATCATACTCAGCAAGTGATTCTTTACATCATGTATGATTATTTTATTTTTACTCTGAAAAATGATAGAATTCAAGTCCATTTTAAAATGCATTGCATAATAAGTCATTTCTAATTTGCAATAAAAATGCAGTAAAACTATAAAGAATAAAGAAATAATTAACTTCATTTATAAAACATTAACAATGAAACTTTAAATAGTTACTACATTTTGATCTAAGAAACATCGACGTTTACAAAATAGCAACCAAGGGACAAAGAGATCCTAAGTGATTTGGAGTTTGAGATGGGACCACAAGAAAATTCTTAAAATTTCAGTAGCAGTTCAAGATAATATTAGAAAACTTATTATTGGAGTGGGCTTGTGGAGTGACTCAAGTGGTACAGCACCTGTCTAGTAAGGGCAAAGCCTGACTAGTGTTACTACCCTTACTAATATTGCTTTTAGGCAGATGAAATAAAATAAATTAAAAAACAAACTATCAAGTTAATTTCAAAGATGAAATATCAGATTCACTTTAGCAATTATAATCTAGAAAATAAGAGACTGGCTGGCAGAGTGGCTTAAGTGGTAGAGCACCTGCCTAGCAAGCATGAAGCCCTTAGCTCAAACCTCAGTGCTGTCAAAAAAAAGAAAAAAGAAAGAAAATCAAGAGACTACAATTTTCACTGGGTTTGAAATAAAATCTCCTCCAAATTAGCCAAAGTGGCATACCACACAATAAGAAACATAGAACTAATGCCTTACATTTTGAATTTCCCTCTAAATCACTAAGTAAAGCATTATTAGCAGTCTGGATCAGAACAATAGCTCTGTGCAGTCTATTGCAGTTTGCTGGTTCTACCTGGAGTCCATTCTTGCCCAGTGATTGTCATTCCCCATGAAAGTAGACATTGCCAATCAGAACCTCTATGGTATGGGTTGAAAAGATTTCCCTGATTTATCATTTTTCATTCAGAAATATCTCCTTAGGCCACTGCAGCCAGGATTGTACATATCCCAACTCTCTAGCACCATCCAATTTAGCACACACTGCCAAATTTTAAACTTTGGCTTAAGTTGGGAAGCTCTACAGGAAGCTAAACTTGTATCACAAATTTTAAAAGCTTTTTAAATGTAATTTACCTACTTATCTAAAAGAATTCATTATGGATTACCTGTACATGAAGGCCAACTCTGTCTAATAATGAATTCTAGTCTCTCCAGTGCTTACTCTTTCCTCCCAATGTCTCATATCTAAATGTAATATGTCATACTAGAACAAATCCTGGAAAAAGCAAAGGCATTGGTGAAAATCATTAAAAGTCTGTAGTTTAGTTAATAATAATGTAAAATGTTACTTTATTAGTTTTGACAATGTATGTTATGTACAATGTTAACATTAGCAAAACTAGATGAAAAATATATAGAAATGCAATGAACTGTTTTCACATTTTTTTGGTAAGTCTAAAGTTACTTAAAAATTAGGAAAACTTCAGAAGAAAAGGAAAAGTAACCCAAGTACAACCAATATAATGAAGTGGTTAATTGATTAAGTTAAAAGGCAAATATTGGCAAATTGAATAGTCTTCTCCTTAGGTATCATTATACAGCACTAACGTGCCACAAAGAATCAATTATATTCCATAGAAATTGATCTTTCACTTATAATGTGATAGGATGACTTCATTCTCAATAAACAGCATTGCATAAAAATATATTTGAGGCATTTCAATAGGAAAAATAAGAAAAATAACAAACAAGAGAGACTTTTATACTTATGATGTAATTATTCCTCTGGCAAAGGTATTTCCTTAATGAAGCCATAATTTCATATCTATAAAATAAATACCTTTAACAGACCTCTGTTCATTAATAATGGAATTTACATAAAAGCAACTTTTCCTTTTCCAGTGTTTTAAATTTGAGAACCATTAACACAGCCATACATATCTATTTTTATCAAGTTGGCACCCATTGTTATGAAAATTGAAATGAAACCACTTAGAGTTATTCCTATACTTTATTTCCTCTAATGCTACTTCTTAATTGATGCTACCTTTTTGCTAATTATTTTCCCCTTACTTATTCACTGCTGGTTCCCAGCATCTTAAAAAGTACCTGAAAAGCAATAGGTAAGCAAAACACTTTTCAATGAGTTATAAAAACCATGCTATAGAAAAATACTTGTACTGCAATTAATAAGCACTTTAAGGTCGTTAATGTTATATTTATTCATGTAAACCCTGCTTTCTGCCAGGAGAAATTAAGTTGGTAAATACATATATATTCACACAAAATCACACATATGAAAATGAAATAAAATAAGAACTGAGTGCTGAATGTATGAGGTCCAAACAAGCGTAGAAAACAGAAAGTAAAGCCAAGAATGAAGTTGAAAGAAATAATTCTGTAAATTTCTCCCAAGACAATAGCTAGCATTAGAATAAAGAATTGTCTCTAAATTAGTTTCTAATAATTAAAATAAAAAAGGAGTCATTCCCAGAGTTTATATGGTTCCTAGGATCAACCCACTACATTTTTAGGGAAACTACGCATCTTAACCTAAAGCTAGGTAAAGCCCTTCTTGCATGTGGATGGAAATAGGGAGGTAACTATGTTAAGCAAAATAAACTAGGCACAGGAAAACAAGTATGGGTAATTTCACTCATTTGTGGAACCAAAAAAATTAGTTGATTGCATAGGAGTCAAGAGTAGAAGGGTGGTTACCAGAATAAAGGAGAAATGGGCTAGAGGAAGATTGGTCAGTGGATTCTAAGTTATAGTTAAATAGAAGTTCTAATGTGCTAATGCACAGTGAGGTGACTAAAGATAACTATAATGTACTTTATATTTCAAAAAGGCTACTAAATAAGGATTTTTGAATGTTTTCACTATAAAGAAATGGTAAATGCTTGATACTTACCTATTTAACCTTACTTAAGCATGATACATTGTACACATAGATTGAAATACCATGTTACCTCATTAATTTGTCCAACTTTTAGGTTTATGTATCAATTAAAAAATATACTCTAAAAAGTAAAAGTGTTGGATAATTGTGAAAAGCAAATCTTATGCAGGTGCTAAATACAGAGTCCTTACAGGTGTTTGGAGTACTGGTTTGTGAGAAATCATGAATTGTGAGTTTGAGTTTTGATGACTATTATAAACAAACAAAGTAAAAGTAACTACTGAAACTGGAAACAAGGCAAACTACATTGCTTTGACTAGCTTTCATGACACTGCCTTGGCAAAATTTTATTTTATCTTAAAATATTCTGTTACCATATTGTCTTGAGGGTTCGTTACTGTGTAAGAGTGTTGCAGCATCATCTGTTTTAAAAGACTTATATAAGAGAAAGTGAATAGCACGAATCTGAGTAATGTTATCTTAGCCTTTATTTCACATTACAGCACTTGGTGAGATAGATAAAGCCTTAATTTATGCATATTATACATGATTTTATACATGATTTGTATCCTCCTTATCTTAGGTAATGTAGTTAATGGTATCATTATGGTCATTGGAATGTCCAATTCACAAGGTTCAGAAAGGTGACAAAATCCAGCTTGTCCTTAGGGGTGATGTTTTTTCTAAATCAAAGACTGCTACTGTGAGTCAAATAAAAGACATACTAATTGAATCCTACCAACATTTTCTCTTGAGAAGCCAACATACTTTTCTACCCAGGTGCAGATGTGTAAGATTTCTTTCAAGCATGCACTAGTGGCATATATTTTGTCAGTCTCTGGTGTTGTCACTAGGTTCTAGGTACATTTAAAGTAAAATTAGTTTGTAGAGTTGGAAATACTCCACTAACCCGACCTAGTTGCTACTGTAGAATCCTGTTTCATATAACCGTTTCAATGGTCTAAAATTTCATTGAGGATTTTAAAAAGTTGATATATTTTTATGATATGAAAAGAACCCAGAGTGTGCAGTATGGATTTTAAAAGGGTGGTAAAAATTCACATTGCTAACTGCTTGAAAATTACATAGGTGATGAAGTGACATTTCAGACAATACTGTTTTAAAAGAAATTACTCCTTATATGCCTAATAATTACTCAAAGAACTGCCTTCATGACAGTTTACCTTTGTAAATATATCAAAAATACATAACAAAACTCTCAGAAAATAATAAAATAATTAAAAATACTGAAAGATGTAAATATATAGAAAAGCAACAGACTTATGCATACAAAAATGAAGCATTATTTTTCCAGTTTTTATCCAATTAAAATATCTAGATACATTACTTACACATTAAAATGATTACTTATACTTTTCTACATGTGAACAAGGCTGATTATAAACAATCATATTAGGATTAAATTGTGTCAGTTTCTCTCATGAAAACAGCTATTTTTCTCTACCTAGTGAACCAAAACAACTACCAATCTTTATATCTCCATGAGTGTCATTAAACTACCCAATAAATTATTAAGACTTGGTAAAGCAAAATAGGAACACCTGCCACTCTGACAACAGAACAGATGTTCAACAGTAAATTTTCAAATAGTCATTTCTTTAATTGACAAGAAGAGGCAATCTGACACTTGGCATACGAAACTCTATGTTCTTATGTAAAAAGGCTTGTATAAATTATGAGGGTGAACACCCATTTTCATGTCGTTCAGAAAGTCAAAGCAACCACTTAGTTTTAAGTTGCTAATGTGCATTTTTAGAATATGTTAGAGACTTAACATTACAAGTAATAGAATTACAATAAACAATCCATTTTATATTAAGCCATCTGGAGAATCCATTTAATTTATAATACCCTTTATACAATTTTATATGTTTAAGCATTCATGAAATAAAGCATGCACTGTTTCTAATAATAATGATCTTGTTCTTTCCAAATACTTAATTTTAGACATTTTTCACAGAGTTGCAGTCAAATAGAAGTCAAGATATTTTCACATACTGCATGAAATATAAAAAAATTCAACTTAAAATACAATTGAATTTTACTTTGAACAAAGAGGCTCTAGTGCAAGGTACAGAGCCAAACTAATAATTACAAATAGTTTTTCTTGCTTATTAGTGAAAAAATATATTAGTAGTTTTACTTATTATCATTTGACCAAAATCATAGTATCATGATGCTTTTATGGTCAGTATTTAAGAACACATAAATGGTGAAGCCCAAAAGTATGTCTTTTTTGGCATGCTTAGAACATAGTTATATTATTGCTAAAACAAGATATAAAAATATTCCAAGAAATTTTGCTGTTGATATATAGACTGAGATATTTTGCTGAAGAACTGTTCTTCACTAATCCAGCAGTTGATGAAGGGGAGCCATGTGATAGAATTTGAGCAGGTAATTTCTATCATTTTCTCCAAGAAACGCCCACAGAAAGTCACAAATATGAAAATGCTTTAGTAATTTTGAATTGTCAACAATCTTACTAATACTTACTCTGTGTACTTGTTATTACCAAGTTTTTAAGCCTCAGGGATTTTTAATCAGTAAAATAGATGTAGATTATAATGACTTCATTTTTTTTGGTGACACGAGTTTTCATGCTTAGGGCTTCATGCTTGTGAGGCAGGTGTTGTACCACTTGAGCCACAGCCCTAGCCCTTTTTGCTTCAGTTATTTTTCAGATAAGATCTTGAGTTTTTCATTTGGGTAGCCTGGACCAAGATCATCTACTTCTGCCTTCCTGAGTAGCTGAGATTATCTGGCTTTGAAGTGCAATCCTCTTGAGCTCCACCTTTCAAGTAGCTAGAACTACAGGCAGAGGCCACTGCCTACATGGATGGGGATGGGATGGTTGTTGGGTTTTTCCCCCTTTCAAGTATAGGAGTAGATCTCAGTAATGACCCACCTTCCAAGGATGAAGGTAAGTGGCTATTTTTTTCTTTTCTTTTTTTTTTTTTTTTGATTATCAGAATTCACAAAACCTGGGAATCTAAATTCTCATATCCTCTACCCTGGCCCTCTCATCTTGGGCTTCAGCAGAAACATTCCTATTTTAATTGTACCACTCCATTGGGTATTTTTCTGACTTCAAATGGGAAGAGAGTATGCTGTTTTTCTTCCATTTAGCTTCCCCTTTTCAAGATTGAAATGTCTCTACTTCACTCCCTCATCTCATTAACTTCTCCATCCTGGGGTGTTATTGCAACAGATCAAATGATGTTACTTAGAAACTCAACACAAGCCAGTGCTGTGAGTTCTGCTCTAAGAGGATACAGAACAATTTCCTTTGTAAATTACAAAGTTTTCCTTTGTAAATATAATTTCTGACATCCTTACAGAAACAGCCTATCTCTGTGGCCACTTTCATAGAAAAAATATGTTACTGTAGATATAAACTCTATGCTATTATTTCATATCAGGGGTGCACCATGAATTCAGAGGCTGCCAAGATGGTCAGGGTTTCTATTCTGTTCCAGTGGTCTTCATGTCTGTTTGTGCTCCATTAGTATGCTTTTTTATTGATATTTCTCTGTAGTATAGTTTGAAATCGAGTATTGTGATACCTCCAGTGTTGTTCTTTTTGGTCAGTATTGACTTGGCTATTTGCAGTCTTTTGTGGTTTCAAATGAACCTTAGGGTTGATTCCTCAATCTCTGTGATGAATGTCATTGGAATTTTGATGGCAATCATATTGAACACGTAGATTGTTTTTGGTAGTACAGCCATTTTCACTATGCTGATTCTACCAATCCATGATCATAGGAGAGTATTCCATTTTCTGTAGTCCCCTTCAATTTCTATCTTTAATACTTTATACTTTTCCTCGTAAAGATTTTTCACATTCTTTGCTAAATTTATATCTAGGTTTTTTTTTGAGGCTATTGTAAATGGAATGATTTTCTTATATTCTTTCTCAATCAGTTCATTATTGGTGTGTAGAAAGGCTACTGATTTTTGTAGATTGATTTTGTATCCTGAAACTTTGCTAAAACTGTTTATAGTGTCTAGGAACTTTTTGGTGGAGTTTTTCAGATCTTTTAGGTAAAAGAGCATGTTGTCCGCAAATAGGGACAGTTTGAATACTTCCTTTCCAATTTGTATTCTTTTTATGTCTTCTCCTGGCTTACTGCTCTGGCTAGGAATTCTAAGACTATGTTGACTAGGAGTGGAGAGAGAATGGACACCCTTGTCTTATTCCCAACATTAGAGGAAATGTTTTCCCCATTTAGTATGATGTTGGCTATAGGCTTGTCATATATAGCTTTTATATTGTTGAAGTACATTCCTTCTATTCCTAATTTCATCAGAGGCTTATCATGAAAGGATATTGATTTTTTGAAGACTTTTTCAGCATATATTGAGATGATCATGTGGTTATTCTAAGGGGTTTACCTTATTTCTTTTTTCAGTCTGTATTCAACTTTAAATTTTTTCTTATGATGTTTATTAATTCTTTCCTTCTACATTCCTCTTCCAACATTTTATTTTCCTGTATTTGAATTTGATGCTTAATTTAATTTTTATTTTCTTCTGTGGTGATTATTAAGGTTGCAAAATTCTCTCTAAATACTATTTTGTCTATATCCCACAGAAATTATAGGAGGCATTTTCATAATTGTTTTGTTTTGTTTGGGGCATTTTTAGAGTAATTATGGAATTCTCATTTGTTTATCATTCACAGTTCTGTCAGGCAAACACCTCCATGTTAAGAAAAATGGGGACAGGATAAATGTTTTAGGATTTAGTCCTTAAAATCTAGATGTAAATGTTTTAAAAATTAATTAAAGGATCAGATAGCCACAAACCAGGATTCCTATATGAAGAGTGCAATCGGAAAAATTGGAGCTTAAAGAAACACAAGACAAGAAGCCCATTGTGAACACCTGCTTAGTGGAGAGTTGAATAGATGCTCCTGGGATATGTGACTAGAATGGGCAATATGGAACTGCTTCACATAGCTCCTGCCTGGCCAGTGTGTAGGTTACAGTTGGGTTGGGCTGGGATTTTTGATAAGAAGGATCAACAAGAATCAACAGTCAGGGGATGAAAATAGTATAGTTTGGTAAAGTCGTATATGGGAGTAATAATTATATTGGAAATCTGTGCTACATAACATCTTATGATCTAAAGTGCAAGATTCTACTCTCAAATATTTTGACAATAATCTGGTTTTCAGGATGTGGAAAGAATATTGATATGTTTGCCAAATTGTTTTTATTCAGAATGGCATGACTTTATGCGGAAATCTCCAAAGATCTAAAACAAAATAAAACTCTTAAATGTATGCTATGCAAGTAGAATTCCATTGAAATATTATAACATGGAAAGAGGTAAGAGGCACCTACAGTGGAGAAACATGTCAAACTCAATTCTGGCTAGGTGAGTGATTAAGCTTAATAAAGTAGTGATAGATCATGTTGGTATCATTTATTTACCCTTGATATGACATGAGTAGGATGACAATTTTACCTCTATACCCCCCCACCAGAAATTACAACCTCAGTATAATTATGAAAAGACATCAGTAAAAGCACAAGTCTAGGCGATTCTATAAAGAACCTGACCAGTTGACATCAAAGCCATGAAGTTCTTCAAAAACGAAGTCTCATGAACTCACAGTCTTAGCATGCTAAGAAAACATGACTATATATAATTTGGTATCTTGGAAGAAATCTTGGAATATATACATTACCTAAGGTCAAATACAAAAGAATATGAAAAATATATGTAATGCATTAATAATAATAAAATAAAGAAATTCATTCTTTATTTGTGACAAATATACTATACAGATATAAGATGCTAATAATTGTCACAAATGAGTGGGGCACATAAGGGAACAGTCTGTACTTCTTTCCCAACTTTTTTTAAATGTAAAAATAATCTAAACTTAAAATGTTATTGCATTTTCAAATGGAAAAATATCTAGAAAAGACTGTGGGTCCTCTAAGGCCATATAAAAACAAGTGGTCTACATGAATGCACGGAAACTTCTGAGGCTCTTCTTTCAATCATTGATTTTAACGGCTTTTATGTGTAAACAGTGTGTGGTCCAAGAAGTGCTCTAAACTTCTGGGGATGCAGCTTCTACTTCTTTAGAGAAGTGAAATCTAATAGTGGAAGGGTACAGAAAAATAGGAATACAAGTACATTTTCACCATCTTTGAAAACTGTGGAAGAAGGCAGTTTTGAAAACAGTGAAAGGAAAATCATGTGCAGGACTTAATGAGTGAAAGTGTGAGGTAGTAATGATGGAGGAAAACAGAGGCAGGACTGTCCCAAACTAAGGGCAGGACACACTTGTAAACACTGTACCTATCCACATCTTTCACTGCAGTTTCCTCTTGTTGGACCTAAAATTGACGCATTTCCTCACGGTACTAGTAAGGAATGTCTTCCCACTTACCCCCACCTACCTCTTCTCCAGTTCTTTATATTCTTCATCTTCCTCATTACATTATTTTTTGATGTTTCCACATTCATTCTGCCTCTGCTTTTGCTTTTTCACCTTCATTCTTCTCCTTCTACCACTCTCACAACTTTCCATTTCCTCCTTCTCTGTTTCTTTTCTTCACATTTAGGCCCCATATTGAGGAGGATCTGGATAAATGTTATAATTATAATTTCACCAACATCTCCAGCTGTATTTCCTTTGGTCACCTACTCAACCAGCTTCAGTCTTCCCTCTCCTGGATCTGATGACCAATATATACCATTAAGAAAGTACAGGAACACAAACATGAATAATGAGGTAAATATGACATTTAAAATAAAACTCAAAAAGCAAATAAACATGGTTATAAAAAGATTTTATTTCTAATTGAGTCATCAATTCTACCTATCACCCCATTAGCAATTCCACAATGCATTTTCACCATGGCCATTCAATAACTGCAGTCATTGTTCCTAAGTCTGAACTTCTCTCTCACCATAAATTAGACATTTCTGGAATATGTTCTCCAGATTCCTATTTAGCACACTGGTAGTCATGCTATTTAAAAAACAATTCTTTAACTACAGCATAGTACAATTTGTTATGCTCCTTATATTAAATATTCCAATACTTTGTTGATCTTTAAGATTCAAAAGAATTTCCTAAGATTCTTAATTTACAGCAGGGTCTAGTTAAAGCTACGTGAGAATCTGGGTGTTAGCTAGCATTTACTATGCTGTGCGTCCAGTGAAGAATGAATGTCCACAAGTATCACACATATTACAGCATGATCCAACTCACTATGGAGACTTAAGAGGGGGAATGTCCTGACAAGTTCTGGGAACTGTTTGAATCTCTGAAAGAAGATACTTTTCATGTTTGTTACACTGTTTCACCTTCTGGAGAATTTAATATTCAAGCTGTGTAAGCTTAAATAGCTCAGCACAGCTGGTGTGGTGTCTTGTTATTTCTCACTTTTCCTCTTATCTGTGCAATTTTAATAATTGGAAACCTAAAAATGGTATAATAAATGGACAAAACTATTGAAGGAATCCACATATTTGGCACATAGTAATTGAGAAGCTTAAATCAATTTTCTTGGATTGTCAGTCACAGTGTCTATCTAAATGGAGTGCTGAGTTTAGTCACATTCATTGCTTATCATTGTTTGCCTCTGCAATTATGAAACATGAAGTTTGTAGAAATTGTTCAGTGTTTTTATTTTTTTAGCTTGAATGGCTCTGGTGAGTTATGAATATCCTATTTAATCATAGAAATGACCTGTTTTATTTCCTTTAAAGAAATATGCCCTTTAAGAAAATTTTTTTCTGTTCTATATGTGGAAGGATACATTAAGTCAAATTTTACCTTGACCTCTGAGCTCGGCAATATACTTTTTCATATTTTATTCAATTAAATAAACTATGCAGCTTCAGATTCAATACACGAATGTCAGAATATATGCTCTTTATATTTATGTTGTTTGGTGACTTAAATATATATTCTTTTTCTAACTTAGCTGAATTTTTGTGATAAATAATCAAAACTCAAATTCTGTGTGTATAACTTTGTCTATAAAATAGTTAACACATTGGGGAAAATGAAAAGATTTTGAATTAGATGAATCCTATTCAAGGTTAGCACCATATGTATCGATTCACTGCTTTCTAATTCCAAAATAGGTATCTACTAGAAAATATTTCAAAGACAAAATGCTTGTATTGAATTGCAGAATATTGACACTGTTTTCTGCCTAAATTGCATATGAAAGCTAGGACACATATTTTTTATCTATACCAATAGTATATTGCTTAAATAGTTATTATTTGGGGTTATTTTAATTTAAAGTATAGACCAACAAATTATGATTATTTTGAAGATTCTTATTCTTATGCTGAGGATAGTTTCAACTGTCTCACTCCACTTGGACATTAGTTCTAGCAGTTGAAACAGAACAGCTTAGAATGACATTATTTCACAGGCATGCATCTAAATGGACTCAGAAAATAGTGATGGTGTGATTTAACATTCACCTCCAGTTCCTCTTCATACAAGCAGAATCAATATTCCAACAGGACAGTGCTTTACTTACTCCAACTACCTATCATTTTTGGAATTTTCTCCCTAACTTCTGAATTAGAGACATTCAGTTTGTAAAGTTTTGAATCCCTCTTATAGTTATAGTTTGTTTAAGAAAATGATTTCAAAAGTGCAAATGTGACTTTTGTGAGAAAAGTTTCTACCAAATTCTAACTGCATAATCCCATCTTTCCTGACCCACACTACTGGTGGTGACATTTTACCAGATATTTTCTTCAGTCTCTGGAAACATTTTTTGTGTTAGGTATGTGATACCCACAATCTCTTTTCTTCCTCCCTTGACTTTCTGAAATAATTTTCTTTTTATTTTCCTAGGATTTACTAAAATGGACTTATTTTTCTTATCTCTATAGAACCATGTACTCTCGAATCCCCTGAAATGGGTCATTTTTTCATTTCATATGTAACTTTTGATTAAGAATTGTTTAGCATTCTTCCAAATTTCTGATGCTTTTTTTCTAGACTATTATGCTTTCAACTTAAATTTAAAAAAAAGATTCATACGTCTTTGAGGTTCAATGGTATTCAAGTATATTATCTTCTAAAGTTTTGCCCCTTTCTCAACCTTACTCCCTAAAAGCCATTGACTTCTGACACTTTTCTAAATACCTTGACCTTTGTCACTATTTCAAGTCACTTCAGACATGTAGTTTGGTAATACTCAGCACCATACTTGGATAGTCTTATGTGTAGCTCCATTTCAATGATATTTTTAACAGTCATCAAGTATTTATTTCAATGTAAATAGGTGGCATTTAGTCATCATTGGGGTAACAGTCCCTTTAAAATTTCAAGCTCAAATATCCAACTCACTAAAAAAAATAAATAAGTTTTAAAAAGTCACTATAATTGTGACACCTAGTCTTTTGTTTCCTTCTTGCTTCATACATTATTTCCTCTATTGGTCCTAATACCAGTTCATTTCAAATGGGTTGTTTCTAGCAGACTTTCAATAGTGTTTTTCATTCACCATACATCTGCAACATACAAATGACAACTCCACACACTGTTGCAAGACCATTACAATTTGCTTTATCTGTTTTTTCAAACAGAAATTCATGGTTTCTATCCTCAGCTTGGTTCTAAGTCACTGCCTCTTCTTCCAGCTTCACATGTCCAAACCTTTTCCATAGCTTGGAAGATTTGAAAGGAATGTGTTAACAAATACTGAGAGCAAGGGGAAACAAACACACAAACAAACAAAACACCCTTTTCTTAGAAAGAAAGAAAACAAAATCTAGTTTTATTTTATCTTTCCAAACAGAGAACACTAGATAAGTGATGTAACTCTTTCACATTGAACTGCCACTCAAACATACACGATTTATTTAATAATTTCTATCAAGTTTTTCCATATATAAAACTTGTTTTGCACTTTTACCTTACATTTTCTATAGATGACTCAATATTCCCTCTTTTAGCAGGAATAAACCTAAAAATTGTATATGTATTTTATATATTGACAAACATAGGAGGATGTTAACCAGTTCCATATAGGAAACGAGGGATATGTTTGGTTATTAAGATACCAGAAGAGAATTGTAATGAAGTAGAGAATGTTTCCCAGAATGTGTTTTTTTCCCATTTCCTTTTCTTCTAATTTTAATGAACTCCCATTTGGTCCAATTAATAAATTAGTAGTTTCTTCATTCATTTGCAGTGAAACCAGATGTTGGCATATATTTGGATAGGCTAGTAGTTCAATGATAAGAAGGTATGAAACTCATTTTACTGATGATTCAACATTTAAGATGTTTCTTTTTAAATATTTTTAAAGGGGGTGAATTTAAGACATTATAAGCATTTTTTAATTATCACATTGTTGTACTGTGAGCACACTGCATCATTCACAAAAGTGCTTATAATATATTGTAGTTGTGTTCACTTCCTCTTTCCTTTATTCCCCTGCCTTTAGTCCTGGAATAGTTTCAATAAGTCTCACTTTTCCATTTCAAACATGAGTACACTATATTTCCAACACATTCACCCTGCTATGAGCCTAGATTCTAACTGCTATTCTATGCTACTGCTTCTTTAGATAATGAACTAATATTGGTAACTTTTTTTTCCAGAAAGAAAGTTCGACTGAGTGGAAGTGGCTAGAGTCAGATTGTTAACAGGGGAATATGTACAATATCAAAAACTCTAATGTTAATAAATTTGTTAACGAACAGAAGGTAATAGAGTAAGATAAAAGCATATTTTTATGATATATCAGTGAATAGAGAGTAAAGTTGCAATAAGCCAATGAGAAATTATTGTAGCAAGGTTTATAAAAAACGTAAACCTTGGTGATTGATGAACTTTCTTTGCAAGAATGAATGTAGAATTTTTAAACACCGTAAGAAGGGGACTAAGGTAGAAAGGAGGAAAAATAGAGGGGATGAATTAATTTTGGTTGTAATTCATATATACATGGAAATTTCACAATGAAATTCCCTGTACAACTATCTTAAACAAACAAAAAATTTTTTTTTTTCTGAAAGAGATGACAGGAAGGTAAAACAGGTCTAGTCTGGGGATTGGCACCAGTGGGAGAGCGGAGGACATAAAGAAAGGTGTAGGAGAGTGAATATAGTAGAAATACTATGTACACATGTATGAAAATGGAAAAATGACATCCATTGAAGTGATTCAAGTAATACAGCGAGGGGGAATAAATGAGAATTATGAAGGGGTTGAATTCAATTATGATATAGTGTAATAACTTTTGTAAATGTCACAATGAACTCCACAGTACAACAATAATTATTTTTAAAAAAAGAAAGTACGCCAACCATACTCACCTGGGATGGGGAGGATATAAGAAAAAGATGTAGGAGGGTGAGTTTGGGGAAATATTATTCAGACATGTATGTAAATGGAAAAATAAGACCTGTTGAAGCTATTCCAGGAACAGGGAGAAGAGGGATAAAGGAGAATGATGGGGGGGATGTGAATTTAACTATGATATGTAAGCACTTTGTAAATGTCACAATTTATCCCCAGTGCAGCAATAATATAATAATAAAAACTAACAAAACATTTTTTTAAAAATATCTTTCAAAAAGTGTCAAATATCAGTCCTTCAGTTACCATCCTAACGTCCTCAAATTTCTATAACGTGGCATGACTTGGCAACTGCATCTAATACTTCTAAGTGAAATTTGAGAATTTGAGAAAGCAAACTAAAGAATGCAGTAAACTCCAAATGAATCTAAACATTAGCATATTGACCACAAAAATAAATTGAAAGTGTTTATCAGTAATTTCACGAGGTAAATATAAATATATATGTGTGTACACATATATCTGTGTATATATATATATATATACATACATTTGTGTATTTGTGTATACCACATACATACATATATAGTCACAAGAAGTTAAATCTCATGCCTTGCCCTGTAATATAATTTGTGGTCATGTATACTATCTTCAATGTTTTGATTAATGTTAAGCTAAAGCAATAGCACAGTGATAAACTAATTCACTTCTACATCACCATCCGCCTATTAGGATCATTTCCAGAGTTAGAAGTTATAATGAAGCACTGCCTCTTCAGCTCAATGCTCAAGAGCTATCAAATAAATTGCCCTAGAGAATCACATTTTCTTGGTTGAGCACTGACTGTGATGATGATGAATAATATTAAGTTCCTTATGAGTGCTTTGTAACTACCCTTACACAACCAATACATATTGTTTAATATTTTATATCCATGGTAGCAGGCTTAGGTACCATATTCAATATACACAGATACATACAAACATAGTATCTATGGTAAGTAATGTTTCCACCATTACATTTCGCGAGCAGGCTATCTGGAAAACATTAAGTACTTAAAATACGCAAAATAAATAAGGCATGACATAAATCTGGATTAAAAATAATGGTAATTCAGGGATGACATAAACAAAATTTGGAACAGAATTCCAGTCATTGAATGACTGGCAAGAAATAATGCACAAATACACATCTGATGTGTATTGTTTCTTTTCTGTTAATAGAAGTTGACAATTGTTTCAGTCTTAAAATGTCAAGTCATTAGTCTGAGATGAAAAACAAATCTCTTTGAGATAATAGTAAAGGAAAACTCTCCCATTAACTTTCTTTATTTTATACTAAATTTTTCTTCAACAGTAAAATCTCAATTTTGGCTAGTACATAGTATTTGTGGAGAAGCAGGTATGAAATATGGTATCATATTTACTCTCTTCTATACATATCAAAAGGGAAGTTGTTTACTTGTGGATAAAGGTTAAATGCAATTAAAAGATGAATGTTTGTACTTTGTTTCACAATAGCGTCTATGCTTTCCAACCATAACTAATTTTGTACTTTATTTAACCAAACTTCATTATCAATATAGAATCTAGTTGTGGCAACACCAGTTGTACTTATGTTCTCCTGAAGAACTTGGTGCCTGGTGGGAAGAAATCTTTCATTCCCTGGAATGGAACATTCTTTTTATTTACTGGTCTGTGAACTAAGTGTTTTTTGTTATTGTTATTTTCATATAAATTATATATGAATTCTGTCCAATCTCCAATATCCCAAATATCACTTCTTTTGGGAAAGTTTTCTAATTATAATAAATTTAAGGTAAACATTTATATAATTTAAGAATATCTGATGCTTTTCTTGTATGAATGCTAATTACATTTCATTGAAATTTAATTGGCTGTCATAGTAAAATTTATATTTATTGTTGATTCTACTCTAATATCTAAAAAGTTTGATATATAAAGTATTCCAAATAAAATTGAATTTTGAAGGAAAAGCATTATTCTATGGTTAGGTAAATGAGTTTTCTTATTTATGATGTAATGAAATATGAGTAAGGGTAAATATTTCTCAATGAGGAAAAACAACCAGACAATTAACAAATCTGCTCAACACTTTGTTAACATTGCTTTTAAAGATTTGGGTCTTTTTTTCTTTTTCTTTTTCTTTTGATGTTGTTAAGTCATATCGAACAAACAATTTAATTAAGTTAAATTTCATATTCAGTGACTTATCAAGTATATTTAGATAATATGGAGGCTTATAGTGAGCAAAATGTCTTATTCCCATATTATTACATAATTAGTAATATGAATTCTGTTTTCATTGTCTGATAATGCATATAAATTCTCTTAAAAACAAATTCAACATTTATATATACAAATATACTTACTAATTTAACTATCAAATAATAATTTTTATGAAATGACTGAAGTTGTAAAAATATGCTATAAAATTATTGTTTTTTAAATTTATACCTCTGTAATTATGATAAGTTACTTAGTTTCTGTAAACATTTATTTCTGTTCTTTAAAAAAAATCTAACCTATTGTTATACTATGAAATGATACCATTTGAAAATGCATGTTGGGACAAGAATATTTAAAAACAAGAATTTCTAATGCTACCACCTCTGTACTTTGTAATACTATTTTTCTCTTCTATATTTTTTGTTATATCACTCACACTTTAATGAATTACTGAAATTGTAGAAAAGAAGCAAATGAAGATAGTTTTCTTTTCCACTTTTATGTACACCAGATTTGAATGAAAAACTATATTATGAAATTAACCTAAGTACTAATTCTAACATAATATGATAATTATTATTTGTTCTTTTTAGAACATTTTAAATGATACTATGTTTTCATCAATTTTTCTTTAGTAAATAAAAATTTTATATATGCAACACGATATGAAAAAGTCATGAGTGAATCAATATGTTTCTCTTTTTCATCCTGAACTGAATATACAGTGAATTTCTCTAGAATAACGGGTGCTCCTGGGTAATATTGTAAATAAATCTTATAGAGGATATTGTCCTCATTTATTGAAATAAATGGCTCCTGGGATAAAATAATCAATTTCTTTTTCTAACACAAATGTTTCATCTTAAATTTCTATAACAGATTGGAGGGATTACATTTAGAAAACAAAATATTCATTACAAATGAATAAGTTTTTGATGTGGTTATAATACCATGTGATAGAAACATTCATTCCTATTCTTCAAAATTTAGGAAAATCTTTCTCATTGTATATTATTACAAAAGTCACATATCATTAAATTCATAACCATACTTCAACAAAATGATAGATTTGTGTGGAAATGTTTTTGTCCAAAGCATTATTATGTCCAAACTGAATGGCAGACAGGCAGGATAAAATGTTCTGATTGTTCAGACTAGACACAATCATTGATAATCTATAAATGTATTTTATTCAGCATCTTATATTTTTCCCAGTTTTTTCAATCCCAATATTAATAAAAAATTATATGGCTAATTTAAGTTATACTGTTTTAAAAAATATGCAACCACGTTTAGGTTCAAAAAGCAATTTAAAATAACTGCTGTTATTAATAATAAGCAAGGTTATTTTTCGACTGAAAATCTGCACATGAAGTAAAGGACATTAGAACTAGATTTCTTTCTTCCTTAGTCTTTTATCCCCACAAGGAATCTCCCTAATTTTCACTGTGTGTGGATTAAAGAAGTGGTTTTACTCTTTCATTTCTTAACAAACCTGGTGCCTGATAAATGTTCACAGAGAATCTATGCTCTGGGGAATTTAGATCTGTATGTATTAATCACAATGCAAACAGTTGATTCCTTTTCTTTGTTCTGCATTCCTCCTCAAAACTTGGAGCTGATGTACGGACAGAAGAAGAATGAAGCCACCTCAGTTCCATGTAATTCACCTAACAGGAGCTAAAATTTTTGTTCTCAGGATTTCCTCCTTGTCTTTGTAATTTGAAGAGGCTTTAAATCTTTCCGTTTTTCCTTTTTTTGTCATTGTCACCCTCTTTTGCAGTTTCTTTGGCAGCTTCCTCACCATTCTGTTCAGGTTGTAAAGAAAAATCTTCCTATTATACATGGCTTTTAACACATTTCTTCTCTGTTCTGCTTTTCACAGCATTCCAGCCTTGCTTTGATCATTTTTATTCCCCTTTCTTCTCATTTCTCCTTTTATTTTACTTTTTCTCCTGGTTTCCATTCCAAATGTCTCCTTATATTGACACTAGATTACTCAGCAGGCAGGTCACATTGATCTGGCTTCTGTTTGGAAAGCATGATTTCATTTTAAGTAGAAAAGTGGGTTTGTCTGAAAAGGACTACTTTTGTAGGAAAAAAAAAAACTCATCTGCTTCTGCCATATCTTTTTCCACTTTGGGGAAATTGGGAGAAGATATGCATTTCCAGATCCTGAGAACTTACTATTTGATCTCTGAATTATTTTAAGACCCATAAAAATTATTGATAAAAGTCAAACTTTTTTGCATAGATTTTTCAAGTGATTTTCTTTGGGAAACCTATTTCTTCATATGTTAGAATTTCTTAAATCAGAAAATCCAGAGAAAGGGAGCAAAAAATGCAGAGAAAAATCAGGATTACTATGGAATCAAATGTGGTGAAGATGAATTCATTGGAAGCATGTCCTTGCTCTCTTTAATTGAGCCCCTACTTGTTTCTGAATTGTTCTCTCTTGTAGTCTGATAGCTTTCATCCTAAATGTTTTGTTTCTCGCCTATTCTCATTTATAGTGTCAACTTACATTTAGGGCAGTGAGAGTTAACTTGCTGCCTGTGACATGGCAATCAATTAATCACCTTTAGCTTTCCTTCCTGCCTTCCTATTGGCTGGATTGTAATTGATCCATGGGGCAAAAGCCATTTCCAGCCACATACTGTCAGCTTGTTCAGCAGTTCATTTATTAGCTTGATAAGATAACCTTTTCACAGCAACATCTAATCAAAAGCACCAAGTTTCACATACAGTGGGATTATTCAGAAATTCATGTCTAGATTCTACTGGGGTCAGATATAATGGGGGAGAATTGTTCTGTAGGAATTGGAAACAGAAACTCAGTATGCCTTCCTCTGATCATTAAAGTCTAGGCCAAGATGGTGATGAAGACTAGAGTCTGAGGCATTTGACAACTAAGCACCTTGAATACAGAAATTTGACTTTTTCCTAACTCTAAATTTTATTATATAAATTTGAATGTACTATGCTATAATGTTTAAGGTTTTTATTAATGTACTATAGCTTGAGAAAAATGTTATCTTTTCTGTATTTTATCTTGTTTAATATCTAGTAAAAATTATCTTATGTAATAAAAATGCCACATCAGCAAATCACCTCATTTTCTTTAGCTAGAAAGACATGGTGTAAATCTTTCCTATTAATTGGGGGAAAGTAGACTTCCACATGTCCTAAGAGATATATCACCAATATTCCAATATTGACTCACAATACAGTATTGTGAGTCAGATAATAGTTTTTGTGTCAGATAATAGTTTTTACCACATTAAATCCAGGTCAGAATGCAACAGAACAAAGAATGCCATCACACATTCTCAAATAGTCTATGTTCCTGCTTCTTTTACAGAAAGGGTCACAGCTCTTTTGCATTATACTAAACTGAATTCTACTTGTTTTAACATACTCAGATTCTATTGCAAAATTATTTTCATTATAATTGTTTACTTTGCATTTTCTGCCATGCAAATTTTGGTAAAATTTACTGAATTTTTATAACAATCAGCAGCCCCTTCCTTGTATGCAGCCCTTTCCTACAAAAGAAGTATTGGTGTATTAGAAGGAAAATTGTGATGGGCATACTGGCCATGCCCTCTGCATTTTCCCCTTCTGAAACATACCTATTATCTGATAGTCCTTTGAGAAAGCCTTGTCTGGGCAGTGAGGGATGCTGCTTTGCCAACAAATTTCCTTCTACTGGCAGCACCCTCAGCCATGGCCCCAGGTGCAGAGAACTTCCTCACCAGGTTTCTGCCCATCTGGGGTATTCCACATGGAATGACTGATGGAAGGGGTTATACAGATGTCAGGTCATTGCAGTTCAACAGATGATTATGTTATGTTAACAGGCTTGTTAAGTTCCAGAGCTTCCTCATGAGGTTGGCTTAGGTTGAGATCAGGCCAGCATCAGACTCATCTTCTTCTGTAGTCAGGTCCTCCTTCCTGCCTTTACTATCCACAGATGTTGCTCAGTCTCAGAATTCATGTCAGTCTGCTTCCCATGTGATAAGAATTTCTTACATTCCTGTCACATCTCAATCATTCTGTGCTCTTATTTTTCAAGAGCATATATGACTTAAGTGCTATCAGTGATGATTATTAAAAATGAGCACTTATTTAACCTATTGGATGCAAGAGAATAAGCTTAGAATGAAATAAAATGCTATATTACATTTATACATTACATTATATTACATTACATTATTGGGTACCTTCTATGTGCTATCTGTACCAATTATTTCAAATAATTAACAAAACAGTTGAGAGGGGAAATATAGCATTTGCAACATCTTGAACAAAGCTAGGTATCTCCTGAAAAGTGCCTGAATATACATTTTGATTCCAAGGAAACTGAATTTCTATTTTTGGGTCACTTTGAGATGATTTAATCTAATAGTTCTTGAATATGAGCACAAACATGGGCCAGACAAACAGGGAAAGTATGTTAAAACATAGATTGCTGAGTCCACTCCCAAGGTTTTCCAATTTAAATTGGGATGTGGGCAAGGAATTTGCATTTCTTGTAGATTTTCAGGTATTTTTGCTGCTGTTGTTCCAGGAGCACACTTTTACAACCACTGGTTTAAACAATACCACAAATATGCTTTTAGTTGTTCTGAATGTGATGCAGTTGAATCCACGGATCTAGACAAGTTGTTTATATGCCCACGGCAAAATGAAAATATGGAGGTACGCTACTGTTTCCTTAGTTGCTGATGTTTTCCATTTATGAACAATGGTGTTGATTTTTAAAGCCATTGTTTAAAATCTTTTTTGATAACTATCCAAAGATCAGGAAATAGGCTAAGGAGTGGAAGGCTGTGAAGGTGGCTTGCTTTCCTCTTCATTTTTGTTTTCTTTCACTTTTACACATATTGACTCCACAAGGAAGAAGATGAACAAAGAGGAAAGGATAAAGAAAAAAATAAAAAAGAAGATAATTCATTCTGGTGGAATATATAGGCAGTTCTGATAAAATGTGACAAATATACTTTAAAAAGTGTATTACAAAATTGCTCAGTAAAAACCTTACAGACTATGGATATATGGTGAAAAATACCCTCAGGAACACACATTTTTAAAATATAGAAATCTAATAAGATGGAATGTAGAGCTGTTGAGTCATACATCACTGAGGGATATCTGTTTCATCAAAATTGGACAGTTGATTTTAAAGTTGATTTAATTTAAATCTTTTATATATAATGGCTGGGAACTGTTTTCCCCTCATTTATTTTTCAGTGCACCAGCGGCTAGATCCAACAGCTGAAGCTTTGAAAATGATAGTTTGAAATCATTAAACCAGCCACTTTTAGCATTTAAACTAAGCATATATACAATTCAGGCTTGTCAGTTTAAGGTCTTCATTAATGGATAGTACTTTTGTTTGATTATGTGAAGTTGTTCCTGAAATTCTATTTGTTCTTCAATCCATTTGTAGAAAAAAAAGTCAGTCATGTTTTCTCCTATTTCTTTAGACTATGTTCTTAAGACTTTGTAGCACTTGACGTTGTGTGTGTGTGTGTGTGTGTGTGTGTGTGTGTGTGTGTGTATAATTGTCTCTGGTGTTCTACAAAGTAGATTTCTTTATAACTGTAGGTGGAGATATCAAATGTTCTGTAGCTTCTTCAAAAATACTTCATTATTTCAACTTCCTCACTATCTAAATGCTTCATTTTTCATGTACTGTTTGGTATTTTGGGACCAGAAGGTTTATGTATGTTTAGAATGTGAAAGATACATGTAGGTAATAATATATAATGTACATATTTATGTAATGATGTTATATAATTATAATATATATGTTCTCATATATGCTAAGGAATAACAAAACATAACCTAGTTGAATAACACATACTGTGTACAAAGACCAGGATAGGTGGCAGATGCTTGCCATCTGTCTTTGGGTGTCTTTTGTGTATTTCTACATAGCTCATTTCAGCTTGATGTCACAATTTCTGTTCACCTAGTATTTCTGCTGAGGAACAAAATCATGAATAAGCAAACATGAAATTTCTACTCAAATTGTTGAACTAATATATCAGTTGCATAGGATGGATTTTTGGTCAAACAAGCATTATAGTAGAACTAAATGTATATACTTATGAAGATAAAATGATGAAAGTTTTATCTGTTGGAGGGTTAATACTGAAGGTCTCCCATTCAAAGGTTATATTATAGCACCTTCTCTTATTTGTATGATTTATTTCATTGTATTTTTTTAATTATTCATTTTTTCACATGTACATACATTGTTTGGGTCATTTCCCAGACAAATGCTCCTAAGTTAAAGGCTTAGTTTTGTTTATTTTTTTTCTTTTGTGGTATTTTCTTAAACTTATCAGAAAACAATTTATGCCTTTGGTTCTTAACAAGTTATGAGCATCAATTAAAGAAATTTTGCTGAAAATATTTAACAAATAAATCTATTTACATGGTCACTATCTAATTTCATATTCATTATTTTCTTCTAAAACAACATGCTTTGTTCCACCTGTTTCTGTGATTTCACATTTTATCAGAGCTCATAGTTTCCTTACAAACTGGCACTACATTACTCATTTCATACAAGATGAAACTGAGGTTAGAGAGGTGAGGTGTTGTCTCCATTCACACAGTTGTTCAGAGGTACAGCAGGATGTGTGATACAGACCTTTCTACTCACATCATTGTGATTGTTTACTTTAAATATAGTTTTGTTCCTTATTGCAAGTTTTATTCCTGATCCACAATTACTCTCCAGAGTAAAATAACATTCTCTAGAACTCTAAAACAATGAAATTCCTTTGTCAAACTCACAGTCAATGTTTTAGATATGACTACCATAAAATCAACATATTCTCAAGAACTTCTTCTTGACCCAGCCATACTTAACAGACAAGGAATTGTATTTCTGTACATTGAAGTGTGATATGCACAAAAACCTCTTGCAGATTAAACAAAAAGACAATACAGCTAGGATAGTGGAACATAACTGAAAACACTCTTTGTGATTTTTCATGCCTTTTCCTCTTCTTTAGACCACATTTTCCAAAGTGGCTTTCTTTACCTGTCATGTACATATATTCAAGAGTTTTTTACTCATTGCAAAAGATATAAATAGGCTACTCTCTTTGCTGCTGAAAAGAATGATACTGTTACTTGACCTATTTTAGGTTCTTAATGTAGAAGAGAGACCCATGGTTGGATTGTTGTAAAGATTAAGGTAATATATTGAAAATGAAAGAACCATAATAGTTCTCTGAAATGTGATAAATGCTGTCATTTCTTCTGGTGTGTAGCATTACTTCTATTGGTTAAAGTGAGTGAGATCCAGGGCTGATGGCCTGAGTTTCTAGTAAGATCATGACTTAACAGCTGAGTATCTTTTCTCAAATTCCTTGAACTTGTTAAATATTCCCCTTTTCTTGTTTATAAAATGAAAGTGATAATATTAGTACTTATCTTATTGAGTTATAAGAATTAAATGAATACTTAAACCTGTTTGAGTTATTATTACACCCTTTACTCACCCAACATGAAAATTCCCTAAGTGATTTTATGTGGTTTTTTTTTATGTTACAAAGACTAGAATGGCTATTATAGTCAAAAACAAATTATAAAGAGAAAAGAATACAAACATCTATGGCTTCCAAATACTTTTGGTGCTATTTCTTTTCTTTTATAGTTAAATCCTAATCTTATTTTATGATAGTATAATTTTTTAAGTACTATGAATGAAGCCTAGGATTATTCTATGCAAAATCTTGACTAGGTAATTTATAAATCCATTACATGCCTCACTGACCAAATATACCTCATACAAACAATTGCATTCAAGCACCTGGAGAATTTTAGAAAAAAGGAAATTGGAGCATAAAGGGATACTGAAAACTGCATAGCGAAATGGTGGGTACATAAAGCTACACTTTAAGATAGGGAGGCAGCTTTATGCCTGCAGTTAAAACTTAATCTGCCATTATAACTCAAACCCAAGGTCTAATAAGAGAGAGGAGGTACTGCATAGTGAGAATGAGACTTTTATTCATACACAAATAGCAGATGGGAAATACAATGCAATTATATAGAGAATTCCAAGCACAATAAATAAATGCACTCTTTTGTTAAATTTGCCTCAATGTGAAGGTAATATTTTAACATTCTGCTCTCAGCTTTTCAAATTGATTTCCTTTACTTGTCGGACATTTTTTTAAACAAACAACTGCATTATAAAAAAATAAGTCATTTCAATTGTGGAGCAGTTAGTACAAGTATCTACCTTATTTGAAAGAGTCAAAACAAGGTTAATGCAGGTGTATCGACATGTTAATGGCTCCTGACAAGGTAATAGCTCCTTAAGAAAAATAAAGGGGAAAGAGGTAGATAGTATAGCAGTATCTAACAATGGATAAATCATATAAGTAAATGTTTTTCTGTTTTAAATAAGGTGTAATGGGAAAAAATATATTTAAAAAATAATGGTCCTAATAAACAATCATGTAGTTTTTATTAAAAATATCCACAATAGTAATATTAATCCTAGTATGTATTAAAGGTTTAGTATGTAAGGCAATGTGCTGAAAAGTTGCATATGTTTCTTTTAATACAACGACCTTGGTGAAAGGTTCTGTTTTTTATACCAATTTAATACATAAATAAATGGAAATATGAAACAAGATCAAGAACCCTGACCAAGGTCACAGCAGCTTAGAGGATAGGTAGTGACAAAAAGACTCAACCGTCCTTACTTACTCTTAAACTCCAATCTAATACATCTGAATTTTTCTTTTGTAGCAATTTTTAGTTCATTTCCAAAATATATACCTATTTCCAGAAGTCACTGAAAAACCCATTATAACATCATCTTCATTTTCTTTTTCTTTTACATTTAAAACAACTGCATTTAAACTTCTTTGGCCATCCACTTGACATTATACTCTGTCACAATTGTTAGGCCCACCTCTCAAGTAACTACAGTATTTGAACAATTTAAAGTAAGGTTTACAAATTTGCACTGGATTCTCCTCATAACAACCCAATCCAGGTCATTACTCAAAATTTCCAGGCTATGCTTAGACTTGAGTTGTGAAATTTCCTTTCTGATCAAACTCACATAGGCTTTCATTTTTCTCAGTTCCTGACACCTACTTAATATGATTTTTTGGGATTCATTTTCTTAGTCTTTAGTTTATAAGCTATCTTCTGATTTCCCTTGATATTCTTCTGAGTCAGAACCCCATGAGCTGCAATTTCACTGATGCTCTACCTGTACTGCATCAAAATTTAACTGAGGACTTCATAGGCAGGATAGGATTTTAAATCTAGCTCTAAATTTTACCATGTGTTCAATCTTGTGTGGTTACATAATTTGTGAAACTCTATCCTTTATGTCTGAAATGGATTTAAAAGAGCAGTTACCATAAACAGTTGGTGAAAGTAATAAGTGATTATATAACTCAAGTAAAGCATTACTCTTCCTCCTATGTAATGAGGCTCCAGTTATCTAAATGTGTAATTATTTAAACAAAAATGTTGGATTGCCAAAGTCACAGAAATCACAGATTGTACTCAATGTCAAGCTATATTAATAATGCAAACTTCTAGATGAAGTTTTTCTTTCTGTTCAAATCCATTGACATCAGGCACAGCTTTCAAATTGGTTTCAGAATAACAGATTTCTGACCAATGTGTGTGAAAATATTGTTTTTAAAGAAAGTCATCCATTTTGAGACTCCCTAGTTTAATACTTTTACACAGAAAATGCCTACATGAAAAAACTTCTTTTACCCAACCAACAAAGCTACATAATTCCATAGCGTTATTAACAGTAAGCAATATGAATACATCAGTTCTATATCACTAAAAGTCACTTTTTAAAGGAGAATAATGGAGGGGCTAAATTCAACTATGGTATATTTAATATATTGTAAGAAATTTTGTAAATGTCACAACATACCCCCACACAATAATAAATAAAATAAGTAAAATAAAAAAGAAGTATTGCAGCTAGTGATTCATTAGAAAAAATATTAGCACTTCTCCAAGGATACTTGGTCAAGGTTCACTTGTCCAATGCCCCCTCAGTAGGGAAGGGGTGAATCAGTAACTTAAACATTCCATGTGCATTCCTTAACCCTTCAGTTCAACTCCTGGAGCTGGCATTTCCCCGTTCTGTAGCATTTGCTAGCTCACATATTCCTTAAGTGCTCTGCTAGCACTTCCAACTTAGTTTCTTCAGAAGCACAAACATCAGCATGCTTACACTTTAAATTTTTCCCTTTTTTCCAACTTGCTTTGAAGCATACTGACATTATCTCAGTCATTAACTTTGCCAGGCATTCAAATCTTCAAAGATATCATGGATTGACCTTCCCTTACATTCTTATGTCCATCTTCTAGTCACACTATAACCATATAGTACAATTAACTTCTTCCTTTTATAGTCTGTAATCTCTCACCTTAATTCATTATGAGCCCTTTTATTTAGAAAAGCAATGTATATAAATATTTCATTTATTTTGTAAACTCCACTTAAAATTTCTTTCTCCCTCCAAGCATATCTATAGATCTAGCACTGTTTTTCCCTCTTAAATAATTTATGTTTCTGTTTTCTCACTAATATTCTTTCTGGTAACATGAAAATTCAAAATAAAAGTGAACACTCTAGATGTATTTATACCTTTACCTATTATGAGCTTGAGGTTTCCACAATAGAAGGGCAGATATTCTGGGTTTTTACTGTGCATAGCCTTGGTTATCAAGCAAGGTGTAGTTTTGAAGAAAATGTTAGTTGTTGTGGGTCTAAACCAAAGCTTTTCTTTCTAAAGTTCAAATTTGCTGGATCAATTTATGTCAAAATGTAGTGAACAATATTTTTTGTAAGGGAATCCATTTTAAAGAGTATATTACATTGTAATAATAGCACTGCATATGGAATCTCTTTCAGATCTAGCTCATGGCTATGAACACTTATCTTCTACACTGTCATTGTGTTTTGTTTTCGTCCTTATTGAATTATGTGTACTTCTCAAGTGGCCCATAGTCAAGCCTTCTTTCCTTACTCATGTAGCTTTCTTTACTTCTTATCCTGTCTTTTCATTGTTTTCCCAATCAACTTTTATTAATTCATCAAAAGTGAGGGAAACGCTGCCTCCTTTAAGAAATCATGCATGAACTTCTTCTGATGAACTTAATTCCTTTAGCGCCTCTGCATGACCTTTGTTTTAACATGCAGGATATGTCTTTGAACTCAAAAAGTACACTTTGTAGACAAGGGTTTCTGCGGTGTTAATACAATGATACTGCATTTGGACAATTATCATTTTAAATGTTAAAACCATGATTCCATTTTTTGAGACATCACAACGGAGTGACATGAAGTCTTAGCATATAGTAAAATAGTGTTAATAACTCTTTGCTTCTCTGTCCTTTAAGAATATCTTCATTGAGACATAGGTCAGATTTTCTAGCTTTTAATTCTGATTAGACAATTCTCCTAAACCTACATGTCTCATAGTGGGCTCTCCTCTCTCATTTACTTACTTAATATACAGATAACTTTAGTATTTCCTTTAGTTTTCTTCTTACTGGCTTCTGCTAAAGTAAGAGTCAGGATAAGGTGGGAGAGAGTGAGAGAGAGACAAAGAAAGAGACAGAGAGAGAGAGAGGGAGAGAGAGAGAAAGGAGAAAGGGAGAGAGAGACATATAAAGAAAAAATAAATTTTATTTTAATAAAATGAAGATGTTTCTATGTGTCTATGTTTGGTTTCAATCTTGAGGAAAATTATTTTATATTTCTAGACATGGCAAATTCAGAATTGCATATATATTTTTCCATGGTAAGAATGCCATGTTTAGCTTCATACCTATTATGTTTAACCCAAAGCCTGTTCTCTTAGTCAGTTTTGATTAAAATTAAATGTGTTAATAGAACATTTCTGTAGCTGATATTGAATATAATCTCTGAAAACATAGAAGCTTCAAGGTCTAGCATGCTAATCACACTAAGATGTTGTCTATCCATGAAAACTTTCAACCACTTGATATACAATGACAAAATAAAGATCATTTCATAGAATTCTTAATATAAGTACTTTATTTATTGGTAGAAGAGTTCTGAACATTGTGTGTGAAAATAGTTTTTTCAAAGAATGCCATTGGTTTTTAGGCTCCCTACTTTAATACTCACATACAGGAAATGCCTACACATTTTCCCCAACCAACAAAGCTGCAAAAATACACACATTTATTACACAGTAGTAAATAATAATAAATAGTGTGTAGATGTGTATACACATATATATTCATTTGAAGCTATAAGCAGTTCTACAAAATATGGTAGAATTAACAATATTTTAAGTATCCTTACCCTCTGACTAGTTATCTTGTTTTCCAGGTTTGTTTGATTTTTTGAGGCAGTGTATTGCTATGTAGCTCAGGCTGGCCTGAAACTCAAAATCTGATCTTACTTCTGCTTCCTGAGTGCTGGGATTATAGACACACACTGCCATGCCCTGCTATAGTTATCCTTTCACTGAATTTGGTACAGGTAACTGTGATATACCACTAATTGCCTATAGATGGAAACATTTAAAGATTCTCCCTCAAGAGCTATCAAAAATTGTATATATCTTTAATGTAAGATGTATTACATAGAGTAGATATGTTTATTTTCATGTGTTGTTTATATGATATTACTTTGTATTCTTTAACATCTTCATGAATATCTGTCTTTGCCCACAAAATGTTGTAATATGCCAGTGATGGGTAATGGGTACAGTGAATGTCTAAAGTTGGAACAGAAGAAACATGAAAAAATGTTATGAATCAACATTTCATTTTACCTAAGAAGACATTCCAGAAAGGGATTCCAAATCACTATGCAAATTTTAAAGAGACAGAATTTAACAAATAGAAAAAGAAAAAAATTAAATTTTTACTCAAAATCTATCTAAAGCAAAGTAACAAATGATTATCTCTTCATGGACTCAAATTTAAAGATTTTCCAGAGGAAAGTCTTAATATCTGGCATCAATTAGTATGGGAGAATCTTGTGGCACATTTTTTATTTTTAGCAAAGAGCATTTTTCTGCACACATCTGATGAAATTAGGAAATAAACCCAAATGATACATCTAATCTGATACATCTAATCAGAGTAAATCAAAACACGCAAATGGAGAAAAATTACAACTAGATTCTATTTTTCTGGTTATTGAACATATGAAGCATAGTATTTCAAATTAATTGGAAAGACAGATGTCCTTGAGTGAAAAGCACCCAGATCAGCACATGCTAATAGATTTTCAGTGAGCAACCTTTTACCAACTTTTCAGTGTTTTGTTTTCTTCAGGAGACATTATAAATCCAATTAAATGAGTTATGTCAAATTCTTCAGTGTTCGATAATATTAGAAAACAAGTTCCATAACTCTTAAATGAAAGTGAATTATCCAAAAGTTCATGAAGACCACCTGTAGATACAGTTCAGAAACCATCCACCTGTTCTGGAACACTGAATGACTCGTCTAACATTTAGTAATAAGAAAATGATGTACTAAAATGATAAAGTATAGCCTTCACCCTAGAAAGGGAGAGAGAACTCAATTGCAAATAAATCTCTACATAAAATAACTCCAGATTTCCTACAACTCATTATTTTTATTTTGCATACTTATTTTGTTTAAAAGTCTTTCGCTCAGGTGGTATCCTCCTTCTGTACTCTATCTGAGCTTCAAGCTAACATTTCATAGTTAGTATATGCATCTTAAAACTCAAAGTTGTTTTCCATGGTTTGGTTTAAACCATTTGGAGACATAACATCCATACATTTAACATAATGCCCAAATTTCAAACATTTAGCTAGATAGGTTTTGATAAGTATGTAATCCATCAATAAATAAAATAAGAACTTTACCACCCCCAAGAGATTTTTTTCCTCATATAACCATCCCACAGAGTTGATTAGTTTTATCAGCATCTAAGTGTCAAATAAATGAAATCATATAATATGTTTATACTTCTATGCTTTAACATTTTCACATTTTTTCAGATTCATCCATATTTAATACTCCCTATATTTTGTCTTTATGGCAGAGTACCATTTCATAATATGAATGTATCATAATTTGCTATTCCATCTCTTCCTACTGGTCACTTAGCTCATTTCCAATTTTTAGGCTATTATAAATTCATCTACTTATGAATATTATCTAAAAAGTTCTTTTGGTAGACATACGTCTATATTTTTGAAAAAATAAGAGTGGAAGTTCTAGGTCATAGGTGGATGAGTGTATAATTTTATATGACACTAATAAAACATTCCTCAAAGTTTTATATCATGGTCTATCAGTACTACAAATATATGAAATTTCTAATTTCTCCATAACTGAGTCACCATTTGGTATTTTCATTTTGATTAATTTTACCCATCCTAGTGAGTACTACATAGCAATCCACTCTAGCATTAGCTAAATTATGACTAATGACATTAAGCACTTTTCTTTATTGAAAATTTGCTGGTAATACATTTAATTTGTCAAATAGTTGTGTTTGTTTATAGTTCATAATATATTTCTTTTGGCAGTTTTGATTTTAAGAAAATGTCATTTTACTTTACATTATTGGATATTTTGGCAGAAGGATTTTATATTTTCTCTCATCCTTTCTCTTTTTGATGTTTATTATTATTATATTTATCATCTAATAAGCACAAACTATCTTAATATTTGTCCTGAAGACTTTAAAATTTTTCTTATTATATAATTTCAGATTCACTAAACGTTACAAAAAATATAAAGTCAGATTCTGTGTACCCTTTAACCAGTTTTACTCAAAGGAAGTGCTTTGCATAAGTAACATAAAACATTAAAGCAAATTAACTTACAATTCAAATAATTTATTCAGGTTTTCACATTTAACACACATTTAATCATGTATGTGTGTTTTATGCAATTTTATTTAGTATAGATCTGTGTTGGACTGAAGACTTGGATCAAGTGGTAGAACACCTGCTTAGCAAGCATGAGGCTCTGAATTCAAACTCCAGCTTAATCAAAAACAAAACCAAAAAAAAACTGTAATCATTTTTAAAACACTTATATGTTCAGTAATGGTGTCCTGTCTTCCATTTTGATAAGTGGTAATTAATTCATTTTTTCTCTTTCTCTCTCTCTCCAAAATGCCAGCTTCAACATTTATTGCTTTCTCTATTGTTTTCTTTCTAATTTTTATTATTTTCATGATACCTATTCTTATTGTTATTATTTCCTTTCTTCTTCTTACTTTGGCTCTAATTACCTTTTCTTTCTTAGCCTTTTCTTTTCTAATACAAGCTCTTAAATTAAGTAAATTTACCTTTCTACAACCTACAGTTTAGTATATTGCTTTTTTTATTAGTATCATTCAATAAAAATATTCTCTTAACTCCCTTCATTATTTTTCTTAAACTCATTGGTAATTTATAGTGCATTGCTATTATCTAAATATATAGGAATTTTCTGTTTTTTATGTTAGTTGACTTATTGTTGTCAAAGAGCATAGAATGACATTGAGTTGTAAGTGAGTTTTATTTTAAATAAACTTAGGTGATCTACTTAGGGTGAAGTTCAGTGTACAGAGTCTAGAACACACATTTATAAATTCTATTTGTTTGATGTAATAGTCCCTAAATTTCAATTAGGTGGAAGTGCTTGATTATATTATCCATATCTTTTACATATTAACATTTTTGTATTGTTTAATACATTTGCTAAGAGAATCATGTTAACATTTCAAACTATGATTTCATATTTTTCTATTTCTGTCAAATTTTGCTTTATGTAATCTGAGGCTCTATTTTTAGGTATAAACATATATAACAATGTTATATCTTTTGATGTATTGACCCTTTCATTTGGCATTAGTACATGTGTATTTAGGATTCTTATGGATTTTTCTAAATTGACCTCTATACTTGAAAATTTTTTTTATCCACTAGCATTTTTATCCTTAGTTTTTCCAGTATTTGTCTTTCCCCATTGGTTAAGGTCACCCTGTTATTTCATTTTAAAGGTGTTTTACAAACATATAATTAGTTTTCATTCTTTCATTTTTTAATATAGGCTGTCAATGTCTGCCTTTCGATTGGAGAGTTTAGTCCAGTTTTATTTAATGCAATTGATTGGGTTTAGATCTACCACTTAAATTTGTTTTCTATCTATTCAATCTCTTCTTTTTTCCTACATTTCTTCTTTTTTTACCTATTTGAGTGCTCTATTTTTGCAATTGTCCATTTTTGTCTTCAAGTATTCTTTAGTTATTTATATTTATGTCTTTTTAGATTTTCTCTACAATATACTATATGATTTTAAAATTATCAAGTGTAGTTTCAACTGATACTACATTGCTTCACAAATAATAGAAAAACATTCTGAGCAGGGAGAGAAAAATCCCATTTTACCTTCCATCTTCCAGATTCCTTTGATCTCCATTCCTACCTCTTGTTTTTTGCTACTTGGGGCTAGCTAATCATTTCTTAGTCCTTCCCCTGTTCTTAACAGGGCATCTCTATGTTGCTCAGCAAAGCCCGGGGATGCTTTGGCAGACAAATGGGTGAAGTGATTTCTCTTAATCTTTTATTTTCTGTTATCTTTTGACAACCATTTTCATATTTCTTGAAATCCTGGTGTGACTTGCAAAGCTCACTTACTTCTGCCATGTCTCTGGCACTATGAGTACTGCCCAAAGACTTCAGGAGACAATTTACTCAAGTCTCAAACTCCATCTCCATCCATGAGCACACTAATGTTCAGCACGCAATGAAAAAAAAAAATGGGCAAGTGGTTGCAGACACTCTGTGACACAAATTCCTTAGTCTTCTAACCCATTATACATGTCTGTCTGTGGCTATTTATTAAATATTTCCTGTTTTCTCTGTTAACCTCTTCATTAAATTTGGATTTATCTTTATTATCTTGCTTTAATACTGTAGAAGATAAATTCAGTTGATCTCTACTAGAAAAGAGTTGTTATTACTTAGAATTTATTTCTCATAGCTTTTTGTAGAGTTAGAAATACATTTTTTAAAATTTCAGACCTGTTATTTTAAAATTTAGCATAGAAGAATTATAACCACCATATATATATATATATATATATATATATATATATATATATATATAACCCAATGAGTATGTTAAACTTTTTATTTTTCCCCCTTATTATTGTGCTGGGTGGGGGTACATTGTGGCATTTATAAAGGTCCTTACAATGTATCAAATATACCATACATGAACTCACCCCCTCCACCACTCTCCTTTATTATCCCTATCCCCGTTTCCAGGAGTAGTTTCAACAGGTATCATTTTTGCATTACATGCATGTGCACACATTTTTTGCATTGTATTCACCCTCCTACTCACTTTTGCCATCACCTCCTCCCTCTCACTGGTGCCAACCACTTTCCCTGGGCAGAACTGTTTCTTCTGTGTATATTTTTTAATGTTAGAATTCTGTTGCATATGTGACTTGCTCTCCTTGCTTAAGGAATTAGACCCAAAATCTCTTGTTAACTTCTTACATTGAAACAGGTGATTGTGTTACTTTTACTTCTTAATGCATATTTTAGGATCTCTCAATGAGTCCATAAATTTAATTATTGTTAATATTTGCTGCATAGATCATGATAAAATAATACTTTTTCTGCATTTGGGACCCATGAATCTACTCAAAGTCAGTGCTACCACCTACAATGCTGTGTTGACTTTTCTAGCTTCAGTCTTCTTTTTTATACATACTCTTTTAAAACTTCTTTGAAATAATTTACCTCCACAAAAATTGTAAGAAATAAAACCTGAGGTGACCTTTCTTATATCTCCTCTACTACAGTTTTAGGTGGTTATACTGATTGTACCTTAGGTACCTGCTCAAATTTTACTAGTTACACCAGATCCTGAATTCCAGGCTCCCTCCTTTTCCCTGAAAGTAGAACAACAGACCTGGATAGGGCCACACATTTCCTTCACCTGAGATGGTAAAAACAACAACAGAAACTTCCTTCTCTTACCTTTTTGATCCAATTCCTGATTCCGTTGACAAGCCATGTCACAGGACCTGATATCTATCCAAAATTACTGAATGAAACAAGCATTGTCCAATGGGAGAGAGGGAATGAGAAAGAGTCAATAAGATAAGCTATTTCCTCCCTTGGAGTGTTCCATTGCAGAAATAGCCTATGCCATTTGTAAAATTGTACCTGCTCAGACTGTCTATTTCCCCTTGGTTTATTGGAATAAGTAGCCAGAACCCCAAAGTAATGCCTGATATTTGCCCCACACTCTCTGGCATTGCTTCTCTTCATTCTCACACTCACTCTGTAGGATTTCATATCCCCAAATAGAACTCCAGCATGTATATCTGGTCTCTATCTTTATTTTCTAGAAACTGGAGGAATACAGTGGTTAACAATGGTTAAACCAGATTAACTTGTCTCTACCACTTCCAAGTATATGGTTTCTAAAAATCACTTCATTTATGTCAACAGCTGCTTTTTTATTCTATAAAATGAAGATAAATAGTACTATAAAAATGAAATAATCAATAATAATATAATATATAATAAAATATTTTAAAATGAAAATAATACTATAAATAAATACTATTACAGTTATATAACTCCAGATAGAGTAGCTGCAACTTATGTGTGCTGACTGGTCAACTGAAAAGTACTCTACATCACATCCTTGCTCATATAACATGTGCGCACAATCATAACAGATGGTGGCAGGCCCTGAGGGGTGGATGGAGAGCAGGGATTGAGCCAGATCGCAGCAGTAGTGCTCTGAGGCAGCCAGCCTAAAGGAGGAGAAAGGGTATACAGCAGAAATGGGAAGGAAGCAGACATGCAGAAAAAAAGTAGCTACAAGAGACCATGTGATGGAAATGATACTGGACATGTTTTTTTTATGGTTATAATTTAGTTCCAGTATGTATCAGCCATTACCAATTGATTTTCCCATATGAAAATCCAGTTTTCTTAAAACATACACTTTTTTCCCCAAAGAAAATTGTCAACATTTGTAATAAAAATTTGTCATGTTCTCTAACATTTTCACATATCTTAACCTTTTTCATTCCTCAGTATTTTTCTTGAGATGTTTTTCTAAAAGATTTTTCATTTAAAAAATAAAGGTACAAACTTGCACATGCATAAACATGTATAAATATGTTTATATGTATATTTAGTAATGGATCATTACTAACGTCTATAAGTCAAAGACTAGGTATATTAGGTAGAACTAGCCTTGTCTTCTTATAAGAATAAGGCCTGACCTGTGCTCAATAATATTGGCATGATTGAACTGAATGGAATTTTTAGAATATAGATATTAAAAACTCAGAGCCCTCATTTACTATTTGGCAAAATTTATATATTTAGCAAACAAATCAGTAACAAAGAAATGGAGGAAAATACATTTATGAAAATCTAATATAGACATGTATATATATATATGTATATAATTTTGCCTGAAGCTTGGATATAATCTTTAAAACATGAGCAAATGTCAGAAAAATATTATGATAAACTTTGCATTAACACTAAATAAAAACATTCATCTTTCTTTCTTCTTTCTAAGGATCAATAATCTGAAAGGTTAACATGTACTTCTTTGCATAGTAACAAAAGCCAAAAACACTGGCAAAGTCTCAAAATCAATATGCATATTGGAGAACTGCTGAAACTCATGGCTACAAGAGGGAAAATTGAAGAAATGACATAAAAACCAATTATTGCTATCAGGTTAGACAAGATAACATGGAAAAAAATTTATTGTAGCTATATGGCTTAAAAACATCATATATTTCATATGAGAGCATGTATTGCTGCAAACGTTATCTTTCTTTTTCTCTGTCAGTATATATCTATAATAATATAACTTTCATCAATCCTATAATTGTATTGTATATGTCAACGTGTAATTCATAAGCTACTATAAAGTAAAATGTTAATATTAACATTTCTAAGTATAATATTTTAAATTTGGTATTTTAAAAATTGTTAGTACAATGCCACCTAGTAATTTCTTCATGTTCCATAAGTTTTCTTCCTCCCTTTTAATCAATTATATTCCCCAACTACCTGCTTCCTTTGTTGTCTTACTTTTTGCTTTATGTGGTACTAGGGCCTTGCTCATGCTGTTAGGACATTATCTCAGCACCTTTAAGGTATCTGCTGACATGCATTCATTCTAACTGTGCTCATGGCATGTGTGTGTCTATGTGTATGTGTGTGTGTGTGTGTGTGTGTACTAAACAGGATGTTTCAGTTGTACATTTTCACCATTATGCATAGGAATGTTAGCCAGTTAGTTCCTTTCTCATGTTCCTATACTATGCTAAATAATTTTGAGACTCCAAATATCACCAACTTTTTATAATTACATGATTGAAAATGATAATTCCAACCACTTGTAAATGGAGAAACAAAAACAACTACAAAAAATTTATGTTCTTAAACATGAAGTATTGATAATTTTTAAATTAATGTTGTCTGCAGCTGAATTAACTGAGGTACAATATCTGTAAATAAAGAAATGTCACAATGAAACCTATATAACTACTATATACTAATAAAGAAAAGCTTAAAGTGTGTGAATTGACATGTGGATAAAATAATTTGCAAAAATCTAGAAAATAATAAACTATGGAGAATCTTACATAGCAGCAATTTGATGCATGCATACTGAAAATTTGAGGAATGACTGTTAATACATTAATGATAAGTGAGTGAATCAAACATGAAATTAAAACCAAACACACAAGTTGGATTAAATTTGCGTTCCACTTATATTTTCCATTTGTGTCTACTAGCTTTGAAGAAGATAGGCATATGTATAAAACTAGCTATATTGATATAATTAAAACTATTACATCTATGTGTTAAGTTCTAGTTAAAAATTCAATTCATCCTACTAAAAGACAAAAGGGCAATGTTTTTGTTTTGTGAAAATATTTTCTAATCTTCTCAAAGTGGACTTAAACATCACTTATGATCACATTTTGTTATCTAGAACCCTTCAATAGAATTTGCTGTATATTCTATATGGTTCTATCAACTGCTGAATATATAAAGAAAATGTGATATAGATGTAATTCAATATTACTTAACAATAAAGAAGAATGAAATTATGTCATTTACAGGAAAACAGATGGAAATGAAGATCATAATGTTAAGTGATGATCAAACCCAGAAAAAAAATATCATGTTTTCTCTAATATGAAAAATTTATAACTAAAACAAAAAGCATGAATGTAAGAGGGGTGCTTTAGGGGACATATGGTGGGAGTAGTGGGGAGAGGACAGGGTGAATATGATGAAAGTACATTATATTCATGCATGGAAATAGCATAATGAAGCCCATTAATTTTTAAAAGAAGGGGAGGGGAAAAAAACTAATAAAGGGTGAATATGATTAAAATATATCATATGTTTATATGGACATAACATTATGAAACTCCTTTGCACAACAAATAAATGCCAATAAAAGTCTTTAAATGTGATCCTAAAAAATCTTGGTGAAGTGCTAGAACTGTTCTATAATTTATTTTTAAAAAGAAGCTATTGTGAATATGTAGCTATATTCAAATGTGGCTTATGTGATTAAACTACTGAAATTTTACTTTTATGTAATTGCAATAAATTTATATTTAAATAATAACACATGGCGTAGACCACAATATTAATATTGCATATCACATGTTTCATACATAGTGTGTTAGAAAGCAAAAATGGACAAAATTATTGCTTTATCACCATTGCTCTTGCAATCTAACTTTTTATTGATTATCAGCAAGCATTGGAAACTTCTTTATCTCCTCTTATATCATGGCTTGGATTGTGACAATTCTTTGGCCAAGTGAACATGGCAGAAGTATTTGTCAATACCATACGGACCCTCTCTCTCATGGAATTTTCTCAATCATTGGGTAGACAAAAGCTGGCTGGATTTTGCTATGATGAGAGAAAACCAGGGGTGAGCTGATATGATTGAACAATACCAGTCTCAGATATGTCATAAAACCCAGAAAAATTATTATACTATTTTATAGATTGAAATAATTTAATTAAGTCTTAATGTATGTACAATACTCAGTGTAACATCAGCTTTGGTGAATGTTTTATAAACTATCACCTATTGTATCAGCACTCTGAATAAAGTACCATTATTTCTAATATTACCTTTGTTATTATTACTATGATCTCTCTTAATATTCCCACTGTGACCATGCTATTGCTACCAATAATATTACATATCTAACTACTGCTGATAATTATAAATATCATTTAAAATATGTACACCAAAGGATGGTCAGTGTTCATCTGTAGTCTAAGGTTTAGCTTAAAATTTTCAGAATTTAGTCAATAAATATTTAAATTAGCAATGTTTCTTTAAGAGAAAAGCACTATAGGTGGCTAGAACTACAAATGCAGGTTAAGGAATCTGATGATTATCAACAGGACCTTAGGAATATATTTAAATTTTCTATGCCTTAGTTTCCATATACTTAACAGAAAATAATAATAGTGATTTCTTCCTGATTGCCATAATTATTAAATTTCATATCTTAACAAACGTGAAATTCTTTAGAAAGTGAGTAGTTCAGGTAATTAATCAAATAATTATCACTATAAGTTTTAGGTTATCTCCATGAAGTTTCTATTAATACATGTTCTATTTTATGATATCTTTGCTGAATTTGATAAAAATTCAAAAGATGTTACCATTTTGAATGCTACATCAAGAAAGAAATATTTTGTTGTGTTTTTTTATCTTTTTATCTATTATAGTCCCATCAGAAGATCTAATTTTGGTAAATGCTGTCAATATTAAAAAGTCAAGCATGTAGTAAAAGATGACTTTTTTAATTGTGTGAAGTATATTTTTTAAAATATGCCAGTCATTATTGTGTAGGAAAATTGACATGTTAGAAAATGCAAAATATTTCCTATAAAATGTTTATCATTCCTGAAAGTAGGCATTTCTCACTGAAATTAGCACATTCATTTTTGTGAGCAGATATTGCTTCTGCCCTCTAGCATCAACTGTGTTGGGGGAAGTGCCCCTTTCTGTCACTGCAAATATGATGGACTTACCATTTGTGAGAAAGCACAGACAGACTCCTTTTGTTCACCACAACCACACAATGGTGCACATTTTCTCAAATGGAATTGTTATCAGCTGTGCCATTTTGGCATAGTAGGTAGTTGGAACCTGTATTGACTCCATCAGAGAATATTCTGATGCCAGTAACCTGGGGAAAATATCTTCAAGTGGCTGCTTTTTAGATCTCTAGAGTTCTCTGACACTGTTCTGCTTAAGGTCTTATTTTTCACTTCCCACTGTGACTGGTGAGCTACCCAGGATCATTCCCGTAAATTTTGTTTTCCTGCTTTAGTTACCCCATGTCAGTTTCAAAAACATCAAAAAGGTTAGTTGAAGATACCTTGCCAGTTTGTGATAATTCCTGTACATAAAGATAAATGAATTGAGCAAAAATAATCTAATACAGGTAATAGTATATATGCTAAAGCAATTTTTCTCTCCTTGAAGGATGTGTTGTATCTTAGAAGTTCTGGCTATATTACTGGAGACATTATATTATATTACTGGAAAATAGTGCTGATATTCTCATATGGTCAGCCTTCCTGCATTTTTCTTATTTCTTAATTTTTTTCTAAGCTGGGAGTTCTATATAACAACAAATAATTAGAAAGAATGGGAGAGAGAGAGAGAGAAGAATCTGAAGCAGAGGTAGGAAATGTGAGAAATATATTATTTCATAAAATACTGTTATCTCACCTATGGAATTCATAATATTTATTTAAACATTAAGATATTTATCTTCATAAATTTAGGTTCAGTTCAGACTCTAACCATTTTAAAATATGAGTACTATTTATAATGGATAATATAACTTCTTATTACATGTTGACTGATCTTACACCTGATGTTGCCTTGATTTTTCATGTAGGCTTACATGTGTAGAGAATGTGTTGTTGGGAGATAAGATTTTTATTATAAATCCAATTGCAATTAAGTAATTATATTTTAATTTAAATAAAATAAAGTTTGCTAATCTTTAAATAATGTTAATACAATCCTACAAATAATAATGCCATACAAAGTGCATTGGATTGGATTACCTGGCTTTATAGCTGTTCATCTCTTCTACCAACATAAATAAGTTGTACAGTATTTGCCTAGGCAGTGTTACAGCAGTCAGGGTCTTGACAATAATCAGACAGTACACTCAGATTAATAATTTGAGAGATGATTTACAAAGCCATAAACAGGATTCAGGGCAACCAACAAATCAGTGCAGGAAAGTGCAGAGCTAGCAAAGCTAGTAACTGTTTGCACTTTAAAGCTTAAAAGGCAAGTGGAGACAGCAATTGCTGAAGCCCAAAAGGATAGTAAGAGCTTTGGCCTTCAGGAGAGGAATGCAGTCCTCCAACATGGATTTACAGGGAGGAGACTCAGGAACATATACCATGACCTCATCCTCTTCTTGCTCACTTGATCTACTGCTGGTGCTTCTCACTGGAAAACCAATTGTAAGAAAAAGTCCAGAGGACTTCATGCAATTTTTAGAAGTCAGATTCCCAGAGTACAGAGCAGGGTGAAGAAGGGAAGGGCTGACTAGGAAGGGAAATAAAAAATCTCTACAATAAGCAGCATTTGGTTAACAGGAATGCAAAGGGAGACAGGAATGGGTAGACTACACACCTGACAGAAATCTTGACAAAGGAGTTTTTTATATTTCTAATGTTACTTCTTGTGCTGAGATGGAAAATATATTTATTTCTCTTAAAACATTTAAATTACTGCCTCCCCCATATTTTCTAAAACTTGTTATTTATTTCAAATGAATTATTAACTAACAATCTAACATCCTTTTAAATAAAAACTAATTTTAAATTATTTTAAATGTTGAAACAATTTTAACTTGTTTTTGTTGGTTTGATAATTTTTTATTTATAACCAAAATTTTTACTTCATAAAAATACTAAACATTAAGTTTTACTATTAGGTCTTTCACCTTATGGGGTTACTAAGTCTGAAAATGAAATACAGGATGTCTTTGATAAAATAAGTGCACTAGAATATTTCTAAGAGCATGCTTATTTTAAAAGTGACTTCCTATTTCTTCAAATTAATGGTAGTTGGTTTGGTAATTGCCTTTTTTCTTTCATATTCTATCTTAACCAATGACAGGATACATTATCTCCTCACTAAAAAACAGGTGTTTAAATTGTTCCAAAATAAATTGTACCAAATGCTTTCAGAAGAAATTAGCATCTAACAATGTCATTAATTTTCTTTTTGTTTATTATTTGGTTAGAATTTGACTGTAGATAGTGAAGAAGTCAGAAGAAACATATTGCAGATATATACATTTTTATTTACTTATACCTGTTTACAATGCAATGTGAAAGCATTGTGACTTTTTCATTAGGAAAAAACTTTGGGGAACAAAGCAGAAACCTTCACTTATATGTGTATACAGCTAAGCCAGAATTACTTCAACTGTAAATCAAAGGGAAATGAAGTAGAGTCTCCAAATCAGATGCTACCACCTGAAACAATGTAGTGCTGTTGCTTATAGACTTGGAGTTCTACATTGCCATTGTAAGGAGATTTTGGCTAATGAAAAGGAGCAGGAATTTAGGTAAGTCATAATTGAAGATCTAAGATTAGATGCTCAGCCAAATGACATCTCAGAATCCAGCAATACAAAGATTTCATTCTTGAAGTTATTGCTGCTATGTCTGCTGAACGTGAGGCATGGCATAACTATCAACACTGTGAGCATAGCCCACTGGAGACTTTCTGGCTGTGTTTCCCTTGTAGTCTGAAATCCAGATGTTGCCCTCACAGTGAGTATTACTATTTCTTCTTTTTATCATCATCTACTAATATATATGATGAATTTTGTAGCCTGAGACCAAGTTATTTCTCTGGACTTAAGAGTACAAGAAAGCACTCTTGTCCCTGGGTTCTACATCTATGAATTCAATCAACCACAGATAAAATTGTAAAAAGAAATGTGACTGTCCTGAACATGTAGTTTTTTTCCAGTAATGATTCCCTAAGAAATACACTATGAAACTTTTTACATACCATTTACATTAACTAGGTATTATAAGTAGTACAGAGAGTATTTAAAATATACAGGAAGAAGTTATAGGTTATATGCAAATTCTATTCCACTTCCTATGGGAGAAGTAAGTATTTGCATCTGAGTATCTGAGAGAGGTACTGGGATACTGGGGGATAATAATCTGCCAATTTGAACATCTGCATTTGTCTGGTCAACTCCCCTCCCTGGCAAAGACAGGAAATATTCCCAATACAAGTGGTGTTTCATGCTGCAAAAACAAAACAATCATAATGACAAGTTCATTAGGGTCACAGGTAACTGTCATTTTTTGAATAATCAGAAAGATCCTCAAATTTTACTCTTCCTTTATATTCAAATTAGATATCCAAAAATTACTATTAAATGTATTGTCTATTTCATGTACAGTTACATATTGATATATAAAGATTAATATAAAATTTATACATGTATATATTTACATTATATACATATACTTTCAAATAAGTTATTTTAATTTCGTAATTTAAATAACCTATAATTTTCATTTGCTAATTAAGTATCTGCTAATTGCTACAAAAATACATTAGATTTTATCTCATTTTATGACAAATAATATTCAATGAGAACAAAGTATAATTACATATAATTAATATTCTCATTCAAAAATGCCATCTTTTTCTTATTATCTTTTATGTTTTTTCTTCAATAAAATGGTAGAACAAGAAGGTGGAACAGGTTCTGCCCAGAGGTAGGGGTGAGGGGAGGTATCCCAAATAATGTATACACATGTAAGTAAATGTAAAAACAATAAAATAAAATTTTTTTAAAATTGAAAAGTAATCAACAATTAGTTTGAAAACTAAAACACTAAAGTTATTCTTCTGGTTTTTTTTCTCCCTGACTTGTAATGAAATGATTTGCCTACATTTGATTCATATCAACTAAGAAGAAAAAAAAGAACTAAACTGTGTTTTATATTTATATCAACTTTTAGGTAGAGGAAGACTGAAGAGAAGGGACAGAGTGACAGTGTATGCCGCTTTGTACACAAATGCCTCAAACTTTTAACACTACAATTATATAATACAACATGTAGTAAAATTTATGTGGTGAACAGAAGGCTGGCAGTGAGCCTCTTAAGGAAATACCATTTTTACATTAATGAATCTGTCTCTGAGGAGAAAAATCTATGAACTGAAGTAGACAATGTCTTTTTTATGAAAATCTTTGGAGGCAGGTTACTTGTTTGGATTTGGAATTCTTCACATCTAATTATTCATACTTAAAATATATTGCAGTTTTCCTATATAGGGAGAGATTAGTTTCAGAGAGCAAATAACTTTGTAATGTTAAAGTAGTCTGATAGCAGTAGGGTCAGTTAAACAAAAATAACCCATGTAAAATGACAGCTCAAGAATTCAAATTGGTTCAAAACAAAACAGAATTATTGACTTCATCCCCCAAGCACAGGAATCGCAAAGAAAACACTTCACATTCCTGAACAGTAGGTATTAATTAGTCTTAAACTTAACATGTCTTTGACGTTTCATTGTTCTGTTTCAAGAAACACACTATTGTTTCAGACTCAAAGGCAGTTATGTACATGTTTTCATATATAGCATACAGTATTCAGAATTCTCTATCAATTAAAAGCATTACTGAATTTACAATGATTCAAGAAAAATAAGTACCTTCACCTTAAATATTATAATGTACATAAACTTCTAAAGTAGCAATTGTACTGGATTGGGTCTTGATGAGAGAGTTCATTCATTCGTGCATTAATTATCCATTCATTCACACGAGAATGGAGAGCTTCTAGTGTAGCAGGAATCATGAATGCAAGTATTGCAGGAGATACTGTATTTGCTTTAAGGAATATACAGTTGATTGGACGATAATTATATTCCACTAATAATTCATTTGGGAGTATAGAGGCAGATCACATGCACTAGACTAGGAAAATAATTACTGATAGCAACCATTAGTGAGTCCTTACTTTATAATCTTTGCTGTATTTAAGCATATCTGTATTCTTATTTATATAACATTTAAAAACATGACTTCAAATCAAACTACAGATGCCTTGCTGGGAAACACAATAACCGTAATGACAAATTAGGTATATGTAATCTTTTTCTGTAACATAGGTAGATATAAGTGCTTCCATTAATATTTTTTGCTCATGTAATTTTTATAATTATCTGCTGTCCTAGATTTTGGATAACACTAGATTTGAGGGTGAAGAAACTTATCCAAGTGAAAATGATAGAGTTATATGGAAAATGAGAATAAAAAGGATGATTCATGCACAAATTTAGAGAAAAAGCTTTTAGGAAAACAAGCAAGAACAAGTTTGAGAGAAAAGTGAATGTAGAAAAAAGCAAATTTTGAGGGAAACACTGCAAGAAGCTAGATGTGGCTATTACTTCCCTTTGATGATTTTATGCTCATTAAATATGGAACTTATAGATGAGATTTACCTACCCTGACTACCCATCTTCTTCCATGAACATAAGGCTAATCAGTCTCTCAAGGGAAAACCATTCCTCAGGATTCAGGTGATTCTCTCTATCATGAGGGTGAATCAATGGTACCAGTCTTAAAATCATATTTCTGAATTCTTCTAACTATGACATTTGGTTCAGAGGTATAAAGATGAACCTAACTACATCAAGCTAAATTATAGTAATGTAAAAAAGCATGTGTTAATTATTTTCTGGGAACATTCTTCTCTCTATGTATATATTTACAACTGTGATTATCTTTATTAAAGGAAAGTTAAACATTTGCAATGTTGTTTTGTATATGTTATAATAAAAAAGATGGGAGTAAATTTTGTCTCAGCTTGTATTAGGGTAAACATAAAATTCATATATGTGACACTCCAGTACAGAGGTCAAATGAACACAAGCACAATTTTAATTAATTTGAACTTGACCATAGGATAAAATATATAGTCCTAAATATATACCTTAGTACTACATTTTATTTGTTAGACTATACTACTCCAATGAAGTAAGTAAAAATGTGCTATGTTAAAAGTTTTATTTAAGCCAGGGCCAGTGGCTCATGCCTATAATCCTAGCTACTCAGGAGCCAGAGATCAGGAGGATTTCAGTTCAAAGCCAGCCTGGGCAAAGAGTTCTTGAGAACCTATCTAGATAAAAGAGTCACAAGAAGGGATTGGTGGAGTGGCTCAAAGTGTAGGCCCTGAATTCAAGCCCCAGTGCTGCAAAAAAAAGGTTGTATTTAAATTCTAGAGAAACCCCTAAAAATTACAAAAGTGTATATATATGTATATATGTATTTATATACATAATTTCAATATATGAATATATATATAATTTCAATATATGAATATATATAATTTCAATACATAAATATATATAATTTCAATACACAAATATATATATAATTTCAATAAGATGAGAAAGCAAGGAAAATATAATACAAATAGCTACAACAAAAACAAAGAGATGAAGCAAATGGCAAGATGATAGACTTCTAACCATACCATTAATTACACTTTAACATGTTGAGCCCTGTAAAAGTCAAGACTTTAAGGTGATAAAAACAAGATACAACTACATGTCCTTATATATCATGAGTAAAAATGATATATAAATGATATATAAAAACAACCCAAGACTACTTAGCCAATTTATCTATCATATGCCTATGGAGTAACCCGTGTCACAGTCTTTTGGGTATATCCCCAAGAGTGGTATTGCTGGATCAAATGGTAGATCAATGTTTAGCTTTTTAAGTAGCCTCCAAAGTTTTTTCCAGAGTGGTTGTACTAGTTTACATTCTGACCAGCAGTGTAAGAGGGTTCCTTTTTCCTGCATCCTCGCCAACACCTGTTGTTGGTGGTGTTGCTAATGATGGCTATTCTAACAGGGGTGAGGTGGAATCTTAGTGTGGTTTTAATTTGCATTTCCTTTATTGCTAGAGATGGTGAGCATTTTTTCATGTGCTTTTGGCCATTTGAATTTCTTCTTTTGAGAAGCAATCCCCATCAAAATTCCAATGACATTCATAAAAGAGATTGAAAAATCTACCGTTAAATTTATATGGAAACACAAGAGGCCACAAATAGCCAAGGCAATACTCAGTCAAAAGAACAATGCAGGAGGTATCACAATACCTGACTTCAAACTATATTACAAAGCAATAACAATAAAAACAGCATGGTACTGGCACAAAAACAGACATGAAGACCAGTGGCACAGAATAGAGGACCCAGATATGAAGCCACACAACTATAACCAACTTGTCTTTGACAAAGGAGCTAAAAATATACAATGGAGAAATAGCAGCCTCTTCAACAAAAACTGCTGGGACAACTGGTTAGCAGTCTGCAAAAAACTGAAACTACATCCATGTATATCACCCTATACCAATATTAACTCAAAATGGATCAAGGATCTTAATATCAGACCCCAAACTCTTAAGTTGATACAGGAAAGAGTAGGAAATACTCTGGAATTCTGGTAAGAACTTTCTCAATGGAACCCCAACAGCACAGCAACTAAGAGATAGCATAGATATGGGACTTCATAAAACTAAAAAGCTTCTGCTCATCAAAAGAAATCGTCTCTAAACTGAAGAGACCACCCACAGAGTGGGAAAAAGTATTTGTCAAAGGACTGATAACCAGAATATTTTGCTTATTCTTAAAACTATTTCTGTATAATTTTACAGAAAACTTAGGACTTACTCATGTTCATTTCTTCTGTTAATTTCATAAGCCTATGGAAAACTGGAGCCATTTTTTGTATTTATTCATTTTCCATACAATATCTATCTATGATGATAAGCATATGCTTATTAAGTGAAATATGAAGTTTTATGTCATTGGTTTGGTTGTATTGTAAAAATATTATACATATAGTCAGTATATATAGTTATGGGCTTTTCCTTGAAAAATTATTTTTCTTCAATGAAAAGAAAAAATGAAGGCCCAATTATTGTAGTCTGTTGAAATTTTCTAGTTTTTCTAGAGAAATAGATGATAAAGTATTACATGTTGCTTTAATAAGTATTTTTGAGTAATTTAAAGATACAGAGAATCAGAAATTTGAACAATGTTCTGGAACTTGAATTTGCTGGAGGCCAACAGTGGACAGAAGATTTATGACTCAGGCAAAGTGTTCTGGGTGAGTTGAAAGCACAGCTCCACACATCTACTTCTGTACAGTGGCCCACAGATTGAGAATTGATGACTTTCCCAGAATGAAAATGCACATTATGTCTTCTCTATTTGTATTACATTTTTTACATTACTAATGATCTCTTGTGCTTAAGATTTACAGCATATTATAATAATGATATACAACCCACCTACTTAAACCATAGAAAATAACCAACAAAGCAAGGTTTTAAACCCCTGATTACAAGTGAAATCTAACGAATTTTAGTAACTTTTTTCCCAAATTCTATCTTAGAAGTAAAAGTTTCAATGACAAAATTATCATAATGCTACAGTTTACACTTCTGCATAATCCTCATTTTTAAAATGTAAAACATAAGAGATAACTTGCAACTTAGTATTCCTCACACAGAGAATATAAGAGCCCAAGATATTTTCCTTTTCTACCCTCACTATAAAAGTTATTCAATTTTAAAATGAATTGCAAATTTAAGAGTAAAATCAGTTTATTATACATAGTAGATGATATTTTAGCTAAGTTCACATTACAAATTTTCCTTTCAGTTTTAATATTTTATTTTCCAAATAAAACAAATTTAAACAAGTAAACACCAATAAAATTGCATTCCAGTTCAGTGTTCCTCTTTCTAAGATATATCATAGTCTAAAATATGTATATACACTGGTGCACATAGACTGAGAATTTGCTCAGCATCTTAAACCAGCTGGGAGACAAGTCAGCAAATATTTATTTCGTGTGATATTCATGTTGCTTTCATGAGGACTTAACTACATTTTGCACTTTCTCTAGCTCATATTTATGCTACTTAGGGTTCTACATAGATAAGCACTCCCTCGTAAGACCCAGAACTGAGAGTTTTTACAAAAGTAAGTACAAAGGATTACACACAAGTATGAGAATCTTTAAATGAGGCAGAATGGTCCAAAAGCCTATATATATATGCAGAGAAAAATGAAGAATTAAGTGTTTGCTCCTATAATTTCAGCAAAAATAAGCCATTAGAAAAATATCCTCAATTTTTTTATCGCCACAGAGTTCTTTTGACTGGAAACTTTCCTAAGAATCTGTTTTCCATGTTACTATGCTTGTTTCTAATGATTTCTGAAATGAGAAAAAACATTTCATTTGTTTTTACCTTCTTTTTGAAAGATTTTTCTGCTTTTTTCCCTAATTTGATTTAAGGATAAATATGTTACTTTTTTCACCTTCTAACTGAAGAGCAGTGAATGTCAACCAGAATTTAAATTATAGTGAAATAGTAGAAAACTTCTTTCTCCTTTAAGAAGTTTCTCATTATTTCTGAATCTACCTAAATTATTTTTCCATTCTAAGTTTTTTTTGAAGTACTATGTGAGATTTTTCTGAAACTATCATAGAAAATGCTTTATAATTTATCACATACCTCTTTGAAAAATACTTTTTCTATTTATCTTATTTTTTAAATTTAGACAAGATTTATGCTTTTTGTAACTCTTGAATTTTCTTCCTCTTCTACCAAGACTTCTACCAGAATTTTCATGTATATCTATATCAAAGATATTCAATATTTTGATTATTGATATCTTGAAAATCTTTACTCACACTTTTTAAATCACTCTCTCCATGTGTTGTATATTTGATTTGATAGCAATGAACTGAACTGACTGAATGTCTTCTGCCAAGGGTTAGCTGCCCAGATCATAAAACAAAATCTATGAAATTTTTAAATTGATAAATCTGTAATGATTCACAGCTATGAACCATGACTCTAAGAATAAAATGACATCACCTTTATTTATTTCATCCAGGAATGAATCATCAATGTAAAATTGTCTTTTGAAATAAAGTCTAACTTCTAGTCCTTTTTCAAACTAGAATGAGTATCTTTGTACTGGAACTAATAATTCATTTTTCAAATAATTTTAAAGTCTAATTATATTTTAAAACCTCAATCAGGTACATGAAGTTCAATATGTATCCAGACCTTCACTATAACTACATGTTAATTTAACAATATATAGACATGAATGACAGCAATAAATTTGAAACACTACCAAAAGTTGTTGAAGTGATAACTTGGGCTTAAAGAGAATGCTTGTGAGGTGATTACTAGACAAGAGCACTATGATCTTTTTTTAAATATATATAGAGAGAGAGACAGAGAAAGAGAGTAAAAGTTTGAATTCACACAGATAATCAAATAGTTCTCAGAGATCTTACACTGTATTAAAATTTAAAAATTAGAGGATACAAGCAATGAAGGAAGCAGGAAGAGAAAAAAGAGTTACAGACCTACTACACACATTTTTAGGTCCTTCTGTTTCTCATCAGATACATCAGAATGACCCAAAGAAATAAAGAAACTCATTATCATATCATCTTACAAGGTGGAGAAGGATTAGGAGAGTTATTTCATCATTAGTTTTCATAATTTAATCCACTTAATATAGTCACCTTGAGTACCAGACTTTACTGGGAGACGCCCCACAAATCTATGGAACTTATATTTGTATACTGTAAAGAATTTTAAACCAGGAATGTTGTACAAAAAAATATTAAATAAATAAAGAATTGCCTTCTATAAAATATCATTAGTTTATCTACAAAGGTCTGTTATCAGTATATTTACAAGAATTTAGACTATAGCCTTTCTTTCCTTCTCCATGAACATTTCCCACAGCCATAATCCAGAGTAAAATGATCATGTGCCTGCTGCTTTAAATATTCCTCTATAATAAAACCTCAATCTGTATATCCATAGTACAAGTTCCTTAGTTATATCTTCATAGTTTTCCCTTAAATAACTTAACAAAAGAATGAGTACATGCTTATGATGACTAGTCTTTCAGCATCTCCTCTATAAGGCATTAATTCTGGCCACTTTACAATTGCTTTCAATGTCTGTGGATTTTTTTTACCAGCTTAATTAATTTCCCTCCCCAACATCTGTAGTTATGAAATTCTAATACATATTGGTGAAGATGATTAATTATATAACTTCCTGTGCATAGGTGTTACTGGGGATCAAAACCTAGGTTCTTGTACATGCTAGGCAGTTGTTCTACCACCAACCTATATCCCCAGCTAGAGTGTGCAACTTTCTTCAGGTCAAATTCACTCACTTTCTAGACAATCATCTTTATAAGAACTACACCAACAGAAACTCCAACTCAGCTTCCCACTTATTTCTTTATCTTGGTTGATTTATTGTCCAGAGCTCACATTTCATAAGAAAGGACCTAAGAAAATAAGTAAATATGAGGTACTATTGTATTGTGACAGTGTTCAAAAAGCAAAACAGTGATATGATATATAGTATCTGAGTGGAAAGAGGGAATTTCTGATATGATTTATATGTTGGAATCCATTTGATAGAATATAAATACAATGAGTCATGAGAGGAGGAATTTCCAAGAAGTAAAGCAATCAGAAAGGCATAGTTACATTATCCATGTATGGGCTGATTACAAACAAAAGATAAAAAGTGAATAGAGTGGAATCTGGCTAGATTAGAGATCAGAGGTAAACAAAGTCCATGTATTGGATTTTGAATTGGGATATGGTTGAGTTGAGTTTGGAGTTTTATTCTTCAGGTAATGAGAAACCTCTGAAGTCTCTTTAAAGCTGAAAAGTCATGTGATCCATTGTTGATTTCAAAGATTACCCTGGGACCTCTTTCGATAAGACAATAGGTCAAGATTAGAAGGAGGAGTAGTTAGAAACTAGGCATATCTCGAGAAAAAAATAAGTGTTAGTTTCAGAGTCAAAAACATGATTTATTCTTATTTTGTCAAGTTTTTGACCGTAATATTTCAAGCAAAGAAATGATTGAATGACTACGAAGAGCACAATATCAAGACTAAAATGTAAACCATACATACTTTTATGCACTACAACCACATTTCTTTAAGACATTTTTGGAAGTTATGGCTGCACATTGAATTATTTGTTATTTTAAATGATATAAGCTTTGTAACATATATTACCTTTGATATTTTATCCTTTTCTTATAGAATGCCTTTCATGTTTATTTTAAGCAACAAATTGTTCTTTTAAGTACCAAGTGGTTCTGATTCAAAGGAATTAAATATGTTATTGGTTTTCCCCTGAGAAAATTGAAATGAACACTTGGTTCACAGAATTCAGTGACAGAAAAGCTTTTGGTTAATTCTTTCATTATTCCATTTTGCTAGGCTCCATAAGCCACTCTCCAAGTTGAGTTTAATGAAAATGAATTGCTGTATTATGTTCCATTCACATGACAACACAATAGAATCCCTTTAATCCACGAGAACTAAATAAGAAAAGCTAATAAGAAATACAAATGTAATGTTACTTTGGAAAGGAATAAACACATTGTTATTGTAACTGCTTTCACACTGTGAGTAACACAGCAATTACTTGGAAACTGCATCTTTTGGCATAACCTTCCTCATCTTTCTCTGAAAATTCAATTACTCATTTCTACACCTGCAGTTCAGTGGAGAAACAAAGCCAAATAAACACAAGACCATAAAGGCTAGTGTATTTATTCTTGTTCTGCAATGGTCTCAGAGATGAGAAGAAAAGTTAAACCATAAAGTTAAGATGAAATGGTAGGTGATGGGCATCTTAATTTTTTTTCCTAGTGAAATATTATGTGGAAAAGTGCATGCAGTATCAGGAATTGAAATCACCATTAATATGTATTTCAAATGTTAGCATGAGACATTCTTTAATTTTCTAGCTGATTCTCCAATTTGTAAATGAATAATTGGAGTGAAAAAACCACTGTGGAAAGTTCCTAATGGATACATATGGGTGTGAGAAAATTGAACTTCCCAGCACCCACCAACATCCCATCACATGATACAAAGAGAAATTGATTAACTTTCAAAAATATAATCTAGCAGATTCAGGGAAAGTCTAAAAATAACTTAGTTCAACTCACAGAAGTAATACATTATTCCAATTTTTTTTAAATCTCCATGAAGGCTAATTGCTACTAATTTAAAAGCAAGTAAAAAACAATTATCCAACTGAAGAGTTATTTAAATGTGATGAAGCAATGATGAGAACTTCGGTTTAAAGGTCTGTTTCCACTTTACCTCTATAAAATCATTGTACTTTTTATTGATGTGCTGGGTGGGGGTACATAGTGGCATTAACAAAAGTTCTTACAATATATCAAATATATCATACTTGAATTCACCTCTTCCACCATTGTTCTTTATTGCTCCTCCCCCCATTCCTCAAATAGTTTCAACAGGTCTCATTTTTCAATTTACATGCATATGTACACAGTACTTGGACTACATTTACCCTCTGACCCCCTTTTCCCACCTCCTCCCCCCCCTTCCCACTGGTACCAATTCCCTCAGGCAGGACCTGTTCCACCCTTCTATTCTCTGAGTTTGTAAAGTGAAAAATGACATTTTTGTTTGTTTAAGATAGCTACAACACTTGTGGCACTTACAAGTATATATGTATTATAGACTGAATTGATTCATCTCCTTTATTTTTCTTCTTTCTACCTTAATCCTTTTCTTATGGTAGTCTAAAGGAGTATAAACAAGCTATAGTTTCTTCCTATAAACTTAATGCAGTTGATAACAACTTGTGCTACTAAGCAGGTAATTTTTATGTTTGTTTTACATATGAAATCTGTGTTGCTTATCTGATTTTTGGTTAGTTCATAGAGAAGGAAGTCTGCAAAATAGATGAAGAACTTTGTATTCTTTGGGAATACAAGAAGAAAGTAGTGAAGAAGAGTAAGAGAGGAGAAAGCAAACTGCTCTCAGATGAACATTGTTCTATGAGGCAGGTTTTGTCTCTGAGAAATATCCAAAGGTAAAATATTGAGAAAGATGTCAGCAAAGCAAATATTTAATGAGAATGTAGAATTCTACTACTTGGAAGCCATTTGTATTTAGGTCAGAAAATTTAGGAAACTGGAACTGAAGTTGCCCTTAAAGGGAAAAGCTAGCTAAGCTTCTTTAGGATGAATAATTTTAAGATAATTAGCACATATGTGAGCTACACTTCCAAATATTGAAGAGTGAATATTAGCATTATCAGATAAATTATATTTGTATGTCATGCTCTAGTGACTTTATGTGGATCATTTTGTTTTCATCTCACAAAAATGAGAACTCAGTTACACACACACATGCACATTTACTTATGAGGAAATTAATCAAATCATGTTATGCAAGATATTAGCAAAATAGAAAAATGTGTGCAAATATATAATGCAAACACTGATAAATTAAACTGAAATGATTTCATTTATATGAGGCAAAGTAGACTTCAGAAAAAAGATATTATCAGAATAAAAAGGGAAATATAACAAGCTACTTAATTATCAAATAATTAATTTGATAAATTAATTATAAATTAAGTTATAAAGGTCCTTATACCCCAAGCAGCTTTATAATACATGAAGGAAAACTTAATAAGAGACACAAACAAATATATGTATAGTATATAATTGGAGGTTTCAGCACTCTCCTCTCAGAAACAGATCAAAATAAGTATTCAAGCAGAAGAAAATTAGACTATAGATCTGATATCATTATCAACCTAATAGACATACATAGAGAACTGAAGCTGAATAAAAGGTCCATATTTTTCTAAAAGGAACATAATAGAGTTACCAAGATTTACCATATTCTGAACCATCAAGCCCAACACAGAAGTTTTAAGAGAATTGATTCATGTTATGTCCTTGAATGAAACATTATGTGATTTAACTAAAAATCAATATCAGAAAGATATCTTGGAAGTCCCAAATGTTTGGAAAGTCAAATACATATATCTATATTACTCAGATAGTCTTATGAAATATGAAGTTATTTTGAAGTGTACAAAACCAAACATACCCAAATATGAATGACACAAATAAATAATACTTAGATGGAAATTTATAGTTTCAGTGAAATGTGTGTGTGTGGGAGGGGGAGTCTCAAATAGTTAATCAAAGAAAATATCTCAGAAGCTAGAAAAATAAGAGCAAATGAAACTTAAAGCAAGCAGGAAAAAGAAGAAAAGAGTATAAATCAGTTCAATTGAAAACAGAATAATAATAGGAGATATTAGCATCCAAAAGTTAGCTCTTGACAAACATCAATAAAATTGAGAAATGTCAGTCTAGGCTAAGGAGGTAAAAGAGGAAAAACATGCATTACATCATCATAGTTATCAAAATTATTAGATGAGTTATAAGAGAATGATACATACAACTGTATTGTAATAGTTTTGAAATTTTTAAGTTGCATATTTTCTCACACAGTCAATATTAACTGAAGAAAAATGAATAATTAATAGTACTAACTTTATTAAACTAATAAAATACATAGTTTAAAACTACCCAACAAAGTTAGCCCCAGGCCCACAAAGATTTACTGGTGAATTCTCCCATACAGTTAAGAATGAAACAATATCAATTAAACACAATATTCTCCAAAAATTACAAGAAAAAGGAATATTCCCAATAGGCTCTATTGGGCCAGCATTATCCTAACATCAAATATAGGAGAAAGCATGACAAGCAGATAAATATCCTCCATTAGCACATATACAAACATCTTCAATAACATGTAGGAAAATCAAAAGTAATAAAATGTAGAAAGACTAATGCATTATTACAAAAAGGAAATCATTCTGACAATGCACAGATAGTTTAATATTCAAAAGTCAATCTTTATAATTAACATAAACTAAAAGAGAAGATGGAAATAATAAACAGATACAGAAAGCCATTTGAAAATAATGACTCACCATTCTTTCATATAAAAACTGAAAAGAAGAAAACCAAACTTCTTACATTTGTACTTAAAATGACTGTCTCTCTCTAAAATCCTAAAAAATTATAATTTTTCAAAGCTTATAATTTAGTAATGTCATATGCCAAATAGGAACATACAAAAATCCACTGCATTTCCATGTGCCACCATTAAAATTATGAATTTTAAATTTTTAAAAATCTTTTATTTATAATACACAAAAATATAAACTACAGACATTATGTGCTATGCTCCAATGTTCACCACAGTCTGTTTGTCCAAGACTTTCTGAGTACATCATTCCAAAATGGCAACAGAAACAGAGTCGCAGACCTTGTGACCTCCTGAACCAGAGACCCTGCCAAGAACCTGAAGACACACCAGGCTGAGGGAAAACACGAGAGAGAGCCCAAAATACAGCACTCTAAACCCTTAGGTCGTGGAAGGCTTCTCCATGTCATGATCTAATAAAATAACAGCTGGCCTGCCAAATACTCGCCCTGTAGGCCTGCAGAGCCTCTGCTCCATTCTGCCAGGCTTTCCATCCCTTGGGTTGCGCCAGGCCACAACTCCGCACTGGAAACATGCACAGCTGGATCCCTGCCTTTCGGGACTCCAGATCCATTAGGATACCCACCCCTCAGCCAGGCCAGCCTCCAGCCCCAAACCAGACCCACACCACTCCAGGATACTCGCTCCTGGGCCACGCTGCTAGATCCAAGACCACTGGGATCCCCCACCCACCAGACGCACCAGACCCCAGGCCAGAGCTGGTCCGGCAGTTCACTGGGACACCAATCCCCCTGAGCCCACCACCCTTCAGGCCCTGCTGAGCCCCAGCTATGTGTGAGACCACCGGACCTGCACCCCCTTGGACTCCCCCTGCCAAATAGGCCCTGCCAGGCTCCAGCTCCATGTGGAAAGACTGGAACCACGCCCTGCTGGGACAGGCACAAGCCTGGCATGAGACAGCTGCATCCACCAGCCCACCAGGAACCCCGCCCCTTGGGCAGAGTTGGCCCCAGCTCTACAGGTTTTCCAGATAACTGCTCCACAAGGCTTCCGCTTGGGCCGCCACTAGAGGACTTCAAGCGTGCCTAAGAGACAAATACAGACAGGACTGGACATTAAAGGACAAATGAAAACTAAGCCTGCAATCCTACTGTTCCAGAACTGGTGATTTTTTATTTCTTTTTCTCCCTTCTTTAAGGGTTTGACAGCCTGGTTTGCTGTTTGATCACCCACAATCTCTCCCAATTTTTAAATTTTTTTTCCTCTATTCTCTCTTCCTTTAATCTTTCCTTATCTTTCTCTTTTTTATTCTCTCAGTATTTTGTTAGCATTAATATTGTAACCCAGATAATATTAAATTACACATAGTCCAGGGACACAAATGGTACCTAGTGGAAGTATGGGAAGAAGCAAAAGGGATGGAAACTATTCTCCTCCAAAAAATAAAGTAGTATAAGATTTAGAATAAAATGAAGAAAACGGATACCCAGATCCAGATTCCAACAAAACAAACTCTACCAAGGAACCCAATGAAGACCACAAGAATAACCTGAAAGAAGAAATTCTACAAGTAATTAATAAGAATTTTATAGAGATGCAACTAGCCATAGTCACCAAAAGTACAGGAGGTACTCAAGAAATTCCAAGACAACAAAACTAAAAAATATGAGAAAACACAGAAACAAATAAATGAAATCATAGGAGCCCTAAACAAATACCAAACAGAAACAAAGAGCACCATAAACAGAGATATAAATGAATTAAGGGCAAAAATTGACAATATTAAAGAAGTAACATACAATATGGAATACCTCAGAAAATAGAATGCAACAGAAATACAAAACAAAATGTAAGGCCATTCCAGCAGAATAGAACAAACAGAAGACAGAATCTCAGAACATAAAGATGAAATGGCAATTAAAGGAAAAAGTGAAGAACTATTAGTTAAACAACCCAAAACCTGTGAAAAGAAAATGCAAGAAATCTCTAACTCCATCAAAAGACCAAACCTGAGAATTATGGGCATTGAAGAAGAAGAAGAGGTATAAGCAAAAGGATTGTGTAATATATTCAACAAAATAATAACAGAAAATTTCCCAAATCTAGAGAAAACTATGCCCATTCAGGTACAGGAGGCCTCCAGAACACTGAACAAACCTGACCAAAATAGAACTACCCCATGACCTATTACCATTAAAACAACAGATACAGAGACTAGAGAAAAAATACTGAAGGCTGTAAGAGAGAAAAAACAAATAACATACAAAGGTAAACCCATCAAAATCATAGCAGACTTCTCAACAAAAACATTAAAAGCAAGAAGAGCATGGGGTGAGATCTTCCAAGCACTGAATGATAATAACTCCAATCCTAGAATACTTTACCCAGCAAAACTATCATTCAAAATAGATGGAATAATAAAAGTCTTCCATGATAAGCAGAAATTAAAACAATATATTACCTCCAAGCCACCACTATAAAAGATTCTCCAAGGAATTCTGCACATAGATAATGAAAACAAACAAAACTATGAAAGGGCAGGCAAAACCAAACCACAGGAGAAGAAAAGGCAAGAAAGTAGAGAGTAACATTGTTTCAGCTACACACAATCAAACCCTTAATCAACAAAGACAACTACATGACAGGGAAAACCACATACTTATCAATACTAACACTGAATGCTAATGGACTAAATTCCTCCATCAAAACACATAGACTGGCAAACTGTATTGAAAAGGAAGATCCAACAATCTGCTGCCTTCAGGACTTCATCTACAGAAATAAGCACTGGCTGAAAGTGAAAGGCTGGAAGAAGATTTACCAAGCCAATGGTCCTCGAAAACAGGCAGGGGTAGCAATACATAGCTCAGACAAAGTAGACTTCAAACCTACATTGATCAAACAAGATAGAGAAGGACACTTCATACTAATAAAGGGGAAATACACCAAAAGGAAATAACAATTATCAACCTATATGCACCCAACGTCAATGCACTCAATTTCATCAAACATACTCTGAAGGACCTACAAACATATATAAACTTCAACACAGTGATAGTGGGCAACCTTAATACTCCTCTATCACCAATAAACAGATCATCCAAACAAAAAATCAATAAAGAAATCCTAGAGATAAATCACACAATAAATCAAATAGACCTAGCTGATGTCTATAGAATATTTCATCTAACTTCTGCACAATGACGAATAGGTCATCAATGAAATAAAAGAGGAAATTAAAAGGTTCCTGGAAGTCAATGAAAATGAAAATACAACCTACCAAAACCTATGGGACACAGCAAAGGCAGTCATAACAGTAAAGTTTATAGCCATGAGTGCATATATTAAAAGGACAGAAAGATCTCAAGTCAATGACCTAATAGTACAGCTCAAATTCCTAGAAAAACAAGAACAAGCAAATCCCAAAACAAGCAGAAGAAAGAAATAATTAAAATAAGGGCTAAAATCAATGAAATAGAAACAAAAAAATCATACAAAGAATCAATGAAACAAAAAGCTGGCTCTTTGATAAAATAAATAAGATTGACAGACCCCTGGCAAACCTGACTAAAATAGGGAGAGAAAAAACACAAATCAGTAAAATCAGAAATGAAAAATGGGAGATAACAACAAACACCACGAAAGTCCAGGAAATCATCAGAGACTACTTTGAGAGTCTATACTCTAATAAATTTGAAAATCTTGAAGAAATGAACAGATTTCTAGAAACTTACAACCACCCAAAACTGAACCAATAAGATATTAATCACCTGAATAGATTTATAACACAAAATGAATTTGAAGCAGCAATCAAGAGCTTCCCAAAAAAGAAAAATCCAGGACCTGATGGATTCACTGCTGAATTCTATCAAACATTTAAAGAAGAATTAATACCAACTCTCCTTAAACTCTTCCATGAAATAGAAAGGGAAGGAACACTGCCTAACTCATTTTTTGAAGCCAATATTACTCTTATCCCAAAACCAGACAAAGATACCTCCAAAAAGGAGAACTTTAGGCCAATTTCCTTAATGAATATCATTGCAAATATCCTTAATAAAATAATGGCAAACAAAATCCAAAAACACATCAGAAAGATCATACACAATGACCAAGTCAACTTCATCCCAGGGATGCAGGGGTGGTTCAACATATGCAAATCTATAAATAAAATACAGCATATTAGTAGAAGGAAAGACAAAAACCACTTGATCATCTCAATAGATGCACAAAAAGCTTCAACAAGATTAAGCACCACTTCATGATAAAAGCTCTAAGAAAACTAGGAATAGAAGGAATGTACCACAACATTGTAAAGGATATTTATGACAAACCTACAGCCAACATCATACTTAATGGTGAAAAACTGAAACCATTCCCCCTAAAATCAGGAACAAGACAAGGGTGCCCACTATTCCCACTCCTATTCAATGAGTACTGGAATTTCCAGCCACAGCAATTAAGTGAGAAGAAGAAATAAAAGAAATACAAATAGGTAAAGAAATGGTCAAAATATCCTTATTTGCAGATAATATGATCCTATACCTTAAAGACCCAAAAAAACTCTACCCAAAAACTCTTAGATACCATAAACAGCTAAGTAATGTGGCAGGATACAAAAACAACCTACAAAATTCATTAGCTTTTCTATACACCAACAACAAACTGAGAAGGAATATATGGAAACAATTTCATTCATGATAGCCTCAAAAAAATCAAATACCTAAGAGTAAATTAAACAAAAGATATGAATGAATTCTATAAGGAGAATTACAAACCCCTGAAGAAAAAGATTGAGGAAGACTACAGAAGATGGAAAGATCTCCCATGCTCATGGATTGGTAGAATCAACATAGTAAAAATGTCAATACTCCCAAAAGTAATCTACATGTTTAATGCAATTCCCATCAAAATTCCAATGACATTCATTAAAGAGATTGAAAAATCTACTGTGAAATTTATATGGAAACACAAGAGGCCACAAATACCCAAGGCAATACTCAGTCAAAAGAACAATGCAGGAGGTATCACAATACCTGACTTCAAACTATATTACAAAGCAATAACAATAAAAACAGCAAGGTACTGGCACAAAAACAGACATGAAGACCAGTGGAACAGAATAGAGGACCCAGATATGAAGCCACACAACTATAACCAACTTGTTTTTGACAAAGGAGCTAAAAATATACGATGGAGAAATAGCACCCTCTTCAACAAAAACTGCTGGGACAACTGGTTAGCAGTCTGCAGAAAACTGAAACTAGATCCATGTATATCACCCTATACCAAGATTAACTCAAAATGGATCAAGGATCTTAATATCAGACCACAAACTCTAAAGTTGATACAGGAAAGAGTAGGAAATACTCTGGAGTTAGTAGGTATAGGTAAGAACTTTCTCAATGAAACCCCAGCAGCACAGCAACTAAGAGATAGCATAGATAAATGGGACCTCATAAAGCTAAAAAGCTTCTGTTCATCAAAAGAAATGGTCTCTGAACTGAAGAGAACACCCACAGAGTGGGAGAAAATATTTGCCAACTATACATCAGACAAAGGACTGATAACCAGAATATATAGGGAACTTAAAAAACTAAATTCTCCCAAAACTAATGAACCAATAAAGAAATGGGCAAGTGAACTAAACAGAACTTTCTCAAAAGAAGAAATTCAAATGGCCAAAAAACACATGAAAAAATGCTCACCATCTCTAGCAATAAAGGAAATGCAAATTAAAACCACACTAAGATTCCACCTCACCCCTGTTAGAATAGCCATCATCAGCAACACCACCAACAACAGGTGTTGGCGAGGATGCAGGGAAAAAGGAACCCTCTTACACTGTTGGTGGGAATGTAAACTAGTACAACCACTCTGGAAAAAAATTTGGAGCCTCCTTAAAAAGCTAGCCATTGATCTACCATTTGATCCAGCAATACCACTTTTGGGGATATACCAAAAAGACTGTAACATAGGTTACTCCAGAGGCACCTGCACACCCATGTTTATTGCAGCACTATTCACAATAGCCAAGTTATGGAAACAGCCAACATGCCCCAGCACTGACGAATGGATTAAGAAAATGTGGTATCTATACACAATGGAATTTTATGCAGCCATGAAGAAGAACTAAATATTATCATTTGCTGGTAAATGGATGGAATTGGAGAACATCATTCTGAGTGAGGTTAGCCTGGCCCAAAAGACCAAAAATCGTATGTTCTCCCTCATATATGGAGATTAGATCAAGGGCAAACACAACAATGGGATTGGACTTTGAGCATATGATAAAAGTGATAGCACACAAAGGATGGATGAGGATAGGTAAGACACCTAAAAAATTAGCTAGCATTTGTTGCCCTTAACGCAGAGAAACTTAAGTAGATACCTTAAAAGCAACTGAGGCCAATAGGAAAAGGGGACCAGGAACTAGAGAAAAGGTTAGATCAAAAAGAATTAACCTAGAAGGTAACACGCACACATAGGAAATCAGTGTGAGTCAATGCCCTGTATAGCTATCCTTATCTCAACCAGCAAAAACTCTTGTTCCTTCCTGTTATTGCTTATACTCTCTCTACAGCAAAATTAGAAATAAGGGCAAAATAGTTTCTGCTGGGTATTGAGGGTGTGAGAGGGAGAGGGAGGGGGGAGAGTGGGTGGTAAGGGAGGGGGTGGGGGTAGGGGGGAGAAATGACCCAAGCCTTGTATGCACATATGAATAATAAAAGAACAAATAAAAAATAAAAAACAAACAAACAAAAAAATACATACCTGATAATACCAAGTCCTGGTTAGGATGTTCATCAATGAGAATTCTTATACTGTTGGGATGGTGAACACATGAGGTCATTTTGAAAAAAGTTCAGTGGTTTCCTATGAATTACATACATACATAAAGTACTATACTCTTAGATATTTACCCCCAAAGAAATTGAAACTCCTGTCTACATAAAACTTGTAATGTTTCTGTTATCTTTAGTTAAAACCATGAAAAGCTGAAAAAAACAGATGACCTTCAACCAATGAGTGACACTCTGGTTTATTCATATCCTCGAAGACTTGAAACATTATTGAGCAGTAAAAAGAAAAAAATTATTGATAAATAAAAAATATGCATGATATCAAATAATTTTTTTCTATGAAAGACACCATATTTAAAGTTCTGAATATTGTTCTATTTCATCTATTAAAAGCAAAACAACGTGGAAACACAGTGTGGATAAAGGTTAACTGCAAAAGATCAGCACAGGGGATTTTTTCATTGATGGAAGTGTTCTACATAATTTCTATGGTAGTGAATATGTGAATCTATGTACTAGCCAAAATCCACAAAATTGTATATATCTAAGTCTTAATTACATATTTTGTGAAGAAAAAAATAATAAAAATAATACTGTACATTAGTAAAATCCTAAATACTGTGTGTTTCATAAACAGTATTTTTCAACCTTACATGAAAGTAAAAAGAAAAAGGAAAGAAATTCATATCCTGTGCATCATCTAGTTAATAATTTTTAGAGTTGGCTTAAAAGTTTGAACATAGGATTCCAAATCCTATGTTCCTTTTCTTATATCAAATTAAACAATTTATATCATTACAAACCTATTTTGTATGGCATTGTTCTTATTCTTAAAATTTGCTCTGCATTTTCCCAGTGACTTAAAGGACATTTGTGTTTGTCAACTTGATCAATGTTTGGTGTATTCCCAAACATCTTTCAGAGTAGATGAATCAGGTTATATACTATTGACTCCACAAATGGCTTGAACATCTAGTTTAGCATGCACAACACATATTTTTAGGTAAGTATCATTAAATTATTTATCAGTATGTAGTAGTCAAATGGCTTTTACCATATTACTAAAAGCAGACTGTGACATGATGATGTTACATTTAATCATTTAGAAGGGTGAGCTGATGAAAGCATTTTTCATCCATAAAAATTAATTATTTAATGTAATATTACATTAAAAATAAATCATTGTTTCTCTCACTTTTACTCTGCAATTATTTTCATACAGCTTTAACCACTTCATTCCATATCAGGTTTTAAGTTATTTTTTTATTATTTTATCGACTATTTTTCACATATATCCTAATACATGCCATCAATTCACATTTTTGTGATATTGAGAATCTGCAGTAGTAATTGGATAATTCATGTTAAAGAACCAATGAGGGAAGAAAACCCTTTTTTCTTTTAAATTCAATCCAGACTCATTTACTTCGCAATTGCTCATTCTAAGGATCATTTTAATAAGTAATTTCATAATTTTTGAGATTGTCAGTCCTTTGTTTCCTTGCAGACATGTGTGTGTGTGTGTGTGTGTGTGTGTGTGTGTGTGTGTATGTGTGTGTGTAAAATTTGGAGTTAAAATAATGGATTGCACTAATTTTATAGATATAAACACTTCTTGCTATTTCTGTTAACAGTAGAAAAAAGTAAACAATAAGTATAACAGATGGAATGGGATTCTGAAATAATGTTCACTTACCCATGAGAAACCTATTTGGAGATACGTATTAAAGAAAATCATAAGCAATAATTAAAATAAAATCTGGTGCTTACTCTTGTTTAATAGTTGCTATTATTTTACAATTGTATGACCAAATATGCAAATAAAAAGACAAAGAGATAGTGGTAATTTAGACAGAAGATGGAAACATTTGTTCTGGAAATTGTCACGCTTAGGACCATGAATATTGTGAAGATGATACATTCTTTCAAGAAACATTTTGCCAGAATAAATTCTGTATACTACTAAAGAGATTCTAATTCCATTTTTCTCCTTAAATGTAGACATTACCAATAAACATTCATAATAGCATTTCAAAACAATGCAGTTGACATTTCTTGAAATTAATAGACAAAGGAAGGACACAGGGTACATTTTTCCTTTACTGGAAATGCTGGAGGATTTTGCAGCACAATTTCTATGAATATTAACAATGCTGATTACCAATCCAGTAGACGATGACCACTCATTCTCAGTAGTCACAGTCCATGGCGTAGAGTCCTATTTAGGAACTGTACCATTGCAGGTTATGTTTTTTGAGTACCTTTTAGCTTGCAGATTCTTGACACAAAAGATAGCTACAGTGTATTTATAGCCATTAAGGTTACTGATCATTGATATGATGGACCATTATGTTTCTGGAACCTGTTGCCTGTTGGAACTATTAGTCTATTATAAGAATCTTTCTCCCCTACTAGACGTGTACAGTGAGTCCATCTGCCCAATATCCTGTTATACATTCTCATGCTAAAGTAATTTCGGTTGACAAGATGATACTTCTGTGTATCTATCATGCTTATACCTGAAAATCCTGTGACTCTGCCACCTTCCTAATTAATGATCTACAATGTTCTAGTTAATTACTATAACATCCATTATAATAGTCAATAATAGTTTTATAATGTGTTCATTTTACTTTAGACTCTCAATGCTTATAAAGCTGTTCATGTTAGTCAGATTATTTCTTTTTAAAAAGTTTCACATTGTAAAAGAAAGTTTTGGCAAAATATAGTAAATATTTTTAAAAGGGTAGTTGTTAAACTTTTTTCAGAATAATTGTCATTGACATCCTATTGTTCTAAATCATTACTTTCCTTATTGCTGCATTTCAACTATTTCTTTTTAAGTTTCAGATAATCTGGGGTTTATAGAAAAGGGCAAAAATAGCCCTTTTTATGTATTATTCTCCCAGTTTCTACTTAGACTAATGTTTTATGTAAAATAAAATATTTATAAATTTAGAAGTTAACAATCGCACAGTTTACTAATGTGATTAGTACACACTCAGGCTTCAGTGGTTTTCTGATAATGTCCTTTTTCAGTTTTTGATCTGTGATCCCACATACTCTTGTTGTGAGCCCTTCATTTCTTTTAATCACACACTTCATTCTTTTCTTGTCTTTTAGGTCTTTAACACTTTCATTCTGGTTAGTTATATTTTTATGATTATTTTCAATTTTTACTAGTATAATGATTATTTCTAAATCATATAAAATGATCAATTGTTGGGAACTATTACAGGGGTGACATGACCTTCTTAGTATTTAACTTCAGGTCTGCATAATTTCTGTTTATATTAACAGTGATGTTAACTTTGATCATCAACTTATTAATGATGTCAGAATTATCCACTATCGTCCTTATCATTATAATTACCACATATTTTGAGGGAATTATTTTGAGATTATGCAAGTATTCTAGTTCAGTTGAGGTTTTCTCCTACATATTTATTTTGCATTGGAAAATACTGCCTGTAGCAAAACATGACTGTAGTAAAGTAGTATTGGTGTTTAAACTAGAGCCTCATGCTTGCTAGGCAGGTGCCTTATCAGTTGAATCACTCCACCAGCCCTTTTTTGTGTTGCATCTTTTTGAGATAGGCTCTTGCTTTTGTTGCCCAGACTGGTCTTGAAACATGATCCTCTTGATCTCTGCTGCTAGAGTAGCTAAGATTACAGGTGTAAGTCACCAGTGTCCAGCCACAAGTGATTTTCATTTTCCCTCATACCTTCTGTACTTATTAATTGAAATTCTTTCATTAGGAAGTTTTCTACTTCTCACCTGTTTTGTAATTTTTCAGTTATTTATTTATACTATCATGGACTAGCCAATATTTATTTGAAGAATATAATGTATCAGATTTGATTTTATTATTAGCTCAAATTATTCCAATTTTGGCCACTGTGAACTCTAAGATCATTTCAAGTGGAGTTTTGATTTGTTCATCTTTTGTTCTTATGCCTACTTATTTATTTTTTGGCATTACTGATTTTTATAGTAATTTTTATTTTTCCTTGTCCAGGCCCATAATCAATCTGTTATCCAATAAACTTTGGTTTCTTTTTTTAAATTATTGTTGTGCTGGGTAATTTCACCCTCTCCACCATTCTCCTTTATTCTCCCTCCTCCCAGTTCTGGAGTTGTTTCACCAAGTATCAGTTTTCCATTTATGTAAATGTGTATACAGTACTTGCACTATATGCATCATCCCATACCCAGTCCCCATCTCTTCCCCCTTCCCACTAGTATCAACCCCCCACAGACAGGACCTTTTCAGCCCTCTTCTGATTTTATAAAAGAAAAAATAAGTGACATTAATGTTTACTTAAGATAGCTACACAGGAAGTTCCCTCGTGACATCGTCATGTATGTATGTATTATAAACCAAATTGGTTAATTTCCCATATTTTTCTTCTTTCTACCTTAGTCCCCTTATTGTGGTGAATTAAAAATTCTATATTCATTCTTGCATAGAGATTACATCAACCACATTCACCTTCTTAACTTCCTTCTTTGAACCTACCTCTCTTGTATGTGACCTCCCTTAGTGTGACCTGTTTTTCATAGTATTCATGTATTTCTATTAAGTATTTATTCCATTGTATGTAAATACTAATTTTCTTAATCCATTCATCAGTAGTAGGGCATCTTGGCTGTTTCCATAGCTTAGTTGTGAGTAATGCTACAATAAACATAAGTGTGCTTTATTGTAACCTGATTTTCATTCCTTTGTGTACATTCCTAATAGTGGAAATGCTGGATCATATGGCAGATCTATTTTCAGTTTTTGAGGAGCCTGCATACTGTTTTCCACAGTGTTTGTACTAATTAAATTTCTACCTGCATTGTAAATGGCACTACATGAAATTAAAAAGCTTCTGCACAACAAAAAAAGTGGTTACTAAATTGAAGAGGCTGCCCATAGAATAGGAGAAAGTCTTTGCCTGCTATATATCTGCCCAGGGATTAATAACCAGAATATACAGGGCCATCAAAAAACTAAACTACTGAAAAATCAATGACCCAATGAAGAAATGGGAAAATGAAGACAACAGAGCTTTTTCAAAGGAAGAAGTCCAAGTGGACAAAGAACACATGAAGAAATACTCACCATCCTTGACCATAAAGGAAATGCAAATCAAAACTTTGTTAGGATACCTCCTCACTCAAGTTATAATGACTATCATGAAGAACACAAACAACAACAAATGTTGGCAAGGATGTGGGGAAAAAGGAACCCTCATACACTATTGGTGGGAATGTAAACAAGTACAACCACTATGGAAATCAGTATGAAGTCTCCTCAAAAGACTAAAAATTGAACTGACATATGATCCAGCAATACCACTCCTAGGAAAATACTCAAAGGAATGTAAGCATGGTTACAATAAAGACACTTGAACACCCATTTTTATTATAGTATTATTCATAATAGCCAAACTATGGAAATAGCCAAGATTCCACACAACTGGTGAGTAGATTAAGAAAATGTGACATTAATATACAATGGAATTGTGTTCAGCCATAAAGAAGAATGAAATTTTGTTGTTTGTAGGTAAATGGATGGAACTAGAGAACATCATAAGTGAAGTTAGCCAAGTTCAGAAAACCAAAGGCCACATTTTCTCTCATGTGGAATATAGGCCCCATCCAAATACAAGCAATTTTGTATATACATAGAAATATAAACAAAGCATGTACCTAGATGTGAGACTGGTGGAGGATGTCAAGGCAGGAGGAAAAGAAGGAAAGGAAGACAGCAAATAATAATGATATACATCACATCACTTGTAGGAACAAGGCACAAGGAAACACACTGAAATCTGTTAAACACAGGATGGGGATGGGAGAAATGGGTGAGAAAGTACAATGTAAGGAGGTTTAATTGACTTAAGCACAATGCATGTACAGTTACAATACCAAAGCAAAAATCCCAGTGAACAACAAACAGACGCCTAAACAAAGGACAAAAATGAAAAACAGATCACACTAAGTAGAGGTTACTTATGGAAGGAGGAGAGTAAAAGAAGGAGCTAACGAAGGTGAATATTGTTGATGCACTTTTTATACAAGAATGAATATAGAATTTTTAAACTTGTTTAAATCACCATAAGAAGAGGAGTAAGATTGAAAGTTAAAAAATGGAGGGGTGAACCAATTCAAGTTATAATATGTATACACATGGAAATATCATAATGAAACTCCCTGTATAGCTATATTAACCAAGCAAAAATGTCTTTTTTCAAAAATGGAGGACAGGAAAGTAAACTTGGTCCTGCCTAGGAGTTGGTACCAGTGGGAGGGGAGAGGATATAAGGAAAAGGTGTAGGAGGGTGAATATGGTAGAAATATTATGTACTCATGTATGAAAATGAAAAATGAAATGAAAATGAAAAATAGTTTTGAAAAGTCAAAACTATTCTGAGATGGGACAGGATAAAGGAGAATGATGGAGGTGGTAAATTAACTAAGATACATTGTAAACATTTTTGTAAATCTCACAATGTGCTCCCGGTATAATAATAATATAATTAAAAAAGAAAAGCTATTAAAAATAAAGTAATAGCATGCTAAAAACAATAATAACTGTTGTCACTGTTCTATAGGATATCTGAAATCCACGTTGCACGTGTGTTATTAGGAGAAATGTCTGATCTCTGGGAATAATGTCAAAAATTTACTTCAACCTCCTTGGTTGTTGTTTCTAGTCACAAAATCTCCCTTTCTTTCCCATAGAAATAGCCTATCTTTGTTATTCAGTGGGTTTTTTGGGGGTGGGGGAGTGACCATTATTCTTCTTTCTAGAACTCAGTGCTTTTCTAAGCCAACTTTTTGTCCAAAGAAATCAGTAATCTAAAGATCTTCGTGAATTATCTATTGTTTTTGCCCTTTTCTGTCCAAGAATCTATGTCTTTCAAATATTTTGTTTATCATAAATCAATTTATAGTTCACTAATTACAAAAGAGCCATACATGCACATTTTTATAGGGAGATATTCTCCCTGTGAGGCTGCTATAGAATAAAGTAGTAGAGATCCTTCGAAGCTCTACATTTCAATGCAAAGTGTTTTCAAATTCAACCCTTGAAATACCTTTAATCTCATGGAAATGATCTATTATATGCCACTTTTAACTTTTCTGAGGGTAAAATGGACTTTATAGGTAAATCCTTAGCTTCATCTTTACCCACAGAATATTTTATTTTTGTTCTTAAGAACTTTGTCTTCCTCCTTAATCTGAGACCCTTTCCAAGCTAGAGAAACTTCTACTAGTAGAGCATCAGGATAAACCATAGTTCTATTTTCTAACCTTGGACTTTTGTTTCCTCTACATTGTGCTAGATAATTGAATAATTCTTCCTGTGGCAGAGCTCTACACGTATCTTATGAAAAATCAGCTAAAATGTGCTAACTAATGTTTCCTATGTCTTGGAAATATCCTCAGTCAGACCAATCTATTCATTATGTACATGTTTCTTTTTCACCTTATCACCAGTGAAAATTTTGTTATAAAACACTGGTTTTTGTTTTTCATCTTTAGTTTCCAACTGTTTTATTTTCATTTTCTTTTAAGCTTTCATCAACAGACACACTGAGAATAATCAGGCTTCTTTTACAGTATTCCTCCAGGCCCTTCTACATCTTCAGCTGCTAAGTTTCATAGTCAATATTATGCATTTCAAGATTTTTTATATCTATAAATGCCTCATTCTTTGTACCAACTTATGTTTAGTATATCTATGGCTGCATACCAATTATCTCAAAACTTAGTGGTTTGAAACAACACTTTTTTTTAAAAGTTTATGAATTCTGAGTCTGGGGCATATTCAGGGCTCTCCTGAGTGCTTGTGTTTTTTACCATTATCAAGCTGTCAGCTGATAGATGGGCTGTTCTGAGAAGTCAAGACATCATCATTTATATTTTGTAGTTTGAAGGGACAATTGGAAGCCTGCAATCAACTGGAAATGTCAGCCAAAACTCTAATATGTGGGCTGTACTGCTTAACAATATTAGTGTAACATTTAAGCTTTGACATGGTTTCATATCAATATATACTTTTATAAGTCTGTTGATAAAATGGTGGACAAAGTTCAGATATCTGCTCTACCAAGTGTGAGGCTGTTTGACACTCACCCAGGACAAAAGGTTAAAATAAGACAAATACTTCACTTAATACATTAGAAAAAAGGAAGAAATTTTAGTTAAGAAATAAAAAAAGAACATTAATCAATAAAATGTAAACTAAAAGAAAAGTTATGGGTGCTTAAGTAAAAATCGATCTTTTGATGTACAAATAAAAAGTATTTATGAAAAATAGATTGCAAAACCAAAATATAAAATGGCACAGGAAAGCACCAAGAATAAATATGCATTAAAAAGGTAATAATTTTATAATCACTATATGTCAGTAAGTTAGAAAACTTAGATAAAAAACATATGTTACTGGACAAAAATTAACTGTCAAAATACCATAAGACAAAAAACACTATCAGCAACAATGATTAGTGAAATACAGTACAAAGTAATTTTCATAACAAATTCTCACTCTACTAAAATTTAGTAATACATTCATACAAAATTTCAAGAAACACAAAATCTCTTTCATATATTTTATCAGAAAAATAGTAAAAGAGAGTTCCCTACTTCAGTTTTAGCTTTTATTAAAGCATTCATTCACAAACCACACACTGAAAGTGTGTGAAATAAAATAAGTTAAAGGCTAATTCACAACTGAAAATAATGCAACATGGTTTGTACATTTAGCTGAAAAATACATTAACATTAATTATCAATTTGTTATATAATTATGATCCATTTATATAATGACAAATTAGAGGAAGGTCAAGAAAAATTTAATAGTATTAGAAAACATTAATAACTTTATACGAATGAACTAGAAAATCTTTATGGATAAAATAATAACGAGTACAAGAAATTTCTTGCTAGATACATCTTAGAAATTCTACAGCTATCTTAGTTTAGGCTACAATAACAAATGCCACAGACTTAGTGGCTTCAACAATATAAATTTATTTCTCATGGTACTAGAAACTGGATGTCTAGAAATCAGTGTGTCAGCATGATTAGGTTTTAGTGAGAGTTTCCTTTCTGGATTATAGATGGCCTTCTTCTCACTGTGTCCTCATGAGAAAGACACACACACACACACACACACACACACACACACATACACACACATACATAGAGAGAGAGAGAGAGAGAGAGAGAGAGAGAGAGAGATTTCTCTTCCTCTCTTATAAAGCCTCTAGTCATATCATGAAGTTCCCAACTCTCATAACTTCAACTAACTCTGTCTCATAAAGGTCTCATCTCCAAATACTATCAAATTTGGGGTTAGAGATAGATTCATCATGTGATTTTTGAGGGAACACCATTCAGATCATAGTAAAGATCAAGCTTGAAGATAGGCAGTATAAGCAAAATGGTTTCTCTTAATTTTTCTTTTCCTGATTTCCTCAATGGGAGTTCAACTTGGAAATGTGGTCAAAGGAATTGCAATCTAATAGTTCCTTAACAAACAATTATGTAAGTTGAATCGTATATGAACTACTATTCATTAAAAACAACTTTCGTCTACATTTTAGTATATGTAGTCCCTGGGATTGAGATTGCATAGTTGAGAAATAAGTGTGTGAACATACTAATAAAATAAAAGATCTCCAAAGGACTAGCTAGGAGGAATTTGAAAGGACAGTTTTTGAGTAACTAAAACAAGTAGAAACTTGTTTCAGTTAAACTCTAAGAGAGCCCACCTGTAATATCTTGTAGTTTAATCATAAAAATGAAGCTATTAGATTAATTGTATTTATACCACATTACCAAGATAGCCACCTAAGGTTTTTATATCCATGTTTCTAGCATAATTTTCCAAGTAACACCTCAGTATATTAATTTTCCTTTCCTCAATTTGCATACTTAAGTTAATATGTATGTGCTTTCAAGCGCCCCTAAGCCAAGCCATAGTAGATAAGTAGTTTCTTTAATCATATTATTAGTCCTCTTTTCCATTGTACTTCTAGCATTTCTTTTGTTTTGCTGTTTATTGGGCTTCCTGATTTACATTTGCATTAATTATGCAGTAACTGCCTAACTGTTCAGTTGCTGGAAGGACTCACAGGACTAAAAGAGTTTTTACTTACAAAAGAGCTTTCTAATAGGTAAATAAACTAAACAGAAGCATCAAGAAAAGGACGTGCACTTATAATGGTCCAGAGTTAAGCAGGTGTAAGCTTCTTACTCCTCATACCATTGGGTCAACAGGATATATTTATCTCCAGGTCTTAGAGCACCTGCAATCAGTAAATCCAAGATCATCTCATGGAGGAAGTTTCTTATAGTAAGCTGACCACACAGATGACTGATCAGCCTTAACAGTGGAAACACACTTCTTCTACCAAACCCAAGTAAAAAAGTGGTTACTATCAAACAATGCTGACACAATAACACATCCTGCTTCCAATACATGACATAAATCCTTTACTATATAGCATCACTGACATTTTGTTGACATGTTCTGTCCTTGGTCATGGGTCACCTTCAACATACCTTAGACATGTGACAAATCCAGGATAACTTAAATCAACCCTTGCTTTTGAAAATATTTTAGTAACTGATGTGGACCAGGTAAAATCCAATTATGAATTGAATTATGTATCCATGTAGCAAAAATTTTGTCAAGTAATTCTGTGAAGTTTTACAAATTTTCTAATAGAGTAGGGATTTATTTTAAAAAGTCAAATATTATACCTTCAATTTCTCATTGTGGTAACTTAGAAAATTAACCTGATTTAGGAATCACCTGTATTAGTTTTATTTAACCTATAATATATTGTAGATATTTTATAGTATTTTTCTTTCATAAAGTGCAGTTCACAGATTTCAGCAAACATTTGTCATGTTGCATTAATGTTCTTAGGAGAAGCTGAGCACCTTTTAAGTAAAAAATAGGAAAACATTAAAGAAAACAAATCAATTGCAAAGATTACAAATCCTAAGATATGTGAAGCTGGACCTGACAAACAAAAGGTAGTGAGGGAGTTTTGTGAGCAGGTTCAAGAACAGACCATTAAATTTAGTGTGATTTTGTTTTGTTATTTATTATTTACATTAACAACACTTTCTTGTCCTCACATATGTGTTTTATCGATTGCTAAGGAACGTCTCAATCCAGTCAAGGTGGCAACCAAGATTAGCCATCAGACACATGAAGAATAATGTTATATAACTATTTTGTTCACCATTACTATGGAGCAAAATTTAAGGTTTGAGAAGGTAATTTCCAGATTGCAATTCAACACTGAACTGTCTCTGCTCAGTTCAGAGGACAGTTACCAGATGTTTGTGTCCCACCCCAAAAAATTAGTGCACTGAAACCTAATGACCAATGTGATGGAATTGAAAAATGTGAACTTTGGAAATGACTGGGTCATGAGAGTAGATCATACATGATTGGTCTCTTACCCCTCCCAAGAGGATACATTTTATGGTTCCATCTTTGAACTAGACTTAATTTGCTGTGACTTTGGTCTTTGACTTCCCAAGCCCTAGATATGTGAAAAATAAATGTATCTTGTTTATTAAATACTCACTTGTTCATTGTTATAGCAGCCTTGATGGACTAAGACATGTCTCCAGCTGACAAAAAGCATACCTTATTAATAATCAGCACACTCATATCCCAGGAGTTGTTTTCCATTCACACTGTATATATTTCTTTTCCTCTGACTATTTGGTTGTGTAAGCCTCTAATCTTCTTGTTGGTTATATTACTCTTGTTTCTATTTTCATACTTTTTCCTTTTTGTAATAAAAGACAAATATATTTGTACAACTGAGAAACATAGTAAGTTTTCTATTGCAAAAGTCAGGAACACTAAAATAAGAATATTTAATTCTTTTTTAAAACATTAAAGCATGATTTTTCTTCTTGAAATTGAGAGATTTTTTCTTTTTTCTTTTTTGTAATTCTTAGAATATAATGCCTCCTCACTACTCATTCAAACTATGATATATTTTGCTTAAAAACAAAGCAATGTTAAAAATCATTCAGTTAGGTGTCAATAGCATGATTTTTGAGAAGGTCTGGTTTGGGGACAATAGAAGAAAGCAAGCTAAAGCTTTTACTTTAGAAGGAAACAGAGGAGTAATTGCCAATCACATTTTGTGAATAAAGTTTTTGTTTCTCTGATTATCCCTATGTAACATGGGATTTAAGAGTAGTAGTCAATATCCACTTTCAAACTTTAAAAAATACAGATGAGAATGGTAACTTCATCTATAAGATGAGCTAAATCTCCAGTGAGTCATAATTCACCTTAATTCTTTTCCATGCCCTGACTTAAGAATCCAATCAATGACTCGATCAACATTGCTCAAGATCTACTATGCGCCTAGCATTATTTTTAGTAACTACAAGCACATACATCTTAAAGAATGTCTACATCAGCAACCAAATCATTTTCAGTTGCACAGAAATAAAATATTTAGCAATAATAACTAAATAAATAGCATTATTGAATAAAATTCAAACTAAGCTTTTCCATGCAAAATGGAATGACACATTGCAATAAATACAAAGTTAGCTGAAGAGCAAAAACATATACATATGAGGTACTATCACATAGGAACATTTATTTTTCTTCTAATTATCCAAAAATCATTCTCCCATCACACATGTGGAAAAAATTTCAAATGTCTTTTTTAAGCTTGCGTGATAAAACAGGTCCTGTCCAAGGTGGGGTAGCAGTGGGAGGGGAAGGGTAAACAGAGAAGGTAAAGGAGGGTGGATATAATGTATGTACTTTGTATACATGTGTGAAAATTGAACAATGAAACCTGTTGAAATTGTTCCTAAGAAGGGGTGAAGGAAGATGAGGGAGAAGGATGGAGAGCGTGAAACTAATTAAAATATATTGTAAGCACATATGTAAATGTCACAATGAATCTCCCCTGTATAACTATTTTATGCTAATAAATAAAAATTTCCTCTCAAAAGATTGTGATTTGTTAACACCTTATAATATGAACAGTCTTAACTGTGAAGGAAATATGATTTCAAAAAGAAGTATACGATTTTTAAATTCCATGAATGCTTCATCATTATACACAACATTTAGTCATATACCAACATCAGTTTTCCCCTAACCTTGAATTAACATTGTACATTATAATAAGTGAAAAACAACTTCAGACACATTCACAATGCTTCAACTGGTAAGTATACAGTTTTTCAAACATTTTATGCATATTTGGAGTTTGAAAAAGAGTGCCATAGTGTATTTAAACAAATTAGAAAATATTACTTACTTACCCTATATTCACTGGTATTTATCCCTGAGTGAAGTTGGAGCATTCTCTTACTATTGCTACAGTTCTATAGTTTCTTTATAAGACATTGAGTTAGCAATTTTTGGTGCACAGTGCAATCTATCGGATGTTTTACTATATCACATTACAATTTAGGTTGTATTTTGTCAGTTTTGCAATAGTATTTTGAATTCTGCTGGGGGATGTGATATCTCAAGACAATTCTATGCTTTTCCTAGCTATCTTGCCACTTTGAAAATGTTGTCAGAGTAAGTATTATTTGGAGAAGTCAGTCTGAATTATACTATTGCAAATCTGAGCTTCACAGCCAACACAAATTGATTTACCAGGAAACCCACTGAATTCCGAATACATACAGCCACGACAGCAGTTTAGAGAAATCATTGTTCACAAGTAATGTACTCAGATACAGCATGAAAAACTTTCAAAATAAAACCCTAATAACACTTTGATATACTTAAGATGTATTCTTATTTCTAATTTGGAAGGAAAGGAAATGCTCTCTGTTTAAGTATTGTGGTATTATTAAAAGTCATAAATTATTTACAGTAATTGTTATGGCAGTGAGAGAGAATGAGAGTTCTACAAAATACATGGCTCTGCAAAATGTTAGGATTGGACCAAGGACATTTTCCACTAAAAAAAAATAATGGTAGGTTTGGAAAGTAAAGAAATTTCTATGTATATATTGTTATGTTTTTTATTCTGTACATTTTTATCTCTAGAGGGTATCTCTGATTCCTTGCATATTCCGAACTCTGGTTATATCTTCATAAAACAAGGATGAAATCTCTTTAAAACACAGTAGTAGTGCATTCATGAGACATTGGTCAATCACCAAAGGTATCAAATATAGGTGGATTTGGCTCTTAGGTAGAGAGGTAGAGCTCACAATTCTGTTTGCCTTCTCTCTTCACCCAGTAGAAGGAGGAGGTGGTATGGATGCATTAAATACACAGAGTTAACGCAACCATGCTACAACAGAGACAATCAATTTATTAGAGATCTGTGAAATAATCCTCTATTTTGCTTTTATGTTCATTTCTATGTTTGGGGCTTGATTTTCCTTTCTTAAGAGGAATACATAAGCAATTTGATTGGATTTTAGTGTTATTCTTAAATAATGTTATTCTAGCAAATGCCTAAACATAGAATGTCTGAAACAAGTAATTATTAATTTCAATGCTCTAATTTGTAATATTTGTTAATTTCCATTGTAAAACCCACCAGATCACTTTCAAGATACTATCTCAATATCACTGCACTCAATTCTAATAGAATATGCAAACAATGGATTTAAGTCTGCATTTACCTGAAGGAAAGTGGATTCTTGTCATTCCAAATTGTCTAGATGGGCTAGTACAAGGGAGAAATTTTCATTGAGAACAAAATCTTTACTAATGGGTTAAATGAGAAATTTGAATTTATAGTAGTGTATACAACTTAATTTATATAACTATTTGTTATAGAACTATCAAATTATAATTCCTTTGATCACAACATTTCCAAGTTCAACTCCTATTGAAGAAACAGTAAAAGAAAAATTAAGAGAAACCATTTTGCTTACACTGCTCATTTTAAAGCTTGGTCTTTACTATGATAAATTCTGTTCCCTTGAAAATCATATGATAAATCTTTAACCTCAAATTTGATAGTATTTGAAGATGGGGCCTTTATGAGACAGAGTCCATTGAAGTGATGAGAAAAGAGATTCTTGGTGCTAAGAATGTAGAAATATCTTTCCCTTACTTGAAAATCCAAAAGAATAACCATAGTAGTGTGTGATGAAAGACAATTCTTTATTGTATGGTGCTATGTCACTCTTTAATGCTTGCTGAATTTTTAGAAAAAGATAACTAAGAGAAAAGTCTATCTGATATCATTCTGAACTTTAAATGAGAGTTATATAGTACATAGGAAAATATTCCAGGAATGGCAGTAGTGGGGATAAAGGAGAATGATATGGGGAGTGAATTCAATTATACTTGATATATTATAATTTATGTTGCATATTTTCTTTTTTATTATTGTTATTGTTGTATTTGGGGTACAATGTGACATTTACAAAAGTTCTTGCAATGTATCATAATTGAATTCACCCCCTTCATCATTCTCTCCTTTCACTCTTTCCCTCCATTCCCAGAGTAGTTTCAACAGGTCTTATTTTTCCATTTATGTACATGTGTACTTAATATTTCCACCATATTCACTCTCCTATACTCTTTCCTTGTATCCTCCCTCTTCTCACTGGTATCAACTCTCCAGACAGGATCTGTCCAGCCTTCCTGTTCTCCATTTTGGTAAAAATATGACATTTTTATTTGTTTAAGATAGCTATATATGGTGTTTCATTGTGACATTTCCATGTGTATATGTATTATAACCTGAAGTGAGACTTTAAGTATTCTAGTTTAACTAAATAATTCTAATTTGTGCTAAAGGGGTCAGAAGAGAAAGAGTGAATTCACCTGCAGCAAATGCAGTGATTCTTCCAGGTCCTGTAAACTATGCCAGTACTTAGGTTTCCAAATCTTGCTATGAAGAAATTTGCCAATTTTCAACTTAAACTCAAATTTCCTCCACCCACTTAACACAATACACCAAACACACACACACACACACACACACACACACACACACACACACACACAAAATGTCAAAATTCCCAAGTCATATTTAGAAATATTTCATAATGTCACAGATCTTGAACTGTAATACAGTTGCACTCCAGGTTACACATAATTTACCAAGTAGATTTGTTTTAACATTTCCCCATGCACATTTAAGTATATCTTATTCTTACTTATATTAACAGTGCAAGGATAGCAACCTGATTATAGTAGTTTTAAAATAAATTAATACTTTTTTTCCCGGATAAAAATAAACAGACAAAATAACTTTTTACAAAAACAGAGAACAATAAAGTAAAATAGTCCTGTCTGGGGGTAGGTACCAGTGTGTGGGGGAAGATATCAGGAAAAGGTAAAGAAGGCTGAATGTGGTAGAAATATTATGTACTCATGTATGAAAATGGAAAAAATGAGACATGGTTAAAACTATTCCAGAAATGGAGGTGGGAGGATAAAGGAGAATGGTGGAGGGGTGAATTCAACTATGCTATATTGTAAGAACTTTTGTAAATGTCACAATGCACTTCCAGTACAACAATAATATAATATATATATATATATATATATATATATATATATATATATATATATATATACATATGTACAGAGGAGATACTTTTAGGTTAGAGAATTTGTTTTCTCTAGTCCTTAAAATGCTAAATATCAATCTGTTAAATGCATGAGACTATGATAAGAATTTTATGCATGTGACCAATTTATATCCCAGAAGTATAAAGAATTATTAGCTCCTTGTGGTCACCAACATTTAACCATAAGCAATAGAATATTTCACTAATGAACAGAAATCTAACTTCCTGAGTTTTTTGTTTTGTTCTGTTTTTGTATTTTTGAAACAGGATATCCCTATGTAATCCAGGCCCTGAACTCATGATCCCCTGACAGCATGCAATGTTTCTCTCCTAATTTTCATTTTAATAAGTGAGAATGGCAAACATCGCAATTTTGAAAAACAGAATTAAATTCATCCAAAACAAACAACTAAGTTATTCTTCACGATTGAAAAAAAATTTATAGAAGAAGAAAACTAGTGCTAAAAATAATTAACCCATATAAGTAGAAGAGCATCCCTAAAGAAGTTAAAATGTCCAGATTTTAAATACTTCCAAAGCTAGCTTGTGTAGCATTGTGAAGAAATTATGTCAATCCATATCTTAAAAACAAATTTGATTGAAAAGTAGTTTCAATCAAATAAACAAACAAAAGATTCTTCCTCCCTGAGTGAAACAAGATCCGAAGGAAATCCCAGATAGGAAATAAGAAGGCTATATATTAAAAAAAAAATTGACTATCAAAAAAAAAAAAGAAAGAAAATTGAGAAGTGCAGATTTCTCCTTGTTATAATCATTTATATCTTTCCAGGGAAAGATCAAAGGATTTGAGGAGAAACAGAGTGTACATTTGGTAAAACCTCATTATGACTTAATCAAAATAACTAAACTTGTATATGAGATTCTCCTAGTAGACTAAATATTTTCCCTTTTCCGACATTGTACTATAAACTTTAATAAAATTTCCTGGGTTCCAGCAATAATGTAAAGTATATTCCTACTAATTCAGTGCTTTCACATATATAAAACAATTAAAAATATATTTATTCAAGCTGGAAAATCACATTTTGCTGGTATATCTTTTTGTTTTATGTCAAAATCACCTCTGAGGTACTTGATTTTTGGTAATATTGCTGTATCAAATTATAACAATTCACTATATCTCTCTAGCCGTTGGAAACAATCTATTTTCCCTGCCTCTAGTTTTGCCTGTTCTAAAGGGAAATACAAATGAAAGCATGTAGCTTTTACTTTGCTATTTTCACAGCACCTGTAGTTACAACCACATTTTTTGTTTTTTTGGCTGAGTTGTGTCCATTAAATAGATATACTCAAATTTATTCATTTCCTTGTCAAAGATATTAGGATTATTTCTACTTTGGGGCTATTACAAATAAATCTCCTAAAGTTCTCTGTGTGGAAAGTTTCTTTCCCTAGTCTAATAACTTGTAGAGAGTTCTTTAGTGTAGTAACTGTTAAGTCCCTGGCATTCTTGGGGCAGGCAGAAGGTCCCCAGGCTAGCATCAAAACCAGACTCCCTGATTTATGACCACTTTCTCAACTCTCCTGATGGTTTCTCGGCTTGCAAAACAACTCAGGAACTTCCAGTTACTAAACTAGCCAGGCATGTCCACCTGTTCCATCTGGTGATCGCAGATCATCACAGACCAGAGACTCTCTCCCTCCCCTATGGCTTGGCCCCTCCTATAAAGCTCACTGTCCATTTTCAGCCAAGTCGCCTCACTCTGAACCCAAAAAGAGTGACAGCCCTGTGGTCTGGTTCCAATAAATCTTTTCCACAGGTGGCATGGTCTTTATTAGGCAGTACCTTACAGTAACTACCTGTATAAGTTCATAAAACTACAAATAGTATTTTATAAGGTGACTGTAGCATATTGCATTCCCTTGAGACATGCGTGAGATTTCCAGTTGCTCCAAATGGTCACCAGAATTGTTTTCTCAGGTTTTTGTTTTATTTCTATTTTAAAATAGTTGTCACTCCAGTAAGTGTGCAGTGGTGGGCTCTCATAGTTTTAATTTTCATTTTTTTAATGATGTATAATTTCAATCATCTTTTCATTTTATTATATTTTTCAGATGAACTTTAGGTTTACTAACAACTCTTACTTTTCTGGGGAGAAGTTGTGTCACTGTTTAATTACAGTTTTATTATAATGTAGCCTCTTTATTAAATGCATATCTTGCAAATTTTCTCTCAATCTGTGACTTGCCTTTTCATTTTCTTGGTAGTATCTTTTGAGACTAAAAGTTTATCATAACTAAATTTATTTCTATTTTTCTTTTATATTTTGTGTATCCTAAAATATTTATCTATTTGCAATTTATTAAGATTTTCGTTTTCATTTTTTTCTAGAAGTTTCATAGTGTTGGTTCTTAGAATTAAATTTATGGTGTAAAGGAATGTTACATTGATCTACCATCTCATTCTCTAATCCATTCCTTTTGATTTGATTAATGCAGTGCTAAAAGTCAAAATCAGTTGTAATATGTATAATAATTTTGGGGTTTTCTTTTCAAATTTACTTTTTATAATCAAAGATCTTAATAAAGAGATTATGGACCAACTTGCAGGATGAGTGAGAGTTTGCTTTGTTTAGTGTACAATATTTTAAAATGTGAGCATCAAACTTGTGGGTTTTTGTTTTTAAGGAATACAGAAAATAAATAGGTGGAAAATTTACTGAAAAAAGATCTTTTACACCTCATATACATTTCATGATCCACTTAAAGATTGCTGGAATTGAATAGACTTTATTTAAATCTGTAGGTCAACATGGGAGAAAAGAAATCTTAATAATAATTAAAATTGTGACTTTTGATTCTTGGGAATGCTGTAGCCCTCCATTTATTTATAGTTTTATAAATTTCTTTCAGAAATGTCTCAACTCTTTAAATGATGTATTTAATATTCTAGTGTAATTGTGATAATTATTGTGAGGATGATACAGTAAATAGTATTTTAAATTAAATTTCATTTTCCTGTTATTCTGTGCTAAAAGATATAAAAATAATTCTTACATTCTGAGGCTGGATTCTGATACTGCTAGATTCACTTTTTATACAGTTAGAATTTGTGAAAATTGTTGAGGATTACTTATATATGTGTGTGTATATATATATATATATATATATGTGCACCATCTATCAATAAATTGCATTTATGTCCTTCCTTTCTCACTTGTATCCCTTTTAAATTTACCTATTGATTTATTGCATTGACTCAAACCTCAAATATCATGCTGTATAGAAATTATGAAAGCAGATATTTTCAATAATACTGGACAAACATTTAATATTTATAAGGTTATGGTATTAGTTATAGGTTAAATAAACAGTCCTTTTTAATATTAAGGAAATTATGTCCTATTATTAGTAATTTGAGAAAATGTGCACTAAATTATGTCATGTTATTTTTCTTCATTGATTAATGTGATCATGTTTTTACTTGATGTTTCAGTTATTGATTTTACTTATTTATTTTTTATTGTTATGCTGAGTAGGGGTACATTGTGGCATTTTAAAAAGTTATAATAATATATCAAATGTATCATAATTGAATTGAATAGGAGAATATAATATTCTCCTATTACTGGAATAGTTTCAGCAGGTCTCATTTTTCCATTTACGTACAAGTGTACACAGTAATTGCACTATATTTACCCACTTCACCATTTCCCCATCTCCCCAACACACAGGCACCTTCTACCCAGTCAGGACCTGTTTTTCAAGCAACAGTCATCATATGTGGCATGAAAAAATATATACTTTTCATATACTGCTTTTTGCTAAAGAATTTTATAAAGGTAAATTTGCTTTTATTTTTTATTGTTGATATTTGATGTGTTTGTCAGGATTTGGTATTTGGGTAAAGTTTTTGCCACATTCTCATTTCTTAGTGATTTTGTGTATGATTGATTGTACTGCTGAACTTAATGTTTGATAGAATTTACCAGTGCATTTTGTCTGGTATTTTTGTTTTGCTTTTTGTGATGTTGAGGAATGAACTCAGGGCTTGCTCATGTTAGGCAATTGCTCTACCACTAAACTTCATCCCCAACCATGTTGGCTGCTGTTTTCTTTGCGGGGTTTTCTTCTTTTGTTGGTCTTGTTAAGAGTGTCACTCATGGAATTTATCTCTTTTGTACTTATGTTTTCATTAAGCAGTATTTTTCATGACTTTCTTATGAGTTTTAATTTCTATGTTATATGTAGTTATATCACATTTTTATTCCCAAGAGTAATTTTCCTTTGAACAAAATGAAGGTTTTTTTTATTGTTGTGCTGGGTGGGGGTACATTGTGTCATTTACGAAAGTCCTTACAATGTATCAAATATATTGTAGTTGAATTCACCCCCTCCACTATTCTCCTTTCTCTTCCCTTCCTCCATTCCTGTGTACACAGTATTTGTACCATATTCACTCTCCCATACCCTTTCCTTACCTCCTCCCCCTCCACCAGCTCCCTGCCCCAGGCAGAACCTGTTCCCCTTTTCTGTTGTCCAATTTTGTAAAAGGAAACAAATGACATTTTTGTTTGTTTAAGATAGATACACAGGAAGTTTTCTTGTGAAATATCCATGTATATATATATATATATATATATATATATACACATGTATATATATATATATATGGATGCATATATATACATGTATATATGGGTATATATGTATAATATATATATAATGTATATATGTATATCCATGTATATGTATAATATATATATATTATAACTGGACTTTGTTCATCTCCTCTATTTTTCTTCTTTCTACATTAGTCCCTTCTTATGGTGATTTCAACAGATTGATAAATTCTATATTCATTCTTATATAGAGAGCACATCAACCATGTTAACCTTCTTAGCTTCATTTTTTCACCCTCCCCCTCTTGTATGTGACCCCCTGGTAGTGTGACCTGTTTTTCACAATATTGCTGTGTTTGTATTAGTTCTACACTTGAAATATGACAGAAAAACATGTTGATGATTATGTATGAACAGTTTTTGGTTTCACTTATTTTTCTCCTTTATGAATCCATTTTCCTTTTCATTGATTTCTATTATGAATTTCATTATAACCTCCTCATGTTTACTATGAATTTCTCTGTAAAAACAGCCTTGGGTATTATTCTCAGGTGTAGGTAATTGTAGGTGTTACTATTTTGTTTGTAACACTCTCTAATCTCACATGACTTATTTTAATGAAGAATTATTTATTAGGAAAACAAAATACACTTCAAGGTATGAGGTAGGCAGTTGAATGAGTCAACTGCTTGAACACGGACAGTGTACCACAAGAGGTGAAGTGGACAGTTGAAAAAGGGTCAAATGCATGGAAACTGTTTGGACTTTTTTACCCAGTACAGTGGGATTACTGAATGATGCAAAACTCAGTGGCCACCCTTTGTGGCCCTCCCAAGTCCTTTGGCTGCTGAAAAGAGGCTGCCTGGATGTGGGAAGACACATGCCTGTGCACTTTATCTTCCTTGCCCTTCCCAACTGATCCTCCTTGTCCTTGCTAGTTCAATCTTGATGTGAGGAATGGGTTCCATAAAGATAACATATGGTCACTCTCTTAATATTGGCCCAGGATATGGACCATCTGATAGTTTTAGAATGGAGTTTCTTAGCCAGGGCACCTATCTATCTGCCTATGATAACATTCTCCTGAAGAACTCAAGACCCTGAATTCTTTAAGTGTTGTGGACACTGAGTTCTGTCTGATAGCATCCTACTAAGAAATTTGATGGGGATGCTCAATGTCCATAGTCTTGTTCTCTATCAGAACACAGGAAAGTTGATTAAACTTGGGCAGAGATGGCTGCTTAGGATGTGCCTTTCTCTTGTTGGACCAGCAGGGCTATATTTATCATTAAATGAAGTGGTCATCATATCCAAAATGGGAAGGTGCTATTGGGAAGTTGTTGGAGTGTGGCTGGGTGGCAGATTTGTCTCTTGTAACAAGAAGTTTATCTATTAGTCCTGTTGTTCTGAGAATCCCAGGAATGCAATAGCTCAGAGAAAAGGAGATAGATGTAAAATGGAGATAGGACATTTGCAATTCCTTGTGAAGAGTCACTGCCCTTTAACAAAAGCAGTTTTAAGTACCTATTATATGCTGATTGTGTTTAAACATTTCTCAATATGGAAGGAACTAGGGTGCTAGCCAAACCAGTTTGTAGTTTTCATTTCAGTAGATAAACTATGGTGTGAGGAGACAAGTTATAACTGCTAAAATATACAAGTGAAAAGTACCCATGTTTAAGCCTAAAGAAAGAAGCACCATTGTAAAGAATAATACAAGAGAGAACCAATATCATAAATATGAGTTTTCTTTCCATCAAAAGTGCTTAGAAAGGCTTTAGTGTCAGATGCCCACGCATAAAAATCCAGTGTCCATAAACCCTGGGCGTTAGTTACTTTTGGAAGAGTTGGCATAAGTGATCCCATTTTTGCTGTTGGTTTTGATGCAGGGTCTCATTATATACTTTTGGCATAGAGATGACAGACAGCTGGAGTTGATGCCAATATAAGACCCTTTTGGCCCAACTGAAGCAATTAAGAGGTTTAGAAGGAGTAGTACTTAGACTGGGCTTACCTGAAGGCCATTCTTAAGTTTAATACTGTCTGTACTATATGTGATATCTAAAAACGCTTCTTAGGTTTCATTATTAGGAGTTGTAGTTCTGCAAAATGTTGACAGAAAATAGTTACAAAGTTTTACAAGGAAAATACAAAAAATCCACAATATCAAACACTTAAAACTAAATCATTTGACAAGTAAGTTTTTGTTAAAATCATCCTCTATAAGCTTAACTGAAAATTCTGTAGAAAAGGATAAAAATTTAGAATCCTTGGCTCAGTAGGATAATAGTTATATAGAAGTGATGAAAATCAGGGCTTCAAACCTCTTACAAGTTTAGGGGACAGATTCAGTGACCACAGATGGACTGATACACAAGTGTGTGTAGTATATATAATATCATTCATTTAGTCAAGGCAAATAGATGTTGACCAGGTTTTAAATGATAGAACAGCTCAAATTGCAGGGAATTCCCCTCTACATCAGAATGGTAGTAGAAATGCTAAAACTTTCATTGACCGGACAAAGTATATATTATATAAAAGAGAAAATTTATTGGTTCACTTTGCACACTTTAAACCCACATGCCCTTGACTGCAAAATTTTGCCCAACACTTGGATAAAGTTCAGACAAACAAGTTTACACATTTCTAATCACAAATACTCAGCATATTAAATGTATTAGTACTTCAATAAAATAGTGGTTCTTTGTGTAACCAAGTGGTCATTTGAAGGTCCTTGACATAAAGAGATACTTAAGATTCAGTTAAGACTCAGTTTCCTAAATTGTCAAAAGCTTGTCAAAATAGCAGAAAAGATAATTATGTTGATAGAACACAAACCTTTGTCTTATAAACTAATTTTTTGCAAATGTTGGTAAGAGTAGACCAATATTTTATGAGTGCATTGATGGGTTTGACATAGAGAATTAAGTTCCAATGTACCATCAGTCCATTAATTTTTGACCCTGGAAAATTCTTTATGTTACTCTTAAATTGTAGCCAACTTAATCAAACTCATAAACCTTTCATAAACTCAATCTCTTATATATATCTTAAGATTTACTCATAATTTGCAACTCTCTTGAACTTTCTTGGGTTTTGTTCTTTCCTTTTATTTCCTATTTGAAACCAACCTTTAGGACAAACCTTGGTCTGGAAAATCCTACCCCATCCAAAATCATTTCCTTTTCCCTTTAACTTGGTTCTCCAAAGTGTATTTCCTTACCATGATGTTATTTTCTTCCTTTTTTTCCCTTCTAATTTGTATTTTGAAATAACTGAGACAAAAATTTTAAATTTTATGAAATTATTTCTTTTTTCAATAAAATAAAGTACTTTTAGGAAAGACCCAGGAGGAGAGCAATCTTTTTTAAAAATTTTTATTTTATTCATATGTGCATACAATGTTTGGGTCATTTCTCCCCCCTTCCTCCACCCCCTCCTTTATCCCCACCATACTCTCCCTTTCTCCCCCTACCCCCTCGCTACCCAGCAGAAACTATTTTGCCCTTATCTCTATTTTTGTTGAAGAGAGCGTAAAAGCAACAATAGGAAGGACCAAGGGTTTTTGCTAGTTGAGGTAAGGATAGCTATACAGGGAGTTGACTTGCATTGATTTCCTGTTCATGTGTGTTACCTTCTAAGTTTATTCTTCTTGAACTAACCTTTTCTCTAGTTCCTGGTCCCCTTCTCCTATTGAACTCTGTTCTTTAAAGTATCTGCTTTAGTTTCTCTGCATTGAGGGCAACAAATGCTATCTAGTTTTTGAGATGTCTTACCTATTCTCATATCTCCCTCCCTTGTGTGCTCTTGGAAAGCAATCTTAAACTCTTTCTCTCTATAAAAAACAAGTGAAAACAACCCCACTGTTATTAAGAAAGAAAGTGCAAATTAGGAGATAAAAGGCAGTACTCTAGCCAACAAAGACAACAAAGACCCCTATAGCAGATCTGAGTCACCAAAATGTTACTGGTGGTTGGAATATTTCAGATATTCCTTGGTTCTTGGATACAAGTCCTAAGGTTAGGATATTGCCCTACAGTCATGAAAAGAACCACAAAGAGTAAGGACATAGTAAAGAGTGATTTATTTAAAAAAACATAGTATGACTTAAGGTACAAGGTGTCAACTACGTAAATGAGGCAGTACACTTCCAGGGGTAAGGCAGGTGGTTGGATAAGGGCCAAACACTGTGATTTCTTTGTTGACTTGTGTTATTTAGAGGTGTGGTTTTTTTTCTTTCTCCTTTTATTTTATTGCTTAAGAGGTGTGATTTTTAAATTTTCTTTTTTTAAATTAATGTATTTGTTAAGATTTTTACTCAGAACTCATATTCTATCATTTTAGTAATCTTAAAATGTATCTTTTTATGTTAAATTCTTTCTTATTATTTATTGCTTCTCATGGTATTATAGATTATAAAGTAAACTGAAATGTTTTTATGAGTGTATTTTTAAATTCAGTGTACATTTCAAAACATGCTGTCTCGGAAACACTACACCTACAAAATATGAAATATTTTATTCATCTTACAAAATATTTGTCTTGTACCCTTTTTCAGTCATTCTATTTCTGCTCATGGTGATTGCTTCCCGTCACTATGGTCTTTCATTTAGTGCTCTGAAGTACACATTCTATGTTTTATTTGATCAATAAGAATTTGATAGACATCTGGGCTATTTCCAATTTGGGGCTATTATAAATAAAGCTGGTATAGACATTGGAGAAAAATTCTCTGTGTAAATGTGTTTAATTTCCCCTGGGTAAAGCTCTAATAGTAGGATTGATGAGCAGTATATGTTTGCTAAACATTATAAGAAAATGCTCTTTCTCTCAGTGGCTTTATCAGTTTGAATTACCACTAACAATATATGAGAATTTTTGTTGTGCCACATCCATGACCACATTTAATATAGGCAATCACTTCAAATTTAGTCATTCTAGTTGATACATAGTAGTATTTTATTATGGTTTTAATTTTTACTTTTTAATGACAAATGATGCCAAGAAACTTTTATGAACTTTTGAGGGCATTTTTCTTTTTTCTTTGGCAAAGAGTCTAATCCAGTCCTTTGTCCATGCAATTTTATGTCATTTTTTTATTACACTGGGTTTTTCCTTTTGTTTATTTATTAGCAGATTATAGTTGTACCAGGGATACTTTTTGAAATTTACAAAAGTGCTTACAATATATCTTAGTTAGATTCACCCACTCCATCCTTCCTCTTGATCTCCTTTCCATTTGCTTAGAACAGTTTCAACAGGTCTCACTGTTCCATTTTTATACCTGAATACATTGCAATTCTACCATATCTGCCGTCCTTCACCTGCTGGTACTAACCTCAAGGCAGGACTTGTTTTAACTTCCTGTCCTTCATTTTCTTAAAGATATTTTGTTTGTTTATGATGGTTATACAAGGAGTTACATTTTGACATTTATATACATGTATTGCACTATGAACTAGTTCATACTCTAATTTTTTCTCCTTTCTACCTTAGTCCCATAACATTCAACAGGTTATAATATTCCATTTTCATACTTGTATAGAAAGTTCATCAATCATATTCACCTTCTTTACTGTCTTTGTTTACACTCTCTTTGCCATTAGTGCCCTCCCCTTCATGTGACCTATTTTACATTCTTGTCCTTCACTGTTTAGGTGTGTGTTTGCTGTTCAGTGGGATTTTTGCCTTGTTATTTTACCTGTAAATGCATTGTGCTTAAGTCAATCAATCCCCCTCTACTGTTCTTCCTTGTTTTAATCAATGTATTTCTCCCATCACAGCTTTGGGAGCTGTAGTCAGAGAAGACTACCATGATTTTCAACAGGAGAGAGCACTGAGGTCTTTCCACCTCTACTTTGAAACCTTTCATTTGTACTGCAAATATTTACTTCATTCTTTTGTTTATTATATGTTGTGGTGATATGTGTGTTTATTTCTTCCTAATAGGCTGGCTTCTTAATTTTAATAGTCTTTTAAAACACAAAAAGATTTTATAATCAGCTGCTAAATCTACTACTATTTTTAAAGGTCTACTAAAATTTAAGTGAGTTTGCACGCATCATATCATCATATCCATTGATTAACCCTCTTTTCTATGAATGTGGTGCACATGTTCTTGTTTTTTGACACAAGGTTTCACCTTGTAGCCCAGGCTCACTTCAAACTCATAATATAGTGAAGGATGGCCTCAAACTCAGGGTCATCCTGCCTCAGCTTCCCCATGCCCAGACTTGGCACACTTTCTTCAGAGTTCAGAATTTTTAAACTATCTTTCAGAAGCATCTGCAGTTGTCATTATTCTTACATATACATTTATATTTACTTAAATGTAGCACTAAGAATTTCATTGTTTTTATGCTATTGCATTGAATTTAAGATTTATATAGAATACTAAAAATAGAGAATACAGCTAATTTTTATTTTGACTTTTCATCTACTGATATTGCAAAATATATTGATTAGTTCTATAGTTTCTTTAACATTCTCTACATAAGCATTATGATGTATTAGAATAAAATTATTATGAATTTCCTAATATATATTCCATTTACTAACTCTTCTTACAATGTTGATAGAAGTGGTAGGAATGGATAACTTAACTCACTTCCAAACTTTAAGAGGAAAAATTCTATTATTTTCTAACTAGTACGGTATTAACTGCTATTTTTTTTATAGATGACCAACATTAAGCAAAAATAACTTTCCGGCAATATGAGTAGTATGAGTTTAATTCAGGGGTAGAGCATATGCTTACCAGGTGATATTAACTGGTTTTATCCTCAGCACCAAATGAAAGAATAAATAAATACATTTCTTTGTATTCCTTGTTCACACAGCAGTATTACAATTAATGGAAGTTGAATCTTTTTAAATGCTTTCTCTGCATATGCTAAGATTATCATTTTTTTCTGTCTTTTGTGTGTTAATATGGTGAAATCAAATAATTGATTTTGAAATTAAACCAGTCTTGCATTTTTGTGACAAATCACACTCAAACATGAACAAATTGCTTACATATTAATTAAATTCACTAATTATTTTGAGCTTTGTATCTATGTTTTGAATTCTCAATAGAATAATGTTATCCAAAAGTTGCCCTTGTCATAATCCTCAGAACTTGTGAACATGTTACTTCATAACAAATGGGACTTTGCACATGTGATTAAGGGCTTGAATCTAGAGATGGGAAGATTATCCTGCATTATTTGTCAGAGGAATCTTTCCCCAGGAGGTAGATAAAATGTGGCCCAAGAAGGACTCAGCATGATGTTGTTGACTTTGAAGATGAAAAAAAAAATGGGATGTGATTCATGGCTACTTCTCAAAACTGGGAAATACTTACAGTCAGAAGATAGGGACCTTAGTTACAAGGAACTGAATTATTCCAACTATGAAAACAAGTAGGAAATATATTTCTCCAAAAACTCTTTTGGCTCAAGAAATAATGAGTAGTATGTTTTCATTACATGTGGATTCCTACTTGTAACTGAATAACAAATGATAGAATTATAAATAATATCTTAATTTTCATCTTCAAATGAGTTAATTAGCATTACATATCAGTCAATGTTAATATTATAAAAGAGATATTATGTGTCTCCTAATTGAATAATCTTACACTGCTGATTAAAAAGTCTTTTAAAAATAAAAGATAATAATCTACATATTATTAAAATGCATCTCACAATTTTCAGGATATGAAATTGAAGAAAGAAGAATTTTTATGTATCACTATAGATTACAGTCAGAAAAATGCAGAATATATAAAATTCTGTTGAATGAATAGAAATGTTTCCCATCACAATAAATTACAAGGAAATATCACGCAGAAGGAGACAGCAGCTGCAGATTGAAACAAAAGTTAAAGGTATCTCACTAAGGGCAGTGTATTTGTATTGCAAGACAAACAAATGGTCAAATGGTCTTTGATGATGTTTGTGAGATAGATGAACAATGGGTAGACATTTGATTAAATTAAGAGGTATTTATAAATGACTAATAAATGCATAATGACAGTGTGATTATAATAAAATACTCAATAACTTTTAAAATTAAGTGATAGTATTATGGAAAACAGAAGTGAGGTATGAGAGTTGTTTTATCCTAATGATCCAAAGAGAAACATTAAGTTCCAGACAAAGGGCAAAAGTGGAAAGTATGACTATTGAAGTAAGTATAAGTGAATGTTGACTGAAACACAAATAACAATATTTTAGGAGAATATATATACTCACCTAAATAAATATATATGACATGTATTCATATATATTTATATATGTATAAGTATGTATATCTATATTTGTATATTAAAATAAATGGCAACAACAGCAAAAAACTCATGTGTTCAGGAATTCTGTGTGCCTCAAAAAAGTGCATCTGGGTGCATCTGGGAAGCTTTAAAAGTATCAGTCTTTACTTAAATTTTTTAAGTCAAAGATACATGTTGAAATTTTTAGTTATCACAAAGAAGCTATTAATATGTTTTAACAAGAGGGTAGAATGAAACAATACAAAATGCAATTCTAATTTTAAAATGATAATAATGGAGAACATGAGAACACAAGTAGAATAGGTAGAAAAGAATTAGTAAATTTGTATTTGTACATCAATTTATCTTAAATTATATTGTAAAAACTGAAGAAATAATCCAATTAAAATGCAATAATGTCCACAAGAATTTCATTTTTAAGGATGACATATGAAAAAACATGTTTGTTATATAAAGATAAAAAATGAAATCAAACAAGAAGTTTCATGTGCTCCTAATTATATACTTTAAAATATGTCATACAAAACTGAGAGAACAGAAAAGAGACAAAAACACAATTATACTGGGAGATTATTTTTAAACTTCAAAAAGCCATATGATAGAATCAAGTAGAGTAAAAAAAGGATATAAAATACTTTAAATATTCAGCATTATTGATTTAATATAGTAACATATGAAGGACATTTTGAATCCAATTGTCAGGGGAGATGAATGGCAGGTTCTTGGTCTCCCCAAAGGAAGAAAATTCAGGAACAGATACACAGAGGAGTTTAAACAGAGTAAGATTTATTTAAGTTAGAAGCTAATCCCAAGAACTAGTACATCCTCAGAGAAAAATGATGGTGGCTAACATAATCAACTAGTCAAATTCCTGAGCGTCCAGCTCTAAGCACTTTTATGAATATGATGTAATGTATGCTAAGATATATACATAATTATGGAGACTTCTTGTAAATGGAAAGGCCTTCCAAGAACCAAGGAATGGGAAGTAGTTTACCTAATAAGGTGTAATCATAGCCAAGATGTGGATTTGAAGAGTAATGCATGCATGTAAGCACAGCTATAATGAGATATAAATGATGCTTCTGGCTAAACTCCAGGGTCTAGAAAGTCCTGGTGGGCTCATTATTGAGTACTGTTGCTGCTGTAGCAAGAAATAGCTTCAACTGTAGTGACATGTTACTCCAGGATAATAATGGACTAGGATGCTTGGCAAAATCTAGACAGATACAGTGCTGAACCTACGGTCTGACTCCTTTGTGTTATTGTTCCCTTTCTACCTGATTATGCTACATCATAACAACTAAAGAACAGAAACTATTTTTTATTGCACTTGGAACATTTTTCTTTATTGGCCATGACATGCATCATAAAGCCAATTTCAAAACTGAAATCATCTTGTGTTTTTGTTCAAAAGAAAATAGTTTTTCTTGCTCAAAATAGGATTGCTAGAGCTGGGCATGGTGGCACTCAGCATTCGTAAGGCTGAGGCAGGAGGATTGTGAGCTTGAGGCCAGCATGAGCTATGTTATTAACACCCTGTCTCAAAAATAAATAAATAAAAGAACAAATAAATAGAAAACTGCCTATTTATTTGAAAATAAAATACATGTTTAAATATCCCGGGGATCAAAAAAGCATAAGTATTATAAAGTGAATTGAATAGAATGACAATAAAAATTATAAATATGCTATATTTTTGGTTGCAGCACCACTATGCTTAGATAATTAACGGCCTTAAATGCACATATGAGAAATAAGCGAAAAGCTTAAAATTAAATATTTAGTCTGTATGTATAGAAAAAGATCATATTAAACATCTATACAGTAGAGCAAAGTAAACATACAAGATAAACTAGTTTATTTGTTTTTAATTGATTGAAAAATTACATATATATGTAATAGGACATGTTATTTTTATATACATATATGTTTAAGAATGCTTAAATCAATCATATTAATATTTCCATTTCCTCACAAACTTATCATCTTTTGGGTCATGAACACTGCAAATATGCTCTCTTAACAACTTTCAAATATAAAATTACTAAACATATTTTTAAAACATCCTAGTCTTTGAAAAACTGGATAGAAAGAATAATCTGAGAGAAGAGACTGAAGATTTAACCAACATTAAAAAGAATATGAGCTAATACAGTGAAGCACCTTTATGTTGGTACATTTAGAAATTTAGGTAAAACAAATAAATTCTCAAAACTTCAAGTTGCCAAAACAATAATAAGTAGAGAAATCTGAATATTTCTAAATCTAATAATTTTTTCTTTAATTAGCTTCTGACTTCCAAGTAAATCACTAGGCCATGACAACTTTCTCAGTGACTTACTCTAACCACATAGGGGAAAAATAACAGCATGCAGGTGCTTATTTCTTTACTAAACAAAGAAAGAGGGTACATTTCTAAACTTGAAAACAAAAGATTTTAAGTCAATTTCATTCATGAACATAGATGCAGAAATGGCAAATAAAATGTCTATCAAACCAATTCCACCTTAAGAAATAGGAATGATATATGCAATGGCCAAAGTGTGTTTATTCCATTAATGTTAGTGTGTTTTAATTTTCAGAACTCAATATGTAAGATACATCATATCATCAGAACTCATGTGATTCTCTCCATGGTATAGAAATACCACTTGATGTGATTCAAATTCCATAGTAATAGCAAATTCATATTAAAAGCTTACTGATAGGATATAAGAAAATTCCTTAAAGTTTAAAGTTTATCTATTAGAACAAACATACAGAAAACAGCATACATAATGGTGAGGTATTACAGTCATTTTCCTTGAGTTAGAAAATGGTTTTATATTTTTACTATTTTTATTAAATACTCCATATCTTTTAAATGTTATTCAATGATGCATGTAACATACATGTTGGGAGTAATTTAACAAAAGAGTACAAAACACCACCACAAAAATCTATAAACCTTTACTGAGAAAAAAACACAGATAATGCTTGAATCAACTAATACATTGTGTTTTAATCACCAATGTTCAAAAGATGTTGAAACAATCCATTGATTAATTTTATAGCTTAATATTTTCTGCTATTTTTTAAAAGTGAAAGTTGATACTACTAATCCTTATGTCAGGACAATAGAGTACAATTTTCAATATTACAGGAATCTTGGTCACGTGGTAACTGCCTACCTAGTCAATCAATTTTCATTAAAAAACATAGAATAGTGTTTTGAAAGTATTAGCATGATAATTCTATAGCTTATATGGAGATCTACCAGTTAAAATTAGTCAAGACAATTTTCAAAAGGAACAAAATTAGAGGAATTGGATAGCAAATCAAGATTTATTATAAGCTACAGGAATCAGGATGATGTAGTATTAATTTCAATATTAAGAAAGAAATAGTCCTCATCCATTTTCTGCTGCTACAACAGGATTATAGTCTGGATAGTTTGTGAAGAATAGGAGTTTATTAGGGTCATGTTTCTGGAAACTGAGAATTCCAAGGACATGGTTCTAGCATTTACTTTGCTTTTGGTGAGGGACAGTTTTCTGGCTGTATCATAACATGGAAGAGTATCACACAACAGCAAAGAGCAAGTGTGCTAACTTGAGTCTCTTCCCATAATGGCTGTAATGCCATCATGCTCACCATCTCAAGACTGAATCAGACACCATTTACTTCCCCAAAGCCCCACCTCTAAATATCATTAACATACGACTTTGGGGATTAAATATACATCCTATGAACTTTGGGGAACACAATAAACCCATTGAAGAGGCCAATAAAAGAAAACAGAGTACATCAAAAGGCCCAACCATGAATTGACATGGACTATGTGACAAAGCTGAAAATGCACCAGTGGGGTGGCAACCTTTCCAATAATCATAGGTCATTATATATTTATATAAAACTTACAATTTTGACTCCTACTTCACACCATGTGAATTGTATATCTAATTTGAATGATGAAGTCATAAAATTTATCCACACAGTAATACAAAATAACATAAGCCTGTACCTTTATGACCTTGTGGCAGGAAGTATCTCATAAGAAGGAAATAAAAGAGCAGACATTATGAGAAAAGTAAACATTAAGTTTGAATAACATAAAAATTAAAACATTGTGTTGAGCAAAGTAAAATTTCATAAAGTGAAAAAAAAACCACCACAGAGTAGAGAAATACATCAGGTAAATATTCCAGACCATATATAGAAAACACAGAGAACTTCCTTAAATTAACATGACAGCACAAGACAAATAATAAGAGACTCTCACAGCAACTTCACAGAAGATGCTTCCAAATGAGCAAATCAGAAATAAAAATATGCTCCACATAAACTTTCAGTAACCAGGGAAATGCAAATTAGAACCACAATAAGAATTCACTCATGTCCACCAGAAGACTGATTTTTTTAAGTCTGGAAATGGAAAATTATTTCAAGGAATAGACACAAATGAAAATCTTGCTTTTAGGAACATAATGCTTTATTAAAAGCATTACAAAAACTATTGGCATTATGAACGGAACTGAATATGAACATGCTAAAGATTCAAGAATTCTACTTCAGTAGGAGACCCCTCTCAACATATATATATACATAAACACATGCATATATATGGTTATACACAGTGTATAGATTTAGTATAGATTTCTCATGTTTATGACAAAGTACATGATTGTACATATGATTATTATATGCTACATATATATTTTCCATGTATGTGTATATGTATGTGATGTAGGCAGAAAATTACATATTATTTTTAGTATCCATAAAGTGGGATAGGTGAGATAAATAACTTGCTGTATATTCATAAATTTGAGTTTGATAGAGCAATGTAAAGTAATGGATATGAGAACATATACTTTAAAGTTTCATTTATATCAAGTATAAAATCAGCTTAATTGATATGTGACAATTGAAATCAGAATTGTTAAACTTTAGTATGGTGGAAACTGGTAAGACACTAGTACAGGATGCTGAATGATGTTGTTATTTTATTTTAAGTAGTAAGGATGTGGCTTTATAGAATTTTTCACTTTGTAAAAATTCACTAAATATAATTTGTATGTCAAACTTCAGATAAATAAAGTATTTGACTTAAGTAAAAGTTCAATAAAATACAGCTCATATGCTAAATATACTTAAACTCCTAAAGGACCATGTCAAAGAATAAAGACAGTAATGAACAAAGCTAACATTTAATGTTTAGTAGATAGTAGGCATTTTTCTATGTACTTCCCTTATATCATTTCACTAAGTATCACCAATGTATACATTGTGCTATAGTTTGGATAAATATCCCCCAAAGGCCCAGTTGTTAAAAATTTGGTCTCTTGTTTGTGGCACTATTGGGAAGAGAATGGACCTAGTGAAAGGTCTTCCAATCATTGCAAGTATGCCTTTGAATGGGATAATGTGACCTCAGGTCCTCCTTTTCTTCTCTTATACTTGCTTGCCATGAAAGAAGCAATTCAGCCCCACTACTTGCTCTCACCATAATATACTGTCTTACTACAGACCCAAAGTAATGGGGCCTATTGATCATGGAAAGGAACTTTTAAACCTGTGAGCAAAAGTAAACTCTCTCTTTTCTAAAGTTTATTATCTCAGGTATTTGCTCAGCAACAAAAAGTGGACTAACATAGGTGGATACTTATATTTCACAGTGAATGAAATTGTGGCTAAAGTAACTTAGTAACCAATATAAAGTCTCATATACTTAATGTGGTAATAGGTAGACTATGAGACTGAGTCGGATCTACATCTGACATAGTATACCCTTACAGAAGACATATTAAGTCTTATGGAAGGACAATTAATGTTCTTCCTTGATAATTCATAACCCTCTCAATTATATACTATATTCTAGTCAAAGTGAAGATTATCATATCAGGATATGTTGCATTAAATATTCTAGATTCATCTCAGTGGATGCAGAAAAAGCCTTTGATAAAATTCAACACCCTTTCATGATAAACCTCTGATGAAACTAAGAATAGAAGGAATGTACCTCAACATAATCAAGGCTATATATGACAAACCAGTAGTCAACATCACACTTAATAGGGGAAAACTGAAACCATTTCCCCTAACATCAAGAATGAGACAAGGGTGCCCACTCTCTACAATTGTATTCAACATAGTTTTGGAATTCCTAGCCAGAGCAATAAGACAGGAAGAAGAAATAAAAAGAATACAAATAGGTAAGGAAGAAGTGAAACTATCTCTATTCACAAATGACATGATCTTATACACAAAAGACCCCCAAAAAACTCCTAGAACTATAAGCAGCAAAGAAGCAGAATACAAAATCAATCTACAAAAATCAGTAGCTTTTCTATACACCAACAATGAACAGATTGAGAAAGAATATAGGAAAACAATTCCAATTACAATAGCATTAAAAGAATCAAATACCTAGTAATAAATTTAGCAAAGGATGTAGATGACCTCTATAAGAAAAACTACAAACAATTGAAGAAAGAAATTAAAGAAGACTTCAAATGATGGAAAGATCTCCCATGCTCATGGATTGGTAAAATCAACATAGTAGAAATGACTATATTACCAAAAGCAATCTATATGTTCAACCCAATTCCCATCAAAATCCCAATGACTTTCACCACAAAGATTGAAAAATTAACCCTAAAGTTCATTTGGAAGCACAAAAGACCACCACAAATAGCCAAAGCAATACTGAGCAAAAAAGGTAATGATAGAGGTATCACAATGCCTGACTTCAAACCATATTACAGAGCTGTAGCAATAAAAACAACATGGTATTGGCACAAAAACAGATATGAAGACCATTGAAAAAGAATAGAGGACCAATATATGAATCTACACAGCTATGCTCACCTAATTTTTGACAAAGGAGTCAAAAACATAGTATGGAGAAAAGACAGCCTCTTCAAGAAATGTTGCTAGGAAAACTGGATATCTGCCTGTAGAAAACAAACTAGATCCATGTTTATTACCCTGTAGAAGTTTCAACTCAAAGTTGATTAAGAACCTTAATATAAGACCTTAAACCTTGAAGCTAGTACAGGAAACAGGAGGGAATACACTGGAAGCATCCGGCATAGGAAAGGACTCCCTCTGTAGAACTCAAGTGGCTCAGCAACTAAGAGAAAGAATCAACAAATGGGACTACATGAAATTAAAAATCTTCTGCACAGCAAAAGAAATGATCTCTAAATTGAAGAAGCCACCTACAGAATAGGAGATAATCTTTGCTAGCTATAAATCAGACATGGGACTGATAACCAGAATATACAGAGAGCTCAAAAAACCAAACTACCAAAATGACCCAATAAAGAAATGGGCAACTGAACTAAACAGAACTTTTTCAAAGAAAGAAGTCCTAATGGCTAAAAAACACATGAAAAATGCTCACCATCCCTGGTCATAAAGGAAATGCAAGTCAAAAACCATACTAAAATTCTACCTCACTCTTATTAGAATAGCTACCATCAAGGACAGAAACTACAACAAATGTTGGCAAGGCTGTGGAGAAAAGGAACCCTCATACACTGCTGGTGGGAATGTAAATTAGTACAACCACTATGGAAAACAGTATGGAGGCTTCTTAAAAAACTAAAAATAGATTTGCACCATTATCCAGCAATAGCACTCCTGGGGATATACCCAAAGGAATGTGAGTCAGTTTACAAAAAAGGCACCTGCACACCCATGTTTATTGCAGCACTATTCACAATACCTAAGCTATGGAAACATGTCATGCCACTGATGAATGAATTAAGAAAATGTGGTATCTATATACAATGGAATTTTACTCAGCCACAAAGAAGAATGAAATTTTGTCATTCACAGGTAAATGAATTGAACTAGAGAACATCATCTTAAGTGAAGTTAGCCAGACTCAGAAGGCCAAAAACAGCATGTTCTCTCTCATATATGGAATATAAGCCTAATACAAATGCAGCAATATTTTGAAACCCTCATACTACTTAGGGGAGTTACACATAGGAGGGATAGTGAGACTAAGAACTTGAATATGGTTGATGTACTCTCTATACAAGAATGAATGTAAAAATCTCAAACCAGCTGAAACTAGCATAAGAAAGGAATGAAGATAGAATGAAGAAAATTAGAGGAGATAAAAAATTGGTGTAATAATACATATATACATGGAACTATCACAAGGAAACTCCCTGTGTAGCTATGCACCCCCACCCAGCACAACAACAAGGAAAAAAATGATTCTAGATCCTTTAACATCTTCATAATGAAATGACAAATACACTGAAAGAAACTTTTTCTATTTTTTAGGATTTTTTTCTTTTTCCCAGACTTCATTGGTTACTGGGATAGGAGCGGGGGAGGTAAGTGTTTTGAATTCTGCATGATTATAGGAGGAAGCATTTCCCCTGCTCTTTTCCTTGTCCCTAGACCATCATTCATATCAAATAGCAGCAAATCAGCCTTCTGTTTTCATTTTTAAGTTTTACTTTTTTATGTTCTCTCCAATTCGATGACGGTCTCACCCTTTCCTTTTTCCTGAATGAGTACTTTATTGTACATTTCACTTAAAATTAAATTTTATCATTATGGCATAGAAAATTATATTTTATACTTATAAACATATTCATAAATTTCATTATTAACTGTGAGTATTCTTAAAATCTCCATTTTAAGTATCTACTATATTGTTGTGTCCTAACTACCGAGCACAAATCAGTTGTTGGGCCACACATAAACTCAACAAATAATTCTAGGCAATTATTTTGCATTCTTCTTTGTTTTCCTCCAGGGCCTTGCACTTGCTAGGCAAGCACTATACCACTTGAGCCATGCCCCCAGCCCTTTTTGCTTTATGGTCTTGTTTTTATGCCCAAGCTAGCCTGGACCACCACCCTCCCATTTATGCATCTCAGTGTAGCTGGGATGGCAGACATGCACCACTGAGCCTAGCCATTGGTTGAGAATGGGTTGTCCTAACTTTTTGCTTGGACTGGCATTGAACTGCAAACCTTCTGATCTCTGCCTTCCTCATAGCTAGGAGTATAGGCTTAAGTTCCTGAATGTGAACTATGCTGCATTCTTAAAGGTGCCTCTTTGTACTGTGAAAAATCGCTTTACTTCAAATAATAGTAATTGTAGGTTTGATTTTGGCAACTTCAAATTCTCCCACTGCAACTGATTTGCATTATCTGCCCAAAGACCTTCTGACTTAAAGCAGTCAAAAAATATGTTAAATAATGAAAGAACTGTTGCAGTGATTTTTTTTTATTCTTTTCACCCTTAGTTGTTATATTCCACTTTACTGTAATCCTCTGTGTCTCCTGAGGTGCTGAATGTTTCCTTTCACTTCAGAAGAATTTCACTAAAATATGTCTCTGCAAGGATTGTTTTCTGAATTCCCAAAGAGACCAGATTAACATGCTACAATTCATTGTCAGTCCTTTCCCTTTACCCTCCCACACAGAGTCCTTACATTACACAGATCTCACCGGATAAAGGTCTGAGTTTGTACAAAGACCCATTTGCACACAATGTTCAGCTTTTCTTTTTTGAAGCTCCTATTAAATAAATAAGTTTTATTATTTGAACAAATATGGAATGGATGAAAATTAATCCTTTGTTTCTCTTATGACTTTGTAATTAACCTTGAAGACATTCATGTTTAAAAACTCATTAGAAATATGCCTTTTGATAGAACAAAATATCTTATCATTCAGGTAACACCTGCCTTGTCAAAAACAACTTAGGGGAAGACCATAAATAAACATAAACAAAGCCATTTTTTATAAGGTTTCAATAAATAAAAAATAATAATGTAATTTACACATCATACAAAATCAAAGGTGCCAAAATTTATACATTAAAACATATAAAGGTTTGCACTCATGCTGTTATATATGCATATTTATAGCTATGCATAATTGATAAACCCTACTTGATTTTTTATAATTATATAACTGAGTTGATTTAATTATGACTGGTAAAAGTCAATCTACTTTTGTACTCATTCCATATAAATGCTACTATATCTTATTTGTATCATTTTATAAGAAAATTCAAGGAGGCAGAAAATAGCAAGTGCAAGACTGCTTGCTAACAGTAAGTCTTAAGATTCTTTTTTGCCATCTTTTCCTCAACGGTATTCTTCCCATTTTCTCTCAATTTATATATAAAATTTCACCATGAAGTAAATCTTGAGGGATACCAATAAAAATTGAGTGTGAATAGTAAACACTAAAATGATTCACATAGGACAGAACTGAAAAGTTTGTGAAAATAGTGTTTTAATATCATAATCAATAAACCTAGTTAGCTAAGGGCAATGAGCCCTAAGTAAATCACAAATGTCATATGACAAATTGTGTGACTCGGATTTTTTTTCACTTCAACTTTACTTAAATGCCAGCTTCTTAAATTTTAGGAATAATTTTATGCTCTTTCAGATCCCTGAGGAGGTTACGAAATTATTTGAAGTTTTTGACTTAGTGACTATTTGTGGTGAACTTTAAAAAATCAATTTTTACTCAAGATTTTTTTAACCCAGTGGTTAGCCTCCTGGGATATCTACATGACCATGAAATAGTTAAAAACTAAATATTTCTGAATTGAAATGAAGAACTAAGGAAGAATTATTTACCATATGTTGTTGTCAAGGTGGTTCATTAAATCATTACTTAAAGTGAGAGAATACTAAAAATTTAGCCCAAAGAAGTAAAAGTGTTAATCCATACATAAAAATTAACTGATATTAAATGCACTCTTTGAAATAAAAAAAATTTAAACCAAAAACTTTTGAATAATTATGTAGTTTTGAGTGCAAAAACAAGTAATTGGTTCTCTAATATATAAAAAGGTGATGGGATTTCTATTGAAGTATAGCTTTAATTTTAAGGAATCTGTTTTTTTGTATCTTAACTTCTTAGTAAAGACCAGGTTGCATTTCTTAATCATTAGAACAACTGAAAACAAATTTTAGCTTCTGATAATAGTAGCTAGATTATAGTCAAGTTCTATACATTGTTAAGAGTAATTTGACTTCATCAACTATTTGCTCAATAATAAATAATTCTTGAGCCTTGTAAATTAAGAGAACAACAACTTAAGAAGTCTATGATTCTGTTTATTGAAAATTTGAGGTGGGTTAACTGGATAGTTCTTATCTTTCCTAAGAGGATTCACTTCACAATCTAAATAAATATACTGAAGTCATCTGGAGGACCATCTCTGAGACAGAAGATGGTCTCATGTCTTTTTCTTGGCTTTATAGAAAATGACTCCTCATTGGCTGGATGTTAGCTGGGGTGATAGGAATAACTGAGAAGTTTTCTTTCATTTCATAGATTAACCTAGTCTTGTGTTGATGATAGTTGCAAGTTTCAAGAGAAAAAACTATGCCAGACTTATTCCAGAAAAATGCCAAAATTAGCACTCAGATACTTCTTTCATAATGTATTGGCCAAAGCTAGAAGAGAAGGAGTGAAAGGACTGCCAATGAGAAGAAATTAAAGTGATTGGTATGCTAACTTCCCTGATTTGATCTTACCCCAGGTAAACATGAATTAAAGCATCATATTTTACCTCATAAATATCAAAAACAATGTGTCAATCAAAAAATTTAAATATACAATGAAAGAATTAAATCACACTATTAACAACACAGAATAGAATGGGGGCAATTTTGTTACCAATATTTCACATATACATTATCTATTTAATTCTCCAATCAAATTTTAAGGTTTGTGTTATTAAGTCTTTGCAATTGACTCACATTGATTTCCTGTGCATGGGCGTTACCTTCTAGGTTAATTCTTTTTGATCTAACCTTTTCTCTAGTTCCTGTTCCCCTTTTCCTATTGGCCTCAGTTGCTTTTAAGGTATCTGCTTTAGTTTCTCTGCATTAAGGGCAACAAATGCTAGCTAATTTTTTAGGTGTCTTACCTATCCTCACCCCTTCCTTGTGTGCTCTCACTTTTATCATGTGCTCATAGTCCAATCCCATTGTTGTGTTTGCTCTTGATCTAATGTCCACATATGAGGGAGAACATATGATTTTTGGTCTTTTGGGCCAGGCTAACCTCACTCAGAATGATGTTCTCCAATTCCTTATCTCAACCAGCAAAAACCCTTGTTCCTTCCTATTATTGCTTATACTCTCTCTACAACAAAATTAGAAATAAGGGAAAAATAGTTTCTGCTGGGTATTGAGGGGGTGGGGGGGATAGGGAGGGGGTGGAGTGGGTGGTAAGGGAGGGGGTGGGGGCAGGGGGGAGAAATGAACCAAGCCTTGTATGCACATATGAATAATAAAAGAAAAAAAATATTATCAACCTACAAAAAAGAAAAAAAAGTCTTTACAATTGAAAAGCCTCTTCCTTGAAAGAGTAATTTTGGTAATGTCCCAGACCCAGGAAATACAGACTCTTAATTCTGGTACAGCTCTGTCTAAACACTGGTGATGTTCAGTTATCAACTACTATTTTGTGCACTCCAAAACAAATCTGAACATGTTTTGAATGATTTTCTTCTAACATTTGAATCTGTACCTATTTAGAAAAAAAGATGGAAAAGCAAAATGGAAAATATTCTACTTGTTCCTGTTAGATCTTTTTCAGTATTCACTTCCAAATTATTTAGACTACTTAACTACCCAAATGTACACATTTTCATTGCTAAGTCAATAAATAAAATAATTAACAAAAGTTGAGTTTAGGGTGATAAAGTGGAAGAAGGACAATTATTGCTGCTCAAGAGAAAATAGAAAAACAGAAGCTTGGAGGTATTGTTTATAATATTCATGTTTTAGGTACAGGATTATGAAGACTATTTATCACATAGTTCATTCTAATGCCCTTCACTATGCCCTATATTCTTCTTAGGACTGTCACTGCTTTTTACCATCTTGAAGGTCTCAGATACAGCTGCATGTTTTTTTATTCTTGAGTTTCCTTTCTTTGCCATAGTGATTATTGTCTAAAGCACTGCTTTTCCTGAGGCAGTGATTTCTTTTCTCATGTATTTTGTCGTTAACATACATCATTTAATATACTAGAAACCATTCTTAAAAGAGCCAGGGCACATGCAGTTTGCTTAATTTTTAATATGGTACATCCTATAAATCTTATTATTGTTTATGTACATAATTGAATCACAAATAAAGGTAAGTAGATGAAAATTTACAACTTAGAACTAGAGACTTCGTTTGCAGTGAAAGATCAGAGCAATGCAGACAGAGGGGGTGAAAATTAGTTATAATACAGACAAAATGCATGTAAGTAGTCACCAGGCACCTTATATAATGATGTAATGATACACATTAATTAGCAAATATTTATGACAATGCCGCACTCTAAGAAAAATGTAAGCTTAAGATGTAAGTCTTCCAATAAAACAGCAGTGGTAAATATACAAAAGTGACAAGATAGATTTGATAAATATTGAAATTGAGGCATAGCAAATATGAACAAGTACTATAAAAATCTGGAGATTAAAAAATCTTTTCAGCTGTAATGGTCAAAGCCTTTTTATCAAATTTAATTTTCTATTGATTTAATAAGTCTATGGTTTATAAAACTCTTTTCCCTATATAAACTTACTTCATGTTGATTGAGAGCAAACTATAACACTGACTGAAGAGGTTTTAACATTTGTTATATTTTATCTTCAGATAGACTTGCTGTATCTGCCAACCCTCATGACTTTTCTATTGAAGATAGTTACAAGATGCCACAATCCAGACACAAGTCAATTGAATCTAGAGGAGAACCTGATGTAGTTGTATCTTCTCTTCCTCTTTTAAGTGAGAACCAATGCAGTCCTTTGTATGAAGAATTTGAAATGAGAGAGAAAATGCTAATTATTTAAGAGTAGGTAATGTTAGATCAGGACACGTGGCTCACTATTACATAAACAGAGCCAGTTTGAAAAGAATACTAGTAAAATAGGACTTTAATTTGGCTACTTGAAATACTTTTTTCATCTTGATAATCAAATAAACTTAAATAGAACACAGTTCATTGAGTAGAGTTATAGCCACTGTATGGCTCCCAGTCTCTTCACATAACTTAAGGAAGTAGAAAGAAATGTTTTGTCTTACATTTTTTATGAAATTGAAGATGTATATTTTTATGTGTGTATGTGTACAATATTCAGGAGGAAAATAATCTCAACACTTTGATTAATCTCAACAGTAATACAAAGCATGAATATTGCTTTTTTTCAAAATTATGTATCAAGGTATTATACATTCACTTTATAAATGTATAATTAAATAATTTTAATAATAGTAAATTTAAAAGTTTGAGTGAATAACAATTTACTCAATGTTTATCTAATTTTAGATAAACATTTTTTAGGTAAGGTTATACATATTTATTTTCTTAAACTTTTGTTTCTTCTAGCTTTTTGAAATATATAGTACATTATCCGCTTTTTTAAATTTATTCACATGTGCATACATGGTTTGGGTCATTTCTCCACCCTGCCCCCCTCCCCTCCTCAGTTAAAGATTAGAAATAGCATGAAAAATGTCACACATCTCCAATACAAAAGTACAACGACTATAATACACAGATGTGCATATATTGTTTTGCCTTCAAAACATATTTTTCAGATATGTCCTGCACTCCACTAATTTTAAAATGAAAGCACAGATCATTAATTGTGGCATCTATAAAGACAAATGGATATGGTTTGATGAACTAAATTTAAGGTCCTAATATAATATGGAAATGAGAAAAACAAAAGAAATAGAAGAATTGTCTAATATCATGGGACATAGGAATAAACTGGACACAGCAGATGATCTTCCTCAGATGATGGTGAGGGAAAAATGCTTGTAGGCAGACTAATTTATAACTGATCCTAAACAATAAGAGCTCCTAGTCTCAGAGTCAAAGGGATAAGTTACCAAGTTGTGCAGCAGCTACAGTTTTTCTCCATCATTCATATCCTTCTTCCACTCCCTTCAGAAAAATTGCATTTATTGCAATGCTTCTTCACTCAGAATATTTTCTTCTGTTAGTTCTTGAGTTCATCCATTCATTCAACAAATACAGAGTCTCTACTACTATGTGCATGAAATCATTTTAAGCACTGTAGCAAAGTTATTAACAAAGTAGGGGGTCTTTATTGTAGAGTTAATATTTCAGTAAGGGAGACAGGCAATAACCAACTAAAGAATCAAATATGTGTAATATTAAGTTGTGACAAATTCTAAGATGAAAAATATAGCAGAGTAAATAATAATAGGAAGAGACTCAGGAAGGATCTACTTCAGATAGAGTGGTTAGAAAAGGTGTCCCTGAAGAGATGATATTGGAATTGAATAAAATAAGAGAACGAAACCTGTGAATATCTGGGGAAAGAGCATCCTGACAGTAATTAGAAGTTGGAGAGCTACTGGGCCTCACTGTATTTGAAGAACCAGAAGAATGCCAGCAGGACACTGGTACAGTGTCAGATTAATTCATATACAGAGAAAGTTGGGCTATATGATCTAAGCAAAGAATAAGTGAAACCTGGGTTTTGGACCCAATGTCCACACTCCTGAGATTCCATATGTTAGGTCAGGCTACCTGCCCCTAAGCACCAAATAAAGGGGTATGGCACAGGCAGAGAAAGGAGGTTTATTACAAGACTCACAACATGTTATAAGAAGAGACAGAGTAAGCACCCAGCTCATCTTCAGCCATCTTTCAGGTACAGACAAGAGGTATAGATTTAAGTAGATAAAATAACTGAGGGTAGGGGACAAAGATAAGCATGGTTAAACAGCTTAGTCACAGGTGTCACCTGGTTGGTCATTAGTTGGTCCATCCTATAGGTTTACTATTGGGGGTACTTTCAGTCCCTTGTCTTAAAGATATTAGCAGTTTTTCCAGGAATCCAAGGTGATTGCAAAATGACTGCAAAGAAATTGACTTAGAGCAGAGACAGATACAAAATACAGGACAGATGCCATGCTTTTCTCCAGCTATTAGTTAATTCATGTGCCCAAGAAGGAGTCAGTGCTTTTCAGCAAAAGCGATTTGAGTGCCTCTTACTTAAGAAGGTAGTTCTAAGTATGATAGGAAGGTTTTGGTGAGTTTTGATCAAAAAAGTGATGAAATCTGATTTCATATGAATAAGCATACATGAGTACCTCTGCTTAAGCAATAAGCCTTGCTATGTTGTGATATATTTGCTTAAGAAAAAGGTTATCAAAATATTATGGCCTGAAGGACTAAGCTTAGGGTATTTACCTGTCTAGGTCACAGGTATCTATCTAGAGAGAGAAGCTAACTAAAAGGAAAATATGGTATAAATCAGATTAAATCAGTACCTTAGATTTTTTTTGTTGTCAAAACAAGGTTAAGTTGATGAATACTAGGGTTGGCAAAGAGCAGGTTGTTGACTAAATGTACAAGTTTGAATTCAAGCCAGAAAGAGTAAGATGTATAATATAATCAGGAATGATATCTACTATCAATTTAAGGAAATTAACAAAAGAATATTTTTGCACAGAATTTGTATACTTTATGAAACTACACTCAAGAAACCCAAATTATTTAAATTAAAACACCAATTTTTTTATGCTCTGCAAACAAGTTGATGACTTTAAACTGCATTTTAAAACAGTATATAATCCAGTCTCCTTATTCTAATTCAGTATTTAAATTTATCCATAGCTTGTATTAAGTATTTTAGGAGAAAATCCAAATAACAGACTTTTAAAAAACTTTTTATAATAGTGCTATTTTCTTACCATGCCTTTGAAAATTCTGCTTCACATCTCCTCTCAACCTTAGTTAACTCCTACTAATTTTTGAAGACTTAGTCTAATATTACTTCTTCTGAGAAGTGGTTTGATCTCTCACTCAGCTAAATAACAAATATTTATTGAGGGGAACCATGTGATTGGAGCTTTTCTAGGTAATGAGACAGAATGAAAACCAAGACAGATTATATTTAATGAATGAGCCATGCACTCCAACTTGAGGGCCCTTGAGGCATTAGCATTCTAGTGTGAAGCGACAGAATATAATCACAGCATTTTTCCACAATTCTAATGCCAGTTTGTAAATCTGATAAGAAGTAAAATGAAATAATGTGACAGAGTAGCTTCTATGGGAAAGATGCTACAAGCAGAAGAGAGAAAATTTTAAATCTTGATATGGGAACAATTTTGGCATGTTCAAGAACTGAGTAAAAGTAATTAAACTTAATGTTGTTGTATTGAACAAAATGAGAAAAAGAGAAGAAAGTATTTGAGTTAGAAGAGAATTGCAGGGGCCCATGTAAGAGGTGTTAGTTTTTGGGCGTAGGATTTTAACACTTACGGTATTAAAAAGTGTTTGGAAGATATGAAACAGAGGCAGAGCAAACAAAAATTAACAGTTTATTAACATCGGGTATGAAGGAAAGAGAAGTATTGAAACCAAGTTCTGACTTTTATCTTCAGTCAGTGCTGCTAATTGCTGCGATGGGATAGGATTAAAGGGTAGCATTTTATGAGTGAATCAACAGGGCCTATATTACAATTGAATGTATAAATCTTGGGGGATAAGGGAGATTACGGAAAATCAAAACTTGAGTATCAGTGAATAGATAATGATTTCAGCTATTCTTAATGTTAATATTTAAGGAAGGCAGGTAGCTAAAGAGTTTAAAGGGCATGATCTGTGGCAACTAGTAGGGCTTTGAAAGAAGATGAATCTGAAAAGATATGTAAATGTCAGGAAAATAGAAAGGAAATCAGTCAAGGGTGATGCTACAGAGTGACAAGTAAGTTCTCTCCTATGCTAAAAGCTGCTGAAAAGCCAAGTGAAATTAAGATGACCTTGCACCTGGTCTGTAGTAATTAATGTTGGACAATAAGTGGAATGAAGTGTCTAACAGTTGTTAGGGGCTCAAATTGCCACAGCTCCCAACATCTTCGCATATTAAAAGGAAAAGTGAACATTAAGGCTGTGCCATCAGGGCTTATCACTGACCTTAACAGAGCTTTAGTAGTGCTCTAACAATTCCTACCTCTGCCAAAGTGCCCCAAGAATAGGCACATTTCTCTAATCTGTCTCAGAGTCAAGTGGGTTTTGGGAAAAATGAAGACTATATGTGTTTTGAATTAATGGGAGAGTGCCAGTACATTGTACCTCCACATAAACTAATAATCAGATGTGAGTTGCACCAAAAAAAAAAGGAATAATTTTGAGTGAAGAAACTCCCTCCCTCTGAGAAAATTCTTGGGGATGGACTCAGAGATGAGCCAAGGGAAGGTGACCCTTCAAACAGCTGGCACAAGGAATGTCTTGAAAAGAGAGTGGTGTTGGATAAGGCTGTGCTGGAGTAGTACCTACTCCTTCCATAAAAGGACTCCCTCTTTATGTAGTCTCTCAAAAACCCTGTGAGCATTGTAGTATATTTTCTTTAAATATGTGACAATTTCTAACCAGTTAAACCATGCAGACTTGTAGTTTTCTTCATTCAAAGACTTTTAATTTCAGATTTTATTTCTTTAATTGATATAGGGATACTCTTATTTTCTGCTTCTTATCAATTTTAGATATTCTTTTTTTTTAGGTAAATGACAGTTTATTTAAATTTTCAAGTATATTACATAAATAACTCCCTCTGTTGTTTTATGGGAAAAAAAGATGTTTAGTAATATTCCATTTTGCATCCTGACATTATATAATTTGCTCATTTTCCCCTGTTGATTAGTCTTCCTAAGGTAATATCACAACCTAAAATTACAGTATTCTACCTAGGTTGATTATTTTACATATTTAGATGCATATAGTTGCCAATGAACTTTGTATGAGGCCAATTTTTTTTCTGAGAACCAGCATAAAATAATCAACCTTAGACTATTCACACATGCTTCTTATTAGGATGTTAGGAAAAAAATACTAGAATTTCCTTTTCCAGTTTTATAGATCAGTTTTCCTCACATTTTACTATGCATCAATAATATCATTTGAAAGGCTTATTAAATATTGTTAGATCCTGCTCCCAAGTATTTAGATCAACAGAGTTGGGATGAGACTTTATAATTCTAAAAACTTCTCAAGTAATACAAGTTCTTTGTTCCCAGAAACACAATTTCAGAATTGCTAGTACAAGTGAATGAACAAAAAAACTAAAGGATACAATAGCTATAAACTAAAGAATTATAATTATGATATATTATTGCTGCTAAATAAAGAATGTGGTGCAATCTGGCATATTTTCACATGTTTAGTGATGAATCGAATTTAAAGTTAACTAGGTCAATATATTTTTTTGTAATATAGGAATACCAGGATCAAAAAGCATGGATGTATGATTTCTCCAAGGTCAGACAGGGTTATTAATGACAGAAGTAAACCTAGAGTCCTGTTCCATTGATTTTAATACCAGTTTCTTTCTGCTCCTTCCAAATAAGAAAATTTACTTTGAAGTAATGCTATTATAGTCACTCAATAGTTTTTAGAAAGTAACATTGATTCATGGAGATTTTGATTGACTTTAAAATATAAATTTGAGTAATCAGACTAGTGGCTTTAAAAAAAATCACAATGATCACAATTGTTAGAAAGGCTGAAGAGTGTGATTCCTGAATGGTATATTTTAGCTATGATCTCACATGTGGAAGAGGCAAGGCAGCTCTCTGAAGCCTTTTTAATAAGGGCACTAATCTCATGCATTGGACTTTATAATTATGACCTAATCAGCTCCAAAAGACCTTACTTCCTAACATAATCACTTTGTTCATTTGGTTTCAACTTATAAATTTTGGAAGAATTCAAGTATTCAGGCCATAATAATTACAAATACACTTACTCTTTGAGCCTAGAACCATTTTTGAGAACAAAAGAATTTGAAAACTGACAAAATGCTAGTTTTGAAATACTATGTTGAAGTATTAAAATTATCAAGTTAGTACTGAAAAAAAATGAAAAATCTTACAATAAATGATTCAAGAACTTCTATTTAAAACAACCTAGACTGAGGTCTTGATAATACTTAACTATACGGTCCACAAATTTATTTTAAATAAACTGCTCAGAGTTTGAATACTGATGCTAAATTCCATCTCAGTTATTCAGTTGAATCAATACACTGAAATTTTTTTTTCTGGAGTGAGAACTATGTGTCAGAGATATGGCAGAATATAACCTTGGATATTATAGTTAATGGATTTCTTAACATTATCAGTACTTTAATTAATGTTGTTGTTGTATGTATCACAAAATATCTCTGACCCACAGTCATTCAGATAATAAACAACAAGAAATAAAATTGGCATATAAGAGTTACATCAAGTTTTCTCTTACTAAATGTCATCTTTTGTAGTACATTAATTCTCTAGGTACTTATAATTTCAAGCACTTCAATACAAATCTAGAATACTTATAATTGTATTCTCTGGAAGACAACTTGAGAAGACATGTGAAAAGATTGTATTAGAGTTTTAGTGGTCGGCACATCCATGCAGATCGTCTAATCACAATTCTTTTTCTGATGGTCATCTTTATTGTCAACTATTTGGATTAAGAGACCATGGGGGATTAGTAAAACAAACTTTTGGGTATGCTTGTGTGGGCTTTCCATAAGCAATTTGGGACAGCAACTGAGAGGGAAAGACCCACTTGAATATAGGTGGTGCTATCTAACAAGTTGGGCATCTGGATGGAATAAATGGGGAAACAGGAGAAAGTCCATCAGCACAGCCTCACTCTGTTGTCTCTGTTTCCAGTCCACCATGAAGTGAGCTACATTGCTCCATGATCTCTGCCATGATGTTTTGCCCATGCATGGTCCCAGAAATAATGGAACCAAGTGAGCATGCACTGAATCCTTTGATACTGTGCACCAAAATAAATTTTTCCTCCTTAAACTGCTTCTCTCAAGTGCTTGTCACAGCTATTAAAAAACCTAACATACTCATTTAATAGGTAAAACCAGATGGCCCTAAATATTAAGTGACTTTATCAAGACTTCATAGAAAGTTGTGTGAGACACAAGAAAAAGAACCTGGTTAACCTGCTCCATTTTCCATCCCTATTCAATTTCTTTCCATGATATCACCACAACATATAATTGATTTCATTCTATACCCTCTGCTATCTATCTCTCTTTTAGAAAATTTGTTTTAATATATTATATTTCAATATACATGCTGTGTCACTAGTAATCAGAAAGTATTCTGACAATAGTGAATTTAGATGTGCCAGGTATAGTGAGTGAAATTACTTATGGAATGGCAAAATTTGCATGTTAGTAATTCCTTTTGGGTCAAGAGTCATCCCTATAGATTTTTGAACTTTTATGACTTTTCCATTTCATGCAAGATTATGGATACATCCTAGGCTCAAGCCTGATCTTTCACTTGGCATCCAATTTTAATTTTGAATCTTCCAGATGTTGGCTTTTATGTATGCTAACCTAATAATCTGTATTGTAAAAAAAAAACTCTTGCTTTAAATATTTCACCATTTTATAATCATGAATGATGGATATGCCCTGTAAAATCCTATTTATCTATATTCAAACATAATTTTATAGGTTGCATCTCTAGTGATAGAGAAATTCTGACTTTGGATCTAGAAAATCTACTGTAGTTTTTCTATACTGTGAATTTGCAGATTTTTTCATCCTATACCACTGAAGAGCAAGCAACCAACTTTTATTGCATGTAACAATTTTATAGATACCTTAGCTCAATCTCCTTCAAGGGAAAATATGGACACTTTGGACCAGAAAGTCTAATAATGATCTCTAAATGTGTGACCTTTCTTATCATAGAGAAATTGCCTCAAGCAGACATATAACTATAGAAAAAACAGTAGCAAGTCAAAAAGCATGAGTAAGCTAGAGAGTTAGTCAGATTCATATCTGAAAACAAATTAGAAAAGACCAAAACCTCTTATGGAAAATCTGGATCCAAGGTCACAATTAGAATGTAAACTTTATGGGCACAATGGTATTATTGTGTGCACATTGCTTTGTAACCTGAAGACCTAGAAAAGTGTCTTATATATAATAGGTGCCTGATAAACAACAACAAAGAATTATTAATGGGATGCATAAATAAAATGACATAATATAATAAAACAGTAAGGAAGCATTTAAAAAGGCAAGGATCTTATTTTTTCCTTAAGTGGAAGACTTCTTGTTGTTAATGTTTTCCCTTTCTAATGAGAAGCATTTCTCTATTTTATTAATGTATGTTATATATTATTAACCTCATTTTGTTTTTTAAAAGGCAATTTAATTATAATAGGAGTTGAGGATATTACAGTTAATATTTTGCCTGAAATTGTATTCAGATTGCAACTGGGTAAATGAACCTTTCCACTTTCTTTTACCACAAAGCATTGCATTCTAACAGGACTAATATTTTTTAAAAGGAATACCTTAGTGAAAATTTGCATTTAAGGCTACAACTTGTGTCACAATCCAAAATAAGCATGTGCTTATTAACGAATGAGACTAAAAGCTCATTTACTCCTAAAAAATAATGATGTGAAATATACAGGTCATTTTTTTGTTATTAGTGGTGGTGAACTATTTAAATTAATTATTTAAGGATTAAAGAAGTATTTCAGGTGAGATGGTTATATGAACACACACACACACACATTTAACATTTCATTTTAATGACCAAAAAGTGTAAGAAAAAGGGAAAAAAGAAAACAAAAGAAAGAAATCAGCATAGGCACTGTAAACTAGACAAGAATGCCATTCAAGTACTAGACATTTCAAGAAATTTCTGCCAGAGACTGTGAGGGTGAGATCAATTGATAGAAGTCAGTACTCAACTACAGGCAGGAAGAGGTTTAATGAGAAATGATCAGCATTGATAGGATTACTTGTAAAGTTCAGAAACTCTTCTTAGAACTTTAGATGCATTAACTTTTTTAGTTCTCCCAACCCTATGAAGTAGGTATTATGTAATAAGAGAATAGTATTTAAGTTACTTCTCACAAGAACTCACACTGCTACTAATTTTCAGAGGTAGAATTAAACCCCAGATAGTCAGGTACCATAGTCAAAATTCTTATCTGCTCATTGTTTTTCCCCTTAAATTTCTGGTTCAATAAATTGTGAACATGCTTTGATTCTACAAATATACTAAAACGTAACCTAGAAGGATATTTAATGGTGATTATAACAATAACTCGTGGCTAAAGTAGAAAATAATCTAAATTAATGAGTGACTGAATACATGTATAATATGTGTGGTTAAGGATGTTAATTATTTTATCTTTTTTTGTTACTTAGTGGGTAGTTTTTCCTCCATATCATTATATATGTTAGAATATCTCACTACTGCTCTCAGATGTGAATGAAAATGTAGCTATGTATATAATATTTATTCATATGCTTCATTGTTTCAAACCAAGAAAGGTGGTGTTTTTAAAGACTAGTAGCAAACTTTAGAACAATGGAACACATGGAAGAAATAGAACTATTGTAGATGTGAGAGCAAGTGTGAAGGCAAAAATCCAAGAAATAGTTCTGAAAAATCTTAGCATAATTACATATTCTACAATGCCAGATTTAAAAAAAAGTAACTATAAAAGAAGTAGAATTAAAAGCAGGCAAACTCACTCTGGCAGATATTATTTCTCAAGCTCTTTTTAAGATATCCTCATTGAATAAATTTAAAATGCACTTAATCATTATAAATATACAGATAATAATTAGTAGAATTTCAAACAGAATGTCAGACATTGAATCAAATAAGAAGCATTCTCAATAACAGGCATTCAAAATATAAGTTGAACTTTAAAAATACTGCTTAAAATGGTAGAATATTGGAAAAATAAGGTAGGAATCTTTATAGTAAGCTAGGTAATTTAGACTATTAAAATAATGGACTTCAGTGCAAACCTGGGGGCCATTTTTCATTCTTAGGAATTAAGTAATTTCCCAGGTGAAGATGAACAGGCCTAGAGGTTGAGCGACATTCTTGATCCTATCACAGGTCTGAGGCAATGTCTTGGAGTCTGTGCCACACAAAGACTAGAAGGCATGAGGAAGCAGTAGTTAAGCACTAAAATCTGATAGTACACTTGAGCTAAAGTAAAATACCAAAGACACCTCAGACCAACTGGTGTCATCTTAATTCAGAGTGCTAAGGTAACTTGGGTTACTGGGGGAAGAAAAATTTTAAAAAAAATCTCTACTGAAAGATAACAACTTTCGGACTTCACATTATTCCAAAAGAAAGGGATTATTGGAAGACACAATACACATTGTATTATGTAAAAAAATAAAAAGTATCCAGAGCTACTTCTAGTTAAGTCCCAGTGAGGAGACTGGCAAAGCCATTCTTCAACAAGTAAAGAGAATCAAAGAACACATCATAATCAGATAGATAGATAGGTAGAGATAGAATAATGAAACAATGAAACCAACCAATACTGTTTGAAAAAGGAGGGAGGGAGGAGAGAGAAATATAATATAAAGGACAAACTTTCCCAAAGCATACTTTAGGCATCTATGAAATTATCAAAATGAAGTACTCCAGGACAATTAATGTGTTCTAATAAAAAAGTAAATATGAAACTAAAATATTGATGAAAGCAACCTGTTCAATTACTTGCAACTTACCAAAGGCTTACAACATTGTGAAAAATATTCAAATATTCATACTTGAAGAATTGGTTAACTTGGGTAAGAGCAATTGAATCTGTTTTATTCTGGTGAAAACTTTTCCCAACTCTCTCCACCTTCACCATTCAGCTTCATTGATATGGAGTTTCCATTAGAACAGTAAGGTTCTGTATAGTGATAGGTATTTTTGCTGATTAAGAAGGAACCCACTTGATTAAAGCAGTGAGTGATATGCAATTGTGTAGTTGATGAGAACAACTTTGAGGCAGGAGAGTGAGAAGGGACAACAGCTTGTCTGAAGTGGCATGGGTGGAAGAATATATGTCAGACTTTGTGTATATATGCAAAACAAAAAATGGAGAGAGCTTAAGTCAGCCTCAAATTCCAGGTCAGACGTGAAGTTTTGCACACATAAATAAGAGATGCAAAAGGGTCAAAGGAAAATGAAAACTAAAAGATTCTTAAAGTGACCCAAACTTTCTTTATTTCTTTATTTTGGTGGAACCGGGATTTGAACTCAGGGTTTGATACTTACAAAGCAGGTGCTCTACCACTTGAGTCACACCCTCGACATAATAAAGACTATAGATGATAAACCTATTGCCAACAACATACTAAACAGGGAAAATTTGAAACCATTTCCTCTAAAGTCAGGAATCAGACAAGGGGGTCCTCTCTCTCTACTCTTATTCAACATAGTTTTGGAATTCCTAGCCAGAGAAAAAGAGAGGAGGAAGAAATGAAAATTATTCAAATAAGGAAGGAAAAACTCAAATTATTCCTACTTGGACATGGTATAATCTTATACTTAAAAGACCCTAAAATTCCACCAAAAATACTCTTAAACATCATAAACACCTCCAGCAAAGTAGCAGGATACGAAATCAATACACAAAAATCAATAGCTTTCCTGTATACCAACAATAAACAGACTGAGAAAGAATGTAGCCAAAAAATCCCATTTACAATAGCCTCAAAAACTTTAAAATATCTGTGCATAAATTTAATAAAGTGAAAGACTTCTACAAGAAAAACTACAAATCAGAAGAAATAAATTGAAGATGACATAAGAATTTGGAAAGATGTCCTAGACTCATGGATTCGCAGAATCAATATTGTGAAAATGGCTATCCTACCAAAAGCAATTTATTTGTTCAATGCAATCTCCATCAAAATTTCAATGACATTCCTCAGAGAAATTTTAAAAAAATCAACCCTAAAGTTCATATGGACATACAAAATACCTAGAATATACAAGGCAATACTGATCAAAAAGAGCAATGCTGGAGGTACCACAGTACCTGACTTTAAACTATACTACAGAGCCAGTATGACATGGGCACAAAAACATAAAGAACAATGGAATAGAATAGAAGACCCAAACATAAATACACACAGCTACAGCCATCTAATTTTTCACAAATGAACCCAAAAAACCATTGGAGAAAAAAGAGCCTCTTGAACAAATATTGCTGAGAAAATTGGATATGTGCATGTAGAAGACTGAAACTGAATCCCTATCTTTTATCCTGTACTAATTTTGGTTAAAAGTGGATCAAGGATCTTAACGTAAGGTTTGAAACTTTAAAACTATTACAGGAAAGAATAGAAAAACACTGGAACATGGAGACATAGGCCATAACTTCCTGATTAGAATTACAATGACTCAGCAATTAAGAGAAAACATTAACAAATGGGAGTAAATGAAACCAACAACTTCTGCACAGTAAATCAGTCACTAGACTAAAGAGAGAGCCCACAGATTAGGAGAAAATCTTTGCCAACTACACATCTGACAAGGGATTAATAACCAGAATTTACAAGGAGCTTAAAAAAACTAAACTCCCCAAATATCAATGACCCAATGAAGTAATGGGCACATGAACTGCCCAGAGACTTTTCAAAGGAAGAAGTCCAAATGGCTAAAAAACACATGAAGAAATGCTCACCATCCCTGGCCATAAAGAAAATGAAAATGAAAATCATGTTAAGATTCCACCTCACTCTTGTTAGAATAGCTACCATCAAGGACTCAAACAACAACAAATGATGGCAAAGATGCAGGGAAAAAGGAGCACTTATACACTGTTGGTGGGAATGTAAAAAATACAACCACCATGAAAAATACTATGGAGTTTCCTCAAAAAACTAAAAACAGAAATACCATATGATCCAACAATATCACCTGGTCATATATCTGAAGGAATGTAAAGATAATAAAGACCATTTCACACCCATATTTATTGCAACATTATTCACAATAGCCAGAATAAGAAACAGCAAAGATGTCCTACAACTGATGAATGGATTAAGAAAATGTGATTGATATATATATACACACACATACATACACAATGGAATGTTATTCGGCCATAAATAAGAATGAAATTATGTCATTTGCAGATAAACGGATGGAATTAGATATCTTCCTGTCAAGCAAAGTAAGCTAGGTTTAGAAAGACAAAAGTCACATGTTATCTCTCATTTGTGGAAGATACATCCACATGATGAATGTATACACAAATATAAGCATGATCATATGCACACATACACACACACACACATATACATACATATATATATATAAACATCTTTCCAACAGCAGAGGAAGTGTTTGTGTAGACTAGGGGAGGGGAGAAAGAGAATGATAGACAGTGAAGAATATTGAAATATATCACATATGTGCAGGAAAAAGGCACAAAAAACCACCAAAAGCTGTTGAATTGTATGTAGTAGGATGTAAAGGGTCAGAAAGAGTAATAGAGGAGATAAGACTTGTCAAAATACAATATATTCCACAGTTGAAATACCAAGGCAAAACCCCTTTGAATAATAAACATGCACTTATACAATCAAGGACAGAAATGTAAAACAGGTTGTGAGGAGGAAGGAACTAGTAGGATGGGGAGGGCATATGGAGAGAGTAAATGGGAGAGAATATGGCTAATGTATTTTTTATATCTGTATGATAATTAACCATTGAAACCTGATGAAGTCATCTTAAGGAGGCAGGACGGGCATGAGGGAGAATAATGGTAAGGATGAACCTAACTGGAGTACATTGTACCCCTATATGGAAATGTCACAACAAAATCCCCATACAACTACTATATACTAATAAAAATTTTAAAAATAAAATAAAATTGCCAACACTTTCAGTGTGCTTCCTTACCCACAACCATTACATAAGTTAGAAGCTTAAATTAGCTTGAGACAATTGAACACAACTCTGTGTAGGTTTTAACTGAAAATTTATTTTAAAACACAAGAATGATGCCTATGAAATTAGGCTTAAAAATAAAACCGATATTTATTTTAAAAAATCTAAGTGGAGACAGCAATAATCCTCTGTAAGGGAGACTGATGTCAGGAATTCAGTTTGGCATTTTACTAAACAAACAAACAAACAAACACAAAATGTCAAAAGCCTATTCAGGGTGAGTCAAATTCATTGTTGCTAAAATTCCTAAAATATCAAAATATTTATTTTCAAAGAAGCAAGAATTATAATCCATGCATTAGGAGAAAAATCTTTATGGAGTAAGTTTCTTTGAGTTTTCATATATTGAGTGTAATAGACAATAGACAAACATCTCAAAACAGCCACTATAAGTATGATGAAAGAACTGAGTTCAAACCCCAGTACTGCCAAATAAACAAAATCTTTCTTCTCAACAGTTTTTTTAAATTATAAAAACAATGAAGAAGATAGAAATCATGAAAAATGACCAAATGTAAATTTTCAAGTTGAATAGGGAAATAACATCGAGAAAATAATACACCTCAGAGACTAATTTGTTTTTTTTGTTTTTTTTTTTTTTCATTTTTCTTTTATTATTCATATGTGCATACAAGGCTTGGTTTATTTCTCCCCCCTGCCCCCACCCCCTCCCTTACCACATACTCCACCCCCTCCCGCTCCCCCCCTCAATACCCAGCAGAAACTATTTTGCCCTTATCTCTAATTTTGTTGTAGAGAGAGTATAAGCAATAATAGGAAGGAACAAGGGGTTTTGCTGGTTGAGATAAAGATAGCTATAAAGGGCATTGACTCACATTGATTTCCTGTGCGTGGGTGTTACCTTCTAGGTTAATTCTTTTTGATCTAACCTTTTCTCTAGTACCTGGTCCCCTTTTCCTATTGGCCTCAGTTGCTTTAAGGTATCTGCTTTAGTTTCTCTGCATTAAGGGCAACAAATGCTAGCTAGTTTTTTAGGTGTCTTACCTATCCTCACCCCTCCCTTGTGTGCTCTCGCTTTTATCTTGTGCTCATAGTCCAATCCCCTTGTTGTGTTTGCCCTTGATCTAATGTCCACATATGAGGGAGAACATACGATTTTTGGTTTTTTGAGCCAGGCTAACCTCACTCAGAATGATGTTCTCCAATTCCATCCATTTACCAGCGAATGATAACATTTCGTTCTTCTTCATGGCTGCATAAAATTCCATTGTGTATAGATACCACATTTTCTTAATCCATTCGTCAGTGCTGGGGCATCTTGGCTGTTTCCATAACTTGGCTATTGTGAATAGTGCCGCAATAAACATGGATGTGCAGGTGCCTCTGGAGTAACAGTCTTTTGGGTATATCCCCAAGAGTGGTATTGCTGGATCAAATGGTAGATCGATATCCAGCTTTTTAAGTAGCCTCCAAATTTTTTTCCAGAGTGGTTGTACTAGTCTACATTCCCACCAACAGTGTAAGAGGGTTCCTTTTTCCCCGCATCCTCGCCAACACCTGTTGTTGGTGGTGTTGCTGATGATGGCTGTTCTAACAGGGGTGAGGTGGAATCTTAGTGTGGTTTTAATTTGCATTTCCTTTATTGCTAGAGATGGTGAGCATTTTTTCATGTGTTTTCTGGCCATTTGAATTTCTTCTTTTGAGAAAGTTCTGTTTAGTTCACGTGCCCATTTCTTTATTAGTTTTGGGAGAATTTAGTTTTTTAAGTTCCCTGTATATTCTGGTTATCAGTCCTTTGTCTGATGTATAATTGGCAAATATTTTCTCCCACTCTGTGGGTGTTCTCTTCAGTTTAGAGACCATTTCTTTTGATGAACAGAAGCTTTTTAGTTTTATGAGGTCCCATTTATCTATGCTATCTCTTAGTTGCTGTGCTGCTGGGGTTTCATTGAGAAAGTTCTTACCTATACCTACTAACTCCAGAGTATTTCCTACTCTTTCTTGTATCAACTTAAGAGTTTGGGGTCTGATATTAAGATCCTTGATCCATTTTGAGTTAATCTTGGTATAGGGTGATATACATGGATCTAGTTTCAGTTTTTTGCAGACTGCTAACCAGTTTTCCCAGCAGTTTTTGTTGAAGAGGCTGCTATTTCTCCATCGTATATTTTTAGCTCCTTTGTCAAAGATAAGTTGCTCATAGTTGTGTGGCTTCATATCTGGATCCTCTATTCTGTTCCACTGGTCTTCATGTCTGTTTTTGTGCCAGTACCATGCTGTTTTTATTGTTATTGCTTTGTAATATAGTTTGAAGTCAGGTATTGTGATACCTCCAGCATTGTTCTTTTGACTGAGTATTGCCTTGGCTATTTGTGGCCTCTTGTTTTTCCATATAAATTTAACAGTAGATTTTTCAATCTCAGAGACTAATTTGAATGTACAGAAGCATTAGTGAATCTGAAGATAAAGAAATAGAAATTATACAATCTGAAGACCAGTGACACAAAGAATTAGAGGAAAATAAAGAGAGCCTCAGAGACCTGTGGAACAACTATGATATTACCAACATACATGGCATAGCAATTAAAGAAGGACAGAAGAGAAAGAAAGACAGAAAAGGAGAAATTTTTTGAAAAAAAATAGTGGCTGAAGACTTCCAAAATTTGATAAAAAAACAGTCTGTGCACCCAAAAATCATACATCAACATATCATAGTCAAGTGTTGAAGAGCAAAGGTAAACAGAAAATATTGAAAGCAGAAAGACAAAATGGACTTATGTACAGTTGAACATCAGTGTAATTAATAACTGACTTCTCTAAATAAGACAGAGGTTAGGGGAAGTGGTAGAGTGTGCTCAAAATGCTGAAAGAGAAAAAATCAAAACAAAAGAAAACTGTGAACCACATAGATTGAATATCATATATACCTATACATATATATGTATATTCTGCAAAACTATATCCTTGAAAATTGATTATGAAATAGATAAATGCAGAATGAAAAAATTCAGTGCTACCAGATCTCCTTATAAGATATGCTAAAGGAAGTCTTATAAAATAAAAGATAGTGACTCAAATTCAAAAGGAGATATGTAGGACAGCTAGAAATACTAAGCATGAGGGTTAATAAGAAGAGTTCGTGGATGTTTTTAAAGCTTTTTATTGCCATAATGCTTTGAATATATAGCATAATACAATAATAATCACACTCGATTGTTGGGTGCATATTATATAAACCAGTAACAGCAAAAAGTAGAAGAAGGGAATAGAACTATATTTGAACATGTTTCCATATTTTACTAGAATTAAGTTAGTATTAATTTGAAATCTTCTATGACTAGTTTAGATGTCTCTAATTATCCCTCAATAAAGCAATAAGAAAAGAAGCCAAAATATATAAAGTGAATAAGAGAGAATTATAATGATATCCTAAAATATTACTTACATAATACAAAAGACCAGTCAAGAAGGAGCAAAAGAGTTAATACACACACACTCACACAAACACACACACACACACACACACACACACACACACATAGCATAACTTTAAAAAGTCAGCAAATATAATCACATCAACCATTTTGGCAAATATGAGTAATCTAAATTATCTAATAAAAAGGAATAGATTGTTTGGCTGAATAAAAACACAAGACTTTACTACATGCTATATGTAACAGTACACGTAAAATAGGTTGAAACTAAAAAGAAAAATTATACTATGTAAACCATGAATATAAGAGAGATTGGATGATTATATTAATTAATAGGCTTTAAACAAATATTGCTAATGATAGAAGAACATTTCAAAATGACAAAATGGTCACTATATTGTGACAATGTAACAATCATAAATGTAAGAAAGACTTGAAATTTCTAAAGTCAAAACCTTTGCTTTTATTGAAATTGAAAAGAGATATAAACAACCCTACAATGTTGAGACTTAAATTCACAAATCAAGACTCTATAGATGACTGGAATGACATTATCAATCAACTTAACCATACTATCATTTTTTAGAACACTCCAGGCTATAGAATACTCATTATTCTTAATTGTACATGTGCCATTCTGCAAGGTAGAACATGCACTAAATCATAAAACAAGTCTCACACGGTTTGGAATCCTAAAGTTATGTCTTCAGACTGCAATGGGATTAAATTGGAATCAAGCAAAATAAATAAATCAAGAGAATCTCGAATTTTTAGGAATGTAAAATACTCTAATTACTTATGACTTTTAGAAAACACAAATAAGTTAATATTTGTATACAGATACTCCCTTATTTACAATGATCCAATTTATGAATTTTCCATTTTCCATTGATGTGAAACAGCATGAATTCAGTAGAGACTACTCTTTAAATTTTGAATTTTGATCTTTCCCCAAGCTAGCCACATGCAGTACTCTACTCATCAGCAATGCTGGAAGCTATAATGAGCTGCAGATCACAAGGGCAAACAATTTATATTCCACAGTATACTATGTGGTTCAGCCATGATGTTTTATAAGATGGGAATATTAAATGCATTTGTTACTTGAGATACTTCAATTTATGGTGGGTTCATCATAATAGTCCCATTGTAAACCAAAGAGCATCTGTATAGACCTATTTACCCCATATAGAGCTATGCTGATCAATATTTTTATCACCTACATGTGTCTAGTGAGCACTTAAAATAAACCAAGACCAAACTGAGGTGTGCTTTAATTATGAATTGCATAGTTGTTGATTTTCAAGACAGTTCAACAAAGGAATGTAAGATAACTCATTCATAATGTATACTGATAGCATGTTAAAACATTGTTTTGGACTCATGCTCAATTATCCCTAAATGATAAGTAATGGGTGTCTTTTATCAAATGCTTCAAATTTTGTTCATCTCCAGAAGATTATGAGAGGCATATCTTTTTGGAAGTTAGGGGAAAATAAGCCTATTAAAAATAAAATAACCTAAGAGATCATCAAGAGAAAAATACTTCTAACTCTTAAGTGTCAGTGGCTTATTAAGAGTTTCCATATAGGAATAAAAGAATGTTCCTCATTCTTGAACATCCATATAATATTGTTATAGACTTTATATGAATTTTAATACTATCTTATTGAGATATTCTTTCTCTTATTTGGATGTAAATCTACAGAGTCAGAGTCCATGTCTTATTCCTTTTTGATTGCCATATGCTAATTCTATAATAGGTGATAAATACCACTGACAAGGGCTTTTGAATTAATAGCCAACATAAGTGGAGAATCACATTACACAGATAAATATGTTTAGGGTTATGATCACTTAGTCCACATATTTCTTTTAATATATAAACATTAATTGTGTATCATACCTACAACAGCCTCATCTTTAAATTATATGAATCTTGTCAGTACAGGGGTTTGAACTCAGGGATTATTTGGGCTTGTGAGGCAGATAGTCTACAGCTTGAGCATTATTGAATGCTTATTGAAAATGATGTTTTGCTAGCATTTGTAGGAGACACCAACTTTATTACAATATTTGAAGACATAAAAAAGATCTTACTCTGAAGTAAGACTGCACTTTTTAATAAATATACCAACCTGGACAATAGATATATTTTCTGCAATTGAAAGTTCCATGACCTAAAATTTATTTCAAGCTTAATTATTTTAAGATAGAAAATGGCATATGAAACATTGTATAAGTAATGTAAAGTAAATAGAGGAACAGAGTCTAAATTCTTCTACCTGTCACAGAACCTCCTATTAATACATGCTTTATGAATATCTTCTAAATATTAATAACCATATATCAAATGATGTGGTGTCCTCAAAACTGGCTTTATATTGTCCAAATAGACATATTTATATGATAAAATTGCTTTAATTTATGCCTGGAAGTAACATAAAGAATCATTTCCTTCCTCTACAGAGAAGGACCAATCATTTGCTGGAAATAAAAAATTTGAGAATAAGCCTATTGTATATTTTCTAAAATGCATGTTTTGAATTATGAAAGGAGACAATATTCAAGAAAATTATGAGTTTATACGCCTTTAAAAATGGGAAGCAAGAACATGAAAACGGAATGGTGGGGGATCAATGGAAAGGATACTGACAGGTAAAGAGGAAGTACACTACATAGATATTATATATTTGTCCATATGCATGTATGTATGTATGTATGTATGTATGTATGTGTATGAAGGCAGCATAATTAAACCCAACAAATGCTGTTTGAAAGGGAGAATGGGAGAAGAGAGAATGGAAATATGATAGAGGGGTGAACTTGCTCAAAACCTTGTATGTACGTATATGGGATCACCACAGTGAAACGCCCTTGTATATTAGTTCAAAAACAAAATAAAATGAAACATTAAAAAGATGCACTGTGAGTGTGAAATGAAGGACACATTATCCCTAATTCACAGAAATATTTGGATCACACACACAAATTAGCACTAAGATCTGGGAAAATGTGCTGGCACATCTAGATGAGAGATAGTTTTAAATTTTCCATCCAAGAGAAGTTGTTCATAAAGAAGTATAATTGTATGGGGGAGCAATTGACACATCAGATTTATATTCAATGAACAAAACCAGTTAAGGTATTTTATGACATTGCATGTAAATAATTTGTGCAACAAAAAGAGAGGGAAGAAAAAGAAAATTAAATGTTATTAATACTTTAGTAACAGAAAATTCTTTGCTTGGAGAAGGTTTAGTATGAGGGAAGAAGAAACTATTTGAGAATTGAATTAGAAAATTCTAGTCTGGATACTCATAAATAGTTTTGAAGATGCAATAGAGAATCTAGGAAAGATGCTGACATATATTTCCTACCCAGCATATTTTATTATCTTGGTACTATATGTTAGTCACAAAATAACTAAATTACAATATGAAATAAACTTTGAGACTTGGAAAATGTATATTTTGCTCTAAGCATTTTTGAGTAAAGAAAAATGTCATATCTGTCAGAAGAAAATGGTTAATTGTTTTCTTTATGACAATGAATTGAATACAATTTGAGGACACTAGGTACCTCAAGGGTAATTCCTAAAATATAGTTATTTGCCTAATTGACAGTTTTATACCTATGGTGGTTTAATTTCAGAGTAAGGAAAGATAATTGTACTTTTAATTTTCTCATTTTCCACTAAGTAAAATGTTCTTAACAATAATCTTCCTTCTTTTTGTGAGAAAATTACTCTCACAGAGATGCCACTTTGAATATCATGAACTTTTAAGTAGGATTTTATTATATAAGATGCGTATTACCTAATTATTGTAGTTGCATAATTTTAGTCCATATGGAAACTGATTTGATAAATTATAGCATAAAGAAAAAATAGAAATAGATTAAATTAAAATACTGATTATCTCTACATATAACATAATTTTGGTTCTAGTTTTTAATGCTCCTTTTAGACACCTATAATAGCATAAAACGAACAGTTTAATATTAAAAATACTGTTTTAGGCAGAGACTCAATTTTTCATTATCATCACAAGCATGCCATTTCTCAGCACATACTCTTCCAAAACAGACCTCTGAAGCTTGTTTGATGATTTTCACAAATTATTTCCCTTCAACAAATAACTACAAGTCAAACCAGAGCTTATTAAGTAGCAGCCTGAAAATGATGTTTCCTGCTCATCTCCATGTCCACCTCACTACCTTCAGAGGAGTCATGGCGCTACTGACATATCCATGCCCCCACAGTGCCAAAAACTGATTTGAACCACAACATTAATGTATCATACTGGCTTTTTTTCTGTTGGTGATAAAATAGGTAATCAATCTGTGTATTTTATCTTTTCTCAGCTGTGTTTATTGAAATTTTTCATATTAAAATGCACAGGTATGATATTTAATTCAACATAATGTATCAAGTATCTATTACATATCTATAAGGTACTCAGAAAAGGACCAGAACTGTGAAGGATGAGGAAGAACATGGCAGGGTGGCTATCATTTCAGATAAGGTAGCAGGTTCTTACTGAGTAGAGGGTCCTGCATGGATAAAATGACTAAAATATTTATAAAGAAATCATGCACTGAATGAAAACCAGACAAAACTCACTGCAAAGAAAGTTTATTCTTCATGTATGTCCTATGGGCTGCTTTATTTAGGCAGTAATATCTGACTTAAGTACACTGATGACCTAAAAACTACCTCCCCTTATGCCACTGCCAATCTGTGGATCAATAGATTAATAAAAACCCTTCACATATTTGTTCAGATAATTTAATGCCTATTACTTACTAGATGTTCTGTAATAAAATGAGTCAAAAGAGACAGAGACACTGTGTAGTCATAAGGAGTTTATACTCTGAGAAGCATTCCCTTCCATCAGAGAATCATGCTATACATTTAAGAATGAAAAGTGTTGCAAATAAATTCAGAGAAGTTAGAAAACATGTAATATTTATTGTAATTGTGAAGAGCAGAGAGATTTAGATAATACTGCCAAGTAAATGTTGATTTCCTTGAAATTCTGAATTTGTAGAATTAAGATGAGTAAGCAAGTAATGGAATCAAAAAGTTTATGTGCATTTGGGGGAGAAGGGCTATTCCAAGGCCAAGAGAGAATGATGTGCAAAAATTGATATAGTTAATATGTACAGAATCAAGTTAAATGTGAGATATTTTGGAAGAACCTAGAAAAATAGATAATAGTGAAATCATTTAAAGTACTATTTAGATGCTCTGATACAATTTTTCTAATTATTAAAAATATAGAAAGCCATTGACAGGTGTTAGGAGAATAAAAATTGAAACCATACTTTAAATGGACTTATTTAGGACTGAGAAGACATTAGAAGAGTGGAAGAATATATTTATTTCATAGCTTTATTAGAATTGCTCTTTTTCTTGGTGAAGTGGAGATCCACTGCCCCATTTAGGAAAAAGTCAAATTACAGAATTAACAAATACTTTGCTGTTCAGAACAGATGAAAAATGTTGCAAAAGCCATTTTTAAAAGATTGATTATTAAATTTATTTTATAAATGATCTGTAGTAATAAAATTGTTAACTGTATAATGTTTCCCATACTGTACAGTAATTTTTCTTCTTGTTTTTTGGGTTGTGATGTAAAAGAAGCCACTTCTGACATCACTACCCTCAGTGAATTCACAAGATGATGACTGACCTACAGAATCCCATGGCAAACTTGCAATTTTACGTTGGCTCTATGACTGCTGTCAGGAACTGAAGAAAATGTATATAACCATGCTTCTTTTATCACTGGAATTAATATTTCATAAGATTCTATCTAGGTATATTACATTAAATAATAATGAATTGAAGTATACCTAACAGCTGTTTCCCAATTGTGTTGACTTTTTCCTCACATCAGAAAATAATAATTCACATTGCCTTAGTAACATGAACTCTACTTGACAGCTACAACACTGTCTGCTATTAGGCCTTGAAGATGAAAGAACATACAATATGGGTAATTAGATTTAAAAGCAAACAAATTCACATCTTTTGTTAAATTTACTCTAGTTATTTATTTTTTTGAGGCTATTGAAAATGCAATTGTTTCCATATATTCCTTCTAAGTTTGTTTGTTGTTGGAGTATAGAAAAGCTAATGATTTTTGTAGGTTGATTTTGTATTCTGCCACTTTACTGTAGCTGTTTATGGTGTCTAAGAGTTTTTGGGTCTTTAAGATATAGGATTATATCATCTGCAAATAAGGATATTTTGACCATTTCTTTACCTATTTGTATTTCTTTTATTTCTTCTTCTTGCTTAGTTGTTCTGGCTGGAAATTCCAGTACTAGTTGAATAGGAGTGGGAATAGTGGGCACCCTTGTCTTGTTCCTGATTTTAGGGGGAATGGTTTCAGTTTTTCACAGTTAAGTCTGATATTGGCTGTAGGTTTGTCATATATAGCCTTTACAATGTTGAGGTACTTTCCTTCTATTCCTAGTTTTCTTAGAGCTTTTATCATGAAGTGGTGATGGATCTTGTCAAAGGCTTTTTGTGCATCTATTGAGATGATCAAGTGGTTTTTGTCTTTGCTTCTATTGATGTGCCGTATTACATTTATAGATTTGTGTATGTTGAACCACCCATGCATCCCTGGGATGAGGCTGACTTGGTCATGGTGTATGATCTTTCTGATGTGTTGTTGGATTTGGTTTGCCATTATTTTACTAAGGATCTTTGCATAGATATTCATTAATAAAATTGACCTATAGTTCAACTTTTGGAGGTGTATTTGTCTGGTTTTGGGGTGAGAGTAATACTGGCTCATAGAATGAGTTAGGCAGTGTTCCTGCCCTTTGTATTTCATGCAAGAGTTTAAGGAGAGTTGGTATTAGTTCTTCTTTAAACGTCTGATAGAATTCAGCAATGAATTCATCAGGTCTTGGACTTTTCTTTTTTGGGAGGCTCTTCATTGCTGTTTCAATTTCATTTTGTATTATAGATCTATTCAGGTGTTTAATACCTTCTTGGTTCAGTTTTGGGTGGTTGTAAGTTTCTAGAAATCTGTCCATTTCTTCAAGATTTTCAAATTTATTTGGGTATTGTCTCTCAAAGTATAGTCTCTCAAAGTAGTCTCTGATGATTTCCTATATTTCTGTGGTGTTTGTTGTTATCTCCCCTTTTGCATTTCTAATTTTACTGATTTGTGTTTTTTCTCTCCTCATTTTAGTCAGGTTTGCTAGGGGCCTGTCAATCTTATTTATTTTTTCAAAGAACCAGCTTTTTTTTTTCATTGATCTTTGTATTTTTTTTTTGTTTCTATTTCATTCATTTCAACCCTATTTTAATTATTTCTTTCCTTCTGCTTGTTTTGGGATTTGCTTGCTTTTGTTTTTCTATGAGTTTGAGATGTAGTATTAGGTCATTGATTTGAGATCTTTCTGTCCTTTTAATATATGCACTCATGGCTATAAACTTTCCTCTTAGGACTGCCTTTGCTATAGGTATTTCCTGGTAGATCGTATTTTCATTTTCATTAACTCCAGGAACCTTTCAATTTAACAACTTATGTGAATGCACTCCACATGGAGTGTTACAAACTCCTGAAGAAAAAGTTCAAGGAAGACTACAGAAGATAGAAAGGTCACCTGTGCTCATGGATTGGTAAAATCAACATAGTAAAAATGGCTATACTACCGAAAGCAATCTACATGTTTAATGCAATTCCCATCAAAATCCCAATGACTTTAATCACAGAGATTGAAAAATCTACTCTAAAGTTCATTTGGAAACACAAGAGACCACAAATAGCCAAGGCAATACTCAGCAAAAAAAGCCATGTTGGAAGTATCACAATGTCCAACTTCAAACTATATTACAAAGCAATAGCAATAAAAACAGCATGGTACTGGCATAAAAACAGACATGAAGACCACTGGAACAGAACAGAAGAGCCAGATATGAATCCACACAACTACAGCTAACTCATTTTTTGACAAAGGTGCCAAAAACATATGATGGAGAAAAGACAGCCTCTTCAACAAATGTTGCTGGGAAAAGTGGTTACCTGTCTGCAAGAAACTGAAAATAGATCCATATCTATCACCCTGTACTAGAATCAACTCAAAATGGATCAAGGACCTAAATATCATACCTGAAAATCTGAAATTACTACAGGAAAGAGCAGGAAACACTCTGGAACTAATAGGTATAAGCAAGGACTTCCTCAATAGAACCCCAGCAGTCCAGCAACTAAGAGAAAGGATGGACAAATAGGACTTCATAAAATTAAAAAGCTTCTGCACAACAAAAGAAATGGTCTCTAAACTGAAGAGACCACCCACAGAGTGGGAGAAAATATTCTCCATCAATACATCAGAAAAGGGACTGATAACCAGAATATGCACGGAACTTAAGAAACTAAACTCTCCTAAAATCAATGAAAAGAAGAAATTCAAATGGCAAAAAAACACATGAAAAAATGCTCACCATCTCTAGCCATAAAGGAAATGCAGATCAAAACCACACTAAGATTCCACCTCACCCCTGTTAGATTAGCCATCATCAAAAACATCACCAACAACATGTGTTGGCAAGGATGTGGGGAAAAAGGAACCCTAATCCACTGCTAGTGGGAATACAAGTTGGTGCAACCACTCTGGAAAAAAATTTGGAGACTTCTTAAAAATCTAAACATAGACCTACCATATGATCCAGGAATACCACTCCTGGGGATATACCCAAAAGATTGCAACACAGGTTATTCCAGAGGCACCTGCACACCCATGTTTATTGCAGTGCTATTCATAATAGCCAAGTTATGGAAACAACAAAGATGCCCCACTATTGATGAATGGATCAAGAAAATGTGGTACTTGTACACATTGGAATTTTACTCAGCCATGAAGAAGAATGAAATCTTACCATTTGCAGGTAAATGGATGGAACTAGAGAACATCATTCTGAGCGAGGTCTGCCAAGCTCAGAAGATCAAAAATTGTATGTACTCCCTCATATGCAGACTTTAGATCTAGGGCAAATGCAGCAATGTGGTTGAACTGGGACCACATGACAAAGCAAGAGCACATACAGGTGATATAAAAATAGGTAGAAAACCCAAAACATGAAAGCGTTTGATGTTCTCACTCCAGAGGAGCTAATACAGAAACCTTAAAGTGACAGAGGTTATCATGAGAAGGGGATCAGTAACCAGTGTAAAGATCCGTTAGGGATGAATCAACATGGGTCATAACACGTGTACACGAAAGCAATGCTAGGAATATTTCTGTATAGCTAGCTATCCTTAATTAGCAAAAACACTTTGCCCTCCTTATTATGTTTGTCTCTTCTCTTCAATAAAATTAGTGATAAAGGCAGAACAGAACCTGCCTGGAACTGAGGGGGCAAAGGTGGAAAATGTGGGGAGGGGTCAAGGGAGAAAAATGACCCAAACAATGTATGCACATGTGAATAAACGAATAATAAAAAAAGCAAACAAATGTCAGTAAAATCATAACGTCTTTACTCATCCATTTTTAATTTTTCCTTCACTCACAGTACATAACTGTTGTGGAGAACTGTTTCACTGAAGAAATGTGCATTGGCTGTTATTTAATTACTAAAATAGTTATATTGTTTGTTAGTTTTGTCTCAGAAATAGTCAGAATTTGATTCATATTAAATATATCCTTTACAAATTATGAGTAATAGGATCACTTAGTGAACTAGTACATTCCAAGGAAAGTGTTTATTGAAGTATTTAATTTCATTTTTACTTTTGATTAAAAAAGTGGAACTGTCCAGCATTGTATGCATGCTTGTCCTTCGAGATTTCTGTGTCATTGTCAAGCCTGAAGACTTGTTTTGATTACACTTTATTTCCAAGCTACACAGTAGCTACATTTGAAAATCTTTGGCTTAGTAAAGATCAGGTTTCCTTTTTATTTTTAATAATACACCTCTTCTTAGAGAAGTAAATGAATTTGAAAATTACACATAATATCCTCCACTGTAATTCATAAAATCCCAATAATTCAACATCTGAGAAGGCTGCCACAATGTTGGAGTAAATAGAATAGAATGGCCTCACATTCATTGCACACATAATATGTAAATACAAACATACATATATAATATGAAGTTAAAAACCTATATAACAGCCATTATCAAGATTTAGAAAAGACAATACAACACTGGGATATAGGAGCGATAGACACATCATGTTTGCTTCAGCTTTCTATGTACCCAAAGTAGCTTTCTAATCTGTGACATAGAGTTGCAGAGCCTATGCAGAGTAGATGGCTTTGCAAAACCAAAGACTAATATCAGAAATGGGGACTGATGAGTTTAGCAGGATTAGGATACTGCAGAGAGGAGCTGGGCAGGAAGGCGGCACCACAAGCATGCATAAGGACTTTTTGCAAGTTCTTGGCTGAGAATAAAATGTATGAAAACAAAGACTTCCTGAGTCCTAGCAAGTAGTGTCTTCTGTAAGATAAGAGGTAGAAGAAGATAAAGACAGTGCAGTACTGTCAGGTATTAAACTTCGATGGAGTCAATTAATCATGGACTGAAGCCTCCAAAATTGTAACCCAAAATAAATCTTTTCACTTATAGCTTAATTTATATCAGGGGTTTCGCAAAAACCTGAAAAACATGATAGCTTTATTTCAGCATTATTTTTGAGGGATATTTTCCTCATGTTTTAAAATTCTGATATCTTTTTAAAATTGTTTTTAGTGTTTTGTATTGATAAAATTATCAATAGATCCTTTGGATTATAGAAGTTCTAAATATGTATGACTTTACAAGGTCCTTCAGATTATATGAAGTAAAAATTGATGGAAATAACTGGAAAAAAAATCAAAAAATTGTGGTGGAAAAATTTAATATCCTTTTCCTCAGAAACTTTTAGAAAAACTACACCAAAAGAAAATTCAGTTTAGAGAAAACATGAATAGCACTATCAACCAATTTGCTGAATCTAAAATTTAGAAAGAAGATATGTAAGAAATGTAAAATATATCTTATTTTCAAATGCATATCAAATCTTCAACAATGTTGAGTATACTTAAAAAGGAAGAAAACTGAAGTAATTATATAATTTCTACTTTAGTAGAATATTCATCCTTTTTATGAGGAAGACGAGACTTCCCAAATATGTAAAATGCATGAATATATTGAATTTATGGATTTTAATTTATTAAACAACAATTCTGTCACCTCTAACTTCCAAGTAGTTCCTGAATTTGTTCCATATAGAAACTCTAATGTACTGTTTCCTGAAATGTTTCAATGCCCCCCTAGTCAATATTTCTCACCATCAACTTTGTTATTTGTGACTTTATTCCTTCATATCTGTCCCTTATTCCTTTTAAAAATTAACAAGATTGAAGACTGAAAGGACATACCTGATTGTAGGCTTCAATAATGATTTTATCATTATATTTAATTATTTCCTAAAAATTAAGACTATTTCAAATAGAATTTTACATTAAAATACTAACATGATTTTCTTAAAATTCTGCTTTCAACATTTGGCAAAATGAAAACTTACTAATGGCACATATATTTATACTCATAATAACAAACTGGCCTGATTGTCTAATAAATGTAACTGATGCATTATATAGTAAGAAAGTCTTCCTTTGTCATACATTCTAGGCATCAAGGGATCAATTATGACCATATAGATAAAGTACAATTTATACAGTATTTAAGATGATAATTTGGAGCTCAATGTAATGCAATGATTAGTTGGAAATGGAAAATATGATTTTGGCCTATAAGTTGAAAATTGATTTTATTTAAATGACTGAATGGATATAATAAAAAGTTTGGCCAAAAGCTCATAATGAAATATATCTCCTTTAAGAATGGTCTTAAGGCATTTTCTTTTAAAATGTGTAATATTTAAAAATAAGTACAACTAAATGGAGTAAACAAAATATACCTTGAATTATTACTACAATTGAAAGAGATCACTTGCAATCATGGAAAGATTTCCTTTTCTGTAGTGTCTGCTATAGATCAAAGAAAGATATGAAGTGACTTAAAATTGATGCATCTTTTTCTTACAGGTACAAAGTGGAAATATGTAGTCTTTAATTTTGTTCCAATTTATTTCTGTAAATATAACTTTAAAGGCTCCTACCAATTTAGCCACAGTCAATTTCACAAGTATAGGAACAAGATAATGATAATATTTTACCTCTAATGTATTTGGAAATCTGAGTATAAAATTGCTGCAAAGTACAAAGTATTATTTAATAAGATTCCAAACATTGAATCCTGAGACTATTGTTGAGCATTTCATTCAAGACATCTCATTTTTTTATGTTTCCAGTTAATTTTTCTGGATGCATAGCATAAGCCTGCTCTCTGTCTCTCTGATAAATGGCATCCTCCTACTTTTTCTGTACTCTATAATTTGTGTTATTGAAAATGTAAATCTTCTAAAATGGGACTCAGCAATGACTTTGCCAAATAACTTTCAAACTATCTACAAACTGAAATTATTGTTAAACTTTGTAAACTAAAGGTTGTATTTCCTCTACATTAAATTTTGTTAGCAAAATTAACCAGTTAAGATAATCTTGGTTTTCCTTTTTCATTTTCCTATTTTACAGTGATCATCTGAGTTCCTCACCTTTTCAATATGCTTTTTAGTTTGTCCTTTTGGATTAGAAAAGCCATAGGCACAGCCCTGGTAAAAGCACTTCTCTGGCAGTCATCCTGTTGATGTGTTTCACCACACTTTCAACGTAATTTTGACAGTTATATAGAGAAAACCAACTTCAAGTATGAAAAGTTTCATGCCCTTGTGAATTATAAGAAATCAAGCTGACCCTTAAAGAAACCTGATACACAGAAATCACTCCTAAATTTTTAACTGAATATACAAACCTAATCTACAAATTTATTCTTACATTTCTTAGGGTCTCTGATGCTGATAAATTCTTTCATTAGATTTATCATTAATCCTTTAAAAATACTTAATATGTCTGTTTAATATATGCTTTTTCAGCAGTACTTATGATAAGTGAGTGCTATTGAATCAGACTGTCATTAGAAAATATAAGATGCTGAGATTTACCTCATACTACACTTTCCCTACTTACTGACGTACAATAGAACGTAGATTATGAGCTTAATCTCTAGGATTAGAGAGTTATACAAAGAATGGATCTTTTATTTAAGATGTCTACATCATGAACATGTTTCTGATGTGTTATTCATGAGGATAAACTAAGTTATGCTAAAGTAACAAACATTCCCCAATCTTAGTGAGTTAAGAGGTTTGTTGTTTTTTTTAACTTATGCTATATATTCATCAAGTTTATTTAGGAAAGATGGCTGTAAATTAAACTCTGATCATTCCAATAACTCATAGAAAAATCTTAGGGGCAGCCACAATTGTATAGTCTCTGTAAATTTTCGAGGAGACAAAGAGGACTCTTCAAAGTTTTGACCTGACAATAAAAAGCTCATTGACCACAGTCATATAACTTTGACATGACAAAATCAAGAAATGCCACTAATCTGTGCTCAGATGGAAAAAAGTTGGGAATATCTGATGAAAATTTCTATTGATTACTACATTTATGCTTTCTAGTCATTTAAAGTAAAGATAATTATAACATCTAAAACACACAGTTGCTTCAAGAAGTTAATTGTATATTGATGAAAGATTTCTAATCATAGGGTATGATGCACAATAGAAAATATTAAATTTAACACTATTTTTAAGGGCATAAATCCTGACATTTATTACTTGATTATAAGAATACTCAGTCATTAATTCAGTAGATAGTAGGGTTGCTGTATTCAAGACAATATTGGTTTTCATTATTACCTCTGAATTTAACACTATTTTTATCATTCCAATTATTTTTGTCTCTAGGTATCTGGTAAGTACAGAGTATCTTGTCATTTTTACAGTATCATTTTTCCTAAAAATGTAGAAATCATTAGTAATTTATTATTTTGTATTGTAAGAAAAATTAAGTATCCTTTTAACCAGGTTTCTGATAATGCATGTATTTTCTAATTTTCCACATATTTTTATGATATCCACAACAAATAACACAGATTTCAAAAGTAAGTTTTCAAGCTAAATAATTGTTGGAAAACAAGTATATTATAGGATTTGTGTTAGGTAGCTATCATTTGTTTGACACTCACTTTGAAGAAAATCACATTGAAGTTCAAAGGCTAAGGATCAAATCACTTTTGAGAAAACTTTTTTTTTAATTAATCAAGTTGCTCTAACTTCAGAATTCTGGCTTTATTTTTACTTTATGTTTGTTTTGAGAAACATTTTGTAAATAACAATTATGAAAATAGTGTTCAGAGGAAGATGTACTATCAAATAACTTTCAAGCAATTTAAGGTTCATTACGAGTTTTGTCAGAGCTTTCAGTATCTAACTGTGCATTTTGCCACTCCAAAGTGAGTATATGAAACAGTATGACACACTGCAACCATCCCAAATTAGACATTTCCATAGGAATGTCTTAAAAGCGGCCAGAGTAAAGTGTTTGATTATATGTAACTACCTTCTATATAAAATTAGAGTAATCCCTAGTTCTAAAAGTCCCTCGGACTGGAGAGTGGAGAAAACAATGCTGTTTCTCGCTTCTCCTGCCTGCCTGCACGGGGAAACATGCAATATTCTGATTAGAAAGAAGAAAATCAAAAAATACTCCCTTCTTCAATATTTTATTTGAATTTAATTGAAAGGAAAACTAAGTATTTTTTGAATAAATGTTTTAATTAAAAGGTAACTGTTGGTTCTGATGTAATAAAAGTAATAATTAAATTTATTTTGCTGATTCTTATAGCTTATTTCTAAGTTAATACTTCAATGAGACAGACTACTTTTTAGAGAATTTTATTTATGGTCTGTGAACATAAGACTTATTTAACTCGAAACTAAATATATAAATTATGCATTATGTTTTTCTCAAAATTTCAAATGATATTTATGTTGATATAAATGTACTTCTAATCACATCTCAACTATTATCCCACACTCAGGAAGCTAAGGCAGAAAGAGCATGAGTTTGAGGCCAGCCAAGGCTACATAGCAAGACCCTCTCTAAATAAATAAATAATTACATAGTTGCATCTGAGACATTCTTAAGGAAGGTATTAAAGAAGTTTTCGTTGATATTAATGCATGTTGGTTTGGTAAAGTTTTTTCCATTATTTTTGTGCTGGCTGGGGGTACATTGTAGCATTTACAAAGTCTATAAAGTTTTAAAATAGACAACTGAATTTCATTTTCTTTTAAAATTAGGGCAAGTGTTACAAGACCAGGAGGGATAATAAGACAGAAATGTTTTATGCTGACAGAGTGGAAAAACAGTGGAGGAGAAATGGAAAAGCAGGGTTACACTAGGAAATGGAGGAGAACTTTGAGTGGCTATGGCAACAAATTTTGTATTCAAGAAGAACTAGAATTAAAAGTAACACAATTTGGATCTAGATATATACTGGAGAACAGCAGAAAGAGTTCATTGAGCACATGTGGAAGTCTAGCTGTCTGCACATGAGAAGTTGCTCACAAGGGTGTCCATGTGCAAACCAGTCATAGATGCCTTACTTTATTCTCAGGTGCATCCTAAGGAGGGTAGACTGCCTGGTACAACAAACCTGACTGCAATATACCAGAGAGGCACCTCCACTGCCTACAATATGTTAAGCCCTTTGCTTTCCTGTTTATAATTTGTACTTTGTTTTTAGGTCTTCTGGCCATAATGTAACTTGTGAATAAGTACAGAGCTCCAACTGGGATGATTCCAGTAAATTATTTTGGTGCCCTTTATTATGGAAATATTGCACAGTAGGTGAAGTTTGGTCCTTATTTTTCACTCACATGACAAGAATGCCTACATAAATCATGTTCTCACTCATGTCATTACCAGATTTGAAGCTAGTTAAGGTAAATGATAAAAAGATAAATACTACACAGCTTCAGTTTGCTGTCAATTACATTTGATGTCACAGCCCTAAAAACCTCAGCACAGAAAAGTACAAGTTAGATTATTTTATTTCTTTCAAGTTTCTCCACTTAGGTTGTATTTCAGGCATATTTTAGCTTATTTATCTTCTGCTATAAATAGAAAAATTTGAAGAAAAGGATTTCTGACTTCTTTATAATCATGAACCAATTTTATTTTGGAATTACCTGAGAAGAAAATGGAAAATATATTCAATTCACCCAAATCCTTTATTAAAAAACATTATAAGTGAAAACCTGTTTCCCTGCTATTGTCTAAGTACTATGCTTAAAGAAACAAATAAACACCCTGACAGTTGACCGACAGGAAATATGCTTTGTTTCCTTTTTTTACTCCAGCTTCATTATTTTCCATGGAGATGGAGTCTTGAAGTGACAGGTTGTATTCATTTCAGCTCAGCTGCTCACTGGCTTGTACAACATATCAATCTCTTTTCCAAAATGGAAGAAGAAAACAAAACAAAATCAAGTGATATGTAGATATGATTCATCACAGAGAAATCTGCATGTTAGGCAAGGACTCGGTATTTGAACATAAGTGCATTTTTGAAAGTCTACTTCAAAATGTGTAAAATTTTCATCATTCTAGCTTGATAAGATAGCTTACTAATCTGTCACCATTTATTAATGGCAGTCATAATTTAAAGTCTTCCAACACTAGCATACTGTATATCATTAAGGCTTCTTCTCCCCTTCTCCCTGAAAACATGACATTGAGAAGAACATATATGACTTACATAGATAATTGTTACAAGGTTCTAAGTAGCCATGATCTGCTCTAGCTTAGAGTTTGTCAGCCTCATGCCACCACATTATAGTGGAATTCATATTAGTTAAATAGTCTTGACAAGACCTCAAAAATATTGTTTGTTTAATTTGAAAAGTTTAAACAGCTTGACATTTTTTTTCCTTTTTCTTTTATTATTTCATATGTGCATACAAGGCTTGGTTCATTTCTCCCCCCTGCCCCCACCCCCTCCCTTACCACCCACTCTGCCCCCACCCTCTCCCCCCCTCAATACCCAGCAGAAACTATTTTGCCCTAATTTCTAATTTTGTTGTAGAGAGAGTATAAGCAATAATAGGAAGGAACAGGGTTTTTGCTGGTTGAGATAAGGATAGCTATACAGGGCATTGACTCACATTGATTTCCTGTGTGTGTGTGTTACCTTCTAGGTTAATTCTTTTTGATCTCACCTTTTCTCTAGTTCCTGTTCCCCTTTTCCTATTGGCCTCAGTTGCTTTTAAGGTATCTGCTTTAGTTTCTCTACGTTAAGGGCAACAAATGCTAGCTAATTTTTTAGGTGTCTTACCTATCCTCACCCCTTCCTTGTGTGCTCTCGCTTTTATCTTGTGCTCAAAGTCCAATCCCATTGTTGTGTTTCCCTTGATCTAATGTCCACATATGAGGGAGAACATACGATTTTTGGTCTTTTGGGCCCGGCTAACCTCACTCAGAATGATGTTCTCCAATTCCATCCATTTACCAGCGAATGATAACATTTCGTTCTTCTTCATGGCTGCATAAAATTCCATTGTGTATAGATACCACATTTTCTTAATCCATTCATCAGTGGTGGGGCATCTTGGCTGTTTCCATTAACTTGGCTATTGTGAATAGTGCCACAATAAACATGGGTGTGCAGGTGCCTCTGGAGTAACCTGTGTCACAGTCTTTTGGGTATATCCCCAAGAGTGGTATTGCTGGATCAAATGGTAGATCGATATCTAGCTTTTTAAGTAGCCTCCAAATTTTTTTCCAGAGTGGTTGTACTAGTCTACATTCCCACCAACAGTGTAAGAGGCTTCCTTTTTCCCCGCATCCTCGCCACAGCTTGACATTTTAAAAGTTATTTCTTTCTCACAATTATTGTCAGTGTCAATAAATACTTTTTAAACCTGTATATTGATAGTAGAAATAAGTTAGAGTTCATCTTCTCCAAACTTATTTCAGTGTAATTTCAAGAAATAATGAACAATTTTATAAACAGTAGATAATATAATTATGAATCTGATCTTTTTGTACATATAATTACCCTTCTGTGGTTATTTTTTTGAAGCCATGTAATAAAAGATAAAGCTTAGATAAAACTGTCTTTAAATCACTGAATGTTGAAATAAAAGATAAATTCATGGCAAAATTGCAAGTCTTGGCTCCCTTTTTAATGTAGGAGAAGGTTTATTAAATTTAAAATCATTTTCAAAGTAGAATTAAATCAGTTTGGGAGAACTCCATAGATTCCAATCCCCCTTTGAACCCTGGTCTATGATTAGAAGATTAACAACCATTTTCTTATCTCTTAAGAATAGCAGAAGAAAGAAAATGAATGCGAGGACACCGTTGAAAATTTACTTTTCTGAATGTGAATTTTTCAATCTACAGTAGTAACTCAAAGTAACGTTTATTTTGAAAAATATTAGTTATACTTATATACATTACAAAATTGATTAAAAACATTGCAAAAAGTGTGAATATAGACTTGTCTTTGCTTTTTTTTTTGCGGGGGGGAGGCAAGTTCTTGTGCTTGCCTCAAGTCTGAAATTGGCATTTTATAAACTCTGAAAAATGGACATTTATCTGCACTCCTCTGATTGTTCTTAAAATATTGATAAAAGAGTACACCATAAAGAAGAGGAACATTTTGGAGTTGTACAAAATAGTTTTATTGAACATTCTTTCTCATATTTAGTCAAATGCTGCCTTTCTGAAACTCATATTTATAGTTGTGGTGGTAAAATGACCCTGAATATTTCCACACCATAACCCCCAAAACCAGTGAATATGTTATGTTACATGGCAAAGGGAACATTAGAGATTTGATTAAGGTTAAAGATTTTGAGATGAGTAGATTATTGCAATGATCAGAGTGCTCCTACTTTAATTTTATAAAACCACAAAAGGAAAGAACTTTCTGGAAGTAGAGTCAAGAGATGTTAGACAGAAGTGGAGAGCATAGAGACTTGAAGCAGGGGCCACAGACCTGTAAGGTTTTGAAGAGGAAGAGGTGCAAGACCCTGAGAACAATGTTGGAAGACAATAAGGAAATTAGTCCTCATTCCTAAAATTTCATAACAGCAAATTCTGACAGTATCTTGAAGGACCTTGGATGTCCATACTCATCTTGAGCTTCCAGACAAGAGACCACCTTAATCTTCCTTAAGAGAGTCAAATAGCAAAGAGCGAAGTTCACCCTTATTTCTGAAAGACAGAATGGTGAAATAATTTAGAATGTGTCAACATACTAAAAATTTGTGGTAAATAATTCCACCACCAATAAAAATCATGTAACGTTCATTATTTCATTGTTTCTTTTGACCCTGCACAGAAAACCTATAACTCTACTCCAATTGCCTGGATGATTTCAAATTTTCCAAAATAATTAAATGTCTTTCTAATAGTCTTCAAATTTCCAAGGTTTAGCCACTAATTCTTTGAACTATTTTCCCTCTTCAAAGGCATTAATTAATTAATTGTTCTTCTTATATCCCAATTTTGTCAATGCACATTATAAACTGGGATGCTCCATATTAAATATATTGGCTCAGAAGTGAACTGACGAGAGAGTACAGAAGGTTTGTTACTTTGGTAGAAAGTTTTACCAGTGCAAGATTTTTTTTGGCAGACTTTATATATGGTTAACGTACTTAGCTGTTGTCAAACTATATATTTAGAAATATCTGACATAAACTTCTACAAACCAGTTATATATCACTAGAAAAGTAAGCAGTTCTTTAAAAAATCATGTCTATATAAACACTCAGGGAACACACTTACAACACATGTAGACATGCAGTTCTCATGATATGTTTAACTATTTTTCTCGTTAACTCATGAGTCAAAACTATTTAAATTATCACATTTTTTTAAAGAAATAACAAAATAATTTAATAACAGATTTTGGAGAAAAGAAAACCTTTAATCAAATTAACTAAATAAAATTATAATAGGAAGTAACTCAATTTAGAAATGTAAAATAAAATAATCCTTAAGAATATTTTGTACACACACACAGTTTCCAACAATGGACCACATATGTTTATGGTCCCATAAGATTATAATGGAACTGATAAATTCTGATTTCCTAGTGATATTGTAATCCACCATGTTATCATAACAGAGTTGTGTTAATCGTCTTTCCTTCATTGTTAAAAAAAACTCAGAGATAATCAGGAGGAAAGGTTTATTTTGGTTCACAGTATCGGGGCATCAATTCCTGATGGCTTTGTTGTGTTTTCTTTGGGCTTGTATTGGCACAGTACATTATGGTGGGAGCACAGGACAGAGAAGACATGCTCACCTCATGACAGGCAGGAGAAACAAAAAGGAGAAAGTGTCAGGGCCCCAATATCCACTTCAAGGACACCAATGATCCAGCTTCCTTCCATTAGGTCCTACACCTAAAATTTCTACAACCTCCCAATAGTGCCACCTGCTAGGGACCAAATCTTTAATGTGTGAGTCTTTGGAAGGCATTGCAGATCCAAACTATAGTAATAATGCATCATTCATGCACTTTTTGGTAATGCTTATGTAAAACAACCTACTGTTCTGCCTGTCACAGAAAAGTATAGCACACAAAATTATATACAGTACATCTCAGTGGAAACCAGGAAGAGAGCTTGTATTGTCTAGTGAATATTTGTTGATAACTCTCTTGTCCGATGACACAAAGTTCAGGTGAAGATTATACCTGAAGAAACTACCAGGCTGGATGGGCAGAAAGGTGGCAATATGAAGGAAGTTTGTCAAGTTCCTGGGATTCTATAGGTAGAAAACAGGCTGATAGACCTATTTGGGTGTGACTGTATGCTAACTTTCAAGAAAAAGTAATAATGACTTCAGTAGAGCTGAAGACAGAGACGGAAAAGCCAGAGAAGCATTTCTGGAGCAGGAGAAGGGAACATGTGCATGCTCAGAGAGTAAAGGATAAACCAAAAGGGACTTTCTCAGTTCTTTAAATCTGCTAGAATTTGTCCTTGTGGGATTATTAACTTCCTTAAGCCCCATAATTCCTTTATTTTTTCTAATTTTTCTCTTTCAGAATGACAATGTCTGCTCTATGCCTGTCTACTATACCATTTTGAAAGCATATAATTTGTTCTCTAGTCCATAGAATCTCAAATGGATAGGGATTTTGCCCCAGGATGGATCATACCCACAATATCACCCAGTATCTGATTTATGTAACTGAGATGGCATTTTTGGAGTTGATGATCTTTAGATGAAATTTTGTACTTACATTGATGTTACAGTAAGTTATCCTCTTATTCCTATAAACTGGCCATTTCGTGTGTGTCCTTTTTGCATAAATAGCACAATAATCTACTCAGTGCTGCAATGCAGAAATGGCATCTCTCTCTTCTTTATTACTCCTCTTGCCATCCATTGTTTTCAAGAGGTTCATTTTTCCCAAAATGTTTTATGAGTTTATGTTCTTTTCCACATATTCATCACTACTGAACTTGGAAAGTCATCATTATTCTCTTTCCTGAACAATTTGCATAAGCTCCTGCTTGTTTTACTCATATTATTTATGATATTGAAGCCAAATTGGTCTTTCAAAATTTAAATATGGCCATTTCATATCTCAATGTTAAAGTATTCAGTACAAAATTGTTTCAACCTAGGTGTTCCTTCACTGATCATGACATGCTGCTTCTAAAACTCCCCTGAAAATCAGATGTAACTGCTGTTTTTCAAATCCCTTTTCAATAGGAAAGTATTTATTAAAAAGCATCCAGAGTGGCAGATGAGTGATAATATGAAGAAATAAGATAGAGTAGTCCAACAGAAGGAAATATTCCAAGATGAGTTTTTATTGATTTCAACTTAATATGTAGCCATATATTATTTCTTTTTTACCTTCCTTCTTCCTTTCCATTTTATATATATACATATAGTGAATTATATCTCTTACAGGAAACAACTGGCTTTTTCAAATAGGTAGTAAACTAATCTCATTGCAGTACTCCAAACTAAAATAGCAAAAGGAAAGTGGGTGCCCATCAATGGGTATAATTCAATCTGATAGATTTTTGTTCTGTCATTTAGAACTATCAGTAAAGATAGGCAAGTATTTTTTAATTTAGGTATGCCCTTCAGCAAAATAGAATTTGTTACTCCCTAATAAAAAGCTAATGAAATAATTACTCCATTCTATCCTAAGTAATACCTGATTTTACATGAGCACCACTTTCAAACTTTACACAAATTATTTTATTGAATGCTGATAATATTGTAATAGTGTAATATTATTTAAATTTTATAAGTGAAGAAACTGAGGCATAAAAATACTTAAATACAGTTGACTGACTTCAAAGCACATACTCTTATGGTAAACTATTTTGTTTTTCACAGATCTTCTTCTGCAACAAAATATATATAAACTATTCCTGTGTACAACGTCTTATACATTTTCTATGTACAAAATTTTCTCTAGACTTCTGAAAATATGACAAAATTCATTTTAATTCCTTTCTTAAAATTATGTAAGCAGTATTATTTAGGGTGCATTAGGACAAAAATAACATACATACTAAAAATTAAATGCTATTTATTTTAAGTTATTAGTCCCTTGAAGTCAATATTAATATAAACTTTGATTATTTTTCAGTAGCTTCAGAGCACATGTAAAAAAAAATTTATGGGGTCATTGGGAGACTTCAGGATGTAGTGAAAATAAATTATGTCATCCCTACAAAGAAATGAGAGATCATGGCATGAAAAGACAAAGGAAACATAAATGCATACAGTTTGCATATGATTTCAACCCTATGATATTCTGGAAAAGATCAGTCATTGACAGGGGCTTCAGGAAAAGATTAAGGAATTAAGAGATGGATATTTTTGTCCGGTGTGTGATAACAGAATTCAGATTTATTAAAAAAATCCATTTAATGGTAGTCATGACTGTCTATGTTGACAATGAAGTAACTGAACATCAGTTTAATTTGAAGTAAAGATAATGTGAGCCATGTGAAAAGAATTACTGATGAATATCCAATATGTATGTAGGAACAATATGTTTAAAGGCCAAGAATTCATTGACGATGTTAAATGAAGCATTTCAACCTTATAAATTAATCATGTCCATTTTTCTTATAAAAATCACACAGTTATGCCCACATTACAAAATACAGCAATACTATTTTGGGAATCATGAAAGCAGATGTGAATATTTCATTATACATCACAAACCTATTTTAAATGCAAAACTCTCATTGATACTTTCAATATCAAGGCTACTGTGTATATTCTGTCTAGCTAAGGCAAAATAATAACTTTATACTTCCCCTTGTACTACTGTATTATAATCCTGTGCCATCAACTTATGTTGAAATGGAGGCAAAGTGTCATTCTGAGGCAGGGGGTAAAACATAATTCTTGATTTGCCTTCAGGACACTTTGAATTCTATTCATTTACTGATTTTCCCCAACCTACATATTTTTGTTGTTATTAAAATTTTCTCCTGGACCCAATGTCTACCTTTGCTTTTATTACACCAACTTAATTAAACACTGACTTTATGCAGTAGAAGATTATGTGAACCTTCAAACATGATGATAGATGAGGCCAAATTTCAAAGGAAAATATAATTTTCTGTGCTATAGTGAACATACACACACTTAGGTGTTTTCATAATTATAGCAAAATTACCATGGGTCATATTGTGAAATGTTGAATGAAAAGAGTAACTATAGCAATAATGTATAAGAATATGGGTCAGATAGAAAAGGTAACCACTATTATAATCCTTTAGGGTGGGTGCTGTCAAAGAGCAACAACTTGACGAACTTTGAAGTTGTTTTAGAAAACTAAGAGAGGGGTGAGTAGAAGTAAAAAGCAGTAATAAGTTTAGTTATTTTCAGGAAAGAACCAAAAATGAAAGCTGTCTTCTGAAAACACTACACTCAAACAAGGATTTAATCTAGTCTCAGAAAAAAAAAATAAGGTGCAAAGGAGAAGAGCCATTGTGATAATTTAATTTTATCTGAAGAGGCATGATAATTTTTCCTCCTTCCAATATGCTTTCTCTTAAGGTTAAACTGTATATAGATTAAGTGGAAAGATTAGCTTTGTCTAAGAAGTGAGGAGGCTAATAATAATGAAATTCAATAGCTTCTTTCATACTCCTTGTGCATTTTGGACAATTGCCTAATCTGAGCCTGAGTGCAATGGAAGCTTTAAGATGTCTGTACATAGGATATTTTAAGCCTATTCTGAGCCTGTAAGTGCAGTGAATGGACTACCCACTTTATTTGTCTTTATTACCTATAGAATAAAATATATGTATAATTAACTCCAGTTTAATTATGTTAAAGGTGACCTACAAAAATATCATAAATTTCAATTGCCTCAGCTATGTGCTTCAGCAGTTAAATATCCCTTCTAGCCAAGCCAAGTCAGCAAATAAGCTGATAAATAGTGGCCCTTCAAAGCACTGTTTAAGTCCTCAAAGTCAAACTCTGCAAAGCTTCACTTTTGCCAATAGCATCAGGGCTTCTGTGTCAGCTCTTACAGAAACTAGTGGACGGAAAGGTGGGAGACCTTCATAGTTTCGTCCAGGCATCTGCCTTTACTGAAGAAAAAATGGCTTGATGGACAATTCTCTCAGCACTTTCAGTCCTTAAATATAATCATTCTTAGCCACCAGATTCTAGAAAAAGACAAGAGAAAATAGTGACCATGATATATATTTTAATATAAAATAAAACTTTTCATTTTTTCTGTTTTAAATTGTAAACTTAATAAAATTTTAGTGTTTTCCCCACCATTTTCTCTGTCTTTTCCTAGTATGGAGTCAAGATTATTCAAAGAAATAGAACCAATAGGTAGAGAAAGAGATGTGAGAGAGACAGAGAGAGAGAGAGAGAGAGAGAGAGAGAGAGAGAGAGAGAGAAAGATAACTCAAGCTAAATAAATTAATAATCACTTCCTTCTTTCAATATTCAGAGTGTCCAATTTTAGAAACCTGTAACTTAACAGTAGTCAATCCTCTTGTATTTTTATGTGAATACTGAGCTGAACACACCAGAACAGTTTGTCAGTGGAAGGGCCATTTTCTCTGTAAGAGACAAAGTCATTTCTCCATTATTACATAACAGAAACTCTGAATTGCATCTTTGGAATTTATATGTGGAAACTGTTTTAAAAATAGACATACAATCTGATACTAATATTCATATTTTTACTGTCTGAAGGCTGACACTTTACAAACAAGAACCTGTTTTTTAATTTTTTTATTATTCATATGTGCATACAATGCTTGGGTCATTTCTCCCCCCTGCCCCCACCCCCTCCCTTACCACCCACTCCGCCCCCTCCCTCTCCCCCCTACACCCTCATAACTGGCAGAAACTATTTTGCCCTTATCTCTAATTTTGTTGAAGGGAGAGTATAAGCATTAATAGGAAGGAGCAAGGGTACAAACAAGAACCTTGAGAAGTTAAAATTGTTTCCACTTTTCACATAGCAACCCAAAAGATCAACAAGTCCAAATAATGTTTCAAGGACAGATTTTATTAACTTCTGAAGCCAAAATGTAACGCAATCTGACCTACCTAAGAGCCTCTGCTTTTTCTGTGCTTCAATTTGTATTCTTGGTAGCTCAGATCCTCCTTCTTCCATCCCAGTTCTTCTTGGAACACCTACAAGTTATTAGCTGCCAACTCGTGGAGTTGGCACTGCTCAGGTGAATCATAACCACAGCCTCAGAACCCCCTGCTGATTCTCAATGTGCAGAGCCAACCACACAGCTGCTCAAGAGAAAAGCCCCTTGGGAAAAAATCTATACCTGCACATCCTCATGAATCCCATTGCGGCTTGTTTTGTAACTCACTTAGGAAACAATTTTCTCTTTTCAAGGAGGTTTAAAACATACCAGTGATTATACACCTTCTCTGTGTGCTTTATTTTCAGGTGATCAGGAGTATGACTAAATTTTACTCTGAATGGTCTGAAGCCTTTCTAAAGTGAATTCCTCCTATACTGCATAGCTTAGATTCTAATACAAACTATTACTAAAGTACCCTCCAAGATCTGGTTTCCATATTTCCACTTTGTTTGATATGGTAGCATATCATACAAATGTTAGCATAATTTATATATTTTACACAGTGCTTACTAGCATTGCTTAGCTGACTCATATGTTAATATTTGAATTCTCATACTGGGTCTACGTTTCTATATTTCATATTGTGTGAAGATGTTCAACAAACACCAGCTCATTGAATGAATGAATGGGCAACTGCAGTACAGAAAACCAAATTAATGGAATAATAATCTGAAAATGGAGATTACGTACGCTTAATGTTTGTGTAATCTCACAATTAATGTATAAGGGTGTTGCTCTCGTGGGTAGATTAGTGCCCTTACTAAAGAAACCTTAGAAAGTCCTTCACCCCTTCACCACATGAAGACCCAGCAAGACGCATCCTATGTATAGAGAGAAAATATGTAAAAAGGCCAAATTTCTCAAATGTTAAATAAAGCCCAACTATCATAAAGTTAAGTTCTTCTCACTGTGTGATGTTTAGAATCAATTAATTCTAAAATTGAAGGTAGACCAGAATTAGTTAAATCAAGCCTGCATGCCTTTGTACATTTTATGAGAGTTTTCTAAGAAAACTGAGCATATTTCAAAATAATAAACATAAAATGATAGAGGTAAAGAGGAGAAAGCAAAAATGGATTTATAACTAGAAGGATTATGACAAAGTAATATTTTATGAGGGAAAAATATTCTGAGTAATGAGCCCAGTTCTCACAGAATGCCTTTGTGGTGGGGTTTATGAAGACATGGAAGAAAATGCCCTTCCCCCACATCATGCATGGGCTTGCTGTTTAATAATTGTGTACTTGAGCCCTTCATTACTGAAGATACAATTGCTACATCTGTTTTAACAGGTTCAGTTTTCAAATGCATAAAGATGAGAATGGTTTTATTAAATCAAACCAATCTAAATGGAACAAACTTTCAACTATGGTTCTTTCAGAAGTCTGCTTTTCAAGTATGTTCTTAACTATGTGACTATTGAATAAATAAAATGCTTTTAAAGTATTTGATCAGTGAATAGGAAATAATGCATTGTAATCATACTTATTTTTTGTTTCTATAATTTTTCTTATGCTTATTGAACATTTACATTTTTCCAACAACCTCTATGCATTTTTTATCTATACTCACTTTTCTATAGGGTTTTGGGTTTCTCTTTTATCTCCATTTACATAGAATAAACATAAACGCATGAGGTTGTAGCTAAAAGGCCCTCCAACACTTTGATTTTAGAAACAATTTGACCTGGAAATCTATCCAGATAATGGAAATCAAGGTATGCAAACCACACCATAAAGAGAATTGTGAAAATTTCCCTAGCAATCCATTCTGATGATTTAGAAAAAAATAATTATATGTGGCTTTTTCATGATAAACAAAGGAATATCTTTACTAAATTCCATTATGGGCTGGCTTTTGACTAAAGGATAGAAGAAAATTATTATAGAAATGCTGCTCTTTAGAAATTTGAATAATCTGAAACTGAATATGCAATTTAAAAAATAGTAAGATTCTTCTAGTACTTACTTTGTAACTTCAATTGATGAAATCTCAGTGGTATTCTGTTTAAATTATGGGCTTTACATAGCCAAATTGAGTTCTGATAGTTTACCTTTATAAGATCAGTCAGTCAGCTGATTGTTATAGATTATTGCTTCAGCAGCTGTGGATTTCTATCATGGCACTGTTGGAACCTTAAAATTTAAGACGTATTTAGTTGCACCCTTGTGTGATATAAATGACTACCTTAATATTTAACTTTTCCTCTGTTGGGATATAAAAGATACATCTCTATGTACACTGTGCAAACCGGAGATAGACACATTCTGTGGTTTTAATTTTCATATCTATTAATTGAAATAATCTGTCTTGCAATAATAAGGATTCTTTAATTTTCCTTTTATTATGAGATTCCATAGACCCTTTGAATAAAAGCTCCATGGAAGTTTTTAATAACCTGTCAGTATGAGAATTATTTCTTATTTTGGGAGGCATTTAAATTTGTATATCAGAAGTGACTCAAGAGTTCAAGTTTCTATCATTTCTAATTATTAACTTAGGGACACAGGCGAGATAAATTCAGAATGTCAGATTGAGATTTCAGTTCTATTTCAATCTGTATTTGACCTATGAGTACAGAGGGAAAATGAAAACAACCAGAGCATTAGGCTTATACCCAAATATTTGCCAGATGAGAAATAATACAAATTGAGAAGTTTGGGTTAAGCATTTTCCAGAATGATACACTAAAACATTCTAAGAATTTGGAGAACTATTTACAACTTGTTGACTCTTACAGGATTGTGGTAATTGTTTTATTTATTACAGTCCCCATATATCTTATTTTCTTATGTAAACTGAGCCCCTCATTCTATTTCATGACTTAAAAGGCAGACACCATACAAAATAGCATTAAACTACTACATATCATAATTATCTATGACATTTTATAATAATTGAAAGACAAATTTTATTATTTCCTCATGCTAGTTACAGCAAACTCTACAAAAGAAGAGAGTAGGATTTAGAAATTTAAATGTACCCATACTTTCAAGTCTACTCTACCATGTTGGGAAAAATAAGGCACATAGAAATGATTAACACAATTCAAGGAACTTCTTTGCTAATGGTCAGTAATAAAATATATACAGAGAGGTTTCATAGAGCAAATGCAAAGTCCCTGGTCCAGCATAGACATGCAATTTATTACCACCCTAAGGGAAAAGGAAATTATATAGCAAAGTATTCTCAATTGACTATTATTTTATAATAAATTGTAATGTTACTAGTATCAGGTTCCAATGCATCTAATTGTCTAAGAAGATGTTCCCCTATAGGGATAAGCAGAGCAAAAATGCTCAGCCTAGCTGGGCATGGTAGTACACATCTATAATTCCAGCATTTAGGAGGCTGAGGGGGATACTGAGTTTGAGGTTAGCTAAGACTCCAAACAAGACCTAGTCTGAAAGAAAGGAAGGAAGAAAGATGAGAGAGAGAGAGAGAGAGAGAAAGAGAGATGAAAGGTAGAAGAAAAAAATATTTGACTAATTGTCTTATGCTGGTTTTTTTATTGATGCATATGTGCTTACTGATTGTACTATTTCTGATTGTTGTAACCCATCAGGAAAACCAGATATCTTGCTTAGGACTGCCTGAAATGGGTTAGAAAAGCTTTCTTCAGTCAAAATCCAGACTAACTGAACATTACATTTACTCTCAAGCCTTTTCTGGTTAAACAATAGTCTGTTCCTTTCAAGGTATCATTTTAAAAGAAACCTCAGGTGAGGGGTGGTGATGCAGTATTACAGAAAGGCTACTCAGATGGTGTAGATAAGGAGGATAAGGATTCTAGTCTGCCCCAGGTTAAAAAAATTAGTGAGACCACATCTCAACAAAAAGCAAGACATGATGGTAAGTGTCTGTAATCCCAGCTACACAGGAAGTAAAAGGAGCATCACAGTTTAAGGTTAGCCCCAAACAAAAAAGTGTGAGACCCTATCTGAAAAATAACTAAAGTAAAAAGTTCTGGAAGCACGGATCAAGTGGTAGTCTGCCTAGTAAGGATGAGGCCCTGAATTCCAACTCCTTTCCCCCTAAAAAAGAGAGAGAGAGAAAAAGAGAGAGAGAATATCTTATTTTCTTTCATGATGATATTTATCAAGGAAATAACATATGCATTTGCCTCCTTCCTGTGCTTTCCCTTTGAGTTAACTTCCCCCAGACAGTATTTCAGTACTATTTAAGCCTTTTCCTCATTTCAAGCGTATGTAGATAGGCAGCTTGAAGGTAGGCTACACAGCACTGGCTCTATGTAAGGAAACTCACTTCTTCCTTCACTACCACATGGTTCTACATGGACTCTTTAAATTTAGGCATCAATATTAACATTGTTTTTATGTAGGAGGATGCAAAATAATAATTAAAAAAAAGATATCTCAAAGTTGCAGGAAATTAAAAACCAGATTGAGGAAAGAACAATTTTTGGGAAAACTTTAGGAACTTGTGTAGGAGTTTGAAGGCAGTACCTATTATCTAGGTAGAGTTTCAGACAATACTAATTAAATTCAGTTACTATGCAGGGAGGCACCAGGAATTAGCAAGGTTTGAGGTTAGGAAAGAAAGGAACATAAACAAAGTCCTTTATCGTGAAGAAAGTTTATAAAGAGATGGTAGCCAAAAGAGCCAAAGCTTATTCCACTCCACATGGTTGTTTTGGGAAACTAGAAAAAGTGCCTTTCTACCAGATAAGATGAACCTCGGGCCACAGAGCAGGACTACATTTTACACTTTACTCATTTCACAGTCTGCAGGGTGACATATCCCAGGCAGGGCTCTGGGGCAAGGATGAAATATTCCCAATATGAGGCATGGACAGAAAGCATAGGAATGTAATCCTAGCTGCCTGCCTCAAGTCATTCTTTTGTCTGTTTGAAATATTTTATTCTTGTAAGATTTGGTAAGATGATGATTGAAGTAATCTAAAATTTAACCAGGAATTTTCTGGTAACTTGTGACTATGAGACTGTAAGTCTCCCGGGAAGCCTTAGGTGCTGGGGTAGGTATGCTTGATACACTCAGTCAAAGAATATAGAACTTCTAAAGTTTGGGAGAACATTACTTACATTTAAATGGTTAAAGGAACTGAAGAAACCTTTAGAAGAAGAATAGGGCAGGTGTTATATCTCTCTTTAGGTTGTCTCCCAACGGAAGAATTTCATTACATTGATTTGTGAATTTTTAACCACATGTGCAACACCTGAGGAAAACACTGATTATTTCCCATAAGTACAAGCATGCCTCATTTTTATTTTGCCTTACTTTATTGTACTTCACAGATACCGTGTTATTTTACAAATTGAATGTGTTTTTTACAAATTGAATGTGTGTGGCATTAATAAGACAATTAACTTCATTTTTCCAATAGTTTGTGCTCACTTTGTGGCTTGGTGTCACATTTTGGTAAGTTTCTCAGTAATTCAGCCTTTTTCATTATTATCATATCTGCTATGGTAATCTGAGAACAGTGATCTTCACGGTTATGGATGTAATTATTTGGGGAAGCATAAACTCCTAGTGTAGCTATCATAAACAAACAAAAATGTCATATTTTAATCTTTCTGTTACAAAATTGGAGAACAAGAGGGCATAACAGGTCTTGAATGGGGGTATTGGTACAAGTGGTGGGGGGAAGAAGTGGGTAAAGAGTGTGAGAGAGTGAATACAGTGCAAATACTGTGTACATATGTATGTAAATGTAAAAATGATACCCATTGAAACTGTTCCAGGCATGGGGGGAGGGAGGGATAAAGGAGAATAATGGAGGGGGTGATTCAACTATGATATATGTGATATACTCTAAGAACTTTTGTAAATGCCAGTATGTACAACCATCCAGGACAACAATGAAAATGAGAATAAAAGAATATCATATAAGACAGAGAACTTAATGGTTAAGTATTGGGTGTTTGACTATTCTACTAACTGCAATCCTCTGAAGTCTGAGAGAGGACGAGGAAGCTGCAGAAGGTAGCAGAGCTAGGTTGATGAGATTTAAGAAAATAAGCTATCTATGTAACATAAAAGCACAAGGTGAAGCAGCATACGCTGATAGAGAATCTCTAGTCAGAGATCATTGACAAAGGTTATTCCTCTAAACAGTTGATTTTCAGTGTAGACAAAGACAATCTTATGTTGAAGAAGAAGCTCATTACAATGTTTGTAACTAGAGAAGAGAAGGTAATGCTGTTAGTGTCTTGAACTCAAAGCCAATGCTTTTTTACCATTCCTAAAACTAGGACATTCAATAATTGTACTAAATCTACTCTGCCTATTCTCCACAAATGTAAAAACAAAATTTGGATGATATCACATCTGTGTATATTATAGTTTATTGAAAATTTGAAGCCAGGTTTGAGACTTGCTACTCAGATAAAAGATCTATTTTAAAATACCACTGCTCAATGGTATGGTACCTGCTCATTTAAGAGCTCAAAAGGAATGTACAATAAGATTGATTTTGTTTCCATGTTTACAAGCACAATATTCATTCTACAGTCCATGGAACAAAAAATAATTTTGACTTACAAATGTTCTGATTTAAGAAATACATTTTATTTCTGTTTCTTCGTATCTTAAACAAACGAGAAAAAATAAGAGAGCAATGTAGGGATAAAAATGATCAAAATGCATTGACCACATTTAGAGAAAGGTCTGAATACAACACTTTATTATGTACAATTTATATACACTAATAACATTTTTAAAAAGAAATATATTTCATGTAATAATAGCTGCCATGGATCTGAGCAAAGTTGAAAATGTCTGAAAAAGATTCACCGTTCTAGATGTTCTAAGGATATTTGTGATTCACAGGGGAAAGTCAAAATATCAATAAGAATTTAGATAAAGTTGATTCTAACTCTCATGATGACTTTGATTCAGTAGAAGAAGCAGCAGAGGACTAAAGATGTGACTGAATTTCATGATAAAAATTTAATGTATGTGTTGCCATTTATGGATGAGCAAAAATAGTGTGGTATTTTGAGATGGAACCCACTCCTGGTGATGATGCCGCAGATGTTCCTGAGGTGACAACAAGAGATTTTTAAGATAACACAAACTTATTTGATAAACCAGAAGCAGATTTGAAAGAAATTCCACTGTGGGTAAAATGCTGTCAAGTAGCATTATATACTACAGAGAAATCTCCCATGAAACGGAGACTCAATCAAGACAGCAAACTCTATTTTCTTATTTTAAGAAATTGCTGCAGCCACCCCATCATTGAGCAATCACCACTATGCTTAGTCAGCAGCCATTAGTATCAAGGAAAAATGGTCCACCAGTAAAAAGATTACAACTCACTGAAGGTTCAGGTGATGAAGCATTTCTAGCAAAGAACTATTTTTAAATTGAGATTTGGTCAAAGAACTGAAATTAATGAAATACAGACCAAAAATAATACAAAGAATCAATACAACAAAAAACTGGTTCTTTGAAAAAATAAACAAGATTGACAAGCCATTGGCAAATCTGACTGAAATGAAGAACAAAAAGACCCAAATTAGTAAAATCAGAAACGAAACAAGAGATAATGAAAAAAAAAAAACCCCAAGGAAATTCTGTGACTCATCAGAAACTACTTTGAGAACCTATATTCCAATCAACTAGAAAATCTTGAAGAAATTCACAAATTTCTAGATACTTATGACCATCCAAAACTGAATTAAGAGGATATTAACCACTTAAACAGATCCATAATGAAATTGAAGCAGAAGTAAAGAGTCTCCCAAAATAGAAAATTCCAAGACCTGATGGATTCTCAGCTGAATTATACCAGACCTTTGAAGAAGAACTAATAGCAATACTCCTTATACTTTTCCATGAAATAGAAAGGGGAGGAACACTACCCAACTCATTCTATGAAGCCAGGATTACACTCCTTCCAAAACCAGACAAAGACACATCCAAAAAGAAGTACTGCAGGCTAATCTCCTTAATGAACACCGATGCAAAAATCCTCAATAAAATAATGGCAAACTGAATAAAACAATGTATCATAAAGATCATTCACCATGACCAAGTCAGCTTCATCCCAGGGTTGCAGGGATGGATGGTTCAACATACTGAAATCAATAAATGTAATACAACACAATAATAAAAGCAAAGACAAAAACCAAATGATCATTGCAATAAATGCATAAAAAGCCTTTGATAAGATTCAACACCACTTCATGATAAAACCTCTAAGAAAATGAGAAATAGCAGGAATGTACCTCAAAATTATAAAGGCTATATATAGAAAGCCTATAGCAAACATCATACTTAATGGGGGAAAACTGAAATCATTCACCCTAAACTCAGGAACAAGGCAAGGGTACCCATTCTCCCCACTCCTATTCAGCCTAGTCCTGGAACTCCTAGCCAGAGCAATAGGCAAGATGAAGAAATAAAAACAATACAAATACGTAAAGAAACAGTCAAAAATATCCCTACTTGCAGACAACATGATGCTATACCTCAAAGACCCAAAAAACTATACCCAAGAACTTCCTGACACCATAAACATTTCAGCAATGTAGCAGGATACAAAATGAATTTACAAAAATCAGTGACCTTTCTGTACACCAACAATGAACAAATTGAGAAAGAACATAGGAAAACAATTCCATTTACAAAAGCCTCAAAAAAAATCCCTAGGAATATACTTAATGAAGGATGTAAATGACCTCTACAAGGAGAACTACAAAAACCATTAAAGAAAGGGACCAAGGAAGACTACAGAAGGTGGAAATATCTCCCATGCTCATGGTTTGGCAGAATCAACATACTAAAAATGGCTATACTACCAAAAGCAATCTACATGTTCAATGCAATTCCCATCAAAATTCCAATGACATTCATCACAGAGATTGAAAAATCTACCCTAAAGTTCATTTGGAAACACAAAAGACTGTGAATAGCCAAGGCAATACTGAACAAAAGAACAGTGCTGGAGGTATCACAGTACCCGACTTCAAACTATATTACAAAGCAATAACAATAAAAACAGCATGGTACTGGCACAAAAACAGACATGAAGACCAGTAGAACAGAATAGAGGACCCAGATATGAATCCACACAACTATACCCACCTCATTTTTGACAAAGGTGCCAAAAAGATATGATGGAGAAAAGACAGCCTCTTCAACAAATGTTGCTGGGAAAGGTGGTTATCTGTCTGCAGAAAACAGAAACTATATCCATGCCTGTCACCCTCTATTAGTAGATTAAGGACCTTAATATCAGCCATGAAATCTTGCAGTTAGTAAACGAAAGAGCAGAAAACACTCTGGAAGTAATAGGTATAGGCAGGGACTTCCTCTATAGAACCCCAGCAGCCCAGCAACTAAGAGAAATGATGGACAAATGGGACTTCATAAAATTAAAAAGCTTCAGCACAACAAAAGAAATTGTCTCTAAAGCTGAAAAGACCACTCACAGAGTGGGAGAAAATATTTGCTGGCTATATATCAGAAAAAGTACTGATAACCAGAATATACAGGGAGCTCAAAAAACTAAACTTCCCAAAAGCCAGTGAATCAATAAAGAAATGGGCAACTGAATTAAACAGAACTGTTTCTAAGGAAGAAATCCAAATGGCCAAAAAGCACATGAAAAAATACTCACCATCCCTGGCCTTAAAGGAAATGAAAATCAAAACCACACTAAGATTACACCTCACCTTTGTTAGAATGGCTAGCATCAAGAACACCACCAACAAGTGTTGGCCAGGATGCAGGAAAAAGTAAACCTCATACACTGCTGGTGGTAATGTAAGCTAGTATAACTACTTTGGAAAACAGTATGGAGGCTTCTGAAGAAACTAAACATAGATCTGCTATATGGTTGCCATACCACTCCTAGGGATATACTCAAAGGAGTACAACTCAAGTTATTAAAAAAGCACCTACACACCCATGTTTATTGCAGCACTATTTAGAATAGCCAAGCTATGGAAACAATCAAGATGCCCCACAACTGATCAATGGATCAAGAAAATGTGGTATTTATACACAATGGAATTTTATTTAGCCACAAAGAAGAGTGAAATTTTGTCATTCCCAAGTAAATGGATGGAACTGGAGAACATATCTTAAGGGAAATTAGCCAGGCTCAGAAGACCAAAAATCGCATGTTCTCCCTCATTTGTGGATTATAGACCCTAAGCAAATGCAGTAATTGGACATGGGTCACACACTAAGGGGAGAACACATTTGGGAGAAATAGGGAAAGGAAAGGAAATCTAAAACTTGAATGTGGTTGAAGTGCTCGTTGTGGAGGAGTAAATAAAGTAATCTTAAACCAGCAGAGGTTACCATAGGAAAGTGACCAGAAAGTAGCAAAGAGGTCTGGAACCAATGTGGGTTGCAAATTCACAAGTGCATTGGAGCCACACTAGGGATCTGTCTGTATAACTATCTTTATCTCAAACTAGGGATCTCTCTGTATTAACTATCTTTATCTCAAACTATCTTATTATTTGCTTATGTTTTTTCTTGAACAAAATTGGAGAACAAGAGGGCAGAACATGTTCTGCCCAGAGAGGGATTGGAGGGGGGAGGAGGGAGGTGGCACAAATAAAATAAAAGGAGAAAGAAAGAAAAAATGTTTGTTCATATTTTAGGCAATGCTGTTCCACAATTAACAGACTATAGTAGAGTGTAAGCATAACTTTTATATGTACTGGGAAAACAAATAATTCATATGGCTCATTTTATTGTGATATTTGTTTATTGCAGTGACCTGCAACCAAACCTGCAATATCTCTGAGTTCTGTAGTAGGAATATTGAAATTATTCATTCTTCTCACATCCTCAATACTCTAGGTAGCTCTAAACTTCTGAAACATTCTTACCTCAATAAAGAAAACTAAAGACAATTTATTCCCTTTCAACCCCCCAATAAGTTGGCTTATTTTCTACCTCTTTTCTCTTAGTTTTCTCAGAGATGAACCTCATTTACTTAGAAATTTAACCTTGACACTTTTTGTGTTTTATTCTTGTCTTGTTTCTTCTCTCTTTTGTGTTATTTATTTACTTATTAATTAATTTATTTATATTTACTGGGGTTTGAACTTGAGGCCTCTAGCTTGCTAGGCAATTGCTTTACCACTTGATCTACTCTGCCAGCAAGTATTTTTAAATTTTTTGAGGGACCTGGCACTAATTTTCTTTTCAACAATTTGTTTTCTTTGGACTAAATACTTGTAAGTACCCTTGACAATTAAAATAGATAAAATTAACAACTACTCCAAAATTAAACAATCAATGCCTTTCAAGGCCTATGTCTCATATCTTCTACTACAATTTTATAACATTTATACCTTACATTTCTTATTCCTTCCATACTTACATTTCTTATTAAATATGTCTATTGCTACTCAAAGTTCCATGCTCTTATCAATTCATTTGCATTTTCATTGCTTAACTTCATGCCATTTGTTTGGTTCATATTTTATCTTACAAGTATTTTACATTATTGATCTTCTCTGTGTTAAATTTCTGCTCCTGAATTCTCTATATCATATTTCTCCCTACCAATCCCCAACCTCTTTGATTAACATCATCTTTATTCATTTGGGGCTCCACAGTTATTTATTTTTTTTCTTTCATCACTCTGAGTCTGTTTTTGGGTTTTTTTTTGTTGATTTTTATCCTGCCATCAAATTTATGTGGTGTTTGTTCACATGAAAGCAATTTTGAACTTTCTAAATGTCCATTATGCTTTTTTCATATAAATGGCATTGAAGACTTGACTGAAATGTTTTAAAACATATTTATCATCTTCTTTGTACTTCTTCATCTTTTCTTAGTACTGATCTCAAACTCAGGGTTCATTTGTGGTAGAAACCTCTTTATGAACTTCAGGAATGTTTCCTTCATCTGCCACCCACTCACTGATTTTTTTAATTTTCCTTATTCTCAAAGAAGATATTTCCAAGAAAACTGGCTTGGCAAGCATGTATGATCTGCAATATGAACCCAACAATATTTATGAACCATAATCATGAATCATGACCTTGCCTCATGGCAGGGCCATAGTAACTTCACATACACTAACTCATATTCTGAATAATTAATAATAGCATTTATGTTTCTGGTATAACCAAAATATATTATTAAAAGAGGACTTATCATTAGTCATATATACACTACTAAATGTCCTAATATTTTTGTTAATAAAGTGATTAATTTTCATAAGAATTTGCTTTGGAATTAAAAACTTCCATACCCATGTTCAGTTTCTGCAATATAGGAAAAGTATCTATGTCTTTATGTCAGATAAAAGAAGTAAAGTACTTTCCTCACTTTAAGGCAAGTTGGGTCTATCATAGTCAGTGAATTTTTAAAAGTTTGAATTTTAAAAATATATTTTTCTATTAATTCTTTATGAGATACATTGTAAATCATTTTAATAAATAACATTCCAGTACCTTAAAATGCTTCTCATAATTTACACATTGAAAAATGGAATTATCTTTTTCAAGATTGTGACATTTCATAGAAATTGAATATGTATGATATTATTATAGATTCTATAACAGATTTGTGTGAAGCATGATACTCCAAAAGGACTTTATATTATTTAATACTTATTTAACATATTAGAACATTGACCTTATCTTCAGAGAACATTTAGTGGACTGCAATGTGGAACACAAAGTAAGAAATAGTGATCCAATGCAAAGAGCCACAGATCCATATATGGACATATCATTAACTGTTTTACACTTGGAAAAACATATATCACTACCCAGACATAACTTAAAAATACAAAATACCAAATGAAAAAGCAAAAAAAGTGCTATCAATAAAATTAATGAAATAAATTACTGTCTTATTAAATTATTTTTGCAAAGGTCTAAGATATGATTAACTATGAAAGGTATTTTACATTCAGAACACTAAATATCTTGGCTATAGTTGGATGAATCCACAAAAATCTCTTGTTATTTCTAGCTTTGTATCATTATTGTAAAAATGTTCAACTTCTCAGTTTACAAAGTATTATTCTGAGAAACTTCTGGACTGGAGGTGTGGTACAAGCAGTAGAGTGGATGCTTTGCAAGCACAAAACTATGGGTTCAAACATCAGCACCACCAAAACCAGAGAAACTTCTTCTCTATTGGAAAAAATGACAGTAAGTTTAACTTCTCTGAGTATAAAAACAAATTAAGTTTATAAAACAAAATTAATCATATATGTGCATGTGTCTATGTATACATGCATATATTGACGTGTATGTATATATACATGTATACACATACATGATTATGTGTGCAAAAGAAAATGCAAGAAAATTTAATTAATGTTTCATCAAAACAAGGCATTTTAATAGCATTTTAAAAGTTTCATTAAGCTAAAAAAGACCACTTTGATTAATAATGATACCAATACCAATGATAGAAAAATTTCTCTTCTTCCAGTCAAAAAATAATATTTTCAAAGGCTCATACAATAAGATCAACAAAATACAATAAATGGGCAAAATTCATACATACACATACATTTATACATGTAATCATTTAATTAGTGTCAAGGGAGTTGTACCATTTAAAACACCCCCTCCCCGAATCTTATTTCTGAGGTGGCAAACTATATGATTAAAGACTATTTCCAATGGATGGAGATAGACTTAGACTTCTTTACCTTTTAAAAATAATAATGTCAACCAGGTGCCAATGGTTCATACCTTTAATCCTAGCTACTTGGGAGGCTGAGTTCAGGAGGATTACAGTTTCTGGCCAGCCCGGACTGGGAGTTTGCAGACCCCATCTCAAAAAATAGCTAGTTATGGTGGTATGTGTCTGACACTTCAAGCTAGGTAGGAAGCTGTGATCAGGAGGACTGTGGTTCCAGGCTAGCCCAGGGAAAAAAAAACATTTGTGAGAAACCATTTCAATGGAGAAAAGCCAGATGTGGTATGTGTACCTGTCTCCCCAGAAACAGCAGGAAGCATAAATAGGATTACAGTGGAGGCCAGCATGGGGCAAAAAATGAGACCCTATCTCCAAAATAACCAGAGCAAAAAGAGCTGGAAGGCATGGCTCAAGTGATAGAGCACCTGCATAGCAAGCATAAAGACCTGAGTTCAAATCTAAGTATTGCCAAGAATAATAACAATAATATTCTCCATTGGCTGCTTTTTCAAAGTTCTTAACTAGTCAGAATTGGCTGCACACCCCACATAGTCATCTGCATAATACATACACAGGTTTAATAGAAGGACAAATACATAGATTAAAAAGACGATTGGTTACAGAATTTGTTAAAAAGATAGGTTCAATTCAAATTATCTGGATCACATATTTATTAACAGTGCTCCTGGAGAAAACACATTACTTTTTAGCCTTTATAAATAGATCTATGATGTTACATTGGTTTTTGTATGCTACAGGTCTCAGGTCTGAAATGGTCTGCCTTACATCTAGAGTGAGCTATCTGTAAAACCTTTTAATAGGTACTCCTCTCTTACTTACAAGTACCACAGAAAATGTATTTTGTCCTGAAGCATATTCCATTTTATCTTATACTCATTTTCCAATTATCTTGCTCTATTGTGTGATGAAAGATAAAAGACTCTTCTTTCTTTTTCAGATAGATAATTCCTAACAAATTTCTGTTCTTACTGCTGTATATAAAATAAAGAAATAAATTAAATGTGTAATATATTATTGCTCACAAATGCCTTAGAACTTTGTATTTGCATGAAAAGATTATATATATGGTAAAGTGGGAAGGAGATCTCTTCTGCAGGAACAACTGAAATGTGACCTGAGTTAATCATCTCCAGCATTTTGGCATCAGCAATCACATGCATCAAGTATGTACAATGGAGCCAGATGCACTCTTAGACCTCTGATGGTGACAGAAGTATGAGCTTAGCACGTAATGATCCGTATAAAGGGAACACTTATCAAGAGAGCTTTTGGGATTGCTTAAACCAGTTGTGGTTATATGGAAATGATCTTCTTAAAATTTTCTTCTCAAATATTTTGAAATAACTTTCATAACTATGAAAATTCTACAAAATTACATATTCAGTATTAACTGAACACAGAGGTGCCAATACTGCAAAGTAACTGAGTAATAAGCAAGCTTAGAAAACACCTGTATTTTGGCCTAATAATTATCAGTCTTAACTTTGTTTGTCCCTCTTCAAGACTTCGAGGTGGGCACAGGCCAAATGAGAAAAACTGCAAGGAATACCAAGAAGGGATACCAACGTTAGTTCTGTGGGAGAGTTCATGCACCACCAGAAAGATTCACATGACCTTGAAGTTTAAAATACTAAAACAGTAACCAGGCAGCTCAGAGCAAAGGCCACAAAGAAGAGATTTCAAAGTAGGTTCTCCTTAAAAATATGAGATGTCAAAATAAGGGGCAGGTGCACAATTTAAGGGACAAATTTAAATTAAAGAGATGACAATGAGAAACAAAGGAACAGGATTTTAAATAACTTCTATCAAGGGAGAAAAGTAAATAAGGACAAAGTATTCTTCTGCAACTGAATGGTGGAGGGAGAAAGAAAGAGGGAAAAAAGGGACAGGTTGGGAGTTTTGTGTGGCAAAAGGGTAAGGAAAATCACACCCTAAATTAAAAGACCTGCCATCCATCCAGCCCATCCAAACAGAAAATCAAACAGACTCTGCTAACATACCTGGTTATTCCGGGTCTGGAAGGAAATCATAGTATTAGCATAGCAATCGATTAACTCTCACTAATATCCTAAATGATTAAAAAGAATTTAAAGTTAAGAGAAAAATATTAAACAAAATTTAATATAATCAACTGGGTAAACATACTCTGAAACTTACATAAAAGCAGAAAAAAGAACAAATAGAAAAATCAAAATAGAATAATTAAAGTATTAAAAATAATATATCTGGAAGACAACTGAAGAAGGAATAATAAATTTGTATGCATATACGCTAGGTATATTACATACATACATATATATGACATACATACATACATAATGTATGTGTGCGATATGTGCGTACTCCACATATTGAAGTTCCTGAACAAGAAGAAATTAATAAATTTAAAGCTACAAGGTAAGGATACTTGTCAAATAGAAAAATATGAATCTACACCTTGAAAAGACAAAGCACATGGGAAAGTTAACACTAATAATCAATACCTAGGCATTTCCCAGTAAAATTATTGCATTTCGAAGACAAAAATGAAGTCCCCAAAGTCTTCATGTAAAAATTTAAATAATTCACAAAGGTAAAATAATTAAATAAGCACAAAACTTTTAAAAAACCAACAAAAAAAGCAAGGTACCAATGGAGTAGCATTTTTTAACTCACTATAAACTATTGAGAGCTCTTATCACACACATTATTTGAGAAGATCATATAGATGTCCTGACAGTTAGGTATAGAAGTAAAATCCCTCAACACACTAAAGGTAATTTATGAAAAGTTTTTCTTTCTCAGAATTCTTTTGGCTGTTCAAGGTCTTTCAGTACAAATTCAAGACAAAAATATAAATTTTTAGAATCAGTTTTTCCATTTATGTGAAAAATGTCATTGAGATTTTGATAGGGATTACATTGAATTTTTATACTGCTTCAAGTGTTATGAATAAGGGCATTTTAACAGCCTTAATTTCTCTGATCTATGAGCATGAGAAGGTTTTCATTAATTGTTGCCTTGTTCAATTACCCTCATCAATGTTTTCTGGGTTTTAGTGTATATATCTTTCACTTCCTTGGTTAAATTTATTGCCAGGGTTTTTTATTCTATCATACATGGTAGATTTGTTTTCTTTTTATGGTGTATCATTATTTTCATATAAAATGGCACTGATTTTGGCAAGTTGAGTTTTTCTTCTGTAGCTCTACCAGAATCACTTATTAATTCAAATAGTTTTTGTACAATCTTTCTTTTTCAATGTAGGATCATGACATCTGCAAATACAGATGAATTTTACTTTTTTCTGATTCCTATGACTTTTATTTATTTTTCTTATCTTATTGCTCCTGTTAGGACTTCCAGTATTATGTTTAATAGTATTGTAAGAATGGGCATCCTTGCTTATGCCAGATTTTATTAGAAAAAACTTTAAGTTTTGTGACGTGGATGATGTTAGTTTTGGATTTTTTTTCATAAATGGCCTTTCTTTTTTATGTTGCTTTTGAAAAGTGTGGTTTTGAAAGTTATTTTACCTTTGTAAATTATTTGATCTTTTTGTATTATAAATAAAACAAAAATGACAATGAAGGTGGACAACTAAAGTTATATACCCTGGCAAAATAGAAGTTACAGAGAAAATAATGAATGATATAAAAAAGGAAAATAGAAAAAGGTTATTGTTGTAAAGCCAATAGGTGATTAAAATCATATTAAATAGTCAAATAAGAAAACACAGCATTAAGAGCATTAATGAAGTTGTAAATTAAATGTAACCACTAGAACCAAAATGTGAAAAATAAATTAGAAAAGTTTGTTTCTCTAGTTGAAAACATAATTAAAAGGTGGATGTTTGAGGAGAATCAGGTTTGCACATTCTTAAAGCTTATCTCCCATTATATTTTTCACAACAAAAGGAATGTAGTCCTTTATTACATTCTATATAAAAAAATCCTATGTGGACAACATTAATCAAGTGATCAAGATAAATATTCTTAGTGGCACCATAAATTCCTTGATAGGAAACCCTGAGTGTATAACATCATTTCTGTGCTCTTCTTGGGGGAGATGCATAAATTAATTACAGTTATGAAGGAAAATAGACACATCCAAGTTGATGGTACTACATCATACAAATGTCATGGTTAAGAAAATAAAGAAACTTAAAGATTCAAGAAGACTAAAGATACATAAAGACAAAATGCAATGCAAAATCACTAATATGATCCTTAGAGAGTGAAGGACATTAGTGGAAAAGCTGATGAAATCTCTGAGTAAGTCAAAGGTTCAGTTAATTGTGTTACATCCATTTTCATGTTGTGATTTTGATAAAATTTTCATGGCTTTGTAAAGTGTTGACATTTGGAGAAATGTGAGGAGAAAGATATTTTTGCAAGTCTAAAGTTAGCATAAAGTTAAAATTCAAAAGCTAATTAAAAATTAACAATTAAGAAGCCATTCAAGAATAAGAAAAACAAATGAATGAACAAGTTAATATTCTTGTAACAAAGGCAAAAGTATAATCAATGTATTCCACTATTAATTTTAATTTGAGTTTATAAGACACATTACTAATTAGATCATCAAGTAAGTATTAGTTCATGAGTCAGACACATTTGTGATTAGAGACAAAATACAGTATCTTATTTAAATTAGCTACAGGTCAATCAACTTTTATTAATTGCCTTTGAAAAACTTAGGCCAACAGTGATATTTAAGCACAGTTCCTCACCTCTTGACAGGGACTTGTAGGGAGCTGGCCCGTTTCCCTTCTTCACTGTATTCTCCATTCCTCTACTTGCCACCTCTACACATTCTATCTCTACCACCACCACTACCACTTATGGCCTGGCTCTGTTTTCCTTATGGAGTTACCCAGGATTGCAAGATTGGGGTACCAGAATAGCATTCACACTCTAATTAAGGGTGGCTTTCACTCCTATTGAACATAAGCTGCGTTCACAGTTTTAGGTTGCCACTGGCTACCCAAGCTAAATCCCCTTATGTAGACCCATGAAAAAGGCACTTGGAAGTTCATGTTCCAGTCATCATCACCTCTGGTCTAGAAGACCCAAGAGAAGGCAGGAGGTGGTATTTAATAGATATTCAGCCATATTTAGTTGAATGGTACCCGGATATTTAGACTTGTTTATAGTATTCATTTTCAGTCAAAGCAAATGTATCTGTAAATACTAGTAATTAATGAATATATTTGTCACAAATATGTCACAAATGTAATTTATCAAGTACTACCTGGAAATAATATTGCAACATGAACATCTCAGGTTGCATGCTCTCTAGTTTTAACATTCTAATTCATTCTATACCAAAGAAACTTCTTTTTCAGTGCCTTGAAAGAGCCAAAAAAGAGCTTTTTCCCCTTTGATATTGCTGATAATGACTTTCAAATGTTGGCATTTATGCATGAGCAGAAGCCACTTTTCAAATAATGTAACAGGTTTATCTTTTTCTTTTGACCTTTAAATGACTTTCTAGTCTTGGCTCACTTATCTAGCTTTCCTTCTTGGTTTTGCTATTCTCTGTCATCTTGTGAGAGATCATTGAGTTTCAACTTCAGGTTGACACTTTTCAAAGAAAGATGTCCTGGTATTAAGGCCATGCCTGTTTGAATCAAGACTTCAGAGCTTGTTTCTGCAGAAAATTAGAAATGATAAGTCAGTTGTGCAATTATTTTTTAAAATTCTTCAAAAATGTGGACTTTCTTACTTCTGAGATAATGACCAATATAGATTTTATTTGATATTTTAATGGTATTCTTTCTCATAGAACAATGTTTCCAAAAATGATCCTCAAAAATCTTAACTTTATATCTAAACTTAATTAAGCAAAGTGATTCATAGAAAAAATCTATAAAACATGAGAGCTATGCTTCTTTCATTACAAGTTAAGAAAATTACCCAGTGAGAAATACTAATCATGAAATGTATAATGCAATTTTTAAAACCAATTTTGTAACTAGAATTTTTTTACACCAGTAAAATGAGAAAGAGTTTGACCTCTAAAAATAAAAATAAAGTGAAAGATGAGATTGTGATGTTTTAATTTCATTCTTTCCAAAGGTTTCCAATATTTTTATTGAAACTCCAATAAAACTTATAGATAAATTATGACTATCTGAAGGGATACTTGTGTTTATTAACCTGTATATTTATGTAGTGGAAAATAGACATAAAACAACACAGTATCTTTCTTATAAAATATTTCAAATTTTGCATTTAATAAAAATAGTTTTATATGTTTAATTTAGACGTGCTTAAACTAATGAAGTTGTTTTAGAGTTATCCTAGAAAGTACCATAATTGCCTAGTTCACTTTGTATGAGCATAAACATTAACTAAAATAGAATTAAAGTGAAAGTATGTATTAAAATGAAAAAAATCTTCTAAAAGAAATGAAATGTCAATATTATTAGAAAAATTAGGGGACTTATAATTTTAATGAATTAGAGAATTATTTTATAAAATATAATTTAGCTCAATGATTTTTAAAAATACTATCAACTTTTCTAAATTTACCTGGATTTTATATAACGTAATGTGTAGATGTATATATAATTAGCACATCCATTGCAACAATAATTGAATAAAATATTTCCTTCTCTAAATTTAAATCATTGAACATTCTACTTCTCTAACTTTCTGGGGTTTTTTTTTGTGGTGTGTGTAGTTTGGGACAGAGTTGAGAAGGATTTTGCTTTTAAAAGTTCTTCCTTTGTACATTAGCTTCATTTGAATTTAAGCTCTCAATAGAGTTGATAAACATTCCTGCTAGCTTACAGAGTGTCAAGCAATTTGCTGGATGCTGAGTAAATGAAGACTAATGGTTTCTTATTTAGAGGAGTATGCAGTCTAATGGAGGAGACTTTCATGCGTGTGACTGAGTCGAGTGTAATGCAATAAGACGAAGTGTTAGGGGATCCCAGATGGAGGGGTGATTTATGTTTTCTGAGGATAGAGGATATTTATTGTCAGAGGAACTGGCATGGAATTGGGCTGTATGGATATGCTTTGCTCTTTACCTCTGGTTTCTCTATTATCTCAGCAAATGTTCCTCCAATCTATGATTTTATAATTCTGTAATTATATTGGGAGCTAGAATATATATATGTATATGAAGCAGTAATGCATGATGAGAAACCTACTTGACAATGGCCATCCTGAAGATTATGTCTCAGCCAGTTAGACTCCAGACTGCACAAGACTGGTAAGCTCTTCTGGGAAATTATTTTATTTAGACTTCTCATGCAATATCTGCAGAAAATCAGGTACCAGAGAAACTACATTTTTTTTTTCATGGATCACTGAATTACAGGGTGATGAACCAGGTCAAAAAGTCAGACATTCAGATTTAGAGCTTGAGCATTTAGTTTATTTTAGCTTTGTTTTCTGATCTACATCAATACTCCCCAAAGGTGCACTTAGATTAGAAAATATGAATATTCAGCCAGGCCTCCATAATGCCAGCATCAGGTGATGCAGGAGGATCCTTAGCTAAAGGCCAGGCTTGACTACACTGTGAATTCCAGACCAGCTCCTGCTCTGTAATGAGACCCTGACTCAAAAAAAAAGAGAAAATCAGACAAAGAGAAAACAGGAATCCTTTTCATTGTGCTTATTTCTTTACTCACTGCCTTCATGGATAATTGAGTTATTTCAAAGAAATAAAATATCTACATAGAGTTTTATAGACTTAAAGTTTAAAATATTTACTAACTTTTTTATAAAAATTCACTTTTTGATCATTTGTACATAAAAATTATTATTTGATATTCCCTGGCCCTTGATCCAAGAAACAATACCAAATATTAAGGTTCTTTGTGATATTTTATATACTTTTATCAGGTTCTTTATGTTTAGTTGTGAATATTCTAATACTTTAATACTTATATAGATTTTCCTGAAGACATTTACTTAGACTTTTATGTACCTTGAATAGGCCTTTATAATTTTATTTTGAAAATTTTCTTTAGGACAACCACATTTCAGGTTGTCTTTAGATTTGCACTAACTCATTCTATTCTTTTCCCTCTAGGCTTCTGGCCCTGTCATTTTAGTGTGAGATAAGACTCTACACAAATGTCACATTTTCTTCAACAGAAGCTTTAAAAATTAACAAATACAGTTTTCCCTAAGGTTTCGTCTGTTCATGATTAAAATACATTATCATAAAAAATAAAACAGTTATAAATGGTGGAGGGGGTGAATTCAAGAATAATATATTTGCTATTACATGTAAGAATTTTTGTAAATGCTACAATGTAACCTCATGTAGCACAACAAAAAAAATAAAAAAGAAAAGCAGTATAACTTGTTCTAACATTTTCAAATCCCCCTTTGGCTGGCCTTGGTATATTGTTACATAATTAAATAATTTGTTTCACTAGCTTGTCTTTCCAGACACTAAGCATAAATAATTATTTGCATCTTAAAAGCTGATTATTTTAATTGCATTAAATTAAGAATGAGAAGACTGTAAGTCCCAACAACTTTAAATGTGCTTCCTTACATATTTCTTTTACACATATCTTCCTTTAATCATTTAAATTTTCTTGCACATTAGAAAACTTAAATATGCTCATTACATTATTAATATTCAAAATTGATTATGCAACAAAAATCACTAAGTTTTTAAACAACTTAAAAAGAAAGAGGAAAATATATAAAGGAAAAGATAAGGGGAAAGTTGATAATTAAACAAAGAATAAATTTTTTTAAATAAATGTAAAATCCTGTGTTTCAGGTGTTAGGCCACTAATTATCCCAAATATCATCCTAATGAAATACTTTCAACAACACTCAGAGCCAGGTATAATTCACACAAGAGGAACTTCAAAATTAGAAAAGTGGCATATCATACCAATACCACCAATTCTGAATCCTTTGGGGTTCAGAATCTGACTAAGAGTTAATGCAAAACTTGGGCCCTCTTCTTATTCTGTGCCACTGCCAAGTTTCATTAAGTGGAATGTCTAGCAGTTAAATCATATTCTTTCTGATTCTCCAGCTTGCATTTTCTCTATTTCCAGCATTAGAGTTCTCTGTACTTATGTGGGTGAGTAGACTGTTCCTCTGGACATGAAAGGAAACTTCTGACTCATCAAGTACTAATTGCTTGCCAGTGTCTGACTTCCACATGGAGCACAGCAGAAACCACTCATCTAACATACTTGCATAGTCATGTTTAAAAATATGACTTCCTGAATCTTTAATACTACTTTAAACCTTTACCAACTATTCTTTCAAATTTCCCTTTCATTCTTGGATTCTCATGTTTTAAAATCTAAAACATAATTAAATAAAACAGATTCACAATCTCTTTTTCCTTTTTTATTTTTTTAAAATGTTGTGCTGGATGGGAGTACACTGTGGCATTTATAAAAGTTCTTACAGTATATCAAATTATCATACTTAAATTCCCTTCCATCATTCTCCTTTATCCTCCCTCCTCCATTCCTGGAATAGTTTCAACAGATATCATTTTTCCATTTACATATATGTGTACACAGTACTTGCACTATATTCACCTCCCACACCCTACCCCTGCCTTTTTTCTCCCACTGGTACCAACTCCCCCAAGCAGGATCTGTTCTGTCCTCCTGTTCTCTGATTTAGTAAAAGAAAAAAAAATTACATTTCTTTTTGTGTAAGGTAGCTACCCAGGGAGTTTCCTTGTGACATTTTCAAGTATATATGTATTATAAACCAGAAATGGTTCATCTCCTATATTTTTCTTCTTTCTAGCTTAGTTCCCTTCTTATGGTGGTTTCAACAAATTTAAAAATACTATATTCAATCTTTGAGAATGAAGATATAATTCAGAAAAACTGCAAACAGTATGTTTAAACTTACACAGCAGTCAATTAAGTGGTTTTCACAGCATTGTGAAAAATGATAGAATCATGTCCTACAAATAACAGGGAACTTCCAGATCTATGGCCTTCCACTGAAACACTTTGCCCCTGGCCTAGAGAGTAATTCTCCACTTCCTTATCCTTAGCAGAAATTATTTTGTTCACCTCATTCGGCTACCTGGGGGCAATTTCAGGTAGAGAAGCATCATAAACTATTTCTCATGAGTTTTCTTTCAAATATTGTTCAAGGTCCATGCAGGTGTTCTTTTCTCCTCTGCTTCATCAAGTTGCAAAGCAGAGAAGTGAGACATATCAAGACAAGAGACTGTGCTGAACAGAGTCTTCAAGTTCTATTCTAATAGGTTCTGCCACCAACTGTGCTATATTGGAAAAGCCACAGAACCTGTCTGGGTCTCTGTTCATTTGTGATCTAAAATATTTAGAAATTCCTAATCACTCTAAAATGATGTGCTGAATGTATCTAAATCATTATATGAATGTGAATTGACATGTAAGACAGAGAATCTAGTTGACTTCCAACTGATGCTTTAAATAGGTTGCAGAATACCTTAGGTTCCAACTTCAGAAAGAATTATGAGTACATGAAGCTAAATGGTATTAACAATAAAAATAACACCAGTGATGAATAATAAATTCTCTCAGGCTAAATTCTGTTTATATTCTCAGGACTTTCAAGGCAAATCTGAGTAGCATTCATATGATGAAATTGTTGAATAATCCAGTAGCTATAGTAACAAATAAATCCATGGAATTGCCACTCTTAGACTTTTCAAATGTAATTTTTCTCTAAATTAAGTGACATTAATATAATACTTAATCACATTTTCTAATCATGAAACATGGACTATATATGTTCACCAACATGATTTTCATTAGATAAAATCTGGGAATTCTGTTTTATTGTACTTAAAATTATTGTAATATTTAGACAGGTTAATAAAATGTTTTTTAGAAAAACTTTCAAATTCTGGTAACATGGTTTATTTCTGATTTGTTTTGTTACATATTTCATATAAAGTAATCAGCATTTTTATATCACATTTCCAGAAATATTCATAAACATACCTTCGAAACATGGCAACCATTTCAGTGTAAAGAATGTGACTAGTCATTTTCAGAAAAAGTGTATATGTATAGATATTTAAATATAGGTTTGTTGAGCTAGGGTCTCCTTAGCTAATCCAGTCTGCCTGGAACTTTCAATCTTCCTGCCTTAGCCTCCTAAGTGCTGGGAATACAAACATGTGTCACTATGTCCAGCTTCAAGAAATACTTTTTTCAAGAGAAATCCTGGGGAGACCTTTATCTGGTGATACTGCTTGATTTATCAAGCATAGCTAACCAGTTACTAGCACAGAAATGCATTTTGTATATATGAGTTTTGCTATGCTGGGGAAGAAACATTTTCATTCTCAAATTGTGATTCAAGGGTCAGACACATTGACATCACCAAAGAATTTTGTAGTGATCCAAATGCTTTTTGTTTAATAGATTTTTCTGTTAGAGCAGTTTTTGATTCAGGGTAAAGTTTACATATCTTTATTTCCTTCTTTCATTTCTTTTCTATATGAATTTTCTTTGTGGTTACCACATCTAAAACATTTTATACTTTTAGCAATCTATTTTAAGCTAATAACTTACACCACCACTATGGTATTGAAGTATTCTGTATTTCTCTCTGTGTATATATACCTTTGTGAGGACCTTTTTACTTCCACATGCTTCTATGTTGCTAACTGACATCTTTCTTTCTATCTTGACGGACTGCCTTTAGCACACTTTATCAAGCACTTTGGCAGATTTTTTTCATTACTTTGATTATATCCTATTACTCCCTTCTGGCTAAAAGTTACTGCTGAGAACCCCACTTGGGAGTCATATATGACCTCCATTGTGTGTAATGAATTTCTTTTCTCTTGCCGCTAAGAGTCAAAGACTCTTTAATTAAAACATGTTTGGTGGGCTTCTGGAATATAAATCCCTTTTTCTTCCCCAGATTTGGACAGTTTTCCCCCAATATTTCTTCAAACAATTTTTCTTAGTTTTATTTACCTTTTCCTCTACTTCTTTTAGAAGTCTCAAAAGGTACTTAGAAGTATATATTATTGACTTGATTATATTCTATAAATTGCTAGGCTTTGTTCACCAGTTTTCATTCTTTACATTTTTCTTCTTTTTGCTTTTCTGCTTAGATGATTTCAAATGACTTAAGATCATTGCTGATCTTTTATTCTGCTTGGTCAAGTCTTCTGTTTAACCCCTCTGGTGGATTTTTCAATTTACTTATTGTATTCTTTAGGTTCAAAATGTGGTTGTTTTCGCACATTCTATCTCTATTTATATTCTTTTTCATGATTTTTCATGATTTTACTGAATATATTTATGAAAATTATTCTGAATTATGTTTCTTGTGATTCACATACCTCTGTTTCTTTGGAGTGGTTTTCTAGAAATTTATTTTTGCCATTTGCTTGTACTATATTTCCCTGCTTCTTCATGTGCTCTATAATTTTATGTTTGGAACCAGGCATTTGAATAAAAGCTATCTGTATTTCTTTACAAACTGGATTTACTCAGGAAAAGTTCTTTTCTAATCAGTCCAACTAAAGTTTCTCAGAGCATTTCAAACCTTTTCTGCAGAATCATTTTCTCTGGCCTTGTGCATATATATTCTCAATTAGAGGAATTTCCAGTTTCTTATTTTTGGGAGCTGTGATTTCTTTTAATTTTTTGTTATCATATTGTTGTACGGGGTATACACTGTGACATTGATAAAAGTTCCTACAATATATCTTGGTTAAATTCATCCCCTCCATCATTCTCCTTTTCCTCTACTCATTCTTTTCAGCAGGTCTTTTCATTTTTGTGCATGTGTACATAATATTTCCAACATATTCATCCTCCTATACCCTTTCCTTATATTCCTGTCTCTCCCACTGGTACCAACCCCCAGACTTGTTTTTTACCTTCCTATCCTCTTTTTTTGAAAAATGATATTTTTATTTGTTTAATATAGCTATACCGAAAGTTTCATTAAGACACTTCCATATATATATATATATGCATTGTATCCCAAATTGGCCCATCCCTCCATTTTTCTCCTCTCTACTTTAGTACCCTTCTTATGGTGGCTTCAATATGTTTAAAATTTTATATTTTTTCTTGTGTAGAAAGTATATTAACCATATTCATCTTCTGTACTTCCTTTCATTAGCACCCTCTCTTAGTGCGACCTGCTTTTCATTCTTGTCTTTTATTGATTAGATATCTGTTTATTGGTCAGTAGGATTTGTGCCTTGGTATTCTTCCTGTATATGCAGTGTACTTAAGTCAAGATAACCCTTCTCTACTGTACTGTCTTGCCCTTTTCCTCCTACCCTGTGAGGTTGAACAGTTTCAGCATGTTTCCTTATGTCTTATTCCTACCTAGATGTAATATACTTCATTATTATTTGCTATCTCCCTTTCCTTCTTTCCCTCATCTCTTGGTCTCCTCTACAAGTCCCATTTTTGGATATAAATATGTGCATACATGTATATACATGTATAATATTGCTTCTATTTATATTTGGCCTGTATTTCACATATGAGAAAAAACAACACACCCTTTGGCTTTTTGAACCTGGCTAATGTCACTTAAGATGATGTGGTCCAGTTCCATCTATTTACCTGCAAAAGGCAAAATTTCCTTCTTTGCTGTGGTTTAATAAAATTCTATTGTATATAAATACCACTTTTTCTTAAAACATTCATCAGTTGTAGGGCATCTTGGCTGTTTCCACAGCTTGCCTATTGTGAAAAGTGCTGCAATAAACATGAGTGTGCATGTAACCTGACTCATATTCCTAGGACTAGTATTGCTGGATCATATGGCAGTTCTATTTTTAGTTTTGTGAGAGCATCAATACTGTTTGCAATAGTACTTGTACTATTTTAACAGTGTGTTTATCTGGTCTTCCTCCAGTTTCTTTGGAAACTGGATTCTCTTGAGTACTGCAAGCCTCCAAGAACTCTTTCATTATTAGCTAGCCCCAGGGTCCCATAGTATCAGCAGGTCATATCAGCACTCTGAGTTAGCAAGACAGAAATCATTTTCTTAGAATCCACTGAAAAGGTAGATTTTAGATACATACTCTATTTATCTCTCTTCCCCACTTTTCTATCCTCCCCATACTCTTAACCTGAGGAACATCTACCAAGTTCTTTTGGCTTCCATCCTTTGCCATTGATCTTCTGGTGCAGGAGTCACCCAGATCTCTTTTGTTCTCAGAGGCCCACTTACATCTTAGGTCTGCTAATTCCCATCAGCATTCTAAGACAAGTGAGACAGAAACCAATCCCTTGGGGAACCCAAATGAAAAGTCAGAATTTTAAACATATATTGGAACTCTCCCTCTCTAGGGAGAAACTTACGGTTAGTATTTTTCTTGCAATCATTCTGCACTGAGTTAGGAGAAAGACTGTATTGAGTAGATATGTGTTAGTCTAACCTATCACTTTAATTCTCAGTAGCTCAAAACTGGTACCCTTTCCTGTCAGTATTCAAATTTAGGCAAAACAGACACTTACTTGCCCCTGAGACACCATCCTCAAAAGTCTGAACATTGGATATATATTTAAGTCTTGTTATGCCCTCCCAAAGGAAAAGGCAGTATCTGAGAAATTTCTTCCAATTATGCCCTAATGAGCCAAAGAAGGAGACTACAGCAAATTGGACAAACAAGTCCAAGTCACTGTGTTTGCTGTCAGTGCTCTATAATATGGCACCTATTGCTATAAGCACTTAGTTTCTGGCAAGACAGAAGCCATTTTGTCAGACAGATTGTCACCTTGAAGAGTCAGAATGTTAACTGAATAGTGCCAACTATTCTTTTTCTCTCCAGGTAGAAATTGGGAGCAGGGACTTTTCTTCTGATTTAGCCATGTTATTCTAGAAGAAAGTACAAAGCCAAGTGAGTTTTCAATCAGTTTCCATATAGCTGGTTTCTTACTCACCTGGGATTCTCGAACTTTTTAACTAGTTTCTGGATTTCTGACAAAGAGAAATCGTTTATGTATTGTTCATGTACATTTGTTGAGTTAGTGTCTCTCCTCAGGGAGTCTCCCTTTCGACATCTTCAAAATCACTATGAAATCCTTCTTTTCTGATGACATGTACAGAGTCTTTTATGTTTCTCTAGTTCAGAGATCTACTAACATTTTACTATAAAGGGTCACAGTAAATATTTTAGGTTTGCTGGCCAATGGTCTCAATGCTACTTACTTAAATACTCAAGAACTCAAACTGCTGAAACAGTATTGAAACAACCATACAATAAAAAATGAATACTATCATTATGTTCAATAAATAAGATATGTTTTTAGTGAAATTTTAATTTCATATACTTTTATGTGCCTTTTCTATGTGTTTTCAACTGTTACAAATACAAAAGTCATTCTAAGTTTGTGGACTATACAAAAAAACTGGAAGTGGGATGGATTTGGCTCAAGGTTAAATTGGTTCTTGATTCTTTCTCTTATCACTCTTATTTTATTAAACATTTTTGACTGTCCTATAAACATTTAAAGGGCAAGAGTTTACTCTTCATGCATAGCGGAAATTTTGGCTCATTAATTATTCAACAAAAAAAGAAAGAATGCATTTATGAGGAAGCTTACTCATAGGAGTATTAACAGATAAACCAAGTTAGTGGGTATCTCCAGAGTCAAAAAATATGTTTATATTATTAAAGTTCAGGCTCCTGCTACAGGACTACTATTGTGTACAGGACTATTATTGAGGACATTTTCATTCTCTATAATTATATGCAGTTACATTTTATTAATAAAACAGCCTTCTCCCAGTGGAAAATGCTGGGAAAATTGTGCCAAAGAACAAAGAAAATTTGAGTTTAAAACAAATTAGTGAAAGGATTTGAAATGATGCTCTGCATTGATTTCTCTCACATTCTTAGAACTTATCAATTTAATTCTTTCAATCTAGAAAATTGTTGTTTTACATTATTTTTCAGTATTTCCATAGGGAAAAGCATAGCAAATCAGAGAAAGAAAAACAGAGAGAGATTAGACTTTAATGGCTTACATGACTCTTTAATTCTCTTATTTTTCTGATATAAGGAACAATAAGATATTTCTGATGCTTTTATCTGTTAATTAATGTTATTATAGTCTTAGTTTCTGCCTCAAATATCTTGGTAACTTTTTTTTTCTTTTCTCCTTTTAAATATAAAGTTTTTTATTATTCTTCAAAAATACTAAAAGGTGTTAAGGCCGAAAAGCATTAACCTATATAGATCTTATCCTTGAATACAGTTCCTATGTTATTATATCAATTTATGAAAGTGATTAAATTTTCCAAAAATGTACTTCACATGTGTAGAATTCTCTCATTAGTGCTTTTTATATTCACAACATTTGTGAGTATATCCTTGATATATAAATTTGGATAAGCAGAAAACACAATCAATATTCATTTTCTGAAAACAATAAGTAGTACAGAATTACTGTGCCCTTCAATTACATATCTTATAAATAGGTTAAAATGTTTTGAAAATCTCATTCTTAACATGATTGCTTCTAAAAAACAAACATTTTAGCCAAGTCTTTGTCCCCATAATGCCTCTCACAATTCTATAGGTCTCAGTGATGTATTTATTTCCCTCTCTGTTTGATGATTTCTTAAAGATATTAAAAACTTTGTATTCGACCTAGGTCTACAATAGAGATGGGGTTTAAATAAGACCACAATATGCATACTTGCATGCCAAAAATGAGTACAGACCTGACAAAATGTCACCCGTTCATGAAACATCCTAGGGAATGTGGAAAGGCAGAGCTCATAATCATCCTCTCTTCTGCATATATGATCCCAAAACATCACTACCCCAAACTATTTAGAAGAATGCCCCATCTTAAGACTGGCTCACAGAGGAATTGGTAATGAATGATCAAGGCCTTACTCAGCATAAAAGCACTAGAGCCTATCTGAAAAATAACTAAAACAAAACAAACAAAAAAGGCTGAGCTCATAGCTCAAGTGATAAAACAGCTCTCTAGTAAGCACAAGGCCCTGAGTTCAAAATCACATTAGAACTACCATATGATCCAGTGATACTGCTTCTGGCCACATATCCAAAGGACCATAGTTCAGGATGCAATAGAGACATTGCACATGAATGTTTATTGCAGCACAGTTCACAATAGCCAAACTGTGGAAACAGCTCCGATGCCCTACAACTGATTAATGGATCAAGAAAATGTGGTATATACAAATATATAAAATGGCATTTTACTCAGCCACAAAGAAAAAAAAATACCATGCAGTTTGAAGGTAAACGGATGCAACTGGAGGATATCCTGTTAAGTGAATTAAGTCAGGTTCAGAAAGATAAAGGCTGCATGTTTACTTTCATATGTGGAAGATAGATCAAAAAGATAAACATATATACAAAACCAAACATGATCATATACAAATGTATATGTAGAACATGTTTGTAATAGTGGAACTATACAGTGGAACTTGGGAAAGGAGGGAATGGAAAAGTGAATGATACAGCATTAACAACATTGTAATACATAACATCTGTGAAGGTAGAGGATATAAGGATATGTATTGAAATCTGTCAAAAATTGAGAGGGGAAATGGGTAAGGGAGAGTAATGGAAGAGGGTGAGTTGACAAAAGTAAAGCATACTTACAGTGGGAATACATTGAGACACCTCTTTGAACATCAACTTAGAAATTAATAATGAAAGGACAGTAAAATAGGTACAGTGTGTCGGGGGAGTACTTGTGTGAAGGAGTAACTGAACGAAGGCTATTAAGACGAAGGAATGTGGTTGATGAACCTTATATACTTACACAGAATAGAACAATGAAACCTCTTGCAATTTTTTTAAGTGGGGCAGGAGGGGGAGAGATGATGGAGGTGATCTAACCAATGTACAATGTAAACCTATTTGGAATTGTCACAATGAATCCCTCTTGTACAACAAATATATCCTAATAAAAACTTCAATTAAAAAATAAAACAAAAAAAATTGGTCATGATTTTTATCTTCTATTTATGCATTTTTTCTATTTGGCATGGTTGTCTACCATCCATTTATATTTACTTTCCTCCTTTTTAATTTTAAACTTCTTCAGATCCTATATTGGTTTCTTTGTGATTGCTTATAGGTGAAGGACCAGGGAAAAAGGTTTCCATGGAGAACAGTGTCTTTCCAGCTAACAAAGGCTCTCCTATGACCAAGGACATATTTTGTCTCTGGTTTCATTGGATTTTAGTCTCCCTGGAAAATGAAAGTGGGCATGAGTATCATTGTGCACAATTTTCTCTCTTTCACCTATTGTCACAGGGCCATAGTCATTGGTTCTGTCTTTTGAAGTCCTACAATGTCACTGATAACCTCTTATTTTGAGAAGGGTGTATGGTTAGGTATTTCCTAATAGAAAAAGCTTTAGGAAATTCTTTAGACTTTTTCCTTGGGAGGATCTCCTCCTATTAGTGAACTTTCCTAACTTATAGTTTTATATCTGCTAAGAACTGAGTGTTTGTGCCCTCCAACCTACATTACATATGTTGAAATGTAATCCCAAAAGTGATACTAAAGTGTAAATCCTTCAAGAAGTAATTAAGTCATGAGAGTGAAAACATCATGAGTGGAATTAGAGTCCTTAAAAGAAGAAACTGTCTTTCTACCATGTGAGGATTCTTCAAGAATCCAGCAGTTCACCACCTGAAAAAAATCTCCTCACTAGAACTGAGCCATCATGGTACCCTGATCATAGATGTCTAATCTCTAGAACTATGAGAAATAACTTTCTGTTCTTTATAAACCACCTAATCTACAGTATTACACTATAGCTGCTTGATTAAGATAGCATCTTAGGTCCCTACTAATATTTTGTTTCTCTTTTGCATTTCTGTTTTTAAATAATTTTCTATAAAATCAAATGTACTTCTTTAAAGTTTGTATAGAATTCAGCTGTAAATCAATCAGGTCCTGGGTTCTGCTTTGTAGAGAGACTCATTATTATTATTATTACTATAATAATACAATTAATATAATATTATTATTATTATTATTTTGTAGCACAGGGACTTGAACTCAGGGACTATGCCACGCCACCAGCCCTTTTATTGTGGTGAGTATTTTCAAGATAGGGTCTTGCAAACTATTTGCCCAGGCTGGCTTCAAACTGTGATCCTCCTGAACTCTGCCTCTTGAGTTGCTAGGATTAAAAGCTTGAGCCACCAGTGCCTTGCAGAGAGACTCATTGTTAATCCACTAATCTCATTGTATTTTATAGATCTATTTGGATGGTTAATTTTTTCTTGGTTCAATTTTGGTTGGCTAAATGCATCTAGAAATTTATTGCTTTCTTCTAGATTTTTCCAGCTCACTTTAATATAGATTTTCAAAGTATTTCCTAATGATCCTCTGCATTTCATTATTATTTGTGGCCATATCCACTTTTGAATTTTTTAATTTTATTAATTTGGTTCTTTTACATCTTCTGTCTAGTCAGATTGGCTATGGGTATATTGACCTTATTAATTTTTTCAAAGAAACAACACTGTTTTGTTGATTCCTTATATAGTTTTTTTGGTCTTTATTTCATTGATCTTGGCCTTGACCTTTATTTCTCTCTGTCTGCAATTGCTGGATCCAGCAATACCACTTCTAGGCATATGTTGGAAGTAATGTAAGCCAGAATGCAATAAAGACACCTGCACACACTCATTTATTGCAGCATTATTCAAAATAGTCAAACTTTGGAAACAGCCAAGATGCTCCATCCTGATGAATGGATAAGAACATGTGGCATTTATGTACAATGGAATTTTATTCATTCCATAAAGAAGAATAAAATTTTGTTGTTTGCAAATAAATGAGTGGAACTGGAGATCATCTTATATGGAGTTAACTATGTTCAGAAAGCCAAAGGCTGCATGTTTTCTTTCATATGTGGAATATAGTGCTAATACAAGCAATATAATATACATGTATAATATATATAGTACATGTACCCAAAAGTGGGAATAGTAAAGGAGACTAATAGAGGATGAAAGGAAAGAAAGAAAGGTAGTGAACAACAATAAAATGCATCACATCTGTGTAGGAACAAGATGCAACAAACACACTGAAAACTGAAACCGTTTCCTCCAAAGTCAGGAAGGAGTCAAGAAGGTACACTCTCTCTACTTTTATTCAACATAGTCTTGTAAATTCTAGACAAAGCAGTAAGAGAAGAGCAAAAACATAAAAGGGATTCAAATAAGGAAGGAAGAAGTCAAACTATTCCTGTTTGCAGATGATATGATCTTATACCCAAAAGACTCCAAAATCCCATCAAAAACTCTTAGATATCATCAACACTTTCAGCAAACTAGCAGAATGCAAAAACAATAAACAAAAATCAGTAGCATTTCTATGTATCAAAGAACAGACTGAGAAAGAAAGCAGGAAAAAAATCCCATTTAAAATAGCTTCAAAAAAATAAAATACCTAGGAATAAATTTAATGAAGAAAATCAAAAACCTTTTCAATGAAACCTGCAAATCACTGAAGAAGAAACTCAGGAGACATTATACAATAGAAAGATCTCCTATGCTCATGAAGTGGCTAAATCAATATTAAAAAATAGTTCTACTGCCAAAAGCAATCTACTTGTTCAATGCAATCACCATCAAAATTCCAATGACATTTTTCACGGAGATAGATATATCAATCCTAAAGTTCATATGGAAACAAAAAAGACCTCAAGTAGTCAAAGCAATTCTGATCAAAAAATTCAATGATGGGGTATCATGATTCCAGAATTAAAATATACTAAAGATCCATAACAACATGAACAGAATGATGTAGGCACAACAGGCATGAAGACTAATGGAACAGAATAGAAGACCCACACATGAGTCAAATCAGCTTCCACCAACAGATTTTTGACAAAAGAGCCCAAAATACATGGTATAGAGAAGACAGCCACTTCAATAAATATTGCTGAGAAAAGTAGATATCCACATGTAGAAACTGGATCCATGTCTTTCACCCTGTACCAACATCAACTTAAAGTGGATCAAAGACCTTAATATAGGCCTGAAACCTTGAAACAACTACAGGAAATACTATGAAATACCATGAAACATATAAGCTTAAGCAATGACTTCCCAAATAGAACTTCAGGGGCTCAGCAATTAAGACAAAGGATGGACAAATGGGACTGCATCAAATTAAAAAACTTGTGCACTACAAAAGAAACAGTCACTAAACTTAAAGAGTTGTGTACAGAATAGAAGAAAATGATTGGCAGCTATTCATGTGATAAGGGACTAATAACCAGGATCTACAGGGAGCTCAAAAAACTTCACTCTCAAATAATCAACAAACTATTGAAGAAATGGGCACATGAATTTAATAGAGAATTTTTAAAGGAAGAAGTACAAATAGCCAATAAATACATGAAGAAATGCTCAACTTCCTTGGCCATGAAAGAAATTCAAATTGAAACAACACAAAGATTTCATCTCACCCCAGTAAGAATGACTATCTTCAAGAAAAAAGCAACAGTAAATGCTGGTGAGGATGTGGTGAAACTGAAACCTTATACACTGTGAATGGGAACACAAATTAGTACAACCATTATGGAAAGCACTATGAAGATTCCTTAAAAAACCAAAAGTATAGCTATCATGTGATCTTATATTATATCTTGTACTATTCATTAATACTATTCCTTCCATATTCTTTTCATTACTATATTTTTTTGAGGAAAATATAAGGTAAGGATTTGAATTCAAGGTCTTGTGATTGCTAGACAGGTGCTCTACATGTGACCAACACCTCTAGCCTTCATAACTATCCTTACTAACTAATGTCTTCCTAGTTCATGAAGTATTATCTTTGATCCTTTATTCCTCTAAAACTACTGGAGCACTGGCAGTGACTGTTCATAATAAGGATTACTGAGTTCTCTAGTGGTGTCTCTGTCAACTGTGATTGCTTCTGCAGCTAATTTTTTTACTCTCTGATTGGAGTAGGAGGCCGCATCCAATGTCTTGAGCATGGTGGAAAAATGTTTGACTGCTGAGCCAAAACCCCACAACAGTGGAGCAGAAATGCACTATAACTTGATTAGTACCACCAAGGTCATAGGAGACTGAAACCTTCAACACGATACTTGACCTTGAATACATAAATCTTAACATAGAAACACAAGTAATATGACAAAATTAGACAGCATACTTGCTCCAAAAGTCAATAATTTCTCAATAAAAGATCTGAAAAATAGTGAAGTGCATGAAATCTCAAACAATGAACTTAAAAGAATGGTAAGAAGAATTAGTAACAAAATTTAAGAAGACTTGAGTGGATACTTGAATGAATTCAAAGGGAATACAAATAAACAGCTGAATGAATTCAAAGACAGTTCAAATAAACATCTGAATGAAATAAGGAAAGCAATGCTGGATATGATAGAGGAATTCAATAAGGATATAGAAATCCTGAGAAAAGTCAAAATCAAATTCTGAAAATGAAAAGCTTAAATACAGGGAGCAAGTTTAAACAAAGTATATTATGCACATCACTGGGAATAAATATGTATCATTGATCCCTGTACTTGAAATATCTTTATTTCTAGAAATTTTTAAAATATTCTTTTCCCTGAAATACACATTATATAAAATAAATCACTTTAGAGTCATCAGTTCAGTGTCATTAAGGCTCATCTGCACATAGCCCTTAAAGCACATAGATAATCACAAAATAATATCAATAATTGAGAATTAAAAGTCTTTTGGAAGGCTTTAGGCATGACTCAAGTAGCAAAGTACTTACCTAGCAAGAGCAAGGTCTTGACTTCCAAACCTCAGTGTCTCAAAGAAATTCTTTCAGAAAAGATGCAACTTTGGGGAAAAAAATAAAGATTTCACTGACATATAACATGTCAGGTTATACATAAAGAACCTTTCCTGAAATATCCTACACATATTGAAATTTATTACATAAAAGTTTACATTAAACTATTAATGACAACCATCATTTTACAGATACCAATTTTTATTCTATTATTAATAAGACAAAAAAATTTTAATTTGTCTCAGTTATTTAGCCAAAAGGTATTATCAATAAATGAATTATTGAACTAATTTAGTTGCAAAAACTGATATATACTTGTCCATGCTAGCTGCTTCTGTAAGATTCTACTTTTGATAGCTGTCAGTCAGCAGCAGGCTACTTTATATATTTTGTTTGCTTTTTTCTCTTGTCTAAATTAACACACATTTAAAATGCAAGGGGGTTTCACTGTGATAATTCTATAGAAGCATATACTGTACTTTGAACAAGTTCACCCCAACTATGTTGTTTTTCATCTAATAAAAATACCCACAAATCAACATAAAATTTTAAAGGAATTCAAATTTTAGTGGAACTCAGAAAGAAGCTTATAATCTTTCAAGTCATATGTTAACCCAGATGTGAAATTCTAATAGTCTTGTATATATCACAGTCTATTTTATATTACAATTGTTACCTCATGCCTTATTTCCTCTACTAAGCTAAATTCTCTGAGGCTGAGGTCATGGTTAATTCATTTTCATATAACTTGCAGTGCCTCCTATGGAGATTGAAACATAATAGTCACTTAGAATATGCTAATTGATTTTCATGTTTATGTCCTACTGAGTTCAAACTGTTTGACAAATCAGTTACCAAATTTTACTTGCAACTGGCCCAAGGAAAAGAGCAATTTTAAACTTGTGGTTAGAGATAAACAAATTTATAGTGATCTCACAGGAATTAAAAATGCTTAGATGCAATTAAGAATAGTTCATCCTCTGGTAATGAACTTGCTAAGTTTACAAAAAAGAAATCTCGATTAGTGGCACCAAGGAATTTAATCCTCAAGCATCTTGATTTCAGGGCTAAGCCACACTGACATTGGCTGGCAGGAGCTCAGGATGAAATGAAACCCACTTTCTCTCTCTAATCAGCAGAATTTGTCTGAAGAGAGTGGCTCACAGTGAGGTTTGTGTTCTTGATCTTGGTCCTTTGAGCATGAACTTTCAAATGGCCAGTAACAGTAGGTTGTGAACATATGGTAAATTTCTCAGAAAGCTTATGCAAGTCAGATTTGAGTTAGGAAATTTTAATTTACCTGTTCTAGTTTTCATTTTTGCCACTCAGTGAAAAAGTGGGGGATCAATGATGAAACGGCCACAAGCAACATTTGTAAGAGATGGGACATAAATAACTTCCATCTGTAAAAACAATCTTTTTTTTCAGAACTCAGAAACAAACTGATGATCTTTTAGGTCACCTGAAACTAAAGATACCAGATTCTAGTTGCATGTGGGATATCACTGTGTATGTTTGTGTGAGTGTTTGTGTGTGTGCGTGTGTGTGTGTGTGTGTGTGTGTGTGTGTGTGTGTTTACTTATTTACTATGCTGAGGACTGAACCTAGGGCTTTATGCATGGTCACAATCTGTCTTGTATTTAGCTACATTTACTAAATCTAGGGTCATATATTTTAGAAATCCAGAACTTTTGCTTTGTGCATTAGTTCAAGTTAGCTAAACTGATCTCTGCTTCTCCAAATCTCTTTCCCTGTCCAGTATTAGGCTAAGGGAGAGTAGAAAAGCAGAGTGAACCGGTAGCTATTTTGTTCACAAACATTACATTTTAAACTAAAATTATCTAAAGCTTTGACTTGCATCATCAAATAGCTGAAATGACTACTTTTAGTCAACCATGTTACTGTATTTTAGAAGAGTTTGCTTACCTCAAAATATAAGTGCGATGCTAATTCTCTTCTATGAAGTAAAAGAAAAGATATACATTGTCAACCAGGAACCTCGTCACTCATAGAATGAACACAATTGAGGTCTAATATTTTTGAAATTTTATGTAAATTAAAAAGTTGAAAAAACTGAGAAATAAAAAGGAAGCCACATATCATTAAATATAGATTGCTTTTCATTTATCTCAGAACCCACAGCTGATCACTCAGTAATCAACACCATGCTATGGGTCTTCAAATCTGAAATAAATTTTAAATTCTGAAGAAAACAAGCAGCGGTTGTGCTCATGGACCCAAGATTTTTATGGCATTTTGATCTTATCCTGAAAATCTGATTGTTTCAGCATCATAACATTATGGCCTCTCATGGCACTGTAGATATGTGCCCAGGGTAGTTGGCTTTGTCACTGTAAGATCAGAAACTCCCTCATGATCCGCATATCCTTGTAAACTTCAACTATACAGTGTTAAAGAGTCAGCTTAGAGACTTCTGATAATTTACACTTCACAAGTCACAAACTTCTTCAAAAGTCTACATTGTCCTGTTAATCTTCATAAGCACAGTTTTTAATAGAGAGGTTTGGCCAGTTTAGAAATTCAGCATTTCCAGATCAGATCTAAGATGATGGATAGCTGTGGGACCCTAAGACTCTGAACTCCCTGATTTCAGAAAAATACTCCAGATTCATGGTAGCAAGGATCAGGTAATCCTGTCTTTTTTTTTGCCAACTAAGAAACCACCAATACATAGGGTGCAAAAAGTGTTCAATGACTTGTCCTTCAATTAGCTTTATATAGTCAGGGGAGCCCCAGGTACAAGGACCAGTCAGTGAGTTCCTCCTACTGAGAAGCCATTTCTCCATATTATATTTTTTGTGACTTATTTTTTCCTGTCTGGTAACTTATAAAAGCAAAATATCAACGTGGAGAACTACAGAACAAGTTCTGTAATAATGTTGGCTATCCTGGACTGGCCATAATTTGTAGACATCTGTGTCTACAATTTGTAGACCTGCCTACACCACCTGGCCCTGCCATTCCAGAACTGAGTTAAACAGCAACCCTACCAGAAGAGTGCTCTGAAGGGAACCACAAAGTACAGCATGGCTGTGTGCAGGGTGGCCAAGTAAATGGAGGGAATATTTTACCTCTTCCGGGTGGAGGTAGGGTAGAATGCTGAGCTTACTTTACCTGAATGGGGTGGGGCCACACAGCCACTATCTGATGAAAACAGAACATTACACCACCTTGGAGAAACTGGTAGTGAGCAGAAACTGACAAACTTCCAAGAAGCTCAAATTCTAGCTCCCAGGCTTGCCTTGCTGGAAGTAAGAGCTGGTGACTGCTAACATATCAGCTCTTAACAGGGTGACCTCAGAAAACTTCTCTGCACAAGAAGGCCCATCACACCAAAAAAAGCCTGGGCTCAAATGCTCTTAGCTAATCTCCTCCAAAGCTGCCCCAAAGGAAAAGGCAATATCCCTTGACACACAGCCCAGCATACACACCTTAAGAAGAGGCAGAGACATGGAGAGAGGCCCCACCAAAAGTGTCAGCACCTGGATTTGAAATCAGAGGAAAGAGTCCAGAATAGTCATTGAACTGAATTTTTTTCATTTAATATTTTTATTTTTATTCTTTTCATTATTTTTCTTTTTCAACCCTTTGCTACCTTATCTCCCTCTCTCACTCTATCCAATTATCAATTTGCTTATCTCTCTCTTGGTCTACTTTTCTGTCTCTAACCCATTTTTTATTCTTATTTTTCCATTCTTTTTTTTTTCTTTCCTTTCTTTCCCTCTTCTTTTCCTTTCTCCCCTCCCCCTCCCTTCTTCCCTCCTCTATCTCCTCAGTACTCACCACACACTGGATAGTCTATTATACCAACTGTACACATTATCCCCATCCTTCCTATCCATTTGCAATCCCTGACGATAGCACACTCCCCACCAACAACTAAACTAAACCTTTACACACATTAAGATCTTATTACCTAAAGCCCTCATACCTCACATCTCTTCTCCCCCTCAATCCAACCTCCCTCCCTGTCCTCTCTCCTAGCACCATCTTTTTACATACCTAAGCATCCATTCCTATCCAAGCAACTGTTATCTTCTCAATACCTGCTGTTAATAGATAATATCACCAAGGGGTTTCTTATACGTTATGTAAATAACTGGCTTGGCATTGAAGATGTGAATTTGTTAATGCTAAGTTATACCTACATTTCAGGTAACAGAAATATTACAACAACCTAGTTAACAACTAAGCTAGTCAGAGCATAGAAATTAAGTCAAAGGAAAGATGATAAGTGATGATAACCTCCAACTAATGAATCAGTAACACAGAAGCAAAGGACAAAAATACAAACATGGGGAGGGAAAAAAAGGCAGGGGAATGTAGTTACATTCAAATGACTAGCAATAACATAATAGAGGATTTGCTAGAAAGATAAGGGGATGAATTCCCAACAACTGACCTCAAAAGAATCATGATAAGAATGTTCAATGAACTTAAAGAAAAGCTTCAAGTGAACATGCAAAAACAGCTCAATGAATATCAAGAGAACACAGGTACACAACTCAAAAAGATATGGAAACAATTAAAAGAATTCAGAGGGGATCTCAACAAGTTCCAAAATGAAAATAAGGATATTATAAGAAAAGAGACATATGAAATAAAGAAGACAGCATGAGATGAAAGAGGAGTATAACAAAAATATAGGAAGTTTCAGTAAAAGGAATCAATCAGAAATCCTAGACGCAAATATCCTGTAGTCAAATAAAAAATACAGTTGAAAGCCACTCAAGCAGACTAGAACAAGTGGAAGACAGAATTTCAGGGCTCAAAAACAAAATAGATATTACAGAAAAAAACAAAAGACTTCTTAGACAAAAGACTCAAGAGCTGTGAAAGGAATATGCAAGAACTCTGTGACACAATCAAAAGAACAAACCTGTGAATCATGGGCATTGAAGAAGGAGAAAAGGTGCAAGCCAAAGAGATACATAATACATTCAATAAAATTGCAGCAGGAAATTTTTTTAATTTTAAAAAAGTGATGCCCATTCAGGTACAGGAAGCCTCCATGACACCAAACAGAATGGACAAAATAGAATCTGTCTACAGCATATTATAGTTAAAACAATCAGCACAGAGACCAAGGAAAGACTACTGAAGTCTGTAAGAGAAAAATCAAATAACATATAAAGGTAAATCCATAAAAATAACAACAGATTTCTAAAAAGAAACCTTAAGAGCAAGAAGGACATGAAATGAGATATTCTGAGCACTAGAAGAAAATAATTTCTGTCCTGGGATACTCTACCCAGCAAAACTATCATTCAAAATTGAAGGTGGAATAAAAATCTTCCACAATAAACAGAAAGTAAAACAATACATAACCTTTAAATTACCACTATAGAAGATTCTGAAAAGAATGCTATATACAGAAGATGAAAACAAACATAATAATTAAAGGATAGGAATGATTAAACCTCAAGAGAAGAGCAGGCACATAATCAGAGCAGACAAGTAATCAAGTAACACAGAATAAATTTCACACACAGAACTCTTACACAACAAAAGCAATTAAATGGCAGTAATCACCACATACATCTTAATATTAACACTGGATATTAATGGACTCAAGTCCCTGACCAAAAGATATTAATTGGCAAACTGTATTCAAAAAGAAGACCTAATAATCTGTTGTTTTCAAAAAACCCACCTTACAAACAACAGCAAACCTTCTCCTAAGGTGAAAAGTTGGAAGAAGATTTATCAAGATAATGGCCCCTAAAAACAGGCAGGAGAAGCAATACTTATATCAGATAAAGTAGACTTCAGAGCTAAATTAGTCAGAAGAGACAAAGAAGGTCACTTCATACCAATAAAAGGAAAAATACATCAAGAGGAAGTCACAATTGTTAACTTAAATGTGCCCAATGTTGGGGCACCCAACTTCATTAAACATACACTACTGGACTTAAAAACACAGATAGACCACAACAAAGTGGTGGCAGGAGACTTCAATACTTGTCTATCACCTGTGGATAGGTCATCCAGACAAAAACTCAACAAAGAAACTCTAGAATTGAATGACACCATAGATCTAATAGACCTGACAGATGTCTACAGAGTATTTCATACTGCAACAGCACAATATACATTCTTCTCAGCAGCCCATGGAACCTTCTTCAAAACAGACAGCATTTTAGGTCACAAAGCAAGTCTTAATAAATATGAGAAAATTGAACTAACCCTCTGCACACTGTCTGATCACAACACAATGAAACTAGAGTTCAACAACAAAAGAAGAGGCAGAAAATACTCAAACAACTGGCAGTTGAACAACACATTCTTTAATGATCAGTGGGAAGCAGAAGAAATAAGAGAGGAAATTAAAAAGTTCCTGGAATTTAATGAAAACAAAAACATAATTTATCAGAGCCTATGGGACAAAGCAAAGGCAGTCCTAAAAGGAAAGTTTATAGCCATGAGTACATGTATTAAAAACACAGAAAGATAAAAAATAAATGACCTAATGCTGCAACTCAAACTCCTAGAAAAACAAGAACAAGCTAAACCCAAAACAGGCAAGACAGAAATAATAAAAATAAGGGCCAAAATCAACAAAATGGAGACAAAAAACATAAAAAGAATCAATAAAACAAAAAGCTGATTCTTTGAACACATAACAAAGATTGGCAAACCCATGCCAAATCTGACTAAAACCAGGAGGGAAAAGACCCAAATTATTAAAATTAAAAACAAAAAAGGAGAGATACCAACAAACACCACTATAATCTAGGGAGTCATCAGGGACTATTTTGAAAACCTATATTCAAATAAGATGGAAAATGTAGAAGAGATGAACATATTTCTGGATACATATGACCATCTGAAATTGAACCAAGGGAATATTAATCACCTAAACAAATCTATAACACATAATGAAATTGAATCAAAAATAAAGAGTCTCCCAAAAAGGAAATGTCCATGATGTGATGGACTCTTTGCTGAATTCTACTAGAATTTTAAAAAACTAATACCCACACTCCTTAAATTTTTCCACAAAATATAAAGGGAAGGAACACTGTTAAACTCATTCTATGAAGTCAGCATCACACTCATCCTAAAACAACAAAAAAAGAGAATTGAATGGGGAATCCTCAATAAAATACTGGCAAACAAAATTCAGCAGCCTATCAGAAAGATCATACACAATGATCAAGTTGGTTTCATGAGGGATGGTTTAACATATGCAATTCATTAAATGTAATACAGAATCTGAACAGAAGCAAAGACAAAAACCATGTGATCATCTAAATAGATGCAGGAAAAGCCTTCAACAAAATTCAACATCCCTTCATCATAAAACTCTGATGAAACTAGAAAAAGAAGTACTGCACCTCAACATATTAAAAGCTATATATAAAAAGTCTATACCCAACATTATAGTAAATGTGGAAAAACTGAAAACATTTCTTCTAAAGTCAGGAACTAGGAGAGGATCCAAAATGGCAACTGAGACACAGAAGCAGACAGCATGACCTGCATGAATCAAGGACCTTGTTGAGACACTGAAGACACACTTGACAGAGATGAAGCACAAGGGAGAGTTGAAATTTTGGCACCTTGAACCCCTAGCCCCTAGAAGGCTTCTCCACAGCATGATACCCTGAGAGAACAGGCAGGTTGCCACTCCCTTGCCACTGCCACCACTGCCACTGCTGCTGCCACCGCCACTGGCTGCCAGCTCCAAACGTGCTTGGGAGACCTTCAGCAAACCAAACAGGTGAGCACCAAGCACCATGTGATATCCCTCAGTCACCCCTGGTACAAACCAGCACAGCCCCCCTGGGCAGATTGATACCCCATGCAAAAAAAACCAAAACTGAATAAACAATGAAACTGAAAACTAGCACACACCCAAGGGGGCTGGGGTTGCTAAAAGCACACCAGAGAAGTGGGGGGAGGTGCAAGGAGCCAAACTTGCCCAAACCATCAGTAAATAAATGGCAGGAGGGCCGACAGCAGGTATGTGATAGGCAGCTGCCTGAAGTAAGGAAGGAGCAAAGGCAGCAGACTACAGGGCCCAGTCCCTGGGCACCCACAGTCAGATGGCTTTGCAGCATTGAGGAATAAACATCAAACCATCATAACAAACTGACAGTGGCAGCTAGCTGACAGATCACTGAACTTTGTCCTCACCCCAGGGAAAGAGGGGTAAGGCAAAGAAACAATCTCCTAGTAAACAAGCACAGAGATAAATCAATTCCAAAGAAGGACAACTAGTAGACTGCAGAGCTGCCACACCTCACTGTGGAAGAAGCTGTCCAAGAAGGAGCTGCTGAAAGACAGAAGAAAAAAACAACAACACCCACAGACAAAACACCTGGCAAGACTAAGACAGAACTTCTGCTTAAATATCAACACCAGTACTGGATACTGGAGGAGTAACACCAGAACTTAAACTAAGACTGAAATTCTACTAATCCTGAACCTGGAGTTTTTGTTTGTTTGCTCATCTCTCCTCATTGATTTCTTTGGGTTTTTTGTTTGGTTGGATTTTTTGTGGTTGTTGTTTTTTTGTTTTATCACTGTGAATTAGTTAATACTAAATTACACCCAAGCCAGGGACAGAAACAGTATATACACAATTAGCTAAAAACCCAATACAGATACAAAACAAAATGTAACAAAGAGAAAGAAAACTGAAACCACAAAGTAGCCTATCAAGAACAATTACACAATAACAAGAATGATGGAAAGAAGAAAAAGGGAAGGAAACCAATCCCCCCCAAAAATAATTTAATACAGGATTCAAGGGAAATGAAGAAAATGGATACCCAATTCCAGACTCCAACAAAACAAAGATAAATGACACCAAGCAACCCAACGATGTCCACAAGAACACCCTTAAATAAGACATCCTGCAAGTAATCACTGAGAATTCCATGGAGATGATACTAGAAGTGGTTAACCCAAATGTACAAGAGGCACTCAAGAAATTTCAATAAAACAAAAATAAAGAATATGAGACGACACAGGAGCAAATAAATGAAATCATAGGAGCCCTAAATAAGCACCAAAGTGTAACAGAGAACACTATAAATAGAGAGATAAATGAATTGAAGATGAAAATAGACAATATTAAAGAGGAAGTGACCCATGACATGGAAAAAACCCAGGAAAAAGAATGAAACAGAAACACAAAACACAATGGAAGGCCACTCCAGCAGACTAGAACAAGTGGAAGAGAGAATCTCAGAACTTGAAGATAAAATGTAAATTCAAGGAAAAACTGAAGAGTCAAACAATTAAAGACCTGTGAAAAAATGTGCAAGAACTCATTGACTCCATCAAAGGACCAAACCTGAGGATCATAGGCATTGAAGAAGGGGAAGAGGTGCAAGCAAAAGGAATTCATAATATATTCAACAAAATAGTAACAGAAAATTTCCCAAATCTAGAGAAAAACTACACCCATTCAATTACAGGAGGCCTCCAGAACATCAAAAACTTGACCAAAATAGAACTATCCCACAACATACTATCATTAAAACAATAAGCACAGAGAATAGAGAAAGAATATTGAAGGCTGTAAGAGAGAAAAAACAAATGACATACAAAGGTAAACCCATCAAAATCACAGCAGATTTCTCAATGGCAACTTTAAAAGCAAGAAGAGCATAGAGTGAGGATTTCGGGCACTGAAGGAAAATAACTTCAACTCTAGGATACTCTACTCAACAAAACTGTCATTCAAAATAGAAGGAGCAATAAAAGTCTTCCATGATAAGCAGAAACTAAAACAATATATGACCACCAAGCCATCACTATAAAAGATTCTTCAAGGAATTCTGCACAGAGAAAATAAAAACAAAGAAAACCATGAAAGGACAAGCAGTACCAAACCACAGAAGAAGAAAAGGCAAGAAAGTAGAGAGTAACATTGATTCAGTTACACACAATCAAACACCTAAACAACAAAAACAAATAAATGACAGGAATCACCACATACCTATCAATACTAACTAATCACCACATACTTATCATACCTATCAATATTACAATGAATGTTAATGAACTTAATTCCTCCATCAAAAGACACTGTTTGGCAAAATGGATTAAAAAGGATGATCCAACAATTTGTTGCTTACAAGAGACCCATCTCATCATCAGAAACAAGCACTGGCTTAGGATGAAAAGCTGGAAGAAGATTTACCAAGCCAACAGCCCCTGTAAAAAGGCAGGAGTAGAAGTACTTATCTCAGACAAAGTAGACTTCAAACTTACATTGATCAAATGAGGTAAAGAAGGACACCCCTAATAAAAGGGGAAATAAACCAAAAGGAAATAACAATTATCAACATATATGCAATCAATGTCTCTGCACCCAATTTCATCAAACATACTCTGAAGGACCTAAAAACATATGTAGACTCCAACACAGTGGTAATGGGAGACTCTAATACCCCCCTATCACCAATAGATAGGTCATCCAAACAAAAAATCCATAAAGAAATTCTAGAAAGAAATCACACCATAGATCAAATGGATCTAGCTGATGCCTACAGAATATTTCATCCAACTTCTGCACAATATACATTCTTCTCATCAACCTTCTCCAAAATTGATCATATCTTAGGGCACAAAGCAAGTCTAAGAAAATAGAAATAATCCCCTGCATTCTATCTGATCACAATGCATTAAAACTAGAATTCAAAAACAAAAACAACAGTAAAAAACATGCAAACAATTGGAAGCTGAACAACACATTGCTCAGTGATCAATGGTTCATTGATGAAATAAAAGAGGAATTAAAAGGTTCCTGGAAGTTTATGAAAATGAAAACATGACTTATCAGAACCTATGGGACACAGCAAAGGCAGTCTTAAGAGGAAAGTTTATAGCCATGAGTGCATATATTAAAAGGGCAGAAAGATCTCATATCAATGACCTAATGCTACATCTCCAACACTTAGGAAAAAAACCAAGCATATCCCAAAGCAAGCAGAAGGAAAGAATTAATAAAAATAAGGGCCAAGATCAATGAAATAGAAACAAAAATAATCAATGAAACAAAAAGCTGATTCTTTGAAAAACTAAATAAGATCAATAGACCCCTTACAAATCTGACTAAACAGAGGAGAGAAAAAACCCAAATCAGTAAAATCAGGACTGCAAAGGGAGAAATAACAACAAACACCATGGAAATCCAGAAAATCATCAGACACTACTTTCAGAACCTATATTTTAATAAATTTGAAAATCTTGAAGAAATGGACAGATTTCTACATACTTATGACCATCCAATATTGAACCAAGAGGATATTAATCACCTGAATAGATCTATAATACAAAATGAAATTGAAGCAGCAATAAAGAGTTCCCCAAAAAAGAAAAGTCCAGGACCTGATGGATTCTCTGCTGAATTCTATCAGACCTTTAAAGAAAAACTAATACCAACTGTCCTTAAACTGCTCCACAAAATAGAAAGGGAGGGAGCACTGCCTAACTCATTTTATGAGGCCAGTATTGTACTCATCCCAAAACCAGAGAAAGACACCTCCAAAATGAGAACTATAATCCAATCTCCTTAAGGAACATCATCAATGCAAAACTCCTCAAAAAATAATGGCAAACTGAATCCAACAGCATATTAGAAAGATCATTCACCACTACCAAGTCGGTTTTATCCCAGGGATGCAGAGGTGGTTCAACATATGCAAATCTATAAATGAAATACAGTACATTAGTAGAAGCAAAGACAAAAACCACTTGATCATCTCAATAGATGCACAAAAAGCCTTCAACAAGATCCTACACAACTTTATGATAAAAGCTCTAAGAAAACTAGGAGTAGAAGGAAAGAACCTCAACATTGTAAAGGCTATATATGACAAACCTTCAGCCAACATCATACTTAATGGTGAAAAACTGAAACTATTTCCTCTAAAATCAGGAGCAAAACAAGGGTGCCCACTATCCCCACTCATTTCAACATAGTATTAGAATTCCTAGGCAGAGCAATTAGGCATGAAGAGGAAATAAAAGGAATACAAATAGGTAAAAAAAAAAAAACTGTCAAAATATCCCTATTTAAAGATCCAAAAAAACTCTACCCAAAAACTCCTAGACACTGTAAACAGGTACAGCAAGATGACAGGATACAAAATCAACTTAAAACATCATTACGTTTTCTATACACCAATAATGAACAAACTGAGAAGGAATACATACAAACAATTCCATTTACAATAGCCTCAAAAAAAAATCAAATATCTAGGAGTAAACTTAACAAAGGATGTGAATGACCTCTACAAGGAGAACTACAAATGCCTGAAGAAAGAGATTGAGGAACACTACAGAAAATAGAGTGATCTGCAGTGCTCATGGATTGGTAGAATCAACATAGTAAAAATGGCTATACTACCAAGCAATCTACGTTTTTAATGCAATTTGCATCAAAATCCCAATGACATTTATCACAGAGATTGAAAAATCTACGCTAAAGTTCAATTGGAAAGAGACCGCAAGTAGCCAAGGCAATACTCAGCAAAAAGAACAATGCTGGAGGTATCACAATACCCAACTTCAAACTATATTACAAAGCAATAGCAATAAAAACAACATGGTACTGGCACAAAAACAGACATGAAGACCAGTGGAACGGAATAGAGGACCCAGATATAAATCCACACAACTATAGCCAACTCATTTTTTGACAAAGGTGCCAAAAATATTCGATGGAGAAAAGACAGCCTTTTCAACAAATGTTGCTGGAAAAAGTGGTTATCCATCTACAAAAAACTGAAACTAGATCCATGTCTATCACCCTGTACTAGTATCAACTCAAAATGGATCAAGGACCTGAATATCAGAACTGAAACTCTGAAGTTAGTACAGGAAAGAACAGGAAACACTCTGGAACTAATATGTATAGGCAAAGACTTCCTCAATAGAACCCCAGCAGCTCAGCAGCTAAGAGAAATGATAGACAAATGGGACTTCATAAAATTAAAAAGCTTCTGCACAACAAAAGAAATAGTCTCTAAACAGAAGAGACCACCCACAGAGTGGGAGAAAATATTTGCCAGCTATACATCCAACAAAGGACTGATAATCAGAATATATAGGGAACTTAAAAAACTAAACTCTCCCAAAATCAATGAACCAATCAAGAAATGGGGAACTGAACTAAACAAAACTTTTTCAAAGGAAGAAGTTCAAATGGCCAAAAAAAAAAAAAGTGAAAAGATGCTCATCATCCCTGGCAATAAAGAAAATGCAAATCAAAACCACACTAAGATTCCACCTCACCCCTGTTAGAATAACCATTATCAAAAACACCAGCAACAACAAGTGTTGGCTAGAATGTGGGAAAAAAGGAACCCTCATACACTCCTGGTAGGAATGCAAGCTAGTGCAACCACTCTGGAAAAAAATATGAAGGCTTCTTAAAAATCTTAACATAGATCTGCCATATGATCCAGCAATCCCACTCCTGGGATATACCCAAAGGAATGCGACTCAGATTACTCCAGAGGCACCTGCACATCCATGTTTATTGCAGCACTGTTCACGATAGCCAAGTTATGGAAACAGCCAAGATGCCCCACTACTGACAAATGGCTTAATAAAATGTGGTAACACAATGGAATTTTACTCAGCCATGAAGAATGAAATCTTATCATTTGCAAGTAAATGGATGGAACTGGAGTACATCATTCTGAGCGAGGTTAGTCAGGATCAGGAAGACCAAAAATAGCATGTTCTTCCTCATATGCGGACTTTAGATCTAGGGCAAACACAGTGATGTGGTTGAACTTGGGTCACATGCTAAGGGGAGAGCACATATTGGGATAGGTAGGAAACCCAAAACATCAAAGTGTTTCATGTCCCCCCTGCAGAGGAGCTAATACAGAAACCTTAAAGTGACAGAGGTCAATATGGGAAGGGAATCAGGAACTAGTGAAGTGGTCAGGTAGAGATGAATCAACTTGGGTTGTAACACATTTGTTCATGGAAGCAATGCTAGGAATCTCTCTGTATAGCTATCCTTATGTCAATTAGCAAAAACACTTTGTCTTTCTTATTACTGCTTATGTCTTCTCTTCAACAAAATTAAAGATAAGGGCAGAACAGGTTCTGCCTGGAAGCAAGGGGTATTGGCAGGGAGAGAGAGGGGGTGGGGGTCAGGGGCAAGGAATGACTCAAATAATGTATGCCCATGTGAAAAAATGAATAAAAAACTTAAAAAAAATAAAGTCAGGAACTAGACAAGGGAGTCTACTCTTACTCAATATAATCTTGGAATTCATACCCAGAACAGTAAGACAGGAAGAAGAAATGGAAGTAATAAATATTGTTAAGTGAGTAGTCAAATTATCCCTATTTGCAGATGACATGATATTATGCCTAAAGACACAAATACTCCTAGATACCAAAAACAGCATTAACAAAGTAGCAGGATACCAAATTAATATACAAAAATCAGTAGTATTTGTATACACCAACAATGAACAGAACAAGAAAGAATATAGGAAAATAATTCCATTTACAATAGTCTCAAAAAAGTAAAATACCTAGGAATAAACTTAACAAACAATGTGAAAAACCTCTACAAGAAAAACTATAAACCATTAAAAAAAGAAGTCAAAGAACACTACAGAGGATGAAACATTCTCCTATGCTCGTGTATTGGCAAAATCAACATAGTGAAAATAGTTGTATTACCAAAAAAAAATCTACATGTTCAATGCAATTCCCACCCAAATCCCAATGACACTCATCACAGATATTGAAAAATCAAACCTAACATTCATTTGGAAGCACAAAAGACCATCAATAGCCAAGGCAATACAGAGCAAAAAGAGCATGCTGGAAGTATCACAGTACCTGACTTCAAACTATACTGCAGAGCAATAGCAATAAAGACAGCATGATAAAAGCACAAAAACAGATATGAAGACCAGTGCAATAGAATAGAAGACCCACTATGAATCCTTGCTGCTTCGCCCATCTGATTTTTGACAAAGGCACCAAGACTATTCCATGGAGAATTGACAGCCTCTTCAACAAGTGTTTCTGGGAAAACTGAATACCTGCATGCAGAAAACTAAAACTATCTCTCAGTCTATTACCCTGTATAAGTATAACCTCAAAGTGGAAAAAGGACCTTAATATAAGACTTGAAAATTTGAAGCTAGTGCAGGAAAGAGCAGGGAATACACTGGAACTAATAGGCATAGGGAATGCCTTCTTTAACAGAACTCAAAAGGCTCAGCGACTAAGAGAAAAAGGATTGACAAATGGTACTACATAAAATTGAAAAACTTCTGCACAGCAAAAGAAATGGTCTCTAAATTGAAGAAGCTTCCCACAGAATGGGAGAAAATCTTTGCCAGCTTTACATCTGACAAAGTCTTTTTAACCAGAATATACAGGAAGCTTAAAAAAACTAAACTCCCCCAAAATGCAATGATCCAATGAAGAAATGGGCAAAAGAACCCAACAGAGTTTTTTCAATACAAGAAGCCCAAATGGTCAAACAACACATGAAGGAATGCTCACCATCTGTGGCCATAAAGGAAATGCAAATCTAAACCACGTTAAGATTCCACCTCACTCCTGTTAGAATGGCTATTGTTAAGAACAGAAACAACAAATGTTGGTGAAAATGTTGGGGAAAAGGAATCCTCATACATACACTGTTGGTGGGACTGCAAGCTAGTATAACCACTATAGAAAATACTATGAAGGGTCCTTAAAAAAATAAAAATAGGCCTACCATACAATCCAGGAATACCATTCCTAGGGATATACCCAAAGGAATGTAAGTCAGGTTACAACAAAGGCACCTGAATACTTATATTTATTGCAGCATTATTCCCTATAGATAAACTATGGAAATAGCCAAGATACCCCACTACTGATAAATGGATCAAGAAAATGTGTTATTTATATACAATGGAATTTTATTCAGCCACAAAGAAGAATGAAATTTTGTGGTTTTGCATGTAAATGGATGGAACTGGAACAATATTGTATGTTCTCTCTCATATGTGGAACATAGACCTAATACAAATACTATGAAAAACAGGTCACACTAAGGAAAGTCACACACAAGGGAAGGAGGGTAAAAGGAAGAAGCTAAGAATGTGTACATGGCTGTTATACTCTATGTGCAAAAATGAATATAGAATTTATAAACTGGTTGAAACCACCATAAGAAGGGGACTAAGATAGAAAGAAGAAAAATAGAGGTGATGAACTAAATCAGGCTATACTACATATAATCATGGTAGTGCCACGAAAAACTCCCTGTGTAGCTATCTTAAACATTAAAAATGTAATTTTTTTCTTCTTTTCTTATACAAAATCGAGAACAGGAGGGCAAAACAGGTCCTGCCTTAGGGAGTTGGTACTAGTGAGAGAGGGGAGGAGGTGGGGAAAAGGGAGTAGGAGTGTGTATACGGTGCAAATACTGTGTACACATATATGTAAATGGAAAAATGGTATCTGTTAAAGCTATTCCAGTAATGGGGATAAGGGAGGACAGAGGAGAATGGTGGAGGAGGTGATTGCAAGTACTATACATTTGATATATTGTAACAGCTTTTGAAATGCCACAATGTACCCCACCCAACACAACAATAAAAAAGTTGACTATGGTAAAAAAAAAAAAATCAGGATAAAGAAAGTAAAAAAAAAATTCAAAAAATGAAAATTTAAATTCCATGAATTTATTGAAATTGAACCAAATCTACCAATTTATAGCATTAACTATTCTTAATTAACAAATAACTTAATATCTACATTTATTATAATCTTGATTTCTTTGTTTACTTTGGTAATGCTATTATTAGTCATAAATATTATTCTAACAGAGTTTCTATCCTGATACTATAAGAAAGGTTGATGGTAATACTTCTTACATGCTTGACTAAAGAGTTTAAAAGAAAGAATAGCACTGCTATTCCCTAAGGGCAGTGTACACTTAAGACATTCAATCCTATAGTTTTTAGACAGTTATAATGTCAAGTGTAGTGAATACATTTTGAGCCATTTACCAATCCAACTCTACACAGCACAATAAAGCTCTTGAAATATAATACTGTTAAGAAAGTTATATAGATGTACTATGTGACAGTTAAACAAAATTCATTAGCTCTAGCTCTTCTGAAAGTATAGAGTAATGTACTGTTTGTATTGATATTTCCTGAACAAAGGAATAAAAAAATTTCTACCCTGAAAATGCAATATAAAAACAAAACAAAATCTCTCATATTTCTTTTTTAAATATTTCATTAACAATATTAATATTTCATTTTTTCAGGAGAACTTAAGACTAGTTAAATTTTGATACATTGGATTTATTTCTGTGGGCATGCCTTTCAGTATTGTGATTTCACTAAAATAGTCCTTATTGAAGTAAGTTTTAATGTTACTTCTTCTACTGTAATTAGCAAGTCCCTATCTGATTAGTTTGAAATTTTAAATTATTTTCAAATATGCTGACATCCTTTTCTTAAACAAGATTATATGTCTCACGATAAGCCACCAATAGCAGATATTTAGCACTCTTCTGAAATATTTACTTTAGAAAGTGTTTATTTTCTAATTCTCTATTGCTTTTTGTCTCTCTCAGGCTTATCCCAAAGAGTAGTGTTATCAGATTCTGACATTTTTCTCTTAAACTTCATTTCTGCAATATTTTTATAACACAAATCAAAAGCAACAGCAACCATAATTATGTATATTCTCCCTTTTCTTGTCTTTTATTGCATTTGAGGACCACTTAATACCTATTTGCTGATAAAACCATATTTAATATATGCTACCTACCTGTTTAATGGGTTTCTTTATCTTCTCAACATGCTAGGTTCCTTATAGACTACACAGTCCTTTACCCTTCATCTGATTAATGTCTCCTTTCCTCCCTGACTCTAATGCATGCTTAACACTGTGATGATGACTTCTAACACACACACAAAATTCATCCATTTCCAATTTTAGTGCCAGGGTTAAGGACCACTAATTATGTTTTCTTCAATTACTATGGCAGAATCAGATTCCTGAAAGAGTCTCCAATAAGGTGCTATTTCTCAAAACAGACCATTAACTCATCTCCCACATTCTGCTGTATTTCCTTTGATAAAAACACAGTAACATTTTTAATGCAGGTGTGAGTATGATGAGCTACTTTTTTTAAATCCCTCAGTGTTTTTTTGGTACTAGGATAAAGGCCCAAGTCCACAAGGTTGTTCATAAAGGCTGACACCTTCTAATCTCAGCTGATTTCCAACCTTTCCCCCTTTAGGCTTTCCCTGACTCTCTGGTCTGACTCTTCTCCTCCATTCACAGCTTTCTTCTTCCTTCCGCTTTCTAGCTTCCAACTTCAGCACTTCTCCCAAGGAAAACATTCCCTTTAGGTAGGACTTGAACACATACTCCCAAAACATTATCAGATCCTCCTTTCACTTTGCACCTCTCACCCCAATCGAGGTTGTCTAATCGTTTATAAAATTTTCTCTTAGTGAATGTTTCTTTATAGACTCTCAGTGTCTTGAGGACAAGAACATTGTCCTGTTCACCCTTGAGTCACTGTACTGACATGAAGTCTGGTATCAGGTTAGTATTTAGTGGAGTAAAAGGATATTCAGTGTTATTGACCAAAGGGCCAAAGAAGGCTAAACAGTTCTCTATTGGAATGTTTAGAGATTTACATGCAAGCTTGCACCCTGGCTATCAAAGAGATATCATTCAAATTCAACAACAATTTCAAAAGCCCCAAGCCCTGAAATCAAATGTGTTTGTCATAATTGACTTGGTAATAAGATTTGCACTAAACTGATATAAGTTGACCTATAGCCTTTGTTTCATAATTAGTGTGAATATTCAATCATAGTGTGTAGGGAATTGTCTCATATATGTTCTATAAACTACAATCCTTTTTGAAAAATCAAAGGAAAACATTTAAATCCAATGAACTCATGTTATATCCAAAAGTTAAAGTAAAGAATTTGGGACCATAATATAGAATTGTGCAACTTATTTTACACTGAGATACTTATTTTCCAGTCATTCACCATAATATCTCCAAGAAGTAGTCCAGGAAATACACTTTTGGGGAAAGTGAATAAACTGATGGACTGTATGTGCGGGTAAGAGGAGAGAAATGTGCAGGGCTGGAACAGAGCTGGACTCTGGATTGCAACTCTTAAGTTCCAGAGGTGAAAAAATCTGTTTTCAGTCTGGGTTGGATTCATTCTACCTCAGTGTTTTGATTAATGAGGATTCTTTTTGCTTTAACTTCCTTGTGAATTTTGGCAGATGGTTAACATTTTCTTGCATTATACTGCATTTGCTTTATGTGGAATATTTTCATGAGTACTTTAATGGGACAATGTAGAATCATTACATTCATACTTCAACATTCATTTCAGAATCTTTTGAATGTAATAATCTGTTTCTCTAACCTGACCATTTGACAGCCATTACTAATTCAATATAATATAAATATTACAATAGAGAATCTTACTGCTAAGATTGATTTCCTCTTATAAGTACAAACTTTTTGATAAATGTTTTTGTATCTTGTATTTTCTTAATTTCTTTCTGAAAAAATATGCAGTAGTTATTATCTCTGTTTACAAAAAAGAATATTTAAGATTAGAAAGATTGAGTTTTGACAATTTCATAGATAATTGACCTTTAATTGGGACATAGTATATTTTGACTATAAAATCTCTCCTTATAAAGCACACTGAATTTTTCTCTGTGCCAATAACTAAAGAGAAAAAAAATTTTTTGGTATTACAAACTATAAGTGAGTCATTTCAAAGTCTGTTAACCAAAAATGGAAACATTTACCTGTATCAAAGTGTTTCTGAAAGCAAATACTAAGGCCAGAGAATATTACTCATTATCAAGACCCATAATGAATTAAGAACTTGGTGAGAAGTGATCAAATTTAATTGAAGATATAATAATGGAACATAAAATGCCTTGTATGCATTGCTGTAAAATGTGGATTCTAAAATCAGAATGTGAATTTCAGTCAGTCCTGCATCTGATACTTGCCACCTTTTTGTTTGGGCAATTTGCTTTTCTGTTCTTTTTCCTTATCAATAACTATTCCTATATCATACAATTGTTCTTGGAAACAAATTATATAGAACAAGGGAAATACTTAAAATATGATTGGCACCTAAAGCTGCTAGTTTTTCTTTTGACAAGTTTGGGCAATCTCTTATGGTACATACAAAGTAAATAAAGTATTCAGGCCTCTTACTGAATTATCTTAAACCCGCCTTGGAGATTTATTTATGGCAAGCATTCTCTCTAACACTTAATGTATATGCTTAATACTTTAGTTAATAAAATATACTTATAGCAATTAACATGACCCTAGCCAAGCATTAGTTTTAGTTACATCATTCTGTGTAAAAAAATTATAAATCAGCAAAATAATTAGAATACTATGGTACTCAAATTCTACTATCTAGGATCTATCTTGCATATTAATATTATATACAATACACATAAGAAAAATATATGCATATGTGAAAATTATCCACTTAAGAATAAAGATAAAAATCCTCAATATCCTTATTTTTAATGTCTTAATAAAAAATTTTGCTTAAGTATGAGTTGTCATCATTTTAAATCAAATAAATGTTAACTAACTTGAAATATCTTCAGATAAATAAATGAAGCAAATGGAGTAAAAGCTACATGGATATTGTACTAAACAACTTACATGGCTTCATTTCCCTAATTTACAGATATCTGAGTAGTTATTAGGTCCCAGGCACTGTTCTAGGATTCTGGGACACCTGATACAGAAGAAACATACCTCAATTATGCTTATATTCTATTGAACATGATAATATATGTCTCATATTAATTTTTATAAAGAATAAATATAAGCATGCATGTAAAATATGGTATTATATCTCTACCCCCATACCAAAATACTTGTTCTCAGTTTTCTAGATGTTCCCTTCATACAAGCTTTCCAATTAGATTTAATTAGATTTAGTCCTTTGTGTATTAGAGAATAAGAGCTATGTCTATTTTTAACTGAGCATTGTTACTCAGCACTTGAATGAATAAATTAATGAATCATGCATAGTTAACATTCAACTCCAAGGTTTAAAGAGAATTCTTTCCAAACAAGTCCATACTTAAAAATGAGAGCTGCCCACCTATGAAGCACTATGCTATTTAATTTTTGGTACAATCTAAAATAAAAGAAATTGTAGGAGTCTCTTTTGTCCTGTACATTTAGAAACTGTCTTTATCAGTATATGTTGTTTTACATTTAGACACTGATTGAACAAAATGTCTTTAGCTTATAATATTCACATTTGAGCAGCAATCTTATGAATGATTTAAAATTCAGTATTAGGAAGAGATGTCTCCTATTTTAGATGAATTCATAAGTTTTCTCACAATTATCAAAAGATTAATCTGGTTACAGCTTATGTGTTAGGAATTTTACTATGCTGCTTGCTTTAATATTTCATTTTATGTTTCCCTTTTGAGAAAAAGAAAGATATATGTTATTAACAGGTGATATTATAATTAGATAGTTTTAAAAGCATACAATAAATGTGAGAAAAAATTTTTCACCAAGTTTTGGCTTCATTGTTTTCTTCTACTACTTTTCCATGTTCTTTTTAACTCACTCTATTTCCTTTTGCTAGTTTGAGTTTATTTTGCTCTTCTTTTTCTGGTTTACCATGAGTAAAACTGGATATCTCATTTTCGTACTGATTTTGCTGCATACGATAATATTGATATATTAAGTATTTATTTCCACTTGTTTCTAAAATGACTAATTGCTCTTCTCATTTCTTCTTTGACCCACTAGCCAGTGGGTTAACCACAGTATGTTGTTTAAGGTCCACATATTTGAAGCATGTCCACTTTTTCTTGTTATTGATTTCTAGCTTTATCTTGTTGTGATTAGAGAAATATTTTGAATGACCCTATTATTTAAAATCGATTTTTTATCCGAAGAATGTCGTTCATACACTTGAGAAGAATGTATACACAGCTATTGTTAAGCACAGGTGTATTTATTTATAGAGCCATTCAACACCTCTACTTTCTATCTAGAATTTCTGTCTATAATGGAAGTGGTTTTTCAAATCTTAAACTCTTGTTGTAGAAACATCCATTTTCCCTGTAATTCTGTTAATGTTTGCTTCATATATTTTGACATTCTGTTGTTTTACATGTATGTGTTCACAATTACATTGTTTTATGGATTAACTCATATCAATATAAAGTATTACTTTTCTCTGTTGTAGCAATTTTAAATTTTTTTCTGAGTCTTTTTTTATTATTATCTTTTATTGATTTATTCACATGTGCATACATTGTTTGGGCCATTTGAATAAGAGTAGACTCCCTTGTCTCATTCCTGACTTTATTTTTTTTTAATTTTTTTATCCATTATTCACATGTGCATACATTATTTGAGCTCTTCCTTTCCCCTGTCCCCTGCCCCTTCCCTCTCCCCACCACACCCCCTTGCTTCCAGGCAGAAACTGTTCTGCCCTTTTCTCCAATTTTGTTGAACAGAAGACATAGCAATCATAAGAAAGACAAAGCATTTTTGGTAGTTAAGATAAGGATAGCTATACAGAGAGATTCCTGGCATTGCCTCCTAATCCCCTTCTCATATTGACCTTGTCACTTTAAGGTTTCTGTGTTAGTTCCTCTGCGGTGGGGACATCAAACACTTTCATGTTTCGGGTTTCCTACCTATCCCCATTCCTCACATATGTACTCTCCCCTTATTATGTGACCCAAGTCCAACCACATTGCTGTGTTTGCCCTAGATCTAAAGTTGACATATGAGGGAGAACATACGATTTTTGGTCTTCTGAGCCTGGCTAACCTCACTCAGAATGATGTTCTCCAGTACCATCAAAACAGTTTTAAATTTATACTTGATTTTGTCTGATACTAACATAGTCATGCAGCTCTGTGTTCATATGCATTTGTGTGGAATATCTATGCCCATCACTTCATTCCAGTCTATAATTCTTCCTTGGTATTTACTGGGAATTTGTTCCAGGACCTACTCCCTAGACACCAAACCTTGTAAATGTCCAAGTGTCTTATATCAGATAGTGTCATATTCCCATACAATCTGCACACATCACCAGTGTACTTTAAATCATGTCTGGTTTATTTAAACACCTAATGCAATATAAGTGCTATGTAAATATATTTATATTGTATCATTTAGGGATAATAATAAGAAAATGTCTGTACATGTTCAGTACAGACAAATTTTTTCCAAACATTTTCATTATTCAGTTGTTTGCATCATGAGTGGGGAATTTGTAGATAATATCTCTGTCTCTATTTGTGTCTTTAGCATAAAGTAAGTGACTTGAAGATGACGTAGTGTTGGATCATGTCTTTTTTATTTTATAGTTGTATCTTTTGTTTGAATAGTTTGATCCATTTACATGTAATTACTGATAAGTCTTAATTTTGTCATTTTGTTAATTTCTGTATATATTGTACCAATTTTTTCCTCATTCCTTTCATTACTACCATCTTAATTTGGTTGATTTCTGCAATGAATAATTCTAATTCATTTATTGTTTATATTTTTGTGGTTACCATGATATTTAACATATTAAAGTTATAAAAATCTAAATTCAAATCAATGCCAAAGTAACTTCAATGTCATACAAAAACTATTTTATACAGTTCCATTCTTCTACTCCATTTTTGTTGCTATGAATACATATTTATGCTTTTTATTGAAAATAACATACATTTATAACTGTTTTTTAATCTTTGTCTTTTAAATCCATAGGAAATAAAATACAGAGTTACAAGTCAAAAATACATAATACTGGTGCTAATATTTGTCCATGTATTTACCTATACCAGATGTATACCATCAAACATCAATCCAGTATCTGAGATGATTGCTAAGTGATTAATGGGCAGGTAGAGTATAAAATGTGGAGATTCTGAACAACAGGTTGATTCTTCTTAGGTAGGACCAAGTAGGACAATACATTGATTTCATTATGTTATTCAGCATGGTATGCAATTTAAAGCTTATTAAATATTTGTGACCATTTTCATTTAATATTTTTGTGCTGTGACTAACCAAAGGTAACTGAAACCATGAAAAGTAAAATTGTTGATATGAGGGGACTTGTATACAGTGGTGATGAACACAGTTTTCATTCTTCTGGAAAAAAATCTTGATTTCTCAGTATGACTTTTTCCAGAAGGCAATTATTGGTTAACAGTTTGGTTTTGTTTTTCTAATAGTAAAAATTTGTCATGCCATGGTACACTTCTATCTCCCTATTGCTGGAATTATAGGTTGTGTGTCATCATGTCCAGCCTTCATCTCAGTTCTTTTACTTTTCAGCTTTAGCATTTCTGTTTCTTTCCTCCTCGTAATATATCTGTTGATATTTTAATTTTGATCATACACACTTTTTTCTACTCTTTTGTTTTTTTGTCCATGTTTTCCTTTAGCTCTTCAACAAATTCAAGACAACTTTTTTTCAATTGCTTTGTCTAGTAAGTCCAACAATTGAGCTTCTGTAGTGATTCTTTTGGTCATGTAGTTTTCTTTTGGCCACATATCTATCTTTCTTTATATGCCTTGAGTTTTTTTTCTTTTAATTAAAATCTGAGTACTTAGAGATTGTAATGTCTTAACTCTGCAAACCAAATTCTTCCATTTCACTAGGGTTTTCCTGGTTTGGGAGGGTTTTTTTGTATATATGTGATTTTTGTTTGCTTGTTTGTTTGTTTGAATTGTTGAAAACTGTAGTGGTCCATTTATTTTAGGACTCTTCAAAATTACATTTTACAATCACTATATTCCTTACATAGGCACTGAAATCTTTGTTTACATAGATTGTTCAACTTTTTTTTTTTGACAAAAGTTTTCTGGAAAATCAAGAGATAAAAGTAATGAAACAAATTAAATGAAAGAAACTTACCCAGCCCTTGAATGTGGGCTCTGTGCCTTGGGCACACATTTAAAACTTAACTAGGCTTATACTAAGCTTAGGCAACAGCTGAAGATGAAAGATTAGGGTCTTTATTGAACATGCCTCTTGCTAGGATCTTCAAATTCTCCCCATAGAGAAGTACTATTCAGTGTTTTAATTTCCCAAAGAAATTCTCTTTAGCTTTTGCTTTTGATTCTTAGATGGTCAAAAAATAATCTAGACTTTTGCCCTCAATATCTGTAGGTTTCTCATTTCACTTGCTATGTTTTCAAGTAATTGTCAACATTTTTCTGCTCTGAGTTTTTGACTACATGAAACGAAAATAAGCTCTTTATGTCTTTTAGGGGTATTCCAGAGAGGTTAGAATAAGTATGCATATTGATTTGGAAATACGGTATGCTTGATCACTACTAGAACCAGAGACCAGTGTTCTGCAATGGGAAGGAGGGTAAGTAAAAATACCATAAATCCTTCTGGTCAACTTGAAGTTACATTTTCTTGACTCATTATGTTCTTTTCATTTTTTGATTTATCATCTTCTTAGTTGCTATAAACCTTTGATTATTTTCCAGAGTTCTGACAAAGTTGACTCCAATAGTTTCATTTTTCTTCCTTCATGGGAAATAAGAGTTTATAAATACCCATTGTCAACATCATCCACTTTTAGTTTATGAAAATATAAGTAAGGAAGGATGAGGAAGTGAACACCATGCCAAAATAGACCCTGCTAGAAAGCCTGGTGACAATAAGATACAACTGACTTGTTCAACTCTGGCTTTAACACCTAACTTGATCTCTGTAATTCCCTGATCAGGAAGCAGCTAAATATTGTTACAAAGAAATGACTAACAAATCCAATCTCACCTATGGCTTTAGAACAAATTATATTGCAAATGATACTGTAAATGATATTCTGATGTTAAATGAACAAATGATATTGTACTTTGGCATTCAGCTAATGAGTTTCAGAAGTTGGTAATTAATATTTCTTAATACCTGCTGTTTCTGATCTCTTCTGTTTGCCTTTTAAGACACAGTCTCTGAAGACTAACTTGTAAACTGCATCAAAAGAAGCCCACGTGCTCATGCTCATCATTGGACTTAAGTTAATAGGAGATCCTTTAAAAGATTATTAAAAATGAATTACATTTATCCCCTTCTTACCTTATTTTGGGGCTGCTTGTATCTCTCAACCAAATGAACCTGCTCTTTCCAAGGCAGCCTTCTCAAGAGTAACATTACTTTCAAGTTTGAAAATTGTTCCCTTTCCAAGCTCTTTACAAATAGTCTAGGGTTGATAATGACATTTCTCTTGTTAGCCTGGGAGTTCAGGGATAATGCATGCAATTTTGTTATTTCTTACTTATTTTATATTCAGTCTATATTAAGTCCTTTGACAATTATCCTTACCTTAACTGTTGTCTGTTTCCAGCTGGGACTCTGTCTGATAAATATACTAAATGCAAGACTTTGAAACTTATTATTTTAATTGCCTATAAATGATAGCTCTAGGAATAAATACATCAAAAAGATAAATATACAACCTTCTTTTTAGGAGAAACTTGTAAAGTTGTACAGTAAAAAAATGATAGAATATATTCTAAGCTTCATCATGTCTATGCATTCTCTCTCTTTAAATGCACATATATGTAATTAAAAGTTTAATTTATACTACATTGTCTTTATATTGTACTGTATTTGCTGAGTTAACAAGATATGCTCTAACTTTCCAGCATAATAAATAATAAAATATTTACATTGTTCTAATTGAATTGCATATTTAAATGTTTATAGAATATACGTTATTAATTGTGTTACACTTTGAAAAAGAATGACAATACAGTACACAAGTCGATGTTCAAGCATGTTGAATATTGATTCTAAATTGAAATAAAGAGAGAAACACACCTTCTGTGTTGGAATTTTTAAGGTCAGATAAATTAATCGCAATTTAACTAGAATATGGTATGATTCCAAGGTAATCTTGACAAGTTTAAAATTATATTTAAAGAAATGATAAAATGAATATTTGAGAAATCTCTTAAAGTAATCATCTTAAAACTTTAAAAAGTAAGATACAAGGTTAAGTTATTGCAATTGCATAAGTAATGTTTTTTATTTTAAAAAATCTTAGAAAAATTTAGATGAGCTTCAAAAAGTTTCACAAAGGGAAGGTTTTAAGACTAACATAATGCAGTACTAAATAGTGCCTGAAAAGAACTCATAAACATAATAATTTTTATGTCACCTTATCATATAGAATATGAGAAGGATAGATATCTAGTGGAGTTCAGAAAACAAATCACCTTTTCATATTTTCCAAAACATGACTAATACTTATATTTTAAATCATAGAATGCAAATTTCTAGGCTGAGCAATATATGCTTAGACTTTATTGATAACATAGGCACTGGTTGAAAAGTATGAAGATTTTTGTCTCACATCACAGTGCGTCCTATTTCTCTTCTGAGATCCATGGTATACCTATAAGTATAGCTGTTGAAAAGTATGTGTAACTCTCTTGTAAGGTAAAATGTTCCTTATGATGTATACCTAACTCAATTATCCTTGCTTAACCTGGTATTGAACACATACTTATATCACAAAATTTACTCAATAAACCATTAAATTGAAATGTGTTGCTATAAGAGTAAAAAAATCACAGAATAAAATTATCAAATGTACTGTTTTGTGAATATTTACCCACTCAATTAATATGCCCTAATATGGGTTGGAAATATGGTTAATTTATGGGACCTAAGGGAGAATAGTGGAATTCAAGTGAAATGGCACAAATGATAATCTGAACTCAACAACTATATTATTCTAAAATGACACAGAAATCATCTCACTCATGAGGTTTCATTATTTAGAGAATCAAGACAGCTAGAAATAGAACAGATATAAATACTTTAATAATGTTTGTTTGACAATATTAAGGAAATAAGTACAAATCATTTCATAACATTTCATTTAAATACATGTATATTGAGGTTATATTTTATAGCTTTGTTGTGAAACTAATAGTACTATATATTTGCATATTGAGCATTATTTTAAATATTATTGCACTGAAGATAAAATATTAGCAAAAAATGTTACAAACATATGAATCTGATTAAATAACACCAAAGGAATATATTTAAATATTATATATAAATATCAGGATTAAAGTTAGCTACATATGGCTAATTTGTTTTAATATAACTAGTTTTAACAGAAAATTGAGAGCAGTTTCAAGATTGATTTCTGATATTAAGAGTATTATCAAAAACATTGAGAAGCTGGTTTTTAATATTCATCATGAAGACTTTGTTTTTAATAGGGATTTTAAAACCAAGAATATTTTTAAAAATCTAAAATACTACACATTAGAAATCTAGTTTCATTTTATTCATCACTACTTCAAATACAAACAGAGACCTATTTCTTTCAAAGCTGCCACTTAGTTATTATTCAGGATTACAAGTATAAAAAAAAGAAATATGTATTCTCCATACTGAGCTATTATGCATTCTTCCTTTGATTTTGTCTTCTAAACTGATGAGAAAAATGCTATAGTTCCTAACTCAGGGTGGAGTAACAGCAGCTGGGATGCCCATTGTCCTTACTACTAGAAGGTGGGTTTCTCTCTCTCAAGAATCTTTCCACTCAGAAAAACAAAAACAGATGGCTTTGGGTGGATAGTCAAGGGCAAAATTTTATTTGAAATTTGTCACGTGAACTCTTTGTTTAAAGAAATTGATAATAAATACCTGCATCATATTAGAAAATGGGTATTTCTGAATATGGTGAAAAAGTCTTAAAGCAATTACTTCCTCCGTGTTTTTTAGAAAAATTAGTCTTTAATTTCTTTATTTGAATAAGAAACATGGCACATTTTAAAGAAACCATTTTTGATTAAGCAACATAAATTATTTTTCTTAAAAAACAAAGAATGGTTTGAAAATTGATCTGCAATGAACACACACTTCCTGCCAAAGATCTCCTTGACTTTCCTCATCTAGCATTTTGAAGAAAGATAAAATTTAGTTCATATAACAACCCCACAGAGTTCAAAGACCCATCTGGCATGGGTGAAATTCAGGTACCAGCATCTACTAAGAAGATGGGATATAGAGTTAGCAGGTGAATGGCAGCCCAAAGAGTTAATTGCCTGGGCACCAGCAGAATTGATCTAGCCTTACTGAAAAAAGAGTCTGGAGAGTATAGGAAGGGCACAAGGAACAGAGCACAAGCTCACTTGCTAGAAAAATAATCCTTTTGTAGTTTGGTCAATTTAAACTCTTTTGTAATGGGAATCTTTTTTTAAAAAATAGATGTCATAAAATACTTTCAGATGTTCACTGGCATTTTCAGAACTCTTTTAAAACCATTTGAGGTTCACTAGATGTGAAGTGGAAAAATCAGTGCATAGAGTGCAAGGGTCAACATGCATTTCTTGAACCATAAAAATAGGACTTTAACCAAAAGTATTAAACATCACAAACCATTATTCTGAATTCACAGAATGATTCAACAAATATACAGCTATATTATACAACATTTTAAAAAACTAGTATGGTGTTCTTTTATTCTCACATTTATAAAATAAAGTTATTCCTAATTTATAGTGCTATAAGCTTTGTTATAAATCTGGAAAAAAATTATGAGATCATGAAATATTTAATTACATTGCTATATTCTAATACAATGAAAATGTATGAAAGTAGACACTGGACTTTTACCAATAATAAATATTATAGATAACATTAATTCCTCTAGGATATTATCTAGTGATTGTTTTAAAGCTGCTTTAATTTTTAAAAGAAATTGCAACACTTTCAAATAGCCAAACAATTGCAAAAGCCTAAGTCTCACTGGAATACCAAAAGTTTCAGTCTTAATGCTCTTCAAGGTGTCACCACATGTTGTTAATCTAATTAATTAAACTATTTATCTGGATGATTTCCTTTTACTAAAATAACTACAGCCTGTAAAATTATTTATTACTTATAGGTTTTCAGGGAAAATAAACCATTTCAGAAGTAAATACAGTAAGAAATAAGGAGGTTGCTCCATATAATGGGGTTTAAAAGAGGATTCTGGGGATTTTGAACCCACAGTGGGGTAGAGATCAGGTATAGAAATACATCCAATCCATCAAGATAATCTCTAGCATGGTTTACTATGTGTGTTAATGGATATTATAAATATTGATTCCCTTCACAACATCACCAGTGCCTTGCATGCTCCACACACAGCCAGAATCCTTACAGTGTAGGGCTTTTGACTCCTACAAAGGTCAGACCCCTCTAGTGACTGCAGCTTCATTCTATGTGCTTATGCTTAAAAATACCCTTAACACTAATTCTAGATGAAAATGGCATAAAATGAACATTACTCCAAGACAAGTTTTTAATATTTACTTTTCATGAGAGATGTACATTTCTTAAAAATTCAGACTTGTTAGAGCTGTCCCCCCAAAACTTTTTAATCCTGTGTTTTGCTTCTTCAGATGTCCTCTGTTGAATGCCACTGTAGACACCCCCCAAAAATGCATGGTGTTGAATACTTTCTTGTAAGCCAGAAGATCTTCCTTAGGAAAATATTCCAAAGACCTTTGTTGGCAACTTCATGGTAACAAATCATTTATCTGAGCTATATAGTCTGCTACCAGGCCCCTGGAATCACTCTTAGACTCTATGAGGATCACTGCCTCAGGTGGCCCTGGTCACCATAGTTTCCATGTTGTTGCTCAGGAGCATCCTTGAACAGAGAGAGGCCAATTGGTGGCCACCCAGTCATATGCCGTCCCAGCTCCTTCCCTTTCTCTGTGGACTATGACCTGTAGTGAAACCTAGCTTGCTCCAAAGGACCTGGTAATACCATCTGGAAGTAGAGTGAGTTGATGCCCAATAGAAAAACTTTGTTGAAAGGATATGAGAATTGGCAAATAAATGATACCTTTTTCTCTCCTTGAGATGAATGTTTGGAAATCTGGGTTTTTAAGGTCTGTTGTTTTGTTTCTTTTAGTTTTGTTTGTTTGCTTGTTTGTTTTTACCTCTCTGAAGACTTCCTGTGAGAACAAATACCAGATGAGCTTGTACTGAACTTGTGCATGTTCACTAATAGACTCCCTTCAATATTGTTACTTTTTTTCTTGTCTTACTCTATAAGATATTTTCTCTCTTGATGCATTGGAATGGTGTTACTTAGTAAGTTGTAAAGACCTCAGTTTTTAAGAGAAAGGATGGACAAATGGGACAACATGAAATTAAAAAGCTCTGCATAACAAAAGTAATGGTCTCTAAATTGAAGAGATCACCCATAGAGTGGGAGAAAATACTTGCTAGCTATACATCAGACAGAGGTCTGATACCGAAAATGTACAAGAAGCTCAAAACACTAAACTCCCCAAAAATCAATGAACCAATAAAGAAGTGGGCAACTAAACTAAACAGAAAATTTTCAAAGCAAGAAGTCCAAATGGCCAAAAAACACATGAAAAAATGCTCACCATCCTGGCCAGGAAATGCAAACCAAAACCACACTAAGATTCCACCTCACCTTTGTTAGAATAGTTTTCACCACCAAAAACAAATGTTGGCAAGGATGTGGGGAAAAAGGAGCCCTTATACACTGTTGGTTGGAATGTAAGCTAGTGCAACCACTTTAGAAAGCAATATGAAGGCTTCTTAAAAAACTAAACATAGATCAGCCATATGATCCAGCAATCCCACTCCTAGGGATATACTCAAAGGAATGCAACTCAAGCTATTACAAAGACACCTGCACACTCATGTTTATTGCAGCACTATTCACAATAGCCAAGCTATGGAAACACCCAAGAGAAAGTTCTTACCTATACCTACTAACTCCAGAGTATTTCCTACTCTTTCCTGTATCAACTTTAGAGTTTATGGTCTGATATTAAGATCCTTGATCCATTTTGAGTTAATCTTGGTATAGGGTGATATACATGGATCTAGTTTCAGTTTTTTGCAGACTGCTAACCAGTTTTCCCAGCAGTTTTTGTTGAAGAGGCTGCTATTTCTCCATCGTATATTTTTAGCTCCTTTGTCAAAGACAAGTTGGTTATAGTTGTGTGGCTTCATATCTGGGTCTTCTATTCTGTTCCACTGGTCTTCATGTCTGTTTTTGTGCCAGTACCATGCTGTTTTTATTGTTATTGCTTTGTAATATAGTTTGAAGTCAGGTATTGTGATACCTCCAGCATTGTTCTTTTGACTGAGTATTGCCTTGGCTATTTGTGGCCTCTTGTGTTTCCATATAAATTTAACGGTAGATTTTTCAATCTCTTTAATGAATGTCATTGGAATTTTGATGGGAATTGCTTTAAACATGTAGATTACTTTTGGGAGTATCGACATTTTTACTATGTTGATTCTACCAATCCATGAGCATGGGAGATCTCTCCACTTTCTATAGTCTTCCTCAATCTCTTTCTTCAGAAGTGTATAGTTTTCCTTGTAGAGGTCTTTCACATCTTTTGTTAGGTTTACACCTAGGTATTTGATTTTTTTTGAGGCTATTGTAAATGGAATTGTTTTCATACATTCTTTTTCCGTTTGCTCATTGTTAGTGTATAGAAATGCTAATGATTTTTCTATGTTGATTTTATATCCTGCTACCTTGCTATAGCTATTAATGATGTGTAGAAGCTTCTGAGTAGAGTTTTTTTTGGATCTTTATGGTATAAGATCATGTCATCTGCAAATAGGGATATTTTGACAGTTTCTTTACCTATTTATATTCCTTTTATTCCTTCTCTTGCCTAATTGCTCTGGCTAGGAATTCCAGTACTATGTTGAATAGGAGTGGAGATAGTGGGCATCCTCGTCTGGTTCCTGATTTTAGAGGGAATGGTTTCAGTTTTTCTCTGTTAAGCATAATGCTGGCTGTAGGTTTGTCATATATAGCTTTTATAATGTTGAGGTACTTTCCTTCTATTCCTAGTTTTCTTAGAGCTTTTATCATGAAATGATGCTGGATCTTATCAAAGGCTTTTTCTGCATCTATTGAGATGGTCAAGTGGTTTTTGTCTTTGCTTCTGTTAATGTGGTTTATTACATTTATTGATTTTCATATGTTGAACCACCCCTGCATCCCTGGGATGAAGCCTACTTGGTCGTGGTGAATAATCTTTTTGATGTGTTGTTGAATTTGGTTTGCCATTATTTTGTTGAAGATTTTTGCATCAATGTTCATTAAAGAGATTGGCCTATAGTTCTCCTTTTTGGAGGTGTCTTTGCCTGATTTTGGGATAAGTGTAATACTGGCTTCATAAAATGTGTTAGGCAGTTTTCCTTCCCTTTCTATTTCATGGAACAGTTTAAGGAGGGTTGGTATCAGTTCTTCTTTAAAGGTCTGATAGAATTCAGCAGAGAATCCATCAGGTCCTGGACATTTCTTTTTGGGGAGACTCTTGATTGCTGCTTCAATTTCATTTTGTGTTATAGGTCTATTCAAGTGATTAATTGTCTCTTGGTTCAGTTTTAGATGATCATATGTATCTAGAAATCTGTCCATTTCTTTTAGATTTTCAAATTTATTAGAATATAGGTTCTCAAAGTAGTCTCTGATGATTTCCTGGACTTCCATGGTGTTTGTTGTTATCTCCCCCTTTTGCATTCCTGATTCTACTAATTTGGGGTTTTTCTCTCCTCATTTTGGTCAGGTTTACCAGGGGTCTATCGGTCTTGTTTATTTTTTGAAAGAACCAACTTTTTGTTTCATTAATTCTTTGTATGGTTTTTTTGGTTTCTATCTCGTTGATTTCAGCTCTTATTTTTATCATTTCTCTCCTTCTATTTGTTTTGGGATTTGCTTGTTCTTGTTTTTCTAAGAGTTTGAGATGTATCATTAGGTCATTGATTTGGGATCTTTCAGTCTTTTTAATATATGCACTCGTGACTATAAACTTTCCTCTCAGGACTGCCTTAGCTGTGTCCCATAGGTTCCGGTAGGTTGTGTTTTCATTTTCATTGACTTCCAGGAACTTTTTAATTTCCTCTTTTATTTCATCAATGATCCATTCTTCATTAAGTAATGAGTTAGTTTCCAGCTGTTTGCATGTTTTTTGTCTTTACTTTTGTTGTTGAGTTCTACTTTTGCTGCATTGTGATCAGATAGTATGCATGGTATAATTTCTATTTTATTATATTTGCTGAGACTTGCTTTGTGCCCTAGGATATGATCTATTTTGGAGAATCACCTATAATACTTTAAGAATTAGGATGTGAATTCAGATTACAATTTAACTTTCCAACATTTAGCCCATTGTCCACATGAATTCAGTGAATAGTCTGTTTTTGAAACATCAACTTTATCATATATTACAAACTTAATAAAAAATAAATCACAGGGCCAAGGTATAGAACAATGATAGAATGCTTGCTCCCCAAGAGCAAGACACTGGGCTTGATGCTCAGCACCACAAAAAATAAATAAGACCTTATTATGTGTTAATAACTATATGTCAACTTATTGCCACATATATAATATTTATAGAAAAGATTGGACCAGTAATCTCAACTTTTTCTTTCAAACTTAGGATTTCCAGGTCAATATTGATTATTTATGTTTTTTATTAATTTAGTTATTATTTATTGTGCAGTGCTGGAATTTGAACTCAGGGTCTACACCTTAAGTTACTCCACCTTTTTTGTGATGGGTTTTTTTGAGATAGCATCTCACAAACTATTTGCCCAGAGCTGACTTCCAACTGTGATCCTCCTGATCTCTGCCTCCTAAGTAGCTAGGATTACAATAAATAATATTAATGTTTAACAAGTGTCACATCTAACAATATGTATTTAATAATTGCTTCATATTTTCCAGGAACTGTGTAGACAAGGGAGATACAATAGCTTTTTCAGGTTATGTGAGGTAATGTCCACATGATCATGATCAGTGGAAAAATTATTTATTCCCATTCTCTTAAGGGTAACATATGCTGGACTGTATGACAGATTCATATAATTACTGCCTGATACATTCTTGTAAGTACATTCTGGCAAATCAGTTTGTCCAAAGGTTGTAGATAGAAGAACTTGACCATAAGTCAATTAAAAGGCCTGACAATTGATAGCATCTGAGCATTCATTAAGATAGTTTGATGCTAGACTGCCATCCCTCAGCAAAATAACTTTGAGGAACAAATTTGTTCCAAATACACGTGGTTTACCTCCATGAAAAGTGTACTAATGCTATGCAATTGCTGTGAAGATTCATGACTTCACTAATAACATTTGGAACACAATCAGCAGGTGGTGCATGCTCAACTCAATTTGGATCTTACTCATTTTGAATATTAGTAAAGACTCAGTTTTTACAATGTGCAAGCAAAATGTTGATATGTCTATCATTCATTCCCACTTGAAAGTTTTATGTCTATAAATTCTTTTGAAAAACTTTAAAAATTCATTTTATGAAGTATATACTTACCCTTTTTTCATTGCCGATTGCTGATATGCAATTGTAAGTTTAAATTGTAGTTAAGTATTTTACTGGGTTTTTTGGCTTTATATTAAGTACATTGTTTGACGATTATGAATTTTAAATTGTACTTCATAGCCACCTAACAGGAGGTACAGGGGGGATTTCTCTTTCAAACTATGAAGAATCAGAATACCTCCTACAACCATCACCAGGAAACTAAACAAGCAAATTGTGGTGGTTAAGCAGGTGGAAATCTCAGTAAAATTTTCAGCACTTCCACAATTGCAGAAAGAACATAAAATTGTGGAATTCAGAGCTATCAAAGCAGGCAGCTGTTAAGGAGCAATGATTTAAGAAAGAAGTCATATTCACTAGAGTTAGCCTAATTTATTTGTCTGATTTCCTGGAAGGAGTTTGCAGATGGTTAGGTAAGAGGCCAATAGGCTCAGAGAGAGTAAGCTTTTGAGAGTTTCTGGTATAACAAAGTTAAAAATTGTAGTTTATGTATGGGATAGTTGAGAGGTCTTTAAAAAATATCCCATACTTCTAAGTGGAATCTTAGAAGAGATGATTAATAATAATGGTGAAAGAGAGGTAAACTTGCTGGCCCCAAAGCTTCTAACCACTTTCAAACCATCTCACAATCATAGTAGCAAAAGGACATCTGTCTTCTTCTCAAACTGCCTAACAAGATGAAAATGCAATCTTTTGAATTTCTTCAAAACAAGCAAGGAAAGTGATAAAACAGGAATGATTCTCAGAAGGCCACTCAAGAACTGTGGAGAAGACTGGACTCCAGAGTCACTACTGGGAATTGAACTGTGGTTTAAAACAAGATACATCTCCAACCTCAGAGCAGTGGGACCTGTACACATTATACCTCTACAGCACATATTTATAAAGGCTTACTATACAACATATAATATAGGTTATTCCTATAACATAAATAGGGATTCCTATGAATATTTTTAATGTATTTTTAAGCATCAATATACAAAACATGAAAAAATCCTCCTATAAGTTGAGCAGAGTCTGAAAATCTCATTAAAAGGCAAACAAAAACATTTGAACTGACATCTCAGACAAACAAATAAGTTTAAATAGCCAATAAATAAAACATTTGAAAAAGTGCTAAATGTTTTTATCAATAAAATGCCAAATAAAACATAGATCAGAAATATTAAAACAGAAAAGCCTATCAATACTGAGTTTGTCAGTGAGGTTGGACAACTTTCATAATGGTTGACAGGATAATAAATTTAAATAATCATTTTTGAAAACTATCTTTTATTATTTACCTAAATTTATCATAAAAATAGCAGTATATGGAAATACACTCTCCTTGCCATAAGCCTGCATGAAATTCATACTTATGTAGAAAAAAAAATGCATACCATATTTTAATCCTCTTATACATCATACATGTCTATCAACAAGAAATAGATAACCTTCATCTTATCTATTAAATAAAATATTGTATAATAATGACAATTAGTGAGTTATTGATACATACAACAACATGGATGAATTTAATTAATATTATATTGAACCAAAATTAGACAAAAATAATATTTACATGGTTCCATTTATGTAAGAAGTAATAATAGAAAAAAATTTAAGCCCTAATAACAGAGAGTGAACAGTCAAGTAATAACTTACAGGTCCAAAAAGGGAGTTGCAACTTTTTGGCAAATTCCATTTCTTCATTCAGATACTCATGGTAATGTTTCAGTTAATTTTAGGAAAATTTAGTTACATACTCACTCATGATTTATACCTCTTCCTTTTGTACTTGAATATATCAGAACATACATAGCTCTGTTACTACCTGTGGATTTGCTATTGAACTGAGTTTATAAAATTCTCTTTGCAACTCAGTTTTGCCTTATAAAATGTTTGAATATACATGTTTCATAAGATTTCTGGAAAATGAAATTTGATAGTCCACAAAAGCACTAATCTGATTCCCTATTTAAGAACAGATGTCTGTATTAGTAAAATAAAATAAAGTGATGTCACTTAATAAGTGCATAGCATTTTATTTACTTTATTATTACTTTATTTACTTTATTTTATTATTACTTCTGTCATGTCATTAAAATGTGAAACATTTGAACTTTAATTTGATAAGGACATTAACGTTTCAAAGAATCATACAAGATGACATAATCTATGTTCTTGGGTGCATGTGTTGTCCTGAATCAGCAGCCTGAGACACTCAGACTTTGTTCTACATTGTGTAACAGAGCATGTCAAGTAAGAACTGCTGAGCCAAAGGGTTACATAATTTATTTGTCAAATTTATTCACTTTAAAGTCATCTGACCTAAACTGAAATGTTTAAAATTGTCAGTTTATTTACATGATAGTGAATTATGTACCGTATATATTAACCCAAATATATAGCATAAGTAGTCCCAAATTAGTCAAATAGGATCCTTCTCTCTCACAGTTCTGGTGAGTAATAAAATTTGCTTAACAACAGAAAAGATTGATTGACCAGATGTGGTCTGCATCCAGATAGAATATAAAATCTGACTGTGGAAAATGAGACCAAGTTTTTTCTAACTTTAGTGTGCTATTATGATGTATCTATGTTGATGCCCTCAAATGATTATTAAATAGTTAAGACGGTAAAAATATATAAAGTAATAAAAAATCACCTGTGTAAGCAACACCCAGCTTAAAACACAGTATCATCAAATGCATTGAAGAGGTTTGATTGCCAAGTGTACTTTCTTTCATCTGCACAGAGAACACCTCTAAGGTACCTTTGCTGATGAACATTTTGATGCAATATTTTCACTTTAAAATTTATGTATATGTCTAAGATATGTGCGTTGTGTATATAAATACACATATATTCATATGTGCCTGAATGCATATAAAAAAGCATATATATATCATGTTTTCCTAAATTTAGCTTTAAATATTCCATAATTTTATGTAATTTTAAAAAGACATATTAATAATTCAAGATGTGATTTTGTACTGAAAACTTGTGAAATAGATAGACTGTAACCATTAGTTTTAATTTTTCATGTTATATTCATATAATATGGTCTGCATGATCATTTCTACAAAATAATCCATTTTGGCAAAATTTCAAGTTTGCTTACAATTGCAACTCTTTTTAAATTTTTTTTTAAATTGTTGTGCTGGGTGAGGGTACATTGTGGCATTTGCAAAAGTTTTTATAATGTATCAAACATATCATAATTGAACTCACCCCCTCCAGAAGTTTATGCATAATTCTACTTGTGACTTGTCCCTAAATTTATCTTTAACATTTTGGCCTGTATGAGCTACTGATTGCAGTGAGTTGTTTTGGTATGTGTGTAAGTTTGTGTAAGTTGACATTGTGTGTTACCTACATAAGTTTACATTCACCTAGAATAACAGCTAAGGACACTGAAGTTAAATTACTTGAGTTTGCAAAATATCTTCTCCACTTAGCAGTTGTATGATCTTTGGGCCCATTACTTAACCTCCTTATCCCTCAATTTCCTCATCCATGAAAGGAAAACAATAAGCGTATCCAGAATAAGCTTATTAAGTAGATTGTGTAAGTGCAGTGGGAATAAAATTGTGCCTGGAACACAATCAGTGCTTTGTAAAGTTTAATATATACATTGTGTTTGATATATATGTGTGTGTGTGTGTATATATACATACATATATATATATATTGGTGGTGCTGGGCTTAAACTTAGGGACTATATATGCTAGGCAAGCCCTCTATCACTTGAGCCACACCTCAGGCCAATATTTTTCATAAATTGCTTATTTTTCAAATATAATATTTCTTTCTCTATAAATTTTAGTTGATACTATTTATGCATTTCCTTTAATTTTTGTTATTTGCCTGATTTTTTTACATTCTTTACTTTGGAAGTGTCCTTTAGATTTTTGACCTGGGAATGCCATTTACAGACAGTAAGAATGAATTTACTTAAATTTTAAGGATTACATATCCTGCTACTTTTGTGAAATTCCTAAAAAATCCTGTTAGAACTGTAAATTCTAAAAACCCAATTTAAAAATGTTCCAAAGACCTTAAGAAGCTCCTCATCAAAACAGAATATTTATGGCAAATGAGCATAGAAATGCTCAGCATAATAAGTATATCACCAAATGCTGATAAGATGTGGAATAACAAGAACTCTCATTTATTGCTGGTAGGAATATAAAATGGTACAGCCATTTTGCAAGAATGCTTGTTTGTCTCTTACAAATCAATGTAATCTTAGACTGAAAACATGTCTCAAGAAGTAGAATGCTTGCTTTCAAACTCCAAACCCCAGTTGAAGTCATATATAGTATAATATATATATTTATTTATTTATAAAACCTTAATCCATAATATCCAAGTATTGTACTCCTAATATTTACTCAAAGAAGTTGAAAACATACACAAAATCCCTCACAGGTGTATTTATAGCAGCATTAATTATAATTGCTAAATCTTGGAAGCAATGAAGATGTCTTTCATTAGTTTTATCAGATGATGGAATATTTTTCAATACAAAATTGTGTGAGCTATCAACTCATGAAAATAGAAATAGGAATCTTCACTGTGCATTACTAAGTGAAAGAAACCACTCTGAAAAGGCATCTTATAGTATGAACAGCTACATGACACTGTGATAAAGGCAAAACTATGGAGACAGTAAAAACAGCAGTGGTTGCCAGACATTAGAAGGGAGGGAGGGATAAGCAGGCAATGCACAGGGGATATTTTAGGCCATGGAGCTACTCTCCGAAATACAGTAATGATGGGTATATACCCATTTGTCCAAAACAATATTGTGTTCAACCCCAAGAGCAAACCCTGATATAAAAAATGCACTCTGGATAATAATGACATGTCAATATGTCAGATCAAGTGGCTCTTTTGTCTCCTGTAGGGTACAAATCAAACGCCAATGAGTTCTAAAGCAAAAGCAAACTGAAAGTTTATTACAGAAAGAGGACAAAATAGACTATGCCATAGAGCAGTCTAGGTTCAGTGTCAGGAAAGAGTTACAGCAGGCTACCCCAAAGGTAGAGTAGTCCGTGGACACTGGAGGTCTTTACTTATATCTTCTTTCAGGTTTGTTCTTCCCAATATCATCACATATAGAAGTGGCAGAGGGCCAGACATGCAGTTGCACGTCTTGCTTCTTCATACTTTAACTGTCTCATTAGCAGCTTATATCTCTGCCCAAAGAGTGCTGTTTTACCATGATAATGAAGCAAAAGTTATTTTGGGGCAGGGTTCTTCATCTATGTGTAGATGTGTAGCTGTAATTCATGGAAAGTACTGAGCTTCACCAAAAGTGAAATGGGGACACAGATATGAAGGACCTAAAGTGTCATTCTTCATACATCAGAGAACTGATGACTGCCACATATCCATTGTCTAAGGGCTTGGGTTAGTACAGGTTTGCCTTGTGGTTTCAGAGTTCTGGATTCCCAGGCCCCTGTCCCCTATCTCTTCTTCCTGCCTGACACAAGTAGAGATCTATCAATTGTAATAAATATATCACTCTGGTTGGATTAATGATGATGGCAGGGTTGATGGGCAGGGGTTATCTAGTCTGGAGTCAGTAGATAAATGGAAAATGTCTTTAATTTCTGTTCAATTTTCATGTGAACAAAGAACTTCTCTAAAAAATAAAATAAAATAATTAAAAAGTACCATACAATACCGAATGACAAAACAAACACAAACATTGCACCAGTACATTTGAGTATATATATTCGATATATAATGAATAATGAATATATATTCATTAAGTCTCTATAAAACTCAGTTAAAGGAAAAATAACCATGATTAAATAGAAAATATGAATACTTCAACATCTACTAAAGCAACTTTTAAAAATTAAGAGGCTTATTATAATGAAAATATTAGCCCATATGATAAAAGTTAATTAATATAAATACTCTAAAAAGAAATAGTGCAAGCCTTTATACAGATTTTTTTGAAAAAAGAAAAACATTTCAGTTCATTTTCTAAGGTTAGCATAAAATTGACACCAAATCTGACAAGAGCATTTCAAGAAATAATTTCATGAAGAAAGGCTCAACTTCTCAGGCCATAAAGGGAGTGCAAATCAAAATCACGTTAAGATTCCACCTCACTCCTCTTAGAATGGCTACCATCAAGAACACAAACAACAACAAATATTGGTGAGAATGTGGGGGAAAGGAAACCTTCATAAACTGTTAGTGGGAATATGAATTAGTACAACCATTATGGAAAACAGGATGGAAGCTCCTCAAAAAATTAAAAATAGAACTGCCATATGATCCAGCAATTTCACCTCTAGGTATATACCTGAAGGAATGTAAATCACGTTACAATAAAGTCATCTGCACACCCATGTTTATTGTAGCATTATTCACAATAGCTAAGCTTTGGAAATAGCCAAGATGCCCCACTACTGATAAATGGATTAAGAAAATGTGGTATTTATATACACTGGAATTTTATTCAGCCATAAGGAAGAATGAAATATTGTCATTTGCAGGCCAATGGATGGAACTGAGAACATCATCTTAAGTGCAGTTAACTAGGTTCAGAAAGCCAAACGCCTCATATTTTCTCTTATATGTGGAATATAGACCCAATACAAATACAGCAATATTATGAAAAACAGGACATGATAAGGGAAAGTCACATAGTAGAGATGGAGGATAAAAAAAGGAAGTTAAGAAGATGAATATGGTTGATGTACTTCCATATATAGCATGTTTAAACCTATTAAAATCACCAAAAGAGGAGGACTAAGGTTGAAGGGAAAAAAATAGAGGGGATGAAACAATTCAGGTTATAATACATATATACATGGAAATGTCACAATGAAACACCCTGTATAACTCTCTTAAACAAAGAAAAAAATCTTAAAAAAAAAAAAACAGAGAACACGAAGGCAAAACAGATCCTGTCTGGGCATTGGTACCCTAAGAGGGAAGAGGATGTAAAGAAAGGGTGTAGGAAGGTGAATATGGTGAAAATATTATGTACACATGTATGTAAATGGAAATAGAGAACTGTTGGAACTATTCCAGGAATGAGGGGAAAGAGGATAAAGGATAATGATGGAGGAGGTGACTTCAACTGTAATATATTGTAAGAATTTATGTAAATGTCAAATGTACCCCCAGTACAACAATAATAAAAAGATGAATTCAGCTATATATATATATATATGAATGCCTAATACTTGCATGTCTGTCTCCCTCAAGGTCATTGATGTAATTAATGATTGTCCTATAATAATAGCAAGTTAAATGCATTAATAAATAAAACAATAATATCTCCAAAATGTAAATACATTTAAAAAACTCAATATTGGTTTAACATTCAAATATAAATCATATTTTATATATAAAAATTAAGAATAGAAGGAAATAAGGTCTATTAATTTAACAATAGATATAATTGATAAAAATTGAGCCTTGTTTCATCTAAAGAAAACATTTAAGTAATGAAGGACAAGGCAAGAAACTTTTCTATACTTAAACCTGACATATATAAAATTTATAACCCAACAGCTGCCCTGTTGGATATATACTCAAAATAAATGTATGTACATGTCTTTTGGACATCTCTTTTGGCTCATCACTCATTGTAAGTACAAGTGGATTATATCAAATATTACACAATAGTGGAATTCCTATATTAGAATACATTCATATAAGAATTATTCCGTAGCAATGAAAGTGAACAATTTGTTGTCACATAGAGAAATACTGATAAATCTCCCAAATGTAACATTAAACAATAGTAGTTGGCATTAGCCATTGGAATTGTTGTCTAAGGAGACAGATGGGACTGGTGACTAGAAAAGATCGTAAGCGGGACTTTTGTCTTGAGGATAGTCTATCCTTCACTGGGGACATCATTAAATGAGTACTCACATCAGAATGACTCACTGAGCTAAACACTTGTGACTGGCACACTCTTCTGCAAGCAAGCAATACTCCCAATTATGTTAATGTTTCAAAGATTAGAAACCAATGAACTGCTACCATGTAAGTTTATATTTTGAACAGAAACTCAGTCCAGAAATGCAAATGTATTTCACAGGTCATATAAATTCCAATGAATTGGTTGTAGCATTTGTAATGTTATGATCACAAAAATTATAAGAATAACATCTGAACTTAAAAAACAACATCCACATTAATTACTGTTTTGCAGTGATAAAAGTGAGCTTAAGATTTAGTGTGCTTGTGGTAGACAATATCTGAAGTCTTAACAAATTCTTTTACCTTAATTCATTAGAGGAAAACTATAGGGAAATTGCCTTTGATTTTACAAATCTTTAGACAATGTGCACTGTCAAAAGAAACCTCTTTTTTGTAAGCATGTATTATAAGTTTTTATTCCTTTTCTATTTTCTTTACTCAACAGGGAGGAAGAGAATGTGTCTTGCTCATTGTACTACAAAGGTTTGGTCAAATATAAAATACAGGTTTAATATATTTTCCTGAATAAAATTTTAATGTCAGGGCATTCACCTTGGCAAATTCTTTATCAACTTCACAAATGCTCCTCAAATGAAATGCTGATCATTCCGGGAATCACATCAGCTAAATCAGTTAAAAATGGTTGACATGATTTTATTCTGTGTATAGACATAGTCTTTCTAACTAGTAGTGGGTTCCTTCATGCTTTTTGAATGCATTAATTTTTCCAAAAGTAATGTACAAATGACTTATGCCAATCACAGTTTCTTACACCCCACACAAAACACTTTGGATAGGTAAAAACAAAAGAACCTGAGATAATTCACTTGACCACAGTTCTCTAATGATTCTGCAGACAAGTCACATAGGAATTCTTAGATACACATCACATTAATAATCTTATCAATGTGTTTCTTGGTTAATTCATTAAGTGTATGCATGAGCAATACTGTTGTTCTTGCAAAACTTATTTGCTTCCAATGAAGCACTTCAAGTTAGTGAGCTCACTTCAATTCAATAAACCTCTACCAATTTCCATATATTTACAGGACTCTGAGCACCTCAACCTGTCACAAAGCTATACAAATACAAATCCAGGGAAAGTAAATAATTTTTCTCTCTAACCAATGTTGGTTATTATCACTTGTCCTAAAATATTTGATATTGGGATCTGTAGTTTTTCTGCAATATCTAACAATATGTATTATGCTTCATTAACTAACAGGTTTGCTGTTACTGATCACTTTTTATAATTACATTAATCTAATCTTAAAATAATTAAATATTAATGTGTACTTAACATGTTTAAGGCACTGCATTTTGCCTTATATTTGCACTTTATAACATCATTCTGCAAATGAGGTAACTGAAATTCAGTTAAGCAGTATGTTTCTTAAGCTTATTCAACCCCAGAGAAGAACAGCAGGGTTTCATTGCAGATCCATTTCTTCCATAATGTTGATTCATACATAAATACTGTCTAATGGAAATGCTACCTCTTTAATATTATTTCTCAGCAATTAAATGGTTAAGTTAAATTTGCCCTAAAATTGCTTTCGTATTTTAAATTCCTATCTAGCAAGCTACAACCTAATTTATTATGGAAACAATGTGAAACCTAAAATAAGGATATATTTTCCTAACAAGTAGCTGTATCCCAGCCAACCACAGCAGCCAAACTTCAGCTAATAACAAGGTGTCAATTGGACTTTGGTAAATATAATTCATCTATTATTTTACTTTTAAACAACAGTAAATTTCAGCTATAATAAATGCATATGTAGATCTTGTTCATTATCAGGATATTTTTCCATACCATGATCAACAACTGAATAATTAAGAATAAATTTGAAGAGTTAGGTAAAGAAATCTAGATTATTTTTATAAGTGCATATGAAGATTACTCTCAATGAATCTGAATAAATTGCTTTACAGAAAACATAAATCTTCAAATCTCTTCTAATAACATATAATCAAGATGAACACCGTTATTCAAAAATGACTGTTAATCCCTTTTCTCCTTGCTTCTTAAATGACAACACAATTTAAAACTTTTGGATGTTCAATTTATATGATTTCTACATTCTGAAAAGTTCATAGGATTTGAAGATATCCCAAAAGGGTTTTTCTCATGCATGTGCATCTTTGAATAGAAACATCACTGAATGTAGTAATATGAAATTCCTTTAGAATATAATGCTTATTGAAACAGCTTCCAGATCTCTGCTTGTCAGAAACCAACCTTGCAAGGTTGAGATTAAAACCTTATTTTCACTGTACTCCATATGCCTGAGTAAATTCTTTGAGTTTTCAGAGTCCAGTGACATCAAGAATTGAGAGAAGTAGCTTTCCAGCTTCCAGTTATGCAAGTGAGAAGGACTAAAGAGGATCCGAGATGGCAACTACAGTGCAGAAGCAGAGAACACAAGCTCTGTAAATCAAAAATGTTGCTGAGATGCTGGAGACACATATGACAGAAAAAAAGCACCAAGAAGAATCAAAATTTTGACACCCTGAACCCCCAACTAGTACCAAGTTTCTCCATGCCACGTTACACTAAGAAAACAGGAGGGCACCCGTGCCACCAGAAGCTGGTTCCAAATCTGCTTGGGAGACATCTGGTAGACCAACAGGTGAGAAACAAGCATCACACAGTACTCCCACAGCCACTCCTGAGATAACTAGTATAGCCCCCTGGACAGACTGACCCACGCCCCTCAAAAAAGAAAAAAAACTGAATAATAAACAATGAATTGAAAAGGAACATGCTTCAGAGGAGCTGGGGTGCTATAAGTGCACAAGAAAAGGAGGGAAAGGCAAGGAGCAGATCTCTGTGCAAACTTTAAACAAAGACTGGAAAGGCAGAAGGGCTGACAGGGATGGGGTGATAAGCTGCTGCCTGAATTAGGGCAGGTAGTGGTCCACAAAGCTCATCTCCTAGGCCAGTGAGCAACATTTAAAGTGAAATGACATTGCAAAATTGAAAAACAATCAACAAACCATCACAACACAGTGACAGCAGGAGGATGGCTGATGGATCTCTGAACTTGCCCTAGAGAAAGGGGGTGAGGCAAAGAAACAACCCCCCAATAAACCAATACAGTGAAAACTCAATTCCAAAGCAGGATGGCTGGTGGGCTACAGAGCTGTTCTTCAGAACCTAAGGAAAATATACAAACTCAAACTGTCACACTCCACTGCAGGAGGAGATGATTAAGCAGCTACCGCTGAAAGACAGGGAAAAAAACTGGTGAGAGTCCCCATACACCTGGTGAGAATAAGACAGAGCCTATGCTTAAATACCAACACCAGGACTGGATGCTGAAAGAGTAACACCAGAACTACTAAGACTAAAATTCTATTGTTTCTGAACCTGGATTTTTTTTCTGTGTTTATTTGTTTTGTTTCCTATTTGTTTGTTTGTGTATGTTTGTCCATCTATTCCTGCTGATTTCTTTGGTTTTTATTTTGTTTTGTTTTTGTTTTATTTTGTTTTGTTAGTTTTACAATTGTGAGTTAGCTAATACTAAATTGCACATAGACCAAGTATAGAAATAGCATACATACACTAACCTAAAACTCAACACCCACAAAACAAAATTAAATCAAAGGGAAGAAAACAGGTGACTGAAACCACCAAGCCAATCAAGAACATATTTAAACAATGCCAAGTGGAGTGAAGGGAAGATGAAAAAGGGATGGAAACCATTTCCCAAAAAATAATTTAATACAGGATTCAGAGGGAAATGAAGAAAACAGATACCCAGATCCAGACTCCAGCAAAACAAAGACAAACTGCCAAGGAACCCAATGATGCCCACCAGAACATCTGAAAGAAGAAATCCTGCAAGTAATCACTGAGAATTTCATGGAGGTGTTACTGGATATGGTTAACCAAAATGTAAAGAGGCACTCAAGAAATTCTAAGACACCAAAAATAAAGAATATGAGAAGATACAGAAACAAATAAATGAACTCATAGGAGCCCTAAATAAACACCAAAGTGAAACAGAGAACACCATAAATAGATACATAAATAAATTAAAGATGAAAATTGACAATATTAAAGAGGAAGTGATCCATGATATGGAAAAGCTCAGAAAAAAAGAATGAAACAGAAATACAAAACAAAATGGAAGGCCATTTCAGCAGACTAGAACAAGTGGAAGACAGAATCTCAGAACCTGAAGATAAAATGGAAATTAAAGGAAAAACTGAAGTGCTATTAATCAAACAACTCAAGACTTGTAAAAGGAATAGGTAAGAACTCACCGACACCATCAAAAGACCAAACCTGAGAATCATGGACATTGAAGAAGGAAAAAGCAAAAGGAAATTGTAATATATTCAACAAAATAATAACAGAAAATTTCCCAAATCTAGAAAAAACTATGCCCATTCGGGGACAGGAAGCCTCCAGGACACCTAACAGACTTGACCAAAATAGAAATAACCCACAATGGATTATCATTAAAACCACAAGCACACAGATTAGAGAAAGCATATTGAAGGCTGTAAAAGACAAAAAACAAGTAACACACAAAGGTGAACTCATCAAAATCACAGAGGTTTCTCAACGGAAACGTTAAAAACAAGAAGAACAGAGTGAAGTCTTCCAGGCACTGAATGAAAATAACTACAACCCTAGGATACTCTACCCAGCAAAACTGTCATTCAAAATAGATGGAGCAATAAAAGACTTTCATAATAAGCATAAACTAAAAAAAATATGACCACCAAGCAACCACTACAAAAGATTCTTCCAGGAAATATGCACAGAGAAAATAAAAACAAAGAAAACCATGAAAGGACAGGCAGTACCAAACCACAGAAGAAGAAAAGACAAGGAATCAGAGAGTAATATTGATTTACTGCACACAATCAAACCATTAAACAACAAAAACAACAAAATGACAGGAATCACCACATACTTATCACTACTAACAATGAATGTTAATGGACTTAACTCCTCCAGCAAAAGAAAACATTTGGCAAACTGGATTAAAAAGGAATATCCAACAATCTGTTGCTTATAGAACACCCATCTCATTGACAGAAACAAACACTGGCTTAGGGTGAAAGGCTGGAAGAAGATTTACCAAGTCAACAGCCCATGAAAACAGGCAGGAGAAGCAATACTTATCTCAGACAAAGTAGACTGCAAACTTATATTAATCAAATGAGATATAAAAGGAAAGTCCATACTAATAAAAGTGGAAATACACCAAAAGGAAATAATTATCAACCTATATGCACCCATCATCAGTGCACCCAGTTTCATCAAACATACTCTGAAAGACATAAATGTATAGACTCCAATACAGTGGTAGTGGGAGACTTTAATACCCCCCTATCACCAGTAGATAGGTCATCCAAACAGAAAAGCAATAAAGAAATTCTAGACCTAAATCACACCATAGATCAAATGAACCCAGCTGATGTCTACAGAATATTTCATCAAACTTTTGCACAATATACGTTCTTCTCAGCAGCCCATGGAACCTTCAGCAAATATAAGAAAATAGAAATAATCCAATGCATTTAAACTAGAACTGAACAAAAAAACAACAGTAGAAAACATGAAAACAATTGGATGATGAGCAACACATTGCTCAATGATCAATGGGTCATTGATGAAATAAAAGAGGAAATTAAAAGGTTCCTGGAAGTTAATGAAAATGAAAACATGACCTACCAGAACCTATGGGACACAGCAAAGGTAGTTCTAAGAGGAAAGTTTATAGCCATAAGTGCATATATTAAAAGGACAGAAAGATCTCAAATCAATAACCTAATGCTATATCTTAAACTCCTAGAAAAACAAGAACAAGAAAAACCCAAAACAACAGAAGGAGAAAATTATAAAATAAGGGCCAAAATTAATGAAATAGAAACAAAAAAAAAACCATAAAAGAAACAATGAAACAAAAAGCTGGTTCTTTTAAAAATAAACAAGATTGACAAGACCCCTGGCACACCTGACTAAAATGAGGAGAGAAAAAAACCCAAATCAGTAAAATCAGAAATGGAAAATGGGACATAAGGACAAACACAATGGAAATCCAGGAAATCATCAGAGACTACTTTGAGAACCTATAATCTACTAAATTTGAAAATGTTGAAGAAATGGACAAATTTCTGGATACTTATGACTATCCAAAATTAAAGCAAGAGGATATTAATGACCTGAATAGATCTACAACACAAAATGAAATTGAAGAAGCAATAAGGAGTCTCCCCAAAAGGAAAAGTCCAGGACCCGATGGATTCTCTGCTGAATTCTATCAGACCATTAAAGAAGAACTAACCCAACTCTCCTTAAACTGCTCCACCAAATAGAAAGGGAAGGAACACTATCTAACTGATCTTATGAAGCCAGTATTACACTCATCAGACAAAACCAGACAAAGAGAGCTCCAAAAAGGAGAACTATAAAACAATCTCCTTAAGGAACATCAATGTAAAAATCTTCAATAAAATAATGGCAAACCAAATCCAATGACACATCAGAAAGATAATTCACCACAACCAAGTCTTCACCCCAGGGATGTAGGAGTGGTACAACGTATGCAAATCTTTAAATGTAATGCAGCACATTAATAGAAGCAAAGACAAAAACCACTCGATCATCTCAACAGATGCACAAAAAGCCTTCAATAAGATCCAAAACCACTTCATGATAAAAGCTCTAAGAAAATTAGAAATAGAAGGAATGTACCTCAACATTGTAAAGGCTGTATATGACAAATCTATAGCCAACATTATACTTAATGGAGAAAAGCTGAAACTAGTACCCCTAAAATCAGTAACAAGACAAGGGTGCCCACTATCCCCACTACTATTCAACATAGTCCTGGAATTCCTAGCCATAGCAATTAGGAAAGAAAAAAAAATAGAAGGAATACAAATAGGTGAAGAAACCATCAAAATATCCATATTTGCAGAAGACATGATCCTATATCTTAAGGACCCAAAAAACTCTACCCAAAAACTACTAGACACCATAAACAGCTACAACAAGATGGCAGGATACAATATCAACTTACAAAAATCATTAGCTTTTCTATACACCAATAATGAATAAATTGAGAAAGAATATATGCAAACAATTCATTTACAATAATCTCAAAAAAAATCAAATACCTAGGCATAAACTTAAAAAGGATATGAATGACCTCCACAACGAGAACTACAAAACCCTGAGGAAACAGATCGAGGAAGACTACAGAAGGTACAAAGATCTCCCATGCTCATGGACTGGTATAATCTACATAGTAAAAATGGATACAGTAACAAAAGCAATCTACATGTTTAATGCAATTCACATCAAAATCCCAATGACATTCATGACAGAGATTGAAAAATCTACCCTAAAATTCATTTGTAAACACAAGAGACTGCAAATAGCCAAGGCAATACTCAGCAAAAAGAGCAATGCTAGAAGTATCACTATACCTGACTTCAAATTATATTACAAAGCAGTAGCAATAAAAACAGTATGTTACTAGCACAAAAACAGACATGAAGTCCAGTGGAACAGAATAGAGGATCTGGATCTGAATCCACACAATTATACCCACCTCATTTTTGACAAAGGTGCCAAAAATATATGATGGAGAAAAGACAGCTTCTTCAACAAATGTTGCAGGGAAAAGTGGTTATCCATCTGCAAAAAACTGAAAATAGATCCATATTTATCACCCTATACTGCTATGAAGTAAAATTGGATCAAGGACCTTAATATCAGAGCAGAATCTCTGATGTTAGTACAGGAAAGAGCAGGGAATACTCTGGAAGTAATTGGTATAGGCAAGGACTTCCTCAATAGAACCCCAGCAGCTCAGCAACTAAGAGAAAGGATAGACAAATGGGACTTCATAAAATTAAAAAGCTTCTGCACAACAAAAGAAATGGTCTCTAAACTGAGACAAAGGACTGATAAACAGAATATACAGGGAACTCAAAAACTAAACTCTCACAAAATCAATGAACCAATTAAGAAATGGGCAACTTTACTAAACAGAACTTTTTCAAAAGAAGAAATTCAAATGGCCAAAAAACACATGAAAAAATGCTCACCATCTCTAGCCATAAAGGAAATGCAAATCAAAACCACACTAAGATTCCACCTCACCCCTGTTAGAATATCTTCTATCATCAAAAACACCACCAACAACAGGTGTTGGCAAGGATGTGAGGGAAAAGTAACCCTCTCACACTGCTGGTGGGAATGCAAGCTGGTGCAACCACTCTGGAAAATAATTTAGAGGCTTCTTAAAAATCTAAACATAGATCTGCCATATGATCCAGCAATCCCACTACTGGGGATATACCCAAAGGAATGCAACACAGGCTAATCCAAAGGCACCTGCATACCCATGTTTATTGCAGCACTATTCACAATAGCCAAGTTATGGAAACAGCCAAGATGCCCCACTACAGATGAATGGATAAAGAAAATGTGGTATTTATACACAATGGAACTCTATTCAGCCATGAAGAAGAATGAAATTTTATCACTCTCAAGTAAATGGATGGAACTGGGGAACATCATTCTGAGTGAGGTTAGCCAGGCTCAGAAGTCAAAAAATCGTATGTTCTCTCTCATATGCAGACTTTAGATCTAGGGCAAATACAGCAATGTGGTTGGACTTGGGTTACACACTAAGGGTAGTGCACATACGGGAGGTATGGGGATAGGTAGGAAACCCAAAACTTGAGAGTGTTTGTTATCCCCACTGCAGAGGAGCTAACACAGAAACTTTAAAGCTACAGAGGTCAATATGGGAAGATGATCAGGAACTAGCAAAAAGGTCAGGTAGAGATGAATCAATTCAGGTTGAAACAGTCTTGTACATGGAAGCAATGCTAGGAATTTCTCTGTATAGCTATCCTTATCTCAACTAGCAAAAACACTTTGTCTTTCTTATTATTGCTTATGTCTTCTGTTCAAAAAAATTGGAGAAAAGGGCAGAACAGGATCTGCCTGGAAGTGAGGGGAGGGTGGGGGGCAGAGGGAGGGAATAAGGGGGGTGGAATGGGGGGGCAGGGGGGAGAAATAGCCAAACAATGTATGCACATATGAATAAATGAATTTAAAAAAAGAAAAGAAATTCTTTTAGAACACCTCACTATAACATTTAATGTTACAGAGAATGATGCATAGGACTGTCTTGAGCTATTTATCTCTTTGCTTTGGAAATATGGTTTATTATTTACTTGCAGGTTTACTAAAATGTAAATTTTTACTACATTCAGAAGATTTATTGATGTGCAAATTTTGTGCTGAAATATTAGTTTCCTCTGCGAAGAGTCGAAGAAGAGGTATATTGTAAATTGTAATAAAACCTAACATTGAAGAATTTATTCCATATTTGTGTTAAATGGCTTCAAGAAGGCTTATTTAGGCTTTCAGAATACATCTAAGTCTTCAAACATAGCAAGTATATCTGTGATTCCAATTATTTGATTTTACTTTTTAAATGTTTGTTATTTATGAATTCTGATTTCTAACTCTTCAGATCAATGAAAGGAATGGAGTTGGATGTTTGATAAATGCAGATTAAATATATTAGGTGACATAGTCTGACTCTACACCTAGCCAAAATGAACTTGTATATTTCAGTAGAATTAAAATCCATAAATGTTCCACCAATACACAGTAAAACTGTTTGATTTTTCTCATCTGATGGAGCAAAGCTGAGGTTGATCAAACAACTACCCAGCAGGCTCTCCCTCTCTCCTCCTCTGACCAATCCTTTTTGATTTTTCTAGATCCATCTCTACAGCTCGACCACAAATTAGAAGTTAGATTGATTTATTTCACCCTGAGACTGTACAGATAGGTCACACAGGTGGCTTTGCTTTGATTCTTCCTTTTATTTTTGGCACTGGGATTAGTTCTTTTCTGGTTCCTATCACCACTCGTTATCTTCCCTACTGAGTTTCTCTTTCTTCTCAAGCTCAGATACTTAAAGTAGGATAAGACTTATTTTACTTTGCTGTTTTTGATCATTCCAACAATATATCTATCTGTAATGGGAGCCCACTTGTAATTTACACTACCAGAACTAAAACTTAACTGTTCATGAAATTTATTATATATTGTTTGATTCATTTACACCATGCTATGCAAATCTTGAGCTGCATTGTAAATTTACCTTCCCATTGTTTTCAGAGTGAATCACTGGTCATACTTTATATGCAAATATAAAGTTAGTGGCTCTTCTCAGAGAATTCTTTTATTGCTTCATAAAATGTAGAGTTTAAGATGTTCTAAAATTCCCATCACCTTCGCAAAATGGTAATGCTTTATTTTTCACTTGGGAAATATGTTTAGATTTTTCTGGACAAATTCCAGTCAGAATCTTTTTTTTTTTTAATGGAAAAGTTTCCTACCATATTCCAAGCTAATTGTAAGTTAATCAAGCAACATTAAATCTCCTACTAAGCAGAAAGTCAGTTGTGGCCTATTTCATAGCTGGGTCCTTTTCACTCTTTCTTTTTGATACTGGAATAACTATGCTCAACCTGTGGCTATTTTGACTGCTTGTTAATTGGCATCTATCACCCCAGTGTATCTTTCTTACAACAGTCCATTAGCAACTTTGTATTCCATTAATAGTCTATTTTAGTTTGGAAGTAGGAAACAACTGTGGGTAGTCTGTAGTTTCTGAACAAATATTAGGCTGTCTATATTTTCAAGTAATATTTAGTTAGCTACTTGACTTTAGGGAAAATTTTATTTTAATATGCTTAGGTACCCTGTATTTGATTTTTATATTGTCCCTAACTATCACTGGAAGTTTACTTACCAGACCAATCATGGATACCATTTGAGACCCACAAATGCTCAAGTCTTTTATATAAAATGACATTGTGTTTTCAAATAAGCTGTACACATCTTCCTTTACACTTTAAATTATCCTTAAATTACTTATAATATGTAACAAAATGTAACTGTTGTGTAAATAGTTGTTATACTCTATCATTTATGAAATAAGGGCAAGAGAAAAGTCTGTACATGCTCAATAAAGATACAATATTTTTTCAAGAATTATGACACATTGTTGGTTAAATTCACAGATATAAAACCCATAGATTTGCAGGGTTGAATGTACATTTGTCCTCACAAGAAAAGTACATTCTTGTGAGTGTAATTTTTAAACACAATTCAATTCAAATTAAGAAATATGTGTTCAGTTTCTAACGTGTATGTATACATGTAGATGATTCTTTAATAGGCACATTGTATAGTTGAATTGCTTTAGTCAGCTTTCTTATGGCTATAACAAAATACCCAACATAAAAAATGGGGCAAAGATTTATTTCAGTTCAGTTTCAGAGATCTGAGTCCACAGTCCTTGTCTGCATCAATTTTGGGTCCATGGTGAGGCAAAACATCACAGCAACTGAAGTATACATAGGCAGAGGCTACTCAACTCATCAAGGATAAGAAGCACAGAGAGAGGATAGGACCAAGGACCATGTATCATCTTTTTTCTTTAATTATTCATTTATTCACATGTGCATACATTTTTAGGGTCATTTCTCTCCCTGCCCCCCTCCCCCAACTTATCCCCCATCCCCCTTAACTTCTAGGCAGATTCTGTTCTGCCCTTATCACTAATTTTGTTGAAGAAAAGACAGAAGCATATAATCTTTAAAGGCATGCCCTCTGTGACTTATTTCTTCCAGCTAGGCTCCACCTCCTACAGTTTCTACTACCTTCCAAAATAGTACCACCAGCTGGGGACCAAGTGCTCAACACATGAGCCTTTGAGGACATTTCATATTCAAAACATAACATTCTATTAAGTGGATAAAATAATGAGAAATATCAGATGTGTATTTATTAGCTATAAGTAAAACAGTGTCAGTGAACCACAAGTATACTTGCTATAAAGTTTTAAATTGGAATTAAAAATATTCTCTTCATATATAGGACTTTAAATTTCTTATAAAATCTATTTTAGCCACACCATGTCAACAGTGTTTATTTTATCACATAGATTACACGCCATTATTAAGATAATGAAATGTTTATCATGTTTTACCCAGTTTAAAGTACATTCTTCCTAAGTATACTTCCTTCCTGCCCATTAAAAGAATTCTATATGGATTTCACTACAGTAATTTTAAGTATGTCAAATATTTGAATTCTAAGATTTTGGAGATGGATGATTAAATGTCGCAAATTCTAAATATACAAAAGATCTTCTCATTAATATTGCTTTCACTTCTACCTTTTCAACTGTCATTCTCAACACTTTTGAAGAACTCTTGAGGATTAGAGGTTTAGAAAAGTGCACAATGATCAGGGTCATGCTGATGTTAATGCATTTCTATTATAAGTCTTTCTTAGGAGTGTGTGCTACAGTTCAGGTGCAAAAATACACCCATAACCCTCTCATTTTGTTCATTTTAGTATTCATGGAGGCCAAAGTAGTTTCTTCAAATATAGACAATAAAGTTGTAAACTACCAATAGTTTGACAGTTTTTTGTTTCATACCTAATATGCCTTGGAGTTTGAGTGTCAGACATTGACATGAAATTATTTAAAAATTTTTGAAATTTTTTTTAACATATTCACAATTGAATAAAAATTTAAATATGTGTTTTAGAATGTGATGTATTCCTTGAGGCTGTCAAACTAATGTCTAACACTGGAAGCTACTGTAAAAAGATTCTGACTTTAAAGAAGAAAACAGACATTATTGTTTTCTTGTCAAAGATACATGGTATATGTTGACTAAGTTTTATCTAGAAATCATCAACTGGTCTTCTAAACTAATAAAGTAATAGAAACTAGGTTTGTACAGAGCTAGAATGAAGGGATTCCACCTATTAATAGTGAACCTTTGCAAAACAAAATAAATACATGTAGTTTACAAGCCAATGATTTTTCAAAATGTTGGGGAGGGGCCCAATCCATTTCAATCATTTTTTTCTGATGAAGAGGAAGGTAATTTTAATTTCTTTAACCTCTACAATTCAGAATGATCACAAATATAAATGTAAAATTTTCAACCATATCTCTGAATTAAGTTGGCACTTGAAATAATATGTCAGTTCTCAAAGGTGAAGTTTTCCAGCTGTGATGGACATGTAGTGACTTGTTCTTTAACCAGAACTTTTCAAAAATTTTACTGCTAAAAAGCCATTTTTCTTTTATAATAACAAAATGTTTTTCCACCTAAATTGTTGAGGTTGAACAATTTAGTGAATGGTAACAGCAGTAATAATTATTCTATATGATTACTAACTGCTAATCATAGTTCAGAGAACCTACTTTGTATAATTTATACATTAATCCCTGCTGCCATCTGAAATTGGTACCATTAATATTTCTCATTTTCTGAAATATTGTGAACAAAAAGGTAGATATTTCATAGTTTTTGATGGGAGACTATTACCTGAAATATCCGAGTAGATAAAGTTTTCACTTTTCAGTTAAAGGAAAAAAAAGTATTTTTGACTTCTTGCATTCTTTAAAAAATTTCTTATAATAGGTCCTGTTAGGAATTATTAAAGAAATATTTTATAGATGAGCAGCTGGGATATAAAGACATTTCATGAATAGAACAAGATCAAAAAAATAGAATACGATGAAACTGATAAATGACTCTTATATGCCTTGTGTGATCCAAAAGTCCATTAAAGATTTTTAAAATAAAGGAATAAACACCTGATCTCATACATCTTTAATGACCTCTGCTGCATTGCCTCATGGTCCCATTTCTACTTACATAAATTACTAAAATATTGTCATACTTTAGCTGTCATTATCATTCTAACTCTCCATGTCAAAACTATAAATTCAACATTTTCCTCTCGTATTGCCCTTTGGTTTCCCTTGTTTGGTTTGAAATTCTGTAAAATCTATTGTCACACTAACATTACTTAGTCATAACATAGTCATGACTTCTAGTCTTTTTATTCTCACATCCATCAGCCTTCTTGCTATTCTCAAAGTTCTCTAACCAGATTTGATCCTTCATCCCAAATTTCAGCCATATATTTTATTGTACAACACATATCATTTTTAGACTGCCCATTTCCCTCCATTCTCTTCATTTCTATTCTGGAGTGCATAACAATGTTAGAAAAAGGTGTGTGAGACCATGACAATTGGTTTTCTCTGGGAATAATATTGATGATAAAGAGGAGGAAAAACTCAGGCATAAGAAGTATAGGAGAAATAGGAATTGAATTAATAAAATCAGGAATAACAGAAATGATAACCAGACTATGGTAATAGGAGAAATGAAGAAAAAGAAAAAGAGAAAAGTAAAGAGAGGAAGGAGACAGGATTGAGAAAATGGAATTGAAGAGTAATCTTTCTCAACCTGAAGAATAAGAAGATCCAAGATCAAAGCTACTAGATAAAATACTTGCTTTATATCAAAAGTGATATACTCATTTTCCATTCTTAGCTATTTCATCTGTGTGCCCATACTTAATGCTTTAATAAAATGGCCATTCAGTAAAAATATTAGATGCAGTTAGATCCAGAACTGTATATGTTCTTCACAGTTTCACCTCACAAAAAAAGTCAGGGGAGTAGTTTGGGAAGAATTTATGCTAAAGGGAAAAATGAGGTGATGAAGAGTAAGGATATGACTTACGTATACATGAACTAACCTTAACCTCTTCTCTAAAGGGAAAATACCTTGCTGCTGCTCTCTGGTTACTTTTTGAGTTGTTTTTGGTTACAATGGTGTTGAATTATTCATGTTAAGCAATATATTTATTTCATTTAACTTGTCTCCATGGCAATGAAGCACACGAGGAAACACAAAATTGGAAAAGGGACATAAATGCTCACTTTTTTAGTATTCTAAGTGGGTTTTCAGGATACAGGGTTCAAGGACCTGCTAACTGTAAGCTACCACCTCCTATTATTATCATCATGACAACTGGTTTTACCCAGCAGAATGATTTACACGTTTTCTATCACTCAGCGGTTCTTTCTCATATCTGAAAAACTTCTAATTCAGAAATGATTTTGTTTTCTTGATGACAGCCATGCTGATGTTAATTGAAATAAGACAAGTACTGTGTGGCATGTTTTCTCTCATTTATGAAAGCCAGGGGAAAAATACACATGGTAATGAAAGTGATAAGGGGACTATTAGGGAGGTGGAAGTGGAAGGGAAAAGGGGAGGAAGGTGGGAAGATACGAAAGAGTAATAGAGGGGCTGAATATGATCAAGGTAAATTATATGGACAAGGAGAAAGAAGTGTCTTAATGAAGCCCCTCATTTTGTGCAATTTAATATATATTAATAAAAAAGGAATCCTTTTGTTTTATTTATTTTATCATTCATGTAATCACTCATTTATTAATTTATGTATTCAAAAGCCATGTAAGCCACCCAACCTTCCAACATTGTATCAGATACAAAGATGAAAATATGACATAGTCCCTACCTTCAAAAACTCACTTTCAAAGGGCAGACAGATAAGTAAATAAATAACAATCTGTTTTTATAAAGTAGCAAGAGAGGGTTGAAAAATATAAATCAAGTCAGGTTATTACATTGCCAAAACCTATTAATTGCTCACCATTCTACCATGATGAAAACCCAAAAAAATAACCATCATCTCCTAGGTTATAAATTCCACTCCTTTTTACTTCTCCAACTACATATCCTTTAATTCTTCTCACTCACCAAGATCCAGACTTTCTTAGGATCCTGAAATGGTGACTATTTTCTCCTACCTGGAGGGAATGGGAGTTTTGCATTTCTGTACTTAGATATTTGAATGGCCGTTTCTTTAACACATTGAAGTATCTGCTGGTATAATCTAAAATTTATTCTTGAATAACAAATCAGAAAAATATTTCTTCATAGATATCCATCCCTAATCTTTATAATCTGTGAATATATTACTTTAAAAAGAAACAGATTTACAGTTATGATTTAGAATACCAATTTTGAGATGGGAAGATTATCCTAGATTATATCAGTCACTTCAATTTAATTACATAGACTCTTTGAAATAGAGTTTTCCCAGGGTTGGGGGTGTGGTTTAAGTGGTAAAGTATCTGCCTATCAAGAATGAGGTTCTGAGTTCCAAATCCAGTACTGCTAAAAAGTCAATGGTAAAATGAAGCCTTCTCAGCTCTAGTGAGAGAAAGTCAATAATGGAGAAAAGATCAGAAAAATACAACCTGAGAGAAACTAAACTATGGCTAGCTTTGAAGACAAAGGAAGAGAATGATGCGACAAAGAGTGCAGGTAGCCCCTAGACAACATAAAATATAAATTCTCTACTAGAGGATAAAGACCTCCTTGACTTTATGTCAACAAAACAGATGCCATATTTTGGAACAAAAGAGTTAAAAGAACAGTGCTACAATAAATGTCAGTTTTCAAGTGTATTTATTGTATCTTGATTTACATTCCTTCGAATATATCCTTAGGAGTGGAATTGCTGGATTATATCACAGTACTAGTTAGATTTTTGAGGAGTCTCCATAATGTTTTCCACTGTGGTTCTACTAATTTACATTCCCACCCACAGTGTTTGAAGGGTTTCTTTTTTCGTACATCCTTGCCAACATTTATTGTTGTTGGTGTTCTTGATGGTAGCCACATTTGTTGGCTGTTTTTTCTTCACCTTAAGCCTTAGGTACTTTTGTCAAAAAATCAGGTGGGCATAACTTCATGGATTCATATGTGAGTTTTTATTCTGTTCTACTGGTCCTCATGTGTATTTTTCTGCCAGCACCATGCTGGTTTTATTGATATTGCTCTGTATTATAGTTTGAAATTGGGTATTGTGATGCCTCCAGTGTTGCTCTTTCGACTCAGTATTGCCTTGGCTATTCGTGGTCTTTTGTGCTTCCAAATGAACTTTAGGATTGATTTTTTTTAATTTCTGTCTTCATAGAATGATTTTTGGCAGTGTTCCTCCCCTTTCTACTTCATGGAAAAGTTTGATGAGTGTTAGTATTAGCTCTTCTTTAAAGGTCTGGTAGAATTCATTGGTGAACCTGTCAGGTATTGGATTTTTCTTTTTTAGGAGAGATTATTGCCGCTTCAATTTAATTTCTTCTTATGGAACCTTATAGGTGATTTATATCCTCGTGATTCAATTTTGTATGGTCATTTGTATCTAGATATTTGTTCATTTCTTCTAGATTTTCCAATTTATTAAGTATAGGTTTTCAAAGCAGTCCTTGATGATTCCTTGGATTTCCTTAGTGCTTGTTGTGATCTCCCTTTTTCAGTTCTAATTTTATTACTTTGGGTCTTTTCCCTCCTCACTTTAGTCAGATTTGCTACGGGTTCATCAATTTTATTTATGTTTTCAAAGTACCACCTTTTGGTTTCATTGATTCTTTGTGTGGTTTTCAAGTCCCTTATTTTTATTGATTTTGATTTATTTTGGCCCTTATTTTTATAATTTCTCTTCTTCTGCTAGTTTTGGGTTTAGCTTGTTCTTTTTTTCTAGGATTTTGAGCTGCAGTGTTAGGTCATTTATTTGAGACCTTTCTGTGTTTTTAATATATTCATTCATGGCTATAAACTTTCCTCTTAGCACTGCCTTTTCCTATTCCAACAAGTTCTGATAGGTAGTGTTTTAATTTTCATTAACCTCCAGGAACATTTTGATATCCTGCCTTATTTCTTTGATGACCCACTGATGATGGGGCACCATGTTGTTCAGCCTCCAGGTATTTGAGTATTTCCAGCAATTTCTTTTGTTATTGAGTTCTAGTTTTAGTCCATTGTCAGACCTCATATATTGGGTTATTTCAGTTTTCTTATGTTTGTTAAGACTTACTTTGTTACCTAAGATATGGTCTATTTTGGAGAAAGTTCTATGGGCTGCTGAGAAGACTATATATTGTACTGTTGCAAGATGGAATACACTATAGATATCTGTCAGGTACACTAGATCTAGGTGTCATTCAATTCTAAAGTTTTTGTTGATTTTTTGTGTAGATAACTTATCTATTTGTGATATTTGTGATAGAGGAATATTTACATCTTCTACCACCACTGTGTTGGGGTCTATCAGTGATTTTAAATCCAATAGTGTATATTTAATTAAGTTGGTACACTAACTTGGGCACATATAGAATAACAATTGTTATTTCTACTTGATGTATTGCTCCTTTTATTAATATGAAGTGACTTTCTTTGTCTCTCCTGACTAATTTAGGTTTGAAGTCAACATGACCTGATATAAGTATAGCTAATTCTGCTTATTTTCAGGGGCCATTAGCTTGGTAGATCCTTTTCCATGCTTTCACCCTAAGCCAATGTTTGTTTCTGTCTGTAAGGTGGATTTCTTGTAAACAACAAATTTTCCGGTCTTGCTGTTTAATCCATTTTATCAATAGATGTCTTTTGATGGGGGAATAGAGGCAATTAAATTTCGGTGTCAATAATGAGATGTATGTGGTGACTCTTATTGCTTAGTTGTTTTTGTTATGTGGTTGTATGTGTAAGCAATTAAGTCTATGCTATGGTCTAATTAATTTTGTGGTCTTCTCTTGAGATTTAATAGTTCCCATCCTTTCATTACTATGTTTATTTTCATCTTGTTTGTGTAAGATTCCTTTGAGGATTTTGTGGAGTGATGGCTTAGAGGTCAGGTATTATTTTAGTTTTTCTTCATCATGGAAGGTTCTTATTTCTCCTTCAATTTTGACTGATACCTTTGCTGGGCACAGTACTCTAGGGAGTACTTCAATTTCTAATTTGGGTGCTGTTCTTTCTTAGGGTTGATATGCTGGGCTCTGTGGTAATTGATGGTGTACCTCTCTACCAGACAGGTTTGTGGGGATCCACTAAGGGTGTTTAAGCTCAGGCTCTTCTTTGGGGGGTGGGCAGTCAGAGTCTGCAGGTTTGAGTAGGGAGGTTCTCCAAAGTGGTTCCACAGGGAGCTTGTGTGTGAGCAGTGGTCAGCCTCTTCTCCCCACCAGGGCTATTCTGAGAGCTGGAATTGAGGTTTTTGGTCAAATGCTTTTCTCTTGGAAGGCTGTAAGTTTCAGCTTGCTACCAGTTTCTCCAAGTTGATCTAAAATATTGTTATTTTTCCCAGACTGTGGGTGGGCCACTCTGCCCTGACACAGGTTGGATCACCTCACTACTCTGCCCCATCCCCAGAAAGTGGAGGTGAAATTTTCCCTCTATTTATTAGGCCACCAGCTTTGTCCAAGAGGGGTGCAATCTTCCTGCAATTTGTACTGACCTATGTGGTTTCCTCCAAAGCAGATGGTGCAGCATGCTCCCTGGATTGATTGCACTTTCTCTCTGTGGCATCAGGAGTTAGCAGCCCTAGTCACAGGCAGGCAGACAGATGCAGTCTTAGGTTCTGAGTCCACGAATCTTGGTGGGTTCAGAATAATCCAGACACTTTCAAAATTTGTTCAGCAGTTGTTTGAGTTGAGTTTTTGCTCTTCTGAGAGAGAAAAAAAGAAAGAAGAGAAAAAATATGGGAGAGACTGTTCTCCAGTGGGCCAGTGAAACAGCTGCCTGTCAGTCCACAGTGCCAGGGCTTAAGGGGCTGTTATATGCTATAAAAAGCTAATTGAAAGGTTTGTTATTGTACTTTATATGCACCCTATATATCGGCAGTATCTTACTTGGTGAAAAGGCCATGTTACCTAATCTTTGCAGCCATGAATCTAAAGTTTTCTTTCATACCCATAAAATTTCAGAGGTCCATGGACTATTGGTTATCTACCAGCTTGGTCTCCCTTCATGAAATTGTTATTTAAATTACAATTTTTATATCTCTTATCTTACATTTTTTCTACTATTCAAATTGGTTTGTTCTCCTGTCTGAACAGAATTATAGTGGGACTGGTTTCAGGAGACTCTCAAAGATATTTTATTATTTGTTTATTTATTTATTTATTTATTTATTTATTTTTAAGTGGTGAGATTCTCATTTTCTTAAATTTATTTTTTATTGTTATCATTCATTTATTCACATGTGAGTAAATTGTTTGGGTCATTTCTCCCCCCTACTCTCCTCCTCCAACCTCTCACCCCCTCTCCTCTTTGCTTCCAGGCAGAACCTGTTCTGCCCTTATCTCTAGTTTTGTTGAAGAGAAGACATAAGCATAATAAGAAAGACAAAGCGTTTTTGCTAGTTGGGTTAAGGATAGCTATACAAAGAGATTCCTAGCATTGTTTCCATGTGCAAATATGTTACAACCCAAGTTGATTCTTCTCTAACTGATCTTTACACTGGTTTCTAATCCCCTGCTTGTGTTGACCTCTGTCACTTTAAGGTTTCTGTATTAGTTCCTCTGGAGTGGGGACATCAAACACTCTCATGTTTTAGGTTTTCTACCTATTCCCATATCTCCCTTGTGTGCTCTCCCCTTGTCATGTGACCCAAGTCCAACCACATTGCTGTATTTACCCTAGATCTAAATTCCACATATGAGGGAGAACATACAATTTTTGGTCTTCTGATTGGCTAACCTCACTCAGAATGATGTTCTCCAGTTCCATCTATTCACTTGTAAATGATAATATTTCATTTCTCTTCATAGCTGAGTAAAATTTCATTGTGTATAAATACCACATTTTCTTGATACATTCATCAGTAGTGAGGCATCTTTGTTGCTTCCATAACTTGCCTATTGTGAATAGTGCTGCAATAAACATGGGTGTGCAGGTACCTCAAAGATGGTATTTTAGTACTGATTTGATCATGGTCTTGATTTTAAGCTCAAGATGCAGATTCTTTCTAGTGGAAAGTGGACTTTTTGGAATCCAAAGCATATAATAGATACATGTCAGCCACCTGCTGTCACTGACAGTGATAACATGCCAAATGAAACAAGAAATGCTAGGAATCTCTCTGTATAGCTATCCTTAACCCAACTAGCAAAAACACTTTGTCTTTCTTATTATGCTTATGTCTTCTCTTCAACAAAATTAGAGATAAGGGCAGAACAGTTTCTGCCTGGAAATGAGGCAGGGTGGGGAGGAGAGGGAGGAGAGGGCAGCAGGGGGGAGAAATGACCCAAAAAATGTATGCACATGTGAATAAATGAAAAAAAAGATTTCCCCTTGATGATCAAACACAAGTTGGTAAAGCTTATCCTGTGTGACTATGGGGAAAAAGAAAAAAAAGGAAAGAATGCTTGGCAGGCTTTTTGAGTTTCAGAGTAAATTTGTGTCATATTTGAGTTTGCTACTTAGTATATCTACAAAACCATTTATATATATATAAGGCTGGTAGTTTTGAGGAAAATCAGAGCAAGAGTAATCTCTGTATTAAGTCTAGATTACAGAGTAAACTGCTCTGGCACTCAAGCTCTAAGATGTGCAGATCCAATGAGACAAAATGGGTCTGCTGTATGAAATTTCTGGCGAGCACCAATAGGAGATTATCGTGCAAAAATAAAGAATTTTAGAACAAGTCTATGCCCTCCTTTACAGATAACTGTTTCTCTTTTGAGGTCTAATTCTGGGGCTTAATGTTTGGTACTATACCTTAGTAGAGCTAACATTTAATGATGGGATATCAGCTGACCATTTTTGCCAAGCTTCCCATAATGCATTTGCTGTTATGTGACCTATTTAGCCATAAGATTTGTCACATACAAAACTATTCTACTGTGCTGGGGAAATGTATCTCAGTGGTAGACTACATGCATAGCATGAATTCAATTTCCAGTACCACATGCACATGAAAAGCAATCATCAGCATTATTAAGAGACATATGGGACATTTTAAAGGTATGAGTAAGTTACATGATGACAGATTGATTTTAAAATAATTTTATTCAAAACCAACATATTTTATATCAACTTTTTTACCACAACTTCATTTATTGTCCTCAAGACAATTCTTAATTAATGAAGAAAAACTGAGTCTAATTTATAAAAATGTCCACACAAAATGCTATTATACTCTGATAGGATACAGCTCAAATTCTAGAGCCCAACTCATTGATAATCCTAAATAAAAGTGGTGTGAACTGGTATTCCTACCGGAACTTTGGGAAGTGTAATGTTACTGTCCATTTTGTCTATAGAAAATACTAGAAACACAAATATACACTAATTTATTCAGCAACTGTTAGCAATTTGTCTGAATGGTCATGGAATTAAGTGGAATAAGAATGAAAGGCTATTGCCAAGTAAGCCTATGGAAGTGAATATGTGTGGATCTGTCATAACATACAGACCTTGGAAATTGTCATTTCCCAAGTGCATGCCAGCCCAAGTACAGATGTCTCCTTATGAGAGGCTCATGAAGATGAGATACACAAAATGATGGTTTTGAGGATGTTCATCAGCCTCCCTTGCCAGAAATTTCTGTGATTACTCAGTGTGCCCCCAAAAGTAAGGTGGCTATGATGGCAAAGATGAAAGCTGAGCATGGGCTAAACATCAAGTTCATGCCTTACCAACTCTGACCATGCTTCTGCTCTCTCTGGGTACCAAATATGCCAATAGCAGAGATCCTGCTGTGTCATCATTCATCAGGACATGAGCTAGCCATCTGGTGATTGATTAATTAAATTGAACCTACTCAACATAAAGAAGCAATAGCATAAACTCTGGATATGGAGTACCTTCTATTAATAATTATTGCAGTATACCCATCCACAAACTCATTTCTTATTTACCAGCATAACATTCTATGTAGCATTTCTTGGTGATCAAGGAATTCATTTCATAGCAAATGACATGAACAAAGGCTTATGTCCACAAAAATATTTGATATAACCATATATTCCATCACTCAGAAGCAAGTCTTCAAATTAGAGGGTGACATAGCTTAATAAAAACTCAAGTACAGTATAAATCAGGAGGCAGCTGGAGTTTTCATAGAGGATGTTATGTGTGCTTTGAATTGGAGATCTTATGCTGTCATCACAACTAGCTCAAGAATACATGAAGTCCTGGAATTAATAGGTGAGAGTGACTCATCACACTTGAACTTTTGAAGGACTAACATAACTTTTTAATTTCCATCTGAAAACTTTAAGTCTGCTGAATTAAGAGTTCTCAGTCACTGAGAGAAATTATTTCACTATCGAGCATAACAAAGTTTCCATCAAATTATAAAATGCAACTGCCCTTTCGCCATTTGGGGCTCTTAATACTATTGAAAGAAAAGGAAGAAAATGGGGTGATTCTGCTGACAAGAGTGATTTATATTGATTACCAAAGAAAAAAACGGGTAAGTGCTACACAATGGCAGATGAAAGAACTTTGTCTAGAACCCAGGGAATTCTATAAGATACCTTTCAGCATTTAGAGGCAAAATAAGAAAATGACAGAAAACCAGAAAGGTCAGGACTACTGAGCAATCAGATTCCTTAGGAATAAAGGTGTGGGTGACTTCATCAGGTAAAATTTCTAATCAGCTGAAGTTCCTGCTGAGGCAAGCAAATATACAAGGCTGGTAGAAGGTATCAGAGGCCAATTGCATTAGTTACTTTGCTTATTTTCTTTCTTATACATTCATTTATTAACATATGCTAGCATTTTTATTTACTTTTACTTGTTATTAATTTGTGTACAAATTGTCACAAGATAGACTAACAATTTGATTTTTAGGTAACATATTCTCCAATAGAACTGTGGCAGACTTTGCAGAGAAATTTAACATAGCAAGCAATGTATTAAGTAATTGTTGGAACATGGCTTCTTCTTATTTTGGAAAACTGGTAATAACTTTACTAGTACTATTTATACCCCTGTATGGTTAGGTGGTGATGCAGAAATGCAGAATTGCTTGTTACTGTAATCAAAGGAGAGCCTATGCTACTTACCAACTTTTGGCCTCTTGGCTAGAAATTCATCTCCTTTTTTTGTGATACTGATTCTGAACCATGTAAGCATTTCTCCATGGCAGCTGGCATGATATTAAGCTTTGTGAGTAAAAAGCACAGGAAGAATACTGCAGAAAAATACTGAAAGTAAAACAGTTGTAGTTCTGAAGTTTTTTTGTTCTTGTTTCCATGGTGCATATTTGCATTGGTGTACAGGACATTCAGAAGTACTGCCTTCTGTGAGTTTCATAATCTCAGGGAAGAGCAGGATTGAGGTGGAGGCTATGAATTTCAACAGCACCCCAGCACAGTGATTTGCCAATATGACTTATCAGATTCTTACAGTTTCTCAGCAACTCTTCATGGCACTGCACAGAGGGATCCCAGGAAGATTTTTCCACTTGCTGACCATTGTTAGCAGCACCTCAGCTAAGTTCTCTACCATCCAGTGGAACTACATCCTTACCTTTTCCTGAATCTTTGGATGGAGAGAATCTTCCTCCTTTGTTTTCTCTTTTTTATGCTCATGCAATCCTAGAAGTAGTGGCTTCTCCCTATACCTGGTATATTGAATTCTTGCCCCCTACTGTGATACTGGAGTTTGAACTCAGGGTCTTCTACCTCTAGACAGTAGCTCTACAATTTGAACCATGTCCCTAGCCCAATTCTTAAATTCTTAAGTTTATCTTTATCCCTTACTAGTCACCTGTTTTTAGTTAACAATTATTTAAATGAGCTGTTCTATACTTATTTCTGTCATCTAAAAGGATCTTAAGTTATATATATGATATATAATCATATATACTAGTATATACATTAAATATAAGTGCTAAAAACCAAAGATTTAATTTTTTTTTACTATTATATTCCATAAGCCTAGAACATTGTATGCTACAGAGAAGAATATCAACAAATGTTTGTTGAGGTAATCAAAGGATTGGTTCATGAAATATTGTTAAGTGAAAGAGCATTCATGTTGTGCAAAGTTGAGTTGATGGTTTAGGTCATTATTTAAGAGAACTCAAAAGAGACAAATTTGGTCCAGATGGACATAAGAAGTTATACATTTATAATATTAATGAGCATATTGATGTAGAATTGACTAACTTAGAGTATATTCAATGAGGAGACAAGCCAGGTATAGTAGTTGAAGCCTGTAATCCTAGCTACTTGGAAGGCAAATATCCAGAACACCACAGTTCCAGGGCAGCCCAGGTAAAAAGTTAGTGAGACTCCATCTCAACTAATGGCTGTGTATAGTGGCACATACCTGTCATCCCAGCTACATAGGGAAGCACAAATAGGATAGAGGTCAAGGCTTTCCCAGACATAAAGTGAGATCCTATCTCAAAAATAAACAATGCAAAAAAAGAAAAAAAGGATTGGCAGAGTGGCTCAAGTGGTAGAGCACCTGCCCAGCAAAGTGAGGCCCTGAATTCAAGCCCCTAGTACCAGAAAAAAATAAATAAAAATAAAATAAGAAGTCTGGCCTTGGAAATACCATTACTAAAGAATTGGCAAAGGATGTGGAAATTATATGAGAAGCAGCTGCTAGAAAAGTATAAAGGTATGGTGATGCAGAAAACAAGAGCTTCCAAGAACCTTTACCTCCACCACTCCCCAATGCCACAGATAAATTTGTTCCTGTGTCACTGAAATGCATATTATCTACAACAATCTCTTTTGCAATAGAAAAGTAGATATTTACAAGCATGGTTTTTTTTCATGTATTTTCTTTTTTTCCCTTTATTGTTATGCTGGGTATGGGTACACTGTGGCATTTACAAAGGTTCTTACAATATATGCAATATATCATATTTGAATTCACTAGCTCCACCACCCTATTTTATCTCCCCTCCCTGATTCTTGCAAAAGTTTCAACAGGTATCATTTTTGCATTTATGTCCAGCATTTACATTCATGTGTACACATTTTTCGCACTATATTCACCTTCCTACCCACTTCATATATTTTCTTTTAAAAAAATGAATGCTCATGAGAACATACAAAGTCAAGTCAAAAACTAGACAGAAAAAGATGAATAAGTTTCATTTATTATAAATCAAATAATCCAAATTAAAATATATTTCAGATATGATTTTTGACCTCCACTTACTGATATTTTTGAAAAAATAATCACTCTTTTGCTTATGAAGATATTTTTCCATTAATTTCTTTATTAGGATATATTCACTGTGTATGGGGAATTGATTGTGACAATTCCAAATAGGCTTATACCATACACTGGTTAGATCACCCCCACTCTATCTCCCCCCAACCCCTCCCTGCCTCAAAACTATTGCAAGAGGTTTCTTTGGTCTACTTTGTATATGAAATCCATCAACCATATTCCCTTACCTTAATCTTCTTCATTCACCTCCCCCTCACAAGTGCCCCCCCATACTGTACCTTCTTTTATAGTCCTGTCTTTCCTTATTAATGTCTAAATTGATGTTCAAAGGTTTTTCTCAATGTATTCCCACTATGAATATACTTTACATCCATCCCTTCCATCACTGTCCCTTACCACTTTACCTCCCACCCCACTCCCATTTTCAACAACTTTCAATGCATATCCTTATAACCTCTACATTCACAGATGTTATATTTTGTGATATTGTTGATGCTCTATCATCCTCTTTTCCTTTCTCTTCTTCCCTGAGTTCCATAGAGTAGTTCCACTATTACAAACAAGTTCTACAAATGAGAGAAACTAAAGCACATACTTTAAAGCAATAGGAGGCCAATAGGAGAAGGGGACCAGGAACTAGAGAAAAGGTTAGATCAGGAAGAATTAACCTAGAAGGTAACACTCATGCACAGGAAATCAATGAGAGTCAACTCCCTGTATAGCTATCCTTATCTCAACTAGCAAAAACCCTTGGTCCTTCCTATTATTGCTTATACTCTCTCTTCAACAAAATTAGAGATAAGGCAAAATAGGTCCTGCCAGTTAGTGAGGGGATGTGGTGGAGAGGGAGGGGATGGGGGAAAGGGAGGGGGTGGGGGAAGAGGGGAGAAATGACTCAAACATTGTATGCACATATGAATAAAAAAAATACAATTAACAGACTATTAAAAAGCTCTACATATGAGTTTGTATATGATCATGCTTCTTTTTGTGTATGTTTATCTTTTGGAACTATCTTTATGAAGATATTTTGAAATGGCCCTTCTCTGATACCATTTACAAAAATAAAAATTGGGTTGATGGCAATATGGTTCAAAAACAATGTAAATGTTCATTGTTTTACATTCAGCAATATCTCTGAAATGCTTTCTTATGTAAATAAATGAGTACTAAGATTCAAAGATTCAGATATATTAGGTAATTGAGATGCCCCATAATAGAAAAGTAAACATAGATTACAATATGCAGAAAATGTGGTGTGATGACAAGATGTCATAATGGGAAAACACTTGTTATTGGGTATATAAATCCCCTCAGTGTTATAGCAAAATATTGCTGACTAGAAGACTTAAACAACAGAAATTTATTTTCTCACACTGCCAGAGTCCAGAAATTCAAGACCAAGATGCTCCCAGGGTTGGAGTCTGATGAAGCCTCTCTCCTCACCCTATAGACAAACTTTTTTGCTGTGTCTTCACATGGCCTTTTCTCTTTTCATTTAAGAGAAAAATAATCAGGTATTTACAAACACATTCATGTAATTTATAAAAACAAATGAATATCTTTCACAAATGAATAAGGAAAAGTACTCTTGTCTTATCCTTCTTAAGGATACCATTCTTATTGGATTATAGATGCACCTTTATGAACTAATGTAAACTTAATTACCTCCTCAAATATAGTCACAATGGAAGTTACATACTATGTAAAATGTATGGTCTCATTTTTAGCAATAAAATAAAAGCAAAAAAACCTTACATACCTGCTGTTAATAATTCAGATTCAACAGGATGAAGTTATAGTTTCTTTTTATAGTCTTATTTGTCAATTATTTTTTCTATTTTCATATAAGAAACTTACACTATTTATGTAGTCAGAAGAAACAGCATTGAAAATTGAATAAATACAAGCATACAAACAGCTTAAGTAACCATGTATCTATATGTTTTTTATCACAATAGGTAGTAATTCTTGTTCAGTTTAGTTGGGCAATATTCAAAGTGGAAAAAAGCATATAATATGTGTAAAATTAATTAATGAAATAAATCTCACTGGAAATGGAATATTGAATATATGGATATCCAAGCAAAATATTAGATACTGATAATTTTGAATAGACTTAGAGGTCCCTGGTTGGTGCCTGATGAATGTTCCATATTGCCATGGACTGAGCACTCACAGCTTTGAGAAGTTGGAAGAAAAATGCTTTGAATTCTATATTTGACATTCTGCAGCTGGTCAATAAGTAGTTCAATTTTATGAGAAAGATTACTATAACTGTTCTACCACTATCCACTCTTTAATGATATTCTATCTATGTAATCTCACCTTCAAAGTATTCTCCAAAAGAAGGCAAAACTTTCAGGAAATTTCTTGTACCTATTTTTCTACTGGGGAAAACAAAACATATTTATATTTCCAAAATTCTAGAGAGAAATCTGCTGGTACTAGCAGGATGTGGAAGATAAATTCTACTCTTTCCTTGGTAAATGTATTGATACATATGTTTGCCAAGGTAAGCCTGGGAACCCAAATGTGCAAATAAAATGTGGTCTATTTTTGTTTTCACAGGATATATTCATAGAGAAAGTTATTTTCTTCTACTAATTTCCATTACAACAATAAAATTTCTTGTTGCCATAACCTTCTAGTGCATTTCTCTGCACACAGTGGGTGCTCTGCAAATGTTGCTGCCTAAATTGCATTAAGGATTGAACTGAAGTGCTGTGATTATTTTCATTTGGTTGCCATAGAAACAGCAGGAAAACCTATTATTGAAGTCAACCTCTTTTGATTATCTCCCCTAGGTAGATGAGAGTACCTGAGGTGTAGGAAGGACAAGTTGGCTGAACTCACACTGAGAAACCCTTCACTGACCCCTGACTACCATGCATTACAAGAAACTATTTCATATCTCTATGTTTTGTGTCCCTAACAAGATTATATATTTCTGGAGAAGAAATGACGTTTTTTTTATCTATTCTGAGCCAGTGATTTACATAAAATTTCTCCCAACCCCTGCAAATAGGTGGCATTATTTCCATTTTTACAAATGTGGAATTTCCAAAACCTGGTGAAAAGCATCATGCCAAGAAATGGGTAATCATTGGTTTCTTCCAGCAATTTGGTAAGAATTTGCAGTTACCTCGTTGTGCATTTGTTATACATACACCTCATGACTCAATATAATTGGCATCAAGAGTCAAAAACAACAGAACACACAAACTTGAAAACAATACCCTGCTAAATTTGTAAATTGTCTCTGTGAATATCTAATTACATCCAACTTCCTCACTTTGTGTATGTGTGTGTGTGTGTGGTGTGTGTGTGGTGTGTGTGTGTATGTGTATGTGTGTGGTGTGTGTGTGGTGTGTGTGTGTGTGTGTGTGTGTGTGTGTGGTGTGTGTGTGCTAAACCTAAGCAAATGGGAGGAATAGAGAAGCCATCTTGACACCTTCACATTATTTTCCTAAGTAGTTGAGATTCCTAAGAACTCCTGAGATTTCTTTACCAGATCCTAAGAAGCTTCCAAGCATATAGACTTTTAAGGGTAGACAATTCACAAGGCTATAAATGTATACTAAAGGATTTTTTGAAAATTACAGATACCATGTCCCATTTTATATCATTTTCAGCCAAATCTCCAGCAAGAGGGACCTTAAATCCTATTTAAAGGTAGATAAATACAATGTTATTCATTTGTTCAGATAGGTGTATGTAAAATCCTTGCTTGTAATTCTTTAAATTTTTGGTTTATATATGGTTATGGAGTGGTTCTTTTCTGTTTACAGTTCTATGTTTTTTATGCTGTAAACCTATATTTTATAAACAAGTAGTTAAATAAATTGTTACACATTACTGGTGGGTTATCACTCTTATTTTGCAGCATCATATTTTCTTTATTAGTGTACTTTAAAATACACTTTGTAAAGAAAAAAAGATTTAGGATAGAAACTTAAAAAACCACTACAAACAAAAACAAAAACAAACTTTCCTAGCTAGGTGCCAGTTGTTGGCTCACTGCTGTAATCCTAGTTGCTCAGGACGATTGTGGTTTGAAGCTAACCCGGGTAAATAGTTCCCAAGACTCTATATTGAAGACATCCTTCACAAAAAAGGGCTGATGAAGTGGCTCAAGGTGTAGGCTCTGAGTTCACCTGCAAAAAAAAAAACTATATATATATATATATATACATATTCACACACACAAAAAAAGAACCTTCCCCATTTGATTATGCATTCAAAAGTAAGAACTAAGACTCTTGCATACTGATGACACATGAGTAAACGTAGGAGACTAAGTGTGTGAAATAAAGATCTCTTCAATCTCTTTGACCTAATGTAACCTTTTTAAGATAACATTTTATTTATCATAGAAGAAAGAAAAACCATGTGTTAATAGGAAACACTGGCCATAAGTGGAGGATTGAGGAGAAAAGAAAGTAAGACCAAGAAAAACAAAATGTGACAGGTTTAGTTTCAATGTTTTTCTGTATTGGTTAATGATTTTGTAAAAATTTTCTGAATAGTACAGAAAATATTTTGTGAAAAATGAATAATTTGATTTAAATACATTTTTATGATAGAAGACCATTAACTAATATAGAAGAGAATGATGGTACATTTTTGTAATTTAGAAATATAAATAAGGCACTGAAAAAAATAGAAACTAGACTCTGTAGGTAGAATATACAACCTATTTGGTTGATTTAAATTTTTCAAAGTAAAAGGATGAACAACAAGGTAAGAAAGTTACTTTATGTTTAAAAGTAAGTATTATTCAGCAATGGCAATGGATAATTAGCAAATTAATTCAAAGCAAAGAAAAGGAAGGCATTTGTAACATTTTTTTCCACAACTAGTAGCATGGTAATGTTATTAAGAGGAAAAAGAGGCCTGGAGGCATAGCTCAAGTACTAGAGAACTTGCCTAGCAACTATGAAGCCATGAGTTCAATCCCCATATTAGAAAAAAAAAAAAGCAGAGAGAAGAAGAAAAGGTAATCATTATTTTGTTTATCAGCCTTGCAACTCCATAAGTAAAGAGATGACAGAATCAAGCTTAGTAACCTGAGAAGAATTTAATTAGGAATTATAACTTTTTGCTTATAACAGTGACCAAAGAATAGTTTAAACTCTAGTTAGAATTTGGACTATCAAGATACAAAGAGTGGACCTCTGCCCAGCTTAAACTTGGAAGCAGAGAAAGGAGAGAGCACTTACTTATTAGAACCAAGATGCTGAAAAAGCTAAATGATCTGGACCTCCGAAGAGGAGCAAGACTCATGGGCCCACGTGACACACAGGGCAGGACACAGAAGAGAAATATCCTAAGTTTTCGTTTGCTATGATTTTCTGTCATTTCTCCCCAAGGGCACAACTTAACCAGACATGGACATAAAGTGGCCCTTTGATATGATATGGTCATTAATATACCATTTTCCCAAGACACAGAGAGGACAAAGAAAAGTGTAAGAAGTGTACAATGTCAAGTGAGACTCAGTGAGATGAGTAAACATATTTTAGAGCTAGGTAAGATTGAGAATCATTTTGGTTTTGGTTTTGGTTTTGAGACAGAGTTTCCTAGCAGGCCAAGGCTGACCTGTAACTTATGATCCTCTTTCCTCACCCTCCTGGGTATTGGTATTATAGGCATGAACCACCACACCTGACTAAAGATTAAAGATCAGGGCAGGACACCAGTTAATAACCATCTAAGTAAGACCCCAAAAGAATACAAGATTGTGTAGTGACAGAATGCAGCATAACAAATAAAGAATTTCCAAATCTTTTTCTCTTGACTTATTGTGCTGGCTAAGAATTCAAACACTGTGTTAAATAAGAATGGAGAGAGTAGACACCTTTGTCTCATTCTAATTTTAGAGGAAATACTTTCATATTTTCCCCATTTAGTGTGTTATTAACTATAGTTTTATCATATATAACCTTTATTATTGTTGAGGTATATTCCTTCTATTCCTGTACTTCAAGGCTTTCATCCTGAAGGGCTATCGAATTATGTGAAAAAATGTTCAGCATCGATTGAGGTGATCATATGACTTTGTTCTCTATTCTGTTTATGTATTTTATTATGTTTGTTGATTTGTGTAGGTTCATCCAAACCTGCATCCCTGGAATGAAGCCAACTTAATCATGGTGCATGATTTTTAATGTGTTGTTTTAATTTGGTTAGTGAGTATTTTATTGAAGATTTTTAAATCTATGTTCACCAAGAAAATTGGTTTAGAATTTTCTTCTTTAGATATTTTTTTTTTGGCCTTGAATGAAGCTAACACTGACTTTGTAGTATGAGTTTGTTAGTATTTTTCCCCTATTTAAATGACTAGTTTGAGGACTACTGGTGTTACTTCTTACAAAAGGCCTGAATTTAGCAGTAAATTCATCAGATCCTGCCTGTTGTTTGTTAGGAGACTAGGTGTTACTGTCTCAGTTTTGGTACTCATTATAGCTCAGTTTAAGTTTTTTATATCCTCTTGGTTCATATTTGGTAGGTCATATGTGTCTATGAATTTATCCATTTCGGCTACACTTTCTAGATTATTGAAGTATAAAAGGGATACAGGTAAGAAAGAAATAAGTCAAATTATCCCTGTTTGCAGATGATATGAGACTATACTTAAAAAAATAAAAACTCAACCAAAAAATTCTTAGATATGATAAACAATCTTAGCAAAGTAGCAGGACATAAAACAAATATATAAAAATCAGTGGCTTTTCTTTATACAAATAATTAACTTGTTGAGAAAGATATCAGAATAAAATCCCATCCACAATAGCTTCAAAAAATAAAATACTCAGGAATAAAGTTAACTAAGATGGTGAAATACCTCTAAAATGAAAACTATAAAACACCAAAGAAAAGAATTGAAGATATAGAACATGGAAAACCTCCCATTTTCATGGATTAACAGATTCAATATTGTGAATATAACTATACTTCTGAAACCACGCTGTAGATTCAATGCAATCCTCATAAAAATTCCAAAAACAATCTTTAAAGAAATAGAAAATTTGATTCTAAAATACATGTGGAAGTTCAAAAGAACTTGAATAGCCAAAGCAATTCTGAGCAATGCTGGAGGTATCACAATACCTACCTTTCAATTATACCATAAAGCCATAGTAATAAAATCCAAAATAGTACTGGAACAAAAACAGATACATAGACCAATGGAATAAAAAAGAAGACTCATAAATAAACCAACACAGGTATAGCCATTTGAAGTTTAACAAAGGTGCTAGACAAATAAGCTGGAGGAAAGACAGCCTTTTCAACAAATGATGTAAGAAAAACTGATATCCATATGTACAAGATTAAAACTATCTCTCACCCTGTGTAAAAAATCAATTCAATAATGAACCAATAACTTTAGCATAAAACCTGAATTTTTTTGAAACTATGCAGGAAACATAAGGGAAACTCTTGGAGATATAGGATAGGCATCAGTTTTCTAAACAGAACTCCAACAGCTCAGGAAATAAAGCAAGAATTGGCAAATGGGACTGTACCAATTAAAAATCTTCATACCAAAGGAAACAATTTCCATAATGAAGAAACAGATAAAGGACAGGAGAAAATCTTTACCAACTATTTATCTTATGAGGAATTAATATCCAAACTATATACAAAACTAAAAAAATCCACACCAAAAGAAAAAATAACCCAATTACTAAATGGCCAAAGGAATGAAGAAGATAGTTCTCATACGTACAAATGGACAATGCATGAAGAAATATTCAACATCTTTATCCATAAAGGAAATGCAAATCAAAATGACATTGAGATTCCATCTCACCTCGGTCAGAAAGGAAAGGAACAACAACAAATTCTGGTAAGGATGGGGAAGGGGGAAGGAATCCTTTTACATTGTGAGACTGTAAAGCAGTGCAGCCAATATGGAAAGTAGTATGAAGAATTCCTAAAAAACTAAAAATAGGGGGAGGAGGGATGAAAGAGAGCAGCAGAGGAGGTGAATTCAAGTATGATATATTTGATACATTGTAAGAAATTTTCTAAATACTCCAATTCCCCCACCAAAGATAAGAAAAAATAAAAACAGAACTCCCATATGCTTGTGCTATGCCTCTCCTGGGCATATATCTGAAAGAATGCAAGTCAGCATACAATTGTTGAATACCCATGTTTATGCAAAACTGTTCACAACAACCAAGCTCTACTATGTAGATGACCATCAAGTAAAGAACAGATAAAGAAAATATGGTACATATACAAAATGGAATAATTATCCATCCATAATTGAATTATATCATCTGCAAAACAAATGGATGGAAATGGAGATCATCATTTAAAAAAAATAACTCAGACTCAAAAGACAAATGTCACCTGTTTTCTCTTCTTCATACTTTAGACCTAAAAATGTATGTGTGCATAAATGTCACAGAGAGCCTGTTTGAGGGGAAAAACAGCAGAAGATAGGAGGGGAAAGGAGAATGATGGGGGAGTGTGAATATGACTGAAATACATTATATGCATGGATGAAAATAGCATAATTAAACCCACTAAAATTTGTTTTAAAATGGGTGAGAGGAGGTAGGAGAAGAAAGAGTAATAGAGGGCATGAATATGATCAACACATAGTATATGTATGTAGAAAAATATCACAATAAAATGCCTCTGTACACGTAATATATGATAATAAGAAAAATGTTGGCTTGCACTTCCAAATAAGTTTTTAGGAAGGAGGATCAAGTGCAAATTGAATAATAGATGAAGGCCTAGCTTAAAAGAAAAAGATACAAAGCCAAGTTTCTGAACTCTACAGGATTTATAACAGAGAGAGAGAGAGAGAGAGAGAGAGAGAGAGAGAGAGATCTACCTTCAAACTACTTTCATTAAACAGTAAATGTATGCAAATAGTAAGAAATTCACATTGGTACATAATAAACATATTTTATGACAATGACAAAAATAAAATATTGCAGACCTTTAGAGCAAGGGGATATTACAATTTGCCAGAAGTTGATCTGGAAAATCTTCCAGTAAGAGGTAGGATATATTAATTGTGGCAGTTACTGTTGCCACCTCACAAAGTACAATCTCAGTGTGTGTGGCCAAAATTACAGCTGGCAGCCTTGCAGGCTTTACTCGGCTCCCCTCTGCCTGCTCTGTTTGCACATGGCAGGCTAGCATCGCTGGAGAATGAATGTCCCTGGAAAGACCCTCAAACCTGGAGATGGGGAGAATTCATGGGCAACCCATACAGATGTAGGATAATTAATATTTTCTATAATGGCCCCCAAGTATTCCAGTAAAATTGAGCTCAAGGGGTTCACAGGAATTCCTGGCTTGAACAGTTACTTTTTACTTGCTTCTGTCTGGTCCCTTCCTATGTCACTGTCCCATATTGTTTCTTGGGATCACCACACAAATGAATCACATGAACTTGGATCCTGAGCTGTTTCCAAAAGAACCCAAAGTAAGACTCTAACCTGTCAAATATAAAATATAGAATAGTTAGATAGGATTTCCAATGTTTATTGTAACTTTTTCACTGGATTATCTCTAGTCATAGAGAAAAGGTAGCTTAGAATAATATTAACATTTTAAAAAGTGGTTTTGGGTTTGTCTCAGTTTTGCTACTTATGTGCATCCGTGATGATCTAAACCTCCTTCATGCTCCTAAATTAGGAAATAGGGAAAATATTATTGACCTTATAGATATGTCAATCAGATTTTCATTGTTATACCAAGTACCTGAAGTAATCAATTTATAAAGAGAAAAGAATAACTTTGTCTCAGAAATTTGAAATTTTTGGTGTCTAACCAATGTGTTTTAGGCCTGTGGCAGGTAGCACATGATGGCAGAAGCCCATGGCAGAATAAAACCATTTACCTCATGTCTAGGAAGCTGAAGAAAAAGATGAGGAACAGACTGAGTTGTGATCATACCTTTTGAACATGTCTTCCAGTGACCTCAGCTCCTATGAAAACAGCCAAGATGCTCCAGTACTGATGAGTGGAATAAGAAAATGTGATATTTGTATACAATGCAATTTTACTCAGTCACAAAGGAGAATGAATTTTTTTCATTTTCAGGTACATGGATGGAACTGGAGAACATCACCTTAAGTGAAGTCAGCCAGGGTCAGAAAAACAAAAGCCACATGTTCTCTCTCATATGTGGAATATAGGCCTAATACAAAGGCAGCAATGCTATGAAACACTGGTCACACTAAGGGGTAGTCATATACAAGAGGGACAGAGCAAAAGAAGGAAACTAAGAAGTTGAATAGGGTTGATATACTATCTATACAAGAATGAACATATAGCTGAAACCATCACAGGAAAGGGACTCAGGTAGAATGAAGAAAATTAGAGCAGATAAACCAATTGGGATTATAATACATATGTTCTTGGAAATATTACAAGGAAACTCCCTGTGTAATTACCTTTATCTCAAGCAAGCAAAAATGTTGGGTATTTTTTTCTTTTTTCTTCTACAAAATCGGAGAACAGGAGGGCAGAACAGGTCCTCCCTAAGGGTGCAGGGAGGAGGTTGGTACCAGTGGAGAGATGGCAGGGAAAGGAGGCAGGAGGATGAATACAGTGCAAATAGTGTGTACACATGTATGTAAATGCAAAAATGATACCTGCTGAAACTATTCCAGGAATCAGGGAGGGGGAGGATTCAGTAGAGCAGTGAAAGGGGTGAATTCAAGTGTGATCTGTATGAAACATTGTAAGAAACTTTGTAAATGCCACAATGTACCCCTATCAGCACAACAAAGATTTCACACCTCTCAGTAGTGCCAAGCAGGAAAACTGGGTTCTAATATTTGAGCCATTGTGGAGGAGGCATTTAAGATCTTTCTCTTAAGCACAGAATACCAGCACCCAGAAAGCTGAGGCAGGAGTATCAAATTTACAGACCGGTCTGGGTTACATAGTGAGATTCTGTCTCATAAAAGAATGTTTCAGGATATAGCAGTAGAGATACAATAAGGATAACATGAAATAAAATATGTGGCATATACCATAGTACTCAGGACATGACAAGTATTTTAAATCAATATTCACTAATATGTTTGATATTTTAATAGATTATTCTTACTGCTAATATTTTCAGGGAGTAAGTTCATATATTTCATGAGTTTGGGAACATAGATTAAAGGAACATAGCATAAAAAGTCTTGTTCAGCTTTAATATACAGCCATTTTTATGTCTTATTTAAGACAAGCAAGCTACAGTGTTGACTCTACCCAGTCAGTCTCTGAGGACTTAAGAATAAGCTCTTGCCATTATTCCTGTATGGATGGTACCACATCCTGTCCTAAACCTCTTAGCAATTTAGGTTGCCAAGCTTCAAATTAGCGCCTGCTTATCACTTCCCACTAAGAGCTTAATCTTATCTCTATCCAGGAATATGCCAACTATAATAGCTTTCTTTAACCTACACAAACTTCGAGGAACTAATTCTATACTTACCATGTTTCAAGTTTCTCTGCCTTACAAACTCCCTCCATTTCTGCTTCAGTTTATGTCAGACAAAAAATTCAGAAGAATTTCATAGTGAGTGTTGGTCACAGTAACTGGGAATGCTGAATACAGAGCCATTGTCATTAAGAATGATATTTTTTTAAGGTTTAGAAATACTCACTTTTCCTGAATACATCTGTATAAAAAACATCTTTGTCTGGACTGATGAGACCCATGTATGTTTGTGCATATCCTCAAGCAGAGCACAAACAGATTAACTTTCCTTTGAACTCTTTCGACTGTATAGAGAAGCACAATTTGTGCAATTGTATGTGGCCTCCTTGGCTGACCATTCCATTTGAACAGGACTACCACAGTATCAATTCTCCTTACTCTTGCTGTTGCATACTTCCCTCCTGCTAGCAAGCCTCATGCTTTAAATTCTTAGATACTGAAGAGTAAATATTGGAAATGAATTTATCAGAATTCTTTAAGTAGAATCATGTCTGTTTTCTCTTAACTATACAAAGATTTTTTGAAATATTAACTTTTCATCTACAGTTGGTATTGCCTGTAGGGGCCAATTTGATATGATTAATTCCAAGATAAAACTATAAAACAGTATCAGGGAAATATATGAGCATCTTTCACTTAATGCATGAATAAAGGTGACCCTTTCATCATAACTGCAGAGTCTGAATAATCCATCCTGAAATTGAAAGGTTATCTCAGTTTAATTGTAACTATGTTCACTTAAAGTAATAAAAAATAGTCACCTAATGAACACATTATATGAAGACACAGTCAATTAAAATATTTGATGGTACATGAATATTTTCACTACCTACTCAGTATTTTGATCTTTATGAAGTTTTCAATGGATTTTTAATATCTTCATATTTTCTGAAGGAGCTGTCTGAACTTTTAAAATTTCAAAACTTTAAAAATTATATGCAGCAATTAGCTGTCTGAATTTTATTGACTGGGGACTACTGCTTTCAATGGACAATGAAGATTATTTTGAAATTTTTCTCTCTCTCAGACACTTTTAGTATCTTCCTGCCATGAGGAACTAATAATGAATCATTATTTCATTAATTAAGAATTAGAATAGGGTAAATTTAACATTAGTACTTTATTTTTTATGTTATACCCTAAAAACATTCAAATTGAGATAGTCATTTTAAAAGTCTTCTGTGGTCTGTACCTACAGGCAAATAGAAAAAAATTCCATTAAAAGCTATAATTATCCTATAATAGCCCTGGTGTGTGTTTTATTAATACCAATAACTTATAGTTTCACTTTCCAGTGCTTTTGTGTTTCTATTTTAGTTTTGTTTTGGGGCACTGATTCTTACCCTTAGTCTTTCTGGCCAGTGTTGTATATTTCAAAAAAACAAATATTAGTCTTTAGTTTTAGAATAGATATCACATATTCTTATAAGTGTGCTTATATTATTCCGCACTCATAAACTTTCCAACAGAGACAATTCATAGCCTTAAAAGAATCAAAACAAACACAAGGTGAACAATTTATTCTGGTTCTCTACTGCTATGTAAAAAAATTACTTAAATTCCAGTTACAAACTCAATCTCAATATCTAATAATTTGGGAGATCAGCAATTTCAGTGGTTCTCATATGGGTGATTCTTTGTGTGGTATTTGCTATAGTCACTCAGTGACATTCACTGGGAAGCTCCACTAGTCTAGAGGGTCCAGCACAGCTTCATTCACATCCCTGGTGCCTCAGCAAGGATGACTAGTGGCCTGGATTGCGTTGCGATGTTCTTCATTCACATCAAGCCTCTGGGTCTCTCCCTTTATTCTTTCCTAAGGGATAGCATGGCTTCTAATCCCATATTTAAAGTTTATTCCATACTTAAAGTTCAGGGTTGGACCTAACATAGAAATACTTCCTCTATACTCTCTTAGTCAAAGCAGTCACAGGGCAGCCCATATTCAAAGATAGGAGAAACAGAATCCACCTTTAATAAGGGAAATGTCAAAGACTCTAGGGCCATCTTTAACCCTAACTCAGCATTTCTATACTTTCATGATATCTGTAAATTTTGCATTATAGGGTGATTCTTCCTCCAATGTTTCTTACTATTTCCTTTGAACTATACATCAAAACATACTATAACTCCTGATAGATTCCATGGAGGCAGAGAGGCTTTTTAGGAGGACGCACAATATGATAAATTTTTATCTTAATCTCTAGAAGATCCCTTACCTAAAAGCAATTCAATGAACTGTGTCTGCTCTATGATTTCTGAGAGTCATTGCTGTTATATTTAATGGCAGGTTGGCTCTCTGCCTTTTGAAAGGTTACAATCTCTACTGCCTGGTCAGTGTAATCAGTCAAGCATTCTGGCACAGTCAGATTGTTGCTATGACCACAGTGTTGCTATGACAGTTTTCTAAATCTTTGAATGCCCCTACTAAGTTCACTAACCGTGATTTGAAGATTACACTGGTCTACAGGACCTTATCAAGCCAGAATAGCCACTACCAGTTGTCTCTAGTAGTACTTGATTTTCTTGTTTTCTATCTATATTTGCATTGCCATTGTCCATTGGTTTATTGCAATATAGAAAAAACATTTTCTAAGATTTTACCCTACTGCTGACAGCTATCTCCCAAAAATATGGTACATTTAATAAAAAAAAAACAATGTTAATGGAAAACATCTCAACTTCTATTGGCTAAAAGTATTTGATTACTAGCATGCACAAGGGTTGGGGTTCAATTTCCAGCACCCCCCCAAAAATGAGATTAGAATTAGTTCTAAATTATAATGATTATCTGTGGAAATTAACAGAACAATACAAAAATAGATTCTTATTCCACAAAGACACATATTGTATCATCCTCTCTTTTTTTTTGCCCATTTGCCTTCTTAAAAGAATTGAAAGACAATTATGAAAATACATTAAGGCTTATAGGTTGTTTGCCTTTGTAATGTTTAAATAATATATGCTGAAACCAAATAGATGGAATGGTGCACATATTAAATTTTCACATTTATACTCTAGTATCTTGATGTGAATAAGTTTCCAAAAATTGCTTTATTCTTCATCTTTCCTCTGAAGCATTTTTAAATACCTTTCCTCTCATTGTGAGCTCTTGCCTGTCATTGAGCAGGTGTGTTCTCCAGAATGAATGCCAATTGCAATGCCTAATCATTGCAATTGAAATGAGTGTCTTATTAATGATAAACGTGAGTGTACATTAAGTTTTAATTAACTGAATGGGATAATCTGGTATGGCTAAATAGCTGTGTGATACTTGTACAGAAATAAGCAATAAGTGTCTGAGTAGTAAATTTTAGACCTTTATTTCTAATAGATGAAATACATTACTCAAAGTAAAATTATATAATATAAAATGTATAAACAGACACAGTAATAATTTCATTTAGATATGAAAACTACAGGTTATGCTTCCTAAATAAGATTTTTCATTTAGGATCAATGCTATTATTAAATCAAGTTCAAAACTGGTACAACACATGAGCACAGATTTAATTCATTTACTAAACTTTCTTAATTGATCTACATTAGTTATTTCTATGTTTGGAATGTATCTATAATTCACCACATAAGATCCCACATTTTAGTTGCTCAGATTTTCATGTTCAATTTGAAGTTCCAAAATTTATGAATGTAATGAATAAAGAAATCATAATTTCAAATTTATATATTTTCTACAAATATTGACAGAATGTCACCAATAATATTTAAGAGCCCTTTAAATATATTGGCCATTTATTACTTTAGAAATAAGATTGTTTATATACAAAATGAAAATGTAATTGTGAAAATGAAAGTCTTATAACATTTGCTAGCATGATTTTAATGTTTTGAACTTTGGATAAAACTTTAAAAAGTTTTGGGGAAGTATGTTGGGAGAAATATGAAATAAATGGCATTAATAAATGTAAAAAGGCAAATAGAATTATAAATAACTAGGCTTACATCATGAATATAGGCTAACCTGTATCTAATTATATTTGGGGTAATATATATCTAATTATATATATCTAGGTTTTTATCATGGCTCTGCCACTACCTTTCTGGATAATGTGGGTAAAATTTATAATCTCAGTTGTCTCTAAAATGAAGGGCAAACATTTATGGCCACCTCCTTTTCCAGCTTACTGATTATGGCAGTTTTTCCTGATTTTGTTAATCTAATTGAATTTTCTGTCTTAAAGGTGACTACAATGAAAGTATACAGGAACAAATTGTCAAGTAAGAGAAGTGTATCTTTAGTTCATCCCCCATACGTCTACCTCTGACATTTTGTGATGCAAAATAAGAGGCAAAAAGAAGCAACTCATGCACCATATATCCAAATAATGAATTTATCAAACTTAAATCACTTATATTCTCCAATTATACTTTGGTAAAACAACTTCAAAATTACCCCAGGACTTTGTACCCTGTGATGTAACACTTCCTCGCATCATTTCTATACAATGAGGGTTCTTGTGGATGTGTTGAAGTTACTGTACACTCTTCAAAGCTAGGCTCACACTTTCCACAAAAGAACAAGTCTTTGGCCACTCATGTTAGGCTGAGGGAATTCCTCTTAAGAGGATGCACATAGAGAAGAAATCTGAACAGACTAAGATAGCAATCTTGGTGTTTAGAGGTCTTGCTTATCCAAAGTATGAACCCTCAGTGAGAATATTTTCTTGCCCTTATGAACATTGCATCCCAAGTGGTAGAGTATAGCCTGAATAGAAGCAGAGCAGAGTCCCTAAATGAATGGAACCCAGGTCAGAGACTTTCTCCAAACTCTAAAATGCTACCTCACCACACTTCTACTTTCTTCTCCCCTTCAGCATCCAAACCACCAGGAATTCCCTTGTTCTCATGTGTACTGTCTCAGCACTTCTCCTGAAGTTATCCTTTGCAATAATATTCTAATTGCAAGCCTTTCCTCATTCTCATACTTGCAATGCATTCCTATCTTGACATTCATAAAGAACTAAATAATTTCTGAAGAATCTTTTAAAATTCCATATTTCTAAAGAATCTTTTAAAATTCCAGGTTGATGTGTTTGGATACAAATGCATTATTTTTGGCACCATTGGTGGTAGGGAACAGAATGGTTAGAGATGTCTTTACTCAATGAAAGAATTTTTGGATTTAGGGCTTAGGGTAGAAGAGCAAGCAGAAAAATGAAGTTTCTAAAATATTTCTGGATTTAAATACACATAAGAAGTTTATTCATTTAGGATTGAAATGATTCCTTCTATAGAACTGGGAAGCCTCCTTTACTTCAAGATGGGTAGCACTAAAGATTGATTATATTAAATATAAGCATACAATGATGACAATTATTCAAGAGATTCAAAATTGATGTTAAAATATTGCCTATATATCTTACCCTGGGCCAAAGAACCTCAAAATGCAAATATTTTTTAAATTTTGAGAATTTCAGACTCACTTAACTCAGAGTTAAGTCATAAATCCTCTCTGATAACAATCTCATCATTTTTCCACCCAACTCTCATATGTATGTTGAAATAAAAACATGGTATGTATTTCAGTACAAATAATTTCTCCTCCATGTCTAATAAGTAAAATTCAGTATTGTACAGCTTCATATAACCCTGACATTCTCCTCTACCCGTGCTTCTGATGTCATTTGGTATCATGTGGACTTGTTAAAAATTCAGCCAAGATATCTCTATGAGATGCCACCTTTGCAATTGTTGTTAGAGAAGTCCTCTTCTGTATTCTTGCTGCACTTTAGTTTTAGACCTTACTTATTGCTCTAAATATTAGCTTTCCATTGACTTGAAGATGCTCAATTCCTTTCTTCTTTGGATCTGCAGAGCCTAACAATGGAGTTAAAATAAGTGCTCAGTAATTTTTTGAAGTAATCAGTGATGCTATTTGGCTCAAAGAATGAAGCAGTTAGAACAGAGAAGGAATGGAGCACTCTGATTAGTCTTACCTCAGTGCTTTTAAACACATTTATCATGATGCAAGGTGTATCTTCTGAAGAGTAAAAAGATAGTATATGTAAGCTGGAATTAAGATAAAATACTTGCTCTCAGGAAGTTTTCTAAGATGTTTGTAATTTGTTTCTATATCCAATTAAAATGGGAAAACTGATCTCTTATATATTCATCCTCAATAATAATCAAGCTGGAGGCCATCTTGGGGTACCCAGTAAGACCCTGCCCCCTCAAATAAGTAAAAAGTTAAATGATCATATAAAGAAATAGTGAGAAAGAAACATTTTCAGATAGAAACTTACCTCTATTAGTCCTCACAAAGAAACTTTTAAGAAAGGTACTTTAAGAAAAAGCAAATTATTCCAAAATGAAGTCTGATCTAATAGCAGGCACCATGTTAAAAAAAAATTGAAATGGCTGCACAAATGTAATGTTGTCTGCAGAAAAAGGGTAAGAGGGTCTCTGTTTTCAAAGAGATAAGACACAGTGTAGATGTAAAATATGTTATTCAAGCGTCCTGGAAGAAAGCAGAGGATGTTCAGAGTTCAGTGGGCTTCCATCCCACTGGTAAGGACCCACCACTCCCCTTAAGGTGTTTCTTTCTTTTCTTTTCTTTCAATAAAATTTGGCTAATCAATGCCTCCTTACCATTAGGCAGGGGCTCACTGCTTTTCCAGCAGTGATTTTCATTTCTTTTCCCTTACTATTTCTTTCTTTTTCTTCTAATAATGTTTTGTTACTCTTTTGCAAAAAATAAATAAATGAATAAATAAAGTGCTCTGAGAATCTGGTGTTGCTCTGGTGTGGGCAGATTTAGATATAGATACATTTTATACATGTTGAATTGTTCTGTGATAAGAAAAATGTAGAAAACATACAATTATATAGTTTTTATTTGTATGTTTTGTTTTTAGTAATATGGAGATTTGAACTTAGGGTCTCACACTTGCTAGGTAAGCACTCTGCACTGAGCCATTTTTGTTTTATTTTTCAGATAGGATCTCATTCTTTTTGCCAGAGCTACCCTTGGACCACATTACTCTTGTCCCTGCTGCTCATATAGCTAGGATCAGATGTATCCCACCATGCCTGACTTTTTGTTGGGAGAGGGTCTTGCTAACTGTTTTTTAGCCTGTGCTAGCCTCAAACCATAATCCTCCTATCTCTGCCTCCTAAATAGCTGGGATTACAGACATGAGCTACCACACCCAGCCAACATATACTACATTTTAAGGCTAGCCATTAAAGAAGGGAATGAAGATAATTTCTAAAATAGCAGAAGAGAAAATGATCAAAGTACATTACAAGCACACAAGAAAAAGTCACAATGGAACCCATTATTTTGTAGAATTAGTATACACTAATAAAATATTTTTCAGTCTCATTAAGCACATAAGAATATAGAAAGGTAAGAGCAGAAGAGGAAAATATGTAATATTTTACAAAAACAAAGGTCAATAGGTAATAATGAAATACACATTTCTGAAGAAAGGCTTAAACTTTAAACTGTCATTCATCTAATAGCAAGGCTACAAAGCCTATAAAGCAAAAATTGAGAATTTCAAAGAGAAATCTACAAATCGATTTTGGGGATATTTTAGCACACACCTTTTGTCATGCTTCATTACATGAAAATAAAATATGTGAGTATATAGATTATATAAGCAAAAGACTGTGTATTCTTTTCAATAGATTTACTGTAATTATGCCTTAAAATTATACAATGTGAAGTGATAAAATAAGCCTCTCGAGAGCTCATGGAACATTTACAAAAGCTGGGCACATATTTGATCCTACAATTGTGTCTCAACAAATAAAACAAAGTAATACCATACAAACACAATTAACCCCAGGATAATAATTAATGTCTTACAGGACTAACTTGTGATCCTAATTTAAAGAAATGAATAGTCTGCTACATAAACACAATTTTCTTAATCATGACATCTACGAGTATATCAAAGTCCATATCCCACATTTACTAGGTGTTTGACCTTTGGTAAAGTTACTTAACTAATTGCTCTTTCTGATTTCAACTATAAAATGTAGATAATAATAATGTTTTATTTTATCAGTTTCTTTTTTGTTTGTTGATCCATGGCTTCACTGTGCAGCCCAGGCTGGACTTGAATTCATGATCCTCCTGTCTTAGCCACCTGAATGCATGCATCACCATGCTTTTCCATCAACTTCCTAAAAAGATATAATTCTAACATAAAATTACTTAGATCTAATATATAGAAAACCCTTCTTCCATAATGCTCTTACATTGTAATCATGTTTCTATGTTTCACACTGCCTAGATTTAAAAATCAGTATTCTTACTGAATTTCTGTAATCTTACTTTTCTCCAGTTCTGTTGAAGAGTAGAAATAAGCAATAATAAGAAAGACATAGCATTTTTATCAGTTGAGATAAGGAGAGCTATACAGAGAGATTCCTAGCATTGTTTTCATATACAAATGTGTTACAACCCATGTTGATTCAACTCTAACTGATCTTTACACTGGTTCCTGATCCCCTTCTTGTGTTGATTTCTGTCTCTTTAAGTTTTCCGTATTAATTCCTCTGGAGTGGGGACATCAAATGCTTTCATGTTTTGGGTTTTCTATCTAACCCGTATCTCCCATATATGTTCTACCCTTGTCATGTAACCCAAGTCCCACAACATTGCTATATTTGCCCTAGATCTAAAGACCACAGATGAGGGTGACCTCACTCAGAATGATGTTCACCAGTTCTATCCATTTACTTGCAAATGATAAAATTTCATTTTTCTTCATGGCTGAGTAAAATTCCACTGTGTATTATTACCATTTTTCTTTTTAGGTGTCAAGAAGCACATAAATTTATTAATCATGTTATGTATACACTTTAGAAGTGATAATTATATTAGGCTTTTCTCTAACGTTTCAACAACTTTTTCATCCTGCAAAACTAAAATTCCATACTCATCAAACAATTCCCCCAAGTCCCTCACCCATTGCTTTTTGTCAAACTTCGTTTTGCTTTCTCTTTCCATTATTTGCAATACTGTAAAAATCTCATCTAAGTGAAATCATACAGTATTTGTTCTTTCATGACTGGCTTGTTTCAGCCAGCATGTTGTCTTCAGGTTCATCTATAGTGTAAGATGTGATTGAATTGTCATCTTTTTTGAGTCTGAGTTATAATATAGTGTGTGTGCACCATATTTTCCTTACCCATTCTTCTGTTCATAGACATTTAGGCTCCCCATCATTTGGTTATTACAAATGATGCTGTAATTAATATGAGTCAACAAAGAGATGAGTGAACAATTAAGAAGGAAGTTACAAAATGCTGTGTTCCTTAAGCCTTATGGTGAATTGTTTCAAGAAAAAGAAAGTGATTAATGAGCAATTTCATTTAAAAAAGAAAAAATTCTGGGTGAGATTTGATTAAAATTGCAAGGAATTCATTGGACTGGCATTTCTCCCAATATCATATTAGAAGGTGCAGGAATTTAACTAAAGAGAGACGTGAAAAAACAGCTTATGAAGATTTATGTGTGCCTCATCAGCTGTAAAATATGTAACTATTTATTCTATACTGTAGGAAAAATTTAAATACAATCATAATTATGAGTCTTTATGAAAAATATATTACTCCTCAAAAATCATAAATATATCTTTGAGCTCTGTATGTCCTCCAAATACAAAATCAGTTGTCTAATATTTCAAAATTCTTCAAGTGCAAGCATTCCTTAAAGGTTCACTCTCCTGTGTTGGGTTGTTATTCATTCCAGGATTAAGGTCCATTAGCCTTTTTGGGGCGTTAGAACCATCATTTCGATTAGTTTTTGGAAGTTTGCTTTCATGTTCTTTTTCCCCCACTTCCAGAGTGGCTGGAGAACTAACCCAGGCCAGAGTTCTACCACCACGCTACACCCCCAGGCCAGCATTCATGATGGTAAAGTCAGGAATCCAAATGAAGGATCTCTTCCTAGGCCAGAACCCCTTGCTCAGTCTTTCCCTACTTCACCATTCCCAGTAGTCACTTTCTAAAATACATGGCCAGATAATTCTAAACCCAAAGGTTTATATAAACATCCATGGACCTAACTTGGAGGTTCCTGATTTATTATAGCTTAAAATCACTCTCAGGAAAAAAAGATAACAAGGAAGGAGAGAAGGGTGAGAAGAAGAAGGAAAAGGAAAAGGAGGAGATAGAAGAGAGGGCTAAAGAGAGTAGAAGGAGGAGTTGGAAGGGGATAATTGTAATGTTTTAAGTTGTGATCAAATCAACTCTCTAGGTACATGCTTTGTCTGCAAATGGCAAGGAATCATTGGACTTTGTTAATATTAACATTAGAGTTCATGACTTTCTGGAATTAGAAAAAATAACTAACTAGTTCTCTTTACATTGGAGAACAAAAATGCAATGATCTAAGGACCTGGAACCACCTTGGTTAAACTTTCCATTCTTCTACAATATGTAGCTTTCTGAAAATATTAGCTATAAATAAGATGTCCTAACATGATATTATACAACTTACTTAAAGAATGTTATGACTACTATCACAGAAATAATTTAATAGTAGATTAATTTTAAAATACAAAATAAGCTCTGTTCCAATAGCTCACTCCTATAATTCTAACTACTTAGGAGGCAGAGAGTTTGAGAGATTCCATTTTAAGCAACAGCTGGACATGGTGGTGCACACAGCTGTAATCCCAGCAATGGTAAGAAATATAAAATAGGAGAATCATGATCCAGGCCAGCCTGAACAAAATGTGAGATCCCATCTCTAAAATAATCAGAGCAAAAAAAGATGTATGCATGACTCAAGCAGCAGTGGGCCTACGTGTCAATTGTCAAGCACTGAGTTCAAACCCCAAGTACAGCCCAAACCAATAAATAAAAAATTATATTTTCTGTTTTCTTTTTCTAGGTTAGCAAAGTAAACAGAGGGATGAACAAGAAGTCTCCTCAACTGCCATCTCTGAAACTTTTGTAGCACTTCATTATTTTTAAGAAGACAAGATATACAGCATTTAATTGAATATACAGGGAGGCTCAATACTGCTATACTCGCTTGCATTGAAAGGTTCCAGAAATTACATTCCACAGAAAATGTAGATTTCCTAGGTGAAGTAATATTTAGAATTAATATTATACATATATACATTAATATTATATAATATATTAGGTGAAAAAGAACATTTTCAACATGTATTTGAAAATAAAGATGGGGCAAAGGAAAAAATGCTACTGAGATCAGAAAATAGAGAAGGGAATATTCTCACATTACTTGGGGCATTGAAAAAATGCCTTTCAGAGCACATAACTGTCTATTTTTTTCATATAAGTTATGACAAGGAAGCCACATTTTCATCTCTTTTGCTACTGCTATGTGGTAGCAATGATAGCTTTTACTATTGTGAGATTTTCTTCCACACTTAAGACTTATTTATTAATTTTCATTATTTTTAACTGATGTGTAATGACTGCATATTTATGGGGTACAATATGATTGTTGATGCACACATACATTGCATAATGATCACATCAAAGTAATAAGCAAATCCAACAGTTTAAACGTTTATCTTTTTATGGTGGGAACAATTGGATCCTTTCTTGTAGCTCTTTTGAGACTCATGTAATTTCTCATTGAAATCACATGACTTTGAAGAAACAAATTTCTGAGTTTTCTCCAAATTCTGACTTATGACCATACTCATGTGTTTTGTTTCTCTGAATTGTAGTTCTCAAAAATGCCAACATATCAAAATTAAAACATACCACACTGGGGTCTCACCCTCAGACATTCTGCTCTCCTTCCTCATGCAAGGCCTGAGTCCTAGTCTGTAGAGACCTGTTCTGGGTGAATTTAGTGTGTAACCAAGGACTGAGACCCACACTCCAGGATGTTTGTCCTCCTCTCTTTCCTAGAGTACCCTAAATTTAAAGAATAAAGTAAAATTGTTCAAGTTTGCTTCTATCAAATACAAAGTGGACTACTATGTCTTATCATCACATTATGCATTCATTCATTTTAGTTATTAAATAATCTTGAATATCATTCATATCTGATTATATTTCTGATAAGAGTACAGTGTGTTGGGAAATATGCATCACAGATCCATACTTCAGCGCTATGGCATAAAACATTCTGCTCTATACCATTGAAATTTCTACTTTACATAAAAATAAAGTCTCTCTATTTTTATTATGCTTAAATATTACTAAAAACAGTGTTTTCTGACTATATTTAGACATTTACCTTATTACCCTATCCTGATTTTTTACCTGTATCCTGTTTTGAAGAAGTAATTCTGAATTTCTTTCAGCCCAAAGCAATTTTAAGCTATAAATACACACACACACAGAGAGAGAGAGAGAGAGAGAGAGAGAGAGAGAGAACCAAACTCTCTCTGTCTTCCTCTTCCCAGCTTGTCATTTTACCTTGAAGTAAGCCAATTATTTAAAAAGACAAAATACTTTTAGTTTCTTGAACCTCATATAATGATTAGAGAAATGAAAGAACTTCGTGAGCAAAAAAGAAAAAACTTCATAGAGCTCTAGCAAGGATTTTTAAAACAAATTATAATCAGTTCAAACCCCCATAATCATCCATTAAAAACCTCTTTAAGATAATACTGACAGTAAAATACAATCAGCCATGATACTCTATCTGAAGTACCTCAATTCTTTGAAAAGGTGTTCTTTGTGTTTCTTCTTTCAGACCTGAACATTTTTAACTTTCAACATTTACCCCTATATTGACAAGTTAACACAAGAAACACAAAGAGATAAAATTAAAAAACCAACAATACAAAGCATTTCATGGCATGGTAAATTTATGGCTTGGGAAGAAGGCTTTTTAACACAAGAAAATACATCTTTAGAATTACATTGAAATAGAAGATGCCTCAAAGAGGGTGGAAGAAGGATTTTACAGGTAGCAGTTGCAGAGGATATTCCTTCAACGGGCAATGACCTGAACAAAGGAAAAAAGTAGAAAATGTTCAAAATATGCTGGAGGTATAATGAACAGTGCCATTTACTCAGAGAAAAGTCTTTATGTAGAGGAGAGGAGGGTGCTAAAGGTAGTACATTGGAGTATTGGTTTAAAAGATACAAAATACAAGAGAGAGGACTCGTCAACTGATTCTCAGACAACAGGGTGCTATTGAAGATACTGAGCAGCAAAGATGGTGGATGGAAGTGAGAAGTTAAAAGTTTTAATCTGTCATTAATCTTAATGATAGATTATGAACTGAATAGATTAATTATCCATCAAAGTGAACAGACAAAATGAAAGTTGATAAAAGCATAAAAAGGCAATGCTGTCACATAGAGATCCCTTCTATGTACAATTTAAAACACGCCAGTATAAAAGACAGTATCCTGCGTCACCAAGACAGTTTGCCCTTTGCCGTATAAAGCACAGAAAATTTTGCTTTGAGAAACACCTGTAGAAAATATGGCTTTGATTCCAATTGTATAGTGACATAACCGATGGCAGAATGTTAGGGGAAAATGATATAGGAAGAGACATGAGTACAGTCTTAAAAGTGATTGTGGTTTCCTTCTATTAGTCTGTAAACCAGTCTAGAAATGAACAGATTTACTATACTTGCATCATGACTGACATGATGCAGGTTCTATCCTGTACCAGTGCATTAATCTCAAGGCAGGTATGTCACACCAGGTATGTCACTGACTTATTTAAAAGTCTTTACATACTGATATTTCTTTCTTTTTTTATTCATTTATTCACATGTGCATGCATTGTTTGGGTCATTTTCCCCCCTCCCCCCTGCTCCCTCCCTCTCCCCTCCTGCCCCCTTCATATCCAGGCAGAACTTATTCTGCCCTTATCTCTAATTTTGTTGAAGAGAAAACATAAGCAATAATAAGAAAAAGAGTTTTTGCTAGTTGAGATACGGATAGCTATATAGAGAGATTCTTAGCATTGCCTCCATGTACAAATATGTTATAACCCAAGTTGACTCATCTCTAACGGACCTTTTCACTAGTTTCTGATCCCCTTCTCATATTGACTGTTGCTTTAAGGTTTCTGTACTAGTTCTTCTGCAGTGGGGATATCAAACACTTTTATATTTGGGGTTTCTAACCTATCCCCATACCTCCCATATATGCTCTCCCTTATCATGCGACCCAAGTCCAACCACATTGCTGTATTTGCCCTAGATCTAAAGTATGCATATGAGGGAGAACTTACAATTTTTGGTCTTCTGAGCCTGGCTAACCTTGCTCAGAATGATGTTCTCCAGTTCCATCCATTTACTTGTGAATAATAAGATTTCATTCTTCTTCATGGCTGAGTAAAATTCCATTGTATAAATACCACATTTTCTTAATCCATTCATCAGTAGTGGGGCATCTTGGCTATTTCTATAACTTGACATTTTTAGTCTCTGACCAAAGACTCCTGTTAGGTCCAGGCTTTCCTGTTAAATACTTCTAGCACATGGAAAGGCATTCCACACAGAGAGAGAAAAATGATCAAAGACTCAGAGTTATTAGACCATGCACACATCTTATTTGGAAAACTAAAATTACCAAAGGAGAACAAATCTGAGACTGATGAATAGGAGTAGAAACTAATAAATAATTATTTAGCTTGATATGCTAGGAGATTTCTGCCTTATCCCATAAATTATTTGAATTAGTAAATATTTTCAAAAAGAAGAGTAACAAGATCAGAAAAGCTTCTGTAAAACCACTGTGAACAGATTTTATTATGCAGATTGGAAGGGTTCAAACTCCCAAAAGGAAATTCATTAGTTGCTTATTGTAATAGTGGAGATAATGAGGAAATGACAAAATATTTTGAAGATTTAAAAATATTTACTAAGGAACAGAACTAAAAATAATAGAATGATAACATGTCTGACTTTGAGATTCATGTCTGGGTCAGGATTAAGTCAGGGTCATGTAGGAGAAATGAGAAATGCAGGATGTCAGTTATGATGGTGCTGACATGATTCATGTTTGACAATGGTTTATTGACTATTTTAAGAAATTTCTTGAAAAGGCTATTTTAATCCCACCTACCTCTTTCAAGTATACAAATAAAAAAATGTATGATACTCAATTCAAAGACTCATGAGGGAGAAAGCATATTTGCTTAACTATGTGGTCAACAATAGTAATAACAATTAAAAACATAAATAGATGATGTAGTGCTCTCAATGACATGTCTCCTGAGATCTCCACCTCTGGGTCAAAAAAAGATTCTCATTGTATGGGTTTTTTTCTTCTTTGTGAAAATAGCTAGATTTGGGTATCATTTTAACAACTCTGTCTTGGACAGAGTTTATCTTCTGTAGTGAGCCTATATTCAGTTACTTAGCTTGTGCTAATAAGAGAAATACAGAAGTGTCAAGTTTGGGATCAGAATATCATTAGAGAAAGTCCAAAGAAAGTAGCTCTAAGCTACTGATCTTCTTTATTTAGTTCTATCTCCTACATCCAGTCTACACTTATTTGAACCAGGATATATTCTATTGACTTTTATCTTCTTTTTTTATTATTATTATTATTTTCATTTATTCACATGTGTATACATTGTTTGGGTCATTTCTCTCCTCTGTTCCCCCTCCCACCCTCTCCCCCCTTCCCCCTCAGTTCCAGTCAGGTCCTGTTCTGCCTTTATCACTACTTTTGTTGAAGAAAAGAGATAAGCCTGATAAGGAAGACAAAGTGTTTTTGCTAGTTAAGGACAGCTATTCAGAAATATTCCTAGCATTGCTTTCATGTACAGGTGTTATGACCCATGCTGATTCATCTCTAAATGATCTTTACCCTGGTTTCTGATCCCCTTCTCATGATAACCACTGTTGCTTTAAGGTTTCTGTATTTGCTCCTCTGGAGTGGGGACATCAGATGCTTTCAGGTTTTGGGTTTTCTACCTATTTCTATATCACCCATATGTGCTCTCCCCTTGTCATGTGATCCCAGTCCAACCACATTGCTGCATTTGCCCTAGATCTAAAGTCCGTGTATGAGGGGGAACATAAGATTTTTGGTCTTCTGAGCTTGGCTGACCTCACTCAGAATGATGACTTAGGATAAAGTGGTGAAACTGAAACCTTGTTACCATTTTTTCAACTTCTTTATTTGATTTTCAGAAATCAAGTTGTTTATTTAATAATAACTAATCTTCATTGAACTTCCTAAATGGCATTTTGTAGGTGGAATTATCTCTGTCTTAAAGATGAAGAAATGGAATTATTGAGAGTTAATTAACATACTTCAACTCCCAGAGTTATACTCTGGGTGGGATTTGAACTCAGGTACTGTAATCCTGCAGATTTATTTCTTAAGAATCAAGTTGCGTCTAATGATTTACCTGTCTGAAATGTGTCAGCCAACTTAAAATATGTCTTATCTATGTAACATTTTGAGCCAAAAGAGATTGTTTTAGTTGTAAAGATTATTGTATAATATGTTCCCATGTTTTCAAAGTGGAGGCATTCCTTGGAATATTTGTTTTCTTTTAGTTTTCTTCCTAATCAAGGTAAGATAATGAGAAAATGGACTTTCAAGACTAACCTATAGAAGGTGAAAAATGACCATTAGAATTGAAATAAAATATATTTGAAAACTTCAGAAGCAAAATATAAAATAACTGTGATACTGTAGATAGGCAAAGAGAAAACTAACAAAGACAAAGGTAGTTTTAAACCTCAGGCTGTAAAATATTTACTTGTACCAGAGTTTACTACCTAACTAAGGAGATAAAACATACCTAAAATTACTGGCAGAATGTCACTGAAAATCACATTTCAAATACAGTGATACTGTGATCATCCCTATTGTAGCTTTGGAGCCCACAATTTCGCATTTCCAAAAGCAATTTCAATGTGAACATTTGAGTTGGCACAGAATGGAATAAAATATATGATCCATTCTACTACATCTCACAGTGTTTCAAGTTTGGCCAAAGCATACACATATAATTTCCTAATATTTGATTGTAAATCATTCCTTCTAGTTCTTTACTTTTTTCCAAGTCTACATTTAGTGGCCCTCAGAGAAAAATGTGACACTGGCAGTCAGAGGTTTCCACTTCTACTTGCATGATAAAATGTTCTATCTTTATATTCATACTTTATTCACTCATGCATTTCTGACTTAACAACAAATCAGTCTTTAGCCGACGGAGTATGGTGTGATCTAGGAGAGAAACCGCCCAGTGCTAGTCAATGATTTCATGCTAAAAAACAGCACTTCCATACTTCTAACTTTCCTCATTATTCTTACAATTCTCAGTTTTCCATGGCTCATATTTGGGGTGAGGGAACATCACTAAAAACAGTAAGATACTGACTTGAGATGTACTACAAAGGAGGATCAGAGGCTACCTTGTGACCAAAGTAATGATAAAGAGCGAGAAAAGTTTCATGCATTGCACCCTTGGCAGCTATAAGAACCAGTTTACTGCAGAGAGGCTGAGGTTAATGCAAACAAGTAAGAGTTGCAAGTTAACTGCCAATTTTAAACCATGAGGGCAGAGAGATAGAGACACGTGAGAGAGAAAGAAAGAGGAGGGAGAGAGAGAGACCTAAAGATGAAAAAATGCCTTCTGTTCTGCTAACACACGTGAAGACTAACACACTCACGTGTTGAAACTCCATCTCAGGAAGTTTTTCTTGTTGTTGGTTATTTTTTTAGTGAAACCCACTCGTATCCAGGCTTGTAGCCAACTTACTATGTACTGAAATGATATGCTTCCATTATAGATATTCAGACAAAGTTATAACTAAAATTATTCAAAAACATATCTAAAGTAATCACAGTCTTAAGAATACTACATATAATTCTCCCAACATTTTAGTACGATAAAATACACAAGGTATAAAATTTACCCTCTTGTCATTTTAAGTACACAGTTAAGTGGCATTTACCTCATCCTTACTGTGCAACCAACATTACCATCCGACTCTATAACTGTACCCATTAAATAATAACTGCAATAATAATTTCCCATTGTACACTGCCCAACCTCTGGCTACTACCATTCTATTTTCTGCATATCATTTTAACTAATCTCAAAACAGTATGTATCTGGTGATACAGTATTTGTCTCCTGAGGTAGATTTGTACTAAGTTTTGAAATAGAAAATGTGAGTATTCTAAATTTGTTCTTTGTCATGATTGATTAGATCATTCAAGATCTCTTCAGATTCCACAAGAATTTTAGGATGAACTTTTCTATTTCTATAAAAAAGGTTACTGGGATTTTGATGAAGATTTATTTGAACCTGTACATTGGTTTGAGTACTACTGACATACTAATAATATTTTTTTCCAATCCATGAATATGGAATACTGTTTAAATTTTTTTCAGCAAAGAAATTTTTTATTGTACAAATGTCATCTCTTTGGTTAGTTTAATTCTAAGTATTGTATTATTGTTTTATATGTACCTCTTTTCTTAATTCCCATTTCAAATTGTTCATTATTTATAAAAATCCAACTAATTTTTGTGTGTTGACTCTGTATTTTGCTACTTTGCTAGATTTATAATGTGTGCGTGTGTGTGTGTGTGTGTGCGTGTAGAATTTGGGGGCTTTTCTATATATAAGACCATATGATTTGAAAACAGAGAAAAATTTATTTTTTTATTTGTAATGTGGAAGAACTTTTCCTTGCCTAAGTGCTCTGTCTAGGATCCCAGAACCTTGGTAGAGAGTTTCAGTGAGACAGGATGAATAAGTTCAGAGATGCATTGTACAGTATGGCAATTATAGTTAATAATAGTGTATTAGACACTTGAAAACTGCTAGGATGAGAGAGCTTAAATGTTTTCAGTAAAAAGAAATTCAGTATATGAGGTGATGGGCATTCTAATTAGTTTCATTTAATCATTTCAAATGTATGCATATAGCAATCACTTTGTGCACTGTAAGTGTATACAACTTGTTTGAATTATGATTTAATAAAGCTAGAGGAAAAAGAAACAGTTGTTGGTTTCAAAAATATTACATGCTCAGAGGATGAGAACAAAAGAATTAAAAAAAAATACCACCCTTATTTTCTACCACCATGCCCCTTCTTCAGTATGTCTGGTCATACTTTCTTCCTTTCTTCATTTCAAATTCTGTCACATTAAAATGTTTTTGCTGTGTTTTAGTCAACCCAAAGGAATTCTATGGTAGCAAAGTTACTGTTTCTCCTTTTTTTTTTACTTCAAGGATAATATATAATATGTGTGTGCATTAAGTAATAAATAAGATAGTATTAAAGTGCTATGTGAACTCTAAAATAAATTTTCTATAGTTATAATGGACCACTATGCATTATGCATCAGTTACTCTGTTAGAGTAAACTACAAAAAATGTAAATAAATTCTCTTCACTGACAGTAAGAAAATATTTTTGAGCCCCTATTAATATGCCTAGCAAATTGGGCTCCTACTTATAATGTTAACACACTTTATACAGCAGTGATACATAAAATCATAGATAAACTTTGCAAATGAAAAAAGAGGCTTAGAACAGTAGCTAACTTAAAGGAGAGATCAATTAGAATGTACTCCAGAATTTATATTTTGAAGTTATTCATGTTTCTAGTATTCTAAAACAGGCTGCTTCTGGATGTAAGCAGGATTCTGAACATTTTGAAGGAGACTGAAAGCTCAAGATCAATCTTTGTTCACATTTACTTCACAAATCTTGGCATGAAAGACAGCTATGCATGTGTTGAAGAGTTCCTGCAAATAATCTCAGCTTACTTGTTTTCTCCATAAATATGTCTACTGTCTTCAAACATTGTTTTAGGAGCATAAGATCTTAGGTTATTGTGATGTATAAAGTCTCTGGTCTTGAGAATATATGATTCATTCCTATAGGCAGAAAATAACAAGCATACACAAATAAACTCCAGGAATTACAGTGAATACTCCCTAATTTGTAACTGATTTAGACAGCAAAAAGTTGTTATAGAAAACTAAAAGAGATAAAAATTTGTTGAAATTGAAACATATTCACAAATGTTTGGAGAGTAGCAAGACATTGCTTGGTTTATTTTGTAAATTCCTTTCAATGGCAGATTAATGCTAAGGGCATATGTGCTTTATAACATTTTATTAATCTTTCTCTCTACTCTAAGCCACCACTGCCTTTCATAAGGTAATGAAAAATGCCACTTCGGCAATCAGAAATCTGTAAGAACATATAGGAAGAGATGGGACATGTCTGGCTTTGATGGGTTATAAAGAAAGAAAAGGAGAAAGTGTGTCTTCACCTCCCTGGTCAGGCCAAGGCTCCTGCTGGAAGAGATTCATCAGAGGTCACTATGGGAAGGTGACTGGGAAATAATGAAGAGGTCTGGTAGAGATGAATCAATTTGGGTTTTATTATACATGTGCATGGAAGCAATGCTAGGAATCTCTCTGTATAGCTATCCTTATCTCAAACTAGCAAAATCACTTTGTCTTTCTTATTATTTCTTATGTCTTTTCTTCAACAAAATTGGAGAAAAGGGCAGAATAGGTTATGCCTGGAAGGGCAGGTGCTGGGAGGGAGGGTAGGGCAAGGGGCAGGAGGGAGAGATGGCCCAAACAATGTATGCACATATGAATAAATGAAATAAAAAAAGAGATTCATCAGATAGAGTGAAAGGAATGCTAAAAGCAGAGGGAGTTTTGCTACAGTTCCCATTGAGAGCCAGAGAAGAGATTGCTTTGCAAAAAGTTCACCTCTCAAGAATCTTAACCAAGTCATTAGATATCAGCAATCAAGTTGTCTGGTTGCCATAGCAAAAACAAAGAGATACAGGGCAAAGGCTCAACATAGACTGCCTACGCCAGAGATTAAATGACAATGACGCTTTTGCAAAATGTGAAACATTAAGGAAGAAAAATGGAGCTGAGTCAGTGGGAAATCCTCAGTTATGACTGAGAAGAGATAGACGAGGGGAGGGGTAGGAGAGACATGTTGTAGACTTCAACAAGAAGAAATTTGCCTAAGCAGACAAGTAATACTGATACCTGATAAGCCAAGAAGACCTGAAGTGTTTCCAAATTACATAGAATCAAACCTGAGACCCTCTCCAGCTGAACTTCGAAATGTCCATAAGCTCTTCATATGCCCAGGTAATATATGGAGGCAAAGGAGGAATAATCAGAGACTGAGCATTTACCTGACAGGACTACCATACATAAAGACAAGCCATTTTAAACAGGAAAGAATTAGAAAACAAATGGCAAATTGCTTTTATTTTCTATAGTGTTCGTTGAGTTGTATTATGAGAAAATACTTTTAATTGTAAGAAATATTTGAAACATCTCTTTGTGTATCTGAGTAGCAATAGTCTGAGGGACTTTTGCCTCGGTAATGGTCAGCCAGTTTTATCATATTTCTGTAAAAATGTTTTTGTGCTATGCAATGAATAACTCAAATTTATTTATATTCTAAGTCAAAAACATTGCATAGTTCTATTTTATATGTTACAAATTATATTAATCTAGTGGGTTGTCCATTATATTATTGTTGGATGAAAATTCTGGTTAAAAATATTGTTGTTAGGAGCTAGTTTATTTATACAGAATAATATTATGGACAAACCTGTTTTTGAAAATTTAACATTTGAAATTAGAATTTTAATAAACTATATGTTAATTGTTTTACTTTATTTAAGAAGCATTAAATATATATATATATATATATATGTAGCTTAAGAATCTTTGAAAGTATTCTTAATTATTAGAAACAGAACAATAAAACTGAAGAATTCTAAAGACCAGAGAAAGACTCAACTGAATTCTAATTGTATGGCTATTGGTATGGAATAATCAACTCAGACATTTATTTTGTGCTTAAAAGATGGCATATATATTTTATATGCAAAAAAACAAATATTTAATGATAAAATATTAATGGTATTTATTATAGGACAATGACTTATTGGTGATATTTATCTTCCTTTGTGAGATTTTCTGCCCTTCCAAATCTCCTATACTTACCCTGTCATTACTTTTCAACTAAAAATCAAGCACAAATACATGTCTTGCTAAATAATTAATACAGAATAATAATATTACCTTTTGGCAAAAATGTGTGTAGAATGTAAAAGTAACAAGTTGTAGGGAGTAAACTAGTTGGTTAGGTGCATATATACTTACTCATTAAAATGGACTCTGCTTCTTTCTACTGATCTTATAGATGCTATCTCATAAACCTAATATTTGTGAAGATTATAATTTCTGCAGTCTTTATCATTATTACTTATTATTTTTCAGCAGTGTTAGTCCTGTCCACTGATGTAGATTTTTTACATTCTCAGTAGCTTTGAAATGATATGTGAACACTATGAGGAGATGCTCATTAATTCATTGCTTTTTTTTAACCTAATAATAATAGCTGTTTTATTTGCCCAGTTTCTATGTTGAGTTTTCACTAATTATTGAGGCAATTTATAGTTGTGGTTGAAAATTTTTCCCTTTATTGTTGTGATAGGTAGGGATACATTTTGGCATTCACACAGGTTCTTACAATGTATCAAATATATCATACATGAATTCACCTTGTCAATATTTTCCTTCATCCCCCCTGCCCTTAATTGCTGGAGTAGTTTCAATAGGTATCATTTTTGCATTTACTTACAGGTGTACACATTTTATTGCATTGTATTCACCCTCTTATCCCCTTTCCTTAACACTTCCCCCCTCCCACTGATGTCACTCCTCCCTTCTGCACGACTTGCTCTGCCCTCCTGTTCCCTGATTTTGTAGGAGAAAAAAAGAAAATATAAAATGAAAAATATGACATTTTAATTTAAGATAAAGCTACACAGGGAATTTCCTTGTGATATTTCCGTGTATGATATATATAACCCCAATTGGTTTGAAGTTAATTTTGAGCTGATTTAGTTTCAGACGTGTATTCAAGCAGACACTAAGCAAACTCAAAGGAAGTGACCTATGCATGAGGTCAGAGTCAGCCACAAAGAATGAACTAATCCATTACTAGAAGGGTGGAAGTTAATTTTGATTGACCTTTGTAGAATACCTTGCAATGGTGATCAAGTATGAAAACTGGAATCAATATTTTGAAGAATTTCCTTAATATTCCAGGAGAAAGGTCTAATCTGTGTTTCTTGAAAGAGAAAATTTGTTGTAGAATACAATGATTTTAAGAAATGAAATCCCAAACTTCAAAGCTGATTTGATAATTTCAGTTCCTGATGAGGGTCCTCCATTCCCTGATATTTTAACCCTGTGTTACTTACATATATGTTACCTTCTAACCTACTATAAGAATTTATATCTTCACCATTTCTTCTATAAGTTTTCACATGTCCATATCTTATAAAACATTAAATTGATAGCCAGATTTTTTTTCTGTTTTGTTTAGTGCTATATTGCCAGCATGGAGAAGAGTGCTTGCCATAGAGCAGTGCCTTGAGTCTCACTGAAAGAACAGATATACTTACTTTTCCATTCTCAATTCTTGCAGAGAGACTTCTAGCTTCTGTTTTTGACAATTACTATGATGTATTTTCTGACAGAACTGACTCTACTTAGCACTGTGAAAAACATTTAAAATACGAAAGTTACATGTATTTTTTTTCCATTTATTCATATGTGCATACAATGTTTGGGCCATTTCTTCCCCCTACCCCCACCCTATGTCTCTCCCCCATGCTCCCTCCCTCTCCCCCCTACACCCTCGCTTCCAGGCAGAAACTATTCTGCCCTTAACTCTAATTTTGTTGAAGAGAGAGTATTAACAGTAATAAGAAAGACAAAGCATTTTTTCTAGTTGAGATGAAGATAGCTATACAGGGAGATTCCTAGCATTGCTTCCATGTACAAATGTGTTAGGTTCTAAGTTGATTCTTCTTGAACTGACCTTTTCTCTAGTTCCTGATCCCCTTCTCCTATTGACCTCTGTCACTTTAAAGTTTCTGCATTAGTTCCTCTGCATTGAGGACATCAAATACTATCATGTTTTTTAGGTTTTTGTTGAATTTAGTATTATGTTCTAATAGGTTCTAATAAAACCTCCTATTGTCTCTAAAGTTTGAACCTAGAAATTTTACTTCAATCTCTAAGCAAATTGACAACTGAATCATGAGAATGAAACTTGAATAAATTGATCATACTATAATAAATTATTGAAATCATTGAGTAAAACTGAATGACTAAAATGAATGCATTATGACAGCTGTATTTTAAGTAAAATATACTTTCAGAGAGCTGCGAAGTATGTTATTGTTGGCTTCAGTTAGGCATAATACATATATATTACATATATATGTTATATATGTTATACATATGTATATATATGTATATATGTTATATATTATATGTTATATATGTGTATATGTTATATATATATGTATATATGTTATATATATGTTATATATGTATATATGTGTTATATATGTGTTATATATATGTATATATATTATATATATTATGTGTGTATATATATATATATATGCTATCCTGAATGTTTCTTCATAAATATTTTACAGAAGTCTGAAGTCTAATGCTATTACTATTGGATAACATTTGTAAATATATAAAACAACAATTCTCTCTTTTTCTAGTCTGATATATTAAACAAGACTATGGTTGAATCCCAATCTTCCCATAGTCCCCATGGGTGACTATGACATTTACCTAACTATTCCATTCTTTAGTTTCATTATCCATATAATAGGGATGATGATAGGCTTCATCTCATGGGATTGTTTTAAGGGTCAGAAAAATGGATCCATGAAGAACATAGTAAACATATAATACATACTAAGTATCCAGTGAATGTTCTCTATTATTATATAATAAACTTAAGAAATAGAAATGCATGGCTTACTGGCAGCATCAGTTTACAAAAATGTTTTAAACACATTTTAACATGCATTGGCATATCTTGATACCAATATCAAATTGTGTTTCATCACTGTAACAAAATGCCTGGGAAAAACAACTTGGAAGAAAGAAAGATTTATTTTATTTTATTTTGCAGTACTGGGGCTTAAACTCAGGGCCTTCACCTTGAGCCACTCCATCAGCCCTTTCTCATGACGGGTTTTTTTTCAAGATGGAATCTTGTGAACTGTTTGCCGGGGCTGCCTTCAAACTGCAATGCTCCTGATCTCTGCCCTGAATAGCTAGGATTATAGGCATGAAAGATTTATTTTTGGCTCATAGTTTAAGAAGTTTTGGTCCATGGTCATCTGGCCAAGGTCCTAGAGAGGCAGAACATCATGGTAGCAGGGTGTAGTAGATCAAATGTGCTCATCTCATGAAATCTAGAAGCAGAAACTGAGAGCAAGTGTCCTAAAACAAAATATACTCCTCAAAGTCACACCCAGAGTGACTTACTTCCTCCAACCATGCTGAATTCAAGAATGAATTAATCTACTCATAAAGTTAGAACCCTTAAGATCCAGTCACATTTCAAAACCCATGACCTGGCAACCAAGCTCCTAACACATGAGACTCAAGGGACATATTTACATTTGAATTATAAAGCAACTACATCTAAAATAGGAACCTCACTTTTAACATGCATTGGCATATCTTGATACCAAAATCAAATTGTGTTTCATCACTGTAACAAAATGCCTGGGAAAAACAACTTAGAAGGAAGAAAGATTTATATTATTTATTTTTAATTTTATTTGTTTATTTATTTATTTTTTGTGGTACTAGGGCTTGAACTCAGGGCCTTCACCTTCAGCTAATACATCAGCCCTTTCTCATGAAGGGTGTTTTTCGAAACAAGGTCTTGAGAACTATTTGCCCAGACTGGCTTCAAACCACAATCCTCCTGATCTCTGCCTATTGAGTAGCTAAGCTACACAGATTCCTATTCATATGGCAGGTGCTGATGGAACACAGAAGACAACATTAAGAGTAACTCAAACATGCTCCTCCAGATAATTGAAAATGGTTTATAATTTAAGTCAAAGCATCAATCTGTCACTCATTCAAGTCAAACTGTCAATCTTTTTTCAAAAATTATCTACAGAATATTATAAAACATAGTTAGTTTGAAAGAATATAAGGATTTTATAATCATTTTCAAAGAATTTATTTGAAAATGAGTTAAGTGATGATTTAATTACTCTTACAAAAATACTATCAATGATTGATTGTCGATGATTAATGTCAAGTGAAGTATATGAGAGAAAGAGTGCAACAGAGAAAGAGAATTTGAGCAATGAAATATTATTGTGAAGGAATTTTGTCTTATCAAAAACATAGACTAAATTACTTAGCTCCACATTTACAATGAATTATCTTTATTTTTTTATTTGCAAAAAATTTAAATACCACCTATAATCTGACTGTTTAAACATTTTTGCTGTCTCAAAGTCAATGGTGCTTATATACAACTTTTAAATTTGCTTCTAAATCACAGTAGAAATTTCCTTATAGGACCATTGCTTATGAAGTTCATGAATATTAATCATATATTATCCTTTATTTAAGGGAATGATTAAAGTAATCAACCAATTTAAAGCTTAAAATACATAAAATAAACAGGCATTTATTATAATACATAATTTTCTTTATATTTTATTTAGAGGTTAAGATTATTAGAGTAGAAAAAAGAGAAGAGTAGTCTATCTCTCTGTCTTTTTTTTTTTTTTTTGACACCTGTCTTGCTGTGTTGTCCAGGCTGGACAAATTTGCAATCCTTCCTCAGTCTCCCTACTACCAGGATTATCTAGGATTTTTGGAAGGTGCCACTATAGCCTGGATATATTGTAGATTTTATATACTATCCAAGTTTCTTCAGATATTATTCTGTTAAATGAACTGAATGACTTCCATTCCATCAAAAGCACAGTTTTAGAATTTACAATGACCTAATGAAAGAGCATCTATATAATTCTGTTATCCAAATGAGAAGGCTGAGAAACTTAGTAACTTTTCTAAACCACATTACTAAGAGTTTCAGAGACAGAATTTAAAACCCAAGTCTTTCAGACTACAAAATCTACATTGCTTTTGATCCAGGCACTGATTGATCCTGTAATCCTAGCTCCTTGAGAGGATGAATTGGGAGAATAACGGTTGGAAATCAATCAGAACAAAAAGCAAGACTAGACCTTCCTTGGGATTTTCCACATAACAAGATCACATCATGTGTAAATATTGCTTCTTCCCCTCCAACTCAATGGTTTTTTTCTTCTTAGCTAGGACTGCCATACAATATTGACTAGAAGTGGTGAAAGTGAACATCCTTTTCTTGTTCCTGATCCATCTGAAAGCTTTCAGTCTTTCACCTTCAGCGTGATGTTAGCTTGTAGGTTTTAGCACTGGTCTTGTTTCTATTTATGCCTTATGAGAACTATGTAGACGCCATTTATAAATACATCCATTTTTACTTTACGAGTGTGTATGTGTGTTTGTCGGTTTACCTGTATGTCTGTTGAAAAGATCATGGAATGTTTATCCTTTATTATACCATGACAATATGATCAGCAATTCTATATGCCAATTTGACCATTATTCTATTACTTAATAAAAGAGTAATCTAGGTGCTGCTATGAAGAAATTTTGTAGATATGAAACTAACATTAATGAAATTATCCTTGATAATATGGGTTGGCTGACCAATCAGTTGAAAGGTTTTATGAACAGAACTGAGGTTTGTCAGAGGAAAATGAAGTTCCATCTGTGAACTGAATCTGCAGCTCTTTTGTAAGTTTCTGGTCTTCCCTACCTGAAGGGAAACTCTACAGATTTTAGAATTACCTACTTATTTCCATGATCACATAAGATAATTCCTTGCAACAAATAAATAACTTCCAGTAAAAATAATCTTCGCTTCATGTATTTAGTTTAATTAAAAGAATCTGTGTGAGCTGGGATATCTCACTGGTGAATAGGTGATTCTACAGTTCCTATATGGGATAGGATCTCTGCATATTTATTTAATTGAGTGCTTTATAGGAAGAATAGCAAGTGTATTAGATATATGGAAATCTCATAATTCATTATCTCTTTGGTATTCTAAACTTTTTTTGCAGTGCTAAAGATCAAACCAAGAGGTTTGCACATTCTAGGTACATTCTAGCACTGTACCACTGAGATGAATCACCAGCCCATGGTATGTTATGACAAGTTCTTACTACATAGTCTAGGCTTTTGTCAAATAGCCTATCTTGGCCTTGAGCTTCCAGTCCTCCTCACTTTGTCTCTTGATTGCTGGGATTATAGGTATGTACAACCATGCCCATCTACTCTTTGACAGAAAGATGAACAAAACACAGAGGTGAATGGTTGTTTTTTTTTCCACCTGTACTTACAAGCTTTGAATTAAAATATTCTTTGTAAAATGTAACACTCAATACAATTGAATTTGAAGGTCTAAATTCCCTTACTTTCCTTGCCTCATTTTCTTTTTATTTAATATCCCATTATATCATCTTAAAGAAAATTCAAAATCAGATTGTGGTGTTCCTCTTTGGGGCAGAGCTACTGTGATTTGAACAAGAGTCTACTGATATCTGTTATGCAACCTGTAAGGAAAAAGAATGTTCTCGAATTGCAGAAGACCTTTGGTTTTCTTTAGAGTGCTCCTCTGAAATAAAAAACAATTTTAAGCCCTACATTTACAGTAAATTCCTTGAGTTTCAAAGAGTGTGCCAGCAGTAAAATAATCATTAATTTCCATCTCTATCATTTATTTACTGTATACTGAAAGGGAAATAATTTAGGAGTTGTAGGATTAATGAACACATGTTCAGGTACTTTTTAAATTTATAAAACACCATTAAATAGTCACCTCTTACTATTGTTTTACTTTTATGGTCATTGACTTCACTCTTTAACTTTGTCATTTTAAAATCAATTTAGGTATTTTACTTTCAAATTTCACTTAATAAATTCTGGATCTATATTGCAAAGGTATGATAATCACTCTCTAACCAGCAGCCAATTATTTAACAAGTATTTTAGAGCATGAATTAATGTATAATATGAATTGAACCTTAAGGGATTAAGCACTTTATAATCATTCAGCTTTAGTGAACATATATCAAATGCATATGATAGATAGATAGATAGATAGACAGATAGCCCAGAACTACTTTTGAGTTTGCAGAATGCTAGTTCGCTACAGCAAAAACCTACTCATACAGTGTGTTGATCCCCTAAATTGCATCTAGATGAGAAACTGTAGTACTCAGTTATTTTTAACTGCCCAAAGAAGAGCTCTATAAAGATTGACCTGTTATATTGATAGTTTTGCCAAATTTGGCTCATAGTTTATAATAAAAGTAGACCCATCATTTTCTGTTCAATGACATTTTCAACTTTTTCTGCTTCAAGTTTTAATTATTAGATTAAGTCTTTAGAGTCATTAATACTAAGTACCCTTACAACTTTCTTGGGTGACAGATTGGGCAGAAGACTTCAGCAGTGGGGATCTTGGCAGGGCTAACTTACTGAAAGCTACAGAAGGACATCCTCCATTTAATAAGAACATTGATTCATAAAGGTGAGGGTGAATGACTGCACAGTAGTTAGACTGAGAGCTAATGAACAGATGTGTTATAGTCTTGGCTTCCTGGGCTTTCTAAAAGTCTTTGCAAATTAACTTCAACATAAATTGATGTTAATGATTGTGCAAGTCTTTCTTTAAGAGCCACTATGCTTACAGTAAAAGGGACTTTTCAATACTTTTGGGGAAACATTTTTCATCTATATTAAGAATAATTCTTTTCATACCTGTGCTCTAGCTCTGCCTCTCAGCAAAAGAAAATGAGCTACTCTGCACTTGTTTCTCAGTGCAAAGAAAGACATTTAATTTTAAAGGTAATGCATGGTAACTTAGAACAATGTGTAGACTCTAAAACAGAAAATGCATACAATTACAAGATAAGTGGACTGTCTCACCCACAGAAAATAATCAATCCCTAATGACTCATTTTCCTCTATATAAATTGAGCAATGTGACAAAGATAGGGAATGTTTTTCTCTCACAAGGAAAAAAATTACCTGCAAAGATATGCTACTCATATTAGGCTGATGCATCCATTCGTAGCACATCATTCTCTTTCCTCTGTGTTAGGTATATGCCTTATTATTGCCACTGTGCAACTAAGAGGAAGAAATAAAAGAGAATTTTTTGATAAAAAGCTTTGTCTTTGTTAGAATACTGCTGGTTGTGGCTTCTGTAGCTACACATTCAAAACCAAATGACAAGAATGTAAATAGGAGTCAAGAATTTTCTCTCTGAATTAGCTTTGTATTATAAATGCTTTCATTAGACTGTTAATGTTATTACTAACTGGAAATTACATTTGTATTAAAAAGATTTTATTTTTAGGTCATAGATGTATTTAATTTTCAAATTTTGTATTGAATCAACCTTTAATATTTTACCTTTTCCTTAGAACATTTGCCCTGAGAATCAAGGATTAAATACAAGATACTCTCTATTTCTCTCCATTTTCATCTACACAAAGAGTACTTTTTGATATCTACTCTAAAGCTGATTTCTTTGATTATTTTTTTAAACTCTTAGTCTATACTCTAATCAGGTTTAAAACTATACTACTGCATTAACATTATGGATGTGTGCACCAGTGCTGAGCTAATGGGCTAGGATGAGTCAAATCTCCATATATTTTTATGGTTTTTTTTCCCTTAGTTTGTCTTCATTTCAGATTGAAAGCTCCCTTTACTTAGCCAATTTTTTAAATGAACTTCATAAATCTCCTCACGTAAAGCTCAAGCAGCAGAATTTATTTAAAGTGGAAAACTTTTTCTCCCAATAACACTTTTGTAGATTTTGCTGTAAAGGGAAATCAGTCTTAAAAAGGCAGGGCTGTTTCGCACTGAAAGAAAATTAAATTCCTGCATCCCTGTGCATACTGCATGCATGACATGCTTTCCATATGATTTCTACCTACGTGATCATCACTCAGCACTGAAAAAAAAAAAAACTCAGGGGCAAAGGAAGGTCAGGAAGGTATGAGGAGAGCATCAAAAATGAAGATGAACTGAAATTGACTTAATTTCCATACATATTTTATCCTGAGTGCACTCAAAAGAGAAAAGTGCTCACTCAACTTCCTTTTTTACCAAAGCCTTCCCTGCAGCCACACTTCTGTTAAGTGGGGGTAGAATAGGCTTTTGCATGGAGTTCGGTTAACTTCATCAGATCATTTATCACAAGGAAACCAATATGCCAGTGGCTCACTTATCAATCAGAGATTCCAGACAATAACAAAAATGCACAAGTGAAGAATATTTTACAATTATCTGAGAAATTTACCACATTTGTGTCATTTAGTCCTTGCAAAAGCCACTAGCAAAGGTAGTGTTATGACAGTTGGGGAATTAATAGCAGCTCAAAAGTACACTAATATGAAGAAGATCTATCGATGATCAGTGAGTAATAGATAACCTTTGTTTTTAGACTGAGTTGTTCTCAATACACTGAATAGCTTTCAAAGATGCCTTGCCTATTTTTCTATGGATAATATTCATGTATGAAGTGAATACTGAAAATGTCTTTGCTGAAGTCCTTCACGTAGCAGGGAACATTTGTTAAGGAGCTAATTCCTTAGCAATCTTGTCTATATATGTACTTTTAGCAGGAATATTGTGTATCCCTGGTTGAACTAGGGATTTTGTACTTTTTCATGATTAGTTCTTTTCTAGTTTACTAAAAATTAATACATATATACATACGTAGTCATGATTTTAAAATATAAATAAATAAAATGAAGAAAAATTTAACTACCCAGTACTGTGGTATTTTTGTTTATGAACTATTTTTTCCAAATAATTAGAGAAAAAGTAGTGAAAAGAAAAAATAATGAACATAGTACACAAAACACTCTCATTGCTATTTTGCTAATTGTAAATCTTTTATATAATCATAGTTCAATTATCAAAAACAAGCAAATTAACATTGATCCAGTTCTTTGAGTAAATAAATGTTATTTCACCAATTTGTTCATTAATATCTTTCATTTTGCTTTCAAATTTGGATGAGGTAGCCTACATTACCCAAGTGTTCATGTTTTCCTAATATTCTCAAATGTGTGACAGTCCCTCAGTCTTTCCTTGGCTTTTATCAAGTTTTGAAGAGAAATGTCATATACCTGTTTTCAGAATGTCTAGTCTCTTTTCATGAATAGGATGAGGTAATGCAACTTCAGTGGGACCAGGAAAAGTGATGTCCCTTCTCAGTGTATCATATGAGCTTGTTGTATTTGATATTGAGTGACAGCTCTTGTTACTGGGAAGCTAACTTTATTCATTGGTTAAGGTAGTGTATGCAGGTTTCTGACATGTATAGTTACCCTTTTCCTTTTTGTAATTAATACAGATGTTTGAGAAGATATTTTAAAAGTACACCAACAATACCTTTCCTTCAAATTTTGCCTAATTTTAGAATTCATTAGTGGGTTTTGATTATAACAATAATTATTATGTTTCTATTTTCCTCATTACTTCTAAATTTATCAATTGAAATTCTTCTGTAAAAGAAGAATTATCCCTACTCCACATTTATATATTTATTAAATTATTTATTTATACCACTATGCATTTCAAGGATATTTGGATTAGCCTCCAAAAATTTTTGAGTACTATTTTAAGTAGAATAATGGTCCTTTAAAGAATTCCTGGGAGGGCCTCTGGGCCACCAGATGCCCGTGCCCAGACAGCTTGGGAAGACACAGACAAGGTGAGCTAAGCATTACACAGTACTTCCACAGACATCCCTGGGCCAGATCAGCAAGCCCCCTGGACAGACAGACCTCCACTCAGAGAAAAAAGAGAAACTGAGTAATAAGAAATAAGAACCATAAAGACATGTTGCAAAGACGGTGGGGCTCACTGAGCGCAAAAGAAGGGGGGAGGGGAATTCATCCCAGAACTGTAAATAAACAATCTGGGACTGACTGGAGAGGCTCCAGAGGGAACCAGGGGCACACGCCCAGCAACCAGGAGCAGGAAAGCTTGTGAGAGAGGCAGAGGGAGAAAAACTTCACAGGAGAGGGTGGAAGACCCACCTCCCACGTGAGCTGTAAACAAACATGCCAGCTGGCAGAAGCAGCAGCACACGCTGCTCAGATCCAAGCTCCAATAAAATGAAGATAAACTATGCCAAAGAACCCAATGAAGCCCACAAGAATAATTTAAAAGAAGACATACTACAGGTACTCAATGAGAATTTTATAGAGATGATACTGGATATGGTCAACCAAAATGTAAAGGAGACACTCAAGAAATTCCAAGACAACAAAAGTAGAGAATTTGTAAAAGCAAAAGAAGAAATAAAAGAAGCCATAGAAGCACTGTATAAACAACAAAGTGAAACAGAGAGCATAATAAAGAGATAAATGAACCCTGGACAAAAACAGACAACATTAAAGAGAAAACCACCAAGGATATAGAAAACCTCAGAAAAAAGAATGAAACAGAACTGCAAAACAAAATGGAAGGCCAATCCAGCAGAATAGAAGAAACAGAAGACAGAACCTCAGAACTTGAAGATGAAATGGTAATTAAAGGAAAAACCGAAGAACTATTAATTAAACAACTCAAGACTGGTGAAAAAAAAATGAAAGAACTCACTGACTCCATCAAAAGACCAAACTTGAGAATCATAGGCATTGAAAAAGGAGAAGAGGTGCAAGGAAAGGGAATGCATAATATATTCAACAAAATTATAACAGAAAATTTCCTAAATCTAGAGAAATCTATTCCCATACAGATGCAAGAGGCCTCCAGGACACCAAACAGATCAGATCAAAATAGAACTACCCCACAACATATCATCATTAAAACAACAAGTTCAGACACTAGGGAAAGAATATTGAAGGCTGTAAGAGAAAAAAAAACAAATAACATACAAAGGTAAACCCATCAAAATCACAGCAGACTTTCTTACAGGAGACCCATCTCACTGACAGAAATAAGATTAGGCTTAGGATGAAAGGCTGGAAAAAGATTTACCAAGCCAATGGCCCCCCAAAACAAGCAGGAGTAGCAATACTTATCTCTGACAAAGTAGAATTCAAGCCTACATTGATCAAACAAAATAAAGAAGGGCATTCCATACTAATAAAAGGGGAAATAGACCAAAAGGAAATAATAATTATCAACTTGTATGCAACCAATGTCAATGCACCCAATTTCATCAAACATACCCTGAAAGACCTAAAAGCATATATTAAGTCCAACACAGTGGTTGTGGGAGACTTTAACAACTCATTATCATCAACAGATAGGTCATCCAAACAAAAAATCAATAAAGAAATCCAAGTTCTAAAATATACAATAGATCAAAAGGACCTACATGGTGTCTACAAAACATTTCATCCAACTTCTATGCAATATACATTCTTCTCAGCAGCCCATGGAACCTTCTCCAAAATAGATCATATTCTAGGGCACAAAGCAAGCCTCAGCAAATGTAAAAAATAGAAATTATACTGTGAATACTATCTGATAACAATGCAGTAAAACTAGAACTCAACAACAAAAGTAAAGACAAAAAACATGCAAACAGCTGGAAACTAAATAACTCATTACTTAATGAATGATGGATCATTGATGGAAAAAAAGAGGAAATTAAAAAGTTCAGGGAAGTCAATGAAAATGAAAACACAACCTACCAGAACCTATGGGAGACAGCAAAGACAGTCCTGAGAGGAAAGTTTATAGCCATGAGTGCATGTATTAAAAAGACTGAAAGATCCCAAATCAATGACCTAATAATACATCTCAAACTCCTAGAAAAACAAGAACAAGCAAATCCCAAAACAAATAGAAGGAGAGAAATAATAAAAATAAGAGCTGAAATCAATGAAATAGAAACCAAAAAAACCATACAAAGAATTAATGAAACAAAAAGCTGGTTCTTTGAAAAAATAAACAAGATCGATAGACCCCTGGCAAACCTGACTAAAATGAGGAGAGAAAAAACCCAAATTAGTAGAATCAGGAATGCAAAAGGGGAGATAACAACAAATACCATGGAAGACCAGGAAATCATCAGAGACTACTTCGAGAACCTATACTCAAATAAATTTGAACATCTTAAAGAAATGGACAGATTTCTAGATACATATGATCATCCAAAACTTAACCAAGAGGAAATTAATCACCTGAATAGACCTCTAACACAAAATGAAATTGAAGCAGCAATCAAGAGTCTCCCCAAAAAGAAAAGTCCAGGACCTGATGGATTCTCTGCTGAATTCTATCAGACCTTTAAAGAAGAACTGATACCAACCCTCCTTAAACTGTTCCACGAAATAGAAAGGGAAGGAAAACTGCCTAACACATTTTATGAAGCCAGTATTACACTTATCCCAAAACCAGGCAAAGACACCTCCAAAAAGGAGAACTATAGGCCAATCTCCTTAATGAACATTGATGCAAAAACCCTCAACAAAATAATGGCAAACCAAATTCAGCAACACATCAAAAAGATTATTCACCACGACCAAGTAGGCTTCATCCCAGGATTGCAGGGGTGGTTCAAAATATGAAAATCAATAAACAAAATAAACCACATTAACAGGAGCAAAGACAAAAACCACTTGATCATCTCAATAGATGCAGAAAAACCTATGATAAGATCCAACACCATTTCATGATAAAAGCCCTAAGAAAACTAGGAATAGAAGGAAAGTACCTCAATATTATAAAAGCTATATATGACAAACCTACAGCCAGCATTATACTTAACGGAGAAAAACTGAAACCATTCCCTCTAAAATCAGGAACCAGACGAGGATGCCCACTCTCTCCACTCCTATTCAACATAGTACTGGAATTCCTAGCCAGAGCAATTAGGCAAGAAGAAGGAATAAAAGGAATACAAATAGGTAAAGAACCTGTCAAAATATCCCTATTTGCAGATGACATGATCCTATACCTTAAAGACCCAAAAAACTCTACTCAGAAGTTTCTAGACATCATCAATAGCTATAGCAAGGTAGCAGGATATAAAATCAACATAGAAAAATCATTAGCATTTCTACACAATAATGAGCAAACTGAAAAAGAATGTATGAAAACAATTCCATTTACAATAGCCTCAAAAAAAATCAAATACCTAGGTGTAAACCTAACAAAAGATGTGAAAGACCTCTACAAGGAAAACTATAAACTTCTGAAGAAAGAGACTGAGGAAGACTATAGAAAGTGGAGAGATCTCCCATGCTCATGGATTGGTAGAATCAACATAGTAAAAATGTTGATACTCCCAAAAGTAATCTACATGTTTAATACAATTCCCATCAAAATTCCAATGACATTCATTAAAGACATTGAAAAATCTACTGTTAAATTTATATGGAAACACAAGAGGCCACGAATAGCCAAGGCAATACTCAGTCAAAAGAACAATGCAGGAGGTATCACAATACCTGACTTCAAACTATATTACAAAGCAATAACAATAAAAATAGCATGGTACTGGCACAAAAACAGACATGAAGACCAGTGGAACAGAATAAAGGACCCAGATATGAAGCCACACAACTATAACCAACTTGTCTTTGACAAAGGAGCTAAAAATATACGATGGAGAAATAGCAGCCTCTTCAAAAAACTGCTGGGATAACCGGTTAGCAGTCTGCAAAAAACTGAAACTAGATCCATGTATATCACCCTATATCAATATTAACTCAAAATGGATCAAGGATCTTAATATCAGACCCCAAATTCTAAAGTTGGTACAGGAAAGAGTAGGAAATACTCTGGAGTTAGTAGGTATAGGTAAGAACTTTCTCAATGGAACCCCAGCAGCACAGCAACTAAGAGAGACAATAGATAAATGGGACCTCATAAAACCAAAAAGCTTCTGTTCATCAAAAGAAATGGTCTCTAAACTGAAAAGAACACCCACAGAGTGGGAGAAAATATTTGCCAACTATACATCAGACAAAGGACTGATAATCAGAATATATAGGGAACTTAACTAAATTCTCCCAAAACGAATGAAACAATATAGAAATGGGCAAGTGAACTAAACAGAACTTTCTCAAAAGAAGAAATTCAAATGACCAAAAAACACATGAAAAAATGCTCACCATCTCTAGCAATAAAGGAAATGCAAATTAAAACCACACTAAGATTCCACCTCACCCTTGCTAGAATAGCCATCATCAGCAACACCACCAACAACAGGTGTTGGCGAAGATGTGGGGAAAAAGGAACCCTCTTACACTGTTGCTGGGAATGTAAACTAGTACAACCACTCTGGAAAAAAATTTGGAGCCTCCTTAAAAAACTCGACATTGATCTACCATTTGATCCAGCATTACCACTCTTGGGGATATACCCAAAAGACTGTGACGCAGGTTACTCCAGAGGCACCTGCACATCCATGTTTATTGCGGCACTATTCACAATAACCAAGTTATGGAAACAGCCAAAATGCCCCACTACTGACCAATGGATCAAGAGAATGTGAGTCAACTCCCTGTATAGCTATCCTTATCTCAACCAGGAACACTTGTTCCTTCCTATTATTGCCTATACTCTCTTCAACAAAATTAGAGATAAGGGCAAAATAGTTTATGCTGGGTATTGAGGGGGTGGGGGAGAGAGGGAGGGGGCGGAGTGGGTGGTAAGGGAGGGGATGGGGGCAGGGGGGAGAAATGACCCAAGCCTTGTACGCACATATGAATAATAAAACAATAAAAAAAAATTAACCTAGAAGGTAACACACATGCTCAGGAAATTAATGTGAGTCAACTCCCTGTATAGCTATCCTTATCTCAACCAGCAAAAACCCTTGTTCCTTCCTATTATTGCTTATACTCTCTCTTCAACAAAATTAGAGATAAGGGCAAAATAGTTTCTGCCGGGTATTGAGGGGGGTGAGAGGGAGGGGGCGGAGTGGGTGGTAATGGAGGGGGTGGGGGCAGGGGGGAGAAATGACCCAAGCATTGTATGCACATATGAATAATAAAACAATAAAAATAAAAAAATAAAAGAATTCCTGGAGTCTATGAATAAGTTACCTTACATAGACAAAGGTTCTTATCAAATGCAATGTAAGGACAGATCCTGATATACAGAGGTTATTCTGGATTATTCAGGATACCCAACCTAATTACTAAAATTCTCTAAAAGTAGAAAGCATAAGAAGAAGGATGGGCCACAGTGATGAAACCTGGGGAAGACTTGGTTTTTGCTGGCTTTGAAGAGGAGGGAAGGAGGTCACAAAGCCAAGCAATGAAGTGTCCTGTGGTAGTTTGGTAGTTTGGATCAGACCCTGACTGAAATCAAATTAAAAAAAAAATTATTGGAAACTTTTATCCTACAATGCCAATAAACTGAATTCATCCAGCAACAAAAGTGCAAAGAAATATACTCTCCCATAGATCCACCAGAAAGGCATGTAGGGATTAGATACCTGGATTTAGTCAGCTGACACCTGGATATAGCCTTCTGACCTATGCTATTGTAAGATAATTGATTTGTGGTGTTTAAGTCATTAAGTTTGTGGTACTCTGTATAACAGTAATAAAAAAGTAGTAAAACTGTCTTTTTGTTCTCTCCTATTCCAGTTTTAGTCTTTGGGCGCTCCATTGTTGGAGCAAGGCCTTTTGATCATCTTGATGGTTAGTGCCACTTACCTCATTTAAATCAACTTTGAATCTACCTCACCAGAAGAAGAATCAAATTAGAATATATCTGAGATTTCTTCTGTGTGTTAAGAGGGAATTCATGAAGGAATAAAATTTATTCACAATGTAATTAAAACAATTTAAAATATTGAAATATGGAGACATTGGACATTTGCATCATTTTTTCAGTTTATCAGAACTGTCTGTGTATGTTTGCATGTGTGCATGTATGTGTGTGTTCCTATTTTTTCCAGGTCTGATACTAAGAGAAAAACCAGAATTAGGTCAGAACTCAAGATAGAAAGTGATTTAAAAAGCAGGTAGCAAGGGAGTAGGAAATAAACTCGTGCTTGCTTCCATCTGGTTCAGTTTGCAAAGGCCATAATAAAGGGAATGTTAAATTTTCACTAATGCTCACCCATTTGATTGAAATGGACATTTCTCCAATGGTAAAATGGCTAGATTTCCACATTTTGAGATGTCCGTTGAAAGACAGTGTCCTAAAGAAATGATGAATGGATATCAATGCAGTGGAAGAAACTGTGATTGGTACCCAACCCTGAAAAATTGAGGTTTGTATAAGACGATGTGGTAATCAGAGGGCACAATGTGCTTAAATAAAGAGGAATGTGCCACACAGTGGAAAACAGGACCTGGAAAAGTGACAGATACTGATCATAAACTGTCTGTATCTCTGTTTGGCTAGCTCAGGCCTTATCAATGTTTAATGTGCCTCCGAACTATCTAACAACACTTGATTATTTTGACAAAAGCACATCTCTTAAGTTTCTTGAGGACAGGAGCGGTACCTAACTTCTCTTTGACTTCCTACCTCAATTATAGCAAATACTACATTTTTTCATCTAATTATGAAATTTTAAAATGGACCAAAATTTTAAATGATGTGGAATATTTGCAACAATTGTGCTATGGGAAATATTGTCCACATTAACTTCAGTATCTGATAGTGAAGATTCATGTTCCATAAATGCCAGTTATCTGTATAATACAACTCCTCATATGCAAAAATTTTTACATCATTTTTCATTTCCCCTCAAAATGTGCTGGCAAGATGAGTAAAGGAAAATTTTTATATGTATGATCCCTTAAAGTATAAATATATATATAGTACAACTTAAATAAAATTATACATAACGAATACATTTATATATTAGCTAGAGATTTTATATATATATATATATATACATATATGTATATATTCTAGGGAGTGAACATTTCCATCCATAAGAAAATATGTGAATGAAAGAATATATGAAAGTAAATAAGGTAAGAATAAAATTCAACCCAGGAAGACACATAACATTTTCAAGATTTTGCTCTCTGAGAAAATAAAGTGATTATGAGATCATAATTCATAAAATGTAATATGAACTGGAGTGTGGTTTAAGTGGTAGAGCACTTGCCTAGCAAAAGCAAGGCCATGGGTTCAATCCCCAGTATTACCAAAAAACAAATACCATAAGCCTACATAGAAAACAATTTCGGTTAAAGATACACGGTCATTTTTGTTTGACTGTGGCTTAAAGGACATCTAATTTGAAAGATTCAGTTAAATCTCTGTATTCAACAGTTGATTAATGTTTTATTATTTCTTTTTACTTAATATCTTTCTACCTCAGTCTTTTTCTTCTCTTTTTTTTATTAAGTTATTTTTCTTGTTGACACCTCAGGAGGTATCTAAGTGAAATTATTCAGAAGTATATTTGCTTTGTTCAGACCTTCACACATTTTTAGTAATTTGAATGAGTAAAAATTACCTCTTTAAGAAGAAAAAAAGTAAGAGCAGGATGGTATTTTATTGCTGTCAATATTGCATTCAGGTAATTCTTACATCTATTTTGCCTTCCAAACAACACCAATTATTATTTCAATAGTGTGATCCAAAAGCAAAGTATAAATAGTGCTTACCCTGAAATTTCAAGTTTGGCTGAGAAATAAGTATTGCAGCTTAGATTAGCTAAGATTAGTATCAAACAGTCATATAAATTACAAACAGTTTCCTCCCACCATCTGCAGGGGATGCATTCTGAAACCTACTCTAGTGAATAACTGAAACTGTGGTAGTACTAAATCCTACGTATACTATGTTTTTCCTATACATACAGTCCTATAATAGCTTAAGGTATGAATTAGGCACAGTAAGAGATTGATAACAATAACTAATGATAAAATAAAACAAATATAATAATAGGGTACAATAAAAGTTCTATAAATATGTTCACTTTCTTTTTCTTTCTCAAAATATGGAATTTTTCTCTGAAATATTTTTTGGACCACAGTTGACCTCAGGTAACTGGAATCACTGAAAGTGAAGCTGAGAATAAGGGGACTAACATGCTTATCTTTCACTTTAAATATCACTTTCTCTTTTTTGATGCTCTTCTTTTTCTTCATTTTTATTCCTTTTTCTGAGTCATCATCTTTTGTTTGAATAATAGCAATTGACAAATGTACATAAACTAATTTTTCTGTGAACTATATGGAAATTGTATGGTGATTTATAAATCTTTCTCCATATGCTAATATTCTAATCTGTTAGTAACCTAAGCAATTTTCATTAACTTTGATATTCTCACTTCCATTCCCTACTAGATAATAACTGATATTCATACTTATGAAATAGACACAGAGTGCAAGAGAAAAGGGATACAATGTATGAAATACTGAATTTCACATTTCTTTTCCTACCAATTACACATTGGAGTTCAACACCTGTGAAAGATCTAACACTTATGGTAGCTTATCTAAGGAGTCTGCTGCATACAGCACACTGCTTCATTCCCCATTCTTAATTGTAGCAATGTGGGAAAAAAGGAGAGTAGATATTCATTTAATGAGCAAAGATTTGAAAGCATTTAAGATGGTTCAATAGTTGTGGAAGCATTTCTAAAGATGTACCAATGTATATTTCTCAGTGCATTAAAGTGATTTAATCTCTTGTTGCTTTCTTATATTAAAGTCTAGATTCTAATCAGACCTAATATTTTATCAGTATCAATAGCTTACCTTTTCAGAAACAAATGTAAAAATAAAGAGTTCCCTAGTGAAGAACAGAAAATGTGTACAGTCTAACACTCCTTCACTTATTCCAGATTCACTTCTTTCTGGATAGATGATAGATAGATAGATAGATAGATAGATAGATTATAGAGATGATAGATAACTAAATAGATGTCATCTATGCCCTATAAATGACATTTATGTGCCCAAATCCTGAAAATTGACATTCAAATGTGTTAACATACACTGTTGTTCAACTCATTGCTAGTTGCTCTATCTATATTTGCAGTTTCTTTTTTAATTTATTTTTATACCCAAGGAAAGGCTTAACATTAATATATTTGATCACTGTTTTGCTTTATAAAATGTATTTATTTACTCTTTTATAATTTTTTTCCTTTACTGTGCTGGATGGAGGTACATTGTGGCATTTACACAGGTTCTTACAATGTGTCAAATATATTGTACATGAATTCACCCCCTCTACCTTTCTCCTTTGTCCCTCCTCCCCCAGCCCCTGGAGTAGTTCCCACAGTCATCATTTTTGCATTTACATACATGTGTACACATTTTTTTCATTGCATTCACCCTCCTATCCTCTTTCCCCATCACCTACCCCCTCCCATGGGTGCCTGCCCTCCTTCCTGAGCAGGACTTTTTCCACCCTCCTGTAATCTGATTGTTTAGAAGGAAAAAGAGAAAAGATAAAATTAAAACATGACATTTTAGCTTTTTTGAGATAAAGGTAGCTACACAGGGAGCTTCCTTGTGTTATTTCCATGTATATATGTATTATAACTCCAATTGACTTATCTCCTCTAATTTTCTTCATTCTACCTTAGTCCCTTTCTTATGGTAGCTTCAGTCAGTTTAAGACTTGTATACTTATTGTTGTATAGAGAGTTTATCAACCATAGTTCATCACTCTTTTTTTCATTATTCTACAACTAAAATCTATTATTTTTACCCAAGTTTGTTATTTAGAAATCTTAAAACCATGCATTTCATCTCTTGTTTTTGGCCACTGATGAAGGTTTTATCAAATAGCTATCCTTATCTCAACCAGCAAAAACCCTTGTTCCTTCCTATAATTGCTTATATTCTCTCTACAACAAAATTAGAGATAAGGGCAAAATAGTTTCTGCTGGGTATTGAGGGGGGGGAGAAGGAGGGGGTGGAGTGGGTGGTAAGGGAGGGGGTGGGGGCAGGGGGGAGAAATGACCCAAGCCTTGCATGCACATATGAATAATAAAATTAAAAAAAAAGAAATGAGTGCTTTACAGAACTTACTTTTGGTGACGTGTTCTGGTTGCTAATGATTATTACTTCTTTTATATAATTATTCACATTTTACTTAAATTATTGGTAATGAAACCAAGCCAAGAACAATATCCAGTACTTTCTTCTGTACTCTTAGGTATCCATCTGCTTGAAGTAGTCATATGTGAGTCACCTTAACCAATCTCCAAGTCCCATTCTACATTTCACAACCTACCAAAAGTCCCAATTCTTTAATCCATTAAACCCAAAAATGTGCTCTTTTCAGGTCTTGTAATTTAACCATAATCAAAACATTCATGAACTTTCAACCTGAAAGTTTTTGAGGATCATTCCATCCACAGCTCACCTTCTAGCAAACATTCCTAAATGCCTTGGGCAGAAGCTGGGATATGAATTGCTTCTCATAGTTCTGGCTTCAGTTGCCTCATTATCAATGGTAATTAACTTTACAAATACACTTATCTCCAACAGGAACAAGAATCCTCTACATTTTTATCCTTTCTTAAAAATGGAACTCTTGTGTCAGTGGGTCAAACACAGTGACATGAGTAGGCTAAAATAAAAATTGTTATCAGGTCTAATTTTGGTCCCTCTTCCTTTAAAAATTATCCTTTTGGTTTATTGTCATCTGTGAATATTATGCAACAGTATGATTTGTGAATGTTTCTACCCAAAAGAGTCCCTTACTGAGGACTTGTTCACTTGTTCACAGTTTATGTGCAAAATTAATATTTTATGTAGTACATTCTCAGGTGGTGCTTCACAGAGCATAAGTACTAGAGGGCTTCAACCAAGATTTTACAGCAAAATTCAAGCTATTATAGAAATCTTCCCTTAGCTTATGGGCAGATGTCTTTCCAAAGGAATATCTATAGCTATAATAGTTAATAGGTGAATGGTTTGGGGAATCTGAATCGTAGCTATAAAAATTAGAATCTTAATAATAAAATGCCTGCCAAGAGTATTCCCAGCCCCACTGAAAGTAAAGCTTCTTATATTACCTTGACCAGGCCAAAGTTGGCTAAGGAATTACTTTCAACTGTGTAATATTGTCAGTAAGATGAACTAAATTCATCATTTTCAAATATAATGCATGTAATAAGTATGAAGATGGCACAACAAAAAAATGCTGAAAGTTGTTTTAAAAAATAAGGGAAGCCCTCAGACCCACCAAAATAACAAAAAAAAAATAGGAGGAGGGAAAGAAAGAGTAATGGATTAATGTGATTAAGTAAAATATATTCATGTGTGAGATACCGTGACAACCATGAATATACACTAAAACAAAATGAAGGACAGGATTGTACAACAGGTCCTGTTTGGAGATAGGTACTAGTGGGAGTGGGTAAGGTGAATGGAGTTGGTGAAGGAGAATAAATACAGTCAGTGTACTTTATATACTTTTATGAAAACAGAACAATGAAACCTACTGAAATTATTTTAAGAAGGGAGAAAAGAGTGTGGAAGAGTAATGGAGAGGGTGAACCAAGGTACATCGTAAGCATAGATGGAAATGTCACAATGACCCCCCCCATGCAAAAATGTAAAAGAATATAATGCATATTAGTGCCTGGAATATTCTTTTCCATTACTTAAGAAATACAATAGATTTTGAAAAAAATAATAGATTTTAACTAAAATAACAAAATAAAGGCAGCTACTGTTTTAGAAAGGGAGATTTTAAATATTAGAATCACCTTTTGATAAAAATAAAAACTTACAAAGAGCTACTAAAACTGTAAAGAAAATCCTGAACCATATAAATGCGAATCACTAAATATCATGCTACTTTTATTTCCAAAAGTACTTGTTGAATCCATCTAGGTTTATCTACCTCTTTCTTAGTCAGTCTAATTAAAAACACCATGATCTCACCTGGATTAGGCTTCTGGTACTTTCGCTTCTCTATTCCTCCTCTATTCTAATAGGTGGTCCACGCTAAACGTTATCCCTGAGTAGGCCTGGGTCAACATAGTCAAATGAGCCACATGTTCATGTTATATCTCTCCAAAGGTACTATTAAAAATCATTTAATATCAGGATTGAAAGACTGAGATCAGGAGGGTCATGATTCTAGCCATCCCAGGTCCAAGAAAGAAAGAAAGACTTTATGGGACCCCATCTCAGTAGGAAAAAAACTGGGTGTGGTGGCACATGCCTGTCATCAAGCCAGTATGGGAAACATAAAATAAGACTATCAGGGTTTAGGCCAACCTGGTCAAAAACTGAGACTCTATCTCCAAAATAACCAGAGCAAAAAGGGATAGGGGTGCTGTAGTGCAACTGCCTAGCGAGCATGAAGCCTGAGTTCAAATCCCAGAACTGAAAACAAAACAAATAATATGGTCCTATAATGAAGAAAACAGAAGGAAAGCTATGAACTAATTCTGGTGAATTAGAGTTGAAGAAAACATCACTTGTATTTCTGGTAAGCAACCAGCTCCCCTAGACGATTTCTAAAGAGGCTCCAGATTCAAAGGAAGTCTAACAGAAGTTAAATGTGAGGAATGGAGAGGAAAACGGTATTAGTTGAAGATTCAAACAGAAATGAGTCCACTACTCTTCCAGGCTCTGGAGGAAAAAAACTGAAATCCACAGGTACTTCCTGCTAAAATAGTTGGAAAAAACAATAAAATAACTGGAATAAATTACATGGGGAGAAATAGAGAAACTTTAATACCCTATAGCAAAGTGTTCTGAATTCAATAAAATATCTTGCTTAGTCTAAAGTGAAGATAGTCTATTGAAAATCCTATCCACATATATGTACACTACACTCATCCTTTCTATTACCTTTTGTTAAATATGAGTTCAGAACCAGGAAAAACTGGTTATTTCAAAAATGGCTACATCATGGAAAAGAACAATCAAAACAAAAAAATTAACTGAAGAACATGCATTTAATCCAAAAATAAAGTAAAATTTCAATGAAAGTTGATTTTTAAATTCCATGCTACAGGTAATACATTTAGAACTCAATAAAATATTTTGTAAAATAAAAAATATATTTGCTAAGCTACAAAAAGAAAGCAGTCACAAATACATTAAGGGATAAAGCTGAAGAAAGCTCCTTAATTAACAAAAGCAATCCGCCTTTAGGCAATAAATTACTAATATAAGCAATACATGCAACATAAGAAATATATGCGCATATATACATACATGTGAGAAGTATTTTAATCAAGAAATTAAAATTGACTGAGATTCAAAGGACAAAAACATATTGCCTACAGATAAACAGTTTTCAGGCTGCCATCGGACCATTCATTGCTACCAAAAGAAAAGACAATGCCTTCAAATAGCAGAGAGAAATAGTAGAAAACCTACAACAAATAGCAATCAAAACTGAGAAGGCAATAAAGACTTTAACTTCAAAGTCTCCAAAATTTATCTTTTATACCTGTCTTCTTATATTATTGATAACACAGACAATATTACTTGAAAAACTGGAAGAACAGAACATATCATAATAAAGGAAGATTATAACAGATACTTTTCAAGTATTTGCAATGTGTCAGGCACAGTTCTATGCATTTTGTGTATATTAACTTATTTACTCACCACAATAAACCTAGGTAAAAGTACTGTTAGTATCACTAATTTTCAAAGCAAGAAAATAAATTCATACGAGTAGAAAGTGGTGAAGTCTGGATTTGAAATCAGGCATCTGACTCCAGAAAAGCTGAAAAATATTGAATAAGAAGAAGCAGAAACAAAATTGAAAAATTCTAAAAACAGAAAGAAAAAAATACACTAAAAGTATATTATGTGGCCCTGCAGCAAACACTATGGACGTGTTCATGGCATACAAACACCATTGTTTCTAACTCTATAACTACTTAGAGGGGCGTAATATTTCCCATTGACTTCTTTGGAGCAAAACGTGATGGAGAAATTCACCAATATTCAGTCCAGTACTCATTCCAAGATTCCTCACCACTGTGTAACTTATCCGTTGCTCATGCATATTTCAGCATTTTTCTTCTTACCCCTTTCCCCTCTCTTGTACTTACCAATAAGGTACATCTTGGTTTGCGCTCGCACTCTCATTCTCTCTCTGTCTTTCCTTGCAGTTTTCTCATGTTCAGACAGCCTGTGTCCTTTCAGGCACAGTCTGAAATTGTTCTACTTAATCTGTGCTAAATTAATTAGTATTGGACTCATATTTTCCAGTTCATCTTTTATTAGTCATAAAGTAAAACTTTCTTTTTTTATTTTTATGGTTTTATTATTTATATGTGCATACAATGCTTGGGTCATTTCTCCCCCCCTGCCCCTACCCCCTCCCTTACCAACCACTTTCAATCATCTTCAGTCTATCTCTCTCTCTCCCTCATTTGATTCCAAACCCATGCAAGTGATAAAGTATTTATAAACATTCAGAATCACCATCCTGTATGTTATGCTACCATATAAAAACACAGGTATGAAATTCAAATATAAAAATAAAGGTACCATATATAAGTACAAACATGAAATGTAGAAAAGCAGATAGGTACAAGAAATGTAGATAATGCCATAAGAAGTGTGCAGGTATATTTTAACCAGCATGCTCCTTTCAGATCTATTCATAGACCAACGGTTAGAAATACTTTGTACATCTAAATTCTGAGTCTTCTGGACTTCCTAAATCAGACTGATTGTGTGTAGTCCCTGAAGCTGATATAATCAAAGTTTGCTGATGTTTGCCAAGTTAATTACTACTCAGTCTTCTGCTTCTCAGATTTCCAGATGTTGCTCACCTCCTTCCTTGGGTTCTCTTTGCCTTTCTTGACTTACACCTTTATAAAAATTCTTGTTACTGTAATTTTTCTGGTAATGTCAAGAGAATGAAGGGTAAACAAGTGTGCTTAGTCTACCATGTTCAATTTGAAATTCTGCCATTAGTTTGAAAATTATGTGTATTTGCAATTTAGAAACTGTCTCTGCTACAAAATGTAACTATACTTTTTCCTTAATTCCCATTTCCTTAATCCCATCTAACTAATCAATCTTTTTGACCAGTCCTATCAAAACTCCCTTCTTTTTTACTCTGTTGGCATCTACCCAGATAAACACCAATATTTTCTCTTTGCCAATACCCAAGCTGAGGAGTTGTGTAGGTATTGAAATGAGCAAATGAATAAGCAAATAGCATAAGTAAGTCAATAGTACTATAATTTTATCATCAGAAACATTCACTACTTTTATAATACTGACCAGCAAGTGTAATTCATCTCTTTAATATTTTTTCCTTTCCATCTCCCCCAAAATATCTCCCACTTTTTTGCTAATACTGTCTAGCATCAAAACTTAACCATCTCCCTTTACTTTCTCTGCAGACTTAGCCTGTGCTTAATTTCAGAGAAAAAATAAACACAGAAAAAGATGCCAGCTTCTCAAAACCAAGCAGTAACCTTTCACAGATTTATTCCCTAATTGCCAAGAACAATGAGTACTTTTGATCTATCTGCAGCGCTTGTCAAAAGTAAACAGGACCTAACTGGAGGCTGGTACCAGGGGGAGTGGGGAGGACATAAGGAAAGGATATGGAAGGTGAATATGGTGGAAATGTTATGTATTCATGTATGAAAATGGAAAAATGAGACCTGTTGAAACTGTTCCAGGAATGGGGGAAAAAGGGGAAAAGGAGAATGATGGAGGGGATGAATTCAACTATGATATAAGAACTTTTGTAAATATCACAATGTACCCCCAGTATAATAATGATATCATAAAAATAAAATAAAATAAAAGTGCATCTCTTTAGTTCTTGAAACCCTCTGAACCCTTACTTTCAGTGATGCCCCATTTTATATGTCTTGTTTCCAACTTCAAAAGTTTCTTCATAATTTGCCATAATTTCACTAACCAAAAACTGTTGGAGTACTTCAGGACTTGTTTCCTAGGATTTCTTCATTCTTGTATTTTGTTTTGTTTTGCTTTGCTTTGTTTTGTTGAGGCAGGGACTGCCTATGCAACTCAGACTGGCTTTAAACTATTGATCCTCTTGCCTCAGCCTCCTCAGTGCTAGGATTATAAGCATCCATCAACACTTCCTATCCCATATCTGTATTTTAAAATCTTCTCTTGGCCTACCACAATCCCATCCATTTCCTTAAGTCAACATCCAAATCTGAGTCCCTATGAAAATTCACTTCAATTCCAAATGCAAGCATGAAGCACTCCATTCCTTACCAATATTTCACTTCAAGTAACCATGTCTCTCATCCAGACTCCTCCTTATATTGGTTACACTTAATTACTTCTGGCTTCCTCTAATCTACAAAGAAGATGCTAATGAAATCTGTAAATTCAAATCTATCTATGTCACCCTGTTCTTCAAAGCCCCAGTGGTCTCTCTTTGTATTTAAATTCATGTCCAAAGTTTAGAAGCCCTAGATGATCTGACCTTTTGTGTTATCTTCAGCCATTCTTTTCAGTATCCTGTGGGTTTCCTCCTCATTTTGCATTCTGGACTTCTTTCAGTATCTAAAAGTCACTCCTAATCTTTCAAACATTGCATGGTAGGAGCTGTGAGTGCTGCTTAGATTCCACTCCAGGAATGAAGTACTTATTATTCCAGCTTCTATGACTGCCATCAGCAGACATATGTCAGATGCCTTCCGTGATTTCATAAGGAAGAAGAATTTCCTCACAAAAAGCTCTATTCATTTAAGACAAGGGTAAGCAGAGCAGATGGCACTTCTCATTATCAAGGAAGTAGGCAAGTTTGGTTTTCTAGCTTCAACTTGGGACAACTCTGAAGATTCGTTGTCCTTTGAGGCCCAGCACTATGAAGCTTCTTTTGTGACTGCAACACACCTTGACTTCTGCTCCTTCCTGCTTCTGTCTTTTCCCTTCTGCAGTGATTAATGCCAGGAGTACTTACTAATAAACTGCTACAGACAGAGTACATTTCTCATGTATCCTGTGACATATAGTGTCACAGTTCCCCCCACACAACTTATGTCTGTGTGTCATTTTTCCATGCAAGTATTGTCAGTCTTCTGATTAGGTTAACTTTCCTTTGCTGCACATTGTAGAATTCTATGCTTCCCTGAAAGTAGTGCCCATGATTATTGACTTGTTAATTCTACATTCTCATCTGGATTTAACCTCCATCTCCCTTTACCTCCATGTGAAGATGGTCTTTCTCAACTTTGTTTATTTTGTAGTTCATAATGTCATCTGCTTACTTTTCTACCTACTTCCTTTTACCTAATGCTTATTCATCTTTCATGGCTTTGATTAATGAAATCATTCTAGGATTTCCTCTAACCCGTTTGTAAATATTTACTCATTTTTAAATGTTAACGTGGTTCTATTCTCAGTATATGGAAGAATGAAGGAACTACGTGAATATAGTTTCTGTCCCACGTTAGCCTTAAGTCTTGCATAGTGCTTCACACTTTGTGGGTGCTAAGTAAGGAAGCACAATGACTGGCTAATTTGGATTTTCTTCTTGTCACCCATATAGCCTGCTTTATTTTACATGATCATTTTCAAAATCCTGTGTCTCTCTCTGCTTCAACCCCTTTTATACGTAGAGATGTACAGTATCTATACTTGCAAATAAAAATGGAGGTGGGAGTGGAATTGTGAGTGAGGAACAGAAGCAACAGTTTACTGCCACTTCTCAAAGAGATAAGGAGTGTCTGTGCTGTTTGCTCATGTAGTTGACACAGGCAGTATGCTCTTAACACAGACAAAAACACAGTACAAAAGCATTTCCTGCCATTTTTAAGGAATTCCCTATTTTGTAAAATGAAGCTGTTAGGTCACAGTTGTTTCTTGCCTTAGTTGGCCTAAAATAATTCCTTTGGTTTGGTACACTTGATATTAGTATATTTTTAGAAGTAATAGTATTTTAATAATATGAAGGATTGCTTTTTCTAAAATATCATCAATTAATAAGAAATTAGGAAAGGCCCTAAATTTTGCTAAAGTTTCAAATTTTAGTGGTATGATGTGTTAATGATTTGGAATTTATAACCAGTATTACAGCCTAATTTGCTTACATATGCATATTCTCTTTCGAGAGGTATCTTTCTGTTTTCTATTTACTCATATCTAATCACATTTACAAACTTAAACATTGAGGAAATCTGAATATGGAATGCTTGGCTCAAGGTATTTTTAACCTAAAAATTATGTGCCTACTTCCGCCTTATATATTATGAATTAATATTTGATTATTGACTGTATTATTTTTTACATTTGCCTATTAAAATCTTTCTGAGAGGTAATTGTGCTTTTCTGTTCCATTGACAAAAACATTTGGCTTACTATGGCCAATAAAATTTGAGGCGAACTCTTAAAATACAACATTTAATTTATTGTGTTCTCTTTTATTCTCTCTAACATAAGACATTCAAAGGTCTCTTCAAACCCAGATTTTGGAGCAAAGGGTCATTTCTAATACATAAATATGTTAAAAGTATATACATATATATATATATATCTTTGTTTATAATAATTATAATATAGAGAACTGTCTATATATGTTTACATATGAATCTCTACACATACTACATGAGCATATTATACACAGGAACATGCATAAACATACCTACTTTCAAATGTTATGGAAACAAACATTTGTATTGAAGTAAAAACCAACATAAACAGAGCCTGTTAATATTTAGTACATGTTTTGTTATTTCCTCAGAGACCATAAGTTTGTGATCATCTTTCTAAGTGACCATATGGAATGACTGTCCCCATTCATAGACTTAGAGCAGATCAGTACAGAGCAGGGTCTTACTGAGTAGATCAGGACCATTACATTTATTACCGTGATCGTTTGCAGGCAGTCTTGCTCAGTCAGGCTGCTCCACTATGGCAGAGGGGTTTGCATTAGAGAGCATCCTGTTCTCCCTTTGCCAGCTGTTTTCCAGTTACCTTGCTGACTACTGGCACTTTACAGAAAATGATTTTGAAAATTCAGAGGAAAAAATAATGTCTAAGACATAATCATTTCATTTTTCTCCCAAAACGCAAACTGTATGAAAATATTACTAAAGAGTTATTTTGAATTTTTTCTTTTATTTTCTTTTATTGTTTTTACATTTATTCATATGTGTATACATTGTTTGGGCCACCTCTCCCCCCTACCCCCCGCTCCCCTACCCCTACTTCCCACCCTCCACCTCTCGCTTCTGGAAGAACCTGATCTGCTTTCTTCTCCTATTTTGTTAAAGAGAAAACATAAGTGATAATAAGGAAGACATAGCATTTTTGCTAGTTTGAGATAAAGATAGCTATTCAGAGAGATTCCTAGCATTGCTTCCATACACATGTGTATTACAAACCACATTGGTACATTGCTGCCAGATCTCTTCACTACTTCCTGGTCACCTTCCCTTAGTGCCCACTGCCATTTTAAGATTACTATATTCACTCCTATACAGTGAGCACATCAACCATATTCAAGTTTTATGTTTCCTACCCTTTTCCTATTCCTCCTATGTTGTTCTCCCCTTAGCATGTGACCCATGTCCAATAATATTACTGCATTTGCTTTAGGTCTATATTCCACATATGAGGGAGAACATATGATTTTTGGCCTTCTGAACGTGGGTAACCTCACTTAAGATGATGTTTTCCAGTTTCACCCATTTACCTTCAAACAACAAAATTTCATTCTTCTTTGTGGCTGAATAAAATTCCATTGTGTATAAATATCACATTTTCTTAATCCATCCATCAGTAGTAGGGCATCTTGGCTGTTTCCATTGTTTGGCTATTGTGAATAGTGCTGCAATAAACATGAGTGTGCAAGTGCCTATAGAGTAAACTGAGTCACATTCATTTGAGTATATCCCTAGGAGTGGAATTGCTGGATCATATGGCAGATCTATGTTTAGACTTTTAAGAAGCCTCCATTTTGTTTTCCAGAGTGGTTGTACTAGCTTGAATTCCTGCCAGCAGTGTATAAGGATTCCTTTTTCCCCACAGTCTCACCAACATTTGTTGTTGGTGGTGTTCTTGATGCTAGCTATTCTAACAGGAGTGAGGTGGGATTTTAGTGTGGTTTTGATTTACATTTTCTTTATTGCCAGGGATGATGAGCATCTTTTCACTTTTTTTTTTTTTTTGGCCATTTGAACTTCTTCCTTTGAAAAAGTTTTGTTTAGTTCAGTTGCCCACTTCTTCATTGGTTCATTGGTTTTGGGGGAGTTTAGTTTTTTGAGCTCCAATCCTTTGTCTGATGTATAGCTAGCAAATATTTTCTCCCACCCTGTGGGTAGTCTCTTCAATTTAGTGACCATTTCTTTTGTTGTGCAGAAGCTTTCTAATTTTACCTACTCCAATTTGTCCATCCTTTCTCTTAGTGGCTGAGCTGCTGGAGTTCTACTGAAGAAGTCCTTTTCTACACCTATTGCTTGCAGAGTATTCCCTGCTCTTTCCTGTACTGACTTCAGAGTTTTGGGTCTGATATTAAAGTCCTTAATCCACTTTGAGTTGATACTAGTACAGGGTGATAGGCATGGATCTAGTTTCAGTTTTCTGCAGGCTGATACCCACTTTTCCCAGCAATGTTTGTGGAAGAGGCTGTCTTTTTTCCATCGAATGTCAAAAATAAGGTGGGCATAGCTCTGTGGATTCATATCTGGGACCTCTATTCTGTTCCCCTGGTTTTCATATCTGTTTTTGTGCTAGTACCATGCTGTTTTTATGGCTATGGCTCTGTAGTATAGTTTGAAGTTGGATATTGTGATACCTCCAGCATTGCTCTTTTTGCTGAGTATTGCCTTGGCTATTCATGGTCTCTTGTGTCCAATGAGCTTTAGAGTAGATTTTTCAATCTCTGTGATCAAATTTTGGGATTTCAATGGGAATTGTGGTGAGCATGTAGATTGCTTTTGGTAGTATAGCAATTTTTACTATGTTGATTCTGCCAATTCATGAGCACAGGAGATCTTTCTACCTTCTGTCGTCTTCCTCAATCTCTTTCTTTTAGTGGTTCATAGTTCTCCTTGTGGAGGTCATTCACATCCTTTGTTAAGTTTATTCTTAGGTATTTAATTTTTTGAGGCTATTGTATATGGGATTGTTTTCCTGTGTTCTTCCTCAATTTGTTCATTGGTGGTGTACAGAAAGGCTACTGTTATTTGTAAGTTGATTTTTTATCTTGTACATTGCTGAAGCTGTTTATTTTTATTTTTGTTATTATAACTCTGTGAAGCTTGAGTTTCACTAACAATCTTGGTTAAATAAAAAGTAGAATCAAGTTCATTCCCTACTTTCTGTGACAGTATTGAGCATGCTTCAGAAGAGTAAATTTATTGTACAAATGTGTTTTAATTTTATGAGGCCATTTTCCACATGAGAAGTTTCTCATTGGTTCCATCTCCTCTTTTTGAATATATTTCATTCGCCTGAGACAATGCTGTATGGGTTTTTTTTTAATCTGGAATTTCCACAATTCCAAAATTCCTGTCCTTCTGTCCTAGAGAGAATTTTTTATGTCTCTACCTTTGAAACAGAAATTGAATTCTAGTTTCAAATCTTTTTTCCTGCTGCTAAGATCCTCATATAATGAAAAGAGTCACTTTTTAAGGTTTTGTACCCAAGAATAATACCAAACACTAAAGCAGAATTGAATTAGAATGTTTCCTCTAAGTGACTGAATACCTAGAATCTTCTGAAACCCTTATTTCCAGACACATGAGGGCCACTGTCTGAAACTATATTCTCTTTCTCACAGAAAGACCAAGAAGTCCATGGTTCACTCTTTTTTCTCTAATTATATATAAATAAAGAAAACTAAGGTATAGAATAGTTAACTCCACCTGAACAAAGTTGCATAAGCAAGCTTTAATAGTAATATCTTCAATATTTATTGTATGCCCTATAAGAATACATTTTAAAACATTTGGGCTGAGAGTGTAGCTCAGTGATAGCACCACAAAATTATTAGTCCTTCTAATAGTTTTCCATTATTTAAGATGAAGATCCCTTGGTTTGGCATGATTAAATAAATTGTGCAGTATTCCCAAAACATTGACTGTTAAACCTGGGAGAACACATTGGAAATGGAAAAATGGGTCACATTCTTCACTCTGCTACTTTGTAGAATTGTTAGAGTTGGCGAATCTCTTAACAGCTCTAAACTTCAGTTTAATCATCTAGAAAAGTGTGGGAATTAATATAATGTCTAAGTTCTATTTAAGTTCAAACACTGACTTTTCAGTGAGATGTGTTGCAAAATATTACCATTGTAATACATAAAGTTTGCTTATTTTTTAAGCTATATTCATTTCTTATCATAATTGACTATATTATTGAAATATATGAATTAAGTTTGACTATTTTTAAGTTATACTCATTGTTTATCATTATTATGACTACACTATGAATTTAATCAGCGTGTAATACCAAACAGAACTCACTATACCTACCTGACAAGGTATCTGTCTTTCTCAGCACACATGATTATAATACTCAGGCTTCAATCCTCTTTATGCTTAAATTTGATACTAGATGAAATTCTCTTTACATTTGGAAATAAATTTTTGAACATTAGGGATCTTTGAAGATCCCTTCAAAGCTTTTGACATAAAATGATGATTTAAAAATACCAGTTTATTACCCAGGCACTACAAAGGGTTAAAATTATTAAACATTTTGACTCTAATTTTGCTTACCTTAGGTGAAAAAAAACAATAGGTCACATTCCCTTGTGTTAAAAGCCATACTCAGTTCAGTGAGAACATGCATAAACCATAAACATCTTCTATTGAGACTAATTCATAAGAGGGTCACTTTTTGCACAAAGAGAATCTTCAAATTGAGCATACGCTAACTAAATATACACAATTTTTCACATGCATTTTTGATAGATGGAAATAAATATACTTTCTTTTTCAATCTGTTTTCTAATCCGTTGCCTAACCAATTCAAAGAATTTGCTATGATCCTGTTACTGATTGTCAGTAAGCCTGAAAGGTTGGTGCAAACACTCTCATGTTGCAGGATGTGATGAAATGGGAAACTCTTCATTATTTCCAAGTAAGTGATTTCAGTGATGGCCTCTGAAAAATTGCATAATTGAAATACTGGTTGTATATTGCTTCAAGCAGGCAGGCTTTGAAATGGATGAAATAAAAATCCTTTTAAAACAGAAAAGGGTATTTCCTGATCTCCTCCCTTGCAGTCATCTGCATAATTATGATTATTATAATTTAGCAATTACAGAACTTTTAAAATGGATTGTGCTTAAGCTAAGAACTATTATTACGACCATATTCTGAATTAAGAATCAAACACAAAGATTTCATCAGTGAGACCTCTCAGCCACTCTAGCTTCTCTTAATTCGAACACTGGAAGATGAAAAGGTCAAACCCAACAACTATACATACTGAATAGCTGTTTAACGCAGCAAGAGACACTATTATAGACTGGATACCAAGACTGCAACCTGAAAATGCTTAGCCACTGGCACTGTGGAAGTGAACCTTCCCAGATTTAATTAAAATTATACATGAAGAAATTATGGATAATGAATCAGAGACCATGACAATTATCACAGGTTTTTTGTATGTGTGTGATAGAGGAAAGCTATCATTCAGGAAAAGATACTGAATTCAAAAGATAATACTGTACAGCAAGTTTTCACTGAATAAAAACTGAATATGTTTTTGCCTTTTGCTGAATGCTTTTAGCCAGGATGGAATAGATGGTGGTTTAAGTGGTATTTTTTTCATTCAAGTTCATGTTTTCCAAATGCTTTTTATGGCTTTCAAAACAGAATGTATATATTCTGGGGCTTTTGATAGTAATGAAATTTTCATGCGTATTAACAACTTCTTTCTTCAGGCTCTTGCAATAGGGAATACTACCAGCTTACTATTTATAACTTTTATGGAAGTGCTTTTAAAAAGACTATTTCTAAACAACCAACAATAGCTGTCTGGTTACAATTAGTTTTCAGTAAGGAAATGTTGTAAAGTGTAATTCTCTATATTAATGTACATGTTCCATGTTATAAGGGAAAAGAACAATTTTTAAAAATTCATTCCCTTGATGTTATTCTCTTCCTAATACACATTCATTACCTTGATGAAAAATTTAATGAATTAAAACCATATAAGAACTGAGAGCTAAACTATCTTTTAGCAATGATAATTGCAAAGATATGCTGTCATGCCAACAAAGAATAATAATGTGTGTGTTCCAGCTTGCCAGGACGATTATAATGAAGTATGACAAGGTTAATGGTTTAAACAACAGAAATTTAGGGTTTCATAGTCTGGAGGTTAGAAGTCCAAAATCAAGGCACTGGAAGAACTGGCTGAGCCTCTCTCCTGGGCTTTTATATGGTCATCCTCATGTTCATATAGAGTCTACCTAGCATGTGTGTCTGACTCCAAATTTTCCAATTTTATAAGTATGCCAGTCTTATTGGATGAGGGCCCACACTAATGACTCATTTTAATTTGATTTATTCCCTTCATAGATGAAGTCACATTCTGAAGTAGTAAGAGTGTAAACTTCACCATCTGAATTAGAACAGCACATAATTTGAACAAAAACAATGGAATATACTCTTATTTTTAATGAATTCAAAATCTTAACTGAGGCTATAAGGATTCCTTTAAGTATATACTATTCTCCTACCTTGAAAACATACAGAACAATAAATAGCACTTGTACTGGTTTGCTAATTTCCTTTTACTACATTCCTCAAAAACCCCCTCTTACATCTTAGTTAGAATATTATTTAATTAACTCTCTTTATATTTTCTCTGCTTTGTAAATTTTCCTAAGAAGTTATCAGCCAAAAACACTAAGAAATGTGAAATCACTAAAATGTAAATGACATAAAAGATGATAAATAAATGTTTTGATATATCAGGGAATTTTAGAATTACTACAAATTAGAGATCCTTTTATATAACATGGAAATGTGTTCTTTATACATATCCTCCAAAAGAAAACTAGTAATTGATTAACAATATTTGCTTTAAAATGTCAACATGTAATAACACAAATTTATATTAAATAAAAAATTTTCAAAGACTCTTGTTAAAGCACAGTAAGGAAGACTTTATTCTGTAACTGTAGTACATATAGGGACCTTAGGGACCACTCCTATGAAGTCTTGAAGTAGGGGAGAGAAATCTTATTGCATGAGTAGGTCAAAATTTATAGTCAAGAAGTGGAGTGGAATATGGTGGAGGGGATGAGTTCAAGTATTTGATATATTGTAAGAACTTTTGTAAATGAACAATGTACCCCTACCCAGCATAACAATTTAAAACAAGGAGTAGAATGGGAGTCTGTATTGCCAATTACTGAGGAAACTTCAGAGGAAAGTGGAATTCTAAATAAATCAACCTCACGATATTCTTGCTGAAGGCAGGCCAGGGTGCTCAGACATCAAGTGACCATCTGAGAGCTAATAGTAAAAAGTAGTATAATGGGAATTCTGTCTCAACTCACTGAGCAGGGTTCTTTGCTACAATAGGATTTTATAAGAAATTATACAGATAGTCCTAGAAGAAAATTTTAGAAGCCTGACTAAAGTTTGCTCAAGTAAAGAATCTTTGCCAGTTTGCAAAATGTTGATAAAAGGGACAGATAAAACAGATTAGTACAAATTTATTTACATGCTGCTAAAATTCATTTTAATTTCATGTGAATTAAATTTTTGATTTTCAAAATCTTTATTCACTTACATTTTGTGCTTTACATAAATGGGAAAGCCAGTAGTTAAAATAATATTTGAAAATAGTGTAGCATAGTATTTAAGATAAGTGTCTATGAATAGATAAATGTTCCATTCCTGACTCTGTTCTCCATCACCTAACATGACTTGGGGCAAGTCATTTAAGTTCTCTAAATCAGTTCTATTTTGTGTCAATTTTAATAAATAAATTTATATATACATGTAAAGTATTTGTAATACTGTTTGGATCATAATAAGAGCTAAGTGTGTATTGTTTTACTCCTAAAATAAAACTCAATTTTTTACATGTTTAGTCAGTTATTTTGCTTTATTCTTTAAATTATCAAGAGAACTCACAAAGTTGCACTATGTCCATATGAAGCAAGAGGCCTTCTACATGAATTAACTTTGGAGATATCCTTAAGAATATATTTTCTAACAACAAAAAGTAGCATAAACTGAGAAGAATTAGATGACCTTAGGGGGAAGATTCCTTACATAAGATTTAATTTTTTGAGAGAAAGCAGTCATAAAACAAAAAAGAAACCCTTTTATTATAGCTTGAATGTCAACAGTATGTGATATAAAACAAGGTCAAGTTTTCTCTTAAAGAAAAACATAGACTATAAATTCTGTAGTTTATTGAAAAGATAAGAACCTTACCAGAAAGAGGTTTTATACTTTTCACATAAGTATCACTTGTTTTATTTCAAGCTTCTTCTATTGTACCTGCTATGAATGTCAAAGACATGACATGAATGTAAAGACTTTAAAAGCCTTAAAAATATAAAATCAGGGTTAGATGGGATCACGGAGCTGGATCAAGTTTGCTATGCCCAATGACATTTATAGTAGAAATGGTATTGTGATATAGAATCAGAGGCATTATCTTGAAAATGAAGGTAGCTGACAAATTAAAATTAAAGTTAATAATAAATAAGTCTTGGATAATGCTAAATGTTTTATATGTGGAATTGATGGATAAGTCAAATAAAAGAAAATAAGCCTATAATACTTGGAAGACTGAGATCAGGAGGATCACAGATTCAGCCAGTGCCAAAACCTTTGTAAGACCCCATCTCAGTGGAACAAACCTTGAGATGATATCATATACCTTCATCCCAGTGACTATGGGATGTGTAAAATAGGAAAATCATGGTCAAAAAGAAAAAGTGAGAGTCCACCAAATAAAAAAAACAGAGCAAAAGGGGTTGGGGTTATGGATCAAGTGATAGAGTACCTGCATAGCAAGCATAGGGACTTGAGTGCAAATCTCAGTACCATCAAACAAATTAAATAAAAAAGAAAAGAAAAAAGAAAAAAATTCACAATGAAGTCATCAGAATTTCCTTAGGCAAATCATAAGAAAACAGAAAAATTGGGGGCTTCTTACTTTGATTGTACTTCCTTCACACTTCTCAAATCATGACACTAAGAGGCTCTTTGGCTACAGAAAATGCAATCTCACCATTGCTGTCAAAGCTGCAACTTTCATTTCCCTAACGTTTGTTATTTTGTTGATGAAAGCCCTCAGATTTTTGTGTTCCTGCTGTATCATAAATATGAATGATGAGCATGGATTTTTCACAGGTAGACTCACTGAATATATTTTCCCTTTTTAATTAAGAAAGGAATGCCTCTGCCCTTAGTGATTTATATTTAGGCCAATAAGGCATCTTGATCGTATGCTGCATGCTTCAGCAAAACAAGACCATGGCCAAGATGAAAAAATGTGGTTGAATAAAAGTTAGAATGTAGGATCCCAGGAAACTAAGGGCAAATGTTTTGGAACCTATTACTGAAAAGATATTGTAGACATGCTGTCATCTTATTGATTGCATGGACATATTATCATATATAATCTCTCACAAACAGATTATGCTATATGTCATCACTTTATTATTTATTTCATCAGTTATATACATTTTTATTAGACTATTTCAATCTAAGAACTATGTGGTTTTATTGTATGTGGAAACTGGTTTTGATTGCTGGCATTTCCATTCTCATTTTAATGACTCTGCTTTATGTCAATATAAGAAAATACATGAAATAAATAACTTTCAAAGAGTGAGTTTATTTGTACTTACAGTTGTTGAGCCCATTATCACAAAGCCCATGATCAATTGGCCTCTGTTTTAAACCTGTGGTGAGGAAGAACATCATGGCAGAAATGCATGGTATAGCAAAACTTCCCATCTAGTCATTAACCGGAGATAAAACAGAAAGAGAAAGATACCAGATTTCCACAATCCTCTTCAAGGGCACATCCCCAATAATCTAAGTTAAGGCCCCACCTCCAAAAGTCTCCACCATCTCTGAATGTGCCACCCTGGCAACCAAGCCAGGCAACCAAGAACCACTGGGGAACATTAAAGATCCAAATAATAGCAGTGAGTATTCAATTAAAAGTTATCCATACACTGAGTGTGATGGTTGATATCTGCAATTCCAGCACTCAGGAGGCTAAGACAGGAAGTTCAAAAGTTTGAGGCCAGCCTAAGGTACATAAAGTCCAAGAAAAAGAAGGAGAAAGAGGAGGAGAAGGAGCAGGAACATCTAGTATATATAAATACCACATTTTCTTTATCTATTTATCAGTAGTGGGGCGTCTTGACTATTTCCATAGCTTAGCTCTTGTGAATAGTGCTGCAATAAACAGGTGTGCAGCTGCCTTTGTTGTAAGCTGAGTTACATTCCTTCAGGTATATCCCTAGGAGTGGTGTTGTTGGATCATATGGCAGTTCTATTTTTAGTATTTTGAGGAGCCTCCATACAGTTTTCCAAGTGGTTGTAGTAATTTACATTTCCACCAGCAGTGTATGAGGATTCCTTTTTCTCTACATCCTTGCTGACATTTGTTGTTGTTTGTGCTTTTGACGGTAGCCATTCTAACAGGAATGTAAATCTTAACATGGTTTTGATTTGCATTTCCATTATGGCCAGGATGTTGAACATTTCTTCATGTGTTTTTTTAGCTATTTGGACTTTTTCCTTTGAAAAAGTGCTGTTCAGTTCATTTGCCCATTTCTTCATTGGGTCATTGATTTTTTTGGAGAGTTTAGTTTTTTGAGCTCCCTTGTGTTCTGGTTATTAATATCTTGTCAGATATATAACTGACAAAGATATTCTCTCATTTTGTGGACAGCCTCTTCCATTGAGTGACTGTTTCTTTTGTTGTGCAGAAGCTTTTAATTTTGTGTAATTCCATATGTCAATCCTTTCTCTTTAGTTACTTAGCCATTTGAGCTCCATTTAGGAAGTCATTGCCTACACCTATAAATTCCAGTGTATTCCCTGGTCTTTCCCACACTAGCTTCAAAGTTTCAGGTCTTATATTAAGATCCTTAATTGACTTTTAGTTGAATGTGTTTAATGAACTTAGATGCAAAAATCCTCAATAAAACATTGGGAATCAGAATTCAACAACATATCAAGAGGATCATATACTATGATCAAGTCAGTTTCATCCCAGGGATGCAGAGATGGTTTAACACATGCAAACCATTAACTATAATACAGCATATGAACAGAAGCAAAGACAAAAACCACATGATCATCTCAATAGATGCAGAAAATGCCTTTGACAAAATTCAACATCCCTTCCTGATAAAAGCTCTGATGAAGGTTATATATGATAAACCAATAGCCAACATCATAGTAAATGGGCAAAAACTGAAACCATTTTTTCTAAAGTCAGGAACGAGAAAAAGGATTCCACTCTCTCCACTCTTATTCAATACAGCCTTGGAATTCCTAGCCAGACCAATAAGACAGGAAGAAGAAACAAAAGGAATACAAATTGCTGAGGAAGAAGTCAAACTATATTCATTCTTATATAGAATGTACATCAACTATATTCACCTTCTTTACTTCCTGTCCTTATGAAAAGTTTCTAAGAACTGTCTAGATTTTTATCTTAAAGATATTTCCCCTACTTTCTCTTTCCGTTGAAAATTTTCTCACAAATGTTTCAATTCAACTTCCCCTACAACACATCACTAATTTCTCCAATGAAATAATCTCATCTCACAAAGGCCTCAGCAACTCTGGTTGGTGTCTCCAGAAGGCACATAATGATGAATTCCATATATTTCACTTCCATTAAGACTGGATCCAATGGTAACTCATAATGTCAATAACTAGCATTTTTAGCTATTAGCTATTCTCTTTTATTCTAAAAATTTTATTAGGATATATTCATTATATTTGGGGGATTCATAGTGACAATTCTGATTAGGGTTATAATGTACATTGGTTAGATCACCCCATCCTCTCTCCATCTCAGCCTCTCCCTACCCTACATAAAGCAATAGCAAGAGATTTCTTTGTTGTATTTCATATAAGTATATTAAGTCCATCAACCATATTTAACCATATACCTCATCTTAATCTCCTTCATTCACCCTTCCCCCTTTCCCCTTTCACTAGTACCCCCACACACACACCTTATACCTATTTTACAGTCCTTTCTTTCATTATTAATATTTATGTTGATGTTCAAAGGGTTTTGTCAATGTATGCTCACTGTGGGTATACTTAATTTTGATCCATTCAACCCCTTCTGTTCCTCTCCTTTACCCCTTAACTTCCAATCCCCTCTTTACAACAACTTTCAATACAAAGGCATATATCCTCTACCTTTACAGGTGCTATGTTTTATGATATTACTGATGCTCTATCGTTCTCTTTTCCTTTCTCTCTTTCCCCAAGTGCCACAGAGTAGTTGCACTATTACTAATGTCTTCTATATGAGATGGTATATGCTTGTTTTTGTGTACATGTTTATCTTTCAGACCTATCTCCCACATATGAGAGACAGCACGTGCCCTTTGTCTTTCTGAGCCTAACTTATTTCACTCAACATGATGTCCTCCAGTTGCATCCATTTGCTTTTAAATTATATGTCATTATTCCTTATGGCTGAGTAAAACTCCATTGTGTATATATACCACAGTTTCTTGATCCATTCATCAGTTCGGGCATCTGAGGTGTTCCCAAAAAACTATTACAAGTCATAAACTCTTTCTGCAAAGAAGTAGGATATAAAATTAACAAACAGAAATCAATAGCCTTCCTATAAACCAACAATGAACAAACTGAGAAAGAAATCAGAGAAGCAATCCCATTTACAATAGCCTTGAAAACAATAAAATACCTTGAAATAAATTTAATGTATAAAACCAAAGACATTTTCAATGAAAAACATAAATCACTGAAGAAAAAAATCGAAGAAGACACCAGAAGATGGAAAGATCTCCCATGTTCATGGATTGATAGAATCAACATTTTGAAAATGGCTATACTACCAAAAGCAATCTACATGTTCAATGCAATCTCTATCAAAATTCCAATGACATTCTTCATAGGATTAAAAAAGTCAATCCTGAAATACATATAGAAACACAAAAGACCTCGAATAGCCAAAGCAATCTGAGCAAAAAGCCCAATGCTGGAGGTACCACAATATCTGACTTCAAACTATACCACAGAGCCACAACAATAAAATGGTATTGACACAAAAAACAGACAAAAAGACAATGGATTAGAATAGAAGACCCAGACATAAACCCATGCATCTACAGCCAACTGATCTTTCACAAAGGAGCTCAAAGCACACAATGGAGAGACTGAATATCCACATGTAGAACACTGAAACTAGACCCATGTCTTTCACCCTGTATCAAAATCAACTCAAAGTGGATCACAGACCTTAACATAAGGCCTGAAACTTAAAAAAAAATTCCAGAAAGTAGTAGGAAATACACTAGAACATGTAGGTATAGGACTTCCTAAGTAGAACTCAAAAGGCTCAGCATCTGAGAGAAAAGATGAACAAATGGGACTACATCAAACGAAAAAGCTTCTGCACAGTAAAGGAAACAGTAATTAGACTTAAGAGACAGCCCAGAGAATGGGAGAAAATCTTCCCAGAGAATGGAAGAACATCTTCACCAGCTATTCAACTGATAAGGGACATTAGTCCAGAATCCACAGGGAACTCAAAAAATTCAACCCCCAAAGACTCAACATCCCAATGAAGAAATGGGCACATGAATTACCCAGAGAATTCTCAAAGGAAGAATTACAAATGGCTAGTAAATACATGAAGAAGTGTTCAACTTCGCTGTTAATAAAATATATGCAAATCAAAACTACACTCAGATGTCATCTCATCCCATTTAGAATTACGGCCATATTCAAGGGCAATAAGAACAATAAGTGCTGTTGAGGATGCACCAACTACACTGCTGGTGGGAATGCAAATTAGTACAACCACTGTGGAAAGCAGTATGGAGATTTAGCTATTCTTAAAATATCTTTGGATTGTCAATGATCAGTTGCAAAAATAAAAAAGATATGACATTGCAATAATCACTCCTATCTCCCTTACTCCTGCAGTAACACTTACAGTAGCTCTAATTGTAAAACACTTTCAAGAAGACATTAATGTGGCCTTTAATCAGAAGTAGAGTGTGTATTAACTAAATTTTATACTAGCTAGACTGAATTAACCAAAAACCATATGAATCATTTTCATAAGCATAAAATTAAATCATGTTCATTGAAGAAAACATTCTCTTTTTTCATTCCCTTAATATATATGGACATATCTAATATATACATATTTCTAGATATTATATTATATACAAAGTCACACATATTTTAACTGAATATATTACAGGCACTTTTGGATGTTAGGTACAGATTTAGTAGCTATATTCTTTAATAGCAATAACTAACGTCGAATAACCTGGAAGCTATTCTTTGCACTAACAGTTGCTTCCAGGAAATGGATATAGTTTCTCATGGCAATGGCACTTTAGAACTTTTGTCTTTCTGTTGTTTCCAGCAACATGAACTTAATTCTTTTTGCTTGACTTCCCAGTGTCACCACTAACTGTGTCCTCTCTTGCCTATTGCTTCTGGTGACAAGGACTGTACCCCCTTAAGATTATACCTAAGTAATACTTTGAGTACAATGTAAAATTATATATAATTTCTCAACTTCTTTTTACCTTGAGTAAATTGGATCCTTTCTCAGTGATGTTCTTTTAGCACATTATTAGATATTAGATACTGTTGCCTAATGCATACTCTCTTAGAAGCAGTGGTGGCATCATGGAGATATATAGATTGAAGTTTTGCATGGATGTGGCAGCAGCCCTGCATTTATCTCTTCTTGCTCTGTTTTTTGTCCTCCTGATGAAGCATTGTGCACAAATGGGTTTCTAAGTACATCTGTGATTTTCTCATAGTTCCCCAAACTAGATATGCAAACTAACATCTATGAGTGGTCTGAGTTTACAACTAGTTTATTTTTCAAAACATGATACCCTAGGGGAGTAGAGGAATCAATGCTTTTATGACCTTCTCCTGATCTTTCAAGCAGTACTGTTGAGGATCTTTGTAAGTGATCCTGTATTGTGAAATTTCAGAACTTACAAGCTCTCTTCTCCTAACATTTGAAAGAACAAGCACATTGAATGAATAAGTATATGCAAAGAAAAGTCACAAATAAACATGAAATTTTGCAAATTAGTTGTGAAGGCTTCCTAGCATTTATGATACATTTTAATTAGGTGTACAAAAAATGAAAGCATAAAATTCTAAGCTCAGCAAGAGTAGGGTTTTTTGTCTATTTGGTTTTTGATGCTTTTCTGAACACCTGGAAGAATGTCTGGGACAAATTAAGCATACCTAATATATATTTGTTAAAGTGAAGAAATACTAGCTTAGAGAACTTAGTTAACTAAAATTTTTTAAATAACTTGATAACTGTGCTTTCAACTTCTCCTGTCATTTCTTTTCTTCATGCTACTTCAAATGAGGTCTAACTTTGCTCAACAAGGAAAGGAAGAACAATTCCTTTTTGTATGGCCAGATAGACCATTAGCCAGAAACCCATACAGCATTTGAACATTAACCTTTTTCTGAGATATTTCTTTGAAAGGAAGCACATGAAAAAAAGCAACCAAAAATTGTATCCATTTTCAAAAGTACTTTTATTCTTGGTGGATTGCCATGTACAGTGAAGAAAACACTGTCGACTTCGAGATATGATGTTATTACTAATTAAACTTTTATTACCAGTAGACTATCTAAAAAAAAAGTATCATATTTCATATTAATACTAAATAAATAATTGACTATATGCCAGATACCCCCCAAGCTAGTGAATTAGGACGTCCTGCTCTTACTGTTGAATTACTACCTGGATGCATTAGATTCATTGTTTGCACATTTTATATGCTGTCTTGTTATTACCAGGTAATAGTCATGTGTGGTAATTGTCTATACAGTCTTGAATATAGTCTTTTCCTAGTAATGTAAGACATGTCTTAGGTATCTTACTGTTGGTGTCACTCCATGAAGAAGGAAAGATTAAGATATTTCTGTAGATAAGGTTGATTTCTCTCATTTCTTTATAAGTTCTTTATATTTCTATTCACATTGAAAAATATTAGATAAGAGTTTTATTGCAGAACTAAAAAATGTGTCATATTTTTCACACCTAAGTCAGAATGGTCCATTGAAATATTTGCCCTGAAAAACAGACAAGCAAAAACAACAACAATAAAACTTACAAGTTTCCACTAAAGAAGAAAAAACAGGTTATTTGCAGAGATAAAATTCAATCTAGTAGGCATCTCTTCATTTGCACCATGAGTTGCTATAAAATAATGTTAAATTTGTAACTTGAAACTAAAATAGGAGTTTGAACTAAGAGTCCTGTGTCTCTTTAAGCAATAGGAACTAATAAAGACAGTTTTAATTATATAATGACTCCAATTCCTTTGTACTCTATTTCACAATCCACATCTGTTTCATTTTCCTCCTAGGGAACATGGATTAATATTTAAGTTTCTACATAATTTTCATCCACAACATGCATTGTTTTTCATAGTTATGATTCTGACTTAACCTTTTCATTAAGTATAGCTCAAATTACGAATATAAGCTCAATTTATCTCTGTGCATCTTGGTTCGTGTTTCTGTAGTAAAAGAAGCTATTTGATTCAGACTTGATCATGCTCCATCAACTGTAGGTTAAGGCATAGGATACTTCCTACTAGCTTTCCCATCTGAGCTATGGTAACAGGAGAGTGGGGATTGAGTATCACTTCAGAAGGATTTAAAGGTAAAGGTGAATGTATCTAGTAGCTCCAGGCTTTGACATAGCAGCTTGATTACAGATAGCTTGAACACAGATTCTGACATTAGATCTCAATTTGCTTGATCGTGTATTCTTAATTTTCCCAATTCTTAATATTAAATGATAAAAGCATCTAAATCCAGACATTATTGTAAATAGTTATGTGATAAAATATGTGATATTTCCAGCCTTTGTCTAAAATATAATAGTAAATAAATAGTAACTTTCTTTCCATACATCAACTAGTTATTTTAAGCATAAATAAAAATCATCCTTTTGCATAAATTATTTAAGTGATTTAGAACAACAGTTTTTGGACAGAGAGATTTGGAGAGAAAACATATTGAAAACAGAATTCACCCTAAACAGTCCTAATTCACAAAAGAATTTCATCATTAACCCAGGATTCAACAGCTTGTGAATTGACAGAAAGTTTTAAAATCTTCACCAATCTTGCCTTAGTCATTATTTTCCCAGAGAAATCACATTTCCTCCACTCTTATTCTCTTAACCCCTAAAGATACATCCAGAGTATGTACAGCTTCTCTTACTCATCTATAAATGAGAATGGTCCATTTCTCATTTCAATTCAAACAATATTCATTCTGTTACCCTCAAATAAAGTTTAACTACTTAATGAAATTTTCTTCTAACACGGAAGGCTCTACTCATCCTCATTTTCTCTGAATTTCTATTGAATTCAATTACTATATGATTTACTACTTTATGTTCTTCCTCTAATTACTTTTCTTGTATTACTTTTGAATTCCCAACTGTAAGAAACAAAACCTTGTATGTAATTTGCATAGGCAAATCACCTAGTTTAATGAAGGTATACCACAAGTATTCAATATATTTCTTGCAAATTAGTTACTTCATAATTCAATTTTTAAACAAATCTTTTGATAAGTAACTCTACATTCATTACTGACAATAATCACCTATTATGCTTATGCAATTCATCTTGAAATACAAAGGAAAAATCCAGGCATCTTTCTTGCCATAGCTACATAACCTGGTAATAAATACATTGAAATATGCAGTGTGCTATAACTACAGAAATCAGATTCAGGTGAGAATTCTCTCAACACTTAATAACCCAAAATAGTTTATAGCTTTTCATATGTTATATGAAGTTAAACACTTACTTGTTTCATTTTAAAAGGGACATGAAAATTATACAGAGCTAATGATTCACAGAGTTCACTAAATTAAAAACTATTTTTCTGGTTGCCTATAAATAGGAGTAATCTGCTAACAAAAGAAATGAATCTGTTGAAGTTGGAACCACCAGAAGTAATTCCTGAATAACATCTCATTACCCTATAAGTCAGAATTATAATTGCAAGAATTTGAGTATACTACATGCACAATAGTATAGTATTACTTCAAATGAATTATACTCTTTTCCCCTTAAGAATTTGTAATAATGTTCAATAATAAATAATAACCTGTAGGGCATGTATAAATGAAAGTAGAATATAGAACAGTATTTTACCAGAGACTCAACTCCACAGGCTAAATTGATCTATGCTGATTGATTTTGCCTGTACAATTTGTTTCTGCAGATAATAGCATAAACTCCAATCCTACTCCCCCAACCTGCCAACCTCAATTGACTTCTCTGTTTTCACTGCCTTTTATTAGACACTAAAAAGGGAAACTCTATTCAACCAATGCTTCAACCTATGGTATATGCGCCTTCTAAAAATAAAGCAACTATTGAGAGAAACACATTACCATTACATGTAATTAAAGGCATTGTGGTAAAAGATAGTTTAGTCTTGTAGCACTAAAGTTTTTTTGTAACTGTATTTATAGTTGTATGTGTTGTAGCCAAAAAGATTGGAAATTAACTCCCCACAGAGAAACTTACATGGAAAAGTATGAATTTTTTTTCAAATTATGGCCTCATGTCTTTTGAAAGTCATATCATTGATATCTAGGTTAGTGATGATTAATAAAGAAATATTTCTACAATTTTATCAATGTTATATTAAACATCTTTTATGGTTTATTTAAATTCTTGAAAGAGCCTAAAATGAAATGGAAAAAAGTAGAATTGGAAAAAATTAGTCAAAAATATGTTTGATCTTAAAACTTCTATATTTTTACTAAACCAAAACAAAGTTCTTAATAGCCTTTCCCTAACAAGTCTAAAAAACCATAAATTTAAGAATAAATAGATTTTAAATTTTAAAATAAAATAAACATTTAAAATTTAAAAATTTTAAATTTAAAATTTTAAACTTAAAAATAAAATTTAAACTTAAAAATAAAAAATTTGTATAACATACTTAATTTTTATTCTTCTTTGGTGTGCACAAAGTTGAGACATTTACTCAAAGTATGTGTGTATGTACAGTTCCTAAATCCTATGACCCCATTTTGCTCTTCAGCTGTTAAAGCATTTCTACTTATGACGGCAATGTTTACTAAACATGAGAGAATATCTAACAGGAGAGAAAACTCTCAAATTGAATTCCCAACTATCAATTTTTTGCAGTTTTTTTTTTTACAACTTAACTTCCTTTTTCTTTTTAACATTTTCCCACCCATCACTGTTAAATTCCTTTAAGTCCCTTTATATATAAAAAATCCAGACAGCTTCTTATTTATTATAACTACAGCAGGACTTAGCATACGGATTTGCAATTAAAAATCAGTCATTACATTTTTTTCTTTATTCACTTATTCATATGTGCTTACATTGTTAGGGCCAATTCTCCCTCTGTCCCTGGCTCTCTCTTTTACCCCCCACCCCCTCGCTTCCAAACAGAACCTGTTCTGCTCTTTTCTCCAATTTTATTGTAGTAGACATAAGCAATAATAAGAAAGACAACACATTTTTGCTAGTTGAGATAAGGATAGCTATACAGAGAGATTCCTAGCATTGCTTTCATGCACAAGTGTATTACAACCCAAATTGATTCAACTCTACCTGACCTCTTCACTACTTCCTGGTCACCTTCCCATATAGACTTCTATTATTTTAAGGTTACTGTATTAGCTCCTCTGCAGTGGGGACATCAAACACTTTCAAGTTTTGGGTTTCCTACCTATCCCCATTCCTCCTGTATGTGCTCTCCCCTCAGCATGTGACCCAAGTCCAACAACATTGCTGCATTTGCCCTAGATGTAAAGTCTGCATATGAGGGAGAACATTTGATTTTTACTCTTCTCAGCATGGCTAAACTTCTGCACAACAAAAAAAGTGATCTCTAAACTGAAGAGACCACCCACAGAGTGGGAGAAAATATTTGCCAATTATACATCAGACAAAGAACTGATAACCATAATATACAGGGAGCTCAAAAAACTAAACTCCCCCAAAATCAATGACTCAATAAAGAAATGGGCACCTGAACTAAGCAGAACTTTTTCAAAAGAAAAATTCAAATGGCCAAAATCACATTAAAAAAGTGTTCACCATCTCTGGCCATAAAGGAAATGCAAATCAAAACCACACTAAGATTCCACCACACCCCTGTTACAATAGCTATCATCAAAAACACCACCAACAACAGGTGTTGGTGAGGATGTGGGGAAAAAGGAACCCTCGTACACTGCTAGTGGGAATGCAAGCTAGTGCAAACCCTCTAGAAAACAATATGGAGGCTTCTTAAGAAACTAAACACAGACCTGCCATATGATGCAGCAATCCCACTCCTAGGGATATACCCAAAGGAATGTGACTCAAGTTACTCCAGATGCACCTGCACACCCGTGTTTATTGCAGCACTATCCACTATAGCCAAGATATGGAAACAGCCAAGATGCCCCACTAGTGACAAATGCATTACCAAAATGTGGTATTTATACACAATGGAATTTTACTTAGCCATGAAGAAGAATAAAAATCTTATCATTCACAAGTAAATGGATGGAACTGGAGAACATCATCTTGAGTAAGGTTAACGAGGCTCAGAAGACTAAAAGTCATTACACTTTGAATGCTGAATGGAGGAGTTGCTCTTCAACAATTGGTATCATCTTTATTCACTATATGTAGACAGCTAAACTGCTTGGTGCTCGGAAACTAGCCTCAGATCTCAGTGTTTTAGCAGAATTAACATGTATTTTTCACTCACAATGCAATACAATATGGATGTTCCTTGTTGCAGGTGAGTTATGATATATGCTAGTCCAGCATCACAATTATTCAGGGACCTTAGGGGGCCCCAAAAATTGCATGATGTCCAGCCCCTGCTATAACATCCTTCCATGAATTTGCACCATTAGTAAAGGGGTCTAATCTCCTTAATGTTACTCATGAAATTCTTGTGATCAGACTTTTGATTACTTTTCTTATTTTTTATTCTGTGATTTTCCTCATATGCTTTGCAGCAATAGCACTGATCTATTTCTACTTCTTAAATGGGCTCCACTCACACACCTTTAGGACTTTTTCTTGTGCAGCTGCAGATTTTCCTATGTGCATTGATCTTCTTGTGGAATCTCCCTACTATCATTTTTAAGTGGATACATTAAAATAAATCTCACATGTTTTGTCTTAGACATCACTTGGAATTCTAGAAATGCCCTTCTCCACTTCCTGAGACTTTGTGCTCCCTACAACACATTTAATACCATTGACATAAACAAGCTGGCTGAGTTTTTTCTGATCTACTCAATAGAAGTCATGGGCCCTCAGCAAGTGTTTCTAAGTCAAGGTAGTGAATGACAGTGGGGAAGCAGTCCAAACTGGACCCTTGACATTTAGGGAAGAGGTATGTGATTCCTGAGGCCCTGGGGCTGCAGTATGGTGTTCTGGATCTGGTCAAAGGTGTTGCAACTCTTTTAGGCCTTGAAAGGCATCCATAGCAGGGGGTGTTCCTCCCCCTGATTGATAGATGTCAGTTTCCCTTTTACTGTCACTTTTTTTCCTCCTATCAGCTGCTGCTGTCTGGTTTTTGTCCCTGGTTGACTTCAGTTGCCTAACATCACTTTCACCTCTATCAGGTTGGCCTTGATCAGCAAGAGAGGCAAGCCCTGTTCCTGCTGTTATGGGATGTCTCCACTGAGCAGGAGACCCTGGTCCATTGCTAATGTTTCCACAGACATGGGAGGCCTGCTACTTCTCTTGATGGACAATTCTGGCCACTGTACCACTGTATTTGATTCTTCTGTGGTTTCTGATACCATTCCTGTGATAGCACCCAATGCCCACTCTACTAATGATAAGAGTCTAAAGTAGGAAAGACAGAACACTGGAGAGAAGTCCTTATTGAACCTGCTGCTGCAACTCCAGAGGAAGGCACAGATGGGAAGTGTCCAGCCACCCACAAAATGAGCAGAGAAGCCTCACCACAGGGTTATAACAAGGATGCCTACACTAATCATGACATGCATGCAACGTCATGCAAATGAGAGACTGTGTTTGCCCCTATCGTTATACAATCCCTGTCACCAGTCATGACAGTCCTCATGAAAATGAAGGACTGTATTTGCACCTGTCACAGGTCTTCTGTTAGATCACCAGTGGAGGGAAGTTCCCTACCCTCTGACCAGGGTGGGCGGGGGAGTGGCTGCTATGGTGCAAAAGTCTGGTGAAAGCTGCTTGCTGAGGAGTCATGCTCTGGGTCATAGTAACTGGTGCTGGCATGAGGTCAATCCAACTGCCTGACTGGTAGTCCCTTGCTCAAGGCAGCCAGGGTCAAGGGGAAGGATCTAACAGCTATCAATTAAAGAGTCAACATGCCCTCAACATCTCAGCAGATTTTTAAAAAATAAACTTTTAAAAGGATAATTACAATAAGTTTATTAGTAACAATGTTTTTAAAATGTACTTAACAGATGACCTCCCCAGCCCTATCACCTGTTTTACTACATGAACATTTATAGTATATTGCCATGTCTTTTTGGTAATACGTGTAAAGGAATAAAATGTTTAACACAGAGATTGTGTCTTAAGCAACATTTTATTCCCAGGACACAGCACATGTCTAGTCAACAGTAGAAGTATTAAACAAATGAATGGGGAAAAATATTTTGGACTTAACCTAACAAGATAGGCCTCAAATTTACTTGAGTTGTAGTAAAAATGAAATACATAGAAAAAATAGAACGAAATACGTATGACCTTTCAAACTTAATACTAAATGAAAATGGAATTAAAGCATATCATTAATAAAAAAATACACAAGAACTAAAAAACAGAATGAGTTACATAAAAATTGGAAATTCAAGTTCATTTTAAAAGTTACAACAAAATGAAAAGCAGAAGGCAAATGGACAATGTTTCACAATAAATTTAATAGGCAAGCCATTATTTTTTTTTTTGGTTAGAGCTTGTGTTTTATTTTTTGTTGTTAATTTATTCACATTCACATGTGCATACATTGGGTCATTTCTCCACCCTGTCCCTCTACTTCACCTTTCCCCCCGTCTCCCCCTCAGTTTCAGGCAGGTCCCCTTCTGCCCTTATCACTGATTTTGTTGAGGAAAAGACATATACATAATAAGAAAGACAAAGCATTTTTGCTAGTTAAGGATAGCTATACAGAAAGATTCCTACTATTGCTTTCATATACCCATGTGTTACGACCCATGTTGATTCAACTCTAACTGATCTTTACATTGGTGCCTGATCCCCTGCTCATGACAACCTGTCATTTTAAGGTTTCTGTATTAGTTCCTCTGGAGTGGGGACATCAAACACTTTCATGTTTTGGATTTTCTACCTATTCTTATATCTCCCATATGTGCTCTCACCTTTTCTTGTGATCCAAGTCCAACCACATTGCTGCATTAGCCCTAGATCTAAAGTCCGCATATGAGGGAGAACATACGATTTTTGGTCTTCTGAGATTGGCTGACCTCACTCAGAATGATGTTCTCCAGTTCCATCCATTTACCTGTAAATGATAAGATTTCATTTTTCGTCATGGCTGAGTAAAATTCCATTGTGTACAAGTACCACATTTTCTTGATCCATTCATCAGTAGGGCATCTTGGTTGTTTCCATAACTTGACTATTGTGAATAGTGCTGCAATAAACGTGGGTGTGCAGGTGCCTCTGGAGTAACCTGTGTTGGATCCTTTGGGTATATCCCCAGGAGTGGGATTGCTAGATCATATGGCAGATCTATGTTTAGATTTTTAAGAAGTCTCCAAATTTTTTTCCAGAGTGGTTGCAACAGTTTGCATTCCCACCAGCAGTCTACGAGGGTTCCTTTTTTCCCACATCCTCACCAACACTTGTTGGTGTGGTGGTGTTTTGGAAGATGGCTATTCTAGTGGGGATGAGGTGGAATCTTAGTGTGGTTTTGATTTGCATTTCCTTTATAGCCAGAGATGGTGAGCATTTTTTCATGTGTTTTTTGGCCATTTGAATTTCTTCTTTTGAAAAAGTTCTGTCTAGTTCAGTTGCCCATTTCTTAATTGGTTCATTGATTTTAGGAGAGTTTAGTGCCTTAAGTTCCCTGTATATTCTGGTTATCAGTCCCTTGTCTGATGTGTAGCTGGCAAATATCTTCTCCCACTCTGTGGGTGCTCTTTTCAGTTTAGAGACCATTTCTTTTGTTGTGCAGAAGCTTTTTAATTTTATGACATCCCATTTATGCATCCTTTCTCTTAGTTGCTGGGCTGCTGGGGTTCTATTGAGGAAGTCCTTGCCTATACATATTCCTTCTAGAATATTTCCTACTCCTTCTTGTAGTAATTTCAGAGTTTCAGGTCTGATATTTAAGTCCTTGATCCATTTTGAGTTGATACTAGTACAGAGTGATAGACATGGATCTAGTTTCAATTTCTTGCAGACAGGTAACCACTTTTCCCAGCAACATTTGTTGAAAAGGCTGTCTTTTCTTCATCGAATGTTTTTGGCACCTTTGTCAAAAAATGAGTTGGCTATAGTTGTGTGGATTCATATCTGGGTCCTCTATTCTGTTCCACTAGTCTTCATGTCTGTTTTTGTGCCAGTACCTTGTTGTTTTTATTGCTATTGCTTTGTAATATAGTTTGAAGTCAGGTATTATGATACCTCCAGCATTGCTGTTTTTGCTGAGTATTGCCTTGGCTATTCGCAGTCTCTTGGGTTTCCAAACGAATTTTAGGGTAGATTTTTCAATCTCTGTGATAAAAATCATTGGAATTTTGATGGGAATTACATTAAATATGTAGATTTCTTTCAGTAGTATAGCCATTTTTACTATGTAAATTCTACCAATCCATGAGCACGAGAGATCTTTCCATCTTCTGTAGTCTACTTCGATCTCTTTCTTCAGGAGTTTGTAATTCTCCTTGTACAGGTCATTCACATCCTTTGTTAAATTTACTCCTGGGTATTTGATTTTTTTTTTTTGAGGCTATTGTAAATGAATTGTTTCCATGTATTCCTTCTCAGTTTGTTCATTGTTGGTGTATAGAAAAACTAATGATTTTTGTAGGTTGATCTTGTATCCTGCCACCTTATTGTAGGTGTTTATGTTGTCTAAGAGTTTTTGGGTACAGTTTTTTGTGTCTTTAAGGTATAGGATCATATCATCTGCAAATAAGGATATTTTGACAGTTTCTTTACCTATTTGTATTCCTTTTATTTCTTCTTCTTGGGCACCCTTGTCTCATTCCTGATTTTAGGGAGAATGGTTTCAGTTTTTCACCATTAAGTATGATGTTGGCTGTAGGTTTGTCATAAACAGCCTTTACAATGTTGAGGTACTTTCCTTCTATTCCTAGTTTTCTTAGAACTTTTATCATGAAGTGGTGTTGCATCTTGTCAAAGGCTTTTTCTACCTCTATTGAAATGATCATTTGGTTTTTGTCTTTGCTTCTATTGATGTGCTGTATTACATTTATAGATTCGCATACGTTGAACCATCCCTGCATCCCTGGGATGAAGCTAACTTGGTCATGGCTGAATGATCTTTCTGATGCGTTGTTTGATTCGGTTTGCCATTATTTTATTGAGGATTTTTGCATCAATGTTCATTAGGGAAATTGGCCTGTAGTTCTCCTTTTTGGAGGTGTCTTTGTCTGGTTTTGGGATGAGAGTAATATTGTCTTCATAAAATGAGTTAGGCAGTGTTCCTTCCCATTCTATTTCGTGGAATAGTTTAAGGACAGTTGGTATTGGTTCTTTAAATGTCTGATAGAATTCAGTAGTGAATCTGTTAGGTCCTGGACTTTTCTTTTTTGGGAGGCTCTTGATGGCAGCTTCAATTTCTTTTTGTGTTATAGATCTATTCAGGTGATTAATATCCTCTTGATTCAGTTTTGGGTGGTTGTAAGTTTCTAGAAATCTGTCCACTTCTTCGAGATTTTCAAATTTATTAGAGTAAAGGCTCTCAAAGTAGTCTCTGATGATTTCCTGGATCTCTGTGGTATTTGTTGTTGTTATCTCTCCTTTGAATTTCTGATTTTACTAATTTGAGTTTTTTCTCTCCTCATTTCAGTCAGGTTTGCCAGAGGTCTCTCAATTTTATTTATTTTTTCAAAGAACCAGCTTTTTGTTTCATTGATTCTTTGTATGGCTTTTTTGGTTTCTATTTCATCAATTTCAGCCCTTTTCTTAATTATTTCTTTCCTTCTGCTTGTTTTGGGATTTTTTTTTTTGTTCTTGTTTTTCTAGGAGTTTCAGCTGTAGTGTTAGGTCATTGATTTCAGATCTTTCTATTCTTTTGATATATGCACTCATGGCTATAAGCTTTCCTCTCAGGACTGCCTTTGCTGTGTCCCATAGGTTCCAGTAGGTAGTGTTTTTATTTTCATTAACTTCCAGGAAACTTTTAATTTCCTCTTTTATTTCACCAGTGACCCATTCATCATTGAGTAATGTGTTGTTCAGCTTCCAATTGTTTGCATGTTTTTCACTGCTGTTTTTTTTTTGTGTTGATTTCTAGTTTTAATGCATTGTGGTCAGACCGAATGCATGGGATTATTTCTATTTTCTTATATTTGCTGAGACTTGCTTTGTGCTCTAATATGTGATCAATTTTGGAAAAGGATCCATGGGCTGCTGAGAAGAATGTATGTTGTGCAGAAGTTGGATGAAATATTCTGTAGACATCAGCTAGGTCCATTTGATCTATGCTGTGATTTAGTCCTAAGATTTTTTTTGGATGACCTATCTATTGGTGATGGGGGGTATTAAGGTCTCCCATTATCACTGTGTTGGAGTCTCTATGTGCTTTTAGGCCCTTCAGAGTATGATTGGTGAAATTGGGTACATTGGCGTTGGATGCATGTAGCTTGATAATTGTTATTTCCTATTGGTGTATTCCCCCTTTTATTAGTATGGAATGCCCTTCTTTATCTCATTTGATCAAAGTATGTTTGAAGTCTACTTTGTCCGAGATAAGTATTGCTACCACTGCCTGTTTTCGGGGGCCATTCGGCAAGCCATATTTTTAAGGTGCATAAAATTCTTTCAAAGAATTAAAAGCAATTAAATGTGCTAGAAAAAATGGCATTTCTTTGAAAATAAAAATCATTGCAAATTGAAAAAAATATTTCTTAAATGGTACATGCCCCGAAGTAAAGTAATTATATATGCTTTGCCCACTAAGTTAGAAAATATGGGGAAAATATAGTGAAGTAACCACCTCCTACAATTCCTGATTAATTTTAAATTGATAAAGCTTTGCAGAAAACATTTTGTCCATTTATGTACTATATATTGAGACATCTTTTATTATGAATTGTCTAATATAGTTTTTCCTAAGCAAATATGACAGTTTTTGAAAATATATATATAATTTCTTAAAGTATTTATTATAAAACAAATTAAACAAGACCAAATTTCAAAAACACATTCACAATTAAATAAAATGTGGAATATAATATGATACAATGGCATTTAGCAATTAAGAAAATATTTGGTGATCTAGGGAAGTTTTTTTCTGTATGTAGGAGGCAAATATGGCATTTTTTTTTCTTTTGAGGTGCTTTTGTTTCAGTCCTATAACTATCCTGAAGGCTCTAGAGCCTTGTTATGTTTTGCCAGCATTCAAGTGCCATGCAGTCTCTGGGCTGTGTTCAAAGTGAAAGTGACAGACTATAAGGTGTGGTGGTCTCTTTCCCTTTCTCCTCCCTTTGTGTTTACCTTTGGGCTTTGGCCACAGGGGAAAATAGCTCTTAGAATATATGTAGAGTATTTCTGTGTTTTAAGTGCTAAACTTCTTCTCAAAATACTGAAGTGGAGAGCCAGTTACCCACTTAGTATGTGTGATAGAAAAAAGATGAAATACAGAAAAAGTTTTTAAAAAGGATAATATCTAAAATATTATTCACACATTGAAAGGATTTCCTGCAACCAAATTAAATAAATGCTTACTATTATTTTTTATATTCTTATAGCACCATTAAAATTATATCTTATGTGAGATTTATTATCAAGTGTCATAAGACAATTATCTTATTTCTGGAACAAATGTTTTTGATGCCATCTATTAAATAATCACATTTTTCTATTAATTTGAAATGCCATATTTAACATGTACTAAATAATGCCTAACACAAAGTGTAATATTTATAGTGCTATCTCAAATTTCAAGTTTTTTTTATTTGTTCTATCTCTTCATAGTTTCCATGTGATTCTCATTTGTAATTTATCATGACACATTTCTCTTTTAATTATGTGAAATCATCATAGTTACACAAAGTTTGGTGTTTTGTTAATGCTTATTTAAAAAAACTATATATTTTGCTCATAAGATTATTAAAACAAAGGAATTTTCTGAGAAAGGATTTTAGAAATGCTGTTTCATCTCCATAATATATCACTGATGGTCTCTTTCTTTGGTTTGTAATAATCTTTATTTTTACTATGCACTACAATTGATATAACATTGCTGAGGCCATAGGAAATGTTTTCTTTTCTTTTTCTGGCTACAGCTTTAATGCAGCCTTTCCTGAAAAATTATAGTCTCATTTTAAACCTATAGAGTTTGTTCATTTCAACACAGGGCATCTGTGACAGCTGTTCTGAAACCCCCACAAGGGCATTCATTCATTTAGATGCAACTCCTTCCAAATAACACCATTTGCCTGAGGTTGCCAAGGCTCTACTGTGTAACTTTGACTCACTCAGGCTTGCCTTAAACTTTTACCACTAAACCAAGCTTGAGGGTCTCAGAAAGTCATAACTTGATTGGTCAACTACTGCATAATAATCCACTTAGAGATAAATTCCCATGACAATCAGGGTTAAGGGTAATTTGTAAGAATTTTCCAGGTTTTAAGGCAGTATTCATACCTTCATGCCACACAGGACATTGTTTGCCAGCTGCCAGAATATCTTTTGCAAAGATATATGAACTGTTTAAAATATGAACCTCACATGTTTTCCAGTGATAGCATGATCATATTTTAATTTTTGTATGCTGAGCTAAATACACAGTTGTTCTTCTGTCTTCTAAACTGCAGTTCATGATGACTATCTACTAAATAAAGAGTGCTCAGCAAACTAGCATAATTGAGCTGATTAGTATCAGTACCAAAAAAACGGAAGCAGAATTTAGGTTGGTGCTGAACATTTTACTTGCATTTATTTCTTGGCTTCATCACCACCTTGACCCCACATGCTTATCACCAAGATTCCTGGATTCAATGTGTTTGCATATGGTAGTTCCAGTATATTGTCAGTCATTATAGCTTTTAAACAGACTTTAACTTTACTTTTGACTCATTCCTCAGGTCCTTTGTTTCTTTAAGCAGGAATCTCATACTACATCTCCATCTCTATAAAACTGATTCCCAAAATTCTCATTTGAAATAGCTCAACATCCCAGTGAGTTTTGCCATGTATAGAGGGAATTTAGCACACTGTACCTGCAATCCACCCCATGTACCATTATTAGATCTTGTCTCTTTTTACAGCTTCAACTTTTATACAACATTTACTACTAAAACAATAGTATTTTTTCATTACCCACTGCCACAAAAAATGTCTTAAGGCATTTTGAGTCAGTCAGGATTCCACCACAGAAAGAAAACCAGCAGAATAACTGCAATCTGAATTCAGCCATTGAGAATAGTGGGATGGAATTCTCAGGCACAAACTGAGGTTGTTACCCAAAGAAAGAATTTCTTCTTTCACTGAGAAGCCACAATTATTATCTTAAAGCCTTAGGGAATTAGTTCTGCCCTGATGATCTAGGACAATTTCCTAATTTTTAGTGAACTGATTTTATAATCACAGCAATACCTCGATTAGTATTTGAATGAACAACTGCTGCCTATATTCCAGTCATGCTGACACACAAAGCTGACATCACCCACTGAAAATTATATAAGTAAATTAATTAATAAACTAAAAGCTATTCATTTACTACCTTACCTTGAAGATTACATATTATACATCACTGTAAGCGGGAGGAAGAAATAATTTTGGGAAACTAAGTATTATTATCTCTAGTCCAACACAAGGAATAATACAACTCACCATCTCCCTGATTTTTGCTGTATGTAATGCCTGCAGATGTTTACTGAGGGTTGCATCTCCACTGGAATAGCCTCTCCCACCCTACAGTCTAAATGATGGCTTTCCTTGAAGGCTCAGCTTAAGTATTACATGCAGAGTAAAGCTAGCTTACATGACAATTTGCTTGGCTTCCATAGCTGGTAAGGTAAATGGCACTAATGTGGCAACTTCATCCAAGAAGTATCTGCCCAGTTGGATGATAACCCTAATGAGTACTTAGGCATACACAGGCAATTTTTTATTCCCTAGATACACACATAGGTCAAATGTGATTCTGACCATACTAGTTTTTATTAGACAATTAATAAGATTTCATACACTAATTTATTTTTACTCAGGACCATCCTGATGGCAACATGGGCAAAAATAAGCTGCATTCTTTGTAGCCCAAGCAACTGCCTCTTGGTATGCAGCTAAATTTGTTTTACTATATCTGGTTTTGTTTCATCTCCTTTGTCAGTTTCTTTTTCTGTTCCTCCCCATCTCACTGCACATGACCACCCTTCCAAGAAGCCATGCTAATGCCTCTGGATTGTCTGCAGCTTTTACCCAGCATCCTTAGCTCTTCTGCACTGCTGACATTATACTTCAGTATAACTTATAATAGCATGAAGCAGCTGAAGGCCTGTCATCTCAGATTGCTTATGTGCTTCTCCAGAGACATGCTTAATTCCTATGAGGTTGCTGAGAATTATTCGCAAGCATGGGATTGAGGAGTAACTGTCTAAAAGCATTACAAATGACACAATTTTAAAACAAAAGTTGTTGGCTCATTTTCTCAAATACTTCTTTTCATTGAGGTATCGTGGACTCAAGAATATTAAAGCAAGAAAATATTGTTTATATCAGTCTTATTTCCCTGCTACACCATAATGATTCCTGTGGTCTATTTCTTAGAATAGCTAGAACCTAAATTACAATTAAGTTGTATTACAAAGTCCAATCCTGAATCATTTGTCTAGAACTTGGAATGTCTTTTCCTAAGGAAAGAAGTTATAAATGTGAATTTCCTGGAATAGTCTAAAACAATATTCTAAGTACACTTTATTCAATGACAGAGGGGGGAAAAGTTAATAATCACCTCTTTTGTTATCAAGCAGCAAAAAACACAGGGAATGTTGGTTATTTCCCTTTTGCTGAAATATATTCTGAACAAAATTCTAACCTTTTTTTTGACATTGTGTGGATAAACTCACACAGAAATCAGGCAATTAAAGATTGGGTGTTAGCATAATGGAAAATGTCTATATTTAAGTGGTTGTTCAAATGAGGACTAGCATTAAAGATTCTACCTGGAAATCTGACCCTCTCTGTCTTTCCAAAAATCTCAGATCTCTTCCTGTTCCCTTTTTAGAAGACCCAAATAAAATTGCCGAACACTTAAAAGTACACATTCTGCTAGAGAAGATAGAGAAAACTTCCTTGCCTGCCACAAGGGGAGGGAAATGCTTGCCTTCTATATATAAACCTTTGAAACTAATTACATTGAGGACATATTCAGTTATATCATTTAATAATTTTTTCCAGGATACTTATGAGTAATTTTAATATATACCTTTTAACCTACACCTCATGTTCCATTATACATAATTATTCTGTTTGCTTATTATACTCTTTAAATTGCAATGATTAATCATACACATTGCATAATTAAATTGTGAAAAATGATTAATCATCATTGCATTATTGTTTAATTACACTCCATATTTCATTTTAACAAGAAAACAGAAAGCGTTTTAACTCATGAGCAAACCATATAGTTATATGGATAATGAGCTTAGATTTTGTTACTGGAAAACAAAATAAGGTCCAGGTTAAGTGACTTATCCAAGGTAAAACAAGACTATTTCTTGTCCTTTGTTTGAACCAACAGGTTAGAATGCAAGACTTTATGCCAGTTTCCATAAAAGTGAGCTGAAGAAAAAGTGAATAAGATTATTATTCTCAAAGAATTTGTGCTTTTCTAGAATCTTAAGGTCCATATAGAGATTGCAAAAAATATGGCCCACCAAACTCAGTTAGTCATACATTGACATTAAGACTGCTGGGATGCAGCACACAGTCCCAGCCTCTGGTCCCAGACTGTTCCATGGCAGCCTGATGTTTCTCTTCATAAATGGTACCCATGTAGCTATTGTCTTCTAGACAGTTTTAGAGTTATATGATCCAGGACAAAATTTTCCCATTTTTTCTCCTGTTTTATAATATGCATGCATAATACAAATTGCAGAAAAGACAGGTTAAAAAAAGGAAAAGGAAAGAACTAATGGAAATTACTTTAAATCAGAAAACTGCTCTTGAAGGAGGTAGTTAAATTCCCTTCTGAGTAAGCCACATCTGGTTTAGTTAAATTCACTAATGGGTTACTGGATTATTGTAAAAAATTAAGCCTCAAGCCTTATACAGAGAAAAGTGAGACAGAAAATTAATGAACAGCAACAACAAAGCTGGTCTCCATATTTTTTATTGTTGCTGTGCTTGGTGGGGGATACATTGTAGCATTTACAAAGGTTTTTACAATGTATCAAATATATTATACTTGAATTCACCCCTTCCACTGCTCTCTTTCATCACCCCTCCCCTGATTCTTGGAACAGTTTCAGCAGGTTATCATTTTTGCATTTACTTACATGTGCATACATTATTTGCACCACATTCATCCTTTTATCTTTTTCCCCACCACCTCCGCCTTGCCACCAATGCCATCATTCCCCCCACCTGCACTCCTGCAGAACCTGGTCTTCCCTCCTGTTCTCTGATTTTGTAGAAGAAAAAACATAAAAGATAATAAGAGAAACATGGCGTTTTTTGCAGTTTGAGATAAAGATAGCTACACAGGGAGATTCTTTGTATTGTTTCCATGCATATATGTATTACAACCCCAACTGGTTCAACTCTACCAGTCCTCTGCACTCCTTCCTAGCCCCTTTCTCATGGTGGCCCCAGCCAGTTTAAGATTTCTGTATTCATTCCTGTACAGTGAGCACATCAATCACATTCAACCACATTTCCTTCCCTTGCTCTATCCCTCCTGTTCATGGCCTGCCTTAGCATGACCCGTGTCCCATAATATTACTGCATTTGTTGTGGGTCTGTAATCCGCGTATGAGGGAGAACATGCAGCTTTTGGCCTTCTCAGCCTGGCTAACTGCACTTAACGTGATTGTTCTATGGTTCCATCTATTTGCTGGTCTCCATTTTAACTTTTATAAAAAAGTAATACTTATAATGCCTCAGACACAATTCAGTTAGATCTTGTTACTGCTCATCCCATTTCAATCTGGGTGAAGGTGAGGCAATTGGTATAAATATTTGGATGAAGGAGATTTTAGGAACCCCTCTGGTTTCTGAAGATTGTAGGCAGAGAGCCTAATTAAATATCCCAACAAACCTCTACAAAATGAGTGGAAAATATTCCTAAAAGTAGATTGGAAAGTTTTTAGGAAGGAGAAATAGATACTAATGTATACCGCAGAGTTTAACTAATATACCAAGGTTTTTTTTCAACTGCTTCAGAATTTGAATAAGGTTAAAGTTACTTCAAAAGTTTCACATTTGTGTGTTTGAATCCACATGTATATGTATGTGCTGCTTTCATGACAAGGTACAACTCTGTTGTTCCTCAGAGAACCTCATTCTGAATAAAGAGACATGGGAAAACACAGCTAAAATGCTTCTAAAAACACAGCTAAAATGCTTCTAAAACACAGCTAAAATTTGACAAGAAACTGTAAAACCTAGTGATCATATGTAGAGTATACTAACCTGCTTTAACTATTTTTCTGGTCACAACTTCAGATAAGTTCTCTTATTTAAAAAAATAAGATCAATTCCCTTATTACATATAGTCTTCTTATGTGCTCTCCCATTTGTCCTCTTTAGAGGTCTTTAGTGTTACAACAGATTCAAGAAATAATCCTTGTATTTGATGTTTCTGGATCCAGCATCTAACTGCAGATACCATGGTTACAATCCCAAGTGCTAGGCATGAAATTGCAGGCTTTAAAATGCAGCACATTTAATATATTGCTTCTTAGAACATTCTGCTGTATCTACATCATATCACATATTTGTTCATGAGGAAATGACTGTCTGTAAGATAAGGTGATATACACCATTAATTATAGATGGGAGCTAGGAGGTATGGAAAAATATGATTATTAATATAACCTGGTTCCTTACCAAATGCTGTACAGTGCAAGAGCTAATAAAACTGCTCTAATAACTTTGAACCCAAGAGATAATTTACATTTTATTAGGTGGAAGAGATTTGAAATTGTTTGTTGCAGAAGATTAAAAAGAAGGGAAATAAAGAGACAGAAAGAGATTGAAGCTTGAATTAGAAATGAGATTCATGATTTTCCTTTTGATCCACAGAACAGCAATTGTCTGTACTGTGTCATAACTTCATATGATTTTCCATCAGGTTGTCTGCAAATTGACTCTTTAAATGTGATGATGCTGAAAAATGGTATCTAAGAAAAGAAAGCTTTCCTTTTTTTTAACCTTATTGTTTCCTGCAGCATTTTACTAATGAGATACACAATAAAATTATATCACTCATGCATTATTTAACATCATTCCCCCTGGATTTCCATCTCCTGATTTCCAATGACTCACATGCCTGAAAACAGAACAACCCCAGGCATTTTAGGTTTAGAATATAAATCACCTATGTAGTTTATCAAATGTTATTTTAAATAAAATACCCAATTCTCTGGCCCAAATTATGTGTGAACAGCAATATGCATTTTGCATAATTATAACTTCATTTGCATTTTGCAATGTATCATTTTTCTCATTGAGTTAATTCTTATTGAATGCCCACTGGTACAAGATACTATGATAAGGGTTATGATATTGTTTAATTTAATTAAGAAATCATTGCTTATCCTATCATATTCCTCTCTTCTCATGCAGACACTAAAAAGAAATACTTTGACAACTTGCTTACATGCTTTAAAATATTTATAGAGATAAGCTAGGTATTCTACAATCAGAATGACCCAGGACCATGTAATTAAATAAGTAGATTTATACAGTGGTTAGATCGATTCAGTACATATAGGCTCATGAGAACTGTTACTTCCATCTTTTTTCAAATCCATACTCATTCATGACAACTTGGTAATGGTGGGTGTATTCACAACAGAAACTGGTAAATGAAACCAATTTATGGTATTTGCTTAGTTTTTGTTTTTAATTTTGTTTGCTTCCAGAGAGAGTTTGTAATCATTTACCAGACCACAAAGCTTAAAAAAACTAAACTCTCCAAAAATCAATGAACCAATAAAGAAGTGGGCATCTGAACTAAACAAAACTTTTTCAAAAGAAGAAGTCCAAATGACCAAACGACACATGAAAAAATTCTCACCATCCCTGGCCCTAAAGAAAATGCAAATCAAAACCACACTGAGATTCCACCTCACACCTGTTAGAATTGCTGCTATCAAGAGCACCACCAACAACAAATGTTTTCAGGGATGTGGAAGAAAAGGAACCTCGTACACTGCTGCTGGGAATGTAGACTAGTACAACTACTATGGACAATATGGACGCTTCTTTAAAAAACTAAACATAGATCTGCCATGTGATCCAGCAATACCACTCCTAGGGATGTACCCAAAGGAATGAGACTTAGGTTATTACAAACACATCTACACACCCATGTTTATTACAGTACTATTCACAATAGCCAAGCTATGGAAACAGCCAGGATGCCCCACCAATGGATTAAGAAAATGTGGTACTTATACACAATGGAATTTTACTCAGCCATAAAGAAGAATGAAATTTTGTCATTGTCATGTAAATGGATAGATCTGGAGAATATCATCTTAAGCAAGGTTAGCCAGGCTCAGAAAGCCAAAAGTCACATATTCTCCCTCATATACAGATTATACACCTAAAACATGCAGGAATATTATTAGACATGGGTCACACACTAAGGGCAGAACACGCATGGGAGGAATAAGGAAAGGGAAGGAAACCTAAAACTTGAATGTGGTTGATGTGCTCACTGTATAGGAGCAAATGTAGTAATCTAAACTGGCAGAAGTCACTGTGGGAAGGGGACTAGGAAATAGTGAAGTTGTCTGGTAGAGATGAAACAATGTGGGTTTCAATACATATGTGTAAGGAGGCAACACTAGGAATTTTTTTGTATGTCTGTTTTTATCTCAAACTAGCAAAAATGCTGTCTTTCTTATTATCTCCTATGTTTTCTCTTCAACAAAATTAGAGAACAAGAGGGTGGGACAGGTTCTGCCCAGAAGTGGGTGGGGAGGGGCAAATAATATATACACATGTAAGCAAATGTAACAACAATAAAATAAAAATAAATAAATAAATAAATAAAAGACAATTAGCATCTAAAACTAAATAAGTAAATCAAAAAAATAAATAAAATGTGCTCACAAAATTATACACATAAATAAAATGAGGACTTACAAGAATAGCAATCATTGTGAATGATTTCTAACAAAATAAATCAAATATTAAAATAATATTCACAGAGTATATGGTTTCTGACATTTAATTAAAAAACAAAGTGTTATGGGATCAGCCAGTTGACCAAATTAGGAAAAATATTAACATCTTATAGTTTGGTAAGTGCCATATAAGCTCATTTTGCATTTTTTGTAAAGTTTTCTGTAAAAATATTAAAAATTTAAAAAGCAAAATACATATTTGCATTCACATATTATATATACTTATATATGAGTATGTAAACTTATATTTTTCATTAAATGCATACATATATTGGTATTCACAGATAAGTACCATACACTTTAAAATATAAACAATATGTATGTATAAAGCATTTGCTGTATAGTCATTCAATTTTTCTTGGTATTCTATTTCTTTTTATGGAGAAGTTATGGTTTATAGTTTAATTATGAACAGAAAGCCTTCACTAATCTCAGTTTTTTCCTTAATTGTTATTCAAACAATTTGGGGCATGAAAATATATGGAGCCAAATTCTCTTCTTATGTAAATTTAGACAAATAAAATCATCAAATGATACAATTTGATGTACATTTAGTAGGAGTATTGTAGGGTTGCACAAGTGAAAAACAATGCAATATTTAGGAGGTTTTGTATATTGTGGAGTCCAGACACTTTATTTTGAGAATGAAAAAAGCCAACTTTCTTTAAAGAAAGTTTGCTACCCAAAGAATGGACCAAGATCAACATTATCTAGGAACTTAGAGAAATTTCTAAATCTCAGTCTCTTCTACATTAAATTTGGAACAAAGTCTAGGTTGACAAGACCCCCCACATGATTTCCTACACATTAAAAAATGAGAAACACTTACTAGACCTTAACAAATCTGGGACTAGAGTCAGATTTCCTGACTTGTCTGGTTTCCCACAGCCTTACACTACTCTTTAGCAGGAAGATGAACCTTCTTGTATTGATCATAACATCTGCAAAAAAGCCTTTCCTCATTCTATTTGTATTTTTCCTAATTCAAGTTATGTTTGTGCATACTGGTGCACATACAGTAAAAGTACTATAAGACTCCTGCCAGGTTTTGGCTCCTTCTCTCAATCTTGAATTGGTCATTTCATTAAAGTGCAATATTGATATTCTGAAATTATGAAAAAATATCAGACCCCCAAATGGACGAGCCACAGGTCCATCCTTCATCTGTGATGATGATGATATTGTTGGTAATAGATTCCTATATCCTGTATGACCTAAAGTGAGCCATATAAATTCATGAAGAGGAATGTAGTAATGAGTTTCAGAAAACTGAAAATGCTGAGCTAATGGCCACCTACTGCCCTTAAATGAGTATATATCCTTTCCTTTGACTCCATAGCACTTTCTTTATTTGAAGATACAGTGCATGTAGACCTCATATGGTGTCAAAAACAACAAAGATTTCAGGGCAGAGAGCCTCATGGTAATGCAGATGCGAGGACTGCCAAGGGTTGAACCAATTACCCTACACTAAACTTAATTGAAGAATAATTTATAGAAGCCAAGAAATGTTAATTGAACAATAAATCACTTAGATTGAAGGATAAAATATGTGTGAATTGATCACTAGAAAGCAAACAAAAGATTGAAAAGAGCTTAGGAGGACTTGAGTACCTTGAAAAGTAAAGCTACTAAACAAAGGACTTCACAACAGAAGAACCTTCAAACATGAGAGAAAGAAACTGCAAGAGGTTGTCAAATCCCAGTGCATGTTCTGCGTAATATGGTGTCTATGTTTGTGTTCCATTCTTTCATGATGCAAGGTATTGCAATAGCAGAATTCTGACATATTTTTAACAATGTTATTTAAACACTGTTTTCTCCCTTAGGCATGCTGCCCTAAGAAATTAAGACAGCTGTCATTTCAATGTTTGGAACACATTGGTACAGTGGGAATTTGTTAATTCTTACAACACTTAAGACGGTATTTTATTCCCAAACAGAAGAGGACATGTCATTATAAAAAAAAAATCAAGAAATCTACATTAAAACATTTAAAAATATATATCAAAGGCAAAGTCACAGGAAATGCAGTTTTTAATTGTATGATTTTTTTCAATGTTCAAAGTGTAGTCTTCCACCACTTTATTTGTAAGTTTGGCCTCAATTTTGTGGTTGTTCTTACTCTGGAATGTGTTTCCTGATATTTCATAGAAGATTGCTCTGAATTTTTTTAAAGGTAACAGTCATTCTAGTGTAAACAGACAATAACAGACACTATAATTTGTTTTTGGTTTTAGTTTGCAAGGAGAGGTTGTACATGCTTCCAGAAAGCACCTTTTGTTTCCACTGCTTGTTTTTCCTAAGAAGTCAGACTGGCAGTGCTATTTTATGGGTTACTTTACGCATTGTGATTTTTCTATGACTGACTTCTTGCACTCAAGCTTAAGGGATTTACTGATATTAACTGAAATTGTTTCATTCCTATGAAAGCTAAGGCTTTATGCAGGTAGATCTGAGGCTGTTAAAGGTGCTTCATATTCTGTCCCTTATCAGGATACACATATGATTTTTACAGCAATGGATTTGGAAAAAGGTTAAGGAAAGTTAAATAGATATATATCTGTTAATATCATTCCTCAGTTGCATGTTAATTCCTAGAATTTTTTCAGAATATGCTTCCTGATCTCTAAGAATGATGCTGAACTGCTTCGTTCTTCTTTTGGGCACAATTACCTCATATATACCATAAAAGAGTAAAACAAGATGAGAAAAATGACAATAAGTATGAAAATATACAAAATGTATAATACATAATTATGTATTAGCTACACCCCCAACGTGGCTCCAGTATGGTGTCAATTACCGCTATATTAAGGAGATTAAAGAGAGCAAGTCTATTTAACCTATGGGATAATCCAAAATGGTACTGTGTGACTTTTGATGTTAGATCAGAAAAGATGTTACAGATTATGGTTTGATCTCTTTGGGATCACTTACTTTAGGAAAAACAAGCTTCTGTGACATGGGAAACACATAAGAAGTCTTATGTAGAGATCCAGACATCTTGATTGCAACCTCATAAAAGACTCTGAACTAGAACCACACAACTCTGTGTTCATAATTGTCTAAGATAAACAGTTTCTATTGTTCCCTTAGGACAATCAGTTTCAGAGTAATTTTTTATGTAACAATAGTTAACAGATAGAAAGAAGCAGTTCATTCATTCTTTCATCCACTATTTAGGGAATGTCTTATACTAGGCATTGGTCTGGAAGGTTAGAGACAAAGATAAAGCAACCTGCAATTTACTAAGAAGTCTAAAAAGGCAAAAATAAAATTAAAAGGTGCTTTTCTTGGTGTGCTGTATTACAGTGACTTTGATTCTAAAAGCCTTACTGCTGTAATTCTTTATTCTGTAAGTAAGTAGCATTTTTGAAATCCCTAGGCAAACAAAGAATAGGAGAAAAGAAAGTTCCCTCAGTAACCTAGATAAGTGCATTGTGATTATTGTAATTTTCATCTTCTTGAAGATGTGTTGAGCCTAACTAAGTTATTTGACCAAAAAACTAACTTTTGTTTTCCCTTGGTGATACCAGGGATAGAACTCACAGCTTCACATTTGCTAGGCAGGTGCTCTACCATGTGAGCCACTCCACTCCTTGTTGATTATTCTCAAGACAGGGTCTCCAAAAGTATTTGCTCAGACTGGCTTTAAACTATCATCCTCCTGATCTCTGCCTCCTGAATAGCTAGGAGTAAACGTGTGAGCCACTGGCTCAAAAATATATCTTATGAACCAGAGTCAAATGTCTGATCCTTGACCCAAAGGATATTCTATTCAAGAGACAAAACAAAAGTCCTTAACTTGACTTCCTTCTTTGTCACAGAAGGCCAAGAATAGAAAAGCTAAATGCAAACAAGACAAGACAGAAGAGCTAGCAAACCATTATTATGAACATAATGCATTTCTTGCCAAATATTGAAATAATACACAGTTGAGTTAAAATAGTTATATAAACATCTTTGAGTTTCAAGAATTCAAAGAGTTGTGCTCACAGAAACCATGTGGATCATTGGTCTAAATGATACATCTTAATAGGTAAAGAAAAGCAAAATTTATAGGTAAAATACCTTCCCCTCAAATAAAGAATTAATTCAAGAAGTGACAACAGAAGGTAGAACTGCAATGCTGAATATTTTCCATACTCCCTAAGTGGCATCTTTAGCAGCTAATAACAATGTGGCTGAGAAATTTCTAATACAAGTTGATGTTGCAGACTTCCTAGTGTTCCTTTAGTAGAGAATCAAATGTCTATCCAAAACACAGCTACTAAATAGTAAGATAGTTTCTTTCTCATCCTCTACCCCAAAAAAAGACAGTCTGTGAATTTGACAATGTCATTTCATAAAGATCTACACTATTCCTTCAACACCGCACTTCAGAAAATCTAAAGAATAGAGATCTTGTCACAGGGCATAAAGTACATTTTTTATTATTTTCACATTTCTTCATATGTGTATACATTGTAAGGGCCACCTCCCATCCACACACATCACCACCCCACTCCGTGGCAGAACTTGTTCTACCCTCTTGTTCTCCAATTTTGTTGAAGAGAAAGCATAAGAGATAATAAGAAAAACGTAGCATTTTTGCTAGCTTGAGATAAAGATAAGTATACAGAGAGACTCCTAGTGTTGCTTCCATGCACATGTGTATTGCAACCCACATTGGTTCATCTCTACCAGACCTCTTCCCTACTTCCTCATCCCCTTTCCATAAAGGAAAAGGTCTCTACCAGTTTAAAGATTTCTATATTCACTCATCTACAGGGAGCATATCAACCACATTCAAGTTTTAGGTTTCCTTTCCTTTCTCTTTACCTCCTGTGCATGTTCTCCCCATAGTGTGTGACCCATGTCTAATAATATTACTGCATTTGTTCTAGGTCTATAATCTGCATATGAGGGAGAACATGTGATTTTGGCCTTCTGAGCCTGGCTAACTTTGCTTAAGATGATGGTCTCCAGATTCATCCATTTACTTGTGAATGACAAAATTTCATTCTTCCTTATGGCTGAGTAAAATTCCATTGTTGGAAAGTACCACATTTTCTTAATCCATTGATGGGCATCTTGGCTGTTTCCATAGCTTGGCTATTGTGAATAGTGCTGCAATAAACACAGATGTGCAGGTGTGTTTGGAATAACCCGAGTTGCATTCCTTTGGGTACATCCCTAGGAGTGTCATTGCTGGATCATATGGCAAATCTATGTTTAGTTTTTTATGAATCCTCCATATTGTTTTCCAAAGTGGTTGTACTTGTTTACATTCCCACCCGCAGTGTATTAAGGTTCCTTTTTCCCCACATCCTTGCCAACATTTGTTGTCAGTGGTGTTCTTGATGATAGCTTTTCTAACAGGGGTAAGGTGGAATCTTAGTGTAGTTTTGATTTGCATTTTCTTAATGGCCAGGGATGGTGAGCATTTTTTTCTGTATTGTTTGGCCATTTGAACTTCTTCTTTAGAAAAGTTCTGTTTAGTTCAGTTGCCCACTTCTTTATTGGTTCATTGATTTTTGGAGAGTTTAGTTTTTTGATCCCCTGGTTATATTCTGGTTATCATTCCTTTGTCTGATGTATGGCTAGCAAAGATTTTCTCCCACTCTGTGGGTGGTCACTTCAATTTAGAGACCATCTCTTTTGTTGGCAGAAGCTTTTTAATTTCAGGTAGTCCCATATGTTCATCCTTTCTTTTAGTTGCTGGGCTGATTGAGTTCTACTGAGGAAATCCTTGCCTAGTTCTATTGCTTCCAGGATATTCCCTGTTCTTTCCTGTACTAACTGCAAGGTTTCAGGTCTGATATTAAGGTCCTTAATCCACTTTGAGTTGATACTAGTACAGGGTGATGGCATGGATCTAGTTTCAGTTTTCTGCAAGCAGATAGCCACTTTTCCCAGCAACATTTGTTGAAGAGACTGTCTGTCTTTTCTCCATCATATGTTTTTGGTGCCTTTGTCAAAAATAAGGTGAGCCTAGCTGTGTGGATTCATATCTGGGGCTCCGTTCTGTTCCATTGGCTTCATATCTGTTTTTGTGCCAGTACCATGCTGTTTTTATTGCTATGGCTCTGTAGTATAGTTTGAAGTCAGGTATTGAGATACCTCCAGCGTTTCCCTCTTTGCTCTGTATTGCCTTGGCTATTCATGGTCTTCTTGTTTCCAAATGAACTTTAACGTAGATTTTTCAATCTCTGTGATGAATGTCATTGGGATTTTGATGGGAATTGCATTGAACATGTAGATTGCTTCTGGTAGTATAGCAATTTTTACTATGCTGATTTTGCTATCCATGAGCATGGGAGATCTTTCCTAAAGTACAACTTTTTTAAATAGCAATTGTTCCCCAATGTGGAGCTTCGGAAAAACAATAAAAGACCTATAGCAGTTGCTAAAAATGAAATAATGGAACCAGGCAAGCTTTGATATTCAAAACTTTTTCACAAAAATAAACCCACAGAGTGTGACAACAGCATCCATCATAGTTTTTCACTATTTGATATTGCTTCAAAAGAAAGAACTAGACTGGAATAGCCAGGATTCAAATATTTGTTTTATGCTAAAACTTTAGCTGCTGTAGTGTCAAAAGGATTTTATGATGTCTGTGGGAATTTTATTCTTAAATAGTAGCTTTTACTGTTTCTTAATTTTGAAATTAATATTCAGAATAGGTAAGAGACAAATTTAGAAACACTGCTTTCCCCATAGTTTCAATGTACAAATAGTGTTATTCCATTTTAATGGAATTTAATCTAATGAAAAGACAATACTCTTCACTTTTTATTTGATGAATTTATTTTAAATTCAAAATTATAATGTATACTTATATTCATTTAAAATTTAATAAATCTACTTTCTTTTTGTGCATTTCAAATGTACGATTGCACAAGCAAATCCTTTCCAACTGCTTAAAAATAATATTTGAGAATTTAGTAGTCTTAATTTATAATTACTTGAACAATTGATTTTAGACTTGTGATTTTGTGAGGAAAAATGTAAAGGAATTTGGTAAATGCTATTTGTAGGCAGCTATAGAATTTACAAACTTTAGTCTAATAGAATCTCAAATAATCAAATTACCTTCGACACCACAAACATTTTAAATGCCAACTACATGTAGTACATCTAAACCCAACACCAAAGTGTGAATACCATTGATTTGACTCATGTTGTCATTTCTAGTTTCAACTGTTACCCTTCCATATTGGGAAGATATTTTCCAAGTAAGGAAATATTTTCACCATCTCAGTTGCATTGATGGTCACCTCAGAAAGTCAGAGTTGCTTAGGCAAAAGAAATGGTGAACATGCTGAGGGAGCAGCTGTATAACTCTACAGTGATTCCTTCCCTGACAAACAAAGTACACTGAGCACTTTTGCTTATTTGCCTTGTCAATCAAGGATTCAAAATCCTTTTTTTCAGATGGTATGGTAACTTTCACAAATCAGTGTTATACCTTCCCAATTCAGAATTTTATTTTACTATCCATATGCCCCTAAAATTGCAGATAACCACATTTACTGCCTTTCTGAATTCCTTGTTTTCTCATATACCTTCATTTTTCATTTTCACAATTCTTTAAAGTTATATTAATGGAATTCAATTGCGTTTTCTATGTGTCTCCTACTTTGGTGGGCACAACTCTGAAGTCATTAAATGAAATATGGAAGAGTGGTTTGTAAAAGAATCAAGGTAGAAGTGCAGAAAAAACTAACACACATGTAGGATTTTCAGACTTGATTGTCACTGATAATCTCATAGAATGGTGAGCAGAGTTGGCTGCTCATAGAAATTTATAAGGCTGTCATTGTCACATTATTCAGTGATGATACATTACTTCATTCATATCTCATGTCATTTCTTTTGACTAGATAGGTTATTTAAATTGTTTATGTTACTGCCAACAAAGGTATTATTAATGTTGATCTATTTAACCTTAAAAAGGAATCATAATGGAGTTGAATGCTATCCTAATGGCTAGAAGAGATAAATGGAAATTACATTAAGCAGAAAGGTTATGTTTCTGTTGCCATTTCAATGATCAAGTAAACAAATGGTCAACAAAATATTTTTTAAAGAGATAGACCTGAAGAGAATGTTTTCCTGAGAAGACTTATTAACTACCCACAGAGGCTCAGCAGAGATATGTTTTTGCCTCTTGTATTAGTTTTCTAGGGTTGCTCTGACAAAGTACTGGAAGTTGAATGACTTAAACAACAGAAATTTATCATCTCACAATTCTGGAGGCTAGAAGTCTGACACAAAAATAGCATTTTTCCCTCTTAAAGCCCTAAGAAAGCATCCTTTCCTAACCTCACTCTTGCCTCCTGGTACTTGTTTGCTTGTGACAACACAACTACAAACTTCACATGGCAGGTTCCCTATGTCTGACTCTGTACAAATTTCCCCCCACCCTCCTTTTTTTTAAATAAGAATACTATTCATATTATCTTTGAATAAGACCATAGACTCCATCCTTTACATTTAAAATAATCCTGTCCCAGACAAGGTCATATTCTGAGATCTTAAGAGTTAAGAATTTATATGATAGGCTTGGTATCATTATTTAATTTAAGTGTAGAACAGAAATTACAAAATTGACAGAACACAATTCACATCAGTAGAAGGTCCTCAATGCTATGTGCAATAGAATGAGAGCAGTAACATCCCTTTAGTAGTGTTATGGGTACGTCATGAGGGTTTAAACAATTTCCCAAAGGCAAAAGTTCTAATGCAGAGTACTAATGATACTTGAGTGGGAAGACTTGGAGTTGGACAAGAGTAATAATAAGATAATACTATTTCAAAAATAATTTTCCATAAATGAAGACAAAATTTTCAATAACATTTACATTCTAAAAAGAGGTAAAAATATTCTGAAGATAGTTTTGCTTTCTTTTTTTTTTTCATTTTTCTTTTATTATTCATATGTGCATACAAGGCTTGGTTCATTTCTCCCCCCTGCCCCCACCCCCTCCCTTACCGCCCCCTCCGACCCCTCCCTCTCCCCCCCCCTCAATACCCAGCAGAAACTATTTTGCCCTTATTTCTAATTTTGTTGTAGAGAGAGTATAAGCAATAATAGGAAGGAACAAGGGTTTTTCTGGTTGAGATAAGGATAGCTATACAGGGTATTGACTCACATTGATTTCCTGTGCGTGGGTGTTACCTTCTAGGTTTATTATTTTTGATCTAACCTTTTCTCTAATACCTGTTCCCCTTTCCCTATTGGCCTCAGTTGCTTTAAGGTAACTGCTTTAGTTTCTCTGCGTTAAGGGCAACAAATGCTAGCTAGTTTTTTAAGTGTCTTACCTATCCTCACCCCTTCCTTGTGTGCTCTCGCTTTTATCATGTGCTCATAGTCCAATCCCCTTGTTGTGTTTGCCCTTGATCTAATGTCCACATATGAGGGAGAACATACGATTTTTGGTCTTTTGGGCCAGGCTATAACCTCACTCAGAATGATGTTCTCCAATTCCGTCCAAATTTACCACAAATGATAACATTTCGTTCTTCTTCATGGCTGCATAAAATTCCATTGTGTACAGATACCACATTTTCTTAATCCATTCATCAGTGCTGGGGCATCTTGGCTGTTTTCATAACTTGGCTATTGTGAATAGTGCAGCAATAAACATGGATGTGCAGGTGCCTCTGGAGTAACAGTCTTTTGGGTATATCCCCAAGAGTGGTATTGCTGGATCAAATGGTAGATCGATGTCCAGCTTTTTAAGTAGCCTCCAAATTTTTTTCCAGAGTGGTTGTACTAGTCTACATTCCCACCAACAGTGTAAGAGGGTTCCTTTTCCCAGCATCCTCGCCAACACCTGTTGTTGGTGGTGTTGCTGATGGTGGCTATTCTAACAAGGGTGAGGTGGAATCTTAGCGTGGTTTTAATTTGCATTTCCTTCATTGCTAGAGATGGTGAGCATTTTTTCATGTGTTTTCTGACCATTTGAATTTCTTCTTTTGAGAAAGTTTGGTTTAGTTCACTTGCCCATTTCTTTATTGGTTCATTAGTTTTGGAAGAATTTAGTTTTTTAAGTTCCCTGTATATTCTGGTTATCAGTCCTTTGTCTGATGTATAGTTGGCAAATATTTACTCCCACTCTGTGGGTGTTCTCTTCAGTTTAGAGACCATTTCTTTTGATGAACAGAAGTTTTTACTTTTATGAGGTCCCATTTATCTATGCTATCTCTTAATTGCTGTGCTGCTGGGGTTTCATTGACAAAGTTCTTACCTATACCTACTAACTCCAGAGTATTTCCTACTCTTTCTTGTATCAACTTAAGAGTTTGGGGTCTGATATTAAGATCCTTGATCCATTTTGAGTTAATCTTGGTATAGGGTGATATACATGGATCTAGTTTCAGTTTTTTGCAGACTGCTAACCAGTTTTCCCAACAGTTTTTGTTGAAGAGGCTGCTATTTCTCCATCGTATATTTTTAGATCCTTTGTCAAAGACAAGTTGCTTAGAGTTGTGTGGCTTCATATCTGGGTCCTCTATTCTGTTCCACTGGTCTTCATGTCTGTTTTTGTGCCAGTACCATGCTGTTTTTATTGTTATTGCTTTGTAATATAGTTTGAAGTCAGGTATTGTGATACCTCCCGCATTGTTCTTTTGACTGAGTATTGCCTTGGCTATTCGTGGCCTCTTGTGTTTCCATATAAATTTCACAGTAGATTTTTCAATCTCTTTAATGAATGTCATTGGAATTTTGATGGGAATTGCATTAAACATGTAGATTACTTTTGGGAGTATCGACATTTTTACTATGTTGATTCTACCAATCCATGAGCATGGGAGATCTCTCCACTTTCTATGGTCTTCCTCAATCTCTTTCTTCAGAAGTGTATAGTTTTCCTTGTAGAGGTCTTTCACTTCTTTTGTTAGGTTTACACCTAGGTATTTGATTTTTTTTTTGTGGCTATTGTAAATAGAATTGTTTTCATACATTCTTTTTCAGTTTGCTCATTGTTAGTGTATAGAAATGCTAATGATTTTTCTATGTTGATTTTATATCCTGCTACCTTGCTATAGCTATTGATGATGTCTAGAAGCTTCTGAGTTGAGTTTTTTGGGTCTTTAAGGTATAGGATCATGTCGTCTGCAAATAGGGATATTTTGACAGGTTCTTTACCTATTTGTATTCCTTTTATTCCTTCTTCTTGCCTAATTGCTCTGGCTAGGAATTCCAGTACTATGTTGAATAGGAGTGGAGATAGTGGGCATCCTTGTCTGGTTCCTGATTTTATAGGGAATGGTTTTAGTTTTTCTCCATTAAGTATAATGCTGGCTGTAGGTTTGTCATATATAGCTTTTATAATGTTGAGGAACGTTCCTTCTATTCCTAGTTTTCTTAGAGCTTTTATCATGAAATGATGTTGGATCTTATCAAAGGCTTTTTCTGCATCTATTGAGATGATCAAGTGGATTTTGTCTTTGCTTCTGTTAATGTGGTTTATTATGTTTATTGATTTTCGTATGTTGAACCACCCCTGCATCCCTGGGATGAAGCCTACTTGGTCGTGGTGAATAATCTTTTTGATGTGTTGCTGAATTTGTTTTGTCATTATTTTGTTGAAGATTTTTGCATCAATGTTCGTTAAGGAGATTGGCCTATAGTTCTCCTTTTTGGAGGTGTCTTTGCCTGGTTTTGGGATAAGTGTAATATTGCCTTCATAAAATGTGTTTGGCAGTTTTCCTTCCCTTTCTATTTCATGGAACAGTTTAAGGAGGGTTGGTATCAGTTCTTCTTTAAAGGTCTGATAGAATTCAGCAGAGAATTCATCAGGTCCTGGACTTTTCTTTTTGGGGAGAATCTTGATTGCTGCTTCAATTTCATTTTGTGTTATAGGTCTATTCAGGTGATTAATTTCCTCTTGGTTCAGTTTTGGAAGATCATATGTATCTAGAAATCTGTCCATTTCTTTTAGATTTTCAAATTTATTTGAATATAGGTTCTCAAAGTAGTCTCTGATGATTTCCTGGACTTCCATGGAGTTTGTTGTTATCTCCCCTTTTGCATTCCTGATTCTACTAATTTGGGTTTTTTCTTTCCTCATTTTAGTCAGGTTTGCAAGGGGTCTATCGATCTTGTTTATTTTTTCAAAGAACCAACCTTTTGTTTCATTAATTCTTTGTATGGTTTTTTTGGTTTCTATTTCGTTGATTTCAGCTCTTATTTTTATTATTTCTCTCCTTCTATTTGTTTTGGGATTTGCTTGTTCTTGTTTTTCTAGGAGTTTGAGGTGTATCATTAGGTCATTGATTTGGGATCTTTCAATCTTTTTAATATATGCACTCATGGCTATAAACTTTCCTCTCAAGACTGCCTTAGCTGTGTCCCATAGGTTCCGGTAGGTTGTGTTTTCATTTTCATTGACTTCCAGGAACTTTTTAATTTCCTCTTTTATTGCATCGATGATCCATTCTTCATTAAGTAATGAGTTATTTAGTTTCCAGCTGTTTGCATGTTTTTTGTCTTTACTTTTGTTGTTGAGTTCTACTTTTACTGCATTGTGGTAAGATACTATGCACGGTATTATTTCTATTTTCTTATATTTGCTGAGGCTTGCTTTGTGCCCTAGGATATGATCTATTTTGGAGAAGGTTCCATGGGCTGCTGAGAAGAATGTATATTGTTTAGAAGTTGGATGAAATGTTCTGTAGACATCTACTAGGTCCACTTGATCTATTGCATATTTTAGAACTTGGATTTCTTTATTGAGTTTTTTGTTTGGATGACCTATCTATTGATGATAATGGGGTGTTAAAGTCTCCCACAACCACTGTGTTGGCATTTATATATGCTTTTAGGTCTTTCAGGGTATGTTTGATGAAATTGGGTGCGTTGACATTGGGTGCATACAAATTGATGATTATTATTTCCTTTTGGTCTATTTCCCCTTTTATTAGTATGGAATGTCCTTCTTTATCTCATTTGATCAATGTAGGCTTGAAGTCTACTTTGTCAGAGATAAGTATTGTTGCTACTCCTGCTTGTTTTCGGGGGCCATTGGCTTGGTAAATCTTCTTCCAGCCTTTCATCCTAAGCATATGCTTATTTCTGTTGGTGTGATGAGTCTCCTGTAAGCAACAAATTGTTGGATCTTCTTTTTTAATCCATTTTGTCAAATGGTGTCTTTTGATGGGTAAATTAAGTCCATTAACATTAAGCGTTAGTACTGATAGGTATGTGGTGATTCCTGACATTTAGTTGTCTTAGTTGTTTGAAGGTTTGATTGTGTGTACCTAACTTGATGTTACTCTCTACTGTCTTGCTTTTTCGTATCCTGTGGTTTAGTGCTGCCTGCCTTTTCATGGTTAAGTTGGGTGTCACTTTCTGTGTGCAGGATCCCTTGCAGAATCTTTTGTAATGGTGGCTTTGTGGTCACATATTGTTTTAGTTTCTGCTTATCATGGAAGACTTTTAGTGCTCCATCTATTTTGAATGATAGCTTTGCTGGGTAGAGTATCCTGGGGTTGAAGTTATTTTCATTCAGTGCCCGGAAGATCTCACCCCATGCTCTTCTTGCTTTTAATGTTTCTGTTGAGAAGTCTGCTGTGATTTTGATGGGTTTACCTTTGTATGTTACTTGTTTTTTCTCTCTTACAGCCTTCAATATTCTTTCCTTAGTTTCTGAACTTGTTTTAATGATGATATGTCGTGGAGTAGTTCTATTTTGATCTGATCTGTTTGGTGTGCTGGAGGCCTCTTGCATTTGTATGGGAATATCTTTCTCTAGATTTGGGAAATTTTCCATTATTATTTTCTTGAATATATTATGCATTCCCTTCGCTTGCACCTCTTCTCCTTCTTCGATGCCCATGATTCTCAAGTTTGGTCTTTTGATGGAGTCAGTGAGTTCTTGCATTTTCTTTTCACAGATCTTGAGTTGTTTAATTAATAGTTCTTCGCTTTTTCCTTTAATTACCATTTCATCTTCAAGTTCTGAGATTCTGTCTTCTGTTTGTTCTATTCTGCTGGATTGGCTTTCCGTTTTGTTTTGCAGTTCTGTTTTGTTCTTTTTTCTGAGGTTTTCCATATCCTGGCAGTTTTCTTCTTTAATGTTGTCTATTTTTGTTCTGAGTTCATTTATCTGTTTATTCATCGTGTTCTCTATTTCACTTTGGTGTTTATACAGTGCTTCTATGGTTTCCTTTATTTCTTCTTTTGCTTTTTCAAATTCTCTCTTTTTATTGTCTTGGAATTTCTTGAGTGTCTCCTGTACATTTTGGTTGACCCTATCCAGTATCATCTCTATAAAATTCTCATTGAGTACTTGTAGTATGTCTTCTTTTAAATTATTCTTGTGGGCTTCATTGGGTCCTTTGGCATAGTTTATCTTCATTTTGTTGGAGTCTGGATCTGAGTTTCTGTTCTCTTCATTCCCCTCTGGTTCCTGTACTAATTTTTTTGCTGTGGGGAAACTGGTTTCCCTGTTTTTTCTGTCTTCCTGTCATTGTCCTTGGTGTTGTTACTGTCCCTGTACTGTTTGCAATTAAGTATTTTCTAGCTTGTAATAATAACAATGGTAATATTTAGAATGGAAGGGTGAGCTGAGATGGAAAGGAAGAAGTTAAAGAAAAGGGGAAAACAAATATACAGACAAGAGGGAGAAAGTAGAACAAGGTATCAGACAAGAGTTTCAAAAGTATAAACAGGGAGTGTTAGTGTACTAATCGACAGTAAGCTGAACAGACATTAAAGAGACAGAGAGAGGATTGAAAATCAAAGATAAAAAAAAATAAGTAAATGGAAGAAATATCTATGTATAAAAATGAATTAAAATAAAATGGAAAATAGAAAATTAAAAAAAAAAAAACACCAAAAAACTTCCAAGTTTATATGCAATGCAGTTTCAGTCTTAATAATTTAGGTGTCCGTCTCAATCTCCAGTCCTGGAGTTGGTGCCTCAGATGTTGTTCTGTAGTTGTCTCATCAAAGGGGATGCATAAAGTAGAACAAAACTACACACTCACACACACACACACACACACACACACACACACACACAAAGCCCCACCAAGTGTCCCAAGTTCAAATGCAATACAGTTTCAGTAAGTTTTTCGGCTTGCAGGTGTAATTCGGTTGTTCTCTCATCAAAGGTAGGGAGAAAAGGAAAAAAAAGCATCTGGAGACAGTTCTGAGAGTGGTATCTGCAACTATGGCTTGCCTGCCTGCTGCTCTCAGCCTGTAGCTGGCGGAGTTATTTATGCAGATCTCTGGGGTGAGCTAGCACTCACCTGGTCCCACAGGCTTTGTTTGCTCAGAGTTCTCCTGTGCAGGAGCCTCTGCTACAGGCTTTCCCCTTTCCAAGCACTGGGAAAGGTGACACTGCCCCAGCGTTGTCAGGCCTGCATGTTTATTTACAGTTCATGTGGGAGGTGGGTCTTCCTCTCTCTCCGCTGAAGTTTTCCTCCCACTGCCACTTTCAGAAGCTTTCCTGCTCCTGCTTACTGGGCGGTGCTGCTGCTACTGCCAGCCGCCATGTTTATTTACAGTTCACGTGGGAAGTGGGTCTTCCCTCCTCTCCTGTGGAGTTTTCCTCCCTCCTCCACTCTCATAAGCTTCCTCGCTCCTGGTTGCTGGGTGCACACCCCGCTCCCTCCAGAGCCTCTCTGGCCCGCCCAGCTTGTTTATTTACAGCCCCAGGAAGGATTCCCTTCCCCCAATCTTCAGTGCTCAGGGTGCCCCACCCTCTTTCCAGCGTGTCTTAACTGTTCTTATTGCTTATTACTCAGTTTCTCTTTTTTTCCCGGGTGGAGGTCAGTCTGTCCAGGGGGCTATGCTGCTCTGGCCCAGTCTTGTCTGTGGGGGTACTGTGGTACCGTGAAGCTCACCTGGTCCACGTCTTCCCAAGCCATATGGGCGCTGGCCACTGGCTGCCCCGGGGGCCCTCCTCATTTCTCTGTTTAACGTGAAGTGGAGATTCTCTGCACCGGCTGGAGATATGGAGGGGTCAAAATTATGCCTTTTCTCAGTGATTATGCCTGCAAAGTGTGTCTCCAGTGTCTCTCCAAGATTTCACTATAGGAGGGTCGCTTTCTGCTTCCTACCTCTAGCTGCCATCTTGGAATCCCCCCTAGTTTTGCTTTCTTTGGGTAGTCAGCCCAATCCAAATATACCTCTATGGTCCACATGAGGAAATTTGCCTATCATTTTTGCTTCTATATTTTTGGAGGTAGGTAAAGGTGGTCACGTTTAAATTATAATTCACTACTATCTGATATTATAGAATCTGGTAACAAAATAATAGAATTTAACCCAATATCCCTCTGATTTGTGAAAAGTGTGGCTCTAAAATTATAACCACCGCAATTTGATAAAAGCTTAGTATTGTAATTTTTATTATATGACCTGTCTTGTTCTACTATATCAAGAGAATTGACAGACATCACACCTTGATTCAACAATCAGAGCACCTTCAATTATCAGAGATCCTTGCTCTACCAACTGTCCCCCAACTATGTTCTATGCTTCTGTATCTTTAGCCTTGCCCCAGTCACCCCACTGTATGTGTTACTACAGATGTCTCCATCATGTCCATACAGGATAATTTATTTAAGAACACAGAAGGAAGCAGAGTATATTAAGGTAATTATAACATTAGATTTTTCTTCCTACAAGTGAAATCTCTAGTGCCTCATATATTAAGAGGACAAAAATCTAAAACTGGACTTTTGAGTCTCTGCTTTACTTAATGTTTTTCAACTTATCACCCCATTTTACACATGCTGTAGTAACTCTCATATTCATTCCAAATCTGAAGTACACATACAAAAGAAGTGGACATTAGGGACTCTGACTAATTGAACAATAGCCATTTTTTAAATTAAGACAGAGTGAGCAAGAAGCAAGTATAGAAGTATAGCAGAATGAGAGAAAATCTTTGCCAGCTACTCATCCATAAGTGGCTTAATATCCAGAATGCATGAAGAATTAAAAAAAATTAAGCACCAAAAGGCAAATAACCCAGTCAATAAATGGCAAATGAACAGAACAGATAATTTGCAAATGAAAGAAATACAAATGGCCAAAAAGTGCATAAAAATGTTAAACATCTTTAGCCATGGGGGAAATGTGAATGAAAACTATACTGAGATTCTATCTCACCCTAGTCAGAATAGCTGTCATCAAGAAAATAAACAATGAAAGATGGCAAAGATGATAGTAACCTTGTTACTGCTGGTGGAAGTGTAAATTAGTCCAGTCACTATGAAAACCAGTATAAAGGTTTCTCAAAAAACAAAAACTATGACTTTAATATGATCCAGCTATACCACTCTGGAGTGTACACCTGAAAGAATCTAAATAAGCATACAATAGCAATACCTGCACACTCATGGTTATCTCTGCTCTATTCACATAACCAGATTTTGGTATCAGCCTAAGTGCTAATCATTGGATGAATGGATTAAAAAAATGTGGGATTTATACACAATGGAGTTTTATTCAGTCATAAAAAAACCAAAATACATCATTTGCAGAAAATGGATGAAACTTGAGATCACTGTGTTAAATGAAATAAACCAGTCTCACAAAGACAAGTACCACCTGCTTTCTCTCATATGTAGAATCTGGGGGGGTGTGGGGGAGACATAAAAGTGAAAGGGGACTATTATGGATAAGTAATGGAAAATGAAGGAGAGGAGTAAGAAAGGACAATAGAAGGGGGTGAATATGCTTAAAATGCATTTTATATATATATGAAATTTTCATAATGAGCCCCTTAGGGTGTACAATTAAAATATTTAAAATTCCAATATCATAAGAATCTTCTTCCCAAGAACTGTGACCTTGATCAAACCCATTTCAAATTCCTCCTACCTCCTTATTAACTACTAAGACCTTACCATGCAACTCCATGTGGATTAGCAGAGAGTTTTTCATTTTAGTTCACTTTCCAGTCTTTGGTTTGGTTGTTAATGTTCTCAAACCTTAGCTTGTAGTTATGTACATGCATTTACTATAGCTTCAGTTCTTCTGTCTTTTCTCAATCAATCTGAATCTCTGGAATGTCCAAGAGCTTGTCTCACCTGTCCTGTAAATCCTTCAGGAGGTAGTGCCCAGATTTGGGGGTTTGGGACTGGTACTCTGCTGCCCCCTACTGCTCCCAGATCATACTTTACATTAAAGAACAACCTTACCAAAGGCCAAACACTTCTCAAGAAACGTTTTTGAAGAAATTATATAGATCAAGGTACATTATATGCATGTATGGAAATGTTATAATGAAACCCATTATTTTGTATGATTAACATATACTCATGAAATTCTATATTTTAATAAAAATATATTTCCTAAAAAAAATCAAAGATTGAAAAAGTTGACGAAGAGTCCAGTGTTTATCTAGAATTTAATTTCCCAAGCACTATTCTATAACTTTTGCACATAGTCAAGGCTTAATCTTCTTACTGCCTTTGTGAGATAATTGTTGTAACTTACTAAATACGTTGTTTTAAGAGAGAATTAAAGATATTAAACAACGTGCCTAAGAAATTTCGCTTAAATCTTGCCCAATATTTTGATTTTTTGTGGTTGGTTGTGCCTGAGTTTCTCTGATTTGGGGTTCACTAACATCCATTATACAAAGAAAATTCTTAAATTACTCAAAATATCATTGAATCGTTGTCAGTAATAGTGCTACATGTGGATCTGCACTACAGTTCACATTGCTTTTTCTACCCTTTTCTCAGGACATAGAAAAATGCTTCAGAAGAAAACAAATATTAGACGCAAAGTACAAAGGCCTGGATATGAATCTCAGGGGTGCTCCAAGGACATGCAACCTTTAGATGATAACTGTGAAGTGATGCAGTTCGAGAGTGTCTGGACATATTTCACTCTACATTCTTGAAAGAATGTGTGTGCTGCAAATTTAACAAAAAGCAGATTATACAGTAGCAGAAAATGTCAGACTTTCCTACAAAACAAAGGTATGCATATATTATAATCATAAATACATTGATTTATGTGCAACCCATAGAAAGAACATTATTTTAAAATTTTTTTCTACTGTTGTTGAACTGGGAGTACATCATGACATTTACAAAAATTCTTACAATATATCATAGTTGAATTCACTTCCTCCATCATTCTCCTTTATCTTCACTCCCCCTCTTCCTGGAATAGTTTCAACAGATCTCATTTTTCCATTTACATACATGTGTATATAGTATTTCTACCATATTCACCCTGCTACACCTTAAGAAAGATAATTCTTTTTTAAAGTTTTTTTCTCCTTTTATTTTATCTTTTTTACATTTACTTACATCTGCATACATTGTTTGTGCCCTTTTGCCCCCACTCCTCCCACTCCCCAATCCCCTGCTTGCAGGCAGAACCTGCTCCGCCCTCTTCTCTGATTTTGTTGAAGAGAAAACATAAGAGATAATAAGAAAGACATTATTTTTTGCTAGTTTGGGATACAGATAGCTATACAGACAGATTCCTAGCATTGCTTCCATGCACATATGTATTGCAATCCACATTGGTTCATTTCTACCTGACCTCTTCAGATAAGGAATATCTGGTCCCCTTCCCATAATGGCCTCTACCAATTTAAGATTATTTTATTTGCTCCTCAACAGGGAGCACATCAGCCACATTCAAGTTTTAGGTTTCCTTCCCTTTGCCTATTTCTCCTGTGATGTTCTCCCCTTAGTGTGTGACCCATTTCCAATAATATTACTGCATTTGTTTGGGGCCTATAATCAGCATAAGAGGGAGAACATGTGAACTTTTGCCTTCTGAGGCTGGCTATGATCACTTAAGATGATGCTTTCTAGTTTCATCCATTTGCTTGTGAATGACAAATTTCATTCTTCTTTGTGGCTGAGTAAAATTCCATTTACTCGATCCATTCATCATTTGTGGGCATCTTAGCTGCTTCCATAACTTGGCTATTGTAAATAGTGCTGCAATAAACATGGGTGTGCAGGTGCCTTTGGAATACTTTGATTGTTTTCCTTCAGGTATATCCCTAGGAATGGTATTGCTAGATCATATAACAGATCTATGTTTAGTTTTTTAAGAAGCCTCCACAATGTTTTCCAAAGTGGTTGTACTAGCTTACATTCCCACCAGCAGTGTATGAGGGTTGCTTTTTCCCTGCATCCCCACCAGCATTTTTTGTTGGTGATGTTCTATTCTAACACAGGTCTATTAATGTGATACAGCACATTAATAGACGCAAAGACAAAAGCCAAATGATCATCTCAATAGATGCAGAAAAGGCCTTTGATAAGATTCAGCACCACTTCATGATACAAGCTCTAAGAAAACCAGGAATAGAAGGAATGTACATCAACATTATGAAGGCTATATATGACAAACCTATAGCCAACATCATACTTAATGGGGAAAAACTGAAATTATTCCCCTTAAACTCAGGAACAAGACAAGGGTGCCCACTCTCCCCACTCTTATTCAACATAGTTTTGGAATTCCTAGCCAGAGCAATAAGGCAAGAAGAAGAAATAAAAGCAACACAAATAGGTAAAGAAACAGTCAAAATATCCTTATTTGCAGATGACGTGTTCCTATACCTCAAAGACCCAAAAAGATAATTCTTAGTGCAAGAGCTTACTCAACTGAACAGGCAAGAATTCCCTTCCCAAGAACTGAGGTTTTGTTCATATCCATTGAAAGTTTATTCTACTCCCATATTAACTGAATGTGCCTTAGCTGAGAATTTTATAATTTCAGTTGGCTTTCCAGTCTTTGATTTGGATGTCAACTTTCTCAAACCTTAGCTTGTAGTTATGTAAGCACATTTACTATAGATTTAGCTCTATGTTTTCCCAATCAATCTAGATATTTTATAATTTTATTAAGTTAATTTTAATTTAACCAATAAAATAAATAATTAAAATAAATGATATCAATTCTAAAACAGTAGTCCTGTACATTAATTTTATGGCTATAGAATGCCTAAATCTATTTTATCAAATGTTACTTTCAATAGTCTCCTCACCTGTTTTTTTGTATCTCATTTATTTCTTTCAACCTATTACCACCAAAGAGGCACTGCAAAATCAAATCTGATCAATGCACTTTCTTTTTAAAAAAGCACTTTTGATTTATATCCTTCACTTACAAGACAAAGTCAAATCTTTCTTTGGGGAACAATATTTTTTGATGATATAGTTCCTGCTCATCTCTTCAGTGCCCCTTTTCCACTCCCCATCTTATACTTTAGAATTCAGTAGTATAGAATAGATGACATTTACAGTTTATAGCATCACATCCACTTGTCTTGGTCACCTGCTTATGCCTCTCCATTCCTGAATTCCCCCACAAACCTTTACTTGTTTAAAGATTTTTTTATCCACCTTCCAAGAGCCAGAAACACCTTGTCAAGACAGCTTTCCATGAAATCATGTCTACTTTTTCTCACCAATCTAGGTTCTACCAGTCACTGTGACAAAGTATACTTGTTAAAAAAAATGTTTCTAGCTCTTTGTTAAGCATGCTATATGTGTTTATTATGTTATCCAGATGACAACTGTATAGTGAGTATTAGCATCCCTTTAAACTTAATAAGCTAAAAATACAGAAAGATTAATTTACTTGACAAAGACTACAGAGTTAGTCTATTGCAAAGTTGAGAATTCCAACTCAGTTGTTATGGTTCCAGAGTCCATTAGCTGTAACCTCTCTGCAGATGAAATTTCAGGTACAATGATGTACTGAAATGATCCTTTCAGATACCCTTCCTCCCACCAAGATTTTCCAGAGAAAAAGTAAGTTCATTCATATTTCTATCTATGGCACATTATATGTCAGTCATAGTGTTGACAAAATGTTGGATATAATTTTCAATTATATCCTTTCTAAATTGAGTAGGACTATACAAGAGGAAAGTATATACCTATTGGAGTAAAAATATATAATATAAATTGTTCTTCTGGAAAGAATTTGAGATAAATGAATGAAAGTCATATACCTAATAAAAATATTAAATTTTCAGGTAATAAATTAAAACATGCAGTTAAATCAACTGTTTTCATAAACCTTTAAAATAATGAAAAAAATTTCACAATTGTAGTGATTCTAAGATACCTTCCTATGGGAGGTTTGTCTTCCCTTGGCTGTTAGAATCAATGGTGCATACCAAGAAAATATATCAACCTCTATGAATAGTGATTAAACATTAAATCTAACTCTGAATTTCTCAGCAACAGAAACAAAAATAGGAAATCTGCATTTGTTTCCTTTTATATATAAATTCAAATCTTAACATCTTAAGGTCTGGGAGTACAACTCAGTTAAAAAACATGTTATTTACCATTTGTGATTGTGAAGTTACATATTAATACATTTACAAGTTATTTGGAGAAGGAAAACAAAATGTTAATATTTAAACATTATATATATCATATATTTTTATATTATTATAATATAGTTATTTAACAGAAAAGACTATATATACAATGTGTATATACTTATTTTAATAACTGATATGCAACTGCATAGATTGGTAGATATCTCTATGTATAGTAAAATGGAAAGACATAATGCATTTCTCTACTTTTTCATGTACTTACTACATTACAGATTTATTTTATTTGGATATTGCAAAAAGGATGTTAATGTCTAACAAATAATATACATATAAACATTATAAACTTCTACCATAAATAATGTTGTGTCCTACATTGATATTAAGCTATATTACAGAATATTTTTCAAGATTTTCATTCTTGTGAGCATTCTAATCAGGCATGCCCATGTGCTATATTCTAGTGTGTAATATTAAAAATAAGACATAAGCAGAGTGGGTGCTAAGGGAGGGGGTAGGGACAGGGGCGGGGGGGGAGAAATTACCCAAGCCTTGTATGCACATATGAATAATAAAATAAATAAATAAATAAATAAATAAATAAATAAAAATAAAATATAAATAATAAATAGTATAATGTAATATTATGCACCAGGAAAAGATTTCCTTGAATTCCTTTATTTATTTAATATTTGTTTGTTTGTTTGTTTGTTTGCTTGAAGAACTAGGGATTGAATTTGGGGCCTCATGCTTGCTGGGCAAATGTTCTCCTACTTAATCCTGGCCACCAGTACTTTACCTTTAGTTTTTTAGTTTGTTTTTCTGATAGCATCTTGTGCTTTGCTTCTGCTTTTGCCTAGGGAGCCTTGGATTCTGATATCCTGCCTATACTTCCCAAGTAGTCAAGACCATAAGGATATGCCATCATGCTCAATTAGTTTGTGACATATTGTCTCACTAACATTTCCCAGGCTGGCCTTAAACCATGGTCCTCCTGTATCCACCTCCAGATTAGGTTGGATTATAGACATGTACCACCACACCTGTCTAGTTATGAAATTCTTGATACTCTGGCTACATTTTTTGGACACAATGAATAAAAATTGTGTCAAAAGGCAATTTAAACTATTTATGCAGTCTTGTGAAATATTTACTATGTTAGAAGTTTGCAAGGTCACATGAAAAAGTAAGACAGGATAAAATATCTTGACAGAATTAGAAATAGAGATAGAGATAAAATTTCATCTATTATATGCCAAGAACACTTTTCTTGCAGTGGGAACTACTGACATGTCCCTTCTCACTTGTTTCCTGTTAAAGAGTGTGTAGCAATTCACATTTGGGATGAAGAAAATTACTGTATTATAAGACCAAACTTCAGAATGTTAATGACTCATTGTAAAAAGTCTTTGCATTAAATATGCCCAAAACAGATGAGATATTTAGTCAAAATGTAGCCAGTACTGTATTTAGCAGAGGAAAATCTAAATGTATAATGAGGTGTGACATTGAGTCAATACAGTGAATTATACACTTTTGAAAGAATGAAGTCATTTTAGAAATAAATGAAATGAATATGTAGATACAAAGGTTTTTAAATCATCAAAGAAACATGTCCTGGGAGTAAAATGTGAAGTAAAAATATGCTTTTGAAAGGAATTGATGGCTATTGATATTTTCATTTTAAATTTTTAATCATGTAGTATTTAATTTAGATGATAGGAATATCTTTGTATTGGCATTTCTTTCTCTTCTTTACTCAAACTAAAGATAATTCTTCCTTTTGATACCATCCCATGATGTCAGTTATAGTCATCATTGCTTTCTCCTGAAATTTAGCATATTCATTTTTGTGTGTGCATGAGAATGAGAGTTGATAGTCCTTCTATTTCTGATACTCTTCAAATCAGTTTAATTAAGAAAATATCAAGGGAATTCAGATATATACAAAGTATTGTTCTGGAGAGCTTGACTTTATCCTTTTAAGATAAAAAAGTTTAAAATCATAGAAATCATTGAAGACAAAGTACAGAATATGATTCATATCACATGGGATTAATTTGTGTGTGTTTGTGTGTAAGAAGAGAAGAGTTGGAATCCTTGGAATGTAGTCAGTGTGAAAATGAAGTAACTTGATAAAATGAATAATAAGAAGCCAAACAAGAACCCCTTGTAGCTGTGAGCAAGGTGGCTGAGGAATCAAAACTCTAGGTAACAAAGTTTTTTTTTTATTGTCATTGTTGTGTTGGGTGGGGGGTACATTGTGTCACTTACAAAGGTTCTTACAGTGTATCAAATATATCATACTTGAATTCATCCCCCTCCACTGCTCTCTTTCATCCTCTCTCCCCTGACCTGGGACAGTTTCAACATATATCAGTTTTGAATTTACATGCATGGGTACACTCAGGAAAAGGCTCAGTCACCAGCAAGTTAGAGGCTAAAAAACAATGGCAAAGGCCTGAGGAGCAGCACACAGTTATGATCAGCTGAAGGAAAGGATCATGTGATCCTGTTATCAGTAGCCTTCCAAATCTTGGGGTCAGGTCAATTCACCAAACAGCATTAGGAGGATTGAGAAGATCAGGAATGAGGAAAGAGGAGGGACTTGAGAACATAAGCAGAATCCCTTTTTTAAAGTTTGGTAATTAATCAATAAAAGAACCCTAATAATATCATAATCAAATATCAAGTAAGTGATACATTATTTTTAAATCACATTTAATTTCTACAGTGGATTTTTCAATAGGCGACCATAAAACACAATTTCACAGGTAGAAAACAGAGCTGAATTTTATGCTGTTAGCATGGAATTTGCATTCAATTAAATTTATTAGTGTTATGAAGCACCATTTTTACCAGATTCATATCTTTCAAATCTAATTTCCTGGGAAATCATATGAAAACATCTCTGCAGAGATAACGACGGTGATGAACACAATGAGAGAACAAAGTCCATGCATTTAAGCACATGACTCTTTAAACAAAGGAAAAGCCCAAAAAGATGTTGAGACATTTTTCCCTAGTTTTGTATTTTGCCCACACAGACACTAGCTCAAATTTTTTATCAAGAGAGTCATAATCTTTTCTTTTGTCACAAAGAAAACAATGAAAAGAGAAAGGCTAAAGCAGTGTATTACCACTTCCCTAAGCAGATAAGGTCAATCAGTGTTAAAAGTGACAAGAACAGACAAGGAGGTAATATTGCTTATCAGAGCTCATCCTTTGGGCCCTCAGAGGAGAAAGTTGTGCAAGTGCAATGGAAAAGAGTGAAAGACACAGTGATGACAATGACAAGGGAATCCTGGTATTAATTTGAATGCTTTTTAAGCAACTAATGTGTCAGTGATATAAGGTTTAGAGGGACCACAGGACCAAATACATTAATAGTTCAAGTTTATTCTATACTAATCTCAATTATTGGATTATCTAATTTAATTTTCTTTACCTCTGTGTGAGCACTCATTGACACATCTGTGTCCTTACCCAACAATAAAGTAGGTTGAAAGACTTGTTAATATTTAAATGGCTAAACATAAAAGAAATACAATACCAAGAAAGGGATATAGTAAGAAATATATAACCTATGGACCTATGAAGTATAATAAAAACTCAAAAATCCAACTTGGGCTATTTAAAATTTTGGACAAATACAGCATTTTATACTAAAAAAGAGGTGAATTATTCAATAAAAGATATAAATTTCAATCCCCACACTATACTAACTCAAAAACAAATTGTAGCTCACCTAACAATATTGATACAAACTCAAAAATAATAAAAAGAAAGAAATATGATAGTTATATGAGAATATTTTGAGCTTGAGAAAATTTACCAAAATAGAGAGGGGAAGAGAGAGAGAGAGACAAGGAGAGGAGACAAAGAGAGAGAGGATTATGTGTGTGTATTTTTCTGACATTATAAAATAGAGTAAATTATATATAATATAATGTATAAAAGCCAATATCCTTATAATTAATAACTCTATATAAATCTAAAAGGAAAAGATGAATATCCCAGTAGAAAATATATGAATATGTATAACAGATATTATTCAATTTAAATTATTGAAAATATACATCTACAATCATGTAATTTTCACTAAGAGGCTTAGAACACACATTGAAGAAAATGACATCTTTTAAATAAAAGGTGTTGGTAAAACTGAATATCACGTACAGAAAAGTGAGGCTATATCACTACCACTTACTATTACAAAAATCAACTCATGCCAGATGCCAGTGGCTCACACCTCTAATCCTAGCGACTCAGGAGGCAGAAATAAGGAGGATTGTCATTTGAAGCTAGCCCAGACAAATGGTTCACAAGACCCTATCTTGAAAAAGGTAGGGTCTTTTCAAAATAGCACTGGTGGAGTGGCTCGAGATGTTAAGTCCTGAGTTCAAGCCCCACTACCGCAAAAAAAAAAATCAACTCAAAATTAAATAAACACTTAACTATGATACCTGAACGTATGAAACTATGATAAAAGTATAGAGGAAGCACTTCTAGACATTCGAATGAATAAAGAGTTTTTGGATAATACCTCAATAGTACAGAAAACAAAAGCAAAATTGGACAAATGATATTACATCAAACTTGTGTTCAACAAAGAAAACAGAGACTGAAGACAAAAGATTTTAACCAACGAGAAAAAAAAATTTGCAAAGTATACATCTGACAAGGGGTTGATAACTAAAATATATAAGTAAATCCAAAAGCTCAACAAAAAAAACAAAAACCCTAATAACTCAATATAAAAGTGGTAATAGATTCAAATAGATAATTTCCAAAAGGATTGATGCAAAGGCCAACAGGAACAGGAAATAGTGCTAAAAATCACTAATGACAAGATTAATGCAGATCAAAACCACAGTGTGATACCTGTTTGCTCCAATAAGTATCACTATTGTCAAAAAAAAAGATAATGGGTGATAGCAAAGAGGTTGAGATAAAGAAACCATTGCACACTATTGGTTGGGATGTAAATTAACTTAGCCATTATGGAAATACATGAAGGTTCCTTGAAAATTAAAATATAACTACCATAGAAGTTAGCAATCTCACTACTGAGCTATGTTCAAAAGAAATAAACTAATATGTCAAAGAGACAGCTGCCCACCCATGCTCACTGCAGCACTGTTGATATCAGCCAAGAGATGGAAGCAATATAATGGTCCATCAACTTATGAATGGATAAAGAAAATATGGTAAATATATGCGATGGGATACTATTCGACAACAAAAAATTAAAACTCTCCATTTGATACAATGTGCCTAGAACTGGAAATCATTATGTTAGGTGAAATAGTCCAATCATGGAAAGGGAAGTACTGCACAATCTTAGCTATATGTGTGATTATAAAAACAAAACTGTAGACAAGCTTATATATTATTCGTATTTTCAGAAGTGTCCTAAAAGTACCTCTGAGTGTTTATATTATACAATATTTTCATCCTATAATCCACATTATGTAAAAGTTTTGTTTTAAAATATACAGTATATATTTTTTATAATATATACATATTTGTTTTATGATATACAGTATATAAAAGTTATGAAAGCAAATATTAGACAGCTTTTTCTTGTAAGTAGGGAAAGAGGATTAAACTAATCATATTGTTTAAACACTTTAAAAGCTTATAGAGAAGATACTTTATCATAATGGCTTTCTAAAGATACTACCTCAGAATTTAAATTCATTTGACAAATCTATATGCTTGACTATTGATACTTAAAGAAATGCAACAATTATTGCTAGGAAGACTTCAAATTTATGGATCATTTTTCACAAGTGTTTGTAAACTGTGAGAATAAAATGACCCTTATAACATAAAAATATTGATAACAATATATGTTTCTTGAATATAAAATGCAAGGTTTTACTTCCAGAGAAATGCCTTACTTCTTATGTCTGCATGCGTGTTCAAACTTATACATTTTCATTAGTGTATGAAGAAATATAGGCATTATTACTATAAAGTAAATGTTTATGTTCCAAATTCATATGTTGAAACCTATCCACTGACGTGATGGTAGTAAGGTGGATGCGGTAGGTAATAGGAGAACCCTCATGCATGGGGTTTAGTACCATTACCAAACAGGCCCCAGACAACTGCCTTGACCCTTCTACCAGGTGATGATGCTGCTAGAAGTTGCCATTGAAGGAAGCAAGCTGTCACCAAACACTGAATTGGCCAGTATCTTGATTTTGGACTTCTCAGATTTTACAACTTTGAGAAATAAATTTCTGTTTTTTATAATCCACCCAATGTATGGTATTCCTGATACTATAACCTAAATAGTCTAAACCAATCAGGAATGTTTTATTATATCTTGCATATCAAAAGACTAAAACCATCATAGTCACAATTCCTAAAGTCTTGTGGAATAACACATAACATATATTAAATAAAGTTACTTTAAGCAACAATACACATAAGGTAATGTAATGATTTATGTATTGGACTGATTGTTGAAAAAATGTGACCAGAGGATCAGAGAAACCTAATTCTGCATGTCTCCTTGAACCAGTGGCTGAGTATTTATTAATAGAGCATTTGAAGTGACTTTAAAAGATATTACTATTTCAAATAATGGGAATGAACTTTATTTATCATCTATCAAGCTACCCGTCACCTATCCACATATCTAACATAGTGAATGTATATACAAGCTAAATATTATACAGAAAATATAATGCCCAAATACTTCTATAAACCCCACAGTTTTCTAAAATATTTGGAAACAAGATAATTGATTTTAATTAAACAAAGAGTCTAAAAAGGAACCAAAGTGAGATTAGCAATGTGTTTTGAATTAAATATAAAACACAATACATAAAATCTCTGGCATAAAATAAGCAAATTTAGAAAGAAATATATTGCACTCTGTGGCTACATTAGAAAGAAAAAAGATCTCAAATTAGTGATCTCCAAGCTTAGCTTAACAAACTAGAAAAAGAAGAATTTAGGCTCAGAAAGGAACTAACAATGATCATAGAAGAAGTAAAAGAATGGAATACACAAGAGCTTTCAACATTTTATATTATTATTGTCTGTCTGATCTTTTACATTATTATTTACATTTGCTTTTAATTCTATGTCTATTTTAAAATTAAGGGTGATGTTATTACAGTTTATACAGTCAATACTTACTTATACTTACCTATCTTTTTACCATTAACACGGTTCTTTTTTTCTGCAAATCTTGCAAATTTATCTGGGATCTCTTTCCTTCTCTCTGTAAAATTCCTTTAAGCATTTCATGTAGTATGTGTCTGTGGGCTGGGAAATCTCATTTTTGTTTATATAAAATATTTTTATTTCACACTCATTTTTCCATCACATTACTGCTAGGCTTAGAATTCTACATTGAAAGTTATTTACTTTCAGCACAATAAAGCTGTCATACTATTGTTGTCTGACAATTTTATTGTTACATAGTTCTGTCTGCTTTAAATAAAATTTATCTTTGATTTTTAGTCGTTACATTAAGCTATATCTAAATGTTTCTGAAGTCTGTAGCTTTTATACCTCTCATCAGCTTGGGAGAACTGTCACCTGGAATCACTTCAAATTTAACTCTTGTCTCTTCTCCCCTTCTTTTTTTCTGGGGTTCAAATTGCACATACATTAATGCTCCTTCATCATAATCTATATATATTTCTTACAATCATTTATCTATACTTCCATCCATGCATTTCTCTACATACTGTTAGTAAAGGTATCTTCTACTTTAATTTCTGCAAGTTCATTTAATCCTTTCTTTTCTTTTAGATAAATTTCATCTGTATTGGAATTTACATATTGAGGTCTTCATGTCAGTATGGTATGTTTTCCACTGGGTTACTTATAGATTTAGTTCCTCTGAAAACTATAGTGTCAAATATTTTATAAATATATTAATCACAGATATTTTAGTATAGGAAGGTTAGTAGAATATTTGTCTGCAAGTCTGTGTCTACTATGTGTTTTTCCTTTGGTTATGATTATTTCTTCTTTGATCCAAGTAATGCCTAGAAATATTTATTGCATTCCAGAAATCATGTGGAAAACTTATAAAAACTCTGCTCTGACTACCTCAGAAAAAACCAAACTTGCAGTTGCAATAGAGGCAAATCAGCAGCTAGAATATGGAAAAAAAATTTTTTTACTCCCATCAGGAGTTTAAGATGACAAGAACCAAGTTTTTAGTTTCTAGGAGGTACAGTCTATTTCTGACTTGTCTTTATTCATAAGGTATAACTTTTTAAAGGTCTCAAGTGAAACACTGAGGCAATTGCCTGGTCCTTTTCTCTTTGATGGATCCTAAACTCCCAATTTCATTTCCCAGCACCTTGAATCTGATAAAACATCTGCTTAAGTTTTTAGTAACTTAATTTCAACTTTCTTCTTGGCTCCTTTGTTTCTCCTTCCACAACAGTCTAGAAAGTGACATATGCGCTACAATGAATATCAGCCTACAAAATCAGAATTATTCTCATGTTTTCTATTTCTTGGAATCATGGTCCTTCCAATTCTGATCTGGTTAGTAACCCTGTAGTTCATATGATCGTGAGTCTTCATTCCCATAAGACTGGCCAGAGTCCTGACTGTTAGTTTTCTTCCTAGACTCTATGCCTTCAGTCAGTTAATTGGAAAATAACTAAAAGTGAAAGTTAGGCTTTTATGAATCAAATCCTAACAATTGCTGCCTTTCCTAGTTACTCTCCAATAGCTTGTAACCACTAGGATTTGTTTGTTTATTTTTGTATTTGTTATTGATGAAAAATTGGTTTGATACAACCTAGTCATTTATAATAATAATGATAATTAAAATGATAATTCTAATTTACAGAGAAATAATGTTAAATACATTTCCTATCACCAAATAGATAACCAGTAATTTAATAATATTATTATTTGAAGGTAATTTTGACTAAGAATCATTAAAGTGATGATACCTGGAATATGCATGGTCACATTAATAAATATGGACAAAAATAAAGATATCTACTTTCTTTTTCCTTACCCAGATCACCAATAAAATCTCTGGGTTATTTGGAGTACAGTTATGCTTCGAAAGTGGAGGGCTGATAAGAGGTGTTTGAAGTATTTTTCAGTGTTTTATCTGTTTAGTCTTAAATAAAATAAAGTAGGAGAATAAGTTATCTCAAGTCCAAATTTTAAGTGAGGAATTGATCATGGGGTATTTGAAAAGCGGCAAGTGAGTCCTGGAACATAATGCAGAGTTAAAACATGCTGAGTACTGCAGAGACTTTCAAGCTCTGAGGTTTTACTGGCCCATTTGGAAAAGAAAATGGTTTAAGCATGTACAAAGAACAAGCAAATGAGACATACTAAAAATGTGTTCACAAAATCAAAACACAACTCAAAGTAATCCTATCAATGTATTGTGCACTTTCAGTTAAAAATCATTGCATGATTTGGAATATGCAATTAAATTATTTATACTTTTGAGGCTCATTCTTATTCCACTGGAATCTAGGAAAATCATCAAAGAATAAGCTGAAGTATTGTAATAATTGTAATAATAATATTATTATACTATTATAGTACATTTATTTTAATATATTAGATATTATTAATTATTATAATACTATCTTGAATACTTAAGAAAGCTGGCATAATTTTGGACAGTGGGAAGGAGATTGATGGAAATGAATTTTTATTACCTTTATGTTAAATGGAATTCTGGCTGGGATCACCCTTATGCCATGTTGTTTGTATGTTTTGCCAATGCCATAACAGTTCATTCCTCTGATCTAGTTCACATGGAGCCCTTCTCATACAGTCTACATTATAGCAAGGAGAGGACTCAAAGGATAATTTTCTTGGGAAAAGCAATAACATTATATAATGCAGTTTTAATAATGCTTATACATCATTTTATTTTATTTTGTTATCACTTTGGTAAGGCATCCTGTACTATGGTATCTAAATAGAAAATCACCTTTGATCATAAAATCACATTTTGAACATTTTCTTTTCCAACTTCTGTTAGTACATTAGTTCTTAACATAAATTCAACTTGCAAAATTCTACTAAAGATCCCAATCCATACTTATGAGAGAGACATTGTGCCTATTTGATGTATTAGACCTATTTGCCTAGAAGGAATATTTTCTGATGTTGTGACAATGAAGATCAGGGTGAGATTCTGGAACTGCAGGGAGGTATCATAAGACAAGATTAAAGATGCACAGAAATAGAATCATCTTTCTGCAACTTCTCATAAAAGGAAAAAAACATTTTCTTAATCCTTTGCTTTATCTTCTATCATATTTTTTCTATATTTCATTGATGTTTCTTCTTTTTCCTGAGCAAAGTGAAATAAGCTAAAAGCAAATTGAAATTTTTCAGCTATCTACACCTTTGAGAAAGATTGCATTCCTAATGGCAGTCCCTCTTGTTACACACATGTGCCATATGTAAAGTTGTATTTAAGAGTTTAACTGGTATATAATTTAAATTGGTTTTGAATTTAGGTACTGATTTAAGTTAAAATTGACATGATATATTAAGCCTCTTTAAGTATTAGTTTCTTCATCTATAAATGTTCTGTGGTTATAAGAGAAATATAAAGAGCATAAAAAACTCAGCACCTGCATGGAGTAAGCATATTGGCTTTTATTTTATAACAACATTATAACTTATTTTGTTGACAGAAATACATAAATATTTATACAGTTCAATGGAAAATATATAACATATTTATGGAAATTCTTGAGCATCTCTAACACTGTAGTACCCCTTTATATAGTTCTCAAACTCAGCACATTTCAACTAGTCCAGTATGAAAAACCTAAATCAACATTTGTACTTATAATTTTCCATTTATAAAGCCTTGTAATCCTATATTAAAAATTAAAAGCATCATTGTGGGAGGTTTTATTTTTATTATGGCTGAAATATAGAATCATGCTGCAAATATTATGTAGAATATTGCAATTTTTGGTTACCATAAATATCTTTCTAGTTCAATAGCTATTTGTTACTACTGTTAGTTGTACCACCATACTCAAACACCTGAACTAGAAAACTGGAAAAAATTCTTTGTCACTTCTCCTCTGTTCCTACATTTAATTCAATTACCAAATTATTGTTGGTACTACTGGGGGTTTGAACTCAGTGCCTCAAAGTTGTTAGGCAGACACTCTACTACCTGAACCATTCCACCAGCCCCTTTTTGTGTTGGATATTTTTGAGATAGGGTCTCACAAACTCTGTGTCTAGCTGGCCTTCAACAGCAGTCCTCCTAATCTCTGCCTCCTGAGTAGCTAAGATTACAGACAGGAGCCACTGCACTCACCTCAGTCACCAGATTTTGATTCTTAAATATTGGTTCAAATCTTCTGTTTTCTTACTAAAATAAACCACTTTGTTTCACTCATTCAAAATCTTTTTGTCTGGTTATTTAATTATCTTCCTAATTGGACTCTATGATTGAGGAGTTGTAGCATGTACAAACTGTCAAACACATCCTTACTAACTTACATTTCTGACTCCATTACCTCTTTGCCTAAAGTTTTTCACATCTCCACTACCAGAAAAGATAAAGCTTTTCATATGTTATTTAAGGCTTTTCATTTTTGTTTCACCAACTTATCTGCAATATTTTTTACCTTATAGTTTATCTTGCACACTTTTCTGCATGTATCTCACCCTTATGTCTCTTAGAATCTTCATAACTTCTCCACGTGGAATCTCCATTCCCTCAGTGCAGCACAGGTGAAACATGGCCACCTCCAGAAACTGTCCTATACCAGTTTCCCACAGTATGGATTAGGTGTTATCCCTCTAGGCCTAGTGACATCCTCTGTAGGCCTTTCCCAGTATTAAATCATGTTGAGTTAAGTTGAAATTTTATTCATAGGTCTAATTAGTGATTCATACATCAGGAGAAATTACTTTGTTTATTTGTTGTATGATTCTAGCACACAATAGGTAGCGATTTTAAGCCATAATGGTGGTTTTAGAAGTCAAATGAACATAATCTAGCTACTTTTTATGTTCTCAGTATTAAGAGAAAATTGAGACAGAAAACTTCAATGTTTACATATTCTGAATGAGGAATATAAAATGATCAAATCCAAGAAATATAAAAAATCAGTTTCTAAAAGGAAGAGATATCTATACTATGTGCAATTGGAGATGACCCACACAGAGTCAAATACAGAAGCTTAAACAGAAAAGAAAAAGATAAATGTGGTCTAGATATATAGGTATAAAATTTTTTGCTCTAAAATTGAAATTAAAAGTACCCTAAAAATATTATAGGGGAAAAAGAAGACATTTTATAACATGATTTGTATTTGTCTTCCACATAGGAATGCCATCATTTATGAGATGTATATATGATGAAAAATTTGAATAAGAATGAAAAGAAACAACCCAAACATTGTATTAAATCATGCAATCAGGAGTCATAATAACAATTCCCTTGGTTGACAGGCTTAACACATTAGATCAAGGGCAAACACAACAAGGGGATTGGACTATGAGCACATGATAAAAGCGAGAGCACACAAGGGAGGGGTGAGGATAGGTAAAACACTTAAAAAACTAGCTAGCATTTGTTGCCCTTAATGCAGAGAAACTAAAGCAGATACCTTAAAGCAAATGAGGCCAATAGGAAAAGGGGACCAGGAACTAGAGAAAAGGTTAGATCAAAAAGAATTAACCTAGAAGGTAACACCCACGCACAGGAAATCAATGTGAGTCAATGCCCTGAATAGCTATCCTTATCTCAACCAGCAAAACCCCTTGTTCCTTCCTATTATTGCTTATACTCTCTCTACAACAAAATTAGAGATAAGGGCAAAATAGTTTCTGCTGGGTATTGAGGGGGTGGGGGGGAGAGGGAGGGGGTGGAGTGGGTGGTAAGGGAGGGGGTGGGGGCAGCGGGGAGAAATGAACCAAGCCTTGTATGCACATATGAATAATAAAAGAAAAAAAAAAGACAATTTGCCCACACATCAAAAAAAAAAAAAAAAAAGGGGAAAGTGGGACTCATGTGAAAATTCTGATAAGCTGGAGTCATCTTATTTTGTTCTCAGGTCTGTAGCCCTCTCCATGTCAGGAAGACACAGAGTATTGGGTTACTGAAACAGAATACTTTATGGGAACAGAAACTCTTTAGGACTATTTGATGATTTCGATGTGGAATTTTTCCTTTTCAGTCATCCAAACTTTGAAAAGAAGCTGAGAATACAGATTTTATGCAAATTCTCTATTTAAAATTTTTTAATAGTGCTGAGATAAAAACATCTGCAGACTAGGTCCAGCCTGCTGATCCTGGAACTTCTGTACAATTTGGATAAAGTCTATGTTGAAAATAATATAGAAACAGCTTATTTAAATGAAATAAGTTCTAGGTATGGGCAATAATTTTAAATATGTATGCATGAAAATTTGAAATTCATGGAACAGCAATGGTCAGATCGGGTTTCAGAAGACATGTTCCTTCATTCTGATTATGTTACTTAATAAATGGGTGACTGTCAGTCACTCATCATCTATTTAATGAGAATAAAATGAGAAACAGAAAATGTGTGGGAAGTCAAAAGATACTAAATATTTTTCATGACATTGTAGCTAAATTTTATTAGTAACAATGGTTAATTTGAAGTCAATAACCTCAATGTAACCTTATAATAGATGTGTTTACATGCATTGCAGCATATATGGGCTATACAGAAGAGTACAATAAAGTTTCATTTATGTCTCTTCCCCTCCAATCTAATCAGCAGCCTCAATATGGTGCTCCTCACTATACCTCATCATTTCATGAAGACAAACAAAATTTGGGCAGGGAGTATGGTTATGGACTCATAGGTAACTTGTTAAGGTCTCTCAAGTTACAGTGATTTTTACTAATACATTTATTTCTGGTTAAAATAAATCACTTATACCATTAACCAGTTAGAGAAATAAAGATGATTCATATTTGATCATTTCTAGTAGTTATTTAGAAGTATTATATATTCCTTGAATTACAGTTAATCACCTAACAATCCAAATCCTCAAATCATAGAACATTTGTACCTGATGTCAGTGTCATATTTAGTAAGCTAGAACTAGGAGGGAAATATTCTCAAGCCTCAGAAGAATTGAGGAAAAAAGAAACTTCAAAGAGAAAATGTAGTCATCTGAAAAAATGTGATAAAGTATACTCATTGGAATTGAAATAGTGCTTGGTTTAAAAGTTAAGAAAGTAAATTAAAATGCCATGCACAACAGATAGCTTCAGCAATAATGAATGTTTCACTCTCACACTGTAAAAGGAAAACAGTTCAGTTCAATTAAATATTCATGAAACAAAAGATCAAGGCTTTAAGTTTTAGATCAGATTCAAGACTGGGCATGAACTAATGATCCAATGGTTTATATGAATATTAAACATTCAGTAGAAGAATAACTCAGAACCACATTTTGGAATAGATTCTCTCTCAGTTAAATTGACTGGTAATACTAATTCCAGTTGACAGTCAGCATAACTATATCTGAGACCATGTATATATGGATAATTAGTCAATTGATAAGTGGCCTTAAATTTCAGACATTGTTGGGACCAGTCATTAGTTAGCAGATGCTCTTATTGTTTTTATTGTATAAAGGTAACATTTGTTTTTCTTTCTAAATATCTTTTGCCCTCTCACATATACAGATATTATATATAAGCTGATATTAAAAGACATATATGTATCTTTTAATGTATATATATATATATATACATACAAACACATATACACACACAAACTGAGTGATATTCTTTAACCTGCAACTTACTACAAACTACCTTAAAGTGGTGTCACCAAGGTGTGTTTAGATTTAGTTGTTAGTGAGGGAGACAGTGCATCTATTAATCATTTGAAATGAAAATTTACTTCAGAAGCCTCTCTAGAAACAGGAGTAAGCAATTTCATTCCAAAAGATTGATGAAATAGAAATACACCCAAAGAAGCATTGACCAAGTTGACATTCTCTTTTTAAAGATCCTGGGAAAAGTGAGGTTAATCCAGCCACATGTAGAATGCCTCTTTGAGTGTGTATAAACCAGTGAAATGAGCAGGAGACCTGAGAAGCAGCAGAGAGGTCCAGTGAAAATAATCATGGGCTCTTCATGCCGAAGGGTGACAAGCACTGAAGGTAAGATAAAGTTCCAGACGCTAAATCTAGCCATAGTGCCTCACGCCTCTGGGCCATACTTCCCTGGAGAAAGCAACTTGTCCATCACTACAACCAGCTCAACCCAAGCATTTTATCCATTTATTTATTTTCAAGTTGTAAACAACATTTTAGAAGGTGAAAGCAGACAAAGCTTCTAAAAAGCCTAAGGGATCTGTTATTTCTTTTGCGCAAAATGACCTGGAGTCATTTTTGCAAAGCTACTAATAAAACATCTCTGAGTACCATTATGTTGGCCGAACCCAGATAAAGCTTTTCAAGTACATACCAGAGTAATATAATGAAATATATTAAAATTCAGGGGTAAAAAATGAATTAGAGAGGCTGGATATAATATAATTTACTATTAGAAGAATTCATTTTTATTTGGTTAGCCTACAGTTTATTCATGATAGCTAAAACTTCTACAAATAGAATTTGAAACTAGACTATAAGCTTTTACTAAGGTATTCATAGAGATATATTACTGAGGTAAGAATTCATGTATTCTCTTAAAGATTGCATGGACCATATTTTTTATTTAATATTTGCTTAGCTTATATTTTACACTATGAGCAGCTGGAGTATGAGGTTTCAATGTAGACACAACATGTATTTTACAGTTAGTATTAAATACATGGTTGTTGGAAGTTTTAATAAGTAACTTCTTTTAGACCAAGGAGAGCTCAAAAATCCATGAGCTCCTAAAATTGTAAATAAATAAATGCTTTGATGTACAAACATTCATTTTTTTCCTAAGGATAAAATGCATATATTTCATCAGATTTTCAAAGAGCACCATGATCTTGCTCTCAAAAATGGATGGCTTTTTTCCTTAAAAATATAGACATAACCTCTCAATGAAGTAAGGTGCAATGGAAAAGTCTAAGACTTAACAAAACAACTTCAAGAACCTTTTACTTCACAGTGATTTTTTAGAAGCATTTCTGTTAAAGTAAAAAAAAGAAGAAAAAGATATTCATCATGACCATTTACTGAAGACTTTTCCAATTCAGCTGAATGAGAAAAAACACTGATAAAGTGCACAATGGTTAGAAATAATTTCAAACAAGAATGTTATTGAGTTTAGATTACATTATCATAAATATAGCAAACATGAGATAATATATAGACAGTTACTTGAATTAATATATAAATTATAAGAACCCTGGAAAACATCTATCATGGAATGTATATTTTATAGAAAAAATGTAAAGCTGGGCTATCAGAGTGGCTCAAGTGGTAAGAGTCTTTGTCTAGCAAGCATGAGGCCCTGAGTTCTAAACCCAGTGCCACCCCCCAAAAATTGTAAAACTACATAAAAGAGAAGAGAACAAATATTAAATAAGTGGAAGCTTCATAAAATAAGTACTAAATCAATAGGAAGATAGAAAGTTTATATAGTATCCTCTACTAAGGCACCAAAACACAAATTCTAAATAAAAAATGTTATATTAAAATACTAAAACTGGTTCTATCTAAATTAGTTTTTTATGAATAGCTATCAGATATTTTCAATATATATAAATAAAAAAGATATTTAGAACATGTGAAAATATTTACAAATCAAAAGTGATGCTTTAAAACCATGTAAACGCTCAATGCATACTAATGGAAATAGGCATAGCTGTGAGAGTAGAGGAACTTAGAGTAATAATGGTGATAATCACTATAGTTACCATCATTGTGCACCTTTGTTATCATGGTCACTGTGAACATCAATGGTACAAGTTCTTAAAGGTCTCACTCAGAACCAGAAAGCTTGCCTAAATTAAAATATCTGGTAAAGAGGGCAGAACAAGTCCTGCCTTGGGGCGGGGGATAGGACTGGCACCAGTGAAAGGTGAGAGATGCTGAGGAAAGGGGATAGAAGGGTGAATACAGTGCCATAAAATGTGTACACACGTAAGTAAATGCAAAAATAAAGTATCTGGTTTTTTAAATTCAAAATCCAGTTTTGATTCTATTAGTACAATACTTATTCCATTGACTCCAATTATTAGACAAGTAAATGCTTTTCTTTATATCAAAATAATTAGGATTTGACCACTTTGTAAATGAGGGAAAGCAAATAACCTGAAGAAAATTGAAAGGGAAATCAGTCTAGATAGCTAGCTCAACCTAAGTGTAGCAGAGCAAAATATGGCTAGTCATTACAGTAAACAATTTACCATCTTTTTAGTTGTTGTTTTTGACAGTACTGGAGTTTGAACTCAGGGCCTCATGCTTGCTAAGCAGACAATACCAAATGAGTCACTCTACCAGCCCAATTTATCATCTTTTAATAAACCTTGTATCAAGTAATTTTGTAATTTATATTCATAGATACAAAGTATTAAAAAAGTAAGAGGTAGTCATTATTTTCCTATCATTAAGATTAATATATTTAACATGGTAAACCTCTAAAGGTATTTGAAAATTTCAAAGAAATATGACAAAGGAAGAATGAATTTTCATTTAGATATCATGTTCTGAATTGTTAAGTATTTTATAAGATATTGGTTCTAGCAATGAAGGACTCATATGGACTACATTGTATTGTCTATAAAATAACAATTTGAACATTTTTAATAATTTAGATATTTTATTTTTATTACATTGGTTATTATTAAGCCCACTTTGCCTCATATTACTATAATTACAGCAGACAGCATTGTAGTATTTTTTCACTTTTTTGTAGATATCACCATTTAAATAGTGAATTATTGGAATTTGAGTTTAATTATCTTGATTTTTTTCATTGTTGGAGGTGCTGAAGCTTGAACCCAGGGCTTTGTGCTTGCTAGCCTGCCTCCAGCCCATTTTGCACTCACTATTTCGGAGCTGGAGTCTCATGTTTTGCCCAGCTAGGACTTTGATCCTACTACTTTAGGCCTGCAGTAGCTGAGATGACAAGTGCACACCACCATGCCCAGCTTTCTCCACTGAGGGAGGGTGTCATAGGTCCAGAATAGTGATGCTCTTGAACTCAGGCTCCCACGTAATTTGGGATGACAGGTGCCTATCACTGTATACAGCTATTGGTTGAGATGGAGTCTCATGAACTATTTGCCTAGGCTGGCTTTGAATCTGCCATCCTCCCCATCTCAGTGCCCCATGCCGGTAGGATTACAGGTGTGAGCCACCAGCACACAGTATCTTTTATAAGCTTTCAAATGGATTTTTCTTTCTTTTACTCTTACTATATTTGCTGATAGAGCTAAGTCTATACCATCTTATCTCACATCTCACATTTTAAATTTATTTCTCCTTTTCTCTGTTGTTGTTTTTTTCTATTTTCCTTTTCTCCATTCTTGCTTTTGGTGGTTGTTTTATCGTAATTGGGTAATTTTTCTAATGTTCTATTTTTCCTCTAGTATATTGAACTGTATGTTCTCTACTCCTTCTCTTAGAGTTACTCTAGATATTATAACACACATACATAACTTATCAACGTCAAAAATTAAACAATAGATGTAATCTTTTTTTTGATAACTCAAGGATCTCAATTATGACTATTCTACACTAAAGTGTTGTTGTTTGCTTCAATTTCTTGTACCTTTTACCTTCAGAAAACATTACTTTGTTTTTATAAGATTGAAGATAATTTAGATTTACCACATTTTTACCAGTTTATGATTCATTACTTCTCACAATGTCTAATGTTTCCATTGGAATCACTTCACTGCCCCCTAAAGTATATCTTTTAGATTTTCCTTTGAGGATCTGCAAGATTTTTTTCTGATTTTGTTTGTTTGAAAGTGTCTTTGCTTTATCTCAATTTTTGACATCTATTTTTACAACAATTAAAATTCTAGGCTGGCCTTTATTTTCTTTCAGCACATTGAGATTTCATTGTCCACAATAGCTATTGCATTGTGGGTACTGGGAAGTAAGCTGTCACATTGTTGCTCTTAGTATTTGTGAACTGATGCCTTCTTTCTTTTTCCAGAAAATCCCTAAGCACTAATTACTCCACTGTCACTTATACTCCCTTTTTTTAATTTCTTCTCCTTCTGAAACTCCAGTTAAACATATGTTGGACTTTCTTATGATACTATTCCTTGGTTTTTATCTCTATTTTATGGTTTTCTTCTCTTCCTACCTTTATTGTGTATTGTGGATTATTTCTTCTCTTCGATCTTGTCATTCAGTAATGTTCTCATTTTTTCCATCTAATTAGCTACTAAATGCATCCATTCACTCATTAAATTTTATTTTCAATTATTTTACCTTTTTTAGATAGCCTACTTGGTAAATTTTCAAATCTGTTTGGTCCTTTGTATAGTTTCCTGCACCCTAAAAATCTTTTCAAGTTTATTATCTTTCGAACATAGTAAGTACTATAATTTAATAATATGTGCTTACTCCAATATTAAAAGTCTTTGAAGATCAGTTTCTCTTTCTTGTCTTTTTGTTTGTTCATTTCACTTTGTTTTTTGATTCTCACTCCTGTTCCACGGTTCTTTTACCTTATTTGTGGGAATTCTTTCAGGTCAGATTAGCAGGGCTTCCTCCATAGACCACTGGCTTTGTTTCTCCAGGGCACCTTAAGACACTCCTGCTTTCCATGAACTGAGCTCACAAAATATTTTAGTGAACCCAGATGATATGACTTACCTTGCAAATCATCAATAACACCTTAATATTAAATAAATTTCACAAGGGAAAGGTCAGGTCCCTAAGCAACAGCAGCTATTCCAGTTACTAGAACAGTTTGCCATACTTGCATAGAATTGATTGACAGGAGAAAACAAGTTCAGGTAGATTTAGACTGTATTATTTATATCATTGCAGGCAGAATTTGCCTCATGTGCACAGTGGTTATCCTGCTTCCCAAGTCCCATGAGGCAATGCACAGGTGGCCAAGGTAAATACTATGCCCATGGGAGCCCTCACCACAGCTCATGATCCTTGAAATTAAGAAACTTCAGATCTTTTAAATGGGCTGGCAAACCAACTCAACCTTTTCCCCCAAAGAGAGCCACTGTGTTTATAATCCTGCTCAGAAAAAAATTACCTGCATTTACCTTCTAAATCCAGAATGTCAGAAATTCAATAATCATTTTTTAAAATCTTATCCATGCCTGGGCTTAGGGTATGGCTCAAGTGGTAGAGCACCTGGCTACCAAACTCAAAGCTCTGGGTTCAAACCCCAGTAACACCAAAAAAAAAAAGAAAATCTTATCCACGGCTTCAACCAAATAACAGGCAGATATATTATGACTGTTTCACAAAATGAATATGATATTGTATGCACTTATGTCAGTATCACAATGAAACCCCCACAATGTCCAAGTAATACATTCTAATAAAAACATCAGAAAAAGAAATTCCAATATCTAGCTTGCCATATTATGACAGTAGAAAACCTTGCTAACATGATAAAAGCGAGAGCACACAAGGGAGGGGTGAGGATAGGTAAGACACCTAAAAAACTAGCTAGCATTTGTTGCCCTTAACGCAGAGAAACTAAAGCAGATACCTTAAAGCAACTGAGACCAATAGGAAAAGGGGAACAGGTACTAGAGAAAAGGTTAGATCAAAAAGAATTAACCTAGAAGGTAACACCCACGCACAGGAAATCAATGTGAGTTAATGCCCTGTATAGCTATCCTTATCTCAACCAGCAAAAACCCTTGTTCCTTCCTATTATTGCTTATACTCTCTCTACAACAAAATTAGAAATAAGGGCAAAATAGTTTCTGCTGGGTATTGAGGGGGGGAGCAGGAGGGGGCGGAGTGGGTGGTAAGGGAGGGGGTGGGGGCAGGGGGGAGAAATGAACCAAGCCTCGTATGCACATATGAATAATAAAAGAAAAATGAAAAAAAAAAAAGAAAACCTTGCTAAAATATGTTTGCTATATGTAAAAGAAAATGTAATATATGTCCCTATAAACTAAATAATAGTAGAAATACTCATGCATCCAACATCAGCCTAGTATTCCAAAGGAAAAATTATGTATGTATATATAATATATATAATATGTATATATATATATGTGTATATATATATATATATATATATATATATAAAATGTTGGAATACAGAAATCTCATTTGAGTAGGAACCGTTTCAAACATTCATAAAGTCAAAAATTATTTACTGAGTTTCTACATTGTGCTAGATTATGTAACAAAATAATGAAAAAAGAACTCATCATTGAATATGTATGCAAGAAAAATAAATTGTGCATTTAATTGCAAGAAATGAGAGGAATGCAGTCCTTCGAAACACAATAATAATTAAATAAAACTTAACTTGAACTAGAAGTGGTACTGTAAGTGCTAGGGAAGATGACTCTGAATAATTAATGCTTCTAGTTCATTGGTAGCATTTGATGTCATAATCCATTCTGCAGGGATCAGTCTCACTTGGTATATTTTAATTCAATTTATCTTATAACAAGAAGAATCAGTGCATTTTACTGATTTAATTGATAAAAAAACTAATACATGACATATCTTAAAAAGCAATGTGAAGTAATAAAACAATATGAAACAAATGCTATCAGTATTAAAAAGAGAAAATATAAATGCCAGAGTTTGCTATCACTCTAGTTTGCTATACTAGAGTGATAGCTATGCCCAAGATTTTTACTTGTCTGATACCCAGTGAAATCTGGGAGTATTACATAATTTTCAGCATCTCCAGGGCCATACCGTGTCATAAATCAGAGGAAATTCTTGATAGAATTATTGGAGATCCTACAAGTGGTTTCCAGGCCATACTTTCTTCTTTATACTCCAAAGAAAAAAGAGTCAAGAAGCAGTAGTACAATTTGTTCTTGTTAACCAAGTGCCAAAGCAAAAAGGCAGTTAAATTGACATCTATGCAGAAGGACATAATAGGAGTTAGAGAATCTGTCTCTGTCTTATACTATCATCTCACATAGAAAGGACATCTAGATGTTTGTTTCATTTTATCACACTTCGACCAGTTTTTATATATTGCTACATGTAAGGCTCAGAGTGGTTTTCAAATATCATAGCAACACACAATGCAAAATAAGCCTTAAATAGTGGAAAATTTGGGTCAAGGAAAAACATGGCTATGCAAGTAGGATTAGAAAAGGATGTTTACTATGAAATTTCATACAGGACCTTTTTATGTACTTAACAATATCAACAATTCAAAATAAGTGCAAGAATGACCTTCACAGAGAGGCTTTTAGTACTAACTCTAGTATAAAAGAATGGGCCACACACCAAATATTCCAATAATAGGCAGCTGAGTGGGAAGCCAAGGTGATTCAGGCCCTTATAACTCCTGTTGTCCTTGACACATGCAAAACCTACTGAAATGAGGTGAGTCATTTACACTTAAGTGAGTATGTCTCAGTGTGACTTTTCAAGCTATTGAACAACTCTCAGTTACAGATATCAAACTCCCAGAATTATCTGAAATATATTATATTTCCTATTAACTATGCTTCCCCAGGCATTGACAATCTGGGAGATTTCATTCTTCAGGAATGAAAAAAGTTTAACAAGTTTATCCTGCTTCCTCAGAAAGAAGAGACAGATTACCCTTGGTAATTTTATTTTCTAGGTTAGCATCAACAAAACAATAAAAAAATTTTAACTATATATAGAATGTACATTTGGGGTGACACTGCTGAGTGTCTGGAAGTGCCATGAATAGTGCACAGTGCTTCCTACCCAAAGTCCTATCAGGAAACCCTAGGCTTCCAAACTTGCCAGCAAAAAATGGAAAGGCTGTTTGCAGTTAAGACTTTGTTACTCTAGAAAGTAGACTTTCTTATCTTGAATTATTTCCTTTTATGAACATAATACATTCAGACCTGTATTTAACAGAGATACCTATAATTAGTAAATAAAGTATGAATAAGCTGGTAGCACTGTTTCTTGGTAACATCTTGTTTGGATGCATTTCCAAATATAGAAATTATAAGTTGAAACCCAAAATAACTTAAGCTATCTTTCTTTTTTTTACAAATAACAGTAAAAGATATTCTAAGATGGCAGCTAGAAGGAGGAAGCAGAAAGCGTGCTTCCTAAAGTAAAATCTTGGAGAGATGCTGGAGATACACCTTACAGGAAAAACCACCAAGAAGAGGCAAAAATTGACTCCTACACACACACAGCCCACACGTAGCATCCCCACTTTACATTAAATGGAGAAACCAGGTGGGCTCCCGCACGGCTGCCAGACGCCAGAGCCCAGACCACTTAGGAAGAAGCAGACCACAAGCGGCATGTGGTCCTCCCACAGACAATCCTGGGCCAAATCAGCAGAGCCCCCTGGACAGACCAACCCCCACCCAGGAAAAAAAACTGAATAATAAGCAATAACAACAAAAAAGACACATAGCAAAGAGGGTGGGGTGCCCTAAGAACCAAAGGGGGGGAGGGGTAACCCCTCATGGAACTGTATTTAAACAGTCGGCTGGAGAAGGCAGGAGTGGCAGCACATGCCCAGCAATCAGGAGCAGGAAAGCTTGTAAAAGTGGTGGGAGGAAAACACAGGAGAAGGGGGGAAGGCCAACTTCCCATGTGAACTGTAAATAAACACAATGGCTGGAGAAAGCTGGTACAGTGTCACTTCCCCCAGTGTGCTTGGAAAGGGGAAAGCTTGTGACAGTGGTGGTGGTGCCCAGGAGAACTCTGAGTAAACAAAGCCTGCGGGGCCAGGTGAGTGTTAAACTCACTCCTGAGATCTGCATAAATGAAGCCTCCAGCAACAACAGATTGACAGCAGCAGGCAGGTGAGCCACAGGCTCAGATAGCCATTCACAGACCTGTCTCCAGACTTTTTTTTTCTCTCTTCCTTTGATGAGACAACAACCAAACTACACCTGCATGCTGAAAAACTTACTGAAACTGTATTGCATTTGAACTTGGGACACTTTGTGGTGTTTTGTTTGGTTTTGTTTGGTTTGGTTTGGTTTTTTTCCCCTTTGATGAGACAATGACAGAACTACTTCTGAGACACCATCTCCAGGATTGGCGGGACTAACACCAAAATAATTAAGACTGAAAGTTTATTGCATTTGAACTTGGAGATTTTTTTATATTTTATTTTATTTTTATTTTTATTTTTTTATTTTTTTCAATCCTCTCTCTGTCTTTCTAATGCGTGTTCAGCTTACTGTTGATTAGAACACTATCTCTCCCTGTTTATATCTTTGAAACTTTTTGTTTATTTTGTTCTTTTTACTTGTTTGTTTTTCCCTTTTTCTTTAACTTCTTTGCTTTCCCTCTCCTCTCACCCATCCATTCTAAATATCACCACTGTTATCATTACAAGCTAGAAAATGTTTAATTGCACACAGTACAGGGACAATAACAACACCAAGGGCAATGACGGGAAAACAGAAAAAACAGGGAAAACAGTTTCCCCACCGCAAAAAATTAGTACAGGAACCAGAGGGAAATGAAGAAAACAGATACTCAGATCCAGACTCCAACAAAATGAAGATAAACTATGCCAAAGAACCCACTGAAGCCCATAAAAATAATCTAAAAGAAAAAATACTACAGGTAATCAATGAGAATTTTATAGAGATGATACTAGATATGGTCAACCAAAATGTACAGGAGACACTCAAGAAATTCCAAGATAACAAAAATAGAGAATTTGAAAAAGCACAAGAAGAAATAAAAGAAACCACAGAAGCACTGTATAAATACCAAAGGGAAACAACATGATTAATAAAGAGATAAATGAACCAGGACAAAATATACAACATTAAAGAGGAAGAGACTCAGAATATGGAAAACCTCAGAAAAAACAATGAAACAGAATCACAAAACAAAAAAGAAGGACAATCCAGTAGAATAAAACAAACAGAAGACAGAATCTCAGAACTCAAAGATGAAAAGGTAATTAAAGGAAAAACCGAAGATCTACTACTTAAACAACTCAAGACCTGTGAAAAGAAAATGCAAGAATTCACTTACTCCATCAAAAGACCAAACCTGAGAATCATGGGCATTGAAGAAGGAGAAGAGGTGCAAACAAAGGAATACATAATGTATTCAACAAAATAATAACAGAAAATTTCCCAAATGTAGAGAAATCTGTTCCCATACATATGCAAGAGGCCTCCAGAACACCAAATAGACCAGACTAAAATAGATCTACCCCACAGCATGTTATCATTAAAACAACAAATACAGAGACTTGAGAAAGAATATTGAAGGTTGTAAGAGAGAAAAAACAAATAACATACAAAGGTAAACCCAACAGCAGAATTCTCAACAGAAACATTAAAAGCAAGAAGAGCTTGGGGTGAGAACTTCCAGGCACTGAATGAAAATAACTTCAACCCTAGGATACTCTACCCAGCAAAACTATCATTCAAAATAGATGGAGCAATAAAAGTCTTCCATGATAAGCAGAAACTAAAACAATATGTGACCACAAAGCCACCACTACAAAGGTTCTTCAAGGGATTCTGCACATAGAAAGTGAAACTCAACATAACCATGAAAGGGAAGGCAGACCAAACTACAGGAAAAGAAAAAGCAAGAAAGTAGAGAGTAACCTTAACTTAGGTACACATAATCAAACCTTCAAACAACTAAGACAACTAAATGACAGGAATCATCACATACCTATCAGTACTAGCACTTAATGTTAATGGACTTAATTCTCCCATCAAAAGGCACCACTTGATGAGCTGGATTAAAAAGGAAGATCCAACAATTTGCTGCTTACAGGAGATCCACCTCACCAACAGAAATAAGCATAGGCTTAGGATGAAAGGCTGGAAGATTTACCAAGCCAATGACCACCAAAAACAGGCAGGAGTAGCAATATTTATCTCTGACAAAGTAGACTTCAAACCTACATTGATCAAATGAGATAAAGAAGGACATTCCACACTAATAAAAGGGGAAATAGACCAACAAGAAATAACAATTATCAACCTATATGCACCAAATGTCAATGCACCCAATTTCATCACACATACCCTGAAAGAACTAAAAGCATATATTAACTCCAACACAGTGGTCGTGGCAGACTTTAACACCCCATTCTTATCAATAGATAGGTCGTCCAAACAAAAAATCAGTAAAGAAATCCTAAATCTAAAATATACAATAGATCAAATGGACCAAGTTGATGTCTACAAAACATTTCATCCAACTTCTACACAATACATTCTTCTCAGCAGCCTATGGAACCTTCTCCAAAATACATCATATCCTAGGGCACAAAGCAAACCTCAGCAAATATAAGAAAACAGAAATCATACCATGCATTCTATCTGATCACAATGCAATAAAACTAGAACTCAACAACAAAAGGAATGACAAAAAACATGCAAACAGCTGGAAACCAAATAACTCATTATTTAATGAATGAATCATTGATGAAATAAAAGAGGAAATTAAAAATTCCTGGTAGTCAATGAAAATGAAAACACAACCTACTGGAACATATGGGACACAGCAAAGGCAGTCCTGAGAGGAAAGTTTACAGCCATAAATGCATATGTTAAAAAAACTGAAAATCCCAAATCAATGACCTAATGATACATCTCAAACTCCTAGAAAAACAAGAACAAGCAAATCCCAAAACAAATAGAAGGAGAGAAATAATAAAAATAAGACCTGAAATCAATGAAATATAAACCAAAAAAAAACATACAAAGAATTAATGAAACAAGAAGTTGGTTCTTTGAAAAAATAAACAAGATCAACAGACCCCTGGCAAACTTGACTAAAATGAGGAGAGAAAAAACCCAAATTAGTAGAATCAGGAATGCAAAAGGGGAGAAAACAGCAAACACCATGGAAGTCCGGGAAATCATCAGAGACTACTTAGAGAACCTATATTCAAATAAATTTGAACATCTTAAAGAAATGGACAGATTTCTAGATACATACGATCATCTAAAACTGAACCAAGAGAAAATTAATCACCTGAATAGATCTAAAACAAAATGAAATTGAAGTAGCAATCAAGAGTCTCCCCAAAAAGAAAAGTCCAGGACCTGATGGATTCTCTGTTGAATTCTATCAGACCTTTATAGAAGAACTGATACCAACCATCCTTAAACTGTTCCACGAAATAGAAAGGGAAGGAAAACTGCCTAACACATTTTATGAAGCCAGTATTACACTTATCCCAAAACCAGGCAAAGACACCTCCAAAAAGGAGAACTATAGGCCAATCTCCTTAATGAACATTGATGCAAAAATCCTCAACAAAATGGCAAACCGAATTCAACAACACATCAAAAATATTATTCACCACAACCAAGTAGGCCTCATCCCAGGGATGCAGGGGTGGTTCAACATACGAAAATCAATAAACATAATAAACCACATTAACAGAAGCAAAGACAAAAACCACTTAATCATCTCAATAGATGCAGAAAAAGCCTTTGATAAGATCCAACACCATTTCATGATAAAAGCTCTAAGAAAACTAGGAATAGAAGGAAAGTACCTCAACATTACAAAAGCTATATATGACAAACCTACAGCCAGCATTATACTTAACGGAGAAAAACTGAAACCATTCCCTCTAAAATCAGGAACTAGACAAGGATGCCCACTGTCTCCACTCCTATTCAACATAGTACTGGAATTCCTAGCCAGAGCAATTAGGCAAGAAGAAGGAATAAAAGGGATACAAATAGGTAAAGAAACTGTCAAAATATCCCTATTTGCAGACGACATGATCCTATACCTTAAAGACCCAAAAAACTCTACTCAGAAGCTTCTAGACATCATCAATAGCTACTGCAAGGTAGCAGGATACAAAATCAACATAGAAAAATAATTAACATTTCTATACACTAATAATGAACAAACTGAGAAAGAATATATGAAAACAATTCCATTTACAATAGCCTCAAAAAAAATCAAATACCTAGGTGCAATCCTATCAAAGGATATGAACGACCTCTACAAGGGAATCTGTAAACTTCTGAAGAAAGAGATTGAGAAAGACTACAGAAAGTGGAGTGCTCTTCCATGCTCATGGATTGGTAGAATCAACAAAGTAAAAATGTCTATACTCCCAAAAGTAATCTACATGTTTAATGCAATTCCCATCAAAATTCCAATGGTATTCATAAGAGAGATTGAAAAATCTACCATTAAATTTATATGGAAACACAAGAGGTCACGAATAGCCAAGGCAATACTCAGTCAAAAGAACAATGCTGGAGGTATCACGATATCTGACCTCAAACTGTAGTACAAAACAGTAACAACAAAAGCAGCATGGTACTGGCACAAAAACAGACATGAAGACCAGTGGAACAGAATAGAAGACCTAGATATGAAGCCACACAACTATAACCAACTTGTCTTTGACAAAGGCACTAAAAATATACTATGGAGAAAAGACAGCCTCTTCAAAAAAACTGCTGGGAAAACTGGTTAGCTGTCTGCAAAAAACTGAAACTAGATCCATGTATATCACCCTATATCAATATTAACTCAAAATGGATCAAGGACCTTAACATCAGATCCCAAACTCTAAAGTTTGTACAGGAAAGAGTAGGAAATACTCTGAAATTAATAGGTATAGGCAAGAACTTTCTCAATGGAACCCCAGCAGCACAGCAACTGAGAGATAGCATAGATCAATGAGACTTCATAAAACTAAAAAGCTTCTGCTCAACAAAAAAAAATGGTCTCTAATCTGAAGAGACCACCCACAGAGTGGGAGAAAATATTTGCCAGCTACACATCAGACAAAGGACTGATAACCAGAATATATAGGGAACTTAAAAAACTAAATTCTCCCAAAATTAATAAAGAAATGGGCAAGTGAACTAAACAGAACTTTTTCAAAAGAAGAAATTCAAATGGTCAAAAAACACATGAAAAATGCTCACCATCTCTAACAATAAAGGAAATGCAAATTAAAACCACACTAAGATTCCACCTCACCCCTGTTAGAACAGCCATCATTAGCAACACCACTAACAACAGGTGTTGGTGAGGATGCAGGGAAAAAGGAACCCTCTTACACTGCTGGTGGGAATGTCAACTAGTACAACCACTCTGGAAAAAAATTTGGAGGCTACTTAAAAAGCTAAACATTGATCTACCATTTGATCCAACAATTCCACTCTTGGGGGTATACCCAAAAGAATGTGACACAGGTTACTCCAGAGGCACCTGCACACCCATGTTTATTGCGGCACTATTCACAATAGCCAAGTTATGGAAACAGCCAAGATGCCCCACTACTGATGAATGGATTAAGAAAATGTGATAATTATACACAATGGAATTTTATGCAGCTATGAAGAAAAACGAAATGTTATCATTGGCTGGTAAATGGATAGAATTGGAGAACATCATTCTGAGTGAGGTTAGCCTGGCCCAAAAGACCAAAAATCGTATGTTCTCTCTCATATGCAGACATTAGATCAAGGGCAAACACAACAAGGGAATTGGACTTTGATCATAAGATAAAGCAAGAGCACCCAAAGGAGGTATGAGGATAGGTAAGACACCTAAAAACTAGATAGCACTTATTGTCCTCAAAGCAGAGAAACTAAAGCAGATACTTTAAAGCAACTGAGGCTAACAGGAGAAGGGGGCCAGGAACTAGAGAAAAGACTAGTTCAAGAACTAACTTAGAAGGTAACACACATACACAGGAAAGCAGTGCCAGTCAACTCCCTGTATAGCCATCCTTATCTCAACTAGCAAAAACCCTTGGTCCTTCCTATTATTGTTTATACTCTCTCTTCAACAAAATTAGAGATAAGGGCAAAATAGTTTCTGCCAGGTAGTGAGGGCATAGAGGGGAAAAGGGAGGGGCATGGGGGGTAAGGGAGAGAGTGGAGGATAGGGAGAGAAATGACCCAAACATTGTATGCACATATGAATAAAATAAAAATTAAAAAAAAAAACAGTAAAAGGGGGAGGGGGAATGAAGGAGTTTGGTGGAGGGGGTGAATTCAAGTATGATATATTTGATATATTGTAAGAACTTTTATAAATACCACAATGTACCCCCACCCAGCAAAACAATAAAAAACAAAAACATTTTTAAAATGAAATCTACAATGCATTAAATTAGGAAAATACTGTCACAACAATTCTAGGTCTAGAAATATGTGCTTCATGTAAACATACATGTAGCTACTATCACAAAAATGCTCCATGACAAGCCATTCCAAATTCCAGTTACATAAAACAATAACTTACTCCTATCCATCATCTGTGGATCCACTGAGGGATGATTGGTTTAGACTTAGTTTGCAGAGACAGCTCTGCTGATCTAAATTTGATCTGGGAATAGTGGTACATCCTTGTAATCTCAGCACTTGGGAAGCTAAGGTAGGAGGATAATGAGTTCAAGGCCACCTGCAATACATAGTGAGACCCTGTCTCAAAAAAAAAACCATACAAATAAATAAATAAAATAAAATAAATTCTGGCCTCACTTGTACATGTAAGGGTCTACTTGTCTTTTCTAGGCTGAGCTTAAGTGGGAGGCTTGGCTCTGCTGCATGTTTTACTGTTTTGCTGGATCCAGAATACTAGTCTTTGCATACTCTTCTCATGTGGATAGCAAAGGCTTCAGAGAGCAATTGATACACCCATAGATAGAAATTTAGCAAAGAAATTCTTCCAGCCAAACTCATAATCAAAGAGGTGAAAAAATGCTGAATCACAAAGACAGGCAGAGGAATTTCAACAACAAGCTAATCAAATGCAATTGAGTACATAAAACACATTGCAGCAATTTCTATTAATAGTAAGTACTTGAGGTGCCCATCAATGAGGAACTATTGAAAAAAAGGGAGTTTTGTCTTATAATAAGAAAATTATATGTTTATTAGAAAAAATGTTACTTCTGTATGCTCTGATTGCAAACACATTCCAAATATATCTTAAATTGAATTAAAGAAAATCATGAGTGGTGCTATGAAACAAAGTTATAATAACAAGTCCTTAATCCACTTATATACCCTATATCTGGGATCCACTGTGGTAGGGACTGCCTCTAGAAAAGAAAGAACACAGGTGATCCAATCTAATTTCCTTGCACAAATGACAATTTTTAAATAACATTTATTTTTCTCAGTATATTTTTATAATGTAAATTAAATTGAAATTGAAATTTATTGGGCATGTCTCCTTGGAAAATATCGTGCAAGCTATATAATGTTGAGAGTATAAAATAAAGAGAATTGTAAAATACTATCTACATGAGTCATTCATATGCCTCATAGGTGAGTCGAGCTGGCATTGTTGAACAACTTGCTTCACCTTTGATGACTCTTAACTATTGCTCATTAGTAAGATTACTAATTTCTGTACATTTAACTTCACAATCAGATCTTTTGTATTATCTCCAGTGTGTGTAGTGTTTTGAAAATTATGGGGAATTTCCAAACAAAATGAGCAAATTGAATGATGAATAGGAGTGAAAACATTGATTATATGTAATCAAATGCTTAAAGATATCCAAATATATTAATGAGTAATTCTAATGTCAAAATTTACTTCAAATGAATGTTTGCAGTTTAATTAATGACTATTAACTGATATTAATTCTTATAGGCCCCCTAATAGTGATAACTTAAAAACTTGTAGTCTAGTACTTTGAAACTGACCCAAGCCTTGTATGCACATATGAATAATAAAATTTAAAAAAAAAAGAATTAGCTCTTACAGAGAATAAAAAAATAAAAACAAATACATAAAATAAAAACAGATAAAATTGATTGTATAAAAAAACAAACTAAATGAGAAAGAGGGAGTCATAATGGTAATACTGATCTTTGTTTTTAATTAGATGGCATGATGAACAGCATGCTGTAAATTAAGAAAATGACAGGGCTTGAATTTTGTTATATTTATTCTCACCTACTGTGATATAGTGGCAAGTACTAGTATTATAACCAAGTGTTAATTAATAAATCATAATTCTCACTATGAGAGGCATTTGTTAACATACATACTAATTCTCCAGAAAAATATGGAAAATGTAAAACCTTTGTACATGTGTGAGCTGAATCTTCTAATTAAATCTTGCTAGATGTTCCACAACTTAGAAGACTCCCCCAAATTTCTGTATATAGGTTGGAAGGAAGCTAAGCTCTTGGCAGAAAATTCTAGTCTTCACCACAGGCTGTCTAGACATAAAAGATCAAACTGAGAAAAGAGGCATGGATTTAAAACTCAAAATCAAATGACATGTTCACCTCTATCCTCACTTCTGATCACTTGAGCATATAAATATAACCCTTACTTAATGTGATAACAAAGTACCTACTGAAGAATTCAGACTCAGAATGTTTGTAATCCAGATCCTGCTAAAACCTTACTGGATCACATCAACATACTATTACTACCATATTTCTTTATTATACTCCAAGAACTATGAGAAATAAACTTTTTCTTCTTCAGCACCTTACAGAAAGAATGTCATTGTCTGAGTGTTTTCTCAGTTAATTATTAAGTGTTACTCAATGTAATAACAAGCCTGATCAATTTCTTGAGTTGAGTTCATTTTTCATAAGCTTCCTCTCATCTACACCCTTTGTAGAATGTAAATTTTTTAATCAATATATAAATCAATGAAAATTATTTAACATTTTTGCCACTAGATTCCCCTAGGCTACTAAATTGTGAATTAATTGCAGTCTTAATTAATACAGAGACACAATATTCTTTTCCAAAATTGGGATGTAAAATTGTTCCTTCAAATCTTTTTATAAATAAGTGGAAAATCAAATGTAGACACAATGTTGCTTTGTTTTGTATTAGTTTGCTAGGTATATTTGCTCTGGTTTACAAGGTGACTATTTGACTTGAGAGAGGTTACTCAGAAATGCAACTCTGTCCTAAAATCACCATTGGTAATGAGAAGGGGGGCTGTTGAGGAAAGCTTGTAAGCCAATACCAAGTTTTCTTCTGCTAACAACTGAAGTGAACCCAGAATTTATAAAGAAAACAAGTGCATTGATATGTGAAGACTTCGTTAAAGCACATAATTACTTCGTTAAGTAATTATATAAACAGAATTGAAGAGTATTTTCTGTTTCCAGTTAATGTGAATAAGCATCTCTAGTCTTTATCCTAGTCTAGTCCTAGTGGAAGACTCCACTAAAGAATGGCTCCAAAGTGCTTCTTACTGCTCTTTTCATGATATGAAAAATACTAGGTAGCATGTTTTCTGCCCAAACCTTCAATTTAAGGGGCAATAAAGTGAATTTTAAGGTAAAAAATATTGCTACTTTTATAAAATTACAGATTTCTGGCTGCTTAAAAACCAAAGTCTGCTGATTATACAAAAACTTATCATTGAGAGGGCGGAACATGTTCTGACTGGAAGCGGGGGCGGGGGGGTGAGATGGCCCAAACAATGTATACACATGTGAGTAGATGTAAAAATGATAAAATTATATATATATATATATATATATATATATATATATATATAAACTTGTGATTGGAAGAGAATCCTATATAATATTGCCTACCTATGAAATCTGTGTACCACTACAACTGAAATATTTGGGACCAAATTTATTCTGAGACAAGGAAAGTTCTAGAAGCAAGATAGTATAAAATGAAAGAGAAAACTATAAGTATTTTTCATTTATTCATGGATTTTCCAAAAATATTTATAGGACTTTTTGTTTTGGTATCTGTGTGAAGATTATTAGCTGTCAATTCTCAGTGAAGGAAAATGTTTGAATGAATGTCAATTCCCCTATCAGTGAAAGAACACATTTGAACAAACTGGGATTTACCTATCACTTGATTTTGATATCCCTATATTATCTAATCTACATAATGAATAACTTTTAGCAGAAGGGGTAAAAATAGTAGGGAGATGGCAAAAAGAGAGAAGAACAAGAGTGCAGAATAATAGAAAGACATGAATGGATTAAGAGTTCCAATGCATTGGAGAAATGTTTTAGATTTAATAAATAGAAATATCAATCTATATGATGGATTTTAGCTAAGTTTTCAAATAATCAAAGCATCTTAAGAGGCAGTACTATTTATTTTAATGATATAATTTAACTTTACCTTCCAAAATCTCATTGGATCAAAACAGAAGAAAAAATATCATGCATTAGTATTACATCTTAACTTAAAATTTTTCTTATCATTATAGCATAATGACTAAAACTTGTTTTTAACTAATGATATATGAGTCTCATTAAATGATATGTATGATATGTGTGTACATATGGAGGGGGAAAAGCAAAGACATATTACAATTGAGAAAAGCATGAAAAGAAAAGAAAACCTGTACAAAGTCACTTGCAGGCTTGAGAATACACCAAATCAAAACATGCCTATGACTCTAACAAAGGAATACTGAAATTCCAGTTGAAATAAACAACTTTATATCATAACCCTCCTTTTACTACTTCTGCAGAGAGAAAAATTAACAGTCATAAATAGATTTTTAATGTTTTCTTGCCTTATAGCATTTAAGAGAACTTCATCAAAATCATTTTTCTGAATTCATTATTTCAACAAGAATGAATGCTTCCACAAGGCTTTTGTTATTAAAGAATGTGCTTATAGTATGATAATTTATGTCTAGTTCATTAAGCAGGTGTTCTGGGCAAGATAATATAGGGGAAATGGCAAATATGACACACTGTTTTCCATTAACCCCTCTGGCACTGACAGACTGAAGCTCCCCTTCTGAAGGCTAATCCATTTTGCTTAATGCTTAGCATTTTCACATCCTAGCTCTGGGTGCCAGGAAGGTTTTATGTTTGAAGTACAAGAAAAGCATGTAGCAATTTTGAACACCTAGTTCGTTGTCCCTTATGAAAATCAATTGATAAAAGCCCAAAGCATCAAAAAACAGAAAGGCTTCGTAGAATATGTGTATATCAAACTCGACAATTTATTCTCTATTATAAGAACAGATGCTAGAAATTCATTTTTATTAAATTAATGGAAAATATATGTACATATAAATATACAAGTAACTGCCTTTACATATACATCTCTGTGTTATTTTTACCCATTAGCAGTTCCTCTGAACCACCACTTACAATTCACTTAAGAGACTGTTAAATAGGAAAAGTGGGATTTTAAAAAATGGGAGGGAAAGGTAACGAGTATGATATTTACCATACATAAGTTAAGAGTTATAAGATTATAAACTTCTCACCTTCCCTGGTCAAATTTAGCTAACCTATTTTCTTTATCAGTTTGAATTTAAATGGTTTTGAACATTGTGCATGAATTCCAGTTTACCATAGTTCCCACAAGTCCTGCTAGAATAATCTAATCTGCTTTACTCATTTATTTGACTCCCACAGTTATTTGAATTAGAGAATCCTATCTAAATATTTATTTCTCCAAATTAGGATCCATTAACTTTCTTCTTTGGTTTAACTTTTCCAGAATTCAATACTGCAGCACTTACTATTAGTATCATTTTTAAGCTACTGTTGTCTTTGGCAAATACTCATTTCAACAAATAATATTAGGACAAGTGGAAATTTTCACCAGCAACATTTTTCATGTAAAACCATAAAATCCAGAAAACACTTTCCAAACTATAAGGACAAAACTTTCAGTATCATAATACTTGTTGAAAGCTGCTTTCTGGAAGTCAGATATATTAGGGTTAAAAGCCTGCACTCCACTGAGTGCAAACCCCAGTCTCACCAACAAAAGTGGGGGAGGGGTTCATGGTGTGGCTTACATTGTAAGAGTGCCTGATTAGCAAGCATGAGACCCTGAGTTCAGGAGTTCAAACCCCAATACCACCAAAAAAAAAAAAAAGTCTGTGCTCCAGAACCAATGCTGCTGAGTGTGTGAAGCCCAGCTCAATCACTCATTAAGTATCTAAAATTAATATCTTCACTTCCTCTCTTGTAAAATAGTAGATAATATTAATAATAGCAGTACTTATAAGGCTATGAGAACAAAATGAGTTACAATGTCTACAGTGTTGGATGCAATGCCTGGTATATAGTAAATAAATCTACTGATTCATGTAAGCGTATGAGCTTGAAATAATATTCAAGAACAATTAAAAGTATATATGTTCAGTTCTCAACTAGACCTACCACAACAGAAACAGCTGAGTAGGGTCCAGAAATATATATTAGTCAAACAACCTAACATATATACTGGTGAATAGCCCTCTCGGGGGACTGCTGATTTATTCTTTGACCAAGAAATTTATTACAGGTGCTTAGTAAGATAGATAATATGTGTAGCAATGTTTGTTATAATTATAAATTCTCATTTACTACTTAATATTGGGTAGAAGAGAGATAGGAACATGCAACTGGCCTGGAAGTGTTGCTTAGTGTCTCACTACTTGTCTTGCACGAGTAAGTCATGGGTTTAATTCCCAGCATCACAAAAACAAACAAACAAACAAAAAAACCCTGAAAACCACACACAACTCAGTAGATTGGAGAAATATGTCTGAGAAGAGTATTTGGGCACTGGATCACTCACTGAGCAAAGAGTAGAATTTGTTCCCCATAAAACAAATGATATCAAAATAAAAGCACAGTATGAACACAATCACATACAAAATGAGCCAAGTGAAAACAGTGTAGCTTGGGAAAGAACATGGGAAAACAAAGTAACAGTTAGTGCACTTGAAATACTCAGATGAGAAGAGAAGAAAACTTGCAAAAATTCTCAAAAAGACTGCACATCAAAAAGTTTAAATAAAATACTGTACAGCAAAATAAAGTAATTCTATATACAATTGCCAAAATGCTATTAGATCAGTATATTAGCAAAAGAGTTATACTAAATAATCTTTTGTAGGAATTTATAATAGTTCATCACACAATTATTATAGGTAAACTATTGTAGCAAAATTCAGAGAGAAGCATCAAGGTAAGCTATTTTACACTTATCTATTCACATATGTTAGCATTTAGCTGTGTATTTATATATACATGAATATACTTGCAATTTCTCCTGCGCTGGGACCATGGCATCCTTGTTGATCTGCCAATAGTCATTCTTACTTGCTATCACTCTTACTTACCTTTTCCCTGCTTTGTAATTGAAAGAATTATTAAACCATATATTCTGGTTACATTTCCCTGAAGTTTCACAAACTTCCATGTCTCAGATCTTTGAAGATTAAGTCAGAAACCCCATACTCCTGAAATGGCAATCTTTGCTCAAGATCTGCCTCCTTTCCTCCACCCATCCCTCTAACTTCTCAGGACATACTTTCTGTACTTGGATGCATTTCTCATAAGTGATGTGATTTATCTCCCTTTTAAGATTGGAGACCTGTCTTTCAGTATCTTCCCTAGTCCCCTTCTTTCTGGGTAACTCCTACTTATTTAAGACTGCAAGATTTTAATTCAATATCTCTCAGATTAGGAGCACTGATGAAATGGAAATAACTAGGAACTCAAAATAATAGACACTTCTGTGAGATTAAAAAAAATAATCATCCTAAACCCCAGGTAAAGAGGAAAAGGTAAAAAGACTAAATATTTTTGGAGTACTTAATGTTTTCTATATGCTTTATAGAAAAATATATCACATAATGATCAAATAAATCAGATACATATAATATATTACTTTAGTACTTAATTATATATATTTACCTTGGAAGATGTGAGTCAGAAACATGTGAAAGATTCCTAAAGCCAAACCAAATTCCAACCCAGAACTCAGCAACCCCCAAAACACCTGCATTTTTCACTGTGCCCATCACCTTAACAGCTCAGTAGTTCACAAACTCTTAACACCAACAAGCATCTGATTGGTATGACAATGAAAGCAAACCTATAGAATGGCAGGAGTCCTTTGAAAGCAGCAGTGTCTTTTAGTAGAACTCTATCTGGTAGCTGAAAAAGTGTTAGGGAATCATAAAAGAAGATTCAGAAAGCTTTCCCAAAAGAGATGATACTTCACTTGGGCCAGGATCTTGAAATGATTCAGAAAGGACTTAGAAATGACTCATCAGTAGCAAAAGCAGAAAGGGCCAAATTAAAAACAAAAGCCATGAAGGTGCCATTTTCACATTCAGACAGGGTTCATATGCCTTGCCCAGTCTTCCTGCACAAAATTCCCAGCTGTCATTTGGCGTGGCAGAGGCAATAACTCCAGTGTCATTTCAGGGAAGCAGTTGATCAGATCTTTACAGTTTAAAGCATACATATTCTTGAGGAACTCGTGGTTCTGCAGGAATATAAAGAAGTGCATTTGTGTCTGCCAAGGACAGAAAGCAACACTTAAATGAAAGGGTATCACTGAAGGGCAATGTTTAGGTACAGGACAGGTGAAAATCTTTCTTAATGGGACAGTCTGACACATTTTGAGACAGATTGCAAAGACGAGAAGTGTATTAATTTGTTATTTTGAATTAAAATTCTACCAGTTCTGATACAGAGTATACCAAATACACATGCTTTTTATTGACTTTTATAGAGATCACCAATAAACATTTATTGCCAGATTCTGAAGTTAGTGTGTGTAACAAAAATCAAGTTGAAATCACTCATGAATACAAAATATATTATCCTTCCAAAATATTTAGACATATTCAGATGAAAAAGGTGTTTATAATTTCTGATTTATAAAATGATACATAAATTTCACTTTTTGAAGCTATATAAGTGTATAATAATGCAAGTTTTACTGGAAATTTTCTTTAAGAAAAGTATAAATATATAGAAACATTTGAAATAAGCAGATTTAAATCTTTCACGTATAGTTAATTGGAAGAAATTGTGCTTTTCCCATACTAGCAGTACTTAAGTAAAAAGTAGCATGTATTTTAGTTGCTTAATTATCATATATATTTGTTATTTTATTCAATTTTATCAAAAATAAGTATAAATATATCCTTCAGTTTAAATATTCAAAATTCACAGAAAAGATGAAGGGGACAGATAGCTATTGATAAAATATAACTACCATAAAACAATTCATCTTTCCTTGTTCTATAAAACTTATTATTAAATCAAAAAAAATGTCACTACAAGAATGACAAATTTACACGTGTCTGTTAGCTAACTATCTTTGTTAGGTCAATAATGCAAACACCTCAGCCCCTCTTCTCTCTGTGCATATGAACTGATTGCTGCTTTTGTAGAAAATGTTCTCCATGCTGGCCACATAGTTCACTTCTTTCATCATTAGCCCCTACTTCAATATTTACTTTCTTACAGAAGTTTTTCCTAACTACCCTATGTAGAAAATTCCCCAAATACACACTCTTACTTGTGCATACATATCCTTATAATGATCTGTTAAGTTAGCACAATTAAATGTGGTCCGAGAACTTCCAGAAAACTATAAGACTCAGGGTGACAAAAATTCCAAACTATATTCAGAACTAATACTAAGACATTTGTCTTTTAAATTCTCATTGTCTCATGAGTATGCAGAGTTTGAAGTTTATTGATATATTTTTGATTTCACATTTCAACTCACTTTGAAATTATCAGCCTTTTTTTTTTTTTGGTGGAACTGGGGTTTGAACTCAGGGCGTCATGCTTGCTACTCAGGTGCTCTACCATTTGAGCCACACCTCCTGCTTTAAGCTTCTTTTTAAATTATAACAAATACTTGTTTTATATACTCAGAATATATATGCTATGTAAATGCTCTAAAAACTTTAAATGATACATGTACACATGTATGTGCAACACATACAATATTTAGACCTTAAATGTAGCATATATATAACACACATTTCAAATGTTACTCATAACTGTGTAATTATTTATATATTATTTATGTATCCAAATATTTAATGTTCCTTAGAGCATGTGGGTAGCACATTGCAAATTTTGAATGAATTCAGATAATAGTAAACTGAACCACATGAAACTGCAAATATTGGGGTCTATTTGACTCTCCAAATTGCAGAACTATTAGGATTCAGCTATATGATGAACACTTATATGAACCAAAAATGGATGAGAAAATTACTTTCTCATATAAATGAGCATAGGCATCATTATAGAAAGTAGTGTTCAATTCTTTTGTTTTCCCTGAGAATTTAACCTTGGGCAGGTAGTACAAATAAACATCTCCCATAAGACCCTAAAAAGAATGTGGATAGTAAATCAGCAATCTTTTCAGTCAATGGGGACAGGTGTACCAAGAAGGATCAGGTTAGTTAGTTCCATCAGCTCAGGAAATGGATTGATCCCAAAGGCAATGAAAGGGAGGTTTGACCATCTGCAGTTCTGAAGAAGATAAATAAATCAGATTCAGAGGTCTGCTGCAACTCTAGATATGATCAGAATGTCCCCTAATTCTTTATATCATGAAAGAATGACATAGAAGATACCATTGCCAACTGGCACAGACTGTTCTACCTGGCAGTCAGTCAAGGCTTTGTTGTTATTATTTTTCCCCATAAATATCTTGGATCAGGCTTTTATTTTAGCAAAAATAATATAAAATGCAAGGAAAGACTAAAGGGCACAATATAAATATTCTTGGATTAAATAAGAAATTGTTGTCTTTCAAAAAGTTACTCCCATTTTTAGACAATTTCATAAAGAGGAAATGTGAGAAATGTCTCATTTCTAGTATTTTTTTCCATGGGGAAGAGTTCCCCAGGCTATAACAACCCTGGCCTATCTCACTTTTCACCAAACTATGAGTTTGAAAGTAGAGTTGCCTGTTAGTGGAACAGATCTTTCTTCTGCCCTTCTTGGGATGAGCTTCTGGCAGGATCCATGTTTCTCTTTGCTCCTTCATGCCACAAATTTTAAGAGTCTTCCAGAGTGCTCTAGCCTACTCTTTTGTACCCTTAAGGCTACTCCTTCCTTCTCAGGTTCACTATTGCCCAAAGTATAAATCATATGACCCTACAAATCCATTAGCAGAAGTAAAAGTAATATTTTGGTTTATATGTGCTAACTTTTTCATTTTATTTTCCAATCCATTCAAAATCTCAGTAGAGAAGACTAGTAGAGACCCACAAATACTGCAACATTTGGTATATTCAACTTTAATAAATACAAACACAAATTTACAAGTCAAATGTTTAAGCACTACCATGTCTAACATCTCTATAGTCTGGGAACTAAAACCACTGATGGCTGTTACCTTCCAGTACAGCCCAAAAGCCTAGGAAAAAAGAGAGTAAGGTAACCACTGGCTGGGAGATTTAACATAGTGACCTGTTTTGTTTTCTCTTTTTAAATGTATAACTCAAAAAATCTTCATCACTTGCAGCACAACAAATAAACAAATAAAAGCCATAGATCTATCCTGTCTTTAATAGCAGTTTAATTCCAATGAACTCATAGACCTGAAGATTGATGTTAGGTGTGTCAACACTTACTGGGACCACCACACTTCAGTGAGAAGCTGAGGGGCAGATAAAGACACAGATAAACTAAATAGTTTTTGTTCAAACCACAGGCAATGAGACATAATTAATTACACCCACATGAGTATTCACAGAAGACTAAACAAGGAAATGGAGTAATACAACCAAAAACAGTCCTCTTTCATCCTTCCTCCTTCTCTGTTTTATTCATTTAAAGAGCAAATAGGTATTAGACACCTATTATGTGGCAAGCCCTAAAGATATACCAGGGTACAAGACATGAAAGAGGGATGTACATTGTGGTGGTGGTGAGGATGGTGTTAGAAGAAGTCAAATGTAATTTAATAATGGCAATGATTATTATAATTTCACAAATTACATCCCATTATTATTTCCATTTTGCAGATGAGAAAATCGAGCTGAGAAAATTAAATATCTTGCCCTAAGTCACACAGATAGAAGTGGAGAGAAAAATAATTCCTAGACCAAGGGGGGAAAAAAGCAGCACCAAGACTATAGTTATAAGAACACAAAACTTCCCAGTACTTTGTTTTGCTATTGTGAAAAGACAGTTATGAAAAGTAACTCTGTTCAAATTAAATAGCACTCTATTTTTATATAAGATAGATGATCACAACAGTCAATGACACTTTTTTAAGGGAAATGGTGCTAGAAAAATTACTAGGCAAAACAGACCTAAACAGCTGCATATGTTGGAATGGGTCTTTGCAGCTGCACAAAACCCAGGATAAATGACAAACAATTCTTCTCACTCCTTCTTCTACTACTACTCTATCTTCAGGCTCATATTTCATACTTTAATGTCATATTTTTTCTCACAGAGATGCCACAGGGGGAAAAAATGGTGATTTTACTAAAGGTGATAAAAATAAAGTGGACAGACCATTTGTCATACTTATGAATGACAGGGAAAAGTTATCAAATCTTAATTCCTGATTAAAGAAATACTTTCCAGTATTTTACCTTGGTCAGTATGTGACCTCTAGAAGCTTAATAAGAGAACTATGATTTAATAACCAAGAAATAAATTAAGAGATCTCACAAGCAGTGTCAAAACAAGAATGCCATTTGGAAAACTAGTGCTTCTGATTCTAGAGTTTCTGATTTCCAGAAATTAAACAATGAGACTCACTTTGGTCACATGAACCTGTCTACAATCAAGGTGCTGCCTCAACACTAACTCATAGACTCACAGAGCTCAAATATCATCTATAAAAACTGTGAGAGTTGCTGAAAATTAGTTTCTTTTAAATGGAAGGTTTTCTGTGTTTATTATTTATGTTTGTTGTAAGAGAAACAGATGGATAACAGGCAGTTTTGCTGGGGGAAATGTGAAAGGAAACAAAAAGTCAGTATTAATGATGTCAAAACACTTTATAGAAGGAAATCTAGTTATTCTGCTTCTCATTCCATGCTGCTTCTTTTTAAGCAATTCTCTCAGTTCCCATTTCTAAACTTTCATTTTCATTGCCTCCATTTAAACATGCCAATTATACAAGATGGATATTTGAAAATTCATATTTGTTTTCCCCTTATTAAAAAGGTGCTACATGTTGATTGTTTCAAAGTTTCACAGAAAAAAAATGAAAATTATCTCTAATCCTAACTCCCAGCACTAATCATAGTAAACATTTTCTATATGGGACTGGAATGTGAAATAAGCTTCCACATATTGGCTTTATTGAGTAGTACTAAAGAACTTTGGGAATGGATCTCTGTTTAGAACTGTTCAATTACATTTTCTCAGTGGTCAGATTGAAATTGGCAACATGGTAATAAAGAAATCGCTTCCAAAGAAATAATTACCAAGATCCAAGAATACATACTGGTGAAACTGGCATAGTGAGAGAAGAAGAAAATAAACTTTTATGCCACATTTTGCTAAGCAGAATGGACTAAGAAACTGAGTGCCCCAATTAACAGAGTTCCACTTATTCATTACCCTGTTAAATAGCATGCCTGCCTAATTGGAATAATCAGCAAGGCAGAGACTTAGTTCAGTGCATTCGAATGACTCCTAATAATAGTTAACTGGCATGCCCATCTCATTTAAATGGAACACCTGGTGTTATCTCTCAGCCTTGTTCCTGGAGTTGGCTCTATAATATTTACTCAAATAAATGACTATGGACAAGACTTTTATTGTTTCCTTATTGCTATACCATGAGGTTTGCTAAAAAAATAATAATAATAAGTTTTATTAGGGTTTTAGTTTCCTTAAGCTACCTTTATCAAGTAATTGCACATTTGACACTGAAATCTAGAGTGGTAGACTGAGGTTAATGACATGCTTAGAGCTTTACTAAAGAGTATATTCTTAAAGAGAATACCTTCAATTTCATGAAGTACCTATTTTGCAGCCTTACAATTATACATTTGATGTCACATTCAGCTATTATGGCAAAATTTCACTGATAAGAATGACAATGAAACATTAAATGTCAACCTCAAATGAGTTTAGTTCAAATTATCCAATTAAATTTTAACTGCCAGGAAACATATTCTCTCCTAAACCTGTTTCTTTAGGCGAATAATCATTAAGACTACTGTTCTGGTGGGGATAAACAGTGTAGAACTTATATCCAACTTAAATGTTACAAGCAAAAATTTCAAAAACTATTTCAACCTTAATACCATAACCTGACAACTTCTTAATATGTTCATGATTAAAGTGCAAAATATATGAAAACTTACTGCTATCTCATAACCATTGAGATGTGCAGTAATTTATCAGTTTTTAATATCCACTAATCGTTTCTTGGCAATAAGTGAACTAATACAGACTATTGGCTTTCAGTCCTAAATGCAGCTCTAGGGAAGTGACAGCATCAACAAAGAGACTGCTGGATATGAGAAACTAACAGGCAATTTTTCAGAAACATTATACGAATATACTTTTATTGAAGGGAAATGTCAGTCCAGAAGTGGGAAGACTGAAGAGGGCTTCTAATTACATTGTTTTTCATTTCTTCCTTGCACCAGGCTTCTTGCTGCTCTATGTGTTAAAACTAATGAGCCCAAAACACAGACAAGTATGATAAGGCAATATCAGGATAGTTATCAAAGGTTGGGTTTGTCTATGGCAGATGCTGAGATAGGGTTTGGGGTTAAAAGATGTTTATTAGAGACCAACCTCTGTGAAAAGAAGGGGCTAAATCAGGAATAGACAGAGAGAGAATCAAACTATGAATATCTTTGACTTAATCAATATAGAGTTTTTAATAACTATTAACATTACTGTTGTCCTGCATCAAAGACACCAAATGTGGACCTTAGCCTGGCGCCAGAGCTCGTGCATGTAATCCTAGCTACTCTAGAGAGCAGGAGGATCATGGTTCAAAGCCAGCCAGGGCAAATAGTTCACGAGGCCCTATCTCGAAAAACCTTTCACAAACAAAGGGCTGGCGGAGTGGCTTAAGGTGTAGGCCCTAAGTTCAAGCCCCAGTACCACCAAAAAAAAAAGAGAGAGAGGATGACCAGGTCAACATATATCTCTGTTTCTGATGGAGAGAATGAAGGAGCCAACAACTGAAGATGGCCCTCTGATTATGATCACCACACCTGAGCAGCAAGTTTTCTTGAAGTAGGGTCTGGTGGCATATCTGTGTCTGTGACAGTGATCCAAAGGTCAGTGATGGTCACAGTGAATAACAGTATCTGGAGATGGACCCACTAATACACATAAACATGCCTTGAATAGAATTGTCAATATTCAGGGATTCTTAAAACTCTTTCTCTCTAATTCGCTCTTAAAAATTCTTCAGTTGGTCTGCACTGCAGTATACCAAATGGTGCCATGGAGTGATCAGAGTGGTGTTTAGCAAAGTCATAAATGACTTCTTGCCAAAACCGAGAATCATCATTCAGACTTTTTCTTCATTCGTTCAATCTATTGGTATTTGACTTCATAGCCCACTGTCTTCTGCTTAAAATATTTTCTCCATTTGATTTTTGGGATATCATTGAGTTGTCCACCTAACTCAGTTTACACTTTCCCAGTCTCCTTTGCCATTTTGTCTAAACTCTGACATGCCCTAGCTTGTAACACTTAGCCTTCATTTTTTTCCCTATCAGTAATCATTCTCTGCTGGTTGTTTGCTGTCATGTGTCATGAAATGATGTCTATGCACATCACTCCAGGTTCACATATCCATCTGGTCAACAGAAATAAATTAATAAATCTAACAAATAAATCTAAACAGCCAGCACAGACTATTCCATCAATAAATTTGTTGTACCATATTCAGAATAAATCCAGAACCTACCTATTTCTCAACCTCTTGCTTGAGTCAGCATCAAATAATTTGCACTTGGGCTACTCAACAATCCTTTACATTTTCTGCTTCTACCTTTCTTGAACTTACACATTTTATTCTCAATACAAAAGTAATATTTTTCATTTATTTTAAAGTGCTGTTTTAAAAATAAACATTAGCTCATGTACGTACTCAAATGCACATTTCATAAATGTAAATGTTTGTGTACATTTGGATACATGTTATCTATAATATATGGAGAGAGGGATTGAACTATTCAAAAGTAAAGAAGAAATAAACTTATGTAATATAATTGCATATACATATGTAAATTGTCCGTATTAAATTGTATATGCCATCAGAGGGCTGGATCAACTAGTACAAAATGACAAATGACTTGCCCTAACATTTCCTCCACATGGCTATCTGGGCTCACCCATAATGACATATTCCTATGGTAGACATATTTAATGTGGAGTAATTCCTCAAAAAAATTAAGCTACCAGCAAGGCTTAAAAGTGTAAATAAAAACCCAAATGTCGGTAACTATAGTAGAGGCTCAGCATATATAGACTTAATGCTTATAGTCTCTGAGTTAGAGGCTTTTAATTTCTATGACTTGGGGTTACTTGCAGTTTGCTGTTCATGTGATTTGAAAAATGTGCGTGCAGGCAGGTAGGTGAGACAAGTAGATTCATTAGAACCACTCATTAATGAGCTTAAGTAGCAACCCTAATCTTTGAAATTGTGTTTATTTATATAGGAAACTCTTGCAAACCTCATTTGTTTATAGAAAATGAAGTTTGTTCAGAAATGAACGCCCACTATGTTGGTGATTATAGGAGTAAAAAATATTTGATAAGCCCATAGAGATCAACAGTTCCAAGTCACAAAATGTTAGTGTAGAGAAAAAAATTACGTGTTGTGTTGCTGTTCATGCATTTGGGTTGTTGAGAAGCCCTCAACATATGTTCCTTCATGTCAAAAGTCTTTTCCAATACTGACCTGCTTGACAAGGAAGGTCAGAAGATTTGAGACTGAGGCTTTTAAGAATGAGATTTTCTGACAACCACTAGCTGTATGACTTCTAACAATTGCTTAACACTCTTCAGTTTCAACTTCCTTTTATTTGTAAAATGTGTAGTGTATTTTTAGAATTTTATTATTACTAAATGAGGTAATAGTTTAAGGGAAATAGCAATGATTAATGTCATTACACCATCACTATCCACACCACTCTTTCTGTTTCCCCAATATCTTACAAAATTGAAGTCCTTACTGGCTATACTTCAATGAGAATTTTCTTTGTCTTAATGGCCTTTAAAACATGTCTAGAACTGTGTAAGAGCTCCTTAAACTGGCCATGGTGACTCACAGCTGTACTCTTAATACTCAGGAGGGAGAGGCAGGATGATCACAAGTTCTAGACCAGCCTGTCCTACATAGAGAAATTCTGTCCCCAAAATAAAAAAAAATTATTTATTACTTCACATATCTTCCTAGATATAAATTAACCAAGAATGAATAAACTTTTTCAACCTATTACATTACCACTCAGTGGAAAAAGAATAATAGAAAGATAAGAGTTTTATCAATAGTATATATGTAAGGAAAAATATTTAACTATTCATTGAAATCCAGTAGAGCTAGTATTATACTTTGAATGTCTCAGAAATAAGGACTTTTTGGTGAACTACTATTGAGAAAAATATTATTTTGTATAATCCCATTAAGCTCAGAAAATTCATGTTTACATTCTGTTTTAATTTTAGATCAGGAGGGGAGTATCAAATAATTGATCCCAATAATTTGAATTCACTTCCATCTATGACAAAGGCCCTAGGATAGAACACTGAATCTAGTTTTATTTAGTTTAAAATACTACAAAATTAATCATATCTATCCAACTTTAGGTACAGAATGTAAAGCAAGCACAGTATTTATGAGTCTTTATAAGGAAAAATAACAATCAAAAGTTTAGTCTGGAGGTTAATAAAAAAAATAAAAATTGCCTTTGCAGTTATATGTCAGTTTATTGCTTCTGTACTTTTGAATAAGCTGTCACCCAGAGTTCATCTAAAATGAATAGTAAATGGACCCCCAGTACTAAAATAATGATGGCTATCTAGCTTTCTAAGCAAATATATAATGCCATTTTCCAATAACAGAATAGAGCTACACAGCAATGAAATTAGATTTTTCTGGCAATATATGTCATTCAAAACCATTATTAATTTTGTGTCTTACCCAGTATATAGGGGTGTAGTTAAGATTAGAGTCCATTGGATAATTTAAAATTCATAAAGTTTCTTGAGTGACTCAGAATAAATGTGCTATATAAATATTAAACAGTCATAATAATGATAATAATGAAATTATTATTCTAATCTTCATCTTGCACATGCTGTTAAGTAATTCTCAGCTACTTTATCACTTGGCTATATTCACATGTACATGCATACACACCACACACACACACACACACACCCCACAAACACACACACTCACAACCAGGGAGGTGCTGAGGGTTTGTAATTCCCTTTGAAATCAATGGTAGTTCTACAATCATTTCTGCTCAGCAGGGGACTGATGGGTGTTGAGAAGAGGGAGAAATTGCACCATAATACTGAATAAAATCAAAGCCTGTAGAAAGGATGGGGAAAATACTTCAATGATTTCAACGTTAAGAAAAATGAGGTAACTGTGCAGCTTTTAATTAAGAGGAAATAAATTCTAAACATTATTTCACAGGAAAAAATAAGCCTAAAAAGAAAATAAAATTTCAAAAACAAAAGAGAACAAAAACAATTATGTACCTTCTTAGGTAAGAAATAAAAATTATCCACTGTTTTAAATAAGACTCAAATATGCTCAATTAAGTTTCTTGCAAATTTCTAAACCTTAGTATGGATTTGAAAATATCTCTTCTGCTTCATTTTTTAAAATCATCTTTGTGTCTGCTAAAATTGGTTGCTGTAATAATGCTGAAAATAAGGTAATAGATTACAGTAAAACAACAGTTTTCTCCATTAGTGAGAACTACATCAGCACCTGTGGCCAAGGAGATCATAAAAATGATGCATTCAGAAATGATGTGATAAAGTGTACTTTTTTGTAATTAAGGAAGTAGAAACCACAATAAGATTATGTTTAATGTTGAAAACATGGTGCAATATTCAGAAAAATGTATCATTTTGAACTTCTATTTATATGGCTTAAAAATCACTCTTTCCTAAATTTATCCTCATACTCATACTTAGCCCAGAGACAGAAACTATATTTATAGAATCAATCTTTTACCAATTCTTTAAGATAAGAGGGTATAAACCAACACCTACAAATTTATAGTTTACTCAGCTAGCCTGTTACCATGGAAACAGATTGACCATTTACCAGAGTTAGCCCTTGTGAATTTAACCCTCCCTCTCTGCCTTGAAAACTGCTAACAATGTAATCTGTATACTTTGTCTAAAAATGCATTATCATTGAAACAGCCAACCAACTAATCAAATATGTATACTAGAAAGTTCTTGCTACATTATGTACAAAAAGGCTTAAATCATGCTTAACACAACAGTTGAACTAAATCCTTTGCAAAAAGTCTTCCTTTATTGAAGAAGAATAAAGAACACTGCATCAATAATGCTGTGATTATGTGTCATCTGTTCACATTGTTTCCTACTTATTATATTCCAGACATTGTCCTATGTATCCTCAGAACTCAAATTCTGAGTGTCATGCATATATTCTTTACAATATTGACAGTCTCATTTTTGTGCTGCTATCACAGAATGCCAGAGACTGAGTAATTTGTAATGGACAGATATTTATTTATGATGTTTCTGGAAGCTAGGATGTTCAAGATTGAGGGTCCAGCCTCTCGTGTGCATTCTTGATGTCTCATCTTACAGAGGTAGGTGAAAGGGCAAGAGAAAGTGGTGGTGGGGAAACTCATCCTTTTATAAGTAGCCCACTCCTGTCATAATGACAATTAATCCATTAAGGAGTATAGACCCTTCATGATATAAATACTTTCTAAAGTTCCCATCTCCCAATACCTCTGCATTGGGGATCATCTTCACAAAACCTGAACTTTGATAGGAGACAAATTCAAACCATAACATTCTGCCTCAGCCTCAAAAAGTCAAGTCCTCTTCATAAGCAAAATATATTTCATTTCATTTGAAAAGGCCCAAAGCCTTAATGCATTCCAACATTAGCTCAATGTCTAGTCTCATCTAAATCAGGTATGGATAAGACAGGAGGCACAGTTCATTCTGAGGATAATACTGTGACCTGTGAAATTACATCATCTATTTCCAAAATACATAGGACAGGTATGGGAAGACATTCCCATTTCAAAAGGTAGCACTAAGCAGTAAGAAAGGGTCAACTGGTCCCAAGTCCAAAACAGAATTAAATGTTAAAGCTGGTGAATAATCATCTATGCCTCAAGTCATGGACACACTAGTGTGCAGTTTGGGCTCCCCAAGGATTTATGCAGCCCTGTCCTATGTCTTTGCTGGGCCCAGTTCCTGCAGCAAATATCACAGGTTGGAGCCTCATGCCTGCAGTTCTCCCAGGATGGTGTTTCATACTGTAAGTTCTACAGGTCTGTGCTCTCCATGGTAACCTGACTGTGTGATTAGGCTGAGCATTGCACTAGAAGGGACTGTCTGCAGAGGTTCCATGCCTGTGACTAGCCTAGACCCCCAGACTGTCTGATAAATCTTTTGAAATCCAGGTGGAGGCTGCAAACATGCCAGTGCTTGTGTACTGTTTAGATTCACAAAGTCAGTGTCATGCTGATGCTGCCAATGATTGCCACTTTTACCATCTACAGTGGTGACACAAGCTGCACCTTGGCCTACTTGATCAGGTGTTTGAAGACCATTGTGATGGAATTTGAGGAGCAAAGTCTTGAGGCAGTACTGGACGATGATCCATAGAATACCCATCTTCCCCAAATCATTCTGTCCTAGAGTTAATTTTAGGAGGCTCATCCTTGAAATGTATGTGGAGTAATTGCCCCATTTTCTTGATAGATAACTTTGAGCTTCCTCCTTTCTAAACTAAGCTCTTTACCAGAAGTCCCTTGGCCATAGTCTTGCATGGTTTTTTCATTCTTCTACATAACCAGGCTATGGATTTTTAAATTTTTAATCACTATTTTCTTTTTTAAATGACTATTGTTATCCTGGGGGTACATTGTAACATTTTTAAAAGTTCTTACAAAACATGGTAATTGAATGCACACCCTTCATCATTCTCTTTATCCCTCTTCTGCCCATTCCTGGAATAGTTTCAACTGCCAATTTTTCCCTTTTCATATATGAGTACATAATATTTCCACCATATTAACCCTCATATCCTCTCCCTCCTACTGGTACCTGTAGGAAGTACCCCCAGACAGGAATTGTTTTACCTTCCTGTTGAAACGGTCAAGATGCCCCACAAGTGATGAATGGATTTTTAAATTTTTTACGATGTTTCCCTTTTAAATTCCATCTTTTAAATCATTTCTCCACTCTTTCATCTGAATGTATGAAGTCAAAAGAATCCATACAGCTTCTTTGATATTTTGATTAGAAATTTCATTAGCCAGAAAACCAAGTTCATTGCTCTTACATTCTAACTTCCATAAATCTCTTGAGCATGGAAACAATTCAGCCAGATTCTGTTGCACTTTTAGCAAGAATGACATTCACTCTGGTTTCCAGAAGGATATAACCTAATTCTTTCTGAAATATGATCTGGCCTTTTACTATCCACAATTCTGACATTCTGATGGTGATCAGTTAAATAATTTCTTAAATTTCATTTTCTCCCTACATTTCTTTTCTTCTTCTGAACTGTCATCAGGATCACCCTTACTGCTCCATTCATAGGAGTACAGGCTTTTTCTAGCCTGCTTCTCCAAACTCTTCCAGCCTCTGTCCATTACCTAATTCCAAAGCCATTTTTATACTTTCAGCTATGTAGCAACCTCCCCTTATCTAGTGCCAATTTTCTGTCTTAGTCCCTTTTATGTTGCGATAACAGAATACATTAAACTAGGTAATTTATAATGAACAAAAATTTATTTTTCGCAGTTATGGAGTATGAGAAGTCCATAGTTGAAAGGCTGGCACTTGGTGAGGATCTTCCTGCTACATCATCCCTTCTTGAAGAAGGCAAATGGCTAGAAAAAAATGAGAGAACAAGAGTTGGTCAAACTCATCTTTTCATAAAGAACCAAATTAACTGACCATTAGCTAATCATTGATTATTTGAGGTATTTAGTGAGATTTATCCATCCAGATGCTTAGGTCACAGGTACATTGCCTTCAAAACCTCCACGGTCCCAACTTTCAAAACCTTCACAAGGTTCTAATTCATGAACTCTGCAGGACACATTTAAACCATAGCATTGACTTCAAATCATTTTCAATTTCCATGTGAATATGTAAAGGCCAATGACTGTTCTCTCAGCCTTCTGCAAGTGTAACACATGAGGTAATCAACTTATATAAGGAGGAGAGATTTATTTTAGATCACAGTTTTGGAATTTTAGTCCATGTCTGTTGGGCCCATTGTTTTGAACCTGTGGCAGTACATCATAGAAAGAGCTCACAGAAGAGAGAAGCCATTCACCTCATGGCAGCCAGTAATGAAAAAAAGGACAAGGAAGAAACAAGGGTCCCTTTTGAAGATACACCCCCAAATGACCTAAAATCTCCCACTAGGCTTCATCTTTTATAGGTTCTACCACCTCCCAGTAGCACAACAAGCTGGGGTCCTTGGGTTTGGCCATAACCGAATTTAGCAACTAGTAACAACTCTTAATGAGATGAGATACATCATGACTTTCTGTTCTTAAAGAGAACAATTACCTATTTTATTTGATATTATTTTCTTTAATATAAAGAACCATAAGCATCATTTTAACTACTTTGGTATATCTGGCATCTTAAAATGGAAGCTTCCATGCATCAATTATAATGACTCTTGACCAACCTGAAAAAAAGATATCATCATTGCCATTTGAACAGAGGAGATAACCAAGAGAATTCAAATATCTTGTTCAAAGTAAAACAAATGAAAAAACAAATAATAAAATATAAATCAAGCTATTTTATGGCAGTTAGGATTCAAAATTTGGTCTTTTTACTTTAAGTTTTATCCTTCATTGTATACCTCCACTTGCTCAATTTTATAGTAAAAAAGCTTTTGTAATTAACCATCTTTATTGAAAATCAAATTTCTCTATATATTTAACTTTCATCATACTCATTTGTTGCTTTTCTATCTTCCCTTGATGATTATAAAATTTTTAGTTATGGCATAGGCTATGTAATCAGGTATCAGGGAATAAAAAATTGTAGTGAGAACTATTATCAAGCCAAGAATCCTTTTAACAATCCTTTTATTGTTACAAATCTATTATAGACATAAGGGTATAATCACAGCTACTCAGGAGGCTAAGATCAGGAGGATAATGGTTCAAGATTAGCCTGGACAAAAAGTTACCAAGACATCATCTCAATCAATAAGCTGGGCAGAGTAGTTCATCCCTATCATCCAGCTAAATTGGAAGCATAAATAGGAAGGTTATGATCCAAGCTGACCCAAGAAAAAATATGAGACACTATATTCAAACATCATCTGGAATAAAAAGGACTAGGGGCATGGTTTAAGTGGTAGAGCACCTGCCCAGCAAATGTGAAGACCCTTCAAACCCCAGTACTTCCAAAATATTATTGATTAAAACTACATACCTTGACACATTCTGCCCATGATAATAAGGGTATAGTTGGCAGTTGGGAAAAATTCAATTCTTAGTATTTCTTCTATACTGTACTGTAAGGAATTTTATTTTCACTGTTTTAAAAGTTGAAAAACATAGGAAGCTAAATAGAGGATAACATAATTGTTACCAGTTTTTATTTTAAGAGATTAAAAGTTAAATTGTGTGTTGTTTCTATTTTGACATTTGTAGTGAAGGTAGAATACCTTCTTCTAAATAAAGAGTAAAAATAAAATTCCCTTAAAATATAAATTTCTTCAGCATATAAATTCCTTTAGTATATAAATTTCTCTATGCAATGAATCAGAATTCTGTCTTATCTTGGCATAGTTCTTATAAAATACTTCACATCTCATGTTTTTTCTTCTGTATATATGCTGTTACTGAAGGGTAGAGACCATAAGTTATTCAATATATATGTACAATCTCAGCATAGGGTGCTTATTTTGACATTGGATGAATAAATTTCTGAACAATGTAACTTGGTAATAAATCATAGGTGTTAGCCAAGGCTAACGATTCTCAAAAGGCAGACATTTCCTTGAAGTGTCTAATATGTACTTACATAAAGTATGTAAATGTTTAATTAAAGTGAAAAAGAGCTCTTATTTGGTTTTATTAAAATAAATAACATTTTATTGGAATAGTATTTCTCAGGTCCTTTTATAATAAAGATGAAAGTTAAGAAATATAATTTCAGAATCCTTAAGGCATAAAAGGCATAGCATTGCAAGTCACTTGCATCTCTGATTTATATTAAGCAAACTGATCCCACATGTGAAATGAGTCAAGCTCTTTCAAAACATTAGAAGTGTATTAAAGTATAGGGAAAATTTACTAAACAGCTCATGCTTCTCCACAAGATTTAATTTTTCAAAAAGGGAAAAGTGTATTTCCTTCAAGAGAATGACTTACTTGTCAAGACTCACTATCAAATACACTTAGGTTGAACCTAAGCCTAGAAATATTTTTTTAAGAATTTAAGTGTATGGAAACTGCATCATATGATTACTTGTATTCCTGTGAACACTCTAAGTAGGTTCTTTAAGAAAAAGCTTCTATTGCCTATAATGTAAAGCAAAAAGAGATCTTTAAGTCTACTAAATAATTTGTAAAATGTTCATTACTTAAAAAGAAAATGAGACTTTTAATTTTCTTGTTTTAGTAGTATATTAGTTTTTCATTGCAATGTAACAAATCACCAAAAATAAACTTAACATTTCAGGACCCATGTATTATTTCATTGCTGTGTAAATGAAAAGTTAGGTGAGTTTCATTGGGCTTTCTGCCTAAGTCCTCAGAAGACTAAGATCAAGGTGCAGGTCTTGCTGGACTCTTACCTGGAAATTCTGAGAAAGAATCCAATGCTGGGTTTCTTGAAGGGGTCAGCAGATTTCATTTTCATGTGGTTGCTGGGCTGAGCTTCTGTTTCCTCTGTTGACAGTCAACCAAGAGTCACTGTTCACTTTTAGAGGGTGCTCTTTGATCCTTGGACATGCCCCTTCATCTTTAAAGCCAGCAATTTGAACATAGATCCCTTCTCCATGCTTTGATTCTCTCTGTGTTACATTAAGAAAAACTTGTTTTTAAAGGCTTCATGGGATTCCTTTAAATCTGGCAGGAGCTATTCCCTCTTGCCATACAAAGTAGCATAAGTCATAATACCAGGAGCCATTTTAAATTTTGCTTGCTTCAAATATGTATTAAAATCTTACTAGCTAAGACTGACAAAAATGTATTATGTAGGCTTTAAATAATAGGTTCAGTTTTTAAATATAATGAAAATGAAGACTAAAAGTTAGATAGCTTTTAGATGATTATATGTAAATTTTTATTTGAAGCTAAAATTGAAAAAATGTTGGAAAATGTTTATTCTAAATGGAAGGTTACATATGCACTTGAAATAGCCTGTATGTTGTTTAGGATTTATAAAATATTCAAAAAAATAGGAATGCATCGAAGGAAATTTAAGTCAAAAATAATAAAACAATGTATCTTTTACATATTCCCTTAGATATTAATAAAAGAAAATACATATTTATAACAGTAAATAGAAAATATAGAAGAAATGTATGGCATTCTTAAAATGAAAATGCAACATAAAAATGTTCCAGTGATAGCAATATAGTATACAATACCTAACACATACAATACATAGTAAATTTTATGTAATATACAATATGGTGTTATGTCATTATATGGAATAAAAATATATAATACATGTATTATAAATGGGAAGAACAAAGTGGGAGAATTCATGGCTTTTGATATAAAAACTTATACAAAGTTATAATAATCAAGACAGTGTGGTACTGTGTAAGACTTGACATTTAGATTACTAAAAATCTTGGGAAAGAAATGGACATACAGGTACATGAGGATTTTAGGACACCAAACAGACAAAACTAGAATAGAATCTTCCTAGATCATATCATAGTTAAACCATTAGACTTATATAATAAGGAAAGAATGTTGAAAGCTCCAAGAGAGGTACACCAAGTCACACAGGTGCCCATCAACAGTAGAATTCAGTAGTGAATACATCCTGTTCTGGGCTTTTGTTTGTTTATTTTGGAGATATTATGATTGGTTTAATTTTATTTCCTGAAATTATGTCATTTTCAGGAAAATTGTTGGTACTGGAGGTCATCATGTTAAGCAAAATAAGCCAGACTCAAAAAGAAAAATTCCACATTTTCTCTCATGTGCAGAAGCTAGATATAAAGAGAAAAATAAAACTGGACATGAACATAAATGGGGGACTATATAAAGGGGGACCAGTGGGTGATGGGTGGGGAAAGAGAAGGTGAGAGAAGGAGAATAGGATGAAAGTACATTGTATGTTTGTATGGAAATATTATAATTAAGCCCATATTTTTAAAATTGCAAGAAATATTATAAAGGTTGTTGAGATAATAAGGATCAATAGATGAAATAGAATGAATATGTTCAAAGTATATTATATACATCTATGGAAATATCACAATGAAATGCACATACAATTTTACAATTAATATGTGCTAATTAAAATTGTGGAAAGAAAGAACAGCAATTTTCTTCAGAAACATGTTGCCATCTTTTGTTAATCCCTAAGTACTTACACATACCTTGCTTGGATATATGTAAAATTTTTATGAAAATGCCAGGCAAGCTCGGCGCTGGTGGCTCACACCTGTAATCCTAGCTGCTCAGGAGGCAGAGATCAGGAGGGTCGCAGTTTGAAGCCAGTCTGGGCAAACAGTTCGCTCAACCCTCTCTAAAAAAAAAAACCCTTCACAAAAATAGGACTGGTGGAGTGTCTCAAGGTGTAGGCCCTAAGTTCAAGCCTCAATACTTAAAAAAAAATCCAAGCAACAATAAGTGTTCAAAGTGCTATTATTAAGTGTTTTTAAAATTTTTGTTGTCTGTTGGTTTTTAATGTTGTATAGGTATGCTTTGATCCTTTGTGTGTTGATTTTGCAGCTAAGAAAACTTGAACTATTTCCTTATTAGTTCCAATGATCTTCTATAGATTTTCTTCAATTTGTTTCTGGCTTTACTATATATTTTTATTACTTTATGAATCTACCCTTTGATTTCTTGTTTCCTAAAAGATATATCTTAAATAAATGTTAATGTTTTCAAATGTTTTCTTGGTAGATTTGTCCTATTTTCTTTATATTATTACAGCCCAGGTTGGGTTTCCCATGATACATACTCTGAGATAGATATTAACATGTAGGAAGTTAATCAGAGATTAATTCTTAGAATAATTATCTCTAGAAGGAAAGAAAAAGAAGTAGAGGTCAGCAAAGAGAGAAAGTAGTAATGCAATATCTAGAGAGGCCTTAACCAACTCCACAGAGCGCCAAGTGTGAGATGATATGGTCAATCAGATTTTTTCTGAGTTTGTGGGAGGAGAACCATAAACTTAAGTTCTCTCATAGACTATCACTGATACAAGTTGTCAAGGAAAGGGGATTTGAACTTGGTTATGGTGACTATACTTAGTCATTTCCTGTAAGTGACAATAGTTGAGGGATATATATTAGTAGCTTTCTCAGGAAAGTTTTCCTAGGAAACTAGTTTGAGAGTCCAGAAGTATAGAGTGTACATCATAATATCAATTAAAGGATACTAAATAGTAGTTTATGATACTGAATGTCTGTATTGCTGGTATAAACCATCTTTGATCATTATGATATTTTTACATGCACAGTGATAATTTCAGTTTGCTAATATTTATACGTTTTTATAAACACTGATGAGTTCTGTTTATTAGTATTTCCTTCCATATCTTCACACATGTTCGTAAGAGACATTGGTCTCAGTAATCACAAAATATTGAACATTTACTATCTGGCATGAACAGCTGGAGTGTTTTCTTTTTTAAGGTGGCAAAGCCATTTATATAAAATCTTTCTTGGTACTTTTTTTGCTCATTTATTCACATGTGCATACATTGAGGAGTGTTTATATTACACTGCTTAAGAATAAAATTTCCTTATTTGTTTTCATAGAAGTTAGGTATTAATTTTCCTCTTTGAACACCCACCACATACTGACTTTAAAGTCAAAGTTTTTATCAGAATAGTGTAGAAAATTATTCCATTTAGGATAAATTGCTGATTTGGGCTACTTTAATTGTATATTAAATGTGTTTCAAATTGTTATTCTCAGGCCCACATTTGGTGGAAGATTTTGTATGTTTTTTTTAAAGATTTTAAGTTTTATTTTTTTCAAATTTTAATTTTACTTGTGGTATAATGATCTTACTTATCTATGGGCTAGAATATTATAACTTGATCCATGTGTATTATGTTTAATGATCAAGTCAGAATAATTTCTATTTGTTCAGAAACTTTAAACTCTTCCACTTACTTTGAAATGTGTAAGTAAGCTGTAAACTACGGTTGCTGTATTCTGCTATATGATAGAACTACTTTCCTCCATCTAACTACATTTCAGTACCCATTGTCCACCCTTTCTCTCTCTTCTCTCTCCCCTTTTTTACCTCCAGTGATGTCTATTCTATTTCTACTTCTCCTTCTGTATGATCAACATTTTTAGCATCCATGAATGAGTGAAAATATCTGGCATTTGTTGTTTTAAATACTATTACATACATTCTCCCTCTTCCTTGCTCTTTTTGTCCCTTGTTTGTCGCTGTCTTTTGTCTAGTCTTCTACAGATGCCTCTAGTTGGCGTTATGTGTTTTCACCAAATATTTTGGGAAATCTGATCCAAACACAAAACCCACTGCAGATACCTTGATTTTCAGTTAAATGTATAGATTCAGAACCAAGCTTTTTCCTCTCAGCTATCTGGAAAACAATCTCTGGAGGCATCTAATCAGCAAATTAGATCTTCTAGAAATGAATAACATGAGTTGCATTACTATGTTAGGGAGATTATTTGTTATTTTTTTAATTCTCTTTTAAACAAGACAAGGATACTTCCTATACTAATAAGATTCAATGAAAATAAAATATTAATTACATTGACTAGATGAGTCTAGTAAAGCTTAGAAAGTAATATTTCTCAAGTGTGAATTAAGTGATTTAGAATTAATTAAATTAGCTAAAATTCTAACTTTACATCAGAATTCAAATGATTTACATATCTTGAAATGAAAATCACATCCACAGGAAAAAATTCTTATACTAGTTTTCTCAGTATGCCATGACTCATATATTCAGCTTTTAGCAAATTGCATTAGAACAACATCTAATCATAAACTTCATTGACCTGGATCAATACTTAGTTTTAATTCTTAGTGTGATTCTGTTTATATTGTTTAAAAAATGCCATGTTCAAATTAGAGTCTCTACAATAGTCACTCTATTCTTTTTTTATATGATTACAGATGGAGAATTCTTTTCTCTCTGCACTTCGCCATTATATATAAAGAATTATGAATGGTGTACTGCTGGGGGGAAATGAGGCTACAGCTGAACAATGCACCTCTTCTTCCCCTCCCAACACAGTTCACTCAGATTAATTCCAAAATACAGCATAAAGAAACAGACCTCATATATGCATGTATCGTGGAAAATATCTGATTTGCCTACACAATGATAAAACAACAAAATGAAAATGGAAGAGTGATTTATTTATCTAATTTCCCAATCAATCTAATACTCAGCAATTGCTTTGAGTAAATCTCTAGAAATGGTTGAGCCCATCAGTCATTTTGACGTGTTATCATCTCAGCCATAAAAAGAAGTCTTGAACAGATCTTTTTAACTCAGTGCTGTCTCCTGACTAACTGGTGATTTGTATTCAGAAATAAATTCAACATCTTTCCCTCTTCTCTACCAAACCTGCTCATGCTCATCTTCTCGGCTCAATTAAAAAACTTCCTCCTTCCTCCAGTTATTCAAGCTAGAATCCCAAAATATTTTCCTTCATGCCCGACATTTAATTAGTTACCAAATCCTGTCAGTCAGATCTTTTCAAAATCTCTCTCAAATATCAACTGATTCATATTCCCAATATTCTAGTTCATGCCATCATCTCTTCTCATCTAGCATATTCAATAAATACCTATTCTAAATGCCTGTTCTTAATTCTAGTTGTAGAGAAATGATCCTTTTGTTAAAAAAAATCAGAAATCTAAAGTCTATAATTCGCTATCCTATCAGCTGGTATGAGCCTATATTATCATATGTTAAAAAGAGGAGTTAGATGCTCTCAAAATTCCCCCAAATTCATTAGTTTCTCTAGCTTAATCTTCTTTTCATATTGTCTCCAACTACTTCTTCAAAAAAAATAGGTCAAATGTAAACTTCTCACAGAAACTCTTCCTCAGGAACTCAATACTGACTAAAAATGGGGCAGGGGTTTGAAATGACTTAGAATGGGATTAGCTAAGACATCTCTGACATTTTAATTTCTCAAATTTGTCCCATACTTTTCTATTTCAGTAAGCAGAAACACTGCCACACAATACTTCATCAGTTTGTAACCTGTCCTTCAAGAGCTATGTCAAATCTCTTCAAGGATTCTTGATTCCTGGATACATTTAGACACTTCTTCTCCTTTGTATCCATCAAGATTTATTTGAAATATTTATTCTCTTTTCATTTCATTTAGTCTTACAAGCATTTGTTAAGTCTTACAAATAACTCAGCAGAATCATCTGTTTCTTAAAAATCTTACCACATTGATGATGCTACTTGAATAATAACCATGGATAATAACCACTTGAAATATATTATGGAAATAAATATTGCAGCTTTTCATTTACTCTCCTCTTTTCTTTTTTTTTTTTTGCTGTTCCTTATTTCTAATTTTAATCTTAAAGCATTTTAAAATGAAGGTTATTTTTAAATGAAAGTTAGTGATCATACTTTAACTTTTCTTAGTATACTTTGCATGCAAAAATGCTAAAATCATAGATGCTGAAATCATTGACAAATTTTCACAAAGTGAACCAGGCACACAACTGTCAAGCACATCAAAAAAAGAATATCATCAGCATCCCAGAATTCTGCCTCCCATCAGCTCCTAGGTACCAATCACTTATTTATGAACCATCTAACATCACTTATAGGACTTCAGGTCAATTTTATCTGTTAAACTTTATTAAAATGTACTCATCCTTGATGTACACTTTTGTATATGTCTTATTTTATTCAAAATTAAGTCAAGAGATTAAAAAGTAATAGTTTCTTGAAATTTAATATCCATAGTTTCTAAGGACATCAAAAGTTCAGTAATTTCATGTGTATGAGATATATACACATGATTTCACATATACATGCCAAAATCTACACCTGATGAACACGTGTGTAGTTTCCGCTTGAAAATAATAAAAATGATGCTGCACATTAGAGATATTTTCCAATGCACAAAAAATATTTCTATGCTATGAATATATATCTATGAAATAAATGTTTAACATATAAATATATTTAATAAATATATTTGTACGATATAAATATATTTAATATATTCCTATATAAACATGTAATATATATATATATATATATATATATATATAGGAATATATATATAGGGAATTATCTCAGAATGGAAAAGAATTGCAACTTGATGTTCAATGTTAGTAAATACTGTCAGATTTCCAGCATGGTTGTAACAATTTATATTCCCATAAGGAGTAAAGAAGACATCTACTTGCTTTTCATTCTTACCAAAACTCTCTATATTTTCCATCTTTTATATTTTAGCCATTATGCTTGATGACAAATGCTGTTACATCTGCTTATTGGCAATGCACTCTTCTCTTTTATGAAATTTCTGTTAGTGTCTTATTGACTTTTACTTATTCTTTATATATTCTTGACACAAATGCCATGTTAGCTATATGTACCAAGAATATCTTCTCTTTCTCATGGGTTAGTGAACAGAAATGATTATTGCTAATAGAGTCCAGATGACCAATCTTTTCCCTGTAAACAGTGCTTTTGGTCATCTCATTAAGAAATCTTTGACCATTTGCAATATCATGAAGATCCTTATCTATTGCTTACAGATTGTTGTTACACCTGTTATACTTAGTAGGCATTGCGTCTGACATAACATTTTCATATAAAAGTCAAGATTTTGTTTTCTAAAACTAGACAATTGTCCCAACATAGTGTGCTTAAAAATCAAACAGTAGTTTTTCCACTGATACTCAGCTGTATTACCTTTGCATTTCCATTTTCAGATTCTTTATTTCATTCCTTTAATCAACACTGGAACCAATACTATATCTTTATTAACATAACTCATGAAATATTTTTTATAACTTGCTCTTGTTCTTCAAGGTATTCTTGATTATACTTGGTCCAAGAATTCATGGTTCATATAAAGTTAAAAATTAGCTTTGAATTTTCACTCATACACACAAAAGGCATGGTCTTATATTACTTGAGATTGCATTGAGTCTATAGATCTATCAAGGAGTAGTGGATATCTTTGTAGTATTGAATTTTTATAAAACTTTAGTACCACTTTTAGATTTCCAGATTAAAGATAGTGAAATAAATTTTCAGAGAAGATAAAAACAACTATGAATTTGAGATATGAAAAAATGGCAAATAAATAGTGTTGAGAAGATCAACACCAAAAAGCTATTATCAAAAGAACAAGTAGTTGCATCCTGTGTGTATTCCACATGTCATCTCTTGTTAGCTAGTCTAGCTAATTCAGCAATAAATTGGCCCTTCATTATCATAAACAGATAAATCAACTAGAGAAATATGGTGAATAGCTGCTTTAAAGGGCAACAAACTTATTCATAAAATAAAGAAGTACATTAAACAAAGATGTATAATTAATGTAAGATGATAACTTTCTGAAGGATACAGAACCTAAAAGTATTATATATTGAAATGTGTTAGGAATTTTAAAAAGAGGATGTGTCTCAGGGTAGTTAGCTGATTAGCTAAGAAGATAATTTAAAATTGAGTAAATATGTGGTAAATATTTTGACAATTTTATGATATTACAAAGAATAAATTTGCTTTAAGTTATCCTCACCAGCAAAAATGGCTGAATTCCAATACCTAAATCAGCTAAAAGTAAAAAGGTTTAATGCAACAAGAATTTTATGGGTATAATCTAACTCTGTATTTTTTCTGCATTTTTCTCTCATGTAAATCTTTCCAATTGGAACAATTGTGATAAAAGGTAGAAATTAATGATATCTATAATAATAACATTCATGCTGAGGCAAATAGCACAATTAAAATACATCTCAATCTCAAGTTGTAAGAAGTGAATGGTCTCATTAAGGAAATGCCTGCATAGTCCAAGAAGAGAACAAAGCATTCTATCAGAGCATGAGTAAGTTATAGAACAAAAACTACTGAAGATTTACTTTCTCCTAATGAAGTAGTTTTATAATATCCCCTATATGTGAAGGAAGATGACTTTCAGGTTGCAATAGATAATAAATCTGAGTATGCTGCAGCTGTACCTTATGTTACAATAATATGCATAAAAATAATAAAGCTTAAAATCTTCCACAACTTAGATGAAACCACATTTTCAGCCATACAATCCAGCAATAACATTCCTAGGACATACCCGAAGGAATGGGACTATGTTTACTGAAGCACTATTCACAATAGCCAAGCTGTGGAAACAACCAAAATGCCCCACTACTGACAAATGGATTAAGAAAATGTGGTATTAATATACAATGGAATTTTACTCAACCACAAAGAAGAATGAAATGTCATTTGCAGGTAAAAGGATGGAACTGGAGAACATAATCTTAAGCGAAGTTAGCCAGGCTCAGAAGGCCAAAAATTGTATGCGCTCCCTTATATGTGGATTATAAACCTAAAACAAATGCAACAGTGTTATTGGACACAGGTCACACTAAGGGGAGACTGCACAGGAAGGATAGGACAAGGGAAGGAAACCAAAAAATTGAATGTGGTTCATGTGCCCACTGTATCAAATATAGAAATCTTAAACTGGCAGAGGTCACCATGTGAAGGGAACTAGGGAGTGGTGAAGAGCACTGATTCAGAGATGAACCAATTTGGGATATATATATACCCCAAATATGTGTGTGTATATATATATATATATATATAGACACAACACAAGGAATCTCCCTGTATAGCTATCTTTATCTCAAAGTAACAACAGCATGTTTATCTTATTATCTTTTATGTGTTTTCTTCTACAAAAATCAGAGAACAAGAGGGCAGAACAAGTCTTGCCCAGCAATAGGTATAGGCAAGAATTTCCTCAGTAGAACTCAAGTGGCTCAGGAACTAAGAGAAAGGATCAACAAATAAATACAATTTTAAAACTTTTGTACAACAAAAGAAATGGTCTCTAAATTGAAGAGAATATCCACAAAATGAGAGATAAGTATTTGCCAATTATACATCAGACAAGGGACTGATAACCAGAATATACACGGAGCTCAATGAACTAAACTCCCCAAAAAATCAATGACCCAATGAAAAAATGGGTAAATGAACTGAACAGAAAATGACCTTACACTGAATCTCTGTGAAGTATTATAAAATGCACTCTAGAGGTCAAGCAACTGATCAGGGATACATAAGTATAAAAGTTCTCATATAAAAATAGCCAGACAGTGCACATATATATGTATTATGTATATTTAGTACCTTAATAAAATATAAATATACACAAATTCAAAGCCAGTTAAAGATATATAAGCAGGGCTGGTAGAGTGGCTCAAGTGGCAGAGTGCCTGCCTAGCAAGCATGAGGCCCTTAGTTCAAACCCCAGTGCCACCAAAAAAAAAAAAGAAAAAACCCAATACATACATGCAAACTTAAGATAAACACAGTAAGAAAAAATAGTTAACTATCAGCCAAGATATAGATGACCACAGGAGGGAAAGGACATAATTACATCACATTCTAGAATGTAGCATACCTGGAAAAAGTAGAAAAAAGTGTAGCTCTAACTAATCCTTACAGAAAAATATGCCAAACTGCAACTTCCTGATTTTTTAGTTACATCAGAAAAGTAAAGGCACAGATGAATAAACTGGTCCAAAAGTCAGTGGAGTGACTTGTACCTTCAGGAAGACAAGAAAGGCCAGTACTTTCTTATCAAAAGTAGATATGAATGGACACTGGAGTCCGATTTCAGCTAATGAGTTAACAAATTGATGAAATCCAAGTGTGGATTGACAAAAAGTTGTGACAAAATCAAGTCCACACACTTGAATTCTCTTTCTCCTTGTACATTTTTACAAAAGGAGAACTACTAAGAAAGCAAATGTCATAGAACAGACCTGGAGAAAGAAATAGCAGCTCATATGTATAAGGCAATGAACTTGCCCAGATTGTTTATCTTAAATCCACTATGATAAAAACATCTTGGCTTATTGTCAAAAAGATAGCTAAAACCAATGTCACCCTTAAGACACTGATTAAAAAAAAAAAAAAACACTGTAGTTAAGAAAGGAAACAGGAAGTGAAAAAAAATCCTACTCTAACCCAGAACTATACCCAGGAAAGTGTAGAAGATCTGGAAATATAGACTTGTCTAAGACTAAGGCTTAATCTAAACAACAAAGAAAACCCATGAGAAGCCACCAACTTATCAAGTTCATAAGTTTTGAGCAACATCTAGCAATGGTCACTTCTGCTTTAGGAATAGAGGAAGTAGAGGAACAAGTCATGTGAAGCTAATATCAAAGGTGGAACAGCTCCTGTTCCAACTTAAACATGTATAAGGAACTCCTGTAGTGTCTGACCCAAAATATGCAATTTCGATATATCGTAACTTAAAAATCATGGCACACTAATCATAAGTATCACAACAACAAAGTTCAACCTGAGCCTGTGTCTTAACTAGAGTAGCTCAATCTTGTACATTAAAGATCTATCAGATATGCAAAAAGTGGATATTTAGAAGCATTAAAAACTACCACAGTCACTGAGAAAAACATGATGCACAAACTTCATCAAAAAATTTTGAGTTGAAGATGGTGGCTAGAGGGAGGAAGCAGAAAGCATGCATCCTAAAGTGAAATCTTGGAGAGATGCTGGAGACACACCTTGCAGGCAAGCCCACCGAGAAGAGGCAAAACTTTGACCCCTCCAAACCTCCAGCCTGCACAAAGCATCTCCACTTCACATTGAACAGAGAAATCAGGAGGGCCCCCAGGCCACCGCCAGATGCCCATGCCCAAATGGCTTGGGAAGACATGGACAAGGTGAGCTAAGCGGTATGCAGTACTTCCACAGAAAACCCTGGACCAGATCAGCATAGCCCCCTGGACAGACTGAGCCCCACCTGGGGAAGAAAGAGAAACTGAGTAATAAGCAATAAGAACAATAAAGACTTGTAGCAAAAAGGGTGGGGTGCCCTCAGCGCCAAAGAGTGGGGAGGGGAAACCCTCTCAGAACTGTAAATAAACAAGCCAGGCCTATGGCAGCACATACCCAGCAACCAGGAGCGGGAAAGCTTGTGAGAGTGGCAGTGGGAAGAAAACTCCACAGGAGAGGGGGGAAGACCCACTTCCCACGTGAGCTGTAAATAAATACTCAGGCCTGAGAAAAAAGGTGCAGTGTCACCTTCCCCAGTGTGCTTGGACAGGGGAAAGCTTGTAGCAGTGACTCACACAGAAATCTGAGTAAACAAAGCCTGTGGGGCCAGGTGAGTGCTAAGTTCACCCCAGAGATCTGCATAAACAATGCCTCCAGCAACAGCAGGCTGACAGCAGCAGGCAGGCAAGCCACAGCCACAGATAGCCATTCACAGACCTGTCTCCAGACTCTTTTTTTCTCTCTCCCTGCCTTTGATCAGAAAACAACCAAACTACACCTGAATGTTGAAAAACTTACTGAAACTGTATTGCATTTGAACTTGGGACACTTTGTGGGTTTGTGTGTGTGTGTGTGTGTGTGTGTGTGTGTATGTGCAGTTTTGTTCTACTTTATGTCTCCCCTTTGATGAGAAAACTACAGAACAACATCTGAGGCACCATCTCCAGGATTGGAGGCTGAGGGACGAACAGGAAAATAATTAAGACTGAAATTTCATTGCATTTGAACTTAGAGGGTTTTTTTAATTATTATTTTTTATTTTGTTTTATTTTAGTTTTTTATACGTATTTTTTCTATCATTTACTTATTTTTTATTTTTATTCTTATCTTTATTCTTTTTATTTTTTATTTTCAATCCTCTCTCTCTCTAATGCCTTTTCAGCTTAAGGTTGATTAGTACACTGTCTCTCCCTGTTTATATCTTTGAAAAATTTTGTTTGTTTCTTTTTTTCTACTTGATTTTTGTTTTTCCCTTTTCCTTTAACTTCTTTACTTTCCATCCCCACTCATCCTTCCATTCTAAATATCACTAGTGCTATTATTACAAGCCAGAAAATACTTAATTGCACACAGTTCAGGGACAATAACAACACCAACGGCAATGACAGGAAGACAGAAAAAACAGGGAAACCAGTTTCCCCACAGCAAAAAGTTAGTACAGGAACCAGAGGGAAATAAAGAAAACAGATACTCAGATCCACACTCCAACAAAATGAAGATAAACTATGCCAAAGAACCCAATGAAGCCCACAAGAATAATTTAAAAGAAGACATACTACAGATACTCAATGAGAATTTTATAGAGATGATACTGGATAGGGTCAACCAAAATCTACAGGAGACACTGAAGAAATTCCAAGGCAACAAAAATAGAGAATTTGAAAAAGCAAAAGAAGAAATAAAGGAAACCATAGAAGCACTGTATAAACACCAAAGTAAAACAGAGAACATGATTAATAAAGAGATAAATAAACTCAGGACAAAAATAGACAACATTAAAGAGGAAACAACCCAGGATATGGAAAAGGTCGGAAAAGAATGAAACAGAATTGCAAAACAAAGCAGAAGGCCAATCCAGCAGAATAGAACAAACAAAAGACAGAATCTCAGAACTCGAAGTTGAAATGGTAATTGAAGGAAAAACCAAAGAACTATTAATTAAACAACTAAAGACCTGAGAAAAGAAAATGCAAGAACTCACCGATTCCATCAAAAGACCAAACTTGAGAGTCATGGGCATCGAAGAAGAAGAGGTGCAAACAAAGGGAATGCATAATATATACAACAAAATAATAACAGAAAATTTCCCAAATCTAGAGAAATCTATTCCCATACAGATGCAAGAGACCTCCAGGACACCAAACAGACCAGATCAAAATAGAACTACCCCATGACATATCATCATTAAAACAACAAGTTCAGAAATTAGGGAAAGAATATTGAAGGCTGTAAGAGAGAAAAAACAAATAACATACAAAGGTAAACCCATCAAAATCACAGCAGACTTCTCAACAGAAACATTAAAAGCAAGAAGAGTGTGGGGTGAGATCTTCCGGGCACTGAATGAAAATAACTTCAACCCCAGGATACTCTACCCAGAAAAGCTATCATTCAAAATAGATGGAGCAATAAAGTCTTCCATGATAAGCAGAAACTAAAACAATATGTGACCACAAAGCCACCACTACAAAAGATTCTTCAAGGGATTCTGCACACAGAAAGTGAAACCCAACTTAACTATCAAAGGACAGGCAGCACCAAACTACAGGAAAAGAAAAAGCAAGAAAGTAGAGAGTAACCTCAACTTAGGTACACACAATCAAACCTTCAAACAGCAAAGACAACTAAATGACAGGAATCACCACATACATATCAGTACTAACACTTAATGTTAATGGACTCAATTCACCCATCAAAAGGCACCACTTGACGAAATGAATCAAAAAGGAAATCCAACAATTTGATGCTTACAGGAGACCCATCTCACCGACAGGAATAAGCATAGGCTTAATGAAAGGCTGGAAGAAGATTTACCAATCCAATGTCCCCTGAAAACAGGCAAGAGTAGCAATATTTATCACTGACAAAGTAGACTTCAAACCTACATTGATAAAATGAGATAAAGTTGGACATTCCATACTAATAAAAAGGGAAATAGACCAAAGGGAAATAATAATTATCAACCTATATGCACCCACTGTCAATGCACCCAATTTCATCAAACATACCCTGAAAGACCTAAAAGCATATATTAACTCCAACACAGTGGTGTGGGAGATTTTAACACCCCATTATCATCAATAGATAGGTCATCCAAACAAACATTTAAAAAGACAAACCTACAGCCAGCATTGTACTTAATGGTGAAAAACTGAAACCATTCCCTCTAAAATCAGGAACTAGACAAGGATGCCCACTATCTCCACTCCTATTCAACATAGTACTGGAATTCCTAGCCAGAGCAATTAGGCAAGAAGAAGGAATAAAAGGAATACAAATAAGTAAAGAAATTGTCAAAATATCCCTATTTTCAAATGACATGATCCTATACCTTAAAGACCCAAAAAACTCTACTCAGAAGCTTCTAGACATCATCAATATCTACTGCAAGGTACCAGGGTATAAAATCAACGTAGAAAAATCATTAGCATTTCTATACACTAATAATGAACAAACAGAGAAAGAATATATGAAAACAATTCCATTTACAATAGCCTCAAAAAAAAATCAAATACCTAGGTGTAAACCTAACAAAAGATGTGAAAGACCTCTACAAGGAAAACTATACACTTCTGAAGAAAGAGATGAGGAACACTATAGAAAGTGGAGAGATCTCCCATGCTCATGGATTGGTAGAATCAACATAGTAAAAATGTCTATACTCCCAAAAGTAATCTACATGTTTAATGCAATTCCCATCAAAATTCCAATGACATTCATTAAAGAGATTGAAAAATCTACTATTAAATTTATATGGAAACAGAAGAGGCCATAAATAGCCAAGGCAATATTCAGTCAAAAGAACAATGCTGGAGGTATCACGATACCTGACTTCAAACTATATTACAAAGCAATAACAGTAAAAACAGAATGGTACTGGCACAAAAAACAGACATGAAGACCAGTGGAACAGAATAGAGGACCCAGATATGAAGCCACACAACTATAACTAACTTGTCTTTGACAAAGTAGCTAAAAATATACAATGGAGAAAAAGCAGCCTCTTCAACAAAAACTGCTGGGAAAACTGGTTAGCAGTCTGCAAAATAGTGAAACTAGATCCATGTATATCACCCTATACCAAGATTAACTCAAAATGGATCAAGGATCTTAATATGAGACCACAAACTCTAAAGTTGATACAGGAAAGAGTAGGAAATACTCTGGAGTTAGTAGGTATAGGTAAGAACTTTCTCAACGAAACCCCAGCAGCACAGCAACTAAGAGATAGCATAGATAAATGGGACCTCATAAAACTAAAAAGTTTCTGTTCATCAAAAGAAATGTTCTCTAAACTGAAGAGAACACCCACAGAGTGGGAGAAAATATTTGCTAGCTACACATCAGACAAAGGACTGATAAACAGAATATACAGGGAACTTAACTAAATTCTCCCAAAAGTAATGAACCAATAAAGAAATGGGCAAGTGAACTAAACAGAACTTTCTCAAAAGAAGAAATTCAAATGGCCAAAAAACCCATGGAAAAATGCTCACTATCTCTAGCAATAAAGGAAATGCAAATTAAAACCACACTAAGATTCCACCTCACTCCTGCTAGAATAGCCATCATTAGCAACACCACCAACAACAGGTGTTGGCGAGGATGCGGGGAAAAAGGAACCCTCTTACACTGTTGGTGGGAATGTAAACTAGTACAACCACTCTGGAAAAAAATTTGGAGGCTACTTAAAAAGCTAAACATTGATCTACCATTTGATCCAGCAATACCACTCTTGGGGATATACCCAAAAGACTGTGACACAGGTTACTCCAGAGGCACCTGCACACCCATGTTTATTGCAGCACTATTCACAATAGCCAAGTTATGGAAACAGCCAAGATGCCCCACCACTGATGAATGAATTAAGAAAATGTGGTATCTATACACAATGGAATTTTATGCAGCCATGAAGAAGAACGAAATGTTATCATTCGCTGGTAAATGGATGGAATTGGAGAACATCATTCTGAGTGAGGTTAGCCTGGCCCAAAAGACCAAACACCATATGTTCTCTCTCATATGTGGAGATTAGATCAAGGGCAAACACAACAAGGGGATTGGACTTTGAGCACATGATAAAAGCGAGAGCACACAAGGGAGGGGTGAGGATAGGTAAGACACCTAAAAAATTAGCTAGCATTGATGCCCTCAACACAGAGAAACTAAAGCAGACACTTTAAAGCAACTGAGGCCAATAGGAAAAGGGGACCAGGGACTAGAGAAAAGATTAGATCAAAAAGAATTAACCTAGAAGGTAACACACATGCACAGAAAATCAATGTGAGTCAACTCCTTGTATAGCTATCCTTATCTCAACTACCAAAAACCCTTGTTCCTTCCTATTATTGCTTATACTCTCTCTTCAATAAAATTAGAGATAAGGGCAAAATAGTTTCTTCTGGGTATTGAGGGGGCAGAATGGGTAGTAAGGGAGGGGGTGCAGGCATGGGGGGAAAATGACCCAAGCATTGTATACACATATGAATAATAAAACAATAAAAATTAAAAAAAATTTTGAGTCACACCAAAAATAATAAATAAATAAAAAGATAAAGTACACACCCCAAAATAGTCTGAACTGACAAGCAACTTAAAATAAAATAACTGTGATTAATATGTTTAAAAAGTATATATGCATATAATAGAAAATGTAGGTAACATGCAGAAATATTTATGTAACTTCAGTAGAGATATAAACTATAAGAAAGACAAAGTTAAAAATTTTAAATAATAAACACAATAACAGAGGTAGAATGTCTTCAGAACAGTACATTCAACACAACTCAAGAAAATGCATTGAAACTGAATACAGGCCAACAGAAGTTATTCCAGCTAAAACACAAACAGGGAAAAGACTGAAAAAAGGCAAAATACGCATGCAGGAGCAAAATAACAATATCAAAAGATCCTTCATATGCATAATTGGAAGCCAACATGAAGTAGAATTACTTGAACAAACAATGACCTAGACCATTGAAAAATTAATGATACACACTGAAACACAGAAATTCAAAGATCACCCACTGGAATGAATATAAAAATTAAATAACCACATAGAATTATATCATATTCAAACTTCTGGAAATGAAAACAAAATCTTGAAGGCAATAAGAGAAAAAAAGGACACATAGAAAGAATTACAACAGATTTGTCATCAGAAACCATGCAAACCCTGATGAAATTATAGTGATGTTTAAAAGCAAATCATCAATCCAGAGGCCGATGCTCATTTAAAAAATTTTTTTTCATATAAAGGAAAGCAAAGAAAACACAAAATCTGCTTGAATAAATGGAAATCTTGTGAGTTCCAGAGTAAGGTGGTGGACTAGAAGTTTCCTCCCTGTTACTCCATGAGTGAGAAGTGTCAAGGAGACGAAACGTAAGGAGAGAAAGAGAGAAAGAGCACTAGAATCAAAAGGTTTAAAAAGCAGATCAAAACCACAGAGAAATAGAAAGGTAACACAGAGAAAAGTAGGAAACAGTCTGCAATTCCAATCTTGACACCTTTGGGGTTGTGGAAAGGGTCAAACTTTCATCTACCAAGACACCAGGCAGCCCTATGACAACAGACTGGCAATCATAGCTACAGGGTAAATCCACAGTTCTTGTAAGCCTCTTGTGTGGGGATTTGGTAAACCAGTCACTCCTCATAAGAGGCAGGCCAGCATTGGAGAAAAAATTCAATATTGCATTGCTCCCCAAATCTCAAAATACTATAGCCAAGCACCATATTGAGAGGGGTATGATTGAAGCTAAGCTACTCTAGGAAGCTGAAAACAAGTAGCAATCAATAAGTCAGGGAATATTGGGATATCTTCCATAGTGTCTGTGTGGGAGATAGCCACAAGAAGCAGTCATAGAGAGTAGGAATGCTGAATATAGACCAACTGAGAAATCCAGGGATCTTGAACTATAGAAAGTATAGTGGTTGGTGGCACTGCCTTCTAGGGAAAGGCGCACTATCCATCACTTGGTTGATTATTCTGAAGAATGAAAGCTCTGATCCTGGGGCCAGATTGTTTGGCCTCCAGAGCTGCTTCACTGCTACATGTCACTTTCTGACAGGAGTAAGAACTCTGTCCCTATGTCTGGAAGATCACTGGAATTCTGCAGCCTTGTTCTTCCCAAAGGGTGATGAACTGCTGGGCTGGAGCTGAAAGCACTAAGATTGACAGGCAGAGCATGCCTGGTTTCCTCATGTGTTCTGCTTAATGCAGAACCCACTGCTTAGTTCACTTTTCCCACTCTCCAACATGTTTCAGGAAAACATTCGGCTTAAACATTTGCTGACCCTGCTTGCACAAACTGGGAGACATCTGGAGTAAGTGGGAGTCTGCCCATCCAACAGGGTCCAAGGCTCCTTGGGATCATTAGTGACTCCAAGTGCATAAAAAAAGTGATGCTTCTAATTTGACTGTCATGCTGACACTAACAATATACCCTTTATACAATCTGTATACAGCACTAACCTGTACAGTGGAAGAAAAAGGAGTTAAATAAACCCTACTTATGACTGACTAACCCCCTCACACACACACACACACACACACATACGTGGTGAATTATAATATTTGAGGCTTGGGAAATAAGCTTCTACTGTTGCATTTCCATTTCTTTTCCTACTTTCTGAACTCATTTTCTTTTTAGAATATTTTTACTATTATTTTGCTCATTTTATTTTTTTAAATCTTCTATGTTTACATTTTTATACTTGTTCTTGCTTTTATCTAATTTTATTTATGCATTAGTTCTTTACTGTATAATCATATTCTTTATGTATTGCTGTTTTGTCTTCCTCATCCTTACATTCTTTTCTAAGTTTCTCTATTTTATCCTTTCCATGTATTTAACCTGGCTTCTTCTTTCCTTTTTCCTTTCCCTGCACCCTTTTATTTCACTCATTTATCATTATAACTTATCTTCATTAATTTTTAACTTCATAGCTTATTCTAAATCATTTTTACAACTTTTTTAGAAGGCTATTGTGGGATAGTAGTTTTTTAGTGATTTTTTATTGTATTTCTATATCTGGTTTGCTTAATGTCATTGCTGTTTACCAGGATTTATTTATTCCTCTCTGAGCAGTACTTAGGATTGAGCCCTCATAGAAGGTTACTCACAAAAAAGATTGTCATATGCAACTGAAAGAGCATATCCATCACAGCAAATGGTCAAACTCCAATATAGAAACCCAATAAACATGAAAAAACAAGGCAATATGTTTCCCCCATAATTCACAACTTTTCAATGACTAAGTCCAAAGATATTGTAATGGATGCAATGACAGATAAGGAACTCAAAAGGTCTACCTTTAAAATGATCAATAGCCTCAAAAAGGATTCAAATAAACAGATAAATGAAGCAATGATGTCAATTCAAGACTTTGATAACAATTTCAACAACTTTGAGGAGAAATTCAACAGAGACAGATATTCTGAAATGCAAACAAGCAAATTTAGAAATGAAAAATTCAATAAATCAAATAAAAAGCTCAACTGAATGTATCACCAATAGACTAGAGCAAGCTGAAGAAAGAATACTAAGGATTATATACTTGACAAAGGTGGAGGACTTGAAGGCTGAGGCATTATTACTTTCTGATAACAAAAAATTGTCATGATCACAACATCCAAGACTTCTGAGACATGATTAAGGAATGAAAAGTATGACTCTGTAGTGAGAAAGGAAAAAAATACAGACTAAAGGTATATAAATCTTACACAATGAAATTATAGCAGAAAATTTCCTAAATATGTGGAAAGAAATTGACATCCAAGCAGAAGAGGTATTTAGAGCCACAGATTGTCAGGACCAGAAAAAAATGATATGTTTTTGAGTATTATTGTTTCAAGGGATAGAGACAGTAGGAGAAATACGATCAGAGTTTTCATTTGAAATTACAACCTGTGAGAGGAAATTGGGAACAATAAAGTTTGGATTTGTAGGAAAATATAAATCAAGATTTCTATGCAAAATTCTATTAATGTATATAAAGTTTGGTCTGTACCACCACTTGCCCAAATAGTTCAGTTGTAGTAACAAAATCACTCTTAAGAAATCTATAACTCTAAAAAAAAGGTTGAATAATGTTTAAACAGTAACTTCATGGACAATTTCAGGGATATTCTAACTTTAACAATAATATAAGACTTTATACAGGACTCCAAGTAGCAACATTAGAAACAAAATGTGGGACTGAATCAATCAATAATCTCATAAAATATAGAATAGTAGTATTCTTGTTCTCTTTGTTTAAGAGTATTAAAATTCTGCCAGAGCTTTGCTGTCTTTGCTTTTATGTATTTACTATATATTTTAATTATCAGATATTTAGAGCATATGTGGTACCAAAAATAAAATATTCAAGATTTGTAAAATGTAACAGTAGTCCAAAACTTAGCAAAAGAATAAAATAGAAAAAATTACACTTGTAGGTTATAATTGTTTCCTTGAAGTACAAAGAAACAAATATTTCATTGAAACACAAATTACTCCTACATTTTAAATAGGAAAAGCATTAGATAGAACAACCAGAAGACATTCAGAATAATGAGTCTGGATGTTTTAGTATGCATACATATTAAGAAAAACCCCAAGTGCCTGCAAAATTGCAAGCTCAATAATTGTATGTCTTTGAAATAATTAAGAAACGTTTACAAGACATACATATTTTGTATAAATCTACTCTATTTTCCTAAAATATACATGTCTAAACTTTATCTAAACTTTGTTGGACCAGTTTTAATAGTCCTTATGGGTTTAGTAGAATTTTGGTTTTCAGGAGTACAAAGTCATGATTAGAACAAGAAATAACCAGAAAATTAAGATAAAAACATGCGAGAAAGAAAAAAGTACTACCTTCAGTTTCAGTTCAATAGGTTCTTAGATTATGTTTAAACATAATGTTCTTATATCCTTATAAGATCAAATATAGATGCTCAATGCACCATTGCCTAACTTCATTAGAATTACTGTATAAGGATGTGCTGAAAACAGAAACATCATGCTGGCATACACATGCCACAAATAAATCAGCCCCTTCAGGTGATGCTTCTCACAGAGCAACTCACTTAATAATTTGTCTACACAAAATATCAGAGGTCCATATCTAATGCATAAACTACCAAATTATTTTAAAAAGCAACACAATTAACCTAGATACATACCTGAAATCCTAATTTTTTGTTATTTTGCCATGTTTCCCATAGCTGCAATTACCTATAGCTGTACAGATAATGCATATTGAGGACTCCAAAGTCTCTGTCCTCTGTTGATAGAAGCATCCTCTATCTTCTGACCCTTAGTTGGGTGCTCACCAAATCATTGGAAAACTCACATAAGTTCATGAATTTTTCAGGTCACGCCTTTATAGATATCGACCTATTTAGGCACAAATGGCTATTTTTAAAACCATAGAGAAGAATCTAGATATTTCAAATTATTTATCATTTTTTATTTAAATCTATAATTTAACATTAAAGCTCATTCTGTATTATTTACAGTGCAAATTCTCCTAGGGAAAAGTGTTACATAAATTATTAATCACAAATACCTTCATGTAAATAGAAGACACTAAATGGCTTTATAACAAATATAGGAAAAAGTTAGGATTATGAATTCCTGAATTCCTAGGGTCAGATAGGAATGGACTAAAGTTAAACCTCAGCTACTTCACAACTTTATGAGTGAATTGTTAATCAGCTTTGCAGCAAAGAAAATTAGAGAGGAAAATTTTTGACTCTGTACTTGATGTTTTATTTTTTGTTTATGTTTGCAGTGGGGGTAGCGATGAGATATTTTCCTGATATGTTAGGAAATGTGCCAGCTCTCTTTAGGTAGCTGAGACATCAAAGAAACTTCAAAGCCAAGAGGAAAAAGAATATGAAGGGGCTACTGAGAATCTGGCAGCAATAGAACAGGAAGTACTGCTTCCAGGGGTGTGTGGCACCTAAGGCCGTCTTATGCTGAGCCAATATTAAAAACTCGTCACAATTCAAGATTCAATTTTCAGGTAACTGAGACTGAAAAAGACCTCTGACTTCACATCCTGCAACATGATCAGTCATTTCCAGCAACATGAACATTGTTCAGAAACTGAATCAAATCAAGGTATGAAAACTTAAGTTTAATAATTTAACACAAAAGTCCCCCAGTTTCCTTTTTATCTACAGATTCCTAAAACATTTTTTGGTAATTTTTAAATTACAAAATTCATCACTACCCTCCCTAAACTTTAAATACTTTCTACTCAATGTGTATTGCACAGAAAAAGAGCCTCAGCATCACCTGTGGCTTGTTAGAAATGCACCAACTAAATCAGAAAGTGCATTTTGACCCTAGTGTATGGGAATTTGAGACACACTAATCCAAATATGCTTCTCTCAGGCTCAAAATCCATGGGAGCTTTCCTTGGAGAAAATGCTTCCATGGATTATTTGAGCATGGTACACTGGCATAATTGAACATAATCTTAATGACAAGTTTAGTGATCCTTCAAAAACTTGTATTCTTATTGATTCACTATTTGAATGAAAGGAACAAAAGTAAGCTCACATTCTCTTAGGATGGAGAATGTACAGTTCAATGTTAATTACTCTCCTTTCATGTTTTCTCTCTTTTTTAACTGCATTCAAGTAATTTCTTAAATCCATCTCAGCTGATGCTGAGGAAAGCATTTGCATATCTAATTCCTTACCAACATATGAAATACTTTCCGATTAAAAATAACAAAAGTTGAGGGAATAAAAATGATCTGAAATCCCTACCAAACAGATAAGAAGGACATGCCCTTTCATATTCCATTTCATTTACTTTGTAGAGTGATTACTGAGGAATTGAGACCATGATCTCACCTTCAGAATCTGGCATAGGGTCATTATCTTTAAACTTTTGACAAAAATTAGCATATGCATTTTCATGAAATATTTCAATTATATTGGCAAGTAAAACATTCAGATGAGTAAGACATCAGATTAGATTGTGCGTGTGTATGCTACCTTTATACAAGATCCTACTGAAGTGGCAAAGAAGCTGATTTGAAGTCTCAGGAGACAATGGGCTTCCCTAGAGGGCTGGGGTATTTAACACACTGAAATATCACTTTGTTTTCCTGAATAATACCAGTTATGGAAATATATAATGGAAGCTGAAAATAATATCCCAAACCAATCATTACATTAACTGTGAACAAACATCACAAGATGATGGTATAATAACAAGATCATAAAGATGAATTAACCTAGAAACAAACATACTCATCAAATGTTAATTGAGGCATGGTTGAAGAAAGACAATGGGAAGTGCATGCTGAAATAAATCAAGTGCAGAAATGATTGAAACGATAAAAATCTTTCTGCAGAATACCATCACCTCTGTCTCAATAAATGCATTGAAAAAAACCCTTATGCCAAAATGTTACCATATTAACAAAATTTTACATGTTTTCTAAAAATAATGCTTTTGGGTATAATAAAAATAACACTATAAAAAGTACACCTAAAGTCACTTCTATTCAAAATATTAAAATATTACATAAATGCATTGTATATATTTAGGCAGTAGAATTTTGAACATGAGATCTATCTTAATTTAAACATACCACACCAGTTTGCATTCTACAGTAAATCTTCCCACAACACAAATTAAACATAACCAAAGTTAAAAGGAAACAAAGTGAACTTTTCTTTGCACCAAAATTTTCCTTTTTATTTTTGTTTGCTTCCTTGATGAACAGCATCCACACCCTCACAAATCATTCTGGATAATAATGAAGTCAATTCTGATTCTTTCTATTATTCACATCTAATCTGTAAATTCCTCCTCAAAAATGGATGCACAGCTATTCCACCCCATTCCATCCTCTGATATCCAAGTTTACATCCAAATCACATTACAAATGAACCATGGTAATTCCCTATTAACTTGGTCTTTATTTCTTTAATCCCTACCTTCTCCCAAATTAACTCAATGATATTAACCATTATTAAACTAAAACACAATTAAGAAACTGCTAATTGTATCCTCAAAATTTTTACCATATACTTGAAGGAGAACATTTAAACTCCTCACTTAGTCTCTTCACTACTACACATTGTCAGAAACATTTCTTTCAAAGCTTCTGTTTACCTTGTTTTCCAGCCACTCCAAGTTTCTCAAAATGTTTCAGTCTTCAAATATTTTTTCACTCTTTTGACTCTGCTACTTACTTATACTATTCCATCATGATGGACTTTTCTACCTTCTTTCACTCATTACCTGTTTATTAATATTAGGCCACTTTTTAAGACTAAAACTTCATAACAGTGCCTTTATTCTTTATTTGATTTGCTTTGCTTTTCCCTTATTTTCTTCTTCTTCTTCTATTGCTCTCCCCTTTAAAAAAATTAATTAATTTTGGAAAATCTCACCCAGTCAATTGTAAGTTTCTTGAGAAAGAGTTTCTAGATAAATCTTCTCCAAAGCTAAATAAACCTAACATGATCAAATCTGTTTAAAAATACTTGTTGAACTGAATATTTACTTTATTATAAAGAGAAAAATTACAGCATTGTCATGAAACAAAAGATGTCATGGTGTGGATATTATAACTAGGATTTTTAAGAATGGTCTTGGAGATTCATATCTGTAGTTGAATGTACTAAACTGAATCTGTCACACATTATGTGCTGTGTTTTTCTTTTTCTATTTTTCTTCTGTTGCACAAGGACAGGATCTTGTATATAGATACATAGGAAAGACATTAAAATATTCAAATGTGCATTCTATTGACAAAATAATATTGAAGTCCATACACAATTATTTATTTTTATAATCCACATGATTCTCAGGAATCATATATTATCAATGGGAAGAAATTACTACTAGAATATGTCACATAAAGTCATTTTTGTTCAGTAATACATCTATACATCTAGTGCAGGGCCTGCATAGACATTTGGTTTTTTTGGGGTTTTTTTTTTTGCATTTATTTCCCTCCTGTCAATCACACCATGCATCTACAACTTTTTTTTTTTTTTTAATTCATATGTGCCTCAGGCCTAGACAAAAGGTGCAGCCCTGAGAACTCCTTGGTTGAATTCTGGACTCCACAACTATGAGAGAGTAGTTTTCTTTTGTCTCTGTAAGATTTGTTACATCAGTCCTGGGAAACTAATGTAGAAGCTTAAAGCAAGAAGCTAAAGAGAACTATTTGACAGTTTGTGATTTTGTGAGTTTGGAGGGTTTGAGTAAGAAGACTGTTTGACCTACTCCACTGCTTCCTGTGCTGCAAAACTTCAGCTCCATTTAAACACTTGAAAAATGGAAATGCTGGAAGCATTCCAAATGGCCCATCTTGGCAAGGATATTGTGTTCTCATGATGGCCAAGACTCCACTGGGGCTCTTCCAAGCAGCTGAATAATCAACAGCTGTCTTCATTATTAAATGTAATAAAGGGGATTCCAAGATGGTGGCTAGAGGGAGGGAGCAGAAAGCAAGTCTCCTATAGTGAAATCTATAGATGCTCTCCAGCACACTTTGCAGGCATAATCACTGAGAAGAGGCATAGACATTTGTTATGTAAATGAATAACTGATTACATAAATGAATTAGAGGCCATCTTTGTCATGTTAAGATTATTGAATCAGGAAGAGTAAAATCAGTTTCAAAATCTAACTGAATACATCCATAAAATAATATATATGTGAAATACATATGAAATGAAAGGACTATAACAAAATAAATGATAGGAAGATTTTTACTAAACTTCCTTCTAACATGCGTGTATTATTTATTTGCATGAAATCACTACATAGCATTGATTTGTACTTGAGAAAGTAGCCTCAAGGAATCAATGGAAGCCCCAGAGATTACATGTGATGCCAGAACTCTTAAACAAATATATTACTAAAGTGCCAGTAAAATTCACAAAGAACAGTCATCTGATGTAACATAGCCAGCATCATAAATTTCTCACCATTAAGTGAAAACTTGGAGACAGAAAACAAATCAATCAATCATTGTTTTTGTAAAGTCTTTCAAATGAATCAAGCTGTAAATCAAGGTGTCAAGTCAATCAGGCATCTTTCTCTTGCTCTTATGCTATACTCTTTTAGTTTGCTCTTTTACATGTATTAATGTTGATCTTATGAAGTTACCCCTCTGATGTCATAAAGGATGATGGTATTTTTGTTTTCAGTAAAAACAAAAAGATGTTGAATCCATGTTTTTCATATTCAGACTCCATAGTACTAGTGTATAAAAGACCTATTATCATGTATACCTACTTTATATTTAATTGTTATGAAGTGCCTCCTAATAATAATAAAAATAATAAAGAACAACAGCATGATAGCTCACACTGAGCCAGTCTTATGTTTAGTGCTTCAGGTACAAAAGCTCCTTTAATATTTTTCAACACAAAAATTAGCCATAACTACCCCTTTGGAACCTATTCAAAGTGAAATTTAGTAAAGTCAACCTATTGTCCAAAATAAAACAGTTACCAGTAAATGGCTCAGATGAACCCAAGCTAAGGTCATCAGCTTGTATGCTACATGTATTTTAGGTTTTCAATGACTGTATTACCCAAAGAACTATAAACAGTTGTCTATAAATAATGAAGGTATTGTCTCTCTTTGGAATATGTGTACTTTTTAATTTGTTCTAAGTGAACTAACCACCTAGCCATGAAGTATGAGTCTGAAAAATACATTACATATAGCTTTATTGTATGGAGGCAAAATTCAAATCATATTTGAGCCAGAAATGACCATTATATTCAGCCAAGTTTCACATGAGGATAGTTAAATATAATTCCATTTAGATGTTTGGATATAAAGAATCTTGGTTTTGATCCATTCTTGCATTCATGAAGTAAACCCCACTAACCATGATGGATTAAGTCTTTTAAATACAGTTGGGTATCATTTGCTGATAATTTAAGTACTATTTTGCAGCTGTGTTCATAATAGAGATTGGTATTTTCTTTTATGCTTTTCTTTGTTAGATTTTGTTAAAACATTATTGGGTAGCTTTTCTTTTTACTCTGTGTTTTTAAAACATTTAAATAGCTTGAAAATACTCCTTTAAGATTTTTTTTAGTCTATAAAATAGCCTTTCTTTCTTTGGATATAGGGTAACATTCTCATTTACTTCAATTTTCATAGGTTTTTCTACAGTGACTCTAGTCAACTTTGACAATTTCCTAATGATTCATTAGTTTCACAAAAAAAGTGAAATTAAGTTTTACATCTATTTTCATATTTTCTTTTATACCTGCTTTTTTGATTTTCTGTCTTTTATGCTGCCTAAAATATTTTCATCATCTTTCCTACAGTATGAATCTCACTTTCAGAAAGCCCAATAATCAAATGGATACATCATTACATTTCTTCACATCCATATCATTGCTAGAGTTGTGTATTAGACACGAGAGTTCAGCTCCACCAAACAAAATCAGATTCTTGCATTTAGAAATTGTAACTGATTTAGAAGCATTATAACCAGGATAAGCATGGAAACTCTGTCTTACTAGAGTTAGCAAAAATAGTGAACAGACAAAGCAGCGCACAATGGTCTGGAGCCAGCAGTAGCTGCAAGGAGCTTCTATGTCACTGAGATGAAGCAGGAACTTTGGGACAACTACTTGTTTAGCTGTGTTGTGACAGAGCACCCAAGATTTTCTTGAGTAATATTTATCATTGATAAAGTTAATTATACATAAACAAGCTACAGAATCTTCTGCTTTCTGCAAGAGCCTTACCCATACAACACATTCTAATTTTTAACTTATTAGATATTTTCATTTCTGATTTCTGTATTTGTCCATAACACAATTAATTGAATTTTTTTTACCTTCAAAGAGACAATGCATGAAAGAGTAATATAACATGCATTTCATGGTAGGCACCTCACAGATATTCACATCCTATTTTCTAGAACCTGTGAGTTATAGACTATATTAAAAGAAAATTAAGGTTACAGGTAAAATTAATGTTGCTTATCAATTGACCTTCAAATAGGGCAATTACACTGGATTATCTGGATAAACTCAATGTAATCAGAGCATTACTTATAAGAAACCAAAGATAACAGAACAATATCAAAGCAATGTTATATGAGAAATACTAGGATGGCATTGCTAGCTTTAAAGATGGAAGAGGGGATTGTGCAAAGAATGCATCAGAGGCTAGAACTCTAAAAAAGGCAAAGAAGTGATCTGGCACAATGAACCTCTTGAATAAGCAGCCCTGCCAACACCTTGATTTTATTTTATTTTTCATTTATTCATATGTGCATGCAATGTTTGGGTCATTTCTTCCCCCTATCCCTCACTCTCTCCCCCGCCACGCCCTCTCTCTTCCCTCTACACCCTCGCTTCCAGGCAGAAACTGTTCTGTCCTCATCTCTAATTTTGCTGAAGAGAGAGTGTAAACAATAATAAGAAGGACAAAGTGTTTTTGCTAGTTGAGATGAAGATAGCTATACAGGGAGATTCCTAGCATTGCTTCCATGTACATATGTGTTACATTCTAAGTTGATTCTGCTCCAACTGACCTTTTCTCTAGTTCCTGATCCCCTTCTCCTATTGGCCTCTGTCAATTCAAAGTTTCTGCATTAGTTCCTTTGCCTTGAGGACATCAAACACTGTCGTGTTCTTTGGGTTTCTTACCTATCCTCATACCTCCCTTGTGTGCTCTCCCTTTAGATATGACCCAAGTCCTACAATATTGCTGTATTTGCCCTAGATCTAAGTCCACATATGAAGGAGAACATATGATTTTTGGTCTTCTGAGCCTGGCTAACCTCACTAAGGATGATGTTTTCCAGTTCCATCCATTTACTTGTGAATGATAAGATTTCATTCTTCTTCATGGCTGAGCAGAATTCCATAGTGTATAAATACCACATTTTCTTAATTCATTCATCTGTAGTAGGACATCTTGGCTGTTTCCATAACTTGGCTATTGTGAATAGTGATGCAATAAACATGGGTGTGCAAGTGCCTTTGGAGTAACCTCCGTCTAATTCTTTTGGGTATATCCCCAGGAGTGGGATTGCTGGATCATGTGGCAGATTTATACTTAGATTTTTAAGAAGCCTCCAAATTTTTTTCCAGAGTGGTTGTGCTAGTTTGCATTCCCACCAGCAGTGTATGAGGGTTCCTTTTTCCCCACATCCTCACCAACACCTGTTGTTGCTGGTGTTTCTAATGATGGCTATTCCAACAGGGGTAAGGTGGATAACACCTTGATTTTAGCCTAGTGAGAACTATTAATGAACTTCTGACTTTTCAAACAACAGTAAGATGGCAAATTTGTGTTATTGAAACCACCAAGTTCATAGTTCAAGTGATGAACTTTATAGTCAGAGAAAGTAGTGATCAAATTACAACTTCATTGTCTATGAACTATGTAGCCTCATATAAGAAATTTAATTTCTCTGATGTTTTGATTTCTCATCTATAAAACAATACAATGGTATTTGTGCTGTGGCGGCCATTGTGAGGAATAGTTTGATCCACATCATACATAGGTCATTGAAAAACCTTCACAAGAACTAATTTCCAACTTATTTATTTTATAGTCATAATTTTCTTTGTGACTCTATCTCATTTTCTTTCTCTGCCTTTGACTAGTTTCATTTTCAATTTTTTTCTATTTCAGATTATTGAACAACTGATTAGTTTATTTACTTTAATTTTATTTGCTAATGAATGAAACCTTGGTGCTCTTGTTTATAATGGTTCATAATAGTTGTAATTTATACTTTGACTCAAAACACATCTGAGAAAAGTTTTGAATTGCTTTCACTTCAATGAAATAACAGTTGTAGTTGTTGCTATGGTTATTGTGGATGATTATATTTTTAAAGAAATTCTCATTTGCACTATGTAATCAAATAAAAATTGTGTCCAGTATAATAATTTATCTCTTTGTATAGAATTTGCTTGAGGTATTGTTGAATGATCATATAATCTTTTCTATTCTACCAATAATTAAAATTTATAGTAGATTATTTAGAATTCTCAGAAACTACTTGGAAATTTATTTCCACTTACTCTGATAAAGGCTGGCACTACTTTTTTATTATTATTATACATATGTGCATACAAGGCTTGGGTCATTTCTCCCCCCTGCCCCCACCCACTCCCTTACCACCCACTCCACCCCCTCCCTCTCCCCCCACCCTCTCAATACCCAGCAGAAACTATTTTGCCCTTATTTCTAATTTTGTTGTAGAGAGAGTATAAGCTATAATAGGAAGGAACAAGGGTTTTTGCTGGTTAAGGATAGCTATAGGGCATTGACTCCCATTGATTTCCTGTGTGTGTGTGTTACTTTCTAGGTTAATTCTTTTTGATCTCACCTTTTCTCTAGTTCCTGGTGCCCTTTTCCTATTGGCCTCAGTTGCTTTTAAGGTATCTGCTTTAGTTTCTCTGGGTTAAGGGCAACAAATGCTAGCTAAATTTTTAGGTGTCTCACCTATCCTCACCCCTCCCTTGTGTGCTCTCGCTTTTATCATGTGCTCAAAGTCCAATCCCATTGTTGTGTTTGCCCTTGATCTAATGTCCGCATATGAGGGAGAACATACGATTTTTGTTCTTTTGGGCCAGGCTAACCTCACTCAGAATGATGTTCTCCAATTCCATCCATTTACCAGCAAATGATAACATTTCGTTCTTCTTCATGACTGCATAAAATTCCATTGTGTATAGATACCACATTTTCTTAATCCATTCGTCCGTGGTGGGGCATCTTGGCTATTTCCATAACTTGGCCTATAGTTCTCCTTTTTGGAGGTGTCTTTGCCTGGTTTTGGGATAAGTGTAATAAGGGCTGGTACTACTACTGAGTTAAAATTGAATTCTTGTTCATGTCTCCTTGTGTTCTAAAGTTACTTTTGCATATATTTTCATTCTATGCTATTTACTATATGAAGCAATTCATCTTATCATTTAAAGACAATCTTTTTTTCTATGCTAAATTTATATTTTTCCCTTCTGAGCTTTTGTTTTTTTCCAAATTTTATTAACACATATAAATTGTACAATAAGGGGGCTTCACTGCAATATTCCCACACATGCATGTAGTATACTTTGATCTTATTCACCACCTCTACTGCTCTTTGTTATCCCCTTCCCCACCCACCTTTTCCATCTTTCTTGCAATTTTTTGAATTGGGTTTCATTATCACCTTTTATACCTGTATTCAATATACTTCTATCATATTCTCCCCCTCACCCTCACTTTTCCACCACCACTATCCCATTCATTCCACCCATTACTCCTCCATTTATGTTCATGTTCATTTTCATGTCTTCAGAACCAGTTTCATGAGCATTAGTTTTTCCTTTGCCTTGCATTTGCTATTTAAGTTCACCCATCTGAATATATTTGTTGTTGCTTTTATTTTGCTTTATACATCAATATCATGTATTAGGATTTTGTAATTTTTACTCAAGCTGAGTCTTTTTCTCATAGGCATAGTTTAAACATTTACATTTTAATATTTTGACATGTTTTATTTTGTTATATACAAATTTGTGCATATAAATATTTGTGGATATAAGTATTCATCCTGCTATAATAAACAGTAGCACTAATTTAATTATAGTTATTTTTCTGAGGTTTTAAAAATATTGTTTCATTCCCTTAGTTAATTAAAATTGTGACCATATATATCAATGCGACTTAGACAATTCATTCAGAAAAGTCCCAGTGAATAATTTTACAGAAATATACTCTGCTAACTGGATAGACATCTTGTTTATTAGTCAAGACATGGACCGACTTTTCAAAGTAAGCAGTAAATTAATCTTTTGTATATTTTAATACTTATTCTATTTCTAAAAAAATTTATTTAGGTAAAAATTATCTCAAGTCTTCCTAGACATCCTCCCGAGAGATCTGGCAGTCAACATTACAGAAAATTTTGAGGCTAGAAAACTTGTGTTACAAATAATTTGGGTAGTTTTTTCTGGTTTCTTTGAACTGTATTGTCTGAGATTTTCTTTCTCTGAAATAGAGGCTCCTTTTTAAAAATGTTTTATGTGGAGGGATGGTAAAGCATCTCCAGAGACGTTTCCATTATATACACAATGGTGATTCTTGTTTTGCTTTTCTCCAGTGTGGAAATACTGTCATTCCCTTTTATTTTCCCTTCCCCTTGCTATGAAAAAAAAGTGTCTAAGTCTATCTCATATATCATTGTATCAATTTTCTACTTTGAGAATCCTGTTCTTTAATGTCACTCTTGAAGATTTTATTTGGATATTTGCATTTTCTTTTTTTGGTATAGTTCTTTTTTTGACATTTTTGCTTGTTTAAGATAGCTATACAGGGAGTTTCCTTGTGGCATTTCCATGTTTATATGTATTATAGCCTGATTTGGTTTACCTCCTCTATTTTTCTTCTTTCTACCTTAGTCCCTATCTTCTGGCTGTTTCAACCATTTTAAAAATTCAATATTCATTCTTGTATAGAAAGTACATCAACCATATTCATCTTCTTGGTTTCCTTCATTTACCCACTCCTCTCATATGTTACCTCCCCCTCTCATATGTGACCTTAATGTGACCTGTTTTTCATAATACTACTGTATTTATATTAGATCTATATTCAACATATGAAAGAAAACAAGCAGCTTTTTGCCTTCTGAACCTGGCTAACTTCACTTAAGATGATGTTCTCATGTTTACCTGTGAATGACAAAATTTCATTCTTCTTTGTGGCTGAATAAAATTCCACTGTATATAAATACCACATTTTCTTAATCATTCATCATTAGTGGGGCATCTTGGCTCTTTCCATAGCTTAGCTGTTGTGAATAATGCTGCAATAAACATGGGTGTGCAGGTGCCTTTATTGTAACCTGACTTACATTCTTTCAGGTATATTCCTAGGAGTGGTATTATTGGATCTTGTGGCAGTTCTTTTTTTAGTTTTTGGAGGAGCCTCCATATTGTTTTCTATAGTGGTTGTACTAGCTTACATTCCAACCAGCAGTGTATGAGGGTTCTTCTTTCCCCACATCCTTGCCAACATTTGTTGTTGTTTGTGTTCTTGATGATAGCCATTCTAACAGGAATGAGATAGAATCCTAGTGTGGTTTTGAGTTGCATTTCCTTTATTGCCAGGGATATTGAACATTTCTTCATGTGTTTTTTAGACATTTGGATTTCTTCCCCTGAAAAGTTTTGCCCAGTTCTTTTGCCCATTTCTAATTGGGTCATCAATTTCTTAGGAGTTTATTTTTTGAGCTCCCTGTATATTCTGGTTATTGATCCCTTATCAGATGTAGAGCTGGCAAAAATTTTCTTCCATTCTGAAGGCAGTCTTCTTTTGTTGTTCCAAAGCTTTTTAATATTTGTTGATCATTTCTCCTAGTTGCTGACCCTTTTGAATTCTATTAAAGAAGTCATTGCCTATGCCTATTAATTACAGTATATTCTCAGCTCTTTCCTGCACTAGCTTCAAAGTTTCAGGTCTTATATGAAGGTCCTTAATCCACTTTGAGTTGATACAGGGTGAGAAACATGGATCTAGTTTCAATGTTCTGTATGCAGATATCCAGTTTACCCAGCAACATGTGGTGAAGACACTGTCTTTTCTCCATCATGTGTTTTTAGTGCCTTTGTCAAAAATCAGGTGGTGTAGCTGCATGGGTTCATATCTGAGCCTTCTATTCTGTTCCACTGGTCTTCATAGCTGTTTTTGTGCCAGTACTACGTGTTTTTATTGCTATGGCTCTGTAGTATAGCTCAAACTCAAGTGTTGTGATACCTCCAGCATTGTTATTCATGTTTTTTTGTGCTTCTAAATGAATTTTAGTACTGATTTTCAATCTCTGTGATGTATGTCATTGGAATTTTGATGGGAATTGCATTGAACATATAGATTGCTTTTGGCAATATAGCCATTTTTACTATGTTAATTCTACCAATTCATGAGCATGGGAGATCTTTCCATCTTTCCATCTTCTCACCCTAAGGCAATGTTTTTTTCTGTCTGTAACCTGGGTTTCTTGTAAACAACTGATTGTTGGGTCTTCCTTTTTAATCCAGTTTGCCAATTGGTGTCTTTTGATGTGGGAGTTGAGTCCATTAATATTCAGAGTTAATACTGAGAGGTATGTGGCAATTCCTGCCATTTTTTGTTTTTTGTTGTTGTTGTGTAGGAGTATGTGTGTGTGCAAGTAATTCTATGCTATTCTCTGATTACTTGTCTGCTCTTCTCTTGAAGTTTAAGAATTCTCATCCTTTCATGGCTATTTGTTTTCATCTTCTGTATGTGTGTAGGATTCCTTTCAGGATCTTCTGTAGCTGTGCTTTGTGGTTATGTATTATTTTAATTCCTGTTTATCCTGGAAGATTTTTATTTTTCTTCAATTTTGAATGATAACTTTGCTGGGTAGAGTATCCTAGAACTGAAATTGTTTTCTTTCAGTGCTCAAAATACCTCACTCCATGACCTTCTTGCTTTTAAGGTTTCTGTTAAAAAGATGGATTTACCTTTATATGTTATTTGCTTTTTCTCTCTTATAAGCTTCAATGTTCTTTCCTGTGCTAATTGTTTTAGCTATAACATGCTGTGGAGAGGTTCTAGTTTGGTCATGTCTGTTTGATGTTGTAGAGGCTTCCTGTACCTGAATAGGCATCTCTTTCTAGAGATTGGGAAAGTCTCTACTATTATTTTGTTGAACATATTATATATATCTTTGGCTTGTACATCTTCTTTTCTGATGACCATGATTACAGGTTTGGCCTTTTGATGGAGTTGCAGCGTTCTTCCATATTCCTTTCACAACTCTTGAGTTTTTTGTCTAAGAATTATTCTGTTTTTTTCTTTAATATCTATCTTGCCTTTGAGTCCTGAAATTTTATTTTCCACCTGTTCCTGTCTAGTGGATTGTCTTTCAACTATATTTTTCATTTGATTTAAGGAACTTTTTTTTTCCAGGATTCCTGTTTGATTCTTTTTTCTGAGACTTTCCATATCTTTGTTCTACTTCTCTTTCAGATCTTGTGCTGTCTTCTGTATTTCATATTTCTCTTTTTTTATAATCTCCTTAGTTTCATTTTGGAGCTTGTTGAAATCTTCTCTGAGTTCATTTAGTTGTTTCTGTGTCTTCTTGAGTTTTTTTTTTTTTTAATCTGTGTTCTCTTGGGATTTGTTGAGTTGTTTTTGCAGTTCTCTTTAAGCTCCTCTTTAACCTCATCGAACATTCTTATCATCATTCTTCTGAGGTCAGCAAGTGAGGATTCATCCCCTTCACTTTCCATCAAATCCTCTATTGTTAGATTTTTGAGGAGTTGTATTCCTTGCTTTCTTTTTCTTCCCATGTGTCTATTTTGTGCTTTGCTTGTGTGCTGTTGATTAGTTAGTTGGAAGTTTTAATCACATGTTATCTTTACTTGACTTAATTTCTGTCTCTGACTAGTTTAGTTGTTAGCTAGGTTGTTGTAATGTTTCTGTTTTCTGACCTGGAGGTATAACTTAGCAATAACAAATTTACAAATTCATTGCCAAACCAGTTATATACATAATATATAAGGAACCCCTTGGTGTTATTATCTGTCAATAGTAGATATTAGGGAGAGGAGGTGGAAGGGATAGGGCAAGAAGAGAAGTGAAGTGTGGGGGCTATAAGGTCCTAATGTGTGTAAAGGTGTAGTTCAGTCATTGGGGGTAGGGTGCTATTATCAGAGATTGCAGAGGATTAAGAAAGATGGGAGTAACTTGTAGAGTTGGTGCAATAGACTATTCAGTGAGTAATGAGTATGGAGGAGGTAAGAGCAGTTGGGGAAACTGAGGGGAAGAGGAGGAAGGAAAGGAGGACAGAGGTAGAGAGGAAAGAAGAAAAGAAAAGAAAAAATGGGGAAAAGAAAGTGGAGCAAAGGAGGGCTCAGCAAATTGATGCTTGGACGACAGAGTGGATGAGGGAGATAGATAATAATAAATTGATAAAAATGAATAAAATAAAAAGACTAAATTTAAAAAGTCAGTTTAATGAATATTCTGGACTCTTTCCTCTGATAGCAAATCCAGGTGCTGACACTTTTGACAGGGTCTCTTTCTTTGTCCTTGCCTCTTTCTTAAGGTTGGTGTGCTGGAATGTGTAGAAATGGAATTGCCCATCCCTGCCAGGCAGCTTTGGGAAGGATCAGCTCAAGGTGTTTGAGCCCAGGTTTTTCTTGGTGCGATGGGTCATCTTGTGCAGGGAGGGTTCTCTGAAGAGGTCCTATGAGGAGCTGGTATGTAAGCAGTTGCCAGCCCCTACTGTCCACAAGGCAAGCATGGGAACAAGAATTGAACTTTTTGGTCCACTATTTTTCTCTTGAAATTTGTCTGTTTCAGCTCACTCACTACTGGTTTCTCCAAGGTGCTGGAATGTTTTGTTTTCACCAGGCAGTCATTAGACTGCCCTAACTCCACACAGCTTGGGTCATCTCAGTGTTCTGTCCCACCTCCATGAGGTAGAGGTGAAATGTTCTCTCCATTTACTTGGCCACCAGTTTTGTTGAGGAGGGGTGCAATTTGCCCACCAGCTGCACTGGACCGTGTGCTTCCCTCCAGAGCAGATTACATGTTGCACTCACTTGGTTAGTTTGTAGTTTCACTCAACTCTGGCCACACAGCCATGTTCCATGTCCATGAATTATGGCAGATCCAGGATGCTTGCAGGACTCAGAACAAATGAAACAGGAGAAAGGCTTTCCAGCACTTCTGCTACCAGTCTGAACTCTGGGTTTCCAAGCTACTATGTGCTACAAAAACTAATTCAAGGGTCAGCCCTTGAACATTATGTGCATCCTATGTACTGGCAAAATTTTAGTTGGAAAAAACAAGCAAACAGGTTTACCCAGTCCTTTCTACCATGAATCTAAAGTATTTTTCTGAAATTGTGGAGCTCAAGGTCTCAGGGTCCCTCATCTATCCACCATCTTTTTCTCGAGCCTTGGTATACTTCTTTATCTCATTCTTCTCCCTTTCTACCTTATCCAGATCAGTCATGATGGGTTTTCATGTCAAGGATGCCAAGGAGAAACAACTTTTCTCTCAATGTTATAATAAACTCATTTTTGGAGGGACTGTCTTTTCTGAGTCTTCATTTTGGTATTTCCCTTCCTTTGTTCTGCAGTTATTTCACTCTCTTCCTTATTAAGCTTTGCAGAAAGAACCTAGACCTTGTACTAACCAATGGGTTTGGTGTTAGTTTATTTTGGCACAGCTCAGTGCTTGGGATCTGGCCTAAGTTTCTCTTGGGATTCAGAGCTGGAAAACAGAATGATAAGCAAAATTCCCAATCTGTTTTTAGTTTCCAGTAAATATTCTGCTTAGAGCTGGTGTTCTTCAGTTTTTTGTTCCATGGAAAAATATTGCAGAGAAGAACCATAAGGAAAACCATAGAAAAAACAAATGAAATTCCAAGAAACACATTAAAATATTAAACATTTAAAAATATATATATAATTGTAGTATGTTTAGTAAACACTAAATCAGAGGATCTAATAAGAAATCTCAGAACTACCAGAAATCCACAGTATCAGTGTGTATGAATGATATTTTAAGACACTTGAAACAATTGAAATGTGATATGAAAATATTGACTCTTATTGGAGAGAAAGTCAAAGGTCCTAATAATATAGCTGTGGCTTATTTCCAACAAGAGGGAGGGAAATTCTATATTTTAGCTGAGGTTAAAGAAAACAAAACCTTTTTCCCCTATCTACTTTCATGGACCCTGATGAAACCAGACCCTGGATTAGGATATCTGCTCAATCATTATTCCATTGAACTTAAGTGAGAAAATCTCTTATCTCTTTTCCTACACTTTAAGAATCTAAAATATTGATATTTATAAATAAATATCCAACATAGAAATACAGTTTTTAAGACAACTCCAGTTTTTCCTTAACCCACCATAGTTTATTCAGAGGGATGTGAAGTTCTAGAATTTAGAAGTGGGAGAGCATTAGAGTATTATATTTGTCTTTTTTAAAAAGTTAACACTTTGAATCACAAAGATAGTTGTTCAAATTGCTACCTGGTACAGATCCTGTGTGTCCAAGAATAGTTAGAAGATAATGATGAGAAATCAGAATACATTTCTACTGCCCATCAAGTAGTAAGGTCAGCTGCTAGATTTCTTTAAGAATGTCAAGTTCAGGTTAACTAGCAGTAGTTTATTACCAGGAAGTTTCTGCACCAGTTCTCCCAGTGCTTTATCTATGTAAGAATCTCGATATTTTTGAGATAATAAGGAAATAGTTATATTAAGGATGCTATCCAGGTGTACTATTTAAATATATCAAAATTTTCTAATTTTACACAGAGATCATATACACAACTAGAACATAATCTTTTCAGTGTACCTTGGTTTTTGAGCATCATTGTAAATACGTGTTTTATTCTTGCTTCACAAAAGATGCAGAATTGGCATGAATATAATGGATCAGAGCTGTCCTTGAGTGTAGGATATCTTGGCTCTTAAGAGGTACAATTTTTTCATTTGGTTTATCTTAAGGCAACACAAGTAAAGTAACATTGTCTTTCAGTATATACACACAAACACAATATTCCATATTTCTGAGAAAATTGAACATTATAAACAAGTACATTCTTTTTTGCCAAACATACTGTACTGAGCAGCTGGAGACATAGACAGATGGATAGATAATAAACAGATATATAATTTATTCTTTCCTCCTTATTCTTGTTCCTATACCATTACTAAGCAAGTACTTGGCTTTGTGGGGGAAATCCCCTATGTTATTAATTTTATTTATAATTTTAACATTAAGATTATGCTTATTTGAAAATGCTTCATGGCCATGAAATAAAGCATTATTCTCAGTTTCTGCCTCATTAAGATGACTCTCTAGGCTTGTTGATCTCTGGTCCATCTCAGCACACAACTAAAGAGAGTGCAGAACTAGTAACAAGTAACCATGGAAACCAAAGTCCATATGTGTTTGCACAGAATGGAGGAGCTTATATCAGTGTGGAATTTCATTTAAATGAAATTTTATGATTGTTTTATGAGTTCAGATTTTCTGGAAGAGCAAAGCCTTTCTCTAGTCAATAGGCTATCTATCAAGGTCAGGCACTGTGCTATCAGGGAAAATGATGGAATTCCATAAAATAATATTTTGAAGATTTTACAAAGAAGAAATAGAGCACAGTTGAAAATACTGCTTGTTGAGGAGCAAGGGAAGGGCTCTTTACTTGCTATTGAGCTGGAGAAGATAATTCTGAAAAAGGACAGCCATGCTAGAATGAACTTTTACTCTCTATTATCAGATCGAGTCATTAATATGTATTTGCTGCTCTCTTTTGAAAGAAACAAGTGACAAGGAAATCCTACAGAGAAAATCTTTTGAGTGTAGAATCTAGGTATGAAATACTGTCTTTCTCTTTCTCTTTGTGTAAATCACAAATATATCAAAAATGAATTTGCAAAACTCAACCAACTATATAACTCAGATGAGTGTAACAAAAACAGATGGGCGAGCACAGTGTTTCCTCCAAATGTTTTTTTACAAGTTATGAAAGACAAAGTTAAGAAGGTCAATTATTACAGACTGTTATTGGTAATTTGTAAATTTTCAAATGTCTCTATTTCTAGACCTTTCTTTTGACTCAATTTTATAAAGTCTAAGGAAGATGGTGCTGTATCTCTTTTCCCCTCAATATTTTTGTTTCAAATTCCCACCTCATTTTGATTCTTTTGGGTATCTGACCTTTGTAAAAATATACCCAAATCACTGACAATTCTTTATTGTTATGATAATCTTCAGCAACAGAAGATGATATAATAAAATGGCTTTTCAGCCTCCACACTGAAAACAATCTTGTTAAAAATTTGAGATATATGGTTTTCAACAGAGCAACAGCCACAAGTGGAAATTACTACATACAGTGAGACTATGATGTCCCAAGTAGGACAATACTTAGAACTAACCATTCCAGAGCTATTCAACTTGCATGTTACTAAATTTATTCTCTTAGAAGTTGCTTAACCAGGTTTGGCTATGAGATGCTGCTAATTCAACAATATTGCACTTGATCCCTTGGTAGATCTTCTGACAACCACATTTCAATAACTTGGGCACCAGAAAACTCCTATTACTGAAAACCAATTGAGAATCATCCAACAATGGATTTGCAGCAGTCACTCTCTGACACTGTGCTGAAAGAATATAGAAGAATACAATTCTTATCTTTAAGGATCTTGGTTTACCCCCACATAAAGGTGAAGAGCAAAGAAGACCATGCAAAATGAGATAGGGGAATCATAAGGTAAGAATTCAGAACAGAGTACCATTGGGAAGATCAGCTGAGGATAGCAAAAATAAAGAACATGAAGAAAGAAGTAGAATTTGAAATATGTTTTCATGGATAGATAACTTTGTAAAGGCAGAGATTATTTCTTCTCTTGGGACTCAGATTAGTAGACAATTTTAAAACACTGGATATTAAACAATAATGTACTTGCATAGCATATTAATTCAAAACAAGCAGTCTGTGATATTTTACAGATGATTTGCAAAACTTGGGATTCCATTGAAAAAGAAGCAGATGTTAAGACAATTATTTTTGTTATGTTGGATGTTTTTAAGCTGCTTGCCTAACAGTTGAATACTTTAATATTTTGTGCCCAGATTTGTTTTCAAAAGCAAGACAATGAGAGCAAGAATGTAAACATTCTGGGAAAAGTATAATTATACATTGTACTTTTTTGCTGATGCTATTTTTATGAATCCTAAATTAGAAGACTAGTTATATTTTAAATGCATCTTTTATTTTTGATATCTCAAAATGCAAAGCTGTTAGTTTAAATATTCTTCATTACCTTCATTTCTTGCAATAAATCAAAGAAATGTAAGTTAGACACTATTGTCTAATAACATGGTAGCAGTGAATTCCACAAACTTTTTAGTAAGTTCTTATTGGGTTTCAGAATATTTTATCCCATTTTAACTAATTCTTTAAAAAACATTAGGAAACAAATCACTTTTTTTCTACCACTTGAGCCATACCTCCAACCCTTTATTTTTCAAATCACTTCTTTTATTGTATAAATGCTTGTGAGATATTCTTTGTTGCACAATAAATGAAAAACCTGAATTAAGTAAGTCATAAAAGCTCTTTAAATTTAGTCAACATTATTTTTCTTCATTCTTAAAAAATCATGACTTGTGTTTGTATGAATTACTAGGTTCTATGAAGGAATTTGTCAGCTATAGGAATGAATAGAACAGTAGTGTTGGAGAAGAAGTAGCTCAGTGGTTTCAGTAACCCATTTTTATCTATAGACATAGACAAAAATTGGTTTAGATTTAGATAATAGCAATGTTATTTACATATTGTATTTTTGAGTTCAGTTCCAGTACAATGTATTTGACATAGCTTATTGCTAGTGTTTCTGATAGTTTCCTTTTTTTATTTTCTATCTTCCATCTTACATCATTCCATAAAAATAAGTTTAGGGGCATACACAACAGTATAGGTGGTTGAGTCTGAAGGGAAGCATCACTATAGAAACAATGTATCTGCCTCTTCTTGTTTCCCTTATAGTACTCTCTTACATCCAGAAAACACCTTTATTTTCGTTTGAAAGGAAAAATAAGCCAGAAAGAGTGGTGTATATCTGTACTCCCAGCACTTGGAAGGCTGAGGCATGGAGGTCATGTGGGCTACATAGCAAGAATTTTTCTTTAAAAAATGAATTAAAAAATCAAAAAGAAACCTTTAAACTTATATCAACTCAAAATCTTGATTCCCATCCCTCATAAACATTTTTTCTTGCTATTAGGTGATATAAGAGTGGTACTGATTCTACCAGGTTACCTCTATGCTTTGTGACTTTAGTTAGGCATATATACAAATATGTATTTACATATTTATATTGAAATTAGATAATAAAAAGTAAGTCACTAAATAAGAAATAAGTTTTAAATATTCTATTTTAAATATTGTGCCAGATCCAGAAGGTTTTAAGAAGTCACTTGAAGATTTAGAATAAAGTTAGCCTCAGCAATGTTGATCTCCCCTGTCCCAGTCTAGAAAGCTTCAAATGCTTGTTGTCATTTTGGAATAATCTCATTTTGAAATGTTCTGTTCACAACTTTAACTAATATGCATTAATAAGTTGCCCTTCATGCTTAAATCAATCCAAATTCACTTATCCATATGTTGATTTATAAATCATCTCAAATTTGAGAACTTAAGTTTTAATAACCATAAATTACCCACGATTACAGTAATTTCTAAATAAGATAATCTGAAGAAAACAGAAAAATCTTTTCACTCTATTAACTATCATTCAATAAATCCTTTTAGTTATGAAGACTTTTAAAAAGAAATATTCCTACTTCTAGCCATGACAGAACTTGCCTTCATAATAGACCTTCCTGACCAAACAAAAAAAATTACATGGCAAGAATGCATGAAACAATTCTTTTTTGAATAATGGAAAAATATACAACGTAAGGGTGTTATCCTTGAGAAGAAAACAAGAAAAACATTAAAGTCACACAGGCTATTTATATTAAACCCAAATGCAAGAAGAAGAATCTATGCCAAGTACAGACAGTCCTCAATTTTTGATGGTTTGCCTTAATGATTCTTTGATTTTACATTGGTGTTAAAGCAATGCTCATTTCATAGAAATATACTTTGAATTTTGATCTTTTTCCAGGTACTGTCTCACCATGCAGGGTGATAGCAGCTGCACAATCAACCAGGTACAGGAAACAACTAACACTCTGTACTATAATGCTAAATCTCTGACTTAAAGTATCTTAGCTATACTTAATGCATTTGGGGACTTAGCTATTTTTAATTTATGGTAAATATATGGGACACATAATCTTATTGTAAACTAAGTAACATTCATAGATCTGTCTTGCTGACCATGCATAAAAAAGACAGGAGTTCTGGGAACTGAAACATCTGCACATTAGCCACTTATCCTGAGGAGTTTAGAGTGAAGAACACCTCAAGATAAAGGCTGTGGAAAGTTTGGTTGACTTTTTTGTCTGCTCTTCTGTATAGGATCTTGGCTTTCCAAATCCAGGCATGCTGGCAGAAACAAACCCTAATTTTTGCCTCCTTGGATGTGAAAAGTTATTTAAAAGCTCTTGTGATTTCTCTAGCTCTCAGTTTTTCTCTGCCTGCTTCTTCCTCTAGACTCTTCCACTAAGAATTAGAAAATGTCCCTTACGTGTAAGACCACAGGGAAAGCAATCTGCTGAATGTGGATGCACAATGCTGTTGGTTTCTTACCTGCTAGAAAACTTGGCCTTTCGTTGTTGCTTTGCATTTTCCTAGTAACAATGAAGTTAGTCTCCTAAATACATTAGTAGAATATGACAAAAAAATCTTGAGATTGCAGATTATTCTCATATTTTATTTTTCAAGATGTCAACTTTCCTATATATAGAAATGTGTTCTTTATACATTTAATTTTAACAAAGGTATTTTAGTCATTTTATTTTTTTTTACTTTCCAAAAATAAGCTTTTATCAAGGAAACTCTAAACTATCTTTGCCCAATAGAAATTTAGCGGTAGATAAAGGAGAGCAGTGGAGGGGGTGAATTCAAGTATGATACATTTGATACATTGTAAGAACATTTGTAAATGAACTTTTGTAAATGCCACAATGTACCCCCACCAAGCACAACAATAAAAAAAAGAAATTTAGCATAAAACTTATGTATAATTTAAACTGTTTAGTAACTACATCTTAAAAAGCAAAAACAAAATTTGAAATTAGTTTTACTAATATATTTTGCATAATATAGTATATCCCAAATATCATTTCAGCATGTAATTAATAAAAAATGATTAATGATACATCTATAATGCTCACTACAATAATAATTTAAATAATTCAGTAATTAAGGTGAAATGTAGTCCCAACAAAACAATAGTTATTAATGGAAAAAATATTTGTGGTGCTATAGTTTTTTAATTTAAATTAAAATAGTTTTAGAAAAATACAGGCACGGTGGACAAAACTTTAATCCCAGTATTCAGGAGGTTGCGGCAGGATCATTACGAATTCTAGGCCAGCTTGTCTATGTTGTGAGACCCTGCCTAAAAATTAATTGAAAAAAATAAGTAAAGTTGTAAATTCAATTCCTCTCTGTACTATCTGTATTTTAATGGCTCAATAACTTTTTAAATTTTTTTATTCATTTATTCACATGTGCATACATTGGTTGGGCCATTTCTCCCCCCTGCCTCCCTCCACCTCCCTCTTCCCCCCAGCCACCATCGCTTCCAGGCAGAACCTATTCTGCACTTATCTCTAATTTTGTTGAAGAGAGGACATAAGCAATAATAAGAAAGACAAAGCGTTTTTGCTCGTTGAGATAAGGATAGCTATACAGAGAAATTCCTAGCATTGTTTCCATGTACAAATGTGTTACAACCCAAGTTGATTCATCTCTAACTGACCTTTTCACTAGTTCCTGATCCCCTTCCCATATTGACCTCTGTTGCTTTAAGGTTTCTGTATTAGTTGCTCTGCAGTAGGGACATCAAACACTTTCGTGTTTGGGTTTCCCATCTATCCCCATATTTCCCATATCATGTGACCCAAGTCCTACAAAATTGCTGTATTTGCCCTAGATCTAAAGTTTCCATATGAGGGAGAACATATGATTTTTGGTCTTCTGAGCCTGGCTAACCTTGCTCAGGATGATGTTCTCCAGTTCCATCCACTTACTTGAAAATAATAAGATTTCATTCTTCTTCATGGCTGAGTAAAACTCCATTGTACATAAGTACATTTTCTTAATCCATTCGTTCATAGCTGGGCATCTTGGCTGTTTCTATAATTTGGCTATTGTGAATGGCGCTGCAATAAACATGGATGTGAAGATGCCGCTGAAGTAACCTGAGTCACATTCCTTTGGGTATATCCCTAGGAGTTGGATTGCTGGATCATATGGTAGATCTATGTTTAGATTTTTAAGAAGCCTCCATTAGCTTGCATTCCCACCAGCAGTGTGCAAGGGTTCCTTCCCCACATCCTCGTCAAAAGCTGTTGTCGGTGGCGTTTTTGATGATGGCTATTCTAATAGGGGTGAAGTGGAATCTTAGTGTGGTTTTTGATTTGCATTTCCTTTATGGCTAGAGATGGTGAGCATTTTTTCATGTGTTTTTCTGGCCATTTGAATTTCTTTCTTTTGAGACAGTTCTGTTTAGTTCAGTTGCCCATTTCTTTATTGGCTCATTGATTTTGGGAGAGTTTAGTTTTTAAGTTCCCTGTATATTCTGGTTATCAGTCCTTTGTCTGATGTATAGCTGGCAAATATTTTCTCCCACTCTGTGGGTGGTCTCTTCAGCTTAGAGACCATTTCTTTTGGTGCACAGAAGCTTTTGAATTTTATAAAGTCCCATTCGTCCATCCTTTCTCTTACTTGCTGAGCTGCTGAGGTTCTATTGAGGAAGTCCTTACCTATACCTATTACTTCCAGAGTATTCCCTGCTCTTTCCTGTACTAACTTCAGAGTTTTTGGGTCTGACATTAAGGTCCTTGACCCATTTGGAGTGATACTATTACAGGGTGATAAACATGGATTTAGTTTCAGGTTTTTGCAGACGGAGAACCACTTTTCCCAGCAACATTTGTTGAAGAGTCTATCTTTTCTCCATTGTATATTTTTGGTGACTTTGTCAAAAATAAGGTGGGCATAGCTGTGTGGATTCATATCTGGGTCCTCTATTCTGTTCCACTGGTCTTCATGTCTGTTTTTGTGCCAGTACCATGCTGTTTTTATTGCTATTGCTTTGTAGTATAGCTTGAAGTTGGGTATTATGATACCTCCAGCATTGCTCTTTTTGCTAAGTATTGCCTTGGCTATTTGCCATCTCTTGTGTTTCCAAATGAACTTTAGGGTAGATTTTTCAGCCTCCATGATGAATGTCATTGGGATTTTGATGTGAATTGCATTAAACATGTAGATTACTTTTGGTAGTATAGTTAATGGCTCAATAACTTGATGTGGTTAGCAGCTGCCATCCTGCACAGCACAGTTCTAACCTCCCTTGAAGAGGACAGTTAGGGATTTTCTATGGAGGATTCATGTCCCTGCCAGAGATGTGTAGGTCAAAGAAATATCCTCCCCCCATCACACACACACACACACACACACACACACACACACACACACACACACTTAAGAATTTTTTTTAATTTTCAAGAGAAGAAAAAACAGGCTAATTCAAATGATTGTTAAAAAAAAAAACCCATATGATTATAAACCACACTGTTCATCTTATAATGGATTATCTTGTCATTCTGCTAACTTACAGTATTTATAAGACCTTTAAATCCAAATCATACTTTCTCATTTTAAAACATTTACCCTTTAAACACTCTAACTTTCTTACTTTGCCTAACCATGTTACTGAATTTCAAAACCCTAAACAATTGGTCATTTTGTGTATTCTGAAAATACACAAGAGGAAGTATACACAAAAGTAAGCTTTCCTCTTACTTCCATCGCCACATCCAAGCACACCTCCATCATTTCCTTGATAAAGAATATGTATCTTCATTAATTACAATGAATATAGTAAACAAGTAGCAGAAATCTCACTAACTTCCTATTTCCACCCACATATTTGTCATCATACACCCCTTACTTCCTTCTTTTATATCTCGGTGGAAGAATTGCCTATGTATCTGCTCAAAGTAAATGTTAAACTTCATTAAAGCTCTGAACCTCTTTAAGCAGCTTTTCCTTCTCAGTATCTTGATTTTTTTCTTTTGTTTTCTTGCCTTCAATGTACAATTATTTCATCTGTGCCAAAGAACAAAGCAAAACAAAGTACATTTTAAAACCTCCCAAGGATTATTTCCACCTATATGTTACGCTGTCTTTCTCTTTTTCTATACAATTGGTCTTTAAAGAAAAGAATTAGTCTCCCATATTATGTACCTTTCTTTGTCTCTCCTTGATTTGTAGTTGCATTTCTACCTGGTTTCATCCTACAACTCCATTGAATCTGGCCTCCGTGAGATCACAGGGTACATTCCAAAGTCCCAGATGCAAAAAATACACTTCAAAGCACAGTCTTCCGTAGGTATCCAAAGACCTACCTCAGATACCAAAATCAGCACATACTCAAGTCCATTATATTAAATGGCATCATACTTGCATATAACATACACACATCCTTTTGGTATGCTTTATATCATCTTTAGATTAGTAGATTACTTATAACATCTAATGCAGTGTAAATGATATGAAAATTATTCTTAAAATATTGTTCTGGGAATAATGACAATGAAAGTCATCTGTGCATGTACAGAAAAAGATTTTTCCCAAATATATTTGATCTGTGGTTGGTTGAGTCAGCATGTGTGGAACCATGGATTTGGCAGAATCACTCTTCTTATTTTATATTTTATCTTACCTCTTTAAGCCATTTCAATAATCCCTTTTCTGTCCATAGACTTCTTAGAATATTCTCAAATATTCTGCCCATTTCTTTTCAGGTTTTTATTTGAACTTTTTTCTCCCTCTCCGATTTCAGGTTAAGAAGTTAAGAATTTTAATAATATATTTCTAACTTATTTTCTCTTGCTATTACAATATGAAAAGAAAACCTGGTGGTTTTCTTCTGAAAATCATTCAACCTGTTGATTTGATGAAAAGACAATTCACCAAACCAGGTGAATGGATTTGCTTCACACAAAAGCTTACACTCTTGGAAATAAAGCCTCTATTCTGCAAATGTGTCCTGAGAGAAAGTTATGTAAAAATCTTAATAGCAATATAATCAGACTATTACCACACAATTGCACTGTAAAGAATACCAGTCATGGATGTAATCAGAGAAGATTGCCAGACAACTGCAACATTAAAATGCATCAATCATAGACACAATCACAGAAATGATGACAATCAGTAGTTAAACTTAAGGCAATTACAACTTTTTAAGGAATTATTATGTGGAAAATTATTTAAATAGGAATTCCATTTTTCTAACTTTTAAATAAACTGGAAAGAATGTCTCTGGTATATAAGTGCCTCACCAATAGAAGGGTACTTCTGTGACAATCTCTAATTTCCTTCACATATCTTGGGCCATTTAACTATCAGTGTATCTGAATGTCAAATCTCAATTTCAAAGAAGAGTCAGCTCCCCAAATGTAAGAAACAGTGTATCCTCGTATTATAAAATGGAATCAGAATCCTATAAAAATGATTTCTGAAGTCTACAAGGAAAAATCATCAAAATTCTAAGTCACTTAAATACTGCAGCCAGTTTTAAAAGTTACTCTATACCTATTACAAATAAAGATGAGAGATTAATAACACTGTGCATAGAAAGCAAAAAAATGAATTAATAGAAAAATTAATGACCAGAATCTTACATGAAAAAATATTCAAATCATCCTCTCTATCTCCTTTGAGATGATGTCTCACTTGTAATTTTCTTTTTTGCATTTTTTTCTTTTTATCATCATTCCTTTTGACACAGGTCAAAAACAAACTGGAATACATTTACTTCAAACCTCCCCTAATTTGAATAAAATGGAAATATGTCTTGTTAAAATAGCCAAAAAATGTACAAAATTGCCATGAGCATATTCTGAGCTAGCCTCTTGGAGTTAGAACCTTTGGCCTCCCTAACACTCCCAAGTCCCACTCCTGTACTTCTACCAGGTAGACATCCTATTCAAGGAGCTGGTTGATTCATGCTTCTAATCTTACTCCTGACTTCTTCATGAGCACTGTACCCAAAATCCTAGTAATACTTCCTTCTTCAAAGATAGAGAACATTAAGAAAGTATGAAGAGCAATTCCAGTTTAGAAACAATAGGACCCCACAGAACACTTTTGTCAATGTTCTACTACACACAAAACCTGGAAAGGAGCCCAGTAAATATTTATTTTTATTTTCTTATATATTTTTTGTTAAAGTTAAATACCTATGAAAAATTTAAAGAACTTCATGTTGACTCTTAAGGAGATCTGGTATCTGCAGGCTAAAAATACCTGGGCTCTTCACCCAAGAGGAAAGGAGAAGTTTATGTGACTTTTACAGGACAGAAAAAGCTATAACAAAATTTTTACATGTTATAAGTAAAATTGCAGATCATTAAGAAGTAGAATAAATGACCAGAAGAAGTCATGAAAGGTTATCAAACACATAAACAGTTGATGTCAAAATAATTCACATTTCAGACAATAAGCTCAAAATGTGTGCTACCTCCTTTCTCTTGTCACTTGCTCCAATTGAGCCTCTCTTCCTACGGTTCAAACTCAATCTATTGTTCTCATTGTCAATTTAGCTACACTACTTACTAGATAAGCCTTCTTGACTACCATGGAGGTACTAATAAATGAGTAAATAAGCACATAAGTAATATGTATATGTTATGGACACACTCTACATCTATACAGCATGTAAGAAAATATACTATTTGTTTTGAATGACTAGATTACTAGTAAACTCTTCTTTTAAGTTCTACACTATGAGAAAGAAATTCATTAGCTATCCTATTATTTTTATTTCAAAAGGAAATATATTAAAGGCACAAACAGATGTTTTAAAATATGTTGCTTTGAAAAATGAAATATAAATACTTACACACTGAAAAATGATACACTAAAAAGACCCAAAGCTTGGAGGTTTCAAGCATAAATAGTTCACAGACTTTCAATTGAAAGAGGCAATTGTGCTTACTTTCTCTTTTTTTCAAATACTGGTGCTTGCATTTACTTACTGCCACTAAACAATCTTGTCAGTTTTTCATGTTAGTTACCACTGGCAAATACAATAATATATCCAACCTTTTACAGAACATACATCAGACACTTTACCAGATTCTTTGCATATATTGTTTAATTTAATCCTCCCGGGAACCCCTTTGAGAATTTATCTTTTTTCCTTATTTTGCAAATTAAGAAATAGATCTTAGGAGGAATGAGCTCAGATCATTGGAAAAGGTAGATGAGAAACTAAATCTGTCTGACTGCAAAGCCTACATGCTTAACCAGTACCACTACATCTTCTCCATAAATAGTGAAGCTAGATCAGCTTAGTTCTTAAGGAAAAATAATTCAATTCCAAGAGTACATTCCAATATAATTATGCATAGGGATTTTAAGTAATCTGAAAGAGTTAATAAACTCACACAACCCACACTGAGAAGATTTTTGAAAGTAGCCAGTTGTTTTTTTTTCTTTTTTGTGGGACTGGGGTTTGAACTCAGGGCTTACATACTTGTAAAGCAGGTGCTTTACCACTTGAGCCACTCCTCCAGCTCTGCCAGTTCGTTAAAAAAAAAAATCTCAAGGTTATAAAGCACAAAGAAATTCTTAGACATAATTACACCTTAAATAAAAAGTAAAAAAATATAATGACTAAAATAAAGAGTGATCCTGGAGTGTGTTCTGGACTGGGGAGAGGGAGTAGCTATAAAGGACATTATTAGACAATGGAAGAAAGTCAAAATATGTGCTGTGAGCTGGATAACAGCATTTGATTTAATGTTAAGAGTTTCCTGGTTTTTAAAATGAATTTCAGTGCATCGTGCACAGTGCATAGATATGCTACTGTAATATATAGAAAGGTTTTTAAGACCCTACTTCCAACTACTTGAAATTATTTCAAATTACATCAAAATTTTAAACATTTCATGAATAAACAAGTCAATTAGGAAGAAAATAATATAATGACTATTAAAATTTCATAATTTTAATATTCTGGAAAACATATTGAATGAATGAGGAAGTTAAATTACTTTAATTATTTTATTATTTACAGAAAATTCTATGCATTCCCCCTAGTATATCTCAAGAGGCTTTATAAATGACTAGTATTACTTTTTGTGCATTTGTTTGTTTAGTTGTTGGTTGGTTGGTTTTTCTGAGAAAGGGTCTCATTAATATAACCCAAGCTGGCCTCAAACTCTCCACCCTCTTCCTCCTAAATTCTGGGATTACAAGTGTGTGCACTATGCCCAGCACTTACTTTCCCAGAGTCTTACATCTTAAAATTTGACTAAGACATTAAGAGTTTATTAACTTATGCTCAAGAAATTCTGAATTACAATGTAAACCTAGTGGAAGGATATTGAGTTAAATAAATACTATACAAATTCATTTCCACTATCTTAAATATTCTCTTGTATCACCATGTATTATAAACCAATGATGTTATTTTTAAAAGGGTGAAAATGACACTGGTTATTTCTAGTACTGAATGATCATTACCATCCAGAAAAGGTTCAAGAGCAGATGAGATAAGAAAGCTAAAACCAAAGACTATTTTCCAAATATATGAAAAAATATGTAAATATAAAAAAAGATATAACTTAGTGTACTGCTAATAAAGTATATCTGCGTACACTCAGTATTATGTGTGTTTTAGAAAATATTGGGATAATTATCAGGATTTTCTCAGTAAAATAATTAAATGATACCATGTCATCATATACTTAAAAATTTTCTATTTTAGAAGAGACACAAAACAAATACATTTTCATCATATCTGAGTTTAGTCAAGGGTCTGAGATTAGTGGAGGGTACTTCATTTGCTTAAAGAACCAACTTGGTTCCTGGATCCCAAATCCAAATTCCTAGAAGAGAGAAAGCCTTCCTAATCATTGTTGCCATGTGATTAAGGTCTCTTGGGTTAGGGTCCATTCATCAAGAATGTGGAGGCACAATTCCTATTAGGTTTAGGTTGTCCCAAAGTAAACTAAGCTGAAAGAAAATGGTGCTCAATTCCTTCCCACTTCATGAATGAACCATACTAAGAATGTAATTAAATAATTTTTAAGTTTCTTGGGCACTATGTTTTTAAGGAGAGAATTTGACACCACCTTCGTAATTTTGTAGAACCAGAAGGATCACCACTAACAGGTCATTGACACTGGCTGTCCACCAATGTTCAGATTCTAAATATTGGGAGCTTAGCCTTTAGAAATAAATAAAGGTTCATTCTCTGTGATATAACTTTCTTCCCAAAGACTTATTACAGTTACTCTAATCTGGAGAGAAATGGTGTTGAGTCCTACTGAATGTTTTAAGATTTTAATATTCTCATCTTATTCTAAGATATTTTCAAGATTATTATCCTTTAGATTCCAATGTGGTCCTTTGCTATTTTACCTTTGTACTATTTGCACTTATGTTGCAGTGGAATTTTTATGCTTATTATTCATGTCAGTCACAGTCAGTAACTTAAGCAAAAGTTATCAAATACATCTCTTTCCTTTTCAGAGAACAGAGTTTAAATGTCTGATGACTCAGGAAAAGAAAATACTGGTTTGTCTAAAAGTAAATCTTGGTAAAATTACATATGACTTTATGAAATTCCAAAGAAAGAGACATGAAGGAGAAACACCGAGTTGCGGGAAAGAAGGGAAAAGGGAAGATTATGTGACAGTTTATCTATTTTATAAAAGAGACACAAGAAAAGAGCATTCTTATGCATTTGCATTTCTTACTTAAGAACGGTCTGCCCCAAGTATAGTGAGACCACAAGAAGGCAATTCTGAAAACAAAATGCAACATGGCAGTGTTACATCTTAAAGTAACCAGTGCTTTGTGAACAGTAAGTCACAGAAGCCATCCAACTTGTTCTAATGAGAGATAATAAATCCAATTTATGTTTAAGCGTGTGTAAGCTGGGTCATCTGTCTTATAGCTCACAGCTTTATCACTGTTATCCAAGTACTAGTTCTCTTTACTACACTACTAAAGAGAAATATACTAGTAGTTTTGCTTATTTTTTCCTGTATAATAATTTACTTTATTCTATCTACTTTGTATCATTTCAGGTGATGAAAACTGCATTTGCAAGGGGGAGACACACATTGAAGACCTCGTTTAAAGGAGAAATGATATTGAAGGAAATTAATTTTTCTAATGAAAGATAAAGAGGCACATAAAATCAGAAGATACATCAAAATCTCTTTCTCTAAAAAGACAAACATCTATAAAATAAACTAGACTTCATTTAGTTACAAGAAAAGAGAACTCTTGTACAAAGAAAACTAACCAGCAATCTACAACTCACCTTATATACAAACTTTTCTTATTGCTGGTCCAGAGTAATTTAAAAAACTGAATCAATTGGAAATTGCTGAGTACTTCCAGGTAGAACTAACATGAAAATAAAATCTAAAAGGAAAAATAAAAACATCTCAATGGATAAAATTTTCTCTAGTAAAAGAGCCAGAAGTCTAGATGAGTAATTAACTAATTAATTAATGTAAAAACTAACACAATACTCCCAACTGAATTACATAGCCTTAAGCAAGCCATAAAAAAACCTTGAATTACAAATTCCAAAATTCTGATCAGATATGAACATTGAATTACACTCATTATGAAAATAATTTTACCATGATAAATATTAACATGTCAGCATATGAAATTAAGATTGAAAATATAAACTAAATTATATGGTATCAATGAGAGAAGAGATTAAACATCAAAGTCAGTGAATTCTTTTAGAAAAAGAATGATAACAAGAGAATAAATAAAAACATTCATAAAACTACAGATTAAAATAAAGAATGGTAAAGTAGATATATACAAATAATTGGAGAATTATGATATAATATTGAAAATTCAGAAATGAAAAAAGTGCTGAAATTATACAACTGAAGAGGTAATCAAACATCTAAAAATCTAAACTTTGGTATTTGACCCTAATCACTCAGCTCCAAAAATAAAGGAAATTATCCTCAGAATCTTCAAGTAAAAAGGTGAAGACACATATTGATTAATGAATATCTGACTGTATTAATATTTGAGAGTAGGTAAGCAGCAACATAGATAGGACAACTAGTTTTAATAACTCCAGGAAAGAATATGAGCTAAGTATTTTAAGTTCAGTCGCATTCTTCAAGTATCAAGTCCACAGAAAACAATTTAAACCTCTAAGGACTCTAGGAGATCTGGGTGTGGATGACATGGTTATAATCCCAGAACTGGAGAGTCTGGGGCAGGAGGATCTCAAGTTGAAGGCCAGCCTGGGTTACACAGTAAGACTGTCTTTCACAAACCAAAATGAATTAATCAATCAACCAATTGATTAGTTAATTGCTTAATTGCTTAATTAATTAATCATATAGAACTTTAGGAATATTCTATGAGCGTTTCATGCATAATTAAATATGGGACAAACTCAATCCATCAAGGTATGTTTGTATAATCTTTATGAAGAAGTCTAAACTTGAGCAGTAAGTGAATTTAACTGTTGATTTAAGATTAAACAAAGGCGGAAACAACAGCTGAAGAACAAGGCCAAAACAGCAATATAAAAGAAAGATTTAAAAATATTATGAGAATATTTTGCATAACTTTATATTAAAAGTCTAACCTTAAGATAAAATATCTTAAATGAAACATCTTAGAAAGTAGAATTTCTCAAATTTGATTATAAGAGAACCAGAAAGCTAATAGATGAGTTCTATGAAACAAAGAGAGACCAAGGCAGAGAGAGACAGAAAGTGACTCAGAGACAGAGAGCAAAGACTGAAGAAAGACTAAGAAAGTTTTCAAAATCCTATTCACCAAAAAGGTACTAGATTTAAATCATTTCATGGTAATTTTACCACAACTCCAATCATTAGATAATTCCAGTCCTGCACAATCTGTTCTAGAACATAGATTTTTAAGTAATATTTTTAGGTAGCAAGAATATCATTGAGTCTTAAACTAAAAAAAGTAGCAAAAAAATTACATGTAAATTTTACTTATTGATATAAATCCAAAAATCTTCAATAAAATGGTAGCAGAAGAATTTAATACTACACTTAGAGAATAGTTCAAGCCAGGTACTTGTGGCTCACACCTATAATCCTAGCTACTGAGGAGGCTAAAATAGAGAGGGTCATAATTTGAGGCCAGACCTGGCAAGAAGTTTTTGAGACCCCAATTTCAATGGGGAAAAAGTTAGGCATGCTGGCATGCACCTGTCATCCTAGCAAAAGTAGGAAGCATAAACTGGTCCAGGCTAACCTGGACAAAAAGCAAGAGCCTTTCTCCAAAATAGCCAGAGCAAAAAAGGTCTAGAAGCATAGCTCAAGCAGTAGAGCACCTGCCTAGAAAGTGAGAAGCCCTGCATTTAAACCCCAAAATTGTCAAAACAAAAGAGAGAGAGAGAAAGTAGTATGATTGTGACAATAATAGTAAGAGTTACTCTTGATTGTTAACTGGATTGAGAGATTCCTAGGAGATAAGGGAGGCATGGTTGTCTGTGAGGGCATTTCTAGGCAAGATTAGATCATGAGGTATCTGACATAAGCAATGGTTTAATCCTTAAATAGATTCAAAATTTCAATAAACTGCTGGGAGGTGTTGAACTGTAGAAGGTGCAGCCTAGTTGAAGAAATTGGGTCAATGGGAGCAGGGGTCTGAAGTCGATATCTTGGCCCTGCCTCCTTCCTGTTCTATCCCTTTGCTTCCTGCCTGCTGTGAAATGCACAGCTTTCCTATACCATGTCTGGGTCCCATGATTTTCTTGCGACAGGCATAAGGGCAATGAACCCAGGCATCCACTGACTGAAACCTTGAAAACATGAGCCAAAACGAATCTTTCCTTTGGTTTATCCAATAAAATGCAAAGACAAAAAGTACATTTATAAAATTTATTAATTCAATATAAAAAGTGACCATCTCCATAGTTGCTATAATAAAAGTCAGCAACTTTTTATTAGTGTATAATACAGTGTATACATGCACACATATAATACCATGTACTGAGCGCCTCGATACCAGCAATAGAGATATATTCACCAAGTCCAAGAATAACAACAAAATGCTTTATGTCTCCATCACTATTTAGCCACATGTTGGATGTATTGTCCATAAAATTAAATAAGATGAAACAATTACAGACATAAGAATTGGAAAAGAAAAATAGTAAAAATAAACTCTAAATGGATCAGTGGTCTAAATATACAAAATAAATATACAAAATAAAATACAAAGTACTACAGAAAGGCAAATATATTCTTTTATAAATTGGGTGGGAAACTAACTATAAATCAAAATACAGAGGTAATAAAATGTTTAAAAAAATCCTGCATGTAAAATAAAATATACATGACATAGAAGATGACATAGAAGGAAAAACAAAATATGCACAGATGAAAGATTAGCATTCCTAATATTTAAAGATTATTTCAAATTAGAGGAGAAAAGTATCAAAACCAAATAATATAAATGGACAATTTAAGTAAAATTTGTAGAATTAAGAAGCATACAAATGATCTCTCAACATAAAAGAGATAAGTGACTTCACTTATGATTTAAAAAATAATATTAATCTCATCTATCCTGAGATTCCATGTATCATTTACTAGATTGAAATTTTTAAAGTTTGGAAGCACACTCGGTTTGAAGATGGTGGGAAACACGCCCTCTCAGACATTACTGGTATGAATGCAAAATACATCTGCTTCTGTGGGAAAAATTAGCAGTATCTAACATACTTTATATGTAATTACCCTTTTACCTAAAAATCCCACTTTTGGAGTTTAACCTTGATATACACTTAAAAGTACAATTTAAAAACATTACCTATATAAGGAGAATGAACAACTGATTACTCACCATGAAAATACTATTATGTGGCTTTAAATAAAAATATGAAGAAAATTTCTATGAACTTATTTGTAGTGATTTCCAGAATGTTATTAAATGAAGAAAAATAAAATAAGTTCAACAAGAGTCTTCTTTGGAGGGTAAGAAAAATATATGTATTTTTCAGTACATGGTATTATATGTGTGCATGTATATATAATTATATATGAATATGTATATATAAATATATAGCCTTAATTGTGGAGACTTGTATATAGGAAGTGAAAACCTGAAGCAAATAAAATTGACTAGCTGCATGTGACAATGACATGGTAATGGACAGGGAAAACTCCTTTTGTCCTTTTCTTTCTTTGAGAAATGCTGATTCCATGGGTACACCAGGAAAAGCAGAAGGTTACCTAGAAAAGTCTCCCCTTGACAAAAGGCAAGGAATTTCTCTTAAAAGTGCTGGGGACTTGTCAAAAGAATGCAGGGGCCAATTTGAATAAGTGGTCCCTGGACGAATGTGATATGATATGACTAGGAACATAGTAAGATAAGATGGAAGAGGAGTAAAGTGGCAAATTAGAAGAACATATGAAAAGAAAAAGGAACCCAATGTCTATATCGCTATTAAAGGAAAAGCTCTTCTATAGATAAATATCAAGAAACAAATTCTGAAAAAATTATAGAACTTAAAATTTAACAGTTTGCATTTTTCCTAGTAATAACAGAAATAACCAATGCTTGCTAAAAATAGTTGTGGATTTATGTAGAACAAGCTGTGTTTGTGTCCTCAGAAAGGCTCTAAATGAATAAAGTATATTACCTATAAATATGTAAGTGAAATATGTAAGTAAATAAATAAGATTATTTGTTTAAAAGCACTTGTACAATGAATAAACATGAGCGATAACACCTTTACCAGATCATGAAGCCATATAACACCAATAATGGGACAACCTGACATCAAGCTTTGTACAGAGTTTACACAAATTGCTTTTGTAGTTTGCCTGCTGAAAATGTTTAGCCTCAGTCAAAGCATGAGGGAAAAAATTAAAGTAATCCATGCTGAAGTTGCCCCTGCAGCTGAAGACAGCTTGAGTTACAACGATGTGTAACTGACAAAATACTGCCCAGGCTGTGTGCTCCCTTCCTTTAATTAATTGTAATAGATTCAGTGTTCTTTATTAACAACTAAGTCTTTGCTTTAACAAACTAAAGAAAATCATTAAATGCAATGTCTTAGTCTTAATATAGTTTGAATTTTTAAAAATCTACAGTGGATTCTTTGGGGACAATTGAGGAATTTAAACATGGACTCTATACTAAATAATTATATTTTCAATGTTACATTTCCTGAGCATTATACTTTTAGTATAGCAATATAGGAGTGTCCTTTTTTTTCAAGTGAATACTGAAGTTGGAGAAAGACAAAGAAAATGTAGCAAAATGTTATTTCTTGGAGAACTGCTATTTTTACAACTGCCAAATAACTGAATTTTTCAAAGTAAAAAATAGGAAAAGTAACGCAGAAAACTAGATGGTGATATGAACACTTGAACAGTTTAGTTTTTTTCTTTTATTTCCTTATAAAGTAGAAGATTTCTAACATTTTAGTTCCTCATGTTTTGTCCTTTGATTTAAAAATTTGATTTATATATTAATTGGTAAATTTCAAAGGCCATTTAAAACTGGCATCTCAATTCAAAAGTTACTTTTAAGTAAGTCTTCAGGGGAATAGCTATTTTTGAGATCTTAAAAAACTCATGCTAAGAAGGCTGAGATTTTGTTACTTCAGTAACAATTGAACCAAAATACTTTCAGCTTAGCATACATTAAAAACATTTATGAGAACTAGTCTTTGACCAAAATGTAAAACTATCACTTTTAAGCATCAACAAATCTCTCTCTCTTTCCCTTACCTTACATGACTCACTTAATGGATAAATTGTTCATGCCCTCTGTTTCCTGCTGATCAGAAGTTGCTGTTAGCATGGTGCATATGAGAAAAATCACTAATGTTTCACAGAAACTCACAGAGCAATGTTTTTCCAACTTAGCAGAACAGTGCCAAAAATATCTATCAGAACCACAGGCAACTGGAATGGGAATCAAAACACGTCACAAAGTTTTCAACGGAAGTTGTTTCATTTTTTCACTTCATTATGAGAAACTTCCCACTTCCATAGTGGTCAATTGAAGAGCCTAGCTTCCAAGAGCATCTAAGTGAAAGGAATAGCTACCTAGATGTGTGAAGCTTTGTGGTAAGGAAGTTCATATTAAATGTAGGCATTGGTGTTTATTCTGCAAAGACCATGATTGAGGAGATTTGAGGACAAAAGTTTTGTGATCAAAGCAAGGATTCATACATTGCTTAGCATATGTGAATTCTGATCTACAACTATACAGGGCCAGCTGAAAAGAGAAGCAACCAAAAGAAATACCAGAGACAATATTAAAAGGTAGAGAATAAAAGATATAAAAAGCACAGCACAAATATAATAAGACAGCCTAAAGAAAGAGTATTTCTTCTGAGTACTTCAGAATTAATACATTTCTTCACCCATTTAGATAAACCAAAAGGATTCATGGATAAGGGCATATAACTTACCAAAATGCCATGCAAATTTAGTCTCATGCTTATGTGATTCTCTTTGTCATGAAAACATCTTTTTTCTAACTAGACTCTACTTTAACATGTGGTCATGACCTCAGTCCCAGAAATATCATTATTTTTTTTGTTTGCCCACCAGGTGATCATACATCACAGGAAGCATTCCTCTTTTTCTCTGCCTGAAAATTATTGATCTACTTGTTGGTTTAGCCCAACACTTTCTTGAGTAAAGGGGTTCATGTTACTCAAATGCTTAGCACATTGTCTAGGGACTCCATACTTCTTTGGTGACTAAGTAAATGAATGTGTGGAAAAATGCCTCTCAGCAATCACTGTAGTCCTGTGCTAATGAGACCTCTACTGCTAATGCCATCAGTTAACACAGATCTGACATGTATCAGAATGGCTTCACTGTACTCAGGGTTCTGCTTACATATGAACCATCACTCTCCCTTTCTTTGTTCATGTTTCTCTTGCATGGATCATAGAACAGTGCTTATTTATGTTTCCAGTGTCTGACAAACACATTAGTGAAGTAACTATTTCAGATATTTTTATTGTAATTTCCATTTCTCTATACTTTGGCACAAATATCTAGGATAAAGAGAAAAAGGAAAAGAAGCCATTAGAACAAAAACTTCATTCTATCACTATGAACCCAAACTGCCATTCTTCTTTAACCCCAGTCTGTTTTCCACATTATTCTTCTGAATCTCTCTTAAGACTGCTTGAATCTCATGCAAAGAGGTTCCAAATTCTACCACCAAAGTACTATTACTGACTATTGTTGTGACCTTCACAAATAGCAAAGCGTTATCACTATAAGATTCACGTTTTTGTTTCTCCTTTTATGACAAAAAACACCTTTGAAAAAAAAGTTAGGAAGATTTTAGCAAAAAAGAAAATTCTATCAACAAAGATTTAGATAACAATAATCCATTCATTTATTCAGTCACACACTTTCAAAGAGTATTGACCATGGAACTAAGGTAGATTTTTAGAAAAGACTCCAACATTCAGCAGTGAGGTCGTTGGGAGGGTGGAGCCTTGCATTGACCAGAAAATAGTGCATCCTAGGGAAGTGCACGCCATATTGCAGAAGCTTACCAAAGTGTGAATTAGCTCTGGTTCCCCTGCTAATGGCCCTCCTTGGCCTCATTTACTGAGTTCTAAGAAATCAGCAATTCCTTTCGTGACCATAATCTCTACTCTCAGCATGGATGCTGCCTCCCATTCATCCAGAAAGCACTGAGTTAAACCATTTTTCTTTATCTTTCAGTAGATTCAAGATCAGCAAAATTTTTCATGGGATGAGGGAAATGCCATAGCTATTTTTCTTCTCAAAATAGAATGTGATTTAATATATAATAACCACCTCCTGTGAGCATGGGTTGCAAATTAAACATGAATGCTTTCTTTAAATGAAATATCTGTGTAGCCCGGGTTCCAATTAGGCACTCTAGCCCTCTTGGCTCAGCATTTCTAACCCCTAAAATTCTACCACCCATGGAAGTCAGAATCTCTCTTGAATTTATACAAATTTCTGTGATGAATTTTTTTTCTTTTTTGATTCTTCTACCTCGATGTTTCTTTCCAAGGAAACTGCCTGATAACAATGTCAAACATCTTTTCTGCACTGTTAGCAATACGTCATGAAGAACATTCACAACTGAATAAAGTCTACTTGTTATATATAAGAGAATCAAAGTCTATCTGAATAAAGGCTACTTGTTATGTGGATCACCACAACCTTCAGCGGAAGAGTAAGCTTCACCCTTGGCTTGCGCCACCACAGGGAGGTTGCACAGACCCATCAAATCTCAACTTCTCTTCTGCTCTTCTCTGCCTCTCCTTCTTTTTCATCTTTTTGTCCAGCCTTAGGAGGTTGCTCTATAACACAAAAGTATCTCACATATCGTACAGAATAATTAAGCCTAGCCTTCTCTTACTGTTGAATGTGACTAAACAAATCTATTAAAGTGCCTCTCCAATCATCGGTTCCATTCTAATTAAAAAATAGTCATGGTTGAGGTAGCAATTATCAGGACTAGGGAATGTAGCTCAGAGGTAGAATGCTTACCTGGCTTCCATGAGGCTGTGGGTTAGTCCCAACACCATAAGACAAAAAGAAAAAAATGGTAGTTACTGCAGGAAAATGATTACATCTATAGAACTGATCACAAACCAAATCTTTCAAGTTCCTTTTTTCCAGGAGGATGGACTTCTTTCTGGTACACTGACTAGGGTAGTGTGTGGAGAGTTCTGGCTTTATTCAGGAGACTAATGTGGGTCTCACTTTCAACTTTCCTTTATGTTCCTTTCTCACCATTAAAACGCAATCTTCTAATTCCTTTGATTGGAAGTGCTAAACACCAGCTCACCTAGCTTCTTTTTTTTCTTTTAGATACTTAGTTCTGTCCCTTCTATCCTAGCAAGTTCAGCAAATAATGCTATTTTGAAGTTTGTGCATATTGTTTTATATGTACTGTACATTATGTTTTCTCTATTCTGTTTTCCTGTTAATAGAAATCTCTTTACTATGGTTTGAATGTGTCACTCCTGGGTATGTGGTTCACGTGGTCCTGAATTCAATCCCCAGTGCCATCACATAGTGATGGTCAGTCAGCTTGCCCTTCCATCTCCTCCATATAAGGATCCAACAATAAACCTAGTCCCTGGGTTTAATGCTCATAGTCTTAGAAGGAACTAAGGAAAGCAGTCCTGTAGCCATAAAAGTACACTTCATTATGAAACACACAGAGTTAGCAAATGAGCCTTGGCAACTACTGAGCATTAAGCAGAGGTGGGTTCAAATAACAGGTTGGTCATTGGGAGACAGTAGAGCAAGAGATGGTTTTTTGAAGGGAATAGCATCCCTGTGCTGAGTCTTCAAGAGCAATCATACATTTGATGGTTGGAAAGACATCGCAGCATATGAAGAGCTCTTTGAAACTAAGATGAATGAATCTAGAATGCTTTTTGGTCTTTGTTCCTAATAGTGACAAATTTTATGTTCCCCAGAATGCCTAATTTGCTCACAGAAACAAATGTTCCCCAGCTTTCTGGAATGCAATTAGATAATTCTATGCAAATGTGTAAAATAAATAGATGATTTTCGTACCTTCAGAAAGTCTCTCATTAAGTTGGATTTAAGTTATATATCACAACTATAAACAATCATAAATTATATATCAACAACCTTAATGTTAAATAGAATCTCATTATGATAAAAGGGTAGGGATACAAAAGATAACTTTTGATGAGTTGTAAAAGTAAACACTTAATGAAGTATAGGAATTTTAGGAAATTTTATGAAAAAGAGATGAATCTGGAACTGAACAACTCAGAAACTGAAGACAAAGGAAGAAGCTGAGTGATTGGTTGTAGTGATAGAAACCACAGCATGACCCCTGCCCAGCAGAATCACAAAAGAGAGATTCAAATGGAAAATTTCTATTTTTTTACAATGAAGCATTTTTGCTATCACAAAAAAGGAATTTTCAAGACAAAATTGTTGAGTGATATGGAATGAAGGATACTAAGTAAAGAATGAAGATAAAGTTAACTGTACAAAGGTTACACCAGGGCAAATCACAGCTAGGTTATTTTAAAAATGAGTGCATTTAATAGTAATACAATCAATATTCAAGTAAGAGCTTTCTGGAAATTGTGGAAATAGATCTTAATTTGACTAATTAAAAATGTTTCATCTGTGGCTGGGGTATGGCTCAGGGGTAGAATGCATACTTAGCATGCAATCAACCCTAGATTCAATCACAAGCACTAAACAAAAAGTTTTACCAAAATTATTAAAGTTGAATCCGACAGGTAACATAGGATGAAGAGAATAAAAGTAAGATCACAACAGACTGGTATTAATCAGTGAATTCTTGGAGAAAGTGATATTAGATATAGAATTGATATAAATATGTACTATGGGTTGACGGACAACGGTATGCAGAACTTTGTCTGCATATGAAAAACAAAACCCCAAATTAAAACACTGTGGTTAGGAGCACACTGCAAATAATGTCCATATTTTCACTTAACTAAATTCAAAGGCAATGCTAGGAAGGACTATAGTAGAGAAGGAAATGAAGTCATTGGGCTTTTTAATTCTAACCTAAGAAATAGATATCATGAAAAGTAGGGAGAGTGATGCACTCTTCAAACAGTAAAGCAAAAGGGAAAAACTGCAAGGAAAAAATTAGGAGAGGAATAAGGTGTCCAGAACAAAGACAGAACAACAAATTTGCATTAGATATCATAATACTGTTGACAGAGAGAAGGTTGTAGGGAGAAAGAGTATATGCAAATCAAATGCATATTTCATAACATTTTCCAGAAAGTATTCATCAAAACAAAACAAATTAACAACAAAAAGGAAACCCACAAAAAATGTGTGACATCAAGAGTTAATGAGAAAAAAATATGAATACACTTTCACTTTTACTTTTCTGTACATTTGACTTTTATTTTCTTGGCCTGAGGCATCCACTCTCTGTAGAGAGAACAGAATTTCTTACAGAGGACATTAAGAGAGAAAGAATATATTAATATTCAATTTCTTCAAGGCAGAATTATTTAGCAAGATTATGATCATGTTGGAGGTAGATTAAGATTTTTCCCTCCCAAATATCCTAGTGACCTTCTTACCTTCGTTAGCTTATGAAAGCCCACGGCTGGAGTTTCAAGCTTTACATGTTAAGCAATCTTCTTTAAAAGGATTGCTACCTCTTTCACCTGTAACTTAGAATGCATGCAGCTTGCTGTTTAATAATGGAAGGAGGATTACCCAAAGAGACTATAAGGAGCAGCAGTGTATTCTCTAGTCTGAGGATTGCTACAAAGAAGAATGAAGGAAAATAACAGTGTGATGTTTAGGTCCCTATGTTTCCCCTTTCATGATTTGGCCCCAAGAGGCCTCTAGCAACCATGCAGTCAAGGAGATGACCATCTATCAAAGAAAACCACAGGACACACAGGGATCCCAGGATTAACAGTTCTACCTAATAGTAAAAATCATACAAACCATTTCCGTTGGCCCTTGTACCTGCATGCTCTCTAAGAAGAGGAAGGAAAGGCAAACAGAAGACTTGATCACTACATGAAGGACCTGATTATAATATTTCCATTGAAAAAACTTAAACCAATTAAATTCTTAGTTATATTTCCTCTCATCAGGCAATCCAAATTAGAGCAAACATGAAATAAATAAATTACACTTTTGTTTGCACATTTGAGTACAATGTGAGCTAAATTTTATGACCCAGTTTCAATTGTCATTAAAACTACAAAAGATCACCACGTCCAAGACATATGATTAAAAAAATACACCTGAGAATATCATTTGTCAAATCAATGACTTTCTAAAGATCAACTTAAAGCAAATTTCTTTATTGTATCAACTGTTAATGATTATTCGTATTATGATTATGCTTATTTGTACTTTATCCTGCTGTCTCCAACATCTTTATACATGTTAACTCATATAGAAAAAACCTGACAATTAAGGCAAAAAAATAATGTGTTTTTTATTGCCAGTACTAGTTTAAAATGTGAAAAAATCTTCTAACTTGGTAGGCAATATTTAATACTTTTATCAATTGATATTTGTCATCATATTCTTGAACATATTTTGGCAAATAATTTGCAAATGGGGGAACTTTAACTATAAAATAGTAAATTTAGGTAACATTTTCTATAAGTGTCTATTAAGGGAAACTGTCACAACTGTGTTTTTTCCATGTTGCTAGTTTCTATTGTTTTCTTTCTAAGTCTTACAAGAATGTCAAATTAAAGTAGGAGCTAAGTCCTTTTATGTACCTCAGTGTATGTAAAAAGTCTTTGTCAAAGTGTGGTCCAATACTCATGCTGACATATATTGTAAGGAACATGCAAATACAATATCAGCTTTACAGTGTACCATTTCCATACTTAATGACTAGATCTTCATTTTACTTCATCCCTGAAATCTTGGCTACCCACCATCAGCAAAGCCCTTCAACCTTTCCTAAAGATGAAAAAAGGTTAAGAAAGAGAAGTGTCTCCCTCAATTTAAGTGAAAAGTAAAATGTAGTTGGATTCATGAGTCCAAAGTGTTGTCCAAATTCAGAAAGGGCATAAGGCTTAACTGTTTTGTGAGTTTTTATGTATGTATGAAGCTGCACCATGGGCTATTCAGCTTCAGACAGGACAAGATTTTCTGGTCTATGATGTTCCGTTGATTCACTTGTGACCTTCCACTTTGAGACTTGTGTTCTTTCTAGTAGACTGTAAGTGAGGCAGGCGATGGCTTCCTTATTCATCTTTGAATTCTACACCCCAGACTTAGTGTTAGAACCATTCAATAAATATTTTATGAATTAATTATCTTGTATTTGTATACCATCTTTTCATTCTTGGGAGCCCACACAAAGCAAAGGATTTGCTTTGTTTCAACAGCCCCTGTAAAAGCCATGAACCTCTACTGTTTTTTCTATTTTATTATTTGTGTCCATCACAACTTACAATGAATAAGATGAAATTATGGCACATTGACAAATGCAATGGTTATTTTATATCTAGTCTCTTATTAGGAGATAAAACAAAATAGCCTCCTAAAAATCACCAAGACAGAAAATCTTTGATTCATCAATGCAGCCAAATGTTGTCATGACATCTATTTATGATACAAAAATAAAATAACTGCTGCAATGATAAAGACAATTGTGCATATAAAGGTAAAAACTAATATAAAAAGCACTCATAAGTTAGACTTTTAATCAGTATCATAATGTGGGTGATTTGAAAGTAAATGTAATATGAGAGTATTTTTTAAAATATTTGTCTTTCAGGTTGATAGTTAAAACAAAGTAAAACTGTGACTCCTCCCTTCAAAACAGAAAATAAAATGCCTTTCCTAAAACATTTCAGAAGTAAGAGGGAAGAGGAGAAATTGTTAAGTGGGGAAAAAGATAATCACATTCTCCAACACATTACATTGTAATTTAAAAAGCTTGCCAAGTGTCAGACTTTACTTTTCTTTTCTATTGTCCCAAAAATGCCATGCTATAAATTAAGCTAAAAATGAAACAGTTTTGCCGCAAAAATTTCAAAATGGTAGCATAGAGCTTTCTGGACTAACTGTTCATTTGCTTGTCTACCTGACTCACTGCCAACATGTGGAGGAAATAAGTCAGTATGTCCATTTTTCTATTTAATTATTAATATTAAATAGATGGTTACATAATTAAATAAATCAGTAATGTATTACTTATTGACAGCTATCATTTATAGCTGCATCTAAACATACAGGTTTAAAATTACACATTTATTCAAAATTATGTTTCAATATTTTGAACTTAGAGCAATATGGATGGAAATTATGGGCAAGCTACATAAGATTAAAAGATAAATAATGAAAATAAGGTTGTCCATTTTAAAAAATAAATTAAAATTTTCATATTGTATAAGTTCTTTGCTGTATTTTATAACACATGTATACAGTAGATATTTGAGTACTTAATAAGAAAATGTAAAAATAAACATGTGTTTACTGGTAATGGAATTCAGAAAAACATAGTGAATCTCCTATTTTAGTTTTGGTATGCAGTGATCATTTTCAAATGTACACTCCCAATGCTTCCTCACAGATTGCAGCTAGCCTTCATGTTCCCAATCACAGGGCAATGTTTTTACAGCACACTGCTCACTTGAGGATGACAGCATTGTGCATCTTGTTCTGTGGTATAGCCCCAATTCTTAGAGCAGGGACTCTGCCTCTATTTAGTCCATGCTCAACAAATACTTGTTGAGCAAGAAAATTGGGGGGGAACATTAATTTTTGTGGAAAGGAACATGATATGGTTCCTTTTTCAATAAGTTCAAAAAAGTTCAGTTCAAGTGTTACACTCTTTTGAAGTAAGGAATTTTAAAACCAAAACCAAATAAGAATTCTGAAATGATATTATTAACAGCAACATTAACATTGTCATCATTATCATGTGGATACCAAGTGTCCCCAAAAGGTTTATGTGTTGAAGACTTCGTCCTGAGATGGTGGTGCTATTGAGAGATATTGGACCTTGAGGATGCTAACTTTGTTTCCTCTGCTATGTCCTTCTGCCATAATGCACAAGCCTAAAAGCAATGGAGCCAGCTGACAATGGACTGAAATCTCTGAAGCCATGAGCAAAAATAAATTCTTCTTGTGTTAAGTTATTTTCTCAGGCATTTTGTCCAAAAATCTAGCGCATACAATCATCATTCACAAAAATAATTACTTTAGTAAACATTTACAGAGTTTAGTATACATTTTGCCCATTTTAGTGCTAGTTTTAAGCCCTATTCTAGGCTTGCAAGAAAAGGATTATATTTGTTTTACATAGAGGGAAATTATAACTCTGAGAGGTTAGTAAACTTACCCAAGTTCACTTGGTAGGTAAACAGAAAAGCAAACAATAACATCCAGATATGTTTCAAAAGTTTGCTCTTTCACCTCTATATTTTTCCAACTTTGAAGCATTCATCACCAGCAATACTTGCATGATTGCACAGCACATATACCGATAGAAGATTATGCAACTGTAACATTATCAAAAGTTAAGTTTTAATGTACAAATTCCTGAATGTACAGAAGCATAACAAAACCAACATTAAGACTCAACACTAATAAATTTTTTGTATAATTATTTCTCTTGTTTTCTCTATCTTTCTTTTGTATTTTTCTGCTGGTGTGTTTTAAAGCAAATCCTAAATATCATACAATGTAATTTCTTCTCTAAATGTTTCTGTAAATATCTGAAAAATAAATAAATGAAGACCATTTATTATTATATAACCATAATGGCATTTTCATACGAAACAAAATTTAAAATAGTCCCTTATTACCACTTAGTACTAGTCCACTTTCAAATTCCTTCTGTTGTCACTAAAGGTCACCATACAGTTGGATTATTTAAGTCAGAATCTAAACAAAATCAACTGACTCTATGTGACTGTTGCAGATTTCGAGTCTTTTTAATCAAAACAAACCTACCTGCTTTTTCCATACAATAGATTTACTTTTTAAAAAAAGCTGAACAAGTTAAGTTATAAAATGTCCTATGTTCTAAACATGCAAATCACCTTTAACTCTCACATATTGCATCATGAGAAGATAGATTATTATATAGGTTTAATTTCAATCCATTGTGGGAGGAAGAACACTTTGTGGCTGGTGCTGTGTACTTCATATTGCATCACATTACATCATAGGCAAAGGAAGTCTGATTGTTTCACTCTCAGAAATGCTAAGACTGACCAGTGTATTAATTAGAAAGAGAAAGAGAGGAATTAAACAAAACATTTTATGTGCAACATTTAGTTAAGAAAGGTATAATTCACTGAAAATTTAAAATTGGTTATTAAGGAGAAAAATATCAAATGTTTATTCCACCTCTCCAATATGAACTATACTTAAGGGCACTCTAAAAGTTCAAGTGGATGAAGATGAATCAGTCTATAAAATTACTAGGAAGAATTCATTAGTGAGAAATAGCAGTATAGTAGTAAGATTTTTTTAAGCCCAAATTCCCTCATGATTGTTTTTTATTATTTTATGCTCAGTGAGTTTAGGAATTGCCATTCTTTCCCACTCTGTAATCCTGTATAAAGATTAATTTAAATTCGGAAAATCTTGAATACAAAGATGCCCAACATAAAATAGGCAATTCTACTGTTTTTTTGCATGACTTCCAAAGTAGCATGCTAGATGTATATTTTCACATATTCAGGTGCATATATAGATGTTTACATGTTACGGTGATCATAAACATTAAATTATAAAGTTCATAAATCAGATTTTTATTTTTTATCATAGTAGCAACAAATTTATGTCCTTTCTACTGTTCATTATTAATCTACTAAATAAGAAAAGGATTGACTATTGTTCAATGAAACAGATCCAAACATTGCCTCCCCTTATTTTCTGATATAAGATATTGTCATGATTCTATCAGTTGATTGGTTTTTTATTTTAATCTCCCCTCATTACTCTCTATTTTACAATTTTAATGGGTTCCATTTTGTTTTCAAACACACAGATACACACACACACACACACATATACAATGCACTTAGATTATATTCAACCCCCCCATCTCCCTCTTCTTTCACCCTTCCCCTCATGCTAGCACCATCCAAAGGTCCCCTTTTTTCCATTCAGGTCAACTTTTAGGCCTAGATGCCCCATATGTCAAAAAATATGTGATATTTGTCTGAGTCTGACTTATTTTGCTTAACATGATGATCTCCAGTTCCATCCATTCTCCTGCAAATGACATAATTTCATTGTTCTTTATTATAGTACTATTTACAAGAGTCAAGCATGGAAATCAGCCTAAATGTGCATCAACTGATCAGCAGATCAAGATGTGTTATATAAACACAATGAAGTTTTAGTCAGCCATAAAGAATTATAGATGTTTACTCTTAATCATATTCATATTGGAATTATAAATTTTTAAATTATGTTATTAATAGTGAGAAAATGGTTGAAAGCTAGAGAGGAAAATACAAGTTTCAAAATAATATAAAACGATCCAAAATAATTATAGTAGTGCATATAAGCATTCTTTTCATCTATTTTTATCTGATGAGGCTCGTGCTAATAGAATAATTACAGATTATTCAGTTTATTTCTTTTCTTGCACTAAAAATGTGCACTTGCAGAGAGAAGTATTGAATAATCTGCTTTTTCATTGCCACTCTTTGCTCACTGTCAGAATTCTATATCTCTATTCCTTTCACTTCATTGTTTTAAAAGTTAAATAATGCACAGAGGGACTCTACATTTCCTGAAAATGTATGACCTATACGCTCAGCAAAATGCAAAACATTTCAGAGTCTGTATCTAGAGTATTTTTGTGATTATATTTCTTAAGTTTTCATTGAATACGTTTGCTATAAATTGGCTTTGCTATTTTAAACTCTATTTTCATGAATAGATTTCAGTATTTAAAGTGGAAACAAGAAACTTAACTAAACATATTTTATAACATATTTTATCTATTGAGTTACCTCATAGATCTCAGAATAAATAGTCTAAGATAGATTGTTTAAGAAATCTATTCTAATTGTTGAGAAAGAGATTTCATGTGCTGTATTTATTGTAAATAACTTATTAAATACAGTAAAACTGCATGATGTTCTATTACCACTTACATATAAGCTTATATTTAACACAATGTTTAGTTCATTTGAGATCATTTAGAACCATTGTCTCTGATCATAACTCAGCAGAACATGCCCAACGTAGGCAGTCACCAAAGAAGTTTCCCAAGCTTGGCCACTTTGTCTTTATTTTTTTTAAAATGCTTTGTGACTGCATTTATTCTTCTAAATTTAAGAGTGTATTCACTTTAAATTCATTTCTCTTTCATTTCCAAGCCACTTTAGGATGGAATACCAAGAAGCTGAAGAAAAGAATTGTATTTTCCTGAAGACTTACATTGGGGCTGTCACTCTACATAAAATGTCACATTTACTGGTATAAAGTCTGGATCAGGTGACATATGGGGGAAGGAAATGAGACTGTGAAGTATACAAAGAAAAGTAACCAGCTGCCATCAGGACCCTGGAGGAGCCCAAACCCTTTCTGATATGATTTTGTCCTGTTCTCTCTCACCAATTTCTCTTGTTTTGTAATGGACTTACTGTCTACTGAGAAACTTTTCCTCTTCTGTTCCACCTTTCATGCATATAATGAAGAAGTCTTTTAAGTCTCCAGGTCTGACTATGTCACTCCTATTTAAAAATCTTTTAATGGTTCATATTCACTACGTGGACAAGGTAAAATATGCCTCATGACCCTTCATTTTATAAGACACTTATCAGTCTGTCAGTTTTCTTCATTTATCCATTCATTCACTATATAAGTATTTTAAATACCTACACAGAGAAATAATATAGTCTAATGATTTAGAGCACAGGCTCAGGAGGCAAATTTCCTGGAATTTTTAAAAAGTTTCTCTGTCTAATGGCTCTGTGAAGTTAGGAAAGCTACTTAAACCTTCCAGGCCTAAGTTTCTGTTTGTAAAATAAAATGAAATAGGCCCTACTCCACAGGGCTCTATGGGGACTAAGTGAGACAATCAATGTAATGTATGTAGAACAATGCCTACTAATTTATGAGCACCAAAGAAATGTAGATTGTTCTGGTGGTAATAAATCTGATTTCAAATGCATTATTGTGCACAACAGGCAAAATGGATGGCAAGAGTGGAAATGAGTCAGGTACATATTGTTTTTGATTTGGCAATAGGTGATGTTAGTTTAGAGTAGAATAGAAAAGAGGAAATGGGGAGCAATGAACACATTCAAGAAAAAAGTTAAATATAGCATACATAGGATTTGCTGATAGATTAGTTTCATGAAATCAGGCAGAGGAAATGGCAAGGATCATTTCTAATTTTATTTTGTGTGATAAGATGAAGGAGGAATAGGTTTAAAGAAAGACTTGAAAGAGAGTGAGGAAGTAGAATAAAAGACCAGGAGTTGGCTTTGCACAGGTTAATTGGGTGTGCCATTGGGTCACCTAGGATGAATATCAAGTGTGAAACTAGAAATAGAGGAAAGTGCAGCTGAGGAAATCTCATTAGAAGTAAAGATTCACCTCTCCTTAGTCCTGACATGAAATTAATATTCTAACAATAATGGTCTTTAACATCTATCAGATGGTTTTTGTTGGTTGGTTGGTTGGTTGGTTGGTTGATTGGCTTGTTGGTTTTTATGTTTGTCTTTGATCTTGGTATTATTGTTTTCTGAAATGTCTTTCCTCTATCTTCTTCACCCAGATACCAGTTTTACATCTTTAAAGCTCACCTGAGAAGACATCTCTTCCAGGAAACCATTTCATAAGAAACTTTTGAAACTTGTTTTATTCCTCCTGGTTCACCACTTCCCTTGAGGTTAAATGTGGCTATGTAACAAAGTTGTGGTCAATTAACTATGTCCCACTTTCATGCCTATCCATAATACATTCTTACTTCCTCTTTTCCCTAGCTTTTTATATGATGCCCAGGATGATCCAGTAGTGAATTCTGAGGCCCTAGGAGATGGCAGAACCCTATTATGGAAGTTTTTGAAACAGTGTAAAGGGGAGTCCACCATATAAATTGAATAAATAGAAATGCATGAGCAAGAAAACTCACTATGTTATGTTAAGCCACTTTTGGAATTTCTCCAGAAATCAGCCTACCCTGATGTTTTCCTAATGGTCCATGACTATGTTAAGTGCCTCATTGGGTTCATAAAACCTCCTGGCATATCTGTATCAATATACTTTCCATTCTGGGTTACACATAGTTTTATGTGCCTATGACTTACAAACTATAAGTTCATATCTCTGTCCTGTTTTCATCCCTAAATCCTAAAATCATTCTGAGAACTACAAATCACTTCTCAGTAAACATTTTGAAGATGAGAAAATGAATGGATGATTCATTTCATTCATCCAAACTTTCCATGATGCTTCCTCTAATACTGAGTTGATGTCATAATACAAATTAACATGTATACATTATAAGGGTTTCAATTCTATAATTATTATTTAATTCTGTATTTCTCTTCTTTGACACCATCTCCTAATTTCCATAATCCTCTTGAATTATTTTAAAACATAATTATATTCCAATACAGACCTACTGAAAATCTTCAATATGTTACAACTTACTTTTATGACTGTTTTAGGACTATAACTCTTCCTTATGAAATATCTTTATATCTGTGTTGCCTTTTTTCTTTCTACATGAATATGTATTCTCTCTTCCTTTATATTCCAGCCAAAATAATGAGACTTGAATTCTGTATTTTAAATAAAACTTATCCTCTGCTTCTCAATTCCCAAAACTATTTCAATTCATTTTTAAAAGTGAACAACAAATACTTAGGTCATAAATATTGGAAACAAAATGTACATTCTATTTTTCCTTAGCCCTGATGTCTTACAGTTTTCTAAAATCAGTTTGGCATCTTAAAGTGCCATGAAATAATTAGGGAGATCACAGAAGGCTATCCTTCTCCTTGGCTAGGGAACAAAACATGTCAGCTCACCATATGCTCTCCCTACACTTCAATGCAACCTTCTGAAAACTCGTAAATTTCCAACTTCAGCGTTTCTAAGCAACCACTCTAATATTTTCAGCCACAAATTGGATGAGGGTCCCAGAGAAAGCACACAAAGAAAAAGAATTCATGGAAAGATTCCTAGGAAATGCCATAGCGTGTTCTGATGAAAAGGACAGGAAGACATCCTTCCTCAAAGGATATCTGCTTGTAGCAGGTGGGTTCTAGTCTTCACAATTAGTGAAAGTTGAGCTGTAAGAGCAAATTCTTTAAATATCAATAATTTTGAAATGAGGGTTACTGCTAATTTTTTCTGAAATCTTTCGCATAAACTTAATAGATTATTAGATTTTAAGATTACAAATTACTTTAAAAACATTTTGATAGAAATGAAAAACTTCCCCCCTGGATCTGACTAATATTTTTCAAAGATGCAAGGTCATAAGCCTTTAATGTTTGCTTATTCACATACTCATACAGGCAGTGTGGTATAAAGATGTTTGTATTTCACTTTTTCAGAATTCCACATAAGGAAGAGCAGAAATGCAATTTACAACTTTGAGTTTTGTCATCAAGATTTATGTGACATATATTCATGAACTCTTCTAAAGGATAATGAATAAGCCAGTAACAATTGTGACATGAAGACATGGTTTAAGAATCAAGAATACAGTCAAAGAGTATGACATCTAGAATCATAATCATCCAGTCTGGATCCTGTTTTACTTTAGTCATTGTATTTACACTATCTTAGCTATAAAATGAAGGCTATAATACCTATTTGGATTGCTGTAACAAATAAATGAAAATATTCATGAAGTTCTACGCTACTATTAATTAATCATTATCATGATGAATGTAGAACTTAGTTATATAACCCTTCTTAATTACCTAACTATCCTGTAGGTGAAAATGGTGCGAGAATATCTCAATCCTCTCAGGAAATGAAGAACTACCCGCCTTTCTGAAAATAACAGTGTGAAATTCTCCAAGCAGCAGAACTTGTTGGGGCATGTGTTAACCACCTTCTCTCCCACATCCATCAGAGACCTATTTTCTGCTGCTATTCATTGTTCTCTAATATATCAAAGGTCTTTGGCCTTCTACTTCTTTTCTGTGCTCTCAGATACTCTGAGACCACAGTAGTAATCAAACCTATCAAGTGGATGAGTAATGAACTGAAATGTCACATATCAGCAGGAGTCTACACACAAAGCAATGTCTCCTCCTTATCCTCTGCCAAAATCCTGATCCACTGGAGACTGCATGTTTTCCCAGAGCAACACAGCAATGCCTCTGGCTCTAAGCACTTTGCCTCTGAATCCTTTGTCCATGCTTGAAATTGTTTCATTAGACATGTCCTCCAATAAATATTGACTTTTCTATTTTTTATCACACCTAAGCCAAGAGTTTATCCTTTCAGAAATAAGAGAATACTTTTCTAAGCTTTAATACTATTTATATTTAGCTTTCAACTTTTCTATGAGAATTTTTGTGACTCAACTGACTAACAGCAAATATGTGTATATTTTTGACTTCTCAATATCCTTCACATAAGTTTCATTTGATCCTCAGAACCATCCTGCAAATTAGACTGGGAGGGTATTATACCTGAAGAGAATTTGAGTGAGACTTAAATGACATACTCAAGCCACAAAGCATGTGAGATCTAGCTTGGAGCTCTTTTGCCAGTTGAAGTTGTCTTTTCTTAAATATTGTCATAAGTTTTCTTAATAAAATGTTATCTGATCAATGAAGGACATGGATGCTTCATAACATGTAGCTGGAACGCTCCACATATGGGAGTTTTGTTTTGTACATAGTTTTTAACAGTTTGACCTTCTTTGTAATCTCAAATTGCATGCAAAAATAGTAAACCCTTGGGTTGCAGCAGGCAAGTGCTGATTTCAGTTGTTCTCATGGAAACTATGTATTGTTGAAACAACTATGATAAATAACATTACCATATATTTTAATAGTTAAAAGAACCCATTCACAATCATTGCTTCATTTGAAAAAATAATGTGAAGAAAGCAAGACAGTGATCATGTACTGTGTCAAATGAATAGTTGTGAATGAGTGAAAGTTGTACACTATTTTTAATAAAAAGGCTGACTGTTATGTAGTGGACTATTTCTTCTTGAGGTTAATTCTTCTGACATGACACTGAGGATTCTTGCCACTTCCTAAATCTCCATTTTAGCTTAAGCATTGCAATACCTAAGTCAGGCACTTAACAATGACTTCATTTTATGACACTATGCAACCCATTGCACAAAGAAATGGGAGCGTCTGATTTCTACACCTTAAGAACTTACATTCTAACTAGAATACATTGGGGCAAGCTTATGAATGAAAAAGAAAAGAAAACCAGAGAAATAAAAATACCCAAGACATGAATTCTTGAGATGTCAAGGGATTTGATTTAGTAGTAGAAATAAATATGTCCATGCAGAGTACTGAAAATTTGAAGTGTGATGGTCTATGAATTTCCATCAAGTTAATGCAAAAATGTTGCCCTCGCAGAGGACATTTGAGGATCTCTAAGTAAGTTGGGAAGAGTTTGAGAAGAATATAAATTAGGAGGTACTTAATTTGGAGGGAAACAAAAGAGGAAAAAGGGGGAGGAAAGTATAAGAAACAGGTTGCTTTGGTTCTTCTAAAAGAGTGGAATAAAGATCTTGGCAGAACTTTCCAGAAAAGCAACTCAGTGAATGACTATTTTTTTAAAAAAAAACATAAATAAATACTCAAATAACAGCTGAAAACTTCCCAAATTTGATGAAAAATGCTACTCTATATGTTTAAGAACCTCAAGGAACTCCACGTAAGATAAATTCAAGGTGATCCATAGACAGCCATCTCATAGTTGAAATATTGAAAGACAAAAAAAAAGAAAACATTGAAAGCAGCAAGAGAAAAATGAGTCCTGGTGTATAAAACAAGACCAGGAAAATTAACAGCTGGCAGCTGACTTCACAGCAGAAATAATGGATACCAAATAACATATTCAAGGAGCAGAAAGAAAAAGTGTCAACCAACAAGCTTACTCAGGAAACCTATCACCCAAAAATGAAAGTGAAAAAATTATATTCCCAAATTAAAAACAAAACAGAATTTGTTGCTAGCAGATTTCCTTTACATAAATACTAAGCAAATTATTTAGGGTGACCACAGTTGGCACCAGACAAAAATTCAAATTCACATACTTGAAGAATAAAATTAAGAAGAATAAGGAAAAGAGGAAGAGGAGAAGGACCAGTAAAGTTAACTATACAGGATAATTACAAAAGACAGTATGGATAGTATTTCTTCACCTCTGTTTCTTTGAGTAATTTAGGAAGCAATATAAGCAGAATCAGTTTTTTAAACAGTGGTTACTAGAATAATGCGCCCTTCCCCAAGATGTCTACATCCCCATCCGAGAAATCCATGAATATGTTACTATGTGGAAAAAAGGATTTTGGAAGTTTGATTAAATTGAAGAATCTTCAGATAAAAAGATTATACTGGATTATGGACATGAGCCCAAAGTAAGCATAGAAGTCTGAAATGCAGAGATCTTTCTTGAGATCGGCTAGAGGGCAATATGATGATGGTAGGAAGGACTGAGGGGTGCAATATATAAAGATTTGACCTGCCCAGGTTGACTTCAAAGACAAAGGAAGGGGATCATAACCAAATACTGACATTTTCTAGAAGCTGGAAAGGCAAGGCACCAGATTCTTTGCTGGAACCTACAGGAAGGAGCACAGCCTTGCCATGGCCTTGATTTTATCTCCATAAGATCTTATCTTATATTTCTTACCTGCAGTGCTGTAAAATAAAAATGTGCTTTAAGCCACTAAATTTGTAGTAAAACGTTAAGCAACATTAGATAATGATTACAGGTAAAGATACCTAGTTAGTAATTTTAACATGAGTCACAAAGAAAATCCTGACTCAGCTTCACTGATGAATCAAATATTCAAAGAAATCATACCAATCCCTCTCACTCACTTCCAAAAATAAAATAAAGGGATGCTTACTAATTCATTCTCTGAAGGCAGTTTTACTCTGGTACCAAGGTAAGACAAAGATATCACATGAAAAATTAACTACAGAGCAATATCTCTTATGAATTCTCAATGATATGCTAGCAAACAAAATCCAACATCATGTAAAAATGATATTATTCACTCTAGTGAAAGAGACCTCTGAATAATTTCAAGGGCTATTCAACACAGAAGAATCATTCACAGGTAATAGAGAAAAAAAAGAAAACATGACCATCTCAATAAAGGCACAAAAAGCACTTGACAGAATCTAACACCTTTCATGATAAAAACACTAAACAAATTAAAAATAGGAAGAAAAAATTTTCATCTGACAAGGGGTTTCTATGTTAAACTCACAGCTAATATACTTATTGATGTAAGAGTTAACCTATTTGCCCCAAGACCAAAAACAAGGCAAAGATGTCTCCTCTTATCACTTTTATTTAATCCTGTGCTTTAAGTTCTATCAAGATAGGGAACATTAGTAATGAAAATAGCTATATATGTATGGGCAAAAAGGAAAATTTCTCTACCTTCCACTCAGTTTTACTGTGAACCTAAAACTGCTCTGAAAAAAAAGTCTATTTTAAATCTTTTCCAAAAAACAATACTTGTAATGGCAAACTCTTTCAGTAATCAATTTAACCAATTTAATGCAGAAAATAGCTTAAATTAGGTCACCAGTTTCATCTAGTCAATGTATTTTCTTGTGACTGGCCAAATTCACTCTGTAACAACTTTTCTTTCCTGTGAATCCATGTCTTTGGGGGAATAAAATCTTCTGTTTTTGAAAGTTCAGGTATTTTACTTCTCTCAAGTGTAAGAGATTTTATTAACAACAGGATAGGTTTCTCTCCTCCAGTACGAGTGCTATTTATTTGTTTTGTCTTTTTTTTTATTAACAGGAGTACCTGCAAAAAGTAATAAACTAAATAAACAAACAAAATCCAAAGGGTATAGAATGTAAAGTTAAATCTTTATACTTACTGTAGTTAAACTATCCTGAAGAAACTAATTTTTAATAGCAATTTTGGAATATTTAAAATATACAGCTCTATCTAAAAAGAACATAAAAATGGATCATTATTGCCTCATCCAGGATGTACATGCACATATGTAGTATTTCATTTTTCTCTTTCCCCACAATGTTTTAAGCTCTATTCCCCGACAGCAACCACAAATCTTCAACAGTTCTTGCATCCCACAATGAAAATAAATACATATATTTAATTTTTATATGACATTTTCTATCAATATTTTCAGATTTGCAGATTAAGTTTTTTCTTATTAAATATTTTATTTGTATCAAAGAATAAAAATACAGTTAATGTTTATGTGTTCTCTTCTCAGCTTTAAAATGTTTACATACACTGGCATATTCAAATTCTCTGTGTTCAAAAGATGTACCTGGATGACATAACCTCCATTCACTTCAGAAGTAAATACTATCTTGAATTTTGTAATTTTCTCATTCTTTTTATATAATTATGTTTTACTACATAATATTTTCTAATTAGCATTGCTCTTTTTGATGTATATAATTTACTTATTAAACTAACATTTTAATAGGCTTCTTGAAGGAGGGGTTGCTCAGTTGCTGATTTAGGTTATCACGAAATATATATTAGATATGTAATACAGAGGCAAACTTAATTGGTTGTCAAAGTGCCAATCAAGTTTCCAGGAAACTTAATAAAGTGTAACACTCTAGTGTCTTTTTTATTTAAGATGTTTAACAGATAGAAAATTTTATTGAAATTTAATAATATTACATATTTGCTTTTGCAACTTAAACTATTTTCATTGTGTTTGTGAAACTCATTTTTCTGATTGTATGAAAACTAGCTTATTCATTCTTACTACTTTATAGTGTTCTGTCTAATGAACATAACATACACAATTTATTCAATTTACTTTGGACATTTTGCTTCTGTCTATTTTTCTGCTAATAGGAAAATGCCACTATGAATATTTCTGAATATATGTCTTTATGCACGTGTTATGAGTTTCCCTGAATATATCAAAGGAATGTGAGTGCTATTTCAGAGGTTACTGTTTAACAAAACAAGGTCATGCCATGGCAAATACAGGAGTTCCTATTAGCAATACCCTGACCAGTATTTGGAATTAAGACTTCAAGATTTTGCTGATGAGTTTATGATAATTCTCATTGATTTTGGTTATCTTTCCACTTATAAATTAGGTTGAACACCTTTTCTTATGTTTATTAATCATTTTTATCTCTTCAAGATACTGTTTATGCTTTCAGCAAGTTTTTGGGAAGTGTGATGGTTTAAACACGGATATCACCCACAGGCTCATGTGGTAAGGACTTGGTTCCCAGTTGCAGAGCTTTTGGGAAGTAGTGGATTCTTAGGACTCTGACATCACCAATGAATGTCTCCCTTGATAAATTCATAATAAGAAGGCATTATTTGGAGGTGGTGAAAAAAAGAAGGTAGTCCTTTTTGGAGGAAGTAGGTCAGTGGGGCTGTGTCCCTGAGACTCTATTTTGCAGTGGCCTCTTGCTGGATTCTGTATCTCTGCTTCTTGGCTGCCATGAGTTAAACATCTCTGATTCACCACACCCTCCCTACCATGATGGATTGAAACCATAAGCTAAAATAAATCTTTCTCCCCATAAGATGCTTATGTCAGGCGTTTTGTCACATCACTGAAAAAAACTAATGCAGCAGAATCTCAGCTTACAGAATTCTTTTCATACAAAATAGGAATGTCTTATTTATTTCTTCTGGTTGAGTTTTGTATTTTCGGTTTGCTACAGTTTATTATAGTAAAGATATGTACTTAATTTTAAAGTATTCCACTCCTTTTTTGTACTTTTGCTTCACTTTTTAAAATATGCTTCGATTCCAAGATTTACCTACTTTTACTTCAAAAATATTGAAAGTTTTACTTTTCACATTTAATTTTTAATACAGCTTAAAATGAATTTTGAAATTGTGAAAATAATCTTAATTTGATAGTCTGCTTTTAAGTTTATTATTAAAATTTTTGTTTAAATTGCTTCAAGAAATGGCATGAAGTGGCTTCATTTTTATTTGTTTAGCTCTTGTTATATTTTTATCTTTTATAATATTTCCCATAAAGTTCTTGTATATCCTTTGTTAGATTTTTCTTAACACCAATTTTTAGTGTCAGCTTTAAATTACATCACTAATTGTTATTTTCTGGTATATAGAAATAAATTTTATTTTGAATATTCTTATGTTTGGCAACTTTGCTTAACTAATTATCTCAGTGACATGCTGAGTTCTCTGTGTATGTAATCATATCATTAATGAATATGATAGTGTTACTACCTCCTTCCATGTTTTTATAATTTGTATCTCTTTTGCATACCTAATTATACATCTCAGATTTCTATTACAGTGCTTCCTAGGCTTACTCACAGTTACCTTCCTTACTGTTTTTATATAAAGTGTATGCTTTAATAATTCATTGTTTTCCATGATGTCTTCTAAAATGTTGGTTTTTAAAAATTTGTGCAAGGGTATTGGACTTTGAGCACATGATAAAAGCGAGAGCACACAAGGGAGGGGTGAGGATAGGTAAGACACCTAAAAAACTAGCTAGCATTTGTTGCCCTCAACGCAGAGAAACTAAAGCAGATACCTTAAAGCAACTGAGGCCAATAGGAAAAGGGGACCAGGAACTAGAGAAAAGGTTAGATCAAAAAGAATTAACCTAGAAGGTAACACCCACGCACAGGAAATCAATGTGAGTCAATGCCCTGTATAGCTATCCTTATCTCAACCAGCAAAAACCCTTGTTCCTTCCTATTATTGCTTATACTCTCTCTACAACAAAATTAGAAATAAGGGCAAAATAGTTTCTGCTGGGTATTGAAGGGAGGGGAGAGGGAGGGGGCGGAGTGGGTGGTAAGGGAGTGGGTGGGGGCAGGGGGGAGAAATGACTCAAGCCTTGTATGCACATATGAATAATAAAACTGAACTTTTTCACAAAAAAATAAATAAATAAAAATAAAAATTTGTGAATCATTCAATAATAATATAAATCATGCCTATTACTTTTTAAATCATCCCCAAAATTAATATGCTGAGGTCTTCATCTTCCATGTGATGACATTGGAGGTGGGGCTTTGGGAGATGAGTAAGTTTGAAAGAGGTCATGTCTGTGGAGCCTCCATGTTGGAATTAGTAATGCCTGGGGTGTTGCTCAATGGTAGACCACTTGCCTGGCATAATGGGCTCTGTGCTCTTATAAGGGGATGGAAATACTCAAGCTCTCTTCCTGCTGTGTGGAATGCACAGACATAAGGCGTCTGATGAGCACTGAACATCTAGAACAACCCTGAGCTACTTATTTATCCACTTCACTCATTATCTTGTTTAGAGCAGTGTTACCTTGAGTTCTCTGTCATAGTAGTGAGCTAGGTAAATATGCATCTTATTACACTAAAAATTTTCTGTTCTATTTCTAGCTTGCTAGTAGCTTGAGCATTAATGGTTGCTAAGTTGTTTTGTTTTGTTTTGTGTTTAACAAAAAGAGTTTACATGTGGTTTTCTCCCTTATTCCTTTAAGTTAGTATAGCCATATCCTTTTCAAGCTGAGTCTGATGTGTTCTTTATTATTCTTATTTACTCGTCCTCATTATAAAGTTTCCTACTGTCCTTCTTGTTACTTTATTTTCTCTGAAAGATATTCAGGGTAATTTTTTGGGTCCCGTATAAAGGGCAGTATTCCAGAAACAATCTTCACTTGCCTGTGCCAAGAGATTGAAAAAAATAAAAGGTCAGACTGCTTTAGAATAAATTCTCATATTGGGGTTTTAGCCACACATGTTTGTGAAATCCAATTCAATTACTACATTGTGGAAAGTTTACATATAAATCTGCTTTAGAGTAAAACATGTTCTTCTCCACCTATAAACAAAGTTCAGGGACAATGTGTTTTGTTGGCAGAGTGGAATTCTTGTGTTGTTGCTGTTATTTATTTATATATGTCTGGTTTTTTATGCCATTTCTCTAAGTTGACTTTCTGTAGAGGTCTCCAGTCTAAAGGTTTACTGTGTTTGAGTCTTAGGTTTTGTCTCTTGGTCCTTATAGAAACTCATTTGAAATATAACTCCAGTTCTGGCAGAGTGACTCAGGTGGTAGTGCGTTTGCACAGCAAGCATGAGACCCTGAGTTCAAAGCTCAGTGTTGCCAAAAATAAAACAAAAACAAAAACAAAACAAACACACTCATGAAATAAAACTCCAAGCCAAGGGATTTCTGTGCTCACTTACTTGTTGAGATCTGTTGTGTTCTCATTTGGGTCTTACAGCATTTTTCACACTTTCTTGCCTTCTCTAATATGCTTATACTAACTGCTTTTCATATTTATCCAACACTTGTTCTTGACCACTATGTATTTATTCCCTAAGCAATATAAACATTTTCACATTTCTTGAACTTTGCATAAATGGAATGAGTCAATATGAACTTTTCTCAGAAGCACTCTTTGCTCAAGAGTGTGGTAGTGGGAATTCTGTGGCTGTGTAAAGGTAGAGTTCATCAATTTTCATTGCTGTATGTCCACTTGTGACATTGTTCTTACATGCATGTTGGATGCGGTGAGTCATAGGTTATTTCAAAAATGATTTACCATGAAAAATTATGTCCATGCTTCACTATCCAATATATATGTATATATATATATTTACATATATACTTGTATGTATATCTAACATATGTATATATATGTATACATACATATGCATATGTATAAATGTACATGTATGTGTATATATATATACATATATATATATATATACAAATTTCTTCAGAGTATATTTGAAAGAATTGAATTGCTAACTTTAGGGTATGTGTATAGAGCTCCTATGTCAGCAAACTACTCACACACACGCACTAGCAGTGTAAGAAGCTTCTATTGCTCTATAATTTAACCACATTTTGCCACATTTTTTGGGGGGGTGACTGGGGTTTGAACTCAGGGCCTCATGTTTATTTGGCAGGTGTTCTACTACTTGAGCTGCTCCGGCAGCCCTGCCTCATATTTTTCTGTGTTGCCAACTTAATAGTGAGTAGTAATGCCTCATTATGGCTCACTTTGGTGTTCCCTGACTGGCAGTGTGGCTGAGCACATTTTCTTCCATTGTCAAAGCTTTTTTTCTGTTAATTACATGTTTTGGTAGTCTGTCCATTTTTCTGTGTATAATTTGGTTTTTCTTAGGGTGGTTTTTTTTTTCCTCTATGAATATCGGTTTTCTTTACCTCTCAAACTTGTCAGGATGGATACAAACCAGGACCTGACTAGAAATTTTTCCTTCTCCCTAGATATTACTCCCTTGACATTTCTGGAAAATAGGCACATAGGGAAAAGTAAAGTGATATATAAGAAGCACCAGTAGGAAAATTCCACATGAAAAAAAACTATTAAAACAAGGAGTAAACAAGAAATGTCAAGAAATGTCACCTCATATCTGGAAGCTCACATGGAAGAAAATAAGAGGAAAAATTGCTTTCAATCTGATGTAGTTAACCAACTATATTTTTATTCCTGGCTCTATTGGTGTTTGAGTTGTCATATTATTACTTCTTACATTCCAGGAATCCACAAATCACAGTGAGTCTGCTGCCCGTCTGCTTACTCCTCAGCACATGTGAGTTACCAATTCAGTCTCAGCCTTGGTATCAATGCCAATGATGGCGTGGTGTTTTTCCCCTGTGAACTTCTGAATTACTTCCCAGTATGGAATACAGAAGTATCTCTCAAACAGCTGGCTTTCCTTTTTAATAACAATGCCATAGCTTCTCTCTACACTCAGCATTTTATAACTTATATTTTCTATTCTATATGTGGATTTATGTTTATAATTTTGCATGTATATAAAATAAGTATATGTATACATAAAAATTAGAGCAATATGTATACACACATAGAAGAATGTAACAATAATTGCACTTACATACGTGAAATCTGAAAAGCATTCAAATTATTTAATTCAACCCTGCTTATATTATATATTTATAAACTCGTCTATCATATCCCAGGCAAGAAATCATTAAATCTCTTCTTAAAGATCCCGACATATATAAAATTGGTTATTATTTAAAATTCTGTCAGCTGTAATTATATTAAGGTCCATAATAAACTCTACTTCTAAGTGTGGCATGAACTCATTGGTTCTAGCTTTCTATTCCAGAGCCACACACATCACATTTAATACAACATACTATTAACAACAAAAGGGTTTTGGTGGCAACTTTGTTATGTAAATTTTTGTCAAACTAAGAAAATATTTAAACATAAAGTATTCTAACAAAAACTAACTACCTATTAAGCCATTCTTTATAGCAATCTGACCAATATAAGAACAGTATAAGAACAAGTTTGTGAAAAACATATGATAGTACCAATAGAATTATTTCTAGTATCAAAAGCAGATAGCAAGAAGCTGTTGAAACAGTAGAATAAACATCCTCTACACTTTATGAGAAATGTTTGACAAATTCTTAAAAAGAAGGAAAACTTGATAATAAAAACATTAATGGTAGGAAGTAACATAAAGAAAGGTGTGATTTTTCAATTTTGCTCCAAAAAAGCATTTAAAACTTACTTGAGTCCTTGTTAACAAGAATTCCAAGAAATAACTGAGTTGGATGCTGCAACTAATACTACTACAAAATAAATTCCAAAATTATTCTTTTACTGAGTGTGAGTAGCAAGAAGGAGACTGTCATGTTTCTTCATACTACCCAGTGAAACATGGCTTAGGGACATTCAAAAGCCTGGGGGAGGGGTGTTAGGTATAACAATTGGAAGATGGACATTGAATCAATGGTTAGCAACAACATACAGAAAAGGAAATTGTAACTAAGAGTCTGTGACTTTCCCACAGGAGAGGTTTATTTTTCCACTATAAGTTGATCATTCATACAAATTTAAGTATGCTCTTAACTTTGAGTATAAGTTTATTTTAAAAAGTGAAAAAAAAATGACCTTGGTGGTTTAAAAAAAATTGGAAGCAACAAATGAAAATATGTGTGATCTAGCAAAACATATTTTTTATTGTTTTATTATTCATATGTGCATACAAGGCTTGGGTCATTTCTCCCCCCTGCCCCCACCCCCTCCCTTACCACCCACTCCACTCCCTCTCTTCCCCCCCCTCAATACCCTGCAGAAACTATTTTGTCCTTATCTCTAATTTTGTTGAAGAGAGAGTATAAGCAATAATAGGAAGGAACAAGTGTTTTTGCTGGTTGAGATAAGGATAGCCAAACAGGGAGTTGACTCACATTAATTTCCTGTGTGTGTGTGTTATCTTCTAGGTTAATTCTTTTTTATCTAACCTTTTCTCTAGTTCCTGGTCCCCTTTTCCTATTGGCCTCTGTTGCTTTTAAGGTATCTGCTTTAGTTTCTCTGCATTAAGGGCAACAAATCTAGCAAAACATATTTAACAAAAGAAAATACATAATATTATATAAATATTCTTCTACTATCTCAGTGCTTGATGAAGTTTTAAAATTGCTTTGTTTTGTTTTTTCTTTAGCTCAAAATTATTCCCTAGATTATCATCCTTAAGAGGAAATTTTGTCATATACTGTAACCTAAATGTAAGCTATCTACCAAGAAGCCTAGAAATACACCCAACAAAAATCAAACAGGAAGGGATTCAAAATGGTGGCTAAGGCAGGGAATCAGAAATCCCAAACTCTGTGACACCAGAAATGTCCTTGAAATGTCAGTGCTACATTTCAGTAATTCTGATTGCTCCTAGCCAAAATAATAACTGCCATCACATTAGGTGCAAAGAAAATTCAAAGGATGACCCTTAAATCAGCCTTTAGTTGCATGTAACAGCTGGGAAAACCTGCACAGTACAATGTGTGTCCAACCCTGGGACACACATTTTTTCTTTTTTTCTCCCAACAAACAGAAGACAGAGCATCAATCAGAATCAAACTCTGTGACATCCTGGACCCCTAGCCTCCCTACACTGCACTGCACTGAATAAAAGTAGGGTCATTTCTCCCAACCAGTCAGCTCGAAAGCTGCTTGCTTTAGAATGGAAACTACAGAATGAACAGGTGAGCATCATGCACTATGCGTGACTCCCCTACACTCTCCTCAGGATAATAATCCAGCACAGCCCCTGGCAGACTGAACCCCCGCCCACCAGCAAAACTGAAAAGTATAAACAGCAAACTAACCTAACACCAACAGTGAAGGTGGGAGTAGAACTCTGTACTTGCCCTGGAGAATGGGGTGAGACAAATAACTGAACTCTCAGTAAACTAATGCATGAAAAGCAGCAAAGGCTGAGTGCAGGATTGGGCAACAAGCCAACTTCAATGAGTTGCCACCAGCACTCAACAGAGATCTGAAGAGGCATAAAAGCTGACAGTGGGAGTGGAGTGACAAGCCAACCTCCCAGCAGAGCCACTAGCAACAAGCATAGGTTGGGAAAAGCACAAAGGGTGAAAGTGCGGGTGGGGCAACAAGCCTACCTCCCAAAGCAAGGCATGTGGTGGATCCTGGAGCTGATCACTGGGACACAGGGCAACATTCAAACCTGAATTGCCCCATCTTGCTGGGGGAGGAGCTGACCAAACAGAGCTGCAGCTGAAGGACAACTCATTTGCTGCCTGGTGAGAACAACATTTCTGACCACCCTGCACAAGCTGGCAGTCTTACCTCACCTTACAATTCTAACTAATCTTGTGGACAGAAGGAACCAAATACTACTCACAACCCAGTCACCTGGTGAGACCACATCAGAGTTTCTGCTTGTATGCCAATATCAGGATTAGACACCTAAGGAATAACTCCAGAACTTTTACCAAAAGACTGAACTTTTTGTGGTTCCTGAACCTGGTGTTTTTTTGTGTGTTTCTTATTCTTTCTTTATTCCCATAGTATGCAAGTTCCCATGGATCTGTAAGTTACTGAAATGTGTAATTATGATTATTAAACATACAAGACAGAAAAAAAACCACCAACTAGCATATTAAGGACATAGTTGTACAGCACCAAGTGGAGAGATGGGAAAAAGAAGAAGGGATGGAAACCATAATCCTCAAAAAATAATTCAGTAGACAATCCAGTGGAAAATGAAGAAAATGGATACCTAGTTCCTGACTCAACAAAACAATGATAAATGTCACTAATGAGCCCAGTGACACCCACATAAAATCCCTCAAAGAAGAAATCTTGGAATATATCACTGAGAAATTCATGGAGAAAATGCTAGATATGATTAACCAGAATGTACAAGACATACTCAAGAAATTTCATGATATCAAAAATAAAGAGCATGAGAAGACACAGAAACAAATAAATGAACTCAGAGAGGACTTCAACAAACAGCAAAGTGAAACAAAAGACACTATAAAAAGAGAGATACATGAATTAAAGATGGCGACACAAAACATAAAAGAGGAGTTGAAAAAAAAATATGGAAAACCTCAGAAAAAAATAATTGAGCAGAAATCCTGGAAGTAAAAAGTCCCTTTATTCAAACAAAAAACACAGTGTAAGTCTACTACTGCAGACTAGAACAAGTGGAAGACAGAATCTCAGAACTCAAAGAGAAAATAGAAATTAAAGAAAAAAACAAAAGAACTCTTAGTCAAACAACTCAAGAGCTGTGAAAGGAATATGCAAGAACTCAGCAATCCATCAAAAGACCAAAATTGAGCATCATGAGCATTTAAGAAGGAGAAGAGGTCTAAGCAAAAGGGATATGTAATATACTCAATAAAATAATAACAGAAAATTAACCAAATCTCAAGAAAGTTTTGCCCATTCAGGTACAGGAAGCCTTCAGGACACCAAAAAGACTTGACCAAAACAGAACCTCCACATGGCACAATATCAGTTAAACAATAAGCACAGAGAGCAGAGAAAGAATATTGAAGGCTGTAAGAGAGAAAAAAATAATGTATAAAGGTAAACCCATCAAAATAACAGCAGATGTCTCAAAAGAAACCTTAAAAGCAAGAAGGGCATGGAGTGAGGTATTTGGGGCACTGAATGAAACTAACTTTAGCCCTAGGATACTCTATCCAGCAAAACTATCCAAAATTGATGGGGCAATAAAAATCATCCATGATAAACAGATACTGAAACAATATATGACCACCAATCCACCACTACAGAAGATTCTACAAGGAATTCTGCACACAGAAGATGAAAGCAAACAAAACCATGAAAGAACAGGAAGTATCAAGCCACAGGAGAAGAAAAGACAACTAATTAGAGAGTAGCATTGATTCAACTGCATACAATCAAATCCTTAAACAACAAAAACAATCAAATGGCAAGAATCATCACATACCTACCAATATTAACACTGAATATCAATGGACTCAACTCCCCCATCAGAAGACACTGTTTGGCAAACTGGATTAAAAAAGAAGATCCAACACTCTGTTGTTTACAGGAGACCCATCTTATTGATAGAAATAAAGACTGGCTTAGGGTAAAAGGCTGAAATAAAATTTACCAAGTCAATGGCCCCCGAAAACAGGTAGAAGTAGCAATACTTATATCAGAAAAAGTAGAATTCAAGCCAACATTGTTCAAGCAAGATAAAGAAGGACACTTTATACTAATAAAAGGTGAAATATATCAAAATAAAATAACAATTATCAACCTATGTACACCCAATGTCAGTGCAACCACTTTCATCAAACATACATTAAAGGCCTAAAAAAACACATATACACAACAACACAGTGGTAGTGAGAGACTGTGATACCCCTCTATCACCAATAGATAGGTCATCCAAACAAAAAATCAACAAAGAAATCCTAGAAATAAATGACACCATAGATCAAATGGACCTAGCTGATGTCCACAGAATATTTTATCCAACAACAGCACAATATACATTCTTCACATCAGCCCATGGAACTTTCTCCAAAAAAAGATCATATCTTAGGACAAAAAGCAAGCCTCAACAAATATAAGAAAATAGAAATATCCCCTTCATTCCATCTGATCACATTGCATTAAAACTAGAACTCATCAACAAAAACAACAGCAGAAAATATGCAAATAACTAGAGTCTGATTAATACATTGCTCAATGATCAGTGGGTCATAGAAGAAATAAGAGAGTAAATCAAAAGTTTCCTGGAAGCTACTAAAAATGAAAATACCATGTACCAGAATCTATGGGACACAGCACAGGCAATCTTAAGAGGAAAGTTTATAACCATCAGTGCCTACATTAAAAAAACAGAAAGATCTCAAATAAATGACCTAATGCTACATCTCAAACTCCTAGAGAAAGAATAACAGGAAAATCCAAAACAAGAAGGAGAGAAAAAATAAAAATTAATGAGAGGCAAAAAAACATATACAAAGAATCAATTAAATAAAAAGCTGGTTCTTTGAAAAAATAAACAGAATTAACAAGCCTCTGGCAAATCTGACTAAAATGAACAGGGAAAAGACCCAAATTAGTAAAATGAGAAATGGAAAAGGGGAGATAACAACAAAAACCAAGGATGTCCAGGGAATCATCAGAGACAACTTTGAGAACCTATGTTCCCATTAATTGGAAAATCTTGAAGAAATGAACAAATTTCTAGACCATCAAAATTGAACTAAGAGGATATTAACCACTTGAACAGATCTATAACACATAATGAAACTGAAGCACCAATAGTCTCCCAAAAAAAGAAAAGTCCAGGACCTGACAGATTCTCAGCTGAATTCTACCAGACCTTCAAAGAAGAACAAACACCAACACTCCTTAAACTTTTCCACAAAACAGAAAGGGAAAGAACACTGTCTAATTCATTTTATGAAACCAGCCTTACACTCATCCCAAAACCAGACAAGGACACATCCAAGAAGGAGAACTACAAGCAAATCTACTTAATATATATCAATGCAAAAATCATCAATAAAACATAGGTAAACTGAATCCAACAACATATCAGAAAGATCATTCACAATGACCAAGTAGGCTTCATCCCAGGGATGCAGGAGTGGTTCAACATATACAAATCTATAAATGTAATACAGCACATTAATAGAAGCAAAGACAAAAACCAATTCATCATCTCAATAGATGCAGAAAAAAATCTTTGAGAAGATTCAACACCACTTCATGATAAAATCTCTAAGAAAACTAGGAAGAGAAGGAATGTATCTCAACATTACAAAGGGATATACGGCAAACCTATAGCCAAAATCATGCTTGATGAGAAAAAACTGAAACTATTTCCCCTGAAGTCAGGAATGAGCCAAGGATACCTACTCTCCCTAATCCTATTCAATATAGTCCTGGAATTTTTAGCCAGAACAATAAGGCAAGAAGAAGAAATAAAAGTAATACAAATAGGTATAGAAATAGTATCTCTATTTGCAAACGACATGATCTTACACCTCAAAGACCCAAAAAAGTCCACCCAAAACTCCTAGACAACATAAACTTCTTGAGCCATGTAACAGGATACAAAATCAACTTACAGCTATCAGTAGCCTTTCTATACACCAACAATTAACAAATTAAGAAAGAATATATGAAAACAATTCCATTTACAATAGCCTCAAAAAAATCAAATACCTAGGAATAAACTTAACAAAAGATGTGCATGACCTCTACAAGGAGAACTACAAAACCTTGAAGAAAGAGATCAAAGAAGACTACAGAAGGTTGAAGGATCTCCCATGCTCATGGATTGGCAGAATCAATGTAGTAAAAATGGCTATAATACCAAAAGCAATTCAACACAATTCCCATAATAATCTCAAAGACATTCACCGAAGAGATTGAAAAATTAACCCTAAAGTTCATTTGGAAACACAAATGATCATGAATAGCCAAGGCAATACTGAGCTAAAAGAGCAATGCTGGAGGTATCACAATACCCAACTTCAAACTATACTACAGAGCCGTTGCAATAAAAACAGCATGGTACTGGCAAAAAAATAGATATGAAGACCAGTGGAACAGAACAGAGGACCCAGATATGAATCTACACAGCTATTCCCACCTTATTTTTAACAAAGGCACCAAATACATATGATAGAGACAGCCTTCTCAACAAATGTTGCTGGGAAAAGTGGTTATCTGACTGCAGAAAACTGAAACTAGATCCATGCCTGTCACCCTGAGCTAGAATTAACTCAAAATGAATTAAGGACCTTAATATCAGACCTGATAACTTGCAGTTAGTACACAAAAGAGCAGGGAATACCCTGGAAGCAATAGGTATAGGAAAGGACTTCCTCAGTAGAACACCAGCAGCCCAGCAAGTAAGAGAAAGGATCGACAAATGGGACTACATGAAATTAAAAAACTTCTGAACAACAAAAGAAATGGTCTCTAAATTGAAAAGACCACCCAGAAAGTGGGGGAAAATATTTTCTAGCTATACATAAGACAAAGGACTGATAGCCAGAATATACAGGGAGCCCAAAAAACTAAACTCCCTAAAAATTAATTAACAAATAAAAAAGTGGACAACTGTACTATACAGAACTTTTTCAAAGGAAGAAGTCCAAATAGCAAAAAAACACATGAAAAAAGTGCTCACTCTTCCTGGTCATAAAGGAAATGCAAATCAAAACCACTAAGATTATATCTCACTCCAGTTAGAACAGCTAACATCAAGAACACCACCAACAACAAATGTTGGCGAGGATATGGGGAAAAAGGAACCCTCATACACTGCTGGTGGGGATGTAAGCTAGTACAACCACTTTGGAAAACGATATGGAGGCTTCTTAAAAATCTAAACATAGATCTGCCATATGATCCAGCAATACCATTCCTAGGGATATACCCGAAGGAATGCAACTCAGTTTATTACAAATGCACCTGCACACACGTTTATTGCAGCACTATTCACAATAGCCTAGCTATGGAAACATCCAAGATGCTCCCCTATCGATGAATGGATTAAGAAAATGAAGTACTTATACACAATGGAATTTTACTCAGCCACAAAGAAAAATGAAATTTTGTCATTTAGAAGCAAATGGATAGAACTGGAGAACATCATCTTAAGCGAAGTTAGTCAGGCTCAGAAGGCCAAAAATCGCATGTTCTCCTTCATATGTGGATTATAGATCCAAAACAAATGCAGTAATATTATTGGACATGGGTCACACATTAAGGGAAGAATGTGTGCAGGAGGAACAGAGAAAGGGAGGGAAACCTAAAACTTGAATGTGGTTGATGTGCTCACTGTAAAGGCTCAAATAAAGTAATCTTAAACTGGCAAAAGCCACTATAGGAAGTAGACCAGGAAATACTGAAGAGGTCTGGCAGAGATGAATCAATGTGGGTTGCAATACATATGCGAATAGAAGCAATGCTAGGAATCTCTCTGTATAGCTATCTTTATCTCAAACTATCAAAACCTCTATGTTTCTCTCATTGTCTCCTTTGTTTCTCTTCAATAAAATTGGAGAAAAATAGGGCAGAACAGGTTCTGCATGGAGGGGGGGAGGTGAGAGGTTTCCCAAACAATGTATATATTTGTAAGCAAATGTAAAAATGATAAAAGAAAAAAAAATCAAAGAACAATACCTAAAAAATAATCCGATGATTTAACTCAATTAAAATAATATTATTTAAGCATCTATATACTAGACAATTTAATCATTGTCATGTATACAAATATCAATAAATGTGACCATTGCATATGAACACACACACGTGTGTATGCTAGTGATCCATCACTTTGGCTCCCTAAAATTCTTCCTTTTCTCTAGAATAAATATAGTCAAAATTCATCTTCAGTTATGAAAGGAGCATCTGAGATAGTACATATATACATTGCCAAGCCCATAAGAAATAATAGACACTACTCATTATATTTTGACCATCATTAAATAGAGTGGTTTAAGTAAAAATTATTTAGAATCACTTTGTTTTAAAGCTCATGTATTTCTTCAGCTTCTTCATATTTTTTTATAAAAACTGGGTACATGAGATAATGAATCATTGACAATTTCAAGACTATAACCTAAAATTCTTTATCCAAAGGTTTTTTATTTAAATTTTCGTATAGTTTCTTGTAACTTTTTAGCCTAAACTATTCCTCCTACCTTTACATAAAATGGAGCTCAGGCTTGATCCTTTAAATAATAGGGTCTCATTGAAAAGTTTCAAGGAGATGAGTGGTGAATTAAAATGTGACCCTATTTACACTTTGAAATATCAGACGTTGAACAAATGGAGAAGGATTGAAGTGGTAATTTTGATGCAACATTATACAAAATAACTGTTAAAGCACAGGTTTTAGAGTCAGATGAATACAGATTTAAGTCATACACTGATTTAAATCCTTCCCACTTACGAGCTCTGTTACAGAGAAAGACTCCAGAGTCCAACTACCTGGGCTTAAAGCCTCACTCAGATATTTCCTCTATAATAACTAAAAGCTCCTTAATCTCACTGTGCTGCAGTGTCCTTACCTGTTTAGTAAGAAAACAATGCTCTTCCGTTCGCACAATTTCAATTAAAGTTAAATATGTTAATGGTCAGTTTCTCTAGGACAGTGCCTGCCAAGTACCTTCTGCTCATACATATTTTACTAAAATTTTTTTGGCAGCAAAATTAATATTTATTGGGAAAATTACAACTATTATAAGTTAAAGTTTGAATGTTATAGAAGTCCCAGATTCAAGTTCTCCAGTGAATAAACGCTGGGATTCCTTCTACATGGTTTCCAGGGAGTCCCCAGCAGGACACAGACCAGATGCATACAGCAACACAGTTCAATAACCTCTCATTCACCCCTGCTTCATTCTTCTTACTCCTTCTGTCCAGTATTCTGGTATCGCCTCCCAAATGAACTACCTATTTCTAAATCAAAATTTAAGGATGTGCTTTTGATTAAACTCAAACATATAAAGAATCTTATTGCATGAAAGTTTTACTTTGATCATATTTCTAATAAATTTAAGTTTTTTAATAAACAGAGTTGGTGATCATATCAGTTGAACTTTTGTATGTCAATAAGCCTAACTCTTTTTTGGAAGAATATTTTATATAGCTATTCAAATGTCCTAATTGTAGAGGTGTTTAATATTAATGATGCCAATTTAATTTTATAATTTCAAAAGAAATGTATCTCAATAATGTATTCAATACTAAAGGTATTTATTGATTGCTGGAAACATGGCCTTCCTCATATTTCCTTGAATCTTATTCCCAATTGATAAAGCTCACATGATATTTTGCTGAAAATTTATTCAACAAAACAGATATTTCTTCAAAAATATTATTCGCTCTCTTTTTCTGGCAGACTGGCTGTTGACACACTAGTGAATTGTCTATAAAATGAATGCTGTGTTTTCCTCTCAGCTGACAGGTCTCTGTGGTTTGCTGTTTATTAGTTTTGTTTGTTATGACTTAAAATGCAGGATCTATTTTTCCCGAGCGTTGTTGTGTTTTTCTCTTTCTTAGTGAACCGAAAGAAGATAAACAGAATGCTCTCATTTACAAGTAACAACTGAGATGTCCTTCAAATCCACATTGAATTTCCATGATGCTCTCAGTGTACTCCTCAAATCTTAAGAACAGAAAAGAATAGAAGGCACAGCTTAAGGCAATTTTTTCTTGGTCTTTGTGACAAAATTGTAAGATACAGAAATTTATTCCCGGGGTCAGAGAAGTCATGTTATTGAGCTCTCTTGGCATTGGGATGAAAGCAAGACTAATAGTATATTCAAAGCAATTAGTTTTTTAAAGAGGCAAATTTATGAAACTTGTCTCTCCATCCACTCATCTGTCAAACTTGTAGTAAGTGTCTAATATCCAGGCACTGAGCTAATGCCAGCAGTGGCAGAATGAGTAGCTCAACCCATCTTCGATAATGTCAATATAGCTGGAAAAGCAAACATGTAGAAAATAATGGCTGAATTTTAATGTGGCAGATGTTTTAATCTAGAGGTTAAGGAAATGTAGGAACATAAGGAAGAACATAATTCTCTCAGGAAAATTTCGTACAGGAGGTAGTTCTTGAGATGGACCTTAAAGGATAAGCTAGACAAGAAGCAAAGATAGGTATTTCATGCACATGAAATGGCAATAATAAACTACATGCATTTTTGTCCTTGTTTTGCTGTTTTTCTGAAGAATATAACTGTGCAGACCTTGTGCAATACACAAAAGTGTTAAAAGAATCCATGCTTGTCTTGAAGGAATTTGGATTTGGCATCATAGTAATTGGAGTCTTACAACAAGTTTTAGCACCTTAACAATGCTTGTGTTTTAAGACCTTATGTTAGAAAAGGATAACCTGAAGACACTGGGAGAATGGATGAGTTGTCATTGAAGGGCAGAGCCTCCTGCTCATCTTCCAGTCATCACCAGCTTACATGTCACCCTCTGAGAAGCAGACTACTGTCTAAAGTAGGTTGTTGGTACAGTCACTGGCTCATCACTGGCTCTCTGTAATGATTTCTCAGAAAGAATAGAAAGAGGATAAAAAGTGGCAGTAAAAAATATTTGAAAAGAAGATGACAGAATGGAATGGAGTAAAGGGACATTGAAGAAATATTTTCAACATAAAATCAATGTGATTCAGTGATAAATTTAGAGAAAATTGCAAAAATACATTTAAAAACATATGAATACATTTCTTCATGCAAATTTAGTCTACCTTGATTATAAAACCAATTAGACTGAGAATACATTAATCAATGAAATGTATTACTAATGAATATAAAATATATTTGTGTATTGAAAAAAGAAGTAAAATTATCATAGTTTTGAAATTTTTTTAAAAGTTAACATTAAAATAAAAAGGAGTTGGAAATAAAGAAAACACTGAAATTTCTAGTTGGGGAATTGACTGTTATTTCTACTAACTGGCTGACAAAAGAAATAGATTTAGGACTGTTGTTGAGATAGGTGTGTGTGTTGGAGAGGGTAAATGTGGAGTGATTTTGAAATGAAAAGCACCAGAAAGGGCTGGGAGTGGTCTCAAGTCATAGAGTACTAACAAGCCCAAGACCTGAGTTCGAATTCCAGCACCACTAAAAAAAAGTTACAAATGCTTATTTTGTGACATACTAAGTTTTAGACAGCCCTAGGATATTGAGGAAAAGATGCCCAACAAAACAGCTGAGAGTATGGGTGTATGTGTGTGTGTGTATTTCTTCCATATAAGAGAGACTCTTAAAGTAGACGTCCAGTCTGTGACTCATGTTGGAGCCTGGAATACAGGAGTCCTTGCATGCTTGTCTCCAGGAAAAATGAATTCCCATGTCTCACTTGTGGGCTTTCTTTAGGCTCATGTCAGAGTAATTGTGTTGAGGACTCAAACACACAAACTCTTATGAAATAGATGGTTGATATAGTAAAATATTTTATATATGCATATATAGTAAGGATCTCAGTAAAAAAGACAATCAAAGAACATAAAAAGATCTTGTGGGGTGGTACTAATGGGAGGGAGGAAGGTGAAGGAGGAGATTAAGGTGATGGTATATGGTTGATGGACTTCACACACCTATACGAAGCAAAACTAAAAAGCCTCTTGCAATTGTTTTAAGTGGGATGGGGAGGGGATTGAGGGGGAAAGATGATGGGGGAAATAGGAATAATGTACAATATAAGACTGATCAGAATTGTCACTGTAAATCCCCCCATAATAAATATATCCTAATGAACAATTTGTAATAAAAAAGTGAAACATATGAATCCATCTGTATGAACTAAGAAATGTATATGTTTTCTACATTTAAAGGAAAATGTACAATATAATATGTATTAAAGTACTTTTAAATGCTGGGGTATAACTCAGTGGTACAATTGTTTATTAATTACAAAGCTCTGGATTTGACCCTCAGTATAATATGTATATATGTATATGTATATGTGTATTTTTATATAATTAATTTACAATTTAATTTACTACCCTCCAGAAATGTCATCAAATTTAACAAAAATTTTCAAAAATATGATGAATTAATAAAAAATGATTTTACAATTGGGACCATAAGAGATACCAATACAAGCTTTTAAATTAAGAATCCAAATTGATTACAAAAGTGGTTTCTAAAGAAATTGTCAAATGTGACAAATATCTTCTAGGTCAAGTAAGAAAAGAAAAATGCAAGGCTCATAATTCATAAGTTAATGTATTGTGGCGATTGATAATTATGTAGAAGCATTCTTCCAAGGTGAGAACTGAAAATTCTGAATGTCAATCACATTTACACAAAGCACTCTCAGGACTACCAATTGTCGTGATAAAATCAGAAACCCCACAAGTTGAGATCATGACCTAGTGTATTTTGAATACAGAAGATAAAATTCAAAGGATAAATTGGTTCATAGACTTACAAGTTCTTCATTGCCTAAAAAGAAAAAAAGTAAGTTTGTATTTCTAGTCTTTTTTATTTAATATATGGAGTACCAGAGTTATCTAAAAGTACACAGTAATAAATGACTTAAGACTTCAAAGTGGCAAGGTTCTCCTTTTTTCAAAGCATCAAGCACCCCATTAACTAGAATTAAAATTGTCTTAATAAGTAAGCATAGGTAATCAGGTGTGCAGTTATGTAAGTATACAGGGAATTATGGGATCCTTTACCTTTTATATATATATATATACATATATATATGTATGTGTGTGTAAACGAATATATAAAATTATGTTATATATTACAATCCATTATAAATTACATATGTGATAAGAGTTAATTATATAAGTTTAAAGTTGCATTGTATTTCAGATATATTCAGTAATATTTCCTATTAAAATTATATAACAAATATATTCACTTACCCATAGAAAAGGAACATTAGACCATAGAATATCTGCCTGAAATAATAATTTCTGTTAGCAAAATATTTTACTATACATAGACATCATGAAAATTGAAAATGTTTCCTCAAAGGAGAATATTTTCCCCAATAAAATAAAAATAGCACATCAATATTACATGCAACAACTATTTCTAATTATATTTACAGAAAAAAATTTCTCATTATAGCTTTGCTTTTCATTGCCGATGATATAGCAGACTTCAATCAACTCTGAAAATGATAATGTTCATATCAACAAATACAAAACAAATAACCTATATTTGTCATGTAGTTATTTCTCTGCCAGTGTTTTTCTGTTACCTAAGAAAAATTATTACTGTTCATTAACTTAACATGGGATATACTCTCTGTTAAACATCAGTCCTACATTATTCTGATTAGTGGTTTCAACAGTGGTACTCTCAAGGAAACTGTGGTTAAGAATTCAGTTAAAGGGAATGTAGTTTACTATAAAGCTTATTTTAAACTGAGGGTTTTAGAGGTCAAATTTTTCATTTCTTTTCTGGGAGCAGCAAACTCTACATCACATACTTCACCAATCTATATGTATAAAACAGTCACTCTCACTCCAATTGTTTATGGCAAGTGGAAGACATCTGTTTGCTCTTTATTACTTGCACACCACCAACTACTTCTGAGTAATTTTGAAGTACAACATAACCAATTTTATACCGGGGAAGAGAATGAGAGGTATATAAGGGAATGAAAAAGATTTCAGTACATTTTCAGAGATGGAAGTATATGTGAGCAGATTGGCAGATGAAACAGAGGAGGGAAAAATGTCAGACTAAAGACCAGAAAAAGTCATACAAGTACTCTGAGAAAATGTGAACTTACTCACTGGAAAATCAGCAGAGGGGGACTTGAGTTCAATGTGCCCTGGCAGAACCTGAAAAGAGCCAATGAGAGATAAGACTGAAAAGGAGTATTTACTGAAAATATTTAGATAAAAAAATCTATCTAGAAACCTAAATTCTCTTCCAAAACTACTGCTCAGACAAACTTTCTCCAAGCCTGCTGCTTGATAGCATGCTCTAAAAAGTAAAAAGCTTCACTCAAAACTAAGCACCCTCCAAAAATTCGCATTTTTTTATTTCTGTGGCCCACAATTTACCAGACAGCTCTCTGTCTACTCTCCTCAAGATGTGTCAAAAAACATGGCCCATCAAAGCCCATACTTCATTCTATGTTACAGCCCTCAGTTGCCCTAGAAGACAGAACTGCTAAAAAGGAATGGAGGGAAACTTGTCGCACCTTGTTAGTAAGACCATCTTAAATATGAACAGATAACTCTATGTAACTATATATAATACCAGAAGTATAAAAGTTAGAATTTTAAAGAAACCTAGTAAAAATGATCACTGAGAAAACACAGATAGTTCACAGGACAGAAAACAACCTTCAAAACTCTGATTTTCAAAATATATTATATCAAAAAATAATAAAATAATAGCTAAAGATCATTTCTTTAAAATAAATACTTTTTTAACAAAGAGGAAAAAATAGATGAGAAAATAGAGTAGAAGAACTCTTCTAAAATATAGAGGAAAAAGGCAGAAAGATAAGAAATATGAAAGAATAAACAAAATGTTGGACCATTCTAAGAGAATCAAAACTGATGACTATGATGAGATATCATATCATCATATTATCATTTGGACAAAGGAGATTTTGCAGATATAATTAACATTGCTATTCAGTTGACCTCAGATTAATCAAAAAGCATATTACCTACATGGGCTCAGTCTAATGATATAAGCCTTTTTAAAAGCACAGAATTTTCTCTGTGTGATAGTTGGAGAGGAAATGAGAGCTTTGAAACCATGAAGGGGGTTTTACATGTAATCACTGCCTCTTAACATGAGTGGAGTCATGTGCAAAGGAACATTCACAGCTACTAGAAGCTTAGAACTGTCCCCTGGATGACAGCCACAAGGAAACATGTTGTATGAATTCAATTGGGTATATGCATATAGATATGATACAAACATAAATATAGATATAAACATTGATATAGCTAATATGCTGGTTTGTGACACAAATTAGGCACTTAAAATTCTTTAGCTATTAATTTCAGATATTTTGTCACCAATAATAGATGCTCAAATGTAACTAATGAATTTAAGGTTCTCATTGGAAAAATGTTTCAAAATTAGAATTTTAAATGCCATAAAACTATCAGCCAGATATAAAACTAAGATTTTCACACATGTAGATAGAATACACCTGTAAAAGTTTGTAAGGATGTACTGCAACAAAGTAAGGACAGAAATGTGACTATAGATCCAGTCAGCGAAGGAAATCTCAAGATTAATACAGGAAAACACTCGACTATTTTTTTCTGAAACTGTTTATTCAAACTGGAGCAAGGAAACAATATTAGCTGTAAAAATGTATATTATGTGTAGTGTTTTGAACTTTTAACTTTGATCTAAGTCCAATGCAGAAAAGACTTAATAGCTCCAGGACAAAATATCAAAATTCTCAACATTAAGTTGAGTAAAAGACATTATTTTGAGTAAAAGAGGCAATCAAATTAAAGAAAATACTTACAATGAAAAATGAGTAATGGTGGGAGGAGCAGAAGGAAATGAGTGAACTGCCTTCAATATCATTTTTCTCTTGATACATTGAAAGAACTGAGGCACCACCTGAGGTCAGCCTCAACCACTGACTTAAACATAAAGTTCCTTTGTCTGAGAAAACACATGAAAACAAATACCTTTCTTGACTCTACATCTTAATCTAATTACAGCCCCATTTTGGTCTCCTCGAGAACAAAACTAACAATTGGCTACATTCATTGTCTCTGACTCCTCTACCTCATTCTCCCCTGACCATACTCCAACCTACACCTGATCCCTGTAAATTCACTTTCCAAAACCAGTGAACTGCTCTTTTAGGTTTTTAAAATATTTTTCTTTGCTGTGTAGAAGCTTTTTATTTTGATGTAATCCCATTTGTCTATTTTTGCTTTTGTTGCCTAAGTTTTTCATGTGATAATATTATACATACATACATATGTACACATGTAATTTCATGTGTATGTATGTGTGTGTATATATATATATATAAATATACATATACATAATTGTATATGTATATATCAAGGAGCTATTCTCATATGTTTCCTTCTAGGAGTTTTATGGTTGCAGGCCTTATGTTTATGTCTTTATTTCATATTTAGTTGATTTGGGGATAGGGTTTAAGATAAGGGTTCAGTTTTCTCAACTGTGAAAATTCAGTTTTTTCAGCCCCATTTATTGAAAAAGCTAGACTCTTCTCTCTGTGCCTTATTGATGGGCATTTTGAAAATTAGTTGACTCTTTTTGCTTTAGTTTATATCTGAACTCTCTATTTTGTTGTCTCAGTAGTCTCTGTGTCTAGTTTTGATGTCAACATATATGGTTTGATTGCTGTAGTGTGTAATATAACTTCATTTTTCTTAAAGGTTTTGTTTGTCCTTCACAGTTCCATTCGAATTTAAAGTTGTTTCTTCTATTTCTGTGAATTTTCATGGAGATTGTGTTGAGTCTGTGTATCATTTTGTTTAGTACACACATGTTCATAATTGTTCATCTTCCAATCTATGAACTTTGAATATCTTTCCATTTGTTTGTGCCCAGAAATCCTTCTGCTGGGTATATAACCAAAACAATGAAATCAACACCTGTAGACATATGTGCACTCTTATGTTTAGTGAGACATTATTCATAACAGCCAAGAAATAGAAATAATAAAAGTGTCCATCAGCAAATGAATGGATAATGAAATTATCTCACACACACAAAATGCAATATTATTCAGCTTTTAAAAAGGAGATATTAGTTGGGTGCAGTGACTCATGACTATAATCCTAAATATTCACAAGGCAGAGATTTGGAGGATCATGATTCAAGGCCAGCCTGGACAAAAAGTTAATGAGACCCCCATATCAACCAAGAAAGGTAGATATGGTGGTGCATACCTTCCATCCTAGCTATGTGGGAAGTATAAATAAGAGGATCGTGGTTCAGGCCAATGCAGGCATAAATGTGAGACCCTATTAAAAAAATACCTAAAGCAAGAAGGGCTGGAGCATGGCTCAAGTGGTACAGTACTTGCCTAGCAACCATGAGGCCCTGAGTTCACAATCCCAGTATCACCAATTAGTAAATAAGAGATCCTGTTATTTACAATAATATGGATGAATATAGAGATATTGTGTTAAGTGACATAAGCCAAACAGAAATAAAAACATTGTATGATCTCACTTATATTTGAGATTTTTTTAAACAAGACAAACACAAAGAAAAAGAGTAGAATGATGTTTTTCAGATGCAGAAAGAGAGGAAATAGAATAAATAGGTTAAAGGGTGCAAACCTAAAATTATATTGGCTGAGTAAGTCTAGACAGCTAATATACAAATGGAAACTATAGTTAACAACATTGTATTATATACAGAAAATTTCCTAAGAGTGTATTTTAGAAACTCTTACATACAAAGGTAACTATAGAAGGTGATGGATAGGATAATTTGCTTCACTGTGGTTATCATTTCACTATATACATTTACATATGTGTGTGTGCATACACATCATATTATATTCCTTTAAAAATATATAATTTTAAAAAGAGAAAAAAATAAAAAGAACTCAAAGCTGAAGGAGCTCCACAAAGAATGGTAATATAACAACAATGGCAAAATAAATAAATAAATAAAACATGACAGGTGCCTGTGGCTCAATCTTGCAATCCTAGCTTTTTGGGAAACTGAGATTGAAAGGATGCAGGTTCCAGGCCAGACTGGGCAAAAAGTTTGTGAGACTCCCATCTCAAAGGAAAAACAAGCTGGGTATGACATGCTTTTGTCATCCCAGAGAAAGTGAGAAGTACAAAATAGGAAGACCATGAACCAGGCCAACCTGGCCAAAAGCAAGATTCTTATCTCCAAAATAACCAGAGCAAAAATGGCTGGAGGTGTGACTCAAGGAGAGTTCCTGACTTGTATGGAAAATGCAAGGCACTGAGTTCAAGACCCAGTACTAAGAAAAGGAAGGAAGGGAAGGAAGATAGGAAGGGATGGAGGGAGGGAAGTAGGGGAGAGGGGACATAAGGAAGGAAGGAAGGGATGGAGGGAGGGAGGGAGGGAGATGAATATCTGAAAGAGAGAGTAAGCCTGAACACTAAAGTTAACATTGAGCATGTATAGATATTTTTTCCTTATCTCTGAAGAAATAGAGAACTAAGAGCAAGACTCTCACTCTATGTAACAAATTCCATAAAGTGGCCTTAACTCCATCTTTTTCACTTACAAGAAATAAAAATTACATTTCTCATTTTGTAATCATATTGAAAAAAGTTTAAGCCAGCAATTTGTACATCTTGTATTTTCCTGTTTGAAAAAGTGCTTATGAGACCATTTTCTGTGGTGTATATACAGACTTAGAAGACAGGATGAGCACCACCAGGTTGTTTTAACTTTGACTACAGTTTGGGAGACAGGAATCCATGAGTAGCAAGCTAAATTTCAATTCCCATTCCAAGCAATAATGTTATTTCTGAGTCTTGTAAAATAATATATTTTGTGCTCCTAGAATAAATGGGACAATACACAGATGCCAAAGAGAGAGAATGCATTGTATGGTATTCCTTTCACTTACGTGATTTCTCTTGCTTATCTGCTGAAGTGCTCACTTTGCGAAGGCTTGACTCATAAGTTTTCCATTAAGAGAAAAAGAAGACTGTATTCCTATAACTGTTGGTCTCAAAAGAGAAATGGAAATTAGCATCTACTTCTATCCAGCTGTCTCACAGCCTTCCTCACTTAGACAGTGGTGAACTTGATTAGCAACATTTGGGGATTTAAGACTCTGATATATATAGTATTTCTAAATCAAAGAGAAAATCAAAAATTAAATGCAGCAATCTATTTCTGAACAAAGTATGCTAAAACCAAACCATGAATATTGAAGGAATTTTTAAACATAAACACATTAACCTAAATATGTAAAGAAAAATACCATCTTCTAAATAAAACAACAGTTTTAAGCAACTGTGGAAATTGCCTTCTCTCCATAACAATACCTCTATATCTTCTCCAAATCCTAGAAGACGTTCATATGAAAATCTGATTATTCGGTAATTTTTGGTATAATATTAGTGATCCTACCCCAGAATTCCAGCACCCATGTAATATCCCCAACCTCATCTGTCCTGGTCAGCCAAAATGAGAAAGAGAATTATGCAATTAAGAAAGCATAAGAAATTATTTAGATTGTGAAATGATAGCAAAAAATATGGGGAAAATATAAGAAAAGACAAGAAAACAAGAGGCATGAATTAAATTAGATGTAAGTCCATACTGATATCAGTCAGAACACTAGTTCTTTCTACATCCTTTCTTTTTGATGATAAACAATAAGATAATCATGGGAAACTGGACACCAGTGGCTCACGCCTGTAATCCTAGCTACTCAAGAGGCAGAGATCAGGAGGATCTCGGTACAAAGCCTGCCCGGACAAATAGTTTGTGAGACCCTACCTCAAAAAAAAAATCACAAAAAAGGGCTCAAGGTGTAGGCCTGAGTTCAAGCCCTAGTACCACAAAAAAGAAGATACTCAAAAAAATTTTAACAAAATGAAAGGTAAAAAAATTTTCAAAATTCAAACAATGTTATCTTAAGGGAGTTTAAATGATTAAGGGTGGATGTTGCAGAGATCAGCCTAAAGGGATATACTGTATGCATATCCCATATGCATACATATCATCTAGATATTACTGTGGAGTTATTCCATGAACATTCACAAAGACTAGTTTTGAATGCATGCATAATTTAGATAGCAGAAAACATAGATTGGAACTAAAATTAATGGTATAATTCTTGTATGTATAGGTTTTCATTATATTTTTATACTGCACACTTTTATTTACATAAACTAAGAAAAAGGCTTAGTTCTGTCAACAAACGATAGGCAATTGATAACTCCCAACAGGGCAGAGAAGTATTACAATGACTACTCAGTCCTCAGGCCTAACAACTAACTAACAGTTAGTCAGAATTTTGAGAAGTAGGATAAGAATCCATTAAATCATCTTCCTTCTGGGAAAAAAATCTGATAACCACAGACACAAGAAATGTTAATTTTCTAGCCCTGAGCATATAACCAATGCATAGACATATGGCTTATTTGATTTTTAAATGCCATTTTAAGTATTCCTTTCCATATGAAATTTCTGCACAAGACTTATACAGCAATATTGAATGAACAAATAATGAAGAATAAATATTTCATGATCTAAAAAATAGTGTACCCCAATATGAAATTCTGAAATATTTTAGTATGTAGAAACTTTGGGCATGGTATGTTCTTGGAGAAAAATTAAAAACAAAAACTGGTAATTAAAGATTTAAAAAGCTTTTCATTGGGTCAATTATTTATTTGATATTCAGTTGTCTGCTTACCATATAACATAACAGATTAATGATAGGATAGAAGTCAGATAAATTGTTTTCTTTTTCTTTCCAAGTGTGGGAATACTGGAGATTCTATGAATCATCTGCAATGCATATATTTAAATGTTAACCATATATACCAATGTAACTACTAGGCCATAAAATGAAGTAGGCCAAATTTGTATTTCTTTCTAGGTTTTTATATTACCTTCCTTGTCCCTTTTGAAAATTCTTTTTATAAAAAGCTACAATTACCAGTATCAAATCAATATGTTACTCATCCAGCAGAATGCTCATTTTTAAATCCTTCTACTTATGGAATAAAATTTTAGTGAACTTAAATAATCATAGAAAAAAAAGCATAAACTTCAGAGTGAAACAACGTGTGTTTCTGCCTCTTACTAGCAATTTAAACTTAAGCAGGGTATGTTAATTTTATGTATCAACTTGACTAAGCCACACATGCCCAAATAAACATGATTTCTAGGTGCATCTGTGAGAAGTTTTCTGGAAAAGATTAGTATTTGAATTGGCCTGAGTAAAACCAATGGCCTTATCCAGTGTGAGTTGGCAGGATTAAATCCACTCTGTGTCTTCATAGAGCAAAATTAGACAAGGGAGGAACTTGTCCTTCATTTATTTTTTCCTGCTTCAGTGATTGAGCTGAGCATTTCATCTGTTCTTTGTCTACCCACAGGATGGGGCTTGTAATACCACTGGCTCCTTGGTTCTCAGGCCTACAGATTCTGACTGAGTTACACCACCAGCTTTCCTGGATCTCCAGGTTGCAGACAGGCAATAATAGAAGTTCTCAGTCTCCATAATTGTGTGGACAATTCCTCAGAATAAATCTACATATATCTTCTTCCCATGTGTATCTGGCCATAATATCCATGCTTATAAACACATTAAATGGATTCAGAAGGAACAATACTCCAGAAACCAAGCATGGAGAAAATATTGAGATGAAGAGATGGATAAGCAAGGAAGTGATGCTTCCTTATCCTAAACTCAACCACTTAGTCACTACTTCGGAAGCTATTTCTTCTATTAAATGTGTTTAGTTCTGATGAATGTAACACTCTTGTTGAAAGGACAAAATGGACATATCCATCTTGGGCAATAATTGGTGTGTATAGTTACTTCCCAAATGCATCTTTCTTTTCCTTTAAGTGGCTTAGTCAACAGTTCATACCTTATCTTCAATGTTCTCCAAGTCACAGATACACATTCTAGATCTCCAAGAGAATTTCATTCAGTGCTTCATAATATGCCTTACACAACACACACACACACACACACACACACCACCGTGTTGAGGAGTGGGAGGAATATAAACCTAACTAACAGTGAAGAAATCTACCTTAGACTTCCCAGCTGTAATCTTTTCATTGCTTTGAATGGGTGGGGAAACAAGTTTCCAACACCAGCTTTTAGCTTTGGAATTCATGTCTCGGCACTCTGTCTCACCTTGTTATGTGTGGGAATAAACTATCTGTCTTTCTGAGGGTTGACTAAAGTTGAGATTGTAAGAGTGTCATGTTAACATCTGGTGCTCCCCTCAAAAAGAATAGGAACTTTGCACTCTTTCCTTCAACAATAAATCTATCTTCTTGCCTCTACCCTCTTCACAAACTTTGCTTTTTCATTGCTAGTTATACAACAGTGGATCTGTGATGAGGGTAATGACATCCATTGTGAAGCTATGCAAATGAATTCCAAGTGTACTGTCAGATGATGAAAGGAAAAATGATGACAATTTTATTCTACTTGTTCTAGAGTAAACATTGGTAAACTAATTACATGATGCACCTTCACTGAATATCTGTGAATGGAGGAATAGTGTCTGATTACTGGTTTTGTCTTTATTTCTATTTGATAAATTACATGTAATTATGGTATAATTAGGTAACACCTTTAGCATTAAAGAAAAATAAGCCAGGTAATAAGGTATAATTTCTGAGAACAGCATAAATTCTAATGATTGTAAATAAAGAGACCACATGGTAACTCTATGAATTCATTAGATCAGTTTGGTTTAAAGACTGCTTGATATAATATGGAACTTTATTCCAAGTGGCAATTTTAGAATTCTTTATGAAACTGAAGAAACCAGTCTTACATGGATATCTATTTTATAATTCATAAAATCTACCAACTAAAGGAAGGCTTGAAAATTTCAAAATTTGTTCACTAAATTCTCCTCAGTAATTGAAGCAATAACTAATTAATCAAGTGAAACAATGTTAATGACAATTTAATAGTAAATTTCAAAGACTTTTCCTGGCAACATTTGGCCAGGAAATGCCTATGTCTCTTTATTCACACAACACTCAACCACAATCTTGCATTCCACAATTAAGGGTGAGGTGTTTAGAAACAACTTCTAGCAAAGTCTATTTGCTCAAGGATATTTTAATATGTTTTTTATCAAAGCATAAGAAAATAATGACAGTGACTGCTATTCATAAGTCATTACCATATTCTGCTATGTAAAAAGGCAATAAAGAACAGACATGGCTTTTGACAGTAACAATAGTGGTTCCAAATCTCGCTATGCTTACTAGATTGGGGAAAATGGGATGAGATAGGGGGAGGACATCTTGACACCTTTTTCCAAACCATCTTCTTATATTTCTCCCATCCCTTTTTCCTTATCTACTGATAAATGAAGAAAACAAGCTGGGCACTAGTGGCTCATGCATATAATCCTAGCTACTTGGGAGGCAGAGATCAAGAGAATCATGGTTCAAAGTCAGCCTGGGCAAATATCTTGTCAGAACCTATCTTGAAATTACCCAAAGCAAAAAAAGGGCTGATGGAGTGCCTCAAGTGGTAGAGTGCTTGCCTAGCAAGTGTGAAGCCCTAAGTTCAAGCCCCAGTACCACAAAATAAATAAATAAATAATGGGGGGGGGGAGAAACAGTGACAAAACTACCAGAATGCATCATAGATTATATCATCAATAGCAAGTCTTAGCATGAAAATTCTAAGACTATTCTCTCTTCTATCCATAAATCATCTTCTATCTGTAAATTTTGCCTTGCATCCTGCCTCTTAAAAATATCTATACCGAACTTGCTCCCTCTGATGCCTTCATTCTAAAGTGATAAGAGAGTTTCTACTGAAAATATTTAAATAATATTAAAATGATGATTAAATTAAGATGGCAGAACAATAGGAGCATTCTCCATCAGACACTAGGAATAAGAATGTGAATGAGAAAGAAGAGATTACATACAGAAGAGGAAAAGAGAGGAAGAGCACTGAGAGCCACAAAAGTAACAGGATCTGAAAAATACAATGAAACAAAGATAACACAGTAAATTAAGAAAGTGTTTGTGACACCAGTTCTCGTTCCAGCCCCAGTTGAAGCCTCTACCTCAAGGTAAGCCAAGTGGCCTCTGCAACAGACTGGTAAACCTAACTGTGGGTCAAAAACTATACTGCCTGAAAGTCCTGACCCCAGTGTGTGGACATGATGGGACAGTGACTACCCCAGCAGGACAGGTCAGCAACAGACAAAACAACTCTTCATTTCCAATACCTCAGATAGCTGTGGTAAGGCTCCATCTTGAAAAAGGGCCTCCTGATCAAGACAAAGATATTTGGGAGGTCTTGAAAACAAAGGGCAATCACTCAGGCTCATGAGGCCTAAGTCTATGAGAAGGGACTGTTATGAGGAGCTCCTAGAGAAGGAAAGGCTTTGCTTTTCAGTGAGCTGAAAAGTTAGAGGGAAAGGCACCAATCTGTCTGTGGAAAATTTCCAAAACAAAGCACCTTGCCTTCACTGACAGAAAGATCAGATTTCTGAAGTTCCTTGCAAGCATATGAATTTTGAGATTGAGCATCCCACCAAATTTGATAAGTCACAGTCCAGAGAATTCTAGGATTCTGGGAGACTAGTGTCCAATGGGAGACTGCCACTGTCACCAGAGGCAGGCATAGAGAGGGAAAGGTTTAGACTGAGGCAGTCTGAAAAACAATAAAAAGCCCAGAGGTTGGTGTTCTCACCCTTTCCAGTTAACACCAATGCTCCTCAAATTATCCTATAAAATACAAAAGGAAGGAATACTACCAAACTCATTCACAAAGCCAGTATTCCCCTAATACCAAAATGAGGTAAGCACACATCAAAAAAAAAGAAGTTAAAGGCAAATATCCCTGGTGAACATAGATGCAAAAATCCTCAAAAAAATAATTCCTAATAGAATCCAACAACATAGTAAATCCATAATACATCATGATCACGTAGGTTCAAGGATGCAAGGATGGTACAACATTTGCAAATCAATGAACACAACACAACACACAAACAGAATCAAGGACTGAGGCCACATCATCATCTCAGTAGATGCAGAAAAAATCTTTGACAATTCAGCCTCCTTTTATGATAAAAGATCTGCAGAATATAGGAATAGAAGGAAGATTCCTCAACATTATAGAGGCTAAATGTGACAAATCTGTAGCCAGCACCATAATATCTGGGGGAAAACTGAAACCATTTCCTCTAAAATCAGGAATAAGCTAAGAGTGAACACTCTCCTCACTCTTATTCAACACAGTACTGGAATGCCTAGCCAGAGTAGTAAGACAGAAGAAAGACATAAAAGGGATTTAAATAAGGAAGGAAGTCAAAATTATCCTTATTTGAAGATAATATGATCTTAGATCTAAAAGACCCTGAAATATCCACCAAAAACTCTTAGATCTCATAAGCACATTCAGCAAAGTAGGAAACAGAACTAACACACAAAAGTCAGTAGTGTTTCTATATACAATGAACATTGTGAAAAAGAAATCAGAAAAACAATACCACTCATCATATCATCAAAAACTTAAAATATCCAAGAAAAACTTAATAAAAGAAGTGAAAGAACTATACAACAAAAACTATGTTACTAAAACAAATCAATGCAGACATTAGAAGATGCAAATATATCCAATGCTCATGGATCAGCAGATAATATTGTGAAACTGTACTACCAAAATCAATTATACATTCAATGCAAACTCCATCAAAATTCCAATAACATTCTTCACATGGATATAAAAATCAATCCTGAAGTTCATATGGAGTACAAAAGATCTTTAGTGGCCAAAGCAATCCTAAGCAAGGAGACCAATGCTGGAGGTATCATAATACCTAACTTTAAACTATACTAGTTTGAATAATAATAATAATACCACAAAAATAGATGTGAAGACCAATGGAACAGAATAGATGACATAGTGACAAACCATTTGATTTTTAACAAACAATCCCAAAACATGCATTGGAGAAAGGATACCTTCTTCAACAAATGGTGCTGGGAAATTAGATAGCCACCTTCAGAAGACTGAAACTAAATCCTGGTCTTTCACCTTAACTTGTACTAGAATCAATTCAAAGTGGATCAAATATCTTAATGTAAGATATGAAACTGTGAAACAACTACAAGAAAGAATAGGGAATGATATGCTGAAACATATAAGCATAGGTAATAACTTTATGAACAGAACTCCAGTAGCTCAGCAATTAGGAGAAAGGATCAACAAATGGGACTGTATCAAATGGAAAAGTTTCTGCGCAGCAAAGGAAACAAGTCACTAGACTGAAGAAAAAGCCTACAGAATTGGAGAAAATCTTTGCCAGCTACACATCTGACAAGGATTAATAACCAGAATATAGTGGGAGTTCAAAAAACTAGCCCCGCAAAGAATTAACAACTCATTGAATAAACAGGCAAATGAACTGAAGAGACAATTCTCAGAAGAAGTACAAATGACCAATAAATCCATGAAGAAATGTTCGACATCCTTGGTCATAAACGAAATGCAAATCAAAATGACATTGAGATTTTTACTTCACTCCAGTCAGAATGACTATCATCAATAACACATATAACAGTAAATTCTAGTAAGGATGCTGGGAAAAATGAATATTTATCCACTGTTGGTATGAATGTAAATTAGTACAACAGCTATAGAAAGTAATATGGAGGTTCCTCAAAAAAGTAAAAATATACCTTCCATATAATCCAGTGATGCCACTCCTAGGCATATACCCAAAGGAATGTAAACCAGGATACAAAAAGCTACTTGAACACCTATGTTTATTGCAGCAGTATTCAAAATAGCGAAGCTTTGAAAACATCCAGATGCCCTACACATTATGAATGGATTAAAAAAACTTGTTAGATATACACAATGGAGTGTTATTAAGCCATAAAGAATGAAACTATGTTGCTTTCAGGTAAATGGATAGAACTGGAGATCATTAGGTTAAGTGAAATAAACCAGGCTCAGAAGGACAAAGGTCACGTATTTTCCCTCATATGTAGACGTTAGACGTTAGAGCTATAAGATAAATGTACACATACATATATGATCCTATATACATAGATAGATAGATAGATAATAGACAGAAAGATAGATAGGAGAGAGAGAGAACATGATTGTGTTAGTGGGTCTGTCTCAGGGGACTATGGGAGGCAAAGAGGAAAAGAGAATGATAGAGTGAATAATACTGAACAGCAATGCATCTCTATATGAAGATAATATAGCATAATGCACTGTAAGCTGTTGAATAGTAGGGGGACAAGGCAATAGAGGTAGAGTAAATAATGCAGGGAGTTAATCTGATTAAAGTATGTTACATACTTGTGTGAAATACCAAGTGAAACACCCTTGAATCAATACACACTTTTAAAAAATGAAGGACAGGAAGATAAACAGATTTTGTTCAGGAGTGGGGAAGAGTGGGAGGTAAACAGAAAGGGTGAGGTATTTTGTATTGGTGTATGAAATTAGAACAATGAACCTTGTTTAAATTATTCAAAGGGGGATGGGAATAAGGAAGAATAATGGAGAATATGGATCTAATTAAGATATATTGTAAGCACATATGTAAATGTCACAATGTATCCCCCTGTAAACTATTAAATGTTAAGAATTTTTTTAATTCCACTTGCCACTCTTATTTGGAATACTTGTCCTACTAACTGAGGTCTTTAAATCATGGTTTCAATCTCCATTCCAATTCCTGTGCTGGCCTGAAATGACTCAAGATTAGCGTTGCCTTGTGATTCCTTACCTTTATTTTACCTCATTTAACAACTCCTTTGAGCATAATGTTGACATTGACATCTACAAAAACTTCTCAGCTTTAAAATAATAAATTCAGACATTATCCAGCCAGATGTGGTGATGTATATCTGTAATTCCAACATTTAGAAGGGAGGAGGATCATGAGTTTGAGGCAAGCTTGGGCTTTTTAGCTAGACCCTGGCTCAGAAAACCAAGGACTGGAAATGTAACTAGGTGGTAGGGTGCTAGCTTAACATGCACAAAGCCCTGGGTTTTATTCTCAGCACTGCAAGAACAAAACAATAAATGCAGCTATCACCCTCCCTGAGCACATCTCCCTATCCTTTCAAATCATTTCCTGAACCATTTCTGACACATCTGTTTTCCTACCTCATAAGGACTATTAATTCAACCACACCTCTGCTTTCTTCCTGCCTATCATCTGCTCCTTTGAATAATATTATTTCTGAAAGAAGATCTCATAATACTGACATAAGCATTTCCAGCTACTAAGAGAAGTGTACAAAAAGAGGAGAATGAGAAGAATAAACACAAAAGGTGGACTTAAGTACCCTTATCTCTCACCCAATTGATGTTGAACTCCTCCACTAAGAAGCTATCCGTGAAAGAAAACATGAAGGTAAGACTCCTAGACGTGAAGAAAACATCCATGAAAAGAATATTCAGCATGGAAATAGTTGACTAGTTGCTCACAATAAGTCTAGTTTTCAAAATAGAAAATCAAGTTATCTTACATTGGCAAGTTTTCTTTTTACACGCTGAGAAAATAGGAGTTGCAGTTCAAGATGAGATCAGAAAAGTTAAAAATTCTGATACTTTTTTACCTCAAATTTGCAGTATATTTTTCCAGTCTACCAAGTAGATTCCATGATCCATTAGTTTAGTCGTTCTTTTGCTAGTATTATTGTCCTTTAAGCACACCTCTGGAAACACCCTAAACCAGGAAATATTCAGCCATCTTCCTCCTCTGTGCAAGCTATTTAATAGGAAAATCCACACATTTAAAGAAACTAAAGCCATTATAACTGAACTGGGGACCTCGGTCCTGCCCAGGAATCTTGCTGGGTTTCTCTTGTTTCTCTTGACTCTTTCTCATCTCTTGCCATTTTTCTCTTTCAGAGAGAGAGAAATACCATATAAATATCTCAGAAAGGTAAATACCAAATGTTCTACTCATTTTTGGAAACTAATAAAAAAATCTTTTGGAAGAACAGAATGAAATAGTCTTCACTAGAGATTGAGAAAGATGGAGATGTGGAACAAGTTCAACAAGAGGCTTAAAAACACAGGTAGAGAGGATAAAATTGTTCTGCTTTTTTCTGTGGAAAAGTAGGATAATTATTGACTAAAACAACCTGTGAATATATTTCCAAATGACTAGAAAAGCAGTAGAAATTTCCTAATACATAATAATGATTAATGTTTAACGAGATATGAATGCTTATTACCCTGATTTTATTACATGGTATACCATGCACATGTATTGAACTACCATATTGTGCCCCCATAAAGATACATACATATTGTGTCATTGAAAAATTTAAATAGAAGATTTAAAAAAACAAACGCTTCCTTGATTTCAATGAAATCCCCCAAATACTGACCTAGTTTCTTCTTCTTTTCGTGGAAAAAACTTTTTAAGGAGTTTTCTATACATATTAACCTTTATGTCTTCATCTTTTTCTCCTGCATCTGCTGTAGCCTGAAAATCTACACACCACACAGTTGACAACTTCCCAATGCTCCAAAGCTTTAGGCACTGCTTCCAAGGCTACTGAAAAAAGTATCAACTTCTGTTTCATTCTTACATAGCTACCATGCCAGTTAAGGGAAACCCTCCAGCATGGAGCATGGCAAGGAGGTAATGGATGCATATTCAAGGACCTCTTCTCTTCTCACTTCTCTATTCTTCATTCCTCCAACATCTCTTCATCCCCCAACTCCCAGAAAGTCTTGTTTGTGATATTAGAAGATCCTTCTTACTTCACTGTTATCTTCTTGTACTGTGGCTTTTCCTATTTACTTATTCTCACAGTGATGGAAAAGTATATGCTCACAGTTGAGAGTTCCAAACTTAGACTTAGTGGGTCATGATGTCATTTTATAGTATAAAATATAGTAGGCCTTTATTCAAAAACTGAGAATATCATCTTAAAAATATGTTAGCTTAATTTTATCTTGTCATAGTTTAAACATAGTTTGGTTAAGTCACACACTTGCCACCACAGAGATTATCTTTCACTGAAATGTCCTCTATTGAAAATAGAAATCCAAAGAAACTCTTACTATTATTATTATCTTCTTTCACTTTATAATGGTCTTTGGTACAGATTATTACCCATGCTTACATACTCTCTTTAGCCTTAGACCACTCTTTTTAGGCTCTTTCCTCAGCTTTTCCTCTACAATTTGACGATTAAGTATTGGAATGATGTTACCTGCCCCTGTAACATCATTCATTCATTGATCACTCTCAAATGTTTTGTCAATAACCCAGGTAATTCTTCTCAGTTCAAATCCAGGGTGAGACATCAAAAGTTTGTTATATCACAAACCAAATTTGTCATCTTTTCACTTCTTCAAAAACATACTTCTACATTATTATTAATTTCTGTTTATAGCATGAACCTTCATCAATATTTAAATCAGAAATGAGAGGTGATATTTTATAAATGCATGTTATATATTATGACATAAAATATATTTCTTAAGGTGAGTTTGTATTCAGAAAATATATGAAAATCAAATTTACCACATGAATTGCTAGGGGAAAATTCTGACACAGTTCCTATTCTAAAATATTAGCAATATTTTGCATTTTTTATTGTTTGAATTTTTATTAGCATATAATAGTTGTACAGGGGAATACATTATGATATTTAGTGCTTATAATACATCTTTGCTAGATTTACTCCCTCCATCATCTTCCTTCTTCTTCTTCTTCTTCTTCTTCTTCCCTTCTTAGAATGATTTCAACAGGTTTCATTCTTCTATTTTCATATATGAATGCAAAATATATCCACCATATTCACACTCATTCTCTCTTTCCATAGGCCCATTCCACTCCCACTAGTACCCACTTCTGGAAAAGACCTGTTATACCCTCTTGCCCTTCATTTTTTAAAAAGCATTAATTGATAAACCATCATTGTAACTCACTGCCTCTCAACCAACTCATCACCAAAGCTTTGTGTTATTTCCAAAATACATCTTTAGCTCATTTATATTCCTTCAACTTTCCTGTACTAGCCTATTCTAAATTACTGTATCTTTCATTCAGCCTACTGTAACCACAGCCTCCTAATTGCTCTGTATTAAATTTTTGTCCTTCCTCAGATTGTTCTCTACTTTATCAGAATGGCTTTTTCATGAAGCCAATCGGATTATGTCTTTCTTCAGCAATATCACTTTTGAGAAAAAATCATTATTAATGTGGTCTTCATGACTGTGCATATAGATTCTGCTTATATCATTTTCCTACTCTGTCATTATATTCTGTCTGTGCTACCTCTTCTCTGAGTTTGTCAAACTCAAAAATATACTTTCCAGTACCTTCTGTTTTCTGGTACATAATTGCTCACCACTCCCTATCCCTACTTCTTGTCTTGTTAATTTTGAACTATTCTCTTATTCTGGCTTCATAACGTGGAAGTTCATATTCTCCATGAAGCTTTTCTTGATACCTTTCACCCAGTAATTTTCAAACTATATGTCATAGCCCATCATGCATCATGAAATCAATGCAGTACTTATACAGTAGTGTGGTAGAAAGTGATGGCCTGACATTTAAGTGGAATGAAATGGAATTCAATCAAGTCAAATCAAATGCAAATATGAAAGAATTCCATAAAATAGATTTTTACAGTACCTGTCATTAAGATTTAGTACAATTTTACAAATGTGCATGTATTGGTGATAAAAGACAGTGAATTTCTCTTATTATTAATCATATTCAAAAATGAACATGAAAGCATAAGTTTGAAAACCACTGTTTGAATGATGTTCACCATCTGTGTCCCTTCCCAATACAACATTTGTCTTTTAGTAAAACGAAATCACTCAAATTATTTCTGAATACTTACCTCAAAATTATTTGTTTTATATGGCATTTAGAAAATAAAGTAAGCTGAGTCTTAACTTCCATTAAACAATGTATCAAAACATAACTTCCATTAAATAGTGGATAATTTTCTAAATTTGAGCCTACATTGTAGAGGATTCCTTTTTTAGCACCTAACATGAAATTATAAAAGGAAGAATGTAACAATATTGCTATGGATGATGCTACTTGTGCCAATTTCAAGTATATCAATCATTGCAAGCAGATGCCTAAACCAACAGGTAGATGTGAATAAGTTCCAATCCCTTCTCTCTTGGCTCTCAATTTAAGATTTTTTACAGGTTATATAACTCCTGGACATTTCTCTTCTCTTTATATTGGCACTTCCTTAATTCTCTGGGATATATATATATATATATATACAGATATATAGGTATATAGATATATATGTATATAGCTTATTACCACATGGTGGGCATTTACTAAATGCTGATCCCTTTCTTTTCTCTATTCTTTTTCTACTCCAATCTCCAGACATAGTTTCTTTTTAAGTACAGTGAGCATCCTGAAACTCCTTGCTTGGGCTCCTGACAAAAGCTTTTCTAGTATAAAACATCTAATTATATTTCCTACTTATCATCAAAAATTATTACAAAGTAATCAATTTTTTTGAAAACAATATAAGCCAATTTAATGATATCATGAATGTTTCTCAATATTTTTCTCCTTAATCATATTTTAAATTCTGTTCACTTATCTATACTTGGAGCAGAACACCAGTTTGGATCACTGGCTGTAAGAAATGCCAGGATGCACATTCTAAAACAGGTTTGGAAATCTGGAGTCTCTTCTGTGCAAACGAAATGTTATCATTCACTGGTAAATGGATGGAATTGGAGAACATCATTCTGAGTGAGGTTAGCCTGGCTCAAAAGACCAAAAATCGTATGTTCTCCCTCATATGTGGACATTAGATCAAGGGCAAACACAACAAGGGGATTGGACTATGAGCACATGATAAAAGCGAGAGCACACAAGGGAGGGGTGAGGATAGGTAAGACACCTAAAAAACTAGCTAGCATTTGTTGCCCTTAATGCAGAGAAACTAAAGCAGATACCTTAAAGCAACTGAGGCCAATAGGAAAAGGGGACCAGGAACTAGAGAAAAGGTTAGATTAAAAAGAATTAACCTAGAAGGTAACACCCACGCACAGGAAATCAATGTGAGTCAATGCCCTGTATAGCTATCCTTATCTCAACCAGCAAAACCCCTTGTTCCTTCCTATTATTGCTTATACTCTCTCTACAACAAAATTAGAGATAAGGGCAAAATAGTTTCTGCTGGGTATTGAGGGGGGGAGCGGGAGGGGGTGGAGTGGGTGGTAAGGGAGGGGGTGGGGGCAGGGGGGAGAAATAAACCAAGCCTTGTATGCACATATGAATAATAAAAGAAAAATGAAAAAAAAAAATCATCCAAAGAGGTTACATAATTCTGGCCTTGATCACCAGCATATATAGGAAGCGATTCCTTATTTTAATTTCTAGTTTCCAAGTAAGTATAGAAGAAGTCAAAGTAAAAAATGTTCATATTTAAAGTAATAAAACTTCACCTTTGAATTAGCAGTGAAAACTGAAGAATCACACCCCAAATAAAAGGTCAAAAGTAAAACAAAAAAAAAAAAAAAAAAGAAATTGTTAGTAATCCAATTTAGGTATGCTGTCAGTTTCTACAGATCATTTCCATGTGTAGTTTGAAAGAAAGTTTGGCTCAAAAGGAAGATAGAATTATGGCTTCATCAAAATATGTATTGTGAAATACTGAAAATGAATATCATGATTCAACTGTCCTACCACAAATTTGTTATTTCACTTCATCTGAAGTCAAAACTAAAGTCTACCATCATCATTTCTTAGATGTATAGAATAGCTTGGATATACCATTGAAGAAATGATATGGGTAGAATAAAGTAATTAGAGTTTAAACAACTCAATGGAAGTTTAAGACAAGAAGAATTTCTAATTTTAGTATGCCTCATTTTCAAAATATGGGTAAGCATAGTTAGCACCAAATTAATGGGGAAAGGGTGAGAATTTTATATACATTTTCATCTCTTCTGAAGGTCTGAGCCCATGCCCATGGATTTCACTTGTCCCTCAATATGGAAAACCTCTAGAAGTAATGAACAATTGTGAATTGACACAACCAATTCCCAAAAAAAAAAAACCCAGAGGTCCATGTTAAAGCATCAGATATCCATACTAATTCTTTAAGTTGTTGTTCTTGCCTTTTAAATAAAACTCTTTTTATTCTGACATGCCTCTGATTCTGTCTGTCAAAAAGAAAAGGGAGGGCTGGCAGGATGGAGGGCTGGCAGGATGGAGAAAAGAGCAACTAACTATATTAGTCTTAAGAGACATAACCTTGAAAACACCATCACCTTTTTAGAAAGCTAGTCCTCAATTTATACTAGCCCTGATTGTCTAAATGTATTTATTGCGTAACATGTTATTTCAAAACATTTCTAAACAGATAACAATATTTATTTGACTATCTTCTTTATTTAGAATGTGTTAGATAATTTGCTCTTGAACAAGACCATGTTATTTTAAAAGTTCTTATATATAAGATACATAATAAGCACAATTATATTTCTCTTTATATTAGACACATTCCTAAATAACTTCATGTTTCATAGTTTAAACTATTTTTTCTTTCATTTTTTTAATAATAGCATGTTATATAGGATTTGTTGTCCTCACTTTATACAGGAAGTACATAAAGCAACATTATTTGGATAACTTTCCCAGGACATAAAATAAACCCTGGTCTCAATTTTTAAGTCTACACTTATTAAACAGATATCTACTTTGTGAAGTGAATTCAGAATTCAGGTATCTGTAAGTAGAAATTAATTTCACCTATTCACAATATGTTAGTGGTTAAGAATCATTAAAAACAGAGTGAAAACTAATAAAATTTGAGTTTCAACTATGGATGGGCATAATGTTTATTGTATTTACACTTTTATTATAGCAATGATCTGGTATTATAATGTATCCAATAATAAAGATTAATGTAATAATATGTGGCAATAGTACTTTTAAATCATTTGCAAAGAAAGAGTTGCATCCCAGATTTCTGAGATACAGTCTCTTAATATCATTTCTATCATTGATGACATGTTTTGGTACTGTGCCTGAGTAGTGTAATATAAGTCACTTTCATTTCTAATCTTCAGTAGCACTGAAATGTGTATGTTTTAAATTAATTATATTTCAATTAATTTTGATTCATGGCTTCATTTCATCACAATGAATTTAGAAAACTAAGTAACTTGAGGACAAGACACAGAAATGAGACTATGTGAAAGGCCTGCATCTAACATCACATAAGAAATAAAATGTCATCTGTCATTTTAATTTACTGTATCCTTATCATTTAACTATCAAATGATATAGTTCTGACATTTAGAAGAAAAATGATGTGCATAATAAATGTCAAGATTTTTTTTCAAAATATAACTTTATTTTCCAAAAGCATAATAACAAAAATTCAGGTATCCTGAAATTTGTTCTTCTTTTTACACTGTAAGCTTTGCCTAGAAACACACATAAGCCAAACCTGATATCTGTTACCTAGCAACCATCTGACAATTATATGCCTTAGATGACCTGGATATATATCTGAATGTTAACCCCTATACAACTGAATTAATTAAACACCTAAAATTGCTTAGTATTCCCACATAAAGGAATGGTGAAACAGAATTTAACACTGAGTAATTTAGAGGTCAGTTTTCTTAATGAAGAAATTGAAGCATTGCAAATAAACAAGGTAAATAGTTTTTAAAATAGAAATAAAGGAATAAAATAGAAATAAAGGAATAAAATAGAATACTACTTCCATTTTTTCATGTAGTAGGTTTAAGAATAAAACGCACACTGAATAATTCTTGTAATCGTAGCTTCAAATTCTGACTTTATTATCTAATTTATATGCATGCATATTTTGCTGAAATTTCAATGTCACAAGAAATTTTGAGAAATAAGATCACTGACATTAGTTTAGTTTTGTCAATGACAGACTTCTCCAGTGTTTAAGCCAAAAATCATAAAGGTAAACAAAGAGATGTTAATTTGCTAAGCATTCAGGCAAACATGTTAAATTCTAATGTAAATATGGAGCAGTAAAATTAAGGATTGCATCTGTTGAAGACAGGTTATATTATGCAAGCAGTTACCAATGAAGGGTTAAAATACAGATAAGAGAGATATTAAAAGACTTTATAAAACAGTGACATTTAAGTAAATAAAAATTTTCCATTTCTTGAAACTGAAAAGTAATCAAATTCTTTGCAGTACTGTATAACATGTTCCCTTACCAGGTTAATTTACACTTGTAAAAAGTAATTGTTAAAAGTCCTTCCAAAAACTAATTATAAAGAGAAAAATTCCTCATCCCAATAATTAAATTATTAGTAAATTTGACATAAGTTAAAGTAGAGACAGGGGAAGAAAGTGTGTGTGTGTGTGTGTGTGTGTGTGTGTGTGTGTGTGTGTGTGTATGTATGTACATGGATGTGCCTATGTGTGTGTACCATAATAAAGAACAGGTAGTTTAAAACAAAAATAACTTGGTACTCACATATTTAATTTTAAAAATTATTAACATATTTCATTGAGTGTCTTCTCATTATAATCGAATAAATCTATCATGAGTATTAACAGATTTAACACTGAGTGAAAATGAGATTTATTCTTAAACAGACTAAGGATTTGCAAGATTTAAAATATGGCCTCTGCTAATTGAAGAGAAAAATTTGATTTTCCAGAGGTAAAATATAACAAAGTGAATTGAAGATACTCTGTTAAGTAAATGAAGTGTCAGTTTAAAAACAATAAAATCATTTTTATCATTCAGTTTATTTATAAGATTTTAAATGCAATTCAATTATGGTTTTAAATCAATAAAATATTTTATTAGAGTTCTTTTAATAAAAACTAAATTGTAGAATTTGGAAAGTAATAGTAAAAAATTAACATAGCCATATATTCTAATAATTTTATATCAAATGGAAAGCATGGTAACTGAAAGCAAAATCAGAACCAAGTCAGAATGTTTATTGTTATTTTTATTATGGGGAAAAGATGGTTGTCAAAGGTGGAGAGGAGGAATAATGGCAGTAATGGCAATGGAGAAAAAAACACAGTGAAAGAATGGGAGGATAAGTGAATGTGAGAAGAAGGAAGGAAAATGCTCAAAAGTAGAGTGGACGGACATCATCAGATATTAGGAATCAAGAGTGGAGGTGAATTTAGAGACTCAGTTTGTATACCAAGGTGAATATTGGGCAGAGGTGATTATAAGCACATAAGGTAAGTTTTGTCTTTGCATTTTCTATTTAATTGCATGCAGGCAGATGGATCCTTTCTTTCTTCTTTTTCAAAGATGAAAAGACAAAAGACTTTCCCATACAATCCAGAAAAAGTCAAGGTCTGTCTAGAAAAGACCTCCTCTGTGGTAGCCATGGCAGGTTTCCAACTCTGCCCTGTGCATGAACACCCAACTGTGGGTGGGAATGATAATCGAGGTATCTGGGAAAGAGCCAAGAGCCCCTGAAGTGAGCATCCTCACACGCTCTGGTGAAAATGCCCTTAAATTGTCTGACTGTGCACCTTTAACACACATACTCTGTGTGTACAAATTCAAAGGACATAGACAGGAAAGATGTTTATCCTAAAGGATATAAAGGTGAAAGAAATTAGCTGTTAATGGCACAGACTTTATTCCAGGTGCTTTAGAATTTTACATGGTTATGCCCTTTGGATTTTGGTATCAGATAAACTGCAGAGGCCAGTGTAGGTTTGCAACTCTACATCTATGTAAACTTGGGCAATGTATTGAACTTTTATGAGACTAGATTTGTCTTGTCAACTTAGGAGAATACGACCTTATTAAAATGAAATGAAATTATGTATGTAAAACACTTAGCACAGTACCTGGCACATAAAAGTGCTTAAAAATAAAGAGAGAGATTGTGTGGATCTAGGGACTACAAGACAGAATTTTATACCTAAAAACAAATTAACAGATATTCTGATTCTATGAAAATCAGAAATATCATAGACTTTAATTTTGCATCTACTCTCTACTCAATTTGAGTATATTTAACTCATCTATAATATAAAAAGCCTTTGTAAATACAATTCCAATATAAGAAGACTCAAATAATTTTTGTGACTTATCAAAGTTCACTTACCTAGACATTTTTCAAACCTATTTTGTGCCAGGTTGTTGCTATCTGCTCAATACACAGAAGTCAATAACGAAGACAAAAAAAAAAAGGCAATCAGCACTGGTGTTCTAATCTGGACCATTTTTTTAATTTCAAATCTTCTCTTGCTTTCATATGCTTTCTAATTTTGAACAGCTAAATTGAAGTCCTTTTCCCTGGTGGTGAGCAACAAAGACAATTCTAACAAGGTAGCTTCAGCTTTAATCAGAATAAAATATCCAAACCATAGACTCAGCAGGTTTACTATGTAAATCCCAGAGGAAAGTTAATGAAACCAGAATGTTAAATATTGTTACATATATATTCAGCCATAATTGGCCAGGAGTAAATGTTGGCTTTATATAAGCAACCAAGCTAAAATAACTGTATTCTTTTAATGTTAGTAAAGATTCAAGTTAAAGGTTAATGGAATAGCTCATGCATTCAATGAACATTTTTTGAACACCTCCTAAGTGCCAAAGTGTAACTCCTCAGTTAGGAATTACAGAGGTAAGAATGAACAAGAAAAATGCAGGACTAAGGTGTACAGTCTTGTGTGGGATGTAAGTAAGTGGGCAATAATAATATACTGTGGTAGAGTCTATCATTTCAGTAAGCACATATTGGAGAGCAGATGAGATCATAAGAATGCAATCTCCTCAGGACTTGGGGGTCATGTTCATTTTTCTTGAAAAGGGTGTGTCCATACAGAAACTAGAAAACAAGGCTCAAATATATTTTCATTTCAAAGGTATTTATTTGAGAAGAAAGCCCTAGGCACACTAATTTCATAGAACAGACTAGAGAAGTGTTTCCCCTGACTTTGTGTACACACACATTTAGCTACTAAGACTCTCAGAGACTGCTTCAGCTATGGTCCACACAAACCCAGGTAGAGCTTCCACTGGCAAAAGACCTTGGTATCAACCATGTCCACATAAGGCTGGTTTGGCAGACATGAATGCAAGAGTTGAGGTCATGGAGGCTTCCACATATATTATAAAGGAAAGACTAGGAAGTCAATTGGTATGTAACAGGGTCAGAGTTCCAGAAAACAACCTTCAACAAGGTAATGTGTAGAGAACTGATGAGAGTAAATCTGGAGATCCTAGGAAATTAAAGATGCCAGAAATGTGGAATGTCTACCCAAGGAAACTGCAGACAGTGAACAGAGACAGCCCAAGTGAGGGCTATGCCAGCAAGGTCACAGGAACAAGGCTGTCCAAGACTTTTGAAATTCACATCATACTATCATGTGCCCCAGATGCCAGACATAAAGTTACAGAACTTAATGTTTTCTCAGATAGGTGTTGGTCTATCTTTGGTTCCATCCTTCCTCTGTTTGCCTCTGCATCTCCTGTGTGAAATAACAATGTGCCATTGTATCTTAAATGTATGCATCTTTCTTCTTGATTTTACGTGGCTTCAAGACTAAATTTGCCTTCAGCTGTGGCGAAGACGTTGGACTTGGACTTTTAAGCAATGCTTAAACAGTTGATTTGGGGGATTCTTGGAGATTAACTAAATCTATTTTGCATTGTGAGAGGGCCATGAGCCTTTGGGAGCCAGTGTCAGATGTGATGGTTTGAATCTTAAATGTCCCACAAAGGCCCATGTGCTAAAGGCTTGGTCACCAACTTGTGGCACTATTGGGAAGTGGTAAAAATTTAAGGAGGTAGGGTCTAGTGGAAGAAAGTTAGATTGTTGGAAGCACGCCCTCAAAGGAGATATTGAGACCCTGACCCCTTTTTCTCTTTGTTGCCTGGCCACCATGAGATGAGCTGCTTTGCTCTACCATCACTCCCACTATAATGTTCTGCCTCACTAGTAGTCCAAAACAATGAAACCAAGGGACCTTAGACTGAAACCATAAGCCAAAATAAAAGCTTCCTCCTTTAAGTTTTTCTTAGGTATTTTGTCACAGCAATGCAACACTAGCTAATACACTGAGTGAATTATGCTGAAGTATAAACTGTGGGGATGGAGAGCAGGAAATGGAATTAGTTAAGGAGGCAAAATTAAGAAGATACAGTGACTGTTGGGTGTAGGGCTGCTTAGGCAGAAGGAGGCATTTGGTTGATCACCAGTAATAAAAAAAAGCAACTGCATGGATTGTGGTACCTCCTTTTATTAATATTTGAATTGAGGAAAAATAATGAGTTCAGTGCCTCAGAACTATAGTTTAAATGTCTATAGAAATTAACACTAACCAGAATATAGGCACGGATTCAAGAGAAAGACTTGGTTAGGTTGCATAGAATGAGAAGTCTCTGGAGCACTGCAAATGTTAACTCTCTGAAAGAAAGAGACACCCCCAAAGAAAACACTCCTATAGCATTCTAATATAATAAATTGACTATTAAAATATGCAGAAGAATCAATAATTCATCTCATATACCTGCTCCCCATTATTAATACAACATCAACAGTAAGAAGAAGATTTTCTAATATACTGGAGCCAGAAGCTGAAAGTCATTTTGTGACAACAGTTCACATATAAAATAACAATGAGAGGGGATTCCAAGATGGCAGCTAGAGGGAGGAAGCAGAAAGTGAATCTCCTATAGTGAAATCTTGGAGAGACACTGGAGACACACTTTGCAGACAAAATCACTGAGAAGAGGCAAAACTTTGACCCCCTCCACATCTCCAGCTGGTGCAGAGAATCTCCACTTCACGTTAAATGGAGAAACAAGGAGGGCCCCTGGGCCGCCAGTCACCCACACCAAGATGGCTTGGGAAGATGCAGACAAGGTGAGCTTTGTAGTACCACGGTACTCCCACAGACAACCCTGGGCCAGAGCAGCATAGCCCCCTGGACAGATAGGCCTCCACCCGGGGAAAAAAAGAGAAACTGACTAAAAAGCAATAAGAACAATAAAGACATGTGGAAAAGAGGGTGGGGCACACTGAGCGCCAAAGATTGGGGGAAGGGAATCCTTCCCGGGACTGTAAATAAACAAGCCGGGCAGGCCAGAGAGGCTCTGGTGGGAGCGGGGGCATGCGCCCAGCAACCAGGAGTGGGAAAGCTTGTGAGAGTGGCAGAGGGAGGAAAACTCCACAGGAGAGGAGGGAAGACCCACTTCCCATGTGAACTGTAAACAAACATGGTGGCTGGCAGGAGCAGCAGAACTACCCAGTAATCAGGAGCAGGAAACCTAGTAAAAGTGGTGGTGGGAGGAAAACTGCACAGGAGAGTGGGGAAGACCCACTTCCCACATGAACTGTAAATAAACACGCAAGCCTGAGAATGCGGGTGTAGTGTCACCTTCCCCAGTGTACTTGGAAAGGGGAAAGCTTGTAGCAGAGGCTCACACACAGGAGAACTCTGAGTAAACAAAGCCTGCAGGGCCAGGTGAGTGCTAAGCTCACCCCTGAGATCTGCATAAATAACGCCTCCAGCAACAGCAGGCTGACAGCAGGGGGCAGGCAAGCCACAGCCGCAGATACCATTCTCAGAACTGTCTCCAGACTCTTTTTGTTGTTGTTGCTCTCTTTTTCTCCCTACCTCTGATGAGAGAACAACTGAACTGCACCTGCATGCTGAAAAACTTTGTGAAACTGTATTGCATTTGAACTTGGGACACTTGGTGGGGTTTTTTTTTTCTGTGTGTGTGTGTAGTTTTGTTCTACTTTATGCGTCTCCTTTGATGAGACAACTACAGAACAACATCTGAGGCACAATCTCCAGGACTGGAGACTAAGACAGACACCCAAATTATTAAGACTGAAACTTCATTGCATTTGAACTTGGAGGTTTTTTGGTTTTTTTGGTGTTTTTTAAATTTTCTATTTTTCATTTTATTTTTTTATATATATATTTCTTTCATTTACTTATTTTTCATTTTTACTCTTATTTTTTTTTTATTTTTTATTTCCAATCCTCTCTCTGTCTCTCTAATGTCTGTTCAGCTTACTGTCGATTAGTACACTAACGCTCCCTGTTAATACCTTTGAAACTTTCTTGTCTGATTCCTTGTTCTGTTTTCTCCTTCTTGTCTGTTTACTTGTTTTTCCCTTTTCTTTAACTTCTTGTTTTCCATCTCTGCTCACCCTTCCATTCTAAATATCACCATTGTTATTATGACAAGCTAGAAAATACTTAATTGCACACAGTACAGGGAAATTAACAACACCAAGACAATGACGGGAAGACAGAAAAAACAGGGAAACCAGTTTCCCCACAGCAAAAAATTAGTACAGGAACCAGAGGGGAATGAAGAAAACAGATACTCAGATCCAGACTCCAACAAAATGAAGATAAACTATGCCAAAGGACCCAATGAAGCCCACAAGAATAATTTAAAAGAAGACATACTACAGGTACTCAATGAGAATTTTATAGAGATGATACTGGATAGGGTCAACTAAAATGTACAGGAGACACTCAAGAAATTCCAAGACAATAAAAATAGAGAATTTGAAAAAGCAAAAGAAGAAATAAAGGAAACCATAGAAGCACTGTATAAACACCAAAGTGAAAGAGAGAACACAATGAATAAATGGATAAATGAACTCAGGACAAAAATAGACAACATTAAAGAAGAAAACTGCCAGGATATGGAAAACCTCAGAAAAAAGAACGAAACAAAACTGCAAAACAAAATGGAAGGCCAATCCAGCAGAATAGAACAAACAGAAGACAGAATCTCAGAACTTGAAGATGAAATGGTAATTAAAGGAAAAACTGAAGAACTATTAATTAAACAACTCAAGACCTGTGAAAAGAAAATGCAAGAACTCACTGACTCCATCAAAAGACCAAACTTGAGAATCATGGGCATCAAAGAAGGAGAAGAGGTGCAAGCGAAGGGAATGCATAATATATTCAACAAAATAATAACGGAAAATTTCCCAAATCTACAGAAAGATATTCCCATAGAGATGCAAGAGGCCTCCAGGACACCAAACAGACCAGATCAAAATAGAACTACCCCACGATATATCATCATTAAAACAACAAGTTCAAAAACTAGGGAAAGAATATTGAAGGCTGTAAGAGAGAAAAAACAAGCAACATACAAAAGTAAACCCATCAAAATCACAGCAGACTTCTCAACAGAAACATTAAAAGCAAGAAGAGTGTGGGGTGATCAAAATCTATCATTCAAAATAGATGGAGCAATAAAAGTCTTCCATGATAAGCAGAAACTAAAACAATATGTGACCACAAAGCCACCACTACAAAGGATTCTTCAAGGGATTCTGCACACAGAAAGTGAAACCCAACTTAACCACAAAAAGACAGGCAGCACCAAACCACAGGAAAAGAAAAAGCAAGGCAGTAGAGAGTAACATCAACTTAGGTGCACACAATCAAACCTTCAAACAACTAAGACAACTAAATGACAGGAATCACCGCATACATATCAGGACTAACACTTAATGTTAACGGACTTAATTCACCCATCAAAAGGCACCGCTTGATGAAATGGATTAAAAGAGAAGATCCAACAATTTGTTGCTTACAGGAGACCCATCTCACCGACAGAAACAAGCGTAGGCTTAGGATGAAAGGCTGGAAGAAGATTTACCAAGCCAATGGCCCCCAAAAACAGGCAGTAGTAGGAATACTTATCTCTAACAAAGTAGATTTCAAACCTACATTGATCAAACGAGATAAAGAAGGACATTCCATACTAATAAAAGGGGAAATAGACCAAAAGGAAATAATAATCATCAACCTGTGTGCACCCAATGTCAACACACCCAATTTCATCAAACATACCCTGAAAGACCTAAAAGCATATATTAATGCCAACACAGTGGTTGTGGGAGACTTTAACACTCCATTATCATCAATAGATAGGTCATCCAAACAAAAAATCAATAAAGAAATACAAGATCTAAAATATACAATAGATCAAATGGATCTAGTTGATGTCTACAGAACATTTCATCCAACTTCTACACAATATACATGCTTCTCAGCAGCCCATGGAACCTTCTCCAAAATAGATCATATCCTAGGGCACAAAGCAAGTCTCAGCAAATACAAGAAAATAGAAATTATACCATGCATACTATCTGATCACAATGCAGTAAAAGTAGAACTCAACAACAAAAGTAAAGACAAAAAACATGCAAACAGCTGGAAACTAAATAAATCATTACTTAATGAAGAATGGATCATCGATGCAATAAAAGAGGAAATTAAAAAGTTCCTGGAAGTCAATGAAAATGAAAACACAACCTACCGGAACCTATGGGACACACCAAAAGCAGTCCTGAGAGGAAAGTTTATAGCCATGAGTGCATATATTAAAAAGACTGAAAGATCCCAAATCAATGACCTAATGATATATCTCAAACTCCTAGAAAAACAAGAACAAGCAAATCCCAAAACAAATAGAAGGAGAGAAATAATAAAAATAAGAGCTGAAATCAATGAAATAGAAACCAAATAAACCATACAAAGAATTAATGAAATAAAAAGTTGGTTTTTTGAAAAAATAAACAAGATCAATAGACCCCTGGCAAACCTGACTAAAATGAGGAGAGAAAAAAACCCAAATTAGTGGAATCATGAATGCAAAAGGGGAGATAACAACAAACACAATGAAAGTCCAGGAAATCATCAGAGACTACTTCGAGAACCTATATTCAAATAAATTTGGACATCTTAAAGAAATGGGCAGATTTCTATATACATATAATCATCCAAAACCAAACCAAGAGAAAATTAATCACCTGAATAGATCTATAGCACAAAATCAAATTGAAGCAGCAATCAAGAGTCTCCCCAAAAGGAAAAGTCCAGGACCTGATGGATTCTCTGCTGAATTCTATCAGACCTTTAAAGAAGAACTGATACCAACCCTCCTTAAAATGTTCCACAAAATAGAAAGGGAACGAAAAAATTGCCAAACACATTTTATGAAGCCAGTATTACACTTATCCCAAAAACCAGGCAAAGACACCTCCAAAAAGGAGAACTATAGGCCAATCTCCTTAATGAACATTGACGCAAAAAACATCAACAAAATAATGGCAAACCGAATTCAGCAACACATCAAAAAGATTATTCACCACGACCAAGTAGGCTTCATCCCAGGGATGCAGGGGTGGTTCAACATATGAAAATCAATAAACGTAACAACCCACATTAACAGAAGCAAAGACAAAAACTACTTGATCATCTCAATAGATGCAGAAAAAGCCTTTGATAAGATCCAACATCATTTCATGATAAAAGCTCTAAGAAAACTAGGAATAGAAGGAAAGTTCCTCAACATTATAAAAGCTATGTAAGACAAACCTACAGCCAGCATTATACTTAACAGAGAAAAACTGAAACCATTCTCTCTAAAATCAGGAACCAGACAAGGATGCCCACTGTCTCCACTCCTATTCAACATAGTACTGGAATTCCTAGCCAGAGCAATTAGGCAAAAAGAAGGAATAAAAGGAATACAAATAGGTAAAGAAACTGTCAAAATATCCCTATTTGCAGATGACATGATCCCATACCTTAAAGACCCAAAAAACTCTACTCAGAAGCTTCTAGACATCATCAATAGCTACAGCAAGGTAGCAGGATACAAACTCAACATAGAAAAATCATTAGCATTTCTATACACTAACAATGAGCAAACTGAAAAAGAATGTATGACAACAATTCCATTTACAATAGCCTCAAAAAAAAACAAATACCTAGGTGTAAACCTAACAAAAGATGTGAAAGACCTCTACAAGGAAAACTATAAACTTCTGAAGAAAGAGATTGAGGAAGACTATAGAAAGTGGAGAGATCATCCATGCTCATGGATTGGTAGAATCAAGATAGTAAAAATGTCAATACTCCCAAAAGTAATCTACATGTTTAATGCAATTCCCATCAAAATTCCAATGATTTATTAAAGAGATTGAAAAATCTACCATGAAATTTATATGGAAACACAAGAGACCACGAATAGCCAAGGCAATACTCAGTCAAAAAAACAATGCTGGAGGTATCACAATACCTGACTTCAAACTATATTACAAAGCAATAATGATAAAAACAGCATGGTACTGGCACAAAATCAGACATGAAGACCAGTGGAACAGAATAGAGGATCCAGATATGAAGCCACACAACTATAACCAACTTGTCTTTGACAAAGGAACTAAAAATATACGATGGAGAAATAGCAGCCTCTTCAACAAAAACTGCTGGGAAAACTGGTTAGCAGTCTGCAAAAAACTGAAACTAGATCCATGTATATCACCCTATACCAAGATTAACTCAAAATGGATCAAGGATCTTAATATCAGACCCCAAACACTTAAGTTGATACAGGAAAGAGTAGGAAATACTCTGGAGTTAGTAGGTATAGGTAAGAACTTTCTCAGTGGAACCCCAGCAGCACAGCAACTAAGAGATAGCATAGATAAATGGGACTTCATAAAACTAAAAAGCTTCTGTTCATCAAAAGAAGTGGTCTCTAAACTGAAGAGAACACCCATAGAGTGGGAGAAAATTTGCCAACTACACATCAGACAAAGGACTGATAAACAGAATATATAGGGAACTTAAAAAACTAAATTCTCCCAAAACTAATGAACCAATAAAGAAATGGGCAAGTGAACTAAACAGAACTTTCTCAAAAGAAGAAATTCAAATGGCCAGAAAACACATGAAAAAATGCTCACCATCTGTAGCAATAAAGGAAATGCAAATTAAAACCACACTAAGATTCCACCTCACCCCTGTTAGAATAGCCATCATCAGCAACAACACCAACAACAGGTGTTGGCGAGGATGTGGGGAAAAAGGAACCCTCATACACTGTTGGTGGGAATGTAAACTAGTACAACCACTCTGAAAAAAATTTGGAGGCTACTTATAACACTAAACATTGATCTACCATTTGATCCAGCAATACCACTCTTGGGGATATACCCAAAAGACTGTGACACAGTTTACTCTAGAGGCACCTGCCCACCCATGTTTATTGTGGCACTATTCACAATAGCCAAGTTATGGAAACAGCCAAGATGCCCAACCACTGACGAATGGATTAAGAAAATGTGGTATCTATACACAATGGAATTTTATGCAGCCATGAAGAAGAATGAAAATTATCCTTCGCTGGTAAATGGATGGAATTGGAGAACATCATTCTGAGTGAGGTTAGCCTGGCCCAAAAGACCAAAAATCGTATGTTCTCCCTCATATGCGGACATTAGATCAAGGGCAAACACAACAAGGGGATTGGACTTTGAGCACATGATAAAAGCAAGAGCACACAAGGGAGAGGTGAGGATAGGTAAGACACCTAAAAAATTAGCTAGCATTTGTTGCCCTTAACGCAGAGAAACTAAAGCAGATAGCTTAAAAGCAACTTAGGCCAATAGGAAAAGGGGACCAGGATCTAGAGAAAAGGTTAGATCAAAAAGAATTAACCTAGAAGGCAACACACATGTACAGGAAATTAATGTGAGTCAAGTCCCTGTATAGCTATCCTTATCTCAACCAGGAACACTTGTTCCTTCCTATTATTGCCTATACTCTCTCTTCAACAAAATTAGAGATAAGGGCAAAATAGTTTCTGCTGGGTATTGAGGGGGTGGGGGGAGAGGAAGGGGGTGGAGTGGGTTGTAAGGGGGGGGGTGGGTGCAGGGGGGAGAAATGACCCAAGCCTTGTATGCACATATGAATAACAAAACAATAAAAATAAATAAAAAAATAAAGAGCATTTGGACTAAAAAATAATAATAATAATTAAAAATCTTTTAAAATTCTCTTCAAAAAAATAAATAAATAAAATAAAAATTAGAGAAAGCAATAGCCATCACTGATATAAGAAGAAAGAAGTAATTGTCATAACTAATATTACTTAGAGCAGATATTCAAGAATGCTGATACCAAACAAAACTTGTTTTCAAAGAAAATACCAACCTGTTAATTTATTACCATTTAATGGAAGACAAGTGATCATGGTTTATTCCACTGTCTTCGAAATGTATTTGAACAATTTATCTTTCCACCTATACTAAAACATCACCATAACTTTTATTTCAAGGTGAAATCTGAAGCCCTAATTTCAAAAACCTTCATATCATTCATGAAATAAAATTGTAGCTCGATAGTAATCACATAGCAGATTTCATGCATCATGGTACATTCAATTATGGTTAAACCGGTCAAACACCAGTGTGTACTATTAATATAATGGATCAGTCAAAAGGCCAAACAGTGGATCTAAAATATCAATATCACAACAATTCATTAGAGAGTCCACAACACTCTTAAAATCTTTCTTAAATACTGTCCAAATAAAAAAGTGTAGCTTCATTTTTACATTCCAACTTTTCCTTATTATTTAATTATGTACCTTTTACCTCTATTTTATTTGTTTTTCTCTTTTTACTTTAGAAACTCTGCCTTCTGAGCAAGGCACTAAAAATGCTAGTTCGTATATAAAAATACTTTCAGCATGTATTTAGCAATATATGTATTTGCTATTTAAAGGATAAAGAGCTTCATGAAAAACAGTAAGAAAAAGTTGGGTGGAAATGAAAAGGTAATAATTTCAATAATGACTAATATCACTAGATAACAGGATGCCAAATATGTTAATTGATAGTTAAAGAGAAATTTTGAATAATAATGCAATGTAGTGCAGATGAAATGATGGCCAAAAATACAGAGAAAGGAAATAACATTTGCTGAACATCAATGTTGTGCCAGAATTTTTGTATATATTACTAAACTTATTCTTAACAAAGTTATCCAGTGAAACTAGGATCCCAAGACAGATATACTTGGCCAATAAATCCTCATTCTTTCCCCAAATTATGCTCCACTTTTACCCCGTGTCTCATAGCCTCCGGGGTGCAGAAGAGAGGCTAGTCATAGGACAGCTCGTATTCCTGAGAAAATGATGAAGAGGAAAAAAAGGTTTTGGAATTTAAAAAGTGAGCTTGATTTTTGTTTTTATGATATGACAAGTATTTAAGAACTGATGGACTATTAAATAAAGGGGGAAAGAACAATGGATATCCAAATTAAGAGCTGGTAAGAAATTTCAATGATAAAGTTGCTGTCATTGTGAACAGAGGAGCACTTGTACTCATATAGATTGAAGGTGATAGTGTAAGCTGAGCAGTCATGTTTTCTTGAACAAATCAAAGTCTATAAAAGAAAGCACTTTGAATGCACATGCATGCCTAACCACTTTCTAAGAGTGGTTATTGCTAATATTAGGAAATATTGAAACTTTCAAGAAAAATTTTCATTATATTTTAAAGGATCTGGTTTTAATTTGAAACACTATATATAAACATGCTTAATTTTATGTATTAAAATAGTAAATGTTGGCAAATTTCACATATACATACATACCTACATATATCCATGCATATGTTTATTTGTATATGTATTATATATACACATACATAAAGGTCAAGTCTTGTCTTACTCTATAATGCCAAGATTCTGGGGAAACAGGTCAAGCCAGAAGGTCACTAACAGCCAACTTCTAATACCAGAGATCAAGAAAAACGCAATCCTGAGATTCACTATGTTGTAAAGAGATCTTTCCAGAAAAGATATTACTATTCCAGTTCCTACTAATAATACTGGATTTTTTTAAAAGATGTTCAATGGCATGCATAGAAGCAAAGAACCTGACCTCTCCCACAGAGAAGGTTTTACCTTCACACCAGGGCTAGAAAAACAGAAAAACCAACATTTCTCATTAATGTTTGATACGCAGGTGTGCAGTTTTTGAGACAGTATTACATTGAAAAGATAACTGGCAAGAAACAAGTACTTTAATGAGTTATTATTCTTTCATGGGGGGCAAAATAAATTGTAACACTAATCTTCATGTCTCTCATACTAATCAAAATAGAATTGCATCGGTATTTAATTTTAAAGACATAGAAACTGAAAGATTCAAGTATGAGATGAGAAACTGTGCTTGACTCTGATTGAAACATGGCCTAAAGCAAAGTATGAAAAGGAGGTTCAAAACATAGGACCAGTTTGAGCTGGTTCTCTTCATTGGCTTGTTAACAAATATAACAATCATATCCATGTAGCAATCTGCTACCTCAGATACATCTAGTAGATAAAAAGGCCATTAAATTATAATGTACTCTTCCATTGTAGCATTAATTTATTTTAAATTTGTAAGAGTTTAATTTAGCTAGCCATAGGTTTAAAATCTTAATGCATACTAAAGAGTTTTTAAATGCAAAAATAAAACTCATCAATTTTGTCAAAGTTGTTCTGTAGTTATTTTTCTTTAAAGAAGCACAAAGGAGAAAGTTATTTAGAATAGAGAATAGAATTTTTTTTTTTTGCCTTTTTGTAATTTTTTATTCATTTATTCACATATGCATACATTGTTTGGGTCATTTCTCCCCCATACCCCCTACCCTATTCCTCTCCCCTGCTCCCCCCATTGCTTCCAGTCAGAACCTGTTCTGCCCTTATCTCTTAATTTTCTTGAAGAGAAGCATAATAAGAAAGATAAAGCCTTATTGCTAGTTGAATTCTGAGCCTGGCTAACCTCGCTTAGAAAGATGTTCTCCAGTTCCATCCATTTAGTTGTACATGAAAAGATTTCATTCTTCTTCATGGCTGAATAAAATTAGGAACACTCATACACTGCTGTTGGGAATGCAAGCTAGTGCAACCACTCTGGAAAAACATCTGGAGGCTTCTTAAAAATCTAAATATAGATCTGACATATGGTCCAGCAATCCCACTCCTGGGGATATACCCAAAGGATTGTAACACAGGTTACTCCAAAGGCACCTGCACACCCATGTTCGGTGCAGCGCTATTCACAATAGCCAAGCCATGGAAACAATGAAGTTGCCCCACTACTGACAAATGGATCAAGAAAATGTGCCATTTACACACAATGGAATTTTACTCAGCCATGAAGAAAAACGTGACATTTTTGTTAGTTTGAGATAAAGATAGATATGCATGGTGGTTCCTGCTGATTTTTTCATGCATCTATGTGTTATTCCCCAATTTATTAATCTCCTCTAATTTTCTATATTTTACTTTAGTCCTTTTCTTACAGTAGTTTTGTCCAGTTAAAGATTTCTGTATTCATTCTTGTATAGAGAGTATATTACCCATATTCAAGTTCTTAGTTTCCTTCTTTTACCCTACCCCTCCCCTGCATGACCTCCTCTTCCTGTGACCATGTTTCATAATGTTTCTGTTTGCTTTAGTTCTGTTTTCTACACATGAGAGACAGCATGCAGCTTTTGGCCTTCGGAGTCTGGTTAACCTATCTACATATGAAAATATGCAGACCTGTATTGTTTTACATAATGAGTTGATATCACCTAGCTCTCACTTATTTTAATGCTTTCCATGTTTCTTCCCCGAAAGCCAATTCAAATGTCTGGAGTTTTACTGTTCTTGTAGAAAAGATCTTTTGATATTGTGCCTTTGACTGAATGACATGCATAGCACACACCTACCAAAAAGAAATAATGTCAAAGAACAAGACATGATAAAATCAAAGTTTAATATGCTTCTGATAATTTCAAAATCCTCAACTCCACAGAATTTTCTGGGCTTTGACAGTTTAACCTTGTGAACTACAGCATGCTGTTTTTCATTTCTTTTTGATTATGGAAATTTTCAAACATATTCAAATGTATATGTGCATATGTCCTTTCCCTTCTCCTAAACAATGAAATACTTACTGGATGCTAATGAAAAAACACAACACAGTTCTCATTTTGAGTCCATCCAAATTATCATTTATAGATATAAAAATCTTGCTCTTAAAATGTTGGTTTTCCTTTTTTAAAAGATGCAAATTTAGCTGGGCACCAGTAGCTCACACCAGTAATCCTAACTACTCAGGAGACAGAAACCAGAAGGATCGCAGTTCAAAGACAGCCCAGGCAAATAGTTTGCGAGATCCTATCTTGAAAAAAACAAAAATAAGCTGGTGGAGTGGCTCAAGGTATAGTCCCTGAGTTCAAACCCTCATACTGCAAAAAAAAGATACAAATTTAAATTATTTAAGTGTGTAGAATATGTGTTAAAGACAAAAGTTAAGTGATAACTAGAAAATATTCTGGGTACCCCATCAGAAGTTAATCCTGTTGAAAGGAGAATTGTTCAGAAATCTGGTAGAAATCTCTCCAATGCTTCCATGTCAGCATCATGTCATTGGAAAGTATATATGAATAAGAGATCTTAAGATTCATGACATGAAATAAAATAGGTAGGTGAGTATTTCCAAATGTAAGGGCAATAAAAAGCACTCTCCCCAGATTAAAAGAAAAGACTTCAACTTCAAAGATCCCATTACAATTCAGAACTAAACAGAAATTTACATTAATTTTCTATATTGCAGTAACATAAATTTAGAGGCTTAAAACATATTGTCTTAAATTCTGTAGTAGCAAGACTGACACAGCTCTCATAGGACTAAATGAAAATCCATTTCCTGCTCATCATAGTGTTGTCAGAATTCACTTCTTTGTGGTCATAGGAGCAAGGTTTTCAATTTCTGGCTGGCTATAAATGTCCATGTTCACTCTCAGCTTCAAGATGTCTCTCCACAGTCCTTGTGCATGTACATCTCAGAACCAGTAAAGGAGTGACAAATTCTTCTCCAATTGCTGTCTCTTACACAGTCAGGAAAGGTTCTCAAGTTTTAAGGACTCGTGGTAAATTTGGGCTCACCTGTTCAATAGAGGATACTTCATTTTATCTCCAGACTCATAACCTTAACCAAGTATGCAAAATCTTTTTGCCATGTAAGGTGACATAGGAGACGTTCCAGGGATTAGGGATTAGACATCTTTCACAGGGCATTATTCAAACAACTGCAGAATTATACTTTCAAAAATACGAGTAAATTGCCTGATCCCCAAATCCTAAATGCAGGAAGGGCACTCTGCCTTGCATATGAAATTTAAAATAATTTCCCATAATGTGGACCTCCAAAATTAGAAATAACAAGTTGGGGAAATTTTTGGTTTCATGGAAAGATTTCCAGTCATTCATTTACTTATTTGTTTGTTTATTCATTCATCTACTAAGTGTTTGATATGTGCCAGTCACTTTATCAGATGATAAGGAAGCAGCTATAAGTAAAACAAGCATCACATGGACTGCTTTGGAACTTAAGTCTAGATGTTGGTTCATGACTGTAAAGAAAACTATGTAAGCTTAAGCACTATGAGTGTGTGCTACGCAGAAGAACATACTGAGATTTTCTTAGGACCTGTGAAGTAGAAGATAACATAGAGTGTGCTATCAACCTGTGCAAAGATTACATAATTCTATTTTTAGTTTTTTATGGACCCTCCATACTGTTTTCCATAGTTGTACTCCCACCAACAAATTATAAGGATTCCTTTTTTTCCCACATCATTGCCAGCATTTTTTATGTTATTGTTTGTTTGCTTTGGTTTGGTTTGGTTACTAGCTACCCTGCCTAGAGTAGGGAGAAACTTCAATGTTGTCTTAATTTTTATTTCCTTGATGGTTAAGATGTTATGCATATTTCATATATTTATTGGCCATTTGCTCTTCTTTTGAGAAGTGTCTGTTAGAGTCATTTTCCCATTATTGATTTTTTCAATGTTATTTAAATATTTATATATTCTAGATATTAGTCTTCTATTAGATGAATGGCTAGCAGACATTTCTTCAATTCTGTACATTGTTTCCTCACTCTACTGAATGTCTCCTTAGTCATACAGAAGATTTTAATATAATGTAGTCCAATAGGTCATCGCTTTTATTTCCAAAGATATTAAGATACCACTTTTGGTATGCAGTAAGCCTGACTTATTCACAGATTTATTACATGCAGTTTTGATAAAGTGCAGGCAATAATAAATAAATAATAATCAAAAGAAATTTTAAAAGCAAAAATGTTAAATTTCCATGTGCATAATATGGAATTCAGTTATCATCACTTGTGTTTAAAACATTGTGTGATATTCTTATTCCCTGCCCTTAATTTTGTGAAAATATTCCTCCTGAAAAACAAATGGTGCCCGAAAACCAAGGTAAAAGTTAATGTGTTCAATTTAAGTGATAAGCTGAAAATTTTAGATTTGCTAAAAGGCAATGTATCTTTAGCAGAAGTTAGCTGGAGTTATGGGATAAAGGAATCAAACATCTGCAGCACAGTACTGAAGTCTATGCATTCTAAGCATCCATGATTTTTCCTCAATGGCATTCTCCTGAGAACAATATACATGTGGATATCAAGGGTCAGCTGTGTACCCAAAGGAAGAGGAGTTTATATATACAGAGATAACTGCATCCCCGTGTTTATCGCGACACTATTCATAATTGCCAAGCTATAGAATCGGTATATGTGCCTATCAACAAATGCATGGATAAAAAAAAATAAAGTATATATACACTATGGAGTATTATTCAACAATAAAGAAGAATGAAATCATGTCATTTGCAGGCAAATAGTTAGACCTAGAAGTCATCAAGTTAAGCAGAATAAGTCAGACACAGAAAGACAAATATGCCATATTACAAATGACAGAAGTTTTTTTCATTTTAAAGATGCCCGAAAGTAATACAGGAAATATTAGGGAAGGTCAAGGGGGCCAGGGTAAGCATCACAAGGAAACCCCTTAAACTATAGAATTAATATACAGTAGTAATAATAATAATAATAATAATAAAATCAACTTTTTAAATAGAGTGTACTTTCATTAAGGTGACAATACATTTTTACTATCTTCCTGATCTTTCTGCAAATAAACGGGCTTTGTTTGGTTTTATTTATTTATTTGGCAGCACTGGGGTTTGAATTCAGGGCCTCACATTTGCAAGGCAGGTGCTTTTGCCACTCTGAGCCACCTCTGTCAGCCCTTTCTGATCTTTCTGTTGACAATTTTTTTTGGTATCACATCTGACTGTTAAAAGATATAGTATGTACTGACAAATGGATTAAGAAGATGTGGTATTTGTACACAATGGAATTTTACTCAGCCATGAAGAAAAAAGAAATCTTATCATTCGCAAATAAATGAACGGAACTGGAGAACATCATTCTGAGGGAGGTTAGCCAGGCTCAGAAGACCAAAAATTGTAAGTTCTCCCTCATATGTGGTCTTTAGATCTAGGGCAAATACAGCAATGTGGTTGGACTTGGGTCACATCTGGAGATATAGGAATAGGTAGAAAACCCAAAACATGAAAGTGTTTCATGTCCCTACTGCAGAGGAACTAATACAGAAACCTTAAAGGGACAGAGGTCAATATAAGAAGGGGATCAGGAACTAGTGAAAAGGTCAGTTTGAGATGAATCAACTTGGGTTGTAACACATTTGTACATGGAAGCAATGATAGGAATCTTTCTGTATAGCTATCCTTAACTCAACTAGCAAAAATTCTTTGTCTTTCTTATAATGCTTATGTCTTCTCTTCAACAAAATTAGAGATAAGGACAGAACATGTTCTGCCTGGAAGCGAGGAGGGGTGGGAGGGAGAGGGTGGAGCTGGGGTGCAGGGGGGAGAAATGACCCAAACAATGTATGTACATGTGAATAAATGGATAAAAAAATTAAAACACAATCAAAATTTCAATGAGGGGGAGATCCAAGGTGGTGACTAGAGGGAGGAAGCAGATAGTTTGAACTCCATAAAGCAAAAATATTGTTGAGACACTGGAGACATACTTGGTAGGAAAAACCACCAAGAAGAAGCAAAACACCTATACCCCAAACCCCCAGCCCCCACATAGCTTCTCCACACCACATTACACTGAGAAACCAGGAGGGCTCCTGCACCACCAGATGCCATCTCCTAACTGCCTGGGAGAAGTAGATCAACAGGTGAGAAAATAAGAGACATGTGGTACCCCCACAGCCACCCCTGGGATAAAAACAGCATAGACCCCTAGAAAGTCTGACCCCTGCCCTGGGGAAAAAAAAACAAAAAACAAAAGACTGAACAATAAACAAGGATCTGAAAGGGACACATAGCAAAGAGGGCGGGATGCCTTCAGCACACCAGAGAAGGGGGGTGGGGCAGTCCTCCCGACAAACTTTAAATAAATAAAGCCTGCAACAGCAGCCAACATGCAGGACTCTCCACAGAGAAGAGGGGAAGGGCAGTCCCCCATGTTAACTTTAAATAAACAAAGCCTGTTGGAGAAGGTGGGCATTGCAGCTTTCCCAGTGAACTTTAAATAAATAAAGCCTGCAACAGTAGCCGGCTGGCAGTAGGCAGCAGATGAGCTGCAGCCTGAAACAGGGTAGATAACAGTTCACAAAGCTGGCTCCTGACCCAACCACCTGGTGAGACAATGACCGTGCTGCTGCTTAACTACCAACACTAGATGCTAAAGGAGCAACACCAGAACTACTAAGACTGAAACTTCACTGTTTCTGGACCTGAAATTTTTATTTTGTTTTTTTTTTCTCTTTTTTTCTTTTTTCACTTTTTTTTACCCTTTGGTGACAATGACAGAGACCAACACCAGGACTGGATCCTGAAGGAGTAACACCAGAACTACTAAGACTGAATCTTCATTGCATCTGAACCTGGGATTTTTTTTTTCTTTTTCTCTCTTCTTTTTTCTTTTTCTCTCCAAATGCTTGTTTAGTTCACTGTTGATTAGTACACCATTTCTTCCTGTTAATTTCTTTGGTTCTTTTTTTTTTCTTTTTTCTTTTCTTTCTTTGCTTTCTTTTCCTTGTTACTCTTCCATTACAGATATCATTACTTTTACTATTGCAAGCTAAATAATACTAAACTACACACAGTACAATGACAGTAACAGCACCATGTGGAATGATGGGAAGACAGAAAAAGGATGGAAACCATTTTCCCCTCAACAATAAATTAGTACAGGAACCAGAGGGAAATGAAGAAAATGGATACCCAGACTCAGTCTCCAACAAAACAAAGAGAAACTATACCAAGGAACCCAATGAGGCCAACAAGAATACACTGGAAGAAGAAATCCTGCAAGTAATCAATCAGAGTTTCATAGAGATGATACTGGATACAGTCAACCAAAATGTACAGAAGACACTCAAGAAATTCCAAGACAACAAAAATAAAGAATATGAGAAAGCACAAGAACAAATAAAAGAAACCATTGAAGCCCTGAATAAACACCAAAGTGAAACAAAGAACACCATAGAGAGATAAATGAACTCAGGGTGAAAATTGACAATATTAAAGAGAAAGTAATCCATGATATGGAAAACCTCAGAAAAAAGAAAGAAACAGAAATACAAAACAAAGTGGCCACTCCAGTGTACTAGAACAAGCAGAAGACAGAATCTCAGAACGCAAAGATAAAATGGTAATTAAAGGAAAAACTGAAGAACTACTGGTCAGACAACTCAAGACCTCTGAAAGGAAAATGGAAGAATTCACCGACTCCATCAAAAGACCAAACCTGAGAATCATGGGCATTGAAGAAGGAGAAGAGGTGTAGGCAAAAGGAATTCTTAATATATTAAACAAAATAATAACAGAACATTTCCCAAATCTAGAGAAAACTATGCCCATTCAAGTACAGGAAGCCTCAGGACACCAAACAGACTTGACCAAAATAGAACTATCCCACATCATATTATCATTAAATGATAATAGAGAATAGAGAAAGAATATTGAAGGCTGTAAGAGAGAAAAAACAAATAACACACAAAGGTAAACCCATCAAAATCACAGCAGATTTCTCAACAGAAACCTTAAAAGCAAGAAGAGCATGGAGTGAAGTCTTCCGGGCACTGAATGAAAATAACTTCAACCCTAGGATACTCTACCCACCAAAACTGTCATTCAAAATAGATGGAGCAATAAAAGACTCTCATAATAAGCAGAAACTTAAAAAAATATGACCACTAAGCAACCACTACAAAAGATTCTTCAAGGGATTCTGCACACAGAAAATGAAAGCAAACAAAACCATGAAAGGGCAGGCAGTACCAAACCACAGGAGAAGAGAAGGCAAGAAAGTAGAGAGTAACACTGATTCAGTTACACATAATCAAACCCTTAAACAACTAAGACAACTAAATGACAGGAATCACCACATACCTATCAATATTAATACTAAATGTTAATGGACTTAATTCCTCCATCAAAAGACACCATTTGACAAACTGCATTAAAAAGGAAGATCCAACAATTTGTTGCTTACAGGAGACCCATCTCATCAACAGAAACAAGCACAGGCTTAGGGTGAAAGGCTGGAAGAAGATTTACCAAGACAATTGTCCCCGAAGACAGGCAGGAGAAGCAATACTTATCTCGTACAAAGTAGACTTCAAACCTACATTGATCAAAAGAGATAAATAAGGACATTCCATACAAATAAAAGGGGAAATAGACAAAAAGGAAATAACAAGTATCAACCTATACGCACCCAATGTCAACACACCCAATTTCATCAAACATACTCTGAAGGACCTAAAAATATATATAAACTCCAACACAGTGTTAGTGGGAGACTTTGATACCCCCCATTACCAATAGATAGGTCATCCAAACAAAAAATCAATAAAGAAATCCTAGATCTAAATCATACCATAGATCAAATAGACCTAGCTGATGGCTACAGAATATTTCATCTGATTTCTGCACAATATACATTCTTCTCAGCAGCCCGTGGAACCTTCTCGAAAATTGATAATATCTTAGGGCACATAACAAGCCTCAGTAAAAATAAGAAAATAGAAATAATACCATGCTTTCTATCTGATCACAATTCATTAAAACTAGAAATCAAAACAAAAATAATAGCAAAAAACATGCAAACATTGGAAACTGAAAAACACATTGCTCAATGGTCAATGGGTCATTGAAGAAATAAAAGAGAAAATTAAAAGGTTCCTGGAAGTTAATGAAAATGAAAACACAACCTACCAGAACCTATGGGACACAGCAAAGGCAGTTCTCAGAGGAACATTTATAGCCATGAGTGTATATATTAGAAAGACTGAAAGATCCCAAATTAATGACCTAATGCTGCATCTCAAACTCAGAAAAACATGAACAAGCAAATCCCAAAACAAACAGAGAGAATAATAAAAATTAGAGCTGAAATCAGTGAAATAGAAACAAAGAAAACCATACAAAGAATTAATGAAACAAAAAGTTGGTTCTTTGAAAAAATAAACAAGATTGATAGATCCCTGGCAAACCTGACTAAAATGAAGAGAGAAAAAAATCCAAATCAGTAAAATCAGAAATGCAAAAGGGGAGATAACAAACACCACAGGAATCCAGGAAATCATCAGAGACTACTTTGATAACCTATATTCTAATAAATTTGAAAATCTTGAAGAAATGACAGAAATGGTCACAACCATAAAGCTAACTATACCAAAAAATGCATTAAATATGAGTAGATTAGGAAATCCAGGCTAAATGTGAATACGGTCAAAATGGATATGAAACAAAATCAAAACAAATGAAAAATAAAAATATACAAAGGTATATATCTTGAAGACCAAAACCATAAGAAATCTAGAGTACCTATAGCAGTATCAAACAAAATAGATATTAAGACAGGAAATGTTTCCAAAGTTAACTGAGGATGAGGGCAGTGTTACTCCATCAAAAATATGGCAATATATACATTATATACACCTAACAACAATGTAACAGTATACACATATACGTAAAAAAGGATTCAATTATATCAGAAGCAAAATGAGAGCACTGAAAGGAGAAAGAGATAATTCAATAATAATTTGAAAGATTTAAAAAGTATGGGAAATATCAATGAAATAAAAAGTTTATTCTTTAAAGAGATCAACAAAAGGACAAAACTTTATTAAACTTGCCAAGAAAAAAACAGACACAAACCTAAAATTACTAAATTCAGTAATAAGTAAGGGAACTTGCTGATCTTACAGAAATGAAAAAACCTCAGTGAACACTACCCATAACTTATAACAAAAATCTAGATAACCAAATGAAAAGGACAAATCATTAGAAAAACATACCACCAAAACTGAGTTAAGGAAAAAAATAGAAAATCAGTATATATTGTAACAAGTAAAAGAGATTGAATAAGTAATTTTAAAAATCTTCTCAAAAGTTAACTTGGATAACTTCTCAGGTAAATTTTACCCAACATTCAAAGAAGAATTTGTACTTTTTACAAATTCCTAAGAAGAAAAAAAATAGGAGAGAAGAAAACACTCTACAATTCACTGCCTTGGGTCAGTTTTATCTAAACATCAAAAGCAAAGACAAGAAAACTATATACCAATATTTCTTATGAATATACAGAAAATGTCCTCAACAAATTATGAGCAAACTGCATGCAGTTTATAAAAGCTGGACACAAAAAGAATTATACTCCATTACCAAGTGAGATTTATTCCAGGTTTCCAAGTCTGATCCAACATCTAAAAACTAGTTAGTATGATATACCTACTAACAGAAATATGAACAAATCTACATGGTTTCATAGGCAGAGAAAAAAGTAGTCCACAAAATCTAATATCATTTTCTGATTTTAAAAAATTTCAACACAAAAAGAAAGGAAAGAAACTTTCTCAACCTGATAATGGATATCTAGCAAAACTCACACAATTATCATAATTAATGGTAAAAGATTGAATGCTTTGTCCCTGTTTTCAGACACCATGATCTTGTATGTAGAAAATCCTAAGAAATCCACAAAAAAGAAATCAGAACTAATAAAATATTCAACAATGTTGCAAGATCAATTTTTAATTGTATTTCTGTACACTAGCTATCAATAACTGAAAAATAAAATTTAAAAAGTATTTTCATTAACTGAACATCAAAAATAAAACATTTAGGAATCAATGTCATAAAAAGTGCAAAACTCACACTCTGAAAACTGTAAAACTTCATAGAAAGAAATTAAAGGTGATCTACATAAGTAGACATTTGCTTTTAAGGACTATAAAGAAGATTTACTATTATTAAATGACAGTGCTTCCCATATTGATCTTTAAATTCAGCACACTCTCCACTGACATGCCAAATGGTGGGTTTTGCAGAAAATGACAAGTTGGTTCAGAGTCATATAGGAATTCAAGGGACCTAGAATAACCAAAGCATAGAAAAAGAACAGTTAGAGAAATCACAGTTCCAAGTTTCGTAATTTATAGCAAAGCTTCAGTTATTGGGATGCCATGATACTTCTATAAGGTATTAATACAGATCAAAAGAAAAGATTTTAAATCCAGAAATAAATCTTCATACATATGGTCAATTAATTTTTTAAAGGTTGCCAAGACAATTCCATGAGGAAAAGTTTGCCTTTTCAGCAAACAGTACTTGGACAACTGGCTATCCACATGCAAAAAAATGAATTTGGATACATTCCTCACACCTTACACAAAAAATTAACTCGATATGAATCATAGCACCAAATGTGAGAGATAAGACACTCATACTCTTAAAATATTGCAGTAAATCTTCATGACTTTGGATTATGTAATTGACATGTAGATTCTACCCAGAAACATAGCAACAAAATGAAAAGTAGATAAATTGGACTTTATCAAAATTAAAAGACAGCTAATAAATACTAAGCATTAGTGAAGAGGCAGAGAAATTGGAAATCTCATGTGGACTTTGTGGTTGTACAAAACACCACATTCATTTAGAAATATTTTCTGACAGGTCCCCAAATGGTTAAACCATTTGAGGTAGAATAATCATAAAGGCACCAAATAGTTATAAATATCACATGACCAAGCAATTACATAACTGGGCAACAGAAATAAAAATCTATGCCCACAAAAATTTGTACCGGAATGTTCATAGCAGTATACTCATAACAACTAAAACAAATGTTTATCAACTAATTAATAGATAATAAAATTTGACTTAATTATATGACAATACAAAGTAATAGATTACTTATACATTCCACAACATGCATGAAGATAAAAATATTTCCCTCAGAAAAAGAAGCCAGTCATAATAGACTGCATATAGTATGATTTCATTTATATAAAATGTCCATGATAGGCAAATTTTATAGGCAGAAATATGTTAATGGATTCCTAAGGGTGGATATGTGTGGGACAAGGGAAACTATTAATGATAGAATGTTTCTTCTTGAATTGAGGAAAATATTCAAAAATTAGATTGTGATTATGGTTGTACAACTGTGAATATTTATAAATTCATTGACTTGTATACTTTGAATACCCAAATTGTATGGAATATTAATTATATTTCATTAAAGTTATTTCAAGAAGTGTCTACTGCAATTTTATGTCCAGTATTCTGGCTGTTTTGTATACTGCTTTTTAACTCTCGTTTTTCATTATTTTTTTCTCTTACTATGTTTGGTAGGATTGCTAGTCTCATGTTAAATCAAAATGATCATAATAAGAATCCTGTTCCATTCCTCACTTTGAAGAAAAGTTTCTAACCTTTCATTATTAGGAAATAAGTTCACCATAGATCTTGGGAGATACTCAGCTCATTTCTGATCTCCTTAACAAAACTTTAGACCACCCATCTTTGAAGCATGTCTTCCTCATTGAGTGTCTTTAGTTTTTATTATCTCTTTCACCAATTTGAAGATGATAATCTTTTTAACACTGTTTACTATAAAACCACTCTCAAAAAAGTAAACTGAATGCCCTGAAAACTTCCTAACCACACACCATGGAATGAGCTAGTTACCTAGAAATACCATCTACTGAGACAGTGACACCCAACAGGTTTTAAGCAACTTTTGCATGATAGTCAACTTATATATTTACCTATTGTAAATAGATTAAGTCCCTCAGAGACATCAACTGTACTTATTGGTATCTCCATGAAGTTTTACACATAAATGCCCTCAATAAACATTTGTCAAACCAATATAACATCATCCTTTCAAGGCTTATACTATCATTACCTCTCCTGTGTTTTAAATTCTATCCAGTGATCATTCCTTCAGGTCTCTACAAACACAAGCTATTTTCAAAGATGAGGAAATATAAATCAATAGCATTGAATTACTCAGTATGAACATGGGATGGGAGATTCTCCAATACTTATGAATTAGTACAGCTACAAAGTTAGCAGCAAAATGATCCAGGTGGTAAGGGCCTGCAGAATGCCAGGCCATTAGAGAATGAGCACATCCTTAGGTCCTTCATTTTCCATTTCCTTTATTGAAAAAATTGACCATTCTGTTTTAATGGCCACCTGATTCAGGTCCAATTTTGTGCAACCACAGAAGCTATTCCTGAGACCTGTACTTCTCATTTCGAAAGTGAACGAAGGAAAGAATAAATTGTTCACTAAGTTCTTGTAGTGAACTATGTTAGTACTGTAGTTAAGCCCTCCCAATTGTGTTCTATTGATTGGGCAACTGAAGTGTGGGCTACCTGTTTCTCTTTATCTTTCACACCCAAGATTTTCACTTAACGAACTGGTTCAGGAGATTTGAATTGTTGCCATTCCTTGGGCTGCTGAGTTAAAAATACCCAGGCTTTCTCAATAAGAATTATAGAGTTTTCTCAATAAGAATTATAGATTTTTTCAAGTATGCCAGTGTCATCATAAAAATGTGAATAACAACTTTAGATCAAATAGTACATAAAAGAAAGTTTAGCAATAAAAATTAATAGTGTATCCATTTACTGTCTTCTGGTCTGCTGCTTATTGAATTAGTCCAGTTGCTAAGAATAAAATCATAAAGCTTACTAAAGAAAAATAGCATAAAATGTATTTGTTTATGATCTTTCGATACCACAAGAGGAATCAAATCTGTGATTTGAAAACCATTTTTTAAAAATAGAGTAGAGAACCAAAAGAAATTTACTTTTACTCAGTAGGGTATGTTAAGACTGAAGGAATAAAGCTAAGAAACTCTCCACCCTGTGCAGTTTTTCAAGGTGAAAGAAAATCCTTGTCATATCCTAGCAGTGAAAGAAAATGAGGAAGGAAGATTAATGACTCTGGTGGCAGGACAAAACACACCTTGAAATACAATCTTCCATCACACAGAAAGCACGTGAATGTATTATCTCTCTGCATTTAATTATCAGTTTGTGATTTCCAAAGTACTGTTGAACTCTTTAAATGTGTGCAAATATTTTTTTACATTGAAGTAGAATTATGGAAATTGTTCATGAGTCATATAAATACCTGATATTTCCTATTTCTCATTAGTGCAAATAAACTTTCTATTTTCCCCTTTAATCATGTAGCAATCCTAAATCAACACTGCTCACACACTGTGTCAAACCGTCATGAGTGTGAGTGAAGTTTCCAGCTGCATAAACTAAACGTAATTGCTGTTTGGAATGCCTATTCTGGAGCATTACTTGAATTATTATGCCTGTCATTAAACCAAACAACCAAACACAATCACATATAACTTCCCTGGAATACTTCATCTGATAAACAGATATAAATAATATTTTTATTTTTTAACCTTGGATTTATATATTTGAGTGATGATAAATTGTTTTCTTTCTGAAATAGGGAACTTCAGTTTCATTTAAGATTGTTCAAATTTGAACAATAATTTTATATAAAAAGAAAATTGTAGGGGTGTTAGGAGAGAAATTTTACCTTCTGTTAACAAATATATCCACAAATGATCCCAACTCATGAGATTATTTTGGTTTTTGCAAATTTCTAGGCAGATTAATAGGTTAGCAGGACAATTTATGTCTATAAAATGATGCAGCGACCCAGGTGCATAGTAGCCCCACTTGTCTACATCCCAACCATCCTATAGGAGAATCACACATGGAGGACTGTATACCAAAGGTTTAGAGACCAGGAATGCAAGTGGCATGCAGTATTTCTCACATTATACTGGCTAGAATTCAGCCACATAGTCACAAATACTTGCAAAAAATGTTTATAAAACAAAGACTGGCTATATACTGGAAAGGGAAAGAGAATACATATACAGCATCATTCAGTTACACCTCCCACAATTATAACTTAAATCCTTGAGCTTTTTAAGTTGATAAAAATTAGTATTTATCCTTGCTTAAGATATTACTAATGATATAGGCATAAATTCAATATAGTTTATCAGTAGTGGTGCATTTTATGAATATTGTATCTCTTATTATGGGTAAGAGAACTTTGGCACAAGAGGATCATGTAAGATCCCAAGTTTACCTCATCAACCACAAGGCTGGCTTTTCCACATGAAGATTTCAACTTCTTCAATGAATTATCAAGAATTCTACAACTATAATGTTTGATTTGCAGCACCCTACTCATTATTCTTTTCTCCTAACAATACCTCATGCTAACCTAAGTCAAAATTTCTGTAGAAATAATAAATACATTATGGAAATAATTAAGAATATATATGAGAATGTAAAGAAAACTGAAATCATGTCATTTGCAGGAAAATGGAACTGGAAATCATCATATTAAGTAAAATAAACTGGAATAAAAAAGACAAGTATCACATGTTCTTTCTCATATGCAGAATTTACACCTAAAAATATAGCAGAACTGCAAAAGGAGGACTGTTTGAGTAGGAAAAATCAATAGGAAGGGGGAAGGTGAAGGGAGAGGGTGATGGGGTGGTGAATGTTACCGAGTACCTTATATGCATACATAAAAATAGAATAATGAGACTCTTTAAAACTGTTTTTAAAAGGGAGGGTATAAGAAAGAATAATAGAGGGGATGAATATAACCAAAGTACATTATATGTATGTATGAAAATATCACAATGAACCCCTTAGTATAATTAATATATGCAAATAAAAATGTTTAAGAGTAAAATAAAATTGACCATAGCCCCAAAAAAGGAAATATATGAGAATGTGACCAATATTTCAGGTACAAAATAGGTCCTCAGTTACACTTTAAAATATTATTCTGACATTTTATCAAGAAAAAATCCAAGTCCAGATGGTTTCAATGGTGAGTTTATCCAAATGTTTAAGGAAGCTAAAATACCAATTATATACATTCTCTGCCCAAATATTTAAGAGGAGAGAACACTTCCCATCTTATTTTTTGAAGCCAGAAATTCCAAAAGTATACAAAAACATTGCAAGAGAAGAAAGCAACAGACCAATATCCCTCACTAACATAGACATAAAAATTTTCAATGATATATAACCAGTATGTAATAAGTATATAACCAATATATAAAAATATAATACATCAAAACTGAGTGGTTTGTTTTAACCTAGAATTGAAAGGCTGGTTCAACATTTGAAAATCATATGTTCATTAAAAACAGCATGGTACTGGCACAAAAACAGATATGAAGACCAGTGGAACAGATATAAATCCACACAGCTATGCCTACCTGATTTTTGACAAAGGCACCAAAAATATACAATGATGAAAACAGCTTCTTTAACAAATGTCCTGGGAAGACTGTATATCTGCATGCAGAAAACTGAAACTAGATCCATGTCTCTTGCCCTGTACAAATACCAACTCAACTTGGATCAAGGAACTTAATATAAGACCTGAAACTTTGAAGCTAGTGCAGGAATGAGCAAGGAATACACTGGAATTAATAGGAGTAGGCAAGGACTTCCTCAACAGAACTCCAAAGGCACAGCAGCTAAGAGAAAGAATTGACAAATGGGACTACACGAAATTATAAAGATTCTGCACAACAAAAGAAATGGCCTCTAAGTTGAAGAGGCTGCCCCCAGAATTGTAGAAAATCTTTGCCAGCTACACATTTGATAAGGGATTGATAACCAGAATATACAGGGAGCTCAAAAACCTAAACTACCCAAAATGCAATGACCCAGTGAAGAAATGGGTAAAAGAACTGAACAGAGCCTTTTCAAAGGAAGAAGTCCAAATGGTCAAAAAACACATGAAGAAATGTACAGCATCCCTGGTCATAAAGAAAATTCAAATCAAAACCACTTTAAAATTCCACCTAATTCTTATTTGCATGGCTACCATCAAGAACACAAATAACAACTAATGTTGGTGAGGGTGTGGGGAAAAAAGGGACTCTCATACATTGCTGGTGGGAATGTAAATTAGTACAACCATTAGGGAAAAGAGAATGGAGATTCTTCAAATAACTAAAAATAGAACTACTTTATGATCCAGGAATTCCACTCCTAGGGATATACCCAAAGGAATGTAAGTCAAGCTACAACAAAGGCACCTGCACACCCATGTATATTGCAGTATTATTCACAATAGCTGAGCTATGGAAACAGCCAAGATGTGCCACTACTCATGAATGGATCAAGAAAATGTGGCATTTATATAGAATGAAATTTTATTCAGACACAAAAAGAATAAAACTTTGTCATTTACAGGTAAGTGGATGGAACTGTAGAACATCATCTTAAGTGAAGTTAGCCTGGTGCGGAAGGCCAAAAGTCACATGTTTTCTCTCATATGTGAAATACAGACCTAATACAAATACAGCAATTCTATGAAAAACAGGTCATGCTAAGGGCAGTCACATATGAGAGGGGGAGGGTAAAAGAAGGAAGTTAAGAAGGTGAATATGGTTGATGTACTTGCTATATAAGAATGAATATAGAATTTTTAACCAATTGAAACAACCATAAGAGAGGGACTAAGGTAGAAAGAAGAAAAATAGAGATGAACCAATCAGGCTATAATACATATAAACATAGAAGTGCCACAAGGAAACTACCTGTGTAGCTATCCTAAACAACCAAAAATGTCTTTGTTGTCTTATTCTTATTCTTATTCCTTCTCCCCTTCTTTTTCTTCTTCCTCCTCCTCTTCCTCCTCTTACTCCTTTTTCTTCCTCCTCCTCATTCTCCTTTTCTTTCTTTCTTTCTTTCTCCTTCTTCTTCTTCTTCTTCTTCTTCTTCTTCTTCTTCTTCTTCTTCTTCTTCTTCTTCTTCTTCTTCTTCTTCTTCTTCTCTTACACAAAATCAGAAAACAGGAAGTTGGAACAGGTCCTACCTGGGGGGTTGGTACCAGTGAGAATGGGAAGGAGGTGGGGAAATGGTGAAGAAAGGTGAATATGGTTCAAATACTGTGTACATATGTATGTAAATAGAAAAATTATGTTTGTTGAAAATGTTCTAGGAATGGGGGAGAGGGGGATAAAGGAGAATAGTGGAAGGAGTGCATTCAAGTATGATATATTTGATATGTTGTAAGAACTTCTGTAAGTGACACAATACACCCCCACCCAGAATGACAATTAAAAAATCTATTCATTATTTAAGCAGATGAAGATGAAAAACCACAAGGCCTTTTCAAATGATATAGAAAAAAAGTGTTTTACAAAATCCCACAACAATTCATGATTTAAGAAAACTGATAAACTAGGAATGCACAGGAACTTTCACTAACTAGCTAAGTAGCATTACTTTAAAAAGCACCTAGAGCAAATATCATATTTAATGGAGAACCAAAGTGGATCAAAGATCTTAATATAAAGCCTAAAAGTTTGAAACAACTACAGGAAGTAGTAGGAAATACAGTGGAACTTATAGGCATAGGCAGCAGCTTCCTAAACAGAACTCCAGTGGCTCAGCTACTAAGTGAGAGGAAGGATAAACAAATGGGACTGAATCAAACTAAAAGTGCATCTACACAGCAAAAGGAAGAATTAATAGATTTAAGAGACTGCCTACAGAATAGGAGAAAATCCTTGCCAGCTATTCATCTGTTATGGAACTAACAACCAGAATCTATATGGAACCCAAAAAACCTCAATCACTAAAGAATCAACAACCCAATGAAGGAAAGGGCACATGAATTGAACATGGATTTTTCAGAGGTGTTCCTTTGAAAATGTCCAATACATACATGAGGAAGTGCCCAACTTCCATGGCCATAAAAAGAAATGCAAATCAAATCTACACTAAGATTTCATCTCTACCCAGTTAGAATGGTTATCATCAAGAACACAAACAACAAAAGTTGGCAAGGATTTGGGGGAAACAGGAACCCTTATATACTGTTGATAGGAATGTAAATTTATATAATCATTATGGAAAGCAGCATGGAGATTTCTTTAAAAAAACAAAAATAGAACAGCTGTACAATCCAGCAATACCATTCCTTAGTATATATACCCAAAACAATGTAAGTCAGAATACAATAGAGACACTTGTACATCAATGCTTATTGCAGCATTGTTCACAGTAGCCAAGCTATGGAAACAACCCAGATGCCCTACAATTGATAAATGGATTAAGAAAATGTGATATATATATGTATATATATGCACATATATACGCACATATATCACACACACACATATATATACATATACACACAATGGGGCTTTATTCAGTCATAAGGAAGAATGAAATCATGTCATTTTCAGGTAAGTGGATAGAATTGGAAGACACTATGTTAAGTGAAGTAATACTTCTGAACATAACTTGTTCAGAAAAACAAAGGCCACATACTTTCTCTCATATGTGGAAGATAGATTCAAAAAATAAACCAACCCAGATCATATACACATGTGTATGTAGACCAGGTTAGTAATAGTGAAGCTACTATATGGAACTCAGGGGAAGAGAGAAAGGAAAAGGAAATGCTAGAGATTCAACAATATTGAAATACATTGTATCTGTGCAGGTAGAGTAATAACAATATGTATGAAAGCTGTTGAATAATAGCAGGTAGGAGGGAAAGAGTAAGGGAAAATAATAGGGGGTGAACTACCAAAATAAAGTATATTGACAGCTGGGATACATCAAGAAACCCTTCTGAACATTGACTTTGGAATTGAAAATGAAAAAACAGGTACAATTGGGGGGTACCTCTGTGAAGGGGTAAGATGAATGGAGGAGATGAAGGTGAGGGAATATGGTTGATGGAATTCATACACATATATGAAATAGAATGAAGAAACCTCTTGGATGTACATTGATGTGTGTGTTAAGTACTAAACGGATCACCTGACTACGTTTCCAAGTAGTTTTACAATGTAATATTAGTTGTTATTTAGTAGATCTATATGAGAATATTTTACTCAAAATATACTCATTTACAGCAATCTTACCAAATGGAGCTTAGGGAAAAATACTCAATTTTCCTGCCCAATGCCTTTCTGTGAAACAAGACAATTCCTGGGCATTAATCTGCCTTTTCCTCTCTAAACTCCCAAGTGCCAACCAATATCTCTATTGGAAGCTTCTATATTAATTATATATTTTTAGTATCAAAGGCTTCACCTTTTTCCACTGACAATCTCCCCCTCTAGAATTTATTTCCTGCAGTTTTACTATTGTTAATTTTAATAAGAATTCTACTTTTTAGTAACAATGAATATAGAATAATAATATATTGTTCTACTGGGGGGTACATTGTGACCCCAGTCAAAGTTCTTACAATACATCATAGCTGAATTCACCCACTCCACCATTCTCCTTTATCCTCCTCCTCCCATTCCTGGAATAGTTTCAACAGGTCTAATTTTTCCATTTACAAAATGAGTACACGAATAAAGAAAACATATTACTCAGAATCTCTACCATGGCACTTTGCATAAGAGAAGCACTCAATAATTGGAATGAATTTTCCAGTTGATGTTATTTTTTATAGAATTTGTAAAAACAATTTCAAAATACCAAGATATATTTAATATGTTCCTCACAAAATGTATAATATGAATCAGCTTCTAAAATATATCTGAACAGACAAAAATGTTGGTGAGGAGGTAGGGAAAAAGGAACCCTCATACACTGCTGGTGGGAATGCAAGTTAGTACAATCACTCTGGAAAATAATACAGAGGCTTCTGAAAAATCTAAACATAGATCTGCCATATGATCCATCAATCCCACTCCTAAGTATATACCCGAAGGAATGTGACTCAGGTTATTCCATAGGCACCTGCACACCCATGTTTATTGCAGCACTAATCACAATAGCCAAGTTATGGAAACAACCAAGATGCCCCACTACAGACAAATGGATTAAGAAAGTGTGGAATACACACTGGAATTTTACTCAGCCATGAAGTAGAATGAAATCTTGTCATTCACAAGTAAATAGATGGAACTGGAGAACATCATCTTAAGTGAAGTTAGCCAGGCTCAGAAGGCCAAAAATCGTATGTTCTCTCTCAAATACGGACTTTAGACCTAAAACAAAAGCAGTAATATTGTTGGACATGGGTCACATGCTAAGGGGAGAAAGCATACAGGAGGAATAGAGAAAGGTAGGAAACCCAAAACTTGAAAGTGTTTGATGTGCCCACTGTAGAGGAGTTAATATAGTAACCTTAAAACGACAGAGGTCAGTATGGGAAGGTGACCAGGAAGTAATGAAGAGGTCTGGTAGAGATGAACCAATTCAGGTTGTAATACACATGTGCATGAAGCGATGCTAGGAATCTTTCTGTATAGCTATCCTTATCTCAAACTTATGTCTTCTCTTCAACAAAATTGGAGAAGAGGGCAGAACAGGTTCTGCCTGAAAGCGATGGGGAAGGGGGGAAGAGGGAAGGAGTGGGAGGTAGCAGGGAGAAATGACCCAAACAATGTATGCACATATGAATAAATAAATTTTTAAAATAAAAATAAAATATATCTGAACAGTATTCTAGTCATGCTTTGAGGATGTAAATTGGTTCTTTAACAACTTTAGTTCTAACTTTTGTATTTTCAATGAGTTCATGGTTTGCTTAGTTTCACCTAAGTTTCTTTTTTTTTTTTTAATAAATGCAATGCACTTGTAAAGTTTATAAAGTAATTATAATTATTTTTTTTTCATTTTTCTTTTATTATTCATATGTGCATACAAGGCTTGGTTTATTTCTCCCCCCTGCCCCCACCCCCTCCCTTACCACCCACTCCACCCCCTCCCACTCCCCCCCTCAATACCCAGCAGAAACTATTTTGCCCTTATCTCTAATTTTGTTGTAGAGAGAGTATAAGCAATAATAGGAAGGAACAAGGGGTTTTGCTGGTTGAGATAAGGATAGCTATACAGGGCATTGACTCACATTGATTTCCTGTGCGTGGGTGTTACCTTCTAGGTTAATTCTTTTTAATCTAACCTTTTCTCTAGCTCCTGGTCCCCTTTTCCTATTGGCCTCAGTTGCTTTAAGGTATCTGCTTTAGTTTCTCTGCATTAAGGGCAACAAATGCTAGCTAGTTTTTTAGGTGTCTTACCTATCCTCACCCCTCCCTTGTGTGCTCTCGCTTTTATCATGTGCTCATAGTCCAATCCCCTTGTTGTGTTTGCCCTTGATCTAATGTCCACATATGAGGGAGAACATACGATTTTTGGTCTTTTGAGCCAGGCTAACCTCACTCAGAATGATGTTCTCCAATTCCATCCATTTACCAGCGAATGATAACATTTCGTTCTTCTTCATGGCTGCATAAAATTCCATTGTGTATAGATACCACATTTTCTTAATCCATTCGTCAGTGCTGGGGCATCTTGGCTGTTTCCATAACTTGGCTATTGTGAATAGTGCCGCAATAAACATGGATGTGCAGGTGCCTCTGGAGTAACAGTCTTTTGGGTATATCCCCAAGAGTTCACCTAAGTTTCTTCACCAAGTGAAGTTTCAAATGTTTCCTCCAAACTTTTGATTTTTCCTGTAATATTTTAGCTATGTCATTATCATAGCTTTTTTTAATACAAATACATGCATATGTGCACATGCACACAAACAAGTATATATATGTACATATATATACACACACATATATATACACTTAGCAAATAAAATAATTTTAAAAACCTAAAAATAAAGTTTGTGCTCTCTGTAATACTTTAACATATGTTTTCCATCAAATTCAAGGACTAGAAGCTGCTTTAGTAGCTTTACTTATTTCTGGGTAAATTGGAGCAATTGAAATTCACCTTGAGAATTCTAAATACCTAAAAGTCAAACCATAGAAAAATGACTTTAAACCATTTAGTCCAAAGGAAATTAGAAAACCAATTACTTGGGTAATATAAATCCCTATTGCAAAAAAAAAATCCAAAAAATCTAGTTCTGAGCACAAGATAAAGGAAACAATAATATTCCATAGCAAGGTTATGATGTGGTTGTTTAAAATCCCTTTTCTTCAATTTTCATGGTTCAAGTTATGTTGGTCATATATGATAGTTATGTAATTTTATCTCTCTAACCAGCAATGACTACTTTTGCAAAGGAGAATGAGATCTGTACAAGGTCAAAAACAGTGTGAATGGTTCTATAAGGAAAAGTTATTCGAAAAAAAACTTCATTTAAGACCATTTACTACCACAGAGGCAGAAAACTGTTTCCATTATCCACATGAACCAGCATTATTGCTGTAAGTCCAAAGCACAGGTTCCAAGAGTGATGTGAGTCATTAAACTTCAAGCAGATGCTAGGACTCAGAAGGTCCAGGGTACCGCACACTGTTCCAGTATACCGCAGCCCATAACGTCTAGGCAATCAAAGGTCAAACGAGGAGAGCACGAATCTACTATTATGGAAGATTGCTTGGCACACACTCTCAATTTCACTGTCTTCCCTCGTGGTCAATAGCATTAACCTGAAATGATATAAATTTTGTATAGAACTTACCACAGAAAACATGATCCCTTTAGATAAAACTTGAAAGTGAATTGCCTATCACATGAAGATTTGCTATTGCGTGCTGATTCACTCCTTTTGGATGACCATTAATGTCTTATTTTGAGTGAAAAGAGACCTAGTAATCTAACTAGTTCCATTCTTACATCACCACATTCTGGTCTCTAGTCAAATCAAAGACAGAGAATGTATGCACACAGTCAGAACAGATAGATACAAAAGGCAGAACAATAGGCTTCTTTTTGCAAGTCACATTTTAATATGAGACAGAGGTATGCATTTATTGCTCAAATATTCAAAAGTAAATTTAAGAAGGAATGACAGAAACAGTTGTGAGTTTAATGAGTTTCCAATATTCTAAATTTCTGTCTATCATGTCTTCTCCCTTTCTTTCTTCAAACATGTTAATTACTGCTTTATTTTTAAAAAAAGTTCAACTCATGCTATCAGTAAAACAAACCACTGTGCTCTCTGCTTCTAAAACTTAAACTCCACTTTAATTTGTGCTTTTTCTGTTCTCTCTTGAACTTGCTCCATCACCTTGGACTGAGGACAATTTCCCAAGATTATGCATATAAGGTGTGTATGAAACATAAATGAATGCGTGGTGAGATTTTAGAATCTATACATATTCTTTTTGAAATGTGATTTAAATTTTTTCTCAATAATTTGTTATTTCAATGTTGAAAAATGTTTTCATCTGAAAAAAATTTCCTCAAAATATTAAGTAATTCATTTTTTATATTTCTTTTTAAAATCAAAAGAAATTTCTAGCAGCATTTCATTGCTATTTTATTTATATATTCAGATTTCTTCTTTGCTTTAAAAGAGCTAACAACCTATAGTTATATGATAAATAAAGAAGCAAATAATAAAGCAGTTCTATATTTTAAGGAAAAATTTTAAATTTCTCATTCTTTCCTGTTTGCAATATAAACCGAAAGCAAAATTTTTCTATGTTCATCAAAATATCTTTTCTATCTATATTGTGGAGGAGAAATAAGGATGTAAAAAGGAAAATGAAGAATTGATGAGACAAAAATAAGTCTGACATACGACAATGTCATGGAACAAGCATTTTCAAATTTATCCAGTCTCATTTCTCTTTATAAATCAAAATGAAAGATATTAATCTTCACCAGATAAGAAAAATGCTTGTTTACATAGACTATTCATACAACTTTGATGAGTGCAAAGATTCTATGAAACACATGCATACTGTTAAGCAAAAAACTTATTTAACGGCACAGTAAGACAGACTTTAAGCAGGATCATCTCTGTAAGCACAGGGACTACTGCAATGGGGTTTCCACAGGGGAAAGAGATTCAGCTCAACTCCAAATGCAGTATGGAAAAGTAGGATGGAATTTACAGCTGAAAAGTAGTGTGGGAATGGAAAATAATTAAGAGGAAGCATCAAGAGTAAGTGAGATTCTGGCTAACCTGACCTAAACAATTCTTACTGAAAGAAGGCCAGTGAAGGAACTCCTGATATCTGTGGAGATCATATACAACTCAGCAGGGTTCTTGCTAAAACTGCATTTTACAAGTACACAAATGGACTTAGAAAAAGTTTCGGGAGCGCTTACTAAAGTTTGGATACGTGAAGAATCATTATCAATACCTCAGAACTGGAAAACATGACCTGTAGGGACAAAACCACACTTACCACAGAGTTAGATACAAAAATAAGGAGAAACAAAACAAATGCAGAATACCTGTATAACAAATCTCTTTTTTCCCTATAATTACAGTTGCTGCAAACAAACTTTAAAACCAGAATTTTTTTTTAAATTCAGACAAGATTTTAAAATAGCAATTCTTGACACTTGTCTTTTTTTTATTATTATTCATATGTGCATACAAGGCTTGGGTCATTTCTCCTCCCTGCCCCCACCCCCTCCCTTACCACCCACTCCCTCAATACCCAGCAGAAACTATTTTGCCCTTATTTATAATTTTGTTGTAGAGAGAGTATAAGCCATAATAGGAAGGAACAAGGGTTTTTGCTAGTTGAGATAAGGATAGCTACACAGGGAGTTGATTCACATTAATTTCCTGTGCGTGTGTTGACACTTGTCATAAAAAGATTTTTTTAAGGTGAATTCCAGATCCAGACACACAACTGCAGATGGGAATACTTGCACTGTATTTTAACAATTACAATAGATAAGAGCATAGGTAATTTATAACAGGTGATGTTCTCTGAACAGAATTTCATCAGGCCAACCATCATGGCTTTGGAAGCCTAGTTTCCCTTATTACTCTGAAAGGAGAGTAAGTATGAAAGAGTGGAGAGAGATGTGAAGAAAAGATAGAAAAACAAAGAAGACAGTTATTGTGGCTGGTAAACAGAACCAGCATGAGAGAAGGTGATGGTAGAAGGTTATTAAAGGTTAGGGAAAGGAGTTACTAAAATCCATAGTGGGCCAGGTGGGAGCTGGAAGCAGAGAGAAGCTCCCAGTGTTTCAAGACATTTCTAAAATCCACTCTAACAACTAGGAGGGGAAAACCTGGGTGGTTCCCCAGGACCAGTAATTGGTGAGTAGGCAGGGATTTGAGAGGTCCAGGGGCTAGGGTGGTAGGTCACTCTGTGCATGCTTCCAACTGAAAAGGAGGTTCAGAGAGAGAGAGAGAGAGAAAATGTTCAATCTGAAATACAATATGTTAAGTCATATATGTTTAAGAGTCCCTATCTTTCTTTATTTTGAGACTGCCTCAAGTTCAAAATATTAAGCAAAACGTTGAACAATTTTTGAAACATCTCATCTTTAATTGGAATTCAATTTTTTTAAAAGTTCAAAGAGGAAGTAGAGAATTTTGCAGGATGACATCTGTGAGTTAACCTTGATCATTTCCGTGTAAACTATAGTTGCCAACACTTATTCAGACTTCTGCCCAAACAACTGAAATTTTATTATGTGACAAATTTAAAAATATATATGATAAATGATACATATATATTTTTGTCTGTAGCTAACATATACCTGTGACTCCTATTGTTGGATAAATAAATACCTAATCTGATACAAAATTCAGTGTAATATAAATATAAAAGGGGGAGCAGGTACCGTGGTACATACCTATAATCCCAGTTGCTCAGGAGGTAGAAAAAGGAGGCTCTTTCTCTAAGACCAATCCAGGCATGAAACCCTATATAAAAATAACTAAAAGCAAAATGGTAGAGTACTTCGAGCTCTGAGTTCAATCCCTAGTACTGCCGAGAAAGGGAGGCCTTGAAAAGATAGATTTGTTCTCCTAGATAAAAATGCTCAGCATCACAGATGCCTTCCAGCTACTTCTTTCCTTAGGATGGAAACACTTGTGCTTCTCACATGCTCTAAACTAGTAGCAGAGAAGAACAATTTGGGTTCTTCAATCCAGACTCCTTGCCAATTGTTTGTTGGGCTTCCCTGAGCTCCAGCACACATCAGTGTTAATCACTTAGTCACAGTTTTCTTTGGTTGGACGTATGTTTCTGCTCAGGATTTAGGTCTAGAAAGTTTCATAACTCCACTGATACTACAGACAGTTGTATGACCTGACTTTAATCAGACTACTTCAGACCGTCCATCCTTCTGTGGCCATCGGTAAAGAACCACTCTGTTAGCCTAATGTTTTCTATGGAGTTCTCTCTAGGCATATTTTCTGGGATGTGATAATGTCCTAGGTGATATAGTCCCAGACAGAAGTACAGAGAAGACTCCCCTCTGTGCTTGCTGATACCTTTGTTTACCTGATATACCACCCCTCCCACCAAAGTCTGAAGAAGGGAAGTTGAGATCTCACACTTGACCAAGTCACACACCACTTTGTCTCTTCCCTCTTTCTCCTTCCCACATTCCTTCAATACTAGAAAGGAGCATTTTCCCCTTTTCCTCTTTCTCTTTTGCCTGCCTATATTTTCCCTATTTAAAATAGTGAGCTAGCCTGGCCGGCAAGATTCTCCCATGCTTAACAAGACAGAATCTTTAAACAAAAAATTGTCAAACAACACCTGGCTTGCAAAGGCAAAGTACAGATGTAAACACTTCTTTTGTTTTCAGAATCTGAAATCTCTTCCTGGATTCATAAATCCCTAGGTAGACAAGAGTGAAAGAAGGCTTAGAAGGCCAAAAAAGGAAATCATATTTTAAAAATTATGCGACTAACATCATTCTATATCCTATTTCAACACTCCCTTGTCCCCTTCCCTACATAAATCAAATAAATTAAACACTCTTGGACAGAAAAAAATTACAGGAAGCATTGCAAAAGTAATAGATAGAAGTAATGCCAATTCCTGCCTCTTTCTCCACTTCCTGTCCCTGATCCCAGTACATGCTGGGATAGCTGCAGTGTACAGGTAAAGCAAGGATCTTTGTTTCCCCTAAACCACAGTTCAGCTTCCAACACTCTATATTCCAAGAGGAGATTCAGTGGAACTGTGTTGAGTCTTAGGACATCACCTTGACTAGAAGCAGGGGAGCAATTTACACTATTTTAATCAGCCCCAGTCAATGTAGAAAATTATGTATTTCCTCTCCTAATGTCTGTCCATTAGAGCAGAACCATTTTTTATAGGTCTCTCTCTCCCAAGACTCTTATTATAGAATTATTTCCTTCTGAGACTTAGGTTGTCTATTAGCTCTACTCCTTTATCTTACTTAGAAAGACAAGTTTAATAAATCAAAACATTTCTCTATCTGAATCCTGTCTACCAATACTAAGTTATATTTAATTCATGAGTATGTACTGTTTGAACTTTGAGCAATAACATCGCCTTAACTCTCTTTCTTTTAATCTCTAAGGAAAATTTCCACCACAAATTAAAATCATGTTTCACACATTTTATTTCAACTCCCAAGTTGAAATATTCACATGCAGAGTCTTTAGAAATTAAAAAATGATAAAGACATTAACAGTAGAAGGAGGAAAAAACAGGGCAAAATTCAAGTCAGTTTTTCTAATCTTCCTGTAAAAACTAGATGTTTTGTGAGGTTCAACATTTAAGGACACTGAAAGAAATAAGTTTGCAGGTGTTAGAAATAGAGGCTCAGAGATGTATTTATGTATCAAGAATATCGAATGAGAAGAAAATTTATCATGGTCAGGGAATACCAGTCAACACTTTCAGGGGATATTCAGAGAACAGAGATCCCATTTTCTAGGACCAGATTTGTTGACTGATGATCACCCAAGAGGCTTTCACTCCACAGCAATAGAGTTGTCCTGGTAAGGCAGGTGTCTGGTGAAGAATTCTGTCAAAATGTTTCTTGCCACCTTTCTCACTAAATCTTGTGAAGAGTACTCAATTAAGCCCTTGCAACTTATGTTTCTTTGCATAAGTATTCAAAGTATGGGTTTTTTTTTTTTTTGCCTTTTTAAGTATTTTTATTGGGCTGGCAGAATGGCTCAAGCAGTAAAAGTGCCTGCCTAGGAAGCATGGGGCTCTGAGTTCATATCACTGTGCCACCAAAAAAAAAGCATTCTATTAGTATATGATAATTATACATGGGAGTTGTTGTGACATTTCCATATATACATATATTGTACCTATGTTTGGCTCATCCCCTCCATTATTCTCCCTCTTTTCCCATTCCCCTTCTGTAAATAACTTTGACAGGTTTCAGTGTTCCTTACATGTATAGAAAGTACCTCGACCATATTAACCCTCCTTCATTTATCCTCCACTACCTGCTCTTACCCTCCACTTTACACAACCTGGATTACATTCCTGTCCTTCGTGTTTTAGTGTCTATTCATTGTGGGGGGTTTGCCTTGGTATTTTACCTGTAAATATATTGTAACTTAATCCGACAAATCCCTCTTTAATTGTCCTTCCTTATTCTTTTCCTCCTACCCTGTATTATTCAAAAGTTTAGCAGTTTTTAGTGTGTTTCGTTGTGTCTTCTTCCTACACAAATGTGATATATTTCAATATTATTTGCTCCCTATCATTCTTTTCTTCTTCCCTTAGTCCCCTCTAACAGTCATGCTTTTGGAAATCTGTTTTTTATATATATATATATATATATATATATATATGAATCTTCCACATACACCAGAAAACACATAGCCTTTGTCTTTCTGAACCTGGCTTACTTCACTTAAAATTATGTTCTCCAGTTCTATCCATTTATCTTCAAACAACAAATTTTCATTCTTCTTTATAGTTGAATAAATTCCATTGTGAATATGAATATATATCACATTTTCTTAATTCATTCATCAGTTATAAGGCATTTAGGCTATTTCCACATCTTGGCTATCGTGAATAATGCTGCAATAAACATGGGTGTGCAAGTGTCTTTACTGTATCCTTACATTCCTTTGGATAAATACCTAGGAATGGTATTTCTGGATCATATGGAAGGTCTTATTTAGTTCTTGAGGAGTTCCATATTGCTTTCTATAGTGTTTATACTATCTTGTATTCCCATCAACAACGTATGAGGGTACCATTTGCCCCCGCATCCTCACCAGCTTTTGTTGCTTGTATACTTCATGATATCCATTCTAACAGGAGTGAGGTGGAATCATAATTTGGCTTTGATTTGCATTTCCTTTACAGCCAAGGATGTTGAGCATTTCTTCATGTGATTTTTAGCCATTTGAACTTCTTCCTTTGAAAAGTTTCTGTTCAGTTCACTTGCCTATTTCTTCATTGGGTCATTTATGTCAGGGGAGTTCGCTTTTTTGGGCTCTCTGTAAATTCTGGTTATTAATCCCTTGTCAGATGTATAACAGGCAAAGATTTTTTTCTTTTTCTGTGGGCTGCCTCTTCAATTTAGAGACCATTTCTTTTGCTGTGCAGAAGCTTTTTAATTTTACATAGTCCCATTTGTCAATCCTTTCTCTTAATGACTGAGACATTAGAGTTCTGTTTAGGAAATTATTGCCTATGCCTATATGTTCCAGTGTTTTCCCTCCTCTTTCCTGCACTAATTTCAAAGTTTCAGGTCTCATATTAAGGTCCTTGACACACTTCGAGTTGTATTTGTACAGGGTAAAAAAGGTGGATCTAATTTCAGTTTTCTGCTTGCAGATATCCAGTTTTCCCAGCAACATTTGTTGAAGAGGCTGTCTTTTCTCCATCATATGTTTTGGATATTTTGTCAAAAATCAGATGACTGTAGCTGTGTGGATTTATGTCTGGTCTTTTATCTGCTTCACTGGACTTTGTGTCTGTTTTTGTGCCAGTACCATGCTGTTTTTATTGCAATGGCTCTGTGGTATAGTTTGAAGTCCAGTATTGTGATACCTCTGCCATTGCTCTTTCTGCTCAGCATTGCCTTAGCTATTCATGGTCTTTTGTGCTTCCAAATGAACTTTAGGATTGATTCTTCAATATCTGTGAAGAGTGTCATTGGAATTTTAATGGGGGTTTCCTTGAACATATATATTGCTTTTGATAGTATATCCATTTTCACAATATTAATTCCACAAGCATGAGAGATCTTTCCATTTTCTGTTAGCTTCAATTCTTTCTTTAGAGGTTTATACTTTTCATTGTAGGGGTCTTTTACATCCTTCATTAAATTTATTCCTATGTATTTTAAATAAAAGGGAGTATTTTCCTAAATTCTTTCTCAGTCTGTTCATTGTTGGTATATAGAAAAGTTACTGATTTTTATATCCTGCTACATTGTTGAAGCCAATTATGATGTCTCAGAGTTTTCTGGTGTTTTCTGGGTCTTTAAGGTATAAGACCATGTCATCTGCAAATTGGGATAATTTGATTTCTTCCTTTCCCATTTGAATTCCTTTTATTTCTTCTTCCTGACTTCCTGTCTTGTGGCTCTGGCTAGGAATTCCAAAACTATGTTGAATAAGAGTGGAAAAAGTACACAAACTTGTCTCCTTCATGACTTTAGAGGAAGTCGTTTCAGTTTTTACCCATTTAATATTAACTTGCCAAGTATTAATTCAAAAAAATAAAAAACACAAAATACCTTAAATGGTAAATTTTACTTTCTGTTCTAAGCATTCTCTAAGTAACTCTGTTCATTGGAGGGAAGTAAGTACATTTCTCAGCTATGGACAAGCCCAAGTGTTGCATCTGACACATAGAGGGACTTGAGAGAAAGAAGAAAAAGAGAACAAAAGAATGGAAAGATAGAAAGAGAGCAAGGAAGAAAGCAGTGAAAGAACAAGGAAGAGTGACAGAAGATGAATAAGTAAATATTAGATACAGCATTGCTTTTTTTTGGCTGATATAAAATAGTAAACTTTATATCACTGAGAGAACACATTGGGGAGTAACTGAAGTAAAACTGAAACACTAAACATCTTTTAAGCCAGTGGTATGCTGAATATTTGAGAATAAGTCTGGAGCTGAAGAAAATTCCTCAAGCCCTTGTAAATTTAACCACAACAGACTAATTCTATCTTCACAGAGTAGTCTTCAGTGCCCAGAGATAGTTCAAGAACACACCCTGAGAACAGTCCCAAAATCAACATGTATCACAGATAATACGGCTCTGGTCACAGAAAATGTACTAAACCTGTACTCTGTGTGTGTGTGTGTGTGTGTGTGTGTGTGTGTGTGTGTGTGTATACACATGCTTACAGAATCATATCCAAATGGAAGAATCAATCTCCTTTTATCACCTTCTGTGTATAATATTTAATAATTCTGATAATTTTCTTCTAATTGCAAAAGAATAAGAAACTTTGATTAAAAAATTTTGTAAAATACTGAAAATTACACTAAAAAAGAAACAAAAATCACTTATAGGGTTGCAGAGATAAAAACTATTAATACTTAGTATATATCTTCCAAGATTTGTTCCATTGAAATTATACAATATGTAACATCTTATAAATTCCTGATTCACATAGTATTAATATTTCCTAACATATTTGGATATCATGAGCATGTATTCTTTTGGCATGAGTTATTAATACCTACAATTCTTCTCAGACGGAAGATCCTTTAGTAATATTCTGTGGTTGCAAATGTGAATTGTTTATATTTCATTTTATGTTTGCCATTAAATATTAATGCTGTAATTTATATCTGTGGTTATTTCTTTAGGATAAATTTTAAAGAGAAAATATTGTATCAAAAGATATTCTATTTAGAATATGTGGATACATACAACAAATTTTTCTGCATGTACACGGAAGCACTTCCATGTCTTTATAACATATACAGAGTCTCTTGTTGTTGCCAGCACTATCATTTTCCTCAACATTTCATATATTTAAGTGAAAATGTTTATATTTGATTTTGATTTTCTTTAATCAGTTTTTATGTTAAACACCTCTCCTTCATTTGGTATTGTTTAGTCAGTTCACACCCTAACCGTGCGTCTGTATTCAAGTTTGTATTATTAATATAGCTATCCTTTAACCAAAATTCACTTTTTGATTTTTGGAAAAAATATTTTCAATAATTTTTTTATTATAGTAAGAATATTTTACATGACAACTTCCTTTTTAACAGTGTTTAAATTGTACAATACAGTATTCTTAACTACAAGCATGATGTCATACAGCAGGTGTCTAGAACTTACTCATCCTTTATAACTGGAACATTTAACTTCTTTAATAGTAAAAGCATTTTCATACATAGTTCCAGAGTTTTTTAAATTATAAATAAATTTACATCTCAACTTCCTATTCTTTATCTGTAAAATGGGGGCATGTTGGAGTAAGTACTCCAAACTCTTAACTTTGTGCTTTTTTTTTTTGTAGCTTTTTTTATATTTATTTTTTATTATTATTGTTGTGCTGGCTGGGAGTACATTGTAGCATTTACAAAGTTCTTACAATATATCAAATATATCATACTTGAATTCACCCCTTCCACTGTTCTCTTTCACCCCCTTCCCCAATTCTTGGAACAGTTTCAGCAGGTATCATTTTTGCGTTTACATACGTGATACATTATTTGCACCATATTCATCCTCCTACCCTCTTTCCCACCATCTCCCTCTCCCCAGTGGTGCTTTAATGGACTTTCCACTCCCTTTAAATGGTTTTTATTTACCTTGCATGGTAGAATGTTTTGCCCCTACACCTTGTAGTACCAGGTAGAGAATGACAATGGTCACTATATCTCAGTAGCAATGTGCCTGGGCACCTTTCCCTTGTCCTTCTTTTCTGTTACCCTATTCAAGTGTGCAATTCACTCTTGGGTGATCTCAAGAGCCTTGCCAGCATGCTGGGGGGGAGAGAGAGAGAGAGAGAACAACAAAGCTGAGAATGACATGAAAGGATAGCATGCACTGTATGTAAATTGGAATATCCCACAGAACTATGTTTATTTTTGCATTCATCCTTTTGAATTAGTAAAATAATCTGAGATGGTTGCTATGCAGACAGAAGCTACACTTAAAGACAGCAATATAGGTTTGGGTGTTTCAAACAATGGCCGAAAGATGGAAAAATCAATGTTTACTAGCTTTGGAGCTATCTGGATGACTGCAAACTCAGGAGTGGAGGAAAGTGAGAACTTGTGGGATGTTTTCTTTCATAAAGAAGTGATTTTTCTTCTCCCCATTGGAATTAGGATTGATCATTGATTCTTGTGTATATTTTCTCCTATTTTAAAAAATGGTGTAGTATTAATTTACAAGTCTCAGATTCCAACTCTAATACATTGGAGTTTTGTTGTTTTTCTCAGCCTTTGAAATTCTCAATTATCTTACTGTCAGAATTTTCTTCTATTTCATAAATTTTCTAAAAGAAGCTCTGTCTAGACATGCAAACTGAATTGGAGAATGGATACAAACATCTAGATGACTCTAGAAATAAGTATCTTATTTTGATATTTGAGTCTTCACCAGTATTAATTACCCAACTTATCCAAATACTATACATGTTTTAGATCTTTAATTAATTTTGCATATATAGAAATTGTCTTGCACAAACATTTAACAACACTATTATTTTCACAAGTTTTTTTTCTTCCTCTGAAAACTAGATCACAATATTTTCAGTAATGAGACAACATGCAAATTCAAACTGACAGCAATTCATGGATATATGATATTCCAATATTCTCTGATATATGTCTCTCATTTTGTAGCCCGACTGTGAAATTAAGAAACATTTCATTTCTGATCAGCCATGATTTTTGTTTCAGATTGTACTGATGAATTAAGGCCATTTCCTTCTTCAGACTAGCTTTCCTTATTTAAAAAGTACTTAGAGAGATCTGAAAGAAAATTTGGCAAGGAAGGAGTCAGTTCATTTGATTATCTTAGATCACCCAAGAGTACTTTGAATCATTCCAAAATACTTTTTTTTGGTTCAGATATTTTTCTCTGAGGGGCTAATTTCTATTGAACAGGGAGCTAGAGTTAAGGCAGGTGGGAACCAAAGTAATTGACAACCAATCAGGAATCTTTTGTCTGAGAACCTGTGATGAACAGGAAACTGTAAAAAGGAGTAACCTCTCTCTGGAGAATGCTTCTTACAAACTAAGTAGTTCAACATTAAACTGAGGATAATGCCCCAGTGAAGCCATTGTTATCCCAACTCTACTCTTAAGATTCTTCATCAAAGCTTGAGATTGCTATTATGGGCAAACAGACTCCACTGAGCCACACAAATAGAACTTAGTCAAATAACCAGTAATCAATCAGTCAGTACAACCTAAGTATTTCAAATCCAAAGCTAAAACCTTGTTTCCCTAAAATAATAAGATAATTGGCTTTGCTCTCCAATGTGTTTGGAGGTGGAGACTTTACTAATAAAAATTATAAAGAGTCTAATTTAATCATTAGCTAACATTTTTGAGAACTACATGTCAGACATGTAATAAGTGATATCTGTCTTGTCTTTTAAGACAATCATTGAAATACTTGATTAAGTAAGTGCTATTCTATCCTTTGATGTGGACACTGAAACTTGACACAATCACCTGTCCTAGACAGTGCAGCTAATAAATAACAGAATCAGGATGCCAAGCCAGCACTGCCTGATGTCAAATTCAGCATTCTTACCCACAACAGCATACACACCATACCACCTCCTTTAGGGTCAGCACTGCATCACGCAAGAATGATTCTCACACCAGGCCTAGTAGTGCACTCTTGTAATCCCATCACTCATGAGGTTAAGGCAGGAAGATCAAAAGTTATAGGGCAGTATGGGCTATGTAACAAAATCTTGTCTTCAAAAAATAAAATAAATAAGTAAACAAAGAATGTTTCTCAAATTATTAATCCTGGCCTTTATCTTACTATTTGTGTTTAAATTCTTCTTAATTTTGCTTTCCTGAATATTGTTTGAAAATATTTTGGACAGAACAGTTGATCACGTTCTTTCTTCCTACTTTACTAAGTAAGGTTTGTAAGTATGAACTTTTCCAGGATTATATATACAGATATATTTCCCTGGGCTGTGTGTTCAAAATGATACAATTTAAAAAATTTAGAATAATAAATTTAATTTCTGACCATAAGCCACTAACTGGCTCCATGTAATGGTTATCAAATTCCTTTTTGTGCTAGATACTACACTAACACCTCCCAACAAACTTTATCTCCATGGCTTCATTCCCTGGCTATTTATCTGTCATGTTGACTCTTGGCTGGGATATGGGACTTGCCTTGGCCATGGATTTGCAGGTATGATATGAACAGAACATTGATAAGCACTTGTAACATGGTGTTTATCCTCTTAGAACCCAGTCTCCACATTGAAAGGAATTGCAGAATAGTCTCCTAAACAAAGACCCATGAACAAACTCTAGAGGTCAAGATACCATGTGGACAGAAAAGTTTCCAGCCTAAAGCACAGCCTGGTTGACCACATATGACACTGGGTAACCTTATCAACATGCAGAATCACAAGAAATAGTGATTCTCATGAATAGTGATTTACAAGAAATGGTGTTATTTTAAGATACCAACTGTTGTTTGCTATACAACACTAGAAAAGTGAACACTTCCTTTCTGCTAAACTCAGTATAATTCAGTAATTTTCCTGGTTAGTCATCCCTTAAAGAAGGCTATTGAGCAGGGTCATGTTCAATTCACCATATATCAAATATGCCCCTCCACTAAGAAGGCAAAATTGGCTAGGCCAAGTGGGTATTCAAGTTACATTTTCTTCTTTTTTCCCCCAAAAATGAAGAATACTGGCATCACTCCAGCATCATTTTGTTGGTGATCCAATAGGCACATTGGGATTATTTGTTAGCTATTGATAGTTTCAAAGACTTTTTGTGCCATTTTTAAATCATACCTTCCTTTGAAAATTCAAGATATCATGGATAACCTTTAACCAATGTTGATTAAATTCTTATGAGTTACAAACCTCTAAATAAATGAAAAACTGAGTGCCTTCTCCTCGGAAAAATACACCTACATAAAGAATCAAGTTATCAAACACAGTTTCAGCCATTTTCATGGATCATCCAAAATAAATTCACAGGCTAAGAAAAATATGTAGCAATTTTCAAATATTTTTTAGCCAACTAATCCATCCTCAGATAAAAGCTGACCGGGAAGAAAAACAAAATAGAAAAAAATTGGAGTTGCTGTATTGAAGCAAAGTTGGTACTTAAAAACTGACCTGTGTCACCCACACTACACCCCTCCACAGAGAATGGCCTGTAAATCACTGCTTTTAAATGGCACAATGAGGTGATATATAGAGAAGAGAAAGGTAAATAAAAGATGTGAAGTTGGGGTCAGAAAAGTACTGACTGGAGAAAGACTGGGTTCATTCAACTAAAGGTAAAAGAAGATAATTGATGAGTCCCTGTGGACAGAGCTCAATGTGAGACAGCAAATGATCTGTGGCTTTGAATCAAGCCGGATGACTGCCTATTCCAGCACATCCCAGACAGACCAGGTTTATGCCTGTGGTCCAACTATAATTATCAAAAATCTCCCCCTTCTACTCTCAGAGGGATCCCAATGTGAATGATAAATTGTATGATCATCCAAACAAGGCCTAAGTTTATTTTGTGGACCCAGCACTGTTAAGATGTCCTAGTTTCTCCTACAGTCAGTAAATTGCAGCTTGGTCAGTCCCTGCAGCTCCAGTGACCCCAAGAGAAGAGCCACCCATAGTATAGATACAGGGTATTTAAATAAACAAAAAGGAAAAAGTGTTAGATTGAGAGGGCAGTTCTTGTTAAACTGACAAAATTCTCAAAAATGATTTCTTTCTTGCTATTTGGTTACCACAATGATTTAATAGAAACATTTTAGCTTACATGGAGAGAAATAAAGGAATTAGATTCTTCTGCACAAGTGAATTGAAAGTTCTAAAGCATTAAAATACATCACCATTTTAAGTCCTATCCTATAGGATTATATCTTCACATTTTGGTTCTTTTTCCAATTAATGGTCCATTTGTGGAATGCATATGTAGTTATTTCAGTTCTATATGGCTCATTAGAGAGCCTTCTCGAGGACGGATTTCATTCCCCTTGGTCTGATTGGAATGTATTCATTAAGGACATACTATAAAATAACTAATAAAGTAAATTTTGAACATTTAAAAAGAAGCAATAAAGCACAACTTACCTTCCTTGAAAATTAATTTAATCTGTTGTGGCTGTTGTAAAGATTTGAAATTAGGAAGTCCTTTTTTTCACTATAACCTGGAAACTGACTGATCATTTAAATGTGCATATGAATGCATAATGCATATCAGAGTAACTCCCATGGGAAGGAAAAACATGTTATATTGTGCAAGTATAAATAATGTAAGAATAAACACAAAGACTAGCAGCAGGTCAGGGGAGAAGAACCTCTATTCAGCTTATTCTTTCCTGGGTAATTTCCCAGTTTGCCTGAAACCTTTGTCTCTATAAATATTGTACCTAATTGTGATTTTCTCTGACTTGTAGATAAAATCCTACAAAATATGTTGTTATGCTATTCTGTTAAATTTTACTTATTGTTTCAAGGATAGAAACACCTTCTTGATTAAGGAGTACTCTCTTCAGCAAAACTACTTCAGACATATCAGCAATTTCACATTAATGAAACTAACCCTAGATTTTTCACTGGCAAGAAACAATTACATTTTGTTTCTCTGCTGCTCACTTAGAAGAAATTAGCTGTAGTTAACAGGAAAATATTGAGTAGAAAAACTAAAGATCTTGGATGATATTTGTAAATGTAAATTGTATATGACTTCCACTAGAAGACCAAGTACATCGTTAATTAACAAAGTGTGAAGCTGTTCATTTGACCACCAGTACTATACTTACAAGTGAATATTTCAACTAAGTACCCAGATCTAGAACTGGCCTTCACTGCTTTAGACTATAACATAATTACCAAGAATGTGACCTTTCTAAAACACATTCCCTCAAATTCCCACTCATATTATTAGATCCAACTTTACAACCATGTAGACAACAGTAAAAAATGTTTCATCCTTCATTTGAAATGCTAACAAAATTTTATAAAAGTTACATTTGTATCTTATCTCTCACTGGTTATTGATACTAAGCTAAAGTAGGTTTATTTATGTGAATATTTCAGTACTGATGACAGAGGAAACCATGGCTCTAGTTTTTTAATATGACCATTCTAAACCAAACTTCTTGAAAAGAGACATAAAATGTGATTAAAAAATAATTATGTTATTCGTGGCCACATATTATGATGGTTATACATAACTTTAATGATAAAATATCAAAATATATAAAGAATTTTGTGATTTTTATAAAATATATGTCACCACTCATACTTCAAATGGACTGAAGTAGACTATAAGTAAATGACATGAAACAATTTTCATAGGGAATGTTTAAATTTGTTTCAGTAAGATTAGGTTTGTAATTGACAGGACAGTGAGTTACAAAATCAGTTTTGGAGGGAAGTGAGTCCCTATTTAAGACTATTTTCAAAGCTTCAAATTTCTAAGACTGTGAGTTTTTTCTGTCTTACCTCTGCCATCTCCTCCTTCAGCTGTTTACAATAGGCATCAGCCTTTACACAGGTTGACCTGTCAGAAAAAACCATACTCCCAGCAATGTGTTGCAAAACTCTTGCATAGAAGCATAGTTAATAACTCTTTAGAATAGTCTTTTCTGCCAAGAAGGCTAATTCATGGATATAAAATTCATGGTTACTTTACAGGGTGAGACCATTCCTACTGGTCACCTGAGCAACCCAATGCAATGTAGAAGGCTTTTGTTAATAACAATAAAGATGGTAAGCTTGTGCATACTGACTTGATATTTTGTTGTAGAAACAGGAATGGGGTGACAAAAAGGAAATGAGAAGAGGAGAGAAGGGCAGAAAAGTGAAGGAAGAGAGGGAAGGGAAGAAGAGAGGAGGGTATGAACGGAATGGGGAGGAAGTGAGAAGAAAATTGATCAAGAATTTGGTTTTGAAGTTGACCAAACAGTATTCTTTATATAGTTTCATTGCCTACAAGTTATGTGACTTCTCAGAGCTTCATGTTCTTATAAAATGTGCCTATAAAATGAGTATATAACTACTAATAACCAAATTTATTAAATTAAGTTAACAATAGTAAATGAGGTAATGCAAGTGTAACATGCTCATATTTTACCTCCACCCCCCCCCCAACCTTGAGAAAGTCTCAAGGTGACTCTGTTCAAGTCTCTCAAGTCTAGGGACATCACTGGAGAGCACAAACGTCAACCCAATTTTTTTCACTTACAGCTGTGCTGGGGATTTATAGTAGACAAAGTTTGAGGGGCAGAGGTGGCAATAGTAAAATACTCAAACAGAATAAAGCAAGCTTTAAGGCAAGGTCAGGTGTCAGATCAGCTATCAGAGAACACTCTCCTTTTGAAAGCTACCTTCTTCATATTTTTAACTCGTCCTTGAGTCTTTAACATGTATATGTAGGAAATATTTTGTTCTGTCCATGCAGTATCCTATCTTCTGCAAACCCTCTTCTTCCTGATTCCTAAGCTATCCTTTACCTCTGTCCTCATAAGTCTTTAACAGTAATTCTCACTGACGCTTAAGATTTCAGGATTTGAATAGAGAAAAATAATTCCCCTTTTGGCGTAATCTTCAAATCCAAGTTGGTATTGAGGTGAATAAAGAGTTGTGTTCTTATAATGCAATAAAAAGATGGGTTGGATATGGTGCTACATACCTGTAATCCTTGCACTCAGGAGGATGTGGCAGGAGAATTGTAAGTTTGAGGGAGCCTGGGCCTTTTTTAGACTCATCTAGTAAGACCATATCTCAAAAAAATGGGAGAGAAAATCTGAACACCTATACCCTGCCATATATAGAGAAAACTCTTTGTGGTGCCTATATACCTATTCTGTATTCAATAAATATTAAAACATAATTAATATCATTAAATTTGAGAACCCAAGGTCTTTTCCCCTGGGCTGTCATATAGAATACAACAGGGTTGTGGTCTTTGCAGTAATTATTAGTGTTAAATTCAGATTCCTATTGTTCATAAGCAAATCATGTTTCTCTATACATTTGCACATTTTAATCACCTTATCTCTCCTGTGTCCACTGTAGCAAAATAAACAACACTTCAAAAGAGACCATTAGAGTGTAATCATGGGAACAAAAATTTCCCTGGAGTCCTCACACAGAATGGTAGCCACAGTGAGATGTTGTAATCTCCACAGGGCAACTGAAACTTAGGATCCTGTGTAGGATCCTAAGGCTCACCTATGCATGTGAGCCTCAATTCTGCGTATTTCCCTCTCAACCAAAACCAAAGAGGTAAAGCAAGATAACTTATTCAAGTCAAATATCAAGTTTAAAAAAATCTTTATACCTCCTCTAAATTTCTGTATGTCCCCATGGGAAAGGCATCAGTTACTTGGTCCCTATATTCTGGGTTTCTTAGACACAGAGGCTTCTCTATTTCCTTTGACACCCTGAGTCCTAGTGCTCTCAGAGTCTAGCAGCTCTGTGTCTCTACTAGGTTCTAAAGCTAATTTACTGTCATAGTCTATCCCTTCCTCCCATTTCATCATGGATGAATATTCCCAGGTATAAATATCCATTGTTTCACAATACTGTATCAACTCCTCTGTCCCACCTATTATCCAGTCCCATGGAATCTAAATATCCACCAAAAGACCTTAGTCTTGAGAATTTTAGCTGACTGGAAATTTTCTTTCAAACCATCTATCCCATATGAGTTTTGCTGATTTCCAGTTACTCTCCTTTCTTACCTGGCCTACATTTGTCTTCAGCATAGGAGCTAGTGCTGACATAAATGTCTTACAAATAAAGAAATGTGACAGAACTGTCACTCATTGGTTTATATTTGCACATACAACTCTCAAGTGTTTTAATCATCTCTCAAAATACTTCCCTATAGTCAGAAAACCAATATCATCCTTGCCTTGGACACTTTAAAAATATCAAAATTAAAATCTAAAATATGTGAAGCATATAGATTGATGCTTCACTACTTTTATATGTCAGTTTTGTCTAACATTTTTATAAAGTTATTTTTCTTTCACAATTTAGTAAATACGTTCCTTTTTTATACATCATGAATCTCAACATAGTAATAAGCTCATTTTTAAGTGACCTTGTCTTGAGGATCCTTGGCTTTATGACACTTTGCCAGATTTTTTTTATCCGTAAACATATGTCATGGGTCTACTCTAAGCTCTATGTTGTTGCTATCAAAGAGAGCTAGAACTATAAACACAATAAAAATGACAATTAGATAAGGGCAAGTGTGATCATGAAAACTAAACAGATGAAGGGTCGACTAGAAAACAGGGGCTGGAGGGGAGCAGAGTGAGGAAGGTCTCTCTGACGTGCTGGAGTTGAAGTGGGGTCCAAACATGAAGGACATGGGCATGCAGATATACATGAGAACAGATGTCAAGATAGAGGGAAGCAAAGGAATGTGACACAGGTTACTCCAGAGGCACCTGCACACCCAAGTTTATTGCAGCGCTATTCACAATAGCCAAGTTATGGAAACAGCCAAGATTCCCCACCACTGACAAATGGATTAAGAAAATGTGGTATCTATACACAATGGAATTTTATGCAGCCATGAAGAAGAATGAAATCTTATTATTTTCAAGTAAATGAATGGAACTGGAGAACATCATTCTGAGTGAGGTTAGCCAGGCTCAGAAGACCAAAACTCATATGTTCTACCTCATATGTGGACTTTAGATCAAGGGCAAATACAGCAATGTTGTAAACTTGGGTCACATGCTAAGGGGAGAGCAAATACAGGAGGTATGGGGATAGGTAGGAAACCCCAAACTTGAAAGTGTTTGATGTTCCCACTCCAGAGGAACTAATACAGAAACCTTAAAGCAACAGAGGTTAACATGAGAAGGGGATCAGGAACCAGGGTAAAGATCAGTTAGAGTTGAATCAACATGGGTTGTAACACATTTGTACATGAAAGCAATGCTAGGACTCTCTCTGTATAGCTATCCTTATCTCAACTAGCAAAAATGCTTTGTCTTTCTTATTATTGTTTATGTCTTCTCTTCAACAAAATTAGAGATAAAGGCAGAACAGGTTCTGCCTGGAAGCAAGGGGGGTGGAAGGGAAAGCAAGGGGACAGGAGGCAGGGAGCAGAAATGGACCAAACAATGTATGCACATGTGAATAAATGAATAAAAATTTTTTTTAAAAAGATAGAGGGAAGGCCTTAAGGAGGAAATGAGTTTGTGCTGGAGCACAGCACATAAGAAGGAGAGTAGTATGAACAGGGAGGCAGTAGACCAGGTCTGAGAAATGATGTTGACTGGATTGGATCACAACTGTGGAGGTGGCAGAAAGTAACTACATTTGGGGTCTTTTTCATCTCTCCCAGAGGCAGAATTGATAATACTCCTTGGTGGATTAAAATCTGGGATGTGAGGCAATGAGACTGAATGACCACTAGATTTTTATCCAGGCTAATGGATAGAAGGAAGTGCCATTTATTGACATGAGAAAAGCACATAGGGGGATAAGGGACAAAAATCAATTGGTTGGCTCTCAGATATGTTGTATTTGACATGTCTGGTAAACATCTAAGTAGAGGCTGTCAAGAAAACAAGGCTGCAGTAGGAAGAAAATTAAGAGTACAAAGAGCTAGTTAGGGTCTCTGCATCAAGCCCACCTTTGTATATTTGGCCTTTGAGGCTGAGGCTACTTTTCTATAAATTAGACTCCTTTGCCTTCTGGCTTCTGTTTTAGATTTCATTTATTATTTGTTAGGTTTTAAGGCAATTTAAAAGAAGGAGAAATGACTTCCTTCATGTTTTTCAGGGGCTATCAGCATTATTCTAACAGCAGCAGACAGCAACCTCCAGCTTCAAGCTTCTTCTACAATATAATATTGCCTTGCCTCCTACCCTCAGAGGGACCAGAGGCAGCCAGGCCTCGGGCCTCACCCTCCCAGAGCCAGAATACAAAGCACTCTTCTCTGCATCTCTCTGCCTCTGTCTTTTTCCTTAACAACCCACGTACCCACTAGGCCATGCCCATCTCAGCAGTCTGATCAGCTGCTGAACTGAGGCCCTCGAAGCAATATGTGCACACTAAGGCTTGCCTCCTCCTCAGAGGTCCTGACCCAACCCTGCAGACATCCCTTCTCTAAGCTCCAAGTTTCCTGCAACATGCCCTCTTTGCTAAGGGTGGTTGTTCCTTCTTGCAGTTACAAATTTACCCCTTTTGAAACCTTGAAGATAATGGTATGTGTGGTCTTTTTCTTTGAATTTCAGCTTTCTTGACTTGACTACACCTGGATTGATCCAGGAGAAAGATGACAGACAGGTGATAGATCAGATAGATGGCAGATGGTCAGAAAATAGACAAACTGATAGTTGATAGATGATGATAGATAGATACATAAATAGATAGATAAAGTGATAAATAGATGCATATATATTTTCTTCTTTCTCTTTTTTTTTTCTGGGGTTTGAACTCGGAGCCTCACACTTGCCAGGCAACACTTGAGCCATGTCCTCAGTCCTTTTCGCCTTTAGTTTGTCTTTTCAGATTAAGTCTCTCTAACTACTGTCCCATCTGTCTTTAAATCTCAATATTCCTATCTCTGCTTCCTGAGTGGCTAGGATCACAGGATGTATCACCAAGCCCAGTCCTAGATTTTCTTTCTCTTATCAATGGACATCTATTATCCCTGAGTTGGCTGCTCAAACCAATCAAAAGGAAAGACTTAGATTGTCACTTTTGGATCACTAGCTGGGAAAAATACTAACAAATTATCTGTTTTACGTCTTCACATCTTCTATTATCATCTTGTCAAAACAATTTGCTGTTTAAAATGAAAATTCTTCCTTCCCTTGCACGAGTTTCCCTATCATTTTATAACTGCAATTTTTTTTTCATTTTTCTTTTATTATTCATATGTGCATACAAGGCTTGGTTCATTTCTCCCCCCTACCCCCACCCCCTCCCTTACCACCCACTCCCCCCTCCCTCTCCCCCCCCAATACCCAGCAGAAACTATTTTGCCCTTATTTCTAATTTTGTTGTAGAGAGAGTATAAGCAATAATAGGAAGGAACAAGGGTTTTTGCTGGTTGAGATAAGGATAGCTATACAGGGCATTGACTCACATTGATTTCCTGTGCGTGGGTGTTACCTTCTAGGTTAATTCTTTTTGATCCAACCTTTTCTCTAGTACCTGTTCCCCTTTTCCTATTGGCCTCAGTTGCTTTAAGGTATCTGCTTTAGTTTCTCTGAGTTAAGGGAATGCTAGCTAGTTTTTTAGGTGTCTTACCTATCCTCACCCCTCCCTTGTGTGCTCTCGCTTTTATCATGTGCTCATAGTCCAATCCCCTTGTTGTGTTTGCCCTTGATCTAATGTCCACATATGAGGGAGAACATATGATTTTTGGTCTTTGGGGCCAGGCTAACCTCACTCAGAATGATGTTCTCCAATTCCATCCATTTACCAGCGAATGATAACATTTCGTTCTTCTTCATGGCTGCATAAAATTCCACTGTGTATAGATACCACATTTTCTTAATCCTTCATCAGTGGTTGGGCATCTTGGCTGTTTCCATAACTTGGCTATTGGGAATAGTGCTGCAATAAACATGGGTGGGCAGGTGCCTCTGGAGTAAACTGTGTCACAGTCTTTTGGGTATATCCCCAAGAGTGGTATTACTGGATCAAATGGTAGATTGATGTCTAGCTTTTTAAGTAGCCTCCAAATTTTTTTCCAGAGTGGTTGTACTAGTTTACATTCCCACCAACAGTGTAAGAGGGTTCCTTTTTCCCCGAATCCTCACCAACACCTGTTGGTGGTGGTGTTGCTGATGATGGCTATTCTAACAGGGGTGAGGTGGAATCTTAGTGTGGTTTTAATTTGCATTTCCTTTATTGCTAGAGATGGTGAGCATTTTTCATGTGTCTTTTGGCCATTTGAATTTCTTCTTTTGAGAAAGTTCTGTTTAGTTCACTTGCCCATTTCTTTATTGGTTCATTAGTTTTGGGAGAATTTAGTTTTTTAAGTTCCCTATATATTCTGGTTATCAGTCCTTTGATGTATAGCTGGCAAATATTTTCTCCTACTCTGTGGGTGTTCCCTTCAGTTTAGAGACCATTTCTTTTGTTGAGCAGAAGCTTTTTAGTTTTATGAAGTCCCATTTATCTATGCTATCTCTTAGTTGCTGTGCTGCTGGGGTTCCACTGAGAAAGTTCTTACCTATACCTACTAACTCCAGAGTATTTCCTACTCTTTCCTGTATCAACTTTAGTGTTTGTGGTCTGATATTAAGATCCTTGATCCATTTTGAGTTAATCTTGGTATAGGGTGATATACATGGATCTAGTTTCAGTTTTTTGCAGACTGCTAACCAGTTTTCCCAGCAGTTTTTGTTGAAGAGGCTGCTATTTCTCCATCGTATATTTTTAGCTCCTTTGTCAAAGACAAGTTGGTTATAGTTGTGTGGCTTCATATCTGGGTCCTCTATTCTGTTCCACTGGTCTTCATGTCTGTTTTTGTGCCAGTACCATGCTGTTTTTATTGTTATTGCTTTGTAATATAGTTTGAAGTCAGGTATTGTGATACCTCCAGCATTGTTCTTTTGACTGAGTATTGCCTTGGCTATTCGTGGCCTCTTGTGTTTCCATATAAATTTAACAGTATTTTTCAATCTCTTTAATGAATGTCATTGGAATTTTGATGGGAATTGCATTAAACATGTAGATTACTTTGGGGAGTATAGACATTTTTACTATGTTGATTCTACCAATCCATGAGCATGGGAGATCTCTCCACTTTCTATAGTCTTCCTCAATCTCTTTCTTCACAAGTTTATAGTTTTCCTTGTAGAGGTATTTCACATCTTTTGTTAGGTTTACACCTAAGTATTTGATTTTTTTTCAGGCTATTGTAAATGGAATTGTTTTCATACATTCTTTTTCAGTTTGCTCATTGTTAGTGTATAGAAATGATAATGATTTTTCTATGTTGATTTTATATCCTGCTACCTTGCTATAGCTATTGATGATGTCTAGAAGCTTCTGAGTAGAGTTTTTTGGGTCTTTAAGGTATAGGATCATGTCGTCTGCAAATAGGGATATTTTGACAGTTCCTTTACCTATTTGTATTCCTTTTATTCCTTCTTCTTGCCTAATTGCTCTGGCTAGGAATTCCAATACTATGTTGAATAGGAGTGGAGATAGTGGGCATCCTTGTCTGGTTCCTGATTTAAGAGGGAATGGTTTTAGTTTTTCTCCGTTAAGTATAATGCTGGCTGTAGGTTTGTCATATATAGCTTTTATAATGTTGAGGTACTTTCCTTCTATTCCTAGTTTTCTTAGAGCTTTTATCATGAAATGATGTTGGATCTTATCAAAGGCTTTTTCTGCATCTATTGAGATGATCAAGTGGTTTTTGTCTTTGCTTCTGTTAATGTGGTTTATTACATTTATTGATTTTCGTATGTTGAACCACCCCTGCATCCCTGGGATGAAGCCTACTTGGTCATGGTGAATAATCTTTTTGATGTGTTGCTGAATTCGGTTTGCCATTATTTTGTTGAGGATTTTTGCATCAGTGTTCATTAAGGAGATTGGCCTATAGTTCTCCTTTTTGGAGGTGTCTTTGCCTGGTTTTGGGATAAGTGTAATACTGCCTTCATAAAATGTGTTTGTCAGTTTTCCTTCCCTTTCTATTTCGTGGAACTGTTTAAGGAGGGTTGGTATCAGTTCTTCTTTAAAGGTCTGATAGAATTCAGCAGAGAATCCATCAGGTCCTGGACTTTTCTTTTTGGGGAGACTCTTGATTGCTGCTTCAATTTCATTTTGTGTTATAGGTCTATTCAGTGATTAATTTCCTCTTGGTTCAGTTTTGGATGCTCATATGTATCTAGAAATCTGTCCATTTCTTTTAGATTTTCAAATTTATTTGAATATAGGTTCTCAAAGTAGTCTCTGACGATTTCCTGGACTTCCATGGTGTTTGTTGTTATCTCCCCTTTTGCATTCCTAATTCTACTAATTTGGGTTTTTTCTCTCCTCATTTTAGTCAGGTTTGCCAGGGGTCTGTTGATCTCATTTATTTTTTGAAAGAACCAACTTTTTGTTTCATTAATCCTTTCTATGGTTTTTTTGGTTTCTATTTCGTTGATTTCCATCTTATTTTTATTATTTCTCTCCTTCTATTTGTTTTGGGATTTGCTTGTTCTTGTTTTTCTAGGAGTTTGAGATTTATCATTAGGTCATTGATTTGGGATCTTTCAATCTTTTTAATATATGCACTCATGGCATGGCTATAAACTTTCCTCTCAAGACTGCCTTAGCTGTGTCCCATAGGTTCCGGTAGGTTGTGTTTTCATTTTCATTGACTTCCAGGAACTTTTTAATTTCCTCTTTTATTGCATCGATGATCCATTCTTCATTAAGTAATGAGTTATTTAGTTTCCAGCTGTTTGCATGTTTTTTGTCTTTACTTTTGTTGTTGAGTTCTACTTTTACTGCATTGTGGTCAGATAGTATGCATGGTATGATTTCTATTTTCTTATATTTGCTGAGACTTGCTTTGTGCCCTAGGATATGATCTATTTTGGAGAAGGTTCCATGGGCTGCTGAGAAGAATGTATATTGTGTAGAGGTTGGATGAAATGTTCTGTAGACATCTACTAGGTCCACTTGATCTATTGCATATTTTAGATCTTGGATTTCTTTATTGAGTTTTTGTTTGGATGACCTATCTGTTGATGATAATGGGGTGTTAAAGTCTCCCACAACCACTGTGTTGGTGTTTATATATGCTTTTAGGTCTTTCAGGGTATGTTTGATGAAATTGGGTGCGTTGACATTGGGTGCGTACAGATTGATGATTATTATTTACTTTTGGTCTATTTCCCCTTTTATTAGTATGGAATGTCCTTCTTTATCTCGTTTGATCAATGTAGGTTTGAAATCTACTTTGTATGAGATAAGTATCGCTACTCCTGCTTGTTTTCGGGGGCCATTGGCTTGGTAAATCTTCTTCCAGCCTTTCATCCTAAGCATATGCTTATTTCTGTCGGTGAGATGAGTCTCCTGTAAGCAACAAATTGTTGGATCTTCTTTTTTAATCCATTTTGTCAAATGGTGTCTTTTGATGGGTGAATTAAGTCCATTAACATTGAGCGTTAGTACTGATATGTATGTGGTGATTCCTGCCATTTAGTTGTCTTAGTTGTTTGAAGGTTTGATTGTGTGTACCTAACTTGATGTTACTCTCTACTGTCTTGCTTTTTCTTATCCTGTGGTTTGGTGCTGCCTGCCTTTTCATGGTTAAGTTGGGTGTCACTTTCTGTGTGCAGGATCCCTTGCAGAATCTTTTGTAATGGTGGCTTTGTGGTCACGTATTGTTTTAGTTTCTGCTTATCATGGAAGACTTTTATTGCTCCATCTATTTTGAATGATAGCTTTGCTGGGTAGAGTATCCTGGGGTTGAAGTTATTTTCATTCAGTGCCAGGAAGATCTCACCCCATGCTCTTCTTGCTTTTAATGTTTCTGTTGAGAAGTCTGCTGTGATTTTGATGGGTTTACCTTTGTATGTTACTTGATTTTTCTCTCTTACAGCCTTCAATATTCTTTCCTTAGTTTCTGAACTTGTTGTTTTAATGATGATATGTTGTGGAGTAGTTCTATTTTGATCTGGTCTGTTTGGTGTCCTGGAGGCCTCTTGCATCTCTATGGGAATATCTTTCTGTAGATTTGGGAAATTTTCCGTTATTATTTTGTTGAATATATTATGCATTCCCTTCGCTTGCACCTCTTCTCCTTCTTTGATGCCCATGATTCTCAAGTTTGGTCTTTTGATGGAGTCAGTGAGTTCTTGCATTTTCTTTTCACAGGTCTTGAGTTGTTTAATTAATAGTTCTTCAGTTTTTCCTTTAATTACCATTTCATCTTTAAGTTCTGAGATTCTGTCTTTTGTTTGTTCTATTCTGCTGGATTGGCCTTCCATTTTGTTTTGCAGTTCTGTTTCATTCTTTTTTCTGAGGTTTTCCATATCCTGGCAGTTTTCTTCTTTAATGTTGTCTATTTTTGTCCTGAGTTCATTTATCTGTTTATTCATCGTGTTCTCTCTTTCACTTTGGTGTTTATACAGTGCGTCTATGGTTTCCTTTATTTCTTCTTTTGCTTTTTCAAATTCTCTATTTTTATTGTCTTGGAATTTCTTGAGTGTCTCCTGTACATTTTGGTTGACCCTATCCAGTATCATCTCTATAAAATTCTCATTGAGTACCTGTAGTATGTCTTCTTTTAAATTATTCTTGTGGGCTTCATTGGGTCCTTTGGCATAGTTTATCTTCATTTTGTTGGAGTCTGGATCTGAGTTTCTGTTCTCTTCATTCCCCTCTGGTTCCTGTACTAATTTTTTGCTGTGGGGAAATTGGTTTCCCTTTTTTTTCTGTCTTCCCGTCATTGTCCTTGGTGTTGTTACTGTCCCTGTACTGTGTGCAATTAAATATTTTCTAGCTTGTAATAATAACAATGGTAATATTTAGAATGGAAGGGTGAGCTGAGATGGAAAGCAAGAAGTTAAAGAAAAGGGGAAAACAAATATACAGACAAGAGGGAGAAAGCAGAATAAGATATCAGACAAGAGAGTTTCAAAGGTATAAACAGGGAGTGTTAGTGTACTAATCGACAGTAAGCTGAACAGACATTAGAGAGACAGAGAGAGGATTGAAAAATCAAAGATAAAAAAATAAAAAATAAGTAAATGAAAGTAATATCTATATATAAAAATGAATTAAAATAAAATGGAAAATAGAAAATTAAAAAAAAAAACCAAAAAACTTCCAAGTTTATATGTAATGCAGTTTCAGTCTTAATAATTTGGGTGTCAGTTTCAATCTCCAGTCCTGGAGTTGATGCCTCAGATGTTGTTCTGTAGTTGTCTCATCAAAGGGGATGCATGAAGTAGAACAAAACTACACTCACACACACACACACACACACACACACACACACACAAAAGCCCCACCAAGTGTCCCAAGTTCAAATGCAATACAGTTTCAGTAAGTTTTTCGGCTTGCAGGTGTAATTCGGTTGTTCTCTCATCAAAGGTAGGGAGAAAAAGAAAAAAAAGCGTCTGGAGACAGTTCTGAGATGTCTTTTACATTTTACTCTGATGCAGAGTAAAAGATAGGATTCATTTAGGTAATTAATTTGAAATGTCTTAAATAATGTATTCCAACCAATAAGAAAATATATTATTGAAATATTTAAAATTTCCATTAATTTTTCGTATTTGTTGCTGAAAATTCAGAAGCATAAAAAATCTAGAAGGAAATATTTGGCACATCTAAGTATCTTTCAAGTTCCACTTAAGAGAGCATTACAATCATTAGTATAGAATAAAAACTTTAAGTCATATAATCATACCACAAATGCCCATAGTAGAAGCAAAAGATTATATGAAATGTGAATATCAAGTTTAAGATATTTTTAGGCTTTAATTATCAAAATAATTCTAAAACATTATTTTTTTGGTTAGTTTTCTTCCAACTGATTTATACACATTTACACACCAGCATACACATATCATAGGAGGAGCTGAAGTTCTTGTATAACACATTTATTTCATTATTAATATTCTCTGACTTTTAGGAGAATGCTCAGATAACTATAAAGTAGACTTATGATATATTCAAGTTTTCAAAAATGATTACCATTCCTCTCTTTTGACAGGGGATCCAGTGGAAAGTCTGGCAATTTCAGAATTAGACTCAACTGGGATAGAAGCACAGGTGTTGCCAAAGGTTAGCGCTACAAAATATCATTTCACATTAGTATCACCTGCAGCCTTATAAGTGCTATTACTTTCTAGTAAGTAAACATTTTCAATTATCCCATATTGGATCCTACCTCTGTCAAAGTTTATAATGAAGGTGAGCAGTTTATTTTTGGCCCCAGGACATGTTGCTAGAAATAAAACATGCATCCTCCCCTGTGCCTTGGGGAAGCATTTAGACATCTGTACATTTGTACCTAGCCTCCCCCAAGTTGCTATGGAAAGCATCATCTTGTCTCCTTCTTTAGCGGCCCAGGGAGAATATTTAAAACTGGTTGGTATAGAGATACGGGATGCCAACAGGAGGCACCTCGAGAAAGGATTCTCAAATATAATTCACTTTCTTCAGAAACAGAGGTTATCAGTTCTTCCAAAATGTGATTCAATTATGCATTTAGATAAAATGCCATCATGCTAGTATACTTGACATTTTAATACACATTCTATTCCTGTCATCTATATCAATGACAAATGACAGATTAAAGGCCTTGTTAAAAATTATATCAGCTGAGAAATTTTACATAATTATGGGCAATTAGAATTTATAAAACATTTAAAATGAATTTAGCTATTCTTTTAAAAGCCAGTAAGCTCATAAGAAAACTCAAGCAAATACTGAATACTTAACATTTTGGGAGGCATGGAAATGAGAACCAGGCACTGGATGGTCATTGCACTACCACAAGCTGGCATTTGAACCTGTGTGAGAACTTTCTTCCCCAACATTGCTTCTTCACTATAAAGAAAAATTAGAAGTTTCCTAAGATTCTTTCAAACAACAACTTCATAATTCTTCACTTTTCTTGAGAATGCCAATCTGGAGAACTTGCTGCAATGATCTAGACACAGTTCTCTGAACGTAAAGAGCTTATAATCTATTTTTGTAAATAGGAAAAACATTTGAAGGATAATAAAAGTCCATTAATAAACACCAGTGTCTTTTTTTTTCAGTGCTAGGGATAAACTTTGGGCCTTGTACATGCTATACACGTGCTCTATCACTAAGCTACATCACCAACCCTTACTTCCCAGGTTATTTACCAGAGAATATGTGGCAGGTAGCAAATATTATAGAAACTGAGAAAAGGGAGAGATTACTAATAGAAATATCTACAATTAAGTGTAATAAGAACAGCCAGGTTCTCTTCAGGTTAACTACAGCCTGCTTTCCTTAGAAAACCTACCATCGGATGAAAATATACTCAATATATACTTACTGTATACTTCTACATAGTTAATTAACTTAGCATCATATGGCTTTCCATTTCTATTTCTCTATTTCATTTCATCACTTTCAGTTTTTCTTTGAAGCTCTGGAATTGTTTTTAATCCTTGGCCCAAGAAGTCTCTCAATGTTACCCAGCAATAGAGTGTTGTGCAAAAGCTAAATATTAGTTTAGGTACCCCCTGTGCCCATTGCCTCTTTGGCTATACTTGCTTAAGCAAGCTGCCTATCATCGGTGCCCTCCCCACACACTGCACACTAAGCTTCCTTCATGCCTTACCTGAAGATCTCATGGGGCAATAACAACAGCACAGCCAGGGAGAAAATTCAGAAACCATTTCACCCTGTTTCTCCCCACCACATATGGATGCCCCCTTCTGCAAGTGCAGAGCGACCTGGTCCAGTACTGTAACTTGACAGCTAGTGCACTGACATGAGCAGGATTTAATTCAAGTTAGATCTTTTCCCACAACCAATCAATATAAATTTCCTTCTTTATAAATCCTAACATAATTCCTACATTAAGAGTTGTCATGATAATAAAACAAGATAAATTCTGTACCTGGCTTATATAGCAAATGCCTCATGTTACTTTAACCACATCTTTTTATATTTTCTGGGTTTGATGCTTTGAGTTTTGGAGCCTTGGTGAACCTGGAGGAACTCCAAGGGTCAGTCAATGCCTGGTAGGTAATGAATAGCAAACAAATTGCCTGGAAGGGAGCACACCTTTCCTCTGCAAACCAACCAATCCAGAAACCATATCCCAACAGTCTTCCTTAGTGCCTCTCAGATTCCAAACCACTATCCAACTGCCCTAGTCATCCCAGGGCCAGGTACCAAGGCAGCCCCTATTCTCCAGAGCCCACTGAAATTATTTGTGCTGGTTAAATCTAAGCCTACCTATCCTGCCTTGTCTGTTCCTTCAGGGGAAACCACAAAAAAAGGTCCTTGCCTGTATTTTCCCCTTTCTCTCTTCTTCTATTAAACAGGCAGAATTGTTAACCACAACTAAACAAACAGATAAATCCCCGGTGCTACTTATCTAGAAGCAAACCAAATAGAGTTGCAGCCATAAGAGGCAGTTCTGTGCAAATCAATACCTCAGATTCCATAGGCTGCATCTCCTTGAGGGAGGGGTCTCCTGGGTCTTCTCTAAGTGAATTCCTTATTTGACACATAGTCTACATTTTCAGTTAAATGATCCTAATAAGACTTTCTAAATTTGACAATATCTACTTACTAGATACAGTAGCCATCAGAGAGAAACTTAACTGTATATAGATTAGACAAATAGCAAATTCTAGCTTCATGTTAATGTACTATATAGATACATGCTCAGTTTTCATTGTAGTACTAAAATCTTAAGCCTGGGCTTGCCATACATTGGTTCTAAAAGAGTACAATCACAATAAAACATGTACATATTTATTTTTATGATTATACATCAAATATAGTTTTCAGACTTCCTTACTAGATTAAAGCTCTACAAAAAGACTACAAATCTTTAGTCCATAAATGATAAAGAGCTATAAAAAGACTGAGAGGAAAAGAAGACTGGTGATTATAAATTCTTTATAAGTTACTACCACTGTTAGACCCTGGCATTTCATTTTATTCAAAATATGCTTATTACATATATACAAAAGTTCTTTTGCAATGATTATTAAGCTACTGTAAGTTGTTTAGGCACCAAAGGCAGTCTTTTAAGTGTGTAAGTTATTCCAGTTTTGCTTCTGATAGTATAACCTCAATGAAATGTAACTCGAAATGGATTTTCTTATCATCCATGAAAAAGTATAAACTTAATCTAGTTCCTATTTCTTTATCTCAATACCCTTTTAATTGATACTTTGCCTTGTCTAATGAAAAACCACCCTCTGTACAATCACAACTATTAGAATCTTATTTTGGCCTTGTCAAGACTAACTGTCAGAAACTTAAAGCCTGAACAACAATAGTTGAAAATCTTCTAATCCCAAAGCCAGTCAAAATCTTCAGTATCCTGACTGAATACATATCTATTATTCTTTATACCTAGCCTCAAGAGGATTTAGAATGACAGATAACGGGTTTCAAGAAAGCCTTAATGCACTTTAATTCTAGCTTTAAAAATATCGTGTACCAAGATTTCCTCCTAAAATATGCTTAAATATAGAAAAAGCTAAAGGTAAATTATACAAACTTCTTAAAACATATCTTTTACTTCCTTTTGTAAAATAATTCAATTTGTCCACTAACCATGGAAAAAATTATGAACCCAAAGCCATGATTCAGAATATCAAAATCCCATTGCCAAGAAAGTACATACTCAAAGCATAGAGCATACTCTCAATGATTGTGATGGCCCTGACTCACTGGGATCATGATCGGATCATAACTTCAGAAGTCAAAAGCAAAGTAAAATCTGTAAATGAGTGATTGGCAATCTCACTTACAATTATCATTTTCTGATATATTGGGTTTGAACTCAGGGCCTTGTACTTGTCCAGCAAGCACACTATCATTTGAGCCACACTTCCAACCTTTTTTGCTTTAGTTTGTTTTAGAGTATTCCACTTTTGCCTAGAGCTGGGCTTATACCTTGACCCTCTTGCCTAGGTGAGATTGCAGGCATGCCCCACCATACCCAGCTTTTCATGAGACAGGGCCTTCCTAATTTTTGTCTTGCCTGACCTCAAACCATGGTCCTCCTATCTCTGCCTCCTGAATAGCTGTGATTACACACACACACCACCATGCCTAGCCCAGCAATACTACTTATTAGATACTCCTTTTATTAAATAGTAGAAAACTGTGATGATGGCAATGATATTAGCTTCTATTGGTGATTAGAGAACTTATTAAATCATGCATGACTAACCCAAATGTCCTACCACACAGATATTACAAATCAGGTCCTCATAAAGTACAGAAATCTTACATCATTCACAGAAATCAATTCAAAATGAATTTTAAAAACTAAATATAATCTGAAACCATAGAATTTCTAAAAGAAAATATTGAGGGAAATTTCCTGGATATTAGCCTTGGCAATGATTTTTTTGATATCACACCAAAAGCTCACACAACAAAAGAAAAATAAATAAATGGCACTAGATCGAACAAAAAAGCTTCTGCACAGAAAAGGAAATAATCAAAATGAAATACAGCCTACAGCTGGGAAAATATCTGCAAGCCATACATCTGGTAAGGGGTTTGTATACAGAATTTATAAAGAACCCTCACAACTTACTAGCAGAAATGTGAATGAGCTGATTAAAATTAAGCAAAGCATCAGAATAGACATTTCTCCAGAGAAGATCTGGAAATGACCAACAAGTATGTGTAAAGATGCTCAGTATCACTCATCATCAGCATCAAACCCACAAGGAGACCTTAAGACACACCTGTTAGGACGGCCATCATCAAAAAGACAGATGGTTTAAGAGGGTGATGTGGTGCAAATACTGTGTGTACATGAATGTTAATGAAAATAAGATACCTGCTCAAACTGTTCCATGAATGAGGGAAGGAGGTTAAAGGAGAATGGTGGAGGGGGTGAATTCAAGTATGTTTGATACATTGTATGAACCTTTGTAAATGCCATAATGTAGCCCTACCCAGAACAACAATAAAATTTTTTAAAAGACAGATGTTAAGCATTGGTGAAGGTGTGGAGGAAGAACTCTAGTACACTGCTGCAGAAAATGTGTATTGGTGAAGCTATGCAGAAACAATATGGAGGCTCCCAGAGAAATTAAAACAAGAACAGCCATATGACCCAGTAATGCATCTTCTGGGGTGTGTCCAAAGGAAATGAATTCTCCACCTTATGAAGACATCTGCAGCCCCACAGTCTTTGCAGCATTGTTCACAATAGCCAAGATACTGAAACAACCAAAACGTCCATCTGCAAATGAATGGATAAAGAAAATATAGCATATATGCACAATATACACAAGGGAATATTATTCAGTCTTTAAAGAAGAAGTAGAGCTTGCCATTTGCCACAGCATGAGTGAGCCTGGAGGACATTGGTCTAAGTGAAGTAAGTTAGGTACAAGAAGAAAAATACTGCTTGATTTCAGATACATGTGAAATTTTAAAAACAAAGTTCAGTACACAGATAAAGAGAATAAAACACTGGGGTTGCCAGGAATAGAGTGGAGGGAGAGGGGGAGATGTAGGTCAGAAGATACAAAATGACAGATACATAGGATGAACAAATCTAGATAACGTATGACATGAGGACTACAGTTAATAGGATGTTACGCTCAGTATTTTTGCTGGAAAAGTGCATGTGCCTGAACTGTGTCAGATAATGATATCTAATGTCATCTGTCTAAAATAGCCACCTCACTATTTATATGTACCTCATGGCATACACCTTAAAGTGAGTTACAGAGATGGATGGTTGTGATGGTCTTACAACATTATGACTGTTTACTTACACGGAACTACACACTAAAATGATAAATTTTATGTTAAGATAATATTATAAGATTAAAAATAGGAAAAAGAAATTGTATTCAGAGAAACACCTAGATTTTTAAAATCTCTTTCATTCCATTTATTGTTTTGCTTTCATATGTGATTAAAATATGTGCATGTGAACATACATGTAAACTCTGATGAGTTTTCATCAGTTTACCCCAGCAACCAGCTGTCTCATTTTTATTGAGCTTATCCAGCACTATCCTAGCCTTTACGGGTTATGATCTCCCTTCAGGCAGTTAAAAAAACACATAGCCTTGCAAAGTCAGGAGAATAATACAGCACATCCAGCATGGCCACATTGTACATAAATAAACAAGAGAAATACTTGGTATTACGAAGTAAATTCAAATGGTAATTATATTTCAAGACAGACCTATCTTCAAATACATGCAGAAAATCTTCAGAATCCTCTATTATTTCTAATAAAATATACTGAAATGAGCTGAAGTGGCAACCACGGTGGCACCTAAATAACAAGAACTGTGTTCTGTAGTGATAGAAAACAGTGTAACTGAGAAATGTGTGGATTTTTATATAAAAAATTGCACTATTGTCATGTACAAACCCTTGCTATGAACATTCATGATCTCACCTAATGCTTGGATCACATCCAGATATGAAGCCACACAACTATGAGCAACTTATCTTTGACAAAGGAGCTAAAAATATACGATGGAGAAATAGCAGCCTCTTCAACAAAAACTGCTGGGAAAACTGGTTAGCAGTCTGCAAAAAACTGAAACTAGATCCATGTATATCACCCTATACCAAGATTAACTCAAAATGGATCAAGGATCTTAATATCAGACCCCAAACTCTTAAGTTGATACAAGAAAGAGTAGGAAATACTCTGGAGTTAGTAGGTATAGGTAAGAACTTTCTCAATGAAACCCCAGCAGCACAGCAACTAAGAGATAGCATAGATAAATGGGACCTCATAAAACTAAAAAGCTTCTGTTCATCAAAAGAAATGGTCTCTAAACTGAAGAGAACAACCACAGAGTGGGAGAAAATATTTGCCAATTATACATCAGACAAAGGACTGATAACCAGAATATACAGGGAACTTAAAAAACTAAATTCTCCCAAAACTAATGAACCAATAAAGAAATGGCCAAGTGAACTAAACAGAACTTTCTCAAAAGAAGAAATTCAAATGGCCAGAAAACACATGAAAAAATGCTCACCATCTCTAGCAATAAAGGAAATGCAAATTAAAACCACACTAAGATTCCACCTCACCCCTGTTAGAATAGCCATCATCAGCAACACCACCAACAACAGGTGTTGGCGAGGATGCGGGGAAAAAGGAACCCTTTTACACTGTTGGTGGGAATGTAGACTAGTACAACCACTCTGGAAAAAAATTTGGAGGCTACTTAAAAAGATGGACATCGATCTACCATTTGATCCAGCAATACCACTCTTGGGGATATACCCAAAAGACTGTTACTCCAGAGGCACCTGCACATCCATGTTTATTGCGGCACTATTCACAATAGCCAAGTTATGGAAACAGCCAAGATGTCCCAGCACTGACGAATGGATTAAGAAAATGTGGTACCTATACACAATGGAATTTTATGCAGCCATGAAGAAGAACGAAATGTTATCATTCGCTGGTAAATGGATGGAATTGGAGAACATCATTCTGAGTGAGGTTAGCCTGGCTCAAAAGACCAAAAATCGTATGTTCTCCCTCATATGTGGACATTAGATCAAGGGCAAACACAACAAGGGGATTGGACTATGAGCACATGATAAAAGCGAGAGCACACAAGGGAGGGGTGAGGATAGGTAAGACACCTAAAAAACTAGCTAGCATTTGTTGCCCTTAACGCAGAGAAACTAAAGCAGATACCTTAAAGCAACTGAGGCCAATAGGAAAAGGGGACCAGGAACTAGAGAAAAGGTGAGATCAAAAAGAATTAACCTAGAAGGTAACACCCACGCACAGGAAATCAATGTGAGTCAATGCCCTGTATAGCTATCCTTATCTCAACCAGCAAAACCCCTTGTTCCTTCCTATTATTGCTTATACTCTCTCTACAACAAAATTAGAGATAAGGGCAAAATAGTTTCTGCTGGGTATTGAGGGGGGGAGCGGGAGGGGGTGGAGTGGGTGGTAAGGGAGGGGGTGGGGGCAGGGGGGAGAAATGAACCAAGCCTTGTATGCACATATGAATAATAAAAGAAAAATGAAAAAAAAAAAAATAATGCTTGGATCACAAATTAGAGATTTGAGTTCACAAAGTCTATGTAAATATCTCAACAGCCCAAGGCTGGTTGAGGGCAGAGCTTAGATGTTTCAACAACTTTTTTGACTACACAGGACTACCTGTGGACTCCCATGCCAAAATGCCTGAAAGAGTTTAAATGAAGAGTTGAAGGTGATAGGCTACACCCTGCACCCTCATCTTCCCAGCTGCTCAAGGAACACATTCTGTGTAGTGCTTATTACCTCAACAGCGTTATGAATCAATCAGCAAGTCTTGTTTGCTATACCCTGAAATTACACTTCAAACTCCTGTACTTCTCTGTCGCCACTACCATACTGTAGTCCAAGGCCTGACTATAGTCTGGCCAATGCAATAGACTCCCATCTTGGCTTCTAAAATGTGCTTATAGTCTCCTCTCACATATTCTTTACACAGCATTCAAAAATATAAAATATCACTCCCCACATGAACTTCTTATTCTAACTTATAAATAATTCTTTCAAAATCCTATGAGATTTATTCACTTCCCCAACACTCTATCCTACTATCTACTCTTCTCTGGGACCTTTTTTTTTTTTTGGCTCCTGAAATGTTCCAAGCTCACCTTCACACACAGGGCCTTTTCCCTAAGCTGCACTTTTTTCTTGAGATGTTTTTGGTCTGATCGTTGCCTAGTTGCTTCTGATCATGAAATTCATGTGTTACCTTTTCAGAGGGGCCTCTCCTCTCTGAAAAAGTAATCACACAGTCACTTCCTATCACATCATCTCATTAAACTTCTGTTTATCGTGCTTATCATTATCGACCTTAAGATTAGTATTTATTTAATGGATTATCAGTTGATTATTGATCACCTCTCTCCCCTCACAAGCATGAGGCTAATCCATCTAAGCAAAGACCATGGCTCTTTTGTTCACCCCTGCATCTCCAAGATAACATGGTACAGAGTAAGTGTCCCATAAATAATTGTTGAGTTAATCAGTGCCCATCACTACCTGTCAGCAGCAATGCCTTCTCTTTTTCTGACCTTGAAATTCCCTTCAAACATGCAAAATTCAGAGACAGTTGTTTCTGATTTCAAATGCTTTATCTAGCATAGTGTCTCCTGTTGTTAGAGTCAGCCAAACTACAATAGTTTTATTCTTTTTTAGCAATTTAGTCATTTTTCTTCTACATCTATTTAGGAAATCCATTTGATTCTTGTTAAGGAAAAGCCATACATCATAAATATTCAAGTAGATATATCTAATAATAGAAGCGCATAAATTAATAAATAATAACTCAAAACAACAATGGAGTTGTGAGTGAGAGAAACAAAAATAGAACGATAGCTCTGGGTGTAACACATGCATCAATTCAATACCATTGCATTCTTGATGCCAAATAACTAGTGAGCAGAACGAATAACAAGTGAAATTCAAAGTAATGAGATGGGCAGCAAAAGAAGAAAGGGCAAGGTAATAGCAAAAACTCAAATATAAATACAAAAAAAAATCACCATGGGTAGTTGATATGAACATAAGCTTCATGATTCCTGCCCCAACGGTTCCCAAATCTGAATCACCTGGAAGTGTTTTAGAAATACATGGTCTCAAGTGTGAGTCCCTGAGATTTCAAATGGTAACTTTGAATTCATATCTTTAACAAATATCCCATGCTAGTCTGAATTTAAAACCTCTGATACAGTATCATAACCTTCATTTTTATAGATAAAGAAGCTAAGAGCCACAAAAATTCTTTAATATCCAAGCCAATAACCAGTGAAGGTTACATTTCCATAGGTTTTTTTCAGATACTAAAAAATCTCTTTAGAAGAGTTTCAAATATGTCAGAAAAACTTTGAGCAAAATGGGATGGTAGTACAATTGAGAAGGCCTGAATGGATCAAATGGACTTACTTTCCAAGGGAATTTCATTGCTTAAAAGCACCTCACCTGAGGCAAGTGCCATTCTATAATGAAAGTTTTTGCTTCCTTTACTTGTGTTCCAAGTAGAAAACCAAGTAAAGGGAATTCATAGAGACTAGTTACTGAGCTACTGTAGAAATCAAATAAGATGTGGGCAAATGTTTGATTTATGGGACTTCTGTGTGAGCTCACAGTGGTTGAGCTCAGCATAACTTCCAAAGGCCCCCAATGACACTGACTTCCTTATGTACTTGAGATAGTACAATGAGACAAATCAGTGAGCTAAACTAGTAGAAAGAGGAGAGAAAGGGAAGGAGAAAAGGAGGAGTAGTCAGGCAGAAAGAGAGGAAAGTAAATGGTCAAAATTAAGATGTACATAGGACATAGAATACATATAACTTAAATGTATATATACATATCATAAGGTCTTCTTGTGAATTTGTAGTTGCATAATTCCCATTCTTAATGTTGTATTTTCTTAGGATTATGTTCTCTATCCTTTCACTAATCTCTGACAACCTTCACAAAAATCATATACAGTCATTCCTGACCCAGATAGTGGAAGAAGGAAGAAATCTACTTAATAAAAAGATTTTTTCCCTTTTAAAATAAAAATCCTCCTACATGTTTTCTAGGAATCCTTGTAGAAACAAAGATAACAAGTGAATCTACATTTTGTCATCTTAAATTCTAATAGATCAAAAAGAATTAAGAATGTTCTTAGTAAATTAATCAGCCACTAAGCAATATAATCAATATTTCAAAAAATGTAAAGACTTTTCTTTATTGTCAGTTAATTTCTTTGCTTAGTTCCAAATTTCTATGAGTATTATTTTACTAAATTTGTTTTGACAAAGAAAAAAGATTAATGATGTGAATAACAATCTCTCTTTTAAAAAATGCCTGAGATTCTAATGTCAATGTGGAGAGAGAAATGCAAGAGAAAATGTTGTTATATTGAAGGCACCACCATTAATTTTATTTATCAGCCCTCTGCGAATGTCGACTAGTTTAGTAAATAGAATGCAGTCCCTACTGTCCCTAATTTAGCATCTCTAGGAAAAACAACTTTCAGGTTTGTGTGCATTGATTCTTTTCCACTAGAATCTAACATAGTTTATTGTTCATGACTTGATTGTCCACAGTTCTATAACTTTAATAAAACCTAACTCAATTAAGGAAGTTAAATTTATTCCAATTCTGCTTACAACAGTTGCAAGAAAGAGCTTAATAGAAAATCATCTACTAGGCCAAAGATTAGCCAATAAGAACACTTTGTTTTTCATTTAAAAATTTTATAGAGGTAAATTAAAGGTTGTTTGTAAAATAAATTACCAAGTAAAACTTTTTGACATTTGTGAGAACAAGCAAGTGTTATTATGAGCAAAATGATCCTTATGAGAATACTTATGAGAAGAGTGAACTAAGTTCGTATCTTATGCTAACAACTGTATGTTCAAAGAGGCCTTCCTTGTTATACTTTTCATGGTGTTATAATCTACCCAGTCAGTCTTCCACAAATCTGAATTCACTCTAATTCTCTCAGGAGAGCACTGACCAAGCTGGGAATGTAGCTTAGAAATAGAGTACTTACCTAGTATGTTCAAGGCCCTGGGTTCAACCCCCAGCACTAAGACAGGAGAGGAAAGGGAAGGAGAAGAGAGGAGGAGAGGAGAAGGAAGAGAAGGGGAGGAGCACCCAGTCGATGCATTCTTGTGAATATAAGCTTGAGCCTCACATTAGACAAGGCAGAGAACCAGGGTAAAAACTTAGAGTCACAGCATTGTGCAAGGGCTCAGGCCAGGTGAGAATTTGATCACTGGGCTGAAACTGTAGGGCAGAAGATAGAAGAAATTATTTTATTTTTCTTTGAATTTACCGCTCTTGTAAGATGTGGCCTAGATACCCAGAGACACTGGAAGATAAGGTAAAAATCCCTGCAAATTCTGCCATCCTTAGGAAGCCACTGTTGACAATATCATGAACATTATTCCAAGCATTTCTTTGTGTACATGAACACACACACATATACATATTTGATTACATGCAGCTACAAGTGCCAGGAAATCAAAATAATGATGAATTAACCATGATAGAAACTTGTTTCCCTCTCTTTCACAGAAGTTTGGTCAGGTGCTTCAGGAATGGCAAGGTTCTGCACAGCATCATCAACTAGGCTCATTTTATCATGTTACTACATTGCATGGTCCCCCTCAGCATCTACATTCAGTTTAACATGTGCAAGATGTTATGTCACCATCTGTAGATCCCTTACACCATTCATTTTGATTACTACATAGGACTCCATTATGTGAAGAGAGCAAACATTACCTAATTAGTCTGTCATTGATCACCATTATAGATTGTCCTTTACTTTTTTAGTCATTATCAAAAATCTTTACATTTTGTCTTTGCATGATTGTTCCCTTAGAGTACAATCCTAAGAATGGCATCTGCAGGCTCAGTTTCCTCAACAAATGGTACTTTTGTACAGAGGGATGTAATACATATAAACACGGAAGTGCCACACAGAAACTCCATGCATAGCTATATTAAACAACAAAAAATGTCATTTTCTTCTTCTTTTTTCTTATACAAAATCATAGAACAGGAGGGTGGAACAGGTCCTGACTGGGATAGAAGGGGAGAGGAGGTAGGGAAATGGTGAAGGAGGGTGAATATTGTGTGAATACTGTATATACATGTATGTAAATGGAAAATGATATCTGTTGAAACTTTTCCATGAATGAGGGAGGATGGAGATTGGTGGAAGGGGTGAATTTAAATATGATATATTTGATCTATTGTAAGAACTTTTGTAAATGCCACAATGAACCCCCACCCAGCACAATAACAACAAAAAAGGTGCTTTTCTTCTAGTCAGTAGTTTATCAAAGCTGTCCTTGATTTTGGCTCCCATACAATGTTGAGATTCTGAAGAAAAGTCATTATGGACCAACAGTCATGGGTGGTCAACAGAGGGCCGCAGGACCATACTGAATCACCACACCATGTCACAGTTACTCTATGGCCAGATCTCCCACGTTCCTCTTTTAAAGATGCCAGTAACATTGGATTAAGGCCCACTCATATAACCCAACTTAGCTTTAGAAGACCCTATCTAAAAATGCAGTCAAATTCTGAGGCACTAAGGGTTGGAACTTTAACATATGAATTTGGGAAGGGACATGACTGAGCCCATTACTCTATCTGGTCTGCTCTTCCACATGACCATGACCACAGTCCTAGTTGAGAATGTGTTTCATCATGTCTTTTCTGGAATTTCATCCCCATTGTAACCACCTCCTCTGTGTCCTCTACACTGCCTTCACTCTTGCCTCATCTCCACTAGGATTTTAAAACAGGTTAAAACTTATAGACCTTAGAACATATTGCCCAAGAGAAAGATCCTGCAGTGAAAATAAATAAGCTCATAAGTATATAATGAAAGATTTTAAAGGTCTACCAGCCAAAACAAAACAAAACCTTTAGTACTAGGGGTTCAGTAAAGTACAGTAAATCTACTTTTATTTGATGCTAGTTGAGTCATTTGAAAGCTTTCATATATACCAAGACCATATCTATATTTCCCAAGTTCTTATATTGGTTCTTTGTACACAGTGGTCATTTTATTTCCCTCTATCAAATTTGTGAAGATTTAAACAAATTACATTGATTCTTAAAGCTAAAGATACAACTCTTCTATTTTGCTTGCTCTTGTATCCCAGGGCCCAGTGACAACATGAACTTCTCAAACCCTCTTACACATTCCTGATAGAAGTGGCAATGATATAGCCCTTTGGAAACTAATTTCCTAACATAAATTCAAAGCTTTAAAATGTTTATTGAACCAGTAACTCCAGTGGGATTTTAACCTAGGGACATTATTCTAAATATGGAAATCTATTGTATAAAGAAAGCATAACCTAAAGAGAGAGTTTACATGTGTTTATAAGCAAATCAAACCCTGGATAAAATAACAGTAAAATAGGGTTTTAATAATGGACCACTTATTATGTGTCAAACATTAAGTGAAGTATTTTACACATATTACCTGACTTAATTATCACAATAATGACATGATTTAAATATTAAAATTATGCCTATTTTATAAATGGAGAAACTGAGTCATAACAAGATTAAGTAACTGGGCAAATACAGGTAATTTACAAACTACAAACTACAAACTACAAGTGATATTCATGGTGCTCACATTCAGCTTTCAAAGTCACATCCTCTTCAAGTCTACATTGCTCTTATTCTTTCACTCTCTCCCACTCAGCAGAATTCAAGAATTTAAGTTCAACCTAGAATGAGTGTTGACTCTAGAAAAAAATTTGGAGGCTACTTAAAAAGCTAAACATTGATCTACCATTTGATCCAGCAATACCACTCTTGGGGATATACCCAAAAGACTGTGACACAGGTTACTCCAGAGGCACCTGCACACCCATGTTTATTGCAGCACTATTCACAATAGCCAAGTTATGGAAACAGCCAAGATGCTCCACTACTGATGAATGGATCAAGAAAATGTGGTATCTATACACAATGGAATTTTATGCAGCCATGAAGAAGAACGAAATGTTATCATTCGCTGGTAAATGGATGGAATTGAAGAACATCATTCTGAGTGAAGTTAGCGGACATTAGATCAAGGGCAAACACAACAAGGGGATTGGACTTTGAGCACATGGTAAAGGCAAGAGCACACAAGGGAGGTGTGAGGATAGGTGAGACACCTAAAAACTTAGCTAGCATTTGTTGCCCTCAACGCAGAGAAACTAAAGCAGATACCTTAAAAGCAACTGAGGCCAAAAGGAAAAGGGGACCAGGAACTAGAGAAAAGGTTAGATCAAAAAGAATTAACCTAGAAGGTAACACACACGCACAGGAAATTAATGCGAGTCAACTCCCTGTATAGCTATCCTTATCTCAACCAGCAAAAACCCTTGTTCCTTTCTATTATTTCTTATACTCTCTCTTCAACAAAATTAGAGATAAGGGCAAAATAGTTTCTGCCAGGTATCGAGGGGGTGGGGGGAGAGGGAAGGGGCAGAGTGGTCAGGGGGGAGAAATGACCCAAGCATTGTATGCACATATGAATAATAAAACAATAAAAATTAAAAAAAATAAAATGAGTGTTGAGTAATTATAGTTTCCTTTCCAAGGTCTTTGAATTTAAAAGAAGAAAGGAAAAAAAAGTGATGAATCTACATCAGTATTCTCAAAGGATGAGCCAGCAGCCCATAAAAGTTCCTAAATATTTTCAGGGGCCCTAAAAAGTCAAGATTTATTCCATAACAAATCTAATAAGTTAACTGTTTTATTCACTCTCATTCTTTTACAAGTGTATAGTGGGGAAAAAGAGAAAAAGTATATAGTGGAGTTTCCAGAGGCTGCTTTACAGATGATCTCAGCAGACTGAATGCAGAAGCAAATATGAGAATTCAGCTGTCTTCTATTAAGCAAGACTCAGTCATATTTGAAAAATGGGGTGGAAATATCACTCTTTTTACTTTTTTAGCTTTGGAAATATAGTTATTTTCATGAAAATGTTTATTGTAACATGAAAGAGATTATGTATAATATTTTTTAATTTCTCAATTTTAAATTTTAGTACAACATCAGTAATATACCTCAAACATGCAAGAACTCTCTGTAGTTCTCACCTCTTTTTAAGGCAAAAAGTTTGAGAATCATTAATGTAAACAAATATTTAGTAATAATGAAGAACCAATCCATGGCTCAATGTCAGTAGAGAAAACATTTCGGAAGATGTGATAGTTCTAGAAGCCTCAATGTGTTGATTCCACATTCATGAACACCTACTCAAACTAATTTTACTTTCAAGTCCCCATCACTCACTATCTTAAAAGAAGCAGAGAGTATAAACTACTAAAATTATGCCTATCCCCAATGTTCAGAAACTAACAACTCATTTGTCTTTAAATCTACAAACATTTCTTGGGCATCTACACAAATCATGCATTTAATATAATCAATAATTGGCAGTGCTGAAATACAAACCTTAGTTTCTTGCTCCAAGTTCATTGCTCTTTCTCCTGCTTTGTCACTAAATAGTGCTTTCAAACAATCAATTTAAGCATGTCCAAGAAGAAACATCACCATCCACTGTGTAAATTCTCTCTCTCGCTCCCTCTTTGTCTCTCTCTCTCTCTCTCTCTCTCTCTCATACACACACACACACACACATACACACCCACCTCTATTAACAGAAACTGACAGAAAGAGAACCCTGCTCACCCCTCCCTCATTTTATTTTATCCCCTCTCCCCCTATTCTTTGAATAGTTTCAACAGGTCTCATTTTTTTCCATTTTCATACAGGAGTGCGTAATATTTCCACCATATTCACCCTCCTACACAATTTGACTTTCGCTTTCTTATGGAAAAATAATTCTGTGATTATAGGAATGACAAAAAAGTATTTTTTGTTTGTTTCCTTTATTCCATTATCAGGCCATTGCACTATTACTGTGTGCACTTGTTATTCTTGATGTTTTCCATTCAGTGTGTCACTTAATCCTCAGAATAATCTGTGAGTAAAGTATCATTGTTCCCATTTTACAAATGACACACTGATTAGAAAGAGTAAATAACCTCCCTGTTCACATAGTTATTAGATTATAGAGCTGGGACTCATAGCCAGGTTTTTCTGTGTGCAATCTTTCATATTCTTAATTATATCTCTACCTTCTTTGTTGTTTTTATTATTATCAATTCTGTATGTGGTATGTGTAATAGAAATACTTGCTTTGTTGCTATATGGTTTGATGGCCCACGTTAAAGACAGTGACTGGATGTGGTACACAAGGAATGGGGGAAAAAATCAAGTTTTATTCCTGTTACCTACTGGCTGATTTAAGATAGCTCTACTTCCTATTGTGTTATGGTTCCTCAAAAGTTTATACAGCAAGTGATGAAGCAAATGAAATGATTAATAGCAGTATTTATTCACCAGCTATTCTGAATTTAGTGAAAAAATAATAATAATAAATCGAGTCTCTTTTTTAAAGTTAACTGAGCCCTGGGAGAGACCTCATGCCATCTAGAGAACATGGAAAGAAATATGGATGGTGGCAAGTACAGTTAATTGAACATTTTATAGAACATTGAAAGAGTTCAGGGAAAGTGCATTTTCCATTTTTTATCTCTCCATGTTTAATGAAAATCTACCTATTATGACTGTGTAGAAAAAAGGAAGAAATAAAAGAGAATTATCACTTTTATTTCTACTTAGTAGCTCACCCAAGCATTTGAGTTTGCTGGATCTAGTAGCAAAACATGGAAAGCTGATTGAAAGAGACAGGAAAGAAAAAGATACCTTCTCTCAACCTCCCACTTCCAAATTAAAATCTTCTTTTCCCTGGCTGCACATGTTAGCCTTTAAAGTATATTTTGAAATAGGCAAAAATGCTCTTTAATTCTCATAACTACTGCTTTTTTCACTTACCTCTTTCATCATTTTAGTGGGATGCCCCCATTCCATTCTCCCTTGGGTAGCCAGTGCTCAAATGAACAAAAAATGTGCTTGATAGAAAAGGAAAAAGTCACCAAAGTGAAGAGTTCAGTCACAGAACTAAAGAGGAAGAAAACCTTTGCCAGCTATATATCTGACAAGAGATTAATAACCGGACTTTACAGAGAGCTCAAAACACTAAACTCCCAATGAATCAATGACCCAATGAAGAAATGAGAAAATGAACTAAAAAGAGTTTTTTCAAAGGAAGAAGTCCAAATAGCCAAAAAACACATGAAGAAATTGCTCTACATCCTTGATCATAAAAGAAATGCAACTAAAAACTGTGATGAAGGGGGTGAACTCAGCTATGATTTATTGTAAGAACTTGTGTAAATATCACAATGTACCCCAAGCACAATAATTTTAAAAAGATTCCACCTCACTCCTGTTAGAATAGCTATCATCAAGAATACAAATAACAACAAATGCTGATGAGAATACTGGGGCAGGGGGGGCCTCATATACTGATGGTGGGAATGTAAATTAGTACAACCACTATGGAAAACAGTATGGAAGCTCCTCAAAAAACTAAAAATAGAGCTGCTATATGATCCAACAATACCACTCCTAGACATATTTCCAAAAGAATGTAAGTCAAGAAACAATAAAGACACTTAAACACCCATGTTTATTGCAGCATTATTCACCATAGCCAAGCTATGGAAATAGCCCCACAGCTGATGAATGTGTATATATGTGTACATATATCACATATGTATATATGTATATATCACATATGTGTATAGCACATATATAATGGAATTTTATTCAATCATAAAAGAGGATGAAATTTTGTTGTTAGCATGTAAATGGATGGAACTGGATAACATCATCTTAAGAAAAGTTAGCTAGGTTCAGAAAGACAGAGTTCACATGTTTTCCCTCATATGTGGAATATAGATCCAATACAAGTACAAGAGATATGCATATAAATATATACATTATAATTTTAAACTAAGTCATCAATGCAGAGTATATACATATCCTATTACTGACTTCATTTTGTACATATTCACTTTCTGATAAATCTGTAACTCTTCTATGAAACTTTCTAGAGAACATTTTATTTATATACTTTTTAGTGTATATATTTAGACCATAAATGCATATTAACAAGGAAAGGGAAAAGAATAGGAATCCAAGGAGAAGAAAAGAGAAAAACAGATCTTTGAATAGTAAATGATGCTTCCAGGGGATTTCACTGTTGAAGCACACTGAAAGTCACCAACCTTCTTCTAAGACCCCAGATCCTAAAAGAATAACAAGGGTAAAGACAACAGGCAGAGTCCCTATTGTCTAGAATAATTTGGGGGATGTCAGATCATAATACAGGGGAATATAGATAAAATCCCGGAAAAGGCATATTTTACTGAAAAACACTGGCAATAAATGATGAAATGTTGCACATGAAAGAAACCTTAGATGACCTCTGTTAAACCCTGAAGCCCATAGGAGAGTGGGGTAGTGAGAATGGAGAAAGGGTAGAGGATAGAATAGAATAAGAAGCCTATAAATTGTGTGGCCTAAGGTGTTGTCATGTTTGTGCATAAATATATTGGCAGAATTCTATATTTAGGTACTGAGCAACTCATCATTTTCCTTGCAAATACTTTATAGTAGAATGTTTAAATGTAGTGAATGACTATAAAATTTAGTCATTTCCCTTATAAGAAAATCAAAGATAAGCATACTGGAAGTGTATCCAAAAGGGAAACAGTTGTGGCTTGGAGGATAATTATTCTATGCCATTGGTCCAAGAGAGGAAATGAGTTACTGTATGATTACTCAGCAGCCTATGAAGCCACGTGGAGCTGTATTTTCTACTCTTTTTTCCATCTTTCTTTCTTTCTGAATTTAATATGTTATAGTCTATGGAGGTTTTAATGATTTGAGTTCACACAAACACACACACAAAAATTGGCTACTATAAATCAATTTGACTTTCAGATGAAATTGACCTAAACCACAATTTAATTTATAAAATATAAGATCTAAGTTATCTTGTATTGCTTTAACTTCCCTGTCAATAAGTGATAAAAGCTATGATTTCATTTTCTTCTGTGTTGTTCTTCATTTACCTTTCTAAGAGTAATGACTTTGTAAGTTATTGTCAAATAGAAAGATACAATGCTAGCCAGCATTGTATTGTATTGGTCTGTGGAGGTGCTCATGGTCATGAAAGCAATTCAATCACATAACCTGGCTTTATCACTGTAGCTCCTCCAAATGAACTTTACAGCAAAAGAAATGTTGGTCCTAACCCAACCACAATTTGCAAGTTAGTAATAGTACATTTAAACTCATTAGAATTGTCTTACATGCTTTTTTATAAGCATTGGTTTAATTACCAATGAAAGTCAAAAGAATATAATCCTTGTATCTTTTACATGAAAACCCTGCACAGTAACTTCAGGGGCCACCTCAAAATACCACTTAAAGTCCAGTACTGAGTCTCTAAACCCATGTTACTGAATCACTATTTACAGTAGCCAAGTTATGGAACCAGCCTAGGTGCCCATCAACAGATGAATAAATAAATATGGTGCAGATAGCCATAAAGAAAGGTGAAATTATGTCATTTGCTGGAAAATAAATGGAACTGGAGATTATATTAAGTCAAAATGAGTCAATCCAATAAAGATGAGTATTGCAAATTTTCTCATTTGTGGAAGATGGGGGAGAGAACAAAACAAAAGAAACACAAAAACCAAGGTCATGAAAGTTAAAGGGGAACTACTAGGGCAGTGGGAGGGGAAGGAGAGAGATGGCAGAAAAGCAGATAAGAAAGAGTAATGGGAGGTTTACATGATCAAAGTACATTACATGAATGTATGGAAATATTACAATAAAACTCCTTTGTACAATTAATATATATTAATAAAAAAACCCAATATCAAGGAAATTTGAAATCAAATCACCAGAACTGTAATTTGAGGAGCTAAGAGCTAAGGTGGTAGGGGAGGGATAGTTTGAATAATATAATGAAAATTACAATCAACCCAGCAATTAAAGTTGCTTACAGTTTCCTTCAAAGTTAACTTCAAAAAATTATTTGGAAGGAAAAAGTCATGTAATAGGAGAAAACAGAGTAAAGATCTCAAATGACAAATAACCAATTATATGGATTATGATACCTATTTCTAGTGATGACCCCTATAAAAAACATGTAAAGTTTTTAAGTGATTAATGATAGCATAACTGTTGAACAAGTTGTCAACAATCTATCTGGGATTTTCTTTTATAAAAAGAATACTTACTGGCTAAGGGAAACAGTGAGTGATTGGGTAAATGTGAATAGAGCCAATTTTGTCAGTCACAACCACAGAAGTCAGCTTCCTCAAATTAATCAGGTAGCTATGAGGTCATATACTGAGAACTAGGGATAATTGAACTCAAATGATTTGCTTCTAGTTCATTTCAGTGTGTTCAGTAAGGGGCTAAAGATGGTAAATGTGGGAGAAAAAAAATCAGTTTAAATACATAGGCATGCTCATCTATATTAAAAAATAATCACATGAATAGCAAATATGAAGGATTGTCTGACTACACTGACTTTTCTGGTAGATCCAAGAAGGCAGTGATCAGAGGCTTCATTGCTGAAGTACATTATTCTTTCTGTAAAGGAAACAAGAAATACAATGACAAAATAGTTCACTCATTTATATCCTTGTAATGGAATAATTCATAAAGCCAGTATATCAAATAGACATTCTGTCAAGACTGAATGCTGAACCACAGCTATATAAAACTATGAATATTTTTATTATAAAACACATGATTGTTGCAGTGAAAATGAAGTTTTAGAATTGGACAGAGTCATTTGTAGGCACTATGAACTTTTTGAGCCATATTAATGACAAAATTAAGAATCTTATTTTTATGGAAAAAAGCCCCTTGATCATAATTTTTCTGGGAACAATTAAAGAGCCAGAGGTGAGATAAATCCTTAGTTCACCATATGAAAAAGTGATTGCTATCTCAATAAGGTGACACATGTGTAGAAATCTCCACCAAGATTAGCTTTCATTCTTTGCACTTTGTGGTAGCATTCTGGGTAGCTCTCTTCAGTGACAGAAAGAGTTAACTATGTTGTTATTTGTATTCATGCTGTCACAAAGTCAAGATTAATACAAAAAAAGAGAGCTAATGCTGGAATACAGTAGGCTCTCGCCTTTCAATTATCATCTTACTGCTTGCCTTAAGGAAGGATACTTTATATGATTTTTTTCAAGGGAAGGCATGTGGGTTCCAGACAGGTGAGTACCTCAGTTGTCCAGGGTTTCAAAGAACAGCCTCATCTGGAGTGTGGGCTGTGCACATCTTATATCCTTCATAAAGGTTGGCGAGAGTTGCAGTCCAGAGGATCTGAAGAGGACATAAATCACCCAAGTATCTCTGTTGATCAAAGTGACTTGAGTATGTCCAGTTTTTGTTGTGGTCAGCATTTTTGGCAAGCACCCTTCCAGATGTGACCTTCTCCTGCAATTTGGGACCAGGGAGAGTTCAGTAAGGGAGGGTTCGTGCATTCCTAGCTAACTGTAGTATGCTGTTAATTTATAAAAGATAAACTAATCCAAGAAGACTTATTCCCGGTCTTATAAATAGTCAACTGTGGGAGCCATGCATAGTGGCGGTAATGCCTATGGAATATAGTGCAATCTGTACCACAATAACTTCGAAACAATGAGAGTTCATGAGAGATGGGTGAGTTATTGCCAGGAATAAAGGGGAAGCTACATGGATGATAATATATCTAATAAAGGATATGACCAGAGAAGTAGAGTAACAACACAAGAGTAGCCACGGAAAGGGAGCCATGCAAATCTCAGGAGGCACTGGGAACAAAAGGATAAATTACAGAGGACTTTGTATCTCCTCTAAAGACTTCATCCTCATATCATGTGAACTAGAGTCAGCAGGATACATTCAGTGAGGAAAGTAGAGTATGTTGCTTTTAGAAATTATAGTCCTAGCAACAATCTAGAGTATGGTGTAACAGGGGACTCACAAACAAAGAAAACTGTCACGATAGCCAGTAGCTAAGGCAAGAAATGGGGAGAAAATTATCATTAGTAATTTGTATAATAATAATATTAAAGCAAAAAAGATATGTTTCTAAAATTTAGGGAAATACAAGAAAATGAGGCAGAAGAGAGAAAATTAATTGTATGACAAAATGTGTTAATTTCAAGAACAGCCAAACTTTAAGGCAAATTTATGATAAAAATATTTTCTTTTTCCTTTCTAAACTAGTTCATCATTAGCAGGAATTAGAAAAAAAATCAAATTTAAAAAGTAAGTGCTGAGAGCCTGGCACCAGTGGCTCATGCCTAAAATCTTAGCTACTCAGGGGGTAGAGATCAGGAGGATCTTGGTTCAAGGGCATCCTGGGCAGACAGTTCAGGAGACCCTATCTCAAAAAAAAATCAGAAAAAAACATTGGTGTAATGGCTCAAGGTGTAGGCCCTGAGTTCAAACCCTAGTACCATAAATAAATAAATAGTAAGGGTTGGGACTATAGCTAAGTATTTAAGTGTTTGCTAAGCTTGCACAAGGCCCTGGGTTCAATCTCCAATACTGCAAAAATGGAGAGAAAGAAACAGAGACAAAGAAACAAAGAAAGAAAGAAAGACCAGGCACCAGTGGTTAACACCTATAATCCTAACTAATTAAAAGGCTGAGATTGGGAGGATCAAGGTTCAAGTCCAGGCCAGGTAAAAAGTTTACAAGACCCCATCTCAACCAAGAAGCACAGTGGTGTGCACCTGTCATCCCAGATAAGATAGGAAGTGTAAAATTGGGTGTATTTTGTATCTTATATATGAAAATATAAGAATGAAATCTGTTGAAATTGAAGGAGGGAGCAGAGGGAGAACGATGAAGGGGATAAATCTAATAAGATATATGATAAGCACATATGTTAATATCACAATGTGGCCCCCTATATAAATATAATATGCAAATAAAATTATAAGTAAATAAATAAATAAATAGGAAGATTACAGTCCAGAATGACCTGGGCAAAAAGCAAGACCCATAGGAAGTAAACCGCTAAAACTTTCTGATATATCATCAAAGACATGAATAAATAATTCTAGAGACATCTAGTGGGTGAGGATGAAGGGAGTAAGTTATTTTTTGCCCAAAGTAGGACTATTATATGAAATGTATAATATTAATGGAATTGGAAATAATGACAGCTAGTACTTATGTCATGCTATGAGCTATGCCATCTTTGCCTAGCAACTCATGTAATCCTCATTATCTATCCAACAAAATGCAAATTGGGCTTTCTGCATTTTTACAGGAAGAAACAAAAGCTCAGAAAAGGAAATTTCCCAACATCACATAGCCAGGAGATTTTAGAACCAAAAATTAAATCAAAAACATAACTTCAAAATCTGATGTCTCAGCCACTATAAAATTTCCTCAATATTTAGCTGCCCAAAAATTGGAGACCAGTCAAATAAAGTAGGATAATACCTATGCCTTTGAAAATAGGAAATGCTTATATGTAATGCTAAGTGAAAAGAAAAATAAATAAAACTTTATGAATAATACAGTTTTATTACTTTTGTCCATATGTATGTAGAAAGAATGTACTTTTAAATGGACATAAATAATCAAAATGTTAACTGAGGTATGACATAATATTATGCATGACTTTGATTTTTTTATGCATTCCAAATATTCTCTAAGCCACAGACTTCATTTATTTGATAAGCAAATAAACAGTATGATTGAGCTTTAAATTTAAAAGACCATGAATTCAGTTAGTTACCATAACATTGTTTTAGTTAAAATAATATTTTACTTAACTGAGATATACAGACTTATGAAATGTCCTTCATTTAAACTCTTCAAAATAAATTAAATTAACTAGGAGCCAGTTGTGAAGCAAAGTTAAAACTCTTCTCTTTCCCAAACCCATTCCCTACTATGGTTCTTCCATGCTTCCAAATTTATATGATATTACAAGCTAGGAATTAAAGTTAACATAAATATTGCATTTATAAGAAAAGCCCAGAAAGTCACATGTTTACATATTTCAAATAATATGAACAGCTTATTTAGTCTTTTATTAGGCAGTTAGTATACAAGGATCAAACTGTGCACTAATCTGTGCAAGTATGGAATCTATAACCCTAGGTTTTTTTCTAGCACGTTTCTCTAGTACAAGAAATGAAAGAAAAAGAAAGGAGAAAAATAGAGGGGATGAACCAGTTTGGGTTATAATACATATATACTTGGAAATGCCACAAAAAAAAGCACACTGTATAGCTAGCTTAAACAAAAAAATGCCATTTTGTTAATTTTTATTTTTTTTTTACAAAAGCAGAGAATGGGAAGGTAAAATAGGTACTGTCTGGGGGGTTAGTACCAGTGGGAGGGGCAAGGATATAAGGAAAGGGAGTTGGAGGGTAAATATGGTAGAAATATTCTATATTCATGTATGAAAATAGAAAAAAATGAGACCTGTTGAAACTATTCTAGGAATGGGGGGAGGAGGAATAAAGGAGAATGATGGAAGGGATGAACTCAACTATTATATATTGTAAGAAATTTTATAAATGTCACAATCTACCCCAGTAAAACAATGACAAAAATAAAGTATAAAAATTATATACCTAAAATTTTACATAAATGTTTTCTACCTAAATGAAAATAACACATAAACTATAATTTTTTTATTCACCTATTTTAGTCTTTATTATTATTATTGTTAAATATGCAATATTCCTGAGATTTTGTGTACTGGACCTTCCATTTAAAGTGATTTAAGCAATCCTTCAATACCTTTCATGCCTCAGAAACAAAAGCTTCCTCCCCTCCAAAAAAGAAACGAATGTTTAAGTCTTATTATCTAGCTGGGTATCTCTCAAAGTCCACTTCTCCTGCTACACAGATCTCAGGTTAAACCTGTAAACCACAAATGTCACTGCAGTAATAGAATCTTTCCACAATGAATGTGCCACTGCCAGCCTCTAAATGCAACCACAGCCACTTTCAGCTTTCAGTTTTTATTTAAAAGGCTTAATTTGAAGTTTTTATTACTCCCAATTAGGCTTTTTAATTAAAAGGAAAAGTTGAAAGAGGCTGCAGGCAAATACTGCTAAAACCCATATCAGCATAAAATCAAAGGAAATAAAAACAAAATTACACTACTGTAAAACAGCAGTAACAGACACAGCTTTCAATAATGTTTACCTCTGGTCATATTTAATGTTTTGGTAGCACATTGACAGTGATGAAGTGGACATGACTGATTGGAAAAACCAGACTGTATCTAATGTAACAATTAAATACATCAAAATGATACTTAAAAAACCACATTAGCATTCAAGGCAAAAATCTAGCAAAATGCACAGTCAACAATTCAAGTAGTTAGCAACCCTAATTCACCAACACAGCACTAACTCTACACACTGATACAGACTCTTAAAGTCTCCTTAACAAGCAGAATGCCTACATATAAACAATGTGGATAAGTACTTATTGTTGTAAGATGATTTGCTTTTTAATTCCTTAAAGAATATTTTTTTCTTTATAAAGCTTTAACTTGTCATTATTGCCAAGTTTTACACTACTGTTAGCCTTTTTGACTCAAAATGAAATTAGAAGTTGCATTCGCTTAAATTTTTGTTATCTTTGAAATTCCATGCAATGTCCTCAGAGCAAAATAAAACTTCTTATATAAAGGTAAGCACATTATCAAAGGGAATAGCGATGTGTAGCAATATTTGATCTATACCATAGAAAATTTCATACCCAATAAACTTGGCTATTTACCTTGACTCATAAATTATACTATAAGTCAAGAGAAATTTAAAATGATTCACATATAAACTATGTTATTTGAAGAAGTTATTTCTTCATATCTTAGCTTCCCAACTCACAGATTTGATTAAAGCTTCCCCCAAATCACACTACTAAATTTGATGTAAAAATATACAAATGTCCATGCAGAAAAATACATTTTAGTATGGCATCAAGGCTTCAGAAATCTTCATTCTTTTTGTCCAGTCATTGCAGGAGTTCAGATTTTGCAAATTAAAATCTTGATAAAGATAATGCTAATGCAGGTATAACTCAACACCTCTGCTTTTTAGAGACAGGAATCTAGCATATTCTCTTTCCCAAGGAGACACTCACTACACTTGGGCAGGTAGGGATGAGGTAAGCTAGGGTGAGGGCAATCCTGATGGCATCATGGATTACCATCCTCTAGATCTCCCTGCCTTGACTCTTGCCCTCTGCAATCCATTCTGTGAAGTATAAATTTCCTTATGGAAAAACTCAATTTGTGCTATTCTCATACTTCATACTTATATTGCATCTTATTATGACTAGAATAAGATCTATGGAAACTCTTAAGCATAACCTAACAAATCCTTCCCTGATCTTTTTCTTCATTCCAATCCTGTTTTGAGTCTTACCCTGGCTCACTTTTCTCCAGCTCTAGGGGTTTTTTGTTGTTGTTGTTTTTGGGTTTTTTATTGTTTTGGAGTTCTGTGGACACACCAACAAGAACTTGCCTTCCTTGAGGCCTTAGCATATGCTCTGTTCTGTGCCTAACACTGTTTCTGCTTTCAGAGCTTTTTCTGTGCCTCTCAGTGTCAACATAGTCTCAATGTAAACTTTACTGTTTCAGAGAAGCCTTCCATAACCATTTAATGTAAGCTCATCACAGTTACTATTATAATTCTATATGATTCTATCATAGTTAATATATTTGCATACCCCATCATTCTTATCACAACCAGTTATGATATTTATGTGGCCATTTACTTATTACATTTAAATGCTTTCAACAAGAGGATGTCCCCCCAAGAGACAAAAGCATTGATTATCTTATGTATCAATATACCCATCATCTATCCAACATCTAGTCCTATGACTACTAGATATAGTAGGAACTCAGAAAATATTTTTGCACAAATAGAAGAATAATGAATATATGAATGCAAATAAATAGTTTAAAGTTTCTAGTAGCAAAGATAGTTCTTGTCTTTGAAAACTATTATCATAAGCTATTCAGGAATACAAAATGCAGGCTTATATAGGTATCAGTGACTCACACCTGTAATCCTAGCTACTACTGAGGCTAAGATCTGGAAGATTGTGATTCATGCATGGCCCTGAGTTCAAACCCTAGAATCACCAAATGCAAAACAAAACAACATCAACAAAAAACCTCTATCGTGGTCAGCTAAGACCATGGAGAGAGTTATTAACAACTCTCCAGCCATATTTTGGATTTGTTTTTGATGTTTATTTTCAAATCCTAGAGTTTCTCCTCCTCCTTCCCATACTCTCATTAAAAAGTGAGCACATGGTTTTACTCTGAGCTACAAGTAGAAGAGACATCACACAATCCAAATAATACATCTTCCACAAGAGAGTAAAGCACTGTCCATTGTCAAAGCTAATTTCCTATTAGCTCATGTTATAATGTGGAAAATAAAGTAGCAATTAAAAATAACATTAATAGAAAACTGCAGAAAGAAAAGAAGTTGGAGGAGAAGAACAAATTAATTCAATTCTGTAGACATTAAGATAAACAACTGAGGTATTAGGGAACATATCCTCACTAATCATCTTCATTTAGGGCTGACTTAGAGAACAGAAAGGGAAAAAAAAGCTTCATGGCACTGCCAGGCTATGCTTCTATATCTCAGGCTGGTGGGAGTACAGAAACTACCTATAGATGCATTTGAGCACTGGCAGCCTCTAGGAAGACTGCCCTTCCAAGATGGAGAGGTGAGGTGGGATTAGTCTGGGAGACTGAGTGAAGCAAGGACTAACTATGAAAGCTTGTGGCAATTTTAGGAACATCTTCCTTCAATTGGAGAAAAAGCTGAAAGAAAGGAAATACAGCTCAGCATCTGTGTTATCTTATTCATTTCATACCACATAGTGACGTCTTTGTACACAAGGTACTGGGGATCAGATAGAAAAACTGATTTACCAAAAGCTAACAAGGGTCGTAGGCAGGATATACAGACTCTGTGTCTCCCAAGCCCAGTGACTTACTTTCAACTCAGGCAGAAAGAACTTTCAGGCTATATGGTTTTTATTTATTCCTTTGAGTTGTTTTTTGGGGGGTTGGAGTTTTGGTGTTCTGTTTTGTTTCTGCCAGGAGATATGTCTGTGCCACTTTCTTTAACATATTTACTGAAACTTTCAGAGTCAAACCTTATCACTGCCTATTTAAAAGGACCTGGGGATGGGGCTGTAATTCAGTGATAGAGAACTTAACTGGCACATGAAAAAGCACTCGGTTCACTAGGTTCAATCCTCAGCACTGAAAAAAAAAAAGATCTGGGACCTTTCTTCCCAGCTTTCTAGGTTCTAAGCTGGGGTTGAAGGAGACAGTAGTCATTGGGACTTTTACCTGGAGCAAACTGTACAGAGATTAAGAATTTTAGCTCCTTAATCAGATAAATCTGAGTTTTAATCATAGTTTAATATTTGGTAGGTGCATCCTTGAGCAAGACTATAACCACATTAGTTTTCTATTGTCATGATAGATTACCCTAAATGAAGTAGCTGAAGAAAATTTATCATCTTACAGTTCTGAAAATCAGAAGTCTACATGGATCCATTTTGCAAAAATCAGGGTGCATCCTGTACTTTTTCCTTTCTACAGATTCTAAAATGCAAGCCATTTTCTTGCCTTTTCCAGTATCTAGAGGCTATCTGCATTCCTTGCTTATGTTTCCATTCTTCCAACTTCAAATCAGCACCATCGAATCTTTTTGACTCTTCCACCATCATTCATCACATCTATAACTTTGACCATAGAAAATGATCTCCTTCTTGTAAGAACACATGTGATTAGATTAAATTTACTGAAAAAACCAAAATAATCTTCCCTTCTCACAGTTCTTAATTCTTAACACATCTGCAGTCTTCTTTGCCAAGTAAGACAACAAATTCACAAACTCTATGGAGTAGAATGCAGACTACTGTGGGAATGCTATCATTCTGTGTATCAATTAAATTCTGAGTCTCAATTATCCCATCTGTATAGTACAAATAAGTAAAGTTCCTACTTTGTAGGGTTGTGAGAATAAAATGTGAGTTATACATATAACCTTATTGGCTTAGCATCTGACATACATTAATGGTCCTAAAATATCATTATCATAAATACTACCATAAAAATTGCCTTTTTCTGTTGTACTCACTCACTTCTATCAACCCACTCACTTCTACTACATAAAATAACTAGCATCATTGACTTGTATCCTTCCACTATTCCAGATTCTTCTTTATAGTTCTTCAAAGGTAATTTTTTTGTTCTGGTAATTTTTTTGTTCTTTGTCCATCAAATAACTAGGAGAGGTGACCTAAACTTCAAAACTGACACTAATGGGCCCCAAACCCCTGCAAACTTATTTGACAATCATTCATCATTGCTTTTCAATCTAAATAATCCTCACATGAGAATTCCACATAAACACTCACATGTCTCTTTCTACGAGGCCCAGGGCTAGAGGTGATGAAGCAGCTAGCCAGTCACCTGCTACTCCCAGTTGTTGGTGGTATAGTGTAACCAGATTGTCAAGGTTCACCTGGAGGATTACCTGCTAAATCACAAGTTTAAAGAAAACAATTTGGAGTTACCCAAGAGGAAACAACATACTTACTTATCTCCAGACTCTCCACACAGACTGTATTAAATTTCCCATAACCAAATTTACTGCAGGGCTGAGAACAAGCATGAGATATTTCTGCTGAAAGTGTCTGATATTTGAAACTGCCTTTGAAAAAGAAGCTTAATGCCTAAGAGCAATTCCCTATCTTTTTGGCAAAACTCATTTCTTCCATTTGAGAAAATTGCTTGGTCATCTAATTGGTGCAGGTTATGAAATAAAAATAAGTTCAAAACACAGTATTAAACTAAACTGGATAATGCCTTTTACTCTCAAGATTTGGGAAACACTGCGTCTGATGTCATCAAACTGTCCAAGAAGGTATTTTGGCACCAATTTCTGTGACACCTTTAAATCTATAAAATGCAAGTACTCAAACTAGTGAAGGGAAAAGGAAATGAAAGGTGGCATAAAAGTTACTTTCTTTAAAATTTCTAAAATAAATATACATTTGAGCATAGCAATCCTTGAGTCAAACATGTAATGATCTCATAGAGAGCTATTCAGCATTTTTTCCAATACTGGCTAGCCGCTGCATTAGGTATACCACATAGGGATTTAGAAAACAAGTAGAATTCAGTCAAATAGATTTGTTGTAGTCAACATTCATAGATGCTAAAAAAGAAAGCATGTTTTGTTTGAAAAGGGCACCTCAATTCCCATCCCTGCCCATCAAGTGAAAGGGAGATATGAGGATATCAACTGTGAAATGTCAGCATACTAAGTAGGATATGCAGCTCTTGCTTCTTGATATGAAAGGGAAAGATCTCAGTGAATGCTATTTGAAAGTCCATCTGCCACAGAGCAATGCTATACTTTCCGATATTCTGTATAGCTGCTCAGAGGGGATGAGCAAAGGGCTGAAGCACTGTCTCAGTGCATTGCCCCATCAGCACCCACAGCTCTTCATGGGAGTGCCAGAGAGAATTGGATGTACTGAAGAAAATGAATTTGGAAATAAAAAAGAACAGCTTCAGAATTTAAACAGAAAAGAGAAAGAACTGAAGCCAAAGATACGGTTACCTTATCCCACGAGACAAGCATGCATGGATGAATATTATAAGATTTTTTTACTGAGCCTAAACATAACTATGACATATAAAAAGGATCTAGATCTTTTGCTGTTGCTATCATAGGGGTGGGGGGATGAGCTAGTCTAGAGTGACAGTGTTAGAGGCAGATAATAAAGGCTTGAAATTGAAATGGTGATAAACTCTGTGTACAAGTCCTGCAGATTAGATGAATATTTATTAGAGTTACATTTCAAATTCCACTAAAAAGCACATAGCATCTTAAAGGATAATTTTTAAAGCCCTAATCTCTTCATTTCAAAGGGAAAAAAAGATGTAATCTACAAAAATAAATCTGAATTCATGAAAGCCAATAGTCACAATACCAAAGATCCTCCTAATCACGTTCCAAGCTTTAACAAGCTGACATCAAACTGTAAACAGCATCATTTCACACACAACGATGCCACAGCCACTTCTAAGGAGAAAGTGGAGCAACATTATACAGTTTAAAGGTGCATATGAAAAGGAAATGTGCAACCAAACCACCCACAGTATAGAAGTGAACATCATAAGATTAATAATGTGTAAAATTTAGTCAAAACCCTGTTGCCCAGAGCAGGTATTTCAGCTTTTCTTAGAATGTTAGAATGACTGAAAACTTTTAAAGACAAGATACTGTCTTTTGAAATAGATTCTGCCTTTAAAATATGTTTTTGATATATCACTACACAGCTTCAAAAGTAAATGGGCACCCAAGTGCAACAAGGGCTCTCAGGAAGACACATTTCAACACCAACCTGGCCAAGTGCAAGACTGTGGAAAATATATGGAGGTTTGATTTGATGGTTGTCTCAGAAAAAAACAAAAATAAATTCTCCCTTATCAACAGCAAGATAGTAGCATTTGTTTCTGCATAATCAATGAAATTACTTACGTTGTTGCATACATTTTACTAATCTCTCTTATTGCACTAATGATACTTCGGAGTAAACATTATAGAATATAAAGTGCAGTGTTTTGATACAGTATTTTTAAAAATCTACCAAACGAATGAAATCCAAAATTTTCATTTGTTTTATATAATTTGCTAAAACATTGCCCTCTGCTACTGCTAAAATAGAACGGGTTTATTTTAAAAGAGTGATTCAATTTTTAATTGTGTCTTCTCCATCGTTTGATACCAACATAGAATCAAATGATTTAAAGATATCAAAATCACACCCCATATTTTAATAACAAAGTGATGGTAGAAAAAGATCAGGAAGCAAAATATTCTTTGTCCCCTTTCCTTCTTCTTAACCAGAAGAAGATAAAGAAAGGTGAGGGTAGGGGGAGAGAAAAAAAGAAAACAGAAAAAAAACTCTTGTCTTGAGCTTTTAATTAGTTAATCTCCCAACCAGGTAAGTCAGTGCTGGTAAGTGTTGCTCTGGTTTCAAATAATTACCCGATAATTAGTGCCTGGGGTGGGATTTTTTTTTTATTGCCTCATCAACATTCACCACCATTGCTATCATATGAAGAGAAAGAAAAAGGAGAGAAAATGAAACAAGGAAGTAAAAATATGAAAAGAAAATGTACACAATTCTTTTAACCCTTGCCACTGATCAGCACCTCCAAGAAATTATTTTGTTGTGCACACTGTGATAGTCACATACCAGTCACATTCTCAAAGCACAAGTCTATCTGGCACAAATTATGTATTAGTTTCTGCCTTCCACACAGAGACTTTTACACTTAGTGGGCACCAGAACCATCTGGGGAGCTTGTTAGAAAGTCAACATTCTCAGGACTCAAAAGATTCTGATGTGATATACAGCACATGGGACCCAGAAATTTCCAAGTGCTACAGGTTGATTCTCATGCATAGGGATCTATGGTTCATAATTGGAGAAACACCACCTTAGAAGGTACACCTACCTCTTCTTTTACATATTGAAAACAAAAAAGATTGCCTGAATATTCTCTAGAGACCAGGAAGGCAGGAATTTAGCCACAATTTTGTCCCACTCTCTGCTGTATGAATGATGCGGTCGCCACAGTCACCTGGATTCAGGTGAATCTTCTAGTGACAGGTCCTCAGTATCTCCAAAAGTAAACCCTTCCATCTTTGAATGGTTCTTAACTGCCCCCTTCTTTCTACATTTCACGTAGGTCTTTGCTCTAATCTTTGGAACCTTGTGTCATTAATGGGACTTGTTCTAATGGTTGCCTTATAACTTTAAATAATGTAGACTTCGATCACAAGAGAAGGGGAGAGCACATACAGGAGATATAGAAATAGGTAGAAAACCCAAAACATGAAAGCATTTGATGTCCCCACTCCAGAGGAACTAGTACAGAAACCCTAAAACGATAGGTTATCATGAGCAGGGGATCAGGAACCAACGTAAAGATCAGTTAGAGTTGAATCAACATGGATTGTAACACATAGGTACACAAAAGCAATAGTAGGAATCTCTCTGTATAGCTATCCTTAACTCAACTAGCAAAAACGCTTTGTCTTCCTTATTATCGTTATGTCTTTTCTTCAACAAAATCAGTGATAAGGGTGGAATGGGACCTGCCTGGAATTGAGGTGGGGGGGAACAGTGAGGTAGGGGACAGAGTGGAGAAATGATCCAAACAATGTATGCACGTGTGAATAAGTGAACAAAAAAAATAAAAATATATATACAGTTAAATTTCTAACATTGAATTAATCACCTTGGGTAGCATTTGAAGATGCTATAAGATAATGAAATTAGCAATTTATTCTTCAAAAAGGTAAAATGTCAAAAATGTTTTCTTAATAACTAACTTTCATGTTAGGTGCTGCTCTAAGGCAAAGCTATGGAATTCATTCTTCTGTTTGTAGGCAGTAACATTGTTGACATGTATACTGAGGAGAATTGTTACAAAGCCTATAAAACCTTATATTTGACCTAAATATGAATTTGTAGAACACATGTAAATGAGACAGACTCTCCCCCATTCATTATTAGCCCAAAAGAAAATGAAATAACAGAGCCATAAGCAGGTAATTATTAAATCATAAAAGTAAAAGATATGACATGTTAATAAACCACAATGGCCAACTCACTTGTCAATCTGTTAACATTGTGCCCAATGAGAGTGTGGTTGTTATTGTTGTTGCTTTGAGCAGTGGTATAGACCCTGAATCAAAGAGAAATAGCACTGTACCTACAAATTAACTTTTACAGGAAGTGTTTGTCCTATACAAGCACAGGTGCAATTGTTGTTTTTTCTAACACATTTCCACTCCACTGAACAATAGTGTCCACTATCCTTATGTAGAGTAATTTGTGTATGCTAAGCTTTTGCTTTCCTGGAATTAATTCTCTAATTTTCTTAGTAGTAAGTTACTGCCTCTCAGAACACATACAGAATTAACTAATAGTAGCTGGGCACTGGTGGCTTACACCTATAATCCTAGCTACTCAGGAGGCAGAGATCAGAAGGATCACAGTTTGAAGCCAGCCCTGAGTAAATAGCCCATAAAACCCTATCCGGACTAGGAACTAGAGAAAAAGTTAGTTTGAGAAGAATCAATTTAGAAAGTAACACATATGTACATGGAAGCAAAACTAGGAATTTCCCTATATAGGTATCCTTACCTCAACTAGCAAAAAACCCTGGTCCTCCTTATTAATGTTTATACTCTCTTTAACAAAATTAGAGATAAGGGCAAAACAGTATCTGCTTGGAAGAGAGGGGGTGGGGACAAGAGGGAGGAGGTGGGGGGAAAGAGAGGGGGTGGAGGGAAGGGGGGAGTAATGACCCAATCATTGTATGCACATATGAATAAAGGAAATTTTTAAGAAGCTGATAAATTTTAAGTTATGTATTTTATTTTAACCACATTAAAATTTTTTTTTAAAAAACAAAACCCTATCTGGAAAAAATCCATCACAAAAAAGGGCTGGTGGAGTGGCTCAAGGTGTAGCCCCTGAGTTCAATTTCTTTTTAATTCTTTTCTTAAAAAGAATTAACTAATTGTAATCAAAATTAAAGAACTTAAGAAAAGGCTTTTTGGAAAAATGCAAACTTTTGCAACTGTTTATTAAAATATGTGTAGTTATGATGATAGTCATAAATAAATACATCCTACCAGAGTGGGCTATCCAATGCCAAAGTAATTATTAAGTAATTAGTAATCTGCTTTATAATATAGTATTATATTATATTATAACATAGTATAATATAGTATACTATCATAACGTAACATTTTATTTTTTATTCATATGTGCATACAATGTTTGGGTCATTTTTCCCCCTTCTCCCACTCCCTCTCTCTCCCCTTCACCCCTTCACTACCAGGCAGAAACTATTTTGCCCTTATCTCTAATTTTGTTGAAGAGAGAGTATAAGCAATAATAGGAAGGACAAAGGGTTTTTGCTAGTTGAGATAAGGATAGCTATACAGGGAGTTGACTCTCATTGCTTTCCTGTACATATGTGTTACATTCTAGATTAATTCTTCTCAAACTAACCTTTTCTCTAGTTCCTGGTCCCCTTTTCCTATAGATGTGCTTACTTAAAAGTCAGTTTACAGGGCTGCTAGAGTGACTCAAGAGGTAGAGCACCTGCCTAGCAAGAGTGAGGCCCTGAATTCAAACCCCAGTATTGGCCCCCCATAAAAAATAAATGGTCTAAAATTCAGTCTACAGAAGGATTGAATAGTGGGAAATTTAAAATGAAAACTCTGACAACAAAATGAAAATGTTCGTAGGCACCATCCAACAGGTACGATGGAAAGAAGAAAAATCACATCAGCAAATAACCAAGATATGTACAGTCAGTATGACTGAGGTAAAGCATGTTTAATAAATGAGTCCCAGCTAAATCCAAAATATTTTACAAGACACCAATACATACATACATATTAGATGGAATATACTATCAAATTTTCCATTAACAGTAAGCCAGGCAGAAATGAAGAGGCAGGTTTAAGGCTTTTATAAATTGTTGGCTGTGTGGTGAGAAAATAGGATTGTAATAATTGAACTTCTGAAGTCAAACAATAGTGACTTTAAAAGTGAAAATATCTACAAACTGATGGCTTGGGATTAGCAACTGCATAAAGAACAAAGTCTTAATTCTGTGATAGAAGTTTGTAATTTCCAACCTTGTCTCAAGTTACAGACTGTCCCAAGATGGAGAAAAAATGACTAACAAAACTAAAAACTATAAGCCTAACTGAATCTTTTCACCTTCCCTATCTATTCATGAATCAGAAATCCATTTCAAGGATTTATTCCACTAGAAAATATTCCCATTCCAGAGACTATTTAATATAATGGTTTTTCATTATTCATAGCACAAGCAGACACCAAGAGGTAAAGAATTCTACATGCATATTCTGTTATCAAAAATAGTAAGAAATCACAGTTCATAAATATTAATAATTGTGGCTGACTCAACACTTTATCAGACCAATTATTGCAAATGTGAAGTGTGAAGAATCCTCTCCATTACCAGAGCAGAATTTACACTGGCCTCTGGTGAACAACATTTAACTTTTTAGATGCTAATATTCTTGGTTTCAGCAATTTTTACTGCATCTGCTATATATTATTAACTAGCATGAAATACTTGGTAACTATAGCTGCTATTTGCTGTGTAACTTAACACTAAAGATTAGGCTAAAGTTACCACTTAACAGTGCCACAAGTATGTTTAAGTGTGTTATTTAAGGGTTATTTATAATCACCTCATAGAATTTAAAGTAAAATTCCCACAAGTTGCTAGTACTACCCACATCCAGTTTTCCACTTCTTACCATTTTCAATATTTTGACAGAAAGGGCAGGAAAACATAGAAATATAAAACACAGAAATTCCAAAAAGGAGCAAGAGAAAGGCAAAATTGAAATGATGAAAGTGAAGAGCTGGATTCTCCCACTTTAGTTCTAAAGGTTCAACACAACAAAGCCACCTAAAAAGAATTTTCAAAAATCAGATTGTCACCAGGCATGGTGGAACCACCATGCAATCCCACACCTGCAATCCCAGCATTTGAGAGGTGAAGACAGGAGAATTTCAAGTTCAAGGGAAGCTTCAGTGAAAGAACAAGACACTGTCTTAAAAACAAAACAAAATCGAGAGAAATGAAATGGATTAGTGTTCTAATCTGAGAGGTATCATTATCTCTGAGAATCCACAAATCCACAAATTTCAGCTCTCTCCAGGCCTCACATGTGGCCCTGCCGTTGTTAATGGCACTTCTCTTTTGAGCCACAGTTCGTCATTTGCATGCATCTTTCATGGGTCAAAGAATATCTGACTTCCTGCACTAAGTCCTTGTTGATTATTTAAACCAACTGATGTATTGCTACTTTTCATATTTATTTTTAATTAAAATTAAATTTAGAACACTCGCATACCCATGTTTATTGCAGCATTATTCACAATAGCTAAACTATGGAAACAGCCAAGATCCCTGACTACCAACAAATGGATAAGAAAATGTGGTATCTATAAACAATGGAATTTTATTCAGCCACAAAGAAGAATGAAATTTTGTCGATAGCAGGTAAATGGATGGACCTGGAGAACATCATCTTAAGTGAAGTGAGCCAGGTTCAGAAAGACAAAGGTCACATGGTTCCTACCATATGTGGAAGATAGATCCAATACAAATACAGGCATTATAATATACACATATAAATACTTAACATGTTTCCAAAAGTGGGCCTGTTAGAGGAGACTAAGGGAGGAGGAAAAGAAGAAAAGAATGATAGAGAGTGAATAATATTGAAATAATCACATCTGGGTAGAAGTAAGACACAATGAAACACACTGAAAACTGTTGAACAATACAGGGTAAGGGAAAAGAGTGAGGAAGAGTGGTGGAGGGGTTAGGCTGATTGAAGGACAATAAATTTACAGGTTAAATATCAAGACATAATTTCCACTGAACAAGGAGCGCTTTTATGCTAGGTGGGGGGCACTACTGGGAAGGGGAGGGGAATGAAGGTGAAGGAGGGTGAACATGGTTGAGGCACTTTCAATACATGTATGAATATGGAACACTGAAATCTGCTGAAGCTATTTTGAGAAGGGAATTTTAGTCAATAGGTAGAAACAAAGATTGTGCGTGTCTAAGGAGAACCATGTGCTATTTCAATATATGTATATATTGTATAATATTTAAATTAGAGCAAATATATCTATTTCCTCAAAGATTTATCATTTCTTTGAGGTGAAATCATCTGAAGTCCTTTCTTCCTGCTTTTTTTTGGGGGGACGGGGGTTGAGGGAGGTACTAGGGTTGAACTCAGGGCTTCACTTGTTAAGCAAGGGCCCAAGTGCTTGAGCTATTCCTCCAGCGCTTTCTGCTGTAGTCATTTTGGAGATGGGGTCTCACTTTTTCCTTGGGGCTAGTCTGGACTGCAATCCTCCTATTTTATTCTTTCCACAATGGCTAAGATTACAGATATGTGCCACCAAGCACAGCTTTTTTTCTGTTAAGATGGGGTTTCCAGAACTTTTTCCTGGAGCTGGCCTCAATTGCAAATTTCCCAATCTCAGCCTCCTGAGTAGGTAAGATTACAGGCATGAGTTGCCAGTACCTGACCATCTTCTAGCTTTTTTAATGTAGTGTACATTGTCATCATTTATAATCACCCTACTGTGCAATACACAGAAAGTTCTTACTCCTATGAAGCTAGAACTTAGTGCATATTAACCAGTCTTTCTTTTCCCATCCCTATCTTACCCCAGTCATCCCCACCTTCTGGTAATCACATTCTATGCTCAGCTTCCACGAGGTCATTTGTCTTTTAGAGTCCACGAGTGAGACCACGCAGTATTTGTCTTTCTGTACTTATTTCATTTAAGATAACAATCTCTAGTCTCATCCATGCTGTCACAAATGATAGGATCTCATCCTTTTTATAGATAAATAGTCTCCCATTATGTCTACACACCACACTTTCATTGTCAAGTGGTTGTGTCCATCTCGTGACTATTGTGAACAGTGCATCAATGATCATGGGAGCAGACACTCCTTAGTCCTTTGTAAATACATGTAATAGTGGGATTCCTAGATCATGTGCTAGTGACATTTTTAATTTTTTGAAGATGGCCAACTACATACACTTTGATTTCTTTTTTTTGTTCAACTAATGAACAAGAACCAACCATAAATGACACCGTGCAAATAAATATTTCAGTCACATGGCAATGAGTTCACTACTTGTGAGTTCATGCAAAAAAAAAAAAGAAACTTTTTTTTCATTTATTATCAAGGATGCAATAAATGTATGATGGCCAGACTTCCATTTATCTTCACCAGTTCTCTGAATCTCTGACTGTACTCCAAAAAGCCAAGATTTAACTTAAATTAGAAGTGCTGCCCTATGAGTGAACTGAGTGGTAGATGTGGAGAGAATGGCAGGGCAGGCTCTGCTTAGCCCTGTCCTCCTGAGAAGGACTTTTCCTGCCAAGAACCCAAATTTTCCTCTCCTTCATGCTGGAACTTTACCTGGGCAGCCTTTTGGCATAGACAAGCCCTAGTTTAGAGGTAGGCAGAGAAATTTCTGTAGTTCCTAGTTGTAAGCATATTCAGAGAATAGATATAAAACTACTTGCTCTGTGTCACCTTTGTTAGTAAATAGGATGATATTTTGGCTTCCATCTTTTTGGGGGTTTTTTTGTTTTTCTTAACTTTTCAGATGTGGAAAAGGTGTGCGAGTTGTTAAGACTCCCTTGAGAGTTCACAAACACATTTTTGTAAAATTTTGCGTATGTGCTTACTTAAAAACTTGAAAAACAAATAATAAATATCTATATACATATGTACACAAACATATACATAGATTTTTAAATAAAATACTGACTTCCTCAGGAAAAAAATTAAATAGGCTATGAGTATTCTTTACAATAGCAGCTGTCTGTAGCTCAGCGTTCATATTTTATGCATTTAACAGCACTTTAATAATGAGCCCCCAAATGGATTACACAGTGGGGAGAAGATCACAGCAAGTCTTGAGCCTCCTATATTATTAAGAACCCTTTCTAATCAGCTAACAGACTCTTAGAGTAATCAAAGAAAATTACCTTCTCTTAGTAGTTACAGATCCACGTAGCTTTTTAAAAACTCATCACTGCATTCCATGCAGACAGTAGACAGAGAATCCCTTTGGTCCAGTAGACACTATGGTATGCTTTAATGGTGACATTTTCCTCCAAATATCACTAACTCTCATAGAAGCCAACAGCTTCAAAGTGCTGGAGGCAGCAGGCTTGGAATCAGGAGACATTTATTCCCTTCTCTGTCACTATATTTCTGCTCACTTAGCCTCGCTTCATTTTGCCCATGCACAAAAAGAGAAAAATGACTCTTGCTTTTTTTCTTAACAGTGATGGGAAGAAAATAAATGTGTATCCATATAAGAATGCTATAATTTAAGATTCTTACCAAGAAAGAAAAATATATACATATACAACATTCAGAATACTGTCACTATAATTAACTTTAACGGTCCATGCATTTAGGCTATATCATTTTTCTTTTGTTCTTTAACTCAAGATGGGCTTAATATGTGACATTTTTCTCCAAATATCACTAACTTTCATAAAAGGCATTCGCTTGAAGGTGTTAGAGGCTGGGTCAATATCAAAATGGCAGAAGAGCAGCTCTTTGTCTGTGGGAGGAAAGCTGGCCTTCTCCAATTCGACAAGAAAAACATCACCCTTGAAAGCTTCTCTCCCCAATCAAAAAATGAAAAATCACTTGTATGTGGCAAGTTAACCAAATAATAGTGGAAGAATGCCAGTTCTAGGAAAAGACATTTTGATGGATGTGAGAAGAATGAAATGCGATGCCTGCTTTATTAAACAGCAGCTGATCTGTGCTCTACCCACAAGAGGAAGTTTACAAAGGAGTAGGACAGTTGTGTCAGGGAACTGAAACCCACAATCACCCAGAGTAGTTTGAAAAGGACAAAAAAGCACAGAGTACATCCAGAGCAAAAAGACAAGTGACATCTGATAAAACCCAAGAGGCTTGGAAGAAGGGCACTACAGCTTGAAGATAGAAAGCTGCAAATTAGGGTCAAAAAAAAAAGCTTCTTTTTTTGTGGGTATGAAAAACTGAAAAGACTAAAGAAACAGAAAATCCCTCACAGTGTAGCTAAACTACAGACATCCAAGTAGCCAGAAAAGGTCATCTTAAATAGTTCCTCTTGGAGAGTTTTGTTTTGTTTTAATAAACTGAATTAATGAGCTGGGTTTCAGTGCCCTTTTTAAAAGTAGGCAACTGAAAGAAGCCATTGTTGACAAACATAGCATTAAAAGATTGCTAAGAAATTCTGCAATGGTTATGTGTAGAGCCTGCAGCTACAGCCAGCTGTTGGCTTAGGGTGACAGCTGCAGAAAGCATTAAGGGTTAAAAGTATCATTTGAAATTGGGGTGATAGGTTTTGAGGGTTTCTGTTCTCTTTTTGAAGCGATCATTTTGGCTGATTACATCAGAGGCTTAACAGAGATCAAAAGCTCCAGATGCTGTAACCTGCTTTGCTGGGAAGACTTCTAATTGAATCAGACATGGACAGAATATAATTATGAAAAAATGATAAGGTGTCTGATGAAGATTTGGAGCTGCAATGTTTGGACTGCCCCGATTCCTCTACTATGCCTTTTACAGGACATTCTGGCAATTAGAGACTGGCAGCATTTCCAAAATTCAAAAAATTCCAGTTTAGTATGAGAGAAAGAAGGTCAGAAAAATTCATAGGGGTTTTTCCCTGTAAATGTTTCTGATATGAAAATCATATCCACATATAAAGAAAGTGGGTACAGCATGGATATATAGTTATAATGAACAGGGCTTCATATTTGAAATTACGACAGAGCATTTGGGCAAATCTGGCAAAATCTAATCCCCAACAAAGCCAGATGGGACAGCATATCACAGAGAGAAACTCAGACTTCAAAAACAAATACCTATTGCTGAATGTTTTTTTAGACAACATGTCTATATATTTGTTCTTCATATCTTGGCCAACACTCTCCAGACAACTTCTGTGCTCCAATTTTGAGAAACAAAATGATAGAGCAGTTGAACTGCTTACTTCTAACTCAGTGTTGACAGTCAGTCCATCAAAAATCATTCCTTTACACCCCAGGGCTCCTAACACTGCTGTGTATACTTGGAGGTACATGTTAAAGAACGGATAGCGTCTTTGAACCAAAGCACATGCAGGATAATGATTTCAAGGATGCAGGGCATGTATGTTCAGGGGTGCAAAATAGAGACTGGCATTTGAGAAAGAAACCAAATGCAGAAGAGGCAGGAAGACATTTCTGACAGGAAACTAATTTTTTTTTCCTTTTTACTTTTTGTCCTTAAGAGATTCTAGGCAGGAGCTATCACTGCTACCCTCTCCTTGCTACACATTGCCACCTAAAGGACAGCAGGCAGCCGTGAGCTAATACCTTGTTTTCTTCCTCATGACTGAAAATAAATGTCCTAATTAATTTCATGATGCTCCTATTTTTCATGCAGCATTAAAGTTAAGTACGCAAGTGCACATGGGGTCTTATGTCTATAATCGTAAAATAAAACTGCTGCCTAGAGTTTGAGATTAGTTTAGGGAAGCTGCACACGACATTTCACAGCAAGGCACATTTCATCCCTGTTCTATTTCATTTCAGGAAGCTGGTATCAAGACTAGATGGCCAAGAAATTCTGAATAAGGATCCCAGCTCTACTAATGGTGATGCATGTAATGTTCAAATGTAGCATTTAATGAGTGCTTTTGATGAAGATAGTGGTTGGCTACATGTTTCATTAATTATAATACAAAGTCACTCTTTCCCAAAGAAAACAGTACTACAGTTTATACATTTTTTTTAAGATTTGGATTCTCTGAGACAATATTCTTGAGAAGCATAGAAAGCAATAGCTTAAAAATTAAAAAGATATTTATTTAGTGACATGCTTCAAAGCAAATAAATTCAAGTCTTAGTATCTACAAACTGTAAATAAAATGACCAAAGTATGACTATTTAGGAGGAGGCCATTATGAACTAAAAGAAATGATTCAGGTCTTTCAATTTGGTAGCAAGAACATTATGACATTTTCCCTTTGGAAAGAATTATCAAATTACTTGCTTGAAAAAAACTGATCAAATCAGGCCAGAAGAGCAGCTTCCATGGCAACCAATACATTAGGAGATCATAGATGTTCTATATCTCCATTTAGCATCTTGACTGATATAATTCAGAGAAATTCAGTAAGCTGTAGATGAGCTAAGAGATAAATTTGATCATGCTGATTGGTGAAAGCTACAATAAGATTACTGGTGAAAATAATCAACAGATAATCTAAAGATGGATTGAGATATTTGTTAAATGGTTTAAACTGACCCTGAGCACAAATTAATCAGCAACAACCTTATATTGAAAAAAAACTCTCTCTTCCTTTTTGTTCTACAATAGATGTGTGGCAGGAAGTTCTGCACACACCACATTTCTGTTATTCAATTCACATTCTGAAATGCACTGGAAAATGCCCTGTTTATAGGAATCATGCACTGCATCATTTTTTAAAACAGAATCTTTTTGTAGTACAAATAGCAACGATTTTCTCTTCTCCAAGTATTTGGTAAATAATGATCCTCAGACATTGAATTTTCTTAAAGTAATACAGCCATAATTTATAAATAACAAAATGCCAAGAGACACTTCCAGAAATTACTCCTTGAAAATTCAGAATTCAAAATTACAGCACTAAAGAAAAGTGATTATAATTTTTTTCTGTATTAAAGCAAATAAACAATTTGTGAATTAATCAGGTCTCCTGTCAGATAATACTCAAGAGATAGAGGTGGGAGAATCTGTCTGAAGCCAGACCTGGGCAAAAACTCAAGATACTAAATGAAAAATAAATGAAAGCAAAAAAAGCGATGGGCACTTGACTCAAGAGGTAGCATGCTTGCCTGGCAAGTGTGAGGCCTTAAATTCAAACCTCAGTACCAAAAACAAATAAACAAAAACCCTGAAGATTGAGAGTCCATTTATTTGGGTTTGAGGATTTCTCTCCATATAATTTTAAAATTTGGTTTGAAAATAAACATTTTAGTAAGGATACAATGTAGTACAAAGATGCTCCCCAATATTTAAGAATATTATTTGTAAAGTTTGTTAAGCCAATTATTAGATTGGCCTGAAAAATAGCCATTATTTGGGGAATAGGTTTGATTCCAATTTGTATTGATTAGCAAATTATACACAACACTATGAGGATATCCTGTCTAACTGACAGGATATCATTTCCAAAGCTAGGAGGCAAGGAAAGGGTATACAGTATGATGGTTAGCTATACATTCCTTGAAGTCAAGTCTAATACCTGGTTGTCTCATCTCCATTACTGAGGACATTGCTTGCACAAATTTGAAAAACTAAAACGAATTCATGGCCTTTGTGCCACCACACCCCCTGTCTTCACAAAATATCTTCCAATGACCCTATGCAATGACCCATTATTACATATTTCCATATAGCTGAATTTCTGAAATATGATGAAAAACATACATAAAAAAGCTGGTCTTGGTTTGTCTGTATGTTTAACAAGAGCAGCTAATCGTTTTACTCAGAAAAGTATGAAATGAAATAATTTATAACTGATACAATTTAGTTCATTATCTGGAAGTTGAGATGAGGGTGTTCAGAGTATAATAATTTAATAAAAATTTATTTGAAATCAGTTAGAGGGCACATAAATGTTCATATTCTCAGTCCCTTATTCTTACTTTATTAATTTCTGTAGAAATTGGTAATTGCCTCAGACTAACTTAAAATGCTTCCATTTGAAGGTTTGGATGGGAAACTGGAACCACTGCAGCAATCAGTCTTCAGCTGTCTCTAGTGATCCATGCTTCCTGCTGTCACTCCCTTCTATAAACCCTTCCCACATTGTACTAGGGGTGGTCTGTATGAAGAACACTCCATGGTAGCTCACCTCTGACATCAGATTATTAAAAGCAGACTCTTGCATCTCAGGTACTCACTCCCATATGTTTTCCTTTTCTCTCTCTTTCTCTTTTTCTTTTCTTGTGAAGTATCCAACTAAAAACCAACAAGAAACCAAGCCTTCCCAACAACCAGGTGAGTTACCTTTGCAGTGACTCTGCAGCCCCCAAACAGCCCTAATGACTATGGCCAAACTTACCCATTGCAACATTTTGAATGACCCTGATCCAGAACCACCCAGCTAAGATGCTCCCAAATACCTGACCCTCAGGAACTGAGAGATAATAAATGCTTGCTTTAAGTCGCTATATTTAATTTTTTATACAGAAGTAGATAACTCATAGAGATGTAAAGACATATCTAGAAAATTTGTATTTTCTACTGGTTGAAGAGTATAACTATAGAAGTAAAACAAAAGACACAGAAGGTGAATGCTTATCTACATAAAGGATGATGGACAGGATTTGGTTGCCAGACTAATGTTTATGACTCCCAAATCAGATACTATTGGGAAAGACTAGAAATCCTAAAAAATGCCAACATTGCTCTGAAATGTAAGAAAATATTTGAGATAAATGAAAATTGAGGTCATTGGGGATGCTCTGGCTGGAGGAGAGATTTGGACATGATAGATGTCTACAAACAGTTGAAAGGGTATATTGGATGTATCTCTGGGCTTATTGTTCCCTACTAGGAGGAAAGGAGGAAAATTGGGTCCTAAGAACTTTTCAACACCAAGAAATATATAGCAAGATACTTAATCATAAAATGGTGAACCTCATCTTGAAAAGTTATGGTCAAAGGGTAGGAAAAACCAGGAAGAAATATTTTTAGATGGAATTTGCCTTAAAGTATGGCTGCTGTTGGTACTGGTGTAATGGTGCTGTTGTGTTTAAGTGTGTGTAACAGTGAACAGAGAAGTCGAAAAAAAATGCTTGTGGAATACTTTTGTTCCATGTATAATAATAACTGTCAGTCTTTAGGTTCATAAGACAATATTTTTATTTTAAATTCCATGTCAAAAACTTGTAATGCTCCAGGCACAGTAGTGCATGCCTATAATCCCAACACTTGGGAGTTCAAGACTAGTAGTCTAGACTACACAGTTCTAAGACAGGCTGGGCTACATAGGGAGACAGTCTCAAAAAGGCAAAAGCAAGAAAATTGTCATATCTCAAGAACTATCACAATTAGGAAACACACTTACGTTAGCAAAAACTGTCCCATGTTTAAGAGATAAATTTTAGTGTACTATGCCTAATGTATACATAAAACAGCAACTTTTAGAAAAGGCATGGTCAAATGATCTATGCCCAGACTTAAATTAACTTGAATTTGGGCTTTTTTGAAATTCGAAGAAATTATACTATCTAGGAAATACATTCTTTATTGTTTAGCTTTTTTCAGGATTCCTTTCAGATTTTCTTTTACACAAAGCATACTTTTTTCATCTTATCCTCTGATCTTAATACTGCCTGAGTTGTAAGAGGATGACTGATATTTCTTTTGAGGTTAGTTCAAAAATCCTTTCAGGGGATCAATAACACAAATTCTAAGAAATGTAGTACCCACCCTCTACCACGTACTGCTAGGTCTGTCATAGGACCTAAAATCTTCAAAATACATAACTGATATTTCCATCATCAAACACATTACTTTGATCCATGCTTTAAAAAAGACACTAGCCCATTTGCTTCTTGCACAATAAAAGAACCATGTTATAGAATAAATACAAGAACACTAACTAGCTCAAGTTATCTCAAACAAAACTTAAGACTAATTAGTTTATTAATTTTTAAATGTTTAAGGTACAGGTATTTGTCAGTTTGACCTATAATATTTTAAATAATATTTCCCTTATCCATGAAAGTCCTTGGGCAATCCATGCTAATGCTTTCCATGGGAACTTTTCTGCATAGGTTGTCTCATTTTCATAAAATCAAATGATATCTTACATTTAGCATATTTATTGATAGCAGAGAGCCAAGAGGAATATATTAGATGGCAGACTTAAATTTTCCTTTTTGAGAAGTACAATATTTAAGGTCAAATTGCAAGACTGCCTCTTTAATTAGCAAGATTTAATTTCTACAATCCAGACTCCTGACAAATAGCAGAATTACAAAGTAGCAGAAATTCTTACAAAAGTCTCAATTGTAGAAACAATCTAGATATAAAATTGCCAGTTCCTCACCTAGATCGATGTTTCTCAAGTTGTGATATATGGGCCATAGGGATCAGAATCTACTGAGATCCCTTTAAATAACATAGTTTCTGTGCCCACCCTTCATTTACTGAGCCAGACTCTCATCAGATAATTCCTATGCAATTTACCAGATGTGCTTCACCATATTTTGATCAAGCCAGACCAACAAAAAGCTACTGTAAGAAAAAGACATACAAACTCCACATTGCATCTGTTTCATGTATTTATTAGTGATCATAGACCACTACACCACAGTTTCCTTTCTATAAGAACACAGAATGTATGCCTTTCAGGAAAAACTTTACTTTCCTTTGGATACAGACTTCTTTTAATCCATACTTCTGTCTTTGTTCAGAACATTATACATGCAGGTGAAAGGCAATTTTTAGATCCATGTCTTAAAATACAACAGTGGGTAATAAAGTTAATTGGACCTACTTTAACAGATTAAAAATGTTAATTTTCAACATATATGGATAGTAAGCTTATTCAAATTCAATATGGTGAAATATAGATTGATAGGTAATCAATAAATCTAATATGCAACCTAAAATTGTGCTTACTATTTTAATAGTCAAATTATACATTTAATTCTGTCAATTGAAATATATAGAGAAAGAGTAAGTAATAGAGGGGGTCAATTTAATTTAAGTACCATATATACATGTGTGAAATACCAAGGTGAAACCCCCTTGAACAATCAATGTACACTTTATAAAATCAAGAACAGGGAAGTAAAACAGGTCTTGGGTACCAGGGGTGGGTACCGGAGGGAAGGTAAATGAAGAGGATGAAGTAGGGCAAATATGGTGGAAATAATTTATATTTGAGTATGAAAATAGAACAGTGAAACCTACTGAAGTTGTTCTAAGAAGCGGGGAGGAGAGCTGAGGGAGAATAATGAAAGGGGTAAATCTAATTAAGATATATTGGTAGGTACATATGTAAATGTTACAATGTATGCCCTTGTATAACTCTTACATGATAATAAAAATTTTCAGTTATAAAAGAAAGAAATGTGTATGTCCTGACCAGGTTTGGTGGCTCAAGCCTGTAATCCCAACAGAGGTAAGCAGAGATCAGGAGAATCAAGGTTGAAGAACAGCCCCACAAAAAGTTAGTGACACTTCATTTCAACAAATAACCTGAATACAATGGTATACACCTCTGATCCCAGCTACATAGGAGGCAGTTCAAAGTTTGAGGCTGGTCCAGAGCAAAACTGGGAGACCCTACCTGAAAAATAATTAAAGCAAAAGTGGCTCAAGTGGTAGAGCACCTGCCCAGACTCTGAGTTCAAACCCCTTTATTGCCCCCCCAAAAAAGAGAAGAAATATGTCTTGTCACATTCACTTTACATTTATCTCTACCTTTTCCTATAAATTATTTAAAATATTTGATCTCAGTTTTTCTCATTTTCTGTATCTCAGAACTGTTACAAAGATATCCCTGGAACAGTGGGAATGGTAAGTGTAGAGAGCAGCTGGAACCTAGCCCCCAAAGATAAAATAACATTCAGGAAAAGTAGAGGTGCAGCTAAAAATGTAGACACTAACTATAAACCAGCTCTTTGCATATGATAATTTAATCTGTAGTATACATAATAATGTCAATACCCAGTCCACTGGTTAATATCTTTTCATATACACCTGGTCACATGCCAAATCCATGTATCCTAAATGTATTGTGTTTCCCTAACATTAATAGTCGGTCATTAAAAATAAAAATAAATGTGGCTTGATATTAGTTGCTGCCTTAATGTATCAACCAATGCTGATTCCCAAGGATCACTTGCCTTCATTTCCTTCAATAAAAGCACAAAGCAGCGCTTCACAAAAGATCCATGGCAATGAGCTAACTTTGTTTTTATTTTCAATCTATCCAGGATTGAAACTAAAGCAATAAGATTATTTCTTAGAAAATAAATGAACAGAAAGACAGACATAGAAACAACAGGTACATATTTAATAATTTTAATTATTGGACTCAATAGATATGAAATTCTCTGACAAATGTCAACAAGTTTCTAAATGCTCACTCTACTTCTGTATTTACCATGTGGAACCGTAATGACCAATCTGCCCACAGGCCTGGGGATGAGGCTTCCTGTAACTTTCCACAGACAGTCCCTCCAAAACTCCACTAATTCATAGTTTACAGACAACACTTCCTATAAACTTCTAGAAAACAAATTACACTTGCCCCTCTCAATTTTTCTTAACCTTCCTCTACTGTGCACAATTACTCAATAATCACTGAAAATGGATTAACAATCCCAGTGGCAAATCCTTTTAGTGGTTGTGTGGTATAATTAGACCAAAGCTAATTAGAATAGCTATTAGCTCTTAGTCAAAAAAAAGAGGATTTTATTTCCCTCTTATCATTGTCTCTTTTAATGCTTTAAATTCAAAGATGATTACCTTTGTACACCAACATCAGGTGAGATGGCTTGAATGTGGCCTCAAAGTTCATTTGCTGAAAACCTAATCCCCAATTCAACAGTGTTGGGAAGTGGGGCCAAATGAGAGGTGTTTAGGACTCTTCCCTCCTAAATGGATTAATGTTGTTACTGAGAGAGTATGTTAGTTATTGTGAGAGTGCTATTGTTAAAAAAGAAAAAATCAATTCAGCCTTCCCTTGGGCTCTCTTGCCCTTCCACCTTCCACCATGGGATGGCATAGCAAAGAAGGTCCTGGACAAATGCCAACACCTTGACCTTGGACCTCCTAGCCTCCAGAACCATGAGAAATATCTCTGTTGTTTGTAAATTACACAGGATTAAGTATTCTGATATGGCTGCCAGAAACGAACTATGACATCAGGTTCTCCTCTCTTCAGGACACATTGAAAACTATTTCTCAGTCCATTTCAATTGAACCAAACTATGTAATTTAGTTCTGGTTTAATAGATAGCAGAAACCCTTGAGAGAGAGAGAGAGAGAGAAAGAGGAGTCGGGGGAAGGGATGAAGGAAGGAAAGAAGGAAAGAAAAAAGGAAGAAAGGAAGGAAGGAAGACCCCCCCACAAAGACAAAAATAACTTGTTCTAAATAATTGCATCTGCAACATAGTGGAGGTGCCTCACCTGTCTTAGTTCCTCAGTGTAGAACAAAGTTGAACCCTCTCCTGACCTGCTGTAAAAACAAAGCATGAGCAAGAAACAAACCTTTGTTGTGTTAAGCACTTGAGATTTCAATATTAATCATTACTGAAGCATAACCTAGACCGTCCTTGTTAATACAGTCTGTTTTTAAAGCATAATGAAGTAGGAAAATGGATCTCACACAATGGTTTAGAAATGGAATAAATGATAGTGAGATTGAAAAGAGATGAAACAAAGGTTGGAATTCCTACGTACACAAGAGGATGCAATTTACTGTAGGCTCTGGAAGGAGTTTAAGAAAGTCTCCCAGAGGACATGACACTTAAGTTGAAACCATCATTATGAAACAGAGTTATATGTGAAAAGAGGGAAAATAAGCATTCCAGGCAAAAGAAGCTCTGTGTGTGGCCTAGAAGCTACAAAGTGTGATACTAAAATGAAGAAAGGGACCAGGATTCCAGAAATGAGCTTTAGGCCCATCAGATTCCTACCTTGACACACATTTCTTTATGTCCTGCTCCTGGGTCACACAGTAGACTCCTCTTTATGGTGGTAGAGAGGTTCTCTTAAGACACCTCATCAATGTTGCCAGTAGCATGAGTTCTGTGGACTCACCCCAGACTTGTGTGTGTTGCATGTATGGCACATACAAGGGCTGAGTACCTAACTAATCACTGACTGAGTAAGTCAAGAATAAAGGTTTAAGTGAGATATATCATTTGTGCCATTCCACAAGGTCTGCACTGTGAAAACAAAATCTCAAAATAATGTTAGAGCTATTTTAAACTTTATGGTTTCCTAAATTGTGTTCATATTGCTTCTCTCGCAAGCACAGAAGAAAACCAAATTGATTCTAATCAAATGTGGAAAAAGCCAACATGAATTAATGAGAAAAAACCAATTTTTAAAACATAAAAGAAACTCAATTTCAATACTTACAAATGCAATAACACAAATTAATAGAATAATAACAATGCTAAAGAGGCATTCTACTATTCCCTATTTAATGAATCAGTCTGCCAACATTTATTGAACACCACGTCTGTGGCCTGTAAATAGTCTTTAGAGTCTGTGCTACAAATTGCAAAGAACACAAAATTATAAGAAACCACTGTCCTGAATAGACAAGAAGTTTATGGAGATTACCAAGCCAAAACATTGTACATTGTTGAAAATCAACACTTTTGCTGCCACCAAAATTCCATAAAATTTCATAAACAACAGAAACTTCTTTCTCACAATTTTGGAAGCTGGAAAGCCCAAAACTGACAGATTCAAGATCTGGCGAGGGCTGCTTTCTGATTTGTAGACAGCATGTTTTTCTTTTGTCTTCACATGACAGAAGGGACAACTGAGCGCTCTCTGGTCTCTTTCGTAAGGGCATGAATCCCACTCATGAGATTCTGCTGTCAAGACCAGATCATCTCTCAAAGGGCCTATATCCTTACACCTTGGAGGTTAGGATTGGAACTGAACATATGACTGTTGGGGGCACATAAACATTCAGTTTACTGCATTTGCATTAGCATACTCATAAATAGTTTAAAATACTTTATTCTCCAAAATACATACATTTTATTGCCCAGATTTTTGTACTACCAATTTTTATGGCAAATTTACCCTTTGTGAAACGTGCTGACAGATAACATTAATTTAAATTTACACTCACCTACAAGAAGAACAGAAAAGGCTCAAAATCTCAAAATAAAGAAACAGAAGAGATGATTGCTCTCCTAAGGTACTTTGAAATTTCTGCTCTTGGGAACTGGTCTGTGTGACCTTTCAGGCTCCCTTGAGTCACTGAACTGTAAGCATTGATAGGGTACCTACCTTCACATTCCATCCACCTCTGACTCAAGAACTATCTCCACTTAAGGAGGAAGCTAGTGTAATAGTTACAGAACAGATCCTAACTGCCCCACTGTATTCATCTTCTCTCCATGTTATTTTATGTGTGGATAACCAATCATGTGATGTGTTTTCAGTATTTAAAAGGTAAGTCATTCAATTTGACATTTACTCTAGATATTACTTTCTGTTCCTCCTTGCTGATAATTAACAAGAGCATTTGCATGATTACTCTGTACCTTGACCTCCTTCATATTTCAGGTTAATGAAAAGTCATCCTCACGATATGATACCCATTCTTTATGAATAAGTATCCAGATCAATCATTTATGCAAACTCCATTGCCCTGCTCATTACAACAACTAATCTACCACAAACATGCTCTTCTGAAACAAAAATCATATGGAATAATTGTAATTACTGTTTTATAGCAAAATCAATGAATTTGCCCTTTTACTTGATAGTTTCAATAATGCTGAATCATATTCTGATAAATTATTTTTAACCTGTGTACCTTGCGCTGCATGTCTAGATTCTACTTACATAAAGGCACAGATGGACTTTTATATTTTTAGCATGAAATATGTCAGGAGCTCTAGGAGGAAAATGGTCTGTACAGTTCCCCTGAAAGCTGTCTGCTTAATAGGCTGGAGTCAAACACATCAGTTGTCCTCCATCTCTCCACTCTTCTATCCCTTCTCCTTCTACCCCTAAGTTACCTATGTAAGCAATCATGTCACAAAATGTTGCTAAAAACCTGCCAAATTCCATCTCTAAAAAATCTGATGTATTTGATAGCATGGAATTTAATGGAGATTTATAACCTATCTGTATTCAGGGTACAATATTTTAAATCACCTGATACAAATGAAGTCTCAGATTGGATTTTTTTATAGTTGTACTCCTTCTAAAATAAAAAAAATCCTTAAATATTAGGAAATGGAGTTAATGAAAAGATCACAAGACTTCCACGTTAGGAGAAAATGACTTTTACACAGTCCTCAAGGGCCTTTCCATCTTCCATATGGATTGCAGTTTAAGCTGATAGACAGGTTCTGTCCCTACTTGAAAGCCTATAATTTACTTCTGTACAGAGAAGTCTAAATGGATTTTTCATTAACTTAAACAACATTTTTCATCACCACATTCTTCATACCATGTTTACACATCAATAACGTAATATGACTGAGGAGGGAAGAAGGTAATGGAGTGGATATTTGACCTAGTAAGAGAGATCATTGGGGGACTGGGGACATAGCTCAGTGGGTACAGCACTTGCTTACCATGTGTGAGGCACTGGGTTGGATTCACAGGACCACAATAATAGTAATAATAATAATGTCATAATTGGTATCTTTCTAAAGTGTTTTGAATGTTAAACAGTGACCTTAAATGGCTATTTTTGTGCTGTGTAAAACAGATTGGAGCCATATTAATCCAGAATTAAGTGGAACTTTAAGGCCCAGAAATCAAATGGTCCATTTAAGTGCAAAGGAAGCTAACATCTTACTTCAGTATACACCCTGAGTCTTATGTGAAACTTAGGAACAGAAAGAATTCCACTGATCCTTTTTGTTTTGCACCATGTCTATAGAGATAAAGTTTCATCACAAGCAAACTATGACCCCTATCCTCCTTAATTTAAGCTCTACAGATGAAAAAGAGGAAGAGAGAATTTTGGATTTTCAACTCTGTAATTATTTAAAATTAGATAAAATAATGTTTAAACTATATAGTAACTTCCATTTGCAAAGTGCTTTACTACACATATATCATACAAGATGGATGCAAAACACTTATTGGCATACTCTCAAACTTACAACTTCAAAAAACAGTTGATTTTCTCAGATATTTTGTCACAGCAACAGAAGGTGACTAATACAAGAAATGGGGTCATTGCTGTGACTATGCTTGACTATGTGATTCAGAAGTTTTTGGTTTGTGTAAGGAATTTGGAAGGGTTTGTGATGCCAGATAGAGAAGCCCTAGGATGCTGTAAGCAGAACTTAGTGGACAATTCTGGTGGGATCCCAGAAGACCAGAATGCTGATAGAAATGTGGGCAGTAAAGACTGTGCACTGCATGTTTCTACTGGGAATTGAACTAGAGATCACTCATGTAATGTTCTAGTAATGAACTTATCTATACTTTGTCCATGCCCTGAGACCTTGTGTGCACAGGAAGCACAGCATCAAGGTAATGGCATAGGTATTGCTGTCTGTATGTAGCCAGATTACAGAGAGAATCCAGAGCAAAAAGTAAAGCCGAAAGATTTGAAAACCTTACAATTTGGACAAAATAGAAGTACATTTAAAGTTAAGGATGTGATTGCTGAGGAGATTAATGCCATTAAAAAGAAGTCAAGGTTGGGTACTGTGACTCATGCTTATAATCCCAGTTACTTAAGAAGTAGAGATTAGAGATTGGGAGGATTATAGTTTGAGGCCAGTCTCAGCAAAAAAAGTTAGTAAGGCCCCATCTCAACAAGCTGGGTATGGTGGTTCATGTCTATAATTCCAGCTACTTGGAAGCTACAGATAGCAGGATCATGGTCTGCAGTTGGCCCTAGGTAAAACCATGAGATGCTATATGAAAAATAACTAAAGCAAAAGGGGCTGGGGCATGGCTCAAGTGGCAAAGCACTTGCCAGCAAGCACAAGCCCCTGAGTTGAAACCCCAGTACTGCTGCCCTCCCAAAGTAAGTCAAATACTTTGTACCAAGACAATAAGAAAGATGCCTGGAAGGTATCCACATACAGAAGAATGAAATTAAACTCTTACATCAAACCACACACAAAAATCAAGTGAAAAAGGATGAAAGAGTTCTACATAAAACCTGAAACTGTACAACTACTAAAAGAAAAAAAAGAGGGAACACTCCATGGCATTTATTTAGGCAATGTTTTTTTTTTTAATTTGACCCCAAGACCAAAGCAAAAAAGCAAAAATGTGCAAATAAGATTATATTAAACTAAAAAGCTTTTGCACAACAACAAAAAAACAATCAACAGAGTGAAACAACAATCAATGAAAGAAATTATTTATAAATCACCTCTCTTATAAGGGGTTAATATTCAAAATGTGTAAGAAATACAAAAAAAACAATAAGAAAATAAATAAACCAATTAATAATGGCCAAAGTACCTGAACGGTCTCTTCTCAAATGAAGTCAGACAAGTGGGCAACAGATATACAAGCAATGCTCAACATCACTAATTATCAGAGGAATGAAATCCAAACAACAATGAAATACCACCTCACTTCAGTAAGAATGGTATTACCAACATTGAAGAGGATGTGGGAAGGAAAGGATCCCACAGGAGGGATGTTCCTCAAAAAATTAGAAATAGAAATCCCATATAATCCAGCAATTTCACTTCTGGGTATATGCAAAGAACATGAAATCAGTACGTCCAAGAGACATGAGCACTGCCACACTCACTGAAACATTCACAATGCTCAAGAAATGACGTCAACTGCAATGTCCACCAACCGATGAACTGACAGGAAAATGTGTTCTGTGTACTCACCATAAATAAAGAATGGATGAAACTGGAGGGCATTATGAAAAGTGAAGTTAGCCAGGTACAGATGACAAATACCACATAATCTCATTTGTAAGTGAGAGTAGAAAAGTGGGTAGAAGCAATAGGATGTGAGGGAGGGAGGGTGAAGAGATGTCAGTCAAAAGATACACGAATTTCAGGTAGATAGGAGGATAAGCTCAAGATACCTTTTGTACAACATGGTAATTACAGTTAAGAAGAGTGGACAGCTGGCCCTCGCATCCACAGGTTTCACAGCTATAGATTCAACCAGCCATAAACTGAAAGTATTCTTTAAAAGTCTGCATCTGTATGGACTTTTTCTGTCATTATTCTCTAAACATATAGTATGACAACTACTTGCATAGCATTTACCTTGTATTAGGTGTTGTAAGTAATATATGGGCAATTCAAAATATACAGAGAAGATATGAGTAGATTATGTGCAAATATTGTGCCATTTTATATAAGGAGTTTTGATCATCCATGGATTTTGGTACCAGTGGAAAGTCCTGAAACCAATGCCCCATGGATACCAACAGCCAACTGCCTTGAATTTTGAGAATCCAAAGAAAAAGTATCTTAACTGTTCTCACCACACACACACACACACAAAAATGGTGTGTGAGGTTATGCATATGTTAATCAGTTCAATTGAGCCATTTCCCAATGCACATTGTTTAAAACACCACATTGTATACAACAGATGCATGCAACTTTTGTCAATAAAAAAATTAAATACACAGTTTTTAAAAGGTCACCTACCATGTGATATGATGTTTAAAAATCATGCTCCTAGAGTTTTATTTGAAAAACTGGGCATATATATTTAAAAAGAAACAATAAAGAAAAAATGACAAGTGAATTAAAATGGAAGAAATGGTACATTTTAAATTATTTTTAAAATGTAAGGCTAGGAGGATAGCTGTAGAGCACTTTCCTAGCACAAGCAAGGCCATAGGTTCAATCCCCAGCACTGCACAGAATTAAAACAAATATTAAAAACAATGTATAAACTGTGATCAATGAGTATAAAATACAGGCATGCATTTTGGCTTGGTATAAGAAACATTTCTTTCAATACATCTGATTGAAATAGTCTTTCACAAAGGACAATGAGGTTTCCTAAAAGAACTCAGATTTTCCTCTAACAGCCTTGTGGTTTAAAACTCTACAATTTTTTACTTAAAACACCTTGTCTTTATACCTCTATTTTTTGTGACCGCCTTCATGCTATCCAAAGTGATCTACGTGCTTTCTCCTCAACATTTAATCCCTATTCCAACTACCCATGTTTTCTCAACCTTTCTCCAGTTACTTTTCTACTTTGCCCCTTGGAAACCAATAACTTTTTAGAATAAGTGTTAATAAACTGTTTTTGTAAAGGGCCAAAGGGTATTTTCCACCTCACTGTCACAATTGTATAGCTCTACAGTTTTGTAGCAGGAAAGTAGCCAGAGACATGGCTGTATTCTGATTAATTTATATTTATAGAAACAAACAGGATCCAGGCTTGGTTCTGTAGGCTGTTCATTCCAAAGCCAGATTTTAGATTCAGTTCAGGAGTTATCTTGTCTGACCCCTTCATTAAACTTTCTTGCCTTTCTCCCCAATTGAGCAGAGATAAGATTTCTTCTTTTATGCTCACCTGTAGTGTGTAGGTAGTCTTATTGTGGTTCTCCACCATTTACATGTCAAGTTGCTCCTCTAAACAGTAAATCCATCAGTATCTAACAAAACAGCTAGTGCTCTGTAGGGATTCAATCAATGTTGACTGTTGAATGAATTAATAAATCTATGATGAATGTAGATGTTATTTTAAGGTGGATCTTGAAAAATGGATATGATTTAGCAGACAACTCTTGCAAAATAACTGTAAAGTACTTTTCAATCCAAGGAGAAACAGTTTTTCTTACTGAACAACCTCCTTCATTCATTCTACAAATATTGATTGAAGAGTACCTGCTAAGAGCAAAGCCCTTGAGAATAAACATTCCATCAAGCAGTGCTTCCCAGAGTTGAAGACTATAAAGTACACTAAGTCATTGTGCCCACTAAATATGCCTATTATCGTCTGTGCATGAAAGTCCTTTTAAAAGTTAATGGGATCCAAACGCATATAGCAGAATAAAAGGGAGAAATACCCAGACCAAATTACACAAGAATTTATGACACTCTGTCCTTGTATGTTGAATCAAGGGATTTGGGTTACTGAAGATAGCATTCTAATGAAGTCTTTTCATCTGTTCTACATATCTCTGTCCTTTCATTAGCTACACATTGGAGATTAGACCATGGCATAGCACCAACATGCTAATCCTTTATTTGACAAGGTCCCTAGATCTTTATGTTCCCTTTTTGTACCCCTAATCTTCTTTAATTAACAATAAATTCCTTAATTTGTATTGTTTACTACTCTATCCAATTGGCTCTCCTCATGGCCATCTGCTCTAATGTATATTTTATAAGTGATCCTCACGTTGAGATGCTATGTCACTCTAGGCAATGGTTTATGCATTATCGCTAAAAAGGTAAAGCATCGATTTCTGTTTTTTGGAATATTTAAGTGATGTAAATTGAAATTTTTCCCTCAAACATGAGTTTCTATTGTTAAGCCTTGAATTTAACTCATAGTCCCAGGTGTTTGGCAAGTGGGCTTAAATTACATGTTGGGAGCCTGAGATTCTACAAATGGAATCTGATTAAGAGTAGAAACTGGAATTTCACTGGCTTGGAGACAATCTTCTAAGGCTGAATGTCAGCCCCTTAGTCACTCTCAAGTATTTGAAGAATTTCCAGGAGAGATTTCCCCATATTCTCAAAAGGAAGTCTACTCCCACTTGGTGTTAATAATGTTCTTCCATTTGGTGCTAGACACAGCCAATATATGGAGTATGTAAAGCCTACTACTATGGTAAAAGGTGGAATGAAGTTATGCTACCCTCTTTCTAAGATTTCGTTGGTAACAGACAAAGCAGAAGGTCTTAAGCTCCTATAGTTTACATGTTTCAGTGAAAACACATCTATTTTTCATTACAGTGCACTTTGGAGTTTTGTTTTGGTTTTGTTTTTTCAGTTCTGGAGATTGAATCCAGAGCATTGCAATGCTAGGCAAGCACTGTACCACTGAGCTATTACCCTACCCAGTGCTCTTTTTTGTTTTGTTTTTGTTTTTGTTTTTGTTTTTTTGCATTATTTGGGTTTCAACTCAGGGTTTCATGCTTACAAGGCAGGTGCCACTCCACCAGCTCACATTTTATTCTTAACACACAGATATGTCCATGAATCAGAATGGGCGCAAATGAAAACTAACAAGGTATTTTCAGACTAAGTTCTCTACTCTAATGTCAAATATTTCATTCCAGTGAAAAGTTTATTTCCCTCTTGTGATTCCTCGGAGTCAGATCTTGCCTTCCTCCCTCAATTAATATACAATCTAATGCTTCCCTCAATGCCCTCCCCCACTGCTGTTTGCCATTCCAAAATCTCAGCTGTATTGAAAACAGAATCTTTGGTACATTAACAGTGCTTTTATACTGACTACCTTCTTTCAGTTAGTAAATAGTTATTTATAAGAATTTACAAAGCACAGTCAATCTACTTCTTTCTGAAATGAAAATGACAAAAAAAAAGGGTTACATAAACATTACTCATTTCTGTCAGAAAGAGCTACCCCGTGCACAGAAGTACATTGATTACTTTGTTATTTTATTTTAGAGCTGGGAATGATTTTCAATAATTCCTCCAGTGGCAATGTTCTACAAATGAGAATGCTTGTGTCCAGAAAAATCAAGAAACTTGTTAAAAATTATACAGCTTGGATGTCGAATATTTATTATTGCAGTCACTCAGAAAGATAAGGAAAAATAAAACCTTAAAGAATCAGCTAGGAAAACTCTATCATGAACTTCCGGGTCCTGAGAGACATTAGAGTTAAGCCAGGAAAAGCAGTGTAAGTTATGAGAACAAAAGACAAAACTAACACAGATCACAGATTATATTCTTTTCCCAGAAAAGTGTTATACTGAGTAAATGCTGCCCACCAAAAAGTATATGAGTCCTCCATGGCCTTATTCCATGCCCTGCAGCAAATTGGAAGCACTTTAATAAGGCAGTTATTGTCATTTAGTATAATGTCTACATACTCCAAAATGTGATCTTAAGGAAGTGTTTTGGTTTAAGATATTTATTGTATGGTGCCAAAAGACAGGTCAGAGGACATCTTAGAAATTTTCAGAGGCTAAAAAAAGAGAACATATTTCAGTGTCTTCTAAAAACAAAAGGACTCTGGGAATGGGAGCAATGAATTTGGTCTCTGACAGCTCCTCTGTTTGTGATGGTTATTGGTTACAGGGCTTTACTGCTACCTGCAAGTGTAAATTGTACCCCTGAGATTGTTCTGCACATAACCTTTAACTCAGACTTGATAGCACACAAATGAAAGAGAGGCAATACCATCAGATGTGATGATTTATTTTTAAAGCACAAGTTTTTTTGTTTAATATAAATGTAAAAACATAACTTTCCCTTCAAGCCAGCCAGGTAGTTTAGGCAATTTATTAAACCAAAAGCACTGGAGCTCTACAGTGAGACTGGAAGAAAATGTATTTGTGCCTAAGTAATTGTCTTTCTTCCCTGAAATCTAGTATGATAGATTCAGGGCATAGATAATCCCAAATAATGATAAGAATCAAATAAAGAAACCCTTCATCCAATTAGTCATGTAATTAGTCTAAAGATGCAATTCATCTTCAATTTCCAGAACTGCTACCACACAACTTATGTTAAATTTTCTTTTTGCTCCTTGAACATTTTTGTAAATTTTTATTTCTTTAAGAAAATTCTTTTTAAAAAGACTTAGCAGCCACTCATTCACATAATGAACACCTTTCTTTCAGTTCTTCTGTCTACTTCAATGCAAGGTACATTACATCCTTTGCACAAATCCTGCCCAGATAGATATAGAGCTAATTGTAGGAGTCATTATGTGAAGTACAAGTTATGCTATGACTACTTTATTCATTCATCCATTCTAGTATTCATGCAGCACTTACTATATGCCAGGAAGTATGCTAGAAGTTAGAAATATAATAACTAACAAATTAAAAAGAAACTTGATCTCACGAAGCTTAAAATATAGTGAGAGAGAAAAATGAGGAGAGGATAGTTTTTAAAAGATTGCTTTAAATGTATAAAGTGACGGAAGAAATGGAAATTTTTTTGTTGTGGGAGGACACTGTTGTTTTTATTGTTATATGTTTGGTTTTGGAGACAGGATCTCAAAAGATAGCCCAGGATGGCCTTGAACTAACTATAAAGCTCACGCTAGCCTGGACCTCACAATCCTCCTGCCTCGGCTTCCTAAAAGCTGGGTTTATAAGCACGAACCATTACTCCCAGAGCAATGACAGGTTTTTTTTGAAGTGAGTAGAGGTAGTTTCTCCAGAGAGTAACACTTGAGCTGAAACCTGAATGACAAGAAGCGTTCAGACACAAGAAGACCTAAGAGAAAATATGGGGAAATATGGATTTTGACATATATCAAGATCCTGAGTCACAAAAGACCCAGCATGTTGAGGGAATAGGAAGGGGATGAATGTGGTTGGGCATAGTGAACAATAGGGAAATCACAGAGCAGGGGCCAAAGGCCCAGATCATTGTAAAGGGTCAGATGATCCCAAGGCACAATGGTCAGAGATGGGAAGATTTTGAGCAAAGAAATAGTATGGAGGGCGTCAGGACAAAGAGAAAGAATACAGAAAGTTTACTACAAAGTTTCATTTATGTGTTTGCTTGTTTGAGTCAGCATTTTAAAGTTCTGGAATTTAACAAGATCATGGGTTAACATACCTGTCTGCAGACTAAATGCTTTCTCACTGTTTGTGGTTAATTCAACTTGTTCTATAATCTTGTTTTCTAGTTTGATAAAAGTAGAAAGAAGAGAGTATGGCTGCCTGGCAATGCAGACACTTAGCACAGACAAATGTGCTTAGTAGAGACTGGCAAGGAATAAAAGAGAGAACTGAAATGAGAACCTTGAACCCCCAAGAACAGGGAAGCGTAAGTGTAAATATTACAAAACCTGAAGGATAGTTTGAATCATCAGGAAAATTAGCTCGGTAAGTAGAATGCTACTCTCTAGCAAGCACAGTAGCCTGTAGGCAGATCTTCATTATCAATGTAACAACCAAATTGCAGAAGAATATACACTTAAAGCTTTTTTTTAACCTCGGCATTCTTCAAATGCACACTCACAATAGAAAGTAAGTCAAATGACAGAACTACTAAATTCCAGTTATAATATTATGCATCACCCTTTAAAATCAGAAATAGCAGTAATACTAAGACATTTCAAAGCACACAGATATTAAGAAAATAGATTATATGTTAAAATCCTTTCAGCTGTTAAATTTTGCATGATTTTCTACACATTCTCAGAACAATGGGGAAATGCACAGGAAATCATTTCCAGAATTAAATCATAGGAATTTAAGAACATTTTTTGTGAAATTAGCTGAACATTTTGAAAACAGCATTCTTAGTACCACTGGGAGCTTCTAATAAACTGAACCACATTTTTTTAAAGTAGAAGCCAGTTTCTACTCGAAGATATGTCTATGATCTGATACATACTCTGAATGTCGATTCTGTCAAAGGAATTCTAGATAGTAGGACTAGTTCAAAGTGAGTAGAATGGTCTTCTGAATGAACATTATGTGAGATATCACTATAAATATGCATCACAACATGTCTTTTAAAAAGAATGGAAAATTCAGTTTGCCTGATTCCCTTGAGCAACCTCCATAGCATGTTAACACTGAGAGTGTCCTGCCATTTTCCTTTCCTTTCAGTCTTTTCAACTTTAAAACACAAAGATCTTAACAGTTTGGATGAGAATCTTGTCACTTCACTGTCAGTGGTGTTCAGACTTGGCAGGGATGGCTCTGTCAATTCTGTCTTTCTAGTAGTGCATTGCTCTACCTTTTGAATTGAAAGATCAGAGGCCCAGAGAAAGATGCAAATATCAACCACTGCCCAAGTCTGTCTCAATAGTTTTAACATTAGTTTTAGCTAAGACTAGGTAAATTTGAATTAAATTTGAAATTTTACTGAATGCCTATAATAAAGAGTGTGTGTGTGTGTGTGTGTGTGTGTGTGTGCATGCATTTACAAGCTACAGTTGTGGAAGAATAGCAAAACACAAATATCATTTTAAGATTTGCTTCTGTTTCAAACCTTTATTACTTAAACTCAACTAATCTTCTACAGTATTTCTCAGAGAGGTCCTATTTTTCTTCCTGGGAAAAGAAGGCTGGTACTAAATTTATACACCTCTGAAAAGGGAACAATAAAGACTGGGTAACCTGTTAGTTAGGAGGAGGACGGACAGAATAGAAGTTTAACATGAAGGATTTGGAAGCAGGTCTCCTATGCCTGATTCTGGTTCTTCTACTTAATATTAACTTTTACTGCTGAAGTTTCTTATTTGTAAAGTAGGACAGTAAATCCTACACCAGGGCCAGACATGGTGGTGCATACCTGTCATTCCAGCTATATAGGAGGCAGAAATCAGGAGGCTTTCAGTTCAAGGCCAGCCTGGGCCTGTGGGAACCTTGGCAAGGCACCATCTCAACAAACAAGACAGTGGATGGTGCATGTTGGCTGGGTAGGAGGATCACAGTCTGAGGCTGGCCAGGGCTAAAACATAAGCCTCTATCCAAATAATAAACTGAAGCAAAAAAGGCAGAAGGTGTGGTTCAAATGGCAGAGGGCTGGCAAGTCCTTGAATTGTTCAAGGACTTCAAACTTCAGTCCTTGAACTTGAACTTGAGTTCAAATCCTAATACCACAAAAAAGAGACCTACATCATAGGGCTTGATGGATAATTAAATGAGAAGATATATATCAAGTATTTGAAATTATTACTGGAATATAGTCAGAACCATGCATGCATATTAGCCATTTTTCTTTTAGGAAGTAGCTATTTAGAAATGATCACAAGTGCTGGTGGAGTGGCTCAAGTAGCAGAGCACAACCCCAGTTAGAATGTCTATTTTCAAGGGCAAAAACAACAACTGCTGGTGAGGATGTTTTGAAACAAGAACCCTTATACACTGTTAGTGGGAATGCAAATTAGAACCATTGTGGAAAGCAGTATGGAAAGTCCTCAAAAAGCTAAAGATAGAACTGCCACATGATCCAGTGATACCACTCATGGCCTTATACACAAAGGAACATAAGTCAGGATACAATGGAGTCACTTATACAGTGATGTTCATCACAAAACTATTCACAATAGCCAAGCCATGGAAAAACCCAGATTCCCTACAACTGATGAATAGATCAAGAAAATGTGGTATATATACACAATGGAGTTTCACTCAGCCATAAGGAATAATGGGATGTGGTTTGAAAGTAAATGGATGCAGCCAGAGGACATTATGTTAAGTGAAGTAAGTCAGGTTCAGAAAGTATGTTTTATCTCATATGTGGAAAACAGATCCAAAAGATAAACATATACACAAAAAATAAGCATGATCATATACAAACTCATATGTAGAACATGTTTGTAATAGTGTAAGTACTCTTTGTAACTTGGGGAAGGAGGGAAAGAAAAAGAGAATGCTAAAGCATCAACAATATCATAAAATATAACATCTCTAATGGTGGGAATATAAGAATGTATATTGAAAGCTGTTGAAAAATGGGGTCAAGGGGTAAGGAAGACTAATGGAAGACATTAAAGGGACCAAAGTAAAATATAATCACAGTGGGGATACACTGAGAAACCCATTTGAACAGACTTAAATATTAATAATGAAAGACAGAACTGTAAAATAGATACAGTGTGTGGGGAAGAGGTGCTTGTGGGAGGAGAGGGCTAACAAAGAAGATTAAGTTGAAGAATATGGTTGATGGACTTCATATACTTATACAAAATAGAATAAAGAAACTTCTTGCAATAGTTTTAATTGGCACAGGGAGGGGTCAAGGAGGAGAGAAGGTAGGGTTGATCTAACCAATGCACAATATAAGCCTATTTGGAATTGTCACAATGAATTCCCCCTGTATAATGAATATATCCTAATAAAAAAGTTAATGGAAAACAAAAAGAAGTAGCTATTTAGAAATGACCACAAATGCCAGCAGAGTGACCCAAGTGGTAGTGTGCCTGCCTAGCAAGTATGAGGCCCTGAATTTAAACCCAGTACCACACAAAAAAAAAAAAATGACCACAAGTTGTTCAACATACTTAAAAGTCAGTATGTGGAATATACTCAGCATGGGTAAATTATAAAGGATGTTATTAAAAAGTCAGACATGGTGATGCACATCTATAATCCCAGCACTCAAGAGGCAATTGGAGAAGAATCATGAAGAAGATCAAGGCCAGCCTGGTTCTATAACAAGACCTCATCTCAAAAAAAGAAAAAAAAAACTAAAGTAATTATGAAACTACATAATGTAAATCCTAACCATAGTTGGAAAAAATAAAAATATAAATAAATCAAACAATGGGGTCGATTCTAATGAAATAAGAGATGCATTCCAAAAATAGGAACATAAAAAGCCATGTACAGGCTAAGAAGTAGATTATTTCAAATCTAGCCTCCATTATGATTCCATTTTACAGGGTTGTTTTTACTATAAAATGATAACATTAAAAAAAATATCCTCAGTTGGACATGTAGCCCATAAGTACATTAATTGCCTGGAATGCATAATACCTGGAATTGATCCTGCCACTGGAAAAAAATTTTAAATATGTTCATGGGTTTCAAATAAGGGCTAGTTGTGTGTATATCTGAAAATTGCTGTGTCTGGCACAGAGTAGTATTCAAACAAAACTTTTCCAGCCTACCCCTTTAAGATTGATGTCACTGAGTTCAGCCCAAACTTATTACAACATCAATCTGTGGTGCCACAGCCAAAGGAGGCTGAATGGACAACTGGTCAACCCTCAGAAAACACTGATCCAAATATTTACCCCATTTGATAAGTTCAACAGAAATATGGTGTCCAAAAAAAAAAGGAAGGAAAAAATTCTTCTTTTTAGAGCCCCATATTTTTTATTTCCAAGATCGTGATTGGTGTAAGTTGCCCAAGGTTCACAGAGTTCAGTGAAATGTGACAGATCTCAGCACACTCCATGCTCCTCAAGGGTTATCATAGACCTTAAATGCAATAAACTGCAACAGATCTGGCAAGACAGAGCAAGCACAAGGCAATTAAAAATGAATCAGTAAGTCTTTTTAAAATGTAGGAACAGCTGCCTCTCTTTCCTGTCTTTTTCTGCTTGGTTTTCATACTGTATATGCTTGTATTTACTTCAAACAGACATTTCTACTTTCTTGCCTAATGACATGGGCGATCACTGGGATGGAAGGGTGGGAGGACATGTCAAACCCCAATAAACTTGGCATCTTACTAAGACCCAAAGGCAATCTGGCCATAAGAATTTTCATAGAGCTACTCATCTATGTAACCATTTTCAAAAATGCTTAATTTAGACCAGTGCGATTACACAAAAATATGTGAGCTATATGTTTAATTTTAGTTTTTCTAATAGCTACACTGAAAAATAAACACCTAAAATAATTTTAATCATACATTTTATTTAATTCAATATTTCAGAAATATAATTTTAAGATATGATCAATATAAACATTATTGTGCTATTTTACATTCTTTTCTTTTATACTAATCTTCAAAATTCAATAGATATTTTGTATAAACATCACATCTCTATGCCAGGATCGCAGAGCTCCTTGATGCAAAAGGACTCGGGAAAGGAATGAACAGATGAGACACATGAAAGGACTCACTCACTCAGGAGGAGAATGACAAAACACATGACCAGAAGGCTGGTGACCAACTGGCAAATTTTTATTTTTCTCAGCAAGCTTTATACAAAAGAGGAAGAAACTTAAACATCAAACACTCTGACCTAGTTACAACCTTTCTGTTTTTGACACCCTGCATTCTTACTGCCAGTGTCCTTGACTAAGTTGTATATACTTCTTTTTAGTCAAGGAAAACCACTTAACGCTCCTTCCCACCATGATAGAGACATGGTGCACCTGCAGATGCAGACCTTGTTGGAATGCTGCTAAGCCACAGCGACCTTGTCACACTGTGGCTTTGGTTCCCAACATCTCTATTCAGAACAACCACGTTTGGCTAGTGGCTAACTTATGAGCTCAGAAACAAGGGGTTAATGTGAGAGGCCAATAGGAGAAGGGGACCAGGAACTAGAGAAAAGGTTAGTTCGAGAAGAATTAATTAAGAAGGTAACACACATGCATAGGAAAGCAATGCAAGTCAAATCCCTATATAGCTATCTCAACTAGCAAATTCCCTCGGTCCTTTCTATTATTGCTTATACTCTCTCTTCAACAAAATCAGAGATAAGGGCAAAACAGTTTCTGCCTAGAAGCGAGGGGGTTGGGGGGAGAAGGAGGGAGGGGGCAGGGGGGGTAAGGGAGGAGAAATGACCCAAACATTGTATGCACATATGAATAAAAGAAAAAATAAAAATTGAAAAATAAAAAATGTGAATAATAACGAGCTAGTTTTTATTGTCCCTTTTTAAAAAATTGTTATCAGCATAAATTAATTGTACATAGTGGTTTCATTACAATATTTACATACATGCACATAATATACTCAATCAAATTTACCCCATGTATTTCTCTTTCTATTGTTCATCTTTAATGGACATATGTCTGAGCAAGAAATACAAAAAGTACACTGTTTGTTAAAACAAACCCTATCTTATCTTTTTTGAGTCAATTTTCTCATCAGTTTCCAACTCTAGATACAACCTAAGTGGTCTATATCGCTATAAGTATCTTATCTGATAATAAAATAATTGAAGCAGTAGGCTATAAGGGGAACTCAGAAGTTACAATGTCAAAACCCACCCTAATTTCTCTTTCAAAATCACCCTGAAATACTTAACAAATGTCACTCAAGTTCATAAGAAGATAGATATTTGCTGAATTCATAAGTGAATGAATGATGATGAAAAGTTCGTAATTTTATAATCGCATTCATGTCAGTAAAAATGAATTGTGTTATATTAAGCAATATTATACCTACAGATAAAATGATAGATTTGATAGGTAGATGATAGATATAATTAATATATAGATAGTACCATGAGTTATCTAAAATTCCTCTTTCAAGTAAAAATATTTAATCATAGAAATTTCAAATTCCTTCTAAATCATTCAGTTAAGGGTGGGAATTTCATTGTCATGACAGACCAGAGGCATGAAATAAAGAAATCTAGAATAAATAATGGATGTTAAAAATTAGAATCTTAAACTCATTTCTTAAATTTTTTTTAAGATTGTATAAACCTGAATTCTCTCCAATTGTTCAAAACTTAAGAAAAAAACAGTATTATTTTTATTTCTAATCATAGTGTATGTAAGCAGGAAATCTTAGGGCAATTATTAAAGACTCATTGTCCCAGGTCCATGTTATTAATTATATGTTATTAGCCCCTATTTTCCCCCATTTTAGGGACACTACTATCCAACGCACTATGTCAAGGTCTTATTGTAGCACATAGTTTTCCTGACACTACTCTTACACTCAAGGACTTCACTTTCAATATCAGATCATGACTAAACTCTTTGGCATTCTACATCTTCCATCCGTTACCCACACCTAATAATGCCTCCTGACTCACTTTCTCACCAGCCACTCTTTATATTTCTGCACGTTATGTGCCTAACAAATTATTTATGTCCAGAGTCTACGAGAAATGATGTACAGAGACATGCCAAAGTGCTCTATGAAATTTCACTCTGTCCTCTGTGAGGCCAGCCTGGGTGACCATGAATCAAAAGCAATAGACATTTACCCAAACCTGGCCAAGAAATGAACATAAATGTGAATGATGAAATTATGAGATCAAAAATACAGGTATGGGAAATCTGGTTTTATACAATCAAAAACACAGAATTGAAAATCTGTTCAGCTGACATATTAGGAACTCTTGCCAAAAATTGAATAAGTAGCTAAATCCTGAAACATAGCAGAGCTGCCCAGAGCTAAAGATTTTTAGTAACATTTGAAGGTCTGTTTTGTCAAGGTCAGAGAAATATGTCAGATTAAATGACCTGTCTTCGCACATGAATTAGCCTTGGGAATTCGAAGAAAACAGTGCTTTTGAGGAGAATACTGCATACACAGAGACTTTTCAGATTAACCATACCCGAAGCTAGTTAGTAATTCCTGTTGTTTTAACACGTCAGACCTTTGTATTATTAAGATATAGCCAACACATAATATAGATAACTATCACTATAAACCTAGAAGTTTTATTTATTCAGAGAGAGGATCTAATTTCAGTTGCATTATTAAAAGAGAAAATTCAGAAATTGATCTGGCTACACTGTGAGTTCCATATAAAAGGGACAATGTCTGGGGTTTTTATCTTTTTATACTATTGTTGTATTTGAGGTACATTATGACATTTACCAAAGTTCTTACAACACATTTTTTTGTTTGTTTGTTTGTTTGTTTGTTTCCATTTTTCTTTTATTATTTATATGTGCATACAAGGCTTGGTTCATTTCTCCCCCCTGCCCCCACCCCCTCCCTTACCACCCACTCCACCCCCTCCCACTCCCCCCCTCAATACCCAGCAGAAACTATTTTGACCTTATCTCTAATTTTGTTGTAGAGAGAGTATAAGCAATAATAGGAAGGAACAAGGGGTTTTGCTGGTTGAGATAAGGATAGCTATACAGGGCATTGACTCACATTGATTTCCTGTGCGTGGGTGTTACCTTCTAGGTTAATTCTTTTTAATCTAACCTTTTCTCTAGTTCCTGGTCCCCTTTTCCTATTGGCCTCAGTTGCTTTAAGGTATCTGCTTTAGTTTCTCTGCATTAAGGGCAACAAATGCTAGCTAGTTTTTTAGGTGTCTTACCTATCCTCACCCCTCCCTTGTGTGCTCTCGCTTTTATCATGTGCTCATAGTCCAATCCCCTTGTTGTGTTTGCCCTTGATCTAATGTCCACATATGAGGGAGAACATACGATTTTTGGTCTTTTGGGCAGGGTAACCTCACTCAGAATGATGTTCTCCAGTTCCATCCATTTACCAGTGAATGATAACATTTCGTTCTTCTTCATGGCTGCATAAAATTCCATTGTGTATAGATACCACATTTTCTTGATCCATTCGTCAGTGCTGGGGCATCTTGGCAGTTTCCATAACTTGGCTATTGTGAATAGTGCCGCAATAAACATGGATGTGCAGGTGCCTCTGGAGTAACAGTCTTTTGGGTATATCCCCAAGAGTGGTATTGCTGGATCAAATGGTAGATCGATATCCAGCTTTTTAAGTAGCCTCCAAATTTTTTTCCAGAGTGGTTGTACTAGTCTACATTCCCACCAACAGTGTAAGAGGGTTCCTTTTTCCCCGCATCCTCGCCAACACCTGTTGTTGGTGGTGTTGCTGATGATGGCTATTCTAACAGGGGTGAGGTGGAACCTTAGTGTGGTTTTAATTTGCATTTCCTTTATTGCTAGAGATGGTGAGCATTTTTTCATGTGTTTTCTGGCCATTTGAATTTCTTCTTTTGAGAAAGTTCTGTTTAGTTCACATGCCCATTTCTTTATTGGTTCATTAGTTTTGGGAGAATTTAGTTTTTTAAGTTCCCTGTATATTCTGGTTATCAGTCCTTTGTCTGATGTATAATTGGCAAATATTTTCTCCCACTCTGTGGGTGTTCTCTTCAGTTTAGAGACCATTTCTTTTGATGAACAGAAGCTTTTTAGTTTTATGAGGTCCCATTTATCTATGCTATCTCTTAGTTGCTGTGCTGCTGGGGTTTCATTGAGAAAGTTCTTACCTATACCTACTAACTCCAGAGTATTTCCTACTCTTTCTTGTATCAACTTAAGAGTTTGGGGTCTGATATTAAGATCCTTGATCCATTTTGAGTTAATCTTGGTATAGGGTGATATACATGGATCTAGTTTCAGTTTTTTGCAGACTGCTAACCAGTTTTCCCAGCAGTTTTTGTTGAAGAGGCTGCTATTTCTCCATCGTATATTTTTAGCTCCTTTGTCAAAGATAAGTTGCTCATAGTTGTGTGGCTTCATATCTGGATCCTCTATTCTCTTCCACTGGTCTTCATGTCTGTTTTTGTGCCAGTACCATGCTGTTTTTATTGTTATTGCTTTGTAATATAGTTTGAAGTCAGGTATTGTGATACCTCCAGCATTGTTCTTTTGACTGAGTATTGCCTTGGCTATTCGTGGCCTCTTGTGTTTCCATATAAATTTAACAGTAGATTTTTCAATCTCTTTAATGAATGTCATTGGAATTTTGATGGGAATTGCATTAAACATGTAGATTACTTTGGGGAGTATTGACATTTTTACTATGTTGATTCTACCAATCCATGAGCATGGGAGATCTCTCCACTTTCTATAGTCTTCCTCAATCTCTTTCTTCAGAAGTGTATAGTTTTCCATGTAGAAGTCTTTCACATCTTTTGTTAGGTTTACACCTAGGTATTTGATTTTTTTTGAGGCTATTGTAAATGGAATTGTTTTCATACATTCTTTTTCCGTTTGCTCATTGTTAGTGTATAGAAATGCTAATGATTTTTCTATGTTGATTTTATATCCTGCTACTTTGCTATAGCTATTGATGATGTCTAGAAGCTTCTGAGTAGAGTTTTTTGGGTCTTTAAGGTATAGGATCATGTCGTCTGCAAATAGGGATATTTTGACAGTTTCTTTACCTATTTGTATTCCTTTTATTCCTTCTTCTTGCCTAATTGCTCTGGCTAGGAATTCCAGTACTATGTTGAATAGGAGTGGAGATAGTGGGCATCCTTGTCTGGTTCCTGATTTTAGAGGGAATGGTTTTAATTTTTCTCCGTTAAGTATAATGCTGGCTGTAGGTTTGTCATATATAGCTTTTATAATGTTGAGGAACTTTCCTTCTATTCCTAGTTTTCTTAGAGCTTTTATCATGAAATGGTGTTGGATCTTATCAAAGGCTTTTTCTTCATCTATTGAGATGATCAAGTGGTTTTTGTCTTTGCTTCTGTTAATGTGGTTTATTACGTTTATTGATTTTCGTATGTTGAACCACCCCTGCATCCCTGGGATGAAGCCTACCTGGTCATGGTGAATAATCTTTTTGATGTGTTGCTGAATTCGATTTGCCATTATTTTGTTGAGGATTTTTTCATCAATGTTCATTAAGGAGATTGGCCTATAGTTCTCCTTTTTGGAAGTGTCTTTGCCTGGTTTTGGGATAAGTGTAATACTGGCTTCATAAAATGTGTTTGTCAGTTTTCCTTCCCTTTCTATTTCATGGAACAGTTTAAGGAGGGTTGGTATCAGTTCTTCTTTAAAGGTCTGATAGAATTCAGCAGAGAATCCATCAGGTCCTGGACTTTTCTTTTTTGGGAGACTCTTGATTGCTGCTTCAATTTCATTTTGTGTTACAGGTCTATTCAGGTGATTAATTTCCTCTTGGTTCCGTTTTGGATGCTCATATGTATCTAGAAATCTGTCCATTTCTTTTAGATTTTCAAATTTATTTGAATATAGGTTCTCAAAGTAGTCTCTGACGATTTCCTGGACTTCCATGGTGTTTGTTGTTATCTCCCCTTTTGCATTCCTGATTCTACTAATTTGGGTTTTTTCTCTCCTCATTTTAGTCAGGTTTGCCAGGGGTCTATCGATCTTGTTTATTTTTTCAAAGAACCAACTTTTTGTTTCATTAATTCTTTGTATGGTTTTTTTGGTTTCTATTTCGTTGATTTCAGCTCTTATTTTTATTATTTCTCTCCTTCTATTTGTTTTGGGATTTGCTTGTTCTTGTTTTTCTAGGAGTTTGAGATGTATCATTAGGTCATTGATTAGGGATCTTTCAATCTTTTTAATATATGCACTCATGGCTATAAACTTTCCTCTCAAGACTGCCTTAGCTGTGTCCCATAGGTTCCGGTAGGTTGTGTTTTCATTTTCATTGACTTCCAGGAACTTTTTAATTTCCTTTTTTATTGCATCGATGATCCATTCTTCATTAAGTAATGAGTTATTTAGTTTCCAGCTGTTTGCATGTTTTTTGTCTTTACTTTTGTTGTTGAGTTCTACTTTTACTGCATTGTGGTCAGATAGTATGCACGGTATTATTTCTATTTTCTTATATTTGCTGAGACTTGCTTTGTGCCCTAGGATATGATCTATTTTGGAGAAGGTTCCATGGGCTGCTGAGAAGAATGTATATTGTGTAGAGGTTGGATGAAATGTTCTGTAGACATCTACTAGGTCCACTTGATCTATTGCATACTTTAGATCTTGGATTTCTTTATTGAGTTTTTGTTTGGATGACCTATCTGTTGATGATAATGGGGTGTTAAAGTCTCCCACAACCACTGTGTTGGCATTTATATGTGCTTTTAGATCTTTCAGGGTATGTTTGATGAAATTGGGTGCGTTGACATTGGGTGCGTACAGATTGATGATTATTATTTCCTTTTGGTCTATTTCCCCTTTTATTAGTATGGAATGTCCTTCTTTATCTCGTTTGATCAATGTAGGTTTGAAGTGTACTTTGTCAGAGATAAGTATTGCTACTCCTGCTTGTTTTCGGGGGCCATTGGCTTGGTAAATCTTCTTCCAGCCTTTCATCCTAAGCATATGCTTATTTCTGTCGGTGAGATGAGTCTCCTGTAAGCAACAAATTGTTGGATCTTCTTTTTTAATCCATTTTGTCAAACGGTGTCTTTTGATGGGTGAATTAAGTCCATTAACATTAAGTGTTAGTACTGATAGGTATGTGGTGATTCCTGCCATTTAGTTATCTTAGTTGTTTGAAGGTTTGATTGTGTGTACCTAACTTGATGTTACTCTCTTCTGTCTTGCTTTTTCTTATCCTGTGGTTTGGTGCTGCCTGCCTTTTCATGGTTAAGTTGGGTGTCACTTTCTGTGTGCAGGATCCCTTGCAGAATCTTTTGTAATGGTGGCTTTGTGGTCACGTATTGTTTTAGTTTCTGCTTATCATGGAAGACTTTTATTGCTCCATCTATTTTGAATGATAGCTTTGCTGGGTAGAGCATCCTGGGGTTGAAGTTATTTTCATTCAGTGCCCGGAAGATCTCACCCCACGCTCTTCTTGCTTTTAATGTTTCTGTTGAGAAGTCTGCTGTGATTTTGATGGGTTTACCTTTGTATGTTACTTGTTTTTTCTCTCTTGCAGCCTTCAATATTCTTTCCTTAGTTTCTGAACTTGTTGTTTTAATGATGATATGTCGTGGAGTAGTTCTATTTTGATCTGGTCTGTTTGGTGTCCTGGAGGTCTCTTGCATTTATATGGGAATATCTTTCTCTAGATTTGGGAAATTTTCCGTTATTATTTTGTTGAATATATTACGCATTCCCTTCGCTTGCACCTCTTCTCCTTCTTCGATGCCCATGATTCTCAAGTTTGGTCTTTTGATGGAGTCAGTGAGTTCTTGCATTTTCTTTTCACAGGTCTTGAGTTGTTTAATTAATAGTTCTTCAGTTTTTCCTTTAATTACCATTTCATCTTCAAGTTCTGAGATTCTGTCTTCTGTTTGTTCTATTCTGCGGATTGGCCTTCTGTTTTGTTTTGCAGTTCTGTTTCGTTCTTTTTTCTGAGGTTTTCCATATCCTGGCTGTTTTCTTCTTTATTGTTGTCTATTTTTGTCCTGAGTTCATTTATCCATTTATTCATTGTGTTCTCTCTTTCACTTTGGTGTTTATACAGTGCTTCTATGGTTTCCTTTATTTTTTCTTTTGCTTTTTCAAATTCTCTATTTTTATTGTCTTGGAATTTCTTGAGTGTCTCCTGTACATTTTGGTTGACCCTATCCAGTATCATCTCTATAAAATTCTCATTGAGTACTTGTAGTATGTCTTCTTTTAAATTATTCTTGTAGGCTTCATTGGGTCCTTTGGCATAGTTTATCTTCATTTTGTTGGAGTCTGGATCTGAGTTTCTGTTCTCTTCATTCCCCTCTGGTTCCTGTACTAATTTTTTGCTGTGGGGAAACTGGTTTCCTTGTTTTTTCTGTCTTCCTGTCATTGTCCTTGGTGTTGTTACTGTCCCTGTACTGTGTGTAATTAAGTATTTTCTAGCTTGTAATAATAACAATGGTAATATTGAGAATGGAAGAGTGAGCTGAGATGGAAAGCAAGAAGTTAAAGAAAAGGGGAAAACAAATATACAGACAAGAGGGAGAAAGCAGAACAAGGTATCAGACAAGAGAGTTTCAAAGGTATAAACAGGGAGTGTTAGTGTACTAATCGACAGTAAGCTGAACAGACAATAGAGTGACAGAGAGAGGATTGAAAATCAAAGATAAAAAAATAAAAAATAAGTATATGAAAGTAATATCTATTTATAAAAATGAATTAAAATAAAATGGAAAATAGAAAATTAAAAAAAAAAAAAAAAAACCAAAAAACTTCCAAGTTTATATGCAATGCAATTTCAGTCTTAATAATTTGGATGTCCGTCTCAATCTCCAGTCCTGGAGTTGGTGCCTCAGATGTTGTTCTGTAGTTGTCTCATCAAAGGGGATGCATAAAGTAGAACAAAACTACACTCACACACACACAGAAGAAAAAAAAAAAAAGCCCCACCAAGTGTCTCCAGTTCAAATGCAATACAGTTTCAGTAAGTTTTTTGGCTTGCAGGTGTAATTCGGTTGTTCTCTCATCAAAGGTAGGGAGAAAAAGAAAAAAAAGCATCTGGAGGCAGTTCTGAGAGTGGTATCTGCAACTGTGGCTTGCCTGCCTGCTGCTCTCAGCCTGTAGCTGGCGGCGTTATTTATGCAGATCTCTGGGGTGAGCTAGCACTCACCTGGTTCCACAGGCTTTGTTTGCTCAGAGTTCTCCTGTGCGGGGGCCTCTGCTACAGGCTTTCCCCTTTCCAAGCACTGGGAAAGGTGACACTGCCCCGCATTGTCAGGCCTGCGTGTTTGTGGGTCTTCCCTCCTCTCACAAGCGTCCCTGCTCCTGGTTGCTGGGCGTGCACCCTGCTCCCACCAGAGCCTCTCCGGCAGCCCAGCTTGTTTATTTACAGTCCCGGGAAGGAGTCCCTTCCCCCAATCTTCAGCGCTCAGGGCGCCCCACCCTCTTTCCAGCGTGTCTTAACTGTTCTTATTGCTTAGTACTCAGTTTCTCTTTTTTTCCCGGATGGAGGTCAGTCTGTCCAGGGGGCTATGCTGCTCTGGCCCAGGCTTGTCTGTGGGGCTACCGCGGTACCGCGAAGCTCACCTGGTCCGCGTCTTCCCACGCCGTATGGGCGCCGGCCACTGGCAGCCCCGGGGGCCCTCCTCGGTTCTCCGTTTAACATGAAGTGGAGATTCTCTGCGCCGGCTGGAGATGTGGAGGGGTCAAAGTTATGCCTTTTCTCGGTGATTATGCCTGCAAAGTGCGTCTCTCCAAGATTTCACTATAGGAGGGTCGCTTTCTGCTTCCTACCTCTGGCCGCCATCTTGGAATTCTTCCCTTACAACACATTTTAATTAAATTCACCTCCTCCATCATTCTCCTTTATTCTCCCCATTCCTCCCCATTCCTGGAACAGTTTTAACAAGACTTATTTTTCCATTTTCATACATGACTCTGTCTGTTTCATCCCTGCTCAATTCCTAGTGCCTAGCTAGAATAAGAGACATCATATACTTTTCTTTCAATACTTTCAGTCATTTATGACTGCTCTTCTATAGTATTTCCTATCACCCAATGCATTATCTTTTCTAAAAGTCAAATGAGCAATATTCCAGAAAGCAGGATTAGAAACTTTTATTCACATAGCTGCTGTTTTTGAATAAACAAGGGAGTATATTTTTACAGGGAATTCTAGTGTAATCTACATCCAAACAAATTAAAAATATCATCATGTTGTTGTCAGAACTTGAGGCGAGCTCTAGGTAACTATATGCATGTGGATCATATGTAGTTATTTAACTTAAAGTACAGTTAAATTTTTCTCTTCTTTTTTTTTGGCAGTACTGGGTTTTGAACTCAGTGTCTCATGCTTGCTAAACTTCCTAGGTAGGCACTCTACCATTGGAGCAACTCCCCCAGTGAGTTTTTCTTTTTTTAGGACATATCAAAAAAACTCAAGTGAGACAAGAGGTATACGATAAAGTAATCATATTAGAATTGCTTAGGCATTAGTTTATGTTCCAAGAAAAACCAGATCAAACATTGGTGCAAACATTTTTCTCCAATGTTTTTCTCTTCTTAATACCACTGCTAGTAATCTCCACCAGGAGTATTTGTTATAAAATACTTCCAAAGTCAAATTGACATATTGTTCAAAATATTTTGGAGAATCACATTTTCCCTTGAATTGGCTCCAACTCACACACACACACACGTACACACATAAAAGTTTTTTAAATTAAAATTAAAACATCTGATTATTTGTTGCAGATCTTTCTTTCCCCATTGATCAGGTTCAATGAAAAGGCTGAAGATTGTGGTGCCTACAAATGTGTTTTAGAGTCAGAAATGCCTGATTACTTCACTTAGTATCTGTGGTACTTTGAGGAAACTGTTCTTTCTCTAAGTTTCAGATTCCTTTCCTATAAAATGGGTCCAAGTGTACCTTTTTCATTAGGCTATTATGCAGAACCTAAGCTCAGAGCCCGGCCAGCAGGTTCAAAGAGAAATGAATGGAAGAGCTGTTTCCTGGTCCCTGGAACTGCCATCTAATTTTTGAAGACATGTTCCACACCACTCACTGTGGAGTGTTTTGGAAAGTGAGCTTTGCAAGTTTTTACAATGAGATGTAATTAACTTACATGCTGGGCTGTCACATATTGGCTATTCAGAGAACTCGATGGTGGAAGGAGTAAGTTGCCAAAGTTCAAAAAGCAAGTTCCTCAGTGGAGTGACATAATAGAAGAAAAGGTCACCTTTGACTGACTTTTGCTCTTGACTATCAAAGGTGAACAGTTTTTCTCAGCATATAGCCCATGTGTTTAACAGCCCCCTGATGGACATTTTTGATAGAAGGTGGGAAAGAAATATTAAAGAAGTAAAATGTCTAAACTAAGCTTTCTCTCTGCAAGAAGCTACCTTCTATTGTAGCTACTTCCAGCTACACCATGGTGCACTCTTGAAAAGGACCCCTTATAAAGAAAAAAGAAGAAAAACAAATAAAGAAGAGAAATCTGTGTTACAACTTTCCTTTAAAATGTTTTTAGATAAATTTTGAGTGGTTCTGCAAACATTTAGACACTCAGCTGGAAAACTATGCAAGAAGGGTACTCCTAAAACCAGGTGAATATTGATGAACACACCTCTAACTGGCAGACTCCAAACAAACAATAATTCAGACTCATTAGCATTTATTTCCTAGAATAGTTTAAACTCATAGAATTTGGAGGTTAAATAATGTGCAAGCAGGACTGAGTGTGCAGAACCATAAACTAAAACATATCTGCAAGAAACCATTATAATTACATAAAATGAACAAAAAAAATCAATAAATGTGTTTTGGTATCTATGAGAAAAAATGATTTCTTGGATTGTATTGTTTTTCTGACTTTAATAAATCAACCTACTGTTTTCTTATCATGTAGAAAAATCTGAAGTAATAAAGTTCAGTATTTATAGAAGCATCCTATGCACAGGTATTAGCAATTATGGGAATGGGAATAGAGTAAATTTAAGAACTCCAAGAGATCTAATTTGAACCTGGATGGTAATGTTTAAATTAAATTTTGTCTTATTAAATAACAAATGCAGACTGGGGCCATGGCTCCCATGGTAGAGTGCCTGCTTCACAGGCAAGGAGCCCTGAGTTCAAACTCTAGTACCACCAAAAAAAGACAGAGGGAAAGAAAGGTGGGGGGGAGAGAGAGAAGGATATGGGGAAGGGAGAGAGGGGACAGAGACAAAGGGAGAGAAATGAAGTAGTAAATGTGCTCTTCCACTTCCCAGTTAACTAGAAAACTCAGGAGATTTTTCAAGCATGTATTAAGATCTAATATTTTATGTTTTGTAGCTCTTAATTTAGAAAGATGGCACTTCCAACACACCATCAATCAATTATCAATGGATAATATAGTTAGAATGCCTTTTTTGAAGCAATGACAAATTTCCTTTCAACAAGAAAGTAGTATGATATGGTATTATGGTAAATTGAATATTATTCTCATTCTTCATTCTGCTCCTCTTACAAAATTATGAACCTAGCTCATTTCGCAGTTTTTCCCAGCCAGGTAATCCCTTCTTTTCCCATTGGTATTGGGCTTGGCTTTATGCCTTTCTTTGAAATATATGTGACTATGACATAATACAAAACGTTTAAAATGCACATGGTGAGCTGGGCATGTGGCGTACATCTGTAATATCAGCTACTCAGGAAATGGAGGTAGGAGGCTTGCAGTCTGAGGCTAGCCTGGGCAAAACAGATAGCAAAATCCTATCTAAAAATAAACAAAAGCAAAAAGTTCTGGGGTGTGGCTGAAGTGATAGAGCACTTGCTACGGTCAAACCCTGCCTACAGGCTGACCTGCAACCTGAAGCAAGGCTGCCCCAGCACACCCATAGATTTGGGAATAAGAAAAACTGAATTTGTAATTGAAATCCTCTGAATTCTGGGATGGTTTGTTATTTAGTATTGTTAAAGAAGTAGTTTTCTTAACAAGTGTTAAGAAAGTAGACTTAAAAGCCAGGGAGAGGACTGTGGATTGACTCAAGTGGTAGAATGTTTGTCCAGCAAGCATGAGACCCTGAGTTCAAACCCTAGTACTGCAACAACAACAACAAAAGACCAGGGAGGTCTAGATTTAAATGGCCCCTCTCTGCAGCCCTGCTGCATAATCTAGGGCAATGTCCTCAACCTACCCAATTCTTACTTTCCAAATGAAAACTTGTAAAATTAAAAGATGATGCCAATCTATAGTAGTGCTGTAAAATTAAACAGTACAATGTAGAAAAAAGAAATTGAATATGCCTGCGATATCACTTATTCACTTTGTAGTTGCTATCATTGTCATCATGATTATCATCTTTATAATCTAGATCTTACTTCTATATCCAGTCCTCATTGACACAAGGTAGCTTGTATTGTGAAATATGCTGTGTACAGCTTCTATCAGAGTAGATACAATAAATATATCTTTTCGCTTCCCAAGATCACATACAGAAAGTGAACTCATAATTTTTGTTTTAGTAGTATCCTATGCTATATAACCCAGGTGACCAAAAGTAAAGTACACCTTTTACAAAAAGTGATACATTTGAACCCACTCTTTCAGTCTGTCCCAGAGTGAGGCCAAAGTTGAACTGCCTTGGCAATAAAAACTTATACATTCCCAGTTCTCAAATCCATCTGGTATTATGGACCCAATAGTCTACATGGCACACATACACACACTCACACACACACACACACGCACAGTACTGCTGTGAATCTCCCCAGTGGGAATCTTATGCAAGTCAGAAAACTTCTATCCTTGTCTGTCTAGTCTGCTATAACACATTTGAAACTTAAACAACAAACATTTTTTTATTTCTCACAGTTTTAAAGGCTGGAATCCTGAGATCAGGATGCCATCATGGACAAGGAAAGGCCCTTTTTCTCTGTTGTCTTCTTTTAGTCTCCCACAGCTGAAAGAGAGATCATCTTATGGCTCTTCTTATAAGGACACTAATCACATTCACGAGGGCTCCACCCTAATCCGATGACCTTATTTTCTCCCAAAGACCCAACCTCTTAAAATCTTCACATTGGGGTTAGGATTTCAACATATAAATGGGAGTCCACAATACCTATGCTGTGACTGAGAACTGCCATCTTTTCTAGACTCTGCTACCAATCTGAGCAGTACCACACCACAGTTCCCAAATCCCCACATTTGGCAGTGCTCTACTTCCTATATCATGACCTTTGCAAGTGCTGCTGATAACCTGAATACCAGGAACCAAACCTACTCAGTATTCTACACCAATATGAAGAGACATGGATCCCTCCTTTCATCTGTATCAATCTGCCAGGAATGAGCCAACACCATAATCTTGTCTGTAGTAATGTCATATAGAAGTTTTAGTAGAAGATACTCTTTCACGTTTTACTCATAGCCCTTCCTCATAATACCCAAAAATGAGTTGATAATGGAAGGATGCAAAGAGGGGAGAAGATGACCTTTGACAAATCTGAGAGATGGACACCACTCTGTGGCTAGTGTTGTCTCTCTGGTTTGACAACTGAAGCTTTCTTATTAGGTCAAGCTTGTTTTATTTGCTTCTTCTCTATAAGTGAATTATTTTCTATATGGTACTTCAATCCCTTTTTCAAAATTATCTTTCAGCACACCTAGTCTCACCAATCTACAAGACATACTCGTTCAAATTCAGGCTTATAATGACATTTCCTGAAGCTCTTGCATGAGAAAATTGTCATTCATGTTATATAAAAATGAATAAATTATGAGAACAAATGAGTTTGAATAAGTTATCCAAATTAATATACTCAGCATTATTTTAGTTTTAACCGTTTGGTTTTCTAATGAGTAGCTGAAATTTAATATGTCAGAAGTTGAACTCCTGATTCTTAGCCTTCCACAATATCTCCTCTTTGATCAAAAACAACTCTGTCTTACTTCTACATGCTCAGGCAAAAAAAACCTTAAAGTCTTCTTTGACTCTTCTGTTTTTCACATTTCACATCAATACCATCAGGAAATTCATTGGGGCCCTACTTCAAAACATATAAACATATGGAATACTTGCCTAGCAAGCACAAGGCCCTGAACTCAGTCCCTAGTACAAGAAAAAAAAAAAATATATATATATATATATGGAAAGGCTAACCACTTCTCACCTCTTCCACACTATTTTGCTGATCCAATGCCCCATCATGTCTCACCTGGGCAGTTTTTAAAGCCTCTTAAGTATTCTTTGTGCTTCCACACTTGACCTTTAATAGTCTCTTCTCAGTACAGAAACCTGAACTATCCTTTAAAAATATAAATCAGTAAATGTTTCTACTCTGGTGATTTTTACTGTTTCTCATCTCACTCACAATGAGAGTGAAAGTTCTTACCATATTCTCTAAGACACTGTAGCACATGAAGCCCTGGAAACCCTCTTGCTAACTCAGTCCCAGCCTGCTGGTCTCCTTGCTGTTTCTCAACTATCCCTGGTCTGCTTTGCTCTCAGAGCCCTTGATCTAGCTGATCCCTCTGTCGAATATTTCTCCCATAAATGTCCTTTTGATTAACTTTTTCCCCATAGCAAATACAGAAGACCCTCCACATCCATGGACTCCACATCTATGGATTCAACCACTGTGGATCCAAATATTCTGGGGAAAAATTGTGTCTGTACTAAACATGCACAGGTGTTTCTATTCTTGTCATTATTCCCTAGCTAAGACAGAAAAACTATGTATGTAACATTTACATTTTATTAGGTATTAGAAGTAATCTAGACATGATTTAAATTATAAAAGGGGATTTATTAGTTAGATGCAAATACTACACCATTTTATATAAGAGACTGGCACATCCTTGGATTTGGTATTTGAAGGGCTCCTGGAGCCAATCCAGGCCATCCCATCAACCCTGAGAAGACAACTACATTTACTCACATCTCATTTTCCCAGCAAGGTATTACCTCACATTAATCCCCTTTTTCCCCTACTCCCTATATGCCCCACCTCCTCATTCTCCATACCCCATTAGATTTCTTCATTTTTTTCAGACCTTTCATCAGCACTTATCATAGTTAATATTTATCCATGTATATTTTTACTGTCTGTTGTCTCTCCCCGCCCCCCATTTTCATTAGATTATAAATTTCATTAGCGAAGAAGTTTTGTCTATTTTGTTCATTAAACGGTGCTAGGCACATAAATAAACACATATTAAAAGAAGAAAAAAGGACTGATGATGTACCTTAGAGGTAGAGCACTTGCCCCCTGGGTTCAATCACCAGCACCAAAAACCAAAAAAGGAAAAACAAAGTTGTTTCTAAAGTATTAATCTTTATTATAGACGCACAAGGAGAGTAGTTTTGAAATCTTTCCAAACATGTTTTCATCTTCAATTCTGAGTTATTTTTAAGTATTCTGCATACACAGATTATAATTATTTTATCTATTCAATGTCTTTCAGATACAAGTTTTGTATTTGTTGATGCTCAACTTATTCTCTTGATATGCAAATGGAATAGCCCAAATAGTTACACCAGGACATAACTTTTAGTAGCAGAAAAAAATTCAAACAGCTAATTTAAAAATGACACAAATGGCAGATGGGGAAAAAGTGGAAGACACTCTTGAACAAATAAAATAAATGCTTGGAAACATTTTATTTACATTCCCTGTAAAACAACATATGTTTCTTTAGGCTCACACAAATATTTCAAACATAATGTAACATGTCAAAGGAAAAGCCTTCTCTGCCCATTCACCAAACTGTTTCCTACTTTAAGAAGAAAAATGGCACCAACATTTACCCAGTTACTTGCTCATCTTCTATATCAAAGTAATACCCATAGCCAAGTCCTGTCAATTCTACTCTACACATATCTCTCAAGACAATGCTTATTGTGATGAGGTTATTCTACAGTTGTCAGCATTGTCAGTTGCCATGTCTTGCCTGAACCCCAAGCAAAGTTGCCCCTTAAGCTTTGTCTTTCTCAAATCTCTCCTCCACAAACATCTCATCTTGTCATTCCATTTCTAAAAACTCCTTCAATGATTTCCTCCTGCCTTTAGTTTTAAAAAAGAACATTTTAACACAGTTTGCCAGAAATACTTGATATTTTAGTATCACTTGCCCCTTAAGATTCAAGGAAAGACAATTTGGGTTATGTTTTCCCAGAAGCAAGTCATAAGATTAGGATTGAAAATGAATGACATGGGAGGTGACTGAAATAGTACTAGGCTAAAAAAGCCCTTAGCCAGCAATTACAGAGACACTTGCTATGAGTGAGTCCTACCAGTGCCTCAGGGATATGGCTGGCATGGTGCAGCAGCTGCAGGGTTATAAGCAAGAGGAGTCTTTCTCAGAGGAAAGTAATCAGGGCAATGAAGGATCTTGCAACTATGTGGCATGAATAATGTCTGAAGGAATGAAAAGTTCCACCTACTTAAAAAATAATATGAAATAAGAAATTTCACTCTCCACTCAAAAACTCAGTTAACCTTACTCAGTTGAAGGAAAATTTAAAAACAAATCCCTTGGATATAAAATTCTTTTGTTTACTCAATTTCTGTATTATAATTATTTTTCCTTCTACTAATAAAAGGAAATACGAAATCCAGAATATTTATAATCTAGGAAGCTACACAAAGGACACATTGGCTAACTCATCAGTTTTTAAAAAATTATGAAATAAAATTAAATTAGGATATGATGTGTTCTCTATATTAAATGACAAATTTCTCTGATGCATTTTTTTCTGTCATTCAGTGTAAAATATACACTGTGGTGATAGTGTTTTGATGTGTTTAATTACAATCTAAACGTATTTTTCAAAATTGTTGTATATGTTTTAACTATGAAATACAATAAGGTACGGCTACTATAGGAGATACATATTTCTCAAATTGTACTTTTAATCATTTCAGACATGTATGAGTATTTAAGGCACATTTTGAAAGTTTCTGCCACCAGCCACCCTACATACACACACCCAAAAGAGAATTTACTCAAGTATCTTCTCTGTGATGCGTTCTCCTATGATCTCATTGAAAACCAAAACGCCAGTCTCCTCTTCTGTCCTCCTTTTCCCATAGCACCACTCCTTAGCGCTGGTCGCACTACCGACTTAAGGTTTGCTCACTGCTCATGATCCAGAGCTTGCCGTGACACGCGCAAATCCGCAGTGCGATCTGAAATTCAAGTTCCTACAACACTAAGGCCACGAAGTTAGGACCAAGATGTTTTCTGCCACTGATGGAGTAACGGCCACACTGAGTCAGTAAGAGGAGAGGGTCGCTTATCCTCTTGCTGCCTCCGAGGTGCAACACTTCCTCCAGGGAGAAGCCATTCTGGGCTTTACCGCTATCATCATCTTCCTTGTCCCTGCCGGCGCCAGGGCCACTTGGCATGGAAGTCCAGAGGTTCCTTGGCAGCCCCCGAGGCTGGCAGAGCACGCGTGCAACAGCCCGCAGCTCACTTCGGCTTGGGCAGTGATGTCCCAAAAGAGAATTTAAACAACCAGGATGGCTTTAGGTTCAGAGGCAGCTGTCACCGTTCACTATCTTCTTCCTGTAGAAGTCTGCGATAAGTATGATTTAAAGTAAGTGTTCCTGACAGTTTTCTAAACCCTAACCTAATGGAGAGCTTTTATTCTGTGACACAGAATAACTACCTACAAATCTTGAATTCCAGACTATGAAAGAAGGATTAGAATGTCCATCTGGCCATGGTGGATGGATTTAAAACAAAAGAGGGAGGAGGATTTCAGGTCAAAAGAAAGAAGAGAAAGTAAAAGAGGAGATGAGGAGAGGAAAATTACTATAAAACAGCTAGGTTATTTTTAAAGACCAAGGCTAGCAATATAGATTTTTAAGTATAGATTTGTCTTGGAATAGAGAGAACTAAAGAGCATTCAGCTGACTAGATACAGATACAGCTCTTTAAGGTCTTTTTCTAATTCTGCTATCCATGATCTCAGATCACAGATTCTTAAGATTTGAGGATTTATCTGACATTATCTGACAATAATGAATAAATTGAGTTAGAAGAGAATGTAGCAATGAAATTTTACGCAGCCATGAAGAAGAATGAAATCTTATCATTCGCAAGTAAATGGATGGAATTGGAGAACATCATCCTGAACGAGGTTAGCCAGGCCCAGAAGACCAAAAATCGTATGTTCTCCCTCATATGTGGACATTAGATCAAGGGCAAACACAACAAGGGGACTGGACTATGAGCACATGATAAAAGCGAGAGCACACAAGGGAGGTATGAGGATAGGTAGGTAACCCAAAAAAAAAAAAAAAAGAAGATAGCATTTGATGTCTTCAATGCAAAAGAACTAATGCAGAAACTAAAGCAACAAAGGCCAATAGGAGAAGGGGACTAGGAACTAGAGAAAAAGTTAGTTAGAGAAGAATCAGTTTAGAATGGAACACATATGTACATGGAAGCAATACTAGGAATCTCCCTATATAGCTATCCTTACCTCAGCTAGCAAAAACCCCTGGTCCTCCTTATTAATGTTTATACTCTCTCTTCAACAAAATTAGAGATAAGGGCAAAACAGTTTCTACTTGGAAGAAGGGGGTGGGGGCGAGAGGGAGGGGGTGGGGGAAATGGAGGAGGCAGGGGGAAGGGGGGAGTAATGACACAATCATTGTATACACATATGAATAAAGGAAATTTAAAAAAAGAAGAGAATGTAGATTAGGGAAATCAGTTAACAAGTTTCTCAATAATATAATTAAGGAGTAACATCTAACTATATAATTATCCTAGAAATGGAAAAACAAATAAATATTAAAAAACTGTTCACAATAGCCAAGATATGGAAATAACCCAGATACCCCATAGTTGATGAATGGGTTAAGAATGGGTTCACACACACACACACACACACACAAACAATAGAGTTTCATTCAGCCATAAGGAAGAACGAAACCATGTATGTGAAGGTTTGAAGGTAAGTGGAAGCAATTGGAGGACAGCATTTTAAGTAGAGTAAACCAAGCTCAGGAAGTCAAAGACAAAATGTTTTCTCTCATATGTGGGAGATAGACACAATACAAATATAATCAATATTATAAAAAACAGGTTATGCTAAGGAGAGGTCACTAACAGGAGAGGAAGGGTGAAAGAAGAACATTACAGTGAATATGGTTGATGTACTTTCTATACAAGAATAAACACAGAATTTTTAAACCTGTTGAAATCACCATAAGAAGGGGACTAAGATATAAAGAGGAAAAATAGAGGGCATGAACCAATTCAAGTTCATGAATTGAACTTAACTATATACATTATATATATAATACATATATACATGGAAATGCCACAAGGAAACTTCCTGTAGAGCTTTCAAACAAACAAAAATGCCTTTTTTTTTTCAAAAACAGAGCACACAAAGGTAAAACAGGTCCTATCTGGGGGATGGTACGAGTGTGTGGATGAGAGGAGATATAAGGAAAGTGTGAAGGAAGCTGAATGTAGTAGAAATGTTATGTACTCATGTATGAAAATGGAAAAATGAGACATTTTGAAACTATTCCAGGAATGGGGGAAGACTGATGAATCAAACTATGATATATTGTAAAACTTGTTAAATATCACAATGTACTCCCAGTACAACAATAAGAAAAAAGAAAAAAAAATAGAGAAATGTTCATGGGATAAGGAGAGCAGAGAGGGCTCCAAAGATAATACAAAGATTTGGAATCTACATGTAAGGAGGTTAGTAATACTAATAGAAATAAGACACAAAAAAGGAAGAGTAGCTCTGGGAAGAAATAACAATCCTCTTTGAAGTTCAGTTAGTATTCAATATAGTTTTATATAACCAGCAGGTAATGGAAAATATAATATGGGAACTTGGAAGGGAGGTCAGGATTGGAGCATGTAGAAGTAGAAATTGTCTGCACATCATTGAATTGCCAAAGTCATGACATTGGATAAGATTGTCTGCCAAGAGACAATGAGAGAAAAGAAAATGAACAAGGAAAGATCTTGCTGTGATGTGTAAGTTTAAGAAACACAGGGCAGTAGGGAGGGAGACAAAAGAAAGGGAAAGGAGGGAGAAGGAAGGGAGGGAGGAAGGAAGGAAGGAAGGAAGGCTATCTCAGGACAGCAGATGAATCAGTGATATATTTTATAAGAAAGAATAATATAGCACTCACATATGTAACTAACAAATAAATAACTTTGAAATTTTTATTTGCACTATGACTGAATATTCTAACTGGAAATATTCTCTCTGGTAGGAGTTTTTTTCTATCTTCCATACTAAATTCTTGTTATAACCTCCTAATTATATAATGTATAGTTAACATTTTAAAATACCATAGTGGCCATCTTGTTTGTTGATTAATTTTTGAGATTTATAAATATTGTACTTCTCCATTTCATCTAGTGATATCAGATTATTATTATAACTTTCATGATTCAAAAGTTATTTTCACATGCTTCATCTTTTTCATATCTTTTGAACACCCTGTGAAGCAGATGTGGAAAGTCTGACTACTGAGAATATAAGTGACTTGTCCCAATGAGTCCCCTGCTCCTTCACACCAGCACATTGACCCTCTGCCTCCATAGGATATTGTGGGCTCTTATTTGTAAAAATAGGACATTGCAGGATCCTTTCTGAACATTTATATTAATAGAAACATAGAATGTTATGGAAGCTATCTAATGTCAACTAATTTGTCCCCTCACCTAGAAGATGAGAAAAAAAGACCACAGAGATGTGGAGACTTGATCTAGGTACAACCTCTTCCTTCATCATGACAGTAATATGTAGGTTATGAGTAAAGTGCTATTTGTTGTCTATTTGTAAGAGACAGATAAAGCTGTAATGAAATAACTTTGGTTTCATTGTTTCTTTTATACTGAATAAAAACATCAGTGGTGAAGATTAATAGAATTATAAGGAAGTTTTCAGAATCTCTATTACAGATTTTTTTTAAATAACATAAGATTAAGTCTTCTTTCTATTTCATGCTCCCTCCTTCTCACTCACTCTTTTTTGTCTTAAAATAAGCTTTGGATAAAGAACTAGGAGAACAGGCATCTTAATCTATTTTCCAAGTATACTTTTATTATTTTTATTCAACTTTTACCTTTTTTTCTTTAAACTACAAAAGCTTATTCCTTATCATTAGTTATTTCTCAAAAAACCTGCATCTCAAAATGTTTGCTATTGTGGTCTTCAACCAAAGGCACCCAGTATAATGTTTTATAGGGGGAATGAAGGTGCCAACAAGAACCTGAACACATCCACAAGTCAAGTAGTTCTCAACCATCGAGTTTTGTTCATGGGCAAGTGAATCACCCATGATCAGTTGTATGGTATGTCCTAAGTAATTCTAATAACAAGGTACAAAAAATTTCTTACTCTTCTAAAAACAAATTAGATCACACTCAGGACTCTTTCAAGAATATTTCAGCTACAATTTTCTTGCATTCAGACATGCTTTTTTTAAACAAAAAAATGAAAGGATAGTAGACACTTAGAAGGAGGAATTGAGGGATTAAGTTTATACTTTGGGAGTCAGTTTCTGGGACTGTTATCTGAGCCAAATACCACAAGGTCAAGAAAAGTTGATTCTTTAAACTGTGCATCAAGTATCTCATAAGAACAAGAGGGTTTTTTTTTTTTGTTTATCTTAGTGGAGGTAGTAATAATAATTGGTACTAAAGGTTAAACAGTGACTATGGTAGAAGCCTTGCAAAGTAGGTCTTATGGAATCCAATTTTTCAGTAAATAAACAGTTTCTGTGAAATTCGGTGACTTGGACATCACGCAGCTAATAAGCAGTGAAGCTGGGAGTCAACTGGCTCTATCTCACTCTAAAGCTTAATGCTCAATTCACAAGAATAATGATGCCCTGGCATCAAGCTATCTTTCAAACACCCATGGGGATACCCATAACTGTTTGCATCTCTCAAGCCCTCCCTTGAACAAAGACTGACTCAGAGACAGATCAGATAATCCAGGAATCTAAGTTGAACTGCTGAAAGAAAGGAAAGAGGAAGAGAGAAGTAAGGAGAGAGGAGGAAGATTAGGAGTGGAAAGAACAAAGGAACGAGATGGAAGAGCACAGGAAGGCCAACAATTTATTCCCTCTGCCTTCTTCCGCTCCACCCTGGGTGCATTTCAAGTTCAAAATAACTCCAAGGTGGCAGCGATTAAGCTCTAACAACTAAGGCAGGTGTGCTCTTTTCTGATAAGTGCAGAGGTGGGAGCCAATCTAATAGTTCAATTTCTCTCTTCCACTTTACCAAATGTAACATGCTGGGCACATCACAGTTCTTTAGGACAAATGCATTTCAAAAGAAAAATTAGTCTTGAACATTGAAACTTGCAACTGTGTATATTTTACCAAATGTCAATTGCCATTTGGTGGGTAATTTGAGTTAGTCTCATTCGTTATGCAATTCGAAGCTTGAGAAAGTTATTTCAAATAGGAAAAAAAAAAAAAGACTTGTCCCAAATCTTGGACTACATGCAGTTTCCGAAAGTGCAATTTAAGCCATTATCCATCATTCAGTTATAATTTTGCTTTCTACTCCTTCACTTCCAGCTAGGTTACAACCTCCTGACCATAAGAAAAATTGCCTCAAGCCTCACCTTAATTCTCCCATTTAAGATAATTTCAGATAACAGCACATATTTGTTCAAGGGTCTACTGTACTATTCTTTTTCTTATTAAATTTTAAACTGGATTTTTTATTTCAAGTTTCTCTTCAAACTTTTATCATTCTTCATTAATGATCAAGTACAACATTATTCATTTTATAAAAGAATCCTTCTACATAGAGAAATGTCTTAAGTTGTATATTTTTATATCATGATTGTCACATTATTTCCTGTTTTACAAGTATGTAATGTAGAAAAACAAGTTGAACTTGTTATTCCTGCAATGTAATATTTTAAAAGACTGCAGCTAAAAGTTATTTTACATGTGGCTTATGGCACATATTTTTGCCCTAACCATAATAACAAAGACCTGAATTTTATGTGTATATGTGCCAGGAAATACACTAAGTGTTTCAAATCAATTATCTCATCAAAATAGCCCAAGAAAGTCCACCTTATTCTATAGGTCAGATTCCTTGCTTAGCTCAAATGTCCAGATCCTCATTCATGGGTCATGGAGCATGTACAATTTGCTAATTCAATACACAGTTGTAGCCACAAATACATTGACTTATGGTCCCACCAGCAATGCATGAATTTTATCAGCATTGGGTTGTCTAATTGTAATTCTTTTCTAAAAAATCTCCTAATTTGACAAGCAAAAACTGAGACCTCCCCATTGTTTTAAGTTTATTCACTGAATAAATATCAGTATTTCCTAATTGACTATTAGTGTCTCACTCTGTTATCTATAAGGATCTTCTTACTGTATTGTTCTCATTTTGAATGAACTTCTTCAAATACTAAAATGATTAACCTTTGTCACATTTATTATAAATAGTTGTCTCCATTTAGGTTGCTTCTTAATTTTAGTCTTTTTTAATTTTGGACCTAGATCCTTTTTATGTTCAGATAATTAAATCTATTGATCTCAGTCCTTATAAATGCTTCCATTATAAAGCCATCTTAATAAAACATAAATTGTTCATGTCATTCTCCCATTTCTTTGACCTTAAGTGCCACACTCATCAACATAACAAACAAGACCTTTCATGATTTAGTTCTTACTTATGTGTTACAAATCATCTTTCCTACTTTACCCTCCAACCCTGTGATCTAACCTCACCAAATTCTTTTTATAAAAGCAACCTGCTTCCCCCCCCTCCCTCCTCACCTCCCTTCCCGGATTTATGTAGTCCCTTCTTTCCCCACCAGTACCCACCATTCCCAGACCCATCCCTTTCATCACCTGATTAACTCCTCCTTGTAACTTAAATTCAAGTCACCTGGTCTCATTCAGGGGGCTCCTCCTAGGTCACTCACTATAATAGGGGTTGCATAATTTTTCAAGTGTTGCCATAGCCTCACGTGCTCACCTCCTTCTGAATACTTATCTATCATGCAATATTTGCTCTCCAAGTAGATGCTGGACACTCTATGCAGATCAATACCTACCAATGTGCATTCCTACATTTTTTGATACATACTATATGTCACTAAATGTTTTTGACTGAGTTAATTGACAAGTTGTTTGGCTATGAGTTCTGACACAGGGGGGGATAAATATGTAAAATTTTTATTCCTACAATACTGTGAGGAGAAATAATTTGGGTGAAAATAAATGACTTAAAATTTTTTTACTACTTAAAGACATTTCCTAGAGAGTACCAAAAAAAGAAAAAAGAAACATGCTAATGTCAAAAAATATAAACAGGTCTGGGAACATAGCTCAAGTAGCAGTGTTTGCTTAGCAAGAGTGAAACCTTGAGTTCAAACCCCAAAACCACAAAATAAACAAACAACAACAAAAAGAATATAGACATATTTCTAAAATCGGGGACCATCTAATTTATGCTACAACATTTAACTGAAATGTCAATAAAGAATCATTTATTATGGTTGTTTGGAATATGTATATTTTCCTCTTTCTCAGACAATATTTCCCTATTTTACTTACCCTCAAGAAGACATGTTATGTGGGCTCAAATTTACATTAAGACAGAATAAAGAGATAACTCAGAAAAAATAGAGAACTATTAAGATGTTGAAATGAAATGTCAGGTATAAAGTGATTTAAACAGAACTAAATGGGTAAAAAGCAAGATTCCGTCTCATTAAATATATAAACTACTTAACAGAGAAGACCACAGGTGAGAATTATGAACCTTCCAACTGCTGCTAAGTAACACAGTCATTGATAATTTTTCCATCCTGCCTCATGAATTCCAGTCTGATGAAACTTTAATTGACTCTCTGAGTTCATGCACAAATCACTAACCTGAAAAATACAGTGGGTGACCATGGTGAGGGATGGGGAAACTTGGGTCCTTCATCACGTTTTTAAGTTTTAATGAATACCTTTAACAAAAATGAATATTACTGCACCAAAGAGTAAAAGTGCACCCAATAAAACAAAATATTGATCCCATCTCAGGAGGGAGAGCTATAAAATGAAATAAGCATTTTTTATTGCATCTATAAAGACAAAATTGGGATTTCTTTAGTGAGTCTGTGAGTACAATACTGGGAATATTAGAGCAGAGATAATTCCAGAAACCTTTGAAAGGAATCCAGTTGAACAGCAAAATTTTTGCTAAATACCTGTTTCTCTCAATGACCTTTTAAGTGGTTTAACCAAGGATATTTACTTAGTTTTTTCACTTAACATAAATGTTAAGTCTTTGATCTGAATAACACACTATTAAGGACCACAATAAAATAGTTGGTACAACTTAATACAATATATAATCTCTGTAAGGAGCTTGTAGCTTAATAAAAGCAAAAAAATAAAGCAATAGTCGCCTTGACTTTACAATACAATGGGGAAGAATGGTGAGCAAACTTTGCATTTCTATTTTGTTTAAAATAATATTACAAAAAATTCTTTGACTTGCCTATTCAGAATTTTAAATGCTTACAGCCATTTAAAAGGGCATTAAATGTCACTAATCAAATCAATGGAATTTAAAACAAGAAACCAGCACATTTTACTCAAACTGAAAGAAATTGAAAGGATTAAGAATACTCAAAGTGAGAAAGAATGTAACAAGACAGTCACTTTTATGATAAGCAAGGAAATTAGTATAATTTTTATAAAAAGGCTATCTGACAATATGAATTTTCCACACATATATCCTTTATCTTCACTTTTTCCTAATATTTGCACCCTTTTAACCTAAGAGAAAACTGATGGACTCTAACAATTTTGTTTCTTTGTAAATGCTCTGAAAGTAAAGAAGGGTTTTTAATCTCCTCATACCTCAGGGACTGGGAGATTAGGAATCCTTATTTCCCCTTGCCATTTTCAATTACTGCTCTAGTTTCCATATTAAAAGTACACATAAACACGTGCACCCTGGATTCCTTGAACACCAAATTTAACCACCTACCATCTCTTCTTATTACTGTTACCTACTTTTGAAAGGCCAAGAGAAAATGCATGCTAGATAAATTTAAAAGTAAATAAAATAGTCAAGAAAATGAAGAGTGAGCAAAAGATTTAAGCCTTAATGTTTCATAACACCTTTACTCTCCGAACTACAGTAGTCACCCCTTATTCAGTTTCACTTGCCGTAGTTTCACTTACTCGATCAACAATGCTCTAAAAATACTAAACAGGAAATTCCGGAAATAAACAATTTATAGGTTTTACATTGCATGCTATTCTGAGTAGCGTGATGAAATCTCTCACCATCCCACTCTATCCCTCCTGGGATGAGAACCACCCCTTTGTCCAGTGTATCCAGAATGGGTACACTACCTGTGCATTGGTTATGAGAGTAACTGTTTGCATTTATCAGATCAAGTGTCATGGTATCACAGGGCTTGTGTTCAAGTCACCCATATTTTACCTGGTAATATCCCCAAAGCACACTTTGGTGATGCAAAAGGAGGCACGGTAAAACAGATTAACCTATACTATGTGGCAACATTGAAGGGCATATGAGAAAATACACTGTGTACCTAGGGTTCATTACTACCCACAGTTTCAGGCATCCCCTGGATGTCTTGGAATGTATGCCTCAAGGATAAGAGGGGCTATTGTGCTACTTGTTATGTTGTTTCCATTTCTCTACTAGATACATTGGTAATCCTATGCTCTTGCATCTAAAATGGCACCTCTAATTCCAGAGAGTTAGTGTTTGCTGCAGGGAGCAAAGCTCACTTGAAAAACAAAATTGTTGCTACAAGCTCATCTTTGTCACTTACCTCATCAGTAAACCTACCACACTCTTGAATAGGGCAACTACATCAATGAGAAAACATAGCTCCAGACATTCCTTCTACGGATAATCCAGTTCAACAAACACCCATCTGAAAAGCTGATTTATTACACTTGCCAATACTTTTCTCTGAAGTAAAACTGTATACTTTGAAAAACAGATTTCTAGAGTCAGATGCTCATTACTACAGTGACTCAGCCCTTTATACATATCACTTATAATACTATTTGTGTCTATTTCATAAAACGGCTACAATATATTCTCCATCAGTTTCTAGTGCAAATTAAAAATAAGACTAAAGCTCTTTACTTGCATATATATCATAATGTTCTCTATTGAATATACCAATGTTTTTCATTTCATAACCATGGCCACCCATTAAAAGATGATCTCTCGTTTTATTAAGCTGCAAAATTTTAAATCATCTAAAACTTAGAAAAAGCAATTGCTAAAGATATTTAGCAGAAAAATTCTCTTAATAGAAATTTTATTGCCTATATTTTGTGATATAGGCAATAAAATAGCATAAACTTTATGAAAAATACATGCCCAAAGAGAGCATACACTTCCCTCTTGTCTCTAGTTTCCTTGAAGCATAGAATCACTCTATTGTCATACTTCCCCCTCCCCCACCCTTTTTTTTTTTGCAGTACTGGAGCTTGAACTCAGTACCTACACCTTGAGCCACTCCACTAGCCCTTTCTTTGTGATGTGTTTTTTTCAAGATAGAGTCTCTTGAACTATTTGCCTGGGCTGGCTTCAAACCTCAATCCTTCTGATCTCTTCCTCCTGAGTAGCTAGGATTACAAGCATGAACCATCTGCGCCTGGCATATTTTCACTTTTATTTCAGTAAATTTTCTAATGGATTTAAGTCCATAGTGTTTGTTGCAACATGAGTTTTATGAAAGGGAGTCCACTTGGAGTATTTGAGCACTAAATGAGCTATTATTTGGCTATCAACTCTTTTTTTTTTTCTTTTGGAAGCACTGGGGTCTGAACTCAGGGCTTCAATTTGTTAGGCAAGCACTCTTACCACTTGAACTGTTGCAGGAATCTCAAGCTGAGATAGGGGACATTGAGGCAGTTTAGCAGTAAGCAACATTTTATTGCACCTGCACAGACCCAATGGACTCATGTCCAAAGGCTGAGCCCCAAGAACAAAGAAGTCTCACCTTATATATACTTGCAAACAGGTTACAGAAGCAAAAAGCAAATCTTAATCCATATACGGTTGACATAAATTTATTGGCTATTTCTTTCTCCCAGTGCTATGTGACCTTCTTCATGTTTCAATTCTTTAAGTTTTATCTCTCTGCTATGCCATCCCTTCCCCCTGCTACATTATCAGAACACAAACTTGTCTGTTTCTTTTCTGGTCCTCCTCCCTGTTACAGAACCACTCCACCAGCCCTTTTTTTTTTGATGGGTTCTTTTGAGTGAGGTTCTCATAAACTATTTGCCCAGGCTGGCTTCAAACTGTAATCCTCCTAATCTCTGCCTCCCAAGTAACTAGAATTACAGATATGAGCCACTGTCACCAGTCTGGTTATTGATTCTTAATGGAATTCAATAGCCATGTGACTGAAAAAATCTCTATACACCTATTTATTCATCATCATACACCAGGATAGTTAAGAACATGGGTTCACATCCTGACCTTGCCAACACAATGCCCAAAGTATCAAAGTCATACTTGTGCTCTCTAGACTTAAATTTTCTCATGGACAGAATGAGGATAATAGGATCCATTGCGATGTTGTGAAGGTGGAATAAGATAATACACAGACTGTGCTCAGCATAGTGTCTGGCATGTTGCATATCCTCAGTGGGTGTTAATTGTTAGCAAAGAAATGTTTCCATTACCACAGATGTAGCCTTCAATTTCAGTTATTAGGCTGCCACAGGATTTTATTAGGGTCTGTACAGTGATTCATGTCCTAGGAGGCATAAATACGATGCACACTCAAAAAGAGAATATTTCAAAACAATACATTCAAATGCTTTATTTTCCTACATCATCAAAGAAACAAACAAATAAAACATAATTAATCTATTAACTTACATCTCCAAATAAACTCTTGTCATAATGAGCAATCATTGCTGAGGAAAAAAAGGATTGTAGTAATTTTCTGTTACATTTGTGACAAAGCATCCTGAAAGTTATCCCTAGCGTGCTTCCTTTTATGTCCATTTTACCTGATTTAATGATTTCAGAAACAAAAATAGAGAAGGTAGAATGGTAAGTCTCTCCCACTTGCCACTGAAACAGTCTTAAGATTCCCTGCCAATTCTGTTTACAACAAAAGGACCTAACCAACTCCATAGGTTTATGTGATTCATGTTCTGGACAAGGAATTGAGCTGTGTTGCAGAACTGGAAGGCTCTTGTTGTGGGCAACCTTTTATAATCTTCAACCTCGATGGTGAGCTGCTCCCCAAAGCCATTTCCCAGTCTTCATTGTTATACTACTTCATCCACCCCTGCACTAATCTTAATTTAGTCAGAACAAATTTGCTGTGAATTTGTTTGCCTTTGTTCTTTTCCCTTGTTCTTTCTCTACCCACAGATGTTTTCACAATGACGTTGTGTTGTGTTTTGAGACTTATTTGTTGACCTCTGTAAATAAAACACAATTTGCTTTTTAAAATATATACATACCCACATATTCTACATATTAAATAAAAGCTTCTCCAAAAAAATTAACCCACTGATGGAGTGGCTCGAGTGGGAGAGCACCTGATTAGCAAGCATGAGGCCCTGAGTTCAAAATCCAGTACCACCAATAAATAAACAAATATTTAAAAAATTAGCCCAACCGTATGTGATAAAGAACATAAAAGTTAACATCTAATGCAATTTTATTACAATTTAAATACAATGTAACAAATAGTTTCTGACATAAACAAAAATTTGGCGATTTTACTAAATGTCATAGATATGCTTTCTTGTTTATTAGTTCATTCCAAGATGCAACACACATAAACAGGCATATGTGCTGACCTGACTCACTATGGAGTCTGTTTCTTTTGTTTTTATCAGGTCTTGGTTGAAAAATCCTAATTTATATACACAGATCATTGTAAAAAGTCATAATAGCAATGCACTCTATGTAACAAGAAAATTCTTTAAAGTTAATCCAGGTTCATGATAAAACTAAAGTCTTATGATCGCTCTTCAGTGTAAATGGACACTGCTGGAATACTTCATTTACAATTTCAGGCACATTTTAAGTCAACTACTTATTCAGGATTTTCAAAGTCAAGTATAGCTTTTATCTAAGTGGTTTTCTTAATCTTTCAAATATCTCTCTTGGAAGTAATAATTAGTTTGAGATAGAAAATTGAGATGTAATATCTCTAATTTTGCTTTGTTTGGATTGTCATTAAAAGTTTTAACAATGGGCTGGGCTTGGAGCTTAGTAACCAAGCACTTGACTTGCAATCACAAGGCCCTGGGTTCCATCTCTAGTACTGAAAAGAGTTACAACAAAACTGAGAATATGAAATGGTCCAATGATTACTTAAAAGCTTCCTGTACTATAAAAATGGCTTCAGATACATTTGATTTATTGAAACATATCATTGCTTAAATTTTAAATTTAACTTACTAATAATGCCAAAAGTGTTGTTCAAATATACAACTTTCTTACCTAAATATTATTTTTAACTTGCTTGATATGATAGATAACACTGGTACTAAACACTTCTGGTTTTTTTAAATAACCCCAGTATACACTCCAGTTATATGTGCTGTTCCACCAACATTTGGCTATTTTGTAGTTTTTTCAGTTGTTTTTATGCCAATCAACAGTCCATTTTCCTAATACTTTAGAGACGTTTTGTCCAGTTTTGGGTGAATTGAATTTAAACACAACAAACTTGTAAAATAATTTTATATCTCTGGATTAAAATTTTGCAAATTACAAAACAAATGCTATCAAAAGCTTGGAGCACAACATCTATGTCACTTGCTATAGCTGTAATAAGTATTACCTCCACATAGTCTGAAATAGTTTATATTTGTAAAGATAATGGGCTATTAATTAGCAAAGTAAATTGTTTAATCACCTAAAATCCTAAATGCCATATCAATACCTGCTGAAAGAGATTTTTTTAATGCCTTATTGAGACATTTCTCTTGTCTGTTTGTTTTGGCAGCACAGGGATTGAATTCAGAGTCTTACACTTGCTAGACAGGTACTCTACCACTTGAGCCATGCTTCAGTATGACATTTCTCTTTTGACCCACAATATACAATTAAATTTGTCTCTATTAAGGATTTCTCATTAATAGCTATTTAAAAAAAATAAGAAAATAGTGTTAATAATTTTTCTTTTCTTGAAAAAACTTAGTTTAACAGGCTCTGATCTCAAATGTCTTTTAAATTTGAAATTTTTAAGTTTTTGTATGCAAGAATATAATTACCTATAACACATGGGATTTGTCATTTTCATTTGGTTTTAAACGCTGATAAAAATCATATTTGAAATAACATTCAAGTCTTGTGCTGTATATGCATTCTTGGAAATGAAGCTTAAAAGATATCAAAGTTTAATAGTAATTTGGGCTGGGCAGTGTTGCTCAAGGGGTAGAGTGTCTGACTAGCCACTGTGAGGCCCCAAGTTCAAACTACAGTACTGCAAAAAATAATAATAAAATAAAGAATTATAATGTATCAGTTTTGCTAAATTGGAACAACATTTCCTAGAATTCCCTTCTTGTATGGTTCTGACTAGGATTGGTCACAATAGAATTTTACATATTTGGAAAACAAAAGTGAGGGCTCAACTTCTTTCCTTCTATTCCTTCTACTTCTCTTCCCTTTCTTTCTTTCTCCCTTTCTTCCCTTCATGCTATTTTCCTTCCTTCCTTTTTTCTTTCCACATTGAAGATCAAATGTATGGGAATATAACAACTCACGTGCCTTATTGCTGATCTGCTGCAAACTCGCCTCCTCTGCAGTGTCTACTGGATCTCCTCCCTCTGCTTCTCTATAAACTGAGCTTGGTATGTATGTGAACCTGTGTCAAAGACTGTCAAATCTCCCTTCAGATCACTTGTATCATTTATTAGAAGTAATAAGAAATAGACTGCTTCCAGTTTCTCTCTCTTTTCTTTTTTTAACCCACTTCATGTCCTACTCTCTTTCTCAACAGCCAGTCTGGCTAACCTAGAGGGACATCAAGGCCAACACTGGTCTCAAGAGTTGTGCATAGGTCCATTAATATGTTCTCATCCCTGTAACAAATCCCTTATTCTCTAAGACTCAACATTTTCTTAACATTTAAACATAAACATGCCTATATATTTTTCACTTCATCCTTCTCCTTCCTATATTAATAAAATCATTATCTAAAGAAAATTGTACCACTTCAATTAAAATGTTACATCCCTCTGAAATTCTAAGAACCTCATTTTCTATAATGTCCTTTTAAAATACACACACACATACACATTGACATTCAGATAAAAACCTCAACACTTTGCCAACTGTGAGTTTTTTCTTTACTTTGTTTCACAGAGAAATGTCAATTGCATTTATATAAAATTAACATACAACATTGATGCTCTGATTATGTAATGTCAGTTGAGCAATAAGGTCATAAGCACACATGCAGAGCCCAACAGCCTGCTGTTAACCTAGCTCTTCTACTTCTTGTGGACATTAGACACATTGCAAAATTCTGCCCATCTGTTCTGTAAAATGGGACTAAGAGTCCTTAATCACAACTTACTGTGATTAAATAATTCATGTAATTAAAGTTCTTAGAACAGTTCCCAGCACAAAGTCAGGGCCTTATAAGCATTACTTAGCTATTATTAATATGTATTTCAGATTCAGGGAGCCACCAGTAGCCAAAAGATCAGAGCTCTTTCTAGCCAGGATACTGCATCTGTAGCAACTCTTCGACCACCGTCTCACACATAAATTGCAAGTGCACACACCATGACTTCTAACATGTACTGCTCTTACTGTGGATCCTGTGATGTCATTTATACTGTTCCCAATTCTTTTCAATTGGATTCCACAATTGCTCTTCCCTCAAGGGAATATTATAAACTGTTTGACTTAGGCTTGATACCCTAAAACAATTGTCATGGGAATGATGAAGACAAGTACAATGAATTGATACGAATCCTATAACATGGATTGCTACACATTTTAATAAAATCTACCAATACCATGATAGTCCCTACCCCAAAGGCAGCTTCTAATACATTAAATTGACCTCATGGCTAATTAAGTATAGTATTTAAGAGCACAAACACTGAAGGTAGAAACCTGAAGTACAGACTCAGCTTTGGTTGTTTGTTTTCTATTTTTTGGAGGGTGTGTGTGTGTGTGTGTGTGTGTGTGTTGCTAGGATCAGGGTCTTTCACTTGAACCATGCCCCTAGCCATGTGAAAGTACTTAATACACATTACCCTAATTGTTGCTTAAAAAATGACTTGCATAATGAAATAAACTAATTGCTCATTGGTTCAAATGATTGCATAGGGTTCCCATTTCCAGAGCACTAGAAGCCTAAAACTAAAACAAGGTATTCCAACTAAAAAATGTCAGTCAGCGGATGAAGAAGGAATTTTTATAGCCAGTGCTTTTTGCATGTCTGAAATCATATTACAGACATAGTTGACTCTATTCTTATTGAAAAGAAAGAAGAAAAAAAAACAGTTTTTCTCAAGAGCAATAGCAAAAATCTCCCTTTTTCTCTCAGCCTGAAAATGTTTCCCAGTTGGAACCAAGGGGGTGAATTATCTATCTTTCTTCTTTTAAAACTAATATATTAGAAAAACAGACCTTGGAAAATGATTGCACATTGAGCTCTTTTGGAAAACAAGTCAAGGAATGAATTAATTGAATGAAAACTGTTTTTAGAACCATTAACAATCTGCATGATCCCCTAACCTTTCCCCAATGAATCTTCCAATTTGCCACATGCTATTTTATACTTTTGTTAAAATCTATTTATGCATTCATATTACTTATTCACAGCCAGGAGATCAAAGCCCTAAAACAGAAATCACATTAAATGCAGCAGACAGAATGTGGAATGGCTGTAAAATTACCCATCCATAGTTATGAAGCTGTTATTAACCCTATGGCAACAGGCCAATTTAGAGAAGTTGTTTAAAGTTGTCATTCAGGGAGTGTTATTTTCTCTATCAATTACATTTGATTTATACATTTTTACTTTTGTAATCCTCAACATTTGGCCCTTGATAGTGTGGCCTTTTGTAGTTAGTTAAAGCTAAATAGAAATTATGTTTTATATGTCGACAATAAATGCATCAAGTAGTTTTATGTCCTATTCTACATTGTTCCCAAACATTCAGTTTCACTAAAATCAACTTCAGAGGCCTCAGCTGCTACCCATGAGCTCAATTAGGTACAAAATTAAGGCACCCTCTACTTGGTAGTGGAAGAGGTGGAGTGAAGGAGGAAAGCATGAATAATTTCTAGGAATAAAAAAAATGAGACAGAATTGGATCCTTTGGGGTTTTCCCTTTACTGTTTGATGGAGAGGTATCTTATGAGCAAATCAAATTTGTGCTTGCTAGGCAGGTGCTCTACACTGAAGCCATGCCTCCAGCTCAGCTCTGGAGTTATTTTTAATTCTTGCAAGTTACTGTAGTAACATGGAATTCTTAAAATTGATGCTTCATGACAGTCATCACTATGCTGAAATGAAATAGTGAAAGAAGGCCTAACTTAAGACCAGGATAAAATGGGAATGTGAAAAAAATCAAAATGTGGATTTTCTTATCTACTTCATTATAGGTGAGCTTTTTTGTATAATTGATTCTGTTTTGAGGTGAGTCAAGGTTATCCTAAAAAGTATGTCCCATTATACTGTGATTATTGCTCCATTCAACATATTTATTAAAAATATATTTGATCTTTCTTTAAAAATTAAAAATAAACTTAAATGAACAGTAGAAGAAAACCAAATGCAAAGATACAAGAAGGTAATTATAAATAATTAATTTGTACCATGAATAATAGCAGTTCTTAAAAGTCCTTTTATAATTTGTCATGTTTTCACAGTAATTCTTATAAAAGCACAAAATAACTTTAGAAAGTTCAAAAACCAAGAAAATTGAATAACATACTATTTAGCATATATCTGTTGCATAGATCTATATTTCTAAAAGGCAAATAAATGATACACACTTATTTATATCTAAATAAGATTTCAAAATAAAAGTGTTAATTATGACTATCACTGGAGGAGAGGCAGAAATATGGGACAAAGGAAGAACACAAAGAAAGATGAAAACTGCTGCTGGTGTTCAAGGCCAAGTTTTGGCAAACAATGGCCCACAAAGAAACTACCAACTGCCTGGTGAAGAGTTTTGTTGGTACACAAACAAGTCCATTTGTTAACATACTGTCAGTAGATGCTTTTGTGCTGCAACAGAGTCAAATAGTTGTGAAAGAGATCACTTAAGCTATAAATCCCAAGATATTTATTATCCGGCTCTTTCAAGAGAAAGTTTACTGACTCCCATTCTAGCCACAGAAATTTTTTAAAATTTTTTTCTTGATAACATATGTTATTAATATGTGTGATGTTAAAATATACCAACCCCTTTATTCCTTCCAACCTTTTCTATCCTAATCTCTAAGGAAAAAAAATGTTCACGTAGCATAAAATTCCATACAAACAATGGAAGGACATTCAATCAATTTTAAAAGATCAAGTTATGTTTGCCTATAGGTTCTTTAATTCCAAGAAAACAAAAATCCAACAGATTCCTTTTAGCATGGAAACAGGGAAAGTTTTCCAGTTTTGACCACATTAGAATGATAGAATAACTTTCCAGATGTCCATTGAGGCTAAGTCCTTGTGAGCTAAAAAAAAATAAAGATGAAAATAAAAGGAAATGATTTCAAGTCATCCCATAGATTTCAATTAATTTCCTAGTATAATAGCATTGAAAATACAGTGATTCTTTTTGGTGTCAATCTATCCTTATACACTTTTCCAGAAGGTGAAGATCGTAACAGTCAGGTTACATATAGAACACTCAATGAGGTGTATTTTGATACCTCTCACCCCTCACAGTGATATTTGGAAATACCTGGAGACACTTTTGATCGAAACTACAGAGTGAAATGCTATTGGTGTCTAGTGGTTAGAGGACAGGGATGTTGTTAAACAACTTGTAATGCACAGGGAACCTAACACAACAAAACCCAAAAGGTCAATAGGACCAAAATTGAAAAAAAAAGAAACCATATACTCCTGGATTGTGTTGGATTGGGTATGCTAAGAATTAGAGTCAGAATTATGACAGTGAGACCAGATCCCAAGTAAGTATCACCTCTTTAAAAAAATTCTTTCAGGCTTTGACACACATAATACATACACAGACACATGTGCAAACACATTCCCTACACATCCTAATACTTACATTCTATATAACAAGAAACTTGAGAAAATTCTCTGTAAAAGTCAAGCCATTTGCATATGTATTTTTCAAGTCAACCTATTTTTAGTGTGAATATTCTAAAAATTCCCTTCATTTTTTAGTTTATTCTGCACACAAGGAGATAGCACATAGATGTAATTTTTTTAAATTATACTACTGCTAGAGCTTTACCATTTCATCTATATAATTGACCATCTTTCAACAATATGAATTGCCAAAGGACATTTTCATAAGGTTTCTTATTTGTTGTACAACATTGAATGGAGCTTCAGCATCTGTATATGCCTTGATCCACAACCAAATGATAGTATTGAGCACTCTAAAAAGAGTGGCTGAAAAATTAAATGTCATAAACTTAAACTGTCTGGCTGTCAACACCAGGAGAAAAAAAAATCATTTTAGCAAACGTTTCAGATATATCCCAGGAAATTTGTGAATGTTTTCACTGAAATCAAGAATCTACTTTATAGTTAGTATTCCATACACAACTATTCCCTTCCTAATTTTAGTGAATTAAAGGATAATTCTAAACTTCATATGAAGATATATGACATTTTGTTGCTCATTACATATCACATTTTGAGGCTCTGGAAAAGTAAGCTCAGAAACAACCCAAATTAGTAAATGTTAATGGACAATGCCTTTTTCAAATTCATGCTGTGATTTATAATCACAGCTAGTATATTTATCATATTTATTTTATATGCTTTTAGAAAAGACCTAGCAAAAGCACTTATGAAGAAAATTGTAATCTTGTCTCCTCAAATAAATTAACCAATATATTACATTGTGTGGTTGTCTTTAAATTGAAAAAATATTAGGCTTAAAAATGTGCCTTTCACAAAAACAGACATGAAGACCAGTGGAACAGAATAGAGGACCTGGATATGAATCCACGCAGCTATACCCACCTAATTTTTTACAAAGGTGCCAAAAATATACGATGGAGAAAAGACAGCCTCTTAACAAATGTTGCTGAAAAAGTGGTTACCCATCTGCAAGAAACTGAAACTAGATCCATGTCTATCACCCTGTACTAGTATCAACTCAAAATGGATCAAGGACCTAAATATCAGACCTGAAACTCTGAAGTTAGTACAGGAAAGAGCAGGAAACACTTTGGAACAAATAGGCAAAGACTTCCTCAATAGAACCCAAGCAGCCCAGCAACAAAGAGAAAGGATGAATAAATGGGACTTCATAAAATTAAAAAGCTTCTGCACAACAAAAGAAATGGTCTCTAAACTGAAAAGACCACCCACATTGTGGGAGAAAATATTTGCCAGCTATACACCAGACAAGGGACTGATAACCAGAATATACAGGGAACTTAAAAAACTAAACTCTCCTAAAATCAAGAAACCAATTAAGAAATGGGCAACTGAAATAAGCAGAACTTTCTCAAAAGAAGAAATTCAAATGGCCAAAAAAACACATGAAAAAATACTCACCATCTCTGGCCATAAAGGAATTGCAAATCAAAACCACACTAAGATTCCATCTCACCTCTGTTAGAATACCCATCATCAAAAACACCACCAACAACAGGTGTTGGCGAGGATGTGGGGAAAAAGGAACCCTAATCCACTGCTGGTGGAAATGCAAACTAGTACAACCAGTCTGGAAAAAAATTTGGAGGCTTCTTAAAAATCTAAACATAGACCAGCCATATGATCCAGCAATCCCACTCCTGGGGATATACCCAAAAGAATGCAACTCAGGTTACTCCAGAGGCACATGCACACCCATGTTTATTGCAGTACTATTCACAATAGCCAAGTTATGGAAACAACCAAGATGCCCCACTCCTGATGAATGGATCAAGAAAATGTGGTACTTGTACACAATGGAATTTTACTCAGCCATGAATAAGAATGAAATAGTGTCATTTGCACATAAATGGATGGAACTGGAGAACATCATTCTGAGCAAGGTCAGCCAGGCTCAGAAGACCAAAAATCATATGTTCTCCCTCAAATGCGGACATTAGCTCTAGGGCAAATGCAACAATGTGGTTGGACTTGGATCACATGATGAGGGGAGAGCACATACAGGAGCCATAGGAATAGGTAGGAAACCCAAAACATGAAAGTGTTTGATGTCCCCACTGCAGAGGAACTAATACAGAAACCTTAAATAAAACGACAGAGGTTATCATGAGCAGGGGATCAGGAACCAATGCAAAAATCAGTTAGAGTTGAATCAACATGGGTCGTAACACATGGATACACGAAAGCAATGTTAGGAATCTCTCTGTATAGCTATCCTTAACTCAACTAGCAAAAACACTTTGTCTTCCTTATTATGCTTATGTCTTTTCTTCGACAAAATTATTAATAAGGGCAGAACAGGACCTACCTGGAACTAAGGGGAAGCGGGGAGAAGGGTGGAGGAGGGGGGCAGGGTGGAGTAATGACCCAAACAATGTATGCACATGTGAATAAATGAACAAAAAAATAAAATAAAATAGAGATCTTCTACCACCACCCCCCAAAAAAGTGCTTTAAATTGTAGACTTAAGTAAAATATGAGACAGTCCCAGAATAAATCTTAATTGTATCTACCATTGCTCTATCCAGGACTAACTGAGACAAAATTATGAAGCAGAGAACATATACCTCAATCAGCTCTTTGCACAATATGTTTAGAAGCCCAGAGGCCTCTTTATTTCATTTTTTTTTCATTTCTTTTTTAACTAACTCCAATCCTTTTCCCCCGAGTTTTTGATGTTTCCATTTGTGCAATTCTCTTTAAAATGCTGTGTGGTTCACTCTATTAGACATATCACATCCACAAATCTAGTCAAATTAATCCCTTTTCTACCTTGAGCTGCTTTTAAAACTGCTGCAGGTACAAGCCCTTAAAAATTCTCTGGGACCAGGAACTAGAGAAAATGTTAGTTCGAGAAGAATTAATTTAGAATACAGGAAAGCAATGCAAGTCAACTCCCTATATAGCTATCCTTATCTCACTAGCAAAAACCCTTGTTTCTTCCTATTATTGCTTACACTCTCTCTTCAACAAAATTAGGTATAAAGGCAAAATATTTCTGCCTGGTAGCGAGGGGCTGGGGGGGAGAGGAAGGGGGTGGGGGGAAAGGGAAGGGGCAGGGAAGGAGGGAGAAATGACCCAAACATTGTATGCACATATGAATAAAAGAAATTTTAAAAAATTCTCTGGGTTAAAGGCCAGAATTTGCATGCCATGCTTTTAAGATTCTTATTAAAACCTGTTTTTGTATTTGAGGAACCACTTAAATCTTTCATTTTATGTAAAGTAGTAAAATACAAACTTTAGGTACAGTATGAAAAGGATATATTGTAATCCCTACAGCAAGCACTTAAAAAGTAATACAGGAAGGTGTGGTTAAAATTTTAGTAGCTAAGTTAAAAATAGAATTTTAACAAATATTCAATTAGTTAAAAGATAGCAGAAAAGGGGAACAGATAAACCAAAAACAAAGGAAAGAAAGACAAAGTAGTAAGCAACGAAATGACTAATTAAATTAAATGGCATTTTACTATAAGTGTCAATTAACAAAATGAAGTTATCATTTGGATTTTAAAAAGCAGGTCCAATAATATTCTGGCTCTTATAGAGATGTACTTTTAAAATAAAAGACAGGCGTGGATGTGATAGGAATATTATGTACTCATCTATGGAAATGGAAAAATGAGATCTGTTGAAACTGTTCCAGGAATGGGGGCAGAGGGAATAAAGGAGATGGTAGAGGGGTGAATTCTACTATGATATATTGTAAGAACTTTGATAAATGTCACAATGTACCCCCAGTACAACAATAATAAAAAAAAATTTTTTAAGAAATTTAAAAAAAAAAAGACAGGATGCAAGCAAGTAAATGGAAAAACATAATGTCATGATGACAGTGAGTATTGAGGGCTGGAGTCACTTACTAGTATCAGATAAATAACTAGACTTCAAGGCAAAGCATTAACCTATCTGCATCCTGAGTGATAATAGAAATATGACATGTGAAATATGTGCCATGCAACCAAAGCAGGGAAATGTGTAAGCTTGTGTTAGAAGTTAAAAGGGTTAAATCCAATGGCCAATCTTGTACTAGAAGCAGCTAGCAAAAGAAAAGTATACCATGAGTAAATGTAAGTAATGAAATAATGAAAGTAGGACAAGAAATAACAGAGAAAACTGACAGTTGATAAAAACTAAAAAGCCAAAAGTTGTTTCTTTCAAAGGATCAATAAAATTGATAAATTTCTGGCTATATTGATCTAGAAATTAAAAAGAGAGAGAGAGAATGCTAATTACCAATATCAATATTGAAGGAAGAGATGTCACTACAGATATTAAGGACATTAAAAGGACAATAAGATAGCATGAATAAATGTATATCAATAATATTGACTATAATACTGACTATATGAAGTTATTGAAAAAAGATAACAGATATAAAATGCTTACATTACATTGGTGCCAACACTAAGCCAGAACTTCTGTATATCATCTCTCACACAATGTTAAGTCCCATGGATAGAAATAATTTGCTGCTTTATAGATGAGGGAACTGGACCCAAGAAATAGCAAGTAACTTTTCAAAGTTTGCATAGACAAAGTATGCATTTTAATGACATACTGCTACCATGACACAAACATGTTTTATTTAGTTTATATTTATAAAATACTGTTCTAAGAATTAGCCTTTGTTGTCTCATCATGACTTACATTTCCTTTATTATTATTATTATTATTTTATCATTTTTACATTTACTCACATGTGTACACATTGGGCCACCCCACACACACACCCCATCCCGCTTCCAGGCAGAATCTGTTCCGCCCTCTTGTTCTCTGATTTTGTTGAAGAGGAAGCACAGGAGATAAAAAAGACATAGCATTTTTGCTAGCTTGAGATACAGAGCTAAAGACATAGATTCCTAGTGTTGCTTCCATGCACTTGTGAATTAGAAAGGGAAGAGGTCTGGTAGAGATGACTCACCCTATACCAAGATTAACTCAAAATGGATCAAGGATCTTAATATCAGACCCCAAACTCTTAAGGTGATACAAGAAAGAATAGGAAATACTCTGGAGTTAGTAGGTATAGGTAAGAACTTTCTCAATGAAACCCCAGCAGCACAGCAACTAAGAGATAGCATAGATAAATGGGACCTCATAAAACTAACAGGCTTCTGTTCATCAAAAGAAATGGTCTCTAAACTGAAGAGAACACCCACAGAGTGGGAGAAAATATTTGCCAATTATACATCAGACAAAGGACTGATAACCAGAATATACAGGGAACTTAAAAAACTAAATTCTCCCAAAACTAATGAACCAATAAAGAAATGGGCATGTGAACTAAACAGAACTTTCTCAAAAGAAGAAATTCAAATGGCCAGAAAACACATGAAAAAATGCTCACCATCTCTAGCAATAAAGGAAATGCAAATTAAAACCACACTAAGATTCCACCTCACCCCTGTTAGAATAGCCATCATCAGCAACACCACCAACAACAGGTGTTGGCGAGGATGCGGGGAAAAAGGAACCCTCTTACACTGTTGGTGGGAATGTAGACTAGTACAACCACTCTGGAAAAAAATTTGGAGGCTACTTAAAAAGCTGGATATCGATCTACCATTTGATCCAGCAATACCACTCTTGGGGATATACCCAAAAGACTGTTACTCCAGAGGCACCTGCACATCCATGTTTATTGCAGCACTATTCACAATAGCCAAGTTATGGAAACAGCCAAGATGCCCCAGCACAGACGAATGGATTAAGAAAATGTGGTATCTATACACAATGGAATTCTATGCAGCCATGAAGAAGAACGAAATGTTATCATTCGCTGGTAAATGGATGGAACTGGAGAACATCATTCTGAGTGAGGTTAGCCTGGCCCAAAAGATCAAAAATCGTATGTTCTCCCTCATATGTGGACATTAGATCAAGGACAAACACAACAAAGGGATTGGACTATGAGCACATGATAAAAGCGAGAGCACACAAGGGAGGGGTGAGGATAGGTAAGACACCTAAAAAACTAGCTAGCATTTGTTGCCCTTAATGCAGAGAAACTAAAGCAGATACTTTAAAGCAACTGAGGCCAATAGGAAAAGGGGACCAGGAACTAGAGAAAAGGTTGGATCAAAAAGAATTAACCTAGAAGGTAACACCCATGCACAGGAAATCAATGTGAGTCAATGCCCTGTATAGCTATCCTTATCTCAACCAGCAAAACCCCTTGTTCCTTCCTATTATTGCTTATACTCTCTCTACAACAAAATTAGAGATAAGGGCAAAATAGTTTCTGCTGGGTATTGAGGGGTGGGAGCGGGAGGGGGTGGAGTGGGTGGTAAGGGAGGGGGTGGGGGCAGGGGGGAGAAATGAACCAAGCCTTGTATGCACATATGAATAATAAAAGAAAAATGAAAAAAATAAATAAATAAATAAAGTGTAAACTCACAAAAAAAAAAAAAAGATTTCAAATACCAAAACTGCATATTTTGAACACAAATTGGCTGAAATTTTTCCACTAAATTCAAAAATATACTACAAAAATGGAACAATACTTTGTACCTTAATTGTCTGGAAGAAAATGTAACTGATAAGGAAGAAAAATAAAATTTAAGTACAATAAACATGGTATAAAATAATCATAATCACATTAACTTCTACATCTTCTGGGCCAGAAAGTAGGTTTGACACAACTTGATACTTGCCATAGGAACTAGTTAGTGCCTTTCAAATTATTTTATAACCAAATTATCTTGAAATTTTGTTAAATGCTATATCTAAATCCAAAAGTCCTACATAACTTAAGCAGACTTGATAGAATAACAATAAAGTCAAATTATTACCAAATGAATCATCCTAAAAATGAAATTAAGAAGTTAAAGTAATTAAAATTTCTAAAGCATCAGACAAAAATCATCTGGCCTCAGGTTTCTTACTATCAACAAAATGCTAAGTGACAAAAAAGAAATGTTTCAAATTTCTATGGGAAATTATACCTTCACTTCCATACCAAGGCAAGTTATAAAACAAATGTGTCCAAATCAAAGACACTTTCAGAGATTCAAAGTCAAAACTTTCATTGTTCCTTGTAGAAGACTTATTTGAATGTGTATACTTAACCAAGGATGAAGAACAAGGAAGAAGGAGATTTGACAATATGAGAAGCTATAAACTCTTCCAGGAGTCCAACACAAAGAAGCCCCAGGATAACAATTCTAGAAAATAACTGGTCTGAATTGGAACAGTAAACTGGTTGGCTCATGAAGAAATTCCTCAAGAAGAATGCCATGACAAAGAACACAAAAGCACAACTTATGAAGAACTCGTGGTCCAAATTTAAAGAAAGATATTGTGTGATTTAGGGTAGTTAGTGAAGAATAAGATACCCACTTAACTTTAATCCTGGTGAGATTGTTCCAAGTGAAGTCTTGGCAGTGGGACTTTAGGAAAGAAATTCTAGCATATTGCTTGGTCCTGAAGCTACAACCATTAAATTATTTATGTAATAAAATGGATTTAAAATCAACCTATAAATAGATCCTGAGATATCCATTTAAATGCAGATAATATAAGGAATACTGATACAAATATGGATAGAAATAAGGTACAGGATATTCACATCAATCTGTTAACAACAGAAGACCACAGAATCAAATGTAGATATGAGTCATATAATAACAGGAAAATGAACTATAGATGGCAAGATTTGCAAAGGTTGTCAAAGGTATTGATAGCCATGTCTTTGCATTAGAGAAAAATAAAATGTTAATGTTTGAATTTGATATAATAATACACATAAGTGTATATAATATTTAAAGTTGCAAAGGAAGCTAAAGGAAAAATAGTTAACAATAAATTTCAATAATTGAGAGAAGAAAAAGAGAATGAATAGTCTGAGGTAAGTGTCTTTCATAACAAAGACAATAGAGTCGATGTTTCTAAACTTAATAGTTCAAGATCTATCTTATTGATTGGTTATGGGATTAATCAACCAATGATCTAATTAAAACCTTTGAAAATTATTGCTCCTGACAAGTGAGCAATCTTCATTATAATCTTCTTATAATCTTCACTAGAATTTTTAGCATGGTCATTCATTTTATTAAAATGAAAATAATTTTAAATAAAATATAAAACAAAAAGGGTAGCATATACCCTTGGCAACCAAATGAATATGGTGAATAATTTCTCATTGATACAAGGACAAAAAGAATATATAAAACCAAGAATAAAGCAAATTTTTTAAGACATAGACCATGACTAGAGTAGCAATAAAATCATCCATATACAATTTCATTAGCAGTAAAATAAAAATCAATACAAAAAGAATAATATTACTCCTAAATAGTCTATAGGCAATGCTTTTTTTCTTCTTTTTTTATTGTGCTTGGTGGGGGTACACTGCTGCTGTTACAAAGGTTTTTAAAATGTATCAAATATATCATACTTGAATTCACCCCATCCACTGCTCTCTTTCATCCCCCTCCCCTAATACCTGAAATAGTTTCAAAAGGAATCATGTTTGCATTTACATGCATATGTATACATTATATCCATCATATTCATCCTTCTACCCCTTTCCCTGGCACCTTCCCCATCTCACAGGTGCCAACTCCTCCTCCCCCTACCACAGAATCTGTCCTGCCTTCCTGTTCTCCCACTTTGTAGAAGAAAAACCATAAAAGATAAAAAGATAAAAGTGGCATTTTTGCTAGTTTGAATAAAGATAACTACACAGGGAGATTCCTTGTGATGTTTCCATGTATATATGTATTACAACTCCAATTGGTTCATCTCTACCAGACCTCTTCATTACTTCCTAATCCCCTTCCCAGAGTGGCCTCTGCCAGTTTAAGATTACTATATTCATTCCTACACAGTGAGCAATCAACCACATTCAAGTTTTTGGTTTTCTTCCCTTTCACTACTCCTCCTGAGTGTGGTCTCCCTTTACTGTGTGACCCATATCCACTAATATTACTACATTGGTTTTAGGTTTATAATCCACATATGAGGGAGAACATGCGATTTTTGGCCTTCTAAGCCTGACTAACTTTGTCAAGATGATGTTCTCCAATTCCATCCATTTACCTATAAATGATAAAATTTCATTTTTTTTGTGGCTGAGTAAAATTCCATTGTGTATAAATACCACATTTTCTTGATCCATTCATCATCTTGGCTGTTTCCATAGCTTGGCTATTATGAATCATGCTGCAATAAACATGGGTGTGCAGGTGACTATGTAGTAATCTGACTCACATCCCTAGGAGCAGGATTGCTGGATCCCAAGGAAGATCTAATTTGTTTTTAAGAAGCCTCCATATTGTCTTCCACAGTGGTTGTACTAGTTTACATTCCCACCAGCAGTGTATGAAGGTTGTTGGTGGTGTTCTTGATGGTAGCTATTGTAACAGGAGTGAGGTAGAATCTCAGTGTGGTTTTGATTTGCATTTCCTTTATGGCCAGAGTATTTTTTCTTGTGTTCTTTAGCATTTTGAACTTCTTCCTTTGAAAAAGTTCTGTTTAGTTCAGTTGCCCATTCCTTTATTGGGTCATTGATTTTGGTCATTTTTTTTTATTGGGTCATAGTTTTTTTGAGCCTCCTGTATATTCTGGTTATCAGTCCCTTGTTAGAGGTATAGCTAGCAAAGATTTTCTCCCATTCTGTGGGTGGCCTCTTCAACTTAAAGACCATTTCTGTTGTTGTGCAGAAGCTTTTTAATTTCATGTAGTCCCATTTGACAATCCTTTCTCTTAGTTGCTAAGCCACTTGAGTTCTACTGAGGAAATCCTTGCTTATGCCTATTGCTTTTAGTGTATTCCCTGCTCTTTCCTGTACTGGCTTCAAGGTCCTTAATCCACTTTGAGTTGATACTTGTACAGGGTGACAAACATGGGCTTAGTTTCAGTCTTTGGCAGGCAGATATCCAGTTTTCCCAGAAACATTTGTTAAAGAGGTTGTCTTTTCTCTTTGTATGTTTTTGGCATCTTTATCAAAAATAAGGTGGGCATAGCTGCATGGATTCATATCTGGGTCCTCTATTCTGTTCCACTGGTCTTCATATCTGTTTTTGTTAGGCAATGCTCTTTTGTAAGCTAAAAGAAATGCAAAGAATCAAAATACTATTGAATAATTATGATGTTCAGTCACAGTTGAAAAGATCCAGCCCATCAATAAATCAAGAACTTCAGCAAAATTCTTAAAAACATAGCATATTAACTTTCTGTGACTGTGACATAATACCTGAGATAATAAACTTATAGGGAAAAAAGGTTTATTTGGTTTCATGGGTTTAGTCTGTGATCTCAGCCCTGCCACTTCAGGCCTCTGGCAACACAATACACCATGGTGGGAGTACACAGCAGAGGTCTGTTCACCTCATGACAGCTGGGACACAAAGAGAAAGAGACAATGGACCATGGTCCTAAAAACCCTTCAGAGGCACACATCAAATGACCTACCTTACTTCCACTAGGATTTACCTACTAAAGTTTCCACCATCTCCCAATAGTTCCATCCTGGGGGCCATGCCTTCAGTACAGGAGTCTTTATGGGACACTCCAGATCCTAGTTACAGCACATCAAAACCAAGTGATAGAGCTCCTGCCTAGCAAGTACGAGGACCTAAATTCAAAACACAGTGCCACAAAAAGAGAAGAAAAATAGAGAAGTATTTCATGGTGATCCAAACAGATAATTTTGCTAGTTCTCCTAACCCACCTTTAGTGTATTCCAATTACAAATGTACTTTCTATACAAGAATGAATACAGAGTTTTTAATCCTGTTGAAACCACTGTAAGAAGGGGACTAAGGAAGAAAGAGGAAAAATAGAGGAGATAAACCAGTTCAGGCTACAATACATGGAAATATCACAAGGAAACTCCCTATGTAACTATCTTAAACAAACAAAAATGTCATTTTTTTTCATTTATGCATATCGGAGAACAAGAGGGCAGAACAGGTCCTGCCTGTGGGGGGTGTGGTACTAGTGGGAGAAGGGAGACAATGGGAAAAGGAGGAGGGAAGGTGAATATAATGCAAATACATGTACACATGTATGTAAATGAAAAAACAATACCTATTGAAACTATCCAGGAATTGTGGAAGGGGTGGTTAAAGGAGAATGGTGGAGGGGGTGAATTCAAATATGCTACATTTGATATAAGTTCTATTGTAAATGCCATAATGTACCCCCACTCGGCACAACAATAAAAAAAAGATACAATAAGTAGAATATAGAAATTTCATAAAGTCTGGAAAGTAACAGTAGCAGTACCAACAATGAATACATATTCATATACTGAGAACTGACTGAGTACCAGATTCTTTGTCTCTATCATCTCACTTAAACCTCAAAGAACTCTATTTTATAGATAGGAACTCAAGACTTGAAAAGGATATCTAACTTTCTCCCATTTACCAAATGATAACACAGTCTGATTAAATGGATAATTGCTAAAAAAAAAAAAAAAAAAGGAAAACAGGGAAAAGGAAGGTTAACAATCTGTTGAACCAGTGCTTAGTGGAATTTAATGGTGCTTTAATCTCTTCTAGAAGCATCCCACAAAACTCAAGACTGATACAGGAGGTAATTATGGATAAACCAAAATTAATCAATGCATAGGAAAGGTGAGGCTAAGCGTGAACATGTTTTAAGAGTTTACATTCAACCATTGATGTCAAAAACTTAGTGTAATAAAAAAGAATGAATTAAATTCAAAACTATACAAAACAGTTGAGATTTTATCAATAAATTCTTTATGATATTCTATGTCTGTAGAACATTTCATGGCTTGTAACCTTCCCATGTAAAAACAACTCTTTAATTAACTTGCTTTTCTCTAAGTTGGCTCAATTTTTCCAAGTTTCTCTCTGATATAGCTGTTTGACAGAGTTTGATTGCTGCATGTAATATAATATGACAAGATTGCCCATTAACTTGCTCTTTCAAATACCCTTAAGTAACTGACTTAATACAATATTTAGAATGGTGCAATCAGGTGGGAAATCTTGCTCTTAACTCCAGTGGCTGCTGAGCTCAAAAATTGCAGCCGTTTCCCTCTAGCCTTTTATCTGTATGCTTTCAGTAGCAATTTGTTCCTCCTGGAATCAAGTGTTCCAAATCAAATAAAAGTTTTTAAAACAATTTTCTCTCCTTTAGAGAACAGATTTTAAAATATAACAAATACAATTTCTTCTGTGTGCTTTTCTAGTTTGTGTCTATAATAACGTTAGTTCATCATACTCAGTCCCCATTAGCCATTCAAATATAAAGTTTATTCAGAACATTAAAGTTAACATAGTTGATATAAGTTCTTTACTTAGGAAGAGGAATTTTCTAAATCTTACTTCTCCAGGCTTCAGTTTTTCTATATCTAAAGTACAACTGTAGAACCCATTGTAAAACTACATTTCTCTAGCAACAAGTTTAAAATCAATGTCTTCTAAGCAATGGAACATAAAAATTTGTGTCTATCCAGACATTATTTATCATTTGCAACAGGATCTCCTTGGAGACTGTTTTTAAATGTAAATTTGTAAGCTGTTGCCCTGGTTTACTTAATCAGAATTTCTGAAAAGTAAGGCAAAGTAAACTACACTTTAATAATGTTCCCAAGAGCTCTTTGGACATGTTAAAATTTGAAAGTGTTTGCATTACAGATTCCATAGTTCTTCACCTGGAATCCCACACTTATTCAGTTCACTGAAACTTTATAAGGAAGTGAAGAGTAAATGTATTCATATATATATATTCATATACATATATCAAATACTTAGACTTCATTAGCTACAAAACAATATGTTTTGATTTTCAAATAAAAAATCAGCCATACTAAATGAGATGTAAGAAAAACTGAGTTTTTTATTATTAATAACAATTGTATGAAATATCTAGCTCAGACCCAAAATCAGATCAATGAAGTTATCACTTATTCATTCTCCAACAAATCTTATGCAAATCATTCTACTAAGTACTGGAGATACAAATATGAATTAGACATGATCTTTCTAGACTTAGGGAAACTAGTAGCCTTTCAATTACTCAGTAGGGAGTGTGTTTGAAAGCAGAATAACAGCAAGTAGAGAAAGTAAAAATGAATAGATAGCAAGTATATATTACTTTAAAGAATGAAAGAAGGAAAAGGATTGACTAAATTGAAACCAAAGAAATATCGGTCAAAAGAGTGTGCCTTTGGTATATGAAAGCTGGATTCTGATAAGCTGAAAGGAATCACTTAAAAATACAGGAGAGAGAGAAAAACAAATGGATTAAATTCCCAGAAGAAAGAGTCCAAAGTGTAATCAAGAACACAGAAGGATTGTTCAGTCTTAATCAGCATCTTGACCTCCACTCATACCAGATGGGATACAGGTAAGCATCCAAGACCACAGAGAAGGCCCGTTCTGAGCAAGGTTCCTACCTATTTTCATAGCAGAAGCAGGAATCTGATCTGAGAATGGAATGCTATAGAATTTGGGGAGGAAGGTCAAAGGTATGAAAAACTGAGAACAAGGGACTTATTTGGGGAGAAGGCCTTTATCCAGAGCCTTTGGCACTGGTAAGGATTCTGGTTAGGGCAGTCAGTGATGGCGTCTTTCTCAGTATGAGCTGTCACCTGATATTGAAAGTGTTCACATTAGAGGAGATAAAATGGGGATACTGCTTATAATTATGATGACTAATATAGATGCTCTGATGTGCCAGCCATGCACTCCCTTCAAGACTATCTTCCTCTGGTTTCTGGACAAGGTCTGACTGACAGCCCTCAGCTGCCAGCAGCCTTCCTGGCAAATTAATCTCAGCTAAAGAGAACTGTCATTCCCAAGCCATGATTTTTCCCCAGGTGCAGTCTGAGGGATTGCATCAACCCAATGACTAGTCAGTGCAAGGATATAGAACCCTGTCTCCTTGCCCCACTTTGCAGCAAGGCTGAAGATGCATCCCAGTTTCAGTATTCCCACAGGGTCAGCTGAGGCCTTTGTTGCTACTGAACAGTGTTCAACTTCTTTCTATACCCACTCCACTGCCTTCCCTCCCTCCACAGAGTTTTCACATAAAATGCAGGATACCAGATAAGTTTGAATTTTAGAGATCTTTGATCCTAGATATTGTGTTTTACATTGTTTACCAGAAAATGAAATTTAAATTGTCATCCTATATTTTTATTTTCTAAATCTGGCAACCCTATCACAGGTATAGATTCTGAGAGTATTCGCTAGTAAACTTTCTTCACACTAATCTCCATCCCAGAGTCACCTCCCTGGAAATCTGACAACAGTTACTAATTTTTGTAATTTAATCTCCTTCTGGATGACAGGAAATGAGGAACCTATGTCTGAGGATAGGTAGACTATGAACAATTCCCAACACAAGGTAGCAGAATATCAGTGTAAATATTAACCTTCGGTGGTGTACTTGGATAACATATAGTTAGAAGGACATACACTTGCATATGGAACTTATTGAGAGTTTGAGAAATATCAGGTAAATACGGCACCCATAATGACAATGTAATTGGATTATTGTTTTTGTAGACTATTGATCCTGTAGAAGAAGGATAATAAATAGCTGAAGAGGATTAAATAACTGTTAAAGACTATGTGAAAGACAGAGGTGGAAAATTGACACCTTCTACCCTGGAAGAGTAATGATTTCTTTTTTCTTTCTATAAACATATATTACTACATGTTTATAGCCTTAATCTGTCCCTTATCTAAAAGTTTAGAGAGTGTTTGATCCATCCATACAGAAGCTCACACAAAATCACATAAGAACAATGGAGGTGCAGCAGTAGGCACGTGAACCTGAGTTCAGAGATCTTCTCACATACTGCATAATGCAAAATCTGCCAGATTTATAAAACAAAGAAAAGCCCCATGAATTTATAGCTAGGGCACTAGCAGAGACAATATCCCACAAGGATAGGATACCATTCTCTAGAAGAAAATACACATACTTACATATACATATACATACACATACAGATAATTTGCCCTGTGTGCCCAAGAGGTAAATCCCTGGGTCTGAGAGACAAGAAATGGAAGAAGAGATGATCTCACTTTATTTCAGTCCCTGTGAACCACCTGGAGAATTGCTTCACAATTATGAGGCCCTGTGAGTTAAGAAGTTCTACCTGTCAAAGGACAAACACTTCCACCAGTGAATCAGCAAGAGTCCCATGGCACTTTAAGTTATGGTTGTCAGCATGGCACTCCAGAGTTCACATGACAAAAGACTAGCAGGCAAGAGGAGAAGTTGTAAAGCTGGATGAGAGTAATTAAATTCAATCATAAGGAAGAAGTAAAACTATGATTACTCAACAGAAACAGGAAAGGAGAAATGTATTTGGCATACAGGTAAGCCACTTAGGTATCACTTATTCATCCTTTCTCAAATTGTGATGGTATATGAACAAGTTTATAGAAATAATGGCCTGAAAAAGATATAGTGACCAAAGACCTGGTATACTCCCTTATAAGCACTATAGTAAGGCAAGATAGCAGAGATACAAAAACAAAACAACAAAAGAGTACTAGCATAGAGTCACATAGAGGTCAAAACAAATTTTCTCTAAATTCAGAATGTGTACACATATGTATACACACATAGATAGATAGTTAGATACAGATATATAACTCTCTTCTGATTTCCCAAAAAATTATGATCTACTATCATTGAAAAAAAAATCACTTTATGAAATATTCAAACTAGCATTATTGAGAACCTACAATGTCTCAGACAATTTTCTTATGTTATTTCACCTGCAAACTAAATCTTACCCACAAATTAGGAAATTGAGTTTTAAGAAGTAAATAATGAGCAAGATGGCAGCTAGAGGGAGGAAGCAGAAAGCGAGCCTCCTATTGTGAAATCTTGGATAGATGCTAGAGACAAACTTTGCAGGCATAATCACTGAGAAGAGGCATAACTTTGACCCCTGCACACCTCCAGCCAGTGCAGAGAATCTCCACTTCACGTTAAATGGAGAAACCAGGAAGGCCCCTGGGCGGCCAGTGGTGGCCAGTCACCCGCACCCAGCCAGCTTGGGAAGACACAGACTAGGTGAGCTTCACGGTACCATGGTACTCCCACAGACAAGCCTGGGCCAGAGCAGCATAGCCCCCTGGACAGAATGACCTCCACCCAGGGAAAAAAGAGAAACTGACTAATAAGCAATAAGAACAATAAAGACATGCAGGAAATGGGGTGGGGCGCACTGAGCGCTGAAGATTGGGGGAAGGGAATCCTTCCTGGGACTGTAAATAAACAAGCCAGGTGGGCTGGAGAGGCTCTGAAGGGAGTGGGGGCATGCACCCAGCACCAGGTGTGGGAAAGCTTGTGAGAGTGGCAGAGAGAGGAAAACGAGGGAAGACCCACTTCCCACATGAGGTGTAAACAAACATGGCGGCTGGCAGGAGCAGCAGCACCGCCCAGTAATCAGGAGCAGGAAAGCTTGTGAAAGTGGCGGTGGGAGGAAAACTCCACAGGAGAGGGGGGAAGACCCACATCCCACATGAACTGTAAATAAACACACAGGCCTGACAACACAGGTGCAATGTCACCTTTGCCAAGGCTTGGAAAGGGGAAAGCTTGTAGCAGAGGCTCCCGCACAGGAGAACTCTGAGCAAACAAAGCCTGCGGGGCCAGGTGAGTGCTAAGCTCACCCCAGAGATCTGCATAAATAACGCCTCCAGAAACAGCAGGCTGACAGCAGCAGGCAGGCAAGCCACAGCTGCAGATACCATTCTCAGAACTCTCTCCACACTCTTTTTTTTTTTCTTCTCCCTACTTTTGATGAGAGAAAAACCGAATTACACCTGCATGCTGAAAAACTTACTGAAACTGTATTGCATTTGAACTTGGGACACTTGGTGGGGTTTTTTGTGTGTGTGTGTGTGTGTGTGTGTGAAGTTTTGTTCTACTTTATGCGTTCCCTTTGAAGAGACAACTACAGAACAACATCTGAGGCACCATCTCCAGGACTGGAGACTGAGACGGACACCTAAATTATTAAGAAGGAAACTTCATTGCATTTGAACTTGGAGGTTTTTTGTTTTTTTGGGTTTTTTTTTATTTTCTATTTTTCATTATATTTTAATTCATTTTTATATATAGGTATTTCTTTCATTTACTTATTTTTTATTTTTATTCTTTTTTTTTTTTACTTTTGATTTACAATCTTCTGTCTCTCTAATGTCTGTTCAGCTTACTGTCAATTAGTACACTAACGCACCCTATTTATACCTTTGAAACTTTCTTCTCTGACACCTTGTTCTGTTTTCTCCTTCTTGTCTATGTATTTGTTTGTCCCTATTGTTTAACTTCTTCCTTTCCATCTCAGCTCACCCTTCCATTCTAAATATTACCATTGTTATTATTACAAGCTAGAAAACACTTAATTGCACACAGTACAGGGACAGTAACAACACCAAAGACAATGACGGGAAGACAGAAAAAACAGGGAAACCAGTTTCCTCACAGCAAAAAATTAGTACAGAAACCAGAGGGGAACGAAGAAAACAGATACTCAGATCCAGACTCCAACAAAATGAAGATAAACTATGCCAAAGGACCCAATGAAGCCCACAAGAATAATTTAAAAGAAGACATACTACAGGTACTCAATGAGAATTTTATAGAGATGATACTGGATAGGGTCAACCAAAATGTACAGGAGACAATCAAGAAATTCCAGGACAGAGAATTCCAAGATGGCGGCTAGAGGTAGGAAGCAGAAAGCGACCCTCCTATAGTGAAATCTTGGAGAGACGCTGGAGACACATTTTGCAGGCATAATCACCGAGAAAAGGCATAACTTTGACCCATCCACATCTCCAGCCAGCGCAGAGAATCTCCACCTCACGTTAAACGGAGAACCGAGGAGGGCCCCCGGGGCCGCCAGTGGCCGGTGCCCATATGGCTTGGGAAAACGCGGACCAGGTGAGCTTCACGGTACCGCGGTTCCCCCACAGACAAGCCTGGGCCAGAGCAGCATAGCCCCCTGGACAGACTGACTTCCACCCGGGAAAAAAAGAGAAACTGAGTACTAAGCAATAAGAACAGTTAAGACACGCTGGAAAGAGGGTGGGGCGCCCTGAGCACTGAAGATTGGGGGAAGGGAATCCTTCCCAGGACTGTAAATAAATGAGCCGGGTGGGCTGGAGAGCCTCTGGCGGGAGTGGGGCGCACCCAGCAACCAGGAGCGGGGACGCTTGTGAGAGGAGGGAAGACCCACTTCCCACGTGAACTGTAAATAAACACGCAGGCCTGACAATGCGGGGCAGTGTCACCTTTCCCAGTGCTTGGAAAGGGGAAAGCCTGTAGCAGAGGCCCCCCGCACAGGAGAACTCTGAGCAAACAAAGCCTGTGGGACCAGGTGAGTGCTAGCTCACCCCAGAGACCTGCATAAATAACGCCGCCAACTACAGGCAGAGAGCAGCAGGCAGGCAAGCCACAGTTGCAGATACCACTCTCAGAACTGCCTCCAGATGCTTTTTTTTCTTTTTCTCCCTACCTTTGATGAGAGAACAACCGAATTACACCTGCAAGCCGAAAAACTTACTGAAACTGTATTGCATTTGAACTGGGGACACTTGGTGGGGCTTTTTTTTTTTTTTTTTTTTCTGTATGTGTGTGAGTGTAGTTTTGTTCTACTTTATGCATCCCCTTTGATGAGACAACTACAGAACAACATCTGAGGCACCAACTCCAGGACTGGAGATTGAGATGGACATCCAAATTATTAAGACTGAAATTGCATTGCATATAAACTTGGAAGTTTTTTGGTTTTTTTTTTTTAATTTTCTATTTTCCATTTTATTTTAATTCATTTTTATAAGTAGATATTACTTTCATATACTTATTTTTTATTTTTTTTATCTTTGACTTTCAATCCTCTCTCTGTCTCTCTATTGTCTGTTCAGCTTACTGTCGATTAGTACACTAACACTCCCTGTTTATACCTTTGAAACTCTCTTGTCTGATACTTTGTTCTGCTTTCTCCCTCTTGTCTGTATATTTGTTTTCCCCTTTTCTTTAACTTCTTGCTTTCCATCTCAGCTCACTCTTCCATTCTCACTATTACCATTGTTATTATTACAAGCTAGAAAATACTTAATTACACACAGTACAGGGACAGTAACAACACCAAGGACAATGACGGGAAGACAGAAAAAACAAGGAAACCAGTTTCCCCACAGCAAAAAATTAGTACAGGAACCAGAGGGGAATGAAGAGAACAGAAACTCAGATCCAGACTCCAACAAAATGAAGATAAACTATGCCAAAGGACCCAATGAAGCCCACAAGAATAATTTAAAAGAAGACATACTACAAGTACTCAATGAGAATTTTATAGAGATGATACTGGATAGGGTCAACCAAAATGTACAGGAGACACTCAAGAAATTCCAAAACAATAAAAATAGAGTATTTGAAAAAGCAAAAGAAGAAATAAAGGAAACCATAGAAGCACTGTATAAACACCAAAGTGAAAGGGAGAACACAATGAATAAATGGATAAGTGAACTCAGGACAAAAATAGACAACATTAAAGAAGAAAACAGCCAGGATATGGAAAACCTCAGAAAAAAGAACGAAACAGAACTGCAAAACAAAACGGAAGGCCAATCCAGCAGAATAGAACAAACAGAAGACAGAATCTCAGAACTTGAAGATGAAATGGTAATTAAAGGAAAAACTGAAGAACTATTAATTAAACAACTCAAGACCTGTGAAAAGAAAATGCAAGAACTCACTGACTCCATCAAAAGACCAAATTTGAGAATCATGGGCATCAAAGAAGGAGAAGAGGTGCAAGCGAAGGGAATGCATAATATATTCAACAAAATAATAACGGAAAATTTCCCAAACCTAGAGAAAGATATTCCCATACAGATGCAAGAGGCCTCCAAGACACCAAACAGACCAGATCAAAATAGAACTACTCCACGACATATCATCATTAAAACAACAAGTTCAGAAACTAAGGAAAGAATATTGAAGGCTGTAAGAGAGAAAAAACAAGTAACATACAAAGGTAAACCCATCAAAATCACAGCAGACTTCTCAACAGAAACATTAAAAGCAAGAAGAGCGTGGGGTGAGATCTTCCGGGCACTGAATGAAAATAACTTCAACCCCAGGATACTCTACCAAGCAAAGCTATCATTCAAAATAGATGGAGCAATAAAAGTCTTCCATGATAAGCAGAAACTAAAACAATATGTGACCACAAAGCCACCATTACAAAAGATTCTGCAAGGGATCCTGCACACAGAAAGTGACACCCAACTTAACCATGAAAAGGCAGGCAGCACCAAACCACAGGATAAGAAAAAGCAAGACAGTAGAGAGTAACATCAAGTTAGGTACACACAATCAAACCTTCAAACAACTAAGATAACTAAATGGCAGGAATCACCACATACCTATCAGTACTAACACTTAATGTTAATGGACTTAATTCACCCATCAAAAGACACCGTTTGACAAAATGGATTAAAAAAGAAGATTCAACAATTTGTTGCTTACAGGAGACTCATCTCACCAACAGAAATAAGCATATGCTTAGGATGAAAGGCTGGAAGAAGATTTACCAAGCCAATGGCCCCCGAAAACAAGCAGGAGTAGCAACACTTATCTCTGACAAAGTACACTTCAAACCTACATTGATCAAACGAGATAAAGAAGGACATTCCATACTAATAAAAGGGGAAATAGACCAAAAGGAAATAATAATCATCAATCTGTACGCACCCAATGTCAACGCACCCAATTTCATCAAACATACCCTGAAAGATCTAAAAGCATATATAAATGCCAACACAGTGGTTGTGGGAGACTTTAACACTCCATTATTATCAATAGATAGGTCATCCAAACAAAAACTCAATAAAGAAATCCAAGATCTAAAATATGCAATAGATCAAGTGGACCTAGTAGATGTCTACAGAACATTTCATCCAACCTCTACACAATATACATTCTTCTCAGCAGCCCATGGAACCTTCTCCAAAATAGATCATATCCTAGGGCACAAAGCAAGCCTCAGGAAATATAAGAAAATAGAAATAATACCATGCATACTATCTGACCACAATGCAGTAAAAGTAGAACTCAACAACAAAAGTAAAGACAAAAAACATGCAAACAGCTGGAAACTAAATAACTCATTACTTAATGAAGAATGGATCATCGATGCAATAAAAGAGGAAATTAAAAAGTTCCTGGAAGTCAATGAAAATGAAAACACAACCTACCGGAACCTATGGGACACAGCTAAGGCAGTCTTGAGAGGAAAGTTTATAGCCATGAGTGCATATATTAAAAAGACTGAAAGATCCCAAATCAATGACCTAATGATACATCTCAAACTCCTAGAAAAACAAGAACAAGCAAATCCCAAAACAAACAGAAGGAGAGAAATAATAAAAACAAGAGCTGAAATCAACAAAATAGAAACCAAAAAAACCATACAAAGAATTAATGAAACAAAAAGTTGGTTCTTTGAAAAAATAAACAAGATCGATAGACCCCTGGCAAACCTGACTAAAATGAGGAGAGAAAAAACCCAAATTAGTAGAATTAGGAATGCAAAAGGGGAGATAACAACAAACACCATGGAAGTCCAGGAAATCATCAGAGACTACTTTGAGAACCTATATTCAAATAAATTTGAAAATCTAAAAGAAATGGACAGATTTCTAGATACATATGAGCATCCAAAACTGAACCAAGAGGAAATTAATCACCTGAATAGACCTATAACACAAAATGAAATTGAAGCAGCAATCAAGAGTCTCCCCAAAAAGAAAAGTCCAGGACCTGATGGATTCTCTGCTGAATTCTATCAGACCTTTAAAGAAGAACTGACACCAATCCTCCTTAAACTGTTCCATGAAATAGAAAGGGAAGGAAAACTGACAAACACATTTTATGAAGCCAGTATTACACTTATCCCAAAACCAGGCAAAGACACCTCCAAAAAGGAGAACTATAGGCCAATCTCCTTAATGAACATTGATGCAAAAATCCTCAACAAAATAATGGCAAATCGAATTCAGCAACACATCAAAAAGATTATTCACCACGACCAGGTAGGCTTCATCCCAGGCATGCAGGGGTGGTTCAACATAGGAAAATCAAGAAACGTAATAAACCACATTGACAGAAGCAAAGACAAAAACCACTTGATCATCTCAATAGATGCAGAAAAAGCCTTTGATAAGATCCAACATCATTTCATGATAAAAGCTCTAAGAAAACTAGGAATAGAAGGAAAGTACCTCAACATTATAAAAGCTATATATGACAAACCTACAGCCAGCATTATACTTAACGGAGAAAAATTAAAACCATTCCCTCTAAAATCAGGAACCAGACAAGGATGCCCACTATCTCCACTCCTATTCAACATAGTACTGGAATTCCTAGCCAGAGTAATTAGGCAGGAAGAAGGAATAAAAGGAATACAAATAGGTAAAGAAACTGTCAAAATATCCCTATTTGCAGATGACATGATCCTATACCTTAAAGACCCAAAAAACTCTACTCAGAAGCTTCTAGACATCATCAATAGCTATAGCAAGGTAGCAGGATATAAAATCAACATAGAAAAATCATTAGCATTTCTATATACTAACAATGAGCAAACGGAAAAAGAATGTATGAAAACAATTCCATTTACAATAGCCTCAAAAAAAATCAAATACCTAGGTGTAAACCTAACAAAAGATGTGAAAGACCTCTACAAGGAAAACTATACACTTCTGAAGAAAGAGACTGAGGAAGACTATAGAAAGTGGAGAGATCTCCCATGCTCATGGATTGGTAGAATCAACATAGTAAAAATGTCGATACTCCCCAAAGTAATCTACATGTTTAATGCAATTCCCATCAAAATTCCAATGACATTCATTAAAGAGATTGAAAAATGTACTGTTAAATTTATATGGAAACACAAGAGGCCACGAATAGCCAAGGCAATACTCAGTCAAAAGAACAATGCAGGAGGTATCACAATACCTGACTTCAAACTATATTACAAAGCAATAACAATAAAAACAGCATGGTACTGGCACAAAAACAGACATGAAGACCAGTGGAACAGAATAGAGGACCCAGATATGAAGCCACACAACTATGAGCAACTTATCTTTGACAAAGGAGCTAAAAACATACGATGGAGAAATAGCAGCCTCTTCAACAAAAACTGCTGGGAAAACTGGTTAGCAGTCTGCAAAAAACTGAAACTAGATCCATGTATATCACCCTATACCAAGATTAACTCAAAATGGATCAAGGATCTTAATATCAGACCCCAAACTCTTAAGTTGATACAAGAAAGAGTAGGAAATACTCTGGAGTTAGTAGGTATAGGTAAGAACTTTCTCAATGAAACCCCAGCAGCACAGCAACTAAGAGATAGCATAGATAAATGGGACCTCATAAAACTAACAGGCTTCTGTTCATCAAAAGAAATGGTCTCTAAACTGAAGAGAACACCCACAGAGTGGGAGAAAATATTTGCCAATTATACATCAGACAAAGGACTGATAACCAGAATATACAGGGAACTTAAAAAACTAAATTCTCCCAAAACTAATGAACCAATAAAGAAATGGGCATGTGAACTAAACAGAACTTTCTCAAAAGAAGAAATTCAAATGGCCAGAAAACACATGAAAAAATGCTCACCATCTCTAGCAATAAAGGAAATGCAAATTAAAACCACACTAAGATTCCACCTCACCCCTGTTAGAATAGCCATCATCAGCAACACCACCAACAACAGGTGTTGGCGAGGATGCGGGGAAAAAGGAACCCTCTTACACTGTTGGTGGGAATGTAGACTAGTACAACCACTCTGGAAAAATATTTGGAGGCTACTTAAAAAGCTGGACATCGATCTACCATTTGATCCAGCAATACCACTCTTGGGGATATACCCAAAAGACTGTTACTCCAGAGGCACCTGCACATCCATGTTTATTGCGGCACTATTCACAATAGCCAAGTTATGAAAACAGCCAAGATGCCCCAGCACTGACGAATGGATTAAGAAAATGTGGTATCTATACACAATGGAATTTTATCCAGCCATGAAGAAGAACGAAATGTTATCATTCGCTGGTAAATGGATGGAATTGGAGAACATCATTCTGAGTGAGGTTAGCCTGGCTCAAAAGACCAAAAATCGTATGTTCTCCCTCATATGTGGACATTAGATCAAGGGCAAACACAACAAGTGGATTGGACTATGAGCACATGATAAAAGCGAGAGCACACAAGAAAGGGGTGAGGATAGGTAAGACACCTAAAAAACTAGTTAGCATTTGTTGCCCTTAATGCAGAGAAACTAAAGCAGATACCTTAAAGCAACTGAAGCCAATAGGAAAAGGGGACCAGGAACTAGAGAAAAGGTTGGATCAAAAAGAATTAACCTAGAAGGTAACACCCACGCACAGGAAATCAATGTGAGTCAATGCCCTGTATAGCTATCCTTATCTCAACCAGCAAAACCCCTTGTTCCTTCCTATTATTGCTTATACTCTCTCTACAACAAAATTAGAGATAAGGGCAAAATAGTTTCTGCTGGGTATTGAGGGGTGGGAGCGGGAGGGGGTGGAGTGGGTGGTAAGGGAGGGGGTGGGGGCAGGGGGGAGAAATGAACCAAGCCTTGTATGTACATATGAATAATAAAAGAAAAATGAAAAAAAAAAAAAAAAGAAATTCCAGGACAACAAAAATAGAGAATTTGAAAAAGCAAAAGAAGAAATAAAGGAAACCACAGAAGCACTGTATAAACACCAAAGTGGAAGAGAGAACATGATGAATAAACAGATAAATGAACTCAGGACAAAAATAGACAACATTAAAGAGGAAACCACCCAGGATATGGAATACCTCAGAAAAAAGAACGAAACAGAACTGCAAAACAAAATGGAAGGACAATCCAGCAGACTAGAACAAACAGAAGACAGAATCTCAGAACTTGAAGATGAAATGGTAATTAAAGGAAAAACTGAAGAACTATTAATTAAACAACTCAAGACCTGTGAAAAGAAAATGCAAGAACTCACCAACTCCATCAAAAGACCAAACTTGAGAATCATGGGCATCGAAAAAGGAGAAGAGGTGCAAGCGAAGGGAATGCATAATATATCATCATTAAAACAACAAGTTCAGAAACTAAGGAAAGAATATTGAAGGCTGTAAGAGAGAAAAAACAAGCAACATACAAAGGTAAACCAATCAAAATCACAGCAGACTTCTCAACAGAAACATTGAAAGCAAGAAGAGCATGGGGTGAGATCTTCCGGGCACTGAATGAAAATAACTTCAACCCCAGGATACTCTACCCAGCAAAACTATCATTCAAAATAGATGGAGCAATAAAAGTCTTCCATGATAAGCAGAAACTAAAACAATATGTGACCACAAAGCCACCACTACAAAGGATTCTTCAAGGGATTCTGCACACAGAAAGTGAAACCCAACTTAACCACAAAAAGACAGGCAGCACCAAACCACAGGAAAAGAAAAAGCAAGACAGTAGAGAGTAACATCAACTTAGGTACACACAATCAAACCATCAAACAACTAAGACAACTAAATGGCAGGAATCACCACATACATATCAGTACTAACACTTAATGTTAACGGACTTAACTCACCCATCAAAAGGCACTGCTTGACGAAGTGGATTAAAAGGGAAGATCAAACAATTTGTTGCTTACAGGAGACCCATCTCACCAACAGAAATAAACATAGGCTTAGGATGGAAGAAGATTTACCAAGCCAATGGGCCCCGAAAACAGGCAGGAGTAGCAATACTTATCTCTGACAAAGTAGACTTCAAACCTACATTGATCAAACGAGATAAAGAAGGACATTCCATACTAATAAAAGGGGAAATAGACCAAAAGGAAATAATAATTGTCAAACTGTATGTCAACACACCCAATTTCATCAAAACACCCTGAAAGACTTAAAAGCATATATAAACGCCAACACAGTGGTTGTGGGAGACTTTAACACTCCATTATCATCAATAGATAGGTCATCCAAACAAAAACTCAATAAAGAAATCCAAGATCTAAAATATGCAATAGATCAAATGGACCTAGTAGATGTCTACAGAACATTTCATCCAACCTCTACACAATATACATTCTTCTCAGCAGCCCATGGAACCTTCTCCAAAATAGATCATATCCTAGGGCACAAAACAAGTCTCAGCAAATATAAGAAAATAGAAATTATACCGTGCAAACCATCTGATGACAATGCAGTAAAAGTAGAACTCAACAACAAAAGTAAAGACAAAAAAATGCAAACAGCTGGAAACTAAATAACTCATTACTTAATGAAGAATGGATCATCAATGAAATAAAAGAGGAAATTAAAAAGTTCCTGGAAATCAATGAAAATGAAAACACAACCTACCGGAACCTATGGGAAACACCAAAGGCAGTCCTGAGAGGAAAGTTTATAGCCATGAGTGCATACATTAAAAAGACTGAAAGATCCCAAAACAATGACCTAATAATACATCTCAAACACCTAGAAAAACAAGAACAAGCAAACCCCAAAACAAATAGGAGAGAAATAACAAAAATAAGAGCTGAAATCAATGAAATAGAAACCAAAAAAACCATACAAAGGATTAATGAAACAAAAAGTTGGTTCTTTGAAAAAATAAACAAGATCGATAGACCCCTGGCAAACCTGACTAAAATGAGGAGAGAAAAAACCCAAATTAGTAGAATCAGGAATGCAAAAGGGGAGATAACAACAAAAACCATGGAAGTCCAGGAAATCATCAGAGACTAATTTGAGAACCTATATTCAAGTAAATTTGAAAATCTTAAAGAAATGGACAGAATTCTAGATACATATGATCATCCAAAACTGAACCAAGAGGAAATTAATCACCTGAATAGATCTATAACACAAAATGAAATTGAAGCAGCAATCAAGAGTCTCCCCAAAAAGAAAAGTCCAGGACCTGATGGATTCTCTGTTGAATTCTATCAGACCTTTAAAGAAGAACTGATACCAGCCCTCCTTAAACTGTTCCACGAAATAGAAAGGGAAGGAAAACTGCCTAACACATTTTATGAAGCTGGCATTACACTTATCCCAAAACCAGGCAAAGACACCTCCAAAAAGGAGAACAATAGGCCAATCTCCTTAATGAACATTCATGCAAAAATCCTCAACAAAATAATGGCAAACCGAACTCAACAACACATCAAAAAGATTATTCACCATGACCAAGTAGGCTTCATCCCAGGCATGCAGGGGTGGTTCAACATACGAAAATCAATAAACGTAATAAACCACATTAACAGAAGCAAAGACAAAAACCACTTGATCATCTCAATAGATGCAGAAAAAGCCTTTGATAAGATCCAACACCATTTCATGATAAAAGCACTAAGAAAACTAGGAATAGAGGAAAGTACCTCAACATTATAAAAGCTATATATGAAAAACCCACAGCCAGCATTATATTTAATGGAGAAAAACTGAAACCATTCCCTCTAAAATCAGGAACCAGACAAGGATGCCCACTATCTCCACTCCTATTCAACATAGTACTGGAATTCTTAGCCAGCGCAATTAGGCAAGAAGAAGGAATAAAAGGAATACAAATAGGTAAAGAAACTGTCAAAATATCCCTATTTGCAGACAACATGATCCTATACCTTAAAGACCCAAAAAACTCTACTCAGAAGCTCCTAGACACCATCAATAGCTACAGCAATATCAACATAGAAAAATCATTAGCATTTCTATACACTAATAATGAACAAACTGAAAAAGAATATATGAAAACAATTGCATTTACAATAATCTTAAAAAAAATCAAATACCTATGTGTACACCTAACAAAAGATGTGAATGACCTCTACAAGGAAAACTACAAACTTCTGAAGAAAGATATTGAGGAAGACTGTAGAAAGTGGAGAGATCTCCCATGCGCATGGATTGGTCGAATCAACATAGTAAAAATGTCGATACTCCCCAAAGTAATCTACATGTTTAATGCAATTCCCATCAAAATTCCAATGACATTCATTAAAGAGTTTGAAAAATGTACTGTTAAATTTATATGGAAACACAAGAGGCCACAAATAGCCAAGGCAATACTCAGTCAAAAGAACAATGCTGGAGGTATCACAATACCTGACTTCAAACTATATTACAAAGCAATAACAATAAAAACAGCATGGTACTGGCACAAAAACAGACATGAAGACCAGTGGAACAGAATAGAGGACCCAGATATGAAGCCACACAACTATAACCAACTTGTCTTTGACAAAGGAGCTAAAAATATACGATGGAGAAAAAGCAGCCTCTTCAACAAAAACTGCTGGGAAAACTGGTTAGCAGTCTGCAAAAAACTGACACTAGATCCATGTATATCACCCTATACCAATATTAACTCAAAATGGATCAAGGATCTTAATATCAGACCACAAACACTAAAGTTGATACAGGAAAGAGTAGGAAATACTCTGGAGTTAGTAGGTATAGGTAAGAACTTTCTCAGTGGAACCCCAGCAGCACAGCAACTAAGAGATAGCATAGATAAATGGGACTTCATAAAACTAAAAAGCTTCTGCTCAACAAAAGAAATGGTCTCTAAACTGAAGAGAACACCCACAGAGTAGGAGAAAATATTTGCCAGCTATACATCAAAGGAATGATAACCAGAATATATAGGGAACTTAAAAAACTAAATTCTCCCAAAAGTAATGAACCAATAAAGAAATGGGCAAGTGAACTAAACAGAACTTTCTCAAAAGAAGAAATTCAAATGGCCAGAAAACACATGAAAAAATGCTCACCATTTCTAGCAATAAAGGAAATGCAAATTAAAACCACACTAAGATTCCACCTCACCCCTGTTAGAATAGCCATTATCAGCAACACCACCAACAACAGGTGTTGGCGAGGATGCGGGGGAAAAAAGGAACCCTCTTACACTGTTGGTGGGAATGTAGACTAGTACAACCACTCTGGAAAAATATTTGGAGGCTACTTAAAAAACTAGACATCGATCTACCATTTGATCCAGCAATACCACTCTTGGGGATATACCCAAAAGACTGTGACACAGGTTACTCCAGAGTCACCTGCACACCCGTGTTTATTGCGGCACTATTCACAATAGCCAAGTTATGAAAACAGCCAAGATGCCCAACCACTGACGAATGGATTAAGAAAATGTGGTATCTATACACAATGGAATTTTATGCAGCTATGAAGAAGAATGAAATGTTATCATTCGCTGGTAAATGGATGGAATTGGAGAACATCATTCTGAGTGAGGTTAGCCTGGCCCAAAAGACCAAAATTTGTATGTTCTCCCTCATATGTGGACATTAGATCAAGGGCAAACACAACAAGGGAATTGGACTATGAGCACATGATAAAAGCAAGAGCATGCAAGGAAGTGGTGAGGATAGGTAAGACACCTAAAAAAATAGCAGGCATTTGTTGCCCTTAAGGCAGAGAAACTAAAGCAGATACCTTAAAAGCAACTGAGCCAATAGGATTAGGGGAATAAGTACTAGAGAAAAGGTTAGATCAAAAAGAATTAACCTAGAAGGTAACACCCACGCACAGGAAATCAATGTGAGTCAATGCCTTGTATAGCTATCCTTATCTCAACCAGCAAAAACCCTTGTTCCTTCCTGTTATTGCTTATACTCTCTCTACAACAAAATTAGAGATAAGGGCAAAATAGTTTCTGCTGGGTATTGAAGGGGTACGGGGGGGAGAGGGAGGGGGTGGAGTGGGCGGTAAGGGAGGGGGTGGGGGCAGGGGGGAGAAATAACCCAAGCCTTGTATGCACATATGAATAACAAAATAAAATAAATCAATAATGAAATAGAACAATTATAACAATGAAAAATAAAGAAGTAAATAATAAAATGACACTCCAATGTGTTCATGTGTCCATGAACACAACTAATAGCAGGTTTCAGGCAGATTGAATACAATCATGAAGGTTCAAAACAGAACAGAGATGGCCAAATATAAATACTGAAAAGCATCACCATGCAACAGAATATCTTGGTGGTGTGTGGTAGGAATGTTAAAATATTCAAAAACGTATGAAATGGGTATGTTCTACATGTATTCTGTCCTATAGGTAGCAACTAGCCAAAGTGGCTATTGAGCAATTAAAAGGTGCCCAGTGCAAAAGAGGAACTAAATTTTTAATTTTGTTTAATTAATTTATTTTTATTATATTATTGTTTATGAGGGGTACAGTGTGACATTTACAAAAGTTCTTACAATATGTCATGTTGAATTCGCCCCCTCTATCATTTTGAATTTAAGCAACCACTTGTATTAGACGGTGCAATTTTATGGGATCCTGGAATTTCTCTTGTGCCTCTAATAAAATATGTCCATGGGTTAAGATGGTAATTATAAGACAAGTAATGCATCTCTGAATTCCAGAACAAGATTTCTACTTCCCTGACCACGCTTTTCTTCTTCCTTAAGTTATGACAAAATTGGACTCATTGCATGCCAACTATAATTCTTACATACAGCAAATGTATTATAGACGCTGATTAAAGGCTTTTAGCAGCCACCACTAAGTTCAGAGAGACCCTATTAGTTAGGGACATCCAGAGCTATTCTTCATTTTTCACATCTTGTCTAGGTACATTCTAACTTTCTCAGAAATAACATCATGGTATGTTAAGTTAAATACCTGGTTTATATGTCTTGGTTTTATGTCTGTTTTTGTTTAGAGGATCTGGTGTTATTTTGGTTTTTGCTGTTGGACTCATTTTTAAATGTCTCCAGTTTACTGTTTACTACTGGTACAACCTCCTTCCCTAGGGATTTAGGCCAAATAAATTCCCCCTGATTAGGTTGCTCATCATTATTTTCCGAACTTCCAATTAAGTATCATCTGGCAACCTGGCAATTTTGTGAAACCCTAAAGCAGGCTCTATTTCAATTTTTGCCTTTTATCTTTTAGCATTTATTAAAGGGAATCTATTTTGAGGCCACTGCAGAAATGAGGCCTCCAAATATTTCATAAGATTTGACACCTTGCCAAATCTACAAAAACCTCAATTTTGTTTAAAAGGATTTTTTAAATTGAGTCCTAAGACCATTTACCAAATTGAGTGTATTTAACTAATTTTCTGGCTGCTCTCATTTAATCTAATGGGTCACACTGAAATCCTTAAATTCTGGCCATTTCCCAACCCCCACAAATAACTCATAAGCAACACTACTTTTTTTTAAGGGAAAGGTTGGTGTGGAAGAAATATTACTTAGAATGTTTACAATGTACTTACCTTATCTCTGCAAAAACAACTCAGAGATTTTCAAAGTACAGAGTAGACCAGGCATAATAGAAGTCTGTCATATCAAAAGGCTAAAGTTTTACTGTCAATTTATTATGGCTTTCAAGTATCTGCTGAAATTCTGGAGGCTACATTAAGATGATATAAGCAAATAAATTCTCTATAACCAAGGAAACTGGGTTTGAATGATGATTCCATGATTGAATATTAGACCATTATTTAATACATCTATGCCTTTGATTTTTCATCTATAAAATGAGAATAATACTAATTAAACTTTGTAATGTTTTGATAATTATGAGTTATTTATAAAGTACATTAATTAGTACCTGGGATACTAATACCATACCAACTAATATTAATAAGCATAAAACATATTTTCTCAAAAAATGAGATAATTGATTCCTAAAAGGTGAGAGGAAGTTAACTAAGTGATCATTCCTAGGGAGAGAGCAGCATGAGTAGTCTAATGGGATCAGGTGAAGGGAATATGGTGAATGAGTCCTCACATATCTGATGGTACGTAGGGAACAAACATGTAGACCATGTTAAGGAATTTGCCCATATTCGACAGCCAATGGAAAGCCACTGAAAGAGTCTAAAAGGAAAACATGATCAGGTTTACTTTTAGGCAGAAAATATAAGGCTGTAATGAGGAGAGAGATTGGTGGAGAAAGAGGCAAAGACTAGGTAAGTCACTTAGGATATTATTTCAATATGATAGATTGATCTAACAAGTGAGTGATGGAGGAGAGTTTAAGTTCAAAAGTTATTTAGGGATCTTGATGATTCACTGGATGAGGGAGATGAGGAGAATGTTTGTGCCAATACCTATCTCTAAGTTACTGACTTTTATAAGTGGACCAGATGTGGGAAGGGAAGACAATGATTTTTTTCTTATACATGTTGCATTTGAAATGCCTTTGAAATATTCAAGTGATGATATTAATCTGTAGTGGAGACACTTCTGATTTAAAGCATAGTAAAGAAACTGGTACGAGTCTATTCCTCCCACTGTGACAGTAAATTGGACAAAATATACAAAACAACATTGTAAGCCATTGATCAAAAGGCAGTACTTAACCCTGATCCAGCTCAAAAAAGAAAGACATGAGTAAACCCAATAATTACCTTGAATGTCTGCATGGGAAATTTTTCTAGACTATAGTATAAGGGAAATGGAGTTAAGCAGAACACAGCAGTATCACTGAACTTAGGAGATGAAAATCAAAGTTTAGAACTGCTGATAAGGCTAAAATTTGTAAGACTGAATGCTATAGCACAAAGATCACACAAATCTATAAAAGGGTCATCTTAATACCTAAAATAAAGCTGTGCATAAACATGGTGAGACTAAGAAAAGTCTCATAAAGAATGACTGCTACATATTTGTGAAAGAAAATGAATATTCTTGTGAAAATTGGAACAGAAATTGTTGGAAGAAGGAATAGAAATTGTGATCAGCCAAAGTGGAGCAACCTCACTAATCATTCCAGGTACTCAGCTGACACTTTTAGAAAGGCGATGTCTTACTAGAAGAGCTGTTCTACATCCTATAAGAGCTATCCCAGACTCTTAATAAAATTCATAAAGCTTAAATACAGTTTACAAATAAACATGATGATCCGCAAGTAAATAACCCACTTGCCACTCAAAATCCAGCATTTATAAAAGAAAAACCACAAAAATTAGACTTTAAAGATACATTTTGCAAAATCTAGTCCATAATCAAAACTTATTAGATGTGGGTTGGGGGCATGGTTCACATGGTGGCAAGCATGAAGTCCTGAATTCAAACACCAGTACCACCAAAAATGTGTGTGTGTGTGTGTGTGTGTGTGTGTGTGTGTACCAGATGTGAAGAAGTAACTCCATAATAGAAAAGACTGTTCGCTGTTCCCAATTCAATTTATAGAATTCGATCTGTTTAAGACCTCCAAGTAGCTACAGTCAAGTCCCTGTGGTAAATAAATACAATAAAAGAACACTGTACCTAAGGCAAGGCAAAAATAAACAAAAAGTAACAATAAGCATAAAGGAAGAAAGATAAAGAATGAGTTCTTTCAAAACATCAAAACTATTGAATCAGATGGATGATATTCAAAAATAATAATTAAAGAACCTATAACTTAATGACCCAAATATTGTATGCGCATATGAATAAATGAAAAAAAAGAAACTATAACTTAAATACCTTAAGAAATAGATTTCCAGAAGTTAAAAACTATTTATTTTATTAAAAAGTAAAATGTTTAATTAAAATAAAGAATAGTCACTACTGATGTCCCAGTTTGCATCTTCAAATATCCTCAAACGTGAGGAAAAAAATGCAGAAAGTTATCATGAGGGAAAAAAGAAAAATGAATGATAAAATAGGCTATCTAATAAATGAGTCATTAAATCACACAAGTAAAATCAACAAAAAAAATTAAAGACATTATAAAGAAAAACATTTCATGGTTTTAAAAAGGTTTAGAGTCTATGAACTTAAAGTGCTTACTAAGATTCAGGGAGATTTTCAAAAACATACCAGAACATAGTTCACAAAAATGTTGAATTTCATGATATAATAGGCTGAATAATGACCCCAGAAACATAACAAGTTCTAATTCCTTGAACTTGTGAAACTTCCATAGCTAAAGCCTGCAGGTGTAATAAAATTAAGGATCTTTTTCAGGGGTGGAGAAGGCACTGGGGTTTGAACTCAGGGCCTCACACTTTTTAGGCAGTGCTCTTACTACTTGAGGCAATCCAAAATTAAGAATCTTGAGATGATACTATCCTGAATTATCTGGATGGGCCCTAATGCCATCATAAATGTCCTAATGGAAATGGAGGCAAAAAAATAAAATACTATACAAGACAGAAGAAACATGACCACAGAGTCAGATTGGCATTACACCATAAAACTGAGAATTCTGGAGCCAGCAGAGTCTGGAAAACATCTATTCTGAATGCTTGCTATTGCTCATGTATTCACAACATCCTCTAAATACTTAGAAAGCATGTTTGTGGCACATTCAGTAGCTGGATGAGACTAATCCTCTGGAGCCTGCAGAGGGTGTGTACCTCTGCCAATACCTTGATTTAAGCTCAGTAACACTGATTTCAGATTTCTGCCCTCCAAACCTGTGAAAAACTTTGCATTTCTTTTGTTCAAGCATCCCAGTTTGGAGCAATTTATTACAGAAACCTCATAGTGTAAAGAGAAAATTGCATGCTCTTTCACACAGCAAGAACAAGTTACTCAAAATTGACAGGAAAGAATGAAAGATTAATTCCATAAGAATTAGGAAAACAGAAGAGTATATCACAACAAGCAAGAGATATAAACAAAATATGCAAAAGATATGAAATATAATCCTGGTCTAAGACACAAATACCTGTCAAAATATTTTAAATATTGATAGTGAAACCCAAATATAGTGGTACCATATTGAGAGGCAGAAGGAAGAGGAAGTTCTATTAAGAAAGACACATCCTTAACTACAATAACAGAAGCCAGTAGATATCTAAAATCAATAAAGCAAAAGTCAGCAAAAGAAGCTTCTTTAGAAACATGAAGGGAATTACAAAGGTAGAGCTAAGGAAATGTGTGAGTAGGACCTGGGGTGGAGAGGCACGGGAAACTGCTGCATTTTGTCGTAATATTTTGAAGTGCTTAATTTTTAAACTATGTACATGTGATAGAATGATTAGAAGTCAAACATAAGAAGTTAACAATCACACATATGGAAAATCCATTGTATTCTCATTTGTTAAAGTAGCAGAAGACTCCAGTCTCTGTCTGGGTCCTGTAGGTAAATAAGCCAATTAGGCATAGTTCATAGTGTCAGCCTTGTGGTAAGAACAAGTAAGACCCTGGTGCTTCTCTGACAGATGAAAGTCCTTCAGAAGGCAGAAAGGAAAATGCCCCCAAAGTTCTGAGTCCTGTTCATCAAGTGGGCTGCTATATTTGGTGTTACCATTAGAATGGATCTTTCCCAACTCTCCCAAGAGAGGAAGATGAGGATCTAAGCTATTCATCCACGTCCAGGAAGGGCCAGGCACACAGAAGCTGCCTAAGTTACTCTCTCTCCAGGGATACAACACTCTATCACTGAGGATTTTTCTCCCTGGAGTCAGCACTGGGCAAATGGAACCTGGAAAACTATTCATTCTCAGCATTTCGTGTTATGGGCATGTGTCCACTCAATGGGTTTCTTTTTTTGTTTGTTTGCTTAAGTGCCCAATGTTAAAGGGGTATTGATTTACTTGAACTAGGCAAGTAGAATATAGTGATGTAGAATAAGTGATTGCTAATCAATAAAGTCATCCTTCAGAAGCTTTTCTGCAACAGTTAAAAGTAACTCTGCGTGTTTGCTGTTTACAAAGTCTCACTTGAGAGTTAGCTTCTTGCCTGACATTTTCCCAGATCTCTCTTAGACCAATGGTTCTGTCAATCTTCTAAACATGACCATTCAAATCCAGTCAGTAGGCCTGATTAAAACTAGATACAAACTACTAGCTTCATTCTCAGATTCTTGTCTTTCAAATCCAATGCACACTTGCACACACACAAAAGCAAATCAATTAGAACAAATAAGTACCATAGTAGTAGTAGAAGGACATTTTCTGCATTATCACTTTTAGAGTTCAGTAAAATGAGCTTAAAATGTAGGTAGCATGAAAAAATGAAAAGAGAGAAAAGCATTCTACCCATAGGAGCTACAGCTCAGTGGTAGAGCACCTGCCTTCGCATTTTCTTTTTTTTTTTTTTTTTGAATATTTGTATCAGCCTTTTTCTTTTTCTTTTATTATTCATATGTGCATACAAGGCTTGGGTCATTTCTCCCCCCTGCCCCCACCTCCTCCCTTACCACCCACTCCGCCCCCTCCCTCTCCCCCCCACCCCCTCAATACCCAGCAGAAACTATTTTGCCCTTATCTCTAATTTTGTTGTAGAGAGAGTATAAGCAATAATAGGAAGGAACAAGGGTTTTTGCTGGTTGAGATAAGGATAGCTATACAGGGCATTGACTCACATTGATTTCCTGTGCCTGGGTGTTACCTTCTAGGTTAATTCTTTTTGATATAACCTTTTCTCTAGTGCCTGGTCCCCTTTTCCTATTGGCCTCAGTTGCTTTTAAGGTATCTGCTTTAGTTTCTCTGCCTTAAGGGCAACAAATGCTAGCTAGTTTTTTAGGTGTCTTACCTATCCTCACCACTTCCTTGCATGCTCTCACTTTTATCATGTGCTCATAGTCCAATTCCCTTGTTGTGTTTGCCCTTGATCTAATGTCCACATATGAGGGAGAACATACAATTTTTGGTCTTTTGGGCCACTGCCTTCGCATTTTCAAAGCTCAGGGTTTAATCCCCAACACTGCCACCCCTCCCAAAAAAAAAGACACATGAAAACTGAGAGATAGGAAATTTAAGTAACTTTCCTAAAGCTAGACATCTAAAAATTAACTAAAATGGGTTTGAACTCAGGCATTCTGGCTCTGAAATCTGTGTTCTTAACCACAATACAATACCGTATCTCAAACAATTTAAGTCCCTAAAGGCAGCAAATATGCTTAGTTTCTCTTTAGCATTTCCCAGTATTGTGTAAGTATACCATTGGCTCACAAATGGAAATGTCTAAATGAAAATTGCTCAGGTGAATGATAAATTCTCTAACATCAAGCTACCTGGAACATTTTCAAAGATTTGTGATATCCAGTGTGAGGTGATTACAAAGAACAAGATGGTTGTTTCAATTAGCTGATGGTGTATCTTCTTCCTTTCTAGAAAAACACAAACTAATCAGAGGACCAACCTTTTCCAAGCTTCCCAATGGGATAATCCAATTCAGGCTCAAAGGCATGGAAGTTTGGGTTGGAAAATACCATCATGGCTTCACTATAATTTTTCTTGACTTGCTGACTACTAAGATATGACATGAGAAAAAGGTAAAGTGAATCTGAGATTATATGCTCAGAGGAGACAGCACAGTGTTAATGACTGAGGATGTAAGAAAAGTGGAGAAGAAAGGAAAACTTATAAACAATGACAAGTAAGTCTGCTTTTGGTGTATTAAGTCTGTCAACAAAGACATCTGTTAGCTTAGTAGCTCTGTGTCCTGCCAGTCAAGTACTTATGCACTGCTTCTCGGGAAGACGCTTAGTGGCAAACATTCTATGAAGACAAACACATTATATGAATGCCATCAAACATGTTGGAGAGATTTCTAGCTCCTACTAACCCTGTCTGAGTAAATCTGAACAGCTCATTAACATCCAGAGAAACATCCAGATCTGAAACTCCAATCACTGTAAATCTTTCAAAAGTGAGACATTCTATAAAAATAACTGCAAATAAAATATGTTTCCTACTATTTTGATAAATCAACAGTGCTTTGTTATTCACAAACATCTAATTCTAACCAGAATTTTAATGCAATGATTTGAACAAACTTGGGAGCAATATTTTATTTCATTTACTTGAGGATAATCATTGATTTCCTACTTAGATGCTTCCTAGTATATTTAATTAGTTCTATGTGGTCAGGAATGCAATTTTTAACTAGCCTACCTTTCTTTCATATGCAACTTTCCTTGAGGCATAAGGATTTAATATCTCTTCATAAGGAAACAATCATTTGGATTTTATTTATATAAAAGAAAAAATTTTACTAAATGATATCTTTCTCAAATATTGGTCATATTATAATTTAATGTTTTTATTTACATGCTAATGTAGACTTATTTTATGCACTAAGGTATTCAGCCTCTAAAAGGTTTTCCAATGACCAGAGTTCTGGGATGTAAAGGAGTCTTGTTAGGTAAAAATAGGAAGAAAACTAAATGGCCAAGAGTATTGGGTCAGAGACTACATTAGTCAGCTTTCCATTGATGGAACAAAATACCTAAGAAAATCAACTTAAAAGGAGAGAAGACTTTATTTTAGTTCAGCTTCAGAAGTTTCAAATCATAGCTGGTTGGGTCCAGTGTTTTGGGACCTGAAGCAAGGTGGAACATCATGGTTGGGGGCACTTGGTGGAGCAAAGCCACTCACCTAATGGCACTTGAAAGCAAAGAGAGAAGAGGTCAAGATCCCACTATCCCCTTCCATGTCATAACCCCAATGACCTAACTTCCTTTCTCTAAGCCACACCTTCCAAAGGTTGTACCATTTCCCAATAGTGCCATGGCTGGTGACCAAGCCTTTAACACATGAGCCCTTGGGTGGCACTTTGGACCCAAACAATGACAGGCCCTACCAGCACCATTCTAATTAATTTTTAAACCTAGTAATAAACTACAATTTTATATACAATGTTGTTTAGGGGAAAAGAGTTTTGGCCATGAAAGTAAAAGGAGTACTAATTGGGAAGAGAAAGGGGACAAACAAGGAGAAGAGGGATAAGGTGATAAAGGGGGGAGGTGAATGTGATCAAAGTACATCACATACATGTATGAAAACATCATAATGAAATCCATTATTTTGTTCAATACAAAATTTAAAATAAAAAGACAATCTCCTGGCTAAAAATATATGCCAATAAAATCCTTTTTTTTTTTTTTTTTGGCAGTACTGGGGCTTAAACTCTGGGCCTAACACCTGCTAGGCAGGCGCTCTACCACTTGAGCCACTGCACCATCCGCCAGTGAAATCCTGATGGAATTCTATTCTGCAAAAGAAAAATATTGTAAATTAATGTCTAGTCTTTTAGCTTTTAAAAAGATCATTATGTATAGTGGTTTGCAAAACAAAATCCTTTAGCTATTCTCAGCTATTGGTTTAGGTAATGTAATATTAAATAAAATCTCTAATCACATATCATAAAATATTTGATTCATAATTTAAGATAATACACTCTCCCAATCTGGGAAAGGGTTAAATATTTAGATAGCTTTTTTCTCAAACAACTACATTATCTTTCACAATATAATTATCAAACGGAGGTAAGTTTTATTCTCTTTCTTTATACATACCACTTCATTCTTAGTTATTTGTACCTAAATTGGCTATTTTCCTTACAAAATAGTCTACTATTTTACTAGGTTTTTTTTTCTTCCCTGTGAATAGAAATGTAGCGTTTCTATCATACAGCAAAATTAAATCATACCTTATGCCTGTAGTTCAAAGATAATTTAATTTCATATTTCTTCATTTTGTTATCTCTATATTATCCGAAATGTTAATTTATTATTCAGAAATTTTTCTACATTCATAATGAAAAATTACTTCAATAAATTTCATCAAGATTCTCCAAAATCTATTTAAGTTATATAAATAAGGAATAGTCAAAGCCTTCTAGTATGATTTCTTCAGAAATATCAGTATGTGACCAAGTAGAAATTAGATATTCATGAGAATCATTTTGTGCAAAACTAAATTATAGATTCTTTATTACTCTTCATCAACTCCTTAAATTAAGAAAAACTAATAATTTCATAATACTAGACAGAAGTTTTGAAATTATTTTATTTAACACATCTTTTTATGGTTTGAGATGAGGAATCTGAAGGTCCAGAAAAGAGAAAGAGCTTCCTACTTAAGAGTGAAATTGTGCCTAAAACAAAGTCTTCTGTCTAAAGCCTTTCTAATACATCATCTTGGAATGTAATTTATAAGTAGTAGTGTCTGTGTGGGGGGGTGCGTATGAAATAAGGAATTTGCTTTTTCTTTTCTTAATTGACAAATAGTAATTATATATATTTATAAAGTACAGAGTGACATTTTGAAACAGGTATACAACATAAGATGATTAAATCTGAGTAACTAGCATTTCCATCTTCTTAAATATTTCTAATTTCTTCAGGGACCAATGAGGAAAAGCATCATTTTCAAAAGCAAATAAAAGCGATGTTTAATCTGAAGAAAGCATGCTCATGATTGGAAGAGATATGTTCTTAAAGGTACTGGAGGTTTCTGAGGAGGAAGGAGCCACCGCCATTTTGGGAGCTTCGAGTCAACAATAAAGGGCTGAGGGTGCCGAGCGGGAGTGGCCTCAGTGATTGAACTGAGTGAATTCAGATATAACTCAAGCTTGTTGTTTGAGGGCTTAAAAAAAAAAGTTGATTCGGTGCATGAGAGCAAGTTACTGCTGCTTACTGTTCAGAGACTTACAGGTACTTGCCTGCATTGCAATAAAGGACTCATATATTGAGCAAGACTTATATTTATCTCTTCATTTTGGAGAACCTAATGAACTGTTATTACAGTTTCTCTACTGACTTTCAAGTTTTGAAGTTTGAAAGAGACACCTTTGCAATTAACACAGCATGAGCAAGGCCAGAACAGAGAACCGTTATAATGGGTCTGTCCAGTCAAAATGGTCAGCTGAGGGGCCCTGTGAAGCCCAGTGGTGGCCCTGGAGGAGGGGGCACACACACAGCAACAGACGAACCAGTTGAAAAACACCAACACAATCAATAATGGCACTCAACAGAAAGCACAGAGTATGACCACCACTATTAAACCAGGTGATGACTGAAAAAAGACTTTAAAACTCCCTCCAAAGGATCTAAGAATCAAAACTTCGGATGTGACCTCCACAAAAGGAAATGAGTTTGAAGATTACTGTTTGAAATGGGAGTTACTGATGGGAATTTTTGAAATGGGCTGGGAAAAGCCATCTCCTATTCAGGAGGAGAGCATTCCCATTGCTTTATCTGATAGGGATATCTTATCTAGAGCAAAAAATGGAACAGGCAAGAGCGGTGCCTACCTCATTCCCTTACTTGAACGGCTAGACCTGAAGAAGGACAATATTCAAGCAATGGTGATTGTTCCCACTAGAGAACTTGTTCTACAGGTCAGTCAAATTTGCACCAGGTCAGCAAACACATGGGAGGGGCCAAAGTGATGGCAACCACAGGAGGAATCAATTTACGGGATGACATAATGAGGCTTGATGATACAGTACATGTGGTCATCACTACCCCTGGCAGAATCCTGGATCTTATCAAGAAAGGAGTAGCAAAGGTTGATCATGTCCAGATGATAGTATTGGATGAGGCAGATAAGTTGCTGTCACAGGATTTTGTGCAGATAATGGAAGATATTATTCTCACGCTACCTAAAAACAGGCAGATTTTACTGTATTCCGCTACTTTCCCTCTTAGTGTGCAGAAGTTCATGAATTCCCATTTGCAGAAACCCTATGAGATTAACCTGATGGAGGAACTAACTCTGAAGGGAGTAACCCAGTACTATGCATATGAAACTGAGAGCCAAAAAGTACACTGCCTCATTACACTTTTCTCTAGGCTTCAGATAAACCAGTCGATCATTTTCTGTAACTCTTCTCAGCAAGTTGAATTGTTAGCCAAGAAGATTTCTCAGCTGGGTTACTCTTGCTTCTACATCCATGCTAAAATGAGGCAGGAACATCGAAATCGTGTGTTTCATGATTTCCGAAATGGCTTATGCTGCAATCTTGTTTGCACTGATCTGTTTACCCGAGGTATTGATATACAAGCTGTGAATGTGGTAATAAATTTTGACTTCTCAAAGCTGGCGGAGACCTATCTTCATCATATTGGAAGATCAGATCGCTTTGGACATCTTGGCTTAGCCATCAACTTGATCACCTATGATGATCACTTCAACCTGAAAAGTATTGAGGAGCAGCTGGGAACAGAAATTAAACCTATTCCAAGCAACATTGACAAGAGCCTATATGTGGCAGAATACCACAGCAAGCCTGTAGAAGATGAGAAACCTTAAGAAGCATGCTTTGAAAAACTACAGAAGGCTCCTTGGATCTGCCACACATTTTTGGGGGGATGCTCTTCTCTTTGTGGGTTTTTCATCTTTTTTTTGTTTTTTGTTTTTTGTTTTTTTGAAACTATGAAGAATTAAAAAAGAGCTCAGACATTTTTCTTTTTTTAACTGGTGAAGAGAAAAAACTGAAAAGAAATATACCTTTTTTGTTCCATTTGTTTGCACTGTGTGTTGACTGAACATTAGTTGCACTAACTGCTGGTTTTTAAAAAATGTTTTCTGGGGAAAGGGGACAAGGAAGGAGGAAAAAGAAGAGAAGGAGAGAAACCCTAAAAAGAGAAGACTCTTATTCTTGATGAACACACAAGTTCATCTACATCTTCAGAATTCTTCAACAGCTGACTTTCGAGTGCATTTCAACTTCTCCCTGATTATCCATCTGTTTTTAAGCCCAAAGAGCTTATTACTTATTTGTGCCTTATGCTATGAGAACATTCAGAATATCATCTTTTAGACACAGCCCAAGGAATCAACAAAATAATTTTTTTTTCTTTTTAAAATTTTTGTCTGTTCATTTTGGTTTCAAGTTGAAGTGTCTCTCTTCCCATTCTACCCAGTTCTACCCAGTACTCGAGCCCAGGGCTGGAAGATGAAACTTACTAGTAACATTAAACACCATTATCTTTTTCTGTACGTGGAGGAGTTGATATGCAACTGCGGTTCATCCGCACTGTAAATACATGTATTTAAAAAACAATCTGGGCTGAGTAGATACAACACCTTCGCTCCCAAAGGAAAGAGCAGTCTATCATTGCAGGAGCCATATGACAAGCCTTTGTGCTCTATTGCAGAACACTAAAGAGTGGTTTACATATGCCTCCATTAGCAGTATGGCACTTGATGTGTAGACATGTCAGAGCCTTGACCCTCTTTCCTCTGTGGCAAAGTGTATCCCATAGAAAATTGGGTGTGTATACTTGTATAAACTTTGTAAATAAGTTTTTTTCTGGGTTCATATATATATATATATATATATATAATACATATATATTTTTTTTTTGGATGAAGGTTGTTGGGATTAAGGGGATTAGAGTGATTATGGGAGCAGCTAAAGATGAGAGGGGCTCAGTTTTCCGCAACACTAAATTCTATAAAGTACTTTGTCCTCTTACTGTAGACAACAGACCTCTGTGGGATCCATGTGTTAGAAAAGGAACCCAGAAGTCTGGGATGCACTGTTTGCTGCCACACTGTCTCATCTAGTACACATGGAGCACTTTTACCAGAAAGCAAACATCTATAACTCAAGATGATTTTTTATGAAGCTCTCTGATTTTGCTTCTAAAGTTTGTGGAACTTTTCCAAGCTCTGCAAAAGTGGGTACAAGTTCATCTTCCTTGCAGTGTGGGAATTCTACTAAGTGGCAGTGTCTTTTATCAGAATATGTATAAAGCACTAATTTGCCTTTCAGAATATTAGCCAGTACGAGCTGTGGTGACGTTAGCAGTTCTGGAGCTTAATTCTCTGTGGATCATCTCCTGTAGTGTGTAAATGTGTTGCCCTCTGCCCACCTTGATACATAAACTTTTGCAGGAATGGGCAGCCCCTGAGAGCTGTTAACTTCATGCTGCAGAAAGCTGCTTGCCATCCTCTTGCATTGTGACAAGAACTGTTGCCTGTCATTTTGCATTGTAAATTGCTGGCAAATGCTTACAGTCAATAGTGTTGCTGTAAATTGTGCCCCTCCCAACATGCTTGGCATTTGGCCTGATCTCCAGGCAAAAGGAGTGAGATGAATCAAAACCAGTGAACTTTTTTTTTTAAATGTTTTTACTTCCCTTTTAACCCAGTGTACTAGGTCAATCAGGAGACATCTAGAGAACAAAAAAAGCAAAAAACAAAATTTAAAAAAAATTGATTTCCATATTCCATTTTTTTTTTCAAAACCTTATTACAAGATAAGTCCTGCATAGCTTTCATGCTTAACTAATCTGGGTAAAGAAATCAATTATTCAAAGTTGCTTTTTTGACTCTGCCTAGTTCTAAGCAAAACTATTTGTGACTCACCCAAAATTCCTGGGGGATCAAAATCCTGCAGATGCCTCCTGATCAGACATAGCCCTAACTCTTTAACAACTGTAGCAAGAGCTGCACAGTGCAAACCCAAAAAAGAGCAAGTTCCTTTATGTAGAATCCAAGTCACATGGTCTATACCTAATTAAGCAAATAACTTTTCAGGGAGGGGCTGGGAAGGGGACTTTAAAAGGTATCACCTTTTGGCCAACAAATCTTGCCCTTGTACTGATGCAGCTCTCTGTCCCTCACCTCTGGCAAGATAAGAGGGATCATTCATGTAACACAAGCAAAGGAATGTACATGCAATTTTGTATCTTGCCAGAGAGCATGTGGGTGTTAGACAAAAATTTTTAAAAAGCGCAGTCTCCTTTGCAGAACTTAGACTGCTCTACCTGGTGCCACATACCTGTGGGTCCCTCTTAAAGCACAGACTTAAAATTGAAAATATTACTGAAGTACAGCCTCTGCTGAGAAGGGCACCTAAACTACTGGGCACCACAATTGGACACGGTCCTTTAGAAAGGCAGCTGTCTGGTTTTGGTGCTTGAATGGAATAGGAACAGTTCAATGGAAAGATGCTCTAAAGACTAGCCAAAACCTGGTCTTTTTTTTTTTTTTTCTTAATCCCTTTTTAAAAAAAAACACATTGTTACTATTAGAAATTCTCTTCAGATTCTTTGCAGTACTGATGTTTGGGATTTTTTTTTAAAGTAATAGTTACTTATTTTTTTCCAGTGTTTCATTTAGATGACAGCTACTTTCTGTTTTTATCCAACTTATGGTTTAGCCTTCTAGTAGGATAGTTGTGTAATAGGTTATGCACTGTTACACACCTTGCTGCCTCTAAGCCTGTTTTGTTCTTCTTTCCCCTTATGTTCTGAAGATGAAAGAAAGTTTTATTGCCTTTCTCTTAGGAATGGAATAAGTTCATCCTAACATCTTTCACAGAAAGAAGGGAAAGGAAGACCTGTGTTTTTAAATGATTTGCAAGTAGGTTCCAGCAGCATAACATAGGGCTGGCCCTAAAGGGTGGGTGGGTGGGGGTGGCTGTCATTTGTTTTCAGAATGAGATGGGAGCATCTTTCCTTTGCCACTTGCTTTGTGTTTGATGCCATCGTGCTTGGCTAGAACAAGACAACTCAGCACAAAGCCTCAAGTGTGAATTATTGAAACCAAAACATCTCATTCTGATCACTTGGTTGAATTTTTCTTTTTCTTTTTTTTTTTTTAAATAGGGGTGGGAGGGAGGGTACTATGTCCCAAAAGGGAGGGTGTCTGCACTAAGGATTTAGAAACACATTGGAAGCTCATAACCTCATCAGAAACTGCCTTTAGCCACACTCCTGACCTTCTAGATGAGTAACAAAAAGATGAAATAAGTTCTTGGGAATTAAGCCATGGTTATTTTAATTCGCTACATTTTTCAACATTCTGTGTATCTTTAAAATTGTTATTGTGGAATCATTTTCTTGCCAAATATCTTGTCCAGCAAAATTATTTGCCTGGTGGGAGCTGAATTAAGTCAGCTTTTTGGTGAACTTATGTGGACTTTGGTGAGTTTGTAGTTCTGCTTTATACTCATACAATAAAACTCCCAAAGAAAATCAGCTCTCCTCTCTGATCTAAAAACTCATCTTTGGAGTAAAGAGTTAAGTGTCCAAAGGTTGTAACAGTTTATGAGGTCAGAGGGAGCTAACCTGGTACCTGGACTCTGCCCCTCCATAGCTGACAGATTCCAACAAAAGTGTATTTAAATTCTCCAGTAGACAGTGCTGGGCAGGGTGAGGGAGGGGGTAGGGCTGGGTAATTAAGATACAGGCTGCTGTGTTTTAACCAGTGGTTGTTGGGGAGGGGTGCCTGGAGAAAACAAAGTTGCTTCCCTTTTTTGAAACAAACTTGAAAAATGTAATTTTTGTTCAGTAAAAATGGGAGAAAATTCTAATGTCCCTAGCCACAAGGAACCAACAAGTTCCACTGGGAAGTGAACAGTGGCAACTCAAAATTTTGAAAACATTTTGGGGAAAGGGAAAATTGGCTTTCTGTTAATTGGCAATGTTCCAGTGGGGCTCTGTTTTTTGTTGGAATGTGTTCTGTTGCATGTACACATATTTGGGCCAGTCTCTCCTGAGTTTAGATGGTTCAAAAGGATGGTAAAATCTTGATTTTTTTTTTTTGGTTAAATATCTCAATAAAAGCCCACTGGAACTCCAAAAAAAAAAAAAAAGATACTGGAAACTGGTATTTAAGATGAAGAACTATTGAGCACTCCAAGAAACAGATAATCAGTCAGGCATTGTGGTACATGCCTATAATGCCAGCTACTTCAGAGGCAAATATCAGGAGAATCAGAGTTCAAGGACAGCCAGGGCAGTGAGAGCCCATCTTAACAAGCAAGGCAGGTATGATAGTACATATCTATGATCCCAGCTATGTGGGAGCTGTCAGTAGGAGGCTCCAAGTCCAAGGCAAGCTGGGGCAAATACGCAAGATTCTTTTTCTTTAACTAGAAAAATAAACGAAAGCAAAAGACCTGGAGGTATGGCTCAAGTGGCAAGAATGAGGCCCTGAATTCAAATCAAACACCAATACCACCAAAAAAAGAAATAAAAGAAACAAGTAATTTGAAGGTATTCAAAATCCTGCTTGACTACAAATAAATGAAAAAATGCTTGGTCACAGACAATTGAAATTGAGATTAGGTACTGGAGACACAGACTAGCAATTAAAATGCCATTGATAGACCATACAGAACCAATTTAAACTAAGGCAATTAGACTAATATAGTGGGATTGCAAAATAAATCTGTACTACCAACAATACATGAAAATGAAAACAAATCTAGTCATTTCCACAAACTAGGGATTTGGAATGTGGCTGTGGTAGAGGGCTGGGTTTGTGGTCCTAGATCCTGAGTTTAATCCCTAGCACCACAGAAGAAAAAAAAGTAGCATTCCATGAACTAAACTATACTGAATAACAGCAAAGTTTAAACTTTCCAATTAATATCACCTCAGTCACTTTGAGTTTAACTAGTCTCTTTCAATGAAAGGGTTTCCATGAGGGTTCGGGTATGGTACAGTGGGTACAGTGCCTGCCAAGCAAGTGCAAGGCCCTGAGTTCAAACCCAATATGTTCCAAAAAAAAATGCTCCATAAGCTCCCCTGTACTTTCCAGAAACTGCAAAAATGGTATCTCTCTTTTTTTAATAAATTTTTATTAGGATATCTTCATTATATGGTCAGGGGGATTTGTAGTGACAATTCCAATTAGACTCATATTTTACATTATTTACATTGCTCGCATCATCTCTTCCCCTCAACCTCCTCCCCACCCCACTTAAAGCAATTGCAAGAGGTTTCTTAGTTCTGTTTCATATAGGTATATGAAGTCCATGTACCATATACCGTCACCTTAATCTATTTCCTTCACCTTTCCCCTCCCACTAGTACCCCACACACACGCTGTGCCTATTTTACAGTACTAGTTTTCATTATTAAAATTTAAGTTGAGTTCAAAGGGTTATCTCCACGTATGCCCACCATAATGGGTATACTTTACTTTGATCTGTTCAACCCTTACCCCTTTACCTCCCGCCCACACTCACCACTTTTCAACAGCTTTCAATACACATCCTTACATCCTCTACCTTCACATATTATGTTATGTGATATCACTTATGCTTTATCATTCTCTTTTCCTTTCCCTCTTTCCCTGAGCTCCAAAAAGTAGTTCCATTGTTACAAACATGTTCTATGTGTGAGTTTGTATATGATCATACTTGTTTTTGAGTATATGTTTATCTTTGGATCTGTCTTCCACATCTGAGAGAAAACATGTGGCTTTTCTGTTTCTGGTCCTGGCTTACTTTACTTAACATGATGGCCTCCAATTGCATCTATTTACCTTCAAACCACATGTTAATTTTTTCTTATGGCTGAGTAATACTCCATTGTGTATATATACCACAATTTCTTGATCTATTCATCAGTTGTAGGGCACATAGGTTGTTTCCAAAGCTTGGCTATTGTGAAAAGTGCTTCAATGAACATCAGTGTACAGGTGTCTCTACTGTATCCTGCCTTACCTTCCTTTGGGTAGATGCCCAGGAGTGATATCTTTGGATCACATGGCAATTCTATCTCTAATTTTTTTTGGAATCTCCATACTGCTTTAATTTGCAGTCCCACGAGCAATTTATAAGGGTTACTGTTTCACCATATACTTGCCAGCATTTGTTGTTGTTATTACCCTTGATTATGGCCTGAGAATGGTATCTCTTATCCCACATGCTTTTTGATAATGTGGACTTACCCCACTCCAATAACAACCTGTGTCAAGGATCCTTCTCAATTTTTAAAACAAATTTTAATAACATACATAAAAAAATAACAATTGTACATATTTATGGAGTACCAAGTTTAGAAGGGCTCATAATTTCTACAAAAATAGAATTCAGCAAAAATGACACTACATGACTCTCAAAGGCAGGTCATAAGAAATGTAGCCTTCATGTGATCCATCAGATCACTTTCTTTTAGAACGAGATCAACATGTAAAAAATAATCATTGAAACTGGACACTGGTGCTCACGCCTTTAATCCTAGCAACTTGGGAGACTGAGAGCAGAAAGATCAAGGTTGAGGTCAGTCTGGGAATATAATTCATGAGACTCCATCCAAAATAACCAGAGCAAAATAAACTTGAGATGTGACTTAAGTGTTAGAACTCATGCTTTGCAAACATGATGTCCTTATTTCAAACTCCAGGCTCAGTAAAAAAGAAGAAAAAGAAGAAAGAAGAAGAAGAAAGGGGGAGGAGGAGAATCAAAAGAAGGAGATGAAGAAGAAGAAGAGGAGTGATCATGGACAGTGGATTCTATTCTGAGACTTCCATGTTTTGAAACCCATGTCACATGTAATATTCATGTATAGGTGCTCTGGTTAGCATCCCTAGCTGAGAGCTTAACCAGCAGCCAGTGTTAGAGATGCCTCTAGATGATTTCAGCCCCAAATATCAAGTCACTCCCAGCCAGGATATGTTCCTAGATGATTTTTCACATGCTACACACTACATAGGAAATAAAAAAATTTAAAAAAAAGAAATAAAAATGGATAATAAATAAAAAAAAGAAATAAAAAAATCATTCCCACAATGCCACAAACACTAATTACAAAATTTATGAGCATAATAAATAATTGTTTTACACCAGTAAGTGTTTGGGTAGTCCATTACATAACAGTAGCAATTGGAACATTTCCTTTCTCATCCATATAGTGTCTGGGATCCTAGAAGCTCATGGCTTATGACATCTCTGCAGTGTGCTCTGAATCTTTTCTAGTTCTGTCATAATGTGACTGGTCTGATCTGATATCTGAACTGGTGCACACTGCTGTGTAATGAGTCTCTCAAGGCATCACAATGGCATCTACCCTGACAGATTGTGATCCTAGATTTTAAACTCTATGTGAGATTCCTCACATACAGTCTTCTTTATTTCAACCTTGAGCTTCTGAGGCCCATTGACACTCTCAAGTCAATGATAAGTTCCTGAATCAATTCCCACTCCATGCACACCTATGGAACCAAAAATCCTGCCTCACATTGTCTATCAACCAACTCCCTTCAATATACCTGTGCTTTCACCCTTGCCACATTGGATAAGGCCAAATAGGAGATTCTTCCTGATTTCATCCTGAGTTGAGCTTGCCTCCCTTGACTCTATGACATGGTTAGATTCTTCTGCACATGTCTGGATGTTTCTACCACATATGTGAATTCTGTAGGTAAAAGGTGAAAATGGAAATCTAACCATTTTGCCAATTATATTTCTCTCTTCTTGTTCCTTAAGTCCACATGGTCAGGAAAGGAGGACATGCAATGTTTGTTTCCAGCAACGACTTCTCTAGCATTGTATCTTCTTTCTCCCCAGTGGACATTAATATCATAGCTCAGTCTCAATAGTAAAGGAGGTATCCTCTCTACATTGAAGATTAAGTAGTATAATCTCAGGTACTAGGCATGACTTTTCTTATGAAAACTGTAAGAGTGCTAATACAAAAATTCATATTGTTTTAACTCTTTGAAAATACCATACCTCTTACACTAAGGAATATCACTATTTTCCAATTATTAAATAGAAAAATGAGCCAAAAATTAACTCCTTTACCATTGTTGGTTCATCACACATTTCTTTAATTAGTGGAAATATAGTATGACTGCAATTTATTAGAATTACACTAAAAGGAAAACAATGGCATATTTTCAGATTATAAAGACTGGTTTTTTTGATACAGTTAAAGTCTGATAGTGGAAATATCTCTCATGACATTAACAAATGCACACTTAGCAATTAAAAATGAAAAGACATTTATGATATGGACTCAAAATCATCTTTGGGTATTCATTATGTCATTCTTGTTTATTCCACAAAACCTCAAAGATGAGGATTTACTAAGACAGTAGATATTTGCTTATTTCTTTTTCCTTCTTACTCATCATTTATTATTCATTTTTAATAGTGAAATAGATTATTTACATGGTTGAATGAATCAGATCGAATGTACACTATTTAGAAAAATTTCCTGTACCCATTACCAAATCATATATAAAGTCATTAACAATGATGCTAATTCAGAATTGAGTAATAATTGGTGCAAAGTAAAGTCTCTGTAAGGTACTGTTTTGAGTAAATAAAGTACGTTATCACTGTCTAGACCCTAGTCTATGTGTGGTCAATTTTCTGTTCTTTAAAGCTGAATAAAAGCTATTACTATACAAAGTAGTAGCAAAAGATTTATCACAGACAACCATAAAACTTGTATTCCAATGAGAATTTTTAATTAAATAAACTTCAGTAATAAGTGCTATTGAATAAGCTCAAAAGCAAATATGAATAACATTTCATTTATATCTCAATGTATACTGTCATGTCCAGTTTGTAAGACCCTACATGTAAAAAGAATTTAAATTTCACCTATATCTTTTAAGTCATAAGAAGACAGGGACTCTAGGACTGCAGGTGTGGCTCAAGCCAGAGAGGTCATTTAACTTTTCCCCTCTTTCATTGGAAACAAGTAAAATGTTGCTGGAATGAATCTATAATCAACATAAATGCTTCATTAATGATGTTTATGCATGTCTGTCTCAGCTATGTATACATTAATATTTTCACTATTGACTTAGTTCAAAGTTGGCAAGCATATTCAACCAAATTTAGATCATTTTGCTTATGTTGCTTATATGTGCTTCTGATTAAGAAGAGGAACAAAAAGATCTGTAACATGCAATGAAATTGAAGCAGTAATAAACAGTCTCCCAAAAAAGAAAAGTCCAGGACCTGATGGATTCTCTGCTGAATTCTACCAGACCTTCAAAGAAGAACTAATACCAACCATCCTTAAACTTTTCCATGATATAGAAATGGAAGGAACACTAACTCATTCTATGAAGCCAGTATTACACTCCTCCCAAAACTGGACAAGGACACATCCCAAAAGGAGAACTATAGGCCAATCTACTTAATAAACATTGATGCAAAAATCCTCAATAAAATAATGGCAAATTGAATCCAACAACATATCAGAAAGATCATTTATCATGACCAAATCGGCTTCATCTCAGGGATGCAGGGATGGTTCAACATATGCAAATCAATAAATGTAATACAGCACATTAATAGAAGCAAAGATAAAACCCAATCGATCATCTCGATAGATGCAGAAAAGGCTTTTGATAAGATTCAACATCATTTTATGATAAAAAGCTCTAAGAAAACTAGGAAGAGAACACTATAAAGGCTACACATGACAAACCTATATCCAACACCATACTTAATGAGAAAAAAAACTGAAAACATCTAAAGAATGTGGAGGAAGTCATTAGAGAAATTAAAGTGGGAAGAAGAAATAAAAGTCAAAGTCTAACAGACATATTCATAAGTGAAACAACCAGCCAACCAGAGAGTATAAGTAGCATTCTCAATTTTCTGTACCTAGAAAAAGGAACATGGATAAGGAGAGTTAATCAATACAATTTTCAAAAGAGATTTGGGATCATATTATGAAGGACAGTTTGTACCATGATAAAGAGTTTGAAATTCATTTTATAGGTAGGTAATGGGAGGGTAATTTCTAAGTAAGGGAGTAATATAATTTGATTTATACATAAGAAAAAAGAATCAATTGGAGTAATGAAGAGACTGAAGACAGAAAAGCCTTAAGGCTATTTAAATGGGTCAAAGAGATGACAAGAGCACTACCAGAAAGAATGGAATGAAGGAAATAGATCCTACATATCTTTGAAGAGTGCACTCTAAAAGACTTGATGGATGACTGAGTAACTATGGACCATGAAGGAAAGAGATGAATCAGACTTATTTGGCTGGTAACTGAATGGATTCTGACAATTTTAGCCAAGTAGAATTCAAATACTTCAAAAGAGCCAGTAGGCCATAGCATTTATAAGATGTAACTGTGATTACTTGAAATTTTAAAAAATTCACAATTAACTTTTTAGTTTTTATTCAACTGATTAAATAAATCAGATGTGTTTTCTCATGACTGAGATGAATTATATGAGGCCAAATCAAGGTCTTGCACAATATTCTGTTCCTGATAATTCCATGAAGACATATTTTGACGTAGTCATATTTGAAGTGAACAGAGGATCAGATATACACTTGAACTTCCCCCAACGTCTACTAATGAAACCACTGACAGGAAAACTTATTTACCAATTCTGATGTCATCTTCCATGTGGAAGAACTTTATGGCTTCACACTTTTGCTTTTCTTCTCTTCTTACTCAGTCCCAGGAGAGATGGTCAGAATTACCTAACAGTCTGATGAACTGGGAAGAACTGTTAGTTTGAGCCCTCTGAGAGGCAGGGGCAGGATGAGATAGATATGCAAGAAATTTATCTGGGGAAATGCCTATGAAAGATGACAGAAAGGGGCCAGGAAAAGGGAGTAAAAACTTTCATCATGTGACACAGGTCCTACACTTGTTGAAGAGAATGGGATAAGAAGAATCTCAGATTGCAGTGCCATTCCAAAAGAGGTCTGGCAAAACTAATAAGGGACCTAAAACCAAAGTCAGTCGCCCATCAGAGAAGTCTGCAGGAATGGGCCAGCACCCACATGGTTCACACGACTGCAGATCAGTTGCAGAGATGGATCCAAAGGGGCACAAACTGAAGCAATCAATTGTGCCCCCTAGTGCAGAAGGTATAATGTAAGCAGTACATTCTCATGGCTGCTACGAAAAGACAAACTACATATGTATTACTTAGCTTATTCCTCTCTCCTTATGGAAGCCAACTCCCCTCAAAGAGTTATGCTTTTTATTGAGCCAAGTCAGGAAATAAAATTTAACCTATTGTAGGTAAAGAGGCCCATGATTATTTATGAGGGAGGCAAATATTGGAATCCTATCATAATCAATACATGGGACCAGGATCCTTGGAACAGAAATGAGAATTACAAGTTGGGAGACTGACAGACACAGGAAATGACTGAAGCTTCTGGGGTAGCTATGATATAAGACTTCAGTTTGACCTTGTCCATGTGTAGAAATTTACATCTGGCTATGTAGAAGTTTGTAATTATGCAGTTATTGTTTTGATCCTCTGCATTGCCATGAAAAGCTTTAAGCTTTGAGCTTCGTGGTAATTTTTTCACATGGTGGTGACCACAGCTTATGGTGGCTTTCTTTGTAGACAGTTCCAAGTATACCCAGACTAAATCAGATGCTAGCCACAGGGACGGGGTGGTAAGTTTCATTAAACAATTGATCTAAAGCTACTCAGGACTCAGGACTCTGCTTCTTGAATTTGGCCCACAAAGGTATAACTACTTAAGCAAGTGTGGCTGAGACAAAGTTTCAAGGATGAACAGTTTTTTTTATACATAGGCCTGTGAGACATTAAGAGACAGGGCAACATTTGCTGCTGTTGTGTTGAGATGATCTAGCACAGTAGTACTGCTCTGAATTTTATACATGCTGCACTGCACTTGTAAGGTTTTCATTTTATGCTATCAGCATCAAAGATAGATGGTGCAAGGAGAAATGCAAAAAATACAAGGCTTTGAGTATGGGATGGGAAAAGGTCTCCTCAAATAAGATCTGCTTTCTGGAGCTTTCTACTATCACCAAGAATTTCTAAACTTTGAGAAAAAATAACATAATCTCACATGCCTCAGTCTGAGAAAGGAAACTAATTCCAGGTGAATTTTCCCCACAATGCCAAAATTAAGCTCTTTCTGGTTTCTTCCAATTGCATTTATGAATTCTGGACACCTGGGATAAACTAACTAGCAATATAGCAAGGCTAAATAAACCAAGACTGTTTTTGCAGTCTGAGATTATTCATCAGATGCTATTGAGCATATACTGTGGTCTTTGCGAACAATATTTGATTAGACTAGACCTTGGTTCTGGAAATATTATTTGTCTTCTGTAACTATTTTAGACACTAGAGGTTGACTGCCTTCAATATGCGTTGGGTGTGAGCCTCTATCTACAAAAATCTGATGGGTCTTATTTATCATTGGGTTTCTTTAAAAACTATAGCTCACAAATCATTTGGCATTAGGCTAACATACATTCTGAGGACCTGAAGGATCTCACCCATTCCAGTGAGAGATAGTTCAGGCTGCTGCTTTTAAAAGAAACTCAATTCTATCAAGCACTCAGATCCCCTCTAGCTGAGACTGAGCAGAATATCAAAAGAATAAATTTCTTTAGTGTTTAACAGCACATGGGCAAGAGAATTTAATTTGGGACTTTATTTCCTTCCCACTTCTTAAATTTGAATTTATGAGCTGGTTCTCTTCTGATCGCTCCTCCAGATCTATTCTCCACCTTGCTTTGTGCCCCAGGTACTGCACAGTTTCTTTTCCTCTAACTTCTGGCTGGATTTAGCCAGTGGAAAGAAGTAATAGGACAGGAGAAAAAGTGAGTCAGACAATTTTCCTCTTGGTCCCTGAGATCCATAAGTTGGTGGCATACTGCTGTTTAATGTATCCCTTTCCATACAACTACATTGTTCAGGCTTTGGGGACTCTTTCTCTCTAGGCTTTTCTAGGCCTAGTGTCATGACAGACCCATCTGTTGGTAACTCCTCAATATTGTTCATCCTTATTGGTTTCCCTACATGTTGATACAAATGTAAACAGTTCCTTTATTACACTCTTTTCAACTGTTCAGTTTGAGTGTACCATCCACTTCCTACTCAGACATAGTAGATACAATCTGAAAAGGGAATTAAGTTTGGAAGTTTAATTTCTCCCAGGAAATTTGATAATAGGAAGAGGATTATATCATATAATTTGTCACTTTATCTCTTTGAGAGCTTGTTTGGAGGTTCTAGCAGGGGAGCGCAGCTATTCGTATACCCTTGACCGAAGAATGGTCCTCCTCTATCGGGGATGGTCGTCCTCTTCGACTGAGCGCGCAGCTTCGGGAGGGACGCACATGGAGCGGTGAGGGAGGAAGGGGACACCTGCCTAGCCAGCCAGATCAGCCGAATCAACCCTGGTGATCAATGGGGTGACAGATGTCGCAGCCAGATCGCCCTCACTTCCTCACTTTATCTCTTTGAAGAACTAGAATAGGCTTTGTTGGATAAATGGCTAGACATATTTAGGATGTAAAAGAGCCTGTATGCTAGTTTCAGCTTTGGGTACATAGTGGCCTTGAAGGAGTTAACTTAATTGCTTTATTGATATGATTTATTTTAGAGTCATCTGGAAATAAAATATATATAGTTTACCAGTGGCCTTAGTGGATACCCGAAAAAAGTAATGATTAGCATTTGCAGACCAGCCTCAAAGATGTAGGGGAAGTAGTACCATCCTGAGGGCCTTTCCTGGTGGTATGGCCACATCTTTGGTTGATCAAAGATTTAAAAGTTAAACCCAAAGAATTAAAGAGAGGAAAAAAGCAGGAAATTTTAGTGGTGAAGGTGTTTATTGCCCACTCATGATATTGCCTTTGATGTAGAAGGAACCCCACTAGTAAGAAGTATTCTAGCTCTCTTCACTTCTTCCTTCATTGATTTCCTAAGTGACTTACATAACAGGTGAGTCTGGAAAGAGAAACTGGGTATGCAAAGCCCTGTTGTCTGCTCTTTTTATTCTCTCAGAAAAACTCAAACTCCTGTCATCTAGGAATTTTGTGAGAAAATTTTCTTAATTCCAGAACTCAGTAGTAAGAAACACATTTGTTTGCAAATATAAGCTGCATTTTGAAATAGTAATATTATATGACATAAAGATAAGGTTTTGAGTTTTATTCAGTCTTAAAGAAGAATGAAATTATGCTGTTTGCAGGTAAATGGGTGGAACTGGAGAACTTAATGTGAAGCAAAGTAAACAAGGCTCAAAAAGTCCAAAAATTGCATCTTTTTCCTCATATGTGGAAGCTAGACCTATAACTTAAACATATATATAGATACATATATGATCATATGTGATCATATATATATACATATATAGATATGTATATATCTACATATGGTGAGAAAAAGCAACATTGTATTAGTGAGTCTGCCTGTGGGAACTACAGGAGGCTGGAGAGGGAAAGAAAATAATAGAGAATAAAAAATATTAAAACAACCCATCTATATATGAATATAATATAATGTACTGTACTGTAAGCTGTTGAATATTAGAGGAGCATGGTGCTATAGAAGGAGTGAATAACAGGGCTAATTAATACAAGCTGGAAGTACCAAGGTGAAACACCCTTGAACCATCAATAATTCACTTAAAAAAATGAAGGGCACAGAGATTGAAAAATCTTTTAGGGTAGATTTTTCATTCAGAAACACAAGAGACCACAAATAGCCAAGGCAATACTCAGCAAAAAGAGCAATGCTAGAGGTATCACAATACTCAACTTCAAACTATATTACAGAGCAATAGCAATAAAAATAGCATGGTACTGGCACAAAAACAGGCATGAAGACCAGTGGAACAGAATAGAGGACCCAGATATGAATCCACATAGCTTTGCCCATCTTATTTTTGACAAAGGTGCCAAAAACATATGATGGAGAAAAGAGAGCCTCTTCAACAAATACTGCTGGGAAAAGTGATTATCCATCTGCAAAAAACTGAAACTAGATCCATATTTATCACCCTGTACTAGTATCAACTCAAAATGGATCAAGACCCTAATATTAGACCCAAAACTGAAATTAGTACAAGAAAGAGCAGGGAATACACTGGAAGTCATAGGTATAGGCAAAGACTTCCTCAATAGAACCTCAGCAGCTCAGCAACTAAGAGAAAGGATGGATAAATGGGACTTCAGAAAACTAAAAAGCTTCTGCACAACAAAAGAAATGGCCTCTACACTGAAGAGACCACCTGCAGAGTGGAAGAAAATATTTGCCAGCTATACATCAGACAAAGGACTGATAACCAGAATATACAGAGAACTTAAAAACTAAACTCTCTCAAAATCAATGGTCCAATAAAGAAATGGGCAAGTGAACTAAACAGAACTTTCTCAAAAGAAGAAATTCAAATGGCCAAAAAACACATGAAAAAATGCTCACCATCTCTGGCCATAAAGGAAATGCAAATCAAAACCACACTAAGATTCCACCTCACCCCTGTTAGAATAGCCATCATTAAAAACACCACTAACAACAGGTGTTGATGAAGATGTGGGGGAAAGGAACCCTCGTACACTGCTGATGGGAATGCAAGCTAGTGCAACCACTCTGGAAAAAAAATATGGAGGCTTCTTAAAAATCTAAACATAGATCTGCCATATGATCCAGTAATCCCACTCCTGGGGATGTACCCAAAGAATGCAACACAGGTTGCTCCAGAGGCATCTACACACCCATGTTTATTGCAGAGCTGTTCATAATAGCCAAGTTATGGAAACAACCAAGATGCCCCACTACTGATGAATGGATTAAGAAAATGTGGTATTTATACACAGTGGAATTTTACTCAGCCATGAAGAAGAATGAAATCTTATCATTTGCAGGTAAATGGATGGAACTGGAGAACATCATTCTGAGCGAGGTTAGCCAGGCTCAGAAGACCAAAAAATCGCATGTTCTCCCTCATATGCGGACTTTGGATCTAGGGCAAATACAGCAATGTTGGAGACTTGGGTCACATGCTAAGGGGAGAGCACATGGGGATAGGGAGGAAACCCAAAACATGAAAGTGTTTGATGCCCCCACTGAAGAGGAACTGATACAGAAACCTTAAAGCGACAGAGGTCAATATGGAAGGGGATCAGGAACCATTGTAAAGATCAGTTAGAGATGAATGAACTTGGGTTGTAACACATTTGTACATGGAAGCAATGCTAGGAATCTCTCTGTATAGCTATCCTTATCTCAATGAACAAAAACACTTTGTCTTTCTTATTATTGCTTATGTCTTCTCTTCAACAAAGTTAGAGATAATGGCAGAACAGGTTCTGCCTGTAAGCAAAGGGTGGGGAGAGTGAGGAGGGTGTAGGGGGGAGGAATAGCCCAAACAATGTGTGTACATGTGAATAAATGAATTTTAAAATTTTTTAAATAAAAATAAAGGGCAGGTTTTTCCTGGGGATGGGTACCAGTGGGAAAGGGAAGGGCATAGGGAAAGGGTGAATGTGGGTGAATATAGTAGATGTATTTTGTATTCATATATGAAAGTAAGAGACTGAAACTTGTTGAAATTGTCTTAAGAAAGGGAGAGGGAAGAGGGATAATAATGAAGGGGGTAAATCTAACTAAGATATATTGCAAGCACATATGTAAACATCACAATGTGTCCCCTTGTACAACTATTATATGCTAATAAAATATTACATGCTAGGAAAATTTTTTAAAAATAAAGATCTAAATAAGGATAATGTTTGGACTTCCATCTGCTTCTTGGAGAAAAGAAGGAATATTTATTTCTTCTCCTCAACAAATACTAATTTGAGTCTTTCAATGACCCCCAAAAATTTAATTTAAGAGTCTTTCAAATTAAAGTCCATATTTTTCAAATAGAATGTCTTTAATAAAGCATAAGATAAATAATATCAACCTATCACCAAAGGTAAAGTGGTGATTTAATTACTTGTTTCAAAAACCAGAAACTACAATACCCAGCAAAAATTCAAATGATTAAAATTATATAGTACTAAGGAAAATAGCAAAATAATAGCTCTGCTGTTGTTTGGAGTACTTCAAAATATGTAGCAAAAATGGATATGTACATTTTAAAAACTACTAAATTATAATAGCTGATAGAATTTCTTCATTATGATTATCTATCCTGACTCCTCCATCATTTCTGTTTTTTCTGATTATCCTCAGTGTTTAAAGGTCAAAATCTGAAAATATCTCCTTGTGGTTAACTGTATATGCTGATTATTGTGTCTGGTAAATTAGCGACTGACACCAGGTCATCATGAATGATAGAAAGAAACATTAAACTCATAAGGGAATAAGACTCTCCTTGTTTTGTGTCATGTTTGATTTACAATGAGACATTTAAAGTATTTCTTGACATAGATATAGTATCCAGTGAATATTATTAGAGGTGAAAGACAGAAAATTATATTTGAAAGAAATATTTCTGTATTTACCTATTGAAAAGTTGCCAGAACAGTCAACAGAATTTGTACTGAAAGATATGTTCAAATAAAGACATGCTAGATAAGGGAAATCCTAACACAAAACACCACGCTGAACCTGGCATCATTCTTCCTACTTTTGTGGCACATATCTCTCTTGGATTTCATTCACCAAACAAATGCTCCTTTCATCAAGGTGTGAGCTAATCTGAAGCTAAGAACATATGATCAGTTTGTCCCAGGAAGGAAGCTATCTTACAATGAAAGCAGCATGGGCCTAAAGGACAGGGCATTGAGTAGATGAGACAGCTACATGGCTCTGCCAAGGAAACCTAGGATTCAAGGAAGATTCTATGCATGAACTTCTGTCTTAAAATGTGGAAACCATACTAAGAATTCTTAACAACCACTGCCCAAATTATGACCACACCTGTAGTCACTTCTTGGCTCATTCTTTGGCTTGCATTCAGTCTGTCCCCTTTGACAAAAACCTATCATTTGCATGACTCCATAATTCTCAGACTTCTTCATGCCTCAAATGCCATATGGTCCAGAAAGAGACAAGTGTCCCCTATACCCAAGTTCTCCACCCCACCCTCCAGTTTCACCTTTCTCAGGATGATTGACAACCGGAAAACTCCTTTCTTATGAAACTTCCTTTCCTTAAGAATATGAATTCTCAGTAAAGTCTAATCAAGAGTTATCATAGTCTCAGCTGCATTGTGCATAATTAAGGTTGGCCTGGTAATAATGATGCAAGTGAAAGAAGTTTCTCTTCCAAGAGCCCAGAGAGGATGTGAGTGTGAGAGTCAGGAGGAAAGAGACAGAGTTGGGAGAGTTGGTCATTGTGACACTAGGTGGAGTGCCAGGTTCATAATAACCAGTGGTCAGGAAGGCAGACATATAGGATCAAATGAGAAAGCCTGAACAGAAGAAACTGAGGGGTTTGTACCTGAACAGATAAAAGAAACCCAACACTCTGGGGACAGCCAAAAACAGCTGAGAATCTTGTTGATGAACCTCAATTCCTGACCATTTAGTTGATGAGAAATTTGCCATAATAATTTGTGTATAAGGACAGTGTTTGCTTTAATTTGGCAATTTAAGGTTTGGTAACTTAAGGCTTCATTATACTAAGGTAACCACCTGACCTTTTGCCCAAGCCTGTCCGGATGTATGCCTGTTGTTACAGTGTAACTATCAGTAGCACTAATTTTCACTACCAAGAGACCCAGCTTGAATGGTTGAGAATGTGGTCACTGTACCTAAGTATTGCATCGATGATATTGCTTCAATGACACAGAAAAGAAACACACAAATTCAGACCAAAGACGCCACTTATGAAGGATGACGAGTATATCCAAAATGAGTCTTGAAGAAAGAAAGGGCTCAAACAGAGGGGAAAAGTAATTATTTCATAAGAAAAAAGAACAGTATGTGAAAATAAGCCCAGTAAGTCATACATCATTTATGCTGACATATACTGAATTTTTACCATGTGTCATGCACAATTCTCTATGTTTTTACATGGATTACCACCTTTACTTCCTTAAAAATCACAATGAGGTAGATAGTATTACTAGTCTTTTTTTAGTGAGGTGCAATTTTTTCAGTTAATTTGAAATTTTAAATAATCACCTAAGGTACACAATGAGAAGGTTACAGAGCAGAGATTAAACACAGGCAGTCTGGCCCCTCAACATTGCCCTGCGTGACAGGGAATAAGGAGCAGACTTAGTCTGATAAAGTTTTTGATGAGTTAATAACGGTAGATAAAGTTGGTAAAATGGATTAAAGGGTCCACAATGCCTTGATACAGCATTTGTGCTTCATTCATTAGTGTGGAGCTAGTGAAAGGTTTTAAGGAATTTATTTAAGCAAGGCTTTCTTTTTATAAGATTTGTGTTTGAAAGTAGTGTACAAAAGGAACAGAATGAGACTCATGAGGTTGTTCCAATCACCAGTTTATCATCTCCAATTTATTTTGTTGCCCCTGCTCTGCACAGTATATGAACATATAAGACAACTTTAGAAACTGTTTGCAATTAAGATGTAGAAACTAAAATTAACAATTAGAAAATGGGGGAGGGGGAACTAACCAGGAAGGGGGTATATATGTATATTTATGCACACAAATACTTCTTGTTTACAGATAGGTATCTAAAACAAAGCTCCAAAGCAGAACATGAAAGTCATAGGAGAGGATTGGTTTAAGACAAAAGTGAAAAAAAAACAGCAGGCTTAAGACGTGGAATCAGTATTACAGGAAACATGAGGTTGTGCTTGCTAAGAGAAGGTCCAGTGGGTATGTTTTGAGGCTTTTATCCAAACCAAGAACAAAGATTTTCAAACAATCCAAGATGGTTCTATGATGTGGTTCTATGAGTTTGTAATCCTCAATGCCTCTAATTCTAAAAGTTCAACCTATTGAATACTAAACAAAAATGATATGGTTGAATATAAAATGTCCCCCACAAATTCATGTGCTGAAGGCTTGGTGTCCAGCTGATGGTCCTATTTAAGGAGGCTCTGGAAACTTTAAGAGGAGGGGCCTAGCAGGATGAAGTAGGTCACTGGGGCCATGTTCTGCCCCCTGCCTGTTTCCTCTCTTTGCTTCCTGGGTCCCTTGAGTAAACAACACTCCTCTGCCATGCCCTTCCTCCATGATACTTCTGCCTTGCCACTGCCAAAAAGCCATGGAGTCAGCTAACCACAAACTAAAACCTCTGCAACTCTGAGCCAAAATAAATCTTTCCTTCCTTAAGTTGTTTTCTCAGGTATGTTAGCAATGAAAAGTCTGCCTAAAACTATTTTCTCAGGCTGGTTTCGTGCCACAATCCTCCTGATCTCTGCCTCCTGAGTAGCCAGGATTACAGATACAAGCCACCAGTGCTCAGTTTATATCCCTTAAATTTTAAATCATATTAAATTATAAACTTAAAAGTAATTTACTAAAATTTATATGAAAATAAATCAAAATAAAATTATAAGCATTTTATTTAATATACATGTAAAAATAATAATAGCTTCACTTCCCTTGCCTGTATTTCCTTATAGACCAAAAGTAAAGAATAAGGCACCTGTCTTCTAATGCTTACATCTTATGTTAAAAAAAATTCTGCAGATGAACAATAAGAATATTTTCATTTCTGAATAATTTATTTTAGCAGAAAAACATCTAAAGGGTTTTCTTAACTTGTAATTTTAGGCTATATAATGAGATCATTATTTCTAGAGAATAATTCCTCTTTCCAATTGCCTGAAACCACTACCATAATAATTTGATTTAGAATGGAAAAAAACAATCATAGTCTCTTTTCAATTAAAAGACATATTTCATTTTCCAATAACTCCAATCATTTCATTTTTGCAAAAACTCATTACAAATGGAACAATTTTATTCAGCACAAGAAACTTTTATAAAAACAATCAAGGGTTATCATATAATTTGTAAAGTTTCAATGTTGCCCAACTTTTTCTTGGGAAAATTTTATATTAGCAGGTAGAAACTCCAACTTTGGGTATATTTCTGGAAACAGTACATCTGCTACTAAAATATAAAAACCATAGCTTATCTTCATTATTGGTGATAGAGCACTGACAAACTGTATTTTGTAAGACCCAAATTTATCAAAAAACTTAATGATTAATGTTATATTTTTAAAGAGAGAAATCTAAAGGAGGTTTCAAAAAATTACTATAATGCCAGATGTATAGATTTTTAAAGTCAGCAAAATCAAAATGCAATCTTCCAAATACATATTATTTTAAATTCAACCTATAATTTCTGAAGAAACTCTATTCTTCTGAAAATTTACTATTAAAACATGATTTAATAATAAGGTGTGTAGGGCCAAACAGGACTTTTACTTTAAAGTAATATATTAAAATAAAAATCTGATGAAGGAAAAGAAAAATAATCTAACTATAACTTTTTTTAACTATAACACTTAACTTCAAGTGTTTTATCAAACACTTTACATGTGTAGTTATCTCCTTTACTCTTTTCAACAATCCAAAAAGGTTGTTGTCATTGCCTTTATTTTATGGATGATATTTTTATAGCTGAAACAGAAAGACAAGTTATTTACCCAAGATCACACTACTAGTTAGGGGAACCTAGAATTCTAAGCCAGATATCAGTGAATGATCCTTTCTTATTGACACTGAAATTCTTAACAAATTACGCTACAATTTCCTCAAGTCAAAATTCCTCAAGTCAATCACATCAAAGTCAACTTTTACAGGGATGTAGGGAAATACTGTAAGGAATAGATCCATATGCCATTGTCAGTATCTGTAATAATTTTAAGTGATTATATCTCTTTACCCAGTAAAGATTAGTATGGATTAGAAATCCATACTAATCCATTAGTAAAGATTAGAAATCCATACTATAAAAATTTCTGCTATGCATAATTATCTTATTGCAGCATTACATCTGCTTGCAACAATAACTAATAACAACTTAATGTCTACAAATAGGGGAATATTTCAATATAATATAGTGTGTCATACCACAAATATCAACATTATAACAATATGTGGTAAATCTATATGTACTTACATAGAAGTCTCTAAGATATATTTTAAAAGTAGAAGCAAAACAGAATACTAATTTATTAGATCTAATTTATGTAATTACTTTAAAATGCAGGTAGACAATGAATGACAAAAAGATGATACCAGGGAGCCAGCCTGGAGATACCCTCCTAATGCTGCTCTCAAGTATTGCAACCTTAGGCCCAATAAAAAGCTTCTAAAAAAAAAAAAAGGAAGAAAAAAGAAAGATGATAAGAGATAGATAAACAGAACAAAGAGACCATCTAATGCTATATTTATTTTCATTTTGTAAGCATGATTTTTATTTTATTCCTAGAATATCAGCCTATGCTGCAAGTCAATGACCAAGAATGAAACAGTTCCATGTCTTCTTCTGTGTCAGTGATCCATAAGCCTTGAACTTCAAGTAGTCTTCTGTAATTATCATAAATTCTGAATTTAAGTTATTCATATAACTGCTCCAGTTTTTTTATTGATTTGTTGGGTGGGGTACACACTGTAGCATTTACAAAAGTTCTTACAATGTATCAAATATATCATATTTGGATCTGTTCTTATTTTTCAGCAGTCCTTTTGAAATCTTACTGCTTCTACAACACTCTACTGTGCAGTGTGACCACGTGGCAGGGCCTATAAGAGCTCCAGGACTAAATCCACCACTACCAAATTAATAACAAAGTACATTTGACATTTCCCATTTTAAAGCACTTCCACTCTAATTACCCAATTTGGCCCATACCATAACTACAACCTGTGTTATTCAGAGAAATTCAGCAGTGACAGAGTTATGGTATTCCACCATTTTGTTCCAGTATGAACTCAATTTGTACATTTGACAAGCATTTACAGAGGGTTTACTATAAGCCAGGTTCTCATAATAGATGTTGTCAGGGTAGAAAAGATGAAACAAATTAGACAAAGATCCTTCTCCAAATAAAATAAGCAGCCAAAGTATATTGTTGGAGGGGGTTGAGTATTAATATATGTGCATAAATAACATTATTTAAACAAAAGGTAAATGAATGTGATTTGAAAGGTACAAAAAAAGCAAAAATTATGTGTCAGTGATCTGTAAGTCTTAATTAAACTCAGGGAGCCTTAAAGAATATTGTAACTTCTGAATTTAAATTGTTCATATAACTGTACTTGCTTATTTTACAATAGTTATTTTGAAATCCTATTAATTGTACAACATTCTACTGTGCAATATGATCAAGTCAGAGCTATTCTACTCACTAGCCATTGACCAGAGGAGTTGATCCTCCCTCTAAGGATCTGTGTGGTAACTGTAACTTCTAACAGTGGCCACATCAGTGTTTCTCCTCCAACTTTGCCATGTGCCCCCATCAAGAGAAGTCAATTCAAACACAGCCCAATAGTAATTCATTTAATAGAATATAGCAAAAGTTAGTACTGCCATTATGCTCAAGACTATTAAAAACTGACACCTCTTCCCAAATCTTGAGAAAGATATTCCCATACAGATGCAAGAGGCATCCAGAACACTAAACAGACCCGATCAAAATAGAACTACCCCACAGCATATCATCATTAAAACAACAAGTACACTGGAGAAAGAATATTGAAGGCTGTAAGAGAAAAAAAACAAATAACATACAAAGATAAACCCATCAAAATCACAGCAGACTTCTCAACAGAAACATTAAAAGCAAGAAGAGCATGGGGTGAGATCTTCCAGGCACTGAATGAAAATAATTTCAACCCCAGGATACTCTACCCAGAGAAACTATCATTCAAAATAGATGGAACAATAAAAGTCTTCCATGATAAGCAGAAACTAAAATAATATATGAACACAAAGCCACCACTACAAAAGATTCTTCAAGGGATTCTGCACACAGAAAGTGAAACCCAACATAACCATGAAAGGACAGGCAGCACCAAACTACAGGAAAAGAAAAAGCAAGAAAGTAGACAGTAACCTCAACTTAGGTACACACAATCAAACCTTCAAACAACTAAGACAACTAAATGACAGGAATCACCACATACATATCAGTACTAACACTTAATGTTAATGGACTTAATTCATCCATCAAAAGGCACCGTTTGACGAAATGTATTAAAAAGGAAGATCCAACAATTTGTTGCTTACAGGAGACCCATCTCACCCACAGAATTAATCATATGCTTAGGATGAAAGGCTGGAAGAAGATTTACCAAGCCAATGGGCCCCGAAAACAGGCAGGAGTAGCAATACTTATCTTTGACAAAGTAGACTTCAAACCTACATTGATCAAATGAGATAAAGAAGGACATGCCATACTAATAAAAGGGGAAATAGACCAAAAGAAAATAATAATTACCAACCTATATGCACCCAATGTCAACGCACCCAATTTCATCAAACATACCCCGAAAGACCTAAAAGCATATATTAACTCCAACACACTGGTTGTGGGTGACTTTAACATCCCATTATCATCAATAGATAGGTCATCCAAACAAAAAATCAAAAAAGAAATTCAAGATCTAAAATATACAATAGATCAAATGGACCTAGTTGATGTCTACAGAACATTTCATCCAACTTCTACACAATATACATTCTTCTCAGCAGCCCATGGAACCTTCTCCAAAATAGATCATATCCTAGGGCACAAAGCAAGCCTCAGCAAATATAAGAAAACAGAAATTATACCATGCAAACTATCTGATCACAATGCAATAAAACTAGAACTCAACAACAAAAGAAGAATTAACCTAGAAGGTAACACACATGCACAGGAAATTAATGTGAGTCAACTCCCTGTATAGCTATCCTTATCTCAACAGCAAAAACACTTGTTCCTTCCTATTATGGCTTATACTCTCTCTACAACAAAATTAGAAATAAGGGCAAAATAGTTTCTGCTGGGTATTCAGGGGCTGGAGGGGAGAGGGAGGGGGCGGAGTGGGTGGTAAGGGAGGGGGTGGGGGCAGGGGGGAGAAATGACCCAAGCTTTGTATGCACACATGAATAATAAAATAAAAAAAATTTAAAAAGACAAACAACATGCAAACAGCTAGAAACTAAATAACTCATTACTTAATTAACAATGGGTCATTGATGAAATAAAAGAGGAAATTAAAAAGTTCCTGGAAGTCAATGAAAATGAAAACACAACCTACCGGAAACTATGGGACACAGCAAAGGCAGTCCTGAGAGGAAAGTTTATAGCCATGAGTGCATATATTAAAAAGACTGAAAGATCCCAAATCAATGACCTAATGATACATCTCAAACTCCTAGAAAAACAAGAACAAGCAAATCCCAAAACAAATAGAAGGAGAGAAATAATAAAAATAAGACCTGAAATCAACAAAATAGAAACCAAAAAGACCATACAAAGAATTAATGAAACAAAAAGTTGGTTCTTTGAAAAAATAAACGAGATCAACAGACCCCTGGCAAACCCGACTAAAATGAGGAGAGAAAAAAACCCAAATTAGTAGAATCAGGAATGGAAAAGGGGAGATAACAACAAAAACCATGGAAAGTTCAGGAAATCATCAGAGATTACTTTGAGAATCTATATTCAAACAAATTTGAAAATCTTAAAGAAATGGACAAGTTTCTAGATACATATGATCATACAAAACTAAACCAAGAGGAAATTATTCACCTGAATAGATCTAAAACACAAAATGAAATTGAAGCAGCAATCAAGAGTCTCCCAAAAAAGAAAAGCCCAGGACCTGATGGATTCTCTGCTGAATTCTATCAGACCTTTAAAGAAGAACTGATACCAACACTCCTTAAATTGTTCCATGAAATAAAAAGGGAAGGAAAACTGCCAAACACCTTTTATGAAGCCAGTATTACACTTATCCCAAAACCAGGCAAAGACACCTCCAAAAAGGAGAACAATAGGCCAATCTCCTTAATGAACATTGACGCAAAAATCCTCAACAAAATAATGGCAAACCGAATTCAACAACACATCAAAAAGATTATTCACCACAACCAAGTAGGCTTCATCCCAGTAATGCAGGGGTGGTTCAACATACGAAAATCAATAAACGTAATAAGCCACATTAACAGAAGCAAAGACAAAAACCACTTGATCATCTCAATAGATGCAGAAAAAGCCTTTGATAAGATCCAACACCATTTCATGATAAAAGCTCTAAGAAAACTAGGAATAGAAGGAAAGTACCTCAACATTACAAAAGCTATATATAACAAACCTACAGCCAGCATTGTACTTAGTGGAGAAAAACTGAAAAGATTCCCTCTAAAATCAGGAACTAGACAAGGATGCCCACTATCTCCACTCCTATTCAACATAGTACTGGAATTCCTAGCCAGAGCAATTAGGCAAGAAGAAGGAATAAAAAGAGTACAAATAGGTAAAGAAACTGTCAAAATATCCCTATTTGCAGACAACCTGATCCTGTACCTTAAAGACCCAAAAAACTCTACTCAGAAGCTCCTAGACACCATCAATAGCTACAGCAAGGTAGCAGGATATAAAATCAACATAGAAAAATCATTAGCATTTCTATACACTAACAATGAGCAAACGGAAAAAGAATGTATGAAAACAATTCCATTTACAATAGCCTCAAAAAAAATCAAATACTTAGGTGTAAACCTAACAAAAGATGTGAAAGACCTCTACAAGGAAAACTATACACTTGTGAAGAAAGAGATTGAGGAAGACTATAGAAAGTGGAGAGATCTCCCATGCTCATGGATTGGTAGAATCAACATAGTAAAAATGTCTATACTCCGCAAAGTAATCTACATGTTTAATGCAATTCCCATCAAAATTCCAATGACATTCATTAAAGAGATTGAAAAATCTACTGTGAAATTTATATGGAAACACAAGAGGCCACAAATAGCCAAGGCAATACTCAGTCAAAAGAACAATGCTGGAGGTATCACAATACCTGACTTCAAACTATATTACAAAGCAATAACAATAAAAACAACATGGTACTGGCACAAAAACAGACATGAAGACCAGTGGAACAGAATAGAGGACCCAGCCACACAACTATAACCAACTTGTCTTTGACAAAGGAGCTAAAAATATACGATGGAGAAAAAGCAGCCTCTTCAACAAAAACTGCTGGGAAAACTGGTTAGCAGTCTGCAAAAAACTGACACTAGATCCATGTATATCACCCTATACCAATATTAACTCAAAATGGATCAAGGATCTTAATATCAGACCACAAACTCTAAAGTTGATACAGGAAAGAGTAGGAAATACTCTGGAGTTAGTAGGTATAGGTAAGAACTTTCTCAATGGAACCCCAGCAGCACAGCAATTAAGAGATAGCATAGATAAATGGGACTTCATAAAACTAAAAAGCTTCTGCTCAACAAAAGAAATGGTCTCTAAACTGAAGAGAACACCCACAGAGTGGGAGAAAATTTTTGCCAGTTACACATCAGACAAAGGACTGATAACCAGAATATATAGGGAACTTAAAAAACTAAATTCTCCCAAAAGTAATGAACCAATAAAGAAATGAGCAAGTGAACTAAACAGAACTTTCTCAAAAGAAGAAATTCAAATGGCCAGAAAACACATGAAAAAATGCTCACCATCTCTAGCAATAAAGGAAATGCAAATTAAAACCACACCAAGATTCCACCTCACCCCTGTTAGAACATCCATCATCAGCAACACCACCAACAACAGGTGTTGGCGAGGATGCGGGGAAAAAGGAACCCTCTTACACTGCTGGTGGGAATGTAAACTAGTACAACCACTCTGGAAAAAAATTTGGAGGCTACTTAAAAAGCTAAACATTGATCTACCATTTGATCCAGCAATACCACTCTTGGGGATATAACCAAAAGACTGTGACACAGGTTACTCCAGAGGCACCTGCACACCCATGTTTATTGCAGCACTATTCATAATAGCCAAGTTATGGAAACAGCCACGATGCCCCACTACTGATGAATGTATCAAGAAAATGTGGTATCTATACACAATGGAATTTTATGCAGCTATGAAGAAGAATGAAATGTTATCATTCGCTGGTAAATGGATGGAATTGGAGAACATCATTCTGAGTGAGGTTAGCCTGGCCCAAAAGACCAAAAATCGTATGTTCTCCCTCATATGTGGACATTAGATCAAGGGCAAACACAACAAGGGGATTGGACTATGAGCACATGATAAAAGCGGGAGCACACAAGGGAGGGATGAGGATAGGTAAGACACCTAAAAAACTAGCTAGCATTTTTTGCCCTTAACGCAGAGAAACTAAAGCAGATACCTTAAAAGCAACTGAGGCCAATAGGAAAAGGGGAACAGGTACTAGAGAAAAGGTTAGATCAAAAAGAATTAACCTAGAAGGTAACACCCACGCACAGGAAATCAATGTGAGTCAATGCCCTGTATAGCTATCCTTATCTCAACCAGCAAAAACCCTTGTCCCTTCCTGTTATTGCTTATACTCTCTCTACAACAAAATTAGAAATAAGGGCAAAATAGTTTCTGCTGGGTATTGAGGTGGGGAGAGGGAGGGGGCGGAGTGGGTGGTAAGGGAGGGGGTGGGGGCAGGGGGGAGAAATGAACCAAGCCTTGTATGCACATATGAATAATAAAAGAAAAAGGAAAAAAAAAAGAAGAATTAACCTAGAAGGTAACACACATGCACAGGAAATCAATGCGAGTCAACTCCCTGTATAGCTATCCTTATCTCAACTAGCAAAAACCCTTGTTCCTTCCTATTATTGCTTATACTCTCTCTTCAACAAAATTAGAGATAAGGGCAAAATAGTTTCTGCTGGGTATTGAGGGGGTTGGGGGGAGACGGAGGGGGTGGAGTGGGTGGTAAGGGAGGAGGTGGGGGCAGGGGGGAGAAATGACCCAAGCATTGTATTCACATATGAATAATAAATAAATAAATAAATAAATAAATAAATAACTGACCCCTGTGTTGAAAGAGCATCCACTTTCAACAAGAGCACTCATTTCTATTATAAGCACTTTTGTAAATGTCAGTGATCTGTCACAATAATATGCTTATTTAAAAAAAAAAAAACCACTCACTTTGTAATCCATCCACTGTGCTCTCAAAGAATGCAAACTCACCAGTGTGAAAACACCACATAGAGACCTTGAGCATCTGCTTGTCAGCATCAACTGCTGGACCTGTGCTGGCAAGGCTTCAGGTGATTGCAGAGCCTGCCTTCACATCTCCCAACAGGGTGCCAGGTACTGTGGTGTAGAGACAGGCCATCCCTGTCTAAATTCCTAACCCACAAAATCCATGAGCATAATAAATGGTTGTTTGATGTCATTTGTAAATATATATATATATATATGTATATATAGTAACTGAAATACTTTATTTTCTCATCTGTAAAAGCAGAATACAAACAGTATTTGGAGGATTAAATGGACAACACAAAGTGTTTAGTATTATGCCTGGCACACTGTAAATACTAAGTGAATGGAATTAGTATTACCATGTTATGATCTTAAAGACTGTCCTCTTTACTGCATCCCACATCATTTTACTACCTCCTCTCTCCTCTCCCTATGTCCCTAGTAGAAAAGTTGACCACCATTCTGAAACTATGCCCCTATACACGTTCCAAAAAAAACCAGTTCTCATTTCATTAGGAGCCATGTAGATATTATCAAGAAATGTATATATCCCTAATACCTTCTACTAAACCTTAACTCTGAAGTTAAGAATTAACAGAGATGAAGGAAATAGACACAATAACCAATAATGGACAAAATTGGTAGGCAAAAAACTCCTTTGTGATAAGCCTACTAATTTTTTTCTGTTGTCATTTAAGCCACTGTGCCAGTGTATAATTCTCTCTGTCTCTCTGTCTCTCTCTGTCTCTCTCTCTCTCTCTCTCTCTCTCTCTCTCTCTCTCTCTCTCTCTCACACACACACACACACACACACACACACACACACACACACACATACACACGCACCATTTGATTTGAGCACATATCAGAAATCATGCTGATTGGCTGATTGGTATTCAGAGCATAAGTAAACATTTCCCTCTTTGTCCATTCCTTCCTTCATTCATTGGACAGACTATTTCTTAGCACTTTGTATATGCCAGGTGCTGTGTGCATACTACTAATTCAGTGATACATTCTACATAGTCTCTAGCTTTGAAGCTTTACAGTGTAAGGGTGAAGGGATACATGGCATGTGAACAATTAACACATTGAATGAAAAACACTTTTCATCCAATAATAATTTATCTTTCTGTAAGCAGAAACATATACTTGTGCCATTTCTATGGCTACATCTTTACATCAGCCTTTTTTTTTTTTTTGAGATGGGAGTCACATTATATTGCCCAGGCTGGACTGGAACTCTCAAGAGATCTTCCTATCTCAGCCTCTTGAATAGCTGGGACCAAAGCATGTACCACCATGACTGGTTATTACCATCTTTTAGTTTGTGGGTTGAAAAACATTTTAACTGCTCTCTTAGATTCTCTTGTTTCTCTTCTTCCTTCCTTTCTGAATCTGTTCTCCAAATAGCAACAAAAGGCATTTTTTAAGTAAATTGAAAAAAATAAGTAAATTGAGATTTCTGCCTCCAAAAAGAAAAGGTGGACTTACTTTTCCCTATTTCTCCTGTTAAGTACAACTAAAACCCTTGGACATTATATATGCAACAAACAAGTAGACTCAAGGACAGAGAGAGGTGAAATCAGCTAGGGTCGTTGAGATCCAAGGAAAAGACAGCAGTGAATGCCTCAGGTTTTCTTTATGCCTTTACAGCTGTTACATTAAATAACCAGAAGGCCATTCACCCGAGGTTATCCCCACATGTTGAATTTCTACATAAAACTGCAACCTAACATTAGAAGTATAATGAACAGTACAGTTTCGGCCAAACGCAAATAGCTAGATTTTAGCCAATCCAGGCAGCAAACTGATCCCATTAGACACAAATAAAGCAGAGAGGTCCAGCTCTAACCAATCAGGTAGTTTTTCTACTTTATCAATAAGCACAGGACAAATTTGGAGACCAGTAATGAAGGGAATGAGAGATCCAGAAGGACTGGACAGATCTTGGATGCTGAATTAGCCTGTTGCTTCTAGCAAGTTTTCAAAGTGCCAGTAGAGGAGGAAAAAGAGCAGGAGACCCCTGCAACTGCATGGTTACTTATACCTTGGCGTACATTATTGCTCTTCTTTAAGGGCTGTGTATTTGCTACCTTATTCAATTAAATGGGGAAGTTTTTATGAAAGACATGGCAGTTCAGGAATTAAAAGGGAAGTTTATTGAACTGCCAAGGAATCAGATGTAAAATTAAGAAACACTGCTTAAGGAGTCTATGTAATAATTGAACCAAAACAGGAAACTTAACTATTCTCAATGACATGATTACAATTAATGTTATGAAATATGTTGAAATATATACTTCAACTAAAATATATACTCGAAATTAAATACTGTATTAAGAAAAATCCAAATTCAATGCACCTTTGAAATTTTTATTTTCAAGGCCCAAATTAGCCCTGAAACTGAGTATTGGGAGACAACTGGGGCCTCAAAATGAGAATTATAAATTCACCAGTGACTGTCTCTTGCATATTTTAATCTAAGCTTTTGAAATTCTCAATAAATACCTTTGAATAATATTTGCCAATATTAAAAATCAACACTATATATTTCATAAACTATATTATGTGACTTTTATGCAACACCAATACTTTTCATTTTGCTATCCAATGGATTGAGCTGCTATAATTGTTTCTTTTAAAAAACATAAATATGATATGCTAAACTTTGTCACAAGGCAGCTCTAAATTAGCTATCATGTGAGCCGCTCTAAATTTAGAAATAGTATTTCTAAATACTCTTGAAATAAAGCCAATTTGGACAAAGGAAGAAAAAATCTGAAATATATATATATATATATACACACATTACATGTAAGTTATATACATACTATACATATTGTGTATAGTATGTATGGGGTGTGTGTGTGTATAGGGAGAGACAGAGCGATTGCTATCATAACTTACCTATTTAGAAGGTATCTATGTTCATGAGTACCTGTGGTAGAATATGTTACCTAAGGCAGCTCCTAAATTGAAGGTACCTTGAATAGGCTCTTTCATCACTATCTTGCAAACCCATTTTATCTCCTTCAGTTGTAAAATAGCATGTCTTCCATTTGAAGTCTAAAGCAGGGTATCATATAAAATTATTAAGGGATAACTTTACTAGCATTTGAGGGAAACCCAAAATACAAAACATTTATTCATTCACCCAATATATATTTTTCTAGTCTATATTCCAGACCCAACAAAAGATAGTATACTGTGGTGGTTAACAGCACAGACCCTGATAGCTATTTGGGAAGTGGAAATTGGGAGGCCAGGCAAAAAGTTCGTGAAACCCCATCTCAATTAACAAGCCAGGCATGGTGGCTCATGTGGTCCTAGCTATATGGAAAGCATACATAGGAGGATTTCTGTCTGAGACCAGCCCTAGGCAAAAATACAAGATCCAACCCAAAAAATAACTAAACCACAAAAGGGTTAGGGGTGTGGCTTAAATGTTAGAGCTCCTGCCCAGAAAGTGCAAGACCCTGAGTTTAAACCACAGTACTGCACTCCTCCAAAGAAAACAAAACTAGACACTGAAGCCAGATTATCTAGGCTCCAATAGTAGTTTCACTTTTGATTGCCTGTGTGATATTTGGTAAAATGGTAAAATACTTGTTACACCTAGATTTCTTCATATGGTAATGTAAGGCTGTCATGAGAATAAAATAACAATATAAGTAAAGGTCATAGAAGAGTGCTTGCTGTATATAAGTAATTTGTAAGTGTTAGCCATGATTACTAGGCACTGTGATAGATTTAAATCTCATCTGCAAATTCCCTCATACTCTCTCATTAAAAGTATCTTATTCCCTTTTCTTTCAATATGGCAGGGCTTAGAGAGGCATGCCTTATGAATAGAATTTAGTGACTTCCAAGAGTGGTTAAAAAAAAACAAACAGCTTCAAAGTGATCCTCCTTCTCTCTTAGAATGCCCACTCTTGGAGCCAACCCACCATGCTGTAAGGACACAAGGACAGAACACCGGAAAAGCCATGTGAAGGTGCTCTAGCCACAAGCCCCAGCTTGGGTTTCAAGCAGTTTGAGCATCAACTGGCAGACATGCAAGTGAATGAGACTACAGGTGCTCCCAGTCATAGCCTCCAAACCACACGCACCTATCTGTAAGGAGAACTGAACTGAGCTGTGTCTGCCAAGCCATACTCACATGGCAGATACAGGAGCAAAATAAGTGCTCCTTATTGAACCCATGCCAGGCCCTGGGTTCAATCCCTAGCACCACCAAAACTATTATAGTATTTGTATATAACTTATGCAATCCTACCATAAACTTTAAAATGTTAATTTAAAGCATAACAGTAGTTATGCTGTATTGTTTGGGGAATGGGTTCAAGGAAAAAAACCTGTACATGTTCAGCATGATTTCATTTTTTTAATACATTTTATCTAAGATTGGTTGAATCCATGTACATAAAACCCACAGATGCAGAGGGCCAATTATAATAATGCTTGCCATCTACTGACTGCTATAACCCCCACAAATCATCTCCCTGACTTCAGTCTTGCCACCCTTTGATTTATTCTGAACACCAGAGATGGAATAATCTGTCTGAAATGCCAATCTGATGTTGGGTTCCATTCCTTGTCTCTTTACTGTCCATTTTCAACAGTTAATTCCTAAACTCCTCACCCTGGCTTTCAAGGCACCTAATGGCATAGTCCTTCTTTGCTTCTGCTACATCCAGAACCTTCTCACTCTATACTCTGTGGGGTGGGCTCTGTAAACTTTTTCTATCTCTCTTTACAGCTCCTTCTGAAGCTGTAAAGTCTCTATGTGGTATCCCAGCTACTACTTGTCTCTGCAAGTTTGAATGTATACAGTAGATCTTAACAATGGGATTCTTAAAGGATGGTACTGGAATGGTGCAGAGAATCCCAGAAAAAACTACCTCTATCTTAGAATCTACATTATTCTCATAGTTATTGATTTAATGCCTATCTCTACCTGACTGCTTAGTGAAGCCAATTAATTACGAAGTATATTTTGTCTGGCCAGCACCATTATTGTACTTCACACAAATAAAATACTCAACAGTGTGGACTGTCACTGGGCACATTGGCTCACACCTATAATCCTAACTATGTAGGAGGCTGTGATTGGAAGGGTTGGTGTTCCAGACCAGCTGGAGCATAAAACATTTGTGCAAACCCATCTCAACAGAAAAAAGCTGGGTGTGGTGGTTCATGGCTATCATCCCAGAAATGGTGGAAAGACTAAAATAGAAGGATTGCAGTCCAGGTAAGACCCTACCTCCAAAATAACCAGACCAAACAGGACTGGAGGCATGTCTCGAGTGGCAGAGCACCTGCCTAACAAGCACAAAGCCCTCAGTTCAAACTCCAGTGCTGCAAAAATAAAAAAGAAAAGAAGAGGGAAGGAAAGAAAGAAAAGAAATGTGAGCTACCTGAATCAATGGGGAGACAAACGTGAGCAATTTTAATACACTGATTTATAATGGCCAAAAGTCCTACACAAAGAACAAACAGAAGCATAGATGAAGAAGTGTCAAATAAGATTAAGAAAGTTTTGAAAAAACATGATTTTTAATGTGAGTTTTATGAATAGGGTTTTTCACAGAAGGATGAAGTTCCTTTTCAGAAGGAACAAGGAAAGGAGGAATTTCACATTTATTGCAAATGATTCGGTAAGACCTAGACTAAGGAAACAGAAAAAGAAAATTAGGAATGATGATGCTAGAGCGATAGGCAGGACCACATCATGAAAATTCTTGGGTGACAGCTACCAGGCTAAAGAACTTTGCATTTCATCTCATAAGTGACTGAAATAATAAATAACTATGAGAAGATGAATAATAATTCAGATAGATTTATGTTCCAGAATGTCACTCCAGTAGCAAAGTAGAGAGAATGGATGTTCAGTGTCAAGGAGATTGATCTGAGTGTGAGTGACTAAGGAATGTATTTTCAGTGATGATGGAAGAGAAAATAGCTTTAGAAGATATTTACAAAACAATTCATTGGAATTTTTTCTGACCAGGGTAAGGAATGGATAAAGGGAAATCTAGGACAATCCCAAGTTTGGGGTTTTGGGTGACCTGATAGATAACAATATCACTATCAAGCACTATAGAAAGAAGAAGGAATACCTAGGTAGAGAGGACAGAAACACTGTAGAAATGATGACTTTAAAGAGCTGAGGGACATGCAATAGAAATGCTCAACCAGCTTTTGAAAATAAGCCTCAATCATGTGCTCGTTCTATTTTCTTTTCCACACAGTTTATCTCTTCACTCATTTCCAGGGAAATGGAAACTGGGGGTGGGGGTCTACATTATATGAATTGTTGTCAGCAGGCAGACTACAGATGACTGTTGTCCTCATCAGTAAGCAGCCATGATGTAGCCAGTACCTCTACCACTGGATCCTAGAGAGAAACATGCTTCCACAACCTGTTCTAGACACTACCTAATCTTACTTTCCACACATGTATACAGATCCCAATGAAAGTACAAAAGGGTCACTATTGAAAAGAAAATTTTCAAAGCTACTCCAATCTTTCTCTAAAAGCAGCATAATTTTACCTGTCAACTGAAACACTGTCCAAATTCTTCTGCCTCTTCTATAGGATTGAAGTATATCCCCGTTATTATTTACCCTTCATTAGGTCATTAACTCTCCTTGGAGAGAACATTATTTATTGTTTTCCAGCATCTATTCTCTGTTCTATGTTCTGAATAGCTTTCTTATTTCAATTTAGATATCCATCTCCATGCCCCATGTAACCATGGGTAAGGCTGATTCAAAGCCTCCAAACTCAACAGTATACCATGGTTAACTGTATGCTCTAATCCCCTAACCACAATCGCTAGGATATTGATGGACATGTGACTTAAGTATTCAGTTGGAACAAATATTAGAATTCTCCAGAAAGAATGTATTTCTCTTACTAGAAAAAATAGGGGAATGAATGTACTTGATTGCTATTAGCATCATCCTACATCCACAAGGCTAAATAGCCTAATGACACTGAAATCAATGCAGAACCAAAGTCTTGCAATCAACCAAACCTGAAACGTGCCATACTTCTGCATTTTCAGGTAATTGAGCCAATAAATTTTCTTACTTCAGTTTCAGCACGTTTGGGGCATAGTTTCTATTGCGTATGTCCCAGTGCTAATTCAGAACCTGGTATTAAAATGTGAAATGGACTGAGTGAGAGAAGTATGGGTGGAGCGCAACATCTCAGGATAAGCTGGCCATCCTGATTATAAGACTGACAAAAACGTTGGTTAAAGTATTAGCTGTTGTGATGAGAAGGAAATAACTTCTCTTTACAAGCACAACATTCTCCATAAGGGCACACATCCTCTCTCCTCAGGTCTCTTCTGATAGTGCCCAGGTGGTTTGGTGGTTGGGGCAGTTCCTCTCATAAAAGAATGTTAGAAAATATCACTGGCTTTAACTACTTATGCACTGTACCCTGAAGATATACAGTATTTAGCAACTTATATCCTCAGTTTTGAGTTTTAACTGCCATTTAAAGACAAAGTAGAGATCTGATTTTTCACCCAGTTGCAAATCCTTATGTTTATATCTATATCTATATCCATATGTATGCCTTTGTCTATATACACATCATCTGCAGCAATATGATTAAGTCTAGGTGTAAGTGTACAGATGCTGCTGCACACATAATACTCCATTGTTGAATCATTAAGTTTATTATAATGATTAAATGCATTCATATATGTAGGTGTTCAATAAATACTTGGTTTTTTTAAAAAATAGTACTTTATTGAATTGAGTTTTATTCATAGAAAAATGAACTTTAATCTACAACAAATGCCAGGTTATATAGCAGAAAGCAATTTTCTTATACTAATGGAAACATTTCTACTAAATGAAAAGATCCTTAAAAATATATTCACAAATATAGTACTCTATCTCAAAACATGACTATTCACAATACTAATACAAGGACATAACAATCAATCACTCTGTCAGGTTAAGAATAACAGTAATAAAAATATACAAAATCTAACAAATTACATTGAAGCCTTTTGTTACATCAAATCAAAAATGTAAATTTGTTACTAAGTATAGACAAAATGGTAAAATATACTTACATTGTAATATTAAATGTTACATAATGATAGACAATAAGCTGTAATAAATGCCAAAAATCTGTATGCGTATCTGAAAACTTCAGCCTTCAAAATAATCTTACCACCCAAACATTCCAAACATTAATGCTGTATTGTTTAATTTGAAGACATATGTACTTAAGACTTTCCTACTGTATCAGTTATAAAGTGCCATTTAATATGTAATGAAAGTTAGGGTGTAATGGAAGGAACAGTTGAAAAATCAACTTTGAGACTTCCCAGAACAGGTAGTTTGAAGTTTTTCACCTTCAAACTACGTCCCAGTCAGAGATCTGCAACTAATAAGCTATACAGTTTGGACAAATTACCTCTCTTTTGAGCCCCCTTTGCCTCAACTATAAAATGAGGGGGATGAATTAGCTACTGTCTTAGGTTATTTCCAGCTCTGATATTCCATGATTCCATTATATTGACAAAGAAATCCACATCACATTACATGTCTAAGAGTCTAATTAAAACTGATTATTAGGGTGGGAATAAGTCAACTGTTTCTATTAGGAAAGCTCAACTGAATTTAATAAGAATAAATGTTTTTGATAGGACTGGGGTTTGAACTTAGGGCTTTGGGCTTACAAAGCAGCTGCTCTACCACCTGGGCCACACCTCTACTCCATTTTGTTCTAGTTATTTTGGAGATGTGGTCTCAAGAACTATTTACTCAGGCTGGCTTGGAAACTAGATCCTTCCAATCTGATCCTCCCAAGTAGCTAGGATTACAGGCATGAGCCACCAGTACCTAGCTAAATTTAAGTTTTTTAAGAAAGAATTTAAATATTTCTAAGAGTTTGACCTATTTATCTATTGTTCAATAAATACTTGCTGAACAAAAAGTTCTTCAACATTTTAAGTTCTTTGCAAAGGCTAGGGATTATTACTTGTATTTATTATAGTAAAACTAATATCAACAGAAAATCCCAACTTAATTTTATCAATAGGAGATTTATTATATCAGGCAATTTCAAGTTCAGAAACAGTGACTTCAAGATATAGCACAATCAAAAGCTCAATGTTATCATCCAGATGCTTTATCCCTCTTCACTCTGCCATATTCAGATTTGCTCCATTACAGAGTGACTCCCTCAAAGTTCAAACATGACTGCCAATGGCATCAGAGCTATTTAATTCTTTGTTTATATGCAGTTGGAAAGAAGAGAATATTTTCCTCCAAGGCCAAGAAATTAGCGCTTTTCTTCTCTTTGTCTTTCTCTTGACCTGTTTCTTCACATGCCTATATGGCAAGCTCTGTCCGGTTTTTTTTAAATGATATTTTTCAGAGATACTGACTAGCTCACAGACATTCTAGGAACAATGGAGCAGGGAACAAAGCTTAAAACTAAACCACAAAGATAGTCTTTATCTATACATTTGCTGCAAGGGAGGCTAAGAACACAAGCATATGACATTTTAGAATTTTATAAAGATATGTGGGCTCTAACCTTTTACCAAGATATGCAGGGCAGGAATGCCCTAGAAAAGAGAGTTGGCAGCCAGTAAAGTCGGCTATGTAATAGTCACAAGAGCTTCTAGCAAATGAGCTACCCACATGGTATGGCACTCTCTGGGGGAAAGAGGACTGTTAACAAAACCAAAAGGGCTGGCTCACTAAATTCTGTTACATTTTAAGATTCAAGCAAAAGTGAAAAAGGCTTTTTCATTTCAATTAACAACTGACGGCTGCACTGTGAGTCTCTGAATCAACGGAGTCAGGTAACATTGCTGGAAGATCTCCAGCTTGCAGCCATGGTGTCAGAGTTAAAGTCAAGAGACACTGCACGTTTAATCTCTGTTAGGGCAAAGGCTAGTGTATCACTGTCCAGGCAAGCATGACTCAGCCAGCGGCAAAGACAGTGACAGCAGCTCATCCAGCAACAGAGACAGAGACCAATAACCAGAACAGGTTCCCTGGAGCATTGAATGTACCCCTAAGGACTCCAAGAATACTCAAGGAAGGGAAATTTTATGAGACCAGTATTCCTTAACAAGGAAGACAGGATTTGAAACCAGTAGAAATTAGGTATTAATGTTAAAAATCCAGTGTCTCAAGAACATATGGATCACATTTACCATTAAGGAAATATCTGGCATCTTATTTCCTGGAATCAGAGTTCTTAAGGAGTAGGAAAAGGGAGGACTTTAGCTAAGTAGCTTTGTTTCCTTTCTTCTCTTATGGAACATGTGAAATTGATTTCCTGGAAGGCTCAGCCACCAGGTATTTATAAGGTTGTTTACTTTGGCATTAGAATCTCAGCAACTCAAGACATATTTTCAGAGGAACTTGATTTGATGCCCCAACTTATAATTGCTTCACTCTCACCTGCCACTGCCACTCTTACCATATTACTCTATTTATTGTTTTCAATGAATATAACTGTAGCTAAATTCTTAAAACTTATTTCTTATGTTTATTGGCTATGCCTGCATAAAAGAATCTGAATTCCATGAGAACAGTGACCTTACATTATCTTATTTCTAGTAAATTCCTACACTTAGAACAGTACCTGACACATGTGGTAGGCACTCAACAAATATTTGTATTACATCCTCAGGCCAGAACCTTCCTTGGTTGAGGTATCTCTCTGTCCCCAATCCCAAACATATCAGTTTCACTTTTGCTCTCACAGCTGCTTACCTGTTGAGCCACTCCTATCAGGTTCAACCGCCCAGCCATAGTTTTTGCCTCTTCCCACAGTCTTGATTCTACTCCTGCCAATGGCTTCCACTACCTTGGGACCACTTACTTGCCCGCTGCTGCTCTGGCTGTCCCACTACTATCACCAGGTCTGCTTCCTAACCTGATAACTGCAATTAGCCCAACACAGCTCAGGTGATCATTCTGCTATTTCGAGAACTGCCTGTCAGCTGCTGCTTTCACTGTCAGTTCTGATCCCTGCTGTCAGCTCTACTGCCAGGGTGGCACCAGCCACCCCCCTGCCACTGTTGCCACCCCAGCTGATGCTTCTCTTCTGCATGTTACCAGCTCAGCTGTTCTACCAATGATAAGAATCAAAAGTAAGCAAGAAAGACCATTAAAGAGAAATCTATTGGACCTGCTGTTGCAATACCAGAGTGCAGTATAGGAGGGTATCTCCTGGATGCCACATCAAGTGAGCCAAGCAGTCTGCTTATATGTAAGAATGTGACAAGAGTGACTGCACCAATCATGACAGTTTCCTCATGCAAATGAAGGATTGTGGTCACACCAATCACGGCACAGTTCCTGTTACCAGTCATGGCAGTCCCTTATGCAAATGAAGGACTATGTTTTTACCAATCACAGGAGTCTACTGGGCCACCAAGAATTGCTTCCTCTCTAGCCTGGGTGAAAAGGGTGCAGGGTCATCTAGAGTACACGGAGGCTTGCAGTGGCAAAAAAGTCCAGCACAAGCCACTTCCTGGGGCAGTGCCATCAGGGGCCAGAGTAGTGACTTGGGTTTAAAGCACCCAGTGCTAAAATGCAAGCCAGTCTGACTGCCTGGCTGGCAGTCCTTCACTTGCAGTAGAGAAAAAGGAAAGAGTATAACATCTGTTAAGAAGTTAAATATCCAAGCCCCCAACATCTCAGCACACTTAAAGGAAAAATAAGCTTTCAAAAGGATTTTTACAACGAAGGATTATCAATAACAGTGCTTTAACAGTATTTAACAGTGCTCTAATGACATGGAACTCCTGACCTAGTGCCCTAGGGAGAGTTTGGTCCCTATCATCTGTTTTTAAGGTTATTTACACAATTAATACAACTTTTTATGTCTGCAAGCCTTTATTTCAGGTCAACCAATGTTGTCTTTCATTTTAAGTAATTTCTGTATAAACATAACTTACACCCTTTTGCTTGGGATATACCTCTACACAACTATGTTCAATCTCTGCTCTGAAAATGTACTTTACCTGGTCAGTTACTTCCCAGTCTTTCTGTTTCATCCAGTCTCTCAACAAGGAAAATGAAAGTAGCATCAGACCAATACCAAAGTGAGTCAGTATAGCAATAGAAAGCTGGAGAGAAAACAGTCACAGGATAACATTTATACGTTTTAGGAGCCAAGCCATAGTCAGGATGAATAAATCATGTTACAAGTAGCTAATGGTTCACAGGAAAGAAAAAAAGAAATAAAATCCCTTAGGCCAAATTGTATGTATATAAATAGATGTGAGAAACCCAGAAATTCCTGGAAGTAAGTACAGAGAGTTAATGTTCAACCAATGTCTTGCCAGCGTGGCTACTGAAGGGCCAGGGATGAAGAGTGTACAGTGGAGTAAGAATTTTAGCACAGGTTTTGGGGACAGACAGAACTGGGTGCGAGTCCTAACCAGGCCCAAGAGCATAACTTTTTTTCAAAATAACTTTCCCTAAAAAAGGACAAGGGACACAATCCATAAAATACCAAATATAATAATACTGTTTTGTGGAATTATTGTGAGGATTAGGAAAATTAATGCAATGCATTCATTAACTTTCACAATATGTAAAAATGTCAAATCATCACCATGTACACCTGAAAATTATACAATGTTATTTGTCAATTGTGTCTCAATAAAGCAAGACAAATAAATAAGTAAATAGAAGTCAGGAAAAGAAACAGAGAAATATGGGTAAAAATATTAATACATGCAAAATCAATATAGCAGTTCTCTATACAACTAATTGCTATTCAATAATTCAACATATATCTAAATATATTATTATTATCACTTACATCTTTTAAAAGTAGCTGATCTGCCTAGTTGACTCAGGAGAAAGTGATAATAGCAATTATTCCTTTCAGTGTTCCAGATAGTATACTTACCAATCACTTAACAAGCATGATCATTTTTATATTTCACAATAAACCCATAAGGAAGGTCCATTATTGCCCCATATTGTAGATGAAGATGTTCAGAAGTAACCCAAACAAAAGACTCAGGAGTAACACAGATGTTTAAGACCTCCCTGAGAACCCAAGCACTCTTAGAAGACAAGCAGGAGGCCTAGTGTTGACAGATTAGAGACTGACTGCCCTTCCTGGGCTCTGGCTTTTACATGGAAAATTCATTTCATTTTTGGAAGGATCTCTTATAAACTGAAATATTGAAAACCCTGTCATCAGGAACTCAGATAACATATTTCATTAACCACCCATATGCCAGGAGTTAAGTATATCTCAAACTTAAGATAAAAACTTAAACAATAATGCCTGATTCAGTGGTCTATTTCATTTCAGGAGCCAAGTTTCTTTTTGTTTTCATTTTAATTTTTCTCTGTATATGCCTTTTATGACTCTTAGTGCTGCTAAATAGACTATGGCATTTGTTTTCCTATTTGCTTCAGATTTCAAGTAATAGATATAAAGTGTTCCATCTTAAGTGGACCTTAGAAATCATTTATCTACTTCAGCAGTTACAAATTACTCTCAGCAATTAAAGAAATTCTTTATTTCTAACTACAGCTGTTTCACTTTTGTTTTATAGAGTCTCTATGTAATGCTTCTTCAAAACAAAATTCCACTGAGAATGTGTGTGTGTTTATATTAAACCACCAAGTCAATCTAATAAGAAAATTTTATTCACTCATTTTTATTCAGTTATTTATTCAGTTTGTTTCCACTGTGTGCCGAAGGTTCTGCCAGCCAGCAGAGAAGAAAAAGACACTGGCTCTGCTTGAAGGAGCTCATGTTCTAGTCAGGGAGGCAGACATAAAAAAAATAATCTATAGCAGAGGTTTGAGAAGGTTAGTATGGTACTTGTTGGAGGGATTGGGACAAGGATTGGAGAGGAAATGACTTAGAGCTGAGCCTCTTAAGAAGGGTGAAGCAAGTAGAATTACTGGCAAAAACATTAGCAAGCAGTAGAAAGAAAAAATAGCTCAGAATGGGAAATAATTGTTACAGCTGGACTTTGAGGTTCATTGCATACGGCAGAGCCTCAATAATAGCTGATTAATTGATTAAATAATTATTCTGGAATAAACATAAGACAATTCATGAAGGAGTTAATAGGCCCACTCAAAGTATGGAGTTTCTTTTCTTTCTTTTGTTTTGTAGTACTAGAGTTTGAACTCAGTACATACACCTTGAGCCTCTTCACCAGCCCTTTTTGGGTATTTTCAAGATAGAGTCTCGAGAACGATTTGCCCATGCTGGCTCGATCCTCCTGACCTCTGAATCCTGAGGTAGCCTGGATTATAGGCATGAGCCACAAGTGCCTAGCTTTCTTTAGGAGGTGAAATGCAAATATCAGCAAGGAGTTTGTAGGAAATGTAAGCAAAGGAGGACAGATGTAAAACAATAGAAATTATGGTGACTATATCTAATTCAGGTATCAAATAAGGCATATACTAACAAATGACCCTTGGGCCACACATAAATAAGTATACAGAATATTAAGTGATGATTGCCTTCATTCATGAACCAAATACAATAGGATCATATTTAATTCCATCTTGGATAATCTGGAAGGTATTACTGATGGGATTATATTTAAGATAGACTAAGGATAAGAAGAAGCTCATCTCTCTATTTCCAGCTATACCATAACATACGCCTTTCAGTCCATCCAGGCTGTCTCCTACCTGTCCATTCCACACTTCGATATATCCTTTTCCAAGCCTTTCACTGTCTGGAGGTCTCAGCCTCCCTCCTTTACTTATCCAATTCCTACCACCACCTAAAAGCCCAGTGCAGATGTTCTACACATAAAAATCCATGAAGATTAACCAGGCATCAAATGCTAATTGAGAATGTACCAGAGGCTAAACATATCGAAAAGTTGAAAGACACATAGGACATGACAGACTATCATTGTGCTCACAAAAATGTGCCATACTGTGTATACTGAGAAGGTTGCTAGTTTTGGAGCAAGGATTAACAACCTTCATGACCTCTAGAAAATATTCCATCTACCACTTTCGTCAGTTACTCTTGGTTATAAAATGGAGGCTCATCCTTACGATAATTGTTTCTTCTCATTCTAAAGTTATGACTCTATGATTTTGAGGAAGACTTTGATCACTCGGTTAAGTTCACAGGATTTCCACACACGCTGTCACAACTCTCCTTACATAATACGGTGAGTGAAAGATCACTAATTAATTATGGTTGTCATCTCTGATATTATAAATATCACATAGTGTCTCCTCTGGCTATTTCTCAGATTAGGATAAATTCAGCTGCCATGTTGCCACATTACTACTTTGGTCACCTCCTGTTACTCTGTAAGTAGACTATTTGTGGTTTGTTCTCTGGGCTCACACTTCGTAACAGTGAGAAAAATAAGGGCAGACAGAGTACAGATCCTAAATATTAAGATTAAATATTGCTTATGGAAAACAACATGCATACTTCTGGGAATCTATGATATTAAGCCAAAATAATTGATGGAGTAATTTTTCTGTTACTTTAGCTATAAGTTATTAAGCAATTATTTCTTCATGTTATATGTTTCTTCATTAACATGTGAAAATTATAAAATATCACACTCTTTTAAAATCTTAAACTATGAATTATTGACAGCTATTTGAAAAAATAGTAAGGCAGTTTATCAGCATCTATGACACATTTTTAGTTTGTCTTATTTCAAATTGCTGTATCACTCGTACTTTTAGTTTTAAGCAAATTATTTCTGGCTAGATGTAAGTAAAAAGTGAATATACTGAAAGAATATTAAGTGATCTCATAGAGTCCAGGGGAAGTTCAAGAAAGGGGAGGGAGCCAATCAATTCCAGAGAACTTAGCAGTGGAATTTTATGGGACCTCTCACCACAGAATTTTCTGTGTTTTGTCCTTAGCTCCTTGACTTTCCACCTGTATCTTTCCTCAACACTATCCCAAAATTTTTAACTCCTAGGAAAGCATGTGTAGGGCACAACTTAGGTCAACTATTCTACTTGGGCACAGCCAACTGTGATAAAAAAAAGTGTTACAAGAGTGATATGCTATAAATATGGCCCACCCTAATAGAGAAGACAGACCAATTCCTAAGAAGGGAGAAGTCTTTGGATCTAAAAAGCCACTTCAAAAGATGCCTACCCGTTGCATATGTCTTTTTCTGCTGTGGTTTTTACTTCTTCTTTCCCCCACCCACCAACTCTAATTTGCAGTATCTATATATGATGGAGTAAAATTATATCTTGGGTAAACTTAAAATATCCTGTAAAGGATATATAACATGTAACATGGCTCAAATGGTAGAGTGCCTACCTAAAAGGTATGAGGCCTTGAATTCAAATCCCAGTACCACAAAAAAGATATATAACATATAAAATTAAAATAATGAAAGGTACATAAAAATACTTTATGCTATCCTACAAGATAAAGTGCACACAATTTGATTGTGTGCATTTTATAGAGGCATCAGGAGCTGAACTAAAAAATATCCCATAAATAGAGACACACAAACAGATATGGTCTATGATAATGTAATAACTTGTACATTGGCCACCCACCCAAAAATATTCCTTCTTGATTATTGAATCTGAATCTGCTTAACCATTTCTGAAAAAATCTGGACACTTATCAGTACCAGAAAACATGTAGTATGTACATTCTCTGAGGTTCTGCTTAATAATCTGTGAAGGAAGTTCTTGGATGACTTCCATGAACTTTTCTAGATCTTTATCCTGCTTCTAACAGTGGTATCTGTACACTCTTCTTGAAAATTTTATTTTCCTCAGTTTATCAGATATTGGACTGTCAGGTTTTCCTCATCACAAGTCTCTTTTGCTACCACCTACAACTCTGTCCATAATTGAGGAAAATATCCCAAGGCTCATTTTACTTTGCTTTTTCGCTTTTCTCTTACACTTATTCACTGGCATAACTTAGGCCAAGACTGCCTGAAAATATGTTTCAGTCCTCTAATTCTATTTTTATGTTTAATTCACACTGAAAAGATAATATTTCTCAAATGAAAACCATTATTATATCACAAATCAGATTATCTTCATTTTGAAATTACCACTACCACTTTCCCACTCTTGGGACTGCTCCAAAGTCCCAGAAATCATAGAATGATCTTTAAATTAAATTGTGTAATTCTAATAATAAACAGCCCTGGACACTGATCTGAGTCTTGGCGCTCCTGCCAGGCACAAGTGACTCAGACCTCTAATCCTAGCTACTTGGGAAGCTGAGATCAGGATAGCTGTTTTAGGCCAATCTGGGAAAAATGTTCAGGAGACCTCCTATCTAAACCAATGGCTGAGTGCAGGCCTGTCACCCCACTGATGGAGGTGAGCTTAAAATAGGAGGATCTTGGTCCAGGCCCATCTGGGAAGAAATTTGACCCTATCTCCAAAATAAGCAGAACAAAAAGGACTGAGTTGTGGCTCATTCGGTAGTGGCAAGCTGAAGCCCAGTATCACAAAAAAAAAGTGTTGTTTTTTTTTTTTAAGAAGTTTTCCTATAAGCAAGTCTAGCCAGCCTAATATTGTATTATTTGGGATAAATTTGGTCCCCAGGTAGAATTTTAAAAAAAGAATTTCAGGACTCTCTACCAACAGGACTTGTGACTTAGGTAAAACGGATGGTAGTGTGGTGTTCTATCTGCCCACTCTATAAATCAATTCCCAGCCCTTACAGCGCTGCTAATTCTGGAAAATAATCTATAACCTATTAGAAAGCAGCCCAGCAGGCAAAAACTACAAGTCCCATGATGCAAAGCAGGAACTCGGGCCAATGTTGCTCATAATTCCTCCTGGGAATTGAAGTCTTCTAGTCCCCTGCTTGACAAACTAGATATCCAAGCCCCACTTCTCGGAAGTTCACTTCTGAAAAACAAATTGAGTGCCGAGGATGTTGATCTCCTGCCACAGGATTAGATTTAACCCGGCTACTAGACCGCCGGGGGCCGGACACTCCAACCTGCGCCTTGGGGACGCGCGTCCTGGCGTGACGTCACTTCCGGGAGCGGCGTCCTGGCCTCCCCTTCTCTCCTGCTGCCCGGGAGCCGGGCCGGGTGGCGGGACAGAGACGAGGGGAGATAGGGAGCAGCGACTTTCCTGACGGAGGCTCATAAGCGGTATCCCGGGGCTGCTGAGTAGAGTCCGGCTTACCTGTCGCGGGGAAGCGTACTTGAGTAGGACCACGGAGTGCGCTGAGGTAGGGACGGGGAGGCGGGCGCTGTCCCGGGCTGCTGGGCGGGTGACACCTGCACTCCCGAAGGCTGGCGGGAGGGTGGAGAAGCGCTGCGGAGAGACGACCAACCCCACCCCCAGCCCGGTCAGGCCACCTCCGACTCCCAGGGACGTCCGGGCGGCGGAGACGGAGGATCTCGGGCCCCGGTTGCTGCAGGTCTGGCCGCCCTCAGAGCCCAGGACCGTGGCCCGCGTTGACCCCGCCATGCCCTCCAAGGGTCCATCTGTGCCAGGTTCCTCCACTTTCTTCCCGCCGTCCCCCGGCTTACTTGCTCAAAATCTTGACAGCCTTATCTGCCTAGGTGGGATCCTACCTGGAGCACCTCCCTGCAAGGACGCTCCTAATGAGCACCGTGCGTCCTGACGTCCCGGCAGCGTTCACTCCTGAGGACGTTAGTGTTCCTTGGTGTGCCACCTTCCCCAGCTGGTGGCCTCGTGGAGTGGAGTGGAGTGGCGGAGGGCCTGGCGGTGCCACAGGCATGGAGAAGTTTCACGCTTTTTAATTTACGTCTTTTGAGGGGAGGCCATCGGGAGGAACCTAGGAGCAGTGAATCAGCAGCTCGAGTTTCTTGAGTCTTTGGTAACAGGGAAGGTTACCCAGAGACACGTGCTCGGTTAAAAATCCTGTTTCAGCGTCTTTCCAAGTCCAGGCGACTCGTTTCCTATTTTTCTCACCAGTAGAGTTGTGCAGGTGAAGTTGGGCGGGTAGATCCTTTTGCTGTGTGTCGACTTGTCATTTTGTTGGTTTGTAGTTACACTAGTCTTTTTGATAGCAGAGATGATTGAATGTGAATTACAAAGATTTGCTAAGAATTCTGTTTAATACAAAGCAGAATTATTAATGAAAAGTATGAAACAAACTTATTACTTAATATTATTGAATATAAGTTTAATATTCATTAGGTTGTAATTCATTAATTTGATCGAGTTTATTTTTAAATATATTTGACCCTGAATTTTACAAAATGTTACTTTTCTTCCTAGAATAAAGCTTCAGGAGGTACCTCCTCCTCCTTTCTTCCTTCTTCCTTTTCCACCTTCTTCATTCTTCTTGCGCTGGTGCTGGAACCCAGGTCTCATGCATGATAGGCAAGACTTTATCCCTGAGCTGTATCGATAACTTTTCTTTTCTTTCTTTTTTTTTTTTCGTTTGTGGTGCTTGGGACCAAGTTAGGTTAAAATGAACATTGCAGAAATCCTTCTTAAGGAAATAGAGTGGTTTTAAAAAAAGAAGAAGAATGTAACATGAGGGTCAAGAAAAGGGGTGTGGAGTAGTTTTGTTCTCTTCACCTTGCAAACAAGTGTCCTTAGAGATTGAGAGTAAAGGAAGTGAGATGTTTTCATTCAAGTAATGGAGTCTCACAAATTAAAAAGAACATTTTCTTTTCTTTTGGATTATGCTCTAAATTGAAGACTAATTTCATATTTCCTTCTTGTTTTTAGATAGTGAATTCCTAAGAAGAAAACAATGAATTGCATATTAGTTGCTCTCTAACTGTTTGGATTCAGCAGTGTACAAGTGTGTGTCACAAAGGCCAAAGAAGATGGCAACTCCTTATGTCCCAGTTCCTATGTCAATAGGAAACTCTGCTTCCAGTTTTACAACCAGCAGAAATCAGAGGAGTTCTTCTTTTGGCAGTGTCTCAACAAGCTCAAACTCTTCCAAAGGCCAGTTAGAAGACTCAAATATGAGTCATTTGAGACAGACAAGTGTTCCTGATCAGATGGATAGTACTTCATCTGTCTGTAGCAGTCCTCTCATTAGGACTAAATTTACAGGTACAGATTCATCCATCGAGTATTCTACTAGACCAAGAGAAACTGAAGAACAAAATCCTGAAACAGTGAATTGGGAAGATAGACCTTCTACACCTACTATACTGGGTTATGAGGTGATGGAAGAAAGAGCCAAATTCACTGTAAGTGTTGACTAATGTTCTACAATAATGTATCCCGTGCTTATAATTTCTTGAACATTAAATTCTATGGTTTTATAACACTAAATTCTATAATGCTATTGTAAACTTTTGTTTTATCTTAGTGAATTTTTACAAATCAGACACACCTCTGTAACTAGCACATAGATCAAGAAACAGAACAATATTAGTGTCTTAAAAGCTCCCGTGCTCTGCCACTCTGTAGTCACTCATCTAATACTTTTCTGTTAGCCTAGATTAACTTTTCCTACTTTTGTATTTTATATAAATGGAACTGTTGAGTATATACTCTTTGGGTCTGGTCTCTTTCCTTCAGCATTATGTTTGTAAGTTATTCTTGATCTTGCATGAATTGTAGATAGCTCATTTTTATTACTGTAGCACTCTATTATGCGAATGTAACACTATTTTTTTGAGGTTCTTTCAAACACCACTGCTATCAACATTCTAGAACTTAACATTTGATAAACACATGTATACATTTCTGTTTGATGTGTACTCTAGGAGTGAAATTGCTGGTTCACCAACCAGCTTTAGAAAATACTGATGAACAATGTTCCATAGTGGTTGTACTAGTTTATACTCTGCTGTGTATGTGATTTCACAACGTGTGGTATTTTCCATTTTGTGTATTCTAGTTTGTATAGAATATCACATTATGGTTTGGGAGTTTCTTAATAACTAATTAAAGAATTTTTAAATGTTTTTTAGTCTTTTTGACACTCTCTTGAAAAATATTCAAGATTTTTCATTTTTCTTTCAAGAGGTCTTCATTTTAATTTATCATTTTCTATGCATTCTGGACATAAGTCCTTTTATAGATATACATATTGTGACTATCCTCTCTGTTTTGCCTTTTCACTTCCTTAATAATGCATTTGATAAACAAAAATAATTAATTTTAATGCATTCCAATTTATTAACATTTTCTTTTATGGCTAGCACTTTTTTGTTTTTCGTTTTTTTTGTTTGGTTGGTTTTTTGATACAGGGTCTTGCTCTATCAGGATAGCCTGAGTATATAAAGTACTGGGACTACAAGCATGTATCATCATGCCCAGCTCTGACTAGCATGTTTTCAAATCTTTGCTTTCGATGTTATCCCAGGGCTGGCAGAGTGACTCAAGTGGTAGAGCACCTGCCTAGCAAGCGTGATGTCTTGAGTTCAAACCCCAGTACTGCCCAAAAAAAACTAAAGTTGTCATTCTATGTTTGCTTCTAAAAACTTCTTTTGTTAGGCTTTTCACATTTAGATCTACAAATCATCCAGAACTGATTTTTGTCCGTAGTGAATTAAGGGTCACCCTGTTTAATTTTTCTTTGTAAGATCAAATGTCACAATTTTATTAGAAAGACTACTGTATTCCTCTGTATTTGCAGTGTTGTTTATGACATAAATCATATGACCATAAGTGGATGAGTCTATTCTGTTCTGTTTTTCTACCCTTTACCAATTTCACAATCTTAACTAATTGTTTTATCATAGGTCTTGATACACAATAGTTTTAAGTACTTTAGCTTTGTTGTTCTTCAGGTTTTACTTGGCTATTGTTGGCCATTGCATTAAGATTTTGTCAAATCTATAAATTAGTCTGGCGAGAACTGACATCTTTACAATACTGTCTTCAAATGTATAACCCTAACCCGTTTACTTAAGTCTTTTAATTTCTTCTAACTAGTTGTCAATGCAGGTGCAATGGTTTTTCCTCTGTTGATTGGATTTATTTCTGGATATGGATGTTACTTGATATGGGTATTTTGTTTGCTTGGGTTTTTTTTTTTTCCTTTGGTTTTTTGCGGGTTTTTTTTTTTTTTGCAATACTAGGTTGAACTCAGGGCCTCACACTTGCTAGGCAGGTGCTCTACAACTTGAGCCACTCCGCCAGGCGTTTTTGTTTTGGTTATTATTTTTTTTCCTCCTCCCTCTGTCTCTCCTCACTTTTTTTCTCAGGCTGGCCTGGAGCACAGTCCTTCTATTTATTTGTGTTTCCCACCTAGCTGGGATGACAGGCATGTGTCACACACCTAGCCATTGGTTGAGATGTAGTCTTTACTGACTTTTTGCCTAGAAGGCCTCAAACTGGAGTCCTCCCCAGTAGCTAGGATTACAGGTTTAAACCACCATGTCTGGCTAGTAAATATATTTTTTGCTTTCTATTTGTTCATTACTAATCTATATTTTAACCTTGTATGGTTATGTATGTTTACTTGGGTATGTGTATGTATCTGTCAACCTTTACCAAACTCCCATTAGTTCAAAGAGATATTTTTTTCTTGCAGTACAGTTTTTATATTTACTTTAGTGTTTCATGCTGTAGGATTATTCCAGGATGGGAGGGCCTCCAAGGAAAAGCGTTGGCATAATTCATGAAGAATAGTCTTTTAAAATTATTATAAGACTTATTGGTGGAACTGCCTTTGAGAACAGTTTTATAATTTGATGGCTTATTACCTTACTTTGACGTTGCTTTGAAAGAGTGAGGACTTACTGAAGTAATGCTGTGGTGTGAATATTTATGTGCTCCAACCCCACCCCCTAATTCTTAAAATCCAAGATGATAGCAGTAAGAGGTGGGGCCTTTGGGAGGTGATAAGGTCATGGGGACAGAACCCTCATGAATAGAATTAGTACCCTTATAAAAGAGGTCCAGAGAGCTTCCTTGTGTGGCCTCTGTGTGTATCCCAAGACACAACTACAGGCCACCATCTATAAACCAAAATGTGGACCCTCACCAGACACCACATCTGTTAACATCTTGATCCTAGACTTCCCAGCCCCTGAAATTATGAAAAAAATAATTTTCATTATTTGTAAGCTGTCCCATTTATGATATTTTATAACCTAAATGGACTAAGACAGGTGATATGTGAGAAGAGACAAGTTTTAGCCAAATTTAAGGCAGTGCAATATAAATATAAAGTCTTTTGTGACACTGTAGAGGAAGTGCCAATCATCTTCCTCTATGGTATTAGAGAAGTTATAAAGGATGAAGTGAAATTAATCATATAACTCACATAACTCGGCATTTTTTATTACCTGTTTTGTGCCAGGCACCATTCCTGGTAATAGTGGTATAGCAACTTGAATGAATGAATAGGTGATGAGTAATACACTGCTAGTATGTTACATGCTGATAAGTGCTTTAGAGAAGTAAGAGGGAGGGCATTTCTTCAAAACTGATGTTGGGATTTAAACAGTGTTCTCAATCTTGGCCTCACAGGAAAGAAAATATTAATACTAACAGAGCACTGCCATGAGATTATCTGGGGAAAGAGCTTTCCACACATAGGAGACAGCTACAAAGTCCCTTGTGGCTGACAGCAGAATAAGCAAGGTGGAGAGGTATATGAAATGAGATAGCAGGTAAAGGTAGTGTCATGGCACACAGATCATTCATAGCATGTTAGACCATCATAAAAACTTTGCATTTTACTCCATATCACATGGGAATCTTTGTAAACTTTTTTTGTTTTTCTTTTTTAAAGAATCATTTTAATCTGACTTAATGTCTTCAAAGGCTCATTCTGGCAGCTGAATTGAGGCTAGCTTGTATGGGGAAATTTTGAGTGAAAGCAGGAAGCAGTTAGGTTCTTGTAATAATCCAAGGGAGGCATGATGGTGGAATAGATAGGATGCTAGAGGTCTTAAGAAGTCATTGGATTCTGGATAGTTTTGAAGGTAGTGCCAACAGTATTTCATGGCAGTGTGGAAGTAGAATGTGGGATAAAGAAGTCAAAGTTAACCTCACAGTTCCTGGCCTAAACAATGAGAAGAATAAAGTTGTCATTTAACTAGAGGGCAGATTTTGAGGAGATCGGGATTTGGTTTTGGACATGAGATGTCTAATAGATATCAAAGTGGAGATGTCCCGTGTGTGTATATGTGCCTACATACATGCATATATGTTGTGTATGTCTGTTCAGTGTGTTTAGGGGAAAGGCCTGAGCTAGAGATAAAAGTTTGAGAGCCTTAGATTTGCAAAATAATTTTCTCCTAGATCAGTGTTCCTTTGATGTCTTTGTACCTTTGATCCTTTGTTCCTCTGATCTCTCAACCTTTGAATTGGTCCTTTAACTGAAGAAAGTACTGGGACTGACTGTTAAGATCTGGTAATATATAAAATGTCAAGTCTTTAGGAAGAGTATTTAAAAACAAAGAGTGACTAGGATGGACTGTCATTAGGATTGGGAAGGAGCATGAGGGCTTCAATGGATAATTTTTTGTTTCTTGCTCTTGGTACTAGTTACCTATGTGTGTTCACTTTATAAATGAAAATTTATTAAGTTGTATGCTTATGATTTGTGTACTTTTCTGTATATATTTTACAATTCAATGTATGTTTCTATGTATCTTATAATTCACTTAAAAATCCAAATAAGTACTACATTAAAAAGATAGCATAAAGTAATATCTGTTAAGCTTCAAATAAATAGTTAACATAACTACTATTAGAACATAGACTGATTTAGTACTACATATGAAGATTTCATTGGAAACATTACTTTACCAAATATAAAGGTAGAAGGAGAGCTTCATAGAAAAGATAAAACACAAAGGTCTGTACTTTATCTTTCTTAGAGAAATAGGAGGGTTCAGGAACCACAGTGGAGAGGAGCTAGGTGGAGAGGTATTTTCTTAAATAAGAAAATAAAGTCAATATAGATTGTTCGTAGGCAAGCCTACTTATGTGACATTGAATTTTATCATTCATGAGACATTCATACACAAAAGTTTTGAATCAGTTTGTTTTGTTTTAACAACTCCTTAAAAAAAAAAAGCTGTTTTTATAGCCCTGTGGTTACTTTCTTATATCAGAACTTTCTGCAGTCTTTAAAAGGAGTTCAAGTCATGTTCTCTGTCCATATATGTTATGAAGATAAATGTTTTTTACTTCAAAGAGAAAAGATTCTTAATCCTTGCTGAGTCTCCCACTAAAAAGCTGAAAAGACAATGTATATGAGAGACTTATCTCTAGAGCAGCACTGTCTAAATGCTGAATCTGAAATGTGAATCACATTTGTAATTATTTTTTTCATGCACTTGCTTTACCAGCACTCTTAGAGCCACACCCATCCACCACCACCCACCACCCACCCCTGTGCCTTTGCTTTTAGTGTGATTTTCAGATAGGGTCTGGCACTTTTGCCAGGCCAGATTCAGACTTTGGTCTTCTACCTCCACCTCCCAAGTAACTGGGATACAGGCATGTGGCACTATGCCAAGCTGAGTCACATTTATAATTTTTAACATGATATTTTACTCAATTTAATATGTCTAAAACATCTCAATATGTAATCAATGTGAATGATTTTAATAAAAATCTGTGTTTGAAATCCAGTGCATATGTTACCCTCACAGTATATGTCATTTTGACTAGTCACATTTTGAGTGCTCAGTAGCTACCTGTGGCAAAGCACAGCTCTAGAGCTACAGTTGAAAATAATTGTACAGAAAACTAAAGGAAAAGAAGTTAGTTTTATTAAGTTTCACTTATTCAACAGATACAGAGTAGTTCATGTTATTTAACACAGAATCCTGTACCAAAAACTACTAGCAGATGTTTCTGTTGAGATTCTGTGCTAAGTAAGAGTTCCTCATAATAAATTCTAAACTTATACTTTCAGAAAATGGGATCTATGTTTTTCTAATGTTCTTTTTTAAAATGTTGACTTGCTTCAACCAAATCTTTCTGCTTGATAGCCTCGACTATTGTATGTAATTACAGAAAGGTAAACGTCCATGGGTAATTTTTTTTTAAGTATTGCATGCTTATATTTCAACGTCAAGGACTAAGATAGTATTGAACTTATTTGAAAATTTACCTTAATAGATATTAAGTTTAAAAATTAAATTATCTGCATAGGATAAAAATGGCTATTTTTTATAGTTCAGACATGATGACTTACCAATTTTAGAATATGTTGGCATGAAATATTTTGGAAGTTGATTAGTTGTTATTAGTATGTATGAAGAAATCATTCATCTCAATTTTTTTATATTTCTTTAAAAATTCACTGATTTTTCTGTACATTTAATGATCTGAATGATTTCTATAATTTTTTGTGCAATAATTATGGTTTGGGTTATCATGTAAATGTTTTTAAATATTTGGTTTGAATACTTTCTTTCCCCCCTCCCCAGGTATATAAAATATTAGTAAAGAAAACCCCAGAAGAAAGCTGGGTAGTTTTCAGAAGATACACTGACTTCTCTAGGCTTAATGACAAAGTAAGTACTTTAATAAAATCCCAAACTGCCTTTTTAGTTGTGAGTTACTTACCTGTTCTACTTTTATTATATTTGTAACTTTTCTTTCTTATTCATTATTCAAGTCAAGTCAACTTTTACTGATTCATAAGAAAATTAAATGTTTCATTTCACTGTAATGGCCTTAATTCTCATCTTTATACTTAAGTCCATTTTTATGAAAAAAATTATTTTAGTGTAAATTTGAAATCCTTAACATTTAATATATAAAATTTTATAATCTTATAAATAAGTTTGAAAAGACATATATAATAAGATCACTTGGGCTGGAGGCCTGGCTCAAGCAGTACAGTGCCTGTGGAGCAAATGCAAAAGCCTGAGTTTAAAACTCAGTGCCACCAAAAAAATAAGTAAATACATAAGTAGATATGATCACTTGACTCACAAAATGTCTTGAAGAGAGTGAACAAAAAAAAGTTAACAAATTGTATTTGTTTTCTGTTGCTGCCTACCATTATCTCAGTCACAACCAAATTAACACCCATTTATTAGAGGTTTGGGTGAATTCCACCTGATTTGCTCTTTAGGCTCAAGCATGTTCAAAGTCAAGCTTTGGAGTCTCTGGGGAAGAATCAGCTTCCAAGCTCATTCAGGTTGTTGGCAGAATTTAGTCTCTTAAAGTTGTAGGACCAAGGTGCTAGTTTCCTTGCTGGCTGTCAGCCAGAGATCATTCTTACCTCATAGTGACTGCTTTGTTCCTTATACTTGGCCCCTCCATCTTGAAAGCTAGCAACAGTAGACCAAGTCCTTTTTGTGGTTTAAATCAAACTTTCCCTTCTGCCACAAGCCAGAGAAAACACTCTTAAGGGCTCATATGATAAGATTAGACTCACCCAGAAAATCTCTGTATCTTAAGGTCAACTAATTAGTAAACTTACAGTGGCAAAATCCCTTTTGCTGTATAACACAACAAAATCAAAGAAGTAACACTAGAGGTAAAGGTCATAGAGCCATCTAGAATTCTATCTACAGCACATATGAAACAGGATAATAACAAACCTCAATTTTTAAGAAGTCTTAAGAATAAAATTAAAAGTTAATCCCAAAACAAAAGCATAATAAATGATATAAACAGAGTAATTCACCTAAAAGTATAAATGACCAATAAATGAAAAAACACTGAATTTCACAGATACTCTAAGAAAAGAAAATAAGAAACCATTTTTTGTTTGTCAAATTGACAGGGATTTAAATGTTATTACCTAGTATAAAAAGAGCAAATCTTTTTTTTTTCTGTATTCATTTATTCATATGTGCATACATTGTTTGGGCCATTTCTCTGCCCTAAGAAGCACAAATCTTCTATAGGACATAAAGTTTTGTATAATTTTGACACAATAATCACATTTTTAGGATTTGTATAGTCGTGAATATGGGAAAGATAAAATTCTAAGTGTACTTATCATGATGCTTTATTTATAGTGGTTTTATTCTGTGTTCTAGTTTGTTTTTAATAATTACAAATTAGAACCAACTTGATTTAGTAACAGTCAGCAATCAGCTAAGTAACTTGCAGTTAGAGTGTAATAGAGGTGAAGAGCAGAACCCTCTATGGAGCTTGAGGAAAATCAGGTGGGAGGTAACTGGTATTTTGGAAGCCAATAGATAGATGATTTTCTAAAAGAAGTAAGTGATTTGTAATGCTTTGAAGAGGCCAAGTAAGATGACGTAGAACATCCCAAAGCTATTCCCCTATTTTGGCTGACATTTAATAAAGAAAGATTGTCACACTCCCTTTCCTCTTTTCTTGGATAGTCTTATAATATTGGGTTCTGAGAAGTTCTGTTTATGTGATTTTACAACTATCTGGCTGTCTAAAAGATAAAACAAATAAATTAATATTTTTTCAACAGGCAAAATACAGAATGGCAAACTATTTTTATCTTTTATTAAGATGTGGTAAAGATGCATTTTTGTAGTACAGATTAAGTTTTTGAATTTCAAAAACTTTGAATTTGAAATTCAAAGTTTTTGAATTTCAAAAACTTTGAATTTGAAATTCAAAATCCTAAATTTTTTGAGTGCTCACTTGATGCCACAAGTGAAAAATTCTGCCCCTGACCTCATGTGACGGCAGGTCATGGTCAAAATGCAGGCTCACTAAAACTATTGTGTAAAACAACCTTCAAGTGATATATACCACATATATGTGTGTACATATGTATGTATATATATGTGTGTATGTGTGTGGACCCACACACACATACACGTATATAAATGGCACATGTGAGACATAAATGAACTTTGTGTTTAGACTTGGGTCCCATCCCTAAGACATCTGATTGTATACATGAAAATACTCCAAATTTCAAAACACTCTGAAATCCAAAACACCCTGGTCTCAAGCATTTTGGATAAAGGATGCTCAATTTATATGACAAAATATTTCAAGTGTTATTTTCAATGTACTTCTGCAGCTTACTTGTATTTTGTTTATTTCTGAACTTCATATATTACATTGGTTAATTAAAATCCCCTAATTCTGTATTTTTAAAATTTTTTTAATGATTAAATAACAGGAAGATCAAAGCAATTCATAAAGATTCCAGATACCTAGAATTCTTAGTTTCTTATGAAATTGCTATTTTGTTCTTTTAGATTAATTGTAAGCAGTTTCAATTTAGAGCTATTTAATCCTTTATGACTTCTGTTAGTTTTGTTTTGTTTTTGAGACAGGGAGAGTCTCACTAGTAGCCCTGGCTGACCTTGAACTGGAGATCCTTCTGCTTCAACTTCCCTACTGCTGGGATTACCACTCCTGCCTTTCTGTTTTTCATTTAGGGCTCAGCTGTTATTTAGTGTTTACTTCTCTTTATCTCTCTGGATTAACCTTTATTGCTAAAATGTTTCTTATCTTCGGCAAGCTGAGATTTAGATAACTTAAGCACTTTGAAAGAAGAGGTTAATAAAAATTTAATTTACATCTACTGAATATGTCTTTGTTCTCTGTGTTGGATAATTAAATTTTCTCTTTTTTTTTCTGTAGTACAGTATATAGTACTATCCCCTTACCCTCTGAAGATACATTCTAAGACCCCCCCCCAGTGGATGCCTGACACCTCAGATAGTACCAGACTCTATAATTTTTTCTTATGTGTACCTACCTGTGATAAAATTTAATTTATAAATTGGGCATAATAAGACATTAGCAAGAATAACTAATGATAAGATTAATAATTGTAACATTATAATGTAATAAAAGTTACATGAATGTGGTCTTTCTCTTTCAAAATATGCCTTACTCAGTCTTTTTGTGATAATGTGAAATGATAATGCCTACATGAGATGCAACTGGAGTGAGGTGAATGACGTGGGTATTGCAATACCTTGACAGTTAATTTGGTAAGCAAAAGGGCTGCTGAGAGACTTAAAGGGTAGGTAACGTGTACAGTGTGGCTACATGGACCCAGAGATGCCTCTCACCATTGCTGTAGCAGGATGCATGAGATTTCATCATGCTCCTCAAAATGGCACATGATTTAACATTTATGACTTGTTTGCTTATGGAATTTTCCACTTAATAGTTTTTTAACACAACTGATGGGGGGAACTGCAACCATGAAAAGCAAAACTGTGGATAATAAGGAATTATAGTAGATACCAGAAAGAGCTGTACCCATCACTTACTTTTACTGACAATATTAAAAGATGTATGTCAAATACCACTAGGCACACAGTTTAAATTGTAGTTACTAGTTTTATAATTGTTAAAAATAGAGTAAAATCTTAGGATCTTTTATAAGATCAGTCATGAAGTATTTATAAAATGAGTAATTTGATTATAACAGTGTGCTAGAAATTTGAAATAATATGGAATATAGATATTATCCTAACTAAGGAATTTGCATTTCTTAGTTTTCTGTAGTTCTGAAGAAAAACATAGCTACTTGACATACTACAGTTTTTTGACATAGTACAAACAACACTGATTAGACAGAAATTTTTCTATAGAACACTGAATTAATTTTGTTTTCTTAATCTCCTGAGTTGTAGTCTGACTTCAGCTTGTCTGGGAGTCTTATAGGCTCCTCTGCAGAAAGTAGTCTGAGTGAGTGCTGGGATGTGAAGGGCTTACCTGAGTTGCAGCCTGCAGAGCAAGGATGGTAGGGTGGGCTGAGTGATGCGGTGGTTGCAGAAGTATGGCCATGAGGAGTGGGATTTTCTGTAAATTTTTCTTGAGAACTCAGTATTGTCCACTTGGGAAGAAGCCAAGTTCATAGAAGTATCAGGGCTAGACACCTAGAATCCTCACATTTAGTTTTCCCATCAGAAAATCCTGTGTCAGTCCTCGACCTGCCTGAGTCACACTGCTCTGTCCTGAGCAGTTAGCTCTAGTGTATGGTACGTAAGTGGCATCCTGAGATTGCCTACCACTGTCTTTCCGGGGGAATTTTAACTTCTTTCCTTTGATGGATTTTGCTTTCTCTGTCCCAGGTCTTCCTCTTTCTTGAATTAGTTTTGTAACAATTCCCTTTTATCTTGTGTAATTTTTAAGGGGAAAAAAATTAACCATGTATTTGGACATACATGACATTTAAATTGTAAAATTTTTTTATTCATTTGTTCACATGTGCATACATTGTTTGGGTAATAAAAAGACTTTATATTTCCTCCTCATTACTTTTATTACTTCGTTTTCATTGCAGACATGTTAAATTACAGCTCCAAGGCCAAAATATCTGTTTATATCTTGAAATCAAATCAGTTTTCAGTTATTCAAGTTAGTTTGGGGGTTTTTGTCATATTTTTCCTTCAGGTATTAATAGAAAGGATGTTGAATTTTACATTTTTAATTAACATTTTACCCTGTACATTTTTCTCTTTTGTTAGTCTTTTTGCATAGCAGATATTTAATTTTATATTTAAATATAGAAATGTGAGTACATGTAGATTCATTTCATTTACCTATTTATTGAACATATATTGTTGACCACTTTTACATGACAGGCACTATTCTAAACATTGGGGATGCACCTATGAATAAGGCATAATAATTGCAGTGTAGTGAAATGGTTCTCAATATTAACCGCGTTTTCTCCTACCCTGGAAAGCCGTTTATAATTGCAGTGGCCTGATAGCACTTAAACTAATTAAATCCTAATATTTTGGGTGTAGGTCACAGTCATTAATATCTCTAAAACTTCTTGAATGATTCCAATGCACAGCCAAGATTTAGAATCACTGTTCTAGTGCAAGAATCCAAAATTAAGTGTTATTCAACTTTGTGGTAAATAGCACTGTAAGATAATATTAATGAATTGACAGTGTGTAGCAGAACATCTTTCCTAAAAATAGCAACATCATGTCTTCAATCCCATATATTCATTCTTCCAGAATCTGCCACTGCCCATCAAGAGGTAGACTCTGTTACTCCTCTCCTTCAACTGGGATGAACTTCTGATTACTTGAACCAATAGAGGACAGTGAAAATGATGCTATGTGACTTTCAGGACTAGATTATAAAAAGTGTATAGTTCCATCCTGGCTTGCTTTCTTGGGATGCTCCCTTTTGAACCACAACCTCCATGCTATGAAAACATCCAGGGGAGAGGCCACTGTTAGACTTGTGGCTGATAGACCTGGCTAAGGTTTTGGTCAACAGCCAGGATTATCCACTTGTACTTGTGTAAGTGAACTTTGGGGTACTCAACTCCCAGCCTTGAGATCTTCCAGCTGTAGACCAATTCATTATAGAATGAATTGCTATACTTGGTATGAATTACTGGGCCACAGAATCCATGAGTTTAATAAGTAGTTTCTTAACACAAAGTTTGAGATAATTTGTTGCATAGTTACAGTAAGTTGAACAAAAGGTATAAATGGAGATTTAACCTAGTTTTGAAGATTGGGCAAGTCTACTCCAAGAAAGTAAAATTTAAGCCAAATGTACACAATGGATCATAAATCAAAATATAAAAGTTAAAACTATGAACTTATAGGAAAAAGCATAGTAGAAAATTTTTGCAGTCTTGGAGTGAGCAAAAGTTTCAGATGAAGCAAGGCATGGAGTGATATGCACCTGTAATCCTAGACTTCAGGAGGTAGAGACAGAAGGATTATGAGTTCAAAGCCAGCCTGGGCTACGTAGACTCTATTTTAAACACCAAAATTGTTTTTTTTTTTTCTTATTTAAAAGTACATAAACCAGCAAAAGAAAAGTGGATGAATTAGCATTAAAATTTTATCTGCTCTGATAGGACTGTTGAGGTCAGACTACAATCTGGAGGAAAATATTTGTAATACATGTATCTGACAAAAGACCTGTGTTTGGACTAGATAAAGAATTCTTATAACTTAATAAAAAGACAACCCTATTTTTTTAAGTGGAGGGCTCAAAATAGGTAATTCATGAGAGAAGAGATGCAGATAGGCACATGAGAAGATACCCAACATTGTTTATCAACAGAGAAATGCACATTACAGCCACAGATAACTATTACACACTGAAGTCATTAACAAGAAGATAGACAGTGCCAAGTTTTGGCACAGATGTGGAGCAACTAGAACTGTGTACAGGACTAATAGAAATCAAGAAATAAGGCATAAAAACTTAGCTGAGCTTATTTATTTTAAACTTATTTCATGAATGATTTCACAGTCAACAGAAATTTTACAGAATTGATGATACTGAATTGAACATTGTATTTTCTCTTTTCTTTTTCAGTTAAAAGAAATGTTTCCAGGCTTTCGATTAGCACTTCCACCAAAACGCTGGTTTAAAGATAATTACAATGCCGACTTTTTAGAAGATAGACAATTAGGATTACAAGCATTTCTTCAGAATTTAGTAGCTCACAAGGACATTGCTAACTGGTATGTAACAAATTGATAAAAGAGATCATAAAAGCATTCCAACGACTGGCTTAAACTAAAGAATAAATCTAAGCCCATGTTATTTGAGCATGTAATATAAAATAGAGATATAGTTACTCATCTTTGGTAATAAAGTGGTGACGTGGGATTTTCTTTCTTTCAATTAAGGATTTTATTTGGCATTTTATTTTTATTAAAGCTTTTAAAAAGTCAGTATAGTGAAAAACTCAGTGTATGATGTATTCAAACTACCCAAATGTAAATTTGATTTTAGTACTTAGCATTTTAGCAGTTGTTTAAATAAAATGGCTCACATATTAGGCAGTTTTGGGGAATATGACACTATAATTTTCAGATTAGTATTTTTATATCACTCAAAAGTAATGTAAAAAATATTAAAATTGTGAAACCAGGTTAATATATATTGAATGTGAAGTGAAAATGCCTAAAACCATTAAAATGTAGGAAAAAGATCTACATAGGTTTTTTGCTTCTCAATATAACAGAATTGCTTAATGAGTCGATACTAATTGAGTATCTCACTTGGGAATTCACTTTATCAGATAAAAAATGTAGAGAGCATTTACAGTACAGCAGTAGCACATGGTATATGCCTATAAATGTTTGACAGTTTTTTCCTAAAGATTGGAAACAATTAAAAAATACTCTGTCTCACTTTTTCTACCTCTTTTTCTCAGTCTGTCTTTATATATACCACCCTGTGTAATTCATACAACACACATACCATACATGCACATGTGCTACCTAAGCTTCGGACTTCTCAAGATCCCTGCCTTCCCCTCCCCCTCATTTTCCTCTTAATGAGGAGCTACAAGCCCTTCTCTCTACTCATACATATATGCAATGGCTGTTGCCAGTGGTTGTGGTATTCCAGCTGTTCCTCAGTCCTTCGGATGCAACAACTAAGATTTGGACACTACTTCAGATGCAGCAAAAGAATAGGAAGATAATAAGGAATGATTTATTAACAAAGTGAAAGTTCACTAACAGATAAGAGGTGGGCAGTTGGATAAAGGCCAACTGCATCAAAGCTATGAGAAGTCATACGCCTGCACTTTTGAGTGGATGGGGACAAGCACCTGTGTGTTTGATCCTCTTGGCCTCTTCCAGTTTAGCAACTTCAAGTAAAAGGTCATATAGCAGTCTGAGGCACTCAAGGTGCATGCCCAGTCTTGATATGGGGAGGGAGTTTGCTCTACAAACTGCCAGTTATTGGTCCAGGGTGTCAGTCTTGGGTTTTAAAATGGAATCTTATATTCTGGAGCCGAGCCTTGTTTCTACTCAAGTCTACTTAGCTGCCCACTAGATAGACTTCTCCTCAATAGCTCAGGACCTTTAATTCCTTCAGGGGTATGGATAATGAGATCAGTCTGGCTCCTTGACATTTCCTTCAGATATCTCAAACCTAAAACAAAAGCATATTCTCTAAATAGGCTTCCCCTAATTTTCAGCATCACTGTCTATCCAGAACCTGCAAGTCATCTTTCACATATCCCTCACTATTTTTATTTCTTCCACTCAGACTTGTCTACTTTTCTCCATCCCTGCCGTTACTCCTTAATTATTGTAAAAGTCTTCCCACTGGTCTTTATATCCACTCTTATTTCAATAGCTGACTGGAGCCACATTTATCTTTTATGATGCAGTCTGATAAAGTCTTTCTGGTCCCTTCCTACTTGCTTATCTTTCTAACCTTGGATTTTGTTATTCCTCCCTACCCCATTCTCTGTATATAGGCCATATTAGTCTTTTTATTCTCCAAGGTTACCTAGCTCCTTTGTCCTTCAAATATGCTGTTTCCCAGAAAGGCAGCATTTTACATTACTACTGCTACTACCACCCCCACCCAGCAACTAGCTAACATAAACTCCTAAACATGCTTCAGTTTCTAATACAAACTTTATTTCTTTAGGTAACTGACCCTCCTAACTGAGCCCTTCCTTACCCACCACCACCAAAGACTAGGTTTCTTGTTTCGTTGTGTTAATACCAGACTTTATCAATGGGTTAGAGAGCTATCTCCTGATTCCTTAAGACACCTATTGTAGGTAATGAATTAACTTCTCTCCTATACTTCTAGGATGGTAGTAGCTATATACTAGTCTTGAGAACTAAGAAAATAATCTTATAAATCATCATCCCCACAGTTTAATTCTCTCATGGAATCCCAACTGAGAAAGGCTGGTTGGTACTTGACTTTCATAGAAATATAGTTTATAATTATTTCTCTGATTATTTTGGTTGTGTTTCTCCACTGTAAGACACATAACAGGTCATGTGGCTATTTTTTTTTTATCATTCAGTGTCCATTGCCTAGCACAGTGCTAACATAGTCGATTCAAGTACTTGAATAAATAACAGAACTGTTGAAATTTACTATTGTACTGTTTGTTTAAAAAAAGATTAAAGCAAATAAGACAAACAGTGATTATGTGGCCAAGGTGATGGGAACTTAGGTGCTCTACTTTTCTATATATATTTACATAGGTCAAAAAAGAAAAAAGATTATTATTAATTCATGTAAAGCAGAAATAAAACCAAGAAATATTAAAATCATAGAGAAAACCTTTGAAGAAGATTTATTTTATGCTGTACCATAAAAGGCTTTTACAAATAAGGAATCAACATATCCTTTCCCCTTTCTTTTGTCCCTTAATCAGTAAACCTTTATGTCTTTGTATTGAAAATGTTGTGATGAGTTACAATCCTATTTATTCTCTAAATGACCCTATACTATTTTATCTAATCAAATATTAAATAATATGAGCCACTGTGGCTCATTCTCTAATCTCTTGATTTTTTAGGTAGCAAAAAATGTATCTTAGCTGAAATATTCAGGTGCATCTTTGAAATCAGTTTTAGACCCAAGGCCCAAACTCCTGAGATTTCATATGCCAGGTCCAGCCACCTGCCCCTAAATGCCAAATAAAGAGGCATGGTGAAGGCAGAGAAAGAAGATTTATTATAGGGCTTAGGACATGCCATGGGAAGAAGTAGAGTAAGCACTCAGCTCATCTTCAGCCATCTTCTTGGTATAGACATGAGCTATAGGTTTAAGTGGACAAAAGAACTGGGGGCAAAGGACAGAGGTATGCATAGTTAAACAATCTCAATCACAGGTGTGTTCCTTCTGGTCAAACATTATCTCAGTTCAAGGGTTCCCAGAGGGGTCATCCCTGTCATCACTTGAAGGGAGTGATCTGGTTCCCATGAGATGATAATGATTGCTCCTACTCCAGGGTACAGCCTTATCCTTATAGGTAATTGTCCTCATTTGGAGGGGTTATCTGTCCTACACATCTCCGCTGTTCCTTATGGGAAATTTTAACCCCTTGTCATAAAGATGTTATCAGTTCTTTCCTTTCTGGAATCCAAGATGATTGCAAAGTGACTGCAAAGAGAATGGCTTAGAGCAAAGACAGATACAAAATAGAAGCAGGGATGCCAAGCTAAGAGTCAGTGATTTTCCAGCAAAAGAAATTTGAGCACCTCTTACATATTTTCTTCTGTTTTAATTACTGAAAATAGAACTCGGTCCTTAAAAGTTGGACATTACTGCCTGTAATTCCTATAATCTTCACGTGGAGGCAAGAGTTTGACATTTGGAGGCCTGACTGGGTTACATAGTGAGACTCTGTCTCAAAAAAACACACAACAACAATAACAAAACTCATTAAATTTACTATCTCTATATGACTAAATAATCATTTGATATTAATTGCATGTTAATGTTAATTGTTCTTTTACTGTCTTTCTTAATATCCTTTGTAATTTACAACACAGTTGTAATTAATTAAGTTGTAATTAATTTAGTATTTCTTAACTTCAAGTTAAGTTTGCCATTACAAAACTGGTAGCTCTTAATGTAACAAGGCAGTGGTGGAAGAAAATAAGAACTGAAGGGATATTAAGAATTCATTGTCTGAATGAATTGAGAACATTGCTTTTGGGTGCATTTAAAAAAATAAAATAACAAAACATTTTTAAAAACTTTTCATGATAAAAGGATTGCTAGAGATTTTTATCTATTCAACAAATACTTATTTAGAGCTTACTGTATAAAAATTGTGGCTACACAAAGATGAATTAGGTGCCTATCTTGTTTTTAAAAATCTAAATGGAAAGAAGGCCTATTCCCCTGCCCCCCCAAAAAAAATGATAGTTGATAGAGTTAAATTTCCTTTGGAGGAGGAAAAGACAAAACTTTTAACTGAGAACTAGAGAAGGCTTCCCAGAAGATGACATTTGATCTGAACCAAAGAATTAATGATACTTAGACTATCAAAGAGAAGGTGAAGAAGGATTTTTCTAGATGAAAAGGAATATTATAACCAAAATGCAAAATCAGGAAGGTGTGCAACCTACTCTAGCGTGTATCTCAGTTTGTCAAAGTAAAAATATGTAAAGATAGTTTTATATTCCACAATCTGTCATAGTTAAATTTTAGCTATTTGTTTTATGCTGTCTTGTGCTACTTTGAGATCATCATTAATCAGCACAGCAGTATTCTCTATTTTCAGAAGTATTTCATATACTATTTATCAGTATTTTTCTCCTTTTAAATTCTTTAAAATTCAAATTAAAACATAATAAGCCCTATGAAAAGGACTTTCAAGGCACTATTCATAGAATAACAGCATATCTAGTAGAGGGTAGAGAAAAGGCTTTCACAAATAGATAAAGATAAGCTGAGTCATGAAGAATAACTAAGGGTTGCCACACAGAAGCAGGAAGGGGATAAGCTAGGGTAATAGCAGCCAGCATAAGTAAAGGCATGTGTAAGCACGGAACTTCACTACAGGCATGACGATGTACTGTTGCTGGAGAGCCAAATAAGAGAGAAAGCTAGACTTGAATACAGCAGGTACTTTATGCCAACTCCAAGAGCATAGTCCTATTCCTCTTACAAGATGAGTCCTACGTGGTATTTTGAAATATTCTAGATTAGAAAGGATAAAAAACCGATTGCTAGAGATACCAGTGGGCTGAAAGTATCTAGGTGAGAGATAATAGGATCTAAACTGGGCCCCTACTGCCAGGCTTAATGTGGGCCCTCCAGCCTCATATCCACCTACCCTTCTCATACACTGTCACCATCTCTGCCACCAGCCTTTGTTCCTGAGTCCTCCTCCACAAGTTGTATTTAATACTTTTTTTTTGTTGTCATTTTTTTTTTTCTCTTCTGTTTGAAGTGAGATCCTGCTATGTTGCCCAGGCTGGACTTGAATTTGTTATCCGCCTGCCTCAGACTCCCAAATAACTGTGATTACAGGCATGTGCTGCTGCATCCAGCATTTTATTTAGTTCTTAGTGGGACTTAAGAATTGTAGCCTAGTTTCAGGATTCTTTTTTTCCTTTTCTTTTAAAATACAAACTGAGAAAAGGCACAATTAGCTATTAAATTATTGATCTTTCAAAAAAACTGGTGAAGTATAAGCAGATATTTATGTATGAAAGAACAAAAAGGAAGAAAAAACAGCAGTAAATATAAAGTGGAAGTTCACCGATGGAATAATTTTTAGGAACATAGCTAAAAATATAGTAAGATTCTCTTAAAGAGCACTTTCAAGATGATCAGAGAGGGTTCAAGTGATGATATAGATTTGCACGAGAAATAAAACAATGGACCATCTGTGATCTTCTTATCTTCAGGCAGTTTAAATCGAGTTTTCCCACATACTTAATAAAGAAGGTTCTGTAGGTAATGAAAGGAGCAGGTTGTTACAGAATCTTTGCTTGCCTTTGAAGTCAAGATTGTTAAGAGTTTTCTCTTAGATTTCTCCTGATATTTTTGTTATCCATCCAATGTCATAGTCAAACAGAAACAGAGATTAGGACAGAATGGAGATTAGGGGGCTACATTGAATCTATCAGTGAAAAATGTTTTAAAAGGAGTAAGACTTTTTGTTAATGTAGAAATGACTTCCATTTCATCAATATAGCAGTTAATAATACAGACTTTGGTGTTTATGTATTATTAAAACTCCCTTGATTTGTTTATAAAGCAGATATTAATAATAAATAAAAATCTCATAAAACCATGGCTCACATAACTAATCAATAAATATTTATTGACTTTAAAGAAAGTTTTCAGACAATTATTCCCAAGCAGAAGTGAAGACTCCTTTCCTAGAGGGAAAAAAAAAAGAAAAGCATTGGAATTTCTGTTTTCTCAAACACTGCCATTTCTCAGAGACTCTTACTTGTCCACTCCTTGGGTAGGAATTCAGTTTGAAGCTACTGACTTTCTTCCCCCACCAACTGAGTCCTATTAAAGTAGTTAAACCACTGAAAAAGTCAGCTGGGAAATAAATCTGTAAACAGTTTAAAATTTCATTCCTATGCTGCAGATTTTTAAAAGTAGGGCATGGAATATAACCGTAGAAAAACTTAGGGAATCCATTAGATTTCATTTAAGTAGAACTCTAGTGAGCAGCCATGGGTCATAAGAATTTTTAGGGAAGGAGAATGAAATAGAGCAATCACTCAAAAAAAATAAAAGATGAACCAATTCAGGTTTTATTATATATTAATACATATATTTTAATATATAATATTAATATATATTAATACACATATTAATACATAGAAATGTCACAATGAAGCTCCCTGTCTTTTTCAAAAGCAAAGAACAGAAAGGTAAAACAGATCCTGTCTTAAGGGTTGGCATCAGTGGGAGGGGGCAGGGTATAGGACGTAAGGAAAGGGAATAGGAGGACAGATATGGTGGAAATACTATGTACTCATGTATGAAAATGGAACAATGAGACCTGCTGAAACTGCTCCAGGAATGAAGGGGGAAGACAAGGAGAATGATGGAAGGAGGGAATTCAACTATGATATATTGTGAGCACTTTTGTAAATGTCACCGTGTAGCCCAGTATAATAACATTTTTTTTAGATCTGTTTCCCCAGTATAAATAAGGTAAATCTTTAACACATACTCATTTTTATAGTTGTTTTAAAAATGAAGTTTTAGTTATGATTTACTGGTTTTTGAAAATTCTTTAGAACATGTTATCAGGGTTTATTCATTACAGGAAAAATAGAACAAAATAATGTTCTTCAATATTCACTACATAGAGATAGCTGTTGCTAAATTTTTGATGAATATGTGAGCATTAATCAATAAAAATAAGCTTTAAAATGAAAAAATAATTCCTCCAACAGGGTGCCATGTTAACATCATTGTTGATCTTAGCTAAATTTCTACAGTAAACTGAAGGTATAAAAGAGGGTCTATATCTATTTATAGATACATAGATATATAGCTACATATATATGTGTATATATATATATATATATATATGTGTGTGTATGTGTGTATGTATCTATCTATCTATATATATATATACATATATATATACACTCCTTTACTGACTTTTCCTTTCCAAGCAACAGCAAATTCAATGATTAACTTGTGAACATAAAATTGTTAAAGAGTTCACATGTACTGGCCTATGCCTGTAATCCAGCACCAGGAGACAAAGGCAGAAAGATCTCAAATTTGAGGCAGCCTAGGCTACATAGAGAGTTCCAGGCCAGAATAGACTACTTGTAAAACCCTATCTTAAGAAAATAAATAAATAAAAGTTTAAAAGTAAAAATGTTATTCAATTATGAGGAAATCTGGAAAATATTTCACATTGGGTTGTCATTCACTGGAAGTATTGAACATTGATATGCTTCCTACTGTTTTCCTTTCTTTCTGAAATGCTATTTTCAGATAGCATCAGATAGCAAAAGTATGTTTCATCCACACTTTTGTCCTCTTAAGCCCAAGAATAATTTTATTTCCTGAGGCTCATTTTTATCTAATAGTAGGTACTCCAATATATATAAAGTGGGTGGGTGTTATTATAATACCTACACCAGATGACCATGTGGTAGTCTTGCTCTACTCTGCTATTAAACCAGTTGCAATATTCTAAACACCAGGATTAAAGATCCATACATACAAGTTGAGCATGTTCATGGCCTGAAAGGAGAAAGAATCCAAGAACTAAGACATAAGACAAAAGAATTTAAAGCTGGAAAAGAACAGATATTTATACTGAGAAGACAGATTTAAGGTCCACCTCTACCACTTGCACTATTTAATACTGGGCAAGTAATTCTATCTCTCTGAACTTTGATGTTATTTGTAAAATGGATATATTAAGACTATACTAACCTTGCATGATTTTTGTGAACATGTGAAAGCCTTAAGTGTGCAAAGCACTGTGAAAATGTTACGGTGTTAGTATTGCTTCTTGGAGATACAAGGAAATAACATTCTTGAACAATGTTTAGTGTTACCATGTAAAAGAGGACTTTAGGTTACCCTGAATGGAATCCCCCAAAAAAGAAGTAAGACTTGTAAATAGAAGGCACAGAGAAAAAAAATTCCAGCTTAGTGAAGGAAAGAATTTTTAGTTTTATACACACAGGATGACTTATAAAAAAAACCAAAGAGGAAAAATATCACCTATCTCTGGCATTGTTTAGATATACTCTTGACTGAATCTTGACTGAATCTGTAAAAGGAGAAAAAGTGTACTATGTCTGATTTACATTTAAGATCTCTTCCTGATTATGAATACTGTCTTTCCCCAACTCCTCTGAATATGTATTCATTTTTACCTCTGTTGTTAAGATTTATAGTCCAAGAGTTACATTTCTGGGTGCCACATCACCACCAATTTCTTTGGTCTATTTATGGGATCTTCTGGGGTGGGGGGTACAACAGGGGTTGTTTTGGTGTTCTGGATATTTTTTAACTCAGGGTCTCTCACTTATTAGGCAGGCGCTATACCACTTGAGCCATACCACCAGCCCTTTTTGATGCTTAGGCTGGCCTGGACCATGATCCTCTATTATGCTTCCTATGTAGCTGGTATGACAGGCATGCTCCATCACGCCCTGCTTTTTGTTGACTGAGGTGGTATGTCCTGACCTTTGCCCAAGCTGGCCTCAAATCACAATCCTCCCCATCTCTACCTGAGTAGCTGGGATTACAGGCTTAAGCCACCATACCCTGCTATATTGCTTTCTTGACACTACTTCTCTATATTAATTCATATTGATTTTCCTGTAGGAAAGACTTCACGAAATATCCCATTTATCTCTTCATGATCACCCTGTCATCATAAACCTATCTGGCCCAATCTGAACCCAAAAGCCCCATCCTCTTTTTAGTATAGTTCATATCACCTTTATGTCATATGTCAATTAATCATATTCTTGCCCCTTTACAAATGAAAAAAATTAAGGCTGCACATTTGCGTTATGACATGCACATAGAGTTCTCTCAGTCAAAAACTTGTTTTTTGGAAAAGGTGGGATATTTCTACTTTAATTATTTTTGGTAATTCAATAATGGAATGGCCAGAATTCTTTCTCTTAAACTATCTGAGAAGATTTAAGTATGTTAGCATAATCATGCCACAGTCCATCATCAAGTTGTTGCAGAGTAAATGCTTTTCAGTTACTTTAAAAGCATCTACCAAAGGAGAAACAAGATGGAGTATAAATTGTAACTCGTATGTATTCATAGCAGAACAATGACTTTGTTAGACTACCTAAGGCTGACATTGTTTTGAAAGTCAAAAAGAAGCTACTCACTCCTAGGATGGTCTTCTGTACCATGATTCAGAATTATGTTTTATGTTCTGTAGTTTGTATCTAATAATAAATTTGTCATTTTTATTTGTGTTCATAAAATCTTAGAAAATGACTTTAAATATTTGTGTTTTCTATAGCTTGACATTTGAATTTGGTTACTTACATGAAGACACATACCAACTTGCATATTTTAGTGGATCAGCAAAACCAGCTTGCTTAAAACTCTATGTAATGTCCAAGTAACTTTTGCTTTTTGCTATCTGTTGTAAACTTATTTGTATGCCAGCTAATTTTTTTTAACCTTTGAAAAGCCTTGCAGTGAGAGAATTTCTTTGTCTGGATGATCCACCAGGTCCATTTGATAGCCTAGAAGAAAGCAGGGTAAGTGCTGTATTATATATCACATGAATGAGGAATGAATAATACAGTACAATTACTACATTGTTTCTTGAATGAATTAGCAAAAACAAAATATCATTTCAGGCTATGTTAGTTTTTCACAGAAAGCTTTTTAATGTCTGAGTCAAAGGTTTCTTTCATTGAAATGCATAGACATAGTTCAGTGAAAAACAAAAATCTCATGCATGTCAAATAATCAATGAAGATCAAAAACTAAATCCTGCCTTTATTTTTGCTGTTTCAAAAATAAATAAAAATATGTGGGAATTTAGTTTTACTACATTTAATAGTATTATTTGTATGCTGAGTTTTCTTCCACCTAAGTATTCAAGTAAATAACCTACTGTTAAATTCAAATTTAAAACTTTTCTTTAGAGGTGAACTGATTGTCTTTCTACCAATTCAGTTCATGTTTGATACTACTCAAATTACATTAATTGACGCATTAGATGGCCTATTTCTTCAAGCAATAGGCTAGATTCACAAAACAGATTTGGAAATAATAGATTAGCTAGGATTTTATGCAAGATTTTCCCCAAAATGTTTAATGGTATAAAATGGAACCGATTTAATTGGTAGGTTTGTAATGTTTTTCAGTTAAACTGCAACAATTCTTTGTGCTAGAATAAATGCCATAGCTTTTATAAAACAGCCTTATTTGAGTAAAATCATCGTGAGGTCATCCTTTATAAATATGCAATTTAATGATTTTTAATAAATTTATAGAGATGTACCCCCATAACCATAATACAGTTTTGGAGTGTTCCCATCACCTCAAAAACCAATTGCTATAAGCCAGCTTACACTAATTCTGTACTCCCAGCCTAAGGCAACCAATAACCTGCTGTTAGACTCTACAAATTTGCTTTTTCTGGATATGTAATAGAATCATACAGTATGCAAAGGGGCTGTATGTATATAATTAGTATATAACATACATAATCTTTTATGTATATAGTATGAGTAATATATAGTCTACAGTAACTATAATCTTTTGCATCTGGCTTCTTTCCCTAGGTGTGTTTTATAGTACCTATCATTTTTCATTATTTTAAATTAACTGAATTGTGTGCATGTACCATATTTCATTTATCCAGTTACCACTTTAGAGATACTTGTATTGCTTCCAGTTTTGTGCTATTATGAATCATGCTGTATGAACAGTTTAATAAAATACTTCGTATGAATGTATGTTTTCATTTCTCTTGAGTTGATGATCCCTAGGAGGGGAGTTGTTTTGTCATGTAACAAGTTTTTGTTTTAACTTCTTAAAGAATCTGGCATACTTTTCTAAAGTGGCTATACATATTACATTCCCACTCCTAGTGTAAGAGAGTTTCAGTTTCTTCATGTCCTCACAAACATTTGCTATTATGATAATTTATCCGACGGGTTTTTTACTTCCAGCACTTTGAGTGTGTCATTCCACTGCCTTCTCGCCTCTGTTGATTCTGATGAAAATTAATCTTTAGTTATATTGTTATGTCCGTGTACATTTTGAGTCATTTGCCCTTTTTCGCTTTCTAGATCTTCTCAGTCCTTGACTTTTAACAATTTGATTTCATGTATCAAGATACTAATCTCTTTGTGTTTACCACACTTTGGATTCTTTGAGCTTCTTGGACTTGATAGATTGATGTTATACATCAGATTTGGGAATTTCTTACCCATTATTTTTTCAAATATTTTTCCAAACCCTTTTTGTCACCCTTCTTCTTTGACTCCCATTATTTTATCCCTTAGAATATAAAATTAAACTTAACTCAAAAAAGAATAGAACATCTTGTCTTGTCTCTAAACTACTACTCCCAGCCCCCATTGAAGGCAGTCATTTCTTTTTTTTTATTATTCATTTATTCACATGTGCATACATTGTTTGGGATATTTCTTCCCCCTGCCCCCCTTCCTTACCTCTCCCCCTCACCCTCTTTGCTTCCAGGAAGAACCTGTTCTGCCCTTATTTCTAATTTTGTTGCAGAGAAGACATAAGCATAATAAGGAAGACAGAGCATTTTTGCTAGTTGAGTTAAGGATAGCTATAAGAGCGATTCCTAGCATTGCTTTCATGTACAAATGTGTTACAACCCAAGTTGATTCATCTCAAACTGACCTTTACAGTCGTTCCTGATCCCCTTCTCATGTTGACCTCTGTCACTTTAATGTTTCCGTATTAATTCCTCTGGAGTGGAGACATCAAATACTATCGTGTTTTGGATTTTCTTCTTATCCCCATACCTCCCATATGTGCTCTCCCCTTGTCATGTGATCCAAGTCCAACCACATTGCTGCATTTGCCCTAGATCTAAAGCCCACAAATGAAGGAGAACATACAATATTTGGTCTTCTGAGACTGGCTGACCTCACTCAAAATGACATTCTCCAGTTCCATCCATTTACCTGCAAATGATAAAATTTCATTCTTCCTCATGGCTGCATAAAATTCCATTGTGTATAAATACCGTATTTTCTTGATCCAATCATCAGTAGTAGGGCATCTTGGTTGTTTCCATTAACTTGGTCATTGTGAATAGCACTGCAATAACATGGGTGTGCAGGTGCCTTTGGAGTAATCTGTCTTACATTCCTTTGGGTATATCCCCAGGAGTGGGATTGCTGGATCATATGGCAGATCTATGTTTAGATTTTTAAGAAGCCTCCAATTTTTTTTCCAGAGTGGTTCCACCAGCTTACATTCCCACCAGCAGTGTATGAGGGTTCCTTTTTCACCACATCCTTGCCAACACATGTTGTTGATGGTGTTTGTGATGATGGCTATTCTAACAGGGGTGAGGTGGAATCTTAGTGTGGTTTTGATTTGCATTTCCTTTATGGCCAGAGATGGTGAGCATTTTTTCTTGTGTTTTTTGGCCATTTGAATTTCTTCTTTTGAGAAAGTTCTGTTTAGTTCAGTTGCCCATTCCTTAATTCGTTCATTGATCTTAGGAGAGTTTAGTTTCTTAAGTTCCCTGTATATTCTGGTTATCAGTCCTTTGTCTGATGTATAGCTGGCAAATATTTTCTCCCACTCTGTGGGTGGTCTCTTCAGTTTAGATTAGAGACCATTTCTTTTGTCGTGCAGAAGCTTTTTAATTTTATGAAGTCGCAGTTATCCATCCTTTATCTTAGTTGCTGAGCTGCTGAGGCTCTATTGAGGAAGTCCTTGGAAGGCAGTCATTTCTATGCCCTCATGTACCTGTACTAAAAGAGGGGATTAAGGCTAGGACATAAATTCAGTCTACCTTCTTTTCGAGAAATCCAAATCTATTACTTGTATAGAGATAATTGGAAGAAATAAGGTCTTACCATACAAGCATTAGTAAATAGCTTATAATTAGAAATAAATTATTTAAATATTTTAAGCAGCATGTTATGAGTACAAATTATTAAAGCTAACATCCCTAAACCTTCTATTCTCCCCTTAAGTTCAAATTTTCACTTAGTGTACAGATTAAGAACTTAATTTTCTTGTTCCAAGTTTGAACAATCCAGGAAGGCATGTGAACAATGCAATCTGGTGGAAAGTGGATTATGAGAAGCCTATAAGGACTTTAGCACAGCTGTACACAATGTTCTGTAGGCTGAATTCATCACAGCCCCAACCACAGAATAAGGCTAAAGTAAGATGCAGAGCAGCTGCTTTTCCTAAGATGTTTCTGCAGGCTGAGATTGGCACAGCCCCAGCCACAGAAGAGGAAAATGCATAATACCTGCTTTTCCTAAGTTGTTTATTTCAGAAAAGTAGATCGCAGGTTCCTATTGTTACAGTGTCGTGCCCCTCCCCAAAACTGCTGCTCCACCCTGTTTACCACTCGCTGAAGGAGGATGCGAGGCTTTTGGGTTTTGACTTTTGGCTTTTTGGATGTGGGAGGCTTTTGGAAGTGAAGATTGCTGGAGCAAGATTGCTAAAGGGGGAAAATGAATGGCTGAAGGGAGGATTGCTGAAGGGAAAAGAATTGCTAAAGCTAAAGAGAGAACATGGGTCAGTGTAAGTCTGCACCGTGAACTTTATACATAGGCTTTAGAAAAGCTAAGCTAAAGAAAAGCCAAAGGGAACATGGGACAGTGCAAGTCTGGGGGCAAAGACTTTTTTTTTTTAATGTTCTTTAATTTTCTTTTTTTTTTTAATTTTTATTTTATTCATATGTGTATACAATGTTTGGGTCATTTCTCTCCCCTTTCCCCCACTTCCTCCCTTACTCCTTGCTACCAGGCAGAAACTATTCTGCCCTTATCTCTTAATTTTGTTGAAGAGAGAGTATAAGCCATAATAGGAAGGACCAAGACTTTAAGAGAGATTATGCTAAAGAACAGCTAAGAGAAAACATGGGATGGAGCAAGACTAAGGAAAGATGTTTTAAAGAATAGTGAAGCTTTTTAAAGAAGACTTTAGAAGCAACGTTTCAAAGAACTATAAAGGAGTAAGGCCTTAAAGAGTAAAGATAGAGAGAAGCAGAGTAAATGAAGAGAATAATAAAGAAAAGAAGCAATGAGGCTGCTGTGCATCTCCATCTGAGGGCCCAGCACACCTGGCCCCAAATTTCTGTCTGTCTGACTATCCTGTGTCCTTTCTGAATCTCCTGTCACCCAGTTAGGCCCAGTTAGGTTCAGTAGTAACAAGGGAGCAAGAAAAAGCTTGCTTCACAATCTGAGTTGTAATAAGTAAGGAAACTTACTTGTTAGGATTTGCTAGTAGATTTTTTAATACTGATGGAGCAGTTTGATCTCTTTCACAGAAGAAAGTTATATACATCACAGATTCTTTAATTGACATAATTAATTGCATAATACAGTTTTTATTTTTATTTTTTTCTAGGAATATGAACTATTTATAGTGCTAAATAGATCAGCATTTTTCTAATGAGTATTCTAAAAACAGTCTCCTACTCCTATGTACATATTTCCTAAGATAATACTTGGCACGGAGATGATTTTTAATCTTGGAAGAAACCAAAAGACATATATATGAGGTATATTCCTAGGAGTGGAATTGTTTGGTTGTTATGTCTTCCTCTTCAACTTCAGTACATTTGTGGAATTACTCCCCAAATTTGTTGTAGCAGTTTACACTTTTACCAACTATATTTTTCTCTTACTGTGTATCATCAACACATAGCTGATCTTGATTACCAGCTGACTAAGACATCTTTTGTATGTTTAGAAGCTGCTTAGGACTTCTGTTTTCTGTGTTTTTGTTTCTCACACTCCAGAACATGAAGATAATCTCTTAAAGTATTTTCTAGTAGGGTAAACTTTTACTTTTCACACTCAGACTCAAGTCTTTTAATTGACTTAGCTTTTTCTATATAGGTATTTTATTTTTTCTATGAATTTTAAGTCAGTTCATGAGTTCCTTGAAAAATCCTATTGGCATTTTGTTTGAAATTATAGTATGTTAACTGATTAATCTTAAAACATACTGTCTTTATAATATTGACTCTTATCAATAGATCTTTGCTTACATAGGTCTTTTTTTTAAGTCCTTCAATAAGGGCTTAATTTTTTTTTCTTAAACTTCTAAGAAAGGCCATAGGATTTATTCCTGTCATCTTGTTGATATCCTATTTGGCACTTTTAAAAGTTACTACTATTGAATTATTTATTTTTGCATATTTATTTTATGTTACACATTCTTGCTGAAGTCTCTCTTTATAGATCTTTTTGGGTTTTCTGTATAATTAATCATATCCCTTACAGTATTTATTTATGTTTTCTCCTCTCTGATCCATAATATCTTTCATTTCCTTCTCCTATACTATCATGTTAACTATGATCTTTGATATAAATTATGAAGCCATTATGGAAGGTAACTTTCCTCTCTTCCTAACATTAAAGGAAATTAGTCCTATATGTCACCATTAGATATGGTGTTTTCTAAACTGTTCATAGTTGTGAATTGTTTAGTAATCTTAGTGGGGTAAATTACATTCATAGATTTTCAAATGATAAATTCATTTTTTGGAGTAAGTCATAAATTCCGCATGCTTTTTAATTGCTGAGTTTGTATTAGAATTTTTGAGACTAATTTTTCTTTTCTGTTACTGATGTTAGATTATACCAGTTTTCGGGCTGGAGGCATGGCTCAAGAGGTGAACTTTTCTCTCTTCCAGAACTGTTTGTATGTTAAGTGTTCCTTAGCACTCACTTGTAAGACAACTTGGGTCTGATATTTTCTTTAGTTTGTTGTTTGTCAGATTTTTAACAACGGATTCCATCTTTTTAATGACTAGTTTATTCAGACTTCCATTTTGGAGAAAATCAATTTTGATAATTTGTATGTTTCTAGAAACATTTTGTGTAGGGTTTTGTTTTTTTTTTTACAGTACAGGAGTTTGAACTCAGGACCTATACCTTGAGCCACTCCACCAGCACCCCCCCCCCCGCTTTTTTTTTGTGATGGGTTTTTTCGAGATAGAGTCTCATGGAACTATTTGCTCATGCTGGCTTCAAACTGCAATCCTCCTAATTTCTGCCTCCTGAGTAGCTAGGATTACAGGTGTCAGCTACCAGCACCTGCCTTCTACAGGATTTTAAATATAGTCATGTTTAGGTTTTTGAATACAGTCATTTTAGCCTGTTCTATATTTTTACATGGTTTTTTAAAATCTGTTAATACATCTATAATTATGTATCTACTTTCAGTCTCACTGGCTTACTACTGTAATAATTTCAAGAAAAAGAACTTAGGGTACATAGGACGAAGAGTCAATATAGGAATGGTATAAAAATGAGTATAGAGAGGATAGATCATTTGGGTTGAATACATGATATTTTGATTTTCTGTGTTCCTTGACTGTGCATAATGCTCATGAGCAATATACTGCTTCAGTAAGTAATTTTATTCTTTTTTTTTCACCTGTTTCTTTTTTAAGGCTTTCTGTGAAACTTTGGAAGAGACTAATTACCATTTGCAGAAAGAACTACTTGAAAAACAAAAAGAGGTGGAATCATTGAAGAAACTCCTCAATGAAAAGCAGCTTCTCATAGACACGTTAGAGAACAGAATCAGGTGTATTGTACTTGCACTTGTAGTCTGACTAATTCAACTTCCAATACTCTGGGTTAAATGCCCTTTAGATTTTAATAGTATTTATGAAACTTCTGATTCTGAAAGTCAGACTCTTTGTCTACTTCCTTGTAAATTGGGATATTGTCTCAATTTAATTTAGGAAGCTGAACATTTGAAGGATGGGCACCAGGAAAATAAACCTGTAGATATTCCACAAGATAAACTATTGTTCATTTAAACAAATTTATATGGGTTTTTTTTCCCTAAGCATGTAAAACTAACTTTTCACATGTAAAAGTTCCAATTTACCTTCTTACCAACATATATCAAATTGCTGCTGAAAATCATCTTAAGTCTAGCTCTGATTTCTCTGTTGGCTCCCACCATGAGCAATGTATTAGCCATGTGATTGTATTAGGTTTAACAGCTAAAGACTACCAATGCTGCATGTATTCACAGCAGTAAACATATACCTATTTCATTCATGGAAAATAACATTTTGCTGTAATATGCTTTTAGAACATTGTCTTTAGAACCGAAAGAATCATTATATGTGTCAGGAACAGATGGTGGACAGCTCCTAAGGGTGGAATCCTCTACACTTGAGGTTGATCACGGTGTCTTGGATGAAGAATCTAGGTGTGTAATACTTAGTTTATTATACCCTAATAATTTGAATAATTGGGGAGAAGTTTTCTGGTACTCTGCAAAGAGTTATGACCTCTGTTACTGTATCAGGAATCTGCTAAACAGAGAAAGATTGTGTTTTAGGATCTCCCTAAAAATATGTCTTTGGCATCAGCCTATAAATTTTCTCATTACTTTGAAGCTGTATATGAATCATATGTATATATATATATATATATATATATATATATATATATATATATATTAATTGATTCTGTCATATATATTTGTTAATTTTTTAAATCTTGATAAATTACTTTAATCTCCTTAAATATCATCCTTTTTATGTTCAAAAGTAGAATATTATGATAGCAAACCACCCTGCCTGCCTAATAGGAATGATGAAAAGATAATGTGTTGAAAAGTACATCGAATTTTTATTGCATATAAATCAAGGTAATTGTTGATGCTTTAGTAGTAATGGTTGAGCTATGATTATGAGAAAAATATTTATGTTGTTAAATGTAACTACAAACTAGATTTTTATTTGTAAATGGTAGTTTGGAAAGCTGATAGAAAAGATAGGTAGGTAGGTAGATAGGTAGGTAGGTAGATTGATTTTATTTGTAAATAGTAGTTTGGAAAGCTGATAGAAAAGAAACAAAAACAGAGAGGGGAAGAGGAGGGGAAGGGAGAGAAGGAAGGGAAGGGGAGAGGAGAAAGAAAGAAAGTTCAGGCATCCAGCCTCTTGGGAGGCTGAGGCAGGAGGATCCCAAGTTTAAAGCCAGCCTGGGCAACATAGCAAAACTTCTGTCTGTCTCAAAAGATAACATCTCCAAAGGTGTTTCCTGACAGCTGCTACCTAAAAATACTAAATTATTGATTGACTATTTGATTACTTTTACATTAATTATTTAGGTAATCTTTTAATAAGGTAAAAGATTTTTAAGGCTGATAATAAAGTGAAGTAACATGACTCCAGTCTCCTCATTGGCATGTGTTTCTCTATTTTTACAGAGCTAATAGTAAAGCACACTTAAATCCTAGTGAACCTGAAAGTGCTACACCAGAGATAGAAGTAGCAGAATTGGCATATAATGGTGAAGAAGACTAACACAAGCAGTTTCCTCCATCGTGATGTTTCAGCAAATTTGGAATAGAGTGGCACATACTCTTTAAAAAGAAAAAGGACTGTGAAAACACTTCCAGAAATAAGCAAGAATGCACATGTATAAAGTTTACATAAAGAAAAATTTTCTAAATTATTGCTATAGGAAATATATTCATTGCTGCTTTTAATTGTCTTCCATCTAGCCTTGTATTTAATACAGTGAAGAAAACTCTAGTTAGAATTCTGTTATCGAGTCCCACATTGTTAAGTACTATGCATAAATTATTACCATGTTTTGCCCTGTATATTGCTCCAAACTCATACATGTGTGTGCATTTTAAAACATCATTTTAGTCAAATGAAAATTAATTGCATGTTTCTATCTGAGTATAGATATTTTTTGTATCTCTGACATGACATTTTCATTAGTGGTTTAAGTCAATGAACATTATAGTAAAGATAAAGATCCTGAGTTTTAAATGCTGACATGTTTATCGTCTCTAAATAAAAATTGCTTATTTGCAATGTTAATATTATTTAAAAGATGACTTTCTAGTACCAAAGAAAAACTATTTTAAAGAGCTATAATCATATATCTAAAGTGACAAAATAGCCTTGATTTTAAAAGCCAACTCATTAATATTGAGATACTATAAGCATCCTGGTTTATTGGTATGTTATACTTGGTTATTTTCCACATAATCTCCATCTTGAATCTCCACCTGTAGATTCAGTGAATTTGCCTCTTTCAGTACACTACCTCTTTTTGCTAATCAAGGCATATTCTTTGGAACATATAATATAGATTCTACACAAATAAGGAGTTACACAAAAAAGAAAACAAAATGAGAAGCCATATATACTGCAAAGGTCCTAACTAGCTTGACTCCTGGCATTGCATTTTTATTTCTGTGAATGTGAAAATGTTTGTTCTACTGTATTATTATGGCTAATTTTCTTTTTAATGTATTTAGCCAAGTGATGCACTTTATGATAATTAAAATCTTTGTGCCAAGTACAATTGGTGAATTTCTTGAGTCAATAGAGATAGCTGAAAAAAATTATGTAGTGCCTTTATTATTTTCACTTTTTACAAAAGTCTTCTAGGGTCTTAGTGCCAGCTTTATGAAAAATTATTTATGTTTATTTCAGCTTTGTGTATAGTTATTGGAAGTGCCTTGTTTCATTTTCAGAGTATGAAGTTACTAATTTATTCTCTGTTTCTGCTATTTTGCATATTGCTTTTAATATGCATTATAATCATATCATTTTGAAATCCCAGTTGGTATGGTGAACACTATAAGCATTGTAAAATCTAAAAGAATCTTACTGGGAAAACAGGATAACAATCCATTTTCTTCTTTGCTATCTAAAAGTTTATAGTATCTTAATATACACGTTAAATTGTGGTTATTTAAAATTATACTGACATGAATCAGCACATCCAGTGGCTGTTGTTGACCTTAGATCTTACAAGGAGACAACTTTTTACCAAAGTATCCAAAATTTTAAATCTTTGTCAAAATGTACAAGTGTGCCCTCAATAATCAGAACATTTCCAAAAGCATATTAGAAATGTACTTGTTATCCTCATTCACAGGTGAGCATAATAAGCTGGTCTGCTTGTTCATTTTAAATTATTCTAGACTTTCCAAAAAGCTGAAGAAGAACAATCACTCAATACCATTTTGAGTCTAATAAAACAAAATGATCTTTGCCAAATTCCAGATATTATAGTGCTGCATGTCTTTTAAAGGGAACACACACTTTTAAAATCTGACTTTTCAGAAGATTGTATTTAAAGTTCTGGTTGGGCAACAAAAAACTGTTAATTAGTAAACCACTATTATTTATATTTAGAATTTACTTTTGTTTTGCTTTTATGATGCATTTTGCTCCCAGTATTATGTTCATTTAATAAATTATCTTTTCATTACAATAGCTGTATTGCTCAGATATTGAATACCATTTCTTCTAATTTCTGTGTTCTTCACATCCCGTCATAGTAAATTGAATTATACATAAGAATTGCATCTCACAGATGTGGAATGAGTCTGTGATTTGCTTTTTAAGTTTATACTTTATATTCCTGAGCGTCTCTTAAAACTTCGTGAATAAGTGTGGTACACTTCAAATAGAACCAATATTAATGAAAAAAAATTGAACATAACTGAAACAGAAAACACTTTTGTACATAATCTTGTACTTGAAGTTTTAAGAATTAAATTCACATAGATACTATAATCATAAAACTTAGTACTTTAAAGTGGATTTTATCTGTCCTCTATACTGAGATTTTCTACTTAAAGCACACTCATCTAGGGAACTATGTTCCTCAGATAAATCATCTTTGTAGTCTAGTTCAGCTGTTTGTAATATTAGAAGGGAAGAGTGACCTTAGGTTTAAAAATAAGTTGTCTGGTTTTTAAATGGATTTTACTACTTCTAGGAATAGAAGAGGTTTTGAATTATGCTTAAAATGAGTTTGTTTCACCAATTCTTTCTTCTGCTAGTTCAAGTTCACTGTTGAGGTCCTTTACTAAATATCGCATTTGACTTACTTTCTATTTAATTACAAGATTCCCATTTGACATCGTTTCATTCCTGTGTCCTTGTGTATATTCTCCACTTGAGGGGAGACTATCATACCTTTATTTCATTAATTAAGTGTAGTTTCCTTTAGTTTTTAAACTCTTCTTATGACAGGTCTTTTAAAGTGATATTCTATTAAACCTGATATTTGGGTGTGTCAGTAAATGTTGCTCGTGAAAAAAATTAAATGAAATTGTGTGCCCAACTAGAGGAGGGAAGATTTTTATCCTCCAGATCTTCAGAGATCTACATATTTGCTCCACATTTTGGCTCCTCATAGAATTACCTTCAATATAGTGTAAATTTTTTTATGCTGTTCACTTCTAATAGCAAAAACAGTCCTCAAAAGTTACATTTTCCACACATGTGTTTGTAAGACTACTATATCCAGTGTACCCTTTATGAAGAATGAGAGGAAGAAATTATCCTAGGTCTCAGTAGCAGTAAAACCTGTGCTTTTCCTGAATGGTTGATTTTTTTTTTTTTTTTTTTTTTTTTTTTTTTTTTTTTTTGGTGCTAGGCAGGTGAACTTACCTGTAGCTACTATATTGGATTGTATTGCTTATGCTTTTGGGTAATAGTTATGGCTTTATCTTATTATCTCAACCTCAGTTTTCCCAATTTAAGCTATTCCATTAGAACATGTGTGGTTTTATTCTGATAAAGACTTGAATGAAATTTTACACTGCAGTTGGATAAGAAATGTCATAGTCTATGCTTGATCTAACACAGTTACTACCACCAATAAGTAATGGAAGTGATTACAAAAGCTAAATTTTTCTTTCCTTTAAAAAATACCTTAAAAACGATGTACGCACATGTGAATAAATGGATAATAATTTTAAAAATACCTTAAAGAGAGACCAGTGAATGTGGAATGCAATTCTAGGAATGCTTAGCAACTAGGTAGGCTATTGGCCAGAGCACAGTTACGAATAAAGGCGTGATCATAGTTTCAACTGCAGTCTCAAGTTGGAACATACCGCACTTGCCACTTTCTTATGTTTGGCATTTACAGGAATTATCTTTATTCAAAACAACAAAAAATAGTGCAGCCAATGTCTGGTCAATAAATGAAAGGCAGTGCTTTTGTAGTAGATACTGATAAGAGCAAGTACTAACCTTAAATATCTAATGTATTTGCAGACTAGCTAATTGTAATCAAAGAAGCATTAGCATTACTCACACAGTAGCTAAAGTCCTTTGCTAAAGTATGAAATGTGAAGCCCTTGAGTGGGGTTGTTAAGCTCGTTCTGCCAATCCAAGCTTCTAGTTCCTTTAGGCAGCAGACACATCCTGGGCTGACCAGGCATATTTATTTGCATTCCTCTTCTTCTTTGCCACCAATAAGACAAAAAAAATTGAAAAACTAAATACTTTTTTTCTTGGCTTCTCTTGCAGCTTTAGAGACTGCCATGGTTACGGTCAATGAGACAAATGGGAATCCACTGGCCATCTTCTGGGAAATCTTTTCCTGTAGGAAGGCAAGCAGACCTCACATGATGTTCAGAGATACTGCAGCAACCACCTTTTGAGCATGCAGTGTGAGAAACATGGGAGAGGGGAAGAGCGTCACAACTGGCCACTTGTGAAGCCATTAGAAGTTGTTAATTACACCAAGATAAAATTTATCTTAAATTTAGATTGTAGATTGTCAACTTTAAGGGGGAAAAACTTTTCAAAAGAAAACTTTCCTGCTATAATGATTTTCTACATTATGTTAGCAAAGAAAAAGTTAAAGTGCTTTCTTGAAATTTAACAGGGAAAAAACATTTATTAGATATATCAAATGTCCTTTTTCAGAATCCTTTTGGCAAATGAAATATATATGAAACAGAAAGCAATCTTTTTATATATACATATACTTGGGCAATTATAAGCCACAGACTGGGTGACTTAACAGTAGGAATATATTTTGTTATAGGTCTAGAGGTTGGAAAGTCCAAGTCCCAGATCAAGGTGCTGGTGAATTGGTTTCATTCCAAGGCCTTCTCTTGACTTGTAGGCAGCCACTTTTATTCAAATGATCTCTTATATGTTTTGTGCAAGATTCAAGCAAGCATTCTGGTATCTCTTTTTTTAAAGGGGACCAATTCAGTCAGGTCAAAGCTTCACCCTATGATTTCATTCTACCTTAATTATTTCCTTAGAGACCCAATCTTCCAACATAGTCACAATAAGTGTTGAGTTTCAACATATGAATTGGGGGAGGGGAGGGACTGGGATGGGTATTCAGTATAGTATGATGTGACATCATTACAAAGGTGTTTCTCAGTTCAAAAGATGAGATAGCCTATTCTTTTATCCTCTCAATAAACATTGAGCATCTACTATGTGTTGGCACTGAGTTATAAAAGCTATTAAAAGAAATGTGATCTCTTCAAGGAATTTAGAGCCATACAGCTTTTTATACAGGCTGGTCTGTATAAAAGAAGGGGCATCCGCCTTGAACAGAGTTTTAACATTTTATTAGAGGAAAAGGAGAAAAGTTATTTTCTCTTTTAAGATAAAGCAGAGAGACATATCAAAGGTTTCTTAACTTTTGAGAACCCTTCAGCAAACGACATGTGATTGTGCAGCACTGTGGTAAACATGGAATTACAGATGTTCATGGTGAATTACAGGAGGTGAAGGCCAGAAAAAAGGAAGAAAATTAGCAAGAAGTAGTCTATTACTTTGTTGGCTCCTTAAAAGTTGACTAGAAGGATGTACCAGGCAGACAGGCAGATGAACTCCAGCCTATGCAAGTGACAAGTGTCACTCCTTCCACTGCAACAAGTCTCTCCTTCAGCTCTAGCTCCAGAATAGAGCAGCAGCTCACATACCTGATGCGATAGGTCAGAGAGGAACACACACACCATGATGCTTCCCTTAAAAATTTCATTTTAAATTGATACACATAAACATTCACTTACCAATATTCTGCTAGGGGTCTTCATGCATAGGTTCACTAAAGAAAGTTTCCAATCATCTCAGTAAGCCACATCCCTAATGCCTTTTCTAGTACCAGCTCCAGTGTATGTAGAATGAAGACTTGTGGAGGAATCTGCCAGAATGTTCAATGTTTACTACTTTTTCCAACCTTGTACTACTAGCTTGCCTATACTTTTACCAAGTCTTTGCAAATCATTTGACCTAGATTTCCCTAGAAATGATATTTTCTACTCCTACTTCTTTATTTCATGCGCTATTAATAAATTTAAATTTCAATTTTAAATGTATCTGATATGAACAAATTTGGAAACAAAATTGATCCTTGATATCATAAAATTCCTTGTGGGTCAGGAGTGTGCAGGTGTTCTAAAAAGGGTCTCTGTCCCTAAGCCATCAAGTTGTAACAGGTGTCAGCATATTTTATAGAGGAGGATGATAACTTTCACTAGTCAAGTAAGTGTGTATCACAGATTAGAGTAGGGATGATTTACAAATGAACCACTTCAATAGTCCCTCCTCTGATCTTCCTGCCTCCACCTTCACCCCCATCGCAATCTCTTTTTCCACAGTAGCCACAGAATTCTTCCTGAAAATTGTTAGTCACATCTTTGTTTTCTTAAAAGTCTTCAAAGAATTCCCATTGTGCTTAAGGTAATATAAAATTCAGACATCTTTACATGGCATCCAAGCATGATCTTCTGCCAACTGCTCTCTTTCATCTCGGCCCACAGGTAACCTAGAAAGTAACACACATGCACAGGAAATTAATGTGAGTCAACTCCCTGTATAATATCCTTATCTCAACTAGCAAAAACCCTTGTTCCTTCCTATTATTGCTTATACTCTCTCTTCAACAAAATTAGAGATAAGGGCAAAATAATTTCTGCTGGGTATTGAGGGGATGGGGGGAGAGGGAGGCGGTGGAGGGGGTGATAAGGGAGGGGGTTGGGGTAGGGGGGAGAAATGACCCAAGCATTGTACGCACATATGAATAATAAAACAATAAAAAAGAAAGAAAGAAAGAAAGAGAGAGAGAGAGAGAGAGAGAGAGAGAGAGAGAGAGAGAGAGAGAGAAAGAAAGAAAGAAAGAAAGAAAGAAAGAAAGAAAGAAAGAAAGAAAGAAAGAAAGAAAGAAAGAAAGAAAGAAAGAAAGAAAGAAAGAAAGAAAGAAAGAAAGGAAAGAAAGAAAGAAAGAGAAGAAAGAAAGAAAGAAGAAAGAAAAAATATTTGGGCTGGAGGTGTGGCGCAAGTGCACCTGCTTTGCAAGTACAAGCCCTGAATTCAATCCACAGTTGCACCACAAAGCAAAACAAAAATTCATAGCCTTTAATTATAGCAATTACACCTCTATAAATTTAAGGACATATATGGGATGTATAAAAAATTGTCTCAAAGGATGTACATTTATCACCAATACTTTAGCATAAAGTATCCAGTATTAAGGAGTTTTTAAAAAATAGTATACATAATACAAAACAATTGTTTTGTTAAGAAAAATATTAAAGATACTCATGATATACCACTAATGAAAAGAAGCAGGTTACAAAACAGTATGGTTTGCTTTTTATAAGTAAAAGTGTGTCCATTGCACATTTGTGTACAGAAAGAATAAGTACAGTAAGATAATAGGTATGGTTATCACTACTTCATAATTACCAGTGACTTTTTCCTTTTTCATGTGCCTATATTCTCTCAGTTTTCTAAAATAAGCATATCTTTGTAACTTTGAAAATTATAGCATTTTAGTGGCCCAAATGAAGTGTGAACTTGCTAAGTTCATTCTGTAACATAGATATACTCTGAGCACTATCATTATTGGCCATTGAGAAAAGTCTCTGTAAACCTAAAATACAGTGAAAGTTTATTAAACTGACATTGGTGGACAATCCTAATGTTATTCATTAACTAACCATGTTATACCATCACTTACCCTGCATTTTAAATTGCAATGGTTTGAACAGTGACTATCTAGTTTACGAATGGCTTTTAACTTCCTTTTCAATGGACACACTCAATATTTTCAATGATGAAATACTAGAAATTTGTATAAGGTTTGTAATGGGATAAAAATGACTTTGAACCATAATTAAACAAGAATAATGCAACAATATGCTTATTTGGATACAGAGGCTTGAGGGAAGCAGTTTAGAGAAAAAGGATAAGTGGAGACTTTTGTAAAGAATCTACTGAAGGGGAATTTAAGAGTGAATAGACCACCCAAAGAGTTGACACAGGCTTGAAATCTGCTAAAATTCAACAACTTTGACTACCTCCACAAAATATGCCAACAAACAGCAAATGATGTATGTCTTCAAGACACAAGTAAGTAAAGACATAGCTTCCCAAAACCTTCCTGGGTCCTCACTGAGGCCAAAATCAGGGCTGATGGTCCTTGCAGCACACCTAGGGCCAGGAGTATGCCAGGTAACAGGAGTAAAGAAATGCTTGGCTTCTTCCTCCCTGCTGTATCTCCTGTTAGGCTGAATGAGGTCATCTCAGCCCTGATATGCCCCTCTACTGCCACAGAAGCAAATTCCTGCAGAACCACAACTACCTGACAATTCTACAGTGAAGAGCATTCATGCCTGCAGTGGGCCAGGTCACAGCCCAGCAGGCAAGGGCTTATAAAAGATGGCACTTGACTTTTTTTTCTGACATAAGTCTATTAACCACTATCTATAATTTTATTCTGATTAGTCAAAGAGCTGTGCTTTTGCCTAAAACAGGAATAAAAATTACCTGTGGTAGCTGGACAAGAGTTAGAAGGCAAGAAGAACTATGAGTTTGCCTCCAGTCAAATTAAAGAATGCATGGTAAAACAAGATGTTGCCACAGTATGTGTTCTCAAGATTCTGAGAGGGCAGAAAGATGACCAGAGGACTAAGGCAGATAAAGCTGAGCATGAAAAAGGGCACTCAGTCTGGAAGGTTTATAATTTGCCATGTGTCAGACCCATATCCTTCAAACTCATGTTTTATGACTAACTTAGTAGGATCTTGCAGGAATTCCTTTAGTTAGTTAGTTAGTTAGTTAGTTAGTTAGTTAGTTAGTTAGTTAGTTAGTTACTTGCTTACTTACTTGGAGGTTCTGGGATTTGAACTCAGGGCCTCATGCCTAGGAAGCAGGTGCTCTGCCACCTGAGCTAGACCTTCTACCCAGGAATCCCTTTTATGATATGTAAACAACTTTGGGCTTCACATTTAAACATTTGCATGTGCTGAAAGACATAAAAGACACAAAAAATTTAGAACTGTCACGATGATAATTACTAAGGGTTAATATCACATGGACATATATTTACAAGGCCTTACTCAGAATATTTTCTAAAAATCTATTGCATTTACTTTTCTAAATGCTTTGTGTCTCCAAAAATACTTCCTAGTTTGCTCCAGTTCTTAGAGCCCCAGAACTTCCAAGCTGCCTCCCTCTTACTCTAACTCTAGATAAGAATGTACTTGAAAGTTGGGCAGACCCAAGATTAAGTTTGGACTCTGCTTTTTACCAAGGGGGACAAATGAGCTCACATTTCTGAGACTCTGTGCTCATGTGAAATAGAAACAATAACAGTGTTCCCCCATCTGGCTTCCTGAAAGAAGAACGTGAAGAATAAACTCTGTGCTCCACAGAGTACTCCACTCTGCATCAGTTGTGGACCGGGAAATGACACCGCGGCCCAGGGCAGCAGAGATGCCACGCAGATACTGAGGCAGTGCTGCTCTCAGTCCCTACCTTGTACTCTGAAAACATTCACATATTTAATCCACAAACCTTACTGACCATGGCTGGGTTAAGCCCAGTCAGGCATCTATGTTTCACCCAGTGCCTGCGAAGCTGTGCTCTAAAATGATAACAGTTCAGTCACAGTCTGGAGCCAAGCAAAGAAATCCACTTGCAATGCTGAGTTATCCAGACTGCTACCTTTTGTAGGCTTACTCGGTGATGGTGCAATCTCCGAACAGATATTTTCATGGAAAAACATTTTTAATGCACTCAGGTTCACAATAAATTGGAGCTTATGTGTTCAACCTCATCTCCTATCTCTCTTCTGATTCACTGGCCATACCAGCTTCGTTCTATTCATTGAGTGTTCCAAACACATTCCCACCTCAATGTTCTCAACGTTTTCTTTCTGTAGCAGAATAAAGCCAAAGCTTAGCCAAGGAATTCTCAACTTTCTGCCTCCATACCTTTCCAATAAATCTTGTTTCATTAAGTGATACTTCCAGATTGTTTTATAAACAACAAATGTTAAAATGCAACTTTTCATATAAATGCAACAAATAAATATGTGTGCTATTGAAGGGCACAAAGAAAAAGGAGATAAAGTTAATTTACTCATGATCAGGCATCAGGTTCCTTTACACTTTTCTTGGAAACCTTTTTTCATTTTGTTCAGTCTCACCTTTCAACTATGTCAAAGGAATACTACTGATTTTGTGTGCTGTCAAGGTATAAAAATATGTGGACAGAACTTCCTAAATTTATTTTCAAGGTTCAAAATGGTCACTGTGACTAAACATCATGCCTTTGCAGGTTGGTTCCTCACTTCATTACATGGGGAGTTTTAAGTTAAAATGTATAAAGGTTAGCATTATTTGAATGGGTTTATCCCAATCTTTTTTCACTAGCTTCTGCTAAAATTGGAGAGAACACCTTAATAAAGTTCATTGGATTTTGAGATGTGAAATAAGAATCCCTTTCATTTCAACCACTACATCTATATATGTTGAGATTCTTGCCTGTCAAGTTTCTGGGAAAAAAATGGTAGAAATTAAAACATAATGTATGCTGACCTTGGCTTCTACCTATGGAAAGATCTCAGAAATATTTTAAGAAGTAAAATGTGTTAGCATGACCTGTTTTTGATAATATTGTTGTATTTGTATTAGGTCTATATTCCACATGTGAGAAAAGTAAAGATGAATATGGTTGATGTACTCTCTGTATAAGAATGAATATAGAAATTTTAAACCTGTTGAAATCACCATAAGAAAAAGACTAAGGCAGAAAGAAGAAAAATAGAAGAGATGAACCAATCAAGAGATAAACAGGTTATAATACATATATACATAGAAATGTCACAAGGAAACTGCCTGTATAGCTATCTTAAAGAAACAAAAATGTCATTTTTTTTCTTTTACAAAACCAGAAAGCAAAACAGGTCCTGTCTGGGGAATTGGTACCAGTGGGAGGGCGGAGGATGTGGGGAAGGGTATAGGAGGATGAATAAGGTGCAAATGCTGTGTACACATGAATGTAAATGGAAAAATAAGACCTGTTAAAACTATTCCAAGAATGAGGGGAGGAGGGGATAAAGGAGAATTATGGAGGGGGTGAATTCAAGTATGATATATTGTAAAAATTTTTGTAAATGCCACAATGTACCCCCAGCACAACAATAAAATAAATAATTTTTTAAAGAAAATTAAAAAAAAAGAATTAACCTCTATTCCTCAACACTTTGTAATCTGTAAACAGTCAAGCATTTAATTCACAAACATTAGTGACCATTACTGTGTGGTGTGGCATGTGCTCGACATATGCAATGACCTTGGTGACCCTAGTACTTCTCCAATCTCCTCTGCCAACCAGAGGAGCTCATGGTGAGGATCATGAGCCCAAAACTAGACATGCTTTGTCCCAGCTCTGGATGCGTGTTCCCACCAGAACATCCAGGAAAATAGCCTCACTGAACCTTGTACCAATTCCTCTTGTGGATACCCGAGAATGTTTACGCCAGAGGGAGCCTGGCAAGTCTTCTCCAAAACGTCTTAAGCCAGAAAGGCTGCATGAGCACAGTGAGTGAATGATAGAAAATTATGGAAAACAAGGCTATTTGGCTTCCAGCCTAATGATTCTTTATTTCTTACAAATCTCTCCTGTTTTGGCTTATATATGTAAAGATTTCATGGATGATAGATTATATGCCTTGTCTGTGAATTGTACTCTCATCAGAGTAATAGAGGGGAAGTTCACAATCTTGTCCCTGATTCCAGGTTTCAGTTCTACCTTTTGGTCTAGATTAGTGGAGGGCGGTGAGTCACATTTCATACCACCAACCAAGGGTCAAAGACCTCCACTCTGGCTAGCTGCAGGCATCACACTCATCTCCCTACAGTCTGAGGACTGCAGCCTCAGCCAACATCATTCTTGTTCCCACTGACCCCTCAGCACTGAAGCAACAATCGTCCTGGGCCCACTGAAACAAGCTCTAGGTCCTTGACTGTCAGGACCACATCACGAACACTGCAGTAGGCTCAGTAAGGCTGGAACTTGAGGGTCAGTCAGCAGAACAGAAAGTCTCTTCTTCGTGGCAACTTCATTAGGTGGGGAAAGAAAATCTATGTCTTCCCTTGCAGAAAACATGGCACTTTTATAAAGGTCTTCCAACTCTTTATTTCCATCTTCAGAACCCACACTCACTTTCTAGTACAGGTTCGTGGAAGCAGATCCTGGTTCCTGCTCTTCAGGCTCAGCAGCCAAGTGACACAAATGCTCTATTCTCTTCTCTGTGCTAGAGTGTGGGAGAGGGTTGAAGTAGGCAACTGAGTTTTGCCCGCTGGCAATGGCATAACTCCAGATGAGCAGTAAGCACCTACCAGGTGCCCCAGGAGGCACCCCATGATTAATCATGACATTAGTAAGTGAATCTTGACCTGGGAGCTTTTCCTTTTCCCTCTAGTGACAAACCAGAAGTTGAACTTTCCCCTTACCAATCTGCAGAGACTCTTGCCAAATTCAGAGCAGGACAGATCTCTAACATTCAGAACAGAAATGTAATAGCAAAAAGTAATAATTAAATGTGAGTACAATAGACAATGCAGGTTTATTCCTCCATGTCGCAGAACCCATAGTGAAAATTTAAATCATCGTGGGAGGGGATGGTTGCTTCCAAATTTGTAGAATGATAGCTTAAATCTCCTCACTTCTTTAATGCAGGTTTCTCTCAGAGCATCAACATTACTTCACTATACTTAATCGTGTACGTAACTCCCCTCACTCAACTACATGAATGAAGAAGACCTTATCTTTTTCTCTTTTTTCCACATTTTTATTAGTGCTTATTATTTGTATAATGCAGGGGAAGGGTTCATCATAAAACCTTATGTTTTTATCATTGTGTGGCTATGACCTATCACAGTAACTGGGACACAGTAGGAGTTTCCTAAGTAGCTCGTGCTTAACCAGGCTTCTAGCAGTTTGATGCTTTAATTATTACCAAGAAATAAGTCTTGCACCTTGTCCCCACGTTCATGCAAAGATAAAGTACTGACCATCATCTTACTCTTATGAGATTACTATAGCTCAGTAGCAAGGGTCTAACTAAAGTCCCAAGATCATCCCCTTCCTAATTCCCAGAACCTGTAGCTGTGTAACCTTACATGGCAAAAAGGCCTTTGCAGAGATGATGAAGTCAAGGACCTCGAGATGCGTGGGCAGGCCCAATTTAATTTTACAGGTCCTTTGAAGCAAGAACATTTCCTGGCTGTGATCACAAAGTGATATGAGGAGGGAGGAAGGGTCAGTTAGAGAGCTTCAAGATGGCTGGATTTGAAGACAGAGGAAGCAGCCTTGAGCCAAGGAACACAGGTGGCTGCTAGAAGCTGAAAAAGGCCAGAAAATAGATTCTCCCCTACAAACATAGCCCTACCAACACCTCGATTTTAGATCCTCTGGATCCTTGTGTATTGGACTTCTGCCCTACAGAAATGTAAGATGATAAATTTGTGTCATTTTAAGTCACTGTTTGTGGACCTTGGTTTAGACTAATAGGACACCAATACACAGGCCATTCCATATCCACTCAGAAGCCATACTGAAGCTCTCTGAGCCTCTGTTTCCTCACTTACAGAAGCTGAAACAATCAATGCTAGCTAAAAGGATTCCTATGAGAGTTAAATGTAAAGAAGAATGTGGAGCACCTACAGTACAATGCCTTCAATCTCCCAGGTAAGGAGAGCTGTTGCTGTGACGTAACCACAGGGTGAGCCATCACTGCCAACGTGCGTCCTGCCCTTCTTCAGTGAAGAGGCTGCTTGGTACACAAGCCACCTCTAGTCTCCTCCCAAGCAAGAATATTGAGTCTTTTATCAATTCTTTGAGAACACAGTAGACTTCCCAGCACACCACGCCAGCTCCTGGTTATCACAGCCCCAGGCCACCTATTCTGGGGGGTGGGGGAAGAAGAGAGCCACACCCAAGCATCATTGCAACCCTCCCATTGTCACCTGCAGCCTCGCCTTAGTGGTCTGTAGTGATGCACTGGCGAGAGAAACGCAGCAAAAGAGAGGTTTCAAAGACTGCATACTCCCAGACTCAGCTAATGTCAGCCATATGGCCCAACTTTTTGCTTCGTTTATAAACAACCATTTTCATTCTCAAAGTTTCAATTAATAAAATCCAAACTGTTATCAATTTCCCACAAACAGATGACTACCGCGAATTTTAGTTGGTGCTCAGTCTTCGCATTTACGATGAACTTAGAGTGCCGCCTAGTGGCAACATTCGGTAATAGCACATGATGGCGTCTCATTCTGTAAAGGAAAAAAGATACCAGGGCAGAGGTCCGAAATGCTGCAAATTGAAATTCCTGAGGTCTGGGTGACTGGCTTCTATTTTATGGGCTTGCCTAACCTAAGTGAAACACACTCCAAGGAGATTTAACGTAAATGTGTGACTATCTCATCTAAGAAAGTATATGGCTAAATCAGGGTATTCATCCCATCCACCTGTCACATAGCCCAAATGGAACTGTATTTCGTTTACTTAAATATTTTCCTAAATTCTTTCCTTTCCTTTCATAAAATAAGAACCTGAAATTGAAACTTTGTCTTAGTTACTCTTGCATAGCTGTGATCAAAATACCTGAGAGAACAACTTAAAGGAGGAAATATTTTAGACATGGTTTCAGAGATTTCAGTCCACAGCTCTGGGCTCTGTTACGCTGGTGCTGTGGTGAGGCAAATCATCACGGTGGGTAGCGTGTGGAGGAGGAAGTTGTTCACTTCGTGGAGACAGGAAGCAGAGAGTGAGAAAAGGACCGGGAGCAGGTATATCCTTCAAAGGCAGCTCCCAGTGACCTGCTTCCTCCAGCTAGGCCCCACCTCCCAAAGTTCCCCCTCTCCCAAAATAAGGCCACCAGCTGGGGACAAGCCTTCAACATGAGTCTGAGGGGGACATTTCATATTCAAACCATTGCACCCTATTACTAGAACAATTTCCATATCTAAGATGCTGTATTATCAATAATTTTGAATTTTAATAATCTCCCAATTTATTCATCTCTATTATTTTACCTGTTTTTCAATAAAATGCCTAGTGTTGACATGGTCTGTTTCTAACAAGTTTTAGTAATTCTGTTCCAAAATGATTCCTGTATTGTCCTCTTCATTTTCACACATTCCCTGTATGCCTTTGTGAATACTTTACTTACACTGTAGTTCCACTGTCCTTGTTTTTTATTTTTTACTTCAGCTATTTTTCTAAGAGTGATAGATATGATAACTTCTGTCACCTTAGTCTGAAATCTGGATTCTATTTAAAAGCAAAGTGCATAAGGTAATAATTATACATTTCAGTCAGTAGGCTCATAATGAATAAAGTTGTAATTTATACAATATAAATAGAGGGAAGGATGTGACTATATAGAAGCACAATTTTTGTATAAATTGAAATTAATTTTGCATTAACTCAAACAGTTATTAAAAATTGAAGTGTTTATTGTGATTCCCAAAAATACCACTAAGAAAGTAATTCAGAAACATACAGTAAAAGAAAGAAAATCAAGTGGTACTTTTCCCTTGGAATACTTTTCCTACACATGAGCTGCACTGTCTTGTTTCTTTGTGTCATATTTTTGTTGACAACATGAAATTTGAACATTGTGATTCACCCCTTAGTGTTTACTATTGTTGCTTTTTATTGTGGTTGTTGTTTGTTTGGTGACTCTCCTATACTAACTTTGTTAAATCTGTGTTCTTTATTGTGTGTGCCCTTTTAAATCTATTCCATTAATGGTCAGGTAAATAAAAGAATTAAAATTGTACAGAAGAATATATTTATTTAATATAATTAAGGAACAAAATAGACATATGACATCATCTCAGTCTATTCTTGCTGCTATAATAAAATACTCAAGAGTGGTTAATTTTTAAGTGATAAAAGAAAAACTTCCCAGTTCTGGAGACAAGAAAGTCCAAGGTCATAGCACCCGCATATTTAAAGTCTGGTGAGAATGTCTCACAGTGTGCTCACGTAGTAGAAAACCGCAATGTTACATCCTTACATAGAAGAAGGCAAAAGAGGAAGATGAGACAAATGCCACGTCCACACATGGCTGAAGAGTTGGAAGGGACAGGAAGCTCCCCAAAGTCTCTTTTATAAGGTTATTAATCCCACTCACAAGGGCAGACCCCTAATGATTCAAGCCTTCCCAAAAATCCCCACCACCTCTCAATAACAACAGAATGAAGACTAAGTTTAATATGAATTTTGGAGGCTTCAAACCATGGCAGATATACAAAAACAAAAGGAAAAATGGCACATAAAATAATTGCATTAAGTGGAAGTGATTTCGGCTCTCCAATTAAAAGGTAGAGACTGACAAATAGAGAAAAAGTATGACCCAGACTGGGTGTGCTAACACATGCCTGTAATCCCAGCACTCATGAGGTTGAGGCAAGAGAATCATTTGTTCCAGACCAGCCTAAGTAAGGTAAGATCCTGCCTCAAAAAAGAAAAAAACAAAGCCTGACTCAATTATATATGCTGCCCACAGAGATTTTAGATTCAAGACATAAATTGAGAGTAAAAAAGATATTCTATGCAAACAAAGATATTGGCATGAAGAAATGGCAGGAAAACCAAAGAAACCTTATAATTTCTACTTAACTGAAGCTTGGAATGGAGGTCAGAGCTATAAATATATAGGACAACAGAAACCATGCTTTATTAAGCTTTAATAATTAGCCCATATGTCACCAGATACTAGGTATTTAATAAACATTGATCGCATAAATAAATTTATATATGAATTCTCAATCATTCCCATAGAAATAATAGCTAAAAATATAATTTAAAATAAGATCTATGTAGACTATGACAGAGAGACAGCAAAGAACTAAGTCATGGGGAATATGGGAAAGATTCATATTTATGAGGCAAGAGAAAGGAAAGCAAGAGTTAGGATTAAGGAAATACAAGAAAGTAATGGCGAGCAAGGAGGAGTAGACTCTCAAATGCTCGCAGGGCACCCACATATTGCATTAATGTAAAGAGTAAATATAAAGTGTGTTTAACATATATAGATACAGTACTCCCTCTTCATCTCAGGAAATATGTTCCAAGACCCCCAGCGGATGCCTGAAACCATGGATACACCCACATCCTATAGATACACTATATGTTTTTCCTATACATACACACATGCCTATGATAAGGTTTAATTTTTATATGTGGCTCAGTAAGGGATTAACAATAAGAGCTAATGATGAAAATAGAACAATTATACCAGTATCTTACAATAAAATTGCCAATGTCACCTTGTTTGCCCTTTGGAGACATCATTAAGTAAAATCAGGGTTGCATGAACACAAGCTCTGAGACACCATGATAGCTAGTAGTGCAGATGGCTACCACGTGACTAGCAGTCAGGTAGTGTATACACCATGGAGATGCTGACAAGGAAGGGGATGGATGATTCACATCCCAGGAAAGACAGTGGGAGATTTCAGTAAGATACTGAGAACAGCATACAATTTAAAACATGAATGAGTTCTGACATTTTCCCATTTAATATTTTTGGATTTCAGTTGACCACAGGTAACTGGAACCATGAAAAGCAAAACCAAGGGTAAGGTGGTACTTCTATAACCAAAATAATCAACTATTTACATGTCACCTCTTCAACACTACACAAAGAGGCCTAAGCTGGAGTTTTTCTGCTGCTGAAAGGAAACACTTACTCCTCCGGACATTATAAATAAATGGTGTCTATGAGACCTTCAATAGCCTGCAAATACAAGGGATGTTCAGAAGAATCATTCATGATCAGAAGCGCTCTACTTGCTCAGTGTTTATACCTCTTTCTTCTAAATAGCAACTCCACTGTTTCGTCCTATCTGTTCTTTCTTAATGTATACTCAGTCTTTTTCTTCTGAAAAATACTTCAAGTGTCTTGGGTATAGTGCAATAGAGCTTCTGATATGCCAAGAAACAAATGATGCAAAGGATATTGGAAGTTAGAGGGGGATTTTAGCTCTTTTAAGAAATACTTTCTCCAACAGAAACAATGTTTGTGTTAAATTAAGGACATAGGGGAAAAGAAGTGGACAGATGATATAGAAACTGACTACAATTTCATCAATTTATTTTCTGGGACTGTAATGTAATTGTACAAAGATGCCAACTTCTTTCTTCCTTTTTTTTCTTCCTTCTTGCCAAGCTTGTTAACTTTTAACATGTTACCCAATCTGCTTTCTAAGACATATACCATTGTGATGTATAAGCTATTTTCTACTCCAGTTTCTGCTAAATAAGTCAGTGTTCAGGCTCTACATTTGCCAAAAATGAGAAAACATCACAGTTAGGATTAAATGTTTCTTGGTAATTAAGTGCACATCAATGGTGTTAGGTGGTGTGTTTAGGTTTCAGGTGGCCATCTTCCATCCCCCTTCTCAGGAAGGATCATCTGGCTTTTCTGTTACTCAGTTCATGAGGATTCAGATGGCTCTAGAGGTAGTAAAGGAACCAAGCTTGGCCAATCCAATGTTCCAGCACTAAGGAATTTGACTCTTGGCAGAACAGTTGTTCAAAATGATGGTAGCATGCTTTGCCCTGCAGTTGGCCACTCAGAAAAAGAAGTCTCTTAGATCTGGATTCCTGAGCTCCAAAGCTTCCTTGTTCTCTGTCCTTCCTTAGGTGTGCATCATAAGCACTTCCCCCAATTCTGATAACTGTCCAAATCACTCCAATACATCTAAGTTTGTCTCTTCAGTTATCTTGAATGCATTTCTTATGATAATAATGATTTTAAAAATATACCAAGGGCTGGGGGCATGGCTCAAGTGGTAGAGTACCTGCCTAGCAAGTAAAAGACCCTAAGTTCAAACTCAGTACTGCCCCCCCACCAAAAAAAAACAAAAAAACTAACAAACTGAAGTCCACCACTGAGATGCCTTGTAAAGTAGTGGAACACATTTTTATTAAGCATCCTAGAATTTGTAACTTCCAAACAAGAGTTTTCCCATACTACATATGCTTTTCTGGAAACAGATCTTTAATCAATGCCTTTCTTCTTTTTTTTTTTTTTTATTTTGGTGGTACTGGGGGATTGAACATGGGGCCTCAAACTACAACTTATTATGCAAAGAGTACTAGAGCCACATCCCCAGTCCTTTTGCTTCGCTTTTTTAAGATAAGATGCTGCACACTGTCTGGGCCATCATTGAACTGTGGTCTTCCTCCCCTATCTTCCAAGTACCAAGGATTACAGGTGTGCGAACAAGATCCTTTTGACCTAAATTTTATAAAAAAACTAATCCCAGTCCTGAGGGTCTGCCCACATGACCTAAGCACCTCTCAAAGGCCCTACCTCTGAATTCCATCACATTGGGGTTTGGGACTGCAATACATGAATTTTGATAAAAATATTCAGACCATGGTTCATACCCTCCTGTCACAGGAGTGTGCTCTCTCTCTCTCTCTCTCTCTCTCTCTCTCTCTCTCTTAGTAGTAACATCCTTTCCAGCACTTTTCCCCACAAATTTCCTCAACTCAGCAAGACCAGCAGGCTGTTTGGGTTCCCCTTCCCTGCAAAGGCAGTGAGCCAGGGCACTGGAAGTTTTGATGTCATTGACTTCCCTTCTCTTAGGAATCACCATTCAGTACTGCTTGTCCAAAGTCTGAAAACTGTTGTTTCATATACTTTGCCCATTTTCTAGTTGTTTAAGGACAGAAGATAAATCTGGTTCCTATTAGTTCATCATGGTCTAAAAAACCAAAGATTTAATTGCTGTTCATTTAATAAATAGATTGAATGCGTACTGTACATGAGAAATTATGCAGAGTGCTGGGTATAGACTATTGAACTGCAATACATATGTTCTCTGCCCTGGTGTAACCACAGCCTGGCAGGGAAAAACAATAATTAAGTAATCATTCTACCCAATATGCAATATAAGTCATGATAGGCAATACAGGGAAAAGCACAAAATGGGAAAATCTAACTTAGTCTGAGAAGCAACAAAAGTTTCCCAAGATGAGGGCCATTTTGACCAGGATTTGAAGAATGAGGAAGACCCAGTATTGGTGTTCTGCAGAATATTCAAAATGTCTGTGGCCAAATGGTGCCGTTAGGGTCTTGAAGTCCAACCCTTAGATTTCCCAATGCCAAGGCAAGCGTTCAGAGGGTAAGGGCCACTTACAGGCAGCAGAGCAGGGACTGAAACTCAAGGCTCTTCCTACCCTCAGGTCTAGTATTCTGTCCATTCCACTATATTTGCTAAACAAACATAGAGAACACCAGAACATTTTATATAGTGTTATGTGTCATTTTACAGTCTATGATATATTATGGGTGCTACTTAATTTTAGAATTTATTTTCACTGAGAAATAATTACAGCCAAAACTTTATTAAAGACATACTTTTAATTACCAATATTTTTATATATTTACAAATTTGTATGCTGTGAAGTGTAAAAGAAAGGTGCAAAAAAGCACAAAACAGAAAAAATGAACATTGGTGCTGAAGCCAGAACAGCATCCTAATGGCCTGCAAGTGTTAATGCAGCTCCCTAAGTAGCTAAATTACCCCCAGGAGATTCTCATTCAGCAGTGTAAACTGTTAGTGCTCTCAGACATTTTGGGAAATGCATCTATTGCCCCATTCCAAGCTTAATTGGCATAATAAATGTCAATTAAAGCTCCTTTAGGATTTTAAACTGCAAAACTCAAGTGAAACTATGGATGTATAGACTCATACAAGTCTCTTCTAAAAGAGACATGGAATATTTACATTTACCATGGTGACATGGATACACACAGCAACCTTACATTTACATAGAGAAGACATTTCCCCGTGTATCCCAAAGTATACCCCATGAGTGGCTTATAAGCTGTTATGTATGTCAGCACAATTCAGTTTTCTTTCCACAAATATATACAGAGCATCAACAACGTACCAGGACTGGAAATACAGTAGTGAACAAAGTAGACGGGGACGTCCCCCTGATCCAAATAGAAGGGTCCTCTAAGGAGCTACCACTACCAGGAGGCCCTTTGCCATCCCTGATTCTGTGTCTACACATAACTCCTTTCTTAATTTTCACTTATAAGGCTTAAAAGACATTTGTCCAGTGCAAATATAAAACAGGGCTTTAGTTAACCGCTAAAGTTGACAAAAAAACATTTTTTATGTCTTACGTATAGCTCATTAATTTAGGCATCAAAAAATGCCATTTTAGTTTAAGTAGCCCAAGCTGCCAATTGTTTGAAATCATCATCATCTTCTTCTTTCCTCCTGGAAGATGCTGGAACATAAAATGATAAATATTAGTCGTTAGTGTCATTCATACTTTCAGCACAGAAAACAGGAATGAATTAGATAGAAAATTTGTGTGCTTATTAAACCAAATATAAGTAAGTGCTAAAATCGATGGCCCTGGCTATTATTTCAGGAGACTGTGAACACAGGAGTAGAGCTGGGTCACAGACCTGCTCGGGCTCGATGTGCGTGTGCGGAGGCAGGCACGCTGGGCCTTCTCTCTGGCTGAGCTGGGAGAGAAGAAGAAGGCAGCTTTGGAAGCCGGATATTTGTCATCTTCTTATTTAATTCCTCCTGTTCCAATTCTTCAAGTTCTGCTATCAACTCGTCCTGAACATAGGAGAAAGAAAGAATTACAGAGTTAACGTTTCAAGAAGTGGGTTTCCCGAAACACAGTAACAAGAACATCTGCTACCCAATTAATATGTGAGAACCCAGTGAAATGGAATATTTATTTTAAAACTAAGTCTTTGTTGCAACACTGAGCAATGATTAAGAAATGAATATTTTGGGTTGTGCAAATTTGTTGTAGTTAATCTTATAATACTTCAGTAAACAGCCATTCAAGTAATTTGTGCTAGCTGAATATATAATCTCAGTTTCTAGAAAATTTACACCTTGCCTATCATTATTCCAGTACATTCTCTTTTTTTCTCCTGTTGAGAATATGCGGTACTAATTGGAAAAAAATAAATATTTTTATTGGGCTTATGCCATTGAGAATAAAACAAGTACAGTAAAACACAAAGTAAAAAGATTCAAAGATACTGTGGCTCCTTTGTCAACATAACTTGTGTGTGTGTTTGGTTAATAAAACTTCAAGAGAGGTGTGATGCATTTCTTTCTTTTTAACAATGGTCCCAGAAAGTTTGGCTTAATCTATTTTTTACTTTTTCTTTTGTGGCAGGCCTGGGGTTTGAACTCAGGACTTCATGCTTCCAAAGCATGCACACTAGTACCTGAGCCATGCCTCCAGTCCATTTTGCTCTAGTTATTTTTGGAGATGGAGTCTGGCAAACTATTTCCCAGGTTCGGCCTCAAACTGTGATCCTCCAGATCTTAGCCTCCCAAGTAGTTAGGATTACAGGCTTGAGCCACCAGTCAGGCTGGTTTGATCTTAAACTATTCTCTGTCCCAAATCTGTAGAGACAATACTTTCTTGAGACCTTAAGGATGCCAGGTCTGAGATCATGTAAGTAGGTCATATCTACCTAGCTCTGTATGTCCCCAGGTGGAGCACAGCTCCCCTCAGAAAGAGGTTAATCATCAAAACTAAGTTTATCATCAATGGGTTTCTGAAGCTGTCACAATTAGAAATGACCTGGGAGACCCTTATGTTCAGCCAAGCAGAGTCTTCATTCATTCATTCACCCATCATTGAACAAACTTATCAAGAGCTCAGTCCTAGGCAGGTTTTGAACTCAGTACTGGGGTGCAAAGTTGGATCAACACTCCTTACATTCAAGGAGCTTCTTCTTCAATATGGGAGGAAAGCACATAAACAAATATATTAAAGTGAGAGTAAAAGCACCATAGGACCCAGGCACTAGTGGCTCATGCCTATAAGCCTAGCTACTTAGGAGGCAGAGATCAAGAGGATCTTGGTTCAAGGCCAGCCCAGACAAGTAATTTTCAAAACCTTATCTTGAAAATACCCAACCAAAAAAAGGGCTGGCAGAGCAGCTCAAGTAGTAGAGCACCTGCCTAGCAAGGCTGAGGCCCTAAGTTCAAACCCCAGTACATCAAAAAAAAAAAAAAAAACCACCGTGAGGCAAGAGAAGAGATACTTAAGCCACCCATGCATTGATCAAGTCAGTGAACCTCACATTAGCAGAAAGCTGACTGTCTGACCTCTATTCCAGCCACCACATGTAAAAGAAATAAAATCTGAAGTTGTACAGCATCAGGCCATGTGAAGTAGCATGATCTGTGTATTTGTGTACGTTATGGTTCTCCTCAGAATGAATACCTTGAAGTCCTACTTGTGCTTACAAAAATTAGCAAGAACAATAGCAATTGTAGTAATGACAAAACAAACTAGCCTATGTTGAATAAATGCCTAGAATTGTCCATAGTTCTTGTTACTGACAGCACAAGAGAAAAACTGATGCTTTCTTTAGCAAATATGATGATAACACGGTCATCTGCTCCATCATTTTCAACCGTGAAGTACCAATCTCTTATTTTGTCATTTATGAAGGCATTTTAGAACTTAAGAAACTTTGGAGATAATCCACAGCTTCCATTTTATAGATAAGACAACAAAAAGTCAGAAAAGTAAAGGGATTTACTCAAGTTTTTAGTAAAATGGTAGAACCAAGGAGTCTTTGTAAACCCAGAGCCTGTCCCAATATATCACAACGCACTCTCTGTGTGCTTGTCAGTCTACAGCAGGGGTTGGCAAACTTTTTCTTTAAAGGCCCAGACATCTTAGGCTTTGCAGGGCATATGTCTTCCCATCACATAGTCTTCTTTGTTGTTATTTTCTACACTTTAAAACTGTGAAACCCAGCCTTGTTCATGATCCATACAAAAACAGGGATGATTTGGCCTATAAGTCATATTTTGCCAACCCCTGGCCACACCAATTTTTTGTTTTGTTTTTTGGAGATAGGATCTTGGAAAGTATTTGCTTTGAACCATGATCCTCCTGATCTCTGCCTCCTGAATAGCTAGGATTACTGCACACCATTTTTAAAGGTTATTAACACTCAATTGTCATTTCCTGGAATTCCATAGAGCCACACTTTTACTTGTTGCAGGCATCATTTTTAATACTACGTAAAAGCAAAAAGTCTGCTAAGCTAGCAATGAATCTCTAAGATCTGGGAAGGTTTCTAAACGTGTCCTCCTTCTTGTACACGCTGAAGTTCACAGCGAAGACACCTATGCTACATGTACCATTATAGCCTGCCTGTACTATTGGACTGATGAATCCAAATAGGACATGTGTATTAATAACGCCACTCCACGCTTATTTTGTGTCCTTGCCTGACTAATAAACAGAGGCAGCCTAACCTCTAATTTAACAGCCACAGAGCATGCTACATCTGCTCCTAGCAGAGTGACACAGTCTGCTTTGTTTGCCCAGATGTGTGAGCACACGATTCCTCATAATGGGGCTATTTATGCTCTACTATTAAAAGTCACTAACTTCACCTAATCACATGCTGTTTTCTTTTTCATTCACAGCTGAAAACTTAATTAGGAAGCTGTTTGCCAAACTATATTAATCTTCCCTTTAAATTAGAGCTACTAGCACTTCATATCCCTCCTAAAAGAACTACATTTCCAACAGATATCATTTACCTTTAAGTATAGCAGGGAAAATGCCTACTATACATACAGGAAGCTACCCATTTCATTATGTCCTTTGTCTACTTTTTAATTTTTATTATCATATTATTGTTGTACTTGGGTACGTTGTGACATTTACAAAAAGCACTTACCTGAGTTAGAATCACCCCCTCCATCATTTTCCTTTTCCCCCTCCCCCATTCTTAGTTTCAACACATCTTTGTTCCATTTTCATACATGAGTACATAATAATTCCATCACATTCACCTCCTTCACCCTTTCCTTCATCCTCCCCTCCAACTGGTACCAGCCCCCAGACAGGACCTGTTTTACCTTCCTGTCCTCCATTTTAAAAAAAGGTATTTTTCTGTGTTTAAGATAGCTATCCAGGGAGTTTCATTACGACATTTTCATGTATGTATGTATTACATCCTGAACTGGTTCTTCCCCTCCATTTTTCTCCTTTCTACCTTCATCCCCCTTCTTATGGTGATTTCAACAGCTTAAAAAGTCTATATTCATTCTTGTATAGAAAATGTATCAACCATATTCACTTTCTTAACTTCCTTCTTTTACCCTCCATCTTCTGCTAGTGCCCTCTCCTTAGCGTGACCTGTTTTTCATTCTTGTTCGTTGTTTAGGTGTCTGTTCATTACTCAATGGATTCTTTGCCTTGCTGTTATACTTGTACATGCATTGTGCTTAAGTCAATGTAACCCCTTCCAGCACACCTCCTCACCCTCACCCTGTGTTGTTCAATAGTTTTCGGCGTGTTTCCTTGTGTCTTGTTCCTACACAGATGTGATGTACTTCATTATTATTCACTGTCTTTCTTTCCTTCTTTCCTCCTCTCTTAACCTCCTCTACCAGCCTCACATTTGGATACATTCTGTATATATTTCTATGTAAACATAATACTGAAGCTACCTCTATATCAACCATGATATCACATTCTTTTATATTGTCACCCACCTCATCAAAGCCATCGCCAAATTGAACCCGTTGAGAAAATGCTTCCGAGATTTCTTGTGCGATATCCTGCTGCTCTGTGATCTCTTGCATCAAGTCATCTATTTTGTCTAGATCCCTGAGAAATAGTATTTTGTTGAGATATCTTAAAATTTTAACTTACAATTATGAATAATGAGTCAACCTAATATAAACTCTTAGCTATTTTCATAGCATAACAAAAATTCCCAGTATTATTATCAACTTTTAAAATAATTTTCATTTTAAAAAACTTAATAATCCTGTAAATGCACATTTAATTTTAAATATATATAACTCCTTACCTTTGGGAGTCATTAGAAATCAAATTACTTTACAGCTAACAATATTTGTAGAACCATTTGGAAATTTTGTCCAACAGGGCATATGTAAAGTTTACATAAGTGTGATTGTGTTTTATCTCTGCAAGAGAGGTACCTTGGTTAATAAGGACCACCATGATTGAGATAAATATGGCAGCTCTCAATAGCCACTCTCTGACAGCATCCCTTTGTGGAAGCTAACCCACTGGGACTAGAGATGTACTTTCTATAGTACCTAGTACTGTAGCCTGACTCCTTGAGAGTTTTCGTATAGTAGTGATGCCTTGGAGATTACTAAAGAGAGCAGGATTAGGCCTATGAAGCCTCAAAGAATCAGTGACTACAGCAAAGGGAATTCAGGTAGCCACAGGACCAGGATGGACAGCTGCTTCAAAGTCAGTTTCCAGCAGCTGAGCCACACTGACCCCTAGGACCAGCAGCCTAAGTCATTCTAAAGGCCAGGTTCTGAACTATTTCTGCAATAGCCTGTCTCCAAATCATTCCTCCAACTCTGCAGCTCAGCCAAACTGATTGGATACAAGTAAAGTGACTGGGTCCCTCATTAAGTAACATAACCACTGAAAGTTTGAGTCCAGTGAAATTATTTTTTTCTGAGTTTCTCAGACTATCTATACATAAAAGCTGAGTGCTTTGACATACTTTCATGTACTAACAAAAATAATGCCTCACCCCTCTCTTACCACCTTTATCTCTAATTTTTATGATGTTTATAATGAACATATTTATTAAAAGGAGTATGAGAGAAGTTTGGAGCTGGGAGTGAATTTTTCTCAAAAGGAACATATGGTGTGATGCTCCTAAGCTAAAGGAAAGGCTAGCTTTGTGAAACATTTAAGCACCCAGCTTACAGCAGCCATGGAGGATTTTGAGTCTGATAAAGAATCTAAGGCTCTCTCTGAAGCTGCCAAAATGGTGGCTGATTGTTAGTGAGTTATCAAGCAAGAAAGTGTTGACAAGGTTATCGTCACTGTCCAGTCTCTACCTTCTCCATCTCCTCCCATCCTATGAAAATTCATCTACATGTCTCAGTCACTGCTCTTTCTTGGGCTCCCTAGGCCAGGATTCCACAATGTCCAATATCCATAAAGGAAGGACCAGGTCCCAGTCATTTATTTCCCACTGCGAATGTAAACTAAATTGTCACCACCTCATCCCTCTAGGAAGATTGGTTATTGAGTGCTTACTTTCCTCCAACTGGGCTAAGTGCATTATATCTAGTATCTCATTGACTCTCTCAGAAACCACATGAAGTCAGTACAATTGTCATCTCCAACTGAAGATAAGAAAACTGAACAGAGAAGAGACAATTTGCCCAAGGTATAATCACCTGTGCAGCTGGGGTTATAAACTAGAAATTTTGACCCTCCAATTACAAAATATGATCCTTATAACTACTCTTTTATGTCAGTGGTTCACAAACATTAGGTAGTCTCAGAATGACTTGAGGAACTTGGTTGAAAACACAAAAGCCTAGGCTGGCAGAGTGGCTCAAGTGGTAGAATGCCTGACTAGGAAGCATGAGGCCCTGAGTTTGAACCCTGGTACCACCAAAAAAAAAAAAAAAAAAGCCCAAACCCTATCCTATGTCAATGAGCTAGAGCTTCTGCACTCTCTTGGACAGCTCTCACAGTGAGTCTAATGCCCACCTATGTTTGACAACCACTATTCTGTGATTCTAACACATTCCCAAGTGTTGACATTGAAGTCTTCTTAAAATTGTAGAACGAAAAAATTTACAAGTGCGTTTCCGGCAATCTTGAAGGACTGAGAGACATTAGGAGCAAAATGAATACCTTTTCTTTCTTCTTTCTTTCTTCCTTCCTTTCTTTTCCTTAACTATAACCTCTAACCTACCTCTGAGAAAGCAATCTATTCAATATGTCAAAGAGCCTCAAATGAGTAAGCCCCGTCCTAGCAAAGAGCAGTTATGATTCAGAGGGAAACCAAAGTCACTCACATGTTTTCATGAACTGCTTTCATTGCTTTAGCTGCAAAGCCCATATTCCTTAACACCTCAGTGTTGGTGTGTGAGTTTTCCAGTGCTTCTCTCTGAAACTCGATGGTAGAAAGGGTGCCATCAATCTGAGTGAGCTGCTTTTCAAACCTCTTCTTTCTCTTTAATGCCTGTAATGCAGCTAAATAAGAGAGAGGCCATGTTTGTAAGAGAAGGGACCAAGACACTTAGTCAGGAGAAATTTGCTCAGACCAACCAGGGGCTCAGAATTGCTGATACCTAAAGGCAAAGAGCACACAAATAACCTGGGACACTTATGCATTACTGTCTGTCTACCCTATCACCACACCAACCATGGCTCCCTCAAACATTTTGTTATTCTTTCTTTGAAAAATCTGGCAGGTATAAGATGGAAAGTCAATTTTCATATTCCATAAAAGTATGCCACAGAAACGTTTCAGACAATACTGGATTTTGGAAAAAAAAGACATAAAAATATGAGTGCAAATCATTCAAAAGCAAAATAAACCTTAGCAGAGGAAAGGACCTTAATGGCTATCAATTCTATCCCCATTGCCTTAAAGGCAAGTTTGTTGAAACCCATAAAATGAAGTAACTGTTTAAAGGCAAACAGCTAGTGACAGCTGGAACCAGAACCTAGAGTGATGAGCTGCATGTCTTGATTTTAAATGATTAAAACATGGCCATGAATGTTACATCTACCATGAGTGTCCATGAAATCAACGCAGCTGGAGTCATGTTTACGAATTAGACATGGTGTGAGAAAAGAGCTTTGCCTTCTGAGAAAAACGATCCAAATAATCCTTCCATTCACACTTTGGCAAAGAAACCCTATTTACCTGCTATGTTCTGAAGCCACAGAACCAAGAGAGTCCTTTTGACTGTGGCACCTTGGAAGGCATCTCCCCCGACAAAATAAAGCCCTAAATGTCCATTTTCACAAGACATTTTAGAAAAGTGCAAAAGATCACAGCAGAAAGTTGTTGATCTAAAGGTAAGTGATAACTAAATGGATTTGGTAAAAGAACTCAAATAGTTTGTGGATTCAGAGGGAAGCAGATAAGTGACTCCAACAGAGATTTTGGAGAAAAGTCCCCTTTAACTCTATTTTGATCAATTTCTTCTTGTAACTGCAACCGATTTATTTATTTATTTATTCCAATTTTTTTTTCATTGGTACATAATCATAGCCATTATATTTTCCTGGTGATTGTTATTAATAATCAATATAACTTTTTCCTCCCTATTTGGCTGCCTGGGGATTGACCATGGTCATAACAACAACGACCAGAGCAGAAAATTCATGACAAACAGATTATTTCAGAGGAAACTACTTGAGCGTGATAGTCTTCACCCTGAAAAGGCATAAGTACCTAAAGACAGAAATTCAGGAAAAATTGAGCCAAAATGTACAAGACCACACCAGGTGTCATCTTTGTTTTTAGATCCATAGCCCATTTGAGTGGTGCCTAGGCAACTGGCTTTGGCTTGATTTATAATTCCTTGAATTGTGCAAAATAAAAATTAACCCAAACGTAGACTTGGATTACATGACATCACCTACATGAGAAGAAAAAGACTTCAAGAAAATAGTGAAAGGGACAGGAGAACAGAGTGAAGAAAATCAGGGGAACTGCAAAGATTAGTGTTAGTGCTAGCAAAAAGCAGACAAAAGATTCTGCAAAGGTTTTATCCATGGTGACTGTGTGAACTTTTCAAGAAAGGATTTATAAACTGCAAAACTTGACAAAACTAGTATCTATTACCCTCTGCTCCATTTTATCCATTTTTCCTTAAATTCCATTTTGTTTTGTATTAAATCATAAAATTTTGTTAAATTTGAGTCTTCTTTTGGTTGTAATTTGCCTGTAATTTTTACATGAACCTCTGTTTCATAATTGGTTTTCATTTGCTTTTTTCCAGGATTCCTATTATAGATAGCATATACTTGAAGTTTATGTTTGTGTGAATGCTTTTAACCTATTTAGATATTCCCTTTTAACTAAGTCTAATTTATCATAACTCACCTAGATCATATTTTTTTACTGTCATCTTTTGTTTTCTGTTTGTTATGCTTTTTTGTCCTCTTTGCCTCCTCCTTTGTTTTCTTACATTTATGCAAATTGATCAAATACATTTGTTCATTTTTCCCTTTAATTGTTGATCAGTTGTATACACTGAGTTTATTCTCTTAATGTATATACTTGTATTTAAAATATGCATGTATAATTGAACAAGTCTTTTAACCCCATTGTTAATCAATATCTATATTTTACTACTTACTATTACCAAACATGATTCTCTTTCTTGTCACCAAAAACTCCACGATTTCTAATTAAAATAATCTGTAATTTCATACCTGTAATCTCAGTACATGGGCGGCTGAAGCAGAAAGACAGAATTTGAAGCCAATCTGGGCTACATAGCAAGTTTAAGGACAGCTTGGGCTACAGTGAAAGACCCTGTCTCAAATAAATCAAACTAGTAATAATAATTTGTAAATTTATTAGTTCCAAATGATTGCCAACTTTTTTGCTATTCCTTTCAGTTTTAAGGGTATATACCTTAATAATTGCATTAAGCTACAGAGTAACAATTTCAAGTTATTTATATCAAGTTACAGTGTTTACTGGTTTATTTTCTTACTATTGCTTCTTATTTTCTACATTGTCCTCACACTTAGATTTCTTTAAATTTAACTAGAGCAGATACTTTTTGTCAGGAAAGTATTTTCAGTGCATAGATATAAATATCAATACTGTGGATACAAACATATAAAGGTGGATAGATACAAATTCTGTGAATACCTGTGGGTTTGTTTCAAACTTAGTTGATACTCTAAATTTTTATAGAATCCTGTTTTCAAAATATTTCCAAAAATATAAAACACTATTCCATTTTGTGTGGGTAGCCAACATTTCAAAAATTTGATCAAAATATTCTCATATCTTTTAGGTAATCTGCTTTTTTTGTTTCCATTCTGGAAAGATTTTATTTTTTTATCTTGAAATTAAGAAATTTCATCAATATAGGTCTAAGCACATGCCCTTTATTATTGTTTTTTCCAACTAAGCATTCAGTGAATTTTTTTTTGTAGGTACTAGGGTTTGAACTCAGGGCCTTATGATTGTTAGGCAGGGTCTCTACCACTTGAACTACTCCGATGGCCCTTTTTTGTGTTGGTATTTTTGAGATAGTGTCTCATTTAGGATTTGGACAGGCTGGCTTCAAACTGTGATACTCCTGATCGCTGCCTTCTGAGTAGCTAAGATTACAGAAGTGAGCCACCAACTCATTAAATACTTTTATTCTGGAGACTCAAGTCTTACTGTAGCTTGGAAAAATCATATTCTACTATTTGTTTTATTACTTCTTTCTCTAGTACTCCTGTCTACCCTTTTCTGAAATCCCAACTTATCTTTAATTATCTACACCATTACCCCTCCCCTACAAACATTCCGTTTTCTCTCTTTTGAAATCCCTCTAAGATAGACATTGGCTTTTACCATCAAAGCTTTCCTTTGGATGTGGAACTTCCCTTATGAGTAGCGACTCTTCCTTCCCACTCTCTCTGCCCACTTGGAGGTCCATGGTTCCTTCAGACTCTGCCCTTTTCAGGTACAACACCACAATTTGAGCCTTTGCTAAATAACTTTTACAATTTAATGATACAACAGTTTTTATTTATTTAATCTGTCCTTTAGGAAAAAACTAAATTAATTTTAAGTCAACTGACTTCAAGCCCTTTTTACAATATCACATGGAAGAGAGGTTCCAGTGACCAAGCTGTATGAGGGTTTTCTCTACCACACTGGGAGAATGTCCAGCTGTTGCTCTGTGCTGTCATTCTGTCATAGTTACTACTGTGTTGTGGTTCCTTATAAAGTCTATTCTACCCCTAACCCAGGCCCAATTATAAACCCTTTGAGGAAAGATAGAGCATCTTAGATCCCTGTTTCCTCCGCACCTGGTCCAGTTCCAAATATATGGTCAAATACAACAAATCTAACATTTATTGAGCATTTTCTATAGGCTAAACTGTTGCTAAGTGTTTTACTTGCATCATGTGCTTTATGTCATCTAACTCTCACAAAAACCCTGACTAGATACTGTCTTCAGGCATTTTACAGAAGATGAAATGAATATATATTAAATGAACGAATGTCACAGTTTTCTGCATACAGTATGAGAACAGCATGGTGCAGTGGAAAGAATATGAATGACCTTCAAGACCAAAGTGTGAGCTTTCCCATGACTGTATAGATGTGTACTCTACGGCAAGTCCCTTTCCTGCTTTGAGCTTCAAGAAACAGGGATTATGTGAGGCTGGGGATTATAAGAATCAGTGATGATTCATGGAAAACACATTATATAATCTCTGTGTTTTATTTAGCAACTAAGTATTATTATCAATAATAGTGATTTATGTAGTAATCTTAGCAAGATGGTATATTTTACTTCCGATGACCACTGAGAAAAATATCACCCATTTTTTCAGCATAACTCACAAGAAAAAACTATTACAAAGCATTTCAGTATTTTAACAGGTACAGAAAACAATGGCGGCGGCCGCAGAGCACCCTAAGAAGCTAACTTCAAATAGACACCTCCCCCCAGCACACCCAGAAGTGGAATGTTGGAGTGTCTCCTTGCATCTTGTCAGGCTGGCTCAGTGCCTACTATTATTTAGAACCCACCCATTGGCCCAAAAGCATTTTTGGGTTTTTTTTCTTCCAGAAAATTTTTTAAGTTCTCCAGTAGGAAATATGACATATTTCCTCATGAAATTAACTACAGATTACTCTTGAAAATCAAGAAACATAATTTGTTATGAAAGAAGTTTTGGAATCTAGACCTATAGTTGAATCCTGCCTTTACCATTTAATAACCTAAGTGTATAATAACCTCAATGTGCAATTTTCACTCTTCTTGCTGATGCATCTTCACCTGAAAAATAATAACCACACCTAGAAGACAACAGAACATTGTGCTCTGGGGGTGCCTACTTCAAATGTGGGCTCCCTCTATCTATAGCTATGTAGCTTTATATAACTACTTAGTTTACTAGAAAATGGGGTGCAACTCATTCAGTTGCCACGAATTAAATGACATAACACACGTGAAGTGTCTAGTGAGTGATTTCACAGGTTATCAAAACCCCATGGAGGGAGTCACAAGATATAACACCCAAACTGCAAATGTTATTTATTAGTAAGTTCTGAGTTTTGACACAGTTTTAAATGCCTATGTTGACATGTGATTCTGCCTTTCAAAATATTTAGGAGAAATGCAAAAATTCCACCAAGAGATCTCCACTTACATTGTAATTCCTGTTCTGTAAGCTACAGATTGGCCCACCCCAGAGTCCCAAACTCACATGGAGCCAGGCAGGTAATGAAAGTAAGTGAAGCAGAGAGAAGGTCAAGGAAAAGGCCTCCTTTGTTTTCTCTCCCGTGAGAGAGAGAAATGTTTCTCTACTGTAACAATAAAAAACAGGGTGACGAGAAATGGCACTGGACACTGCCCTCAGTCTCAGGGAGTCAAGAGCAGGAAGTTGGGGGCCCAGCAACCTGGGAGCATAAGCCTGATCCAGTGAAAGCAGCACTCTGGACTCCAGTCCATGGCCGCTGTGCAGACCTGCAGCCCAGCTTCTTTCCACGTGTTCAAAAGAAGCAAGAGAGATGAATTTGCATGCAAAATCCCCAATTTTTGCATGTTGAATAACATGTATTTCTTAATCCTGTGTGAGTAAAAACATGGACTTCTGCATGGCTAGACCTGACTCTAGGACACCTGACATTTACTGTGACTTCTGCCTAGCATGTTAAGTTTCTCCCAGACTTTAAGAGGTTTCAGTTCCAAATAGCCAAGAAGTTATGTGAGTCTCTTGCAGCTGTTTTTTACATGGAATGATGATGCCACAGATACATCATGAGTCCAGCCATCTTGACATTGCTTCCTACTGAACAATCTTGGGAGACAAGCTGCTGTATTTTTTCAAAGACAAACAACAGATCCTGCAAATCAAGCACTGCTCTTGGGACACTTTTAGAACCATATAATTTAACCTGTTCATAAGGTACAATCCAATCCTCCCAACTCCTGTATGTGCTTTGAAGCAGCTGGTGAGACCTGGACAACATTCTTTCTAAGACAAAGGAATATATTGTATTCCCTTGATGTGAAGAAACAGCCAGGGCTTTGTCTCCTCCCATAACAAGGAACAGTCGTGTTCCTTCAGCAATGGAGTTGCAGAACAATGTCCTTTATGTACACCTGCTAACAGGATACATGAAAGCTTACTGCAATCCACTGGGCATTGAGTGTGAAACGTAAGAATTTTCCACTCAAACCAAAATTAAACCAACTCTGCACAATTCTATTCTGATATGCTGCCAAAGGAGGAAGGCTTTCCATCATCTGTGCCAAATATCTTCAGATAGCAGAAAAACGTTGCAGCTTCATTGTTCATAAAACATATAGGACGTCTTGGTTTTAAAGGTCAGTCTGTTGTTCTTCACTCATCTAGGATGTATAAATGTTATATAATTGTTAATCCATTAGTTGGCAAACAGGAAGAACCTTTTAGGAAACATCATATGCAAGGAATACAGACAAACCTGTTTGTGAACTGCGAAACTGAATACAACATTTCTCCTCCTACCCAGGAATGGATGAGTCCTTCAAGAGAAGAACTAAATGACCAGGCTCTGGAAACAAAACCAGTTATGAGAGTGCTTACAGACTGAGGTCACACATAATTGGTTAAGTCATTGTCATCTCTTGCTTTTAACTGAGAAGTCTTATGATCATGTTTTATTGAAGGAACTTTAGTGTAAGCCCTGTTCTTACTCCTATGCAAATCAATATTTTCTATCTGTGGCACACGGTTTTAGTTCTTAGAATTTGCAATCTGATGCCCCACTACTGATGAATGGATCAAGAAAATATGGTACTTGTACACAATGGAATTTTACTCAGCCATGAAGAAAAATGAAATCTTATCATTTGCAGGTAAATGGATGGAACTGGAGAACATCATTCTGAGTGAGGTCAGCCAGGCTCAGAAGACCAAAAATCATATGTTCTCCCTCATATGCAGACTTTAGATCTAGGGCAAATGCAGCAATGTTGTTGGACTTGGATCACAAGACAAGGGGAGAGCACATATGGGAGATATAGGAATAGGTAGAAAACTCAAAACATGAAAGTGTTTGATGTCCCCACTCCAGAGGACTAATACAGAAACCTTAAAATGACAGGTTATCACTAGCAGGGGATCAGGAGCCAATGTAAAGATCAGTTAGAGTTGAATCAACATGGGTCGTAACACATGGGTACATGAGAGCAATAGTAGGAATCTCTCTGTATAGCTACCTTAACTCAACTAGCAAAAACGCTTTGTCTTTCTTATTATGCTTATGTCTTTTCTTCAACAAAATCAGTCACAAGGGCAGAACGGGACCTGCCTGAAACTGAGGCAGGGAGGGGGGAAGGGTGGGGAGGGGGGCAGGGTAGAGAAATGACCCAAACAATGTATGCACATGTGAATAAATGAACAACAACAAAAAAATAATTTACAATCTGAATAAGCATCATCATGAGCATTTCACAAATTGAATAAAAATGGAATAGCTGTGTTCAATGTACAGTTTATATTTGAAACGGTGGAGGAAATGCTAGAAACTTTTAACAGTCATTTGGCCAGGGTCATCCCATCATGAATATTCTTAAACTATCCTTTATTCATGCATTTCAGCCACTTAACAAGTACATACTGCAGATCTACCATGTGCTTGGCACTGTTAGGCACTGAAAAGACAAAGAAATAAGGTGATAAACACAGAAAGTTAAAACATGAAATGGACATTCAATCATTTATTCATTATTCCATAAGCATTCACTAGGTGTGGGGTGTGGCTCAGTGGTAGAGCACTTGCTTAGCATACTTGGGGCCCTGGGTTTTATCCCTAGCTCTGCCAAAATAAAAGTATGTATTAAGTACCTACTGTGTTATAGGCATGGTGCCAAGGAATACTAAAATACATCTTTACCTCAAGTAGCAGAGGACATATGAAGAAGAACACTAAGAGAATATATAAAATACAGTGCATACACAGGGAAATATAAATGCACTCTGTTGGAAAAGGAAAGGCTTCACAGATGAGGCAATGTAGATGGAGCCTGGTGACAATCTACATATACACCCAACACACTGATCAATAAAAAGCATGGCCTCTCCCCTCCTGCAAATCTCATACCAGTGTGAAGTGTCTGGATGAGATATATTGGAAACCAGGATCTATATACCTCAAAAACAGAGCAAATCATACCAGCTTGCCATGCAAGCTGGATCTTATATATAACCTCCATATTTTCAGAGGTCTCACAATATTAAATTTGCCTTCATAAGGAGGGCAAATAGCAAGCTAAAATAAAAAGACTAGCACCTAACAACAATATATGGGATTATATAGTGCAAGACAGATGCCTGAGAAAACAGTAAAAGTGAATGAGTTTGGAGAAAGTAAATAAGAGGTATTCTGAAGGAAAAAGCATCATTTGGAAGTAGAATATGACTGTAAGCAAGCCAGTAACTTTGGACTGAATTTTATATTTAAAACAATGATGATTGACTAATATTATGACATGTAAAAGAAGAGAAAGACAAGCTGATTAGGACTTTCTTCATCCTCGACAGAGATGGCAAATGGACAAAGGAAGTTAAAGTTAATTCCCAACAGAAATGATTCTCCCCATCTTCATTCTATAGAGTGTGCAGTTGCTTTTGAAGAAGAGGCAGTTCTTGCATCTAGCATATCACACAAGGGAATGTTACAGGAGGTAAACTTATAAAAGGAAGTTCATAACCCAAACATGCTATCGACCTTGAGTTGTCAAAAAAGAAGAGGAAATAGCAGCACAAAAGGCTTAAGTACACAGTGAAATTCTCATCCCTTATAATTGATTGCTTCAGAGGTCAATTTCTAAGCAAGAGGAGTAATCTGTTATTAGAGCAACATACCAACATGTTAATTAAAAATCTACTTGATATTCTTTGTAAAAAACCCAATTAATTGTTTGACATTGGGCAGAATAAATAATTGATTGAAAGAATGAGTTGTTTTACTTGCTACTAATGTTATCCATAACCTCACAATTGGTAATCTTAATTGTAGGTCTATTATCACTTAGAATATAGGGGGAAAGTATGAATATGAAACCAACAAATATTAACATAAAACTCAGAAATAACTGACTGTGTAATTTTACAGAGTATATGTACTAATGGATATAATTTGTATATATATATATTATATATGTATATATATATATGTATATGTATATATATATTATCCAAATATTGTATGTATATTTCATATGGTTCTATTTTCTGCTTGTAAAAAGGTACTCCTTTTTCATATAATGCAGCTATATTTGGTAGTCCTTGGAGACCATCATGTTAAGAAAAATAAGCCAGACTCAAAAAGACAAATACCATGTGCTTTCTCTCATATGCAGAATCTAGACCTAAAAAAAATGAATGACATGAATATAAAACAGGGACTGTAGTTGGGGGAGAACAGCAGAAAGTTGGAGAGGTCAAGAGTGGAGAATATGATCTGATCAAAGTACATTGTATGCATTTATGAAAAGGTCATAATGAAATACATTTAAAATTTTGCAAGAAAAATAAAAAAGAGAATGAGGTAAGGAGATAAGAGAGTAAAAAAGAGGGGGAATTTGATCAAAGGACATTATATACCTGTATGGATATACAATGAAATCCCTCACATGATACAATTGTGTGTGCTAATTAAAAACACATTTAAAATGTTGGTGGTTCTATGTCTATGGCATGCAGATCCTCCACCACCTGAAGTTTAAGGACTCACAAACTATATCCCATCATCCCTTTCAGCTCTCACTGTCTATGAGTCTCTGACCATTCCCTTCAGAACTTATGGTCAACAAAACATGCAATGACTCAAGATGACTATTAGCATTTGAAATTCTTTAGGAATAAGTTATCTTGAAATTGATGAGATACTATGCTACTATTTAATTTTTCAAAGATGAATAATACTCAATGAATCAAGACACCTTTCATAAATAAAAATATCTAAACTGCTCACAGTGTTAAAACATAGGATTTTTCATTTGTCATCTTTAAAACATGCTCAAATTAGCTTAACATAGTCATAGTTTTTTTTCTTTCCTTTCCTTCTTTCTTTCCTCTGTTAATAGCAGCAACAGCATGGTAGAATTTCTGAGTTAGTATAATATCTCTGTTCAAACTCCAAGGTTAAATTTACTCTCACTTGACATGTATTAAATGTTTGGAAAGAAATGGTAATGTAAATAGCACTGCTCACTAAGCAATGTTACTGTTCCAGCAAATACAGCACACCCACTATGACTATGTAGCAGCCAGCACTATTGAAAAAGGCGAAAGAAATTTCTATGTATTATTTAGAACATAAAAAGTCTAAAGTGCTTATCAAATATTGACTGCATGATTTTATTGCTCTAAATTTCTATTTAAGGCTGATATAAAGGTATAGACTTTATTTCATTTAATCTTAATTTCAATTTTAAAATCAAGAATTCAACTTCTGGACTGGGGGCTTGGCTCATGTGGTAGAGCACCTCCCAGTATAAAAAAAAAATACCTAACTTCTAACACAAGATTCCTGACTTGTAATAGAGAATGTTCTCCTTTTCCTTGCCTGTAATTTTAAAATCACCATTCTTGCTTGCTTGCTTTTTTAAATGCGTTTTCTTCTGTGGGTGGTGATTATCATGCTGTGATGGTATTTTAACTCACCAGATTGCTAGACTGAGGAAGAGATGAGGGCGGTCTCCCGAAGAATGGTAGTGGAGACATTTCTCTCATCCTAAATATCTCATTCCTATCTTCTCACTAGAAATAACTACTAGGGGCCTAGCAGTGACTGACAGGCTTTTACCACTTTAAAGTGTGACCTTATCAGTTTTTGAAAGGGTCCCAATATTTCCCAACAGGCACTCCTTATCCTCATCAGTTATTGAGGGAAGGAATCAAATCTCTGGCAAAAAAAAAAAAAAAACCATTAGTGAGGAAATGGCTTACTATATTTATTGGATTTAAGCCAGATTCTTGTTTTTTTCTTTCTTCTCCTTCTTCAGACTTTTAAACCAACTGAGTGTTTGTTATAACTTCTATCAAATGATATGAGAAAAAGTAGGAGAAACTAAATTACCAGTATGTAAGCATATATTAAGTTTACTAAGGCAGAAGATTGAGAATGTGTTTTAAAAAAACAAATTTTCAACACTGCCTGTGATTTTAAGTATCTGTGATAACTTTGTCCTTAAAAGACTAGATTCGCATGTACTTAGGCATGTTATAAAAAAATGACTACCAAAAACAGATCACTCATGCCCAGTCCAAGCCTGACCTCCAAAACAAAGAATTATAAACCAAAACACTGAGCACTCAATTCCTTGCCTTATATCTCACTGGCTAGGTTGCAATACACTTTTTATTCTCTTGAAAATCACCTGAAATAAATAGTACTAATGAGAAGCACACTAGAAACATTAAGTATACCTGCAGGTGAGCTCACAGTACCTCTTCTGCCATGGTTTCTTGAAAGCATGCAAATTTTGTGACTTCGGTATTTAGTAATAAATGTTCTACTTTTTTCAAGATTATTCTGGCTAATTCTAAACTGCAAAATAGTAAAAATCAAAGAAAATTGAATTCTTTTCTCAATGTAAATATTTCCCAAAATGCAGTGTCTTCCAGTTTTGTGGAATTTAAATGAAGAAGAAGAATGAGTGTTCCAGTATTTAGGATGCTGTTCCAAATTCATGAAAGTTGAAGGAAAAGGTAGATGTAGCATCTACCCAATTACTCTTCTAGAAGAGGCCAGAACACATCAGTGAACTGCCAAAAGCTGTATAACACATATTTTAAAAAATTATTCTAGAGTACAAATACTCTGTACTCTAGTTTCTGGGAAGTTAGAAAAGATGGTAATTATTAGACTATAATATGGTAATCACAAAGATGAAAAATATTAACATCATGGACTTCTTTTCTTTGGATTGCAGAAGCAAGGAAAATTCATAGACGTCCTACTAGCCTTCCAACCTAATGCACAGCAAAATCACCCAGAAAGCTTTAAATGACACAGTCCTGAAATGGACCCCAATCTCTCAAGTGGCATTTAAAAACCTTTCTGATGAATCTGAGGAAGCTACCACACTCTCAGTTCATAAACCAACATTTATGAACCCCAGGCATGTGAAGACAATTCAGTTTTAGGAATATGATTGATGAAATATATGGGCATTATTAAAGAAAAGAGAAAACATTGAAGAAATAAACTGGCAAGGGTTAGAAATGCAGGTCAGGTGTATTCATAGCGAGATGAACAACTGAACTCATTGAGTGTTAATCTGTCAAACTGGTAATCATGCCTTGGCTGAATCTCAGAAGAAACACTGCTGCTGTCATGCAGAGGCTGCCTTAGTCTCTAGTGGCATGTCATAAGGCTCTGTCCTTGGTTCTGTCTTATTTGATATTTTGACAAATATTTTTGCAGCAACAAAAATAACTGATGTGTCAGATTCAAATAAAAGAAATAGCTCCTATCAAAGATAATAACGGAAGAATAAAAAATTCTTAATTCTATGACAACTGAAAATAAGCTGATGTTTAACAGAAAGAAATATGAAATACTAAATTAGAGCTTAACATTCTGATTTTCATGAGGAGGCCAGTACCTCAAAAACATTATTGGCCTATAACCCCAGGACATGTGAACCATAAGTAGATAGATCATGGTTGAAGGCCAGCCCTGGGCAAAAACTCAAAAACCCATCAGGAAAATAACTAAAGCAATAAATGCTGGGAGCATGGCTTAAGGGTAATGTCTCCCTAACAAACACAAGACTCTCAAACCCCAGTACCTCCAAAAAATAAAAATAAAAATAAAAGTTGAGGGGGGAGTATTAATCTAGCTTGGAGTTTTCATTCTGAAACCACAGAAGAAAAACCAAGTGATATAGGCATCTGAAAAAGTCTGGGCAAACTGAGGCTGTATTGACAGAGAAAAGAGTAACAAGCCCATGGCACAGTCTGTGCTCTGGGTACCTAAGTGTGGGAATGGCAGTGTCTCTGCAGGATCCCTGCCAGGCATCAGCAGGTGGCGGGGAAGGTAGTAGAAAGATAGAAGTTTTAAAATAACAGCTTAAGTGAATGGGGTTCCCAAAACTAATGAAGATGTTTTAGTTCCCCCACTATGGGGTGAACCCCTAAGTGGAGCTTCCAAGGAGAGGGAGAGAAACCAAGGTAGAGATTGAGAGGATTCCGTTAATCTGTTTTTCCATAAGAAAGAGGAGAAATTAATTGGAGAGTAAGACCTGGCCTACATATGGATTAGTGCTCCAGATATAAAGCTCATTTTTCTCTCCAGGCACTAGCATACTGAGTATGGCACAAAATAATGAGATAACCACAACAAACAGAACAATATATGATGATGCCTGTTGTAATTTGAATGCTGGATACATCTGAGACCCTCCCCAATCAGTGTGAGTTATGAAACATGTGATCGGGGCACTATACACAGTAGCCAAATATAGAATCAACCTGCACATCAACAAATGGAAGGATAAAGAAAATACTGTGTTTGTCAGCTTTCTATCATTGCGACAAATACCTGAGAAAAACAACTTAAAGGAGGGAAGTTTTATTTTGGCTCGCAATTCCAAAGGCTTCAGTTCATAGTCCACAGATAGCAGAGAAGGCTGCTCACCTCATGACAGCCAGGAAGCAAAGAGAAAGAGAGAAGGGACTAGGGACAAGGTACGTTCCCCAAGGGCACAACAATGACACACTCCCTTCAACTAGGTCCTGCCTCTTTAGTTTCCATCACCTCCTAATAACTCATCAAATTATGAACCCATCAGTGGATTAATCCACTGATGAGTTCAGAGCCCTAATGATTCAATCACTTCCCAAGAGCACCATCTATAAACATTGCTGCACTGGGGACCAAGCTTTCAACAACATGGCCTATGGAGGCCATGGTCTAGTCTGCATCTAGACCACAACATTATACAATGGATTATTAGTTGGCCATAAAGAAGGGTGAAATTCTGTCCTTCACAGGAAAATGAATGGAACTGGAAGGCATGTTTAGCGAAAATAAGATAGACAGGGAAAGACAAGTGAGTGTTTTCTTTCATATGTGAGAACTAAAACAAAAAGATGGAAAAAGGAGGAGGAGGCAAAGGAGGGGAAGAAAGGAAAGGAAAGGGAAGTGAAGGAAAAAGGAAAGGAAAGAAAAGAAGAGAAAAAAACTACCTAAAAGTAGAAGAAAAAGTATTAGGACTTGGGAGGGGACTGAGGAGGAGGAAGGCGGCTGGAAGAGGTAGAAGAAGGGAGTGTGGACATCCATGATATATATATGCATGTACAGAAATGCCACAGTGAAACCCAATAATTTGTACAATTAATATGTGCTAATAATAAGAACTATATGAACTTCCCTAAAGAAACTCATTCAGATGGCTAATGAGAACCTGCCAAAAGTGCCTCAGATGTTTCCTCAGATGTTTCTTCAGGATTCAACAGAGGGGAGGTGAGTAGACGTTTCCCATTCAGGTATCTGAATGATGACAGAAAAGAGGATTGGTAGTGGGAAGGGGCAAGGGAAGAAAACAGTAGAGATTAGTCTCTCCAGTTTAATGGCTCCCTGAATCTGTGGTGTGTATCAGAATCATTGAGCTTCCTGTTCACATTTCAGACTTCTGAGCCCTACCACACAACCCACTAAATTAGAATCTTCAATAGGTACTCGTGAGCAAGCATTTTAATAAGCATCCTGAAGGAATTCTAATGCAGGTGATCTCTGAATCACATTCTGAGAAGCTTTTTAGAAAGGAGGTCACCAGGTAAGCTGTATCCCCCAGGGGACTTCCACCAGCGTTCTACAATTTATGACCGTCTCACTTTACCCGAGCCACACATTTGCCTTCACTTGTTTGGCAGTCAATCAGCTGACATTGCAGTGGTTCTCTTTACACAGAAGTCCATCTGGTCCCCAGTGTCTGAGGGTGGAGGAATTCAGCTTAAAGACAACAATAATAAAAAGCAAAATCAACAGCCCAGGGAGGTTCCTCCCAGTGAGGTAAAAGTGGGACTGTGCACACATCCTCACTCCACAGTAGGTGTCTGCATAACGATTCTGAAAACAAATTTCTCCTTGTTGATTCTCAGACTTGGAAACTCATTTGCCCTAATATACACCTGATGAGGAGTGAGACTGTCCTCAGCATCAGATTTCACAAGACCCATGTACAACCATACTGAGGAGGGCTTCGGGTCAAATTTGCTTTGTCTCTGTCTCAACCTTTTCTATCAGCCCATGTCACATGCTCAATAAGTTGAGGCCTACAAATAGCCCTGGATTGGGTCCACCCCTTTCCCCATAACTGCATGTTTGATGGTGCTGCTCTAACTATGAAATTTGGAGCCTTAGAAAAATCAACAAGCCTAGGACTAGGGTAAAGAGAGAAAGAGGTGTGTAGGGCACAAAATATAAGGCAGCTTTTACTCTCAGTCACAAGATGCCCAAAAGCATCTCACCAGCCTGATTCTAGACCAGCCCTGTGAGCAAACCTTAGCAAAGTAAAAGGCCTCTAAAGGAGTGACAAAGAAGAGGTTGAGGAAAGAGAGGTTTGCACAAGTAACTGCAAAGGGCTTCATGGGGAGAGATTAAAGTAGGTTTATTCAATATTATTCCAGAAAACAACATTTGGACCAATCAAGTGGACCAATTTGAACTTTTAAAAATAAAATTGCTATTGTTATCACTAAGTGATTTTCACTGTCATACATCTTCACAACTCTGAGAACCTATGTTATCATTTCCATTATGCATTCTAATTCTCAGGAAACTGAGAATTAGGCCAAGTGACTGATTTAAGGTCACAGAGCTGCTAAAGTGACAAGACAAGAAATCAAGGCAAGGCTGATGGCTGTGAAACCCAGACTTTTAACTATAACATCAAGTGACTTTCCATCGAATTATAAAAACTGTATCGGGATATTATATTTTAGCAAAATCTGTGTGTGGCCCTATATCAGAGACAGTATTTTTAAAAGATCTCAAAAAGGCATTAGAACAGTGGTATGTTCCCAAAACAATGTGGCAAGGGGGGTTTGCGGTGTGCTTAGATATTAATACTCTTCAACTTCTGAGGCCACCAGCCTGGGTCATCAAGAGACCGTTGGCTTGCCTTATCTCAGGGAAGCTTACAAATATTCATTGCCCATAGGTACCACAATATAAAAAAGGATCAGGAATCATTTGGGAGAAAAGACAGCTGAGTTTTCTACCTCATGATTGACATTACTATAGATTGGCTGTAGGCAAATTTTAAAAACTGGATGGCTACATCAGGCATTCCAAGCATTTATATCAGAAACCATAGGGGCCACGTATCCACAACACTTTAATAGACACACAGAATTAAAAACTGTCCAGGAGATAGTGCTCAGAAGTAATTAAGTGATGTATAAATTTGCTTTTATGCAAAGCAGGCCACTAGCTATAAAGCAGTAGCTATATCATAGTAATCCAAATAAATTGCATTTTTAAAAGTCTCTGGCCTCCTAAAGCTTTAACTAAATTATAAATCTGCCCCTAAATGTTACTCTTCTAGACCAAAAGGACCTTGAATAACATGATAGCATGGACAGTTTGGTTGGGCAGACGAAGATTCTGTTTGGTAGATGACGATGGTCCGCCTAAAGAAGTTTAAGATGAAGAGAACGAGCACTCCTCCACTACCTTGCTACAAGTTACGTTGCAACCAAGTTCCAAATTAAATTTTGCATCTACATTACTAAACAAACATACAGTGACAAGCAGGCAAAAAAAAAATCTGTTCTGTGCGCTCAGTGCAGTTCTTTCAGGTGCTCCCATATACCTTTGAAAGGCTGACTGAGGCAAACAGTGATATTCTCTGGAATGTGCTGTGCCTTATGGGAGTGCCCTTAATCAGAAATCCACCTGAACCTATGACCAGACATAGCACTGATTTAAGATCAAGCCTCAGATACCACGCTAATATTGCTATGTACCTGGTAGATTCTTACCGCTTGGTCATACATAGGGAGTATTTCCAAACTGTTTTAGACAACCCACATATTTAGAACACTATTTCACCAATGAGATCCATCTTCTGATATTTATTATGCTAATTTAAAAGCTACTCATTTTACCAGTAAAACTCCTTTCAGACATTCAGAATGCTGTCAAAGTTTCTATTACAGAGAAATAGACCATTGAAGAACTTGCAGTGTCCAAGAGTGTGGTTCTTTATGACATAAAGCTAGCTTGCCACTCAACTAGTATTCTTTACAACCTGTTAGCTGACAAACCATCTCTAGAAGTAAAACTTCAGCTGCACACATAATATGTCATTCTGATTATAATGTAAATCATAACCCTTCTAACAGTGGCATTGTATTGCACAGGGACCAGTTAGTACTGAGTATTTGGGGCACTATTTTAGCGCGTGTGAAAATATTCTTAGTGGTTAATGGAAAACAGTAACTATGTGAATTTGAAGTCATCTGGTTCATTTGGAAGATACAATTATATTGACAGTGCTCCTAAGGTAAGGCCTGTGGCTGAATGCTTTCTATAGTTTCTATTACAGTGGCCTCAAGCCAACCAGTCTCTGCTTACTGCGAGACCCACTGCAAAATTAGGCTTCGGGGAACACCAGTGAAACCCCCAAAGATAAATGACAATGAATAAATGAATTTTCTAACACCGAGTGGTTATTCAGTCTTTGATATTTGCATCTGTAACTTCTCTGGTTTAAGGAAGTTAGATTGGTGTTCTTACTTAGCATTGTCTTTAAATTTTTGTCTTTATAAAGTCAGCTTATGGCATACTTTACTGCACTGCCAACTGGAGAACATTTCTGGAAAAAAATCAATAAAACCCAATATTATTTTATGTTTTACTCTATGAAATCAAATCTATAGCTTTACCAGTTGCTAGAAGCAGATGTTCGGTTTTTTTCATATCTTTAATCTAGTATTTACTGGGACAAAGCTATACACAGACCCAAATTGGTGACAAAGGGGAAAAAAATGCCTTGACGGACACTAAGCAAATATAAGAGTGCATATCAAGTTTAAGAGGAAGGGTGGAGTGACAGAATGGCCAGTGACTTTTAGCAAGCCATAATGGTATGGTCTCTATTTACAAATTGTCATTTAACAACCTCCCAAAATATTTTGAGACATAAGTAAAAATAGAAACCAATACTTAGCTCTAAAACAGACTAACATGTGGCCAAAAGCTACATGCAATAACAAAGAGAAATGAAACTTGGCCTTTTCATTGTCAGTAATAAGTTTGCATGAATGTATGTGACACACTCGCAAAAGGAGAGGCAAGGTTTTCAAGGTCAGCTCCATGAGACATCATGCCTTTCTGCAGTAAACAACAGCAGGATCATTTAGGGTAAGCTAAGTCTTCCAAGGCTTCATTCACTGTGACTAAAGAAGCTGGACCTGAGGATGCAAATATTAAGGTTTTGGTGGTAAGGAGAATCCTGTGTCACTATTTCTATTTCTGGGTCTGCCATCGACCTGGTATTATAAGAGCAAATCACTTCATCTTCTCACTGAATTTTTATGCGAGCCAGGGGTGCCATTTGGATCTACTCCTATAGAGAGAGTAGAATACTGAGAAACCAATTAACTCTGGCATAGAACAAAGGGTTCAAGGTGCACCAGAAGCACCAAGAATCATTAGTGTATCAAAGTCTCTTGTGTGTGCTAAAAGTCAGTGATAGGAAATTTAATATTTAATTCTCCTGACTTTTTTTTTTTTTTTTAAGATTTCAACAGCCAACTAAAGTTTTCAACAGCTGAGGAGCAAAATAAACCAGAACACTCTTCACTGGCCATTCACATGGAAGGTAAATGTGAGGTTTGATTTACAAACATACAGCAGAAAACTCATTACTTGGTACTGGAGTCAAAAGGGCTAGTGGTGAACCAGAAACCAAATCTAAAGGGGTGCCAGAAAACACAGTAATTAAGATAAATCACATTTAATGCAATATTTTAAAAATTCAAAATGAATACAAAAAATCCTGAACAAAATCTCACATTACAAAAGAATTTTAAGTAAAATGCCATATAGAATAATAGATGAGCTGGAGACAAAAGAAAAAGAACTAGTAATACTCATTCTGTCTTTACATTTAAAATGGTGATTTGGGGTTCATCATAAGCTTCTTAGAATCATTTTGTGTCATTTAAACATTACATAAAAATATATTTCATCTTGATTACTGAAATTTTGGGACTGGCTTACATTTTGCCAACCCTGTAAGTGCCTGGCTTAGGCTCACTCCAATCACCCAGCCCTAAGGTTAAGTACCAGTTCCTGTAGGAGCAAAGCCAGCCACCTGGGAGACCCGATGCTAAGGGCGCATTGTCCCAAGAGAAGGGCTAGAGGCAGGTGGGCAGGTGGGGCTCCGGCCCGAGGCGCGCCCCAGCCTACCTCGCTTATTCTGCGTGCCGTGCTTCTTGGCCAGGGCGAGTTCTTTCTGGATCCGATTCTCCAGGTACTCTTGTTTCTTGCCCAGCATTTCCTCAGTTTCCCGAAGTCGAGCCAGGGCCTCCTGGGGGCTGGGAGCAGCTCGGCTCTTAGAAGAGCCTCCCCCTTTGAAGAACTTGCCCAACTTGCTCATGGCTGTGGAGTTAGGGGCCGAGCGACCCCGGGGGCGTCTGCGGAGCTCCCCAGGCCGCACCTGGGGAACAGGTGAGCGAGATCCTCGCCCGCCCAGACGGAACAGGCGGCGCCCTTGGGGATCAACAAGTTGTCGGGGCAGGTGACACACACTCCTGGGCATTTCCTGGCCGCCTGCTCCGCCCCGCCCCTCGGCGCGGCTGCCCGGTGGGGAGGCGCCACCCGGACGTCTGGGAATTGAGGAAGAGCAGAGCAAAGTTGAGAGGAGCGACTGCTCCAACGTTGCTACTTTATCCACGCCACGGAGGCACCCAGGCATGGAAAAGTGGTCTGTGAAAGGCTCAGAGAATAGCAGTCCAGGGGTTCTGGTGCAGGGCCTGGTGCACGCCTGAAAGTCTGTGTGTACTAAGTGTGCTTTGCCTATGTGGCTATGCAAAATGCTTTATTCCATGCGTGTGTTTTGTGGGTGCGAGTGCGTAGTGTTCCCTATTCAGGCTTCTGTTCTTATGAATAGAATATTCAGATAATTCTTTCAAGTGTACGTCATGCAGATGAGTGTGTGTGGCTTCCAGGACTTTTGCCTACCCCTGTCAAGAAGGCATGTGGGCAAGTTAAAAGCAACTGGTCTGACTGGGCAGTCTCTGCATTACTGTGGTCTGAGCAGGCTGATGGGTGCCTACCTGACAGCTGGTCTGAGTAGCTCTAGATCATCTTTACATGGCTTCTGGTCAGTGGAAGATGCTAGCCATCTCATTTTCTAAGGTCAGGACTACTGAGTGTGTTTGGTGGTTGCATTGACTTCTATAATTAGGAATTTGAAGCTTTCAGTGTGATTGCCAGTGTATCAAAAACTTTTAATTGGGTTACCATTGTGTTTCAATGCCTTTATATAGACACCTAAGTACAAAAAGTAGAGAATAGCCTAGAGAAAAGAAACATTCTTTTGTTCATCTCATTATCTCAGTCCCATCTCTCACAGGGACAAGCAAAGACTTTATCTAGGTGAAAGGACAGAAATACATAATTATGGATGATTCAATGCAACTGAAAGCCTTTATTTTGAGCACACTACAAAGAGGTAGCATGTGGAATTTAGTCTGTGTTCTAGTTTTCAAAAACCAGCACAGTATGCTGCATAACACAGCCCTATTTGAGCAGCATTATCTAACATCATCAGAACCTATTTGTGACCATTAGCAAACCACTGCCACAGGGGAAAAGAGCATCCATTACTATCACAAATTTACCTTGATACCCAAGATCAATAACCCAATTTTGTCTGCCATCATAGAAAATTAATCCATTTTATCCAACATTGTTATGTCAACATCAAATTTTGCTAAAGGATTTGAACATTTTCATAGGAGACGTACCAGTATACATCACACATGTAAACTTACCATTTCCCAATAACCACAGTCAGCCACCTTCTATCCTTTCCTATTGGCTGTTGTTACAGTTTGAATATGAAATGTCCCCCAGAGGCTCATGTGTTAGAATGCTTGGTCCCCAGCTAACAACACTATTTTAGGGGGTTCTGGAAACTTTAAGAGGTGGAGGAAATAAGTCACTGGGGGTGAATCCTTGAGAGGCTTCTGCTCTCCCCTACCCCCCCAACTTCCGTCATCCTCTATTTTCTGGCTGCCATGATAAAACTGCTCTACTCAAAGACTGTCAAGGAATGCTGCTAGTATTCAGTACACTCCAGTCACCATGATGTTCTGCCCAAGCATGTGAGGGCCCTTCATGGGCTGTAACCTCTGAAATCATGAACTAAAATAAATCCTTCTTCCTTTACGTGATTTGTCAGGTATTTTGGTCGTAGCAAGGATAAAACTAATACACCTATACAAAGCATTTCACAGTCTTTAACACATATTTTGTTCTCATTTGGTATGTATTATAAACTGTAACAAATATTCTATTTTTTATTATCTAAAAATTTCATGGATCGCTTCTCGGCCTTTTGGCTAAGATCAAGTGTAGTATCTGTTCTTATCAGTTTAATATCTGATACGTCCTCTATCCGAGGACAATATATTGAATGGATTTTTGGAACAGGAGATGGAATAGGAACTTGCTCCGTCCACTGCACGCATCGGCCTGGTATTGCAGTGCCTCCAGGAACAGTGCACCAAAATAAATAAATTAATTAATTAAAACTTCATGAACATGTTTTGGAACTTGTTTTCATGATTGCATTCTATCCTACTACAGTTCTCATTGTTGGGTCAGTTGATCCAACCTTTATTGAATGTGTTCTGTGTTTAAGGTGCAGGTAATACAAGCATCGTGTACCCTCTACCTTGCCATCTAGGGACAGTAGTAACAGTTAGCATCTTTTGAGCACCTCCTGTGTGGCAAGCAGGCTACCTGTATTATCAATAATCTCCACATAGACTCTGCAAAATAGGTATTTCTATTTTTAATTTTAATGGATGGGTTTCTTTACTACTAATATTTTAATTAGTTTGTTTATAATTACATGAAGACATCGTTGCGAATCCAGTGCTAGGCTATGCTTTTCTGGATAAAAATAGTATTTCTATTTTTATTTGACAAATGAAGTACCTAAGGCTCAAATAGTAACTTGGCCAAATTTATGCAGGCAGTAAAAGTGGTAGAGACCTTTCTGTTTAAAAATCTGTGTTCTTGCTGAGCAGGCTTGTAATCCAGCTCTTGGGAGGCTGAAGCAAGAGGCTCATCAGTTTGAGGCCAACCAGGTCTACATAGCCAGTTCCAGGCTAGCCTTGATTACATAATAAGACCCTGTCTCGAAAGAAAAAAACAAACAAACAAAAACCCTATGATTTTTCCACTAGGTATACAACCTTCTTTTCCTTGAGTTAGTCCAGAGAAGAAATTAAGTATTTGTTTAATTAACTAATGTGGGATAAAGAGGTTGTTATAAGGCATTAAATTTAATGAATCCTATAAGTATTAATGAACTCATGAAAGGGTCCACTTAAATAGGAGCTCATCCAGTACACTAAAACATTCTTTTTATGGGAATCTTATAAAAAAATCCTTTTATGAGGATCTTTTTTTATTTTTTGTGGCTTGCTAATTATATTTTTTTTTGAAAGAACTTTGAGCAAGTGGAACAGAGGGAATGAAAGCTATAATGAGTTGTGTGACCATCCATCCATCCATGTTTTCATTCATCAGGTACTTATTGAGCATCCCATGTTCCAGTATTGTGTTATTTGTAGAGGATATGATTAAGAACAAGATAGAAACAATTTTTATTCCAACAGAGTTTTCAGCTTAGGGAAGAACTTGGAAGTTAAAACAGATTATTACTCACATAAGGGGCTTTATAGGTAAAAGTTCTAACAAGGTCTAAGGAAAAGTATGGGAACTGTGAGAGTCAATAATAAAACTTGATCTTGCCTTGGGATCAAAGAAGAATAACCTGGGGGAAAAAAGATATTGAAGTTGCAATTTGGATGATAAGTAGAAGTTACCAAAGTTGCAAAACAGAAATTAGTGTTCCAGTACAAGAAATTGCTGCTTCCTTCCTCTCTTCTTCCCTCCCTCTCTCTCTCCCTCCCTACCTCCTTCCCTTCCTTCCTGACTTCTTTCCTTTATTAATCATTTTTTCTGAGTGTATTTTACACAGTCAACACAGTTTTAGATGTGAAGGTTCAGCAGTGAATAGAAAGACAAAAATCTATGCATTTTTGGAGACTACTTTCTAGGAAAATAATTCAGAAAATAATGTACTAAATGTAGTGTATGGAGGAATATTAGAGAATTTAAAATGTAAGCAATAAGTGCAAATATCTAAAGTCTGGAGTATTATGCTTTGAAGGAAGGGCAGTGTAGCTGGGATGTGGATGTAGAAGAAGAGGGTAGTGAAATTGCCTTCAATGGTAGGTAAGGTCCAGCTCACGTATGGTCCACACTAAAGAGTCCATATTTTATATGAAAAGAAAATGAAAACCAGAAGTTAAAATAAAGAATCCAGTCATTAACTTATAATTCAATGGAAAAAATATTTTATCCAAGTTAATGTGTGGCATTTTCAGAAGCACATGCAGTGTGCAAAGAAAGACAGATTTAAAATTAAAAATCATTCCCTTCCATTAATACAGGAATTCAGTGGGGGAAAAGATAATACTTGCCAGCAAGTAAACCATCCAAATACATATTAGTGTTAAATCCACCAGTGGTATGTAGAAAATAAATTTTTAAATCAATGATTTAGAAGTTGAAAATAACATTAATCTTCATTCAATAGTCGTCTTACAAATGTGGTCTCATAAAAAGTTCTCAGTGTCTAGTGTATTTTTCATTTTCTAATCTCAATTGATCTTGGCTAATAAGAGGGCTGTTGTTCAAAAGAATGATCTTGTTCAGGATGATTTAGCATGGTTAAGATGGCAAAGGAAATTGGAAATTTATAGATCTGTTAAAAAGACCTAGATGTCAGGCTAATTGATACATTTTGGCCGTCCCTTGAAATTGCATCCATTTTTAGAATGCCAAATGAGTTCTCTAAAGCAACAGAAGAAGAATTGCCCTTTAAACATACTGCAAAATAATCATGGAATAGTTATTTATTAAGCAGCTCAACAATCATGTACACATTGTTTTTCATCCCTAGTTCTCTTTGTTTCTTAGTATCAAATATGCATCATATGTAACACTCAATCACAATAATGAGTACAAAATAGTCATTATAAAAATAATGTCACCAAAATAAATGTTTGATTGCCCTAACTCATTATGGGAATGTGCCTGTGGCTGAGTTTTGCTTGTATATCTCTTTATCCTGTTTCTCATACTTTTGTCCATCCCTTAGCTAAAAAAAGTTAATGATTTTTTAGGTTTGACTGCAAGATATTTTCTATGCCAACCATTTAATGAATGTAAAATGAGATGTAGCCTGCCACCTCAATGTCACTGTTCTTACTAAACCTTAAAGTTGATTTTTTTCATACCTCCTTTTACCTCCAAAATTTCATTACACATTTGTATCATCACAAGATTTGTACCTAGCCAAGAAACACACAAACTCTCCCCAATTCTGCTCCTTTCCCTTTCAGTTAATAACCTCAGGCTTCCTTTTTCTCAGGCCAAAAATCTTGGAGTCATTCTTGACCCACATCCAATCCATCAGCAAACCAGGAGTTCTAACACACACAGAAGCCTGACACTCTCCCTCCAACACACAGCAGGGCTAATACTGAGCTTTGAGCCACAGCCCTCTCTCATTTAGATTATCCCAGTAGACTTGTAACTGAAGTCCTTATAAACATCTTGACCTTGCCATGACTTCTTACCTTATTCCAGTAAGAAGCCCAGGACTTCAAACCCCTTTGTGCAGTAATACCTAATTTCACTAGTACCCTTATCTGGCCAGTTTCTCCCTGTCCACACATCCTGCCATTTCCCCTGGCCCACTCTGCCTTAGCCCACTGGCTTCCTCACTTTGGCTGGAATCCACCAGCACACTCTCACTGCAGCCTTTGCCCAAGCTGCTCTTCTACCTAGGAACCTATCCCCAGGCATCCATTGTATCCACTCCCTCACCTTTACTTACTACCTTCTTGCCCCTCTGATTTGAAACCACAGCCCTGTCCTCCCACACCCTGGCAGCTACAGAACTCCTGTCCCCTTCCCAGCATTATTTTTCCCATGGTACTTACCTCCAAGTACTGCATGCTGGCTTTTCTTCTCTATTCTGTTTATTTTCCATCCCCTCTGCCCCTGGAGTGCACCCCAGGAGAGCAGAGATTGTTTTGTTCATCAGTATTTAGAACAGAATCTAGCACATCAGAGGCACTCTATTTATAATTGTTGAATCAATGAATGAGCAAGTGAATGAGTGAAGAAATACAACATAGGAGATAAAACATCCAAATGATGGTACAACACATGAAAATATTTGAAACTTATTTTCTAGAGCCAATAATCTGTGCCATTATTCTGACACTGCAGAAGTAGCACCTATAGTTCTAGTCATTAAATCTCTGAGGCTGTTGTGTGCAAAAGCTCTCACAACATGTCTGGCCCATCTTAACAGGTAAAAATGATAAAACGTGGGATGCATCTCACATGCAGGACTAGAAAGAGAGGTAAAAACTTTCTCAAATTAAAAATATTGTCTTGGCTAAGTGCAGTAATCCCAGCCACTTGGGAGGAAGAGATAAGGAGAATCATGGTTCTTAGTAGCCTGGGAAAAAAGGTAATGAGACCTCCATCTCAAAAGATAAGCAAGGCATGATGGTGTGTACCTGTAATCCCAGCTATGAAGGAGGCATAGGTAAGAGGATCACAATCCAAGGCTGGCCCTGGGCAAAAATGTGAGACCCTATTCAAAAATTAATTAAAGCAATGTTTTTGCTGGGGCATGGCTTAAATGGTAAAGCCTAGCAAGACCAAGGCTCTGAGTCAAACTCTTCAAAAAAATTCTCTCTAGAAAATAATTCATATTTTGAAATATTCCTTTCCTTTCCATTAGTGGGAATTTCAAGGAGTAATGGTAATAGTAGCTCTCATTGCATCAGCAAACATGTCTATAATTAGACTAATTATACTTGAATATTCAACTTGTGTTAAAATGCAACTTAAGCTGTCATCTCAAAATAATTTTACATATGCTTATTGGATCTTTTAAAATTATCTCTCTAAGGAATAGTTACCTGAGAAAATGTTACAAACTTGCCTGCTAGGGGGAAACCACTCCTTAAAAAGATGATGGTTTTCAAAACACACACGTGCAACATGCATGGCACACATGCATACGTGCACAAACGTGCACAAACGTGCACAAACTGTGGCTGTGGTGGTGAGGATGATATTGTTATGGTAGGGTTTTCGCTTCCTTTTCTTTTCTGATTAAGCCCTAGACATTATAAAGACTCTGAGGTGTACATAATACTCTTTTTAATTCCTCCATCCGCCCTTCCCTTCCTTTCAATATGTCCCAGTTTTCCTCTTTCACACTTAAAGTGTGTACTCAAAACCAACAAAATATTTAGGGTGTTTCTGGTCAGAAAAGCAGGGTGAAATAAACGATCATATTCATGTTCCTTGTTTGAAGATTATATTTTTATTAATTCTCATCAAAATTATAACAGCTATATGTCAATGTTGACTTGATTCATTAAGTAGACAGATTGTTTTGTGACCTTACCATGTACCAAGCACTGAGCAATGAGCTAGAGATATAATAATACATCATATTTGTCCTCAAGTTTCAGAAGGAAGACAGATATTAATAATCATGGAAATATAAACTTAGAAATGGTGACAAATGCCATGAGGATATATATTGGGGTATTAAAATGATGGCCTTCAAAGTTACCAACAATTTAATCCCTGTGACTGTGTTACCTTAAGGGATAAGAGAACTTTTCAGTTGTGATTAAGGCTCATAAGGTGGGGAGATTATCCTGAAACATCCAGGGGAGCCAATGTAATCATCACAAGGGTTATTAAAAAACAAAGGCAAAAGGGTAAGAGCCAGAGAAGGAAAAGTGGAAGAACAGAATAGGGTGAGGTTTGGGGAAGAACAGAGATTTGAGGATGCTACTTTGCTAGCCTTAAATATGGAGGAAGGAGCCACGTGCCGATGGCCCATACCTGTAATCCTAGCAACTCAGGAGTCAGAGATCAGGAGGATTGCAGTTCAAAACCAGCCCAGGCAAATAGTTCACAAGACCCTCTCTTGAAAAACCCTATCACAAAAAGTTGGGCTGGCAGAGTGGTTCAAGGTGAAGGCCCTGAGTTCAAGTACCAGTACTGCAAAAAAAAAAGATAGAGTCAGGGGTCATGAGCCAAAGAATGCAGGCATCCTCTAGAACTTGACAAACACAAGGAATTGGATTCGCCTTTAAAGCATTTCAAAGGATTGCATTGATTTTTAGGACTTCTGACCTGCAGAACTTTAAGATAGTAAATTTATGCTGTTTTAAGTCACTACATTTCTGCTAATTTCTTAAAACAATATGAAACCAATACATATAATAAAGGACCCGACTCAGTCTAGGGAAGGTCTTAGGATATTCTCTTGAGACTTGAAAGATGAGGAGAACATGACCAGGCAAATCTGAGGAAAGGAAGAAGCATCCCAGAGTAAGGGACTGGTCTATGATGTGAACAAGAGGATAGCTGGTAAGTGCAAATGACTAAGAGGCCACTGGGGACATGAAGGGAAAGAGTAGTGTTAGATGCTAACAAGAAGGAGGCAGGAGTTGTCGTTTTTATAAACCAGTTTATATAATGTGGATGATAATCGTATCTGTCTCCAAGAGTTCTCTGAATATTAAATGAAATAAAGCATTTAAGTACCTGGCACATGGTAAGTAAATAAATAAATAAATACCTGGCACATGGCAAATAATCAGAGTTTGAGATGTAATTATTATTAAAGTTTGCATTCAGAATGTCCAAGAGTTGTTTTGAATATGTTATGTGATATAAGCTAATATTCAGAGAGAAGAAATAATTTTAGTCATGTAAATGATGGAATATCTCACTTTTTATTTATTTATTATTTAGGTATCACCATGATGATGCTGTGTAACAAATCACCCCCAACTCCAGGACTTCAACAATAAGCGCTATCCACATGCTCACATACCTCCAGGGCAATGGAGACTTGGCTTTCCTTCATGCTGTGGGTGGCTTTCCCCATCTATTATCCATGTGTTCGTTCTAGGGCATGGACTGAAAGGCAGCAGTTTTGTGGCTCAGGTTCTTCTCATAGTGGAGCTCTAGAGCAACAGGGCCAAACCAGACCACAGAAGCACATTCAAAGCCTCTACTTGAGTCAATCTGCTGACATTCTATAGCCAAGTCATGTCACATGGCTAAGACCAAATTTTAGAAGTGATAAAGCACACCTGCCCTCACTGGATGGGAAGGGGACTAAATATTTGCTGAATTATAATTCAAACTGTCACACCTACCTGTTCATGACAAATTGTAAAATTGTATGTTAAAAATAGTAACTTCCATGAACAACTGATATTTTCTGTTTCACCCACATTTATTAATATTGTACTGGGCATAAATTTTGTATAATGAGGGAGGGATTTAAAACCTACATATAAAAATATATAATAAACAACTACCTGAATATAATATGAAAAAAAATTGCAGTGCTAGGCTTTGAATTCAGGACCTTGCACATGCTTGGTAAGCACTCTATTACTGAGCTACATTTCCAACCCTTAGTGTTTTGAGACAGGATCTCACTAAGCAGCTCAGACTGCCTCAAACTCTCAATCCTCCTAACTCTGCCTCCCAATTACTTGGAATTATAGGTCAGCAATTATAACATAGAATTTAAAAATAAGCCAGGTACCAGTGGCATATGCCTATAATACTAGCTACTCAGGAGGTAGAGATCAGGAGTATTGTGGTTTAAAGCCAGCCAGGGCAAAACAGTTCTCGAGACCCTATCTCAAAACTATCCAACCCAAAACAGGGCTGGCAGAGTGGTTCAAGTAGTAAAGTACCTGCCTAGAAGTGTGAGGCCTTGGGTTCAAAATGTCGTACCACAAAAAATAAATAAGTAAAAACAAAATATTGCATTCTGTTCAAATATCTGACAATAATTTTGGCATTTTTACACAATTAAAAAATTTAGATGCTATTAAGAAATCACAATTAGAACATAATAAGTATGTTCTTAATCATATCTTTTGGCATTGCCAGAAAATTCAAGCCTGAGTTAATTCCTATTTTAACCAATTGAAAAATAAAATGAGCCAGGGATTTGGCTCAGTGGTATAGTTTGCCTAGTATGTGCAAGACCTTGGGTTTAATACACAGTACCACAATAATAATCATAATAAAATAGGGCATCAGTACAAACATGTTACAAATTAGTTTTAACATCCTTATAGCTGGACCCAGTGACTCAAGCCTGTAATCCTGGCTATTTAGAGGGTGGAGAGCAAGAGGATGGCTGTTCAAGGCAAAAAGTTCTCCAAACCCCATCTCACCCAGTGGTTGGGTATGGTGGCATGTGCCTGTCATCCCAGCGACTCAGTAAGCACAAATAGAAGATGGTGGCCCAGGCCAGCCCAGATGTAGAGATGAGACCCTATCTCAAAAATAACTGAAGCAACAAGGGCTGGGGGTGTGACTCAAGTGGTTGAGCACCTGCCTAACAAGTGGGAAGCCCTGAGTTCAAATCCCATACTGCCAAAAAATATCCTATAACATTAAGTGGAATTACTATAATTCCCTCTTGCTTTGTCTAAATGTGCCAAACCTTTAATTAAAATGATTTCTCATTCTTTAACATATTATCTTTAAAAACATTTGATTACAAAACATAACAAATCTAAAGAAAAGTGCATGAATACACAAAGAGTTTTGCAGAAAACATCAATATAACCTGACCTCAGTCTCAAAATAGGTTATCCCCAAAAACCCCTGTACCACCCCATATAGCCCCTTCCTCACCTCCACAGATATTCACACTTCTGTATTATACAGCAACCATGACCTTGGTGTTTCAGCACAAAAGTATGTACCAATCCCTCAGTAATGCCTATTTGAACTTTATATAAGTGGAATGACATGGCATGCATTCTTTGGATTTTGTTTTTCCATGCAGAGTTGCAATTTTGTTTTATCAATGTTCTTACTGACAGCTGTTGTTAACTCCTTTTCACCATGGTGAAGGATGACCCTGCCTGTACCATGATTTGTTTATCTTTTCTTCTGCTGGTGTGAGAGCATTTGGTTTATTTGCAGTTTGAGCTATAACAAACAGTGCTGCTCTAAGCATTCTTGTATGTCTCTCCTGTGTTTACGTTCCCTCCAGTATATAGCAACATTACTCTTTCAGATGGCTAGACGGTGATCACTTTTCCATTATAAACCTGAGGAAAATGACTCTGCTCTCCTTGGATATGAAGCAAAAATCTAAATGTCAGTTAATTATTTCATAGATTTATATCAACATTTATTAAGAGACCTAATGGCACCATGGTATATTGAAAGAATTACAATAATGAATAAAATATCAATTCAACCATCAGTCTATAACTATATAGCCTTGTAAGGGAGAAGGTACACATAATAAACTATAATAAAATTTAGAAATAAGCTTAATAAAGAGGAACATAATCTGAGTTCAGAATAAAGAATGACTCCTTTGTGGTAAGAGAAATGAGGGAAAGCCTTGGAGAAGTGATAACATCTGAATTTGACTCTCAAAGACGGGTAGAAACTTGATTTGTTAAAAATGAGTGAGCGAGCTGGGCACCAGTAGCTCATGCCTATAACCCTAGCTACTTGGGAGGCTGAGATTAGGAGGATCATGGCTCAAAGCCAGCTCTGGGCAGTTTGCAAGACACTACCTCAAAAATACTCAACACAAAAAAGGACTGGCAGAGTGGCTCATGTGGTAGAGCCCCTGACCTGGCAAGTGTGAGGTCCTGAGTTTAAACACCAATACAGCCAAAAAAAAATAATAAAACTGGGTAAAAGGACATTCCAAAGAAAAGGGAAGTGCACAAATATGCAGAGGTAAGGCAGGTAGGGACAGGAATAAAAAACCTGCTGTCATTCAAGTTAGGAAGTGCATAAAAGAATTAAAAGTAATTTTTCAGTCATTTATTTAATAAATACTTATTTAATGTCTGAAAAATAGGCTCAGAGCAATTATAATGTAATAGACAGGAAAAGTAGACAAGATCTCTGTCTTTTTGAAGCTTACAGCTCACAGGGAAAATAAACATTACCCAATATTCACACAAAAATGTAAAATCAACTTTGAGAATCTATATTCTAATAAATTTGAAATCTTGAAGAAATGGACAAATTTCTAGATACTTATGACCATCCAAAATTGAACCAAGAGGATATTAATCACCTGAATATATCTATAACACAAAATGAAATTGAAGCAGCAATAAAGAGTCTCCCAAAAGACAAAAGTCCAGGACCTGATGGATTCTCTGCTGAATTTTATCGGACCTTTAAAGAAGAAATAATACTAACTCTCCTTAAACTCTTCCACAAAATAGAAAGGGAAGGAACACTGCCTAACTCATTTTATGAAGCCAGTATTACACTCATCCCAAAACCAGACAAAGACACCTCTAAAAAGGAGAACTATAGGCCAATCTCCTTAATGAACAACAATGCAAAAATCCTCAATAAAATAATGGCAAAAGGAATCCAACAACACATCAGAAAGATCATTCACCACGACCAAGTCAGCTTCATCCCAGGGATGCAGGGTGGTTCAATATATATGCAAATCATTAAATGTAATACAGCACATTAATAGAAGCAAAGACAAAAACCACTTGATCATCTCAATAGATGCAGAAAAAGCACCACTCATGATAAAGGCTCTAAGAAAACTAGGAATAGAAGGAATGTACCTTGACATTGTAAAGGCTATATATGACAAACTACAGCCAATATCATACTTAATGGAGAAAACTGAAACCATTTCCCCTAAAATCAGGAATGAAACAAGGGTGCCCATTATTCCCACTCCTATTCAACATAGTACTGGAATTCTTAGCCAGAGCAATTAGGCAAGAAGAAGAAATAAAAAGAATGTAAATAGATAAAGAAACAGTTAAATTACCCCTATTTGCAGAAGACATGACCCTATATCTTAAAGGCCCAAAAGACTCTACCCAAAAACTCCTAGACACCAGAAACAGCTACAGCAAGGTGGCAGGATACAAAATCAACTTACAAAAATCATTAGCTTTTCTAAACACCAATAACGAACAAACTGAGAAGGAATACATGGAAACAATTCCATTTACAGTAGCCTCAAAAAAATTAAATACTTAGGAGTAAACTTAACAAAGGATGTGAATGACCTCCACAAGGAAAACTACAAATCCCTGAAGAAAGAGATTGAGGAAGACTATAGAAGGTGGAGAGATCTCTGGTGCTCATGGATTGGTAGAATCAACATAGTAAAAATGGCTATACTACCAAAAGTAATCTACATGTTTAATGCAATTCCCATCAAAATCCCAGTGACATTCCTTACAGAGATTAAAAATCTACCCTAAAGTTCATTTGGAAACACAAGAGACTGCGAATAACCAAGGCAATACTCAGCAAAAAGAGCAATGCTGGCAGTATCACAATACCCAATTTCAAGCAATATTACAGAGCAATAGCAATAAAAACAGCATGGTACTGGCACAAAAACAGACATGAAGAACAGTGGAACAGAATAGAGGACCCAGTTGTGAATCCTCTAAGCTATGCCCACCTTATTTTTGACAAAGGCACCAAAAACATATGATGGAGAAAAGACAGCCTCTTCAACAAATGTTGCTGGAAAAATGGTTATTTGTCTGCAAAAAACTGAAACTAGATCCATGTTTATCACCCAGTACTAGTATCAATTCAAAATGGGTCAAGGACCTTAATGTCAGACCTGAAACTCTAAAGTCAGTACAGGAAAGAGCAGGGAATACTCTGGAAGTAGTAGGTATAGGCAAGGACTTCCTCAATAGAACCCCAGCAGCTCAGCAACTAAGAGAAAGGATGGACAAATGAGACATCATAAAATTAAAAAGCCTTTGCACAACAAAAGAAATGGTCTCTAAACTGAAAAGACCACCTACAGAGTGGGAGAAAATATTTGCCAGCTACACATCAGACAAAGAACTGATAACCAGAATAAACAGGGAACTCAAAAAACTAAACTCTCCCAAAATCAATGAACCAATAAAGAAATGGGCAACTGAACTAAGCAGAACTTTCTCAAAAGAAATTCAAATGGCCAAAAAACACATGAAAAAATGCTCACCATCTCTGGCCATAAAGGAAATTCAAATCAAAACCACACTAAGATTCCACTTCACACTAAGATTCCACTTCATCAAAAACACCACCAATAACAGATGTTGGCGAGCTGTGGGGAAAAGGAACTCTCATACACTGCTGGTGGGAATGCAAGCTAGTGCAACCACTCTGGAAAACAATATGGAGGCTTCTTAAAAATCTAAACATAGATCTGCCATATGATCCAGCAATCCCACTGTTAGGGATATACCCAAAGGAATGAGACTCAAGTTACTCCAGAGGCACCTGCACACCAATGTTTATTGCAGCGCTATTCACAATAGCCAAGTTATGGAAACAACCAAGATGCCCCACTACTGATGAATGGATCAAGAAAATGTGGTACTTGAACACAATGGAATTTTACTCAGCCATGAATAAGAATGAAATATTATCATTTGCAGGTAAATGGATGGAACTGGAGAATGTCATTCTGAGTGAGGTCAGCCAGGCTCAGAAGACCAAAAATCGTATGTTCTCCCTCATATGCAGATTTTAGATCTAGGGCAAATGCAGTAGTGCTGTTGAACTTGGGTCACATTGCTAAGGGGAGAGCACATACAGGAGGAATGGGGATAGGTAGGAAACCCAAAAATTCAAAGTGTTTGATGTCCCCACTGCAGTGGAGCTAATACAGTAACCTTAAAACAACAGAGGTCAATATGGGAAGGTGACCAGGAAGTAGTGAAGAGTTGAGGCAGAGACGAATCAATTCAGGTTGTAATACACTTGTACATGGAAGCAATGCTAGGAATCTCTTTGTGTAGCTATCCTTTTCTCAACTAGCAAAAACACTATGTCTTTCTTATTATTGCTTATGTCTACTCTTCAACAAAATTGGAGAAAAGGGCAGAACAGGTTCTGCCTGGACGAGAGGAGGTGGGGAGGAGAGGGAGGGAGCAGGGGGAAGAAATGGCCTATACAATGTATGTACATATGAATATATGAATAATAAAAAATGTAAAATCAAGTCTGAGACAAATGCTTTGTTTTGTTTGTTCTGTTCTGTTTTGTTTTTGTTTTGTTTAGCAGTATGGGGTTTGAATTTAGGGCCTTGAAATTGCTAGGCAGATGGTCTACCAGTTGAACCATGTCTCCAAGTCCCTGAGACAAATATTTTGAAAAAGACACAAAGTGAATATAGTAACAGCAAGATTTGTTCTAGTGAGAAAGAACAAAGAAGTACTTCTTAAGTAAAAATACTTGAGGTGAGAACTAGAGGAAAAGGAGAAATGAACTAGAGCATTCTGGGTATAGGAAAAGCATGTGCAAAGGGCTTTTGGCTATGGGGAACAGTGTGAAGAGTCTTTTGAAAAATAGTTAATGAGGAAAAAGTAGGTTGGGCCAAGACTTGAAAGATAGTAAATGCCAAAGAAAGACATTCCTTGGGCTTTCGGAGTGGTTCAAGTAGTACAGCGCCTGCTTAGCAAGTATGAGGCTAAGTTCAAGTCCCAGTACTGCCAAAAACAAAACAAAACAAAAACCAGAAAGACATTCCTTCTTAGACTATGTGAGCTCCATGAGGGACCATATCTTATTTAATATGACATTGAGTCATACTCAGACATTGAGTAGTATCTAATATGTAGATGTTCAAAACACTTGCTCAGTTGACTTGAGTCCAGAATTTTTTTTTTTTTTTGGCAGCACCACCTGCTAGACAGGGAGGCACCCTACTGCTTGAGCCATGCCTCCACACCTTTTTTCTGTGGTTTTTATGAGATAGGGACTTTTTTTTTTGCCATCTTGGGGATGACAGGTGTGCACAACCATGCCCAGTTTTTCCCCCTCATTGGGAGGGGATTTCAACAACCCCACCCCTCATCCCAGGCTGACTTCAAACCACAATTTTCCCAATCTCAGCCTCCCAAGGAGCTAGAATTATACTCATGAGCCACTGGCACCCAGCTTGAGTGCAGATTTTATTTTGCAGTTAATAGAAGCCACTAGGAATAATTGGGGAGGGGAGTGAGGTAAAGTATACTAGCTAAAAGACTGAGAAGTGATGGGGTAAATTATGATTTGACATGGTTAGTGCTAATAAGTAAGTAGTGAGTAATATTACTAGAGACTGAATTTTCCTTGTGCCTTCCAAAACCCTTCCCAGATGAAGAGGTAATGCCATTCTGTCCTGGTAAGAGAGAAAAGTGTTTCCTAAACTTATCTGAAATAAGAATGACTGTGAAAGCACTTCTTAAAAACAGTTTCCCAGGACCTTCCCAGATCTTTTATGTCAGACCCAAGAGGAGGATAGGTAGCTATATTTATCAACAAACTCTCCACCTAATTTTTATGTTTAAGAAAGTTTGGAAAACCTGGGAAGAGAAATTCTAGGGAAAAGGGAAGGCATGTGTATAGCATAGACACATTAAAGAGCCATAGTTATATTCAGAAACATTACATGGTAGGAAGTATGTGGGAAAGTGGTTATTGCTGTGGCTGGAGAGAGGGTTTGAGGCTACATTGTGAAAAGCTTGACTGAGCAAATTAAAGAATTTTGTGAATAATGGGAAACTTAGGGAAGATCTTGGGCAAGGAAGTAAGGGGGGGGGGGTTTGGCAGGGAGATGTGGATAACCAGAAATTGAAAAGCACAAAAAGACATTTCTGAGGCAGAATTGATTGCATTTAATGGCTATTTCCATGGCTCAAGCAAGAAAGGACAGTGGAAAATGAATCCAAGGGTTCTAATGTGGCAGACTCATTTGTTATGGTAACAAAGCAATCTATTTTGGACTTCAGTTTTACATGACAAATGACACCAAGTGGATTCTTCTAATACACTGCTGGAAATACAGATTTCACATTTGGGACAAAGGTCTTGAGACCCAGTGCATGAATATGACAGTTTTTGATATTGAAACCATGGGACTTTCATTGATGAATGGATCAAGGACAAAATTACAATGAAATAGAGGTATTTAAGTAGCATCTAGAGAAAAAATGGACAAAGGAGACTACAGATGGAAGAGCTAGCAACTGCAATCTTGGCTACTCTGTACATCTAGTCACTGCATGAAGTTTCCAAGAACTGAAAAATCCATTATGATTGGAGTGATAAGATTATTTGCCACCTATTATTATTATTTGCCACCTATCTAGAACATTTAAACACTTAATAAAATTTTAGAAAACCTACTATTGGTTGATTCCATCAGCTAAAATAATCATGAAATCCAGGTAGGTCACAGCTCCTTAGATTCAAGATCACTAGTATTTGTTTTTAAATCCTGGCTCATCCACTAATTTGGATAAATCATTTATTTTTACGCACTAGCTTTCTCATCTTAAATAAAAAGAAATGCCAGGGAGACTGGAGTAGTTAGATGATATCGTAGGTTACTTCCAGTTCTAAAATCTAAAGTTTCTCTGGAAAGCCAGGCAATTCTGAGATGAAAATCTTAATAGATTTATAAAACAGCACATCTTGAGACATTAATTCCTGCTTCCCAATCCCACCCTTTTCCCTTCCTTCATGAATACTGCCTTAGGAATCCCACGAAGTACATAGGAGGTATAGGATTCTTTGCTGTTGCCTGTCGTGAGTATGGGTGATGGCACTATGAGTGGTGTCTGGTGTCTAGTGGAGGAATGGCATTCCTTTCTACCCCACCTAGAAGAGACTCTCCTCCTACCCGGGCAGTGGCTCATAGTCACACCACCACGGCTCCCTAACACCCCGCGGAATCGCAGGAGCTGTCTTAGGGAAGTGATGACCATAAGTACTCAGTACTCACTCAGTACTCACTCGAGACCTGGGGGGGGGGGTGTTGTTTGTTTGCTTCTACCCTACCAGAATTAAAAAGGGATAGGGGGGAAGTCAAGAAAAATAAACCTTCATTTTTTAAAAAGACTAATATTCCCATAACAAGAGAATTTGCTTCAAACTATATAAGTAAGATCCATTGGTGAAGGATGACTCAGACACTGAATAACCAACCAGTGTCCATCTCTCTCATTTGATTCTTGCAATACTTTGTGCCACACTAATTTAAAAAAAAATAATCCTTGTAGATCGTTCCCGATTCTGATGGCTCGAACGCAGAAAACCGCAGCATTCAATGTTCCAGAAGAGGGACTGGGGTTTTCGTAACAACTGGGCGAGAGAACCTCCACTCCGGGAAAGCACTCACTTTGCCAGTTATTGGCGCCGTCTCACTGGAAACCATGAGCGCGCGTATTCACGCCTCCACGCAGGCGAGCTTCCGGTACTCGTCCCGCCCCCACCTGCAGGCTCCGCCCCTAAGCCCTCCCCGCTCCCAGTAGGCGTCGCGTGCACAACATTGTCCCCGCCCCCTGCATCTCCGCCCCTCCTCTACAGCGCGAGAAAGATGGCGGAGCTGGACATCGGGCAGCACTGCCAGGTGGAGCACTGCCGGCAGCGAGGTGATACCGGAGTCCCCATCTCCCGGCCGCGGGAGACCTGGCTCGGCTCTGACGCCAGACTTGGTGGCGGCGGGTGAGGGGAGGACGCGGGGCCCGACGGGGGTCTTAGGAGGGGGGCGCCTTGCCGGAGAGCTTGCGTCAGTCAGGGGGCTTGAGTTCCTCTCACCGCCCTCCAGCCCCCCACCTTGGCCACCGCGACCTTGAACTAGCCATGTCTTTCCCAGACTTTGAGTTTACTTATCTTGTATTCATCTGTCAGAAGGAGCCGGGCGAGATGAGCGTGTATGAGAAGGTTTTTATCAGATTCACAAAGAGCCCCCGGTGCTCAAGCTGTTCCACTAGGTTATGCTCTCCCTGCTCAGTCTTTGGTTTTAAACATCATTGTTTGTACACACATTTACAGAGCACTGATTTTGGTGCTGCCACCACCAAACTAGAGCTTCTAGCTATAGAATGCTCTGACTATAGTCTTTTACACTGGAGAGCTTTCAGATTAGAGAGCATTAATAATACAGTGATGGTTTCTGTCCATTGAATAGAGAAACCTGGTAATATACATAGCCCTTGGTGTAGGAAGGATGTAATGCTCCTGGAACAGGAACTACTTAAAGCATTAGAGACACACAGCCAGCTCAGTCTTCGGTATTGGATTTCACTCCAAATGTGAACCTAGGATGGCAAATAGGATTGGTCTGTCACTTCAACTGCAGTCATTGGTTGCAAGTTTCTGAGTCACCTTGAAAACACTGAGGTTTAGTAATACCTGCTATGGGTGTGGCCGTATATGTGACACGTATTTGTATATGTGTCAGTCACCATTGGCTATAATATCAGCCACTCTTGGTAAAACCATGTTTTCTTGCAGTCCTTTTTATGGAAGCTTAGCCATTTTGATTTTGACTGTAAACTATGTATACCTGTGTGCCCAATTCCCTCTAGTGAGTCTAAAAATGTTACCTACCATGTGTGATATAATTCGTCCTTCTTTCCAACTTCAGACATCTCTTCATTGTCATTATTTGAAATAAGGACAGTGCCTGTCTCCTTTGGACTAGTGGAAAAGGGTTAAGATTTAGAGTAAGTGGGTATATCAAGTGCTGGGAAATTAATCTTAATTTTTCCCCCTTGGCTCCTCTTAGTTTGTTATCTAATATTTACTTGTCACCAGACATCTCAAAATAACAAGTCTGTACAATTTTCTATATTGAAAATGACATACAAAGTTTTACTGAATATTATTACATGCTTCAGTTCCTTTATACTGACACGTGTCCTTAATTTCTTGGTATGAAACAGAACCTCATAATAACAACAGTGACATTTCATCAAGCCCACTTCTCAGGTGAGGGAAGAATTATTCAGGCCCATATTCTATAAGCATAATTATCCCAGGGTCCCTTGTATGGTTACATGCCACTTTATTCTATTTTGGATTAAGCTACCCCACAGGAGGCAATTGTAACTTTTTAAAACCTGGAACTGAGCTGTACTTTCTTGTTTTCACCTTGTGAAAGTGGTGCAGTTAGATACTTCATGTAATTCAATATGAGATATATAGAAAACAGTTTACTTTGCTTTTTTTTTTTTTTCGGTGCTGGGGACCGAACTCAGGGCCTTACACTTGCCAGGCAAGTGCTCTTCCACTGAGCTAAATCCCCAACCCCGAGTAGAAAACAGTTTAGAAAGAGATAGAGAACATATTGCTAATGATTAATGGTTGGCTGCCACCTCTGAGAATAGATACTTTCTTGGACTTTCCAAAAGTTCGGTTCCTAACGTAGTTATTACTCAGTTACATGGTCCTAATGTAGTTGTTCATCAACAGCAAGAAAGAGAGCAATTACTTTGAAGTATCGATCAATCCATTTTTTGAATTTCTGGAATCTTTTTGAAAGCATCTCTACCTAGTGTACGTTTTAGAGTTGAGCTTACTCAAAAGAAGTTAATTGTTGTAATTACTCTTATTACTTATAGTTACTGTATTGCTATTGTGATCTTTTCCATATATCTCACCTGGTTTTTAACCATTACCCTATGGGAGTAGGTAGTATATACAACATAGAAACAGATAAATAGATCTGTACACAATTGTATACATACACACTGTATGCTTATCTATATCTATACATCAGGTATTTACCTGTCTATTTATATTTATATTTATATTACCTAATTATAGAGCTTTAGTTTAGGATATGTATATATGCATACAGAGAGACACACTTATACTGCATACTATATCAAATATATAAATCTCAGAGCTTTATTATTAAGTAATCTACTTAACATTGATAGATTAATAAGCAGTAAAGTCAGGATTAAAACCCAGATTTTTTGCTCCAAATGGAGAATATTTGCAGTATGCAATCAAAAACAACACCTAGTAAATCTTAAAAGCAAAACAAAATTTAAAAAAAACCAATAAAACTTCTTTTCTGATTTAATAAAACTACTACAAGTAACATCTATCTCCTGTTAATTCAGTTACTTTTTTCCAGAGTTACTGAAGTTGTGATGATTTTTATTTAACAGTGATTACATAGTGACTTGCTCCACTGGGGAATTAGAAAGAGTTCTCTTGCAGACATGTTCCAATACCTTAAAATTCCTTTTGCTTAAGAAAACAATCAAAGTCAGATACTAACCTACCACATTTCCCCCCAATTTTAGATTTTCTTCCATTTGCATGTGATGGTTGTTCAGGAATATTTTGGTAAGTTAAGTTTTTATGCAGAATTTGAAATTAATTTTGGTGTTTGTAGTACAGGGTTGATTTCTGAAAAGTATAGTGATTTTAAAAAGTTGTAACTTTAGCCATTGATTTTGGTATTCAGTATGGTAATCATTTGAGAAAAAAACAAATTTGTGTCTTTCTATTACAAGAAGAAAATAATATACACAAGATAAAGAATATGGTAAAGAAAAATCACACTATGATTATTGCTGTTTATTTTAATAAATGAAAAGAGCCCAACCTGTATATTCTATAAAAGACATATTGCATGTCATTTGAACACATCACACATAAAGTAAAACCTGGGTGCTAAGGATTTAGGGAAACATTTTCTTTATAAGTAAACTTTTAAATATCAAGTATTTAGCTAATTAGAGCAGTGAAAGACTAATTTCTTCAGAATATAATTGAGAAAAACTGTTAGAAATAAATAAAAGTAATACATGCTTTTAAATAATTCATGATTGGAACATTCCTTGGCATTTTACTACTGAGGATTTTACTGATTCCTTTAAGAATAGTAAGAATTGAAATGTATTTTCATACATCTTAAATCACTCATAGTAAAGGTAATTTAGAGTATTGAATTGTTTATACTCAGTCTGAAGTTGAACATTTATGTTTTAAAACTTTTGATACTGTACATGCTCCGTCTTTAACGTATCTGGCATTTCAATTTATTCTTATATGAAAAGTTACCAATCTTTCTTAAGGATACCAAACATTAAAATAACTCATATTGCTGCTGTTATCTTTAAGTGCATTATTTGATTGCATGTAAATAAACACTTTTTTTAAATTATTCAAGCCTTGAACACAGAAGCAAGGACTCTCATGGTTGTCCAGAGGTATGTTTACTTCCTCTTATCTCATAAAACATATTGGTACTCATGTACTTTGATTCAGAATTTAATTAGATTTAAAGCTAGCCAGTGCCAGAGATTAAAGTTGGGCATCCTAAACTAATTTTGTAAGGAGTCTTTTGCTCCATTTATATTATTTTTCTCTATTTTAAAGAAAAATTGTTCTATGTGGTATGAAATTTTTACTTTAATAAATTCTTCTTCCTCAGCATTTCTACTTAGAAAACCCACTTAAAACATTAGCTTTATATTTATAAATATGTATTGGAATTAATTTCCACATCTTATAGTTCTTCAAGTTCACACTTTCCTTCATTGTAGTGTTCATTTTCACCAGTGTCTAGTGATAGGATTCTGTAGTAGTAAGGTTTTCTTGGCTCAGTCAGTCTTAGATTACCAGGAACAAACCCATAGTTTAATAAAATCCCCATCCTGACTTTGAACAAATCAATAGATTAAGAAAAGGTCTGGCATATAGAAGCCAAAATAGCCCCTTATTATTGATAAAGAGTAAGTTGAGGCCTGGAGGTGTGGCTGAAGTGGTAGAGTACCTACCTAGCACACATGAAGCCTTGAGTTCAAACCCCAGTACTGCCAAAAGAATAAGATGAAATTAGAATTAGACTGACTTGTCCACCAGTCACAGCAATACTCAGTCAGATTGGGTTTGCTCCCTGAAAAATTCCAAGGAACAAAAGAGAAAGGTGCATCCACCATGCCTGAGGTAAAAATTTTCTTAAACTGGACAATTGGATTATTTGCGTCATTCTCTTGGAGACAGAGAGGAATGGAGTTAAACTGAATTCACTTTACTAGGAAAGAAGCATTTACCTCTAACACATTTCAGGTGACATTATTCCTGCCCACCATTTAACAAGCACTTTTCCAAGGATTTCCACATCTATTTCTGTTTTAGAAAACTAAGGTTACATGGTTTCAGTCAAAATCTGACACATCTAAGTGATCTATTTGAGGAAAATTAAAATTATCTAACATGTTGGTATTATAGTGACAAATTGGAAGGAAATATTCATTTAAAGTCATAGTAAATAAAGAAGTAAAACTTTTACCATTAGACCACTGCAACAGATTTGGAGGGATGTTTATGTTAATTCCAAAAAAATATAGCTATCACTAATACGAAAGAATTTTCTCAGGTTATAGTTTTCAAGCAATTATTTCTTTAAATTTATTCAACTCTAGAAACCTAGTTACTGAATGCTCTATTGCTGGCTGATCAGAATTTTTTTTAACAAAATCTTGTCTTCCTCCGATGTAATATTTTCTAGTAACAAAATGTGAAATGTAGTATAGAAAATACTTTATGAAAGTAGTTTTTAATTCTTTGTCTCCTGGGTGTGTGTATGTATATATATATAATTTTTAAGGATTCTGTCCCCTAAGTTAATAAGTTTTTAATTCCTAAAGCCAGTAGAAAGTAATTATGAATTGCCATTTGAGGATTGATGAGATTATACCTGAGCATATTATTATGGGGGCATCTTTTGTAGAACTTTTACAAAGTAAATTAAAATTGTAGCCAGTATGATGGTGCACAGCTGTAATCCCAGCTATTTGGGAGGTGGAAGCAGGAGGATCTTGAGTTCTAGACAAGACTGGGCATAGTTAGCAAGAAGAACACTAAAGCCTGTCTGAAAAACAAAATAGGAATGAAAGGGCTGAGGGAGTGACTCAAGTGGAAGAGCATTTGATTAGTATGCACCAGGACCTGGGTTTAATTCCCAATTCTGGTTGAGGGGTGGGGATTGTAAAGAATAAACTGGCCTATTGGCACATGGCTGTAATCCCAGCATTCAAGGGGATGAGGCAGGAGGATGGCAAATTTGAGGCCAACCTGGGCTATGTAGTGAGACCCTGTCTCAGATCACAAAATAAAACAAAAAAACTTGTAGAGAATAACTGGATAATTATTTTAATTTGGCTTAGAAGGTAAATATATCACTTAGGAAGGTTATAAAAAACTTCAACAGTCAGCACAGTAATTGTTTCTCAGACAAACATTCATTATAATTTTTGTATCAGATTATATAATTTGTTCTAATAAGTTTAAACAAAAGTGATATGAATACTGTGTTCCAAAATAGATTTGTATATTTGCTTTAAATGTGAAATACAATGATGTTTTCCCTGTTACATTGTCAGGTGGCAGTACTTAACGAGAGACTGAAGACAGATAACCATACTTCTTACCCATGCTCATTCAAGGACTGTGCTGAAAAAGAGCTTGTAGCAGTTATATGTCCTTATTGTGAGAAGAATTTTTGCCTAAGGTCATCTTTTAGACCATTTAAGCTTTGTATATCTGTTTCACTTGTATATAGAAGCTTGAATTAGTGTCACTCTTCTGTTGCTCATAGACACCGTCATCAGTCAGATCATGAATGTGAAAAACTGGAAATCCCAAAGCCTCGGATGGCTGCCACTCAGAAACTTGTTAAAGACATTATTGGTAAGTCTTTACAAAGCTTGTTTTGTTGCTTTCCTTATTGGTGTGTAGCCTATTAGTTCCAAAGCACCTGCCTCTTACACCTGTTTACAAGTTACGGAAGCTATTAATAGCTCCAGTGACAACAGCCTGCATTTTCAAAGTATTGTTGTGATATTATTTCTCACAAGGCCTACATGACCAATGAAAATTTGGAAAAGTACCCTACCAGACAGTCTCTTGTTACAGGAGTGATTGAGAGTGGACTGCTGTCTCTAAAGAGTAAAATCTAATAAGCCTATTTCTGCTGTGATATGGATGCTGCTGATAATACTATGTACCAGGAAAATTGTATCTGTGGCTTAGTCTCTCTGCCAATATCTGAGTTCAATGGAATTTTTACTCTGTATTAAGGATTGTGCTTTTGTTACAGTCTTCCAAAACCAAATCCTGAAGTTTTTTAGAAGCATCATTAGTGGCTGCTTTAGATTAAATAGGCTTAAGTTGAAAAGAAACACGTATCAGTGAATTTTTTGATGTAGAGATTGCTTACATCAAACTCAATGATAGTCATATGAATACAGTACTTATACAATGAATGTGTTTGTTTATCTTTAATTTTTTTTAATATTTTTAATAGCATACATTACTAGTATAAGGGGGTTTCATTGTGATAATTCCATAGATGCATGCTCTATTCTTTGAACAAGTTCTCCCCCATTATTATATTTCCTGAACCCTCTCCTCCCTCACCCCCTTTTTCAAACATTTTCTGATGGGTTTCATTATGCTATATAAAAAAATGTACTTTGATCCTCTTCATCCCCTAGTACTCTCCCCACTTTGCTGACACCCCCACCAAACAGAATGGTTTTTATGCATCTCAATTGTATGTAATTTATGTATGCTGCACAGCTATAATTAATAAATGCTTTATAATAAAACTCTGGGAAATATAATGTGTATTGCTTACATGCTTATACTTATTTCTTAGATTCCCAAATAGGAGAGACAGCAAGTAAACGACGGAAAGGTGCAAAACGTAGCGAAACAGCAGCAAAGGTTGCCCTGATGAAATTAAAGATGCATGCCAGTGGGGATAAGTCATTGCCACAGGTTGGTCTTAGAAATTTTGAAAAGCAAAAAATTTCCCATAGTTGAAGTCCCATTTTTCTTCCTCCCTCCCATCAAGTAACAACCCAATCCTAGTATGTATCATCATGGTATATGGTCCGCATAAATAACAGGCTTTTGGGAGCTTTCACTTTACACAGATGGCAGTGAACAATATGTATTCTTCTTCAACCTTTTTTTCCTCATTGGCATTTTTTAAAACACTTTATGTCAATACTTTTATTAGTCTAGTTTATTTGATTACTTTACATTATTGCATAGTATGCCTATATGCCACTCTCTATTCTTGTAGTAAAAACATTTTTTTCCAATATTTTGCTGTTATAAACTGTTCTGTAGTGAAAATCCTTACGTATAGGTGGAGGAGTTTCTCCAGTACAGTTCCTTTAAGATTTTATAATATAAATTATTTTATATAACAACTTGGAGCTGGGCATTAATCCCAACGCTCAGGAGGCTGAGACAGGAGGATCTTGAGTTCAAGGCCAGCCTGAGCAACATATCAAGTTCCAGGTCAGCCGGAGCTACACTGAAAAAACTCAAGTGTACATACATACATAGTTTCACATCTTAGCACAGTTTCATTAAATAATGCTTACACTTAATATGTGTTATAAACTCTTGATGTTATTTAGTTCATTTCTATTCTTTTAAAAATTAATGAGAATGTACTAGGTTGATTTTCGAACCCCTGGTGAATTAAGACCATCAAAAAAGTGCTACTCCAGGGAATATACCTGGAAGTAGAAAACCTGCCTTATAAAGTGTGCTTATCTTCAGTTTTGCTGAATATTATCAACTTCCTGTTGTCTGTAGTTGTACTGATTTGTCTATTTCAAGTAGTGCTTTTAGCCATGTCTGTTCCTGGCCATTTAGTCTTTCATAAAAATATGACTTATCCCATCCATGGCTATGGTTTATCTTTTCAACTTGTTTTTTTTTTTTTTTTTCTTTTTCTTTTTTATGGTGTAGGGTCTTGCTTTATTTATGCCCAGCCCAACTTTCTTTAGGTCATTTTGTGTGTGTGTGTGTGTGTGTGTGTGTGTGTGTGTGTGTGTGTGTGTGTAAGAAACATTCTATAATGCTTACCATACAAATTTATATATTTTAGGTTTACTCTGAGGCTTTTTATAATTTTTACTGTCATTGTAAATAATAACTTTATTTAAAAATCACATTTTCCTGTCTGGGCATTGCTGGTTGTTATATGTTGATCTTCTATTCAGCAAATGAATTTCAAATGGTTCTCATACTTTGTAGATTTTTCTAGGATGCTTTCTGTGTAGTCTTATTTTCTGCAATTGCCAGTTTTAGTGGGATTTTTTTCCCCAAAATTTTCTCCTTATTCTTCCTTTGCGTTATTATTACTTGCGTTAGTGCTAAAATCTTCACAATATTGAATAATATGGATACTAGCAGGTATCTTCATCATGTTTCTGACTTTAATGCACGTACTTCTAAAATGTCATCAAATATTTGCTGTGTCCTTTACAGGCTAACAGTAGTTCTTTCTGTTCCTAGTTTGCTAAGAATTTATATCACAAATGGGTAATAAAGTTTATTTTACCTTTTTTCCTGTATCTAGTAAAATGATCGTTTTTTTCCCTTACCAGTGAGTAAAACCACTTGACTTTGGTAGATGATTATTTTAAATACATTGCTAAATTGATTTGTTAATATATTATTTCAGTTTATTTAGTGACATTACTAGCAAGATTATGCTCATAAAATTAGCTAAGCAGCTTTGCCTCTTCTGTTCTTTGAGACAGTTGTAGAAGATAGAGATTATAACACTTAAGTTGTTGTAACTGTTAAATCTATTATCTTTTTGAGGTGAGAATCTTGAATATTATTCTAACATGTTAAATTGTTCTTGGCTTATTTGAATAACCTATTTCTTTTACTAATTTTGGTAAATAATATTTTTCTAAAAATCTTCTGTTAGATGTAGTTTCATCAATATGTTATGAAGTTGTTCAAGTGGTTCAGTTATGATCCAAAATCTATTCTGTTATACTCATTCCATTTCATTCATAATTGTTTTCATTTGTACTTTTCTTTGTTTCACAGTCTTTGAGAGATTAGTCTTTATTTTCTTTTTAATGGTCCTTTCAAAGAACCATGTTTTGGTTTATTACCTGTATTGCTTCTTTGTTTTATATTTCATTGATTTCTGCTTAGGTATTATCTCCTTTTCTTTACTGTGTTTAGATTTTGTTTCATGTTCTTTTTCCAACTTCTCATAGATTTGTGAACTTATTTTCAGTGTAGATGTTTGAGTGGTGTTTTTTTTTGGGGGGTGGGTATCTTTATTTTAATACAATTTCAAACACAGAACAGTTGCAAAAATAGTACAAAGAATTTTCATATATCCTTTACTGATATGTACCAATTTGTATTTTTCCCTATTGGTTTTGTCATTTGCTATCTCTGTGTCCATATATGCGTATGTGTGTCTCTGTGTATGTAACTTTTATTCGCTTTGATCTATCAATTTCAGAGACAGATGTGTTACTAAAATCTACAACTATGGAAGTTTTTTTATTTTAATTCTAGTAATTTACTGAGTTATGTTTTATGAGATATGTGGAATTTCTTCATTGTTGTATCTTTGTTGTGAATTTTGCCTTAAATCTTATTTTGATCATAATATTGTTTTACTAGCTTCCTTTTGATGAATATTTAACTATTATGTCTTTTTTCATTCCTTTATATTCAACTTTTCTGTGTTTTGTTTTAGGGTGTCTCTTATAAGCAGCATATAGCTGGACTTTATTTTTTTAATCCAGCTTGATAGTATCAGTCTTTTATAGGTGAGTTAAGTGTATTTGTAATTATTGTAATTGTTGATGCATTTCAATGTATTTCTTCCTTAAATTTTCTGCTTATCATTCTTTCGATTCTTTCTCTTTCTGTCATCATTTTTCTTAATTAAATTTTCTGACATTCCCTTTCATGCTACTGATCTGGAGATCATTGATGATAGTTTTCTTTTAATGATTATCCTTAACATTTTCCTTTTAAAAAATTTTATTAGGTATTTTTTAAATTGCCAAAGTAGTACATGCGTTTAACATGCTTTTGAAAGATGTGTGTAAAAGAAAGTTAAACTTACCTTCCTGAGTCCCTCATCCATTTCCATCCCTCTCAAGCAATGATTCTCAGCTAAGGATGATTTGGCCTCCTGGGGGACATTGGCAATATCTGGAAACATTTTTGATTGTCACAATTGGAGATGGAGTGCTACTGAAAGCTAATGGGTAGAGGCCTGGAAGGCTGCTAAACATCATTTAAGATACAGGACAGTGCCCACAACAGAGTTTTCTGGTTCAGAATTTTAGTACTGGGCTAGGAGTATAGTGCAGTGGTAGAGCACTTGTCCCTACCACATTTGAGGCTGTGGATTCAACTCCAACACTGCCAAAAAAGAAAAAAAGCCAGTGTTGACAAAGCTGAGAAGACCTATCCTAAAGCATCCAATGATACCCTTTACATTTCTGCACAATTGTTTCATTATTTAAGACCTAACAGTAAAAATTTTCATAGCATTTAACTTTGGGCACTCTTCTAACACATCATCCTTGCACTAAGCTAATGAGGTATATTATATTACAGATGAGGAAACTGGGGCAGAAAAAGGTTAAATAACTTCTTACTAACACAGCTAGTGAGGAAAAAACTACTAATTGAAGCCTGGCAGTTTGGCTTTAGAGACAATTTAAAATGACACACTTAATAGTACATTATGGAATACTCCACAAGTCTATAGATAGAATTTTTTCCCTTTATCATTAATGTATGTGTGTGTAGATATATTTAGTTGCATGTTTATAAATATACTAATAGGTAATATATATACACACGTGTGCACACATACACACATCTATATATGTGTGTATATGCATGCATGTTTATACATGTGTATAGCTTTACACAATGGAATATATTCTACTTATGTATGTGTTCAAAACATAAAGAGTATTTTTTTGTCATTATTTTATAAAATGCCATAATATTCATTTAACCAACACACCTTTTTGAGCTTCTGCTATCTATCAGGCCCTGTGGATACAACAACAAATAAAACAGTAGTTCCTGCCCTTAAGGAATTTACATTCCATTGAGTCAAACACTGTGTCTGTGTAAGTAAAATATGTTGTATAGTGATGAAGGCTATAAACAAAAGTAAACCAGGCTTTAGAAAGATTATATATCCTTCTCTCTATATATGCTTCTCATTAATACCTGGTCAAAAATCCCTGAAATGTGCTGATACAGCAGTAACTGTTCTCTATCACTCTTTTTGGGTCTTTTGAGGTCTTGCTGTATAGGCCAGGCTAGTCTTGAACTGGCTCTCTATTCCAGGCTGGGCTCAAATTCATCGTCCTCCTATCTTAGCCTCCTGTGTGTGCTATAATTACAAGCTGCATCTTATTCCATGATGTGGTTGTACTGTGGCTTATTTTGCCATTTTCCCATTGATAGCATTCATATTAGTTCCAGTTTTGGCCACTGTGTTAGGTAGCTTCAGTCTGATACTTGTGTTTTTGTGAGATAAATTTCCAGGACTGTGTTTCTTGCATCAAAGATACATATTTTAAATTTTAATAAATATTGCCAAACAACTGTACAAAAGAATGTAAGAATTCACATTGCTACCAGTAGTAACTATAATAGGGAAACTATTGAGTAATTACACTATGGCAAGCATTGTTTTGTGGTTCTGGATTTTTTTTAATCTCATTTCATACTCACAACTCTTCTGTGATGACATATTATTGTCTTCATTTCACAAATCAGTAATCTGAAGGTAAGTATTGTTTAAGAATCAGTAAGAGCCAGCTATCCTAAACTAGTTCATTGTACTCCTCTTGTGGCCCATACATGAGGTTGCTCTTCGCCCATGCTTTCCACTAGATACTATCACTATTCTCAACGTTCTCCAGTCTTGTGACTGTACAAAAATAACTTGTAATTGCTTTAATTACAGTTCTATGACTACTGTTTACTTTGAGCCTCTTTTAATAGGGTTTTTGATCACTTTTAATTTCTGTTTTCTGAATTGACCATGTGTGTTAGTTACCTTTTCATCACTTGAAGAAAAAATTAGAAACAAGGGAGGAAAGATTTTGGTTCTTGATTTCAGAGGTTTCAGTGTATGGTCAGTAGGTTCCATTGCTGTAGGCCTGTGGTGAGGTCTAATATTATGGCAGCAGGAATATGTGGCAGAGGAGGCTGGCTGCTCCCCTCATGGCAGCTGGAAGGGAGACAGAACCACAAGTAGCTGCTTCATTTGCTGTCCACATGCCAGGTGTCTCTGAAGATCACTGACACACCTGAAATTCTGCTTTACTAATCTAGGTGTCTCTCAATCCAATCAAGTTGACCATCAAGATTAACCATGCTATCCTTTGATCATTTTTCTTTTGTATTATCTTTTTATTTTGTTTGGTCAATTTATAGAAGCACTTAGATTACAATAGGTATAAATCCTTTATAATCAATCTGCTTTAGAAACTTTCAAAATTTATCAGATGTATTGATTTATGTTTCTAATTGATATATCGTTTCAGTTTTTCTAAGATCTGTCTTTTCTTTAATTCCTGTTTGAGTTTCATCAGAATTTTAGATATTTTACATTTGTCTTTAATCCAACTGGATTTTTTCTTTCATGTATTATGTAAGCTAAAGGAACAATCTTATATTCTTCCAGTTGGTTACTTTCGATCACTATTATTAAATAAATAATCTTTGTTCTATAGAACTGAAATATTAAAATATCACCTTCATGCTAACTTTTATATATGGGTCCTATTATACTTCACCACCATCTATTTTTTAGTCATAATGTTAATACCAAATAGATTTGACACAGTAGCTTTTTAAATGTCCTATATCCATCCAGTAGTGTGACCCCGACTATATTTTCTCTTAGCAATTTTTAGCACTATTCATCGAAACAATTTTATGATTGTTATATCCAAATTTTTAAAAATCTAGGATTTTTATGGTTGTGACTCTGGGACAAGGTTTTGAATGACAGGCTCTAGATTACAATTCTAAACCCTATTAAAAGAGGCTCAAAGTAAACAGTAGTCATAGAACTGTAATTAAATCTAGATGATTTTAAAGAATATAAAATGCAAGAAATAATACTGCTAGGTCTTAACATGGTATCTTCCTACCTCCCCCATTTCCTTTAAGGTTGTAAGTTATAAGTAACTGGAAGTAAGAATTTAACCATTTATAAGAGGCTTTCTTGCCATCTCATGGAGGTTTTATATCCTCTTTGCCTCCGGTTCCTGGGGAGTCTAGATCCTTTCCTGCTCATAAGATGCTACTAACAGACACAAAGCCTCCTTGAGACACTCTTGAGTGATTTCTATGAAGTTAGGTGAAGTAAAATTCAATTTTCCAGTGACATCTGTCAGTAAGCCTAGGTTTTAGGCTTAAGTGGGAAATATCCCTAAAGGATTCATTATATGACATATTAATTTGGGGAGAAATGATGTTTTTATAAGATTAGCTTCTTGTCTAAGAATCCACTTTTGTGTGTGTATGTGTACACGTGTTTGTGTGTCTTTTCACTTAATAAGACCATGTTTTATTGTCTTCTGTAGCATCTTATAGTTTTCTTCATTTAAAAGTATTTGTTATTTTCATTCCTGTTTCCACTGTGAACAGACTATTTCCACACTTCTATTTGTGCTAATATGAGAGGAAAAAACATTTTGACTTCTGTGTACATCTTATTCAGCTATTTCACCAAAATCTTTTATTAATTTTAGAGAATTTTTTCCTACTAATGTCTATGTTTTCAAATTCCTAGGCATCTCATACCCCATTAACAAGTAGAGGTAGTTTTAATTTTTCTTTTTTCAAAAATTAACACCAGTTATTTTCTCATGCTGCTATTATCTAGAATCACCAATATAAAGATTGATCATAATGATTTTAAGAAGCATTTTCTTATATAATTAAATACCAATTTTTTTCCTTCAAAATCTTGAGTTGTTAGTATTCTGTCCTTCTAAGATAATGAGCTTGCCTTACACAGTGGAATATCTCCTGTCCCATTCTCTCCAATAACAAATAAAATTACTTTTACGTTTACCTATTTACTTATTTTCTTTCTCTTTCCCTTACAGCCCACTTCTGTTTTTACTAAAGTACATTCTTCAATATCTCATTCAGTAAAGGGTCTTTTCTTTTTTTGTGGCTGGGGGGGGATTGGAGTTTGAACTCAGGGCCTCATACTTACTAAATAGGTACTGTACCACTTTAGCTACTCTACCAGCAGTAAAGGGTCTTTGATGGTAAACTATTGATCTTTTTTTGTCTGAAAGCTCTTATTTTCTCACTTTTACCTTGATTTTCTTATTAGTATTTCTCTACTCCTCATACACTTTTCATTTATCTCTGTTATCTATTGTTAGGGAAACATCTGTTCTTAGCCTTTTTCTTTTTTGTGTGTTTGTTTTTGTTTTGCTTTGTTGTATTTGTTTCTTATTTTTTGAGACAGGGTCTTGCTTTGTAGCCCAAGCTGGCCTCTTGCCTCCATCTTTTGAGTGTTGGGATTAAAGGCAGGTACCACCAGGCCCAGCTTTGTTGTTGTCCATTTTATTCTTGTTGCCTTATTGGTATCTTTAAGATTTTTTCTATGGTATTTTCCAACTTCAGTGCAGTTTTTCTAGGTGTAGATTTAATTACCCAATTTGACACATGAGTTACATTTTTAGTTTTAGCTCTTGGCTTTTGGAAAATTGTCATTTTATATTCTTTAACATCATCTGTTGGAGCCTGTCATTCAATTGATTTAAGAATGGCTAAGGGGAAGGCAACTTCAGGTTTAAATCAACAAGTCATTAAAACAAACAAAAAAAAACTCAGAAAAAAGAGACCTCCCCCAACCTCAGTTTTTTAACGTAAATTTTTTTTTTTTGATACTACAGGGCCTCATGCATGCTAGGCAGGCACTCGACCACTGAGTCACTCTGCCAGCCCTTGAACATAAAATCTTAGGAAAAGACCCTTCATTGGCCTGACTTAAGTCACATGCCTATCTTTGCACAGTCCACCCTGATCAGAGTCTTGGTCCTTATGCCTATGCATTTAGACAGATGCGGGCTACTATGAGTGGTCTTCCCACTAAAAGTTACATTATTAGAGACTAATTCTTCTTTGACCAGAGAAGACAGGGAGGAGTATCACCAGATAAGAACAGATGTCTTACTGCATGTATCTAATCTGTATTTTAACATCTCGTTTTTACAGACAGAAAGAATTTACTTTCAGGTTTTGTTACCAAAGGGGAGCAAAGAGAAGAGCAAACCCATGTTCTTTTGCCACCGATGGAGCATTGGAAAGGTCATAGATGTTGCAGCTTCACTAGCCAGTCTCAAAAATGACAATAATAAGTTAATGGCTAAGGTAACATCAAATTGTATGTTTTTCCTTAAGTTTTAGGATATTCTAAACAAAGCAGTTTATTACAATATGATTTCTCTCTCAACAGAAATTAAGGATATGTCACAGCACTTCAGGAGAAGCCTTGCCCTTGGTTGATACTTTGGAAGCCTGGATTACAAAGGAAGATTGTCCTTTATATAATGGGGGAAATATTATTTTGGAATATCTTAATGATGAAGAACAGACTTTAAAAAATGTTGATTCCTACTTGGAATAGTCAAAGATTCAAACCAGAAGTCAGAAAGAAAATTCTATGTATATCTTAAGTCAATTACTTTTACTACCAATACTATTTTAGTTTTTACTATTAAAAGTTGCTTTTTAATTTATTTCTGTTACATTATCAGTTTTCTATTGTTTAGTTTTTGTGTTTTAAACTATGTATTGATACTCAGTTACTATCAAATTCTCATATTTAATTAGCTTCTATTAGATTCTGCTATAGAAACATAAGCCACTCTCATATTTCCCTAAATGTCAGATGTTGATTGGCTGTGACACTGCTCTGTGTCATCTTCACTCCAGGATCCAAACTGAAGGAATTGCCCCCCTTTTGCTGTTCTTAGAGCAGAGGGATAAGGAGATGGCAGATGTTTCAGTTTACTCTTAGAAGATGTATTTGTCACTTTTGCTTTAAGTATGTCACATGGTCAAGCCTATTAGGGGACCAGAGTGTGTGGCCTTTCTGTCTGCTTACATCATGATGTATTAATTGATATGGATATATGAATTGTAGAACCTTAGCAATTATCTCATTCAGTCTTCTAAATTTTTGGATAGGGAATCACAGGCCTAAGAATTTTCCTAAGAAGGAAAAATTATTTTCTTTATATCATCGAGCTACGTTGGGGCATATTTCTGACAAGGAACTCCCTCCATTCATCTGTTTTGTTTGTATGCATGTGTTACAAATGAGAAGAAAGATGGATAGCCTGACTTCAATATAGTCTTTCTCTATACCAAAGCAAAACATGCCAAAAGTAGGTACATTTTACTACAAAGGGAAAGTAATGCTCCTGACTCATGTTTTCTGTCTATACCTAACTACATGGATAGAACAGAACTTATCTCTACTTGTTCTTTGTCCTGTGCTAATTATTATGAACTTGTACAGTGACTTTAGGTTTAATTAAAGGAATAAATTCCTATTTATTTGGTCTGTTTTGGCTCTTGGCTTTTTTTCTGCATATTATTTTTATGTAATATATATTCATCCATTAACATATGATTTGAGTACCTACTAAATGTAAGGATTGGTTTCTAGTTGTGGTAGATATAAGAGATAAATACATACTACTGGGGATTAAATCCAGGGCCTGGCACACTACCACTTGAACTCTGCCCTTGCTGGGGTTTTTTTTGTTTTTTTGTTTTTTTGAGATAGAATCTCCCTGTTGTCCAAGGTATCCTCAAACTCATGGTTCTCCTCAACCACCTCCTGAGCACTACATCCAGCTTTGGTGTTTTGAGCAGGGTCTCACTACCCCAGGCTGGCCTCAACTCTTTTTGTGTGTGTGTGTATGTGTTACTGGATTTGAACAGAAGGCCTCATGCTTGTTAGGCAGGCACTCTACCCCTTGAGCCATGCCCCTAGTCCTTTTTGCATTGTTTACTTTTTATGCCTGGGCTGGCTTGGACCATGATCCTCCTATTTGTGCTTCCCTGTGCAGCTGGGATGACAGGCACATACCACTGCATCCAGCCACTGGTTGAGATGGAGTCTCATGAACCTTTTGCCCAGGCTGTCCTGAAGCCACAATCATCCCAATCCCTCCTGAGTAGCTAGGGTTATAGGCTTAAGCCACTGTGCCCAGCTTCAAACTCTTGATCTTCCTGCTGAGTGCTGAGATAGGTATGAACCATCATGTCTGGCTTTATGTATCCATACTTTTAACTATAATACAAAATAGTGTAGCAAATTGAAAATGAGTAGATAGACAATATAGCTATGTCCCAATAGCTTTTTTTTTAATCAGAAACTATAAAACTAGAGGTAGAAATAATCCTTAACTATAAACCCAGACACCAAAAATTTTTTATACAAAGCAACCAGTACCTTACATGTCTAACCCAGTTACTTCTGTGTGGTAGGTGATCAACACATACATAACTAAACCTAAATATGCCAGAGAAACAACTATTGAGAAGAGAGAGTAAGGATGTCAAGGATTGGTTTAAAACTAGCAAGAATGAAAAGATACATCCTATTACTGATCAGACAGTAAAGAGACAAGGCTACATGGAGGAAAGGGTGTATATCTAGGCACACTGGCTGTAAGCTAGGTCAGGTCCCACTCAGTGGAATCTAGTAGTCTGGAAGATAAGCAGGTCCCAGCATCCTTAGTACCAGGGACTGTGGCTCCAGCATGTGCAGTCTCCTGAAGAGAATAAGGTGTGGGAGAAAACCTCAGTCCCTCTAGCTCCTTATTTCCAAATTGACTCAAACCAGATGACTTTCTCTGGCTTTGTTTTAGGACTCTTAAGACCTAATGAAAATTTGGGGTTTCACGGCCCCCACCCCATCCTAGAGTTTCCAGTTGCTTACAGACAACTAAAATTAAAAGTAGAAAACCCACAAGAGAGGTGTTAAACTTAGATAAATAGTTGAAATGGCTCCATAAGCCAGGAACCAGTGGCTCACACTTGTAATCCTAGCTACTCAGGAGGCATAAATCAGGATTGTGGTTTGAAGCCAGACCCTGGAAATTTTTTGTGAGACCCTTTCTCAAAATTACCTTGACATACATACACAAAAAAGGCAGGCATTTAAGTGGTAGAGTGCTTGCATAGCAAGGCTGAACCACCACTTCAAGCCCCAATCCCACCAGGAAAAAAAAAATTATATAATTGAGCTTCAGTTTTTTAAATTTTTATCTTTTAGGTGGGACTGGGGTTTTTGAACTCAGAGCTTCTTTCTTGCAAAGTAGCCTTCTACTGCTTGAGCCAAACCTTCATTGCTTTTTGCTGTGGTAGTTTTGTGGTTTTTTTTTTTTTTGCAGCTCTGGGGCCCGAACTCAGGTTCTCACATGTGTGAGGCAGACATTCTTACCACTTATCTACTCTGCCAGCCCTTTTTTTGATGGGTTTTTGAGATCAGGTCTCCATAACTACTTGAGCTGTCCCGTGATTCTACTGATCTCAGCCTCCCAAGTAGCTTGGATTACAGACTGAGCTATGGGCATCCGGCTGAGCTTCATAGGCATCATATATGTGTAAATGATAGATTATCAGATGTTTTTCCTACATTAATTAGGTTTTGGTCCCTACAGTTTTCAGATAAGGAGAAGTCTTGGGGAGAACCTGAAGAAGGAAATAAGTTGTAGATGAAGGTTTTGAGGGGGAGAAAATCACATACTTCACATTTTGAACCTGAGAAATGAGAATGTGAAGTAAAATACTTGGTCACATAATTGTAAAGACAGCTTTCTTTGTTTGTTTGTTTTGTCTTTTTAAACTAAGGGAGCTAGCTCCCTGGGAACTTAATTGAAGTACTGAAGCAGATTAGTTCCATTTCCTATTCTCACTAGTGTTACAATTTGTCTTACTTATCTTAGTGTCCTACGTGGAAATAAAATATGTGACCTCTGAAGCCTATTGTGATTAATTAACCTAAACAAACAATAGACTTGTTTAAAACTTGTCAAAATGTCTGATAAAAAGTGTCTGATAGGCTTGGAGCCAGTGGCTCATGCCTGTAATCCTAGCTACTCGGAAAATGGAAATCAGGAAAATTATGGTCGCAGGCCAGCCAAGGGAAAATGAAAGTGAGACCCTACCTCAAAAATACCCAACACAAAAAAGGGCTGGTGGAGTGGCTCAAGTGGTAGAGTGCTTGCCTAGCAAGTAAGTACAAGGCCTAAAGTTCAAACACCAGCACCAGTAACAGTTTTTTAGGAGAAAAAAATCTAAAATACTCAGTACAAACTGTCTTCATTACAACTAACAAATTGCATCATGATTACGTGGAGAATCATTGGAAATAAGCGACTAGTAAATCTGCAGGCTCAATGGTAGACAGTTACAGTGTCTTGGGATTTTGTTTTAATTTGTGGCATCAGAATTTCTTCCCCTTGTTTGGGAAAGACACAGTTGTGTGAGTCTGTGGGTTGAAGTCCAAAAAGCCTTGATGCTTTTCCTTATCCCTGATAACTGAGGCACAGGCATATGACCCAAGCTGGGTTAGTTGAATCTTCATTGCCCTAGATGTGAACAGGGACTGGAGTTACAGAGAAGGAAGACACTGGAATTAATGTCAGGCTTTTTCCATTGCCCACTGTGTCACATTCCAGGGGTCCAAGAGCAGGAGCTAAGTAGCACCTTAGCCAGGCTGTCCTTTGGCCATAGTATCAGCCACCTACTTTCCCTATGTTCCCAAGTTTTCTGGTCACCATTTAGGAAATTATTTTCCTACTTAAGAATACTGGAGCCGGGCACCAGTGGCTCACACCTGTAATTCTAGCTACTCAGGAGGCAGAGATCAGGAGGATCACAGCTCAAAGCCAGCCTGGGAAAATAGGTCAAGAGACCCTGTCTCGAAAAAACCCTTCACAAAAAAGGACTGGTGGAGTGTCTCAAGGTGAGGGCCCTGAGTTCAAATCCCAGTACTGCAAAAAACAAAGAAAAAGCCCTACCAGAAATAGTTTCAGTTTTGCCTGAAAGAATCACTGTAGAGTTGTAGGAAAACTATCAACAATCTAACGATGCTGCCAATTCCAGTGTTAAAAGGGTAGATTTTTCTTAATGGTGACAGCCATCCAGCCAGACAATGAAAGCCACCTCACTAAGCCCCAAGAGATCAAAGACCATGGTTTGATCATCACAGGATTACTAACTCCTAGTTTAGAACCCCAGCAAGCAAATGTTTAGTAAATATTTATTTGATTTCGTCTTAAACAAATAAAATAGTAATATACACCTTCAAATCTCCTCCATGTCTACTTTAGAATTTCTTTGTCATTACTGCTTTTAGTGTAAATTTTCCTTAGCATGGAAGAGAACTAAAAAAATGGCACCAGCCAGTTGTGGCAGATCATGCCTGTAATCCCAGCACTCAAGACTCTGAGCAAGAGGATTGTGAGTTCCAAACCAGTCTGGTCTACAAAGTGAGAAATTGTCTCAAAAGAAAGTGACACCAAGTTTTTAGCTTTAGGTATGTTAGAAGTGCTGGTTCCTAAACTGTGATCAGAGAAATACGTGGGTGTTGCTCAACAAGGCAAAAAGAAAAGTTTTACTTCTGCAGAAGGGTGCAGCCACAGATAAGCAGAACACGCCCAGGTGAGAAATCCACTCAGATTATATTCCTGATGCGATTCCCTGTCCCTCACAAGGACTGGTCAACACATGGGCTCACAACACTCCGTGGCTAGCTATTGTTTTGGTAAGGGCAAGGTTTTCCGCAGTGACATTTTATAATTTTTTTTATACTTTTTATTTTATTGTTGATATATGGCCTCATCTATGTTTTATTTTTTCTTCTCCTTTTATCATTTTTACATTTATTTACATGTATATACGATGTTTGTGTCACCTCCCCCCTAACCCCCCATCCCCACCCCTTCCAGGCAGAACCTGTTCTGCCCTCTTCTTTTCCGATTTTGTTGAAGAGAAAACTTAAGAGATACTGAGAAATAGTGTTTTTGCTAGTTTAGGATAAAGATAGCTATACAGAGAGATTCCTAGCATTGCTTCCATGCACATGTGTATTGCAATCCACATATTGGTTCATTTCTACCAGACATCTTTGCTACTTCTTGGTCCCCTTCCCATAGTGGCCTCTGCTAATTTAAGATTACTTTATTCATTCTTCAGCAGGGAGCACATCAATCATGTTCAAGTTTTAGGTTTCCTTCCCTTTCCCTATTCTTCCCATGCACATTCTCCCCTTAGTGTGTGACCCATGTCCAATAATATTACTGCATTTGTTTTAGGTCTATAATCCGCATATGAGGGAGTGATTACTCTTAGTTTACAGCTCAGTGAGAGTGATTTCTGAAGGTCCCCTGCACACAGGAGATGGGGCTGACATTTTTACTCATGGATTTGTTGGGTCAGGATACCTAAGGCAGATGAGTAAATAGCCCATTCCCCATGGATAGCACCATGAGCCCTGCACTCTGAGAAGGAGTTATAAATCTGCATTCTTGCACCCTGAGGAAGAGATACAGGGTCTCACAAATCTGCAATGGGGATGATAAACAAAATGCTCTCAAGATTGTCTCCCTCCCCCCCAATAAGGGGCAAACACCAGCTCATCTAAGAAAACCCACATGTAAATACACAGCCAATAGAAAAAACCCACCTAACTGATACCCTAACCCAGAGTTAAAGCATCCTTAAGAAGCCCCAGACTTCACCTGAGCAGGGAGTTACCAGCTTCCGGGCTCCACTACACTTCTCTAGCTGTAGCCTTTCCTTTCTCTCTAATAAATCCTACTTTATACACCGGCTTTGGCTCATCATTCAGATGCCTCACAAGCCAGTTCCCTGCCATGTGAAGGCAAGGATCCTGGATCCCGGCCTGCAACACTTCGACACCGGCACGTAACAGTTTCAGGAATATGAAGCTCAAAAAAAGATGATAGTGGTTTGATTAAGCTACAGAAAAGACAGGTCAAGCAGTTTGAGATTAGGGCATCTGGCAAAAAGCAGCTCTTTCTTTTACCTCAAGAACCTTGCAAGGTCAAGCAACATTTCACAAAGAATGTAAGCAGCAATTCAAGTAGGTTACTGGCCTCTACACAATGATAGTTATGCATTAATTCCTTTGACAGAAAAGACCTAACTTTAGTTGATTCTCTCAGGTAAAGTGTTAAGGAGGGCTTCTCCCTTGGGAAACTGAGGAAAAGCTCTGAGCCCATTACAGCTGTAAGGCAGGCAATCTGAGAGAACTCAGATGCATGCTGGGGGCTTATACCGGACTGCCAATGCTACGTGGGCAGAGCCAGACTTCAGTGCACTGAGGCTTTCTTTTACTCCCCTTAAAGTCTCTCTCTCTTTCAAGATCTGACCCGCTTAGGAGGAGGTCCAAAAACAGCCAGTGGAAAGGAAAGTTTCTCTTCAAACTATAAAAGTTGTTCTGGCTAGGGCACTCCCCAGTGTCACCCGAAGGCTGGAGATGCAACTTCCTGACCTGCCCTGAGGCTCCAAAGGCAGCTAAGTCATGGACCCCTCTAGCCATGTCTGAGGCAAACAGACAATCAGGTCTCTTATGCATCCTTCATGGTTTCTGTGGCCTGAGAATGAAGGTCACCCTTTGCTTCCAAGTGCTCCAGTACTGCCTTTGGGCAGGATTGACCTGGACAGCAGGGATGTTTCCATGCATTGAGCCTGGAAACTCTCTTTTTCCCCAACCCTCAGCCTCTCCTTCCTCTTTCTCAAGCAGTTCAGGATGAGTGGCCTCCCCTTTTGTTCTAAACACCAGTGGGCTTCCGTCAGTTAATTTGGAAAATACACCCATTCTGCTCCCTCCCTGGTCCCGCCTTTTCCTTTATCTCTGTCTGCCTTTCCCATCCTGGATTTACTGGGACCCTGGCCTCCCATGAAAAAAAAACTTGTAGCATGGTACCTCATAACTTTCTTCAGTTATTCCCACAACTAGTTTGTCAGGCCTCTCAGTCCCGAGGCAACTTTAAATCAGCTGCTAGGCACCCATGGAGGCAAAAGCACTTGCAAAAAAAGAAAAACTGCAGCTTCCACAATCACACTCTAACTCCAACCCCACAAGGGGAGGAGGGAAACAAACAAGCGTGCTCATGCCCAGTGATGCCAGCCCCTGGGCACAGCAGGAATGCCTGCCATAGTTAAAAACATCCAGAGAGGGCCCAACATACATCCAAAGCCACCAGCCACACAAGGCAGGGACTACGACCTGCCGCCACTCCTCCTAAAATGGATGAGAGAAAAATAAATGCACGCAGGCGTGTGTACAAAGAAAGGGGAGAAGGGTGATGGGCCACAGGATGGGGTTGCTCATCCCAGGTGTGGGAGGGGGTGGCAGCACTTTGCTTAAACCCAGTTCCCAGTCCCACCTTACACCTTGGGCCTGACCAAACCAGCCCTTGTAAGCTAATTGTTCTCTTAAGGTTATAGTCCCAGATACAGCAAAATGGGTGTTACCTTCTCATTTAAAATTTCCTATACTTTTGGCTCAGCATAAAAACTTTTTTTCCCTCCAAATATTGCCAGTAGTCGTCCCTTATGGCACTGTTATTGCCCCGGGATGCCCTCTAAATGCCCTTGTCTAACTTTACAGATGATGTATTCCTTTGTTTAAAAGGTAGGCTTTATTAAAGAGGCTGTCTGCTGTTAGCTAAAGGCAGGATCCTAGAGCTTTTCTCACTGCATCGGTCAGGTGACCTAACCCAACCAGTTCACTTTCCTCAATCCTGGTCATGGATGTGGGGAAAGTCATGAGACAGTGATGCCTGGTTTCATTAGTAAGGTCACTCCCAGTCAGGATGCTGACAAAAAGGGAACTGACCCAAAACTGGATGGGACCTGCCCCTTCCAGTCTTCCAGCTTCAGTATCCAAGCAGTCTCAAGCTGGCCTGTCTACTGAAACATTGGAAGGACCTTGACCCTAACCTCAAAAAAAGAACCCTCATCTTTCTTTGTACTGAGTCTTGGCCTCAGTATCCCTTAGAAGACCAGGAGAAGCAGCCTTCACAGGGTTTCTTAAATTACAATATCATACTCCAATTAGACCTTTTCTGTAAAAGGGAAAAAAAAGTGGATCGAAGTACCCTATATACAACTTTTCCTTCATCTCTGAGACCACCCAGAATGGCTCCACAATTGCTATTTAGATACTCAAACACTGGCAATTCTTTGTAAGCCACAGGATAAACATAGGGGAGGAGGACCAAAAATGACCCTTATCAATGACAAGGCCCCCACCCCTACTGCTCCACCCTCTGCCCTACCTTCTAAGCCACCCCAATATTCAGAACCTCCTGTTGGGTGCTTCCCCCTTCAACAGAATGGTAGGAAGAGGGTGAGTCTATGTCCCCTTCCAGCTATCAGATATAATTAAAAAAGATCCGGGTGGCTATACTGATGCCCCAGACCAATACATTCAAGCCTTTATCTCTGTGATCCAAACCTTTGAATTGGCATGGAAGGATATTATGCTTCTATTAGACCAGACTCTTTCCTCATTAGAAAAACAACAGGTTCTGGCCCAGGTCACTCAGGTTGGAAATGATTACCATTTACAATGGGCCCCAATACCCATGGTGCCTGAAAATGAAGAGATAAATGTATCCATACCCACAGGGGTACAAGCAGTCCCCTTGGCAGATCCACACTGGAATCAAAATGGTGAGGAAGATGAGTCGTATTGACACCACTTCATCCATCTTATAAGAGAAGGGCTAAAAAGTAACAAAGTCAAACCTCTAAACTATTCCCAGTTCACTGTAGTACAACAAGGCCTTGAAGAAAACCCCCTTACCTTTCCACAGTGTCTCAAAGATGCTATCAGAAAGCATACCACAGTGGATCCAGAATCACAAGTGGGAGAGGTTCTCCTCAAAGATAAATTTCTAACACAGTCAGCCCCAGATATTCGTAGAAAACTCCAAAAGTCTGTGGCTGAAGGAGAAAAATCATTGGACCAATTACTGCAGCTAGCCATGTCTGTATACTATAACCGGGATGTTACTAAAAGGAGAGAAAAAGACAAAAAACACCATGACCTCATTGCAACTCTCAGAGAGGGCCCCACCTGACTGGGGCCTGCATCCCTAGCTTCCTACCATTGTGGACAGGAGGAGCACTTCCACAGAGAATGTACAAAAGGGGGACAGCCTGGGAGACAGCCACACCTCCCTCTGGCACCCTGCCCTCTCTGCAAGGTAACCACTGGAAGTCTAAGTGCCCCCATCTCCAGATGGAAGGTGGGGCCACCTCCTATGGATTGATGGGTCCCAGGGCCTCCTGTGCAGGCTCCACTTATTAGCATCAATGTTGAGGAGCCTTGGGGTAGCCATAATGGTAGAGAAGCAAAAGGTCATTTTCCTGCTAGAGAGTGGAGCCCATTTCTCTGTCTTACCTTTCTCTTCTGGTCCCCAGTCCAATGACAAAGTTATCATTTGGGGCATATTTGGTCATCCCCTAGAACACTATTTTACCCAGCCTCTGGCCTGCTCTTGGGGAGACCTCCTCTTCTATCATTCTTTACTCATAGTTCCTGAAACTCCAGTGTCCCTGCTGGGATGGGATTTACTATCTCAACTAAAAGCTCAAATTCCCCTCCCCCCAGATGACTATCTCTGCTGCCCCCTCCTTCAGGAACAAATAGATCTCACAGTGAGGACTGATGGGATAACTATAAGGTGAGCCCTCCCTATTCAAATAAAACTAAAAAATCCCTCACAGATTCCACACCAAAAACAATATCCCCTCAAGTCTGAGGGAGGACAAGGCTTCTTACCTATCATAAATTCCTTAAAAAAACAAGGGCTGATAATTAGTTGCTCCAGCCCCTGCAATACTCCTATTCTTGCTGTCTGCAAAGGTTCAAGACCTCTGGCTCATTAATGAAGCAGTCATTCCCCTCCACCAATTGTTCCCAATCCCTATAATCTATTGGCTCAAATACCCTCAAAAACCCAATATTACTCTGTACTAGATTTAAAGGATGCTTTCTTTTGCATTCCTCTGCTTCCTTACAGTCAGCCTCTGTTTGCTTTCAAAGATCCCACAAACCCTTCACAGCAACTGACTTGGGCAGGTTTGCCACAAGGGTTTAGAGACAGCCCTCATCTTTTTGGACAGCCCCTAGCCAGAGACTTAGTAGGTTGGCACTACCCAAAGGCCACCCTTCTTCAATATGTTGATTACCTACTTCTGTGTGGAGCCACAGGTCCCCTTATCTGCAGGGCGATGAGTCCCTTTTAAACCTTCTGGCCTCCTAGGGATACAAATTCTCTAAAGAAAAGGCTCAATTGTGCCTCCCATAGGTCACCTACCTAGGTGTGGTCTTAAAGGGACAGACTCACTCCCTGAGTCATGAGTGAATCAACCCAATCCTCTGTTTTCCACTTCCCCAGACCATAAAGCAGCTTAGAGCTTTCTTGGGAGTTACAGGATTTTGCAGAATCTAGATCCCTAAATATGCAGCCCTTGCCAGGCCCCTATACCGCTCCTAAAAGATGCTCAGCAAGGTCCTCAATCCCTTTTAGAATGGGACCCTGAAAACACAAAGGTTTTTCAGGCCCTCAAACTGTCACTCCAAACTGCCCCAGCATTGAGCTTGCCTACCCAAAACCATTTTCAACTATTATGTCTATGAAAAAGGGGGGAGCAGCCCTAGGAGTACTGACCCAGCTCTGAGGGCCAACTCCACAGCCAGTGGGATACCTAAGCAAAGAACTAGACAATGTGTCTAAAAGGTGGGCTGGGTGCCTAAGGGCCCTGGCAGCAACCTGCCTCTTGATCCCGGAGGCCCAAAAATTAATTCTTGGACAGCCCTTAACCATATATACTCCACATGACCTAGGAGGGCTTCTAAGAGCTAAAGGAGGACTATGGTTATCAGACAACAGGCTACTTAAGTATCAGGCCCAATTGTTAGCATGTCCAGATGTGAGCCTTCAGGTGTGCTCTGCCCTAAATCCAGCATTGCTCCTCCCAACTGAGGGGGAGCCACTCATGCATTCCTGTGAGGAAGTGGTAGCCAAATGTTATTCAGCTAGGTCTGACCTCCTTGACCAGCCCTCCTGGACCCAGACCTCACTCTCTTCATGGATTGAAGTTCATTCATCCAAGAGGGAATTAGATGAGCAGGGGTGGCTGTGGTCTCTCTCACTGAGACCTTAATGGGCTGAACCTCTGCCTCCTTCCACTAGTGCCCAACTGGCTGAGCTGATAGCTCTCACCAAGGCATTACAACTGAGGGAAAAACTGCCAACATCTATACAGACTCTAAATATGCTTTCCTGGTCCTGCATGCCCAGTAGCCCTTTGGAAAGAGTGAGGATTGTTAACTACTGAAGGATCCCCTATCAAACACTCCAGGGAAATCTTAAACCTCTTAAAAACAGCTTTACTTCCAAAACAAATAGCAGTAATTCACTGCCCTGGACATCAAAGGCCAGAGGATCAGGTTGCTAAGGGAAACCTGAGAACTGATATAGCAGCAAAGGAGGCCGCTAGGAGACCTTATGTTCAAGCCCCTGTCTTGTGGGAACAATCCCTCCTTTCTTCTGAACGCCCCCTATACTCACCTGCCAAACATTCACAGGCTTCAGAGAGAGGGTATTGCTTAGATCATGGAGGACGGTGGATAACTCCTGAGGGCAAATTATTTCTCCCACAGAGTAGCCAATGGAAGGTCCTAAAAACCCTACATCAGACCTATCACTTGGGGGTCCATAAGACACTCTCTTTGTGAGGGCAACTATTTGAGGTGATAAGACTTGGAGATACCCTCCAGGATATTTTAGAGTATGTGAACTCTGTCACCATAACACTTCCTTCCCTATCCCTGGAACTCAGAGGTGGGAGACATATCTGGGGGAAGACTGGCAGCTTGACCTCACCCACCTACCAGGGGCCCAGCTTCTAAGTTGCTCCTAGTTCTGGTGGACACCTTTACTGGGTGGGTTGAAGCATTCCCCTGCTCCTCTGAAAAGGCCCGAGAAGTAATTAAGGTGCTAATTAGCAAGACTGTCCCTAGATTTGGACTCTGTCAGACTCCAAAGTGACAATGGGCTAGCCTTCTGAGCCAAAGTCACTCAGGGAATCTCTAAGGCTTTGGGAATCGAATATCATCTCCACTGTGCCTGGAGACCCCAATCCTCAGGCAAGGTTGAGCGAACCAATGGATTACTCAAGAGACACCTGTCTAAATTGGCTCAGGAAACTCACCTCCCCTGGCAATAATTACTACCTCTAGCCTTAATCTGACTTAGAAATACCCCAAATAAAATGGGCCTTACTCCCTTGAAGCCTTGTATGGGAGAACTTTTCTCCAAAAAGATTTAACTTTAGATCCTGAAGTAACAAACCTGGTCTCTTGTATCACACAACTAGCCAAGTTTCAGCAGGTCCTCTCTGAAATAGGGAGGGAGGGGCATCAAGGCCTCTCCCCAGCTGCCTTTTGTCCTGGAGATCTAGTCCTTATCAAACTCCCCCCATAACTCCCGAGGTCTCTCTAAACCCCCCTTGGGAATGGCCATACCCAGTCTTGTTATCTACTCCCACAGGACGCAAGGTTGCTGGGCTAGACTCCTGGATTCACATCTCCCAAGCCAAATGCTGGACACCAGAGCCTAACGCACCCACCCCAGAGCCACACCCTGATCCACCAGCCTACTCCTGTGAGCCAGTGGAAGACCTCAAATATCTTTACAAAAGAAACACCTCGAACACATAACCTATGCCTTCACTTCCTCCCTTTTTGTGGGCTGTTTTTATTCTTGTCCCCTTTCTTCCAAGTGTCGACTTGTGGGCAAGTTCTCCCCGAGTCGGTATGGCCCCAACGAGTAGATTTGAGTGGTGGGTATTTCATCCTGTGTACTCTGCTTTGTGCTCTCCTTCTTCTTATAGTCTGTGCCTTGGCTGCTGGTTCTCTCCCTGTCCTCATGATTGCAGTTATTACAATGCTGCACCTGTTTGTTCCTACAGCAACCTTCACTGTTTAAAAGATGGACAACTATATGGCAAGGCATTAGGCACAGGCTTTGTTGGCATGTATAGTCCCTCCCAATGCCTAGGAAGAGCAGGCCAGTGGGGCTAGAGACTACATGGGTCAACCCCTGAGACAAGTACCACCTCCCCCCGCCCCCATCATCCCATTGTCAGCACGAATCAGCTAGATGAGTCATCGCCCCTCTCCCCAACAGCAGTTGGGTGCTTGTCTCAGAGGGGGATTTGTTGGGTCAGGATAACTAAGGCAGATGAGTAAGTAGCCCATTCCCCATGGATAGCACCATGAACCCTACACTCTGAGAAGGAGTTATAAATCTGCATTCTTGCACCCTGAGGAAGAGATACAGGGTCTCACAAATCTGCAATGGGGATGATAAACAAAATGCTCTCAAGATTGTCTCCCCCCCACAATAAGGGACAAATAGACCAGCTCATCTAAGAAGGCCCACATGCAAATACACGGCCAATAGAAAAAACCCACCTAACTGATACCCTAACCCAGAGTTAAAGCATCCTTAAGAAGCCCCAGACTTCACCTGAGCAGGGAGTTACCAGCTTCCGGGCTCCGCTACACTTCTCTAGCTGTAGCCTTTCCTTTCTCTCTAATAAATCCTACTTTATACACCAGCTTTGGCTTATCATTCAGCTGCCTCACGAGCCAGTTCCCTGGCCTGTGAAGACAAGGACCTTGGATCCCAGCCTGCAACACTTCGACACTGGCACCTAACTGTCTCAGGAATATGAAACTCAAAAAAAGATGATAGTGGTTTGATTAAGCTACAGAAAAGACAGGTCAAGCAGTTTGAGATTAGGGCATCTGGCAAAAAGCAGCTCTTTCTTTGACCTCAAGAACCTTGCAAGGTCAAGCAACATTTCACAAAGAATGTAGGCAGCAATTCAGGTAGGTTACTGGCCTCTACACAGTGATAGTTATACATTAACTCCTTTGACAGAAAAGACCTAACTTTAGTTGATTCTCTCAGGTAAATTGGGCTATTTTTTTGGTTAGCAGAAATGAGAAAGTCAGGAGAAAAGAGTTTAATTTTCTGTTTGTGAACTGGTTAATTGCCTTGGCTTTAAGTTTTCTTAACTTCAAGTTAAACAGGTTGTGTCACTCTAGACAGGATTATATTCCTTTGCAAAGTACAATAGTCCCTCCTTTTGGACTTTGATCCAGCAAAACAACTGTTACCTAACTCAGCCTACGTGATCACTGAATTCCTGTACAAAAAATGTTTGTTCATTTTTAAAAAATGATTTTGGCATTCATGATTTATTCGTGTGTTCAAAATGACCAGAAAACTTTTTATGATCCTTCTTTTGTTTGTAACTCTGGGAGAAGCAAGGAAGTCATCTCTTGGTTTTCTATGGATAGAAAAGACTGAAATACTATTTTTTGAAAAGACTGAAGAAACCGTCATTATAAAGTCAAGTTACAAAGATAAAGGGCCTAACTCCAGCTACCTCTTTGTCCAATTAGAAGATCCTAAGATACTGCACGTGGTGAATGTGACCAAGACCTCATTGGATATTACAAACTTTACCATAAACTTAATGACAGATCAAGAAGGAGAGACAAATTTGACCATTCAACTCTGGGATTCTGAAGGTAGGCAAGAAAGACTCATTGAAGAAATAAAGGATGTCAAAGTCAAAGTGCGCAAGCATACAAAAGGTAGACTTTTGCAGGCATCTATGCAAGTTGATAGAAATATCCTCCTGCTTATTTTACCAATGATACTGCTAAATAAGTGTGCTTTTGGTTGCAAGATTGAATTCCATGTGCTTCAAACAGTATGGAAGAGACCTTTGCCAGTAATTCTTGGGGTAGTTACACAGTTTTTTCTTATGCCATTTTGTGGTTTTCTTTTGTCTCAGATTTTGGCCTTGCCTGAAGCACAAGCTTTTGGGTTTGTGATGACCTGCACATGCCCAGGTGGGGGTGGGGGTTATCTCTTTGCTTTACTTCTTGAAGGAGATGTCACTTTGGCCATTTTGATGACTTGCACGTCAACATTATTCGCCCTGATAATGATGCCTGTCAATTCTTATTTATATAGTAGAATATTAGGTTTATCAGGCATATTTCATGCTCCTACTTTTAAAATTGTATCAACGCTCCTTTTCATACTTATCCCAATATCAGTTGGAATAGTCATCAAGCATAGGATACCAGAAAAAGCCAATCTCTTAGAGAGAATAATCCGACCCCTGAGTTTCATCTTAATGTTTGCAGGGATTTATTTGACATTCAGAATGGGATCAGTGTTTCTAAGAATTGCTAGCCTGGAAGTGCTTCTTTTGGGTCTCTTAGTTCCTGCTTTGGGCTTGTCATTTGGGTATGGCTTTGCTAAAGTTTGTCTGCTGCCTTTTCCTGTCTGTAAGACAGTTGCTATTGAAAGTGGGATGTTAAATAGTTTCTTAGCCCTTGCCATTATTCAGCTCTCTTTTTCACAGTCCAAGGCAGACTTAGCTTCCGTGGCTCCTTTTACAGTTGCTATGTGTTCTGGATGTGAAATGTTGCTGATCCTTCTGGTTTACAAGGCTAAGAAAAGAGCTATCCATATCACAGGAGATAAAAGAGTTCCCCTAGTCTAAAATTAAATCACTACGGAAATCCTACTCTGGGTTAGGTAATATGGGAGATTGCAAAAATGTATAAAATAATAACTGCTCTCAAGCCACTTATGATCTGGTTAAAAATTTGGTAGAGGGGAGGGCAGGAAGAGTATATATAATCACACATGCTAAGCATCAAATGAGCGATACAATAAAATGTGTAGGAGTTCAGAGGAAGGAGACATCTTTTTCCATTGTGTTAGTTTGGGAATATTTTATAGAGTAGGATATGAATAGGACATTTTACCCTTAAATGAAAAAAAGGCAATAGAAATATGTAATTAGTACAATATATCCCAAGTACTAAAGGAAGAAATGTCCTAGTAGTAGACATTTCGTAAATGCTCACTCACTGAATGAATATGTAAGTTCCTATTTGGAGTTCTCATTGGTGCATCAGAATTCACATGTTTAAACTAAATGCAGCATCCTTGCTTTCATAACCCCACACCCTCCTGTCTTCCATACCCCCCACCCAGGGCATTGCCATTTATTCCGAAACAGAGTCATCTCTTCTCCCTTTTCTTTCTCTCCTCTTTTATTTTGTTTTTTGTTTGTTTGTTTTTGGAGGTACTGGGGTTTGAACTCAGTGCCTCATGCTTGTGAGGCAGGGTGCTCCAACACTTGAGCCACTCTGCCAGCCCTCTGTTGTGTTGGGTATCTCAGAGCTAGGGTCTCACAAACTATTTGCCAGGGCTGGCCTAGAATAGTGATCCTCCTTATCTCTGCCTCCTGAGTAGCTAGGATTACAGACGTGAGCCACCAGTGCCCAGCTCCTAGTCTTCTAAAATATTTAATTCTAGTTGCCAGTAGCCCTGATATATTTTGAGTTTCTTTAGAGCAGGAAACGTAACATATGTAGCTAGCATTTCAGGCATGAGCCACTAGCGTCTGGTTATTAAGATCGTTCAAATTCTCTCTCAGTAAGGTGCAATCCTCTGGCGTTCAGCTTACCTCTTTTTTTTTTTTTTAATAGCTAACTTAGTTATTACAAAAAGTTTCCTGTAAAGTTACAGGAAACTGTATCTTTCCTCTCCATTCCCAATGCCATCACTTTTGTTCCACCCTGTATTTTTTCCCCTAAACCTTTCCAAACTGGCTCTTGACCTCTGTCTATTCTCCAAGATCACTATTAGATTGATCTTAGAAAGAACCTAACTTTGATTATGTAATCTCTCTGCAAGGAGCCTTTTTGCCAATTCTCTACTCTGACCTTAATCTAGTTTTCCAGTTTGTTCTCCTCTCCCATTTTTAAATCTTTTTTTGGCAGCACTGGGGTTTGAACTCTGGGCCTCACACTAGCTAGGCAGGCTCTCTACCACTTGAGCTACTCTGCCAACCCCTTTTTGCGAAGGGTTTTATTGAGATAGGGTCTCTCAATCTATTTGCCTGGGCTGGCTTCAAACCGCGACCCTCCTGATCTCTGCCTCCTGAGTAGCTATGAACCACAGACGCCCAGCTTTTTTTCTTTTTTCTTGAGACAGTGTCTCACTATGTCACCAAAGCTTGCCTTGAGCTAGAGATTCTCTGTCTCAAATTACAGTGTGAACCACCAGGCCCTGCCTCCATCTATTTACACATAAGCCTTTGCTCAAATCAAGCAGAATGACTTAGTATCTCATGAATATGCCTCTGTTTGTGTGAGTCAACCAGACTTGTTTTAAAGCTATTTTTGTTTCTGTTGTATGCTTCATATTTTGCTGTCAATCTTTGGGTATCAGAATCATGCTTTTTTATTTTCATATTTCTTATAATGCCTAGCACAACACTTCAAGTGAAGTGTTGAAGCACAGACTAAAACTTAAATGTGAGTGTGCTTTCAAAGAAAAAAAACAACTCTCACTCTTAGGCTTGGGATGTGGCAATGGTAGAGGGCTTTCCTAGCATGCTTGAGGCCCTGGGTTCAGTCCCCAAAACTAAAAAAAAAAAACACAACAAAATATTCAGAAATTTTTAGTAGAAATTTTTAGTATCTAAGTCCTGTCCATATTCTTCTACAAAGAAGGTATGGCATCAAGAAGAAATATCACTCTTACAAATTCTGTTTTTCTTATTTCCTAGTCCTATAGTTGTGAGAAAATTATTTAATTTCTCTCCAGTGCAGCTTCTTCATCTGAAAAATTGAGATAATAGCGTCAACTTCATCAGATTGTCCTGGGAGTTAAATGAGGTCGTATGTGTAATATGCTTAGAAGAGCAAACAGAAAGTGTACAGTATTAACTAATATTATTATTTTATCAGTTTAATTTTTTGTTGTTGTTGTTTTTGGCAGTGCTAGGGATCAAACCCAGGGCCTTGTACATGCTAGGCAAGCACTCTACTACTGAGCTACATCCCCAGCCATAGGGTTTAAACTTTTGACCTGAATATATCTACTACTCATTTAAAATATCACTTTGATAACAAAGTATGGAGCCTAAATTTTTAACATTTTCTTATCAGTGTTGTTCTTGCCCATAACAATAGGGAATTTTGCCAACTGATAACTAAGGTTCTTCTTTCTTATGTATGATGGTGGATGATTAGTCCAATTTATACAGTAATAATTGCCTATCTGGAGTATTTTACTCCTTTTAATAGATTTATCTACTTAGAGGTTTAACATATAAATAAATTTGTGCAAACTTAACTTACATTCATTTAGTGAACATAGTTTAATAACTGAGCGACAGGAGGCCTGCTCTTCTGGTTGTACTTTATTTCATTAACCTCATGATACTTCTTTACACGTCAGTTGTCAATCTGTAAGATACAGAGATTCAATTGAAGTTTAAGATATTTACTAACTGTAAGTCTGTGATTCTGGCATAGAACTAACACCCAATTTTATGGTCCAGGACCTAGCACCATGATGGGGTAAAGTGAAGACCATTCAGGATGATGAGACTAATTGCTACTGCTTTCTAATTAAGGCAACAACCAAAACATGAGCCTCTGAGGGCAGGGACCACATATTATTTTTTGAATTTCTGATATTGTTTGCACAATGCATTGAACAGAATAGATGCTCACTAGTTATTTTTTTCACTAGACATTTTTTTAAATTGTCAGTAATGTCTGCAAAGGTCAGGATCATATACTCCACAGCCTATGCCTAGGTCTGAAATTTCAGCTGTTAACTTCCCAGTGGTGACAGTGGTATGTTATTTAATCTCTCTATGCCTAAATTCAAGTAGGAAGTAGGGATAATGACAGTACCTACCTCAGGACATCATTGTGAAAATTAAATAACATGAGCAAGATTCTCCAAATAATGCCCAATTCATAGTCAACTCTAGTGCTATTATTATTTTTTATTTTATCGTTTTTACATTTACTCACATATGTATAGATTGTTTGGGCCATCTCCCAACTCCATTATTATTGTTACTCTATGCTTACTTCAATAACATTATAGTTTATAAAGCAATTGAAAGTACATGGATGAAAATTTGAATATATTTTATTTCTTTTATATGTGTTTCATAGATTTTTGCATAATAAAATTGGTCTGAAATTTTGGATGGGGATGAAGTTACCCAAGTTATTATTTCTTAAAGATTGAGAAGTATAAAACAGGCTGTTGGATCAGATTTTGTTCTTATTTTTAAGATTCTTTCCAGTGCTTTAAGATGGATGATTTTATGATATACGATTTCGAAAATAATAACTCTGTGATATACATTATGACTGGGAAGCTGTAACCACTCAGGGGCATGTTAGAAGTCTTAACCAATGTTTGCAACTGCAATTTACTTTATATCAAAACATGACATTTTATTAGCTCACTCCTGGAGGCCCCACCCCTGAGCAGCTGCACATTGTATATGTAACTTTGATAATTTTAAATCTTAGTTAATAGTTAATTCTTTATTGAATTTTGACTTTATAGTCCTCAAGGGTTTCATCATATGTTTAGGAAATGTGGAACAGTTTGTTTTATGGTTTTCTTTTTTTTAACATCTCAGAGGTTTTCTCTTATCATGTACTGAGGTCTCTGAAGCCATCTGAATAATTTTCACAATATCCAGTAGAGATCTTTTGGATTGTGGCATTAGTGTACCATACTGTTATAATAGAATCTGAACACCAGACTCCACTATGCACTGGCAGATTCATCCCTTTATTCTCAGGAGGCATTGGGAAGCAGAATGGCCTCTTTGGACTGAAAAAAAAAAAAACAAAACTAAGTTACCTGAGAACAACTATGATGTAACAAGAAGGTTTCTAGGAAAAAAAAACTAGACTTCCTGCTCATCTGACATAGGAAGTTTGCAATGGTTTTAATTTGAATGAAGAAGATATTTGATCCTTTTTCTTACTTGAAGTTGCTTACCCTGGTTTCAGCAGCTTTGCCAAAGCAGTGGGAATATTTTCACTCATAAGAGATTTAAAGATGACTTTTATGACATTTCTGAAAATACTTGGAAATTTCATTTGGTTAAGAGCCCACACTTGTCAGCATGTATTTTTAAGATTTTAATTTTAACATGTTTGATAATGAAGACTCAAAAAACTAGTATCTGAAGGCTTTTCAAATGCATCAAGAAAACAAAAGTATCACTTGATACACAAAAAGAGGTATTCAAATCAGATTCCTAAGGTGTCATTATTCAGAAGAACAAAGACAAGTTTCTGGCTCTTTGTGAGTTTCAGAATTGGTTCCACGGTTCACACAATTCATCTTTGAAACATGTTTCAGTGGCAATAACTTCTTGTCTAGATTAAAGTAAAAGAAATAATCACTTCATAAGCAAGGACCCAAATAACCCAGTTTTCTGGTCCTGTTGTGGCTAGGACATTTGTGCAGCACTTTTTACATTGTGGTAATATATGATATTTCATGAAAAGGAAACGTTTTAAGGATAATAGACTAGTCCTTGTACCTGATATAATGCAACCGTATTGTACCATGTATATATTCCCTGCACGTGGACTTTGGAGTCAGTGTGTTCCACTCTCTTCTCTGGCACAAAGCTCTGGTTTGTCTGCGGACAAACCACTTAACATCTCTCTAAGCCTCAGTTCCTCATATGCATGATGAAGAGAATCATACCTTTATGTAACTGTTGCAACGTTTAAATTAAATACTGCATATAAAAACACAATGGCTGCGGATGTGGTAGTACATAGCTGTAATTCCAGCAGTCCAGAGGGGGAGTGAATGGATACGGAGTCTATGTCAGCCTCGGCTACACAGGAAACCCTATCTAAAAAATTAATGGCTGGGGATGCAGAGCTCAGTGACAGAGCACTTGCGCGTCACGTGCAAAGCACAACTACCCGAGGCACAGTAAACCCTTAATAAATGGCATCCAAAAGAATTATATTGAGAAGAGAAGAGAAGCAGTCCGTTCAGGTAATCAATTATTAAAAAAAAAAAAAAAAAAAAAGAACAAAACCGACTTTAGATTTACCTAGTACAGGTTTAGCAAATAAGAGCTGCACAAAAGTAGTCATAGCTGCAATTCATATTTTGCCAAGTTGTAGCATGGAAATAAATGAGAGAATGCGAAGAAGAAAGGAATGTGGGAGGACATGAACGAGTAGAAGATGAAAGAATTTGGCAAAATAAAGAGGGAAGGGGTTCTTAGAGAAGACAGGAAGGGACAAAAGCCAGAGGTGAAGTAGCCAAATCTCACGTGCCAAGTCTGGACAGGAAGCGGCAGAGCAAAGCAGGGGATTCCCAGCGGCGCAGCTCGGGGCGGGGTTCCACTCCAGCAGTGGGCGTGACCGAGTTAGCCCCGCCCCGCCGGAATGCTTCGAGGAGGCGGGACTTCCTGTACCAGGCCGACCCTCTATCTCCGGAAGATCTGAACTCTGGATAAGACCGGCTGCGGAGCGAGCGGGGCGGCCCCCATCCCAAGGTGAGGCGGCTTTTTTCTCCGGGTGGGTTCGGCGAGGGCGCGCACAGCCGGGCTGGGTGGCGGGCGGGCGGCCGGCGTGGGTGGTGGAGCGGGGCCAGCGCCCCGGCCGAGCCGCAGCTGGGCCACCTATCAGTGCGGTGTTATCCAGAGCCCCGCCGAGTGACGCCAGAAACGGGCTGGACGTTCCTGTAGCGGTTCCGCCCACGCGATCTCACTTAGTCCTTTAGGCGTTTTATGTAGAAGAATTGCCGGATTTGCAATTTGCCAGTTTGGAAGTAGCCCAGAGAGACCTGGCACTTCCCCTGATCACATAGCCACGGTGTAAGTGATGGGCAGGGCTACTCGCCATCGTGCAGAAAGTGGCGAGGCGCCCACCCCGGGGAGGCTGCTCAGGACAAAAACGGTGGGGAACGTTTTAGACTACTTACGGGTTGAGGAAATCCAAGGTAAATACAACACAGCCCCTGAGAAACTCAAATTCTGGAGACCAAGAGGTCTCTGAAGTGAAAGAATTTATTGAGCCATTTAGAGATACTAGCCACAAACAGGACCAGGTCTGGGGGCAAGTTTGGAAAAACTACCAGCAGTAAAGCTAAGCGCTAGTTGGAAGGTGCCCCTGGGGCCTAGAGCTAAGAGTGTTTTGGGGTTTCAGCATAAACAGTCTTTTTGTTGGTTTCACCCCACCCCCAACTGTTAACTAATTTCCCTTATCTCTTCCATCTTTTGGGCCTTGTAATTAATTTTAGGACATCTCAAGAGTTTCTCTTTTCGTCAGCCTATTTTCATCAAGAAATGTCCTCAAACTGGTTGAGAAGATATAGCACATATACAAATCACTAAAATATAGGGAAGACATTGCTGAGTGCTGTAAAAATGAAACCGTGTTATGAGTTCTTCCAGGGCAAGGCTCCAGAAATGTCATTCTCACTCAGAACCGCAGTTGCTGCCTATTCAAATGGCTTGCATATTTATTTGTGCAGGTATACCTCTTTGACCTCAGGATCGATATATACTTCAGCTAATCGACATTGCCTTTTGATTTCACATAGGAATACCCCCACACACATACACACACTAATTGAATTTTTTATCTTTCTGTGTCCTATCTAAATACTGAAGTTAATTCTTCCATCGCTCCCTTTTTCTGTAGGTGCTATCATTATCCATTCAGTTGCCAAAGTAGGGGATCTGGGCATCATTGAACTCATTTACCCTGTATCTGATCTATTACCAATTCCTGTCAGTTTTATCTCCCAGTGCAGATACTCTCAATTTGCCTATGAAAACTCCCTTCCCAGCTTTAAACCAGCCATTGGGTAACTATTACACCTTGAATTTAAATCTGACCTTTGCTCTTCCCTCCATTCTGTTCAATCCATTTTGTTCAGTAGCCACAATGAAATGATTCCTCATAACTCTCAAATAAAATGTTATCTCTAAGGCCTGTAAAGGATGATCCCTACTACCTCTCCCAGCCTTATCTCTTACCATTTCCCTTGATCTCTGAGGTATCCCACTTGGACCTTTTGAGTTACTCTTCTTGTATAATCCTGCAGTTGAGTTAATGTCTCTCTCTCTCTCTCTTTTTCTCTCTCTCTCTCCCCGCTCTTTGAAGAACTGGGGTTTGGGGTTTGGGGTTTGTGCTTATAAAGCACATGCACTACCACTTGAGCCACACCTCCAGACCTGGTAATGCCTTTTTACTTGTCCTTCATATCTGGATTCAATCCTGTTCTCAGAGGAACCTCTGATGCCTAAGTCTGGTGACAGCTCCCTGTTGTAGGTACACATTCTATTTCTTCTACTTAGCATTTATTACATTTGTGATTAACACCTGACTCCCCACTAGAAAGAAAGTGTGAACTAGACCTTGTTTTTCACGTGGAGCTATTGTATATAGCATATTACAGGTATTTAGCAAATAATCTATTGAATGATTAAACAACTTCTTGCTGAAGAATCACTAGAAGATGCCTTTGAAATTGGCTTTGATGAATTGATAGGAGTTATATTGTGCTCTCAGAAGGTGGAGTGTGGGTGACTTGAACAAAGTTTCGGGTAAGGAAGCAGACAGTTGTGAGAACCTCTAGTTATGACACAAGAATAGTGGAATAGGGGGAGGAATGGACAAAAGCTTCAAAGCCATTCTTTAAGATCTTTAAGGAGTTACTTAAATAACTCAAAAAAATTAACATCCTTTAAAAATTATGTAAATGCTTATATCAAGAAGAAAAGGTGCTGGGCATGATGGTGCACTGCTGTAATTCCAGCCCTTGGGAGACTGAGGAACTACAATCACAAGTTCTAGGCCAGCCTGGGCTACACAGTGAGACCCTGGTCTTAAAAAAAACGGGAAAGAGGGGAAGAAGAAAAAACACTCAGGAGAAACTCACTGTATTTATTCTTTGTCCTGTCCCCTGCTCTATCCCCTTTCGAGTCCTGTAATGTGAACAGCTGGATAGAGATTTTTGAGTACTTTTCAAGATGTAACTCCGTGTCAGTTATTCTTATTTGTAAAGAAGGAAAGGTTAGATTACTTCATACAGAGTGCCCCATGTTCTGAGCATGACAGCTTCCAATGCTTCCCGTGCTGAGTACAGGTTTTAGAGTGCTAGAGCCAGTGGTGAGCCATCAGAAGTCAGTGGAAAGTGGACAGGTCAGAAAATACAAAACTATGTTGTATTTTTCTTCTCTCTGACTCTTGGTCAGTAAATTTCATTTTTGCCTTTTTATTATATTTTTATTCCTGATATCTCAGAATGTTGTAATCAAAAGACCATTGGATTTTAAAATCAGAAGTTTAAAAATGTGTCTTTGTCATCTGGTTATATAACATGAGGCAAATTATTTCTCATCTCTAAGGCTAAAAATTTTCATATTTACAAATTTATTTTAAAAAAATCACATGTATAAAGCATCTGTGTGGTATTCAATGATTAGTGTATATACCTTTTGTTCCTTTGCCTTCAGAGTGTCTTTAATTTCAGTGTTCCCAGTGTTTTTTCTCTTATTTTTGCTTTATTCTCCATCATAAACCTATTATTAGCTTTTTTTTCTGGTTTTTTTTTTTTTTGGTACTGTGGATATGGGTACTGGGAATTTTTTGTTATGAAAATATTTCTGCAATAGAATGAAGTATTAGGCACAGAATGAGTTTTACTGGGTTCACAAGTAAATCCTGGGGGGCAAAAATTGAACTCTAATAGGGAAGGTGGTAAATCCTGAAATAAACGTCTGTTGCTAATTGAGATGCTTTTGTGAACTAACTGGTCTCTAATTATAACTTCTGGAGATTTGTAACCACTTTGTGCTTATCTGTGTTGACTATATTCAGAAGATGGCTGATCCTTGGCAGGAGTGCATGGATTATGCAGTCACCCTAGCAAGACAAGCTGGAGAGGTATGAACTACATCAGCTATATGTGATGGGTGTCATGGTTGCCCTGTTAAATACAATGCATATTTTGATTAATTTACATCTGTTTTCATTTTGCTAAATGCTTTAAATAGAGTGAAAATTCCTTTTGTTGTCTTTTCCATTTCTTTTTTCTGGAACCGAGGGCCTCACACATGCTAGGCAAGTGCTCTTATCACTGAACATATACTCAACCTGATACTCCAATTTTCTATCATTAAGCTTTTTTGTGATGACAGTTGTGAATCCAAAATAGGATGTAAGATTATATAATTTTGTACCTAGAAGGTCATAACCATGAAATGTCTTGTTTTAGAGACATTTTTGTAAGAAATTTTCAAGACTGTCATGTAAGATAGATTGAGTATCTTAAACCATTTGTGTTTTTATCTTTTTGTTTGATTTAAAATAACTTACACCTTTTCTCATCGCTTTTTAGGTGATTTGTGAAGCTCTAAAACATGAAATGAATGTTATGATTAAAAGTTCTCCAGCTGATTTGGTAACTGCTACTGACCAAAAAGTTGAAAAAATGCTCATCTCTTCCATAAAGGAAAAGTATCCATCTCACAGGTATTTATTATATCGATTTCAAATGATAAAATAAGCCCTAGGTTAGAGTTATTGTATGAGGCAAAACTTTTAATGCTAGACACAGAACCTGACTTTAGTTAACCTTATTTTGAGGTATCAATATCATGGGGAGAAGAACTCTTACCTATAGATGACACAGAAACCATGGCTTAGGATGCATGGTGGCCTTGCTCTTGACTAATGGTTTTGAATACTTTGTAGCCTACCTTGTATCTTTACCTCATTAGTGTAAGATAACAAATCCTGAGCAGGAACATGTGGTTGCTGAGGATAGGTTGTTTGCCTGTGCTTAAGGTGCCAGGGATCAGAAGAGGGAATGTTTAGATTACTTTATAGTAAGAGGAATGCTTGGGCTGGGGGTGGTACTTCATGCCTGTAATCCCAGCTACTCTGGAGGTAGAGACAGGAAGATTGCAAGTTCCAGGCCAGCCCAGGTAAAGTTAGTGAGACCCTCTCTCACTCAGAAACAGAATACAAAATGAAAAGGGCTTGGGGTGTGGCTACAGTGGTAGAGCCTAACATGTGAGATTCCATGGGTTCAAGTTCTAGTACTACAAAAAAAACCCAAACAACAACAGCAACAAAAAGTAAAACAGAGAAAGAGAGATAATGTTTTTAGACGGTGGGAAGCAAATGTCTGCCATAGGCATGATTGGAAAGCTCAATTATATTCTCTGCATTGCAGATTTCTTTATATAGTAGAGAAGTGGTAGCTTTAGGAAGTTTGAGAGAACACTCTAAAATCAGTGTTTTCTCACAGCAGAAATATAGTTGAAATGTTGTCATCACCTAGACATGGTTGTGTGTGTACACCTCTAATTCCAGCACTTGGGAGATGGAGGCAGAAATATTAGGAGTTTCAGGCCAGTCTAGGCCACGCATTCAGGCCGTATCTCAAAAGACTAAGAGCTGGGGATGTAGCTCAGTGGCAGTGCATTTGCCTAGCATGTGCAAGGCCCTGAATTGATCTCCAGCCTGAAAAACAAATGCATTGTTATCATTTTAATGTCTTTGCACTGTCATTCTGTACTTCTTTCTAGTGATACCAGAGAAGAAAATCATATTTAAAATTATGGCTAAATATACTTTCTCCAGTAAAAAGGTTTATAGGTAAGAGAAAAAGATTAAAAAAAAAAAAAGAAATGGCAAATAATTATTAGTCAGTATTGAATAATAGAAAATAAATAAAAGAAAATAGAAAAGTAGAAAGCAGATGAACCCAAACATCATTCATGAAATTTACAAAAGATTTATTGTATAGCATGTTTTAGGAAGGCATGTACATACAGTAATTTTGGTGAATGGTTTGCTTTCTCATAACTTATTTACCGTTCTCTGTATTAGTAGTATCTATTATTGCAAAGCTCATTACCCTAAAAACTTAGAGCTCTAAACAACAAGCTTTTTATTTTCTGAGTTTCACTGGAGCTGGAAATATGAGAGTAGTTTAGCTGCATGGTTCTGGCTAAGGTCTCATGAAGTTTCAGTCAAACTTAACTCAAGGCTACATTCATTTTGAAGCTTGACTAGTGCTGAAGGATCCATTCACTTCTGTAATTGTTGGCAGACTTCACTTCCTGGTGGGCTTTCTGCTGACAACTTCCCTCAGTTCCTAATAATGTGGGCCTCTGCTCAGAGTAGCTCACAACATAGCCACGGTCTTCTCCTGGGGCAGGGAGGGAGAAATAGTGATAGGATGGAAGTCATCCAGCCATTTGGCAAACTAGCCACCAAAGCTTGTACACTGTCACTTCTGCTTCATTTTGTTGGTTAGAAACAAGTCTCTGTGTCCAGCTCACACTCAAGACAAGGTGTATGAGTCTCTGTATCTTATAAGAAGTATGAGAGAATTTGTGGGCTTACTTAAAAATCACCACATTTCCTTAATGATCTCATTTGCAACAAATGCCTTTTTCAGATGCATGTGTATGTATGTTGTGTGTACCATTACTTACCCTGGAATTGCAGTTTAGAATTTTAACTTCTATAACATTTCACATGCCTTTGGTCTCAGAGAAATAAAATAAAGTGCTGTGACTTACATCAATTTTTATGGGAAGAAAAAGGGAGAAGCAGTAGAAAGATAGTGTACAAACCTTCTTATGTTTTACAGTAGACTTTAGCTAAGGAAATGTTGTGGTTTGAAAATTGTTGAAAGCAATGTAGAGATTACGAGTGTGTGTTTTCTTTCTTTTAGCTTCATTGGTGAGGAGTCTGTAGCAGCTGGGGAAAAAAGTGTCTTAACCGACAATCCCACATGGATCATTGACCCTATTGACGGAACAACTAACTTTGTACATAGGTATGTTTTTAAATTTTTAATAGAATTACTGTTTGTATATCAACTGGGTGGACCTTTAGAGTATTCTGCTCAGGAAAACATGCACTTCAGGGAATCATGTAATTTGTTTCTGCTTCTTTATTCTGAGAAAGTATATATAAAACATAATTGTAGAGCAACTGTATATTTAGACCTTTCATCCAATGTCATGGTGAAGAAATGGTAAAGTTGTGGACTTACCTTCTGCTGCAAAGTTCACCATTCTTTTTCATCCTGTGGGAGCCATATAAAAATTTAAGGAAGCAACATTAATGCTTTGAAATGAATAAAGAAATTAATAAGGTCACTATTAAAGTTTTGTTTATAAACTTACTTCGTTCAGTCCAAGAGAGAAAACTGTGTTAAAAGGGACATGGGTTTAGGAGTAACAGACTTAAGACTTGAATATCCTGGAGTTTTGTTATTAGCTGCTTTGGGATTTTGGACAAATTAGTTAACCTTTCTAAGCCTTAGTTTTAAAAAATACTTAGAAAATGGCCATATTAATGTCATTTGCCTCAGAGAATTGTTCCTTGTTGAACTCGCTGAGTAGTACATTTATGTAAGAACTTGCTATAGTACCTGCCACAGAGTGAGTATGTTGTAACTCAGTTACTATCATTAGAAGAAAGCCTCTGACAAGAGTTAATTAAGCTAAGTACCTAGTTTGGGATCGCAGTAGTCATGTAGCTGTGTAGAGTCTGTATGTGATAGAATATTGTATCTTTTAAACGTAGGAAGCTGCATATGATCTATTGAAACAATTTAGTATGTACAGCTCGATCCTATTTTTTGTTAAAATAAAAACTTAGTGTTAAATATTTAAAAGTTTTGTCTAATGTTACCACCTGTGCAGACATAGAAGTCACTGAGGCTAACAGTTTTCTTTTCAGATGTGAAGTGCAAAGTTTGATGTTGAAATAGAGGAAAGTAGCAACAACTTATTTATTCTGTTTAATACTGTGTTTATCATGGATCCAGACTGGGAAAAAAGAAAGGAGCCCTTTCTTTTTAACCTTGATCAATTTCAAAATTTTTAAAAATTTACTTTCTGAAAAAAAGTAGTTTAGATAGTTACTATACTCACGGCATTTGACATTGGAAAGCAATAAAGTGGCATGCAGTACAAATTGTCTTCTTCTTTCTGTCCCCCATTAACCTGGGTCTGTTTCTAGACATGATCGTTGTTACTAGTTTCTTACGGCTCTTTTCATACACATCTCATGTCTCTTAAGCATCCTGTTTGTATGTATATGTTCATATGTATATGTTCACATGCTACCTTCTTCTTCCCTATGTTCACTTACTGTACACTCTTGCATCTTTTAGGGGGGAGGGATGAGACTTCGTGATTTTATAAGTACTTATGAAAATATGAGTTTTATTAAAATTAAGTTCTGTCTTGGTAAATTTGTGGGTTTTGTCTCTCTTTTTTAAAGATTTCCTTTTGTAGCTGTTTCGATTGGCTTTGTTGTAAATAAAAAGGTATGTTGTTTTAAATGTATGGTTCATAAAACACCTTGCTCTTACTTTCTAAGGCAGAGTAAATGTATTTCCCTAAAACAATTCAGATTTGTCTCTACATTCAATTTATATAATTGCATTATTTTGAAAATATGCTACATGACTGTTAAAATTTTCCTTATGTACTTGTAGTGAAGAAAATTTAATGTTTCCAAGAAATAAGAGTTGAAAGGAAAAAAAACCACAAGTAAATGAAATACAACTTAGTATCTAATCAACATTATATATGTGATAGAGTCAGATATGATAGGAGTTGATGTGATCTAAAATGCTTCATGGACAGCTAGTCTCAGCTACTTGGAAGGTGGAGATAAGAGAATCATGGTTTGAAGCTAACCCAGGCAAAAGTTAGCGAGACCCTATCTTAAAGACATGGCACACACTTGTAATGCCAGCTGTATAGGAGGCAGAGGTAAGAGGATCATGGCCAGTCCAAAGCTGTCCCAAGGAAAGTTAGCATGAGACATTATCTGAAAAACAAACTAAAAGCAAAAGGACTAGAACACAACTCAGTGATTGAGCACTTGCCGAGCAAGTGTGAGTCCCTGTGTTATTTAGTAATAAGTAAATAAATAAATACAATGCTTCATGGAAGTCGTGGAATTTGAGCCTAGGAATGCTTTTATAATAAACATCAAAAGAATTACATTAGAATTGAGTAAAATAAGGGCTGGGGGTGTGGCTCACGTAGTAGAGCTCTTGCCTGACAAGTGCTGAGGCCCTGAGTTCAAACTCCAGTGCCCCTTCCCCTAAAGAAATTGGAAATAAAAAAGACTGGAGGTGTAGCTCAGTGGTAGAGCACTTGCCTAACAACATGGAAGACCCTGAGTTCAATCCGCAGAACCACAAGAAAATAAATAAATACAAATTAGTGCAAATGAAAGCTTTATCCCAGAGTTGTTTTAATCAGTGAAAATATCCAAAAGGAGCTAAATGAACACTTAGCATGTCATCAGCCCTGGGCTATATGCTGTTCCTGCCATTGAACTCACAGTTTGGTGCAGTCAGGTATGTGAACAGGTAAAGAATATGTAGTGGAACCATAAAAAAAAATACAGTGGATGATAGAAGAGGGCAATTCTGTCAATAGTGAGTTGAGGAAAGCTGCACAACAGAAAGGGTCTTAGAAGTTCGCTATGTGAAGTGGCACTTGGGAAAATAGAGGTTTGTCATATAAAAAAGAAAAGAATTTTAATCAGAACAACTTGGAGAAGTTTCTGCAAAACTAGTTCTGAAGCATTAGTTCTTACCTCTGATGATAGGGTTGATGGACCCAGAGAAGTTCGCTGTGTGAAGTGGCACTTGGGAAAATAGAGGTTTGTCATATAAAAAAGAAAAGAATTTTAATCAGAACAACTTGGAGAAGTTTCTGCAAAACTAGTTCTGAAGCATTAGTTCTTACCTCTGATGATAGGGTTGATGGAACCAGAGTTATTGGTGGTAACTGAATATCTGGACTAAGGATCAACCTCTAAGAATTTGAAGAGCTAAAAAGGAAATGGAAACAATAGAAAAAGGAAAAAAGGCCTGAGGCTTATAACTCTTACGGGCTAGGGAAGAAAAGAAGGTTCCAATATAATGACTCTAAGATGGACTCACAAGTGAGGCACAACTAAGAGAGTACATCAGAAACATGGAAGTATCAGATTAACTGTGGATGATGGCCAGCAGTCTCCAACTCTTTGTGTAAGACATTTGGTCAGTAAGAGTTCATTGATACTCTTTGCCCAGGAGTTACAGAAGAATAAGTGATAAGGGAAGAACCCAAATTGTAACATTAATAGGATTAGAAGATCCAGCATGTAGACTACTCTTTGATAGTGAAGGGAAAGAAGGTTTTGTAAGTGTCATTGTTTGTACAGCTATAACAGAATACCTGAGACTGGGTAATTTATAATAAGTAGAAATATATTGGCGCCAGTTCTGGGGACTGGGAATTTTAGTCAATTCTAGCAAGTTCTGTGTTTTCCTGAGACTATCAAGATGATGCTTTGCATGCTGCGTCCTCTAGAGGGAAGGAAGGCTAAATCCTCATTGGGAAAAGACCCATGAGAGAGAACACAGTCCCCAAATCTGTGGTAGATTGGGTCCCTCATGGCCCAATCACCTTTTAAAGGCTTTACCTCACAGTACCATTCATAGGTATTACATTTCAACAGGAGTGTTGGAGGGGATAGACATTCAAACCACAGCAGCAAGGAAGGGAAAAACTCGGTAAGGACGTACCAGAAGAGAAATGTAAAGGTAGAGGAATTGGCTGATGGAGCAGTTTGTCAGAGAATGGATATGAGTAGTTATCACAACAAAAGAGGACGTGGTCAGTATAAAAAATGAGAAAGTGTTTCCACCCGAGACTAAGGTAGAGAGGTAATGTGGGAGCTCTACATTTAGACATGGGTGGAAGGAGAGTGCTGGATTGAAGGTCTCATGACCTGCAGTAGGGCCAGAGATTACCATTTTCAGTTTCTCACAGTTTAGCCTTTTGAATACATTATTAGTCAGCAATACTGGATATTCTTGTTATGTTATTAGGAAAAACAAGTACCGATTTGGTAAAAGAAACTTTTTTTCCTCTGCAGATGGAATTTGGAGTTGTGTACAGTTGTGTGGAAGATAAGATGTATACTGGCAGGAAAGGAAAAGGTGCCTTTTGTAATGGCCAGAAACTACAGGTTTCACAACAAGAAGGTAGGTTCATTCTCCAATTTTTGGTGCAGTTAATTTTCTGTCCTCCTATCTTACAGATTTAAAAAAAGTATTAAGCTATAGAATTATTCAAGTATTAACTGAGTCATAAATTGTGTTTGTTTTCTTTCTACTTTTATATTTTGACTTCAATTTTGAATGTGATAGTGGAAGCAGGGAAAGCAAATGTAATTGAGCAAACATACTTTTTTAAGTGGTGGAGATAGGAAAATTGATCAACCAGTCTCTCTACCTGTCTGTCTGTCTTCCTCCCCTTGTGGAATTGATGCCACTGGATCAGTTATTAGGCAATAAATTGAAAATAAAGTATATTAAAGGTGAAAATTGTAAAATGTGTATGTATAAAATTATCCCCTGGTATCTGCGGGTGAGATAGGTTCAGGACCTCCTGTTGATACCAAAATCCCTGAATGCTGAAGTACCTCATATAGAATGAAAGCATATTTGTATGTAGCCTACTCACTCCCGTTTGCTCTAAATCAGCTCTACATTAGTTATAACAAGTGATAAAATGTAAGAGCTACATAAATAGTTGTTAAACTGTATTGCTTAAGAAAAATTAGAATGGGGAAAAGTCTACATATTCAGTACAGAAGCAATTTTAAGGGAGCAATGTTTTCAATCTGAGATTGGTTGAGTCTGGATGTGGACCTGCAGATTCAGAAATAAGCTATACTTTTTTTGTGAGCTAGATTGTTGACATTTTAATTCTTTCATTCTGATGGGTCGTGTGAGTTTTGGGTCATCTTTCATTCATTAACCACATCCAACATTTTCCAGAGTTTGCTCTTTCAGACTCTTTTAAGTACAACAGGATCTTAAAGATGTGTGCAAAACAGTCTGAGTTTGGAATCCTGACTTACAATCTTTCCCTCTAATATGTAATTTGAAAGTAGATTGTAGTTCATTTCCTTTTTATTAAAGTATTTGGTATTTGATATTTAGGGCTCTAATTATTAAAACCCAGTGATTATCTAAAACATTTCCTTTTCAGATATTACCAAATCACTGTTGGTGACAGAGTTGGGCTCCTCCAGAACTCCAGAGACTATAAGAATCGTTCTTTCTAATATGGAAAAGCTTTTTTCCATTCCTATTCATGGGTAAGTTCCAGGTAATTTAACATTATAAAGGGAATGGACATGCAGTCAGTACCATAATTCTGATTTTATAATGTAATTTGGAAACTTTACTTGGAAATAATTCCAGATTTAACAAAAAATTTGTCAGATAAAACAACACAAAGAATAACAGTGTAGCTTTTACTCAGATGGACCTACTGTTAGCATTTTCCCCACTTTCTTTATCATTTTAGCATTCCTGTTTTTACTCGCATGCGTGTGTGCATGGGGGTGTTTCCCCTGAATCATTTCAGGGTAAATTTCATGGCCTTTTATTCCTAAGCCCATAGTTTTTTTCCTATGAATAGGAATGTTCTCTTCTCTAACCTTGGTACATTGTGGATTTCATAAATGCACTTCTGTTGACCTACCATCTATATTCAGTTTTGTCAGCTGGTCTAATGGTGTCCTTTATGGCATTTCCTTCCTCCAGTGCAGGATTCAGCATAAGGCCAGTAGGCATTACATTTGGGAGGACGGTAGTACTGCCATTGATCCCAGGGCTTCATGCATGCTAAGCACACACTCTGCCACTGAGTTGTACCCCAAGCTTGGCATTAAATTTTGTTGTCATGTTTTAAGTGTATCACCAACACACAGCATACAGTAGAGTTTTACTTCATAAGTCAATTTGAAAATCTTTCTTTAACAGACAAGACTATTGATATGTTGATAGGCTATTTTGTTTGACTTCCATTCTGTTGTAGTATCTCATAATTATTATATTATTCATACTGTGTTTATTTGGTGAGTTCTCTCTTTTAAAATTTCTTGTATTTGTGAAAGGTTAAGTTTTATTCTAGTGGATTTCTTTCATATTGAAGCTTCCTATAATGTCTTCAGTACTATTTTCTTACTTACTGGTTACTATATGTAAAGGTTCCAGAATTCTTTGGCTTGCACTTACTGCCTATATAATAGTGATTATGTTTTCTCTCTCTTGTTTTTGCAGTACTGGGGATTGAACCCAGAACTACCTTGTGCTTACATCTGAGCATTCTACCACTTGAGACACACCCTCAGCCCTCTTTCTCCCTATTTCTTCCTCTTATCATCCAGTATTAAGTTGCATTTTATTTTGTCAAAATGTCAGTTTTACATATTCCTCAGCTAAGGTGCCACTCTTTGATTTTCATTCTTGTTGACTTTATAAAATGATTGCAGACTTTTGTAAAGTTGTCCAGACACCTTTTGATGGGATGAAGCTCATCCAGTAGTGAATTTCATGGGGAGGGCATGTGCACACAGTGCTCTTTGAAGCTTGGTATATTCCAAACTTTTTCTGTGACCTTCCAACATGAAGGAATGTCCTTAGCAGGAGAAAGTATGATTCTTCTTGAAAATGTTCTTTCACTGTTGCCTTGTTTTTTGTATTGTTTTTGAGTTATTTTTATCTTTTTTTTTTTTTTTGCTTTTGCTATAGTGGGGTTTGAACTCAGGGCCTACACCTTCAGCCCCTCTACCAGCCCTTTTTTGTGATGGGGTTTTTCAAGATAGGGTCTTGTAAAGTGTTTGCCCAGGCTGGCTTCAAACCTGAGTAGGTAGGATTACAGGTGTGAGCCATCAGCGCCTGGTGAGTTATTTTATCTTTTACTTGGAAGCTTTGACAGTTTTTTTTTTTCCTTAATGCTTAAAGGCTAAAGATATATCTCATCATTGTGCATCAGTTTTCTGTTGCAGTGTGGAGATTCATGTTTTTATTTCTGGGAAGTTTTCTTGAGTTCTGATTGTGAACATTAGTTTGCCTCTACTATTCTTATTTTCTTCATCAGAGACACCAAAAGGAGGAATGTTCAGCTTCCTTTACATCTTCCATTTCAGCCACTTTCTTTCTGTCTTTTTTATCTTCTGTCTTTATTGTTTTTACTCATTTTCCTTTATTAAGCGTTCAGGTCTTCTCTGGATGTCTTGTGATTTATTCCTTATTCTTTGCATGATTTTGCCTTTTTTCCCCCATTTCTTCCCTGAGTTCAATCAGCTTGAGTTTATTTTTAAATTTTGTTTCTTAGGGTCTATTTCTGCTCCTAGTTTTTGGGTTTGTTTTCATTATTTGTGTTTTTTGAGAAAGAGTCTGACTTTGTAGCCCAAACTATTTTATAGCTCTGAACTGTTTTTTTTTTTTATTATTATTATTAGTGGGACTAGGGTTTGAACTTAGGGCTTTGAGCTTGCAAAGCACATGCTCTACTGTTTGAGTCCATTTTGCTGTGGTTATTTTAGAAATGGGGTTTTGGGAACTGTTGACCTGCGCTGGCCTCAAACCTTGCTCCTCCTACTCTCAGCCTCCTAGGAGGCTAGGATTGTAATGCAACCCCTGGCCGGCCCTGAACCTTTATTCCTGCTTCTGCCTCCTAAGTGCTGGGATTACAAGCATGTACGACCAGACACACTTAACTTCTAGACTTCTGATTTAATGCTTTTCCATACTCAAAGCATTCTTTTGAGGATATTTAATTCAAATTGGATTGATGCTTCAGTTTTCTTCTGCTTCATTGTTGATTTTTTTTAAGGGAGATCATATAGCACAAAAACTAAAGCCTACCTCATTTCTGTTTCTGTTCATTTTGTGATCAGAGCTCCTTATTCTTCTAATTCTCTCTGAGTTCCTACTCCTCCTTCACTGCTTGTCTCTGAGAGGTACCAGCTGTCCTGCCTCATCTGACTCTTCACTATCACAGCTTTTCCAAAACTGCCTGGTCAAGTTGTGCATATTTTCCAACTGTTCCTTAAAGCCAGAGCTAAGAATTTCAGGTCCTCTGCTCCTCTCAGCTTTTTATAAGAAATCTTTTATGCCTCTTCTCCCCTCCTCTGCATCCTCAGGCTTTTAGTGCAGTTAAAATTCATTTGTTAGTTTTTCCTTCTACATACAGGTACCTTGAGAAATTTTATTTTCTGACTTCTAGAAATACTGAGAGAGTGGGCCTGTAGGTTTTGTCTTCCATGTTGATTTAATTTTATTTTTAGTTTTTGAGAAGGTAATAGGGAGTTTCAAAATCAGATGCCATTATGCTCCAAACTTCAGAATCCTTTTGTAATGACAGATATAAAGGTAAAGGAGTTTAAAAAAAAATTATTGCCAGGTCTGGTAGCACTCACCAGTAGTTCTAGCTACTCAAGAGGCTGAGGCAGGAGGATTGCAATTTTGAGGATAGCCTGGACATAGACCCCGTCTCAAAAACATATTTTTATTTTATTGCCAACTGTTCCTATTGTTTTTCTTCTGAAAATATCATCACTGAGGCACAAGACTCTTAGAGTTAGTCAAAGACCATCTAATATAATAATCCAGCCTTATTTTGTACACAAGTTAACTGAGGTTTAGAGAAATGAAGTTGCTTCAGGAGACCACACAGCTGGATTTAGATAGGATTACAGCCCTGGCTTCCAGTTCATTTCTCTTTCTCCAGTATTCAACTTCTCTTTAAGAGAAGACATTCTCTTACGAGTCAAGACATTCCACGTACACTTTCACCATGTGCACACTGTGATTATGGGCTGCAGGTCTGTGATCTATATAGTAATAAGTAATGTAAAAGGATCACTGCCATACGCTTCAGAACCTTCCAGAGTGATGTCCTTGAGGCAAAAGCAATATGGCTTATAAAAACCTACGCTATAGTTTCTTGTTTTGAAGCAGGGACTTTAACCATGGGCAATAAAATGGTTATGTTAGCCATAAAAGAGATGCAAGTGGTTTACAGCTTAATCTTTTGTTTCACTATTAGATGAAGTAAAGTTTAACCAGGAAAATGTTACTAAGGAGAGGTACTGATTTATTGATTTCTTTTTATGATGTGTTTCATTTATCTGGCTATTCAACTTTTCAGTGTGGCTTCACAGTTACTTACACAAAACAAAATGAGACCAAAGAGAGTCTCATTTGAGAGGCTGAATGCCTTCAACAAGTAGAATTGGTCTAATAGCTTCCTAACTATATTTTGTTTATGAGACAAAGTAAATTAAGGTGGTTCAATTGTCTTTGAATAATTTTGAGAAATTCATTTAAGAGAAATGTGCTGTCTATTATGTTTCTGACATCATAGTTTAGAGAACAGTTTCATCATAAACACTGATACTTTTTCTTTTAAGGCACTGGGGTTTGAACTCAGCCTCACGCTTGCTAAGCAGATGCTCTACTGCTTGAGCCACTCCACCAGCCCTTTTTTTGTGGTTTTTTTTTTTTTTTTAAGATAGGGTCTCATGGAACTATTTGGCCTTTACTTGCCTAGGGCCAGCTTCAAACCATGCCTCCTGAGTAGCTAGGATTACAGGCATGAGCCACTGGCACCCGGCAAACATTGCTACTTTTTAGAGGATCCTTTTATATGCCAGGCACTCTGCTAGGTGCTTTAATATGGTCTTTGTAATCATTACAGTAGTGGTCCAAGGTAAATTGGTATCCTTTTGATAACAAAGCTAAAAGTAAAAGAAACCTTTTCAAGATTATGATTTTTAAGCAGCTGAGCATGGGAGCAAACTCAAGTCTCTGTGAGACCAAAGATAGTTCCTTTTACTCTACAGCATACTAGCTCTATGGGAGCATCCTATACTGTATACTGTATAGGATACAGTCCGCAGCCTTTTCCTCTTTTTTTTTTTTTTTTTTTTTTTTGGCGATACTGTGAGACAAACTCACAGCCTCACACTTGCTAGATAGGTACCCTACCGCTTGAGCCACTCCACCAGCCAGACCACAGCCTTAATTACTTACTAATTGAGGAATCTTGCTGGTAGTCCTGTGGAAGTACTTGTCCCTGGAAGGATATTCTCTGCTGACTCCCATACCCACAATGTCCACTAGAAATGGAAGCATCACTGCTGCAGTCACTGTTGTTCTCGCCTAGGGCTCCAACCCTGAATACAATACCAAGACATTACTTGTGAAATATCTCCTTATGTTATTCTAGACCATGAGCTGTAAACTATCACATAGCCTATGTGGGAAGAGGGAAAATACCTTCCTTCCTTTCCTCCCTTCCTCCTTCCCTTTTCTTTCTTTGCTTGAATTTGTTATGTAGCGAAAATATAGGATGGAAACATTCTTCAGTCAAAGGCATCATGTCATTGTTTTGGCATGAAGAACACAGTTGCAATTTTTATTTTTTAGCTACAAAATAAATACCACATTAGTCATATTTGCTATTTTTAAAAAAACTGGAAGATCTTGGTGAACAGAGCTCAGTGTCTCATTTCCAGAGGTTTAAATAGTTACAAAAGGAGTTTGAGTAAAACCATTTGAAAGTAACTTGGAGAAGTGATGAGCTTTTCTCCTAAATATACAGTAACATGTTTATTTCTTTAGTAAAAGGGACATTCTCTGACATAACCACTGTACCATTATAAAAATTAGAAATTAACATTGATGCATAACCTAATATTAAGACATTTTTTCAGAATTGGAGAACATCATTCTGAGTGAGGTTAGCCTGGCTCAAAAAACCAAAAATCGTATGTTCTCCCTCATATGTGGACATTAGATCAAGGGCAAACACAACAAGGGGATTGGACTTTGAGCACATGATAAAAGCTTTAGCACACAAGGGAGGGGTGAGGATAGGTAAGACACCTAAAAAACTAGCTAGCATTTGTTGCCCTTAACGCAGAGAAACTAAAGCAGATACCTTAAAGCAACTGAGGCCAATAGGAAAAGGGGAACAGGTACTAGAGAAAAGGTTAGATCAAAAAGAATTAACCTAGAAGGTAACACCCACGCACAGGAAATCAATGTGAGTCAATGCCCTGTATAGCTATCTTTATCTCAACCAGCAAAAACCCTTGTTCCTTCCTATTATTGCTTATACTCTCTCTACAACAAAATTAGAAATAAGGGCAAAGTAGTTTCTGCTGGGTATTGAGGAGGGGGAGAGGGAGGGGGCGGAGTGGGTGGTAAGGGAGGGGGTGGGGGCAGGGGGGAGAAATGAACCAAGCCTTGTATGCACATATGAATAATAAAAGAAAAAGGAAAAAAAAAAAAATCTGAATCCATGTTCCATTCCAGGATCACACATTACATTTAGTTTTCATTTCTCACCAGTTTCCTTTAAGCTAAAGTGGTTGCATTGTCCTTTGTCTTTTATGATCTTGACATTTTAACAGTTTTTACTAGTGTATATTAATTATCTAAAATAATGTTTCATTGTAACATTTTCATATATGCATGTAATGTACTTGACATTTTTATGACGTATGGGCCAATTGTTTTGTAGTATGTATGTCTAGTATGTCTCTTAATTTGGGTCTGTCTGGGTTCCTCTTGATTATCTGTGGATCCTGCATTTTTTGGCAGGAATGCCACAAAAGTAACGTTCTTTCCTTCTCAGTGCATCATTTCAGGAGGTAATTGGTGCCTGTTTGCCCCATTAGAAGTGGTACTAACTTTGATCACTTGGGAACCCAGGCAGTCTGTTGTCCCTTTAACACATGTATGATGCATACCCAATTGAAATGACTAATATGGTGTTTCTACACCTAGAGACTATTTGCACTGCAGTATGAATGTTTGTGAAATAACGTAAATCGTATGCCTAGATTTAGACAAATATGGATATATATGAATGCCATTATAGCAGAATTACAGCCTTTTCTTTAGTGCTTTTCTTGTAAAAAATCGCTGTTCTAATGTTCCTTGCTGAATTACTGAAGATTGGTTTTGTGATTTATATAGTATACTATGATAATAAGATTTTACATATCTGAAAATTAGAGACCACTTTTTTCCACATTTATCCTTTAGATTGGATCAAGTTATCTCAATCGAAGAAATGCCTTATTTGAAAGGATTTTTTTCCATTCTTACTTTTAAATGTTAGAATCCGGAGTGTTGGAACGGCAGCTGTTAATATGTGCCTGGTGGCAACTGGAGGGGCAGATGCTTATTATGAGATGGGAATTCACTGCTGGGATATGGCAGGAGCTGGCATCATCGTCACTGAAGCCGGGGGAGTGCTAATGGATGTAACAGGTACACTCATGGAACTAAAAGGCATTTTTTTCTTCATGCCTGTTAGACTTTCCTCTCTATATTAGTGATTGGTTTTTTTAGTGGTTGATACAGCTACAACTTTTAAAGAAAAACAAGCTATGAAATTTTCTGCAAAATCAAAATAAACGAAAGGAGGCAGGCAGGCAAGGATAGGAGCTAATGGTGATGTGGAATTGATGATGGAAAATGGCTGACCCCTTTCAGATGTGTCAGTGACTCCTGAGAGCTGTGGAGAAGTCTCAGCAGTCAGAACCTGAGGCTTATAACACCAGCTCTCTGGGGACCAATGGGACAGTTGACAATGGACTTCCTCTACGACTGCTTTCTGCTTTGGGCCTGATTGGAAGTTAGCTTTGAGATGATGGGAAATTTTAAAGGGTGGGGTAAAAGAATTACCAGTAACTAGGGAGAAAAGCAATAAAGAAATAAGAAATGGGAAAGAGAGTGGTGTGAAAGTGCACCGGAGTCACATTTCCTGTCCATAGATCCTCAAATCATAAAGAGGTAACACAGGTGCACAAAGAAGTAACAAGGAGAGAAAATGATTTCTGGATGGTGTGAGTTGTGATCCCCACTTGTCCCGGTATTTACTCAAAAAAGATGCTTAGAACCTCAGTTATGTACTGTCAGAATTTGAACATTGTAGTTGACAGTTTTTTTGTTCTTTTTTAAGAAAATTGAACATACTAAAATGTTAGCATTGGCCATGGAACATACTGCTATACCTATTTTTCCAAAATTATTTTTGTATAGAATATAACCATTTTGCATCTTTGGTTTGATTTTAGGTGGACCATTTGATTTGATGTCACGAAGAATAATCGCTGCAAATAGTAGAGCGTTAGCTGAAAGGATAGCCAAAGAAATTCAGATAGTACCTTTGCAAAGAGATGACGAAGACTAATGACATCAGCCTCCTACTCAGTCACAGTTGCTTGTCCCCAGGTTTGCTGATGTGCTTGTGTGTATCTATGGCAGTTGTGTGGTATTGGGGTGGGGCTGTAGCTCAGTGCAGAGAGCTTTCCCACGTGCACAAGGCCCTGGGTCCCAACCCAGTACTCTAAACAAGAAAAGGGAAAGTAAGGTGTATGATATGATTGATTTAAATTGTCTTTGGTGTCTTCATTTATAAACGGGAACTTTTTCTGTGGACTAACTGCAAAAACACATGTAATGTTTACTTTAAATTTTTTTGCATATGAGTATACTTCAGGAAAAATATGCAGGAATTATAGTTCATGACCTGTACATTGAAATAGCCAACTAGCATTTTGTGTTTCTAAGTATACATGATCCTCTGAACTTTTGAGTTACTATTTATATGCATAAACAGTTAATTAGAAAGTTATCTTTTTGGAAAAATATTTTCCTTTTCTCCAAAAGCCATATTTAAGTTTGTAAGGATATAATCTAAGTATTTCTTAGACTAAAGGTTTCTTTCTTTCTTAGCAGAAAAACTTATTTGTTTTATTTATCATTGTACACCTAGCTCAGTACCTGTCAAATAGTAGTCTATCCAAAAGTATTTTTAAGAATGAAATTTTTTTGTTTGTTGAAGGGTAGTGGGTTTTGAACTCAGGGCCTCATGCTTGATAGGCAGACCCTCTACCACTTGAGCCACTCTGCCAGCCCTTTTTTATTTAGGTATTTTCAAGATAGGGTCTCATGAACTATTTGCCCAGAGCTGGCTTCAAACTGCAATCCTGATTTTTGCCTCCTGAGTATCCAGGATTATTACAGGTGTGAGCCACCAGCGCCTGGCAAGAATGAATATTTTTAAGTGGCAATTCTTAGATTAGTAGTTACATAAAGTAATAAGCTTGGTATTCTGTATTTTTGCTTCAAGTCTTGAAGTAACAGTTATCTCTCTGTTCTTTTTATATTTTACATTACCATACCATTTCATGTCCATGTAGTATTGCTTATGTGTACGTTTCTGCAATAGTGTATTTTCCAGAATATGTGTTTTGTACATTTGCATTCATTTGAAAGTCCCTGTGTTAGAGAAAAGCATCTTCAAAAAGCATTCTTATCAGGTATCTGAAGTAGTTAGATGAAGTGTAACATTTTACTAATTTCAGTAGTTACATTTTAAAGATGTTTACACTGATTTAGCTGTGCTGTCAAATGTATTTTGTGTTGCTGGTATTGAACTGTTTGATTTCATCCACAAATTCTTACTTTAGTTCATCACTGCTGCCTTTGCATGTTCTTCAATAGCCTTTAGCCTATCAGACTCAAAAAGAAAATTATAATGGTTCAGGGACATTTTTAAAGGATTAATTTATTGTTTAACCTTGTGAACAGATTAAGTTGGCCTTGTCTTTGACAACTTAACTCTAGTACCTTGAGTTTATTCTATGATTTCAGTATTATAATTGCTGTATTTGTACTGTTAGTCACATGCACTTAAAGTATCTCATACTGTGTAATTCTAAGTCAGGTTTTCTTTGCAATTAAATTTATTTTAATTAAGACTGTTCTGAATAAAATTTTAAAAAGTGTGACTGATACTACATTATTACCACTTATGGTCTAAGCTATTTTTAGGGGTTTTATGTTGAGTTACAAATATTTGGTACTTGTATTTGTGGTTGAAGATATATTCTCACTTTTGCCTATAGTTTTTCCCAACTTATCTAAACACTAAATTTTTTTTCCTATAAGTAGCTTTTGCATCTTTATATTCTAAGTGCAATTGGATATTTTGTGGCTAAAATATCTTCAGATATTGAAAAAGGATGCTTAACAACTAATTTATCTAACAATACTTTGGAAATACTGTATTGAGTAACAGATAGACTTAACCTATCTTTCTATATCTTTATCTTCCAACCCATCTAGTAACTTTTTTAAATCACTCTTGTTTCATTGGTTCAATATGTTATGTTTCTAAAGATACTCCATTTTCTTTTTTTTTTTTTTTTTTTTTGGTAGTACTGATGCTTGAACTCAAGACCTTGAGTTTGCTAGGCAAGCACTCTACCACTTTTTGCCTCTAGTCCTTTTTGCTTTAGGTTATTTTTCAGACAGGGTCTCAGCTTTTTGCCCATGTCAGCCTTTGACCACAGTGCTCCTTATGCCTCCATGTAACTTGGATTACAGGTGTGACATCACCATTCCTGACTTCTTCACTGAGTTGAGGTCTGGCTGGAACTGCATTCCTCCCATTCTCTGCCTCCTGACTAGCTAAGATTAGAGTCGTGAGCCACTGCACCTGGCCTAAAACATTCTCTTGGTTTTTTGTTTGGGTGGTACTAGGGTTTAAACTCAGAGCCTCACACTTGCTAGGGAGGCGCTTTACCACTTGAGCGGGGACCCCAACCTCCATTTTCTCCTGCGGTTTTCCTTTCAAGCTCCTCAGTTCTGGGAAGTGGGGGTTGTTTTCCTTGGTTTCTTTCATATGTGAGTATCCTCAACTCTTGAGATGGTCCTTTGTTTTGAAAATACATTAAAATGTATAAGATGCAGGTTAATGTTATATTTATAAAGAGATCTGTAGCCTTAAATACAAGGAAGTAGAAGGATTAATTAGAAGGACTAAAACTTACTAAGAGTATGTCTGTGGTTAGAAAAATTCGAAAGAATCAGGATTTGGGACAAGCCATAAGAAATAGTGATGTCACTGGAGATGAGGTAAATGCAGTTGCATTTTCATAAGCAGCAACATGTAAGGTAGCATTTAGAGAAGATACTACCTATCATACGCAGGGGTTATTTTGATGAAAGATGTGCAAGAGCTATGCACAGAAGGACCTTACTGACAAGAAACTTAAAAGGTCTTTAAGTGGATATAATTATGGTTTAGAACACTCAATATTGGTCAGATGTCAGTTCTTTCCAAATTAAGGTATAGATTCAATACATTCCCAGTCATTTTTAAGGGAGGGAGGTGTTAGCGGACTTCCACTAAATATAAACAGAACTCCATTATTATAGCAGTATTATTAGCACAAGGCTAGACAAATCTGTCAGAATAGAGAATCCAAAAGTAGACCTAAACATGTAAAGCTGCTTAATTTACAGAAGATGCCACTGGACTACAGTAAGGAAAAGGTTGGTCTTTGAGTAAATGGCATCAAATCAATGGATCCCATCATGTCATGTACAAAAATCAGTTCCAGATAGATCCTATACCTAAATATAAAAGGTAAAACAAAGCTTCTAGAAAATAGCATATCTTCATCTTAGTAGGCAAACAGCTGGTAAACAGTACACATAAAACAAACTAATCCTAAAGGAAGATTAATAAATTGGACTACATTAATACTTCTATCATTAAAATACACCATTAAGAGATTCAGAAGGGATGGGTAGGGTGAAGAATACCTATGAATTCCAGCACCTGGGTGGTGGATGGAGAAGGATCATAAGTTCGAGGCCAGCCTGGGCTTCATAGTAAGACCTTGTCTCAAAAAATTAAAACAAAACAGAAGGGCAACCCATAGAGTTTTCCAAATATATGTACAAATTACATTGAATATGAAGTAACTCTCATATATCAATAAAAATCCAATTGCAAAGGAAGCACGTGATTTGGATACATATGTCATAAAATAATATATTGAAAATATAAATAAATGTAAAAAAAAATCACTTCCAGAAATGCAGTCAAAATAATAGCACTACATACACCAGCATTGCTAAAACAAAAACCAGCAATGACAGGCCAAATAGCCCTGTGGTGACACCGAGGGTTGGTAAGCACATGAATTATCTAGACTTCTACGCACTGTTGGCAGGCTGCACATTGATGAAGCTATTTGGTGTTCTGCAAGCATCTAATGAAGCTATTCATGCCTACCCCATGATCCAGCAACTCTGCTCCTTGCTCCGCTTCGTTAGGTACACACCTAATGAATTCATATGTTACATCCACCAAATGTATCTATAGCAGCATTATTTGAGGTAGCCCTAAATGGAAAACAAAAAGTCTGTCGACAACAGAATGGACTTAAAAGGGTATGGGATAGTCACATAATGAATGCTGAAGAACAATGAAAAAAATGGATGGCCATACACAAATACGATGATTTCCAGTCTGGCTCATCCTCTGTTTCACCACGATTGAGAAGCGTTTTGTTTTCAGGAACATCTGGTCTCTTAGAAATAGCCAACTTAGCCATCCACCTACTCACCAACCTTCACAAACCCAAGTTTTAAGATACAATTGGGTATCTTTAAAATTGAAATGTGTTGGGCGCTGGTGGCCTGTAATCCTAGCTACTCAGAAGGCAAAGATCAGGAGGTTCTCCAGTTGAAGCCAGCCGAGGCAAATAGTTCTGGAGATTCTATCATGAAAATACCCAACACAAAAAAAGGGAGTGGTGGAATGACTGAAGTGGTAGAGTACCTGCCTAGCAAGTGTGAGGCCCTGAGTTTAAACCCCAGTAATACAAAAAAAAAATTTTTTTTTGACATGTCACATTGAGTCACTGGTCAATCTGTTTTGAAAATTTTATTAGCCTTTTATAGTTCTAAAAATGAACACTAGGTGGCAAACAACACATAGGAAACCATTTCGTGTTAAGTATTTTCATTTCCAAAACATTCTGTTTTTCCTTCAAATGACTTCATTAGTGTTTGATTTTAATAAAATACTATCGATAATAATACGATATTAAAGGGAGGTTTCTGGGAACATAGTTCAGAGGGAGAGCGAGAGCATGTGCTTAGCATGTGTGAGGTCCTGGGTTCTGTCCACTGCACCACAAAAAGTTAAAAATTAAAAAATAAAGGGAGAGCCAGGTGTGGAGGTGCACACCTGCAATCCTAACCCTCAAGAGGCTGAGACAGGTGAGTCTGAAGCCAGCCAGGGCTACATAGCTGGCTGTCTCAAAAGCTAAAACAAAACAAAAATAAAATGAGATTTCTTCGTAATTGTGTTGCGGGCTAACACATTTCCCTAAGCAGAGCCAGTATTTGTTATGTATATGTTATTTAATTGTTCTCAATCTCCAGCTTTTTAAAAGTGGTTCATTAACCATAAACATACAAAATGAAATATTGAACTTTTGTTACCATTCTTGAGAATACTTTTCCACGATATATTGTAGTATCCCTGTTATAATTGACCCACTAATAAAAACATTTACAAATACCGTGCTTCCCTTTAAGGGAGCTTGTGGCATCTCCAGTAGTGTACGGCAGGGGGCACTCAGACACTGCTGTATGCCTTAGAGGATGGCGATAGGAAGTGAAATCTGTGAGGAATGGTAGAAGAGAAGACTGTATGCTACTTACATTGTATAGTAACACTGTCCTTGACTTGGTCTCACAGGGGGCACAGTGCCATCACACCCCAGACCTCCAAGGGGCTGCAGCATGTCCAGCCACCCCCAGGTTGGCTAGCTCAGGGCCGGCAGACTAAGTGCACCCCCCTGGCCTTTTCTAAGCAGCAACAGTGCTCTCCATTCCAAATTCCTTTTACTGTCCTAGATTTTCAGTTGTTAAACCCTTCACCTCATTCCTCTGAGCTTTCACACAAAGACACCCAAGCTCTGAGGGATTTAGAGGCTCAAGTAATTTTTGTGTGTGTGTGGTGGGAGTGGGGTTTGGTCTCAGGGCTTTATGCTTGCAGAACAGGCCATCTACCACTTGAATCACATTTTGCTCTTGTCATTTTGGAGATGGGGGTGGGGGTCTTGCAGACTATTTGCCCAGGCTGTCCTTGAGCCATGATCCTCCTCGATCTCAGTCTCCTGAGTAGCTGGGATTACAGGCATGAGCCACTGGTGCCAGGCTGAGGCTCAAGAAAATTTTTTAAATGCAGATAAATGACCATCAGTTTCTAACTCCTACATTCTCTTGGAATGCAGTCTAAATTCCTTATGTGGATTACAAGGAGATTTGGTTCCCCTCTCCTGGTCACTCAACCCCTTCATCTTCTATCTCATAAACACCTGGTAGAGATCATGCTTGGTTTCTATGAGCTTCAGCAACATACATTCCTCTATTGTTTTTGTTGGTGATGGTACTGGGATTTGAACTCAGTGCCTCATGCTTGCTAAGCAGTGCTCTAGCATTTGAGCCACCCCACCTTTTTCTGTCTTGTAATGAATGTTAACAGTAAGCTCTCTTTGTTTTACTAATCCTCTCTCCTCCTTTCCATTTTGAATCCCATCCAAACCCATGCTAAACACACCTTCAGGTGTTTACCTTCTACTTCCTACACATATGTGGGTGAGTAGGGAGGGGGCAGGGGGGTAAAAGGAGGGGGTGGGGAGTAGGGGGGAGAAATGACCCAAACATTGTATGCACATATGAATAAAAGAAAAAATAAAAAAAATTAAATTAAATTAAATGCTTGGCCAGGGCTAAGCATTGTGTGTGCTTAGCTCGAGGCCCTGAGCTCAATACTCAGCATCAGAAGAAAAAGAACAGTCAAATCTTTCTTTTGAAGACTGTTCAAAACAAGGAACAAAACAAGACAACATATATTAGTGCACTGTGATTAAAAACAAGGAACAAAAACAAGGAACAAAAACAAGACAACATATATTAGTGCACTGTGATACATAACTGCCTCTGATCTATAAAAACAGTTCTCTAAACACCGTGATTGGTCATTTTTACATTCTCATCGTCCAGCCTAGGGCTTGGCAAATACCAAATCTTCTCTAAATATTTGTTGAATAAGTGAACGAGTCCTCCGTATTTAATAGCACCTCTCATGCTATTTTGTACCCAGATTTGAGAGCAGAAACTTTATGCATGCCTGCAAATAATAGATTGTCTAGAACCCTTTAAATTGTCCCTAATGCAGAACAACAAAGGGCCAGGCTATCTAGTACCATACTTGTGAAAAAAACAAAAGAAAAAAAAATAACACTATGAAACACTCCAAAGCCTTATAGATTTACTTCAGATTCTAAGGGAAAGATAGGAGATGTAAAAATACAATATAATGACTGGGCACCAGTGACTCTCACTTGTAATCCTAGCTACTCAGGAGGGAGGCAGAGATCAGCAGGATGGCAAATAGTTCAAGAGACCCTATCTTGAAAATACCAACACAAAAAAGGGCTGGTGGAGGGGCTCAAGTGGTAGAGCGCCTGCCTTTGCAAGTGTAAGGCCCTGAGTTCAAATCCTAGTACCACCAAAAATGTGCTACAAAATTGAACCAAATGAAACTTTGTGATGGAGCAAAGTTCATGTTTATTGAGAACGTCACTATATCGAGAACTTTGGATGATCTGGAGTTACTAACAGTGATACTCGCATCTTCTGGGAGATTAGCTTCCATGATGAGGATCAGCTCAATTCCTTCCATTCCTGTTCCCTCCATCATAAGTCAAGCCTAGAGGAAGAATGAACTTTATAAAGATTAACTGGATTGCATTACTCCAAAACCACATTAGTTTGTAGATAAATCTCAGTACTGACAAGGTCAGCTGACCTAGTCACCAAGAGGTTTGCTAGGAGGTTCTTTATTTTTTGCTTGATATAAGGATAGTGAGAAGTAACTCAGTGATAGGACACATGCCTAGCATACACAAGGCTCTGGGGTCAATCTTCAGTGTAATAAATAAATATAAATTAATTAAATAAATAACATAAAAACTGTTCTTTTCCTGAGTGCTCCTTTAGTTTTTGTCTGGGAGATCAATGAGAACTTGCCAACGTGATAAATTTCAGGATCTTACCTTAGATTTACAAAATTTGAAATTCTGTAGGTGAAATTAGGACTCTAATTTTAATTAGCTCTTCAGGTGATTCAGATGCATACAGAAGTTTGGGAATCCCTCCACAGATGGGGACCAGATGACTGATAACGTTCTCTTCAGTCTTGGTCACTAGTAAGCTTAAGGGGAGTCAGTGCTTCCCTGGGAGCAGATCTGTAGACCATCATTATCATTTATCACTCTTCTGTCTCCTGTCTTTTTGTCTTTAGTTTGTTTTTATTTCTTGTTTGACCTCACTTCTACTTTAAATTCTTGTCATATTACATATCCACATAAGCCATCTTAAGACGTTTTTTGCAACATGGTAAGGAAAAGGTAGATAAAGAGACAGATATGTAAATAATTATTAGACAGCATCTGTAGAGAAAAAAATATTCCTGGCAATTTGTGAAGAGCAGGCATCTTTGGCTGACTTGGAGAAGGCTGTGGGTGTGTGTGTGCGTGCGCATATTGACTTGCTGGGAGTAAGGGAAGAGGAGACTGTACATATGGATTAAGGAACTATAATACTCACTTATCAGTGATAAAACATTTGTGTGTGCAGGCGTGTGTGCGACTGGGGTTTGAACTCTGGGTTTCACAGTTGTTAGGCACTCTACCACTTGAGTCTCACTCCATCAGTTCTTTGGGTATTTTTGAGATAAGGTGTCTCGAACTGTTTGCCCTGGCTGTCTTTGAACCTTGATCCTCCTAATCTCTGCCTAGCTAGGATTACAGGCATGAGCCACTGCAACCCAGTTTGTTAGGCTATTTTTCTGTCAAAAAGCAACTGTATTTCTTTATTTCTCTTCATTACACTAAGGTACCAGCTGGAAAACTCTCATTTGAGACAGTGATATGGATGTTTGGGTGGGACACAGCTTTTCCTCTTTTGTATCCTTTCTTGCTTGGTCCCAACCCTTTCCACCTTGATGACTTTCTTGTCCATTACTTGTTAGCTAATCCCCACAATGGAATTAGTTTATTTGAGTTTTAGGCATGACACTTAGAGTTACTACAAGTAAAGGGGGCCCTAGCTGGTTTTGATGTGTTTCAATAAGGAGAAATTCCCTCTCTGCTCTTCTGTGTGTACAATGCCTCCTGCCTCTGAGAATTCCTAAAAATGGGATTCATTCAACCTGGGTCTAGACCTCAGAGGGACCATCTGCTTTACCCATCTGATGACTACCAGATTTCCCTATCTTGTTCCATTCTTTCCAGTCATTCCCAGCACAAGCTCAGAAGACCGGCATTCATGATTTCTAGCTATGTGATCACAGGGAGACATTAGGGATACAGTCTGAGACCACTTTCCCTGTTAGAAACCAGGATTGAGGCTGGTGGCTGTCACTGCATTGGCTTGGGTTTCCATTTTTTAGATACTTGCTGTCATATGGCTCCACCTGTTCTGGAATGTGACTGGGTTTTGTCAACAGCAGCCTTGTACTAATTGGGTAAGAACTAGGTCATTTTGGTCCAGCTGAGGATCCCAGGGCCTGATAAATATAACTGGGAAAATATTCTTCATTGCTCTGAAGGTCAGTGGTGTGTGAGAAAGGTCGTCTGTCCATCCAAATTCTAACCACCTGTAGGGTTGGCTGGACGCTGTGGAGATCTGGGTGGTGGGAGCCTGAGTGGTTTTTCTCTTTATAGATAATTATACTCCATAAAGAGCTAGCAGTTTGTGAGAACCTGTAGTTAATGTTGGTTTGAAAAAGTTGAGCATTATTCCCTTCCTACAAATAGGGAATGAAGGAATGGTGAAGTGGCTCAAACGGTACAAGTGCCTGCCTAGCAAGCATGAGGCTCTGAGTTCAAACCCCAGTACTGCAAAAAACAAGCAAACAATCAACAACAAATAGAGGAACTAAGCTTAGAGCAGATAAGGAACTTGCCCAGGGCTGTGCATGGGTGTGGGAGGCAGGATCCAAAACAGCTGCTTATCCAGATCACTGTCTCTAGCATGGGGAATGTGTGTGGGAGAAATAAGACAGGTAGTAATTCAATAACCATAAGCCAAGAATAGGAAAGTAAGGAAAGAATGTTGAGAATGTGATCAACAACATTCTGTAAAGATTTGGAGGGGAAAACTCTCAGGAGGAATTGGAAAAATATTGTTAAACCCAAACTCTTGAGACCACGGCACCTCCAACGGATTTACTACAGATGCGTCCCAGATGCCAGCCAGAAAGTCCTTTACTGGTCTTGGGACAAATTCGCACAAACTACCAACAACAAGGCTAGGTAATCGTTGGAAAAAAGTTGGGAAGGTTTCTACCAGACATAGAGCTAAGAGTATTTTTGTAAACTCTGGAAGTGAAGCATAAATTGTTTACATTAAACTCACTTTGGAGGAGGGCATGGTGACGTACAGCTGTAATACCAGGTATTTGGGAGGTACATACAGGAGGATCATGAACTCAAGTCAGCCAGAACAAAGTTAGTGAGACCCTCTCTCATAGCAAAAAAAAAAACTGTGCGCGCACACACATGCACACACACACACACACACACACACACACACACAGAAGCCTGGGGCTGGCTCAAGTGGTAGAGCCCTTTCCTAATATGCCTGAAGCCCTGTGTTCAATTTTCAGTCCCCTCTACTGCAAACAAAGAAACAGGAAGAAGGAGGGATAAGGGAGAATAATAGAAGGGGGTGAATCTAAGATTCATTATAAACATATATGTAACTGTCACAATGAAATCCTCCTATACAACTAATATATGTTAATAAAAATGTAGAAAATTTTAAAATAAGAATAAATTAGCCCCCTTCCCACCAAAAAGAAAGAAAAGAGAAAGACACAAAAATTCCAAGCCTGTACAGGTGACTCACACCTGTAATCCTAGCTACTTGGAAGGCTGAGATTGGGAGGATCAAGGTTCCATGCCAGTCTGGCAGGGAATTTCTGAGAGCCCGTATCAACCAATAACTGGCCACAGTGGCATGTGCCTGCCATCCTAGCCACAGCAGGAAGTGTAAAATAGAAGGATCACGGTCCAGGCTGGCCTGGGCAAAAATCGAGACCCTATTTCAAAATTAGCCAGAGAAAAAGGGCTGGTGGAGTGGCTCAAGCAGTAAAGCGCCTGCCTAGCAAGCATGAAGCCCCGAGTTCAAATCCCAGTACTGCCAAAAAAAAAAATACATTGCAACATCGGAAGCTGGGTGTGGTGACACATGCATACCTGGGAGACTGCGGCAGGAGAATCTTGGGTATGAGGCAAGCCTGGGCTTCATAGTGAAAGCCTGTCTTAAGAACAACCTACACTGGCTGTAGAAAGGGCGGGTACAAATCAAGGGCTGATGGTCGGGGCTTTGAGATAGTCAATAAGCAGAAACAGTTGTTGCTTCTGATTGTTTGGGGTTAACAGTTTATACATAAACAGGGTGCTTAGTGTGGATCTGTCCTTGAAAACAAGGTAATCAGGAAGTTGGTAAAACGAAAATAGTGACTAAGAGCACTTTAACTTCATCAGAAACTAGTATCTTGACCTCCCAAAATATGTTGCTTATTCATTATAAGTGCAGTTTGATTGTGGAGAAAAAAAATATGGGTTCAACAAAGGACTGCATGGAGGCTGAGCATGTTGGTAAAATCCTGTAAGCCCAGCTACTTGGAAGGCCGAGACAAGACAATTGTCATTCCAGACCAGTCCAGGCAGTTAGTGAGAGTCTGTATCTGAGAAATAAACTAAAAACTAAAAGTAAAAGTACTGACAGCATGGTTCAAAGGCATAGCATTCAAGCACAAGGCCCTGAGTTCAATCCCCAGTTTCACAAAACAACAACAAACCTGCCTAGAATCACCTGCCAAACGCATTTTAAAGAACTCCTTATCCACAAAAGACTCGAGGCGCAACCACTCCTGTGATTTTTAACAAAGTTTGTACGGCAGGTTGGGCTTCTTGATTGATATTCAGGATCTCTTGGTTTGTTTTAAAAAAATTTAAAAAGTTGGCCTGAAATAACGTCTGTTTCAGACACTGGCAATCCCCCTTTAAATACAAGCTCACAGGCTGGTGAGAGAGATCCACCAGGAACCATTCGTGAACCTAATCATTTGTCCTGCCTGTTCCACACTGGAAAGTGATCCTGCCTTATTACCTAGTAATTACCTGGGCAGTGCTGCAACCTGAACAAACATTTATTCCAGCCAGAAGCACTTCAAACGGCAAGATTACTCTTTCAATATTTACTATTCTGCAACTGACGCGTAGGCCAGAGCACTGCTAATGACTTTCAACACAGGAAGAAAGGTTAATAGATGTGGATGCTGGCTCTCACCCTCTGAAGTCACTTGGTGGGTGGCAAATAAGGGGATAGGGCATATAATGACTGAGGAAATAACTACTATAAAACAAATAAGAGAACACTGTGGAAATGGAGCCCTTGACACTGGCACTTGATTCTGCTCGCAGTAGGTTCCACAGCACAAAGGGCCACTCACTCTATCCCGAAAGCACCCACAGCCCTTTAAGGGGGGTCGGAGTGGAGGCTTCTTTGGCTTCTCTGTTTCTAATGGTGAAATTCAGGAGAAATGGCAAATGAGAAAGATTTGTAATCTAAAGAATCAGAGTTTGTTCATTTTTTGCTCATTTTTCTTTGTCTGCTCTTTAAGAAATTGGACGGAACCTGTATCTGTGAAATAATTCAGTTGAGTCAACAATTCTGTGTTTGCTTCCTACTTTTGGAAACTCTTGGAACAGGTAGAGTATGCTGATGGAAAGACTTTGGAGTCCGGCAAACTCTCTGCTCACTTATTTCATTGTCATTAAGTCATTTGGCAAAGTATTTCTGGAGAGCCAACAGTATCAGGTTTGGCTGCTGGGGATATATAGGTGAACAATCTGACCTAGTCCCTGGTCTCCGGAAGCAGACTTTTGAGTTAAAGGACACAGACACAGTTGGGAAAAAATACCATGATGAAAATCAAAAGAGACATTCAGGGTTCAGAGTGACTGGACAGTCTGACCATGTGGTATGGAATTCCTTCTGTCTCTCACTGTCTATGATCTTTTGTAAATTTCTTAGCGACTTAATTTCCACATAAAGTTGTTGGGATAATTCAGTTAAATAATAATTGAGAGCTAGGTGCAGTGGCTCATATCTGTAATCCCAGCTACTTGGGAGGTGGAGATTGGGAAGATTGCAGTTCGAAGCCAGCCTGGGCAAAAAGTTAGTGAGCACCCCTACCCCACATTTCAACAAGGAAGCCAAGTGTGGTGGTGTGTGCCTGTCATCAGCTACTCCAGAGGTGGTGTGGTTCAAGACTGGCCAGGGCAAAAAATGAGAGACCCTGTCTGCAAATTAAAAGTGCTAGAGTTTGAAGTTCAAGTGGTAGAGGACCTGCTTAGCAAGTGCAAGGCCCTGAGTTCAAAACTCCATTACCAAAATTTAAGTGATAATAATAATAAATTGTGAATCCCTAAGCACATAGCCTGGCTGGTAGGAAGCACACAGTGAGTGTTATCTGGTAGTATTTCAAGCTTCTCCATGGCAGTGTTTGGATTGTTCTGTGCACTCACTGCTGTATCAACTTGACAGATCTTCACTAAGTATTTGTTGGCTTAAATACTTTAATGACAAAGAGAATCAGGGCAGAAAAAAAAGCAGTGAAGATAAAATTAAACTACAAAGAACATTCACAGACTGGTAGAACTTTGGTAAATTAAGCAGTGTAACTTTTTAGGGAGCATCCAAGCCAAAATAAATAAATAAATAAACAAACAAACTCAGAGTTAATGCTTAGAATACTCAAATGAAGGAATCAAATACTTTCTTCTCTATCTTTATCCACTAGAGGAAGTATATACTTAATATATCAGCTCTTTAGAAGCACATCTGACTCTGAGCCCCTTTACAATAATATATAATTTAAAAATATACATACATTATAAAGGTGTTTGTAGACAGGGTCTCACTACACTGTGTAGCTCAGGCTGGCCTCAAACTCATTATCCTCCTGACTCAGCCTCTCTGAGTTCAACTTCAGTTTTTTGGTTGGATGTTTTTGGTGGTATTGGGGGTTAACACAGGCCCTTGCAGTTGCCAGGCAAATACTCTGTGGCCTGAGCCACACCGCCAGTCCCTACCTCAGCCTCTCCAGTGCTGAAATTACAGATAGGCGCCACCATGCCTGGTTCTAGACTATAGATTTTTATTTAAGTAACTGGTTAAAATAATTGATTTCATCCAAATACAAATATAAGCATTATCACATATGTATATATATATATATGTGTGTGTGTGTGTGTGTGTGTGTGTGTGTGTGTGTATCTATATCTATATCTATCTATCAATCTATCTATATCATGTTCCCAGTAGTGGTACTGTTAGAGGAGACCAGGGAAGGAGGGAAAAAAGAAGAGAACGATAGAGAGTGAATAATACTGAAATCATCCATCTGGGTAGGAACACAACACAGTGAAATACACTGAAAACGGCTGAATGATTCAGTTGAGGAAAAGGGTAAGGAAGAGTAGCAGAGGGGGTTTAGATTGATTAAAAGACAACATATTTACAGGTAAAATACCAAGTCAAAACCCACAGTGAACAATGAACAAACACTAAAACAATGCAGCACAAGTTATGTTAAGGGGTGGCACTAACAGGAGAGGGAAGGTAAATAAAGAGGGTGAATATGGTTGAGGTAGTTTCTACACATATATGAATATGGAACATTGGAACCTGCCAAAAAAGTCATTTTAAGAAGGGGGAAGGAGGAAGAGGGACAATAATGGAAAAGATAGACCAAACCAGGGTACATTGGATGCATATATGGAGATGTCCCAAGGAAATCCCGTACAACTATTATACACTAATAAAAATGTTTAAAACTTACCTCTAATCAAGTCAGTCAGTAGGCAAAAGAAATGGTCAAAATGTGAAATCTATAGTCTCAAATTTGTAACAGGATTAAAAATCAAGGAATTAAATAACATTTTATTAATAAACAACAAAATCTATCACAATCAAGATAAACATTGACTACTTTTTAACTTGTTTATGTTCAAATTATGATGTTCTAAAAACTGTTGTGGAAATGTCATCACTTAATTGTTTTAGAAATCAAAGTTTGCCAATATTCAGTTTTTGCATGTTTTCTTGCATGCTTAATCCATTTGAGAGACATGGTATTTTGTTTTGTCATTAAACTGACTTCTTTCTGTCTTTAGTTCTTGGACATATTTGTAAACATAAAAGGTCACAATAAAACCTGGGTGGAACATATGTTGACATGATGAGACGGGAAGCATAAGTAGAGCAATAATCCTCTCTCAGGGCCTAGAAATCCTCTCACCTCGAATCTGCCTTGTACGTGCTGCTTCTGCATAACGTGTGGGTCAAAGCCCCGAGTCCTTCCTCAGTGGCTTTATGTGACTTCCTGCAATTCTCAGGTATGACACACTATTGCTAAAGGCAGATTATTTGATCCTAATTAGAACAATTTAGAAATGCCTTTTGAATAGATTCTATAGAAACAATACAGTGTTGTGGGGGATTTTTTCAGAGTCTCGACGCTATGAACAAAAGTCCACGGTTCAAATAGTAAATTTCAGGTGGCATCTGTGTTGAAAGCTACTAGCTGCCTCCTACAGGACTCACTCGAGAAAGACCAGAGTTGGCTTTTTCCTCTGGGCGTATGATGACTGCTTGCAGAGAGGAGAGAAGGCAGCTTGTCTATAAGGTGTGGTTTTCTGCAAGGCGTGGTAACACTCGCTTGTAATCCAGGACTGGGTAGGCTGAAGCAGGCGAATAGTGGGTTCCAAGACTACAAAGTGAGACCTTGTCTCAAAAAAAAAAAAAAAATAGATGCAGGAAGAAAGAGACACTCTGCTCCCTGTAACCCAAAGAGCTGGAGGTGCCAAGGGAATTTTCCCAAATTTGGCAGTGCCTGAAAGGAGGGGAAATGGGCATCTTTTTCATAGATATCTGCCTTATCAGGTACTTGTGGACTATCCTGCTATTCTTAAGCAGAGAGGAAGCTAACAGAATACCCTGGCATTTCAGGGATTGCCAAGGAATGAGGGGGTCAGAGCTGTTTGTAGCTTCCAGAAAATGAAGCCTGTGGATGGCAGGTGTCCTTGTCAGCTCAAGAGGTTACTGCAGAGGCTGATGGAGTGGCTCAAGTGGCAGAGCACCTGCCTAGCAAGTGTGAGGCCTTGAGTTCAAACCCCAGTATTACAAAAAAAAAAAAAAAAGTGAGAGATTGCTGCAGAAGAAGGGAGATGAGCTTGAGAGTCACAGGTTGGCTGGGAACACCACAGCAAGGGAAACACAGGGGCAGGAATCAGGCGAAGGCCATGTGAATGTACCAGCTGGCTGGGGACTGGCAGTGGAGATGATCTTTCCTCTGGTCACCTCAAAGGGAAGCCAAGAGCACAGAAGACGCGGGGCCAAGTCTAAACTGGAAAGGATTAAGTTGGGCTCCTCATGCACAGATCAATGAGCCTGGGTCTCAGGGAAGGAAAGGAAGAGGCTGTATGGGAGGGAGAGGCGAGAAGGAAAGCAGCTCCGTAGGGGAAATGAGAGGACAGTAAATGGTCCTGGAGGGAGGGTGGGGGGATCCTTCATTCTAATCCTCATTTCTCCTGAGCAAGCAGTTGCCGGCTGACTTCTGGCAGCCTTGGCCTCAAATAGTACGGGTCTCACACCTTGGGTGAGGTGTGAGGCATGAAGGAAGTGATTGGGTTCCTGGACAAGATGGATCTGATGGGCCCTGTTAGGAGTCTACATAGGAGCTGGGACAAAAGTAGATATTTTCCATGACCACAGAAATAATCAAGCTTACTTCTGAGATATCCCCTAAAAGAGACATAAAAACCACACCAGATCCATGTGCAGTAAGTCACGGATGCCAAGGACATCCACAAAACAGTGGTGGTTCTTCCTCTGTGTGGCTGGGCAGCTGTTTTCCCTCTCACACAGACCCTGCCCCTCCATGGGGTGCCCTTGGGTGAACCCACAGACGATCTCTTTTCTCTGAGCTTCTCTTTTCACTGCCTGGTTATACCACAGTTTTTCTCTCTAATAGCTTCAGTACACTGTGTATGGTATGCCACTTGGGGCAGAAGCTCCAATTTACATCCCCTTTGCATTTTCTTTTTTGTATTTTCCCTGATCTTTAGCAGTAGTAGTAGTATACTGCATGCTCATTAAATACTCATTATTGATGATTCTTGATATCTGATGTCCATTGGCAGCTTGTCTCTCTGGATCATTTTGACATCAAAAGTAGAACCAGGCTCTTCATAGAAAGGGTTCTTTAAGGTCAGGGTAATGCATCAAGTAGATGCTGACTTATCAAGGCTTATAAGGAAGTTGTGGTTATTGACAGAAGGTTTTTTTTCTTTTTCTTTTTTTTGCTGTTGTTTTGGCAGTTCTGATGTTCAAACTCAGGAACTTGCACTTACGAGGCAGGTACTCTACCACTTGAACCATGACTCTAGTCCTATTTGCTTTAGTTATTCTTTGAATGGGGTCTTGATTTTTTTCCCAGATAAGCCTGAACCAGTCCTCCTATTTATGCCTCTCGTGTAGTTGGGATGACAGACGGACTTGGGCTACCACATGCAGCTTATTAGTTGAGATGGAGTCTCAACAACTTTTTGCCCAGGCTTGCCTTGAACCTCAATCCTCCTGATCTCCACCTCTTAAGTATCTGGGATTACAGGTAGGAGCCACCTCACCTGCTTAGAGGTTTCTAATCACAGCTGACTTACGTCAATTGTATACTTATAAAGTGGTTGCTATGGTTAAGGGTACTAAGGGAGTACAATAAGGAAGGTTTCATGAAGGGACACTTTAAAAAAATTAGCACTGGGTATGGTGGTACATATCTGTAATCCCAGCACTTGGGAAGTAGAGGCAGGAGGATCATGAGTTCAAGGCCCACCTGGGCTACATAGTGAGATCATGTCTCAAAAAAAATTAGCAAATGAAAGTATGTAGAGCAATGTAGGTAGAAAGGGATTAGAAGCATAAATGGAACCTTGGTGTGGGAAGCAAGCCAGTCTGGGGACAGTTAGCTCAGTGACTGACAGGTACTGGGTGTGGGGGAGGAGGGCAATTTAGGTAATGACTGATTAAGGGCTTTACTGCCTGAGATTTTATAATTATATTTAAAAATTACTCCTTTAGAAACTGAGAAAGGAAAGCATGCAAGGAGCCTCAGGACAAGGATAAACAGTTGACAAATTTGTGAAACTAAGTAGGTAAGTGAGGTTGAAAGATGGCAGGGGGTGGGGAGAAGGGGTGGAGGTGATCAAGAATTCACTTGGTTTTATAAAATTAACATTAGCTGGGGCTATTCAAGTGGAGAGGGTCTCCTGAGAACAGCCAAAGCCTGACAGAAACAATCTTGCTTGTGTCAATTGAGGGATTACACACCATTCCAGTAGGGACGCCATACTGCTCTCTGAGGGGCCAAGGCATCCAGAGGTAAAGCCCAGAGAGGATGTTGGAGGCCAGGGTTAAGGGCAGGTCTCAGAAACATGGGCCACATATTCAATGAAAAGGATGCAAAGACAGATATGCTAAGCTTGGTGTGAGATGCTGCGATTTCCTTCCATCAGGTAAAACTCCTGGTAATCCTAAATGTAGTACACATGATGAAGGAATAATGAGCCAAGGAGGTGGTACACACCTGTAATCCTAGACTCTGGATGCTGAGGCCAGAGGATTGCAACTTCAAGGCCAACCTGGGCTACACAGTGACAACCTGTCTCAAAATAAAAACATTTAAAAGAGCTTAGGGTATAGTTCAGTGGTAGCACACTTACCTAGAATGAGCAAAGCCCTGAATTCAATCTCCAGTACCAAAACAACAATAAGAAGGAGGAGGAGGAGGAGGAGGAGGAAGAAGGGGGCAGGGAGACAAGGGGGGAAGGACAAGGAAGAGGAAGAAGAAGGAGAAGAAAAGGAAGAAGACCAGAAATAAAAGAAAAAAAGGAGGAATAATTAAAAATGGACAACTTTACTTAGCAAAGGAGAGTACTAATTATTTAAAAGCAATTCAGAAACATGCAAAAAATCTTCTGGCAGGTGGAGGAAATAAAAATAAGGTAAGGCAAAAATGCCTTCATGCATTTTAAAAGAGTTATTTTAGTAGAGTTTATATGGCACAGCTAACATACCTTCACTCTATTTTTTATTGATTAATTGATTTTTTTTTTTGGTAGCAGTGGAGTTTGAACTCAGAGCCTCATGCTTGTTAGGCAGGTGCTCTCCCACTTGAGCCACACCTCCAGCCTTTAAAACATTCAGCTTTATTTCAGGCAACACCAATATGTTTTTCAGGTGCTGCTCTCAGTGACTACTCTCAGCCAGTCTTTGTTGGCACCAGACCAGTTCTAGCCACCGCTTATTGGTCCAGTTTCTTCCTGAATCCTGAATGTATGGGGGGAAGGGTGTTAATAAATATATTTGTATTAGATCATAATCTGTATTTATTTCCTATGGCAGTTGTAGTAAATTACCACAAACTGGTGAATTACACAGAAATTTCCTCTCACATAGTCCTGGAGGCTGGAAATCTGACTGAGTTATCACTGGGCCTAAATCAAAATATCAAAGGGGAAGTGCTTGCTCCCTGGGAAGACCTTGGGGAAAGCCCTTTCCTCACCCCCTCTAGCTTCTGGTGGCTTCTGGTAGCATTTCTTGGCTTTGGTCACATCATTCCAATCTCTGCTTACGTGGTTTCTTTTGTGAAAATCTTCCTCTACTTCTTTTTTCTTTTTCTTTTTTGCAACAGTAGAAATTGAATTCAAGGCTTCACTCCTGTTAGGCAAGCATTTTACCACTCTAGCCATGACCCAAGAATTATTCTTGTATTAGTTTGTTTTTCAGATAGGGTCTTCTGTACTGACTTCAAACCACAATCCTCCTGCCTCTGCCTCCTGAGTCTTTGGGATATAGGTGTATGCTACCATGCCCAGCCTCCCTCTGCCTCTTTCTTATAAGGAGACTTGTCATGGCCTTTGACACCCACTTAAATAATCAAGACACTCTCTTAATATCAAGATCCTTAATTTATTAATTTAAAGACAAGGTCTCAGTATGTAGCTTAGGCTGGCCTTGAACTCTAGAACCTTTTGTCTTTGCCTCCAAAGTGCAGGAATTGTAGGTATGTAATAAAAATTTAATCACATCTGCAAATACCTTTTTCCCCCTGAAAACTGTGTATGTGTGTGTGTGTATATAGAATATTTTATTTAATGTCCAATTGACTGAGTATCCTTAAGGAGGCACACTTTCTGGAAGTGAAGAACAACCCTCTTTTGTCACACTATTTGGTGACAGCTGACCATTTGTGCTTCAGTCCATCACCTCAGGGCTGTGGGTCTGTCCCTCATGCCTTTGCCCAGTGCTGCCACCACCTCTTTGGTGACTCTGAAGTCATAGCTCTCATTGTTTACTCTCAAATCAGAAACCAAACCTATGATTGTCAGTTGTGCAAACTTTCCAAATTCACAGACACACAAAGCCCAGCCCCAAGTGTCCCTCCAGAAACTGAGCCCTTGACCTCTGAGGTGGTCTAGTGCCAGAAAGTCTGCAGCAGCAGTTTTTCAGCAGCCTCTGCCTAGGAGCTGAGCCTCCTTGTAGGTAACCAATCACTCTTATCTTAAAGCGGAAGCCTGCTTTATCAGGTAGAACTTTCAATAACCTCCCTCAGAGGAAATAGCCATTCGTTGGTCAAACCCTGTGGAAGTTACTGAACTGTATTAAAGATGCAGAAATCAGTAGCCAAGAACTCTGCAGCTTGCCCTTGAGATTATCACGATGATAATCTCCTCCATTGAAGACAATGATGGAGTGAATTCTATATAAATATACTCAGCCTAAAGTAAAGTTCAGGTAAGAAAAGGGCAGGCCTACACTTAACATGTATTTCTGGAGTGAGTTGAGACACATGCAACTGCTGAAGCCCAAAAGAGTAAATCCAGCTAAGACAGACTGTGCAATTGATTTATCTCCCTTGGGGTTAGAGAGAGGTTGATAGGGTACGGGCTGTGGTTGGACAGGAGGAAAACTTCCAATATTCTCTGGCACAGTAGGATAGGTATGGCTGACAATAATTAATTGTATATTTTGAAATAGCTACTAGAGAGGATTTTGAATCTATTCAACACAAAGAAATGGTAACTATTCAAGGCAAGGGATATGCCAGCTACCCTGATCTGATTGTTACACACTTCGTACAAATACTATAGTGTCACATTGTACACCACAAAGACGTGCGATTACTGGGTTGATTAAAATTTTTTAAAAGATTGCACTCCTAGACTCCTGTTACTTAAAGTGCTTCTCTTTTCATTCCTTGTTTGCTTTCCTCTTAGCAAATTATTTATCTTGTCATTGTACAAATGACATTATGGTGTAACATCACACAATTGCGGCCTTGATGAAATATGTACATTTTATATTGAAAAGTACCTACAAAGTGGCTATTTTCTTTTGTTTTGTTTGAGACATTGTCTCACTGTGTTGCCCAGGCTGGCCTGAAATTTTTGTTCCTTCTGCCTCACCCTCTGGAGTACAAGGTAGCTGGGATGAGAGGAGTGTGCCACCATGCCCTACCAAAGTGATTACTTTGGATATGAATAGATGGCACAAGATGACGATTTCTTAGGGATATTTTAAGGAAAGTATACTGATTTGTTGCTGTTGTTGTCAGCTTGCTTACATGGTTTTTAGTTTATTCTGCCAACTTTCCCTGTCCATATACTTTGTAATTTGGCTTGATATGGTAGCTTGAGCCCTGGATTGGAAGTGAAATCATGTGCTTCGCTTATTCTCCTTTAAAGAGTAATTCATAATTCCAGAAAATCCACAACCTTTTTTTTCTTAGTTCTCTTTCCAAAATACATGCCATAGCAAATTAATGACCAGGATCACCTGTTAATGAGAAAAAGCATGGCTACACAAAGACATTAATACAAAATACCAACTCTGCTTTAAAGAAATAAATAGCTTATTCTGAGCCAAATATGAGCAGTGATAGCCCTGGAACATAGATTCAAGATACTCTGTGTGACATGTTCCACCATGGACAAGGTTACAGAAACTTTTATAGTTAAAGAAGAGAAAGTCCAGAATCAATGTGTTGACAAAATACGTAGGCACCAGGTTGGCAGGACTACAGCAAGGTAGGGAAAGCTGTAAGTTTTTAGATGTTGTTTTTATCACTCCTTAGCTTTGGGGTTGGTGGAGGCTAGATGTATCAAACCTAGGGAAACATTTCAAGAGCTTTGTGGAAAAATTCAAAGGATGTGAGGTCAAATATAGAGGTTGATAGTCAATGGCTATCCAGAGAGCCTTGCCCTACAATGCTCCATCTCTCCACCCTCGGTCAGCTTTAAACATCCAACATCCAGGATCTTTATATAGATGCAGTTTCCTCATGGAGCTTCAGTTCAGAAAGGCATAGACTTGTCTAGAGAAAAGAGCAACACTGATTCAAAATACCAATTATTCTACATTGGCATCCTGTTAGTTGCACATATAAAGGTTGACTAATGAAATTGTAGTAAGTAAAACACAGAATAACGTTACATTTTCACTGCAGGGATAAGGAAAATGCCTATGGGAAGAAAAGGAGAGTTTTATAGTCACCAAATAATTAAACAATACTTTTTAAAATCCTCTTTGAAGGATTCCTAATCTAACCTTTGGAGTTTTGTTTATTTGTTTTATTTATTTGTTGTATTCAGGGCTTGGTGTTTGCTAGGCAGGTGCTCTATCACTTGGGCCACAACCCCAGCCACATTCTTCTACTAAGTAAAAGAATTAAGAAGTCTTTGTTGAATCTCAGCACCAAGGAGGGAGAGGCAGGGGATCTCCAGTTCCAAGCCAGTTTGGGCTATATAGCAAGACCCTGTCTCAAAAAGGCAAACAAACAAAAAGTTAGAGTGTGAATAAAAAATTCTCAGTCTGTCTTGAGTCTCACACAATAGGAAGAAGATCGAATTTAACGTCTCTACAAATTATTTTATTGTGCATTTGGCTAAAGTCTCTTATCACAGCTTCCCTTTCTGGACAGATTGAGAAACTCCGACAGAAGGATCTGTCACATGGTGATCACTGGGCAAGTGGATATGAGCCAGGTCTGTGCCCAGTGCACAGCTGAGAGAGGTTGGCAGAACTTTGCTTTGGGGCATGGTGGGAACCAGCAAGGACTGACCCAAAATACCTGGATTCTTACGCACATGGGGTGTGTCTGAAAACACCCCAGGAATAGTAGGTGCTGGTCCTTATATTTTTTTGTGACAAGTCTGAATTTTAACCGACATGCTCAGTTTTTATCTACTCTGTATAGGAAATAACAGAGCAGTTGCTGGGTAAACCACTGACCTTTGGAGTTAAAGGAATAGTTTTCTTTAATGGACTCATTTTGTCAACAATGTATTCAGAGCAAAGATTTTATGTCTTAGAGTACAAATTCATGATTATGTTTTGTTTCTCAGGAATTATTACAAATTAATGAAAAGCAAACCAAAGATTATGTAACAACATATAATTATATTAGTTTCAGTTTTAATTGCTAGTAATAAAAAGGACAAATAAAGTACCATCAAGTTCAGGTTCTTAAATTTTTTCTTTTAAAAAATTAAGTACATTTTTAATTAGAGCCTGAAAATATGCAAAAGTGTTAAGTGTCCCACCCTAACTTAAACGTTACTGGGGATTTGAACGGATCTGGCTATGCCGAGGGATGCTTAGAGGGTGACTGGAAAGGGTCTGTTTGTTTAGGTGACTGTGGGGACTCCACAGGGGCCAACGGTTGACCTGGAGGATAAAAATATAACTGTATAGGAACAACAGTCAGGCTTTACTCTTTCAGAAGTAGCAGGTGGGAAGAAAGTCTGCACATTGTATTTTATCAATTTAAAGTCAGCATGCTTATATCTCAGCCTTGTTTCAGAAGACAACTAATTTTCTTTTGTAAAATAGCTGCTCAGAAGCAATTGTTACTTTGGCATTTTCATTAGATTAAAGAAAAGAGAAAAAATGAAAATCAACTAGACACTTCTCTATTTTTCTTTGAGAAATGGAACCTATCTTCCTTCAGATCATTGCTGAAGGAAAAGTTCTTAAAGCTTTGATTTTGTGTCACCAAGAAAAATTCTCAAGAACTTTCACATTTCCCTTGGCCGGAGACCTTTTGGTGATATCAGAACTCAAGATAATCAATCAAAATGTGTTTATGATCACGGCCATTGATGATCTTAACATGTTTGAAGACACTGCAGTGGTGGCCTAAGAGCAAGAGCGTAATTTTTTATCTGAAAGAAGCTTAACAGGTGCCGGAGAGGAATCAAGAATTCATTGCATCAAATGATACCTCCACCTTCTCCTTCTCCTTCTCCTTCTCCTCCTCCCCTTCTCCTTCTCCTCTTCCTTGTCTTCTCTTTCTCCTTCTCCTTTTTGTCCTCTTCCTTTTTCTCCTTCTTCTTCCTTCTCCTTCCCCTTCTTCTTTTTGTGACAGGGTCTCCCTATGTAACCCAGGCTGGCCTTTAATGCACTAAATATCCCAGGCTGACTTTGAACTCATGATCCTCCTGCCTCAGCCACCTGAGCGCTGGGATTACAGGCATGTGTAACCACACCCAGCATGACGTCTGCTTCTTCAAAATAAATTGTAATAGACACCAATATTTGTACATATTTATGCATTAACAGAATTTTTATTTCACATTTTTTCTCAGAGCTTATTTGTCACTATAAACATTTGTGTCATGGCTGAGCAAATGAGGAAATAAAAAACTTCCAAACACACATTTTTCAGCCAACAATTTTTTTTTATAGTACTAGGGTTAGAACTCAGGGCCTCACACTTGCTCAACAGGTAGTCTACCACTTGAGCCAAGCTACCACCTTCAAACTCATACTTTAATTTTTTTTTAAATTTATTTTATTGTTTTTACAGTTGCTTGCATGTGTATAGATTTTTTGGGCAACCCTCCCCCCACCACCTCCAGGCAGAATCTGTTCTGCCCTCTTGTTCTTTGATTTTATTGAAGATAAAACTTATAAGATAAAGAGAAAAATAACATTTTTGCTAGTTTGAAATGAAGATAGCTATACAAGGAGATTCCTTGTGTTATTTCCATGCATATGTGCATTACAACCCACATTGGTTCATCTCTAGCAGACCTCTTCACTACTTCGCAGTCCCCTTCCCACAGTGGCCTCTGCCAGTTTAAGATTTCTATATTCACTCCTCTACAGTGAGCACATCAGCCACATTCAAGTTTTAGGTTTCCTTCCCTTTCCCTATTCCTCCCTTGCACTGTCTCCCTTAGTGTGTGACCCATGTCCAATAATATTACTGCATTTGTTTTGGGTCTATAATCCACATATGAGGGAAAACGTGAGTTTTGGCCTTCTGAGACTGACTAACTTCTCTTAAGATGATATTCTCCAGTTCTATCCATTTTCCTGTGAATGACAAAATTTCATTCTTCTTTGTGGCTGAATAAAATTCCATTGTGTATAGATACCAGATTTTCTTAATCCTTTCATTAAGAGTGGAGCATCTTGGTTGTTTCCATAGCTTGGCTATTGTGAATAGTGCTGCAATAAACATGGGTGTGCAGGTGCCTCTGGAGTAACCTGAGTCACATTCCTTTGGGTATTTACTTAGGAGTGGTATTGCTGGATCAGATGGCAGATCTATGTTTAGTTTGTTAAGCAGCCTCCATATTGTTTTCCATAGTGATTGTACTAGCTTACATTCCAAACAGCAGTGTATGAGGGTTCCTTTTTACCCCGCATCCTTGTCAATATTTGTTGTTGGTGGTCTTAATGATAGCAATTCTAACATGGGTGAGATGGAATCTTAGTGTGGTTTTGATTTGCATTTTCTTTATGGCCAGGGATGGTGAGCATTTTTTCATGTGTTTTTTGGCCATTTAGATTTCTTTCTTTGAAAAAATTCTGTTTAGTTCAGTTGCCCATTTCTTTATTGGGCCATTGATTTTGGGGGGAATTTAGTTTTTTGAGCTTCCTGTATATTCTGGTTATCAGTCCCTTGTCTGATGTATAGCTAGCAAATATTTTCTCCCACTCTGTGGGTGGTCTCTTCAATTTAGAGGCCATTTCTTTTGTTGTGCAGAAGTTTTTAAATTTCATATAGTCCCATTTGTCCATCCTTTCTCTTCGTTGCAGGGCTGCTTGAGTTCTACTGAGGAAGTCCTTACCTATACCTATTGCTTTCAGTGTATTCCCTTCTCTTTCCTATACTAACTTCAAGGTTTCAGGTCTGATATTAAGGTCCTTAATCCACTTTGAGTTGATACTGGTACAGGGTGACAGGCATGGATCTAGTTTCAGTTTTCTGCAGGCAAATAACCACTTTTCTTTTTTTTTTTTATTTTTTTTTTTTCATTTTTCTTTTATTATTCATATGTGCATACAAGGCTTGGTTTATTTCTCCCCCCTGCCCCCACCCCCTCCCTTACCACCCACTCCACCCCCTCCCTTACCACCCACTCCACCCCCTCCCGCTCCCCCCCTCAATACCCAGCAGAAACTATTTTGCCCTTATCTCTAATTTTGTTGTAGAGAGAGTATAAGCAATAATAGGAAGGAGCAAGGGGTTTTGCTGGTTGAGATAAGGATAGCTATACAGGGCATTGACTCACATTGATTTCCTGTGCGTGGGTGTTACCTTCTAGGTTAATTCTTTTTAATCTAACCTTTTCTCTAGTTCCTGGTCCCCTTTTCCTATTGGCCTCAGTTGCTTTAAGGTATCTGCTTTAGTTTCTCTGCATTAAGGGCAACAAATGCTAGCTAGTTTTTTAGGTGTCTTACCTATCCTCACCCCTCCCTTGTGTGCTCTCGCTTTTATCATGTGCTCATAGTCCAATCCCCTTGTTGTGTTTGCCCTTGATCTAATGTCCACATATGAGGGAGAACATACGATTTTTGGTCTTTTGAGCCAGGCTAACCTCACTCAGAATGATGTTCTCCAATTCCATCCATTTACCAGCGAATGATAACATTTCGTTCTTCTTCATGGCTGCATAAAATTCCATTGTGTATAGATACCACATTTTCTTAATCCATTCGTCAGTGCTGGGGCATCTTGGCTGTTTCCATAACTTGGCTATTGTGAATAGTGCCGCAATAAACATGGATGTGCAGGTGCCTCTGGAGTAACAGTCTTTTGGGTATATCCCCAAGAGTGGTATTGCTGGATCAAATGGTAGATCGATGTCCAGCTTTTTAAGTAGCCTCCAAATTTTTTTCCAGAGTGGTTGTACTAGTCTACATTCCCACCAACAGTGTAAGAGGGTTCCTTTTTCCCCGCATCCTCGCCAACACCTGTTGTTGGTGGTGTTGCTGATGATGGCTATTCTAACAGGGGTGAGGTGGAATCTTAGTGTGGTTTTAATTTGCATTTCCTTTATTGCTAGAGATGGTGAGCATTTTTTCATGTGTTTTCTGGCCATTTGAATTTCTTCTTTTGAGAAAGTTCTGTTTAGTTCACCTGCCCATTTCTTTATTGGTTCATTAGTTTTGGGAGAATTTAGTTTTTTAAGTTCCCTGTATATTCTGGTTATCAGTCCTTTGTCTGATGTATAGTTGGCAAATATTTTCTCCCACTCTGTGGGTGTTCTCTTCAGTTTAGAGACCATTTCTTTTGATGAACAGAAGCTTTTTAGTTTTATGAGGTCCCATTTATCTATGCTATCTCTTAGTTGCTGTGCTGCTGGGGTTTCATTGAGAAAGTTCTTACCTATACCTACTAACTCCAGAGTATTTCCTACTCTTTCTTGTATCAACTTAAGAGTTTGGGGTCTGATATTAAGATCCTTGATCCATTTTGAGTTAATCTTGGTATAGGGTGATATACATGGATCTAGTTTCAGTTTTTTGCAGACTGCTAACCAGTTTTCCCAGCAGTTTTTGTTGAAGAGGCTGCTATTTCTCCATCGTATATTTTTAGCTCCTTTGTCAAAGATAAGTTGCTTATAGTTGTGTGGCTTCATATCTGGATCCTCTATTCTGTTCCACTGGTCTTCATGTCTGTTTTTGTGCCAGTACCATGCTGTTTTTATTATTATTGCTTTGTAATATAGTTTGAAGTCAGGTATTGTGATACCTCCTGCATTGTTCTTTTGACTGAGTATTGCCTTGGCTATTCGTGGCCTCTTGTGTTTCCATATAAATTTAACAGTAGATTTTTCAATCTCTTTGATGAATGTCATTGGAATTTTGATGGGAATTGCATTAAACATGTAGATTACTTTTGGGAGTATAGACATTTTTACTATGTTGATTCTACCAATCCATGAGCATGAAATAACCACTTTTCTGAGCAACATTTGTTGAAGAGGCTGTCTTTTCTCCATCATATGTTTTTGTCAACTTTGTCAAAAATTAGGTGGATGTAGCTGTGTGGATTCATATCCGAGTCCTCTACTCTGTTCCACGGTCTTCATGTCTGTTTTTGTGCTAGTACCATGCTGTTTTTTATTGCTATGTTTCTGTAACATAGTTTGAAATTGGGTATTGTGATACCTCCAGCATTGCTCTTTTTGCTAAATGTAGCCATGGCTATTCTCAGTCTTTTGTGTTTCCAAATGAACGTTAGGGTAGATTTTTCAATCTCTGTGATGAATGTCATTGGGATTTTGATGGGAATTGCATTGAACATGTAGATTGCTTTTGATAGTATAGCCATTTTTACTATGTTGATTCTACCAATCCATGAGCACGGGAGATCTTTCCACCTTCTGTAGTCTTCTTCAATCTCTTTCTTCAGTGGTTTGTAGTTCTCCTTGTAGAGGTCATTTACATCCTTTGTTAAGTCTATTCCTAGGTATTTGATTTTTTTTTAGGCTATTCTAAATGGAATTCTTTTCCTATATTCTTTCTTGATCTGTTCATTGTTGGTATATAGAAAGGCTACTTACTTATTTGTAAGTTGGTTTTGCATCCTGCTACTTTGCTGAAGCTGTTTATAGTATCTAGGAGTTCTTTAAGGTATAAGATCATGTCAGCTGCAAATAGGGATAGTTTGACTATTTCTTTACCTATTTGTATTCCTTTTAGTTCTTCTTCTTCACTTATTGCTCTGGCTAGGAATTCCAGGACTATGTTGAATTGGAGTGGGGAGAGTGGACACTGTTGTCTCATTTCTGACTTTAGGGGAAATGGTTTCAGTTTTTCCCCATTAAATATGATGTTAGCAATAAATTTGTCACATATACCTTTTGTAATGTTGAGGTACATTCCTTCTATTCCTAGTTTCCTTGGAGCTTTTATCTTGAAATGGTGTTGAATCTTATCAAAGGCTTTTTCTGCATCTATTGAGATGATCAAGTATTTTTGTCTTTGCTTCTACTAATGTGCTGTGTTGCATTTAATGATTTGCGTATGTTGAACCATCCCTTCATCCCTGGGATGAAGCCGACTTAATCATGATTAATGATCTTTCTGATATGTTGTTGGATTCAGTTTGCCATTATTTTATTGAGCATATTTGCATCAATGTTCATTAAGGAGATTGGTCTGTAGTTCTCCTTTTTGGAAGTGTCCTTGTCCGGTTTCGGGATGAGTGTAATATTGGCTTCATAGAATGAGTTAGGCAGTGTTCCTCCCCTTTCTATTTGGTGGAAAAGTTTAAGGAGGGTTAGTATTAGTTTTTCTTTAAAGGTCTGATAGAATTCAGCAGAGAATCCATCAGGTCCTGGACTTTTTTGGGAGACTCTTTATTGCTGCTTCAATTTCATTACATGTTATAGATCTGTTTAGGTGGTTAATATCCTCTTGGTTCAGTTTTGGATGGTCATGTGTATCTAGAAATTTGTTCATTTCTTCAAAATTTTCAAAATTATTAGAATATAGTTTCTCAAAGTAGTCCCAGATGATTCCCTGGATTTCCTTAGTGTTTGTTGTTGTCTCCTCTTTTTTGTTTCTGATTTTACTAATTTGTATCTTTTCTTTCCTCATCTTAGTGAGATTTGCCAGGGGCTTGTCAATCTTGTTTATTTTTTCAAAGAACCAGCTTTTTGTTTTGTTGATTCTTTGTATTTTTTTTGTTTCTATTTCATTAATTTTGGCCCTTATTTTTATTATTTCTCTCCTTCTGCTCATTCTTGTTTTTCTAGGAATTTGAGATATAGCATTAGGTCGTTTATTTGAGATCTTTCTATCCTTTTAATATATGCACTCATGGCTATAAACCTTCTTCTTAGGACTGTCTTTGCTGTGTCCCACAGGTTCTGATAGATTGTGTTTGCATTTTCATTACATTCCAGGAACTTTTTGATTTCCCCTCTTATTTCTTCTATGACCCACTGATCATTGAACAATGTGTTGTTCAGCCTCCAATTATTTGCATGTTTTCTGCTGTTGAGTTCTAGTTTTATTGCATTGTGACCAGATAGAATATAGGGTTGTTTTTTTTTTCTTTCAATTTTCTTACATTTGTTGAGGCTTGCTTTGTGCCCTACGATATGGTCTATCTTGGAGAAAGTTTCGTGGGCTGCTGAGAAGAATGTATATCATGCTGTTGCCAGATGAAATTGTCTGTAGACGTCAGTTAGGTCCATTTGATCTATGGTGTCATTTAGGTCTAGGATTTCTTTGTTGATTTTTTTGTTTGAATGACCTACCTATTGGTCATAAATAGGTATTAAAATCTCCTACTACCACTGTGTTGGAGTCTATATGTGCTTTCAAGTCCTTTAGTGGATGTTTAATGAAATTGGGTGCACTGACATTGGGTGCATATAGGTTGACAAATTGTCATTTCCTTTTGATGTATTGCCCCTTTTATTAGTATGATGTGATCTTCTTTGTCTCATTTGACCAATGTAAGTTTGAAGTCTACTTTGTTTGAAGTAAGTATTGCTACTCCTGCTTGTTTTAAGGGACAATTACCTTGGTAAATCTTCTTCCAGCCTTTTGCTCTGAGCCAGTGTTTATCTCTGTCAATAAGGTGGACTCTTATAAACAACAGATTGTTGGATCTTCCTTTTTAATCCAGTTTTTCAAATGGTGTCTTTTGTTGGGGGAGTTCAGTCCATTGATAGTCATTGTTACTATTGATAGGTATGTGGTGATTCCTGCCATTTAGTTGTTTTTGTTGCTTAAGGATTTGATTATGTGCAGCTGAATCAATGCTACTCTCTTACTACTTGTCTTTTCTTCTTCTGTGGTTTCATACTTCCTGTCTTCTCATGGTTTTGTTTGCTTTCATCTTCTGTGTGCAGAATTCCTTGGAGAATCTTTTCTTTGTGGCTTGGTGGTCATATATTCTAAACACATATTTTTAATTGCAAGTTTTTTCCTAAAGATTGTTTCATTTTTCCCTGTTTTATGCCACAGGATACCTACTATTTAGTCAAGTAATTATTTTATTTACTATTGAAGGAGGAATCCAAAAACAATAAAATTAAAGTCATAAATCTACTGATATATTTGTTTCCTTAGAATTTCACTGGGTTTTTCTCTTGTGCTAAGTATTTTATTTCCTTACAAATGAAATGGTAATTGTACACCAAAACAGAAACTTGAACTAAATAAAAGTGTCAGAGTCTGTTTTGAAAATTAAATAAATCTTTTGTGTCAGGAAAATACTTACTTGTGTTCACTGTAAGTTGCAGTGACAATCATATATTTTTGTATTATTTCCTGTGATTCTGTGGAATACTTGAAATAGAGACTTAAACTTATTTCTTTGTAATCACAGAATGATTAGTATGGCCCTAGTTCATAATTCATGCTCAATAATTATTTGCTGAATTATGTTTTTAATGCACTAACCAATATTTCTCAGTATGTGTTCTGTTGAGAATTAGGCTGTTTTGATAGAAGCTCACAAAATAATAGCTCCATGGTCAAACAGATTTGAGAGATTACCTGGTCTGTTCTTTAGTTGGAAATTTAGTTTTTGCAACCTTATTAAATTAGTCCTGTTGCTTAAAAAAGTTACTTTATTTAACCTCATGTTTCCCCAACTAATTAGATCATAGAATCATATTTAAATAAAACATAAATCAACTCCCATAGGACTATTGGAAAATCTAGTAAAAATTAATGATTGGGAATTTCCATCTTCTAATCTCAGTTCTCATTACAACATCCTGGACTGTGGTTCTAACTGGATTGAAATTTAAAAGTAGTTCCTGAAAATATTAGGACTAGGAATTAAAACACAAAATGTTGTAGTCATTCCTGTTCCCAAATTTAGCTCAGAAAATGTAGATAGAGTCCTCTGTATCCTTGTAGACTTCTAAAATAAAATATGCATAACTAGACATATTGAAGTGACTAAAGGCCAAGACTATATTCTTTATCCAATATATTTAGTCAAGTCAAAATTATACAAAATCTTCTTGGGGTATCTGAAGGAAACATCTACATTAAAATATCTCTTTGAGCCAGGTGCAGGTGGGTCACACTTGTAATCCTGGTTACTCAGGAGGCAGAGATAAGAAGGATTGAGGTTTGAAGCCAACGCTGGGATATCTCAAAAAAACCCATCACAAAAAAGGAATGGTGTAGGCCCTGATTTCAAATCCTAGTACCAAAAAAAAAAAATTCTGAGTTTACTAATAATGAAATATTCTCTGGTCATTAATACCAGTTCCTAGATGACTTAGCTCCTTTTGGGAGTCAAGAAACAATAGGCCAGTTTTCATCCCTTATCAAACATTCTTTTCTCTTTTATTTATCTGACAGGGGAAACTTTGTGTGTGTGTGTGTGTGTGTGTGTGTGCACTAAACTTCTTCTCAGATACAATTAATTTGCCTAGAATAGATAATTTTATTACATAATTAGGGTCACCCGATATTTTACAAATATCATCCTAAGTATACAAGTTTAAACATGGTATAATAGGAATTATTAGCAAAACAGTAACATACAGGATTAAGCACTTCTTATAGGCATTATGATGGTCCATACTGGACCAAACCTGACTTCAACCCAATGTTCTCCTCCTCCCCTCCACAAATCTTGACCCCTTACCTCCACCTGCCCTCCCCCCAAAAAAACCTTCAAAACTTCAGCCCTGTGCTTAAGTTTTTTATGTTCCATGTCAAAAGATAGCAGCTACATAAGTAATTTTTGGCATTTAAAAACAATAGAATCATATAGATTTAAAAAAATTATAGTGATGAGCAGATTATGATAGGCTCAAGAATTATTGGAAGACAACAGGAAATAAATTTGGGATTATCGTGTACAGTCTAGACTAAATGAACCATGTTGCTGTGTATTTGTTGGTTGTTTCAGTGAATACAGAGCAACAGCTTTAAATGACCCCAGCATTTTTCTGATGACATTTATAAGGACTACAATGTAGAAAAACATTTAGGTTTGGGGTCACGTGTAACCTCTTCTAGTTGCTAGCTATGTGACTTTATTTCTCTGAAATTAAGTTTTTTCTTCACACAATGTAAGAGAGAATATTTGAAAAACATTTTGTAATAGTCAAGAAAAGGCTAGTATTACCTGGAGGGAATGGTTCTAAGACTAACAACGACTACAGATATTTTAAATTTAAATCAAAGTTTAAAAGAATTTATTTATTTCCCCAAACTCTTGATGTAGATCCAGTGCTGTGAGTGTGTAGTCACAGTAGAGAGCTGCTCAATCCATCTGGCAGGAGGCACGGCTTTGCTTCTTCCCCTCAGTGTGGTCTCCTTACTCTTCTGGTGGTTTCAGACCCAAGTCAGGCGGAAGTCTCTCTTTGCTCTTTCCAAGCTCAGTTCACACCAAAGAGGAAGTGAAAGCAGAACTGCAACATCACCTGCTTTCTCCAGAACACAGCAGAACCAGACTGCTTTTAGTCTGGATGTCATGTCATGCCAGTCCCTGTGGCCCCAGGGCTTACAGCTCTGTCCCCACTAACCTCATCATTGTTGGATCTGGCCACACTAGAGCTCATCGTAAACCACAAGGTGAAAAACATGTTTGGCAACCAGGTTGGTTTATACCAAAAGCTTCTTGTTAAATCAGCTTTTTAAGCAGCAATATGTTTTAGCACAGTATCTTCAACACTTACCAGCAGGGAGAAAAATTAGCTTATTCAACTAACACATTGAGTTGACTTTTGGATTTCAATTTGGGCCAGTTTAGCACATAGATTACTTTCCCATTTACGAATTGCTTTCATATACACTATTATCTTTCGATTCTCTCAGGAAGAGTAAGGAATAAGAGACATAAAGAATAGCATTGAGTGATTTGTTATCAAGGGGGAAGACAGTGAGGACAATTATGCCCAGTTACTTCTTCATTTCTTTCAGTTGACATTCTTTACTGCAAGTCTTTGTTTCATTTTATTAACAAGACTGCTGCTTCAGACATATGTAAATACAGCTGAGGATCTGATGAGAAAAAACTTTGTTGGGAAAATATTTTTTCATGAATATTTTTCTTTAAATGAATTCAGGAAAAACAGACTGTGGCTTGGCTAGGAATGAGGATGAAGGAAGGAAAAAAGGAAATAAATAAACAGTGTATTATTTTCCCATGCAGTAATGTCTAAACCTCACATTCCAATAAAGAGTCCTTTTTGATTGTGAATTATTGTTGACTCATTTGGAAGTTAAATACTTCTTCCTGGACTACACTGTGGAGGTTGGCCACTCATCCTGCACACAAATCATATAACCTTTACAGTGCCCGTGGTTGAGCTTCTCCTCAGTCTAGGAAGCAATACTTTTGCCATGCTCATCCAGGGTTTTCTGGAATCCCAGCAGCAGAGTAACAGACACTGAGATGTCTGCAAAGAGTACTGCATAGCCTCTGTTAGCAGGTCAGACTTACATGTGGGAGCTCAGGAAAGGATGGACCACATTTACTATAGTAGCAGAAAGTAAGGCTTCAGCAAGGGAGAGGAGTGGCAAGGCAGTGAGGTAAGAGCTCCCTTTCGTCACATCACTCTCACTTTCTTTTAACCAGACCTCTTATTATCCTGACTCAAGAAAGAAAGTAGGGCCTAGATCCATAAACAAAAAGAACTCAGGCCTATACTTCATTTGATCAGCAGATCAACAGGACATTTCTCAGGAGGCATGAAGCATCATCACTAAGCACATTATAGGGCGGACAGAATTTCATCACTAGACTTCCTTCCAGGGGGAGAATTGTTAAGTGTTAAAAGGAATATTTTGATAAATTGCTTGGAATGGATGCAATTTGGGTTTGATTCCAAAAGCGAATGTTCAGGGAACAAGATATGGTTGTTAACCTGGCTTCTGAGGAGAAAGCTGAGTTTTGTTTGGTTGAGAGAAGTGTGCAAGTTCGGAGTCAGAGCAGAATTGACATGACACAAGGAAGGTCCTTTCTGTCATCAGTGGTCTTTCTTCTGCTCTCTTCCCCTTGGAAGTACTCTTCCAATTCACATGCCAAAAGTGTCTGAGGGCAGCCAAGGCCACGGCTGCCTTCGTTTGGAGCAGGCTCATGGCAAGGACTGACTGGAAAGGGGAGAGGGCAGGCAGGCTCCAATAAACTGTGGTACAAAAAAAGGTGGTGGTAGGCTTCTGCAAATGTACACTGAGTCTTCCCAATGTCTACTGTCACATTCCTAGAGCTGCAAATGCACAAAACCCAAGTTACTAAGAGATGAATTAACAGAATTCTTTCTTTGGGGGGGGAAGTGGGAGGGTGGGTAGGACTGGGGTTTGGTGCTCTACAACTTGAGCCACACCTCCAGTCTATTTGGCTCATTATTTTGGAGATAGGGTCTCATGAACTATTTGCCTGGACTGACCTTAAGTCATGATCCTCTTGATCTCAGCCTCCCAAGTAGCTAGGATTACAGGCATGAGCCACGGGTGCTTGGCAGAATTCTTATTTTAATTACTTTGCAGCCTCTTAGGTATATGCAGGAGAGATTCTCCCAACTTACACTCTGCTCAGCCATGTGTGTGAGGAGGGCTGGGAGAGATGTGTCTCTATGTGCCTTTTTGGCTATTTATTTTCTTTCTTCTTTCTGGAGAAGAATCCTAGCATTCATTTTCCATCCTTTCAGAGCACAGGGTAGGATAGAAAGGGGCATGCCATAGGAACCAGTTCTCTATCTGCCAAGAACAGTGTTCCTGTAATCCTCATGTCCATTTGGCTCAGAGGAAGACTTGGGCAATCTCATTCTACTATGCTCCAGTGGCCTCTGACCAACCTGGCTGGCTGTTCAGACTCTGCTTATCCAGTGCCTTACGTTTACCAAAGGCCTCCACAGGCCTCCTGCCCAGGGAGGCTGAAGGCTGTGGTCCCAGGGGATGCAGAGTATGCTTTCAGTACTCAAAAAGGAACACAGAGAATAAACAGTATTTATCTATAGGACTGCACAAGATTTGAAGACCAAATTAAAAACATTCAGAAAAATAACTTTTCTTATAATAAATTCTTAAATTTTATCCTTTTGTTAATTAAAAAAGGCTTGCTGTCAAAAACAAAATAAAAATATAATCTTTTTTAAAAAAATTAACATATTTAATCCAGATATCATTTGAGACTTTCCAGTGGTTGAAGAAAACACTAAAGATTTTAAGTCTTTTCAGACTGATCTGAAATCATTGCTACTTAAATAACTGTCTTTCCTTTTGTTTTGTTTTGGTTTTTTTGGTGGTACTGGGGTTTGAATTCAGGTCTTTGTACTTGCTAGGCTAACACTCTGCCACTTGAGCCTCACCCCGGCCCTAGCTGTCTTTCTGAAAGTTGATCTGATCTTACAATAATCAGGTGTGGTGTTCAGATCAACTTCTATCATCTGGAGATCTGTTTGGTTTGGGACACCAGATTTTAAGAAAATCTTTGAAAATTTGAGGCACATTCAGAGGAGAATGATAAGAACAATTAAAGGAATGGGCAACAAAGTAATAAGAAGAAGGTTTAAGTATTTCTTGCCACCTGACTGGAAATAACAAATACTTAAAGGGGAAATACTAGCCGTCTTCGGTGTAAGAAAGACCCCTGTACAAATGAAATGAAATGCTGTCTGTAAGAAAGGAGCGAGTTTCCTTTCCCTGAAATCATTTGAACAAACAAAGCTTTTTGAATGACTATGTTCTAGGCACTGTTTTAAGCACAGAGATAGAGCCAGGAATAAGTTAAAGAATAGGCTTGATAGATACCTGGGATGCTATAGGAGATGTCATATCTGAAGAGAAAAGTTAAATTACATTTTTTCTGTTTTTTTTTTCCATTCTAAATCTTTTGTCATTGTTTCGAAACAATAAGGATCTCTCTGTGTAGTCCAGACTGGCCTTGAACTCACTGTCCTCTTGTCTCAATCTCCTTAGTGCTGGAATTACAGACATACAACACCATGCCCAGCTTAATTTTGACACACTGTGTAGTTGCAAGTGAAAGGGATTGATTTAGCCCACATAATAGGTCAATTAACAATCCAAGAAGGGTAACACCTCACTTTAGTATTTAGCCTGTCCCTTTTACCTGCATCTTTAACACCAATGTTACACAGGTGAAGGAAACATCGTGCTGTGTTGCAAGAGATTTGTCCACTGATTTTGAGAAGTTACCTGTGGCCTCCATAGCATTATCCAGAGTTCTTTGTCCTCCTCTCTACTTCCTGAGCATTATACTGGCACACTGAGGATCAGGAAATAATACAGAAGAAATTTGGACTCTGTTTTCAATCTAAATGCTCAAAGAACAAAAAAAACATAAAAATATAAGATGTGGAATGGATTAGAGGGCTAAGTCTAAGCTGTAAGTTAGAAAATTCATGTTCAAATGTCCATTCTGCCAATAAGCAGTCTTGGGTCAGTCATAATATCCCTTTGTTAAATAAAATATAGATGCTTTTATGAGTCTTCACTCTCTAAAACTGATAATTCTGCACTGTAGAAAAATAATAACTATTATACTAACTACTAATAATAATTATTAGATGTCTATAAAAACTCGAGGTATTATCAGAGGAGATAAATGGAAGGTTCCTGGTCTCACCAAAAAAGGAATTCAGGGACCAACAAACAGAGGAGCCTTAACAGAATAAGATTTATTTGAAACAAAAGCAAATGCAAGAGTGAAGGTACACCCTCCAGATAGTGTGAGGGTAGGCAACTTGACCAGGCCGACGAGAGCACTACACTCTTAGGTCTTAAGCACTTTTATAGGTAGGGTTTAATGATTATGCTAAGGAGATGTACATAATTGTTGAGCTTTCTAAGAAATGGGAAGGCTTTCCAAAAACCAGAGGATAGGAGTGGTTTACTTTATAGTAAGGTGTCTTCAGAGCCAACATAGAGATTTGAGGAGAGGGGAGTGCAAGGCTCCCAGTTACACAAGCCAAAATTCTGGGTGGCATTTTAAACTCATTCTGCAAAGTCACATAATACAGTGGGACCCCTATACATGGGTCTCACATTCACAGATTCAACTAACCACAAATAAAACATATTTGAAAAAAATTGCATTTGTACTGATCGTGTACACAGAGTTTTGTTCATCATTATTTCATTATTTCCTAAACAATGTAACAACTATTTACATAGCATTTACAATGCATCATCAAGAGATGATTTAAAATATATGGGAGGCTATGCATAAGTTATATGCAAATGCTATCCATTTTGTATAAGGAATTTGGGCATTTTTGGATTTGAGTATCTTCAGGGTGTCTTGGAATCAAGATACACATGAATACTAAGGGACAAATGGATATCTAATCCATTCACTCAGCAAATGTTTTTTGGTCTTCCACTATGTGTAAGCCACTATTTAAGGCATTTGGAATACATCAGGGAACAAAATAGACCCTCCAAAATCAACTGTTCTTTGTGAGATTGCAGTGAAACATTGGTTTCCTCAATTCTTTTGTTTTTTGAAATTGATCCAGTTTTCTTAACCTCCCTGTCATTACCCTCCTTCTAAGCATTTCCACTCTTAATTTTTCCAATAAGCTAACACATCTTTTCATCCAGCTTCCAACTTGCTTTCCGTACAGCAGCGCGGGTGAACTTATTAAGGTCCAAATCCGATCAAATCAGTCCCCAGTTTCAATCTCTTCCAGTTTTCCATGCTGGGGACACCATCTAATCTCTGCTCAACCACACCTGTGAAGTGACCCTCTCTTCATTCTGGTCTCCTGTTGAAACACTCCCCACCTTGGCACAACCTGTCCCTGATGCGCTGAGCATCTTCCAACTGCCCTGAAGGAACTGGCCTTCTCGCACCCAGAGCTGTAATTGTGGTGGGATCTGCTTACATTCTCTCCTTTTTCTTGCTCATTCTCTGGGTTTTGGCTGTTTCTCAGGGAACCCTTTTCTGAGTGGCCCACATCAGTAAAGAGTCACTGTGCTGAGCTTCCCTGGCATCCTACACCAGACCTGACCTTGCCTTTATCACAGATTCCTGCTATGGCTTGTTTGTCTCAGCTCCAAACTGAATTAAAAAAGGTTGTAACACAGGGCACTTGTTTACCTTTTTCTCTGCTGTACTTTAGGATGTAGCACAGTGTGAGGACCAGAGAGCTACGTGAGTGAGTGTATACATACATAAATAAAGGAATAAAATGACTATTAGACATTAAAGTGGAAAAAAGGAAATTTTATGGACATAGGCATAGTTCAGTCAGATTCAAATGCTTTTCCCCCTCCTTTTTTCAAAATAATTAGAATAATTACAGGAATAAAAAAAAGAGTAATTTAGTTGCACAACGTACTCTCACTTCATGTAATTCCTAAGACTACAATGTTAGATTTGTTATCTCTACTTTTTGGGAGAGAAGAAAAATTTCCTTAATGTTGAATGCACCACCCAGAAATGCATCAACTTAACTTTATGATTCCCCAGTATTGGCTAGCTTCAAAAGAATAGTAACTAGGTGACTGCCCAAGTAAATTGGGTCCCCCAACACTCCTATACTGAAGTCCAATGCTCAGTACCCCAGAATGTAACTACATTTGGAGACAGAGCCCTTGAAGAGGTAACTAAAGTTCACTGAGGTCATATGAATGGGCCTAATCTAACTTGATGGTGTCCTATTATGAGGAGGGAGACATACCAGGGATGCACAACCTAACCACACAAAGACAAGGCGAAAAGATGCCACCTATAAGCATGGAGACAGGTCTCAAGAGAAAACAAATTTTGATCTTGGGCTTTAAGTCTCCAGACCTGTGAGAAAAAAACTTTTATTTTTGGTTTAAACTACCCAGTCAATGCTATTTTGTAATGGATCCCTAACAAATTAAAAGGGTGGCTTTTTCATTTATATTAGGTAAAATCTGCTTCAGAACATGGAACTCTCTAAGTTGAACGATTGGCTGAGAGCATCACTGCATTCTTGTCCTGATTTATTTTGCTTGAAAAAGATATTTGCAATGTTAGTTTTAAACTCACTCTGACATAGATGAAATGTATAGAGGAGTGTGTACAGATGCTTCCCCTGGGACTGCCAGAATTGTTTATTTGTTATGTTCATGTTACAACATGGGCCCAAGAGCCAAGTATCTCTCACCAAGTTTCCCAAGGTTTTACACCTTCTAAATCTCTCAGGCTTAAAACCTGGGAATAATTGTGACTCATCTTTTTTTTTCTTACTTTACCACCTACATTATAGTCGATGACAAATTCTTACATATTCTTATTTCAAAATGTCTCATACATAGGTCCCATTGTTCTTCTTTGCACAGTCATCAGGAGCCTGGATTCTCGTAACCTTATGGATAGGTCATTGCCAAACCCTCCTACCTAATCCTCTGATCTTCCCCTTCCATTTTAGGACTACCAACAAGTTAATGTTGACAAATACCACCTTCTTGATCTCTGCTAAGGAACTTTAGGATGTCCTCATTTTCTAGAAATTGCAATACAAGCTCTGTCACTTGGAATTAGAAGCATTTCCTAGTCTGAGGAAGAGAGTGGATTATTTTGTGTTGGAGTGAGTGAACAGTCTGAATTGGAAATGAATACTCCATATGGCAGTGTATCTTATTGTATTAAACTGACTTTTCCTCTCAGGATTTCACACCATCACATCCAAATTTCAGCTGGTCTATTTCCTTACTGTTTCTTGAACCCTGATGCTCATTCTACACATTTCTTCATACTTTTTCTGTTTTGTGCTACTGCCCTCCTTTCCTGCTCCCTTCTCACCATCTCAAGAAACCCTGCTTAACTGCGAAGGTCAACCTGACCTCTTCTGTCCCCAGGCAGCTTTGTCTCTGTTAGATTAAGTCTTGCAGTTTATTACTCTCTCTCTCTCTCTCTCTCTCTCTCTCTCTCTCTCTTGCTCTCTTTCTCTCTCTTTGTGTGTGTGTGTGTGTGTGTGTGTGTGTGTTTCTAAGGTAGAAAGGTAGAAAGATCTGTTCTTTTTTTTTTTTATTTCTTTAAACAATAATGGCCTTTGAGGATGCTCAATTTTAAGGCATATCATTAAGGATCATATGGCTTTAAGGATCACAACTATAGGATCGTAATTATAGTTCAATCATAGCTAAATTTAGATAGAAACTTAAGTTTTCAGTATTCTAGTCAAAATGCATAGTCACTGTAACCTCATATTCGAGGTGTCTGCTGAGCTAAATGTCAGAGGGTCCTTCAAGCTTTAGATATACTTCAAACCTAAGCACACTATTTCATAGTACACCCTAAGCATTTCTCACTCAAAACTTTTCATCAACAAGTTTTGATCTCTGAAATCTATTAGCCAACCACGATCAATAACGTGATGGACATAGAAGGCTTTGGATTCTGACAGAGCTGCGGCTGCCTTGGTGAGTCAAACTTGTAGAGTGTACAACCTTGAGAACACCAGGGAAGACCATTCCAGACATCAGAGAGTGTGGTCCTCCTCATCTCTGCTTCCCGAGTAGCTGGCTCAAATTTGGAATTGCAGTAACCTTTACACCAAGTTCACTGTTGCCTGGTGGTCCCATGTCACAGCTTCATGTTAGAATCACTTGGAAATCATTTCAAACTCCAATTAAATCATACCTTCTGGGGATGGGATGTGTGAGGATGGGACTCAGTCTCAGTAATTAAGCTCTCTGGTGGATAGTAACCAGAGTTACTTTGATAGCCCTTAGAATAACACATGGAATGGATAAATAGCTGCATCTTGGACTTCTACCCCACAGGGACGTTTAATGTCATAGCAGAGAGTGTCTTGTTGTTGATTTTCACCCTGTGGGAGATCCATTTTCAACTCACATACTATCTACCTACTCAAAGGAAAAATAACCCGTCCTTACAATCGTGTAATAGGCCACACGAGTGTGAAAAGTATCCTTTTCTGGGGTTTTGACTAACAGACATTTTATGAAGCATCTTAGAGAAAGGAATCATAATTCCTAATACTGAACTCTGCATGAATAGAGCTGATTACTTTCTGTAAGTGAAATAGAGTTCCTTAGGCTTGGTGCCTTAGCTGAATTGCTGACTAAGGGAGCTCTGTCTGTCAACCCTAAGTGTGCCTTTCTCTCACTGCCCTCGTTATGGTTAGCATTTGTGTGGATTTGTGCAAGGTTTTTATTTCTGTCTTACTCCTCTACCATACTGTACGCTCCAGGAACTCCAAGTCTGTTCTTCACTCAGCATATCCTCACCCATACTGTCCACACAAGAGATTCAAACATACTTGTTAAATGAAAGAGGGAGGGAAGAAATGAAGAAGGAGAAGCTTTAAGCTACCTCACATTGAGTGTCTCCTGGAGAAGTAGTTTATGTCATCCCAGCTATGCAGGGAAGAGGAAGACCATGGTGCAGACTTGCTTGGGTATAAAGTGAGACCCTGTCTCAAAAACAACCAACACAAAAAGGGCTGGCTCATAGTAAATGGATGGAATTGGAGAACATCATTCTGAGTGAGGTTAGCCTGGCCCAAAAGACCAAAAATAGTATGTTCTCCCTCATATGTGGACATTAGATCAAGGGCAAACACGACAAGGGGATTGGATTTTGATCACATGATAAAGCGAGAGCACACAAGGGATGTATGAGGATAGGTAAGACACCTAAAAAGCTAGATAGCATTTGTTGCCCTCAACGCAGAGAAACTAAAGCAGATACTTTAAAGCAACTGAGACCAATAGGAGAAGAGGACCAGAAAAGAGAAAAGGTGAGTGCAAGAAGAATTAACCTAGAAGGTAACACACACGCACAGGAAATCAATGTGAGTCAACTCCCTGTACAGCTATCCTTATCTCAACTAGCAAAAACCCTTGTTCCTTCCTATTATTGCTTATACTCTCTCTTCAACAAAATTAGAGAAAAGGGCAAAATAGTTTCTGCCTGGTAGTGAGGGGGTGGGGGGGAAGAGGAAGGGGGCAGGGGGTGATAAGGGAGGGGATGGGGGAAGGGGAGAGAAATGACCCAAACATTGTATGCACATATGAATAAAATAAAAATTTTAAAAAAAGAAATAAGATAAAGGCAAGAGTCACAAATGGAATTTTAAGTTACTACTACCACAAGTAGACTGTGGATCAACCTGGAAAAATTAAAGCATGAGGCTGGAGGTGTGGCTCAAATGGTATGGCAAGTGCAAGGCCCTGAGTTCAAACTCCAGTCCTATCAAAAAAATGTTAAAGTATATGAGTAAATAGGGAATTTAGCAACAATTAATGGTGGCTAAATGGGAATTAATTATTGCTGGTGGGGGCTATCATGAATGTATGATTTGTAAGCAGAAAAAATATTTGGTTAAAAAAAAAAGAATATGGTATGAATATTTTTCCATGCCAATAATAAGTTTTATCTGATTAAAAAAAAAGGGGGGGCTGGCTAAAGTGGCAGAGTGCCTGCCTAGCACTGAGTTCAAACCTCAGTATCATCAAAAAGAAAAAAAAATCCTACCACTCGTCATTTTAATCCTTAAGTCTAACTTGATTTATTTTCTTTTTAAGCCCCGGGCTGGCTGCAACATCAAAAGAGTACATGTTCAAAGTCTCATGAATGATAGACGAGCATGAACTTGGTACCTGTGCCAAGGATTAAAAATCTCCAGCCTCATTATTCAGAATTCTGCCTCACCCCTTCTTGCTCTTTATCCTTGTGATAAATTGGTGGTTCTCTGGTATAATTGTGAGAAGACTCAGTTTAGAAAATCTCCCAATCCTGTTCTAACAAGTTACTGTTCTGAATTGCTGCTTCTCTTTCCTCGGTGCCAGTTTAAAGAGAAAAGGGCAACGGTACAGTCCCCCTCTGCGCACTGGGGCATGCTCTTGCAGAGAGTGCCAAAGGCAAAACCCTGCTCTGAAGAGCTGAGAACATCTACTGCCCCAGTCAGATGAAGACCAAGCTCTTCAGCTTCCCACCAGGCCGTCAGTGTGTTCTGTCATCATTCTGACCTTCTGCATTGCTCAGGGTTCTCTAGGGAACCAGAACCAGCAGGGTGTGTGTGTGTGTGAGAAGGAAAGCAGAGAGAGAGAGAGAGAGAGAGAGAGAAAGAGAGAGAGAGAGAGAGTTGGCTTATATAATTATGGAGGTGTAAGTCTAAAATCTACAGGGTTAGGCTAGTAGGTGGAGACTCAAGGACAAGTTGCAGTCTGTATCCCAAAAGCAATCTGCTAACAGAATTCCTTCTTGCTTAGGGGAGGTCAGTGTTTTATTAAGACCTTCAACTGATTGGATGAGGACCGCCAATGGTAATCTGTTTTACTCAAAGTTCAATGATTTAAATGTTAATCTCATTGAGAGAGAGAGAGAAAGAGAGAGAGAGAAGAAAAGAAGGAAATTATCTCTACATGTACAGTGTGTTTGATAGTGACCTTGGATACAGAATAATTTAGCACATGAGAAGATTCTCAATCCTGTATGCACTTTAGAATGATTTTGTGAGCTTTATTGCCATTTTATTTATTTACTTTATTCATTCATTCATTCTTTTTGCAGTGCTGGAGATTGAACCCAAGACTTTGCACATACTAGGGATTTTGAGAACTTAAAAAAAAAATTGTTCAGCTCAGGCTTCACTTGCAGAAATTCTGGTTGAATTGCCAGAGTAGACATGAGGTGAGTCTAAGATGTTCCCACCAGGGCTGAGAACCAGTAACAGTGGAAAGAGATGAGGGAAGGGCCCTTGTCCCCAAGGTTGTGTCACACGTATAGTAGACGGTCAATTAATATTTGAATGACAGAATCATATATTTCAGCCTTGTTTTGGCCATATGAATTTTGTGAAAGTTCTGTTACTCTTCTACATCTCAGCTCCCTATTTCATAAAATGGGGATAGCAATGTATCTCTCATTTGGGGTAGTTTGGAAGAATAGATAGGATAAAAAATAAGTGATCAGGCACATAGTAGATGCTTGCCAAAGTGAGACCCTTCCCATTCAAGTTTCTCTTCTCATGCTTCTTCTGACACTGACAGGAAAGCTGTGAACACAAAACAAAGTGCCTGTGAAATGTGTATTGACTGGATGACTGAATGAAGTATGGAAATTGAATATAGACACAGTACTGATTGAAAGTGAGACTGAGACTAAAACTTGATAATGTCTGGTTTTAATCACTGGATTTTGGAATCCACTGTCTCATTCTGGGACAGAGATAAACTGTCAATGCTAATTAATTAATGTTAGTGTTCATGCAGGATGTGTGCAATTATTTTTGTTAAAATATCTCTGCTGCTACCTGTCGAGTGAAAAAGAAGGTTTATAATTTAGGTGCAATCTCTCATTAAAATGAATGCATAGTAATTAAGAAACTGGAATTGGATCAAATGAACTCATTTCCTCTCAAATCTTACTTGGAGAACTTACAGGTCAGTATGTAGTGTCAGGATTAAATTATGGGGGTGAGAAGAGAGACAGGCCACCAAATTGTCCCTTTGTTTATCTGTGGTTTGTGTGTGATCCCCACATTTGTCTATGGTGTGCCTTCATACACACACACACACACACACACACACATATTCTTTGGTAACATGCCCTTTGACATTTGTGGCATTAGATTCAGCCTGAACCATGTGTCTGTTACCTGGTGAAGGGCTACCTCCATTTCTAAAATTTTTTTCACTCTTCAACATCTGCTTTCTTCTCTCTTGCTGTGAAGCATGGGAAATTCTGATTTTTCCCTCCTTTCTTCCTCACTTTATTCAAAAGTCAAACATAAAGGAAACAAATGAATTTTGCAAAGAACTCTTGTAAATCTGTTTGAACAAGTAATCGCAGCCTGACGACAAATCCTGTACTCCAAAGTCTAGGATCGTAAGCAACCTGGGTGTTCGGTGACTCAAGGAGGCACGTGAAGACAGGCGACTGAGCACATTGCACTGATTTGATTTAACAACAGTGAAGAAGTGAAATGTAAATCACAGATAACAAAACAATAAAAAATGGTTGGCTTTTTTCTCACACAGGTCTACTTGGATGAAAAATGACACAGGACAATCTGTAGACAAAGACCTTAAATGCTGGTCTTGGTGTGGAAATTGTTTAAACATGCTGAAGTTAACTGAGAACTCTTCCTGGGAGAAGAATTTCTGGATTATTTTTCTTTAAGTCACTACTTTATGGAAATTATTCTAGGTCACTGGAAAATGTCTTCTCTCCTGTACTGTGTGAGCACCTGCTCCTAACAGAACCTTTTCCTTTGTTTTTTTGGTGGGTCTGGGGTTTGAACTCAGGGCAATGTGCTTACAGGCACTCTACAGCTTGAGGCATACCTCCAGTCCATTTTGCTCTAATCTTTGGAGATAGGGTCCTGCAAACTATTTGCCCAGGCTGACCTCAAACCTCAGTTCTCATGATCACAGCCTCCCAAGTAGCTAAGGTTATAGGTGTGCCATCAGTGTCAGCCCCACAGGATCTTTTAATTCTTAACACCTCACATTCAACTTTCAAACTAGATTCATTACAAATGTAAGTTCCTTCCCCCAGACTGTTAGGTGCTGAAATCAGAAATATCTGATTTTAATGTTTTCCACGTCTGAGAAAGGTAACCTAAGGCATTTACCATCTATTCTGGGGGGGGGGGGGGCGGGGAACAACTTGTAATCAAACTGTATTTCCTAGCAAAATGTGAGGAGGAGTAAGATTACAAATGGCCTCCACTTATTCAAATCAGGTTTACCACCAAGTGAGCTGGTCCCCAGGTGTCTTTTATTTTTGGAACTGGGATTTGACCAAGTTTATATTTTAAATGTTAAGCATGTTTCGATTTGACATTGTGGACTGGGAATTGTGAAGTTGACCTTTCTGTTTCCTTTCTCAATGGCCACTATTTCTATCCTGTTTGACTTTTTTTTTGACACAGGCTTTCACTATGTAGCCTAGGCTGGCCTCTAACTCATGAACCTCCTGCTACTGCCTCCTGAGTGCTGGGTTTACAGGTGTGAGTCACCAAGCCTGGTCGCCGTAATCATTGTCATATCCTTGCTCATTCTCCGAAGTTGACAAGGGCAGAGATCATGTTTGCTTCTTGTCTCACCTAGAGCCCCTTCCCTATGTCCTATAGGCTTTCTGCTACTGTTCACTACTTCCTGTCTGACTTATTGTTACAGCATTTCTTCCCATAGCTCTCCCTGTTTCTTGACTCCACCTGCTTCAAGCTGTCTTTTTTCTTCCAGAAGTATTTCTTTTGGAAGCCTGTGTTCATAGCATATCAGCCTCATCTCCTAGAACCCCAAATCATTCCTTTACATTTTACAGCAATGAACAGAATTATTTCAGATGCCATTTCTCTTTGCTTGTTTTGTGAACATGTGGTCATGTTGGGGCTTTTCCATACAAGGTTTCTGGCACCTGAAATGCTGTCTTTCCAGTGGTAGTCCATCCAAAGAGTAACCCTGTCTTTGCATAGTGAAACCAGCTTCCAGTTAGTCCAGGGATGGAGGGTTCTTCTAGCTCGTGCTAATGCCTCTTTCTCTTTCCCCACCCTCACATACACACTTAAAAAGCAATTACAAGAGAGCACGTTATGGTTTAGTATTAATTATTCTTTTGCTTAATTGGATAATTTAATTTTTTTTCTTAGATGATCCTTAGGGATAGGATCCATTTCTGTACTTTTTTGTGTTACCCTAATGTATGGAGTAGAGCAAAGTAAAGAGTCAGTATTCGATGACTTTGATTGATTTAACAATAAGCATGAACTAATGAAAAACTTATTTTTTAAGTAATTGTTGGACATTTTTTTAAGTGCACCAGCATTCAAATGAATTTTCCCATTGTGGGGACCAAATCATAGTCGTCTTTATTTCTCCAGACCTAGTCCGGGGCTAATGTTCTATATGTGATCAATAAATGTTGACTGAATAAAGTCTAGACTTAATAAATTTGAAAACTGTCTTTAAAATTTTCAGTGGGGTCAGGTGTGTGGTACATATCTGTAATCCCAGCACTCAGAAACTGAGGCAAAAGGATTGTAAGTTTGAGGCCATCTTGGGCTACGTAGTGAGACATCGTCTCAAAAAAAAATCAAAGTAACATCAAGTGAAAAGATTGATTAGACTTTTAATCTTATCTTTTATAATACCACAGGCAAAAACCAGAGAGATTCAGGAAGATAAATTACATTTTTTTCCTAAGAGTTACTTAGCACCAGACCTTTCCCAACGTGCATTTGCAGTGTGGGAAGTAAAAAGTTAAACCTAATTTTGACCATATAGAGAGGTCTGTTCAACAAATATTTCCTGAGCACCTACAATGTTCCAGGTGCAAATCTAGATTTCTGTGATGCTCCGTGAAGTGGACAGCACAATATGCCCTTTATGGGGTTGATGTTCTGTTGCAGTGAGAGCCATGCTGTTAAGTCAGCAAACAATAAATACTGATGAGTGCTAAGAAGAAAATAAAACCCTGTGACATTTTAGAAAGCAAGTAGGCATAGGGACTATATCAGGTAGGTGGCCAGAGAGGACTTTTGCAAAGGGCAACCTGGAGCTGGCATCTGAGCAATGAGAAGGAGCTAGCCCTCTGGCGATGAGGGTAAGGGGTTCTAGAAAGACTGGTGCTAGCTGGCAAAGCGGAGGCCTTGATGCTTTGAACAGAAAGAGCATACTGAAAGAAGGAAGGTGGTGACAGCATAAAATCAATGCAAATGGGTAAGACTGTGGGAACACCAAAGCATTTTTTCAAAAAATTTAAATTAAAATTTTTTTTTCTTTTTTGGCAGTACTGGGGTTTGAACTAGGTCTTCTCACTTGCTAAGCTGGAACTCTACCAGTTAAGCAACAACTTTAGCCCTTTTTGCTATGATTGGTTGATTGATTTATTTATTCATTCTGGAATTTCACACTTATTAGGTAGGCACTCTACCATTTGAGCCACTCCATCAGCCCCCTTTTTTTTTTGTGATGAGTTTTTTTGAGATACAGTCTTGAACTATTTGCCTGGGCTGGCTTCTAACCACATCATCCTGATCTCTGCCTCCTGAGTAGCTAGGATTATAGGCGTGAGCCACCAGTATTCAGCTGCTGTGGTTATTTTGGAGACAGGGTCTCACTTCTTGCCCAGGCCAGCTTGGACCTCGATCATCCTATTTTATGCTTCCTGCTGTCGCTGGGATGACAGCGCATCCAGCTTTATTCTGCTGAGATGGGGTCTTCCAAACTTTTTGCCCGTGCTGGCCTGGAACCACGATCCTCCTGATCTTAGCCTCCACATAGCTTAGAATGACAGTCAAGCACCACTGTGCCCAGCTATTAGTTGAGATACAGCTGGTCTCAAATCATGATCCTCCCAACCTCAGCATCTTAAGTAGCTAGGGTTACAGCAAGAGCCACCAACACCCAGCAAGAAGTTTTAATTTTAAGCTCTCTGAAATATTAGTTGAGTATATTTGAAGGGTTAAACTGTACATTAAAATTTGTAACATGATAGTTAATATTCCTATAACATCACTGCAGAAAACTAAACTAGTGCTGCATTTCCTGAATTAGTTTTGCAAGTAAACAAATCAGCTTTTAAAAACAACACTTTTCAAAGGCCTCCTCTTCCTCTTCCTCCTCCTTGTTCTTTTGCAATTCTGGGGACCCCAGGGCCTCATGCCTGTGGACAAGTACTCTATTACTGAGCTATAACCCCTAAAACTGCCTTTTTTTTTCCCCTGTACTGAGTTTTGAACTCAGGGCCTACACCTTGAGCCACTCTGCCAGCTCTTTTTTGTGAAGGGCTTTTTTGAGACAGGGTCTCGCAAACTGTTTGCTGGGACTGACTTTGAATTGTGATCCTCCTGATCTCTGCCTTCTGTGTAGCTAGAATTACAAGCACGAGTCACTGTTGCTGGGCCTAAAACTAACTTTTCATGCTCTATTTAGTGCCTGGTGTCATTATCAGCTGGGCACTTTACAATCATTTCTAATCTGAGCTCTCACATCCTATCAGCCTCATAAAACCTTGTTGGATATATTTTTAAACTACAAAATTTCTACTTTTCAGTTTAGAAAAATTAGTTTTAGGCAAATTGAAAATATTGAAAAGTGGGACAAAGAAAAAAGGTAATTTACTCCTAGTTCTACCATCTAAGAAAATCACCATTAACAATTTGGAGCACCTTATTCCAGCTATTTTTCATGTTTTTGTATCTGTGATCATAGTGTATTTAAGTTTGTATGCGCACAAATGAGTGAATGACAGCTGGAATACAGCTCAGTGGTATTTGCCTAGCATTCCTGAGGCTCTGAGTTCTATCAGTCCCCAGCAATGCACACACACACACACACACACACACACACACACACACACAGATGAATAAATGAGCAACTCTCATTAAAAATGTTAGTGTTTTCTTTTTGCAGCCTAAAACACAATTCCTCATCTGTTATCAGTAATCTCCTAAATTAATTTCGAAAGAGCAGCCAGGTATAGTGGTGTATACGTGTAATCCCAGCATTTGGGAGGTGGAGGTAGGAGGATCCCATGCCTGCTGTACATAGCAAGTTTGAGGCCCACCCTGAGCTATATATTGAGACCCCATCTCAAAAAAAAATATGAAAAGAGCAATTGTTATCATCTTAACATTGACTTGAACCAACGCCCAGACACTAAAAGCTTTCCGCCTCGAGTTTCTTCCCTTTCACTAGCATAGCATGAGATGACATATTCTCTCATGACAGCTACTCCACATTGCCCGAACCTGCTGAAGAACAAGCACATGCAGTTGTTCCTGGAATGTCGTCATTCACTTCAGATTTCACAGTTGATGTTAATATGGGAAGAAGGAATGGCCCATGCATTGCCTCGCCCGAAGCTAATTAGTTCCACAAAACAAAAGACCATCATAAAGCCAAAGATGGAAATGTTCTGCCTTCTATGAAAATATGTTCTACTGCCAGATATTTCACAGCAAGTTTCAGACTATTAAGTGGCAAAATTTTAAGCTTAATTGTCATAAGTAGATTAATATCAAGCCTATTGACAGAGTAGTGGCGTTCTTCCTACAGCAGACACTAAAGTCAATCCTGTTCACCACTGGACGCCAGTTATCCCCGCAGCAGCCAGGGCTCAGCTCCCATCCTCCCAAGCTCACTTGTCTCCCCAGGTTTTGCAACTCTTAGTCACTGATGCTGTGGAAGATATAATCCCCTGCCTATCCTGCTCAAACGGTGGGAAAAATCCTTTCTCTTCTTAGTCCAGCAGCAACAAATTAGAGTTTTTCAAAAGAGGAGAGTAAAAGAAACACATTGGTTAGAAATGGGGATATTGGTGATGTATGGGTTGTTGGCCCAAATGCATGGGTTCCAGATCGCTATAACCTGAGTAAATTCAGCATGCCCAGAGAGTTACACATTGGTAATCCCTGACCTGCCCACCACCTATAGAGTTGGGGGAATATCTGACCCCATCCAAGCTCTTTCATGACTCGGAGAGGTGTGGAATCCCATAAACCTCTCCATGATCCATCATCAGGCTGGTTCTAACTTTCAGCTCACTGGAAGAGTGTTGAAGCTGCTTCCAAGTCTTTTGGGTGCTGGTGTTGTTGCTCCCTGAAAAATCTATGTGCTTTGATACTATTCAAGTCATATTTCTGAAGATGATACTTGCAAAGCTGCCTATAAAAAACAGGAAGTCCCATGTCTCCTTGTAACAGACTGGGTCAAGTTTATAAACTATAAGTTCTCCTGACCTTCAGCAATTTATCTTATTCCTTTGTCCCAAGAGAAGGTTAATGCCAAAAGCTCCTGGGGGAGTTTCCGTTTTCTCCAGTCTAGTCGGATTATGTAACACCTTATCAACACAGTCATTATAGAATCAGTAGGGTTTTTTTTTCTAGGACTTGCATGACACAAAAGTAAAAGAAGATCTAGCTGTGGAAGAAATTTTGCCTTTAAAGTTTTATTGCAGGTCTCTAGTGGCTCCTGGTGAACTTTTTGTTTGTTTACACATTAGTGCCTCTGGAAGCCCTGCCCTATTTGTTGCACTGCTGATGGGAAAACAAGTTCTGTCCATGTTGTAAAATCTGGAGACTTCCAGGCTTGGTTGAATCTGACAAGTTAAAGTACACTTGAGAGGTTGTACTGACAATAGGTGGAAATCTCAGTTCTAATCAGTACGGGAGACACACGAACAATATGACAGGAGACTTCTAGGAAGCAGCACTTAAAATACCAGGCAAGTTAAGTCTGTGGCAGGTAGCAGGGCGCCAAGCATAGGATTAGGGCCTAAAGACAGGACTCCAGTCTTTTAAGGAAGAAAATGTCATGCAAACACAAGATGCAGTGTCAGAGGTCACGTCAAGACCAAGGCCAAAGGAGTGGTGCAGAAATTTAGTGGTCAAAATGAGTTTACAAACTGATGCATGGAGTATCACAATAGGCAGATGTTCAGTAATCAAAATTGGTACAAATTTCAGGTCCAGACAAGGGAACTGATGCTAAATTCCAGGCTTATGATAAAGAGCAGGACTTTTCAAATTTCCTTATATATGTAAGTGACTCATCTGGAAATCTTTGGAAAAAATCATATTCTCAGGCCAGGTGTGGTGGCTCAAGCCTATGATCCTAGCTACACTGGAGACAGAGATTGGGCGGATTAACACTGAAGTGAGCCCAAGGGAGAAAGTTCTTGAAACCCCATCTCACTGGGCACAGTGGTTCTTACTTGTCATCCCAGCTACATGAAGAAGCCCAGGTAGAAGGTCCTAGCTGGCTTGGGTGTAAAGTGAGCCTCATTCTCAAAATAACCAACACAGACATGGGCGGGCGTGGCTCAAGGGATAGAGTGCCTGCTGAGCAAGTGCAAGCCCTGGAGTTCAACTGCTGGTACCACAAAAAAGAAAAAATTGTATCTCAATCAATCTGGGGTTGGTTCTGAGAACCTGCTTTGCTAACAATCCCTAGTAACACAGGTGCTGCTCACCTGTGAACCACACTTTTTCTTTTTGTCACTTTATTTTGTTAATTGTTTTTTAATGTTTTTAAATTTTGAAATAATTTTAACAGAGAAGTTGCAAATACAGTATAGAGAGTTTCCATATTTCCTCTACCCTACTTTCCCTAAGGTTTACATCTTACACGTGTCAAAACTAAGAAATGAATATAGCTGTAACACTAGTAACTAAATGATAAACTTTATTCACATTTCTCCAGTTGTTCCATTAATGTCCTTTCCTGTTCCAGGATCCAATTCAGGATCCCATGTTGCATTTAGTCATTGAAATCGAGGAAAACCTGAATAAACCCTAGGCTTCAGTTGCTTTTATCACCAGTTTTAGCAGTCACCTAGCTAAGTAGCATATTCCCATTTTCTTTTCCCTAGAAAACGCATCTCTGATGTGTTGGTCACAGTAGTAATGGCTAGCTAAGTGGTTTTCAGGAACTTGGAGATAGTACAAACAGTTTGAGACCACAGCCCTTCACTTGGGCCTATGCAGGTATCTGATAGGTGAACTTTTGTGTCAGAGGGCAAAGATTTTCACCCTTAGAGCAGCTAACACTGCTGTTTTCTGAACATGTTCCCTACAAAGAGCCATGAAATTTGATTATACATGTGCAGACCACTGCTTACTTCATTTTTCATTACCTCTTATCACCTTTCCCCATGCCACAGACCACCCTGCTTCTTTACCCCACAAATAGCCGTAAGCCTTGTCCTTGGCATATCTGAGACTTGGGGCCCTCTCTTTTTCACTTTTGGCCACCTCATTTGCAACTCTGTTGCAACCTCTTCATTTCAGTCATTGGCAGATTCTGGGTAAATGGGTGTCGTTTGGTGACATCATCACACTTAGTTTCCTCCAATCTATGACAGTTTCTTAGGCTTTCTTTGTTACTCACAATCTTGACATCTTGAAGAGGATTTTGTAGCACTTCCCTCAGTTTATCCTTCATATGTCTGATCTTACATTGTGATTCCTTCGGGTTATGAATTTTTGGCAAGAAGACCACAGAGGAGAAGTACTTCTCATTACATCATATCAGGAGGGTGTGGCATCAGAACAACTTAAGGACAGTGATGTCAAACCCAATCACTGGGTTGAGGTGATGTCTGTTAGGCTTTAAAGTTCTGTGGAAGTAAGTTTACGTGTGGGAGATGGTCCTCAAACTTGAGCATGTATCAAAATCACCCAGAGAACTTGTTAAAACAGAGATTTCCAGGAGTGAGGCTCATCAGCAGGGGTTGGGGGAAAGGAAAGAATACTGAGGGGTAAAGAGGATTGAAGAACAACACATATACATATGAGAACAGCAAAATCAAACCCACCAAACAGCGTTTGAGAAAGGGGGGAGGTTCAGGAATACAATGGAGGGAGTGAACTTATTCAACATTCGCTGTATGCATCTAGGGAATTATCACAACGAAACCCCCTAGTATTATTAATGTACTATAAATGCTAATTTAAAAGAACAGACTTCTAGGCCCCTGTCCCAGAGTTTCTGATTCAGCAGGTATGGAGTGGGGCCCAAGAATTTACCTTTCTCCCAAGTTCTCTGGTGAAGCTGATGTGGACATAAGGGCCACATTTGGAAAGCTACTTGTCTAGAGCATTTGTCCATGATTGCTGGGCCACAGACTTGAGTCAGAATCATCTGGGAGAAATTTTAGAAATATGTATTCCTGGGCCAGCCCCTGGCAATTCTGATTAAGAAGACTTAGTGTGGCTCACAAAAGTTGGCATTTTATAAATGCCAGTCGTGCTTAGGAACCTTTAGAGTTAACGCTACTCTACAATAAACTGATGAACGTGTCGTTTGGTCCAGGGCCTGGGGGCCATGCTCAGGCACAGGTGGGGTTCCAACAGCTCCAGCTGCAGGAAACAAGGGCAGGAGAGCGTGGGAGCCCAGCAGGTCTGAATCAAAAGCCTTCAGGCTGCCTGACTGTGACCTCCCAGTCTTTATTGATCCCTCCAGGAAGTCTCTCTATTATTTTGATTTGTTTGAATCACATTTCTTAGAAGCAAACAGCATGAGCAGGCCAGCAACCAATTCCAACACAGGCCTGCAGTGAGCCTTCTTGCTGAAATCTGGAAACAGAAGAAATCACAGCACAGTACTGTTTACCAGTATTGACATGCTTATTTTTTTACTGTCTAAATCTTAAGTCTTTCAATATGCACCTAAAAGAAGTTGTATAGTCCTAAAGATTACAAAAGAATACTGCTTGAAGGGGGTAGTAAGGGAAAGTGGGATTTAAAAAAAAAAGAACTAAAGGAATTATGAGGGTGTTTTTCTTCTATGAACATCAGAAAGATTTCTTAATAATTCTGTTATATAATTATAATATTTACTATTACTGTTCAGTTTTTATTCTACTATCAAGATTACTGTTTTATAAGTTACTTTTTTTATAAATACCTGGTAATGGACATTTGAAAATGTTAACTCTATGTTTGGTAAAATGATGACCAGTATTATTACTTTTAACTGACCCTCCCCCCTAAAAAAAAAATCCAGTGAAATAAAGACAATTCCAAATAAGTTTAAATGGTATTTTACATAACAAAATAAATTCCTTATTTGAAACATAAAGAGTATTAAAATTTTTTAAATTAGTTTCTCCCTGTGTTATTTTCCTGGGGCTGCCACAACAAATTGCCATAAGTGTAGTGGCTTAAAACCATAGAAAGGGTTCAGGATGTAGACCTGTGGTAGAACGTGTGCTTAGCATGCATGAAGCCCCGTGTTCAATCTCCACAATGGAGTGGGGGGTGGGAAGACAGAAATTTATTCTCTTATAATTTTGGAAACCAGAGATTAAAAGATTAAGTAGCCTTCAGGAGACTCTGGAAGAATATTTATTCCATGTCTCTCCTGGCTTCTTGTGACTGCTGGCTTATCTTCCTTAACTTGTGATAGCCATTCAATTTCTGTGTTAGTCTTCATGTGACCTTTTTTTTTGTCTCAAATCTTCTCCTTTCTTCTAAAAGAACATACATTATTGTATTTAAGGTATGCTACATCCTATAGGATCTCATGTTGAGATCCTTAACCATATCTGCAAAGACCCCCCTTCTATAAACAAGGTCACATTTACAAGTACTGGCATTAGGGCTTTGACTACGTCTTTTGGTGGGACACAATTCAACCTATAATTCCAAACTCTACTACACACGTTGGGCAGCTGTGTGAGAACACTGGTGGGAAGCACCACCACTTTATTGCGTGGCTGGATGCCTGTGTACTAGTTCCAGACATTCAGTCCCAGCTTCCTGTCTGTGGCTCACTCCCTCTGCTCATTTGGGCAGTATGGCCAAGGAGATACACACTGAGTCTCCTGACAGGCCAAGTTGCCAGTCCTCTCCCATTGTCCTCAATAAGACAAATCTGAGAAACGACCAGGGATGGCTGTGCTTTCCCAAAGTTCCTTTAATGCCCTTTCGACAAAGTCAACCAGAGTAATAGACCATGCACATATTTAGGTCACTATTATATTTTTGTTTGCCATAGCATTTAATTTTGTATTAGATTTTTCCTACTTTCAGTAAGTTTTTGAAAAGTCATTATAAAGATGTTCTTCTTAGAGCATGGTTTTAATTTAAGTGCATTAGAACTGCATAAATAACTCGTCAATGACAAGGTGAATAAAAAAAGTGGGAGAATTTTAGTTACTCAGAGCTATTTCTGAAGAAAGATTTACAATTTAACAGGCTCATTAGATATATGGGGTTACACTTAGGAAGAACAGACAGCAGGACTTTTTACCCTGTACCTTTCCTAAACAACTACTTTTAAGTTCTTGTGTCTTTCTGCCTTGTAGCACTCCGAGCACATTTTAAAACATCCCATCTATATTCATATGACCTTCATAAAATGTCAGACTTTGGTTCCTTATATTAAATTTTTGTTTTCCATCCCCGGGACATAATTAGAAAAGTTTCTTTTTAGGATGAAAATGTAATGATTGAGGAAACTTCTCTTGCAAATTTTTTAGGAGTCCAGCCTTGTCAAAAGGGCATGCCAGGTCATCTCTTCCAAAACACAAATTGCTATATTTTGCCTTTTTTACCAAAATTTCTGATGGACCCTTTGGCTTATGGTGGTGACATATTCTCATCAAGGAGTGTGTTCCAGCCTATATAGTGGATGAGATCAAAGGCTCTCTGCTTTGAGTGGGGCATGAATCACGAAAGGGATCTACAGGAAATTGGGGCCCCAGCACAAACAGCCTTTCCACTTAGGCTGTATGAGTGGCAAACATGACCCTGGAGGTATTAGTGACAGGAAAAGATGCAGTATGGAAATATACAAAAGTCCTGTGGGAGCATCACAGCACAGATCCCTGAGGTTCCAGAGCAAGGGCATACCCTCTGCAACAGAGATTCATATGCTTTTGGAGAAAGAGTTTCTGATATATTACCAGGCCTGGTAGAGACAGAATTCTTGGCTGTGGGACTCCATGAGTTCTGGAACTTTCCATTACGAGCTGAGTTCTATCAGCCCCACAGAGCTATAAACTCAGGTAGGTCCAGCAGCAGTCCATCCTAAGATTGAACTGTGCATCTGGAACCAAGCCTGATCAGACTAGAAGTATTAAGGTAACCTCATGAACAAGCAGACCAGATTCCATGTCATCACAGCAGTATTAGCATCTATCCTTCAAGTCATGCCAAGACAATATAGGGGTCCCCTGTAACCAAGTGAAGGAGAAGGAAAAGCCTGAACATGTTTCATTGGTCAATTAGCTCAGTATTGGAGGCAAGCTGAAAATGGGCAGTGGTTTCATTATATTTGGGTGAGAGGGGGCCTGAGAACTGGCAAGGGAAATCATCTGAACAGACAAGGCTCAGATTGGGGTGCCTGACACCCATTTTGTGTGGAGGGAGCAGTAGCTTCAGACTACTTGAGTCTACTTGAACAGCAAAGTAGTCTAAATGACTTGGCCAGTGGATGTACCCCGTCTTTGAATGGAAGAGACAGATGAATGGAGGGGCCACAGTGGCAGAGACATAAGTCATACCTGTCTCTTCATGATTCCACTACTGATGCCGCTCAAACCCAGCCCATCCGCAATAGAGAACATCACATTCCCAGCACCGCTCCTTTTCAAGGAGGTGATTTTTAGTAGTATTTTCCTTACAATGGAAGTCAGTATGCACCTAGCACATGTGGGAACATGTTTATCATTTCCTTGAAAAATTCTATGAATTTTAGTACCTTCTGTGCCTAATTTTAGAATCTGCAGTATACTAAGTAGTGCAGTGGTGTGTCATTCCTGCCTTTGGCCTTAGGCCTACTACATTGAGTGGGCATAAACTTACCAATTGCACACATTAATGTTAAAAGTCATAATGTTTGCCTCATTTAGGAAAGGAAAACCAATGAACAAATTTTGGCATCTTTACCAACCATAACTGGGACATTTAATTAATAGCGTAAGAAAAATTTCTTAGTCTTATGTTTGGTTAACAAAACTAGTTGCTTTGGAGCTGGGGGAGATGGGTAAAGAAGAGTAAATATGGTCGCTGTACTTTATATACTTTTATGAAAATAAAATGATCAAACCTGTTGAAATCATTTTAAGTAGAGGGAGAGGAGGCTGAGGGAGAATGACAGTGGGGATGAACCCTAGCCACGGTACATTACAAGCATATATGGAAATGTCACAATGACATTTATTGAATAACTAATATATGCTAATTAAAATGTTTAAGAAACCAAAAACCCTAGTTGCTCCATAAATGGTTGTTGAATGATTATTAATAAAATTATAGACCTGCGCAATTGCTTTTATGGATATTAGAATTGGGAAATTTAACATTTTAATGGGAATTATAAAACCTTCTATCCCCTTTCCTGTCTTGAAAGAATTTTATAACTTCTGTGTTTCTTAAGAACCGTGTCAATATATGGATGTCAAGCATGGCCTAGAATGAACAAGAATGTCCTCAGGCTAATCGTATGTACAAGCAGGAGATTGTCCATCAACTTAAAATTTAGGGTCTTGTGTTCTGTAGCTGATGTGTTTGCTGTCATATTCCTTGTCTCAAGTTTTGATTTCTTACAGACATCAGAGTGTTACAGTCTAGGTTGAAAAGAACAGAAACCAGTCCAAAGTAAGAATGACTCACTAAGAAGATATTGTTCTCATGGCAATGATGACTCTCTAAGTTTATAAGAAATTGATCTAGTACCTGGAAAACCATCAGTAACAAGACTGTGTGTGTAACATAATCTCTTTCCTCTACTTTTTATAGTCTTTGGCTTAAAATGGTTGCTCTAACCCTCATTAAACTTAAATTTTTACTTTAAATGACAAATATCATCTATAATGACTCTAACTTTTTAATTCAAGTTATCAAGAAGGAGAATATAAAATTAGAAAACAGCAGATTGCCTTTTTCTGAATGACCTGTGGTTAGAGAAAGACAGAGACCTGGGGCATAAATCCTGCGGCATAAATGGAGGTGCTCAGCTTACCTGTTTGAGTGTGGCAGATTCTAGAAGAGGAAGTGGCACCTAGCTATGATCCTAAATCAGTGTTGAAAGGATACATCTAGGTCTGTGAAAAACTACCATTTCCATCCTGACTTACCTACACTTAAGAGAAAATTGGCCACATTAGCTACTAGTAATGGAAAATCATAAGGATGAGTTCCTCATTTTCTCTCCTGATTTTTCTCATTGTTCTTTCTGTCCAGAATTGTATTAAAAATACCTTCCAATACTATTTCAGGGAGCACCAACACATATATGCATATAAAACTGTTGTTTTTTGCAGTTGTAGGGATTGAATCCAGGTCTTCCTGCATTGTAGACAAGCCCTTGACCACTAAGCTACATTCCTAGCCTGAAGCTACTTTTCTTTGAGATCAATTTATCTTAGACAGAATGGTGGACCACCTCGAAGGAACATGGAAGTCCATTTCTTGTGAAAATTTTGAAAAATATATGAAGGAACTGGGTGAGCCATGTTTATTTGCATATCATATGTAGTATTAAAGGGAGTTTTGGTAGTATATAACTTGTTCTGTATGAACTGAGATCAATCTTGGACTCTAACTTTTCACATAGGAAAAATAAAAATTGACTCAACACCAAGATTCAGTTCTGTGCAAAACTAGATTGCAATCGACATAATCCTTCATGCAATTTACCTTGGATTTATACAAACAAAATATGCATCTACTATTTACTAAATAGCAAATGATTTTAATAAACGATTTAAAATAAAAGCCACAGTTATTTGTTAATGATTATTTTATAAACATTTGCTTTAATCTTTAATAGAGGATTTTCAAAATAGATTTTTTTCCAGTTTCTGGTGGCTACTGATATTCCTTGGTGTGTGGCTACAATACTCCAATCTTTGTTCCCATTTTCACTCTGCCTGTTCTTCTGTAGTCTAATATCCCTCTTCCTTTCTCTTATAAGGAAACTTCTGATTACATTTAGGGTCTGTCTGATAATTTAGAATAACCTCCTTATCTCAGGATCCTCAAGTTAGGTACATCTACCAAGTCCCTTTTATATGTAAGATAGCATTCACAGGTTCCATGAATTAGGATGTGAATATTTTTGAGAGCCATTACCCAGCCTATTTTTTTTTCTTTTATTATTCATATGTGCATACAAGGCTTGGGTCATTTCTCCCCCCCTGCCCCCACCCCCTCCCTTACCACCCACTCCGCCCCCTCCCTCTCCCCCCATCCCCTCAATACCCAGCAGAAACTATTTTGCCCTTATTTCTAATTTTACCCAACCTATTACATGTGGTGATTCTGTTTTCCAGCATGCGTCCATGAACCACATTACAGTATTAGCATTTCCCCAATGTATCTTCTCCTAGAGATTGTCCTCTGATACACCGTTTCTCCCTTCCTCCCTCCATCCTTCCCCCACTCCCTCCCTCCTTCCCTTCCTTCCTCCTCCTCCTCCTTCTATCAGGGCTGGCCTTGACTTATTCCTCCTGCTTCTGCCTCCCCAGTAGTTGGGATTACAGAAGTGCTCCCAAACACCTGGCAAAATTCTATTTTTATTGAAATGTTCCTACATGCACAGCACAAAGTTGTATGTGCAGGATGTTCATTGTAGAATTATTTGTAGTGACAGAAATGGAAACTAACTGATCAGCAATGGCTGACAGAGAAAATAAATTTTGATATATACAAACTATAAAATATGTTGTTATGAAAAAAATATATCTATATGTACTGTCATCAAAAATCTTCCAGACTTAGAGATGAGGGGAAAAAGAAAGTTAAACAACACTAGATATAATATAGGATTTGTTTTTAAAACCCTATATATAGTAGAGACAGACAACATTGTGATGTGTTTAATACCACTGGAAATGGTTTGGTGGCATTAGAATGGTTAAAATAGTAAATTTGTGTTATGTGTATTTTACCACAATAAAGATACAAAATAGATGGGGAAAAAAACCTCCAAAGACCTTCTCCTTAGCAAAGAATTATTCAAATAACGCGAGTCATTGGAGCCAACAATAGATTGAGCTATTTGTCCATTTGTGTGATTTTCAGGAATAGGAAAAGCCAGCAGGAAACTGGGCTGTTTGGCAAAACCCACTGTGACCATAAGTTCAAATGGAGATGTGATTACCATCAAAACCAAAAGCCTCTTTAAAAATAATGAGATCTCCTTTAAGCTGGGAGAAGAATTTGAAGAAACCACTCCAGGTGGCCATAAAACCAAGGTGAGGCCTACAACAGTGTTTTAGATAATTCTCATAAGGATGTTAACTGAAAATCATTCTTCAGGAATGGTGGTGGCACTTGTCTGCAATCCCAGCACTTGGGGGAACAGATGCGTGCCTGAAAATGCATGTTGAACAATGATTCTGAGCAAATACATTTTGAGAATCTTATCTATAGGATTAGTATTTAATCCTCTTAGAAATAAATTTCTCCCTTACCATTTTGCAGTTTGCATTTTGCATATAATTACAATGAATAAATTTTGTGTTAGCTGGTATAGGCAAGGTTATAAACCTGTAAGAAGTGAGTCAGGGACACTCAATGGCTTAAAACAATGGGGATTTATTTCTAAATCACTGTATATATGCAGTTTTGGGTGGAGATGAGGAAGTTTGTGTATATGTAGGAGTATGGAATGATTTCTGTCCTTCTTAATCTCTTAGCAACTCAGGTCAAAGTAAGTTCAACTATCTTGTAACTGCACCATTTGGAACTTGGGGTCGCCTTGGTCAACAAAACAAAGAGACTGAAATTTTTATTGTCTCAGCATGAAAGTGATATACACAGCTTTTATTCACATCCCATGGCTTCAATTAGAATATATAATTACTTACACTACATATTTTATTGATTGTTTATTGTCTCTTTCCCCACATCAGAATGTAAGCACCTCAAAGATGGTATTTCTCATCTGTTTCCCAGAACCTAGTGATTGGTGTGTAACAGTTGATGAATAAATACTTGTTTGAATGGATGAATTTAAGAGAGGATTGTTAGTCTCCAGGAAGGGTAATATCCCAAAAAAAGAAACAATTGTACCACTGTAACAGATAGATACTAAAAAAATATGGGATTTCAAATTCTTATAAATACAAAATGGAAGAACTTTGACCTGAAATAATTAATAAAGATGTCACACTAAATTAAAAATAAAGAAACTAGTATAATAAAAAAAAAACTGGAAAACGTTGGGGTGAGAAAGGAAAAGGATCTTTTCTTCCTTAAGATCTTACAATGGGAGTTTGAATTAGCCTCATGTATATTTCTACAGTTAAAACTTAATTGTGATTCTTTATGCAAAAAAATAGTATCTTGCCTGTACAGTAAAAGATAAAAAAGAAAGTCTCACTTACTCATCAAGTTAATTTTTTTACTCTTAAAAGTATTTTTCCCTTAGATGAATCAGCCAATAAATTACTGTTGAAAGAGACTTAAATGGGATTATAATTCCTGTCCTAAAACCACCTGGGAATATCACAACAACTGAAAAGAATTTGTCACCTGGTAAATTTAGCGTTCAAATGTGACCTTCTCTGAATTTGGTTCTGTCTGTTTTTCAGAGTATGGTTACCTTAGATAATGACTCTTTGGTTCAAGTTCAAGATTGGAATGGCAAGGAAACCACCATACGGAGAAAGCTGGTAGATGGGCAAATGGTAGTGGTGAGTGAGCTATTTTTATTTCCTCACCTACTGCAACACCTAATAGAAAACTACTCAAATAATGTGTTCTGCAACCAAGGAAAATGAATGTCACTTTTCTGTTTTCTTTGACTTTAGAGAATTGAGAGAAAACATTGACAGATAAATATATAATCATAAACGCTATAAAATGTATATGGATTGAGAAATTTAAAAACTAAAGAGAATTCTGTAGCTTAATTCTTCCACTCATGCATGAACCAAGCAAGTATGCATTTGTACAATAAAGATTTCATCAGGGGCTGAGGGTTGTGGCCGATTCTCCACCCTATAACAGGATTAACTTCTCACTGTTTTTCCAAATCAATATCAAACAAAAGCATGAAAAGAAAGTTTAAAGTAGGAGTGGAAAGCTGAAATGCTTTCTTTTCATGTAGAGATGTGTTAGCACAGGTAAGAGCCAGCACATGTTCCTACCATACCCCCATGTTTTCATGAGTTGCTCACCCAGTCCTCACAGTAGTCCTCTGAGGCAAGATTCATAGCTCATTTAACAGATGAGGAAACTGAGATTCACACACTGGCTTACCTAAAGATAGAAAGCTAGAAAATTGTGGTAGTGTTGGCATTAAAACCCAGTTGGCTTAATTCCAAAGTTTATCCTCTTTCAAGCTCCTTCTGCTCTTAAGATGGCTTCTCAGGTCATCTTTCTCACTTTTGCAGAGTGGAGGGAAGTGTACCAATGATTCTTCTCCTCCCAAATACCACCAACACCAAATGAACAAAATGTAATTTTTGACATAATATAAAATAGTTCAAAGGAAAGATGAAAAATCTGTGGAGGTAAACAAAAGTCTATCCTCATTTCTTTTTTTTTTTAAATGATAACTATTGGTATTTTATTGGGACAAAAAATTGCATAATTAACAGTAAAACCAAACTTTCATCACTTTTGGATATCAAATAAGTATTTTCCACATTCATTTTATATAGAAATCATCAAAGTATGATATACAAAAGACACAAGTACTTTTGAAAGATTTTTAAAATACTGAACTCAAAGATTGAATGATGTCCTTCTTTTCTTTCTTTCTTTTTTTTTGTTCACTTATTCACATATGCATACATTGTTTGGGTCATTTCTCCACCCTGCCCCCTTCCCCACCCTTCCCCCCTCCCCCACTCAGTTCCAGGCAGGTCCCATTCTGCCCTTATCATCAATTTTGTTGAAGAAAAGACATAAGCATAATAAGGAAGACAAAGTGTTTTTGCTAGTTGAGTTGAGGATAGCTATACAGAAAGATTCCTACTATTGCTTTCATGTACCCATGTGTTACGACCCATGTTGATTCAACTCTAACTGATCTTTACATTGGTTCCTGATCCCCTGCTCATGATAACCTGTCATTTTAAGGTTTCTGTATTAGTTCTTCTGGAGTGGGGACACCAAACGCTCTCATGTTTTGGGTTTTCTACCTATTCCTATATCTCCTGTATGTGCTCTCCCCTTGTCTTGTGATCCAAGTCCAACCACATTGCTGCACTTGCCCTAGATCTAAAGTCCACATATGAGGGAGAACATATGATTTTTGGTTTTTTGAGTCTGGCTGACCTCGCTCAGAATGATGTTCTCCAGTTCCATCCATTTACTTGAGAATAATAAGATTTCATTCTTCTTCATGGCTGAGTAAAACTCCATTGCAATAAGTACCACATTTTCTTAATCCATTCATCAGTAGTGGGGCATCTTGATTGTTTCCATAACTTGGCTATTGTGAATAGCGCTGCAATAAACATGGGTGTGCAGGTGCCTCTGGAGTAACCTGTGCTGCATTCCTTTGGGTATATCCCCAGGAGTGAGATTGCTGGATCATATGGCAGGTCTATGTTTAGATTTTTAAGAAGTCTCCAAATTTTTTTCCAGAGTGGTTGCACCAGCTTGCATTCCCACCAGCAGTGGATTAGGGTTCCTTTTTTCCCACATCCTCACCAACACAAGTTGTTGTTGGTGTTTTTGATGATGGCTATTCTAATGGGGGTGAGGTGGAATCTTAGTGTGGTTTTGATTTGCATTTCCTTTATGGCCAGAGATGGTGAGCATTTTTTCATGTGCTTTTTGGCCATTTGAATTTCTTCTTTTGAAAAAGTTCTGTTAGTACTAGAATTTCTAGCCAGAGCAATTAGGCAAGAAGAAGAAATAAAAGGAATACAAATAGGTAAAGAAACTGTCAAAGTATCCTTATTTGCAGATGATATGATCCTATACCTTAAATACCCAAAAAATCTACCCAAAAACTCTTAGACACCATAAACAGCTACAGTAAGGTGGCAGGATACAAAATTAGCCTACAAAAATCATTAGCTTTTCTATACACAACAATGAACAAACTGAGAAGGAATACATGGAAACAATTCCATTTACAATAGCCTCAAAAACAAATCAGATACCTAGGAGTAAATTTAACAAAGGATGTGAATGAACTCTACAAAGAGAATTACAAACTTCTGAAGAAAGAGATGGGGGAAGACTACAGAGGATGGAAAGTTCTCCTGTGCTCACGGATCGGTAGAATCAACATAGTAAAAATGGCTATACTACCAAAAGCAATCTACGTGTTTAATGCAATTCTCATCAAAATCCCAATGACTTTCATCACAGAGATTGAAAAATCTACCCTAACATTCATTTGGAAACACAAGAGATCGCAAATAGCCAAGGCAATACTCAGCAAAAAGAGCAATGCTGGAGGTATCACAATACCTGACTTCAAGCTATATTACAAAGCAATAGCAATAAAAACAGCATGGTACTGGCACAAAAACAGACATGAAGACCAGTGGAACAGAATAGAGAACCTGGATATGAATCCACACAACTATACCCACCTCATTTTTGACAAAGGTGCCAAAAATATATGATGGAGAAAAGACAGCCTCTTCAACAAATGTTGCTGGGAAAAGTGGTTACCCATCTGCAAGAAACTGAAACTAGATCCATGTCTATCACCCTGTACTAGTATCAACTCAAAATGGATCAAGGACCTTGACATCAGACCTGAAACTCAAGTTTCTACAGGAAGGAGCAGGAAACACCCTGGAACAAATAAGTATAGGCAAAGACTTCCTCAATAGAACCCCAGCAGCCCAGCAACTAAGAGAAAGGATGAATAAATGGGACTTCATAAAATTAAAAAGCTTCTGCACAAGGAAAGAAATAGTCTCTAACCTGAAAAGACCACTCACAGAGTGGGAGAAAATATTTGCCAGTTATATGTCAGACAACGGACTGGTAACCAGAACATACAGGAAACTTAAGAAACTAAACTCTCCTAAAATCAATGAACCAATAAAGAAATGGGCAGTTATCCTCATTTCTTAATATAGAAATATTTTTACTTTCTACAATAAAGAGTACATTTTATTCTTTCTAATGTTTGAAGGGGAGATTAAGAATGATTGACTTTAGTGCTTCTTATAATGACTTTAGCCAATAAAAATATAGATTAGTAAATAGCTCAATAAGATATCAATAAGAAGAAGGCATGGCTCAGAATCGAAGGGTATGGATTTCCACCTCTGTCATCCATTAGTTATGTGACATTCACTGAGTCATTTATCTTCCCAAGAGTTAGATTCCTTCAGGATGGAGAGAGTGCCTTTATAGAAAGTTTCTGAATTAAATATCATCATGTACCCATATATCAGTGTTCTGAAATCCATAAAATACTAGATTGATGTTAGTATTATTATTTGAAAACTGTAGAGTATGTAATAAAATAGGAAAATACTTCAATGTAGGCATTTAAAAATATTTCAATAAAAACTTTGCATTCCAAATTGTATTCCTTGCTTTTTTCATATAGATGTAGATATATTATATATACACTATTTATGTTATAGACATGGCAAATTGTGTCTATCTGTATAATTTATATAGGTCTCTTTACAAGAAATGTTAAATATGATATTACTTGGTTTATATTTTTCTCGGTGTCAGTTTTATCAATGGTACTGAAATATTTCATCCTTTCTGTCTTCTAGGAAAGTTCGGTGAAAAATGTTATCTGCACACGGACCTATGAGAGATTATAAACAAACTCAGGCTCAAGGTCTTGGCACTCTTGAACTGTGATGTCATCTGCAGAGGTTGTTTGAATAAACTTCGAAGTAAAATATTATCACTTGTAATAAGAGAGAGCCTTTATTTGTACAACTATCAGCAATTGTGGTTGCCCTGTTAATTATACTTATCTGGTGCCGTAGCCTGGCATTGACAGTATGGAAACCAGGATGATACATTCTGTTCAGTGCAGGGTCAGAATTTTATAGTCAGCACTTTGTACTGATTTCTGTTCTCATTAGGCATATTGTGTCCATCCTTCAACTTGACTTTCACCATACTGAGAAAATAATGTAGCTTTTTTTTTTTTTTTAGGTATTGGGGCTTGTACTTAGGGCCTCACACTTGCTAGGCAGGCACTCTACCACTTGAGCCTCTCCATCACCCCTTTTTTGTGTTACGTGTTCTCAAGATAGGGTCTTGTGAACTCTTTGCACAGTCTGGCTTTGAATTGTGATCCTCTCGATCTTTGCTTCCTGAGCAGCCAGGACTGTAGGTGTGAGCCACTGGCATCCGGCTCAATAACTTTAACTTTTAGGATGTAGTGTTCCTCACAGATTACACCAGAGTTTTATATGAAAGAAATATGTTTAGAACTAAGGTGATACCCTAATATAAAACCAAACTGCTATAACAGACATCTCCATAACAACCACCATCACTGAAAGCCACTGCAATGGAGTATATCTGTATTATTTGCAGTCTTAGGCCTGGATGAAAGTTTAGAAATCCTGTGGATTTGGTCACCTCATTCTGTGGATGGGGAAACAGGCCCTAATCAATTAACTATAGACCTCAGAATCACTCTATCACTCACATGGCTTCAGGAAGAACTGCAATCAGAGCCTGATTAATAACCTCACAGCCACCACGAAGGGCTATTTAAGTTGGAGGAGTTAGGTAAACTCAGGTGCACGTCGTACAGCCATGCATCAATGGTGGCACTACTTCAAGCTTTCTTTTGCCTTAAACTGCACGGCAGGATACTATAGCTTAGATCTGGCAAGGACAATGTGTTTGTCTAGTTGAATTTTGGCCTGTCCTGTTGCTGCTTGTTTATTTAAAATGGTATGCAAGAGATCTTAGTGTTCTGGTAAAAGGGAGAAAGACCTTTGTCCCCTGGGATACGTGAACTGGACAGAAGGAAGTTCCAGGAGAGGCTGAGGGAAGTATTTGCTGGAGGCCCTGCCTGTGGCTGTGGATGTAAGCTTTGCTGCAGGGCCTTTCCTGCAGCACAGGTAACAGTTTGCTGCACAGAGACAGAAGGGTACATTCTCTTCCTCAGAATGGAGCCCAGAACTGCTCTGACACCTCTAGGGTCAGAGGCCACGGGACCTTCAGGTGTCTTTTTGGTGTCTTGCCTGCTATGGTAATGGAGACAGACTTACATACAGCAGGACCCAGCCTGGGAGGCCATGTAGCAAAGGGATAGTTCTTGGATGTCATGAGAACACAGGAGGAACATCATTGACAGTTCATGGAATACCTGGAGGGCAGGGGCAGGGTAGACTTGTCAAGGATTGGAGCTCTGCGTGAGCCTATGCAGCCAAGAGTCTGGATATTGATAAAATGTGATTTTGTCAACAACCTGGTAAAGTCTGAACACACCTGGATACTCAACACTCACAAACACACACAAAATACACACACACACACAATCTAACATACTGAAGGTTTTCAAGAGAGAGAAGCAGCATGCCCACCTTCTTCCCACTTCCTTTACCCAGTTGAGAAATCATTAAAACCGCCACTCCCTGCAGTAGATGGTATGGTTGGGCAAGTGAACTAAAGACACACCACTGCCGCAATGTGACGTCGTGGTGCAGGATTTGTTGCACATCTACCATGTACCAGGCCCTGCATGAAACTAGTGCTAGAAGAAGCAACTCAAGTTTGGTGTCCTTGATGGTCTCAGTAGAAGAGTGCTATACTGAAAAATGTGCTAGTCAGCTTTCTATCACTACAAAAAATAAATACCTGACATCATCAGCTTAGAAACAGAAAAGGTTTATTTTGGCTCACAGTTTTGGCGGCTCCAATCCCTGATCAGTTGATCCTGTTACTTTGGGCCTGCAGTGTGGCAGTGCAGAATCATGGTGGAGTAAAACTGCTCACTTCATGACCAGGAAGCAAAAGAGAGGAAGAAAGAGCCTTCCTCCAGTGAACTGCCTTCCACTAGGCCTACCAGCCTCCTAAAGGTTCTACCACCTTCCAGTAGCACCACAGGCTGGGTACTAAGCCTTCAACATATGGGCATTTTTGGAGAATTTGAAATCCAAACTACAGCATAGACTGTCTTTTGAGTACTTATTAAGCAAAAAGACACTGTGTTTAACATTTTGTATACATAACTTTATCTCTGGACTATGAGAAATCAAAGATTTACCTTAGCATTTACAGAGAAAATTTATGTTAAAAATAAGTTGGAGTACTGTTATATGCTATAAATTTAAGAGAGTTGCATATGGTCACAGTGTAGGGGTGTCATGTATGTAAACTTAGCACTAAGCAGGAGTCTGAGGATCATAGAGTAGAATTCCTCATTTCACAAGCTAGAGAACCTCCCCTCCAGGAAGAAGGTGACAAGGTCTGGTTTATGGTCACCCAGTTTTGTCTGATCACTGTTATGTTACATAGATTTGCAAATGCTATAAACTATACCTAATCCTTGTGGACAAAAATCAAAGGAAAACTGAAGTTACAATTCTAGACAGATTTGATCAGAATTTGTTGTTGTTTGTTTTTAACTCATTTATTTTTCAGGCAGGATCTTGTTATGTTGCTTATCTGGTTCTGATTGCCTAGATTAAGCAATCCTCCTGTCTCAACCTCCTGAGTATCTGGGACCATAGGTGTGCACCACCTTGTCCAGAATTATTGATGAGATATAACATTTAATGAAATAAAAATATCAAATCTAGGCCTAAGCTAGGTACAAAAATGACTCTGGCTGACAGAAAGTAATTCATTTAAGTTTTATGGCAAAAGAACTATACCTTCCTTACTTCAGGATATGACTACTTCTTTGCACAATGCCATGACTTAATTTTGCCTGTTAGTAGTTTTCATTTTTTCAACAAATTAATGGACCTCTCTTGTCAAACAAATTGCATGCAGAGCCCTAATGTGTAAAGGAAATCAATTCAAAACCTCATGCGTCATCTCATCTGCCTTTCCCATCTTCAAGGAAGGCTCCCAAGAATTTATCTTTAAATGATCTTTCTGTTCACATTCCGTGTGCAGATAGTCCTAGTTTTCTGTTAGTTATTTCCCTTCCTTTTACACTAAACATTATCATAATCATTATCAGGAGTTATTTATTAGCAACTCAAAGAAAGATGCAGATGGACATGGAAAGAAAGGTAGAAAAAGATACAATTATTATAAAACTCATGATCCAGTAATGAGACAGAAATCCCATCAGTTATTTCAAGTGAAAGAAATTTTCACCTTTCTAAAAAAGCTTTATTGAGATACAGTTTATATACAATGAAGTTCACCTTGCAAAGTGAACAGCTCAATGGTATACTTAGCATATTTATAGAGCTGTGTAACCACAATCTAATTTTAGAGAATTTCTTATTATTTCCCAAAGAAATCTTATATCACTAGCAATCATGAGACTTATTGTTTGCTTGATTTTGAGTAGTTGTGCTTGTAGTGACCCTTGAATACCAAACACAAGTTTGAGTATGTGGAAGATAGAAGCCAGGCATGGTGACACACACCAATAATCCCAGCATCAGGGAGGCAGAGCCACCTCTTCTTGATTCCCAGCACTTAACCTCTGTATAAAGGGAAGAGCTTTGCCCTCCCAATCTTCCTCACATTAGCATCCATAATTTACTCTCTTAAAGAATAATGTCACAAAAATGAAAGATTTGACATTACTGAAGTGAGCTTATATTAATGTTACGTTGCATATACAAATGCGATCCAAAGCAATTTTGGGACTTGTAGTCATAAAGTGCCCTAAAGATTGGGTTTGCCTTCATGTTGTAAATGACTAGACTACTGAACAAAATGTATGAAGCAGCTATTTTTATATGTTGGAGAACAGGAAAGGCCTTAAGAAAGGAGGAGTGATAGAAAAGAGCCGCGACAATCATCCCAGCTTTCTGCCTGGGGCACATCCTCAGTAACAGTGTGGGGACTGGGTCACCAAGACTACAGTGCCCTTACTGAACTGAGGAGAGATTTGGAAGGTGGAGAGTTTAAGACAGTTGGAAGATATGGGCCAGGGTTCTGGAAAAAAGAAAGTCTACACCAAATAGAACTCTAAAAAATGTCTGTAATAAGCATACCCTTTATTCTGGACAAATCCTTAGCTTCGCATGCATAGAGTGAAACTTGAGTGAGGCCAGGAAAAGAATGGCCAGACGGCTGGCAACTGATAACTTCCCAGACCTCAGATAAGGCTGGAGTTGCCTAAGTTGAGACCAGTCAGGGTAGAGAGTCGTGGTACCAAAGAGACCTCAGAAGGGTCTTGTTTCGGTATTAGGGATAAACTATTCCTAGAGAAAAGGCTGTGCTAAACTCTTCTTAACAAAACTTAAAATCAAACTTTGTAAAGATTATGCTGGTCTTTGAGTAAATTTCTGGAAGAACAAAGACCAATGCTGTTTAAACAAAGACAACAAAAATTAAGGCACTCCATAATATTACATAATGTCCATGTATTCAAAGTTGTTATACATGACAAAAGGCAGGAAGATAGGAGCCATAATCAGAAAAAAATATATCGATTGAAACAGATCCAGGCAAGATAGGGATTATGGAATTAGCATAAATATAGCATAGTTTGAGCAAATAAATATGCTCAAATACTGAAGGATTTAATAAATCAGAACTTAATGAGATAAATGGAAGATAAAACTTATAACATTAAAAATACAATGTCCATCTGGGTGCTGGTGGCTCACACCTATAATCTTAGTTGCTTGAGAGCTCACATCAGGAGGATCAAGGTTCAAGGTCAGCTTGGGTGAATAGTTCATGAGGGTGCATCTCCAAAATAACCAGAGCAAAATGGACTGGAAATGTGGTTTGAGTGGTAGAGCGCCTACTTTGCAAGCTCAAAGCCCTGAGTTCAAAACCTAGTCTGACCAAAAAACTCAAAAAGACACACAAAAAAATACAATATCTAAAATTAACATTTGCTAGATAGGAATAAGAACAATTAGAAACTGCAGAAGAAAAGATTAGTGAACTTGAGGACACAGCAATAGAATCTATGCAGACTGAAGCACAGATTGAAATGAAGACTGAAAAATGCTTTGGGCTCAAGAGGGTTCCCTTATCTAAGCATAAACATCCTCCTGGAGGGTGGGCCAGCCAAAATCCAATGACTGTTTGATATGGAAGTGCAGTCATTCCAGGATGAGGTCACAGCAGTGACCCCTCAGAAGCTTACACTTCTGGCAGTTCGGGGACATATGCCTCAGTCCTGAAAATGGGAAAAGGTAGACTACTACAGCATCCACAGCACTATTTTTGAGCAACGTTAAGATTGACTATGGAATGGTCAATAAACCCTGATTTATGCAAATCCCTTCTGTGAAAAACCACTGAAAAAGAAAAACTTTCAATAGTATGTTTTGCCTATTTTTAATACGAAAAGCTTTCTTTAAAATTTTATTGCATTTTAAAATGTTCAAAAATCAATCTACATGTTAATTTTACATTACTTAAAAATAAAAGCTCTTTTGTTGATAAACTCCAAAAAGGCAGGAATTTCTGGCTTGGGATTTGGTTTTGGTTCAATGTTGTATTCCAGCCATGCAGAACAGAGCTTCGTATATGTAGAAATACTAAGTAAATACTGGATGAATAAATCAATAAATGAATCAGGTCTATCAACCTTGAAGTTAGTATTTCCACTGCTTCCCTCAAGGTGGTGCTACGTACAGCATAAAGGATTCCCTAGGAAATGTGGTTTCTTAAATAACATAACCCTAATATCAAATCAATTTTCTTTTACTATGCCTTTTTTAAAATCTTCCCATCTTTCTCGCTTGTTGGCTTTCAAGTTTATGTTCTTAACTAGAAGAGACTTACAAGGTAGTCAGAAGCATTGGCTTCCTTGCCAGTTCCTCCCACCACTTATTTTACCTAGTTGTACACATAGCCTTTCCTTTAAACACTTCTTGAAAGATATTACGTGTACTGCTTAATCACTACCTTTTCTCATTCCCCTTTCTGCCTCTGATATCTCCTATCACAGTCCTCAAATTACCCATTTATTTTCCTTGGCTCTTCAAAAGTTTTTATCTTTGGGGTGGTGGAATGGCTCAAGTGGTAGAGTGTCTACAGAGCAAGCATGAAGCCCTGAGTTCAAACCCTAGTACTGACAACAGTTTTTATCTTTAAGAGTTCCCTTTTAAAGCCAAGTGTTGCTGGGAAAAGAATTATATTAATCTTGATTATTTCCTAACACTGGATGAGCTCAGGTCTTGCCAGGTTTTTCAGGGCTGAAGGTAAACAAGCCAAACAGAGAGCAGAGTTGTCTTGGGAGGGGGGGGTTCAGGTGATTAAGGAAATTAGTGCCCTCAAGCAATCTCTCTCTTCTTTGACCTCCTATAAAACTATGAAGATTTCAGGTCACTTATAAATGCAGACACCTGACTGAGCTCCAGGCAGCATGGAAGCGTAAAGATAAACTGTCTTACCACAGATATTGCTCATTTGCTCCCAGTGTTCATGCAAATATGTACTCCATGCAGACATTAAGTCAGATATAAAACAGTTATGTTAATAATAACAAATATAAGCCAATATACAAAAAGGATAAAATATATTTTTTAAGGAAGAAAGGAGCATCTTTGGTTGCTTGGAACTTTTTTTCCAAATTATAAATAAATTGTTTTTTTATTTTCTGTTTGATGGATACTCAAATTCAGGAGATACACAAGCTCAGATTCAGGATATACACAAACAAAATACAGAAGTATATAAATGAAATAATAAATAGGATATCAAAATTGTCTTATGGAGTAAAGGTAGTGTATTCTATCAGAGGAATAAAAGCAGATGTGAAAAAGAGATTTTTCACCCTTCAAAATTGAGGCAGAGAGCCACTGGGTAAGTTATCTTGTGACAGTCCCTATAGGGACATTGATGGGGCTCTGAGATGGGAATATTTTACAGAACCCCAACCTACAATGGACCTTTGCAGCTGGGGTAGACCAGGGTTATTGGCAATGCCTTTCCTGGCTGCTAGGTTTGTTCTTCAGCTTCCCAGGAATCAGTGAGCCAGGCAGTGAGTCCACACATCAGTGTTTTTGGTCCTTCAGAAGCAGTGATGTATTTGGTCATGGTACTTGGGAATAAATGTGGGGATTTTGTTGTTATACCACAGGGGTCATTATAATCAAGTCACCAAACTTTTCTTTATCTTAGTCTACCCAGCTGTGAAAATCAGATGGCAATGGTGCCCACACCAGAGGGTGGTTGTGAAGATTAAATTTTTTAGTCTACTTGTAGCTCTTAGAGCATTGCCTGGCATGTTAGGAAGCACCTATAATTATTGAGGTGGAATTCCAAAATATTGCCTCTCAACCCTACAGAAAACACAAAAAGTATAAAAGGACAGACAGGTGGATATTCCAATCTCAAACTAATGAAATTAAAATCTTTCCTCTCTTAAAATTAATCTTAAGCAGTTAATTTTGAGGCTAGAAAGGTTTTAATTTTTCACTCCTGTTCTTATTTCTAACTCTGTTGATGTATAATTTCCATTAACATTTATAACTTCTTTCCTAAGAGCAGTCTGCTGCCTATGTGCTGTGATTTTGTTGTTTCATTTTGCTCAGCCCTTTTCCATGGTACTGTAGTTGAATACCTTGCTTCCTTCTGGCCTCTTAATGCACTTAATTCTTTCAAGATGATATTTGTTAATTAGGACACACTCCAGAACTCTTGCATAATGGGAACATTAACAAATCTTCTATTATTTAGATTAGTGTTTCCCAACTCTGAAATACCTGTTAAAAACCAGACCTCTGGGCTCATTGAGCTGCTCAAGTAGTAGAGTACCTGCCTAGCAAATGTAAAGCCCTAAGTTCAAATTCCAGTACCACCAAAGCCAAAAAAAACCCACACAAACAAAAAACCCCTAAAAACTCACCAGAATCTCTGAAGTGGAAGTGGGTGAGGAAGTAAGGACTGAGTCTGAGGAACCTGAATTTTCAAAGGAATTTGCAAGTCAGGTAGATGTGCATAAGTGCAATGGTGGAATAAATACTTTGATTAATTAGAGATTATGAACAAATCAGAAAAATATTTGAAATAGTTATATCAAAAAATAATAATGATAATATTACAATGGGAGGGACCTATGAAGACAAAAATTGCTAGCACCCACAATGGTCATAATGTTTGCTTGTATAGACCATCAACTTTCAATATATTGCCATTTGATTCAACCATCACTAAACCATTGGTTCCCACATCTTAGAATGATGAATTCAGTAAACTCCCTAGAAGAACAATGCTGCCAGAAGCAACCTTAAGACTGTTTTCTAGTTCCTGCTCAATCATGGCCAATAGAATGTTTGTTCATGTCGCTTGCTTTCTTAGCTTCCTATTTGTTGCTCATTCCCACCCATTCCTGCTTTCCTTTCCTACAAAGCACTTTCTGAGACACTTAAACAGTGTCAGGGAAATGGTCAAGAAGCCCAGTTATGGGATCAAATAATAATCTGTAGTTGTAAATTTCAGTCATTTGAACAGTTATAGCAAAGGGTAAAGGCAAGGTAAGGTAAGGTAAGGTAAGGGCGGATCACTGAGAAGCAGTTGTCTTAAGGGAATGCAGCAGACATTCCTTTCTGCCTGCCGCAACTGTTTTCTTTGATTACATGTGGAACTTCCAGAGAGATGCCAAGGCTCACACTGCATGCAGAAGTCCTCCAGTCTGGGTGCCACCTAACTCCTTCCTGTTTCAAACTTGAGTGCCACAAGTTGCAAAAAGCTGAATTTAAAGTGAAAGAGCACAGATTTTAAAAAAGAACCCATAAAAGCTGACAATTAAACAATATTTAACTACCTAGCTAAATATTACAGCTGGTGTCTCACACCTGTAATCCTAGCTATTTGGGAGGCTGAGAGCAGGAGGATTTGAGGTTTGAGGCCATTCTGGGCAAATAGTTCACAAGACCCCATCTCCAAAATAACCAGAGCAAAATGGATTAGAGGTGTGGCTCAAGAAATAAAGTGCCTACTTTGCAAGCATGAAGCCCTGAGTTCAAACCCCAGTCTCACCCAAATAATAATTTAAAAAAAGCATCTTCTGGGACCAATTTCATTAAAGAGCAGAACTGTTTATGGCAATGCTGCATCAAGGGAGCTCTTGCCTGGAGACTTCCAGTATACTTTATCAGATTCAAATAGAGGTGATTTAGCATTATTTAAATAAAGGTGTTGTTTGGGGAAAGAGAGGTTGTTTTGGATGTTGCCTGCTTCTGTTTAAAAAACACAATATGCTGCATTCCCATCTGCCCTTGGGGCCCAGGAAGCTCTGACTCACTGCTTACCTTTCTCTTTTCATGCTTAACACTACATTTCAAGTATAGTTGCTTCCCTCACAAGCCACAGACTAGTATTTCAACGTAGCATTTTAAAAATAATTTAGTCAAAATTTCCTTGTGGTTAGGAAATATAATTTATATGCTTTCTGAATCAAAAAGCCTGGATATGGAGAGCCAAGAGAGTTAACTGCATTTAGCTGAGGAAGGACAAATTCTTATGCATTTAGATATATTAGAAAGTAAGCTTGAAGTCAGTGCACAGTAGGCTTTTCAGGAGGTCTATTTTATGATGACTGAACATACACATTGAAGGCACATAAACCTTAGTTTGTTTTGATTGAGATAGGATCTTGCTATGTAGTCCAGGCTGGCTTTGAACTCATGATCCCCCTGCCTCAGTCTCCCTCCTGAGTACTGGAATTACATGTATGTGCCACCACACTGGCATAAAACTGTTTTTAAATGATAACGTATATGGTCTCGATCAATATCATATCATCAACAAGAACAGTCCCTACTCACAGGACAAGAGTCACAATGTAGACTTAACACAGATTGTCACCACAAAGATTAAATGTCTTAAATGTTTCAGGACTGGGACTTCCAATGCTTCTATAGTTCAAAGAACAGAGGGAGTAAAAGTGAGAGAACCTGGGGACAGTTTCACAGAGAGGATAGATCCTCAAAGACAGGAGAGGATTTAGAAGTGAAATTGGGGGATGGAAATTGTGTAAACACAGAGAAGCAGGAATGAATTGTCAGAAATGATAGATGAAAAAAGTAAATGATTGAGTGATAGGTTTTAGAAGTATGAAGTAGATTCAAGAATAGATAGATCTAGCCTCCTGGCTCTAGGGAAGTAAGGTTTTATTATCTCATTTTGCAGATAAAATAATTGAGGCTTAAATTAGGTGACTAAGTCCTTAACCTTGTGATTTTTTAAAAAAACGTTAACACATAAGAACATTTTGTTGTTGTTGTTTTGAGACAGGGTTTCACTAAGTAGCCCAGGCTGTACTCCCACTCATGGTCCTTCGGCCTCAACCCCCAAGGTGCTGAGATTACAACCTGTATCCCCACGTCTGGCTTCATATGAGAAGATTTTACAACGGGTATTTCTGGGTTCAAATTCTAGGAAGTCTGACTCAGTAGATGGGGTAGAATGCAGAATTTCCATTTTGTGTAAGACCCTCAGATGGTCCCCAAATATGGAAACCTTATTTGGGAGTTGGTGTTTTAACAAAATAAATTGTCAGGAATTTGACATTCCTGTGTTAAGAAAAATCCTCTCAAGTTTTCTTCAACACTGAGTAAATAGACAAATATTTGGTTCATCTTGTTCCTGGCATGCTATATCCATGTTTCCAGTCTTCAGAACTCTTTTCACAGTCAGAGAATAGAGGTCTGCTCTCACTGGAATTTGACAAGGTCTACACATATCTGAGCCCAGGCTGCTCAGACACAGCATCCATGGTAACAGTTCCATGGAAGACCTGGGAGTGCTGAAGAGAACAGAATATTGAAGAAACCCTGGGTGTGAGTCCTGCCTTTGCCTCTTGCTGGCTGATAGTACTTAGGTAAGTACTTTAACCCACATTTAGATTAGATAATAGAGTAGTAGGACCTTCACCAATTACATTCCAGGATTATGGAAAGGACAGAAGAAGATAGTACAGAAATTCTCTGAAACTTCGAAGACCAATGGAAATTTCTGGGGAAAAAACCAGAGGTTCAATTCATGGCATTCAATAACTATTAAATGTCTCCTATAGGTAGGCCACTGCAGCAGTCACAGGAAGAGCTCTGCTCTCAAGAAGGAACCCATCCCATAGATGAGCTGTGCTCTTTCCACCTTCCTCACTGCCATCATCATTTGGTCTCCAGCATGGATCACAGACGGGACCAGCAAAACATAAATATACTGATTGTCCCTTCCTCCAAGACCAGGAGGAATTACAGTGTTTTTCCTTTTCCATTATTGACTGAAGAAAGTTAGGGACCCCCGTGTGTTCTTGGGAAGTACTACACTTTGGTAAAGTTAAGAAAGGCCTTAGTAGGGGCCAAGGAAGGAAATCTAGAGCTGCTGGAATACCTGGTTTGGCCAGAATGTCCCACTTAATGTATGTTGGGGATCCTATGCAGGGAGAGAGGCAGCTACAACTATATCCAAAGTTAGATTCAAAGAAGGGGAGGGAAGCCTGTCTAAACAACATTTACAAACGGTGTATGCCAGAGTAAGGTTAGTGAATCCCAGTGTCCTAGAGGTGTGAGACTGCCACCAGCGCATATATTCTTGATAAAAGTAAATGACAGCCAATGATGATACAGTGGTAAGGACAGCAGAGCATGAAACCTGAAGGAATACAGGTCATGCACTTCTCCAAGATCCCAGTCAAGTGGCTTTAACTTCTGGCACTCCCTTCATCCTGACCCTATTTGCCCTCTCTTCCTTTTTCTTTTCTAATTTGGTCTCCTACTCACCATTGCCAGAAACTCCTTAAACCAAGAAATGCTGCCCCTAGAATTAAACCTTAGTCTGATTTTGAAATAAACTCCCCTATAGATTTGGTGCCTTCCTGGATGCTGACAATCAGCTTTGCATGGCCTGCAACTCCAGAGCAGCCTGCACTGATCCCCACCCTTCAGCTCTTTTGGCTTATTCATGTGCCATTCCCTCTTCCCACCCCTCTTCTCTTCCTCCACCCACTCCCTAGATGGACCTCACCCTCCTCCTCCACCTGGCACACTGGAGTTTGTTCTTCCACACTCAGCTCAAGGAACACTTTGTCAGTGAAGCCTTTTTTGGACTCTCTGGATAGAATTGGTATTTCCCTAATAATTGTGGACTGAATAATTCTAGGTTGCAGTGGGATTTTTCTTTGGCAAAACTTTCTGGAATTTCCAAGCCAAATGAGTGAGGTGCCCTATTATCTGTGTGTCAAAGTAAGTTATTCAATTGTTTTCCTTGGAGGTAGACAGGATAGCTCACTTGTATTCTATACTTTTCCCTTTCTATGGATGTTTAAACACAAGAAATTATAAGAAGCCTCACATTTTTCTGTGAGACAAAGCTCACCCTCCTTCATCATTGCAAATTCTTCAAAGGTCTCTTATTGGAAGCCTGTCTACCCAGTCCGCCATGGTAAATTAAAAGCAAAAATTTCGAGCTGTGTCCCTTAAAATTTTTTCCAAGAAAAAATTTTCTTTTATCATCCCACTTCAAAACCAGTAAAGTCTCCTTTTAATGTATCCAACAGAGTTTCTGATGCAGTAAAGACATAACCATGAGGGGTTCATAACCTAGGGAAAAATAAACAGTGGAGCTGGATCTGCTTGATGTGATAACTAGTGGCACAATGTCTGTTTCTGTAGGATTTCCCGCTTTGACGTCTTCATTTCATTTTTGAATCACATAAACTATCTTTCCTGCAGTTATTAGATTCTAACACAGTGGACAAGTCCCAGGAGTCTGTTTTTTTTTTTTTTGTTTTAAGTTCTAAAATGATGTTTCTATGGGATCAGTTTCAAGAAACACTGCTGTGGGATTAACTCAGTTTAAGCAGCTTCATCTGGAACTTTTTTTCTGCCCCAATGCCCATCCCTATCCCCTAAGCAGGTTCATTATTGGATTATATCCTTTTCAGACTCCACAAACCTCACCCACCTTGGCAGGTGAGCAAAGGCAGAAATGATGATCCTTGCTTTCTGAACTGGAAACACAGGCATTACATAGTCAAAGGGAGTTCCCCTAGATTTCCAGGTAAATGACAGAGAAGCGAGGAAGAGCTCTGATGCAATTGATTAGATCAAAGGCAATTCTTTGTCTCACATCAGGCAGTTTTCTGCATACTGTGCACTTGTAGGGCAAGAAGTTATTAAGTGCTGTGGTCATCTTTAGTTATTCAGTCTTATGGCCTTCTTTTAATAGCAATAAGTTGTGAGAGGAGCCTTCTCCTTTCATCTTCACGTCTTTGTTTTTCAAAACCTTTCTGTGATTATTTCAATCAAATGACAACTCAGCCATCTCTTTGTAAGTACATCAAGAAAAGGTTTGAGGACTAATTATTTCATTTATTAAAAGCAGCAGCAGGATAATTGACCAGGAAGGCAATCTTGGGCAACAATTCCTAAATCTGACTAAGTGTCCCTCCTCCAGGGGTGCTCTTGCTGTGTCAGGACTCTGCTCAACCATAGGACTTCACATCTCCAGAGGGATGAAGCCGCTAAGGCTATTTTTTAAAAAGTTCCCTGAGCCAGTCAGATGATAAATTGAGTATAAAGACCACTTGTCCAGTGATCTCTTCGAGAAGTTCTTTGAGAACCTCAGTTTCCTTTAGGGAGATTGTAAAAAGTGCATATTTTATGTCCAACTCCAAGGGATTCTGATTGCTGGTCCAGGAATAGACATTTTTAACAAGCTCCAGGATGCTTCTGGTACAGGTAACCAGTGTGTCTCACTGTTTTGTTTGGCAAAACAGGGGCAGGAGGGAAAAGAATGTAATACATTTGGGAGACTCAGTTGTTACCTGTTCAGAACCAATTACAGAGCTCCTTCAACATGGCAACTACGTGCATCTATACACCACCAGTGCCAAAGAGAGTGAGGCTGGTGGAGATGACTTCGGGGCTCAGTGGGGCTTCCTGGTGTGGCTTGCTGTTTCAATGCCAGAACCAGATAGACGCTCATGGCCTCCCTCCTGATTAATCAGCTCTTCACTGACCCTCCTGACTTTGGTGTCTTCCTGGCTTGTGTATTTTTGCTGCAAATTTTTTAAAGAAAGTGTTTCTCTAGCACTTAACCATTTTCAAGCACATGTAATAATTTTTCCATACCAAGTACAGACTCCCCTGCAAAGGATGTAAGGCTGTTTGCCATGCAGCCCTTTGTATGTTTCCAGCTTCATCTTTTATGCAGATTCATGAATGGTCAGCAGATGAATGGCCTGTACAGATAATATGCAGAAACACCTCTGCCTACATCCTTTTCGTGACCATTTGGGGTACTCTTCAACTTTCAACCTTAAGCTAAATTATGATTTATTATCTTTTTCTGAATCTTGTACATACCCGTGTTACTCTACATTACATTTACTTATTTCTCTGCAGTACAATGCAACCATGCTTTAATATTATTGTCATTAATATTAGTAACAGTAAAATCATAATAGCATTCTATATTATTGCAAGGTGCTTTATATGAATTATCTCATTTAATCCTTTTAAAACCTTTTAAAAATAGGCATTTCCAGTAGAAAACAGCAAGCCAGTGTTAAAAGGCAGGCCTGTCTCACTTGACAGTAGCTGCTTTGCATTCAGTAAGCACTTAGCAAATATTGGTAGAACAAATAAATACTTGATGTTTAAATGAATGAATAATGCCAAGTTTTCATAAAAGGTGTTAATTAAATAGTTGTTTCTACTTACAACCTGGTCCATAGAGATTCCTGTAGAGGGGCTAAAAAGGAGGTCTGGAAGTGGCTTTGTTTTCCCCTGAAAATTATGTTTTCAACAGTAGTTCTCAATAGGAAACCTAGAAGATAGATGGTAAAATAATATACAAGTGAAGCAATACACAGAAAAAGTGGCCTTACAAGCCAAGTCAGGGGAGGAAGTGTGGGATTGTGCATGGTTATTTTGACCTGTTTACACCCTGGACACCTAACACCCACCCCCTCCCCGCTCATGGGTCTTTCCCTGAGCTCCAGCCCTTTCTCCACCTCTGGGACAGGTCGTGTCCTGAGGAACCACAAGGCTCTGTCATTGATCGGAGACAGCACCATCTTAAGCTCTGATCCTTAGGACATTAATGTACTTGTTCTGATTGTTGGGTGTTCTTGTTTCTGATTCCCTAGTGCTTATTCTGTGGACTAGACCCAGTGAAGAAATGGCTGCCTCACCTCAGGGGCTGGACCTTATATTGTTAATCAGCCTCCTGGTCAACTCCCAAGAAGTGCCCTGTCATCATCATCAGGATCTGCTTGATGCCTGGGAGCACCACCTGACAGACCTGCATGCCTAGGTCTTTGAACATATCTGCCTAATGCAGCGAAGTTACTATATCTGGCCCATCAGCTGAGATTAGGAATGTCGTCTGGTTAAGGTGATGAGAGTCCATCTGTACCTACCATGATCCACCTAGTTTTTGTAGGGACTAGACAGGTAAACTGAATAGGGTTATTATGGTAAGGACCACAGTCCTGCATTCTTAAAGGCTTTCATGGTGACACTGATACCTATAATTCTTTTAGGAATGTAGTATTATTTGTGATTTTGTGTCTTTGCAGCTGTGGAGGCTGAGGTAGAGGAAATAGTTGGTCCAAGAGACAGCATAATCAAGAATATTTAAGGAGATTTGTGTGTCTATAGCTTTTCCTCAGTATCTATAGGGGGTTAGTTCCAAAACACTGCACCCCCCCTCATGGATCCCAAATCCATGGGTGCTCAAGTGTCTCATGTAAATTGCCATAGTATTTTCATATAACCCATGCATATGCTCTCATATTCTTTAAATTTTAAGTCCTCTCTAGGTTACTTAAAACTGTAAATGCTGCATAAGAGCTGTCATACTGCTTTGCTGAGGGAATAATGTTAAGAAAAAGGTCTGTACATTTTCAGTGAAGACACGGGTTTTTTCCTTTGGTTGTTTGGTTTCAGTTTTGGTAGTACTGGGTTTTGAACTCAGGGTCTTGAACTTTGCTAGGTAGACACTTGACTACTTGAGCCACACCCTAGCCAGACACTAGCTTTTATCTGAACATTTTTATTATACAGTTTTTCGTTAACCCATGAATGCAGAACCTCTGGATATGGAGGGCTGACTCTACTAACAAAGTACACGTTGGCCTTAGGGAAAATAGAATAACACTGGAAAGACAATATTTCAGTATGGAAGAGAACATGCATATAAGATAAAATGAACTCTGATTAAACTAGTACCTGTGTGTTGCAGGTTGAATTGTTATCTTGTGACATTGGAAAAGCCACATGTCACATTGGGGCCCCATTTCTCAACTATAAAATAAAGAGAATTCATTAGCAGTCAATGACAGTATAATTTATGATTTTTCTAATTGTTTCTAAGTGTCAGCATAAAATTGCAGTAATTGGAGGAAACCAGGACAGCAATAAAGAGTAAATTTATTAACAACAATATATATTATACTCCTTGAAGGAAAAAAGAATGCATCCCTGACTTCTGAAAACCACTAATCTGTTCATTTCCATAATTTTATCATTTTACAAGTGCTATGTAAATGAGATCATATAGTATGTAACCTTTGGGATAGTATATTTTCAATAAGCACAATTTCCTGGAAATTCTCACATGTTGTTGCATATCTTTCTTTCCTTCCTTCCTTCCTTCTTTCTTTCCTTTCTTCCTTCCTCCCTCTCTCCCTCTCTCCCTCAGTCCCTCCCTTTTTTCTTTCTTTCTTTTTTTATTCATTTATTCATATGTGCGTACATTGTTTGTGCCATTTCTCTCCCCTGCCACTTGCCCCCTCCCTGTTCCCCCCACCTCCCTCACTTCCAGGCAGAACCTGTTCTGCCCTCTTCTCTAATTTTATTGAAGAGAAGACATAAGCAATAATAAGACAGAGCATTTTTGCTAGTTTGAGATAAAGATAGCTATACAGAGAGATTCCTAGCATTGCTTCCATGCACATGTGTATTACAACTCGAATTGATTCATCTCTACCTGACCTCTTCACTACTTCCCAGTCACCTTCCCATGTTGACCTCTGTCATTTTAAGGTTACTGTATTAGCTCCTCTGCAGTGGGCACATCAAACACTTTCAAGTTTTGGGTTTCCTACCTTTCCCTATTCCTCCTGCATGTGTTCTCCCCTTAGTGTGTGACTCATGTCTAATAACATTACTGCATTTGTTTTAGACCTAAAGTCTGCATATGAAGGAAAACATATGATTTTTGGCTTTCTGAGCCTGACTAACTTCGCTTAAGATGATGTTCTCCAGTTACATTCACTTTATTTGTTTCTTTGTTTTCTTTCTTTCTTTTGCTTTCTTTCTTTCTGTCTCTCTTTCTTTCTCTCTCTGTCTCTTTCTTTCTCTTCCTTCCTTTCTTCCATTCTTCCTTCCTTCCTTCCTTCTCTCTCTTTCTCTCTTCTTGCCACAGTCTGTCTAACCTGTTGAAAGACACCTGGGTTATTACTAGTTTTTTTTTACTATGATGAATAAAGCTAATATGAATATTTGTGTGCAGATTTTTTGTTAACATAAATTTCATCTCTCATCAATTGCCAAAAGTGGAATTGCTGGATCATATAGTAATGTCATGCTTAGTCTTGGTAAAACATAACTGTGCCAAATTATAGTCCCATCAGCCATGTAAGAGTCTCAGTTTTGGATAGTCTAATAGATGTGCAGTAAAAACCTGTTATGGTCTTAATTGACTTTTCTTAATGATGAATTATATTGAGAATATTTCTGTTTTTTTTAGCTATTCACACATCCTCTTTGGTAAAGACTTCTTGCCAATTTTATTATTGTTTTTCATTACTGAGTGTTGACAGTTCATTATATATTTTAGATATAAGTCCTTTATTAAATACATGCTTTTGAAAAACATTTTCTTCCAGTCTTTATTTATTTATTTATTATTCATATGTGCATATAATGCTTGGGTCATTTCTCTCCCCTGCCCCCACCCCCTCCCTTACCACCCACTCCGCTCCCTCCCTCTCCCCCCCACCCCCTTAATACCCGGCAGAAACTATTTTGCCCTTATCTCTAATTTTGTTGAAGAGAGAGTATAAGCAAAAATAGGAAGAAAAAAGGGTTTTTGCTAGTTGAGATAAGGATAGCTATACAGGGAGTTGACTCACATTAATTTCCTGTGCATGTGTGACTTTATTTTGTCTTTTCATTTTTGTGTGTGTGTGGGCAGTCAGGGTCTCACTGTGTAGTCCAAACTGATCTCAAACTTGTGACCCTCTTGCCTCAGCCATCCAAGTGATGGAATTACAGTGTACATCACTATGCCTGGTATTTTCATCCTTTAAAGCAGTATCTTTAATAGAGAAAATGTTTTTAATATTCAAGTCTAATTTAATAGTTTCAGTTCTGGGGATGCAACCCAGGGTCTTGAGCATGCTAGGCAAGTGCTATACCATTGTGATACACTTCTAACCCCTAATAATTTGTTCCTTTATGGATTATGATTTTGATATTACATTAAAAATGTTTACTTAACCAAAGTAAGAAAGGTTCTCTCAAAAAGATACTAGGTTAAACATTATTCTAGATCTGCCAATGAAGATGTTTCAGAATGAGATTAACACATCAATTAGTAGGCTGAGGAAAGCATAGAGCCTTCCCTTGTGGGGGTGGGCTTCATCCAGTCCGTGGAGACCTGAATAGAGCAGAAGTCAGGGTAAGTGAGAATCTGCTCTGCCTGCTTGTTTTGCAGCTGGAACCTCAGTCTTCTCCTGTACCTGGACTGGAACTTCACTGCCAGTTCACTTGGATCTCAGGCTTTGGGACACAGACTGAAAATTTTCCTCTGACTTTCCTGGTTTGCAAAGTTTGCACACAGCACATTCTCAGCTTCCCTAATTGTGGTAGGCAGTGAGACAATTTCTTATGAGTTCACACACACAAACATATATATAGTCATTCATTGTGTAATGATAGCAAACATGCTGTGAAATGTGTTATTAGGTGATTTTGTTGATGTGAATACATTGTAATGCACTTACACAGATTAACACAGCTCTGTCATCACTAGGGCATGTAATCTATATATCATGTATGTTGTCCTTTTTTGACCAAAGCATTACTATGCAGTACATGATTGTGTAGACATTTATAGATGTACACATACATATACTAGTGGTTCTGTTTCTTAGAACATGCCAGGTATCACCCATAAACTACTGAATGTTTGCTGTTTAACACCCTGCCTGTAGCAACCACTAATAAACTGACTAAAAGATGTCTCTCTAATTGTCTTGCATCTATTATTTTAATCACAAAATATTATAGAGCACCTACTAGGAGCCTGGTATTTTACTAGATAATCAAATGCAAAAAATGATTAATTTTGAACTATTTCTGTGGCAGTAGTAGAAATGATGATTAACAAGCATAGTTAAAATAATGCAAGTGGTGTATGATACAAGGAAAGAAAAAGCAAGACTTTGAATAAAAGCACATAATAATTCACAGAATCATTGGAATTAATGTAATTGTAATTAAAGGATAGCATAACAAAAAAGAACAATGCAAGGATGGAAATCACCAGTTATTTGATGAGTCGTCTGAGGTTCAGTAATAAGTAACTTCTTAATGCTGATTTCTTCCTTATGAGAGCTCTGAAAAGACTTACTGCCATTTAGAAAGAGGGAACAGAGAGTAGAGTGCTTGTGTGGCATTGCTTCAGTTAGTAAGTGACAGAGCCAAGATTCTGAAGGACAACTGAATCCCACCTAGGCTTACTTGTTATGCTACATTGTGTCAGTTCTTGTTTTTAACTTTATTTAATTTATTGTCCTGGGTGGGGTACATTGTGCCATTTACAAAAGTTCTTACAATATATCAAATACATTGTACTTGCATTCACTCCCTCCACCATTCTCCTTAATTCCCCTTCTTCCCCCATTCCTGGAATAGTTTCAACAGGTCTCATTTTTCCATTTACATCTATGTGTACACAGCATTTGCACCATATTCACTCTCCTCCACCATTTCCCCACGATCTCCCCCTCCCATGGATACCAATCCTCCAGGCAGGACCTACTATGTTCTCCTGTTCTCCAATTTTGTAAAAGAAAAAAATGACATTTTTGTTTGTTTAAGGTAGCTGCACAGGGAGTTTCCTTGTGACATTTCCATGTATATGTGCATTATAACCCACATCGGTTCAGTTCTTTAAGTTTAATATCACCACAGTCACATGACATAATTGAAAAGAAAGAGTGGTGAAAATTATATTGAAGTTGAATGACTAAAACTTTTCATTCATTACTAATGTCCAAACACAAGCCCCCTTAACTCTATGTGTACTCAGTTTTAAAAAGTAAAAATGTACCTGCATATATGTGCATTGCCAATCGTGGTGTACACTAAAACACTTCGGATACCATGCTCTATGGCAGTATAATCATTGCCTTTCTATAACATAGCAGTCACAGTTCTAAAATAGGTACCAGCTCTCAAGATTTCCTCTCTTATTTCTTCATCAAACCTATAAGGAAAATAAAGAAGCCTGATAGATCTAGAAACAGGTGTTGCAAGTGGTAGTTAAGTAAACCCAACAAACTATGAATCTTGATAAGTTAAAAAAGTGACCTAGTCAGTGACTGGCATGGTTTTAGTGTGTCCTCTACTACATTCGTGGAGAAACTCAATCCCTACTGTGATGGTGTTGAGAGGTGGCATCTTTGAGTGAGTGTGTTGACAGCTCTGCCCCAAGCCTCAATTAGTGCCTTATAAACACAATGGCAGAGTCTGGGTATAGGTTTTTTGTTCTTCCACTTCTCTACCATGAAGGACACACTATTTGTCCCCATTGGCTTTTCTGCATGCTGTCACATAAGGACACAAAAAGAACACCTTCACCAAGCAGTGATACCTTGATCTTAGACTTTCCAGCCTCCAGAATTGTAAGAAATAAATATCTGGCTGTACTGTATATGACGTAGACAGAGGCCATCTGGGCTTTTCTTAATCCTTTGTGTTTATTGTCTGTGATGAGCAGCACACTCTGCGTTCTGGGTTCACTTGACTGAGGGAACTGGCAGGTCATAATCCATTATCACATTCTCCAGCCTAAAGCAGGCTGCTTTTTATGATAATTACTTAAAAAAACAGTTATTGAAGCCTAGCATGGTTGTGCCCACCTGTAAACCCAGCACTGGGGAAGCTGAGGCAAGGAGATTGTGAGGGATCCATAGCAGACCCTGACTCAATTTTTTTTTTCTCTCATTGAAGATGGAGCCCCAGAGCATAAATTCCTGAAGATATTCCTTTCTAATAGGAGTCCTTGGTGTGTTGATTCACCAATTTTTGTTCTCTTAGTGCAATATGGTAGATGTAAATATAAAAGAGGAGGTTCAGAGAGTCTGATGAGATGGTGGAAGACAATGTAGGAACCATCCAGAAAGGCAAGTTGGTATCCTGTGAAGGGCCCAGGCACTTGACTGCTTGAATTCAATGCTACTCCACCACCTACTACCTGTGTAACCTTTGGGAAAGCTGTTCAGCCTCTCTGCACTTCAATTCCTTCTCAAAAATGGTGAATGTAAATGGTGAATGTAAACTTACCTTCTCAGTTTTATGGGGAGCTAACACACCGCTCCTGGCACACTATGTGCTGAACTTCAGCTTTTGTCATTAACATCTCTGACCCACACTGGGCTTTTCTTTAGGAGGTTCTGTGCACACCAGAGAGAGGGGAACCCTTGAACCGATCTTTCAGAGCATTCTGTCTGTTTCTGTCTGCAGGAGGAAGTGGATTAGCTAGCAAGGCAGGGGCAAATACCCAGATTTCTGGGCATCACTCACAGCATCTGGTACACAGTACACTTCCTTAGTGGTTTGTTGAATGAATGTTAGTATCCTGAGTGAAAGCTGCTTCTCATTCCCAGGGTATCAATAGTTGATTAGTATATTCATCTTAATAACATCAGCCTAGTGTCCTATGAAGTGGATTTCTATTAGCAGAGACTGTCATTATGCATAATTATGTTAAGAGAGTTTCCTGACACAGCTTCTGGTCTCCATGAATACACCATACTAAATAGATAAAAAGATTTTTAGGTATTCTGTCAGCATGGGTATGGGCAATTTGGGAATCTGAAGAATGGGAACCCTTCAAGAAGGTTCTTTCTCACACACAGGCCCTGATGATAAAGTTCACACGCTTGCCATTTTTACCATGAAGGATGAAGCAGCGTGCAAAAATGTTGAATATCCTCCTAGCGTGCCAAGACACCGAAGCTAATGTCTGCACATTAGAAATGAGAGCCTGTGATATGTAGTACTGTGTGCAACATGAGATGATGTCAGCCTTGACTTTCAGCTTCTTGCTGCCTTACCTGATTTTCAAATCCCTCAGAGAGTGTTTATTTTCAAGTCCCTTTTAACTGTGATCTGGAACTGAAATGTTATTTAACCTGGAAATTGACTTGCCTTTTGTTTTGTTTGTTTGCTTACTGGTTTTTAGATTTTTTAAAAATTTAACACAATGGACCTCTTTGTGAAGGCAGATGCTTCTTACCCATCATATAGGATGTCCTGGGAGCTAAACCCTTCGGCAGCTGCTGCATTTGCCTCTCATCAGTGACTACAGATTTGGATGGAGATTCTAGTTAGAAAGCTAATGCACTAAGGCAGGCGCCCCTCTTCATCACACTCAGGAGTCTGCACCAGGTGAACAGGACATTGGGTGAATTTGGAAAGCACCTTTTTGGAAAGTGAGCAAGAGTGACTTAGGAATGGTTTCTATGGAGAGGAGCTTTGAAACAAAGAACAAAGCACAAATTACGCAATGAGAGAAAGCAGGAAATGTCATGTTGAAACCTCCCAACACTGGAGTCTTCTTTCTTTTGCAAGCTAGAATTTATTTCCAAACCAAAGGGAGATAAGCCAGGATAGGTCATAGCAGTCATATGAGCTGATCCCATAGCTCCAAATAAGCCATTAGAGGACAACAGCCTCATCCAATGGCTTGACTGCAACCTCAGATGTGATGAGACCGAACCACCCAGTTAACTCACGGACTTGTAGAAACTACTCCAAATTAACAGATGTTCACTGTCTTTTCCTGTTACATATTGGTTTTGCTGTGAACATCAGGTAAACAATATTTAAGTTTGAAATTTCTTTGAACTAATTATGTGGCCAAAAAGTTCCCATATTTTAGCATTACACTGTAAAAAACAGTTGATTAGAAATCAAAAAGGAATAGGGCTATATAAAAATATGCATTTCAGAAAAGATGCCTTTCCTCTCCACAGAATGTGTTTTGGTTTTCTAGAGCTATAAAATATAAAAGCATCTGGGATGAGATTTTTTTATTCTAAATTTTAAGGCTGATTATTTTGTAAATTTACTGAACTCTCACTTATCACTTGAACAGGTGGAATAAAATTTATTCTCAAAGGAATAAAGCTGTTCAGAAATATTCCAGTTTCAACAAACACACAGTAACCAAGAACACTAAAATAATTTTTCAATAATAAATTGTCAAGGTTTGGAATATATTTAACATACTTGTACACCAGAACTGATGATTTTTAAAACTTTTATCTTATTCAGTAACAACACTAGTCTCTTTTCTCTCAATCAAGATCCATACAAAGCTTCCATGTTTAAATAAATTAATGCAATACCAGGTTAAGAAATTTCAAAGAAAGAAAAAAAATAGACCAATCTCCTTCATGAACATGGTTGAAAAATTTCTGAAGTCTTAACAATCAAATTCATCAAAATATGAACAGACAATATATCATAACTAAGGAGGGCAATCTAGGAACACAAGACTCATTGAAATTTAAAAGTCAATATGCTTAATTCATCATGCTAATAAACAAAACTAAGCCCATGCAATCATTTTTGTTGATGTAGAAAAAAAAAATGGGTCAAAGCATTAAATGTAAATCCTGAAACTGTGAAAGTAGTGGGAGAAAACAAAAGGATCAAGACATTGGTACAGGCCGTCAAAGAAAGGTCTACACTTCTATGTTTATTGTAGCACTACTCACAATAGGTAAGCTATAGGATCAATGGTGATGTCCATCGGGAGATAAATGGGTAAAAAAATTGTGGTGTATACAATATACAACATGGAATATTATTCAGCCATAGCAATGAAATTCTGTTATTTGTGGCAAAAGGGATATGACTAGAGGATCTCATGTTAAAAGAAATAAGCACAGAAAGACAAATATGACATGTTCTCATTCCTATGAGGAAGCAAATGAATACATTTCATAGAAGTAGAAAGTAGAATAGTGGTCACTAGATATTAAGACAGGGAGGGGAACTAGAGGGAGATCAGATAAGGGATACCATAATATATCTACAGAAAGAAAAAAGTTCCAGTGTTCTATTGTGTAGTGGAGTGACTATAGATGACAATAATGGTCTGTGTACTTCACAAAAGCTGAAAGAAAGGATTTTGAATGTTTTTAGCACAAATAAATGGCAAATATTTGAGAAGATACGTTTGCTTACTCAAATTTGAGTATCATACATTTGACACATATATCAAACATATATGGTACCCCAGAAACATACACAGTTTTTATGTCAAGACACAAAATTGCTTTTATGACTTCATCTAGATTTTTACAAATAGGACAGACAAATCCAATAAATAAACCTGAGCAACTAATATAAACAAAAACAAACCAAACCCAAGGTTAATAGGTGGAAAGAAATAGTAAAGAACAGGACAGAAACTAGTGAAAAAAAAATACAAAGGCTTGATGAAACAAGAAGGTGGTCCTTTGAAAATATAAACAAGATTGACAAACCCTTAATCAAAGTAACTAAAAGGAAGAGAGAGAAGACCCAAATTAATAAAATTAGAGATGAAAGAGGGAGAAACTGAACAGAGATGGCTGGAGGAGAGCAGTAAAGACCTCTGAGAAGGTGGCATCTTCAGGACATAACAACACTTCCTTGAAGAATGGAGGCTAGGAGGGAAGAGGAGGGGAGGGATTAGGAAATGACCTGGAGTTTCTCAGAACAGGTCTGCTGGGGAAAGACCTTAAAGGGAGATGAGGTAGGTGGGCTACTCTTGGGATGGAGAGAGTGTTGGGAGGGGCACAGAAATACTCGCTGTGGATCAGAAGGCCCCACTGCAACTTTGGTTCAGTCCTGGAAGAACAATCTGAGGAGGATGGCTGATTGAATCGAGAGCCACTCTGAGAGGAGCAGGGTACCATGGTGTATATGGGAGGAGCAGCAGCTGGGAAGTAGGAGACCAGGATTGGATCCAGCTGAGAAAGGGTCAGATACACTACCAATATTAGGGGCCCTTAAGAAAGGGGAGATAGTGGAAGGGGGCTGTCTGGAGGACTGGATGGGGGATAACCTGGAGGTGATTTCTAAAATGTGAAGGTATGAGGGCCAGCTGTGAAGAGTCAGGAAAGGGACTGTAAAGTGATTCACTGTCTCCTAGCTGTTGTCACCCATCTCCTGAGCCCCAGGGTTCAAGGCCCCTTGTTAGGGGTCTGCAGTACAGAAGGGTCCAGTGCAGTGGCCACAGAGTGGCCTCTCAGGTCTTCCAGGTAACTGGAACTCTATGAAGGAGGCAATAAACGATTGCCTTTAAAGCTACACATAGGCACCCAGGGAAAGCTGGCCCCACCCCCACCCTCAGTGGGGCTTCTTCAGCTCTCATTGTGATCTCACTCATTCCCTCACACCCCCTTTTCTCCTTCATTTTTCTCACTGACCAATGGGGTGGGATAATTGAGGCCACACCCACACCCCACATTCCATGCTGGCTAGCATCACCTTGGCTCTACGTCTTCTGGCTCACACTGCTGAGAGTAGTTAGAGGAGGAGAAATGCTGGAGGAGACTTCTGGAAGAAGATGTATTGACTTGGAGGAGGAGGATCATGGGGATTATAGAAGAAGGAAGATCTTAGTGATGCTGGAGGATGATCGTGGTGATGCTAGAGGAGGTAAGTATTGATCATTGGAGGAGGAGGATCACGGTGATCATTGGAGGAGGAAGAGCCTAGTGATCTCTAGAGGAGGATCTTGGTGATTCTGGAGGAAGATTGTGATGATGCTGGAGGAGGTAAGTATTGATCATTGAAGGAGGAGGATCATAAGGATTTTTGGAGGAGGAGGCTCTTGGTGATCACTAGAGGAGGATCTTGGTGATTCTGGAGGAAGATTGTGGTGATGTTGGAGGAGGTAAGTATTGATCATTGAAGGAAGAGGTTCATGGTGATCATTGGAGGAGGATCATGAGGATTTTTGGAGGAAGAGGATCATGGTGATCATTGGAGAAGGATCCTGGTGATCACAGGAAGAGGAGGTTCATGGCAATCATTGGAGGAGGAGGATGGTAGTGAAGGAGGATCATGAAGATTTTTAGAGGAGGAGGATCATGCTGATCTCTGGAGGAGGAAGATCCTGGTGATCACTAGAGGAGGAGGAAATTGATGATGCTGGAGGAGGTAAGTAGTGATCATTGGAGGAGGAGGATCCTGGTGATCATTGAAGGAAGATGATCCTGGTGATCACTGGAGGAGGAAGATCTTGGTGATCTCTGGTGGAGGAGGTTCATGGTGATCATTGGAAGAAAAGGATCATGACATTGGAGGAAGATCATGGTGATCACTAGAAGAGGAGGATCTTTGTGATCACTGAGGAGGTAAGTAGTGATCATTGGAGGAAGATGATCATGGTGATTGCTTCAGGAGGAATATCTTGGTGAATTCTGGAAGAGGATCATTGTGTTCACTGGAGGAGAGAAGGATCCTGGTGATCACTGGAGAAGGTTTGTAATGTTCATTGGAGGAGAAGGATCTTCATGGTTTTAGGAGGATGGTGGTGATCGCTAGAGGATGATCATGGTAATCGCTGGAGAAGGAAAATCATGGTGATCTGTAGAGCAGGAGGAGGATCATGGAGGTCACTGGAGGAGGCTCCTGATGATAGCTGGAGGAGGAGGATCGTGGAGGTGCTGGAGGAGGTTCCCAGTGATCGCTGGAGGAGGAGGATCGTGGAGGTCACTGGAGGAGGTTCCTGGTAATCGCTGGAGGAGGAGGATCCTGGAGGTCGCTGGAGGAGGTTCCTGGTAATCGCTGGAGGAGGAGGATCCTGGAGGTCGCTGGAGGAGGTTCCTGGTGATTGCTGGAGGAGGAGGACCCTGGAGGTCGCTGGTGGAGGTTCCTGGTGATCGCTGGAGGAGGAGGATCCTGGAGGTCACTGGAGCAGGTTCCTGGTGATTGCTGGAGAAGGTTCATGGTGATTGTTGGAGGAGGAAGATTGTGGTGAGTGTTGGTGGAGGAGGAGACTGGTGATTACTAGAGGAGGATAGTGGTGATTGTTGGAGGAGGAGGATTGTGGTGATTGTTGGAGGAGGATCTGGGTGATTGCTGGGATGTTATTCATGTACTTCCCTACCCCCATCTTCCCAGCTCCAGCCCTGATGTATCTGAAGAAACCAGAAAAAGAATTGGCTGCAGTCAAGAAAAGACTGAAAGAGAGTATCAACAGAGATACAGCCCTAATGTTCCTGCAAGAGCAAAGAAAAAGATTAAAAATGCTGGTAACCCCGAGTCAACCACTACTATCAATGTAATACCCCTGAGGATGCACCCCAAGGCTGCACTGCTCCTGCACCAACTGCTCATGACACTGTGTTACCTTGCCAGTGTCACTAGCATCAAAGGTCTTGAGTATGACCTTTATCTCAAAGATGTAACATCTACAAACAAGAAGGATCTGGAGCGAGATGCCCTTAAGCTGTGCAAGAACAAGACAACTAAAGATCTGGAGGAGAAGAACTCACAGCTGGTGAGAGCCTTCTGACTGAGAAGTCATGCAGCTAGGTACGGAGTTGCTGCAGAAGAAGGTGGAGATGACTGAGGCCCAGCTTCTGCAGTCCTCCCACACAGATGTGCATCCTGACAGTGGGGAAGGAGTGCAGAGCCAGAAATACTCTAGCTAGAGACAACCTTGGCAGAACTGAAGAACCAGCTGGTTGAGTCTTCAGCCCCACTGCCCGCAGCTGTGCTGAGGCAGAACAGTGCCCGGAGGAGGAGGCCCAGTAGCTAAGGAAGGAGCTGAAGAGCCTGGCAGGTCAGCTAAAGGCCCAGGTGTAGGACAACTGGAGGCAGAGTCACCTGAATCAAGAGCAGGAGAAGCAGCTGCTGGCACTGGAGGAGGCATCCAAAATTAGGGGCGAGCAGGAAGAGGATGGCAATAAGAACATGCAGAGTATGGAGAGCAATGATACTGCCAGCCTGGAGATCTCGCCAAACCCCATGCTCAGGGAGCAACTGGGACAGCTGCAGGATGGCTTTGTCAGGGTGAAAAATGACAACAGGAAGCTCACCCATGCCCTGTAGTTGAAGTAGCATGTCAAGAAGGAGCTGGCTAAGAAGCTGGGCCAGCTGCAGGAAAACCTGGACCAGCTCAAGGCTTTGGTGGAGCTGAAGAGACAAAATGCTTCAGATCTACAGGAGCAGCAAGACCAGCGCCTGTCCTACCAGCAGCAGGACGAGGTGGCCTATCAACAGCACATGGCCACCTACCAGCAGCCAACTGCAACAAGGAGCACCCAAAGACCAGCAGCTTCTGAGGCAGACCCACCTCCTGGACCAGTTGCAGCACGAAGAGGTGTAGGGCAAATGGCAGCTGAGATTCTCTGCCAGGAGATGCACGAGACCCAGGGGCACCTGGGAGCCAGCAGCCAGCAGAACAAGCACCTGCAGGCCCAGCTGAGCCTCCTGGCTCTATCTGGGGAAGGAGATAGAGTAGACAAAGAAAAGGATGAGGAGGCTCCTCGGCTCAATCCTCCTGGCCTAGGAACTAGAGACCCAAGCAGCCATGGTTGCTGGGGAAGAGCAGCACCAAGGAAGCTGAAGACAACCTGCCAGCCCTGCCCCACAGTGTTTGGGAAGAGCTGCTTCCTGGTGGTCATATCAGAGGACATGGAGCATGAAAAAGGACTACAATGCCTCCATACACAGCTCTCCAGAAAGATGAGTGCCACTGTAGAGTGCACTGCCTTCTACCAAACTCAGAGGGCAGTGCTGAAGGAGCTTCAAGAAGAGAAGGTGGAAACCATCAGCTGCCTGGCCTAAGACAAAGAGAACATAACGTGGGAGCTTCAGGAGCTGGAGCTCCAGTTTGAGGACCAGTGCAATAAATGGCAGCCCTCAAGAGCCATGGCTGCTGAGCCCACCTCAGGGCCCCAGGACTCCCAGGAGGACCTTGAAGTCACATATAATAAACAGGAGTTTGAAGACATGAGCCTCGCCAATGATGTAGAGCCTGAGAAAGAGTTGGAGCAGTGAAGCTGCTCCAGTGCAGCTGATCCTGCACCTGAGATGCAAGATTCCGAACCCCCAGGAGGGTGCAGAATTGGAAGACAAACTCCACCTCCCCTTGTTCTACTGGGCTGACAACAATGCTTGTTTAAAAAGACCAACAGCCAAAGACTGGAGAAGTGAGGCTAGGGCTCTGCTCCACTCCAGTCCCTGCCACACAGGCAATCTACTTACAGAGAGTTCACATTATCTTACAAGAACTTTGGGCACTGGGTGGCAACACTTAAGATAATTGGGGTGCTAACTATAGGCCAGGCAGGGCAGAAGCTGCTGGAAGGAGTTGCAAAACTTTAAGGGAATAAGTAAGATCAGTATTTGAGAAAAATTGTAAGAAACAGGAAAAGTATATTAAAGGTAAAAATTTAACAAAATTTGATGTACTCTTTTTTTTTCTCCACCTGTCATCCAACATGCTAGAGCCCACTAGAGGTATAATGAGATGCATATGTGATGTGAATCTATCTCCAAGGAAGAATATTTCTTTCTGTATAACATGAATTAATCTAAATGTATGCCTACACAATTGAATGATCCTTTATCAAGCTTATATTTTTATATAAACTGCAAATACTATTTGAGTAGCTAATATAAGTCTGTTGAGCTTTTCTTTCTAACAGTATTTGAGAGGAAAATCTAAACTGTAGAAGAGATATTCATAGAGTTTTAGATATAGATGAGTTTTTCTATGCTTGAAAAATACCTTTGACTAACAGCTTCCTGCTCCACTGTGTACCATAGTCTTGGTTAAATGTACCAGTAGGACATCGATGGGGTGGGATGGGGGTTGGGATAAGTATGTGTGGACCAGACTGCATTATCAAGAGGCACTGCAGAATTTCCATGGGCTACAAGCAGAAATGTAATGATTTTTCTTCATAGCAGGTTTGGAAAATAAAATGGGCACAGCAACACAATCAGTCCTTCAAAATTATTTACCACTGCCACAGAGCCTTTAATATAATCACAGTTCTGCTGTGTCTTGTGATGATGCAAAATGTTTGCTTTCAAAGGAAATTGAAATATGTGTTTTTGTCATGCCAAACATTTGCTGAGCCTCTTATACTCTAAAAGCTAGGCAATTCAGAGCATTAGCCTTGATGATTAACAGTAGGCCAGTCTCAGAAAACTGCTTATATCAACCTTGTTTTATCTAAATCGTTTCATTTTTTTTTTTTCACTCAAGTACAACCTTATATATCTGCCATTTTAAATTCATGCCATTTAAAATAAAGAAAAAAATAGGTCTGATGCAGTGGCTATTATCTTTAACAATAGCTATTCATGAGGTAGAAATCAGGAGGATGGCAATTACAGGCCAGCCCAGACAATACCCCATCTCAACAAGCCAGGTATGGTGACACATACCTTGTAATTTCAGCTACATGAGAGGCATTTAGGTGGGAGGATTGAAATCTGAGGCCAGCCCCAGGAAAAAAAGTGAGACTCTGAAAAATAGACTAGCACAAAAAGGTCTGGGGGCATAACTTAAGAGGTAGAGCACCTGTCTAGCAAGTGCAAGGCCCTGAGTTCAATTCCAAATACTGCCAAAAGGAAAAAAAGAAAAATACTTTTTTCACTTTTGAGAGAGAGAACAACAGTAAAGATAGTTTTCTTTTAAGGAACAGTATGTGAGGTTTTATGCATGTGTGTGTCTGTCTGCACATGAAAAAAATAATGAGCTGAAAATAAAAGTTGAATTTAAAAACACAAAATGTTATTTTGACCTAAACTAGTCCAATGCTTTCCAGTTCTCTGTAGAATGCCACATATACGTGAACAAGGATGGGATCCAGATATTGTTAAAGCATAGTTTTCCTTTAGTTGTCATTACTAATTTTGAGTAGCCATGACTTAGATATATTTCAACCCTGATTGAACCACTTAAAAAGAATGAAAGTTTCTCACTGTACATAAAGGAAAAGTGAATACATACAAAGGGATTAGGCTGTAGATATGCAGCCAGGTGTTCCCAAACCCCCAGATAAAACCAAATGAATTTGGACATATCAATTTTCTTTGTTTTAATGAATTTTTTCTTGCTGCGTTTAGTATGCACACGTATGTGAATGTGGATTTGAATACATTAGGCCCAATCCTACATGCATTGTTGGTGTACAGATTTAAAGAACTAGACAAATTCTCAGCAATCTTTGACTTGTAATTTTATATAAATCATGCACTGGAGAAAAAGAAGGTGTCTTATTCTGAATTGAGAAATATGGCTAGTTCTTTATAATAATATTGAACCCACAGTTGAAACACCAATAAAATCTATTTCTGCTAGATATAATGTATTCCATTGACATTAACATTCTATCTTTCATCCAAGAATTGAGCTAGTAAAGTGAAAACAAATCTTAGACTATGTAAAACTCAGCCATGAAGAAGAGATTTCGATGTCTATAGTTTTAAAAAGTCAGAAGATCCAATACTCTGCAAATGCAGCTAGAAACACATAACCTGAATATTCCAAATATACTTAACCACACCTGTAAATGTGACTCATGGAATTTTAACACAACAGCAAAAAAAAAAAAAAAAAAAAACCAAGAAAAAGTAATAACGTGAAATTGACTTAACCAAGTGTGATGATTAATTTTATACGTCAATTTGACTAGGTCACATTATTCTAGATCTGTCTGTGAGAGTGTTTTGGAATGAGATTAACACATCAGTCAGTAGGCTGAGGAAAGCATATTATTCTTCCCTGTGGTGGTAATCTTCAATCTATGAGGACCTGAACAGATCAGAAGTCAGGGTAAGTGAGAATTTGCTCTCTGTTGCCTGTTTTCCAGCTGGAACCTCAGTCAGTCTTTGCCTGCACTTGAGCTGGAATTTATACCTCCAGCCCTCTTGTATCTCAGGCTTGTAGGTTTGGGGGAGGTTTGAGGCAAACTGACTGAAGACAGAATGTGAGTCAACTAAAGAGTTGGATATAGAATGCAGAATCTGCTGGTGATCAAAGGTCTGTGTTCATCACAGGGATGCTATGAGAACTATACGTTAGAAAGACTCATCTGGCAACTCTGAGTAGGAATTAGAACAAAAGCTTTGAGGAAGGAAAACAGTAAGCTGCTGTGAGATTCCAAACAGTCATTCAGGGGGATAAGTGAGCTTGGATGGAGAAAACTTTTATCACGGCAGCTAGCAATGTGCGAGGCCTTGGGTTCAAACCCCATCACCACAAAAACAGAAACAAAGGGAGATAGGCCAGAACTGAGCCCTGTCACTGGGTACCTTGTAGTGCCCTGGGCTGTCTTTGAAAAGCCCTCTGGGAGCATCTATCAGTGAATTCTTCCCAGTGCTCCCACTCTCACTTCTGTCATCAAACTCTCTGGAAGGCTGAGGGGACAATTATGGAGTTGAAATTCCTTAGCATTTGTTCATGAAAAGGACAATTTACAAGTTAAGAAATGGCTTTCAAGCTGATTGGGGATAGAAAAGAGTAAAGTGGGAGAGTAAAGCCTCCAACTTGGAGGGGTGTAACCAAGAGAGAGAGGGTGCCCTTCTTTTCTTTTTTTTTCTAGTCAACTGAATGAAAATAAATGATCTTCTAGAGAAATGAAGACTCAGTGAAAATTGAAAGGCTTTTTAACAATGAAATATGTAGTATAGTATGTATTATTTGAAAAAGGCATTTAAATGTCCTAATTTTCATATTATAATGTGCAAATATGAAAAGATCTTGTCCTCAGCAATGGCAAACTAGATATTTAAACCTGGCTGAAAGTATCAAAGATCAGTAACCAATTTATTTCTTAAAATACTTTATATTTAGGTTGCAGAACTATCCCTAGAAGATGGTACATTACCATCTAGACAGTAATTGTTTTATTCCAAAAGCATTTACTAAGCCTCTTTGCTGTGCCAGAGATCCCAGGAGGGCTCTGGAGGGAAAATGATGATTCAAAGACAGCAATAGGCACAGGACAGTCCAGGGAGGAACATGGAGTGTCTGGGGAGGGGAAGAAGATATATGAGTAACAGAAAGAAGTAAAAAAACTTTCTTAAGGAACCAAAAGATCAATTATTTTGGTGGGAACTGAGTAGTCAGGTATCAGTAAGTTCTTGAAATTAGAAGAAAACTAATAGGACCATGGCTGGCAAGACATTGAATTTTGAATAGGCTAGCATTAAGACTTCGCTGGTACCTGGATGAATTTAAGATTTTTCATATATAAACACACACACACATATATATGTATATATATATATTTACACACACACACATATATATATATATATATATATATATATATATATATATATATATATACTGAAGATTGAACCCAGGGCCTCCCACATGCTTAAACATGCACTCTGCCTCTGAGCTACAACCTCAGGTCCTTGGAAGAATTTAAGGGGAAACAAATAAGAGGCAGAAAGACCATTAGAAATGATCATAATTATTTGGGAAATAATTCTTTAAAATTATTTAGAAAAGAGTTGCTGAGACTTAAAGTAGAGTAGTGAAAAAAGGAACTGAGAAAAAGGATAGAATTGAGAAACATTTCAATGATAAAATCAGCAGAATAGGTAATTGATCAGACTTGAGTTAAGAAGGTGCTAGAATAAATGAAGGGAAGGATATATATGGCCTTGATTCACTGCACTGTTCACAGGATGGTAGTAATGCCATCAAATGAGATGGAGATAGTAATAAGATCCAAAGTCACTTTTGCTCAATTTAATGACATGAATTATTTTCAAAATAAGACCAAAATTCTAGAGTGCCTAATATTTATAAGGTGTTTTTCACATTTGTCAAGTGCTCCACAAGTTTTAAGTCATTTGACAGTAACTTCCCTGGAAGACAGGCAGAACTATTACATTTTAGAGATGAGCAGCTATGATTCACAGAAGACATCAACTTCTCCCAAACCGACTAGTTGCTGAGAGAACAGAAACGGAGATCTAGAACATCCTTCTAGAGCCATCCCTCCTTCCCTACAGCAGGCCTATTGTATGGTCAGGGAGGAGCTGTCTCCCTTCCAGAGTAGAGACACACACTATTTCTTGCCTTGGTTATGGTGGTTTCTGCCTCCTTGCCCAGAGGACTGTCACCAACCGTGAGCAGTGCTGACATGATAAGGATGCACATTCTTGCTATAGGATGTCATGAAGGGCTCCACTGAGATACATGTTATGCCTCCTTTTGCCTTTGCCACATAAAGACCGCAAATGAATAGGAATCCTAAGCCCCAGGAGCAAGTGAACTCCTGTAACTTGCCTAGGATCTGTCACGTGACAATCTATAGGGTATGTTTGTCAGGTTTCTGTCACATGACAAATACCTGAGAATAACGACATATACAGAGGAAAGGTTTATCTTGGTTCTTGGTTTTAAGAGATTTCAGTCCACGGTGCTTTGAGCCTGTGGTGGCTCAGTCCATTATGGAAGGGGTGTGTGGTGGAGGAGGCTTGTTCACCATGGTAGAAGGGAACCAAAGAGAAAGAGGAAGAAATTGGGATCTATTTAGATCTAAATAGCCCCTTCAAGAGCATGCTCCCATTGACCTTACTTTTCCCTGTAGGCCCCACTTCCTAAAGGTTCCACCACCTCCAGTAGTACCACAGGTTGACGAAACCTTCAACACAGAGGCCTATGGGGTGCATTCCAAATGCAAAGTATAGCAGTAGGCACTTACTGCTATCTCTGTTAGGTCACAGATTAACCTGTGGCGTCACTAAGAATCTCTAAACTGAAAAGTTCATAGCCTTTCCTATGAGACAAGGAAATCCTTAAAAGGGGAATGCAGGAGGAAGGGGAAGGAGGATAGAGAAAGCAAGTGTGTCTTTGAAAAAGAAGGAATGGTGAAAGAGGAGTGGAGAGGGGGGGACAGGTTTCATGGGTAAAGCAAAGTAACTTTAGATACCTCTTCCCCCTGACCCCTACTTGTGATGTCACAGCACACCTCAGCTAGTTTAACTTAGGTAAAGACAGCATGGTATTTCCTCTGACAAGCATGATACCAGCAAGACCTGACAAGGTCACTAGAACATCATGAAAGGTAATGTGAGTTTATCTGTGCAGCAAAACTGAACACAGTGGACGTAAGGAAACTACATTTCACTTCTATGTTACTCGTTTTCACTAACATGGGATTTCAGACTTGCTATTACATACTCTCCTGAGGAAAGGGAGAAATAGACTTGGCCCAAGTGAGGGAATACAGGACATTTTTTTCCAATCAGCTGTAACGAATACCTCATGTGAAAGGAAGGAAGGAAAGTAGAAAGGAAAGATAACCACATCTAGCAGTTCCATTTTAAAGCAAGCACAATAAGCATAGTGATACTTGAACTTGTGTTTGAAAACACAGTTTTTTGGGGTTTTTTTTGTTGTTGTTACCAGGGTATTGCAGAACCTCAAAGTTCTCAGAGAACAACTTAAAAAGAATGTTTTTGCTTCTAAGTATTTGTCAGGGAGAGCAGGCCATTTGATAGAGCATGTGGGATTTGTGAGTGTATGCATTTATGGATAAATAATGATGTTTGTTTTATGGCAGAGAATACAAAATTTACTTTTTAATTAATAAAAAAGAATAAAGATGGAAACATTTTAAAGTCAGAGCTGTAGGTTACCATTCTATAGATCACAAAAACATCTGATTTTCGGTCCTTAAACTGGATCCTTCTGAGTCCAAGTCACTGATGAGGAGAAGTTGGGAAGGGAGTAAGAATATGAAGAAGGGATATCTTTCCTTAAGTGAGGGATGGAGGTACCTGAAATTGCACACCTTCTTTGCTATGTAGCCATTCATTTGCTAGGCCAGAGGACAGGTAGGTTCCCTGACACCTTCCTCCCAGAGCTGTGTTGATGATACCCTTTCCTTCCTCCCTTCCCTTCTTCATGATATAAATTTTCTGGGGGCCACTACTTTCAAATATTGGGAGTTCTACATACTTCCAAAAAATGTTACAGAAGGTTTCAGATAGTTAAAGTATGTATGTGTGGAGAGTCACATTACATTTCTTCATAGCACAAATGCAACTTACTCATCTGAATAAGTCCTTTAACTGGTACAGAACCTGGCTTCGGTAAAAATATTTATAGAAGAGGCTGTGCATCAAGTGTAATATATACATATGTGTATGTATATATATATGTGTGTGTGTATATATATATATATATATATATATCATGCATGAGGCCCAGGATTCAATCCCCAACACTAAAAAACAAAACAACCCTACAAGAAGTGAAATTCCTTCTCTGAGGAGCAGTCAGGCGTTTAGCCTCTCTAAATCTGATTCAGCCCCTGTTGGACCAACAATGCTACCAAAAGGTTACCAGGAGACTCAATTCATTGCACAGCGTAAGCTTGCTACATGATACTCGAGGCTTCAACTTCCTCACCTTTAAAATGAGTTGAATAAGATGATTCCTAACATCCATTCTTGATTCCAACTTCTATTAGTCTGTGGTTCCATGAGGGAGGGATTTAAGTGATTTTTTTTCCTGGCACTGGGTTTTGAACTCAGGCTCAGGGTCTCACACTTGCTAGGCAGGTACTCTTACTGCTTGAGCCACCCCACCAGTCCTTTTCTGTGTTTTTTTTTTTTTTTTCTAGACAGGGTCTTGAGAACTGCTTGCTTGCTGTTGTCTTTTTTTTTTAATTTTTATTTTTTTATTATTCATATGTGCATGCAAGGCTTGGGTCATTTCTCCCCACTGCCCCCACCCCCTCCCTTACTACCTACCCACCCCCCTACCTCTCCCCCCAACCCCCTCAATACCCGGCAGAAACTATTTTGCCCTTATCTCTAATTTTGTTGAAGAGAGAGTATAAGCAATAATAGGAAGAAACAAGGGTTTTTGCTGGTTGAGATAAGGATAGCTATACAGGGAGTTGACTCACATTAATTTCTTGTGCGTGTGTTACCTTCTAGGTTAATTCATTTTGATCTCACCTTTTCTCTAGTTCCTGGTCCCCTTCTCCTATTGGCCTTAGTTGCTTTTAAGGTATCTGCTTTAGTTTCTCTGCATTGAGAGCAACAAATAGTAGCTAATTTTTTAGGTGTCTTACCTATCCTCATATCTCCCTTGTGTGCACTTGCTTTTATCTTGTGATCAAAGTTCAAACCCCTTGTTGTGTTTGCCCTTGATCTAATGTCCACATATGAGGGAGAACATACAATTTTTGGTCTTTTGGGCCAGGCTAACCTCACTCAGAATGATGTTCTCCAATTCCATCCATTTACCAGCGAATGATAACATTTCGTTCTTCTTCATGGCTGCATAAAATTCCATTGTGTATAGATACCACATTTTCTTAATCCATTCGTCAGTGGTGGGGCATCTTGGCTGTTTCCATAACTTGACTATTGTGAATAGTACTGCAATAAACATGGGTGTGCAGGTGCCTCTGGAGTAACCTGTGTCACAATCTTTTGGGTATATCCCCAAGAGTGGTATTGCTGGATCAAATGGTAGATCAATGTCTAGCTTTTTAAGTAGTCTCCAAATTTTTTTCCAGAGTGGTTGTACTAGTTTACATTCCCACCAACAGCATAAGAGGGTTCCTTTTCCCCACATCCTCGCCAACACCTGTTGTTGGTGGTGTTGCTAATGATGGCTATTCTAACAGGGGTGAGGTAGAATCTTAGTGTGGTTTTAATTTGCATTTCCTTTATTGCTAGAGATGGTGAGCATTTTTTCATGTGTTTTTTGGCCATTTGAATCTCTTCTTTTGAGAAAGTTCTGTTTAGTTCACTTGCCCATTTCTTTATTGGCTCATTAGTTTTGAGAGAATTTAGTTTTTAAAGTTCCCTATATATTCTGGTTATCAGTCCTTTGTCTGATGTGTAGCTGGCAAATATTTTCTCCCACTCTGTGGGTGTTCTCTTCAGTTTAGAGACCATTTCTTTTGATGAGCAGAAGCTTTTTAGTTTTATGAAGTCCCATTTATCTATACTATCTCTTAGATGTTGTGCTGCTGGGGTTCCATTGAGAAAGTTCTTACCTATACCTACTAACTCCAGAGTATTTCCTACTCTTTCCTGTATCAACTTTAGAGTTTGTGGTCTGATATTAAGATCCTTGATCCATTTTGAGTTAATCTTGGTATAGGGTGATACACATGGATCTAGTTTCAGTTTTTTGCAGACTGCTAACCAGTTTTCTCAGCAGCTTTTGTTGAAGAGGCTGTTTTTTTTCCATCTTATATTTTTAGCGCCTTTGTCAAAGATAAGTTGCTTATAGTTGTGTGGCTTCATATCTGGATCCTCTATTCTGTTCCACTGGTCTTCATGTCTGTTTTTGTGCCAGTACCATGCTGTTTTTATTATTATTGCTTTGTAATATAGTTTGAAGTCAGGTATTGTGATACCTCCTGCATTGTTCTTTTGACTGAGTATTGCCTTGGCTATTCATGGCCTCTTGTGTTTCCATATAAATTTAATGGTAGATTTTTCAATCTCCTTAATGAATGTCATTGGAATTTTGATGGGAATCGCATTAAACGTGTAGATTATTTTGGGGAGTATAGACATTTTTACTATGTTGATTCTACCAATCCATGAGCATGGGAGATCTCTCCACTTTCTACAGTCTTCCTCAATCTCTTTCTTCAGAAGTTTATAGTTTTCCTTGTAGAGGTCATTCACATCTTTTGTTAGGTTTACACCTAGGTATTTGATATTTTTGAGATATTGTAAATGGAATTGTTTTCATACATTCTTTTTCAGTTTGTTCACTATTAGTGTATAGAAATGCTAATGATTTTTCTATGTTGATTTTATATCCTGCTACCTTGCTGTAGCTATTGATGATGTCTAGAAGTTTCTGAGTAGAGTTTTTTTGGGTTTTTAAGGTATAGGATCAGGTTGTCTGCAAATAGGGATATTTTGACAGTTTCTTTACCTATTTGTATTCCTTTTATTCCTTCTTCTTGCCTAATTGCTCTGGCTAGGAATTCCAGTAATACATTGAATAGGAGTGGAGATAGTGGGCATCTTTGTCTTGTTCCTGATTTTAGAGGGAATGGTTTCAGTTTTTCTCCGTTAAGTATAATGCTGGCTGTAGGTTTGTCATATATAGCTTTTATAATGTTGAGGTACTTTCCTTCTATTCCTAGTTTTCTTAGAGCTTTTATCATGAGATGGTGTTGGATCTTATCAAAGGCTTTTTCTGCATCTATTGAGATGATCAAGTGGTTTTTGTCTTTGCTTCTATTAATGTGGTTTATTATGTTTATTGATTTTCATATGTTGAACCACCCCTGCATCCCTGGGATGAAGCCTACTTGGTTGTGGTGAATAATATTTTTGATGTGTTGTTGAATTTGGTTTGCCATTATTTTGTTGAGGATTTTTGCATCAATGTTCATTAAGGAGATTGGCCTGTTGTTCTCCTTTTTGGAGGTGTCTTTGCCTGCTTTTGGGATAAGTGTAATACTGGCTTCATAAAATGTGTTTGTCAGTTTTCCTTCCCTTTCTATTTCGTGGAACAGTTTAAGGAGGGTTGGTATCAGTTCTTCTTTAAAGGTCTGATATAGAATTCAGCAGAGAATCCATCAGGTCCTGGACTTTTCTTTTTGGGGTGACTCTTGATTGCTGCTTCAATTTCATTTTGTGTTACAGGTCTATTCAGGTGATTAATTTCCTCTTGGTTCAGTTTTGGATGATCATATGTATCTAGAAATCTGTCCATTTCTTTTAGATTTTCAAATTTATTTGAATATAGGTTCTCAAAGTAATCTCTGATGATTTCCTGGACTTCCATGGTGTTTGTTGTTATCTCCCCTTTTGCATTCCTGACTCTATTAATTTAGGTTTTTTCTCTCATTTTAGTCAGGTTTGCCAGGGGTCTATCGATCTTGTTTATTTTTTCAAAGAACCAACTTTTTGTTTCATTAATTCTTTGTATGGTTTTTTTGGTTTCTATTTCATTGATTTCAGTTCTTATTTTTATTATTTCTCTCCTTCTATTTGTTTTGGGATTTGCCTGTTCTTGTTTTTCTAGGAGTTTGAGATGTATCATTAGGTCATTGATTTGGGATCTTTCAATCTTTTTAATATATGCACTCATGGCTATAAACTTTCCTCTCAAGACTGCCTTAGCTGTGTCCCATAGGTTCCGGTAGGTTGTGTTTTCATTTTCATTGACTTCCAGGAACTTTTTAATTTCCTCTTTTATTTCATCGATGACCCATTGTTCATTAAGTAATGAGTTATTCAGTTTCCAGCTGTTTGCATGTTTTTTGTCTTTACTTTTGTTGTTGAGTTCTAGTTTTATTGCATTGTGGTCAGATAGAATGCATGGTATAATTTCTATTTTCTTATATTTGCTGAGGCTTGCTTTGTGCTCTAGGATATGATCTATTTTAGAGAAGGTTCCATGGGCTGCGGAGAAGAATGTATATTGTGTAGAAGTTGGATGAAATGTTCTATAGACATCTACTAGGTCCATTTGATCTATTGTATATTTTAGATCTTGGATTTCTTTATTGATTTTTTTGTTTGGATGACCTATCTATTGATAATGGGGTGTTAAAGTCTCCCACAACCACTGTGTTGGAGTTATATATGCTTTTAGGTCTTTCAGGGTATGTTTGATGAAATTGGGTGCATTGACATTGAGTACATATAGGTTGATAATTATTATTTCTTTTTGGTCTATTTCCCCTTTTATTAGTATGATATGTCCTTTATCTCATTTGATCAATGTAGGTTTGAAGTCCACTTTGTCAGACATAAGTATTGTTACTCCTGCTTGTTTTGGGGGGCCATTGGCTTGACAAATCTTCTTCCAGCCTTTCATCCTAAGCCTATGTTTATTTCTGTCAGTGAGATGGGTCTCCTGTAAGCAACAAATTGTTGGATCTTCCTTTTTAATCCATTTCATCAAATGCTGTCTTTTGATGGGTGAATTAAGTCCATTAACATTAAGTGTTAGTACTGATAGGTATGTGGTGATTCCTGTCATTTAGTTGTCTTAGTTGTTTGAAGGTTTGATTGTGTGTACCTAAGTTGAGGTTACTCTCTACTTCCTTGCTTTTCTTTTCCTGTGGTTTGGTGCTGCCTGTCTTTTCATGGTTAAGTTAAGTTTCACTTTCTGTGTGCAGAATCCCTTGAAGAATCTTTTGTAGTGGTGACTTTGTGGTCACATATTGTTTTAGTTTTTGCTTATCATGGAAGACTTTTATTGCTCCATCTATTCTGAATGATAGTTTTACTGAGTAGAGTATCCTGGGGTTGAAGTTATTTTCATTCAGTGCCCAGAAGGTCTCACCCCATGCTCTTCTTGTTTTTAATGTTTCTGTTGAGAAGTCTGCTGTAATTTTGATGGGTTTACCTTTGTATGTTATTTGTTTTTTCTCTCTTACAGCCTTCAATATTCTTTCCCTAGTTTCTAAATTTGTTTTTTTAATGATGATATGTCGTAGAGTAGTTCTATTTTGATCTGGTCTGTTTGGTGTTCTGGAGGCCTCTTGCATCTATATGGGACTATATTTCTCTAGATTTGGGAAATTTTCTGTTATTATTTTGTTGAATATATCACGCATTCCCTTCGCTTGCACCTCTTCTTCTTCTATGCCCATGATTCTCAAGTTTGGTCTTTTGATGGAGTCAGTGAGTTCTTGCATTTTCTTTTCACAGGTCTTGAGTTGTTTAATTAATAATTCTTCAGTTTTTCCTTTAATTACCATTTCATCTTTGAGTTCTGAGATTCTGTCTTCTGTTTGTTCTGTTCTGCTGTATTGGCCTTCTGTTTTGTTTTGCAATTCTGTTCCGTTCTTTTTTCTGAGGTTTTCCTTATATCCTCGGTTTTTTCCTCTTTAATGTTGTCTATTTTTGTCCTGAGTTCATTTATCTCTTTATTAATCATGTTCTCTGTTTCACTTTTGTGTTTATACAGTGCTTCTATGGTTTCCTTTATTTCTTCTTTTGCTTTTTCAAATTCTCTATTTTTGTTGTTTTGGAATTTCTTGAGTGTCTCTTGTACATTTTGTTGACCCTATCCAGTATCATCTCTATAAAATTCTCATTGAGTACCTGTTGTATGTCTTCTTTTAAATTATTCTTGTGGGCTTCATTGGATTCTTTGGCATAGTTTACCTTCATTTTGTTGGAGTCTGGATCTGAGTATCTGTTTTCTTCATTTCCCTCTGGTTCCTGTTCTAATTTTTTGCTGTGGGGAAACTGGTTTCCCTGTTTTTTCTGTCTTCCCGTCATTGCCCTTGGTGTTGTTATTGTCCCTGTACTATGTGCAATTAAGTATTTTATGGCTGTAATAATAGCACTAGTGATATTTAGAATGGAAGGGTGAGAGGGGATGGAAAGCAAAGAAGTTAAAGGAAAAGGGAAAAACAAATAATCAAGTAGAAAAAAACCAAAAAACAAAACAAAGAAACAAACAAAAAAGGTTTCAAAGATATAAACAGTAAGCTGAAAAGGCATTAGAGAGACAGAGAGAGGATTGAAAATAAAAAATAAAAAGGATAAAGATAAGAATAAAAATAAAAAGTAAATGAAAGAAAAATATATGTATATATAAAAAAATTAAATTAAATTAAATGTAAAAAAAAAAAAACCTCCAAGTTCAAATGCAGTGAAGTTTCAGTCTTAATAATTTTGATTTTGTCCCTCAGCCTCCAATCCTGGAGATGGTGCCTCAGATGTTGCTGTGTAGTTGTCTCATCAAAGGGGTAACATAAGAAAAAAAACCAAACAAACAAACCCACAAAGTGTCCCAATACTGTTTCAGTAAGTTTTCATCATGCAGGTGTAGTTCAGTTGTTTCCTCATCAAAGGTAGGGAGAGAGAAAATAAGAGTCTGGAGACAGTTCTGTGAATGGCTATCTGTCGCTGTGGCTCGCCTGCCCACTGCTGTCAGCCTGCTGTTTTGCTGGAGCCTTTATTTATGCAGATCTCTGGGGTGAGCTTAGCACTCACCTGGCCCCCAGGCTTTGTTTACTCAGAGTCCTCCTGTGTGCAAGCTGCTGCTACAAGCTTTCCCCTTTCCAAGCACACTGGGGAGGTGACACTGCACCCACTTTCTCAGGCCTGCGTGTTTATTTACAGCTCACGTGGAAAGTGAGTCTTCCCCCCTCTCCTGTGGATTTTACAAGCTTTCCCGCTCCTGATTACTGGGAGTGTGCTGCTGCTCCTGCTGGCCAGCATGTTTGTTTACAGCTCACATGGGAAGTGGGTCTTCCCCCCTCTCCTGTGGAGTTTTCCTCCCTCCGCCACTCTCACAAGCTTTCCCGCTCCTGGTTGCTGGGTGCTCCCACCCTCTCCGACCAGGCCCAGCTTGTTTATTTACAGTTCTGGGAGGGATTCCTCTCCCCCCTCTTCAGCGCTCAGGGTGCCCCACCCTCTTTGCTACGTGTCTTTATTGTTCTTATTGCTTATTACTCAGTTTCTCTTTTTTCCCTGGATGGGGGTCAGTCTGTCTAGGGGGCTATGCTGATCTGGCCCAGGGTTGTCTGTGGGAGTACTGCGTACCACTTAGCTCACCTTGTCCGCGTCTTCCCAAGTTGTCTGGGTGCGGGCGACTGGCACTGGCCCTGGGGGCCTCCTGGTTTCTCTGTTCAAAGTGAAGTGAGATGCTCTGCACAGGCTGGTGGTGTGGAGGGGTCAAAGTTTTGCCTGTTCTCAGTGGCCTTGCCTGCAAGGTGTGTCTTCAGCATCTCTCCAAGATTTCACTTTAGGAGACATGCTTTCTGCTTCCTCCCTCTAGCTGCAATCTTGGAACTCCTACTTGTGGTCATCTTTGAACCACCATCCTCCTGATCTCTGCCTCCTCAGTAGCTAGGATTATAGGCGTGAGCCACTGGCACCATATAAGGGATCTTTCTTATAAGTTAAATCAGACCATTTCTAGGTTTTTAAAATTACTCTTAGAAATACCACTGTATACAACGCATACTTGCAAATATAGGAATTAGGCACCTGATTTTTTAATCTTCTATATTTAAGAACTTTACATAACATTTGTAAATAATAGACACATCATGTAGAAATCCTCATTGCCCTCTTGGCTCTCTAGACCACAGCACCCTAGCAGTCACTCTGTCCTGACAATGTCCACAAACAGACTACAGAGAGGTCAAGATATCGACCTCCTCTGCCTCAGGAGGGCTGGGTGGGGATAGGGCAGCCAGAGTCCCTGCTCACCCCAGTGGGCTATAAATCATCAGTGTTGTTAATTTCATTGCTTGCTGTGACTTGCAAGAGAATCATGGTCGAAACTAATCCAATTTACCAAATGATTCCACTCATGGTGGCTACACATAAATCAAATTGAATAAAGCATTTTGGCTAGTGGATTCAGATTTTTTTTCCTTCTAAATTTCACTAGTTTGTCAGTGATCACATTGGATTTCAGTAATTGCTACAGAATCAGTTTTGTAAGTATATTGTTTGTATATTCAATTGAGTTTATAAAATTCTAATTTGAGGTATAACAGACATAGGCAAAACAAATTACTTTAAAAAATTCCTATAGAGAATCTTGAATTTTAGGAGCTTGAATTAAAGAAAAAGTCCTTGCAATCACACAAAAGTAGAATTCCTATTTTCAACTGAAAATGAGTCATATTTTCAAATGAAAGAAAAAAGAGAATGCCTACAGATGAGAAAGACAAGTGTTTTTTAAATTATTGTTTGTTGGGGTTGTTTTATGTTTTGTTTTGGTTTTTGAGATAGGGTCTTGCTTTGTAACCTAGGCCAGCTTTGAACTCAGAATCCTCCTGCCTCGCCTCCCAAGTGCTGATAAGTTTTCCTTACAAACATACAATGTTCCTGTGCAAGAGCTGTTTTTGTTATGTCTTAGTATTCACTATTACAATTTTACATTTAGGAAAGAAAATAGTAGACTATCCTATCAATATTTTCTGAAAATATTGAATATTTCAGAACCTTGACATTGACATAATTTTCACATATTTGGATGTGAAATGTGAAATGTTACCATTTAAACTCTTGCAAGGAAACCCAGGTAAAGAACTGGTACAATGCCTCCATAAAGACTCCAGACCTTTGTTGCTGTTGTCACTGGTGTCATTTTGTAAAGAGGATAAAGAGTATTTATACCACAATCAAATAAGCCTTAATCATGGAAAATGATAAAGGAAGAGTCTATTTCTGTTTTTCATTTCCTTTTTTCTTTTGGTGGGATGGGGCTTTCAACTCCAGGCTTCCCAGTTTACAAAGCTTGAGACACTCTTCCAGTCACTGTTTTTTTCATTTCTACAGCTAAAGAGAGATTCCTACCATCTTTAATTGATGCAGAAAACTTAAAATGCCTTAAATATTAGTTAAATATGATTTGGAGCTTAGTGCCTGCTGAGGGAATTTCATGTGACCTTTTATCACTACAGATTTCATTCTACTTACCATAGTTGTAATTACACATTTATTTATGCAGTTCTTTATTTCTTCAAATGTTTCATTAAGCACAGGCTGTTGTTTGTCCTGTCCCAAATATAAACCAAATACTTTTGCTAAAGTTTAAGAGACCATGTTTTTCTAACATTTTAAATCTAGGATGGTTATAGAACGAGGGGGAAAAAAAACAATAGTTTTTCTTAGGAGGTGTAATTGGGATTTTTAACTATACAAAACAAATGAAAATACTGTCTATTTAAAAGAGATTTTTTTTTCCTTCTTTATTGTTGTGCTGGATGGGGGGACATTGTAGCATTTACAAAGGTTCTTACAATATATCAAATATATCATACTTGAATTCATCCCCTCCTCTGGTCTCCTTCATCCCCTCCCCTGCTCTCCTTCATCCCCCTTCCCCATATTCCTGGAGCAGTTTCAACAGGTAACATTTTTTGCATTTACATACACACATATATATATTATTTGTACCATATTCATCCTCCTACCCTCTTTCCCCACCATCTCCTCCCTCCCACTGGTGCCAACCCTCCCCACCCAGGACCCAGGAGAACAGGATAAAAGAAAAAAGATAAAAAGAAAAAGATAAAAACATTTTTGCTAGTTTGAGATAAAGATAGCTACATAGGAATTTCCTTTTGATGTTTCCATGCATGTATATGTATTACAACCCCAAATGATTCATCTTCTCTAGTCCTTAGGAGAGTTTTTTTTTTGCTTTTTGGGTTTGTTTGTTTGTTTGACTTAAGGGAAATCCAGAGATTGCTGAGTGGGAACATTAGTTACTAGAGAGCTGGCCTTCTTTCCTCTTTCTGTCCCACCATGGAGCAATCCATCTGTGAAAGTACCTCATGGTCCATGATGGCTGCTGAAGCTCCAATTGTGGTGTAGGACAAATGGCCACCTATGCTTTAAGGAACCATTCTAGCAGTCCCACCCAACCTTTGATGACATCTCATTGGAATGAATTCAGCCACGTGGGTGCATAGCTGCTAGAGAAGCTGAGATTTGTCACCTAAAGCTAGGCACTTTGCCACTGCAAATAAAATTGGGATCTTGTATGAATGAAAAAAGTAGTAAATGATAAGGCAGAAAATTAGGAGTCTGTACTGTATAATTTAGAACTATTGTCATTGCCAAAGTGAAAATGTATTTGTCCTTTCAGCAAATATAACAGACATGAGATGAGCTCAGAATTTGGAGAAAACAGGCAGCATCAGAATAAACAAGGGAAGTTGTGCCTTATCATCATTGTATCAGATACTATTTTCTTTCTATGTTCATCCCCAGTGTTCAGCAAAGTGATGATTTAAGGCCAGGTGAATTTCTAAGAATAACTGGCAATTACCACTGTCCTCTACCCCATGATTCCTTCCTAGAAAATGACATTTTATAGCTGCTATCCACTAAGGAGGTGCTAACTTCCTATGAAACAATCTTTTCCTACTTAAAATTTTGAGTTTTGTGGCATATAAAAATTTGTTCTCAGCTGTGTAATCAATCTAACTTTCTAATCTTATCTTTTGTAAAAATGATGCCTACCTGGGCCTGGTGACTCATACCTATAACCCTAACTACTCAGGAAGCAGAGATCAGGAGGATCACAGCTTGAAGCCAAACTGGGCAAACAGTTCCATGAGATCCTATCTCAAAAAAACCCTTCATAAAAAAGGGCTGGTGGATTGACTCAAGATGTAGGCCCTGAGTTCAAGCCCCAGTACTGGAAAAAAAAAAAAGAATGCATAAAATGTTAAAAAGGAACAACATATTCTCAAGGCTTCCTCAACTTATCAATCTTCAAGTTATTTCATTTTACTTTTTTCATAGACATATATTTTCCAAAAGTGGTGTACACATACTTTTCAAAACAAGATTCTACTAAGGGTTCCTTGGTCAACATACTAATATACTAGAGTTATTAGGAAGAAGTGTTCACACTTTTACTCACTGCATTTCTATTTCCAGGGAAGTTATTGTGTCTTTGTATTTTCACTGGCTGTTGGCTTTGTGCAGAAACAGTAAGTTAGCATAAAACCAATTTTCTATTTGTTTCAGTTGTTATGAAAAGTAGCAATAAAAAGGTTTAGAACTAGGGCAAACTACACCTTTTCTTTGTTTGTCTCTGCATTGTATAGTTCTTACATTTTTAATGGCTATTTCCATGAATGATTGTGTTGGCAATTATAAAATAACAAGGTGGAAAATAAAAGATCTGATTTTTTTTTCTTTTTTTTTTTCTTTTATTATTCATATGTGCATACAAGGCTTGGATCATTTCTCCCCCCTGCCCCCACCTCCTCCCTTACCACCCACTCTGCCCCCTCCCTCTCCACCCCCACCCCCTCAATACCCAGCAGAAACTATTTTGCCCTTATTTCTAATTTTGTTGTAGAGAGAGTATAAGCAATAATAGGAAGGAACAAGGGTTTTTGCTGGTTGAGATAAGGATAGCTATAGAGGGCATTGACTCACATTGATTTCCTGTGCGTGGTGTTACCTTCTAGGTTAATTCTTTTTGATCTAACCTTTTCTCTAGTTCCTGGTCCCCTTTTCCTATTGGCCTCAGTTGCTTTTAAGGTATCTGCTTTAGTTTCTCTGAATTAAGGGCAACAAATGCTAGCTAATTTTTTAGGTGTCTTACCTATCCTCACCCTTCCTTTGTGTGCTCTCGCTTTTATCATGTGCTCAAAGTCCAATCCCATTGTTGTATTTGCCCTTGATCTAATGTCCACATATGAGGGAGAACATACAATTTTTGGTCTTTTGGGCCAGGCTAACCTCACTCAGAATGATGTTCTCCAATTCCATCCATTTACCAGCGAATGATAACATTTCGTTCTTCTTCATGGCTGCATAAAATTCCATTGTGTATAGATACCACATTTTCTTAATCCATTCGTCAGTAGTGGGGCATCTTGGCTGTTTCCGTAACTTGACTATTGTGAATAGTGCCACAATTAACATGGGTGTGCAGGTGCCTCTGGAGTAACCTGTGTCACAGTCTTTTGGGTATATCCCCAAGAGTGGTATTGCTGGATCAAATGGTAGATCAATGTCTAGCTTTTTAAGTAGTCTCCAAATTTTTTTCCAGAGTGGTTGTACTAGTTTACATTTCCACCAACAGCGTAAGAGGGTTCCTTTTTCCCTGCATCCTCGCCAACACCTGTTGTTGGTGGTGTTGCTAATGATGGCTATTCTAACAGGGGTGAGGTGGAATCTTAGTGTGGTTTTAATTTGCATTTCCTTTATTGCTAGAAATGGTGAGCATTTTTTCATGTGTTTTTTGGCCATTTGAATTTCTTCTTTTGAGAAAGTTCTGTTTAGTTCACTTGCCCATTTCTTTATTGGTTCATTACTTTTGGGAGAATTTAGTTTTTGAAGTTCCCTATATATTCTGGTTATCAGTCCTTTGTCTGATGTATAGCTGGCAAATATTTTTCTCCCACTCTGTGGGTGTTCTCTTCAGTTTAGAGAACAGAAGCTTTTTAGTTTTATGAGGTCCCATTTATCTATGCTATCTCTTAGTTGCTGTGCTGCTGGGGTTTTGTTGAGAAAGTTCTTACCTATACCTACTAACTCCAGAGTATTTCCTACTCTTTCCTGTAAAAGATCTGATTTTTTAAGGGACAAGGCCACTAGTCACAGTCAGAAGGCTAGACTTTCAGAAGCTAGCTAAATGTATACTAGTTAAGAAATAGTTGTTCGATAACCAACTTGGAAATATTTGAATTTCATCTACGTTTGCTGGTGAATATGGCTCTTTGTGGTTTGTTTTCCTTTGAAAGAGATGAACATCAGACTCCACTGTGGTGTTCAGAGTAAGTCTGACCCAAAGTGAACATCATGCATATTCTGGGAGCACTGGGGCCTCTCAAAGTATTAGCCTGTACTACCTTTAGGACAAAGGTGGTTGCCTACACATTTTGGAACTGTGTCCTATCCATCTGTGTCTCTTTCTACCCATTCAAAAGCAGGGCTTTTTCTCATTCATCCTTTGTCTCACAGTACCCAATGAAGTGCATCACACAGGAGTTCAACAAAAGTCTGCCCCATTAAAATGTTTGTCAACTAGAATAAATGTAATTGAACAAGAAAAGCCAGGTAGCCTGACTGCTTAGTCAAATATCTATAGGGAAAAAACCTCCCGTTAAGTATGGAAAATGGCAAAGTAGGAATGCTTCCTTGGAACATAATCCAAAACGCAGTCTTCCCTAATTGCATTTATCTAACACTCTCAAACAGCCAGTAAAAATCATCAAACACAAGCAGAAACAGGAAGAACTCTCAGATGCCTATGCAGACCCACCCTCAAACATTTGCACATTGTGTACTACAGCCACCAATATATAACACTCTAGAGAGACCGTCATGTCTCCACTCCTGTTAAAAGATGGATCTCACAAGGTCTACCATGCAGTCGTTCTGGTGTCTTCCTAGCTTATTATTATAGGATGGCTGATGAGAGTTAATACACAGATAATAAGTGTTAGGTCTCAGTCCATGAGGCTGATGTGTGCAGTGCTAAAGTTTCACAGAAAAACAAGAATTGAAGCGGAAGCAAAGTTTTATTCAATTCCCAAGGGAGGAAAAGGGCCAGTACTGAGAGGTACTGGCACAGAATGAGGTTAGAGTTGGGATTTATAAGCATTTAAGATGCAGAAGAAATGTACTGCTGATGTCTTGTTTTTAGAGTTTAGCTAGCTGTTTCAGGAAGCTATTGGGGTAGTCAGTTTCTCCATGTTTTTCTAAGGTGGTTGTTCTCACAAGCTTTTCCATGACATCATGAAGTCAAATATGTTGTCAACAAGATGCAACAACAAAAAAACCCCAGTTTCTGCAAAAACAAAGAAAAACAGCCTTCCTGCCAGACAAAATGGAGTCTTTTACAAAATGGAATAGATTAGACTAATTTGATTTGGGGCCTTACATTTTCCCTCTCGGACTTAGGGGGACCAATTCTTTGGCAGTTTACTGGAGAGGAAGGTCTGTCTTCTGTAACATTTTCCTGTTGAGTGAGGTCATAGAGTTGTCCTTGAAAGGCTAGGGGGACACTCTGTGGTAAGGGCTGAAACTGGACAGTTTAAAAGGCAGGTTGATTTTTGGAGGACATAGGCTCTCTATGAATTGGATTATATGGTTTTGGAGAAAAGTGATTCACATACAGATGGTACAGGGCCCAAAAATGAGGAGAATCACAATGTAACCAAAGGTTTTAGAAAGGGAGTTCACCAAGAAAACTAGGGCCAGATGTTTAGTTTTCAATCAAAACCAATTTTATACATATTGGAAACTTTTTTCTTTTTAATTTATTGGTCCATTTTAATAGCTCATGTAAGTTAATTTGTATAATTTTAGATTGATATACATAAAAGTAAGATTTTTCTTTAGCCTTGCACCCATGCCTCCCTGTGCAGCAGTTAGGAGACCAAGAGCTCTTCTGTTTTGTAGGACTACACCATTAGAGAGTGTAATTCTATGGGTCCTTGGAAGTAGCAGGGTGCTGAGTTTGGTGGGCAAATCCTCAAGTGATGGGGAGCAGCAAGCTTAAGTGTAGCTGAATGGATCAAATAAGGCAGACCCAAGCTTAGTGGCTGTGGGAGTGGTTAATATAACCTGGAAGGGGCTTATCTAAGGTGGTTGGAGAGGTTTTGTTTGTCCAGGGAGGTATTTTAGAAGAACCCAATCTCTTGGTTGTAAAGAGGGTGTTTTAAGAGTATAGTCTATAGGTTGAGGAAGCAACATATTTTTTGAGAAACCAGTGCATTAGTTTAATGGCAGGTAAATAAGAACCTAAGGGAGGAAGGTCCTGACAAGTTACAGTGCAATGAGATACTATGCCTGTACATGAGTTTAAACAAACTATGGAGAAAAGGAGCCTTAGTGGGTAATGTGAAGTCAAAGGAGAGGAGAGGAAAGAGATTCATCCAGCTTTGGTGGAGTTCCAAAACCAGTTTAGTGAGTTGTCTCTTGAGAGAGGAATAGACCTTTTTTTTTTTTCTTTTTAAGAGGACTAAGGTTGCCAACTAGAGTGGAGTTAATAGGTAATCCCCAAAGCTTGTGACACCTGCTGAGTAATTTAAGAAATAAAGGTTGGCCTATTATTACTCTGTAAACAGGAAACCCAAGTCTAGAACAATAGATTGCAGTAATACCTTAGGTACATTTTGAAGCCTTTTTAGATGTAAGTAGGGAAGGTCTCCATCCAGCCTGGTAAGTTATCCATCATGATTAAAAGATATTTGTAATGCTTATGTGAAGGCATGTGTGTAAGGTCTAGCTGCCAATCCTTACCTGGTAAGTGGCCCCTACAATGGATTACTGCCAGTTAGGTTGGTAGCTGTGCAGCTTGTATGAGTTGTAGTATAAGGCAGGCATGTTATTATGGGGAAATCCCTAAGAAATGAGGAGGCCTCTTTCCAGATGGCAGCATAGAAATGTAGGACATAGTATGTGTATTTTGCTTCAGTATAAATATTTAATATCTTTGATCATCCTAATAATAGGGCCAGGGTGAGGGCAATCAGAGTTGCCTTTTGGACCCAGGTATTGGGCATTAAGGAGGACAATGAAAGGTGGCAGAAAAAAGGAAGTGTGTGGTATGGAGGGAGCCAGGAGGTCAAGTAAGTTGCAAGGAGAATTAGAGGTCATGTGTGTCTTTTTTAGTAATAATGTCCCTACCCATGAGAGGGTTTGGGCAATAGGGCTAACTAGGAATGGGTGGGTAAAGACTTGATCTCCCAGGGCAATTGTTAGTAAGGGGGTTTGAAGGACCTTAAGAGACTGTCCTTCTACTCCAATTATGGTGGTAAATGATGGGGAGAGAGGGCCTACAAATCCAGGGAGAACAGAGAAGGTGGGTCCAGCATCAATAAGATAACTGACTTACCTGCTATAGACAGAGCAGGCGTGGCCATGTTGGTGAAATCTGGAGGGTGGTCTGGCACTGGGGCGCTTCAATTTTCTGTGCCCAAAAGTCCCAGGAGTGATGAGTAAACTGTAGGCGCTTCCCTTAAAGACCCATTGATCCCTGGGCAGGGCTTGTTCCATCCTCCTATTTTCTGATATTGTAGGAGAAAAAAGAGAAAAGATAAAATGAAAATCATGACATTTGAGATGTAGAAGGAATATACTGTTGACATTTTGGGTTTCTTTGGTTTAGCTAGATGTTCTAGGAAGTGGCTGGAGTGATCATTTTCTCCATGTTTTTCCAAGGTGGTTGTGTATTAGCTTGTACAATCTTTTCTATGAGATCAAATATGTTGTCAACAAGATACAAGTGGGTCTCTACTTGAGTTCAGAATGAGTTTCTGCAAAATGAAGTAAAACAACCTTCCTGCCAAACAAGATGGAGTCCTTTACAAAATGGAGTAGGTTAGGCTAATTTGAGTTGGGGCCCACAGTAAGTAGAAGTGATCATTTATAGCAAAGAAGGTAAAAACAATACTGTGAAAAGCATCCATGAGGAACTTCAAACGGACAGTCTGGTGTCAATTATATATTGAGCAAACAGTGTTCTACATCCCAGTATCACTTAGGGAAAGTGAATTTTAGCCAAGGGCAATATTGATGTCAGCAAGGATGCCCCAGAGCCACAAAATAGTGACATTATCTTCAGTACTTTAAGGATGAGGTAACCAAATAGCCTTTGTTTAATAAAGAGAAGGAAAGGGGAATGTCCCCCCAACCATCTCCTTCTCACGGTCTCTCCTAGTAAACAAAACAAGCCTGACAAGAAGCCAGATCTGTGAGTCTTACAATGCAAGCTTGTGGGCTTTTGAATAGTTGGAACTATAACCATATAGCTCCAAGATGAGGTAAGAAGTCTCTCACAAATCCTACAGGAAACACTTACAAGGTGAGTTTTCTAACCTCTCAAAAAGAAGTTTTAGTTCTTCTCCTTTTTAGTTTTTTGCATAGATTTGTGAGGAATTCTGCTCAGAATTTGAAGACATTTCCATGCCATGATTACATGCATATGTAACCCTAGTAAATTTATTATCTCTCCTATACTGATACAGGAGCCTGGCCGACAGGGAGGATTGTGTTACTTTTTTTTACTAGTGTATATTAACTGTACAAAACAATTGGTTTCATGAAACATTTTCATACATCTATATAATATACTTTGATCACATTCACTCCCCTGTTACCCTCTCTTGTCTCCTCTTGTCCCTTCCTACTTGTCCTCTTTTTCTTTTCAAGTAGTCCCCATTCTACTTTCATGTCTTTTTTTTAAAATCAAGAATTATTTTATTTTTCCCAATAGTTATTAGATTTAGGACTCATTCTTCTCCATTGCCTACTTTCTGTAAGTAGAACTTTAATTTTTTATGTTGTCAAGGCTATTCTGTTTTATAATCAGACTATATCCCATACATTGCCTGCAGGTTGTTAAAGTTGAAGGTCAATAGAACAGTGTTTAAATTATTATAAATATGCAAACATTACTCACTACCAAGTGCATTACAGTACCATTGTACATTACCAAGTAATGTAATGATGGTGCTTTTTCCCCTTCTAGTTTCTAACGACACTCCTGTGCTACTCAAATGAGAATGGTCCTGACATCAAGATCAAAAGGACTATCCTTCTAGGTCAAATCATGCCTCATTTCAGATAAGTAATTCTCTCATACAGTTTTGACACAGTGTCTTCTTTTGCTTTTCGAGAGAATTAACGTAGACTATTCCTGATGTCTACTGCTTCCCACTTGTTCTATCTAGTTCTCAAAATATTTATCATTATCAAAGACATTATCTTTCTCAAAGACATTATTCTTGGAGCTCGCTGAGCCATTCTTCATACCAAATTTTTAGAAAGAGATCTGTGTTGTTATATTGTAATTTCATTTCATGACTGAATCCATTGCATCATTTTTCAGATTTTCCATTGTTTCTTCCCACAGCCCTATCTCCACCCCCATCCAGAAATTCACACTCATGGCTGCTCCTAGACCATATCATCACCTAGACTCGCTTCACTTTTGAGCTTCTACATTGCCAGTATCGCAGTCTGGAGGTCTCTGACACACCTCCTTTGCTTCTAGCTTCCTATGTCCCTCTCTCCCCTTCACAATCGCTCTTTAATTTCACCATAACCTTTAATTTCCCCAGGGCTGGCTTCATTTTCTTGTCTATCCATCACTTCAGCAGCCTATCTCCATGTTGTTAACTTAGTACTCTTTACTCCAGCCTCCCTAGTAGCTCACATTTCTACAGAATTACCAAGCACTGCAGAATAAAACTGCAATACTGTATATATTGCTTCTACTACACATTAGTGGTCTCCAACTTGAAGGAGGCCCCTCATTGCTGTTCAGTATTTAAGTGTCCCTACACCCATTGTTCTTCTCTTGATGGTAGCAATTGTGGCTTGCCATCACTCGTCCTAATTCTCATCATGTTTACCAGCTGGTTTGCTTCTCATTTCACAGAGAGAATAAAAGCTACAGGAAGGATGTGCCCTCAACTATCTTTTAATACTATGATCTGCTTTCCTTCATTTTGGCATTGCCAGGAAAAGCAAAAGACAGCTTTTACCTATAAAGTAAGTATCATATTTGTTCAGTTTATGGACTTATATGAAATGTGATCATAGGCCACAAACAAAGCCCCAAAAGGGGAAAATAATACAGGTCATGTTTTCTTACAGCAAAACAAGCAAAATAAAATTTGGCTAATCTGTGATAATATGTTTAGCAAAATAAAATAAAATTCAGCTAATATATGATCACATATTTAACACTTTTTAGTTTTAGGCACTAATATATGTTATTGATTAACCAATATATTAATTAATTAATAATATATATTATATTATATATATAATATATATTATTATATAACATATATTATATTATATATATAATATATATTATTATATAATATATATTATTAATTAATAATATATCTAATATTTATATATACACACAAACAGAGAGACAGACAAAGAGAGTGTTATTAAATTGTACACCATATTTCAGGTTACATATTTTGGGTTAGGAGTTCAGGGTCTCTAGTTCACCATCTTGCAGAGTTTAAGAAGCTCAGTCTACTTGATCCTTAACTTGCCCTTCTTTTGAGCTTTCTTAGCTTTGTCAGTGTGTTAGTTACTAGTCTTTTTTTTTTTTTTAACTCTGTCAAAGCTAGGTCAGTCCTATTATTTGGGTTCCAGGGTTGTTAATATCATGATGCTTAAAGATTTATACCTTATCCTATAGATCCAGAATATCATATCATATCTTATCTTGGAAATTATGAATTAAGTTAACCTAAGTTTCACTCTGTAACTGTGTAGGCTGCTAATTTCTACCCAATAGACTAATGTCATGTCAAAGTGTCAAAAAACACGTCTACCTAAAAAAACTTATTTCCTACTTGCCAAATAGTGTGTCTGAAATTCCCAATGTTGTAACTACTCTTCGAAATGCAAACAATTATCACATCCAGGAGAGAAAGCCTGATAATATGTCGTGATCATATTAAAGGACAATACATCCTCCTGCCTGGAGAGACTGGAGTGCCAGACAGGCAGTACTCGATGAGATATGTCTGTGTAGGGAGACTGGTCCTCCGAATCCTAGCCAGAGTAATTTCACCTTGCAGCAGGTTATTCTATGCTCCAGACTTCAGCAAAACACAGCCGTCCTTCCCATGGTCAGGCAGTGCTTCCTGACAACAGTAGCATCCCCAAGAAGAGCAAAGATGGAGCACCAAGCCCCTTCTGGGGTGGCTCAAAATCAGACATGGTTCCCATACTTAAAACAACAGCTGAAGAGTTTAACAAACACACCCTGTGTTGAGGGGGATGAACACTTCCAGAAGCCATGAGGTTGTTGAATGACAATCCAGTGAGAGGAGTGAGCTTCCTCCCTAGGAATGTGCCCTCAACTATCTTTTAATACTATGATCTGCTTTCCTTCATTTTGGCATTGAAGCCCCCAAGCTCCACCACACAACACAGGGTAGTGGCCCTGTGGTTGGCTGCATGCCAGAACTGGGCAGTAAGTCCCTATTGCTATTGACACCACATGCTCTGCTTGCAAGACACAGAGAAATCAAGCCAGTACCAAACAGGAAACTTCCTTCTCACCTGCTAGTATTTGTAGTGCTTAGAGCCGTGTGCAGAACTGCCAGGGGAGAATTGTCACCAGTGACCTTGCCTGGCTATGGGCCTCGTGTGTTACACTATCAGCATGCCCTGCAGGATGTGCCTACTGCTGCAATAGTGGCACAACAGCATTGGTGCAACCAGCCACATTCCAGTTGGATCTTAGACCTGCTCCATGGGAGGGGACCCACATGAGATTCTGTAAGCCAGGCCAGAAACCTGTGGCTGGGAAAGTCACTGATCCCAGCAGGGAAGCCACTGCTATTGCCTTGCTAGATGATTATGATGTACCAGTGAAACTGCTGAGCCTGTAATCGCCTCTGCTGCTTTAATACTAGGTGGTGATCTAAGTCCAGTTTTGTATCAATTCTACCATAGACTTACAGCTTGGTAGTCATGGTGTTGGTGCTTCAGGTACATACAGCCTTCCATAGCCATTCACTGTCCCATAAGTTACCCCAGTTAAAGTCATTTTATTCACCAAGCTGGACTTAATAAGGATCATTCCTTGGGGCTGTCAGTGTCGTTCCAGTTTGGAGACAGATGTATCTTTTATGTCTTCCTGGAAAAAAATCACACAACAGTGTAGCAAGAAGTGATACACTATGCTGAGCATGGTAGTTTATGCCTGTAATTCCAGCTACTGGGGAAGTACAGGCAGGAGGATTCAAAATTTGAGGTCAGTCTGGGCAAAGTTAGCAAGACCCTGTCTCAAAAAAGGAAGAAAAAAGAGAGAGTGATGCTGGTGAATAAAATTGAAATACATCACATTTTGTCAAAGATCTCTAATAGTTATATAATCTCTTATATTTCAACCATGGTTTAACCATTTTGCTGCATCTAATTTTTTGTTTATCTTGCTACAAATAATGCTGGTATCAAATCCTTCTTGGCACCTCTGATTAATTCCAGAAGAGAGATTTCTGAAATCTCCTGACACTATGCTGCCAAAGTATTTCCCAAGAATTCTGTGCCAATTTATACTACTTCCAGCTATATTTCAACATTTGAGATAACATTTAAAAAATCTTTGCCATTTTGATGGGTGAAAATGCTGTCCATTCTTGTCTTAATTTGCATGTCTTTGTTTAATAAGCCTGAGTTTTTCACAAATTTTTCCATAAGAATCTATTTGTATGTCTTTTTAATTAAAGATATACCTTGCCAATATTTAATGCTATCAGTTTGTGAGAGTTAACTATCAAGATTTAAATACATTATAATTTGTATTTCTATACATAGTTGTAATTAATGTTTTATTTTACAAATTACAATTCATCTCTAATAGAACTATACCATTTGAGTAAGTGCAAACTTTTATTTGCTTTAGGACATCTCAGAAATTTTCTTTTATCAAACCTAATTTTACAGATGAGGAAACAGAGTCAAAGAGTCTTAATAATAGCACATGACTGTCAATAAATAATAGTAGCATATAAGTATTAAACAATAGAGCCCAAACAGGAACCCAGTGGGCATGCTTTTAACCATTAACCTACTCCACTTTTTTTGATATCATGCCTCTTAAAGCATGTAACTTGTTACCTTTTGATGAAAGGACTAGTTGCAACTGACAGTGTTTGATTTTTGACCTATTTATTTCCCTGTGATCAAATGTCTCAAGGCTACAGATTCCCTGGTTCCTGGGTCCCTGAGATGATCTTACATTTTTTAATTGCTGTTGTGTTGGGTTTTTTAACTTACTAGTCAAGTGCTCTGTCACTTGAGCCATGCCCCCAGCTCTTTTCTGCTTTAGTTTTGTTTGCCTAAAGCGGGCCTTAGACCATGGTCCTCCCACCTCTGCATCTCACAAAACTGGGATTTCAGGCATGTGCCACCATCCCCATCTTGGTTTCCTGAGAATAGGGTTTTGAGAATTCCATTGAGCTGCTAGCCTAGAACTGTGACGCTCCCACCTTCACCTCCTGTGGAGCTGGGGCTACAAACATGTGCCATCATGCTCAGCCTTCCTGAGACAATCTATGCCATACCACTTCTGTCAGAAGCTTACAAGTAAGGGAGTGTGTGTACTTGAGGGTGGGGGAAAGTAGAAGAGGGATTAAAAAGTGGTTTTTATTATGAACTAGGTTTTGAACAAGTTTTAGCTGACTACAGCAGTCCTTTACTTACAGATGGTTAAGGGGTAAGTGTGTCCACACATGTGCCAAGCTGAGACACAGGCTGCTTTCCCATCATAACCCAGTCTTTGGGCACCAGTCTAGGATTTGGGATGTAGCTAAAACTTTATTTAAACACATATTCTTGTTTAGTTTCAATGCTATGCATGTTTAAACCTTTTGAATTCTAGAACTGTCTGCTTTACTTTGTCTTCCAAATGGACAAACAAAAAACCCTTTTCTATAGCCAAAAATATGCTATTTTATGACTTTATAAAAATTCAGTCATCAACAAATTTCCCATCAAAAGTTTTCCTCAACCACCCTATGCACTTTTAAATAAATCAGCTGAACATTCTACTTCAAATGGAAGGCAGACTGAATATGAAATGAATTATTTCTTTTGACAACTTTCTATGGAGCTGTATTTATCAATACAACTGAGATGCTGCAAACTTTTGCTGTAAGATCAAAATATAGAAGAAATGATAGTGACCATATAAGAGTTTGTTCTCCTTTGTTCAAACTTGAAGAGAATGTTGTGATATTTTAAAAGTAAGGTAAAATAAATAAAATAGGACCAGTAGCTAGTTGATCATTTAAGATAATTTCCTTTCATCAATTCTTTCAAAACAAAAAGAGGAAAGTGATCAAATAAAATTCTAGATGGATTAAAGATATAAATTAAAAAGACAAAACAATTAAAAAATGAAAAAATGGACACATTATTTTATAATCTTGAGGTGAGGAAGACTGTCCTAAGTATGATTATAATCCAGAAGCCATAAAGAAAAGATGAAGTCGGATGTGGTGGGGCACACCTGTAATCTCAGCATTCAGGAGTGACTGCAGGAAGATCTGGAGCTCGAGGCTAGCTTGGGCTATATTGCAGGACCCTGTCTCAAGAAACCAAACTGGGGCTGGATGTGCAGCTCAAGCTCTAGAGTCTGCCTTGTAAGTGCAAAACCCTGAGTTCATACCCCATTACTACCCAAAAAAGAAAAAGGAATATGTTTTACTATCAAAACATTAAATCTCATGTAACAGTAAAGTAAACATACAAAAGGCAAAATACCATAAACACCTGTGAAATACAATTTTAAGATCACTTAAAGTGGAATTGGGAAAAGTGAACAGAAGAAGTAAACATTCATATTTTACTAAACACCTTGTGAAGTAAATACTTTTATCCCAAGTTTGTGGCATTCTTCTTACCACTCAAAAGGAAGGAGAGAAGTGAAAGAGGGTTTTTTTTTTTTAAAAAAAGAGAGTAACAAAAGACTATTCTAAAATACCATATTTTCCATAATTCTCAAGATCAGCATAGTCTAACATCCTCAGCTATCTAAAAACTAAAAGAGGCCACAACGATTTCCAGGTGCAAAACCTGAATTCAGCCTGGAGGCATGAAACTTGACACTAGTGATACTGAAAATTTTTCAAATGCATGTTGTTCTTAAATTTTTAAACTGGGAAACAAACATTTAAACTCCTCTTGCTTTGTGAAAGCTTATTACAAATCTTTATCATAATGATGCATTGGCATAAATTATTAAAATTAGGATTATATAAAGTAACTTTTTAAATGGAAAGAATTCAATTTATCAGTAGTTATCAGTGACAGTTGTCTTTGTATTTTCACTAACTTAGCAATTAATTTCAGGTCACACTTTTCAGGAAAACAATGGGATTTTAAACTTCAGAATCAATATCAAAGAGGCAACAAATACCTGCAGAGATTAAATTTCATATAGACCTAAGGAATTTGTAATCTCGGATCACAGCCCAACATTTGTAAACAGAATACATGTCAATTACCAGTCTGTGCCATGAGGAAGTATAAGGAAATCAGCTTGGTAATAAAAGTCATTTCTTTTAAGATGTTTTCCTCTCCATATCCATCTACTTTTCCTACTTTCTTACAATTATAGCACAATCGTGTTTTATAACAAACAAGGAAAGGGGAACATATTGTTTTCCCAGTGATTTCTCTAGTTTATGAATTTATCTGAACTCACAAAAGAAGGGGAAATCCTTTCAAATTTTGATGCATACATAATTCATTATATTAAGAGGGTTGGGTATAGTGGCAGAGGGTTTGCCTAGCAAGCACAAGGTCCTAATTCAAATGCCTGTACCACCAGAAAAAGAAAGAAAGGGGAGGGGGGAGAGAGAGGGAGGGAGGAAAGAAGGGAGGGAAAGAGAGGAGAGAGAGAAAGGGAGAGGAGAGGGGAAGGGAGTGGAAGGGGAGCTGAGGAGAGGGGAGGAGAGGAGAAAGGAAAAGGGAAAGGAAAAGAAAAAGACTTGGGACCAAAAGTGTATCAGATTTTGGATTTTTTTCAGATTTCAGAATACTTGTATACTACATAATGAGATGTCTTAAACATAGAACTCAAGTCTAAACATGAAATTCATTTATGTTTTATAAATACCTATACATACAGCCTGAAGGTAAATTTATACAATCATTTTAGTATGCCTGTGCTTTTGTGTTTGTTTTATTTTGCTTTTGTGTGATTTGTTTTGTTTTGTTTTGGACATTACTGGGGTTTGAACTCAGGGCCTCACGCTTGTCAAGCAGGCTCTCTACCTCTAGAACACTCTGCCAGCCCTTTTTATTTTGTTTTTGAGACATGATCTCTCTTTGTAGCCTAGGCTAGTCTTAAATTGACTATGGAGCCCAGACTGGCCTCAAAGACCCTACTGCCTCAGCATCCCAAGTGCTGGAATTGCAGAAGTATACCAGCTATGCCTGCATTTTGAGTGTGACTTGTCACAGACGTCCAGGATGGAATTTTCCACTTGTGGCATCATGTTGGCATCAAGAAAGTTTTGAATTTTGGAATATTTTAGACTTCATGTATTTGGATTAGAGTTCCTCAATCTGTAATGACAATTTTTAATAGAACTGTTCAAAGAGGTTTTTTTTTTTTAACCATTTGTATTCATTCATGTCTTTGAGTAATGACTATCTTTATGTAGGAAAAACAAATTATTCTTGGTAGAGTTCCTTGCTCTATGCACTATTAGTGATCAGGAGGACACTTCATGGTGTACACACAATGGGGAGGGTTAGGAAATGGGCAAATGGTCCCAGTGATACATTCTTTGGCTTGGAAATCATAATGTTTGGAAACAAAATCCAGTTTGCCAGATGTCACATCAGATTTTATGCTAGTTTTTTCCCTATGTCTCTTTCCATGTTAAAGGAGCACCTACACTACTTAAATGCATCTTTGATTTACCGTATGTTTATTGCAGATTTGCATTTAATTTAATTAAGCTACCTAATTCCCTGACTATTCACAGTTGTTGATGCATACAAGGTTTCTTCAATATTTATGCACTTAGAAGAATAAGCATTCTAAAAGAATTAAAATCATGCATTGTTTTATCTCAGAAAGTAATACATGAAACCTGTTTCCTACAGCTACAAATGAAGAAAATCATCTCTCTTGGGAACTCTAACTGCAAGTTCTCAACCACCCAGAAGACATGAAGGGAAAATCCATGTGTTGTAAGATCTTGGTTGGTCTTCAGAGGGGAGTTATGACTCAAGCATAGTCACTGTGATTTTCATTCCTTATGAGTTGGAACACAGATGAAAATGCACAACTGAAAGCCATAGACTCCACCTTTCTCTGCCTGGAGTGTGCAAGGGTCCAGCTCTCTGCATGCTCCACGTCTTCCCAAGAGAAGTTGCTTTAAACTCTACATTTACACTATTTTTTTTCAGCAGAAGATCATGAACACTAATGTTTGTGCATGATTTTTCTTATTTCCTCATTCAATTTTTCTGTCTTTACCAAACCAGATTTTTGATGATTTTTAACTCAATAGCCAGACACTTAGTCTATCAGCAAATATGGCTTGAATGACTATTGACTTCTATGAACCAGGCCCTCTGCAGGCTTCTGGCCTAGTATGTGTTTTTTATCTAGTACTCACTTTGTGTCCATTTCAAATAATAAGTCTCATTGAAAGCAAGTCCCATTTTAAGTCAGTCCTACTGAGAAAATGAGTTATCTCATTCACCATTGGTGGGAGTTTAAAGAATATGACCTTTTTAGAAGATAATTCTATAATGTACATTAACATTTCAGTGGTACAATCATTAGCACATCAATTCTACTTGTAGACATTCCTTATTTAGAAATATTTACGTAGCTAGGCAAAGATATATATACATACACATTCATATGTAATATATGTATATACACCTACATAGGGATATATATACATATATATATACACTCAAGGAATATTTACAAAAATATTTTTATAATGAGAAATGGAGATATTGGTTAAAATGTAATACATATATAGATGAACTACTTGGTAGCCATTTCAAAAAATGGGACATGTTTATACTCACTAATATGCAAAGATGAGCATAGTCTATCACCCAGTGAAGATGAAGGTTATGGAAGAGTATTATGTACACAGTCTTCCAAAGGCTTCACTAAAATGCATTTTCATATCCATGTGTATGCTTGCATATATATAGGAAAAATAGAAAGGATTTTTATGGGATTATTAAAAGATCCACTAGAGAGTGGAACAATTACTTTTTATTTTGTGTATATATATATATATATATAACCATATACATATGGTTTTAATGTTCATATCAAGCATTACTAATTTAGTTGTTTGATACAGGCTCTTCATATGTAGCGAAGGGTGGTCTCAAACTCACCATCCTCCTGCAGCCCTTTCCCTCATGCTAGGATTACAGGCACATTCAGCTGCTTTATTAATGTTTTGGGGGGTTTTCCTTCTTTTTTTCCATTTTTGTTAGCATATATCCATTGTATAAGGGGGATTCATTGTGCTAATTCCCAATAGCCTTACATTGCACTTTGGTTAGATTACCCCCACCATCTCCCTTACTCCACAACCCCTCCTCATTCCACTTGAAGAATTACTAATGTTTTTAAGCATTAAAAATGTTCCCACTTGGGGAAGAAAATTCTCCACCATGAAAGGAAGAGAAGATTAACATCATGGCACTGTTTCTTAAGAAAAAAATTCTTTTTTATGGGGAAGGGATTGAGCCCAGGGTATTGCACATGCTAGGCAAATGCCTCATCACATCTCCAGCCATAAGGAGAAAATTCCAAATAATGGATATCAAGAAAATTCATTTTGAATTTTGTGAGCTTCTATACATTAGATCGATCTCACAAATACTCTCCCAGTGGGCCTGGTGACACACCTGAAATCCTAACTACCAGGGAGCCAGAGGCAGGAGGGTCACAAGTAGGAGGTCAACCAGGACAAAGTTAATGAAACCCCATCTCAAAAACAAAATACAAGCAAAAGGGCAGAGAATGTGGCTTAGGTGGCAGAGCACTTGCCTAGCATACACAAGGCCCTGGGTTCAGTCCCAACGACTGCAAATAATTGCTGAAGAAAGCTCAGATTTTGGGGTGTTCTAAGACCAAAGATCTCTCTGAGATCTATTCTGTGTCAAAAACAGTTTTCAGTTCTTCCCAGCCCAGAGCTCACATTCCCAATTGTGTGATTTGTCTCCTGGGACTGAATTATTATTGCTACTACTACCATTGCTAGCTGCTTTATCTTAAATTAGGAACATGCTAGGCAACATGTAAAATACTTGATGTTTAAGATTGCTAATTTAAACAGTAACCATAAAACACAGCTTTTCAATGCTACAGATGAGAAAAATTGTCATAGGAATGAAACATCTTGCCAAAGGTCACAAGCTAGGGAGCAGCAGAAATAGAATTTCAATGTGTCCAATTCCAAAGCCATAGATCTTTCTACACTATAACCCGGGTTATAAGGCAATTACAAAAAGGACACAGGTGTTTTAGTATCCAATGGATAAAATCTTAATGCAAAGGCAAAATTATAAAGAATGATAGTATAGAGGATAGAATCACCATCAAGAGTCTTTTCGCCAGAGAAAACATAACTAGCCTTTGAGAATCTTGGCAAGTCACAGGACAAATGCAGGAACAGACATTTCACCCAGTGAGAGAGGATTGTCGTCAAGAGGGAAGTTAACACCCAGATGGCAAATATAGTTCACAGATTCCTGACATTTGTGATTTCCTACTCAACCAGAGTTCACTAGTATAAGTGTCACAGCAAAACCCTCCCAGAAAGAAAGCTCAGAGTTGCGTTGTGATCAAAATCATTCCTGGATGAACCCCTCCTGTTCCATGCTTTTGTCATTATCTAGTCACAGTAGGTGCCTATCATGGCATCTGACACCATCTGTTCTTTTTATTCTAGCATATGGCTCTCATATTTTCTGTAATCCCAGGTACCTGTGCATTCATGCTAAGTGTGTTCTCTCTTTCTTTCATCCCTTCTTCCTCCTTTCTTTATACTTTTCTTCTCTCTCTGTACAAGGTTTTGAACTGAGGGCTTTGAACTTGCTAGGCAAGCTCTCTGTGACTTGAGCCTTGCTCCAGCTCTCCTTATTTCTTTTGTATTCCTTATCTTTCCTTTCTCCTTTTTCTCTAGCTCTCAAAACTTACTTCTTAAGTGTCTTACTATGGAGAAGAACCTGACCAGTTTTTGCCAGAAACACTCTGGAGGTGCAGGTCCTCCCTCAAAAAGCTCACAGTGTGCAGTGAGAAACACAACCACACTCAGTCATGATGGACAGGATGGAGTCATAGAAGAAATGAGCTGAAACCAGCCCCATGTTACACACTTATAAAGCCTGCCACTAAAGTCTGCTTTGATTGTTTTGGCTTTCTGGAAGCAGGAGTACAAATGAGTGGAAAGGGCAATGGCCTCCAAATGCCTTGGTACCAGCTGCAGCTCTGCTCTTCTGATTGTCTCTCGGCTCTCACTGAGCACCTACACAAGCTTTGCCTTTCGATAGAACAAAACTCCCACCCAACTCTGCTCAGCTCTCTTTGGAATTCTTTATCCTAGTTTTGGAGGTCAGGCTTTGAAAAAGTCTTTGGCAGTCCTTTCTCTTCTGATCAAGGCTGCATGAAGTATCTTACTCTCATAGCAGCCCGTGTTTCTTTCCTTATAAGCCTATAACACCATATTGATCCTTGTGTGCCTTCCCTCCCTTGTCTTATTCATTCTTATACCAGAACATCAGTCACAGTGACAGGTGCTTATTAGGCATTTAATGACTGTGTGACTTTGCACTTAGCTCTATTTGTGTAATTTAAATGACCCACTATATGTGCAGTTTTAAAAAGCATATAAAATATAAGTTGGAAGAGGTTGGTAATGATGAGTTATGAACAGCAGTTTGGGAAAAATAGAATGTCTTTATTCTTTGTGAATTGAAGAGTGCTTACAAACACAGTTGGCAATTTGCATACTAATCCAACTTCAGGGGATCACACTGGTTCTTCTGTCCCACACCTGCAATGTTTTCCTTGACTCCTTCCCAAAAATTGTGGGGGTCCATCAGTATCTTTTTAAAAATGCAAATACGTGTAGCTATTAGGATGCTATCTGCTGTTTACCCTAATGTGATCTAAATTGATTGGGTTGGTTTCTCCTAATTTAACCATGAACTCCTCAGATCTGTACCACCACAAGTCCTACATAGCGCTAAGCCTAAGCTACACAAGGATGAATAAGACAGGTGTACCCCCAAAGAGCTCATAGTCAGGAATCAGAAGAACAGCTCAATGTTACATGAACACAAAGAAGAGAATATGTGTGTGTGTGTGTGTGTGTGAGTGTGTGTGTATATGTGTGTGTGTTTCTGTATGCATACACTTTTGGACATTTTGTTGATGACATCTTCTAATACCATAACTGGTTTGTAAGGTCCTTTCTGCTTTTCCTAGTTGATATTTCACCTTTGCCTGCAGTCAGTTCATAGTGATACTTGCTTTAGGAAATAAAGACAAAGTAGTTTAGAGTTTATGTTCAGAAAGTGCTTAGCCAGCTCTTCTGTTGTTTCCTATTTGAACCTACTGAACTGTGCATGGAGAGCCCCTTTTATGAGTAAGAGGGCAAGTGAAGAAGTTACATAACAGTCTTCAAGGCATTGTGCAGTCTGTAATTAGCCACTGCCCTTTTAAATGAGGCATAGCCTATAGCTCACTCACTGTTTCCCAAACTGTCACAATTTGAAATCACAGAGTCAATGATCAGTCACTATGAACATGTATAAAATGAGTGATACACAGGGTAACCTTTGTCCTTACCTGTTAAACCTAGGACAAGAAGTGCTCTCACTAATGTATGAGGAAAGAAAGCCAAATAAAATTTGCCTAAATTTTCTGTTAAGGTTTTATCTTAAGACACTAACCCCAGAATATAGGCAAGAATAATGCATTAATAAAGGAACTCTGCTTCAAATAAAAGGAGAACCTGGGCATGAACCTACTCCTCACCTCACCTAGTTCATACATGCTGGCTCTCTCATAATGGCTTTGTCTGTACTCATTATCCAGAGAGGGGTCTGTTTCCTCTTCAACTTAAAAATCATCAGAAAAAAATATCCTCATTTCCTCCAAAAGAAATAAACACAGGCAAAGGTCAGAGGGATGCATTCCATGGAAGCTCTCCATAGGAGAGCAAAGTGCAAGGCAAGCAGCCTGCACCAGAAAGTGCTTGTTGCTGTCAGCACTGAGCATCTGGGGCCACATCACCCCCAAAGAAAGTGAGGCCCTCACAGATGCTGACCCCTTCCCCATGGCTGTGAGGAAGCATTCTGCCTGTTAACGTGTCTTTTTGTTTTGCATTTTGAGACAGGGTCTCACTAGATATCCCAGGCTGGCTTTGAACTCACTTTGTAGCTCAGACTGACCTTCAACTCACAATCTCACTGTGTGCTGGGACTGCAGATGTGTACTAACACATGTGGCTGGTGTATGCTAGATTTGAATATTTGTGAGTAAAAGCATTTCTGTGAGTATTCTTTGTATCACCCAAAGCAAACTGTCTCCCATGACCTGTAGGTATTAGCCTCTTTTGGAAGGAGCGGCATCCTGAGTCCTTTCTATAACATTTCTCAATTTCTTCCACTGCTTTTCCATTGTCTGGTAGCCATTGTTCTTGCTCAGGCCCTCATCATCTCTTAACTCTTTCCTTATAGCAGAGTTACATCTGCTCATTCTATCCTTCATAATCCACTCTTCCTAGGGCCATGACAGTCATGTTTCTAAATTCAAATAGTAGTCCGTGGCTTTCTTGGTTTAACTTAACCCCATATCTCATTCCTTTTGTTAATTAATTCATTAATGCAAATATTGGATGAATGAGTAAAGTGCTAGGAGCTTTAAGTCATGGATGGGACAAAGTTCAGGATAGAGAAGGAACTCTGGAGATGAAATACACATATCTCTCATTTTGTACATATTATATGCTAATAAAAGATGCTAAAAGTATAAAAATTAAGAAAGTAGCAAGTGTCTTTTGTACAAAGAATGCCCATCTCAAGATAACTATCAAAACAAACCCCCTTTAAAAAATGACTCTATTTTACTTTTGGCCCTAGGCTGGTAACTAAAATAGGTACTTGGATCACAAAAGACAAACAGAAATCATGTCTTATTTATTATCTTTTCCCTCACCCCACATAGCACAGTGCCTTGAACATAGTAGGCTTGAAAGACAGATTTTTAAAATATTATTGGCCAGTGTGAGCTTTACATGATGAATCTATATTTGAAAATGTGTGTAGTATAATTTTTATTCGTTTTTCAAGAAAGGATGACCAATAAAATATTGGTTAAAATTAAATTCTCTTCACTAATGCTTAGGGAGGATATTGTTAAAAGAATACTGTATCCAAGGTCATATAATACTGAAATTTTTTAATGTAGTTCTCATTTTGTACTCCCTTATTCATAGAGCACCCCACAAACATTGCAGTCACAGATGGTGGTGATTTAATTATGGATCATTTCATCTTATCCATGTCAGCGAGATTAAGTCCTGAGGACTGAGATGAAGGTAATTTCTGAAGGAGCTAAGAAGTTGCTTGCATTTCTTTTTACACTACAGATCAGTCACTGTGAGCATGTGTCAATAAATGATAAACAGGGTAACCTTTGTCTTTGCCTCTTAAACCTAGGATGGGAAATGCAAAGGAATTCTCTGATTAAATGCTCCCACTAATCTATGAGGAAAGAAAGTATGCTTCCTGAGTGCTGGGATTACAAACGTACACGTACACATAAATTTCTGAGCAGATTATTGCCTAGAGAGTTTATACCTCACATCAGACATAACTTGGTGGCCGTGTGCATAGTAAGAATATTAGTATTCCACAGAATGGCCTGTGTGTTAAGACCATACACTGAACTGCTTCTGAGGACATCTCTTTAGGTAAGAAACTGCCAAGCCTTCCAGGCATGCTTCAGGTTACATGCTTCTAATCCCAGCTACTCAGGAAGCAAATGGAGGAGGATGGTGGTTTGAGGCCAGCCCAGGAAAAGCTACCCAGACCCTATCTCAAAAACAAACTAAGGACAAAAGAGCTGGGCACGTGACCCAAGTGGTAGAGCATTTTCCTAGTATGTGCGAGACCTTGGGTTCAATCCCCAGTACCTCAAAAAAAACCCAGAAAGTACCAAGCCTATTTTGTTACTTTCCACAAGTGAGAACATGAAGTTTCTTCATGTGAACTCAGCCACTCTCTTGAGTCTGAAGTCTTTCATTGCCATGTGAACTGGCAGGCCCCTTTAATATCACTTACTCCCATTCTTGTTTATATGAAATCATTAAAGGAAAGTATGGTTATTTCTAGAAACTTTCAACTGAGGCACTTCTCCAAGGATGATCAGGCCTAAACATGTTGACATGGGAAGATGCTCCTGCTGGCTCACAGACAAATTTTTGAAGTTTTTTTACAGGGGCATGGAGGGACTCTCACTGACCTGCCTAATTAGGGTTTCCTTCATGGATTTTATTAGTTGCTTGGTATCTAACAGTCTCTGCTTCAAGTGACCTTGGTCTTTGCTCACCAGGAACACATATCTGTCTCTCTGTGCTGGTTTATAGGTACTCTTGGTGGCCATGTTTGGATGAAATTGTCTTACAAGGAAGCAAAACCAGCAACTCTGCTCTGCCCTGTTCCTGGAGCGCTCTTCCCCTCATCTTCCTCTGGCTGTCTTCTCTGGCTTCTCACCACTTAGTTCACAGAATGTTTGATGCGCCTTCCTGGACTACCCCGTGTAGGGTTGCCAGTCCTCACAGTGGTGATCACCTAGGTTACCCTGTTCTGTTTGCTCTGAAACACAGCACTGCCTGCAATCCCCTTATTTGCCTTATTTATTTGTTTCCTTATGTATTATCTTCACCAGCATCTGAATTAAGCACCATGAGTGCAGGCCTGGTCCTGGTGTGACTTGCTCACTGTTGAATTCCCAGTGGTTAGCACATGTTAAATGCACAATGCTTATTCAACCATGCTTATGTCACATGTTGAATAATGAAACTCAGTGTGTCTATGGTCCTCTAAAACAGACTTTCCAAGAGAAATACAATATGAGCAAATTATATAATATAAAGTTTTCTAGTAGCTACAGTAAGGAAGTAAAAAAGAGATAGGTTAAGTTACATTTAGTGATGTATTCCATTGAACTCATCGTCTCTAAGCTTGTCATTTCAACACACAATCAATGTAAGAAATTTTCACCATATATTATACATTATATTTTTTAACATTCATTTCCAAAAAAAATGCATATATTTTAAGTTAACAATATATCTCGGTGTACTGGAACATAGTGGATGTGTTTGTGGCAGTTTGTTGCACGTATAAATATCTTCCATAATTCTGGTGTGGGATGAGAAAATTGAAAACCATGATTACTTTAAAAAAGTAATTTCACAAATCAGTTACTATGTAAAAGAAGAAAACAGGTTTTTGTTTTCTTTGTTTTGTTTTGTTTGTTGACAGAGAATCCTACTATCCTCAAAACTTGTGATCATCCTGCCTCAAGTCTCCCGAGAGCCGAAAGTATAGATGTGTACTACCATACCTGGCAGCACACAGCTGTGATAGCTTATGGCCACATTACTTCTGATCATTCAAGTAATGCAACACTATTTAAATATGGATAAATTTGGAGTTTAAAATATATTTCAGAAAGAATGCATTTCCTTAGTATGAGAAGTATATTTTGGCTTGGAGCCTATTTTTCTAAGGGGTCCTTAGAAATCAATACTACATTGTGATTTAGGGGGTATAAAGAGCGAGATTAACTTATTTTAATTAATCTACAGTCTAGATTCCTGGTAGATGAACTGAATGAATTTTTATTCATATAAAACTTCTGAAATTTGAAATCAGAAATCTAGGGCACTTTAAAATGCCATTATTATAATTATTACTTTTTGGTAATTGGTTGGTAATTCTTGAGGCAGCACTGATCCCAAGGCCTTTGGAATTATTTAAGAATCTCCAAGGTAGTCCTTATGCTCCTTAAATCAAAACCACCACATAATTATGATTTTAACAAAATGAAAACTCAAGACAAAGAAGTCAAAGTTCACCCCAAGATGATTGTGCTCTCTACAATGTGGGACATACATATGGAAACAATAAGGGGATTTCAGGGCACCAAGCCCTCAATGGTCAAAACAGGAATGTTTAAAATACCCTGTTCATAGTTAAAAATAATTTGTACTCCAGGTCCAATGACCATTTGCCAGGGAGAACCAAAGTTGAGAAATTTCTATTAAAAACATGACTCAGAGGAAAAAATACAGAGAAGAGACTGGTAATGAAGGAAATGATCAGATGTCGTCCCCCATTGGTTACCCCTGTGATCACATGTTCTGGGTATCTTTTAAAAAGGGTTTCTGGACTCAGGAGGGTCACAGCACCTCCCTGAAAACTGCAACATTTTCCTCACCTGGAAGAGTAATTCCAGAAGGTTCACAAAATGTGTGATGCATTTGTAGGAACCTGGAAACTGGTCTCCAGTGAAAACTTTGATGAATACATGAAGGAAGTGGGTAAGGAAGTGTGATATGGGGTGGCTGTCTTTGTATCTTCTTCTCTTGGTGGGGAGAGGGCTCATAGCTGCATTTTCACCCTGGAAGTCCTGGCCAGCTTTTCTATGTGGACACTGTCCAAGCAGCAAGTAGAATCTATTTCTAGAAACATTCAGAACCAGGGCTACAACAAATGCTTCCTACAGGTGAACCAATATGAAAATGGGTCTAAATGAAATTTTCATTGATCTATAGAATGAAAACATTTCCACTTTAATTGCAAAACTTAGGTGTCTGGTTTAGTGGGTACATTGTGCTTTCCTTTCATCTCTTTTGTATGTAAAATATGCAATAACTTGGAAAGAAAAGTATTTATTTTGTAGTATGCAATAATTTCCATTTGAAACAGAAGTTACTGTTTTCCCCATCTTAGCAAAAAAAAAATTTTGGTAAATATATGTTAGCAAATTAATTTCTTGTCTCAGTGTCAAACCATTAAAATGTGTGGTGGTTTTATAGTAGAGAATCTGAATTTCAGAAAATGTATTCTTTAAAGGGCTCAAATACGTGGCACGCCACAGAATTGTTGCATAACTCAAAAGCAGAGTGTTACATATGTAACCTCCTCTCTGGTAACATAGGCTTGCAGCTCTCTCGGTCTGTTAGCGTTGCCAGGGTGTCATTGTGTGAATGTCGGCCAGATAATTAGGCAGTAGTACAATGGAAGTAACTTAGGGAGGTGCATTCTCAATTGCTTCTGTTTTGAAAGACTTTTATACAGATTTGGATCCAGGATTAGAAAACGGAATTTTACACAATATCTTCATTAGGGTTTAGGACTTAATCCCCTAAATCTCAGAACATTTGACCTTTCCTTTTATTATACAGCGTATACTTTTGATTACCTGTAACTACCATTTTTCTTATTTATAGTTGAGTGGGAAATCCAGAATTTCAGCATGATTAATTTTCTAGAATATCGACTAATTATGACTCAATACACTAATTAATATGCACTGATATAAAAATGCCAGGATTTGGGACCATTATAAGTGTTTTACACTATTAATATTTGTATTCAAATTCTAATAACATTGTCTAAATTATAAAAGACTGATAATTAAAGGCAATAGGATACCTCCTGAATGAAATTGGCAGCTCTAATTGAGGATGAGTGGGCAGGTGTTCCTTCAGTAGTCAAACAAGGACAGAAAGAAGCAAGTGAAGATATGATTTTTCCCAAGCTCATCCATTCTGGACTCACACTCCATCTTTCCTCCATCTACTATGCTGATTCCCTCCTTAGATTTAGTGTGTGTTGTAACTGAGTCAGGACTTGATGGAGCAACATATTATCTTCCCACTTGTGGCTACTGTTTGGACAGAGAGCTTGAGTTGTAACCTCAGCATTGCTTAGTTTGCACCATATTGCTCTCTCAGTCCCTCCTTAATTCTAACCTTTGATCACTTTTAGTCAAAGAAATAGCCAGATGTGTCAAAAAATTCAACACATCTATGACTGTCAAAAACTGTCTATAAAATGGAGTGACATCAAACTTTATATTAGTTTGTAAGTTTTTCATTCCGTATCTTACACAAGAAAATATATTCCTCTTAAAAAAAAAAACCAGGATCTCACAACTTAGGTGACAGGAATCCAAATATATTCATTTCTGAACTATTCTAAATTAAAAAGTACTGATTTCTGGGAATGATATCAGCATTCTAAAATGTATGAATGTAGGAAAAAATTTTCCTTTTGGAGAAATTAATCAAAATCTTTATTTCGTGATGGAATAATTTGGGAAAGAAGCCTAGAAAATTAGACTTGGCAGAAAATGTTATGAAATGTGATTTTAATACACTCAAAATTGTTGATGGTTTAACTAAATAACTATTAGCAGCCTCAAAAGTCTTGTTCAAAATTCTGTCCCTGACTGAATTATATTTTTAAATATAATTGTTAAAATCTAAGAAGGAATGAAATTTCAAGTTGCTTCTATATATATATTTTCCATATATTAAGACTTAGTCACTGTATGTATTCTTGTTGAAAATTAATAATTTGTCTCCTGAGGAGTTAAATCCAGAACTAAAGAAGAGGAAGTTCAAAGAATAAACCTACATCTACTCTACCTCAAAATTTTTCTTTAAGTAATAAGCCCTCAATACTTAATCAGCAGAAGCTGTTTAAATGAGGCTTTAAGAAACTCACTGGTGTCTTTCTCCTCTTTCACACACAAACCCCACAGTTCTCTGACTTAGATAAAGACATGAGAGAAATGTAAGCCTGACATTGTTTTCTTTTCCTAACTGTAGGCGTGGGTTTTGCCACCAGGAAAGTGGCAGGCATGGCTAAACCCAACATGATCATCAGTGTGAATGGAGATGTGATCACCATTCGATCAGAAAGTACCTTTAAAAATACTGAGATCTCCTTCAAACTGGGCCAGGAATTTGATGAAGTCACCGCAGATGACAGGAAAGTCAAGGTGAGGAAGTGGTGCAGAGGGAATGCCTCATTTCCAAATTGCCACAGGCTTCAAGAAACCACTTCATAATAACAGGAAGAAAAACTATTCTGTCATAGGCTAAAGGTCCTGAACTCCTCCATCAAACTATGTTGCTTTCCATATATAGTTGGGGGACTTTTCCCCTTTTTGTTAAGTTGTCCTTATATTTTAAAAAAGATTTAACATAATTTATGTGTTATTTAATGCATCAAGTATTTGAAGCAAATTAAAGCAACAAGTCCATGTTAGAAAACATTTATAAAAGCCAGGCATGATAATACTTGTCTAAAATCTTACCTACTTGGGAGACTGACTAGGATTGTGAATTTGAGGCCATCCCAACTTACATAGGGAGACCCTGACTCAAACTTAAAAGTGCTGGGGATGTTGCTCCATAGTAAAACACTACCTAGCATGTACAAGGCCCTGAGTTCAATCCCAAGTACTGAAAATAAACACATTTAAAAAAAATTTTTTTAAGGAATCAGGAGCCACTGGCTCACAGCTGTAATCCTAGCTACTTGGGAGGCTGAGATCAGGAGAATCATGGTTTAGTGCCAACATGGGCAAATAGTTTGCAAAACCCCATCTCCAAAATAATCAGAGTAAAATGGACTGGAGGTGTGGCTCAAGTGGTAGAGCACCTGCTTTGCAAGTGTGAAACCCTAAATTCAAACTCCAGTCCCACCAAAAAAAAAAAATTTTACAAGGGAAAATTTATAAAAGACTGGAAGAAAAGTCATCTTAATGTAAATTTCTGACTATGTTGTTTCACAGTATATTTTCAAATTGCAATTTTGTATATCCTAATTATGATATATATATATATATATATGCATATATATGCTGTGTGCTGTTATTTTCTAGACTTGTTTTTTTCTTGTTGCAATATATTCTTGTCACTGTCATTTAGAATTATTAAAAGTATTCCATTGAGCCAAGGTACTGCATTATTAATTTTATTTGCTACACACTGTGATCTGCAGAGCCTCATCACCTTAGATGGAGGTGCCCTGGTACAGGAGCAGAAGTGGGATGGAAAATCAACCACCATAAAGAGAAAACGAGAAGATGATAAACTGGTGGTGGTGAGTATCTCCTTGGGACTTCATTGTTGTTATTGAGGAAACTCACTTTGCTTATACAGACCAAAAAAGGCCATATTTATTGGGATTATGTTTCTATTTTGACAATTGTCCTTCATGCTGTGTGTGTGTGTGTGTGTGCTGAACCAAGGGTCTTGGGCTTGTTAAGTACATGCTAACCCCTGACCTACACTCCAACCCCCTTTGTACTGTCATGCTCCACCCAGTCATGCTATATCCCAGCAAGCATTCCCTGCCTCCTCCCAAAGACCCTCCGCCTGTCTCCAGCAGTTCCCTCACCACTATGTTACATATTCCTGCTGATGTTACTTACTTTACCATATAGATTGTAAGGTTTCCTGAGGGAAGAATTGTGTCTTCTTGGTCTTTGTAGCTCCCTAACTTATCACAACATGGGGTACAAATGTATATTAATATATGAGCCCAGAACAAATGTCTTTTGCTGAATATTGCTTTTTTCCCCAACATTGAGAGACACCATAATTAAACCCATGGTGTAGTCCCAGTCACTGACCAAGAATGTTTTTGTGTTCATGTCTAGGAATGTGTCATGAAAGGCATCACTTCCACCAGAGTTTATGAAAGAGCCTAAGTCAAGGGACATGGACCTGGACTGAAGTTTGCATGGAACTCTGCAACATTCTAATGAATGTATTGTTCAAAAACATATCATTATTTGCCATTAACAAGTGACTAATCTTTCCTAAGCTGAATTTTGTTGAACATGGTTATGTTGGTTAAATAAAACTTTTCAGATTTAGAATGTGGTATAATAATATTTTTATTGTGCTAAGTAATTTTGTACTCATAACTGAATGAAGAAAATAGAAAAATTGTATTATTACTTTCTGATATAAATAATAAGATCTTTGATAATAGTGCAGTGTAGAAGTTAATATCCATGAATTTTCCATTTTTGTATGTAGGGGATAGTAAGGGTACTATGACTGAATTTTAAGCCCTTCTTAAGCATATCTACAGTCAAGAACTACCTCTCAGAGACCTAAGGTACTGTGAAGCACAGTGAAAACTACCCATAGCTCTCTGCTTCAAGTGTTCACATTCCATGCCTGCCCTGTCCTAGAGTATTACAAGACAGCAGTACACATGATGCATGTTGTAGAAAAAATCTCTAGTCTATAATTTTTTTGCTCATTTGTGGTTTTAAGACAGGGTCTTGCTAGGTAGCCCAGGCTAGTCTTGAACTCACTATGTAGCTCAGGTTGGTCTCATATTTGCAATTCTCCTGCTTCAGCCTCTGAGTGCTGGGATTCCAGGCATGTGCCAACATGTTCAGCTAGTCTATAATTTTAACTCTTAAAAATTACTAGTAGTTGGACACTGGTGACTCATACCCTGTAATCCTAGCTACTCAGGAAGCAGAGATGAGGAGGATCACGTTTGAAGACAGCCAGGGTAAATAGTTTGTGAGACCTTATCTCAGAAAATCTCACCACAAGAAAAGGGTTGATGGAGTGACTCAAGGTGTAGGCACTGAGTTCAAGCCCCAGAACAGCAAAACAAAAACAAAAACAAAACAAAACAAAAAAACCAAAAAATTACTGGTAAACCAGTGTGGAAAGCAGAATAGGAGAAGCCTATGAGGTCATAAGCACAGTTGTACTAAATATTCTGCAGGCTGAGATTTGGCACAGCCCCAGCTGCAGAAGAGAGCAAGAAGGTGAGATGCAGCTCAGCTGCTTTTCCTAAATTGTTTATTTTCAAAGAAGCAAGAATGCAGGTTCCTCTTGTTACAATGTCATGCCCCTCCCTGAGAACTGCTGCTCCACCTCCTTGCTTACCACTGGGTATAAAAGACTCACTGAAGGAGGACAGGAAGCTTTTGGATGGGGGAAGCTTTTTGATGAAGGAGTTTTTTGGCTGAAGGGAAATTGCTGCGGGGAGGATTGCTGAAGGGAGGATTGCTGAAGGGAAAAGAATTGCTGAAGGAGAATTGCTAAAGGGGAATTGCTAAAGAGGGATTGATAGAATTGGTTGGCAGCTTGTGAGGGAACTGCTGCTGAATGACATGGCTGCTGTTGTTTGTCTGCAAGTCTAAAGACCAACACTTTAAGAAAGCTAAAGAGAGAACATAGGACAGTGCAAGTCTGCATTGAGAACTTTATATATAAGCTTTAGAAAAGCTAAGCTAAAGAAAACATGGGACAGAGTGAGCCTAAGGAAAGAGACTTTAAAGAATAGAAAAGACTTGGGCTGGTGGAGTGGCTCAAGCACCTGCCTAGCAAGCAGGCACCCTGTTGCAAGGCAAGTGAGGCCCTGAGTTCAAACCCCAGTACCACCACCAAAAAAAAAAATAGAAAAGACTTTAAAAGAAAGGTTTTAAAGAATTGTATAGGAGTAAGGCCTTAAAGAATAAAGATAGAGAAAAGAAGCAATGATGCTGTTGTGCGCCTCCATCAGAGCACGCAGCACACCTGATCCAACTTTCTGCATGTCTGTCTATCTATCCTTTGTCTTTTCTGCATCTCCCATCACCCTCAGTTAGGCCCAGTTAGGTTCAGTAGTAACAGCAAGAGAAAGCTTGCTCAAAATCAGGTTTCTTCATCAGTCTTCCATTGCTCTAAGTAAACATTCAAGGCTGGGTATTTAATACAGAAAAGCTTATTTTGCTCATAGTTTTGGAGTCTGAAAGGCCAAAATTAGGCAGTCCCATAGATTTTGGGCTCTGGAGAGCATCTAGGGGTAGGTGGCATCAAAAGGGGAATGTGTAGGAAAGTGAGACATCACATGGTGAAATTAGAAGCCAGAGAGCAGGGAGGGGCCAGTATTGCTCATTTAAAAATCCTGTGGTTTTTTTTTGTTTTTGTTTTTCTTCACAGTACTTGGGTTTGAACTCAGGACCTCATACTTGTTAGGCAACCACTCTCCCACTTGAGCCACACTACCAGCCCTTTTTTGTGTTGGTTATGTTTGAAATATGGTCTCAGTTTCATTTTGCCTGGGCTGGCCTTGAATCATGATCCTCCTGGTCTCTGCCTCATGAGTAGCTAAGATTACAGGCATGAGCCACCAGCTTCTGGCTTCAAACAACCCATTCTTGTGGCATCTAACTAGGGTCCACTAATCCCATCTGCTGGCAGTGCTCCCCTTCCACTCTTACTAACCACGTAATGACTTAATCACCTTCAGTAGGCCCCACCTCCACCTTGACACCACCAAAATGAGGACAGTCTTCTAGGACATGAACCTTTCGGGGACAAACCACATTCACCTTGTAACACCAGGCTGTCTCCAAAATCTGTAGAATTCAGTACAAATAATTTGTAATATTTATTCCAGAAAAGTGGTGACAGGTTTATTCATGAGTAAAGATTCAAATGCTATTTTAGTAGTTTCCAAACATTTATTTTTTTAGAAGCAGAAAGTTTCATTCAAATAAAAATCTCATTGAAATCCCAATATAGAAAACACACACACACATACAGCTCAAGCAGTAAAGCACCTACCTCACACACAAAGCTCTGAATTCAAACTCCAATACCACCAAAACCAAAAATAATGCACTCACAAATGGTAATGGGTTTCTCAGTTACTGAGTATGCATTTACTCATTCTTCCTCATTCTATAACCTATTTTATAAAAATCTTGTAACTTAAAACTTCCTTAATACATTTGCTTTTCTTATTCTCACTGCCAATACCACCACAGTTTTTTCTTAATTACTTCTAGGGTCTCCTAATAAACCTTCCTCTTTCAGTCTCCATTTCCCCCACCCACCCACGTTTTCCAAGTCCTGTAGACTTCATGAATGATATTCACACAGTGAAAGTGACTGGGACACTCACTGATTAAAACACTTGGTGGCTTTCATTGTTTCCAGAAAAGGTCTAATTCCCTTAGCATGGTGTGTAAAATCTGCATTAGGCTTGGCTTTTCTTATCTAACTAGTTTTGTTACTAGTCTGTCCTCTTCCCACTTCTTGCTCAGTCATACCAATTTGTATATCTTTTCTTCCTTTTTTAAAACTTTCTGCTTCTTCCTGAGCAAAATTCTGTCTTCTCTCTCACTTCTTTCTTCTTAAACCTTCTTCATCCCTTAATGGTGCTGCTGTGCTAAACTTTATCATTAAACTAGGTCAAGAGTCACTTCTACAGATGTGTATTTGTGAATTTAGTTGTGTTTGAAAGTGTACTCTTCAAGTTTAATTTTTTTTTTGGTGGAGGTGGGGTTTGAACTCAGGGCTTCATGCTTGCTAGACAGATGCTTTACCACTTAAGCCACTCCACCAGCCCTTCAAGTTTAATTCTCATTTTTCAGTTGACATGGGAACACAGAGTAACAACATCCAGTCAAATGTCAATTTAAGATTCCTATATTTTCATCATAAAACTAAGGTCATAGACACATCTAAGAAATCTCTTCAAGTAGCTAGGGGCAGTGACCCACACCTGTAATCCTAGGTAGTTGGGAGGTAGAAATCAGAAGAATCACAGTTTAAGACCAGCCTGGAAAAAAGTTCATGAGACCCCCCCATCTCTACAGATAAAATCTGTCATCTCAGCTATGTGAGAAGCTAAATAGAAAGATGGTGGTCCAGGCCAGCCTGGGGCACAAAGACGAGAACTTATTTGAAAATAGCTAAAGGAAAAAGGTCTGGGGAGCATGACTAAAGTGGTAGAGCACTTGCCTAGCAAGGGCAAAGCCCTGAATTCAATCCCCAGTACCATTAAAAAAAAAAAATTCAAGTAACAGTTCTCCGATTTGTCCTATCTAGGATCCTTTCTAAAGTTCACACCATTTTCCATTGTCTGTCATTGCCTCTACCAACATATACGCAAAAGCATAAAGGAGATGCTATTTACTGTTTCTAAAATAAGAGAGACAGGATCAAATAGGTACGTCTTAGAAAAACAATGTTTGGAATCCATCTGTGCCCAGATCCACTGGGGATCAGAAGAAGTAATGGACCAGAACAGCCCTTCTGTTCTCAATTTCCACCACTATCATCATTGGGCTATAATTTTTGGTTAGAAATACTCCTTTCTAAGTTTGAAGTGTTATTGAATTCAGTTTTTGCATGAAAATTACTCATTAATTGTGAACAAATGATCCAACCTCTTGCTTAGAATAGTGATTTTTCATGCAATGTCTCAAGTCATGAAAGATAAGAAAAAACTAAAGATTGGTTCTCCATTGATGTGTTGGCCAGATGCAATCGTGGACAGGAGCCCTGGCGACAGAGGAAACAGAAATGGAGGTTGGGAGTTCGATGTTAAAATAGGAAAAAAAAATGTTAGAACAATAAATAAGGCTAGGATGGGGTATGTAGCTCACTGGTAGAGGACTTGTCAAGAATGTACAAGGTCGTAGGTTCGATCCCCAACACCACAAGAAACAATAACAATAAATTTCTATGAGAATTAATAAGGCTTGAGCAGGGTCTGTGAATTAGATGGTTATGTTATTATTTGTGTTCATTTGCTGATTTTGGTGGATGAACTAAGGAACAGGAAAAGTTTTTATTTGGAGAAGAATGCGCAGCATTTCTCAACTTACTCTTAAAAGCTTCAATAAGAAGAAAGGCTCTTGAAAGAGAGAAAGAGTAAGAGAGAAAAGGGGACAGGGCAAATGTGAGAATGATGACTGCTGACAATCGGAAAATATGGGCAGATAGTGAGTTTTTTGCATTGTTCTTCTGATTTTTTTGGTAACTTTTAAATGTTTTCAAGACTGAAATGTAACTAAAACAAAACAAAAAATACAAACAAATGAAAATAAAGCTGGGCTGGAAGATGTTGGCAAGCAATAGAAAGTATCACTTACCAAGAAATTAATTCATTCAAAAATTCTTTACAAGCTAATACATATTTTATGCATATCTTCTTGGAGAAGACTTGCTATTTCTATATATTTTTTCAACAGTAAACGGTAGATAAGAGATGGGATTATTTTGTACCTCAGAAGAAATAAATTGGAAGTTCTCAAATTAAAAATATATTTACTCAGTATTAATTTAGTATGATTACTTTAAGTAAAATTTATGCCATAATCAAAGAGATGCAGTAATCAAAACAATATAAAATTCTCTTCAAGAATGATAGTGAATAATTTTGAAACAATGCATCTGTGTATGAAGACAGTGTAATGTAATGCACTGTAAACTGTTGGATAAGAGGGGAACAAGACAATAAAGAGAAAATAATAGAGGGAGTTAATCTAGTTAAAAGCATGATATATACATGCCTGAAATGCCAAGGCAAAATCCCCTTGAACACCTGAAAAATGAAGGACAGGAAGATAAAACAGGTCCTGTCCAGGGATCGATACTAGTGGAGTAAGAAGGATAAACAGAGAGGGTAAAGGAAGGTGAACATGGTGGATGAATTTTGTATCCATGTATGAAAATAGAACAATGAAACTTGTTGAATGAAACTTGCTCTAAGAAGGAGGGAGAGTAGGGGATGAGAAAGAATAATGGAAGGAGTGAATCTAATTAAGATATATTGTAAGTACATACGTAAATGTTACAGTGTATCTCTTCTATACAACTTTTACATTCAAATTAAAAAATTCTCTTCAAAGCTCCAAAATGTATTAAAATTATTAGAAGTGATATTTCTAAAAATATATGTCATTCATGCTAAGCAAAGAGTTTCTTGAAATTAATCAATTTCTCCAGTAGCAAATGAAGGTCTGAATATTTCAACTGCACATCACACATTCAGACCAGTTTTTAATCAAAATTCAATTTCAAAATAATTACTTTCTATATTGGATAAGATAATATCATCTTAAAAAGAAAAAAGCTATAACTCTGATTCACTTTTTAGCTTCCTAGATTAAATAAACATTGTGAAAATGTATTGTGAATATTAATTACTACATCCAAAAATATACACAATTAAATAATGAACATAGAAAAGAATGTGGCATTGAGAGAAATCAATGCATAAGCAGACAACTCTTTCAGTTGAGGAGGGAGACTTACATGGTAATAATGGGACACCAAGAAAGATGAAGGGAATCTGAGAATTTCTTCACTACCAAGTGATGACCAGAATGAAAGGTCTATCATAGGACCAGGTCAGGAGAGGACAAGGTACTAAAACTCTATCTTTAGTCGTGGTTACACTGATAAGCAACACTAATGAGAACTGCCACTCAAAAAGAAATACTGTTTATTCCTTTTGTTACTCATTCATAAAATGTTTATTTAACATTTATGATGTACCAAGCACTGTCATAGGAATAATACAGAGGCAAAAAAACCATTGTTTTTCAATTAATTAACTTATTTATTTACTTGAGACAGGGTCTCACTATGTGACCCAGGCTGTCATCCCAATTGGAAATTCTCCATCTTCCCCCGAAGTGGTGGGATTACAGGTGCACACCCACTATGCCCAACTGACTTTTCTTGGTGTGCTCATAGAGTATCTCCTCAGACAGCTGAGGGATAACCAATGGTAACACTGTGAACTATGTTCTCCAACATAACTTCTGTTAGAGGTCTAACCATAACTCATAATAGAGCTACTAGCTCTGAACCACATTCTCAGGAGAGGCTCAGAGGAAGAAATGTTGGGTCTGGGAAATGGGCTGATGCCATGTACGAAACCAGCTGCCCACGCATGATACCTGGAAATGGTTGTTGTGAAGATACAAATTAGCCATTTCGTGAAGCTGTTGACAAAGTCTTACCAATTGTAAAGACTGAAATGGCAACAAACAAAAACTCAGACAGGAAGTTGTTTAAATAATAATGACATTTATGAAGTTACGTAACAAAACTTCTAGAAATAAAGCAGCCCTCAGTTCTTTCCACCTCTCTGCTCTGCCACTCTTAGCACTGCTAAGTGGATACGACACTGAATATCGACTAAGAAAGCAATGTGTGCAGAATAGGACAAGAGGCTGTCACAACCTCACATTCCTTCCCAGAAGGGTAAGAATTTTAGAGAAGGCATGAATTTGACATTCCCTTTAACTGAGGTCTAAAATGGAATACAGGGTTGATATTTTAATCAATCAATGGTAGGAGAATCAGAACAAGGATGGTTACACAAATAGGAGACCTTTGTCATACTACCCCACTGGCCAACACCCTATATGCTTGTTGTCTTTCAGAATGCATATACATCTGGAACCAGTAAAGCAAGCTCTAGAAATGACTTGCTAGTTGTGTATCATCTCTGACCACACCTTCAGCCACTGAGGCATTTGTTTTGGGCATGAGTTTGTTTCCTGAAATTGACTGGAGGGTTTTCACTTACCCTATTTTGTCCTCTTCATATTCTTAATAACTGTTCCACTTACAAAGCTGTAATATATTACATATTTCTTCTTTATATGTTTTCTTCAAAAGCAGTTCATTATCCCACTGAAGTTATTACTTTGTAGTGTTAAAACCTAAATCTCTTGTTTGCGTAGTCCATATAAAGATGATTCAAGGTGCTGGTGGAGAGGTCAACTGGTAGAGCACCTGCCTAGCAATCTTGAGGCCCTGAGTTCAAACCCTAGTATAGCCCAAAAAATGGAGTATTTTGTGTATTTTTCTGTGTTGAAGGAATATTTTATATTTTTACATTTTTTTTATTTCTTTTAGTAGACAAAAATGCAAATATTTTTCTGGTCCCGGATCCTCTAACTTTCCAGCATCCTCAAAACACTGGAGCCCAGAGCTGTGATAAAATCCACAACCCTTGAATCAAATAGGTCTTAGTAAACTCAGTGCCTGCAAAGTCCACCTCCACTTTTTGGGTTGTAGAACATGACTTCCGAAGTAATTGCCCAAAGATTTGCTTACCTTTGTTTTCCTTTTTGAATGTAGATATAAGACATCATGTTTTTCCTTAAAACTTCTCAAAATTGACTTCCCAATTTAAAATGGTATCTTTGAATTCCAGATGACTTTGTAAACCTGAGAAATGAATTTTAACACAACTCAGTGACTGGATTGTCACCTTTCTTCCCAGTCCTCAATTGCCTTTGGTTGACAATAAGGATATTATTAATAATACCCTACACCTCACTCCAAGTATCTGTAAGCATCTCGGTTCATTAACTAATATCAATACATCAACCCTGCAAGGAAGGGAAGGGAAGATATATTATAAAGAAGGTGACTTACCCAAACAAAAAAACAGCTGAGATCAACCAAGCCAGGATGTCCTTATTTTCAGGGGAAAACATCCCAGTCAGGTGTTCATCAGACATTTGTCAGATATTCTTTCAGGGGAACTCAGCATTTATTATTCAAAAGAATGCTGTCTATTGAAAACTATCTCCATTCCACAGTAATACTTATCAGGTGACTCAGGTGTCAGTCTCTTTGCTAGAAGATTTAATGGCTGACCTGAATTAAACTTTGCATGTTAATTTTTTGTCTCTTAATTTGGAGGTAAATAGAATGAGTCAAATGCTGGTGCCTAGGATCTTAGACTTGCTGCAGCCCATTGGCTACTGAGAGTATCATGTGATGACAACATTCTTTAAATGAAGCTGCTGGAAGCACTGTGATGCTCACTCACATTTCTCCAGGTTTGGTCGTGAGTGTCTCTCAGAAAGCCTTCCATCATGGTCGAGTCCTTTGTAGGAACCTGGAAGCTGGTCTCCAGTGAAAACTTTGATGATTACATGAAAGAACTGGGTAAGAAATAGTAGTATAAGATTTGAGAACTGATGTGGTTGGGTTTGCATTTTGCAGTGACTTTTCCCACAGTTCTCTCTCTTTTGTGATCTTGGGTTATGCGACTACCATACTACTTTGGTCTTTCCTTATTCTCGGTAATAATTGTGTCTTTTTGAAATTCTAGGCTCAGAAATATCTCTGTAGTCATAATCTATATATTTAAGCCCATTTGTCCTTTTGGAAAATGCTTCATGCTAACTCTATATATCGTTTCTCTTTAGTTCGGTCATTTCATTTAATAGATTTTTCTCTAGCTTCAAATTTATAGTAATCACTATCTAAAATTAAATTTGTTTCAGTGTTTGTTTCAAGTTATACTTTATAACAGCAGTAATAAAAAGCAAAATTTCTAGTTAATTTTTAGAATTCTCATTCACATGAGATATTTTAAAATGTTATTTTGAAGAATTCCTAATTTCGGTGGGAGAAGGGAAGAACACTTTTACTCATTGAATGCCTCACCATTGGATGTTTCTCAGAAATATAACCCTACCTATCCTTTACCTCTAACTCACATTAGCTGTTAAATAGCAATTATGAGTTGCATCAATGCAGCTGCGTTGTTTTTTACTGATGCTAGAAGAACATTGATTATTTACTATTTTTTCCTATTTAGTTAAGAAAAGCCTGTTTTACAATAATAAACTACAGACAAAGCCAAGAACTTTCTTCTTCTTTTTTTTTTAACTTACCGGGAGTGATCAATGGATGCTTCCAAGTATTAATAATATGTGTATCCAATCTATGCAATGAAACAACAGACTTTATCCCAGATAATAAATCAGTGTGCTTATAAATATAATACTTATTGCTCTTTCTTTGTCAGTATTAACTTTCTCAGGAAGTAATAAGTTTCCTATCTCTTTATGGATTTATATATTCATTTGTTTGACTCAAAATTTGGGGGGTATATAGAAGAAACATGGGGTTTACAGGTAGAAAAGAACTCGGGCTGATAAGGAGCTGGGATTAGGCATAGCACCAGGAGGGAAAATTTACTGAGCAGCAACTTTGTCAGTACCATGCTAAGGCTTCCATCAAATCTCCCAACACAGCTGTAAGGCGAGAACTAGTTACCTACACTTCGTTACTGAGAAAGCTGAAGGGTAGAGAAGGTCAACACTCCCCCACTTGCAGGTGGCAAAGCTGGGGTCTAGACTGTAAGTGCGCCTTTCTTCTTTGCAACTCTCCTGCTTAACGCTACTTCTCTGCAGTGAAGTACATCACATCTGTTCCCTGATTTGAATGGGGAACAGAGTTTAGTACTGATTCATGGAGAGAAGGCGTCAGCTCAGCTCACCTACTGTAGAGTCAAGTTTGACACTGGAAAATCCCTAACCTGAACCACAGGGCCCTGGGCGTAAACTAAATACCTGCTATACTCATCTTTGTAAGTTTCCGTGAGGAAAAGAACAAACGTTTGGTCCCTGAAAGGCACCATGCAAAATAGACATTTTGGATGAAAGACAATAGTCTCAAAAAGTGAAATTAGCTTTTAAAAATGTCAGAATTACTAACTCTACCTTATGATTTGGGAGGACCTGATTCAATCCAATTACCAAACAGAACATAAAAGAAGTTACTGTATGTTAGCTAAAACTTCAGTGGAGAAAGTATGCATGCTTTGAAAGTTACAAGTGTAAACACCTGAATAAAGTGTGCTGCTTTCTCTGTCTTACAGGAGTGAATTCTGCAGCCCGGAACATGGCTGCCTTAGTGAAGCCCACCGTCCGTATTAGTGTCAATGGGGAAGTTGTGAAGATCCGAACAGAAAGTTCTTTAAGGAACATTGAGATCTCCTTCAAGCTGGGAGAAGAATTTGATGAAACCACTGCAGACAATCGGAAAGTGAAGGTCAGTTAGAACTAAATCTTCCTGCTGTCCAGCAACCAGGGGAAAAAACAAAAAACAAGCAGATGATGCTGAGGCGTGGTTTAATCTGTCCTTTGATTTATTACCAAGTCAGTTTGGACCTGTTTAACATTTGCATGTCTCTAAAGTAAATCTTTTTGCTAAATATTCTGATGATTTAATAGGACTAAGAAGTTCAAATTGTTCTCACCTTTTTTTCTGCTGTCACTTTGTCATTACATAAAAGATTGCATGAAAAGGAACAACTACTAAGCACAAATAGCTTAGGAATTATTTGCCTCAGAGAAAAACATTAATTGAATAATTTCTTGAGACTTCTAGGTTGAGAGTATTAAAGTATTATGACAAGAATTAAGGTAAGGATTTTGAAGAACAGAATTTCAAAACCTAAATTAAAAGGTAGATGTCTATTCTTATAAGTTACAATGTGGTGGTTGCTACATCTGACTGATTTCTTTACGCATTTGTAGAGCATCGTAACCTTAGACAGTGACACAATGATTCATGTCCAAAAATGGCTTGGCAAAGAAACAACAATTAAAAGAAAAATTGTTGATGGAAAAATGGTAGTGGTGAGTTTTCTCTAAATTTATATTTTTATATATTTCTATTTGATACCTGTCAAACTACTCAACTCTTTTGTACCCTGAATTACGGGTTTGGTCTAGGGGTCAAGAGGCAGGACAAGTTTAACCTGTCAACTACCAACTCTAATAGATTCCTTTTTGCTTTTAGGAATTTACCATGAATAATGTTGTCAGCACTAGAACCTTCGAAAAGGAGTGAAAAATGGGGCGTCATCAAGGAGAACTTGTTCATAACAGAAAACGGTACATGAAGAAAATATGCCTCAGGGCCAGTGATTTAAAAAAATTCTCAATATAAGTTGCTCAATAAAAGCATCAAATTAAGTGCAGCTTAGAGTTATTCAATAATAAGAGTTAGAGTCTGATGAATTGGTGAAGGAAGTAGCTACTTGCCTGTGGTGTGGTTGTAACAACACCAATATCCCCTCTGTCCTGCCTACTTAGCCACAGGCCTGAGTTTCCACCAATGAGCCCATTCCATTTAGGTTAAGACATTCTGCAAAGTCATGTTGAAATTCACATGACCTCAAATATGGATATATTATATCATTGGAGCCTACTTTGGGCAACATAGATGTAAGAAAAAAAATCATTGCTGACTTTTTATTTTTAGAGAAGTCTAGCCTTACTTAAAGATCACATATGGATTGGATGATAACGATGGATAGACAGGAAAACAGAGTATAAAATAGACATTGTACACTGTGGTTGAGTTGTGATAAAAGAGCTTTTTTTGGTGGTGATGAGGTTTGAACACAGGGCTTCATGATTGTTAGACAAGTACTCCATCACTTGAACTACTCCACCAGCCCCTGACTAAATAGATTTTGAAGCAGCTATTGTCTCTCTTCTCCCTAAATTCATTAAAGATAATCAGACTTGTTCATCTCTCACCACTGTTGATGATTTAACACTTGCTGACTGGCATTTTATAAAATGCCAGGCCCAAATCTCTAAATGTCTAGTGAGAACACAACTGTTGGAACTTCACAAGTATCTTAACAGTTTCACCGATTGCTACTGCTAGGTAGGAGTGTTCTCAAAGCAATGGAGAGAAAGTTAAAGGGCAAAGCCTGTAAAATGGAGGCTTCTGTAGCAGTGGAAGGAGGAAAAGAAAAAGGAGGAATTCTGCAAATAATCAGGTCCCTCAAATTGAAAAAGAAATAGCAGTTGGCCAAACACAAGTTCAGAGCCATGTTGAATGTGAATTAATGTAGACTATCCATAGTCATCCAAACTAGGTGAGCAGTTATTAAGAATTACACACAGGCATAAAGGCTGGGGACTTACTAGGCAAACCGAGGGTTATGGTCATCTTTGGAAGGTGAAATTGAAGAATAATGAAATAATGAACAAAAAGATTAAAGTACAGAGTGGGAGTATAAACTGAGTCCTTGGCCAAGGGAAGGGCTGTCATATTAGACATAAAGACCTGTAAGCATTCAGCTGTGCACTGGCCGCACAGCCACTGTCTGTGACCAGTAATATTCAACCCACTTGGCTTGTCCTCTTTCCATATATATATATATATATATATATATATATATATGTATATATATGGTACTTGTATATATATATACATATATATATGGTACTGGTGTTTGAGCTCAGGTCTTTGAGCTTTCTAGGCAGGTGCTGTATCACTTGACTCACCCTCCATCTGGCTTGTTCACCTTCTTAAAGAACTTAAGTATATATAAATATCACTCTTTAAGGAATCATCCATTCATTCATTCGACACATTCCTTTCTGATGACCATTGTGCCTGCTGCTATCTTAGGTGCTGGAAAACAGCAGTGCATTGGGCAGAGTTTCACAACCGCCTTTTGCTCTTTCATGAAGCAGAGGCATCTTGAAACCCTAGCCCCTTAATTTTGTCAAATGATGCCAAAATTTTTGTAAAAAATATTCAAATATATACTTAGAATCTTTACTAAGAACTTTCACATAATTAGTCTCTTGGTATATCTAACTTGCTTCCAAAAATCTAAGTATTTATCTCTAAGCAAATCACAAAATAGTCACATTGCATCAGGTTTGTAGATAAAGGATAAGTGTGAGATTTCATTACAGTGCTTTGATCAATAAAAAGTCATGATTCATTTAGTCTCCAAGATGATTTGAAATAAAAGAACTGAGAATATCTTTTATAAGCCACACAGGAAAGTATATTTTATTTTGAATTTTTTAGCCTGAATGACTTAGCAGAATATCATTATGCTTTAGATCCACATCAAAGTTCATAGGAAAGTACTAATTAACTAAAAACCAATCACACTAATGCTATCATTGATATTAACTATCCCAGAATAATTCACCAGATATTCTTTTGTGTTACCCAGTACTACTCAGTAAATAATTGACACTTTGAACATTCTTAGTAGTATTTAATATTCATACCTTTGCACCAAAAATGCAATGAACATAAAATGGCATATTTTTCTTCAGTGGTTATAAAAAGACTGCTGACTATCCCAAAGATATTAACTAAAGACAGATGGAACCTTAGGATAAAATATCAGGGCATAACCTAACCCCAAAATGACATGTTCTTACAATTTCCATTTTGAACATTAAGGGAGAAAATTAAGTTATTCTTTTTGAAGTTTGGGATCTAGGCCCCTTGTCCTTCTTTTAAGAAGGTGGAGAGGGACCATCTAACCATTGATAGGACAGACCTCATGTATTGCCCCAGAGAAGCCTGAAGTGAGGTAGAAGGGGTTGGGGGACACATCAGAGCTGGACTTGCAGCATCTTCTGCCATTGATGGCTCCATGAGGGCCTACATGAATGCCTTAACCAACTTAGTTTTCTCCTTTACCTGATGGACATTTACCTACTTCTCAGGGTTGAAATGAACAAGAAGAGTGCCTCAGGCAAGGCCCACAGGCCATGAGAAATTGCTAGTTAGGTCATAACAAAGGGTTGTTATGTAGAGATAATTGCCCATTACCACCTTCCTTTGTCTCCTTCTGTAAATAAACTTTCCAAAGCAGATCTCCCCTGATGTTCTTGTCTAAACAACCCCAGCACTGTGCTCTAACCCAGCACTGACTCACCTATTAACCCAAACACATTCCTTGTAACCTGATGCCTTGCACTACTCTTTAAGTACCCTGTGAATTCTTTATTCAGAGCACCAGAATTTTTGAGTGTGAGCTCATCTGGGACGCCAGCATAAAATAAAATCTGAGTTCTCTACTTCCTGAGTGTCACTTGGTTTCTCATCTGACAATATTTCCACAACATTTCTGGAGACCTCAGCAAGATATGAACTGTTCTGGCCCCTAAAGCCACCAGCTGGCAGCTGGACCCCACTGGAGTAGGAAGGGACTCAGGATCGAACGAGGTGGTACACCACCCAGTGGTATTCTGGGTCCTCCTTCACCCCAGAGTTCCAACCCTCTGAGCAGTCTTGACCTGACTTGGACTCCAAGGAGAACTGAACCAACTTACCTGACAGTTTCATCTGGACCTGGTAAGCATCCCCTCCACCCCGGAAAGTCAGTCCTCAGTCAGGTCCTGTCCCACTGGGTAGAAGGGGAGTTTGATCCACTCCTGGGAACCTCTGAGAGGAGTTCCATATTTCAGGGACTTCCCCAAAAAGGGGAGAAGGATAACTGTAATAACTTTGGTGTGACTGTGTGAGTGAATGAGTGGCCTGATTTGTCCTTGCTTCAGGCTCAAGTTTGTGGCTCCACATCTAAAAAGCTACAGAGTCCGAGTGGGTCTGTCCTGTGGTTCTGTGGTGATCTTCATATGGCTTAGGGTGGTGTCAGGGAAACCCAACCTAGAGTCACAAGGCTGACCCGGCCATCAGTGCTAAGAAGCACCGAAGTTCCTTTGGGATGCAGCTAGGCAGACATCTGATTGGTCTCTTCTCTTGAAGGAGCACCCACCCTTGTTTGTCTTTGCACCACCAATGCAGGGAAAGGAATACACAGTATGGGTATAGGAGACACCTCTAACTGCCATGGGTGCAAGTTCCTCAAAACACACAGTCCTAGAATGTATGCTTAAGCATTTTAAGAAGGGATTCTCAGAAAATTATGGGATCAAAATGTCTCCTGGAAGGCTGCACTTGCTGTATGAGTTAGAATGGCCTACTTTTGGAGTCAACTGGTCCCCTGAAGACACCCTAGATTTTCCTACTGTCAGGGCCATTTATCAGATTGTAATAGGAAGCCCTGGGTACCCTGATTAGTTCCCATATATTGACTCCTGGCTTCATGTGGCTCAGACCATGCCCCCTTGGGTCTGATTCTGGGCCAACAAAATGGAACAGAGCAGAGTTTTCATGGCCCAGGCAATGAAGCCTAAAGACCATAAGCTGACCAAACCTGTTCTGCAAGGGGATCCAGAGGTGAACTACCTGTGTCCCCACCATACATTCCCAGCACACCCCTACAATCAGAGTAGCCAGTGCCACCTTTCCCAGACAGCCTGCCACCTTCAGTGAGTCCTCCTCAGTCCTGTTAGCAGTCTCCTAGTCCCAACGATGTCCCACACCTGTCCCCGGCTTGGACTCAGAGTCCACAACCCCTGAGCTACCACCTTCACTCATCCTAGGCACCAGCCCCTTAGGCCAGGGCCCTGCAAATGCTGCTCCATGAGAGGCAAGAGCCCCAGCAGATTGGTGTTGATGGAACAGTCCAGCCCGGATGCTCTATCCTCTATTACCTGTCTTTCAGTACAACTAACTTCTTAAATTGGAGGAACCATACATTGCCATAATCAGAAAAACCTCAGACTGTGGTCAACCTCCTAGAATCCGTATTCCAGACCCATCAACCAACTTGGGATGACTGCCAACAGATCCTTCAATACAGAAGAGCAATAGTGAATTCTAACAGAAGCTTGCCACTGGCTCCCAAGGGCAGGCCCCAGCAAGAACCAGCAAGAACTCTAGATACAGATGTTCAGAGAGGCAGCCCCTGATGCTTGGCCTACCTGGGATTTCAATACAGCAGAAAGACGAGGAGTCCTCACTCAATTCAGGCCACCCTCCTACACGGGCTCAAGGCTGGAGCTAAGAGATCTACCAACATATCCAAAATTGCAGCAGTTACCCAGAAACCAGAGGAAACACCAACTGATTTTTATGAAAGACTCTGTGAGGCCTTCTGGGTATACACTCCCTTTGATCAGGAAGTGCCAGAAAACAATCAAATGGTCAATACAGCGTTTGCAGCCCAATCATATGCTAACATTCACCAGAAACTTCAGAAACTTAAAGTTTCACTGGAATGAATGCCACTCAGCTGTTAGAAGTGGCAAATAAAGTCTTTGTAAACCAGGAACATGAGGAAAAACAAGAAGCCAATAAAAGAATGAAAGCCAAGGTATCCCTATTGGCTACAGTACTGGGGAAGCTGGACCCAACCCAGCAGTCAGTTCCGCTATGGGAGGGGAGACCCAGTGGGAAAACCCCACTCTGACAAGACCAATGTGCCAATTGCAAGGAGATTGGCCACTGGAAGAATGAATGCCCCTGCTGCAAGGAAACAGCATTGGAGCCTAACAAAATTACTCCAGGAAAGAAGACAGGATGGCAACCTGAACTGGAGGCCCAGGACCACATTGGCCTAGCAGGAATTGAGTCAGACTAGACCAGGCTCCTTACTACTGGGCCTCTGAGAACCCATGGTCAAAATGAAAATAGCGGGCCAGCCAATGATCTTCACGATGGACTCAGGTGCTAAGCATTTCGTGGTCACTAAGCCTGTGGCCCCACTCACTCAGTGCAGGACCACAATAGTCAGAGCCACCAGCACTCAAACTGCCCAGCAGTTCTGCTGACCCTGGACATGCCAACTAGGAGGGCATGTAGTGACTCACGAATTCCTGTATTTACCAGAATGCCCAATTCCTCTGCTGGGAAGGGACTTACTAACAAAGCTCAGAGCCCAAATCACCTTCACCCAGGCAGGGCCTACAAGCCTTACAGTGAGAGGACCAAATGCCCTCTTCATGGCAGTGGCCATGCATACAAAAGATGAGTGGCAACTATACTGCCAGGAAAAGGGAGATCTAGTGAAGCCTTCTGTCTGCTGGAGGAGTTTCCTGATGTCAGAGCTAAAAAAAGGCCTCCCGGCCTGGCTGGCAACCATGCACCCATAATGGTAGATCTCAGACCTGGGGCTCTCCCTGTCAGACAGAGGCAATATCCGGTGCCACAGAAGCATGCCTAGGAATTCATACCACCTACAGAGGCTGAAGGATGAAGGGATATTGACTGCCAATAGCCATGGAACACCCCACTGTTGCTCAGTAAGAAGGTAGGGGGAGATGATTACCGGTCTGTCCAGGACCTGTGGGCAGTCAACAGCACCATTATCACACTGCACCCAGTAGTCCCTAATCCCTACACTCTCCTGAGCTTCCTAACACCACAAGAAGCTGGCTCACCTGCCTGGACCTAAAGGATGCTTTCTTCTGCCTCCACCTGGTCCCAGTTAGCCAGCCTCTGTTTGCCTTTGAATGGGAAGACCCCCATACTGGAAGAAAAACACAAGTGACCTGGACTAGGCTGCTGCAGGGATTCAAAAACTCACCCACCTTGTTCAGGGAATCCGCTAACAGCGGGGATTTGTCAACTTTCCCAGGAGAAAATCCAAACTCTACTTTGCTCGAATATGTGGATGATCTGCTCCTGGAAAGCACTGACAGGGAGAAATGCTGGGAGGAGACAAAGGCATTGCTAGCCCAACTCTCTGAGGCAGGCTACAAAGTTTCCTGGAAAAAGGCCCAAGTTTGCCAGCAAGAGGTCTGATACCTCAGATTTGTCATCTCAGAGGGACAATGTGCTCTGGGTCCAGAAAGGAGACAGGTTATCTGCTCCATCCCTCAGCTGAAGACAAAAGGGAGGGTCTGAGAATTCTTGGGAGCAGCAGGATTCTGTCACATCTGGATACCGGATATTCAAGCCTGGCCAAACCACTGTATGAGGCTACAGCAGGCTCCAGAAAGGACCCTCTAAACTGGAGACCAGACCAAGAAAAGACTTTCCAGGAAATAAAGAGACTATTAACCAGCACCCCTGTGCTAGGGCTGCCAGATGTAGCACAGCTATTCAATCCCTTCATCTGCGAGAAAAATCACACACCTCTGGGGCCTCACTCAAACTGTGGGACCATGGCATCGGCCAGTGGCTTACTTGTTCAAATGCTTAGTCACGGTGGCCTCAGGGTGGCCTCCATGTCTCTGAGCCCTGGCTGCTATGGTAACCTTAATCCTGTCCCAGCTCACCCTGGGACAGGACATTAATGTTAAGGTCCCTCATGCAATCATGGCTCTAATGAATGGACAAGGTCATAAATGGCTGACCAGTTCCAGAACGGCCCATTACCAAGGACTACTATGTGAAAATCCTTGAGTCAGTCTTGAAACTACAAACTTTAAATCCTGCCACCTTCCTGCCAACAGAGGAAGGGCTCCCAGATCATGATTGGGAAGAGGTGATGGACAAAGTGTACACCAGCAGGCCAGACCTAATGGATGCCCCCCCTTAGGGTGGGTTGAGGCTTACTCTCCACATACAGAGAAAGCACGAGAGGTAGTAAAGGCCTTTTAAAGAGAAATTATCCTCAGATATGGGCTCCCCCTTTCTATTGGATCAGACAAACGGACCAGCCTTCATGACGGAAATAATCCAGGGCCTGGCTAAAATTTTAAAAATATAATGGAAGCTCCATACAGTGTACAGGCCTCAGAGTTCAGGGAAAGTAGAGCACATGAATCAAACCCTTAAAATTACCTTAGCTAAACTCTGGCAAGAAACACATCTCCCTGGATAAATGTGCTACCATTAGTTCTGCTCAGAGCATGCTGTACCCCTAGACCTTGTGGCTATTCACCCTTTGAGATTCTGTATGGAAGATCCCCCTCCCATAATAAAAAGGTTCAGCAGGGACCTCAGGCAAATTGGAAATCTAGATGTCTCAACATCTTCAGGCCTGAGGAAAAACTCTATGCCACATTTTCCGGGAAGTCTTAGAAAGGACCCCAATTCCCATAGGTAACTGGGCCCATCCCCACCAACCAGGGGATATGGTATGGATAAAAGATTAGAAAAAGGAACCACTCCAACCCAGTTGGATAGGTCCTTACCTAGTAATATCAGCAACTCCCACAACTTCTTTATCTTATCCCAGATAAAGAAGGCAGCCACCCCAGTAGAGACCAATGACTAGCAGGCTGCCCGTAATTCAATTAACCCCCTCAAATTAAGGTTCCAGAGGATGTCACAACAGCATGCCATTGCCTGTGAGAGCTCCATTACTGCTGTTCAGCGCTATCTGTACCCAGACCCCAGTTTTTGCCTCCTGACTATTACATTTTTAAGGTCATCCAATCTAGAGGCTGGGATGACTGCTCAGCTTGTGTAAAACCTCTCTCCTTCCAGGGAAAGTTACCTATTAACAATACCTGTCACCCGCATGCAGCACATCAATTTCTGAATGCACCAGAGGAGGGACAATTTACTATAAGGGCAAAATGACAGACCTGACAGGGTCCTGCAAGAACAAAGGCACTACAGGGCAAATGGTTTGTTGGGAGAAAGACAGGGACCCCTTAAAAGCATGGAATGACAAAATGACAAGGCGAGGAAATAAGCCTTGCTATTTCTGGGCACCCTATCCATCTACCCCATCCCCATTCAGTTTACTAAGGGAAAAAACCACAGATATAGAGGGGCTATCCAGAGGTGATTACCTAGGTGGCTACGAGACTGTAAAAGACATTGATCTACCACCACCACAACCCCCATTAAGGCTTCCTTCTGGGACAGGGAACTTTAACTTGGAACTCCAACTGTTAGATGCAACTCACTGCCTCCTTAACCTTACGAACCCACCATTGGTGAGTGATTGTTGGCTCTGCCTGTCCTCAAGCCCCCTCCATTATGTAACAACCCCAGTGAGCCTCCTCAACCAGAGCATGCATAGTGCTACTCCCAACTCCACAAGCACAAAGCCCAAAGTAAGCAATATACAGCTATCTCAGAGGCCCCTAACTGTATCTACAATTCAAGAGGATACTATCCAGTGGGAGAACTGGCTGCTAGCCAATGTGCCCAAATTCAAAACTGTACAGCCACTGCCATTAGATGTACAGTTGACAGACCATGGTGCAGCAACCCAGGGGCCTTTGTATGCAGGACCATTGCTTATTAGTGCTTACCAGCTAACTGGAAGGGCATTTGCACATTAGTATTCCTCACTCCCCAGATAAAATAGTGCCTAACAATCAGACTCTTCCCGTACCTTTGATGGCCCACACATGGTCAAAGAGAACTATCCAAGTCACACATTTATTAATTGGATTAGGGGTAACAGGTGGAACAGGAACAGGCATAGGAGGAATTGCCTTGTCAGTCTCCTGCTGTAATCAATTATATGCAGACCTAACAAATGACATAGAATGAGTGGCTTGGTCCATAATGACCATGCAGGACCAGCCAGACTCCCTAATATCAGTGGTCCTCCAAAATCAGAGACGGTTTGACTTACTCACTGCTGCGAAGAGGGGTGGGGGTACTCTGCCTTTTCCTAAATGAAGAATGTTGTTTTCATGTGAATCAGTTGGGAATAGACAGAGATAATGGCTTAGCAATTGCAGGACCAAATCACACTTAGGAGGCAGGAATTAGTGAATTCCTGGAACAGATGGAGTAGCATCTGGAATTGGGTCTCATGGCTACTCCCCTTGTTGTCTGTTCCTCTTTTCATGATCCTACTGGCATTGGTATTTGGCCCTTGCATTCTTAACACCATAACTCACTTCATTACCTCACGAATGGAGGCAATAAAGTTGCAGCTCATGATAACGCAAAATAGGCCTTTGGGACAGGAAGAACCTTATGGAATCCCTGAAATTTAAGGTCGATGCTTGTTCACAAGTAGGAAAAGCATGGAAAGGGGGGAATGAATAAGAAGATTATCTCAGGCAAGGCCACAGGCCATGAGAAGTTGATAGTTAGGTCATGACAAAGGGTGCCATGTAGATATAATTGCCCATTACCATCTTCCTTTGTCTCCTTTTATAAATAAACTTTCTAAAGCAGATCTCCCCTGCTACTCTTATCTAAACAACTCCAGGTCTCTAACACAGCACTGACTCACCTATTAACCCAAATACATTCCTTGTAATGCCTTGCACTGCCCTTTAAGTATCCTATGAATTCTTTGTTTGGGGCCCCAGAATTTTTGAGTGTGAGCTCATCTGGGACCACTGGCATAAAATAAAATCTGAGTTCTCCATTTCTCTGAGTGTCACTTGGTTTCTCATCTGACAATATTTCCACAACAGTGGTAAGGTAAAGAAGACCTGAAAAGGACTAACCCAGGAAACGCTTCAGCCTCTCATTTTCCCCAGTCCCCAAGTAGGAACAATGTCATGGTAAGCATATACACTAAAATGGTGGGCAGACGTCAACACCTGGGAGAGTCTCAGCAGAAGTTAGCCTTGAGCACAGGCTTGAAGCAATGAGTTGGAAATAGGTTTTAAGGAAAATGAGCAGGGGAAATGGATTCTGGTTGACTTTGTAAAGTAGACTTCAGATTTCAGTAGATGCTTATTAAAAAAGAAAACTTTTTTGATACACAAGTTACAAAGCAACTTCACAAAAATAATCTTCCTTGATCCTCAAATCAATCAATATTTTACAAATGACAAAACTAAACCCAAATGCCATCCATGTAGTAATTCATCAAAGTAGATGAGTGCTTATTCCAAATTCACTATAGCATTCTGTCTTTTTTACATTAAGAAATAATATAAGGTATGTCACTGTATCATGATTTTAGTGCCACTGTGGCAGATGGTTAATTCTTGCTGGAGATCGGGGATTGTCCTTCTGTAGCATAATGTTGCTGCTTAACAGTCTGCAAGCCAGGCACCAGGCTGCTCAGTCCCTTCTCTGTGCACTGGGACTTACGACAGCTTGTTGCAATGGAATCTGAGTGCGTGATATATTCCACTTCTGGGTCAAGAGAGTTAAGAGGCAATCTACACTGTCCTGCTTAGGGGAAGGTCCTGAGACCTAAGGACAAGGAATAGGCACAAAATGAATAGATCCAATGGAGATCTGAGTAACGTCATAGTAAAAAGCTCCTACATACCAGGAGACCCTATACTGGACTGGACATTGAACAAGACTAAACTTCTGGTTTAAGCCACTGAAATCTTGGGATTTATTGCAGCAGCTAGTGTTATTCTAAGTCTGTACAAGATTCAAGATATCTCATTTTTATCATGTATTACCACTAGTCTTGAGCATGTTATGGGCTAGATGTAACTATAAATCTAGCTTCCAAACATTTGAAGGAATAAAGGTTGGGATGGCTGAATAAAAGAAAACACAGCATAGACATGAATTTAGTTGATTCTCTGAATTAACTTACCTAATCTGAAATCTCTCTCTGGATAAAAAGGTCATATGTAAATTGCACTTTCTCTCACAATCTTTATACCATCTCAATTGTGGAAAAAAATTGTGAAACACAATCAAGAAAATAAAGTAGGAAGCAAGGCAGGTTGTCTGGATAACACATGATTTAAAAATCATCTGATTTTCTGAGTTTTTATTTGTTCCTTATGAGATGATCATACATACACACACTTTTCACTGTGTTTTGCAAGTGAATTATTTTAAAGAAATTCTTTTCTTCTACTAGCAGTATGGCAACACAGGGCTGAATCCTAAAAAGTGTGTCCCGTACCTTTTTTTGCTAAAGTCTGAGATGGATGTATTTGGAATGTGTTAGTATCACTTTCTTTCTAAAAGCAAATAAAAGGGAGTAGAAAAACTGTAGGAATCTCAGTGTGTACTACAATAACCAGAGAATGAAACTGAAATATAGAAATCCTGTTTTTTTTATTCCTTTCCCAATGAGTAGCTTCAATTCTCAGGTGTTCTGTTAGAAATAATGATGTGAAATCTTAGACTAGCCTTTGGAAAAGAAGCCAAGCACGTTAGATTCTAGAAAAAACAAAGCTAATTGCGTTGTCTGGAGGACTCATAAACTACTTTTTCCCTCTATTGCTATTCAACAACAAAAAAGCTATCAGCTACCTTCGGGGCAGGATAAATAAAACTGTCACCATAGTAATCAAAAAACTAGCCATCCACTGGTCGTTCAGGAAGTTACAAGGAATGGTTTGCATTAAGAAAGCAATTTCAATCTTGGCCTCCTTAAACTTAGATAAAAACACTTATTTGAAGCATGAAAGAGATACCAGGCCCAAAATGCTCTTGGGAAGAGCATCAGATCTCTTGGCTGCATTCTGATGATAAATCAGATCATTGACTACTACTGGTGTCTAAGAAACTGCATAAAATATCTTCCTATGTAGTCCTGGTCACCAGGCACTTTTATAGTGTCCTCACTGCCTCCATCTGCAAAGAATACAGAACAATATTTGGACAGCATATGTCTCTGAACGTTTGTTTAATGTGTGTCTTCCTAACTAGAGTGTAAGTCTCATAAGGCTAGGAAATTTTGCTCAATGTTGTGTAACTAGCACCTTGAACAGTGCTTAGCACTCAGTAATCTCTCAATAAATATTTTTGCAATTGAATGAATGAAAAAAATTGGCATTCAAGTAAAAACTCATGAATAATTTGTTCATTGTTTGCATAATGACTATCTATCTTATCTTTTTCAAATATACAACTGGATGTATTTTAAAATAATATGGGATATTTTTATGACACATTGATATGATTTCCTTATCAATTTTCTTTAGACCTTTGGTTGTTCTTTTCAAATAAATTGCTAAAAGGAAAATTGAATCCAGACTAGAGCAAAACTTTCTATTTTTACTTACGTTTAACTCAAGACTAAATTTAAGCATCAAGTTATAATGTAGTTCTGGTATTTGTTATTCATCCTTTCTTGAGAGGATATTGATGACTTTCTTAGCTCAGGGTGTCCTGATGTCTCAAGCCTGGCTCAGTTTGGATATTTTTTCGTTGCTTACATGGGTCTTAGAATCTCATTTTGATCTAAACTCATCTGGTCAACTTCAGCAGTCAGACACAATTGACGATAAACCTAAAGTAGAAATTCTTCTCTTGAACTAAAATTGCTTCAACGTTATAAACTTTCTACCTTGGCAATATACGATTAATGTTTGCGTTTATGCTCCACTGCTATCCTATGTGCACTATAGGGCCTGCTGGAAACTCATACAGATTTTCTGAGTAGGCTCAACTCTAGTGGGAGGGAGTGAGAGGCCTTCACTGATTTTGGCAGGAAAACTCTATGTTGAAGGTTACACTTCTGAGTAAAGTAGAGCTGACAAAAAATTTTTTAAGTGATACCATAATTTTTATGAAATTTTTGGAAAATAAAATTCATATTCACTAATCCATTGCTCCTTTTCATAGCTGTTTTTTCTAACCCAGTACAATGTTCTTCCTCCATTATACTGGATTTGCTGGTTAGCTGAGGAATTTTCCACCATTTCATTTCCACTTTGAGTTACCCAGTTCCTAATGAAAATGAGACTTGGGCCCTCTGTATATGAATCCACATTAGTTTTTGCTTTGTTTTGGCTGGACTGGTGTTTGAACTCAGGCCTTTGTGCTTATTGAGGCAGGCATTCTACCTCTTGAGCCACATCTCCAGTCGAGTTTGCTTTGGTTACTTTGGAGATGGCGTCCTGCAAACTACTTGCCAGTGCTATCCTCCAACTGAGATCCTCCCAATCTCAGCCTTCCAAGTAGCCGGTGTGAGCTACTGGCCCCTGGCAATGATTCTGTATTTTTTCACTCAGCTTGAAGTCGAACCATGTAACTGCCATAGTGATAGCATAGTTACGGATCTGGGTACCTAAGGCCTGAAGCCCCATGAATTCTACCTGTTTTGAGTAATTTTATCATATTATTTCCACTGTTGTGAAAAGTGCCACACATATAAAACCTGGTAATATTTGTCTCACCTCTAGAATTAGTGCAATATGGAAAATCTGGTAGGAAGGCGTGACAGCAATCAGGCATCACCAAGAGCAACACTTATGTATGAACTGGACTTAACATTTGCTCCTCCTGGTCAAAGACTGGCACTATAATGTTCCATTGTCCCCTGGTTCTCTTGGTTGTCATCTCTCCTGATTTTTGAGAAGAGAGTCAGTACTACTAGACAATCATGGGGGATGTCAGTATTGCCTGATTTTTAACCAGGTCTTACATGCATTGCATGTACAGTGTGAGATAGTGGTCCAGAGTGTAGGCAATAGGGGATCATTTTGGGTCCAAATCCTGCCTTTCCTATTGCAGTTTGGAAGAAGTTGCCTAACCTCCCTGAGTTCTAGTTTTCCTCACTGGTAAAATGGATATAACAACACTCCAAATATTGGAGTGTTAAGAGGATTAAATGAGACAATCTATTAAGTCTGGAGTGGACAAGGACTAGCCTATAATGAGCTCTTAATATCCATTAGTGTTGTTTTTTATAGAAAATCCTCTCTTTATAAAACTGTGGATTTATTTTACATGTCTTACAGTTGCCATAGCAACTAGGAACCTGCTTGGTTTGCACTTAAGGATTTTTTAGATGAAAATCTTAAGCTGTGGTCAAAGATCACGTTACAGTGCTACTTCTTGTCCTATGACATGAATACATTTTCTGTACTCTACTGTGACAGACTGATCTCATTGTCTGCCTACTCTGCCTGCCTGGGATATGTGAACTATGCCAAGCCTTCCTCACCTCTGAATATGTCCTCACAGTGCTGGCCTGTGCTTCTCTCCCACAACATATTTGAGACTCTTACCACAATACGAATGGGCATTTTCCTCCCTTTGAATAAGAATTTGTAATTGTGCAGACTCAGGATTGAGAATAACCAAGATGCCTAAATATCATACACACACACACACACACACACACACACACACACACACACAATCATTCATGATCACTGAGTCTTTCTCCAAAGCACGAAAGACTTAAACACTCTTATTAATATAAGATCAACCAATTTCTTAAGGTTCAAATAGTACTCTCATACATTCTTATAAAATTATTTGGAAACAAAAGGAAACATTATGTTGGGTTTTCTTTTATCCTGCTAGATGGGCAGCTGATGATTGAAGAGCCATTCATCACCCAGTCCTGACACTGCCTTTCCCCATTGGGTCTCTGTGAGAGTCACGTGCTTTGTCCATCTTTGAAAAGAGTCTTCTGGGGCCTCCACATCGTATCAGAGTCTCCTGAATCCCAGCTCTGTTGAACAGTCTTCCATTACAATGAGCAACAGATTCCTGGGCACCTGGAAACTTGTCTCCAGTGAGCACTTCGATGACTATATGAAAGCACTGGGTAAGAAACACTCTGGGTTGCTTTGGCTGCAAATGTCCTTTGGAGGACAGCATAAATTTCCTTCTAACACCTTTTCCAGGACATTAGGGAAGTTTGCACAGGCTGAGATACAATCCTCTTCTGGGACTAATATATTGTGCCATTCTGATGATTTGCTTACATTTTATTTGTGGCAATTATAATAGAACTTAATTTAAATGAAGCTACTTAAATGAATGGAACTTTCATTCAAAGGCAGTTTTACACTAACAGGCTTTTTGTTGGAGACCTGGAAGAAAGAAAATGTAAACATCACTAGCTTCCTGAAAGTTAGTTTTATAGAAAATAAGGTGCTCATAAAATATTGAATGCTAGAAAACCTCTATTTAAAATGTTAATGTTTGTACATACTAAAAATTTTCTCTTTCTACCTCTCCATAATGGTGTAGGTAGAATTTGAAAAATGAAAATTTCTCCTACCCTAGGATGTTCACAGACTAGGAGAATTGCTATGAGAAAAAAGAACTGGGTTTGGGGCAGTGAATTCAAACGGTTACATGAAAAGTAGACTTTCCTGGTGTTGGAGCAGTGACGGAGATAGAAAACCCAGTCAGTAGTTACAACAACTTTATTTTATACTATGTCTGTTCCATAGATAAGAACACAATAGACATAAAGCGTCTTTAGAAATTTCTAGAACTCTATAAATGTGATAAGAGAATAATGCCAATGACTTTAGGTTGCCATGCTTGTCAGAGGATCTGTAGCTTTTCTTAGCTTTTCAAAAGCTTGTCTAAAAGTTTCTGGTTTTGGAAAAAATGAATTGTTGCCCAGAAGACCATGGGAACTTATGGGAATGGATCCATACTATAAAATGGGTTACATTTGTAGCAGAAGAAGAAGCAAAATACAAGAAAGTCTCCATGAGGGACTCTCTAATTTTCTTGTTTTCAAATTATAGAGTTCACAAGGCCTCTTGGGGTTTTATGAACTCTCAGGCTTTGTACCAGAGATTATGATTTAGTTTAAAAAATTATTCTAAATCATTCAAAAAAAGATTAATCAGAGTTAGGAGAAAGAATACAGTTCATAGAAGTTTATTCTCTACAACTTCAATATTTATTTAGTATACATACGATATACAAGTTTTGGAGTTTGGTTTGATTTGATTTTGGTTTGTCTTTAATTGTTTTGTATCAGGAGTGTACCAGCACACCTGGATTACAAGATTTTTCCCTTTTTATAGAAAAAAGAATTGGGACTTCCCACTGGAGCTTTTGAAAGCTAGTTTTTCTTTCATATATTTTTTATACGACCTTTCTCTCTTTCCATGTATTTCTATAATTTTGGTAATCATAGTAATAAAAGGAGCCCAATTTTATATGGTTTTCCAAATGTAGAAGAGTTTCAGAAAATCATTTTATTTATCTATGACCATTTGCAATGACTCTGAAGTGAGATGGATAGTTTTTTTCCTACCAGTCAGACATCGGAGCCACAGAATTTCAGAAATGAGATTCTATCAAGGATATGAAGAAAATTCTTTTACATATCCATAATCTATTACTGAGGAGAAACATCATGGCACAATGTATGCACGTCATCGTCTTGCTAAAATGTATCTGTACTATTTTCATGTACCAACTGAAATATCTTTAGTGTTTCATACATATCGTCAATGGCTGATTTCCGGTGGGGAGTAGGATGAGGGGTGGTAAAAGTGTACAACTTGCCTTCCTTCAGCAAACAATTCCACTTTATAAAATCTGCAGACACTACTTTCCTAATAACAGAACCTAAAATGTAGGGGTACCCTACATGCATTTGCATTGGGTGGTGAAACACAGGAGGAGGCCCTTTTAGTACATGGCACCACCTTCCATCCACACACCTAAGGTACCACTGAGCATACAACATGGCCACCATAGTCTCTCCAGATACACTGTCTTTGCTAACACAAATCTAACACTATCTTGGTTTTCAGGTGTGGGGTTAGCCACCAGAAAACTGGGAAATTTGGCCAAACCCAGTGTGATCATCAGCAAGAAAGGGGATTATATAACTATACGCACTGAAAGTACTTTTAAAACTACAGAGATCTCTTTCAAGCTGGGCCAGGAATTTGAAGAAACCACAGCTGACAATAGGAAAACCAAGGTAATCCTTAACTTTTCTCCTTAAAGTTGGCCCAGTCAACTGATTGAGAGAGGTGATTAGTCCTGCTAGAATTTAAAAGGGTTGAAAGTGAATGTGCCTCATGAGATATCTATTATGGTCCAATACTGAATGAACTGCTTCTTTGATCAACCAAAGTCCAAGCAAGTCAATCACATGAACTTGTCTTTGCAGAGTGTTGTCACCCTGGAGAGAGGCTCACTGAATCATGTACAGAAATGGGATGGCAAAGAGACGACCATAAAGAGAAAGTTGGTAGATGGGAAAATGGTAGTGGTAAGATTGTTTCCAATTCTCAATACAGAAATAATGCTATATAAATAAGTTGATTATGTTATTCTCAAAATGTTCTTTGTTCTTTGGAATACAAATGGATAAAAATGGCTAAGAATAAAGTCAGAGTTAATGCTTAAGTGATATTTAAGCCATAAAAGGTTCATATTCAAGTACTTCAAATACTGGCCTAAGATTTCAGAAATAACACCTAAAAAGTAAACATATAGATAAAAAAAATAAGGATCAATCTTACTAGCTAGGACTCAATGAAAAAAGCAAGTCTAAATTTTATAAGCAAAATAAATCCTGAAAGACTCAGTGATAGAATATATGCAGATACCTAAGCATTTTGCTTCCAAAAGTAGTAAGCTGGGTACCCAGTGACTCACATTTACAATCCTAGCTACTCAGGAGGCAGAGATCAGGAGGATTGCAGTTTGAAGCCAGCCTGGGTCAAAAAATATCCATAGTAATCTACACTAAACAACATCAAAAAAGCAAGCTGAGCTCCTGGGCACCTCTTTTAGTTAGCAGATAACAAAGATGAAAAAGATTATAGGAGATGACCTCTGAAGATTTTTTTAAGTCTATGGTTCTGTGCTTCCTAATTACCAATACATTGACTATAAATAGGTTTACTAATGTCTTGAATACTTCTTTCAGTATACATTGGTTCTTTGCTGCACAACAGATTTACAGGGGAAGTCAATTCCAATGTGGAGGCCCATCATGGATCAACTGAATGCAAATTTCCTGGGAGGCATCAATATATTTAAATGTCCTCTGGGTGATGAGTTTGAAACAATGCACTTTTTCAAGATTTAAATGCATATGAATTATGAGTAACAACTTGCTACTTAAAAAAAAATTCCTTTACAGTAACACAGATCAACTTCAAAGCTGTTTCTCCAAAGTACTGGTCACGATGCTGAGTTACTGGAGATTGGTGTACTGATGTTTTACTCTTTTCCATATTGATTCTTAGGAGTTTATTTTGAATTTCTACTTTTTTTTATGAATTTACTGTTCTCTGACTTCAGTTCTAAATTCTAAATCTCTTTCTCTCTAAAGGAATGTGTGATGAAGGGCGTGGTCTGCACCAGAATCTATGAGAAGGTCTGAGAAAATCATTTCCTCATTGAAGTGGTATTTGATCATTTAATAGTGCAAATCAATTGCCTCCATTTGCAAGACCTGGCTACCCCGCAGTTTGCTTATTTGTTTTGCTTTTATCTTAAAATATGTTACATTGTTCAAGGCCTAAACTGAAGATTAATCTAAACATTTTCAGTTTGAGAACATTAAACCATATGTATTGAACATGCCTGAATAGTTGATAATGTCATTTAATTTTTTGAGAAATTATAACCTATTCTGTAGTTTGACTATTTGAAATTATAATAAAAAAGTAACAGAATAGTAAAAATATTGATGCAGTAGCAAACTCACAAGTCTTCAGGAGTCATGGGTCATGAGGAAGGGGAATCAGAAATGAGGTAATCCAGGAAAAAGAGGTGTTTTTAATCAAGACTTTCTAATCTCAGCCAAAAAGAGCAGTGTCCACTTAACTCAGCCAATGTTTTAAACTGAGGAGTAATTTATAGACAGCAAGATGCACAGATATTAAGGGCAGAGTTGAAACTGTTGTGACAAATGCATGTACCCACATAACTCACATCCCAACTGAGATAAGAAACATTTCCATAATCTAAAAAGCTTTCTCCTGCCCCTTCCCAGTCAGAATCCTGCTCTCTCCATCCCCCAGAGCAAGCACACAAGTGATTAGCTTTATCCCCGTAGGTTAGTTTTGCCTGTTCATGTGAATGGAATCACGTATTATGCATTAATTTCTGTTTGCCTTTTAAAGTTCAACACCATGTTTTTTGAGATTCCTCCATATTGTTGCGTGTAATAGTAGTTGGTTTCTCTTATTGCCCACAATTGTTCCACTGTATGAATACATCAGTTTATTTAGCCATTCTTCTGTTAAGGTAATTGGGCTGTTAAGAATTTTTGGCTGGTATGAATAAAGCTGCTACATGCTTGTATAAGACTTTTTCTGGATATGTGTTCCTTTCTTTTGAATAAATAGACATAGAGTTACTGGGTCTGATAATTTTTGATAGGCAAGAATGGGGAACTACTGTGCCCAAATAAAAGAGAAACTGCATTATAAGATTGAGTAAATGAGATGTTGATGTTGATGGGAACCAGGATGTTCACTGTGGAAGAAGGCATATACAAATATGGAATGAGGGAAGACAAGGAAGAACCACACAAGAATGGAATCAATGTAAATTCATGGTTTCTAAGCCAAGCACATGCATGCACATATGTGTGTACACAGGTATTTATGTGTATGCCTACTGTGTATATATGCATACATACATGTGTATATATGTATATGTATACACACATGTGTATATATGTATATGTATACATATATATACACACATACTCACATGCATGTATTTCCTAGTTCTGGACAAAAGATCTTAGAAACAAAGACAACTGAACAGGAATGAACATGGCTAGCACTTAGATCCTACAGTGTGATAACCCCACTGAAAGAACCAAGGTTCCTTAGAGAAATGACTGATTCCAAAGCAAGGGCAGCGTACGTATAAGATGAGCCTGAAATATCTTGTTACATAAAAAAATAAAGAAATGATAGAGGCATGTTATCCAAACATAAAGAAGCTCTCATTGGCCACACTTTGGGAATTTGAGTGCAAAATAATTGATAAAAATAATAAATTTGAAACTATTCCAAAAAATTAGGAGCCTACGAGTCCAAGTTGAAATAGACAGATCATAAATACATAGATAGGTAGATGATCGATAGATAGATGGACAGAGAGACAGATAGATGGAGACAGAGGAAAGCATGTGTTTTATTTACCACAGAATGCCTTGTGCCAACAGGTAAATGTGAAAAGAGTTTTGGAACCAGAAAACAATCAATTTTCAACCATGACAGCAAATATTAGCTTAGGCACAAATTATCAATGAATGCTAAAGCTAGGGGGAAACTTTAATTAGGAGCATGATATTAGTTTGGTCTTAAGATATCTCCTCATAGATTGCTTATTAGTTTCTAGGGAAAAATAGTGTCCTTATGTAGTGGGAAATTCAAACCACCTTCTACTGGATTATCAAAATTAATCTCACCAATGAAGAGTGTGAACATACACTTCAATTTGATACCCTGAGAATGAAACAATGCCACTTATGCCAGTATTCTGGCTCAGAACACATACCTGAGTCTAATCATGAGGAAACATCAAACAAAATATAAATGAAGAATGTTTTATTAAAAAAATAAAGGAGGATAGTGATTGAATTTTTCAGAAAATGTCACTGTTATACTATGTACTAAATATGCATGGCAACTAAATGCAATAAATGATCCTAGATTGGATCTTGTACTAGAGGGAAAATAAATGTTCCAAAAAACAATATAGGTCAAATGAAAAATTTTAATATAGATGGGAGATTAGATTAAAAGTGCCCTGTGATTAAGGAAAAAGACTCTCCCTATTCTTGGGAATTATTTCACATATTTTGTGGTAATAGGCGATATCGTATACAATTTACTCTCAAAAGACCCAGAAAAATATGTGTGTTTGTGTATATACATGCATATACATAATAAGAGCAATTGATAAAGCAAATGGTGCAAAATTGAGCACTAGAGGAATAAGAATAAAAAATCTGTTTCTTTTGAGTTAATCTGATTCTTGCAACTTTTCTATAAGTTTTAACTTATTTCCAAATAAGATTTTTTAAAGCTTCATTGTGCAAGCCTTTCTTAGCTTCTCAGTTTTCTGTTGACAAATGTCTGGGAGGTACCATTAACCTCAACATGGTTTGGGGTTTTGTTTTGTTTTGCTTTTGTCTCCTGCCAGATAAATCCATAAAAAGGAGACTTTAAAAGCTGTATTGCTATTGCTATTTTTAGAGGTTTGTGATAATATGACTTGCTATAAAACGTGTTCCTCTATAAATACAATTACAGCATTATACAAAAATCCTGGGTTCTTTTTACTTTCACAACAGGAAAAGTGAAAGTACATTGACAATGCAGAAGATAAAATGATCATTTTAGCAGGTGGTACATGTGGCTAGATGTGAAAAAGATTTCCCAACAACCAGAAGGGACAGGGGGCTTGATGTCTTAGTTCATTCCAGCAGTTATAGATAGAAAACACTACAGACTTTGTAGTTTGTGTACAACACAAAATTCTTTTCACTGTTTTGGAGGTTGGGAAGTCTAAGATCAAGATACTGGAAGATTTGGTGTCTGATATGGACCCATTTCCTGATTCACAGATGGTGTCTTCTGGTGGCATCCTTACATTTATAAGAGTACTAGTCCCATTCATGGGGACCCTAATTATCCAGGAGGGCTCAGCCCTAATGACCTAATTACCTCTGAATACTATCCACTTGGGGGGATAGGATTTCAACATACTGAATTTTGGGAGGACACTGTTACGGTTTGGATCTGAAATGTCCCACAAAGGCCCATGTGCTAAAGACTTTGTCCTCAGCCTGTGGCACTACTGGGAAGGAATGAAACCTTTAAGAGTGGGGCATAGTGGAAGTCATTGTGAGCAGGCCCCTGAAGGGAACATGGGGATCCCAACCCCTTCTCTCTCCCTCCCTCTCTCATTCCTCCCTCTCTTTTCCCCCCTCTCCCTCTCCCTCCCTCCCTCTCTCTCTCTCTCTGCTTCCTGACCACCATGAGATGAGAAGCTTTACTTCACCAGGCACTCTCTGCTATGATATTCTGCCTTGCCACAGGCCCAAAGAAATGGGGTTAAGCATCCATAAACTAAAAAGGTAAGTCAAAATAAACCCTTCATCCATTTAAGTTGATTTATCTCAGATATTTGTCACAGCAATGGAAATCTAACACAAATGTGTGCAATTAGACAATAACACTTGAGTTGTAATATTTAAAAATAGCTTCAAAGTATAAATTTGTTTTTCTAGTTCTCTTTTCTCACTTTCCCAGTATTAGAGATTGAACTAGGGGCCTAGTTTGCATGCCAGCTTGGTATGCAAACACTCAACCACTTGATCCATGCCCCCAGTTCTAGTTCTTTTTTGATATAACATTCCGGTAAAGAGGAACCAGACTGCCTAGCTCACGTTTCAATTTGCTGCTTACTAGCTGTGTGTCCTTGGGCAAGTTTGTTAACATTTTTGCCCCTCAATTCCTTTGTCTATAAAAACGGGGATAATGATAAAACACATCCCAAAGAATTGTGAAAAAATAAGTGGATATATGTAAAGTGTTTAAGAAAGTGCTTGGCATAGGGAAGGTAATATAGAATCATCTTCTTATTATTATGTATCTAATAATGTATATATATTGAAACAGATTGCTTTGTTCAGAACAAACAGTAAATCACAAGGTCTCAGAGCTATTGATGTTTTAACTAATTTCATACCAAGTGAAAAATCTACTAAGAATATTATTTATATAAAAATTAAATCAAGAACCCTTTGAAGTTAATCCATAATCTCAGGAAATTTAAAAAACAAATCTAAATAAGCCTAAATAAATAAACATCCCAAAAGGTTATGGAACTATTGTGATGTCAATTAGATAACGACTGGCATACCCAGTCTGGTTCTTTGAGAAGCAATGGTGCCTGGAAGCTAGAAAAAATTGATTTTTAAGAATTGTTCATTAAATTTTTAGGAATTTTACAATCCAGTTGTTAAAAAATCGGAGGCTTAAAATCAGCTATGATGGGATTATTTATACTTGGGAAATAGGCAAACAGAACCAAATTAGCCCTTTGCTTCTTAGGGAGCTAGTTTTGATCATTTGCTTGGACACTGCTACCAAGAAGTGGCATCATATTTAAATTTTATTAATGACAGTCTTAATTTCACATTGATCATAATAGTTCTATTTTCTGGTGGGGTGTGGATGGTACTGGGGTTTGAACTCAGGGCTTTGTACTTGCAAAGCAGGAACTCTACACTTGAGCCACAACTCTAGTCCATTTTACTCTGGTTATTTTGAAGATAGGGTCTCTTGAACTCTTTGCCTGTGGCTGGCCTCAAACTGTAGACCGCCTGATCTTAGCCTCCTAAGTACCTAGGATTATAGGCATGAGTCATCAGCATACGGCTCATAGCTCTATCTTTGACTCAAGATTTACTTTGTCACTTCTTCAAAAGTCACATATACTCAGTTTTTAGAATGATGTCTTTTAAGCCATGTAGCTTCACTCTGAGCAAGATGGCACAGTAGAATCTCCTGGAAGTTTTTAAAAATATGATTGCCAAGACTTCAACAGATATACGTGCCAGAGGTAGTAAAAAAAATACTGTCTTCAGAACAACTCATATGTAATTAAGTCTTCTGTTATTTGAATAATTGTCTAAGGGAGATGGGTGATTCCTAGACCTTTCCATTGTGTGAAGGTAAATGTGGGCACATCAAATAATTTTTAAATAACTTAGTTGAGCAAACCCGGTTTCATGAATCAGGCAGAGTCAAACCACAAGCACTTTGGGCTTCACTGAAAGGGCTCTGGGGAAAAACTTTCACAAATTATTTCCAGAAGCAAGACAAAGAAATATTTGATTAGTTATTGTGGAAAGTCCCTAGATAGAGGTTAATTGGTGGGTTTTGACTCATTAAGGCTAACCTCCATTATACTGTTCACATTGAGTTGCATTTTGGTTTGCATAAGTAGTAACTCAGAACCCTGGTGTTAGCCATAGCCTAATGACTTCCTAATTGCTTTTTAAAGAATTTTATTTTATTTTTGAATAAGTATACATTTATAATACGAGGGGATTTCATCTTGATAATTCTGTACATGTGTACAGTGTACCTTGAATGTGCACACCCCCTCAAATGGTATTTGCTGAGTTTCCCCAACTACCATTTAAATTTTACGCTATTTATTTCATTTTTGAGACAGGGTTTGCTTTGTAGCCCAGACTTACTTCAAATTTACAATCCTCCTGCCTCAGCTTCCCAATTGCTAGGATTATAGATGTGCACCACCACACCTGACCCCAATTACTTCTTAACATTATTTTCTTTTAACTCTTCAAGTTATTCCAATGTGGTCAGTTTGAGAACCACTGTGCCAAAGTCTTCCAAAGTGAAAAATTTAACATCCACTGCTATCATGTTGCTATCAATTCAAATGGAATGAAAGTTCCTCAAAATCAAGAATACCAACGGTTCCTAATGTGAAATTAAGTGATAGTAAGCAGTAAAAAAAATACTAGCTTAAAAACAATTCAGATGTAATCAAGTACTCTGTTAGGGAAACAACTGTTTATCTCTTATCTTTGTTATTTCCACAGGCAGTAACACAATTGTTATGATTCACGATAAACCATATGGAAAAGTGAAGGTTTAAAAATAGCAAAATATGGAACAGAGGCCTTCCAGGTTCCAGGAGACTTGTTGGACTAACAGTTTACTGGGATGAGTGTGACCACCCTGTCCTGAGAACCTGTCTATACACCTGGAAAATGAATGCTTATTTTGCAGGCAGAAACAGTAGACCATTTTATATGCAGGCTGGCCCACGGTCCAGCCATTCCCAGACCTTGGTTCCAGAATCACGCCTGACGTCTTATGTATGTTATTGGTGCAGCTTTCAGCAATGGAAGTCTGTGTTTTCCTATTCTTTGGTGCTCAGTGATATCCCATCTTTCTCATGCCACAATCTCCATTGCATACCACACTTAACCAGTTGTTAACCAGTGGCTTGCATTTCCAAAATCTCACCATATTGTAAACATATTCACTCACAAGATATCCACTCACACAGGTGGTGTGACCAGCATTCCTGCTACTGCTTTTGGCACAGGTGCTGAAAACATTCCTGAAAAAGTGGCAGGGCTTTCTCTTTTGTGGTTCAGGAAAGGCAGCTATGTGGTATGAGAGCGCTTAATAACACTGTTGAGAAACACACCTTTCAGAAGCTCCACTGCCTGTGAGAAAGAGGAAGTGAGTGTAGAAAGGGAAAGTGGGATCCCTGTTATAGAATTTTGGAACTTTCAAGGAAAACATTGTTTGTATGACTTGGCCTGTGGCGAAGGCACTCCTGAGACTGTGGCCCAGCACAGTCTGATTTCCCAGAGTTCCTGTGGAAGTGTGGGTATTTCTGTAACCACCTGAGGGCAAAGACAGCATTGCAAATACAAATGAGCAAAGTCCTACAATGCAGTGAGAGCTGGGTCTTGAAGTTTTAGGAGAGAAAGAGATCATGAAGTCAAGTACTGCCTTGGAGATGAACTTGGATAAAGAAAAGAATGGAAAGGATGCAAATTGCTGGGCAAGATGTGAAAATACAAAGGCCCATTGTATCCCGGCAGGTGTTTGCTGCCAGGTGGGCCAGAGGGCCTCAAGGTCTTGCCTTCCAAATCACATGATTTCCACTGTCTTGTCCCTCCAATAGGGAGGTGAATGGCCGGACAGGGTCTGGAAACACTCGGGCCCAGTTCTGGGAACGCCATCCCTGTGGATGGTGGGTGCCAGGTAGGTGTGAGAGCCCAGAGTGCAGACCCTCTGAATCATGAAACTTCCACCACTTCCTCCCCACAGGGAGGTGCATTGCTGGACAGGGTCTGCAGCATAGAAACCAGCAGGCAGAGTGCCTGGTATTCGCATTCTTATCCTGCCAGTGCAGAACTTAGTGATCTGTTTGCTTCCCCTACTCTCTGATGCATCTGGGAGTCACTCCTGGTCTTGGGCATATGCTGCTTCTGAGACACAAACTCATGGCTGCAAACCAGCTGGGCACCTGTCCAGCCCACAGGCTATAAGGCTCCCTATGGCCAGCAGCAGCACCTGTAAACAAAGTGTGTCTGCAGCCCAGAAGCAGAGAACTGGCCATTCTACAAGGGAGTCCAGTTAGCATTCCTTGGTCCGAGCAGTCCTGGGGATCAGGATGAGTGTCCTGATCATGTGGGCAAATGCTCGGCTATTGAGTCATACCCCTAAGTCCAGTGGTGAGAAATAGCTGGACTTGGTGGCACACGCCTGTAAATCTCAGCTACACGGGAGGCATAGGTATGAGGATAGTTGTCTGAGGACAGCCCTGGGTGAAAAATAAAGCAAAAACGGTCAGGCAGCATGGCTTACGTGGTAGAGCACTTGCCTAGCAAGCATGAAGCCCCGAGTTCAAACCCCAGAACTACAAAAAAAATCTAAACACCAGAAAAAAAATATATAAGTAATAAGTGGCAAATGAACTGAATAGATAGTTCTCAAAAGTAGAAGTACAAATGGCCAAAAAGTACATGAAGAAATGTTCAGAATCTTTAAGAATCAAGGAAATGCAAATCAAAATGACACTGAGATTTCATATCACTCCTGTCAGAATGGCCATCATCAAGAAAACAAACAACAAATAATACTGGTGAAGGTGAAGCAGTGGAGCTAAAAATAGAACTATATATGATCCTACTAGACCACTCCTGAGCATACAGCCAAAGGAATGTGTTAGTATACAATAGAAATACCTGTGTACTATATTCACAGCAGCACTATTCACAATAGCCAAACTATGGAGTCAGCCTAGATGACCCATTGACTGACTAATGGATAAAGAAAATGTGGTCTAGATCTACAATGAAATATTATTCAGCCATAAAGAAGAATGAAATTATGCCATTTGCAGGAAAATGGATGGAATTGGAAATCATCATATTAAGCAAAATAAGCCAGACTGAGAATGGCAAATGCTACACGTTCTCTCCTATAAATGGAATATACCCCACACACACACACAAAAATGGCAGGAGTATGAAAGGTCAGGGAATGTTTATGGGTATGAATCAATGGAAAGGCAGAGAGGAAAGGAGAGATTATGAAGAAGTAAATAAGACTGAAGTACTTCATGCTATGTCTGAAAATAGGATAATGAAACCTATTAAAAATTGTTTAAAAAGGGGAGGAGGGGAATAAGAAAGTGTAATAGAGGGAGTAAATCTGATCAAAGTACACTGTATGCATATATGGAAATATCACAATGAAACCCATTTGTACAATTAATATATGCTAATTTTGAAAAGAAAAATGAAAGCTGGGTGTGGCCGTGCGCTCCTGTAATCCTAGCACTGAGAGGCAGAGGCAGGAGAATAATAAGTCCCAGGCCAGCCTAGGCTCCATAGTGAGAACCTGTGAAACAAAAGAAGGAAAGGAAAGAAAAAAGGAGAGGAGAGGGGAGAGGAAGAGAGGGGAGAGAGAAGGGGAGAGAAGAGGAATTACTTCAGTGATGGAAAAAGAAAAGCAGGTTCCCCAACAAACCACTACCCCTTGCTCGTCGAGCTGGCCCAGTGAAATAAAGTCAATCAAACAATCCAATTGTGTTTGAGGGTGAGAGGAGAAGCAACATTAAGTAGGACATTTCTTTTCTGGTCCTGGTTTGGAGCATGAAGTGGATGAGGAGGTTGAAGTAGACAGGGAGATTTATGAAGATGTGGAGCTCCATGAACAGGACTAAACCGGTGTTTTTTTCATGACTTAATCTGGTCTGCCATATTGGGAGAGAAGAATCACTATTGTCCCTTTCCCAAGATTACATTATTCAGATACCTATGTCTTTCACAGGGCTAATGCCAAAGTTCATAAAGGGACCCACTGTAATATGAACTGCACGAAGAAGCCATATCTAATAAGATGTGTACTTGTGGTTGAGATTTGGAGCCCTATACAGAGCCCAATGGAGAGGAAGAGTCATAAAGAGAAGGAGGCTGGCATCAAAGTGCATGATACAGAACTACCTTGTGAGAAAAGATGTGTTATGTCTTCACCAACATCACATTTTCCATTTTCTTACCTCATCAAAGGGGTGAATGCTAAAGTCAACAAGGCATTCCAGTGAGATATGAGTGTATCAAGAAGGAAGAACTAATAGGACACATATCCCTGATCTTGATTCAGAGTCCAATGTAGACTCAGAGACTGATGTAGACAAGTGAGAAATAGTCATATTGATGTTACCTCCCTGAAGAATGTCTGTTTCCTTCCTAACTAGCTAGCCCAGTCCCATGAAACCCATAAAGCAATCTAATGTGATAGGAGTATCACTAAGGAACATCTCCCAGTACCACGTGAGCGATCACCCTTGTGTGAGGAAGAGTCATTGTCTGACAGTCTTGTACCTGGGGAAGACACTGAAGAGTAAAAAGGGGCAAAGATTGACAATCAAGAGTAGGAAACACAATATAGATGCAGATGTGGGCATGGAAGATGAAACCGAGGAGACCAATGATGAGAACTTGGAAAGCAACCCCAAGGAGAAAAAAACTGTGAAAGTCAGGAGCCAAAAGCCTTTGCTACCTCTCCAACTCAAAGACAATCTGCCTTAGGCAGTCATTCACACCAGCAGTTGCCTTTCTTAAAAGGAGGGGATGACATGTTTATAGATTGGCAGAACTAATGTTGTAAAATGTCTGTATTACAGAAAGTGGGCTATAGATTGAATCTTCATAAAAATTCATGTGGCATTCTTAACAGTAACAGAAAACTAAATCCTAAAATTTGTATGGAAGTACAAAAGACTGAATAGCCAAAAGCAATCCTAAGCAAACAGAGCAATGCTGGCTGTATTGCAACTATACTACAGAGTCATAATAAAAAAAACATCCTGCTACTGGAACAACACACACAGGGAGTGAGAGAGAGCAAGAGAGAGAGAGAAAGAAAGAAAGAGAGATCAATAGAATGGAATAGAGGACCCAGAAAAAAAGGTACACAGCTACAGCCATCGGATTCTCATCTCAGAAAGAGATGTTGGAGAAAAGACAGCCTTTTCATCAAATGGTTGCTGAGAAAACTGGATATCCACATGTACAAGATTAAAGTAGATCCATAGCTCTTATGCTATATAAAAATCAGTTCCAAATGGTTCAAAGATCTTCATGTAAGACCTGAGACTTTGAAACTCCCCGAGGAAAACACTTAGGATAGATCCATAAGCAATAATAACTTTCTGGATATTACTCCAATAGTTCAAGAAAGATTAGCAAAAATTGACAAACAAGATTGCATTGAATTAAAAAGCTTCTGCACAGCAAAAGAAACAATTACTAGAGAGAAGAGACAGTTTACAGAATGGCAGAAAAATCTATGCCAGCTAGTCATCTGACAGGGGATTGACATACAGAACATACAAAGAACTAAAAAAATTAAACACCAAAAGTAAAAAAATAATCCCATCAATAGGAGCAAATAAATTGAATAGACAGTTCTCAAAAGAAGTACAAGTGGTTAATAAATACATGAAGAAATGTCTAGCATCTTTAGCAGTCAGGGAAATGCAAAGCAAATGACTCTGAGATTCCATCTCACCCAGTTAAATGGCAATCAAGAAGAAAACAAACAATAACAAATGCTGGCAAGGATAGGGGTAGGAGAACCTTTTAGGATGGGAATATCTATAGGAGGGAATGTATATTAGGCAGCCACTATGGAAATCAGTATGGAGGCTCCTCAAAAAGCCTAAAAATAAAACTATCACGTGCTGACCACTCCTGGGTATATGCCAGAAGAAAGCAGAAACCTGCACATCCATGTTTATCGTGGCACTATTCACAATAGCCAAGTCATGGATTTAGCATAGATGCCCATCAACAGATGAATGAATAAAGAAAAATTTGGCACACACACACAATGGGGTTTTGTTAAGTCATTAAAAGAATGAAATTATGTTATTTGCAGGTCAAATGGATGGAACTGGAGATTAAGTACAATAAGCCAGACCCAGAAAGATGAACATTCATGTTTTCTCTCATATGTGGAATACAGATTTAAAAAACAAAGGACATGGAAATAGAAGGAGGTTGATTTGGGAAGAGGAATGGGACCAGCAAGGGGTAGGGGACAAGAGAGGATAATGAAGGTAAATATGATCAAATACATTTATATACATGCATGAAAATGTCATAATGAAACCCACTTTTTATTATTGTTGTACTGGGAGTACATTGTGACATTTACAAAATTCTTACAATATATCATAGTAGAGTTCACTCCCTCCACCATTCCCTTTATCCCCTCTCCCCCCATTTCTGGAAGTTTCAACACGTCACATTTTTCCATTTTCATATATGAGTGCATAATATTCCCACCACACTCACCCTCCTATAACTTTTCCTTATAACCTTCCCCTTTCCACTGGTACCAACCCCCAGACAGGACCTGTTTTACCTTCCTGTTCTCTGTTTTTTGAAAAAAGGTCATTTTTGTTTGTTTAAGATAGCTATACAGGGACTTTTTCATGAGTGTATGTATTATAGCCCAAATTGGTTCATGTCCTCTATTTTTCTCCTTTCTACTTTTGTCCCCTTCTTCGGGTGATTTTAACAGGTTTAAAAATTCTATGTTCATTTTTGTATAGAAAGTATATACAATTAGTATAAGCTAACAAAGAGACACAAAAAGGAGGAGACAATCTGGATAATTTCTGAGGTCCAAATTAATCTTAAATTTCATACCTGGAGTAATATAATTGCCTACTTAATATTGAAATAAACTTTTATGTTCATGAACTTTTCTATTTAGTAGCTGCCTGTTTTCCAATACTTGCAGAAGTCCCTTGTGAACAGACATGGGCATTCTAGATAGCTTCCCCTTCTTCACCCTTCCAGTTTCCTATCCAATAGAGTCCTCATCATCATTAAAAAGACAAAAATTCCTTACTGACTTCTCTGACCTGCCTTGCAGGTGAATTTATCTCTGTCAGCACCATCAGCACAGTGTAATAATTCATTTAAACCTCGCTTTCTAGATTGAAAGGTCAGTTGAGAAGTTTTAACTTTTTTTAATTGAAAAGTTTTCCAGCCTACAGTGTTTGATTTGTAGATGAGACTTTATAAACATGTTAGATAATGAATACACAAATGACTATGGCTTCACCCTGTCTGATCCGGAGGTCTCATCCATGCTGACTTAGAAAACAAACAGATGGATGAGTTTCTCAATTGTTAGATGAGGTAAATTCTTCTTGGGATGTCACAGACAACAAAGAACAATGAAATGCCATTATAACACTCTGTCATATATACCTTTCCCATCTTCCTTTTGAAATGGTTAGGCTGGAATGTTAAACTGTAAACAGGAAACCTGTCTGCTTCTGTTTCTCTAGTAAGTCAATGCAGAACTCAGAAGTTACACCTGCCATAATTCACCTTGGTTTCAGATTATTGAAATATTTTCAAAGAGAGTGAAAACATTTGGGTAGGGAATAGTCAGAAAAGTGAAGAGGGAAACTCCTTTCAGTTCTCTTGTGATTTTTGTGAACTGTCTTTAGAGTTTATCAAACCCACAATTCCTATGGGGTTCATCAGAGATCCAAATAGCCTTCCTGCTGATTAGTACCCATTTTGCTGTTTCAGCCTGTAGCTAGGAGTGATCACCTGTCATCAGGCCATTCATGTCTAAATTTAAGCACCTTCATTTGGTCTGCTTTCAGTCCAAACTATGTGGTCATCAGCATGGCTGTGGGTGAAATCAGAGGGGAGGTACTTGAAATAACTCCTAGGTAACCATATAAACCTATCCTGATGGAAGGCTCTCCTCCCTACAGAAAGAGGAAGAAGGCAGTATCCACATCATAAGTTAGAGCCATTACTATTTGCAAAATTTACTCCAGAAAGTGAAAGTATGATTGAAAGCTGCAAGAGCTCCAAATAATGCCTCCCACTCTACTCCCTTTATCTCAAGGAATATAGTGGAAAAGACACATGACCTCCACACAGTAATTGTAACAAGATGTTAGACACCTTCTTGTAAATAAGATTTAGACATTGCCTTGTGATTTGTTGCTTGGCAAATCACAGCCTAACTTCAGTGGCCGAAGGCTGACTGAACAAACGATAGAGAAACATAGACAATTGAGAACAAGATCTGCCTTCCAGTAGATAAGAGGTGGAAAACAGAAACTGTTGGAGGAGGTTAATTTCTTTTCCTTTCTCCATCAGATTTATTTTATTTAAAAAAATGTCCCATAGTTTAGTATCAACATTTCTATTTTTTATTCTGTTTGTTTATTTTAGGAGGTCTCAAGTATATTCTGTTTTTTTTTAATCGTTGTACTGGGAGTACATTGTGGCATTTACAAAAGTTCTTACAATATATCATAGTTGAATTCACCTGGAGGAGGTTAATTGAGAACAAACAATTAAAATCTAGGTTGTTCTTTGAGGCTGGGTAAAGGAAGGTATATGATGTGATCTGGAGCATATAGGATTGGTCCTAGGCATATTGCTCATCCTCCTTCATTAAGGAAAGGATGTGCTGATGGGCACAGGTAGATGCCTTAGAGGACACATAGCATTCCTACAGCTCGAGCAAACATAACACCTCTTAAGTCAACATGTCTCTTATGACTACTGGCAAGTGGGAAAATCTTTCCAAAGAAGATATCTGGTAATTCCCCTGCTGGGCCTTTTTGTTTGTTTGTTTGTTTGTTTGTAAAGTAGAACTTCTTATAACAGTACGAATCACAGATGCTTTACCAACCTACATTAGTCTGGGATGCCATTTAAGTACAAAGGTCAAATTCTGCTTCTTCTTATTTTAAACAGTCCAATGACTAGTAAAAGACATTAACCAAGAACATTTGAAAAAACAAAGCTGAACCAAATATCAAGATATATTTTATATTTTAAAAAGAATTTAATTAAAACCTATAGTTGAGCCTCACCTTAAGTACATTCTGTTAACACTCTACCACATTCATAGGGCAAGTTCTAGAAATGCAATAAATCCATTTTATAAAACAATATAGAGTAAGGTGTTTTAGCTGGTATTCTTTGATCTTTTCAAAATATTTTCTTTTATATTTTATTGTCAGGTATCCAATAGAGCAAAGGAAAGATTTCTTTCTGTTAGTGTCTTAGGATTTAAAGCAATTAGAATGCAAATAACTTGGCAGGACTCCCCACACTTCTAGGAGCAACCCCTAGAAGCTGTCTAGCTCAGGTTTTGGTCCTCCATTGCCAGATAAATCAAAGCACTTCTCCAGTAATTCCATATCAGCACATATACAACAAGTAACTTAAAAAACAATAGAAACATTTTTAATAGTTCTTTGGGGAAAAGTTTTGAAAAGTTATATCACTTCTAAGTTTCAGAAAGCTGAAAATAATTTCAGTCGACAATTATTCCTTTCCATTTCACTTTGCCTGTGAAAAACAAAAAAGTCAAACAGTATTTATTAAGCTTTTACTATCCTGGAAGTGAGGGGGATAGGAGGTAGAGGGAAGGGTAAGGGGTATGGGGGAGAGATGGCCCAAACAATGTATGCACATATGAATAAATGAATAAACAAACCAAAAAAAAAAACTTTTACTATAAGCTAAGCACTATTCCTAGCTCCTTGTTTGCATAATAACTTATAAATTTAATTTAATTTCCAAAGTAACTTATAAAGTAGATTCTTTTAAAAAATTCCTATTTACAGATAGGGTAACTGAGGCAGGGCAGCTAAGTTGTTTAGGGTTCCGTAACCAATGAACAGTGGATCTTAAGCTTGAATCAAGCAGGCTCCCTCAAAGATGGCATCACAACCATTTCACAAACAGCAGAAAGCTGAGCTGTTAAAAACACTTTCAGATATTGTATTATCTGCCATGATATTCCACTTTTAGAAAATTAGTTTAAGAAAATGCGCAAAAATATGCCAGTAAGGAAGAGTAAGGGAAGACCAGAATTTTAAAAAAATTGAACTGCACTAGTCTTATAAAATATTATGCAACAATTTAAAGTAGTTACACAAGTCTGTATTTGATGTATGTTGAGGACCCCAGCATTTTACTAAACGAATAAAGGCTACAAAGAGTTATGTATGGTTTTATTCTTTTTTTTTTGCAGTATGGAATTTTAACTCAGGGCTTTGCACATGCTAAACAAGTGCCTTACTGCTCGAGCCACTCTTCCCAGCCCTTTCACTCTTATTATTTTTGAGATAGGGTCTCACTGCTTTGCCCAGGTTGGCCTGGACTGCAATCCCCCTATTTTAAGCTCCCTACTGTAGCTGGGAGAACAGGTACATGGCACCATGCTCAGCTTTTATTGGTTGAAGTGGGGTCTCAAGAATTTTTTGCCTGCGTTGGCCTTGGACTGCATCCTTCCCAATCTCAGCCACCTGAGTAACTGGAACTAATATACCTACTAGTTGTAAATATGTACATGTAGGGATTATAATATTGTTAAATCTTTATTAACAATTATCAGTCAGCAAGCCACAAAATTCATATGTATTAACTCATCTGAATCTCAAAACACCCTGGATGACAGTACGATTTTATATTCCCATTTCATAGGTGAGGGAAAAAAAAGATGCTTCCACAGTGAAAGATTGACTAACTTGCCCAACACATGAAGAAAGCAATGCCTTTAGAGTGCTCACAGTAATGTTACTATCATTACCTCAGGATGCTGGGATTTTTGATGGACATAGTTCCTCTATTTTACATTTTTCCCAAACAAATATGAATTATTTTTCAGCAAGGTAGTTTTATTTTTAGGAAAAAAAAGCTTCTTGTCCAATTTGCTTGTTCTATAAGATAACACAAAAAACTTATTAATACCGGGTTATCCCTATAAAGAGAGAACTAAATAAAATCAACTATTTCCTCTTGAAAGTGGCACTTTGTATAGAGGTTAAAGGAGAAGTATAATGAGTTTACCAGAGAGTTTTTATTACAACTGAATAACTGCAACCTTTCTCAAATTGTAGTCAATGTGGAAACGGCTCTTTTCATCACATTCAGAGTAATAGAGAAGTCACTGGCAACTGAAATCAGGTGAAGCATTGTAAAGGAGTGGTATTTCCCAACTTGTAAGCAATTGTCAGTAGACATTCCTCAAAGTGTTTTAAAGGCATAGTTCATCCTTCAAGTTCTGTGCAGTTAGGAACAGAGATACTTAAAACTGTAGAAATAGACTTAATGAAGACTCAGCTCTACAGTTCTGAGTAGTCACAGACTGTGACACTAAGCATTTGCTATAGCTGTAGGAAATCCCTGGACATGGAAGGGATCATTCAGAACAACAAAGGTTGACACTGAATCTGAAATGGATTTGGATAACCAGCTTGGATACAGGATACAGAGTGCACATTTGCACAGGCCCACAGTCAACACGCTCAGCAAACAGCCTCAAGAATTCTTTTTGAAGGATACAGGAAGTTAATGATAGAATTTCTGTTTTTAATATTCCCCATAGAATGGATTTTTAAGACTATAATAAGCAAAAGATGGATCTAGGGTAAAATTCTTGTTGTGTACTTGAGATTCACTCAACCAAGTGAGTGCCTTCTCATTTTCTTATTTTAATATGAAATACTGAGCTAAAGAATTCTATCAGTTATCATTGCAACTGTATATTTTACTATATGTTCCCTTATAGGTCATTTTAACCAAGATTCTGATACTCCAAGTGTGGTAGCTTGGTAAGCAGTAAACCTTCTAGAATGGGACCTGGTCAAAGTTGATGCATGGGTAGCTTTGTTATCAATCATAACAGTACATTTTCAGGGGGTGGTTGTTTTAGTGGCTCACAAAAAGACAAGACATTCCCGAATCTCAAAAAAATGTATAATTGCATTAGAATGATAATTGTGAGAGCTATGTATCACAAACTTACATCTATATAGAATTATAACATTATTTCAAGAATTTCACCATCTGGTTTTTGGGTTTTTTTGCAATAGTTTACCATAAAGATATTTTCTTCTTAACTTCTCTACCCTTTTTAAAACCCAACTTTTACAAATAACTATAAATCAGGGAAATTGGCCTGAGTAACATGGAAAATTATTCTGAACAATGCATAATATCATGGAAAGCTACCAAATAGCTGTGAAAATGCCAAAAGGAAGTCATTTCATTCTAAATGTGAATTAAGAGGATGTTAGCTCACAATGTCCAATCAAGACATGTTATACTAGGACTCCCAAGAGATTACCTTTTAAATACAGCTAAGGTCACAGAAACTAATGATTTTATCATCATTGGATCACTTCCCAGTTGACAGAATACAAGCTTCTTTTACAAACTGAATTTCCCTATTTCCTACCAGGTAGGTCAAAGACCACAGGCAGCGTGGGCATGTTCCAAGTTAAGCTACAATTTCTTCTATGTGTCTCTTGCACTAGATTTATTCCCTAAGAAAGATGCTCAATTAAGAACAGCAAATCACATCCAATACAGTATTGGCAGAAAGATTTCTTAACAACTTACGGTTACCCTGTAGTCTTTTCTCCAGCATGTTATCAGGATGGGGGGGCAGCAGACAGGAAGACTCAGTCTTCATCACTGTCTTTACCTGTGTTGTGTCTTCTTTTTACTTCATTCTCCTTCATCCATTGCAACTCAGGGTGCAGTCTACAGACCAGCAGTGTGGACGCCTAGCACCTTTTAAAAACTCAGAATCTTGACCCCATTCAAATCTACATTTATTTGAAAAAACTCTCAGGTGATTCATATGGAGATCAAAGTATACAGAATATCCTCCTGAAGAGATGTTTTGTTTTCCTGACAATTACAGGAACTTGGGACATCAATCCTTTTTGATATTTTCATTCCTTCATCTTTAAATCATTCAAGAAATTCACAATTTAGAATCAGTTGTCTTCCTCCACACCAAAATAAAAAATATCAGGCATCATCTGTTTAATGTTTGAAAGTTTACAAAATGCCTTTGTAATCTTTGTACTTGATGCTCACAGCATGCTTGAGAGGTAGACGTGTGTTATAAATATAGATTAGGATATTGTGAGTGATGGGGTTCACAACATGTCCCAAATCACATACAACTAGTTTTCTGAATCCACGTTTAGTGGTTCTTCTACTACTGTGCTGTGATGATTGGACAGGCAATCTGAAAACAGAATGTCAGGAGAGGAGACTAAATGCAGGACATAGAATAGATTTGGAAAATATAAAATAAAAGTTTGTAATCACCTTACTCAAAACTCCATTTTTCTGATGACAAAGATGTACAAACCTATTAGATCTTCTTAAAGATCTTCAGCCTCTTCCTGATTCAGAACTAAATATAACCATGAGCAAGGGAAGATAGGAAAACAAACTGTCTCCATGCTAGCAAACCTCCCAAGCACATCAGCAGGAACCAGCTGAGAGGCATAGTCAAGCTGGAGCCTTACCACAGATTCTAAGTAATGTTGGGCTCCCTTTCCCACCTGGTCTACATGCTTCACATCAGTCAATCAAATATGATGTGATATGATATGATTTGGCTGCATTTTCTGGCCATATCTCCTTCTAGGCAAAAGTCATATTTGCTTTATGCAGATTTCTGCACTTACTCAATTTTCTCTCAAACTTACTGATGACTCTTCAACAACAGGAAATATTCAGTTTCACTTTTTGGAATTTTCTCATTGGGAAAAGACAGACAAGTTTTTTTGAAAAAAGTTTCTTTACCAAAGCCATTGTCAGCCATCTGCAGGTTCTGAAGTACATGTTCCATTAAATATGGAACAGTATGTATCTCACACGGAAACGTCAAATGCTTACCTGTAGGCCAGAGCCTCTGGACACTGAAGTTCTAGTCCAAAGTATATTCAAGTCTTTGGGAAAGCATAAATAAAGGACAAGAGTCAGAACAACTTTGTAAAAAAATCACATTTCACCACTAAATCTCTATGCACTGTCTTTTCCAAGATTTTCAAGATAAAAGGTGATTTGGTAATTTAGGAAGTTACTGAGTATATTTGGGAATGCAAACCTGGATATAATTTTCAAAATGCTTTCTTCAATATTTGAGCAGAAGGAGATCACATGAAAGCTGTGGTAAAGCTTCTCAACCACACCGTGAGCATCCTTTCTGAAAGTAAGGGGATGTGTTCAAAGTACGGAAGAGTGGCTCCACAGCGGCCTGCTGAGCGTGGTGGGATTTCCAGATGTAGATGTGCGCCACGCCCTTGGGGTTGGACTTGGGAGACAGCCCTCAACTAGAGATGGAGAAGACAGCCCTGCTTTAAATCCAGCAGGACTAAGAATGGACAATTCTTCCAGTTATGAAGTAAACACTTCCCTAGATAAATTTCAGAGAGACAAGAGTGTCCACAAAGTTAAAGTGAACTTTGGCTTAATTAAAAACTGGCTGCATCCAGGATTTCCTAAATAATATTAAAATTAAGCATGTTCTTTACCTTAGTCATGTTTTCACATTTTAGAAATTTGTCCTATACCTTTCTAAAATATTTTCTTTATTCCTTTTATCTGGAATGTGAACTTGGTGGTGAGCCAATTGGTTGCACAGGGATGAGAGGAGTTGGGAGAGGAAGGGAGCTGGCAGGAAGAGAGAGTGACTTCCAGGGAGGAAGGCTACCCTATGGTTTAGATCAGAACAGCAGAGCCAGCCAATCCTCTGTCGTGGTTATGTCACTGTTACTGCAGCTGCAAATCTACATTCCATGTAAGATGCCCACATAGAATTCTGCATCCTTCCTCAGATTCTAAGTCAAATAATCTGTTGTATTTTAAGTTCAAATTGTTCTTTTTTTTACAGCCTTTTGTTCTCCCTGGAGTTCTGTAGTCAATTCCTGGATGTGGACTAACAGAATACACATTGAATGAGAGATACTTCCAACACAGCCATAGAGTGACTTTATAAGTGCTATAAGTATGTTTTAAGGTAACATACTAGGTTAGATTAAGCTTCATCATGTTGCAGGCAGCTCTTTAATAAGGGAAAATTATTTTTCCCAAAGCAGATTGAGAAGAATAAACTCAGGCAAGTATTTGAAACATGACTTCCATGTTTCACATGACAGTAGAATACAGAGAATTCTGAAACACAGAATTAACTAAGACTTTTTAAAAACTCAAACATTTGCAGAAAGCTCTGGAGGAGTCAAGGGAAATGCTTTTATTTTAACAGTTCCAAGAAGATTTTTAACTTAATTAAGAACTCTGAGAATCTTTCCTTTATTCATAACTTGGAAGTAAAATTGTGTCATATTCCTCAGAATGTGATGATTCCTGAGCTCTTGAGATAGCATAGGTTAGGTGCTTATTATTACCGAGGGTATTTCATGTAGTAATCTATCCAATTATGAGGAAGCTGAGGCACAAAGCAATTAAACAATTGCCCAAAGACCTACAGCCTAAAAAGCTGAAGAGACAGGCTATCAAAGGTGACTCTATAACTTCTAGTCTAGAAGACAAAATAAACTTCTACAAGATATAAGTCAGGAACTAGTTAGATTTCATAAGCAGAGCTCCAAAGATAGGATCACAGCTAGAGAAAACAGGAATGTCAAGCTCTCTTCTCTCAAAACCCAGCCATTCCTTCCCCAGACTCTGAGGCTATACTTTGCCTCAGAGCAAATTATCTGTGTTATTCTGTCTGCAGTCTGTGAGTCACATGTTGGTGAAGAAAGGTTCTTCTTTACCTCAAGTCTTAATAACTATAACTAGAAACATTTGCATATAAAAAGACAGTGTGACATCTATTTTCTCACTTCCTGTTAAGGCAAGGAAAAAGAGATGATAGAACTGGAGAATATCCTGGTTGCCCATTGTACCAACCATATTTTGTGTCAATACATGGGCTTGGCAACTTTTATGCAACCAAGTTACAGTGGTTTCCAGGCTGAACATCCATCAGACTGCTTAAAATACTATACACTGTCACCAAACAAGGGTGCCTCTGTTCATGGCTGCTGTCTCAGCAGTTCTTTCAGAACAGCCGGGAAATGGAGGGATGTGGGAAATTGGCTGCCAACAAATTCACTGCTGTCAGCGCCCACCAGGACACTGGATGGGACCCAGCTGACTTCAAGCTATACTAGAATTGACTACATTTGTCCCAGAGAAACTGCGGCACAAAAGGAGTAGCTAGGGAGATCTGGGCTGAATGCAGAGTTACCACACTTTCTCCTAACCGTATGCTTAGATATTCATTCACAGGCACTGAAATTTGCACGGCCTTCCCAAATCCAGGGATATTTCTTTAAATGTTAACCTGTTTCATACATATATTCATACATATATTATGGTTATCTTTTATGGCCCAGGGTTGTCACCAGAAGATTTCTTTGAGCCCTAGCAAGAATAATATCATTATGTAATCTTATGACTGGAAGGGAATTATGGGTTATCTCACTTATGATAGTCTTTAGTGGTTTTCATCAACTTTTTGGAAGTTGTGCCTTTCTGAGCATACAGTCAGTGCCTCTAGTGGGAATATGTGACTATTTCTTGCCACTGAGTTTTGAGTAGAAGTAATCTATGATGCTCCCAGGTTGTGCATTAAATTGTTGCATATGAGACCCTCCACAATTCTTGTTGCTCTGGAACAGCAACGAATAACATTTGACATGTTGGCTCTACTTTATTGTACTTGGATCCTTGAGGGACTGAAATGAATAAATACCCAGCCAACTCTTAGTGAAATATGTCTTCAGTGAGAAATATCTTTCAGTATTTTAAGCCATTATGTGCTGTGGGAGGTTATTTGGTATCACAGCATAACCCATACCAACTCAATGGATACAGAAATTTTTATGTACGAATAGAGTTCTGGACCAAACAATGAAATATATAGCTTTGGCTTAGGAACAAAGTAGTGGCTAGTAAAGAAATTGCTAGTTGGGGACTGTATTTTCCAGTGGCAAGACATTCAGTAATCCTTACCTGAAGTGAGTTGGAAGCATATGGTATACTCAAGGAATTCAAAGTCTTAAGAAGAGACTTGAAATTGAGTACTAATAGGAAATGATAGTTCCTTTGGGGCAACATTTGACAAGGTACTGAGTGACTATCCAGATCTAAGATCTGCCAATCTATAATGGACATGTGTAAATCTTTGTTCTCATACAATTGAAATTTGGGGCACTTTGTTACCAGAGCAAAACCAAGCCTATTCTGACTAAAATGTAGTTCAATTAACCTCAGTGTACAGATTAAAAAGTTGAAAGAGACTTAGTACTTTTTCCACTGTGTCAACATTATTAAAGGCAGAGTTAACACATCCAATCTGTTTGTGTCACCATGGATTAGTGTGTGCCCTCTTTTAGGCACCAAGCAGGACACTTCCTGCATAGCAAGGACTTTCTCCTTTAAGTCCGGTCAAAATGCAAATATGTAGTAAATGCCATTTGACTCATAAAGTCTGTCTTGAGAATAGACAGGATTTACTCACAAAAACAAGAACAGGAAGTTATAGTCTAATATTCTAGTTTAAGGAGAAGGAAGATGAAACAGAACTCCCTATGAAATACAGGAAATACACCCTTACCATTTCTTCAGAAATGAACATCCGAAAGTGGCAGAGCAGAAATCTGAACTGTTTGCGTGACTCCCAAAATCAACACTGAAAGGTGGACTCTTGATACGCAGGGAAGAAGGAAACAGCAAAAAATAGAATGTAAACCTTATACTTGCCAAGCTGCATCACAGACTCTGTTGGGTGTTGGCAAAGAACTTGTGTCTCTATGTGTTTTCATGTCTTGCCTTCTATTGAGTAAAGTCACAACAGAAGCTTGAGGTCAAATGAGAAGGAATGTTTGAAATAGCTTGACCTGTCCTGATTTATGGGTTGGAATAATGGAAGTCCTTCATAACATGAAAGGAATTTGGGGGAGGATGTCTCCTAGGTTTTCACACAAAATGTACATATAGTCTCATGGGAATGCCTAGTAGGGCCTCATCATTCCAGGGGCAGAGGAATTGCTCATCTGTCTAGAAGCAGAATAGCGAGCTACTTAATCCAAATGTGTCTTTGATGGAACCAGGAAAATTATTGAAAATAAAATTCTCAGAAGATATTTTTCAGATTTTCGTTTTCCTCTCCAAATGGGAAGCAGGCACACACTCCTTGAGAGTTACAGTAATAAGTGGGATCAAAAATACACTCAAAATTGATTTAAAGAAAAAAGAAGAAAAATGCTGGGCATTGGTAGCTTATTCTGTAATCCTAGCTACTTAGGAGGCTAAGATTCAGATGATCCATGTTCAAGGCCAGTCTGGGCAAATAGAGAGACCCCATGACCAAAATAATCGGAGCAAAGTAGACTGGAAGCATGGCTCAAGTGGTAGAGCACCTGCTTTGCAAGTATGAATTCCTGAGTTCAAACCCCAATCCTACCCAAAAAAAAAAAAAGTAGAGGGAAAAAAAGCCAAGGATGAAATAATTACAAATTTTAAAATTCTCCATCTCTTACCAATTTCCTTCCAACCACATGTTAAAAACAAACAAACACCTGTGAATATCAATACAATACCCAGCCAAGACTAAAGCTGGCTCCTCCCTTTCTGCATTGGCCAGGCCTCATCTCCCTGTCTCTTTAGCTTCTTCTACCATGTCTCCCTCCCCTCAAGAACATTTCTACATCTTATTCTTTAAATTTTTTCCTCCTGTGGAAATTAAGCATAATATCTGTGTTTTTCCCAAGGCATCTGTAAGTATTTGAGATTTGTTCTTTTCTTTGATTGTAAATATGCCAGGATAGACACATCACTTTCCAAACAAAAATATTTAATTTAAAAATAAATAGCATGTTTTGTGTTTTTAAGCAGGGAAACTTTCCTTTTGTTAGGATTTCCCTAAAATTCTGGATAGATTCACCAATGACATAACCCTGAACTGATTTCAAATCATCAAAATGTGGAAATGAAGAGTGCTGTGGACATTTTTACTTTTCCCTGCCACTGTTTCTATTCAGTCACCCCAAGTGAAATAATGACCCTGCACTGACTTTTTCCCAATTACCACTGTTCTCCTTTAGGTAGAATTAAAGAAAATTTATGAGAAAATCCAAACAAATGCTGGTTTCCCCTACACAAGAATTTACCAAGATAAGAATGATTGGATTAATTTTAATTTGTTATCCAAGGCGATTTGAATTCTTATTTCTATTACTATCATTATTTAAACAGGAATTGGCGAACCAAAACCAATGAACTAGCTGCCTGTTTTCATTGAACTCAGAAGCTAAGAATAGCTTTTATATTTTAAATGGTTTTTAAAAAATCAAAACAATACTGATATTTTGTGACACAAGAAAATTATATGATATTGGAATATTGTTGCTCACAAATAAAGTTTTATTACAATACAGCCACACCTATTCATTTGTATTTTATCTATAATTTTTATTTTACTAAAATGTCAGAGTTTGAGGAATTGTTCAAAAAGCTGAAAATATGTACTATCTCTTTTATAGAAAAAATTGTCAACATTTGATTTTTTAAAAATATTCTGGACCAACACATGGTATTTGAACATAGCAATGGGATGCAGTATGTTTTGATTCATGTGCCTCTTGTGTAATGACCAAATCAGGTTAATTAGAATATCTGTGACCTTAAACCTCTAGCATTTCTTTCTTTATGTGAGTACATTCAAATTCTCCCTTTCAGCTATTTTGAGATATGCATTAGTGCTGACTAATAATAAAAGAGTAGATGAGTTCTGAAGAACTCAAGATTTTTCTTTGGAATCACATAAAATAGAAAGCATATACTAAATATTTGGTTATTTCTCTGTAGAAAGATGAAGGCTAAGATTATAAAAGAAACAAGAGATTTGTAATCATAAGATCAAATTGAAGCTAATTTTGTCTACATCGCTGATTTTGACTAAGTCACTTTTTTTCCATTCATTCATTCATTAAAATTTTACTGAGTGCCTGTCATATGGCAGACACACAGTGAAGACACTGAGAATACGATAAATCAAAGTTCAGACCTGTCCTCAAAAGCCTAAGGTTTATTAGGAGGATTAAATGCAATATGCTTGAAAGAACTCTGGAAAACTTTAAAGCACCATATATAAAGTCACAAGTTTTTAGGACAGTTGTCCTTGGCCTGACTGAGACCTTACCTAGCTTTGGAGACCTGTGGAACCCTTCTGCTTCCTTTTATTACGTGATGTGCGTTTTATTCCATTCTTGAAATTTCATACCTCTGTCTTGATGTCATCTCAGCTATGCAAACCCCTTTTTTTAATGTGTTACTTATTTAACATTTTATTCCACCCTATTACTCTATTCATCCTGCACATAAGGTGTAATTTATGAGATAAAAGGTGTAGAAGAGTAAATACGGTGGAAAAACTATATACTCATATATGAAAATGGAAAAATAAGACCTGTTGAAACTGTTCTAGGAATGGCGGTAGGGGGAATAAAGCAGAATGACAGAAGGGGCAAATTCAACTATGCTATAAGAACTTTTGTAAATGCCACAATGTAACAATAATTTGATAATAAAATTTAAAGAAGAAAAAAAGAGACCAATCCAGCAATAATATTCATAATAACTGGTCTTTACTCCATGCCTACCACAGCCCCACATCAAACTGGTAGACCCAGGCTTCAAGCTGGACCCTACAATCAGGCCCACCCATTCACTGACCCAGGCACCAACATAGGCACTCTAAGAACACCAGTAGCATGCCTGTCCATGGCACTTGGCAACTGGACCACTGAGAATCTCTCACCAGGCTAAAGGAGCAAGGGTTTTTCCTTGACAGAAACAGTCTATAAAGACTGGAATAAGAGCCTACATCTTCAACTATGCAGACACCAATGCAACACCACAAAGATGGTGAATAGTTAGGGAAGCATGACATTACAAAAGGAATAAACTAAAGCACTAGGAAATGACCCTAAGGATATGAGATTACAAATTCCCTGACAAATAATTCAAAGTAGTCATCTTAAATAAGCTCAGTGAGCTATAAGAGAAACCAGATAGACAATTTCATATTATCTGTGTCTGTTTTCACGTTTTAGTGTATAAAAACATCACATTATATACCTCAAATATATTTGATCTTTATTGTTAATTATTCCTCAATAAAGAAAGAGGAAAAATAGCATTATGCTTAAATTCACTTCAAATATTATCTTTAATTCATTTGGCTTCTTTATCAAATTACTCATCAGAATTCAATATGTCATATTGATTCTCTGGATAAGATAGGTTCTCTTTCCAAACTTTTACATTATTTTGAAGTGAATTTCTACTGGGAATGCAACGTACAGGATCTCTGCACTTTATTTTCCACATACAGAAAATTTTAATTGGAAATTGTTAATTATAAAACATTTATATTTCCTAAACAGTTCTTCCATTCCGAGATTTTTGGATTGCAATTTAAATGGAAATACTAAGTTCTGGGTCTTTTCTGAAATTCATTTTACATAGAAAGTAAACATTTTCATAACTCTTCATACCTCGCTCCATATTATTTTCCCTCTTAACCTTGTTAAAAGGTATAATAGTCATGCAATGCTTATGTTACAACGTTAAATGCTATCCCACTAGGGGAAAGGTGGGAGGAGAAGATAAACTACTCTAAACCTGTGTTCAGGACTTGGCCTGCATTCTCACTTCCTCCTCTACTAAAACCACACCAGTTCCCTTTTAACTGTCAACTAACAAAGGAACAGGTCTCAGTCAAATTAGGTTCGAGGAATGTCCATGAGTCAATCAAACTTCAGTGCTAGGTGTTAGAAAAGCAATTATTGAAGGGACATAGATGGAGAGAAGTTTTAATTTCACCAGGCGGCCTTCCCTTAACCACATTACTCACACCCCACCCACCATCTTTAAGAACATCCTTAACTCCTGATAGAGAAGTAAGCTTCCATAAGGCCTCAGATAATCTTTCATTCCCCTGGTCCCCCAAACAGTACAAATTCCATCAACCGTAGTCCTGTGTACCATATAGGAGATATGTGAGTATTCATGTCAATCAGATTAATCGCCATTGCTAATTCTTTCAGAGCAGAGATACTCTCTCAAAGTTTTAAACTTTCTGTGACGGTCCTTAACCTTTCTTGAGTCATGGTGAAATAGAGAAGTGGATGAAAAATATGAACTCTTTCCCACAGAAAGGGTATCTATATCTGTATCTATCATCTACACATATAGATAGATATCTACCTACACACACACGCACACAGAGAGAGAATCACAGACATCTCAGTGCTACTTCAGTGCCTTCTCCAACCTCATTGTTCAGCTGCCTCCTCTAAATCACTTTCACCTGAAAAAAGTTCATTCCTCAGCTCCATTTTAGACACCTAATTAAGGTTTAGTGAGAAAGCAAGTAAATTCTTCTGTTCATTTTTTCCTTTGCATTCTTTTTCAGTAACTAAATGGTTTCAATAGAACATTGGGGTAGAGTCCATACGTGATAACACACAGGAAGAAATGTGTCATTTCTGGAACTTCCATGATCTAGGGGAACTAGTGCAGAACGAAGCAATTGGTTCTTGGCTAGTGTTTATCTGACTAAAACCTCGAGTTTGGAATGCCTTCTCAGGAGATAAAATGCTTCTGGATAATTTATTTTCCATCACACCCTGATAATCCCCCAGCTTTTGTTTTTCAGAAATAAATGTTGATGAGGCATTTTTCCCTCTAAGAATGGAGTAATATAGAATCCTAAAGTTTACCTTCACTAAAGGGTCATGGGTTAGGACGTAGCTCAGTAGTAGAGTGCTTGCCTAGCAGGCACAAGGCCCTGGTTCCATCTCCAGAACTGAAAAATAAATGAAGAAAGAAAAATAGAGGACCTCTGAAAAATGAATGCTCTATCTAAGACAAGAATGATACAAAACAATTCTTGTAGCGCTTGAGAATTTCTCTCTCTCTCTCTCTCTCTCTCTCTCTCTCTCTCTCTCTCTCTCTCTCTCTCTCTCTCCTGTGGAATCAATTGTTCCCTTCCCAAGCAACTATTGAGACCCTCCCGGATCTGCCCCTACTTCGGAGTTTGATCATATCTTGCTTCCTCCCAGAAAGTGCTCTGTTGATGAAGGAACGCCAAATGCTCATGTAGACCGTGCACCTATCCAATTTACCCTTAGCACTACTGTTGGGGATACATTTAGTGAGAGAGGTACTTTGGGAAAGATGGGATCTCTGGCACTTTGAAATTCATTTACAGTCCCACATAGGAGGTATGCTCTTGAACCTGCCAGCTTTATCAGAAGAATCACAATACAAGTATTGATTGGATTTTTCCATTTCGACCACAGTGCCAAGACTAGATCTAGTACGCATTAAAATGTTAAGGAGTATTTCTTTTCATACCATTTCAAGAAAATAGATCAATGTTTCCAGCTCTAATATAAAACAAGTATTCAGTTCCTACACTTTATTAAATATGTTTAACTCTCCATCTGTCTCATTGTATGGTAACATTATAGAGAAATGGAAGTACTTCTATTTCTTTTTTTTTTTTCTTCAGCAACACAACAAGTCAGTTTCTCTATTTCCCTCTGACAAGGACCTTCAACAAAGAGCCCAAGGCTCTTTCAACATTCTTTAGCTCCAGTCACCCTTTATATCCAGGACAGGCATTTTTCCTTTTTTCAAAATGTGAGGGAACGAAACCTTGACTTGTTTCCCAGTGGGAAGGGTAAACATGTCCTGTGTCACGCAAGCCCCAGACATGTCTCCAAAACTGCTTGCCAGAAGTCATCATCATCATGTCAGCTGAGCTCTCAAGATCCATCCCGTTCAAATGGACAAGAACAATAACTACTCCCACAGCTGCAGAAGCAAAACACACCCTCAGTGTTTTGTTATTGTTTAAAAATAGTAAATTTTTAAAAAGGCCATGAGCAGTGTAATTCATCAAGGTAGAAGGGAAGCTTGGGAAGGAACTAGAAATAATTATGCTGGAGGCTCCATGGAGTTCTTAAATTACTTAATCTGACTACATGCTTAAATAAGTTTCAAAAATGATCATAGGCTCATAAAATTTGCACCTCCCAGGCCTTCACTTACTATTGTTTTCTCTTTTTTTCAAACCATTGAAATATCCCTTGCATATGAACCACTCAGCCAATATTTGATAAGTGTTACCTGTCTTATACTTTCCCCCAAATACAAAATTCCAAGATAACTAAATGAAAAGGAAATAGCCTGGTTCTGGTGAATTGGGTCAATTTCGTGATTTTTCATCACTCCATGACCTTATTTTCTTTAGACTTCTCCAGATTTATTATGACTCCTTCAAATAAAATGAATTTATTTTTGTTGTCTAGTTTACATTTTTTCTCATCACCTCAGTTCATAACAGTGATAATATTCCTAGTAACACAGCATCAGAGACACATAACCTGTATCTTTTGAGTGAATTTCTACCAGCGGCATCATGTGACTTCAGTTCAAAATTTATCAATCATTCCTTAAGTGCTACAGATACATTTGTGAATATTCCCCCAAACTAAGACCACCCTATTCATATTTTCAACATCAAATAAGGGAATTCATAATAAGAAGGCTTCACTTTTCAGAGTCTGTTCTATCACTTCGCTCATCCAAACCTCCTCTACAGATTTTTCTGAGGAAAGTGATGATGCCTATGTTGCTAACACTATTCCAAGTTTGCTAAGTATAGATTCTGGAGATTGAGTGAATAAATCAGCCGATCTACCTTAAAGAAATAGCTTGAATCTTCAACTAACATGGCCTGAAATCCTCAACTACAAAGGCAATTGCTATATTGAACCAATGTGATAAAGATTTCTCAATTTCTGCCAATATCTGAAGTAATTTCCTTCAACCCAGTAAAGAGCTGGTTGAACAATTTGTTTCTTTCTTTCTCCTCCCCACCCCACCCCCACTTGAATTCTCACTAGGGGAGGGGTTTTCTCAGAGTCAGAATGTGGGCTTGGTTCCATTCCTAGTTGTTCACCCATTGTATCCCAAAAGCGTTCCCAGAAAACAAAGTGGCTACAAGTAAGTGAACTCAGAAAAAAAGCTATAAAAACCTGGCAGTGAGCATAGGTGGCATGTGTGCTCTGTTTTTGAATGAAATTGAGAAGCAACCACTGTCTGTGGTTCCACTGTTTTTTGGAAATGGCGTAGTCCAAAAATTTAGTCTAGTACAACGGGGCTTTTTCCAGAGAGTGGATGATAGCATAAGATTTGCCTGAGGACAGATGATTTAATCGATATCAGGACAGTGAAGGAGGGAGGAAGGAAACTGCTAAATTATCTCCTGCTCTAAGACCCAGATTGCACACCATGGAAGGTGATATGTATGCAGACAAGCAATAGCTATCACAAACACATGCCTTCCTGCCTTGAGGCACACTATTTGCAAAAATCTAGCTCAATATCACACTTTAAACTTGTTTTTTGGAGAGAAAGAAACAATTGAGATTTTGTAACTTTTTCTTTTTTCATTTGAGAAGGTAGTCTTTCTTTTTTTTCCCACCTTCTTTTATTGTTGTGCTGGGGGTACATTGTGGCATTTACAAAAGTTCTTACAATATATCAAATATATCATAAACAATCTTTCAATCAAATGCTTTCTGGCATGGATCATTCTAAGCTTACTGCAATCATAAGGGTAACAACTGAATGTACCTGCTGCCAGGTATAAACCAAACTGTCAGCCAAATGTAGATGGCTATATTTAAGGGCATGAGGAAGTAACTTTCTCTCATCAAAGAAATTAAATAATGCCAGTATCTGGAAGGCTAAGGCAGGAGGACAGAGAGTTTGAGGCCAGCCTGGGTTACAAGAGTGAAACCCTATCTAGGAAAAAATAGAAAACAAATAAGGTTATTTCCCAGCTTGGTTTGAGAAAGTATTTCTAGGAAACACAATAACTAATTTTAGAAGATAATTTGGAACGATGTTAGGGAAAAGTTCAAAGTGGCTTTCTATATAGCAGTCAAGGAAAAAGATAACCAATGGAAATGATTCTGAGAGCATGGGCCTTACAATTTGTTTTTCAGTTATGTTGAAAAAGGAAAGTGATTTTACTAACCAGAGCACTGAGAAGCATCAGTGGTTCTCCCCATGCAGGCACACACATACTAACAGTCAGGTAATAAAATTGTCAGAGGTTGATTAGTACTACCAAGGGAACCTTTGTCCTCTACTGTCCTGTGTGGTCCTGAGATTTTTTCCATTTGGTCTGCCAGCGTCCTGGCTCTGACCACAACCTCCTCTGCCCAGCTCCCTGGCTTCCCATTTCCACTGCAATCCTTAATTTCTTTCTTGGCAAATGTCTATTTAATTATTCTAATCTTCCACTGTACCTTTTAGAAATCATTTTTAGGTAATATTTATCACATTATATGATTATTTTTAAAATAGCTTTTTTATAAAACATGTAACATATGAAAGATGATATAGATTTACAGATATAGTTTTCAAAATATTTTTTCTTTATGAGTTTCATGCAGGTACACAATGTATTTTGACTACATTCACCCTCCATCACTCTCTATTTTCCTCTCCCCATTCCTCTGGTTACCCTCAGCCAGTACTCTCTCTTTTATGTCCATGTTCTTTTTAAAAAAAAAATCTAAATTTCACATATGAGAGAAAACATGCAACATTTGCCTTTACAGAATTTTTTTTTAATGTACCCACCATATAGGTTAGAAGCCCCTTGAATGCATTGTTCTCTCACCACAACCCACCCCAGAGACAACCATAATCCTAAATTTTTGAATTATTCATTCCCTTGCCTTTCTTATATTTTTATCACTTGTTAATATCCATCACTCATAATCTATGCTTTATATCTTTTTTGGTGACTGCTTATTTTACTAATGGTATATTTTTAGACTTCTGAATGTTCAGTGCATGTAACTGACATTAATCAGTTTCACTACTTTGCATCTTTCAATGCATAAATACAACATATTATCTATCCAGGCATTTGACAGGTGTTTAATTTGATTCCAGGCTTTTAGTTCACAAACAATGCTGTTGTGAACATTCTTGAATGTGCCTCCTGGCATACATATGCAAGAATTCTTCTGAGGAACACGCTTAGTAATTGAATTGCTGGGTCACAGAGTTCAAATTTACTAAGTGTTGCCAAACTTTTCTAAAAGAGTTCTACAATACTCTAGTTTCTCCTCAGATCATACAAATCTTGCACCTTTTTAAGAGTTCTGTGTGTATATATTCTAGCAGCAACAGCTGTTCATTCCATCTCCATTGTTTCATACTATGTAAACACCCCATATTATCTAGTTTTTTAATTTTGCCAGTGTGGTGAATATGAAATGGTTTTAATTTGCATTTCTATAAATAATGACATTGGGCATATTTTCATATTTGTACAGGCGAGAGCAGACAGCCCAAGTAACAGACCCACACATTCATGGAAACCTGATTTATGACAGATTGGACATTGCAAATCAGTCAGGCAAAGACTGACTGTTACAACTGATTCTCCTTGTGGAAAAATAAATTAAATACTTAGAAGATAACTTAGAAGAACATTTTCATTATTACAAGTGATAAGAACTGACCCTTGTCACCATTCTGCAGCCTGAGCCGCAGCTAGTCTTATCCCTTGCAGAACAAAGCCCCACTGTCCCTTATCTCCTGCCACCTCTCTTCACCCATCCCTAGCCCTTGCTTTCTCCCAAATGCTACTTAAGGCAAGACCTGCCGAGAGAAGCTACTGCACCATTTTTCTTGGCCAGACAGCCTGCTTATTAAACTTTTGGACATGAGATACCTCTCATGAGCCTCCTTTGTGTGCGATGTGTGGCATTTTCCTAACAACAAGACTCTTCAAAGGACTTTTTAAAAACAAAAAGCACGAGTGCTATCAGGAAATACTGGTAAAATTAGCTGCATTAAATTAAGTTCATTCAGTTTCTGCCTGGAAGCTGGTGGGGGAAGGTGAGATGGGAAGGGGGCATGAACATTGTATACACATGTAAGCAAAGGTACAAACGGTAAAATAAACAGAGAAAGGAAAAAAAAACCTTAGTTCACACAGCTACTAGTTAACAGAATAGATTCTGTTATCCTAAATAAATTCATAAATAACTAAAAAAAATAAACCAATTAAGTTCATGCTTAGCTGGGTGTGGTAGGACACACCTGTAATCCCAGCATTCAAGAGGAGGCTAAGGCAGGAGGAATGTGAGTTCTAGGCCAGCTTAAGGCTACATAATGAGACCTTGTCTCAAAAATAAATAAATAAGTAAATGGATATATGGATAAATAAATAAAATTAAGTACATTCTGGACTAACTGATCTGCAATGGCTACCACATCACAAACCTGTTTTCCAACATATGTGTGAGTTTGTTTATGACCATGCTGTGTTTTTGTCTATCCCTATACCCATACCACCCTCTTAATTACAAGTCTTACAGTGATTTGGGGTCCTTTTGGTCTTCCTTGGGAGCATTTTGATTATTCATGGCCTTCAGACTTCCATTTAAATTTTAAATCAACTTGTTAAATCTCCACAAAATAACCTTGTTGGAACTTTTGTTGAAATAACTGATTCTGGAGATCAGTTTGACAAAAGGAGAAATCTTCATGTTATGTCTCTATTAGAGTACAAAACATTTGTCTATTTCGATATTCTTGTTGGCCTTTTGCAAATTTCCAATTTTTATTTTAAAAGTCCTAAGTACTTTAAACTTATTTAACCTTTGTAAAGAAATATATATGTGTGTCAAATTTTATTTTCTAGTTGATTTATATTGTAGAGAAAGTCAACTGACTGTATGGATTTGTTTTAGGAAACCTTTTCAAAACTCTTGTTCTAGTAATAAATTTTTTGGATTTTTTTACATAATTTCTTTGTCTCTTTAATAAATACTTATGAAGTGTTTCCTCTGTTTCAGCACCATTTAAGACTCAGGGGATTCAGTAGTGAATTCATGAAAAGAAAACAAATTCCTGTCCTAGTGAGGCAGATTAGTAAATAGGGAAAATAACTCACCAAGGCCTTCTCTTAAACAAGCAGGCATTCCCATCAAGACCCTGAGCCATCTCTAGAGTAATAAATCCTTCTAAGTTGTAAATTTCTTTGCAAGATAGCACCCAGGAGGAGCCTTTGGGTCTGCCTTGCTTGTTAAAAAAAGGCCTGTCCCCAATTTGACCTCCCAGGCCAAGTCCTCTTACTTAAGATCTTATGAATATTGATCACATTTCATGCATACAATTAAAGGCCTAAAAATTAGCATAAGCATATGCACAGAATACCCCTTGTTATGTGATAAGGCTTTGTTAAGTAAACCAGCCAGTCACACTAACCTCTCCCTAAGTACTGCCCAAATTTTTCCCACCTTGCAACATGTAAGTTGGGCTTAAACAAAGAAATCAAGGCTTCTGTGCCACTTGGCAAAGCCCACTGCTTCTCTGGCAGTGCTTTATTCCTTACTATTACTTTCCTTTCCTTTCAATAAAGTTTTGCTACTGTTTTGCAATTTGTGTCTCTGTTCAGTTTTCTGTTCAGGTGACACAAGAACTCAGAATCTTCTGGCCTAGTGTCTTCTCAGACTACTCAGCCTGTTAACATCAGGAGAGTTTATATTCTTGAAAGAAGAGACATATAAGCAAATAAAATATATAGAAATGTTAGATGGCAAGAAATTCTTTGGAGAAAATATAGGAGGGCAGTGAAAGGGAGAGTGCTAGAAGTAGCAGAGGTGAAAAGATTTAAGTTTTAAATAAGGTGATTGAGAAGGTCACCCTGAGAAAGAGTTTTTTGCCCCATATTAGGGGTAAGTCACATAAAGAACCTTGGAGGAAAACTGCAGACAAAGAGAACAGCAAATGCAAAGGCACTGAAGTGGGAGCCTAACTGGTTTCTCTGAGGAGCAGTGAGAACACGGGTTACAACCCAAAGAAATGAGGACGAAGGAGTGAATGAGGACAGGGCTGTGCAGGACCTTGCAAGTTATCCTAGTGTCTATTTCTCCATCCTTTCAATTCAGTGCATCTTTAAAGCCTTTCTTTTACTCTTCATTGTGTGATAAATAGAATGGTGATAAAGGACATTCTTGCCTTATCTTAATCTTAAAGGGTATGTTTTCAATGCCACCATGTACTATGGTGTTAGTCAATTGCTTTTCTTCATTATTATTTTGTTTTGCTTTTTGAGACAGTATCTCACGTTATAGCTCAGGCCTTGAACTCACACTTCTCTGCTTCAGCCTTGTGAATGCTTGGATAACAGATGTAACCACCACGCCAAGCTATCTAATCATTGCCTTCTATGTGTCTTAAATTTGTCTTACTCTTTTTTAGAACATTTTTGATTGACTACATCACTCAATTCTTTATTTTCATGTGATCTTATCTGTTGATATAATTTTAAGACAATTTTTCCCTGAACATTTTAGATGTGTAGAGTTTTATTAATACTACTTTATAAAGATTCTTCAATTTGGCTTTCAATTTCCTCTTTTATCTAAGATCTTTATATCAATTATCACATGATATAAGATTGTTGGCTTAGTTTTTGTTTTGTTTTATGATCTATTTCTTATTTTATTTCAACTTGATCAGAGAATTCTGTGTTTATTCTCCCTTTGAAAATTAATCATAGCTTTCTCTGTAACACAATTTTAATGGCCAATTTTTGTAATTGTCTTATGGACTCTGGGGTTTTCCATATCTTTATTTATTTATTTTTATTTTTTGATGACTTGACTGATGGTGTTCTGCAAGAACATTGCTACTGTGTTTCCATCTAGTTCCCCTTTCATTCACCTCTTAACCTCATAGTTCATGTGACCCTACAATAATTGCACAAGCTCCTGGTTGTGGGTCATAATGTGTGCCACTAGTAAAGTCCCTCCATATCACATTTAATGCATTTGCTCTTCATTCAGGTATGACTGATGTCAATATGACAGTCCTTGCTTTCTTTTTTCCCATTTTCCTAGATTGTTTTTGCTTTTCATTTTATTTTCTTCCTTTCTGGATTACTTTGTCAGCCTCTTCTTAAAGCGATGGACTTGACAAATACATGTATACATAACAGATATTTGAGAAAAAAATAAACTACAAGTATGCTTTAACTATGAAAAGGACAGTTGGAATTTTTGAGAAAATTTCCATCTCATCTTTTTTCCTTATAGGGAATCAAGTAAATGGCTCAGTGCCACCAAAAACATAGTTCCTATGCCCAAAGGGTCAGGGAAGCAGAGGGTCTCATGATTTTCCCACAAGGAAACATGGAGGAAGTTCTCTTCATGATTATGTACCTATTTCTTTTGAACAAAAGTTAATCATCCTATTTCTTCTCAATTATTGCAAAGTAGGAAATTAATTTACTGACTGATTTGAACTAATAGGAATATATCAACACTCTGATTTAGGCATCTTATGGTCTCTCCTTACCTGAAAATAATAGCAAATTAAATTCTTATGGGATCTGTTGAAGTTGTGTTATCTAATTACTATTCTTCAGCTGTTACTGTCCTCTGGCTAATATTTTTCTTCTGAAAGAATCCTTGTTGGAGGTAGAGTATACAATAATACTCTGCTGAGGGCCCATTAATTTATTCATTTAAAAATATTTGTTGAGCTATGCACTTTCACAGATTGTGTATAAATTCGTTTTCCTATATAATACTCACAAATTTGCAAGAGAGGTGCTACAAGCCATTCTTACAGGTGAGGGCACAGAAGCCAGTGATCTGAAGAATGACACAGATCTTAAGTTCATAAAATGGCCATGTCATGATTTAAACCCAAGTCTGTCTGACTCCAAATCCTGTCCTCTTCTAAAATACCTGTGTTTTCACTGTAGACACAGAAATATGATATAGAAATATTAGTAGAAAATACCAATTCTGGATTGTAATATGAGATTTTACAATGTGCTATTCCTATCTAGTCCATGCTTTTAAAAAAGAAAAACACTATATGCATAAAATGGCATTAAATGGTGCTTCCAGAAGACCATAAAAGGGGGCTCTCTGTCCATTTTTCTGACTAATTTCTCTTTTTGAATATAAATAGGCCATTTGAACATCCATAATACTCAGCCCAAATTATTTTCTCCTCTAAAGGAGGTACACCCTTTGCCTTTACCAATAGCCTATGACAAGAGCAAAATAGCTTATCTCTGCATGGAAATCAGTAGTCAGACAGTAAAAATGAAAATGATAACAGTGGAAGAGATGTTAGCAGAGAGCAGAACAATTAGCTCCCTACTTTCCTTAAGTCGATCTGAATTGAGTTTCTGTCACTGAAACTGAAGAGCTCTGACAAAAATCATACAGCAGACAGAAGAATTCTATCTCTGGTTCTTTCTTTAATTCAAACCTTTACATACTAAGTACGCAGTGAGATATCCATGGCTGGTCTTCATTTGAACCACTGATTGTAGCAGCTGTGTGTGTGTGTGTGTGTGTGTGTGTGTGTGTGTGTGTGTGTGTGTGTGTATTTTTAAGGACCAAGAAAATCCCACATAAACAGAGAGCTAACCAGAAATATAAACTACTTTTCCCCCTGGGCCCTTGAAATTTATGGGAAAGAGCAAAATGTTCACTCAAAAATTTGATAACAAGAATTTGTTCATAAAAACATCTGTGCAAATTTGTCATGAGCTCATTACACAATCTATTCAACCTGCTACTGTATCAACAACTAAAACTGTTACTGGTGTTGGTGCAGTCTGTGATCAGAAGATTCTGGTTTTTGTGTTCCAAATGGAAAAATCCAAGAACACGTGGATGGGATGAGGTAGGATAGCTTTATTGAGGGAACAGGAGTCACTGTTCTGCCAGGTGAGGGAAGGGAAGCAGGAAAAGAGCGCATAGTGGGCACAGGTGCTGGTAGAGAGCGCATGCTTTTCTTGTTTAGGTGCCTTTAAAACCTACACTACCCTTTGGGAAGGCAGGCCCAGGAGGTTCCCACCCAATAATGAGTGAGTTGTGAGGAGCATGGAAGGTTCCCCGGCAGGTGAGGGTGGGCAACCTACATGAGTCCCAAAATTTTCCTACTTCTAGCCTGTGTCAAAACCACATTGATTTCAATTCAACAACCATTGAAAGAATGCTTATCTGCAGAAGGATGGATTAAAACCTTCGTTAAAACTTAGAAAAAATATCAGATGGTATATTTTTAATGTTTTGATGGTAAATTAACACATAGTTATTGTAATGTGTATGGGGTATAGTGTGACATTTTAATACATGTATACAATGTGTCATAATCAGATTAGGGTAACTGGCATATCTATTACCTCAGACATGGTATCATTTCTTTGTGCTAGTAACATTCAATATCTCTCTACTAGCTATTCTGAAATGTCTGATTGATTGTTGCCAACCACAGTTATCTTAGCATACTGTAAAGTGTTAGAAGTTGTTCCTTCTACCCAAGTGTACCTCTGTGTCCATTGTCTTATCCTCTTTCTTTCTCCTCTTCCCTCATTCCATTCTCAGGCGCTGGGTAACCACTATTCTGCTCAATACTTCTTTGAGCTCAACTCTTTAGCTTTCACACATAAATGAGAATATGAGTTTTTTATTTCTTGCCCAACTTACTTCAAATAATGCCCCATTCCACTCATTTGCTGCAATGTCAGATTTCATTCTTTTTTATGATTGAATAGCGTTTCATTGTGTATCCATACACCACATTTTCTTCTCTTTTTTTTTGTTTGTTTTTTTTGTTTTTCTGAAACTTTTTTTTATTGTTTTATTATTCATATGTGCATACAAGGCTTGGGTCATTTCTCCCCCATGCCCCCACCCCCTCCCTTACCACCCACTCCACCCCCTCCCTCTCCCCCCCACCCCCTCAATACCCAGCAGAAACTATTTTGCCCTTATCTCTAATTTTCATACACCACATTTTCTTTAACTACTCATTTGTTGATGGACACCTAAGTTTATTACATATTTTGGCTATTGTTTCAATAGTGCTGCAATGAATATTTAAGTGCAGATGTCTCTTTCACGTGTCAATTTCAATTCCTTTGGACATATTATTGCAGAAAACATTACAGACAGGATGGCTGACCAGCGAGAATAAGACTCAAACCCAGGTGGTTGGAGGAAAGAAAGGTTACGCTAGTGGGCCAGCACCTGGATATCTCCAAAATGGCGCAGCCCCCGAGTTCAGGGTAGTCGAGGTTTTTATACTGAGAAAAGCTGCAGCAAGCAAGCAGGGAGTGCAGAAGCAGAAGTGGCAGTGAGCTGTTCAAGGTTACAATATATCATGTCAGCACAGCTGTGGACAATGGCTGTCCACAGTGTCTAGCAAGATAGCTGGATGCAGGGGCACTGGCTAAGGGGAAGGGCTTTACTCAGCTTTGATCTTTTTCCCGGCTTTGAACTTTCTCCAGGTTTCCTTATCAATATACTCAGTGTTTGGATTGCTGGATCATATGACTTCTATTTGTAGTTTGTTTGGTTTTTTTTTTTTTTTGAGAAAGCTCCATACTGTTTTCTATAATGGCTATACTAATTTATATTCCCACAAAGAGCATGCTTGCCTAGCATGCGTGAGGCCCTGGGTTTGATCCCACCACCAAAAAAAAAAGAAAAGACAAAAAACAAAAAAACTTCTCTCCACAAAGAGCATATGAGAGTTCCAGAGATTATCTTTAATGCAAGACAATAGATGGTACATTTAGGACACAGGATTTAAAATTTAAATATAAGAACATATTACTTCCTGTATTCACTCCCAAACACACATAAACTCCCAGTGAGCGGCCTACTCCAATGACTCAGACATGGTTAGAATCTGTCACTTTTTTATTATTGTTTGTTGGTTTTTCTTTTGCAATGCTGGGGACCAAACCCAGGACTATGTGAATCAGACAAGTGCTCTACCACTGAGCTACACCCTTAGCCAGGGTTTGTCACCTTTGACTTGTTTGACTAGACTTTCCTGGAGGTCAGCAATTGATTGAGTTATATAATCCCAGTTGTAAATGTTGAGATGCAATAGAATTTACAGCAGCGGAGATTTCAGTAAAATAAATACCCAATGCAGATAGTGCCTCTTCTGTACTCTACGGTCTTCTGTACTTTTCTCTCTACGGAGACAATCCAGGATTTGTAATATCCCTGTGCTCAGCAGAAGCCCTCACCCCAGGGAGGGCTGTGTCACAAAAGACTGTTTTCTCCTGAAAAAGACAGTTAAGGACCCTACAGTTGGCCTTCCCTTCTCTGTGAGGAATGAGAGTAAGCACAGCAGGCTGATAGATAAATCTGTGTAATCAGATGTCAGCCCAGGTGTTGGTCTCAGCCACCAGTTCCACAGCCAGTGACAGAGACTGACATTATGAATGCTCCTAGAACTTGTTTTCGTATCTGATTACTCACTTTAAATTGGCTCTGGTTAGAAAGACAGCCTTCATAAGGCCATTAATTTACTTGTGGTTTCTACTATTCAAAATCAAGAACAATGAGATTTAATATATAAATATAAGGGCTTCTCAATTTATTAGCTGGATTCACAGCACTTTTAAAAAGTCATAATCATTATTTTAGGTCGAAGATTCACAAATCAGCGAGAACATGAGTTGTTTGGCCTCTTGATGATAATAGTAATAATGGGACATGAATGTAAATGTGGGACTGTCTGGGGGATCATAAGAAGGGAAGAGGTAGAAAGGAAAAGATACTGGGGAGTGAAGAAGAGCGAAGTACACTTCATTCATACATATGAAGACAGAATAATGAAACTCACCAAACACTTTTTGAAAAGGAGGAAGGAAGGGAAAATAGAAGTATAATGAAGGGTGTGAACTTGTTCAAAGTACCCTGTATGCATGTATAGAATTACCACAATGAAATCCCCTCATGTTATTAATGTATGTTAGTTCAAAAACAAAATATATTTTTAAAGTCAGAACTGCTTTACCTATAGGTGTAATGTGATACACATGGATTAGATTATAGATGACCCCAGAAGCCAATATGCTGCTGTATTGGCTATTGACAACCCAGTCACTTATCACCCTTTCCATGAGAAAACAGGACAAAAGGGCTAATTTTTGCATTATATAGTCTAGTTCCCAATGGACTTAGAGCTCCGAGATCCATCTTCTACAACTTAACATGGTGAAGGAAGCTAAGAAGTTTGGGAGCATTGGAGAAAGCAAGAACTGGGGTCCAATTCTCAAGTTGGACCCAAAAGTTAAATAAAGTTCTGATGCTTAGGTAGGGAACACGAGCTAAAGAGACTCATGACAACCTCAGGTAATTATTTTGGTGCTCATGCCTGATACCTAATATCCACACTGTCTTTCTTTAATTCTACAGCTTCTACCTTTGAGGACTTAGCAGAAAGCCTGTTGTCACTAAAACATAGACACTTTAAGACAAGATGGAAGAAATAAAGCCCTCAAGGCAAAATTAAGTGGAAATTTTTGTACCCCTCACATTAAAAAAAAAAATAGAGTTAGACAAAACTGGTATAATCACACTTTGGAAAACTGGCAGTACCTACACAAGATGAACACACACATTCCATATGACCTAGCAATTCTACTTCTGGGTATAAACCCAATAGAAATACATAAATATAGTCACCAAAAGAATGTAGTAGAATGCTCATGGTAGCACTATTCATAATAAGTAAAGATTAGAAACTTTTTGAATGGTTGTAAAGAGTAGAATAGATATAAAAATTGTGATCGTCATACTATGGAATACTCTACAGCAAACCCCACCTATCACAGACTCAAGGATATGAAAGAGTAAACTTATCTAAAATACTTTTCCTTGCAAAAAGAATGCCTGCAGTCACCCTGCCCACACAGGGCTGCATCTGAAGTTGTTTCCCCAGGATTTGTTTTACCATGCTAAATTGCCTAGCCAGTCAGAGGCCAATGTGACCATGGTCCAAGGGTGCCCAACTGCTCTTCAAGCTAGCACCATATCTTGGTGTTATTCATGGGATGCTGGTTTTGCAGGTATGCAGAATGCAAAAGTTACAGAGACCCTGGAGGCTTCTGCCCAGATTTCAAAGGAAAGCCTGTGAGGGAAGACAATGTGTAATAGGATTGGAGTTTCTGCAGGCAGCCCTCGGAGGAGGATTTGTGAAGCTGTGAGAGTGAAGCTGAAGTTGCAAGGGTGACTCCAGGATGGTGGAAGTATGAGGAACAAGAAGCATCTGCTGAGAAATGCCTTAGACAATGAGTGAAGCCAGCCCAAGGGAGACCATGTGGGATACAAATGGCAAAGCCAGAGTGGCAGGCCTGCTCAAATCCATTGGAATTTATATCATGACAAAATGTGCTCCAGATGACGGACATAGTGCTGCAGGATTTAGTGTTGGCCCTGGTGGGTTTCAGTATTGCTTTGGTCAGACTGTTCATTGCTATTTTCCTATTCCTCCCTTTTAGAATGGGAGTCTTAACTCTGGACCATTGTATCTTGGAAATATGTAACTTTTTTTTATTTTAGAGAGGTTAACAGCAACAAGTTTTGCTCTGAGTCTCAGGCTAACCTGTAGACTTGACCTTTGAACAGCATTGGAACTGTGAAGGTTTTGGAAACTCTTGGAGATGGACTAACTCCATTTTGCATTATGAGATGGCTTGAGCCTTTAGGGGCCGGGGCAGAGCGCTACTGTTTGAACATGAAATGGTCCCCACAGACTCAACGTTTTGAATGCTTGCTCCCCAGTTAGTGGTGTTATTTTTGGAGGTGGTAGAAACTTAGGTGGTGTGCCTAGCTGGAGCAAATAGGTCAGTAGGGGCATGCCTTTGAAAATTATACTGGTTCCTGGTCCCTTCCCCTATCTCTGCTTCCCAGCTGGTGTGAAGTAAAGACTCTCCCTGGCCATATGCTCTAAGAAAATGGGGCAAACAACCATGGATTGAATTCTATGAAACTGTGAGACAAAACAAATAACTCCTCCCTTTAAGTGGTTTTTTTCAGTATTTTATCTATAGCTATGAAAACTGACTAATACAAATAGCATTTATATAAAATACCAAAACAGATAAATTTAATGGACACTCTCAGTAACTGGGATAGTGGTTTCCTGTGGGAGTTGTAGTGCCTAGGAGTTCAGGGGGGTGTCTGGCTGAAAATATTGCTTCTTGGTCTGAGTATTGGTTATACAAGTGGCTCAGGTTGTAAATACTCACACTATATTCTCATGATATATGCACGTTTCTATGTATATATTATACTTCAGTACAAAGTTTGTATGAGCCAGGTGTGATGGCATAGGCCTATAATTCCAGCACCTAGGAACTTGAAGCAGGAGGATCATGAGTTTGAAGCCAGCCTGGGCTACCTAATGAGTTCCAGTGCAGCCTGCACTCTATACACTGCCCCAAAGAAAAAAGAAAAGTTTGTATGTATTGTGTTTTGTTTTATTTTTGCAACCGACAACAAAAACTATTGTTTTATACAGCTGGTTATTATAACTCACCTCCAGGTAAATGAACCTCCTCTTCTCACTAATTAGATTTGGCCTCATCATCACTTACTTCTCCCTGATTCTCAGACTAATTATTCAGGAAAATGCTCAGTCAGTTGCCTCTTGAATAATTCCCACAGTTTCTTTTTCCTCCCCAACTGTGGCTTTATCTTCACCACCACCTCCCATGTGGATATCTTGCTCCAGGCTGTCAGGAACAACTGGTAGATTAACCTTACAGAGCACCTGTGTTTTCCCTCCTCCACCTTCCCTCTGAATCTGCACATTTCACGCTGACACCTGTCAACATGAACAACCTCTGGGTAACTGCTTGAATCAGCCAGGTTTGGGTTTGGCAAGCACCCCAGGAACTGGCCTGGCTCTGCCCATCTGCTATCCCAGGCCCCTGCAGAAGAGATCAGAACCTCATCACTCGCCCCATCCTTGCAGCAAACACAATAAAGCAAAGTAATTACGAATTCTGTGTCCAATTACATGTGACAACTGAGCATTCAGCATTTATAAATGTGCTGATCTATTACCAGATACTAATCTGGTTCTTTTCTATATAAAGAAAAATATCACAATAAATTCAATGAGCTCTCATGAGAACTGCCCAAATCAAAAAGCTTTTTGTTTCACTTTAGACTCCACAATACCCTGATTGATAAACTAGCTGTGCTAAGCAAAGGCCGAACAACCGAATTTAAACTCATGGAGGCCTCCATTTGGCTTATGATGAATATGAAATTGGATAGAACTTAATGCCTAGAGAATTCTGAGTCCCCCTCCCAACTCAACAGGTTGTTTTCTAGGGAAAAAAATATGGGCAAGACAGCATGCACCATCTATACCCCTGCTGTTTATGGTGTCTGTGAAAAATGTGATGAACCAGGCATAGATCACTGCTGGAAGGGAGACTACTCAGCATATTAAAATAATTAAGAATAAACAAACCAGTAATTTTATGCAAACAGAAGTTGGTCTCTACATGTCTCCACTGGGTCTCCATTTCTGCAAATTCTTTGTTTTTTCTCCAGCAGTTATGTGGGTGTCATAGCTTGCCTGGGAACTGGTTTAGTAAATGAATAATGAAGAGGAATGGATGACTTAGAATGTTGGAGAGGCTTACATTTCTTAAATTGAGACTTCATTTCATGTTAATTATGTTTATTTAATTATGTTTATTTAAAGGAATTTTACTTCAGCAAACACAGTAACTACTGTGCATAATCCCCTGTACCCAGAGAGAGACTTTAAAACTAGGAGGTGAGTTTGGCTGTCTATCTCTGCTCACATAGGAGTTATTAACAGTAAACCAGCTAAAGATAACCAGGTGATATCCAAACGTGTCAACACTAACGTTCTCTATCCATCCCATCAATTTGTTCTTTGGCTATGGAGACTTTTTAGAGCACAATTGTCATTTTAGTAACCCTTAATACTAAGCCACAGAAACTAATTCTTTAGTTTTTCTATCAAAAACAAATTCTGTAGAAACAGAACATAAACAGAACTGCTGTGGGGATCAGTCAGTGTCATGAGAGAGGGGGGTGATGACGTATTTTCTTCCTGTGTGATTTTTCCTGAGTATAAGCTGCTTTCACCCACTTGGTCTCCAACTTCTTCAGTGTTTCTCCTTTGACTGATCCCAGTAGTTTTATTTCATCTTGGTCCTTGGGACCTGTTCTGATCTTAGACAGGCAAGATTTTGGTGCCTCTGGTCCAAGTTCACAAAGCCAAACCTGACCACACCCTTGCTGCCCTTCTCCTTGCCATCTGACCTTCCCTTCTACCACTTTCCAACTTGTGACTTCTCTCAAGCCACACAAGCCTCCTTGCTTTCCAGAACACTTCTGATCTATCGCAACTCCAAAGCCTTTGCATCCTCTGTTCCCTCTGCCTCCATCCCGCAGCCACCCTTCCTGCAATTGTCTACGTGGATCACTCCACTATCTTTTGGGGGTATGTGTGACTTTATTCAAAGGTCACTTTAGTGATGTCTCCTTGGTCACCTGATTTAAAATCTCAACTTCACAACCCTTTCCACTGGTTGGTATCATCCTTTATTTTCCTTTAAGGTTTTTAACACCATCTAGCATACTAGATTTTGCTTACTTCTTTTCTCCCCCATCTTCTTTTGCTACATGAGAACTACTACATGAGAACAAGAAAAAACTTTGTCTCTGTTTACTTTATTCCTGGTGTCTATAGTGTACTTGGAAAACAGAAGGCACTAAATCAATTGTGGAATTAATGAATGATTTAGCCATGCAGGCCTGACAGTTGAATTCCTGTTTTATTCTCCATGCCTGGTCTTGCTTTGTCAACTTTCCTTCAATATCAGCACCTAAAAACTAGCCTCAGTCCTGTTCTCTTGGGGCTTAGACCTTGAACCTGAACCCCTACCTAAGTGTGTCTCCCACTGTTTCTTAATAAATTTTTCCCTAGTGCCAACTGCCTGAATGTCTGAGTACTTCTATTGCTGAATATTCCCATCATTACAGTGTATTTTCCAGTGGGCTCATTTGTTACCTAGTCTTCATTTAGTCAACAGATGATTTTTAAGTGATTTCCATAAACTCGGAACTAGGCAACCTCCTAGGAACAAAAAGATAAGAAGACACAGGCCTCAGATGTCTAGAACTTCTTGTTGCCTCAATAACCTATGTTGTCTTTCAGTTTAGATCTTTTGTTCTCAAACAGCTCTGTCCAGATCTGAAAATGAGGATCTACTTCCAGGATCAAATTATTTCCAATGTGCTCCATATTGCTGGAGCTAACAAGCCTTGTCTGTCTGAAATTAGAGGCCAGCTTTATTTAATGCATACTGCAAAAACATAGGAACACTCAGGACTCTGTATTGTTGATTTTATTCCTATTGCCTTTCCCTTTCAGTGATTTTCAGAAATACTGACCACTTTTGTCTTAAGCAAACTCAGAATACCCTACTTAGCAAGCCGTTCTTTCTTTCCTTTATCACATTCTTCACTTAACAATTTAGCCAATACTAAACTTGTTCTAACAGCCAAGAGTTGAGCTCTCATAAACCTGAAACTCCCCCTTTGACTGGGAAATGGAAAAACATGCATCTTCTTAGGTTCCCTTGTTTTGTTTGTACAAGTTCCCGCTCTGACAGTCTTGGTATTCATTGGGTATTTTAATTACTGAAAGTCATTACTTTCTATAAACAGCCCCATTTACAAAAGTATCATGAAATATACTCTATTTCATGAGAAATCAATGGTTGCTCTGATAAAGCCTAATCCAAGGTGAAGGTCATGAAAACAGGCTACCAGATAATTCTGTCCAAATCCATTCCTTATCTGATTATTGACAAAGCTATTAAAACCTTGAGTTCACACATCCTCTCCAACCAAACATGTTAATCAAATGTAAATGCTATCAACTTCTCTATACTTGCATTTTGCTAGGAAGAATGATGAAGAGTCATTCCTGTGCTTCGATGTTACCTGCATGCTAGATGAGTGTGTTTATTGATCCAACAGCTAACTGTTTAGTCAGTTTTCATTCGTACTTCAGGATTAGCATGTCAAGCACAGTTCACAGAACAGAAGGAACACATTCACTGAGTGCAGTGGTTTATGCCTGTATCTCAGCAAAGCGGGCAGTCTGTTGGGAGGATTGTGGTTCTTTCATTTATTTCAGTTTTTCTATGTGTGTATGTGTCTTCTTTTGAGAATTTTCAATATACTTTTACTGGACTACTTTCCTCTCTGATCTCATAAAAAAAATATTGTGACCTCATAAATATCTCAATGGATCTTCTTTTCCTTTCATTGCTAGTGTCTTCATAGAGCAGTTAAAATGCTCACTGCCTTCATTCCTCATCTCATTGATGCTCTGAATGCTGTTACTTGAAGGCCACAGTCACCAATTAACTAAGATTTCCAAAGTCACCAGTGAGTTTTTAAATATTCAAAGCATCCTAAGTCACCAGGTTTCTTCAAGATTAGACACTGTTGATTTCCTCTCTTTGTGAAATGTCCTGTCTTGGTTTCTATTGCTGCATACTTTTTTTTTTGCCTTATCAGTCTCCTCTTTACTCTCTCACCATTTTCCTTTCTCTATTCTTTCTTAAATAGAGGCACTTCTCAAGATTCAGTCTTTAACCTTCTTATCCCTATCTGACAGGCTCTGTCTTGGTGATATTGTTCAAGGCTTCAATCTGTACTTCTAAAGGAAATCATTCTTGACTTTGTCTCTAGCCCCAGTTGCTTGCTGTTCATTGCTAAGCAGATATTAAAGCTGGTTCCCTCAGTGATCATCTTCTAAACTGAATCCATCATTTTCTCATTTACTCTCCCCATTTACTGTTATGATAAATGTCACCTGAGTACACAGATCACTACAGAGAGAGAACCCATTGTGTAATGGTGTTAACTTCATCCTATGCTTCCTCATTCAAGTAGGAATTAAATCCTGTTAGCCTGCCTCCATACCGTTGCTCACAGCTATCCCTTCCATCCTATCTGGGAGCGGTCTCCTCATGCAGGCCCTCCTCTGCACCCTCTCACACATTTGCCGTGCTTGCCAACCAAGACACTCTTGCTCCAGTTTCGCGTGGCTCACCCATTTACACACTTTGAGTCCCAAATTAGTCTGTTGCAATAATCCTAAATGGCTCCCTCTACTGGATGAAGTTCAGACTCTTTGGCCACCTTTCAAGCCTTTGCCTCACACCTTCACACACAGCCTAAACTCTGACCACACTTTTCACTTATGCTTCCCAAACACACTCTCAGACTTCCATGCCTTTTACAAGACTTCTTCTCTGTTTCTAAAATATTCTCCCTATTCTTCCTTTCTGTCTGCTGAAATGCAACTTACCTGTTCAGGTACATCTTAAAATTCCCTTCCTCTTACTATTATCACCAAGTGTTCCATTATCACCTGGTTAGCAGCGTCCCGTGTTGCTCATCTGTATTCCTATAGGACTTTATGACTGCAAGCACCTTCAATATTCCGCTTCAGAATCACATTCAGAGCCTGACTCAGTGCTTAAAACATAGCAGGTGCACGATGAGGTCATTCACTTTGCAAATATTTACTGAGTGCTTATTGTTCACTGTGCCCCGTTATAAATGTTGACAACACAATGGTGGAAAAATAGACACAATTCCCATCTAAACAGTTTCTAGTTTAGAAAAAATTACAGCAATCAATCACAATAAATAAGCAGCAAATGTTTCTTTAAGTCCATTGCATTTCTTTTTGTGCCTTTTGTAATTTTTATTACCCCCCATAACTTCTTATATGTGAAATTGTTAATTTTCTGAACTATTCATTAATACATAATCATCTGGTAATATGTTTAATTATTATTGGGAAAATTAATATTATAGCAATAGGAGGCCTAAAGCTTACCCTTTTAAAATAATTTTTAGTAAAGGAGAAAGACTGAAGAAGGGCTAGAGAAATATGATAAATGTATAATATTATGGTGTATGTATGTGTAAGTAGGTTTTTCTGAGGCAGCTAGAGGAATAAAAGTGAAAGGGAAAAGATGAATACATTAAGGGAGTCTAAAGAGGAGCCATGCTGAGAAAAACTGGGCAGGAGTTTAGGTCACAATCTTCCATTACATCTTTTGAAAACTTTCCTGCGAGTCCCAGAAATCACAGATTGTTGTATCCAACATCCTGCAGTGTTACTGAGTGTTCCAGTAGCTGTCTGGGTTCTTCAGGGCATAGTTGGGTCTGCAATTGCATTGTTAGGAGAGCCAAACAAAAGGCAGCCACTGGGATCTATTGAAAATGAGGACAACATTGGTTCAATTACAAATGGGGGAAGTGAGGCCACTGGTAGTGGTACTACAGATTCATTACTGGATGGTGAAAATATCCACAAAATTCTCCCTTAGGAACAAATACATTACAAACTGCTTGGTAATGCCAATCTTCATAGTATATGTCCCTTTATTTAAATGGGTAATTTACTCTTACCATTATATCCCACTCAACAACATCCTAATGTTATTACTAAAATCATAGCATTAAAAAAGGCTGAGATAAATCATGTAGGAAGATGGTGGTTTATGCATGTCAAATTGTAATCAGGATTGGAGTCACACCAAACAACTCACCAGCATTCCCAGGCGTGACTAGAAGACTCAAGTGGCATTTTTTTCTGAGAACCTTTCTCTTGCACAAGTTGGAAAGTTCCGGAATACAACTGGCTTGTCTGCTCTGATGACTGTTAATGAGAACTTGGAACTGAGACCCAGCCAGGACCTCTCTGCAGTCCTTTCTTGGTCCCCGAGGCCCCTTCCATTCGGTTAACTCTCCTCCTGGCATGAACGAATAGTGTTGGTAGCATTTCCTACCTAACGTCCCAGTTAAGGCTCTTCCAAGAAATTGAACACTAGGTCCTCTGTCAGCCTTCCAGCTCCACTTCATTGCACAGTTGAGGTTTCTTTGGTGTAGACATAATTTCCTTGAACACAAGAGGTCAAAAAACCTGTGTGTTGTAAGAAGAGGGAATGGAGAATAAAGTCATATATAATAAAGAATGCTTCAAAATGGGATAAAAAAGAGACTTGACAAATTATTTCAGATAAGTAAAAGATGAGTGTTGATATCATTTACATCTTTTATATTTTTAGGATGTGCTAGCTCTGTATTAAACATTTTACATCTATCATTTCAGTAAATCCTCCAACAATCCAATCTCTGAAGTAGGTCCTATTATTATTATTATTGTTGTAGAGCTGTGGAAAGAGATCCAGAGACACCAAGTAATTTACTCAAGTACATATGCTGGTAAATAAAGGAACAGGTGATGCCAAAACCTTGGTTTTCATGGCTTTGAGTATTGGTAGAAGCAGCAGTATCTCAATATTGTATGTGAGTGATTATAACAATGTCTTAATTGTGCCATATTTATTAGCCTAGAATGCTGTCTAAAAGAAAATGTTCTTTGCAAAATCATCCCTGAGTTTAGTGATTGTCCTTCAATGTCTACTCTACATTTCTATTTCTGCCACATGGCAGAGGCCACATCACTTGCTTGCTGTGCCCTGCACCCCTTCTCCAAGCTCAACCGAGTGTGGAGGAGGCCAGATTGCGTGGGGAAGTCAGATGGTGCTCCCCAACTAATGATCCACTTTAAAGATGTATAGCTGGTAAACAGTATCATCACTCATGCATATGCCATGACTGACTAGGAGATTGTGTTGTGAGGAATTTACTATTAAAACAGAATTCCAACTACCAAACAAGAAATTTCTAAATAAATTACAGCAGAATATTTTTAATGCAAGCATTTCTGGAACATCTATTACGTGTCACAGGGGCTTAGCACTTTACAAACGTCTCATTTCATTCTTGTAAAATCTCTAAGATCTATATTTTATTATTCCCATTTTATAGATCAAACATTGGGCCTCAATGAGGTTCATCAATTCCCCCAAAGGTCTTATAGCCATAAGTATCACAGCCTAGTCTCAAGCCTGGACAATGTATCTATAAGGGATGCACTCTTTTTTTAAAAAATGTAATTGTATATAATTATTGGACATGTAGTAATTTTGATAAATGTATATAACATGCAATGGTTGAATCACATTAATTGTCATACTTATCACATAAATATTTATCATTTATTCCTCCTGTCTCACTGCAACTTTGTACCCTTTGACCAATGTCCTGCCAACCCCCATCCTCTGCAACCACCATTCTATTCTTCACTTTTATGAGACCGATTGTTTTGCGTGCCAAATATGTGGTTTTGTCATTTGCTGCCTGCTTTCTTTCACCCGACCTTATGTCATCCAAGTTCATCTATAGTGTTGCAAATGACAGAACTTCCTTCTTTCATAAAGCTGACTAGTATTCCTCTGTGTGTACAGACCATGTTTTCTTTATTCAGTCATCCATTGATGGGTGCTTCAGTTGATTATGTAACCTGGCTATTTCATACACTCATACCCTTGATTCCACCTTACCTCTCACTTATAAACATGCTCTGGTATGTTTCATGAGTGATATGAAAAAGAAACACTTTATACAGAGCTGGAAAATGGACAGGTTGTGACTGTGCATGGGGGAATGTGTGGTAGATGAGATAGTTATCTCTTAAGTGTGTCAAAGCAAATGCTCTAAGTGGGCAGGAAGTGAGTAGAGAGGGAGAGACGATGGGGTTGAACTAACAAATGTACAATATAAGCCTCTTTGGAATGGTTGCAATGAATCCCCCTGTACAACAATATATCCTAATTTTTTAAAAAGCTAAGAGAAAATATTATTGTTCTAGAGGCAAAACAAGGGACTAAGAAATAGCATTCACTCTTGGTGCCATAATCTAATTCCTGAATAATTTTATAAAGTAATTCACCTCTGTTTTATCAATTTACAATTTTGGAAGAATATCTGATATCTACCTTACTCATAGGAGTGTTTTAATAAAAATTAAGATATGCAGCAATTATGAACATTTCTTTTTTTTTCTGATCCTAGAGTTTGAACTTAGGACTTCATACTTGCTAAGCAGGAACTCTAAGAATATTTCTTCACACTTACCAGTATCATGCCACATTGAGGAGTTTAAATCTTATCCTTTAAGCAATGGACTGGTCCTGGAGATTTCCAAGGAAAAGCATAATATGACCGAATTATCATTTGGAGTATTATATTTTAGTGTTTAATACACATCGGTACCAGTATTCTATGTTTGAAGAATACTATCTGCTACAGAATATTGTCAAGATCAAAGGGGACATTGCCCCATAAAGAAATTCTTGGCACTTCTCTTTGCTATTTCACATATTTTATTTCTTCACTTTTTTGGGCGGGAGGAGTACTGGAATTTGAACTCAGGGCCTCAAGCTTGCTAGGCATGCATTCTAACCACTTGAGCACTCAGCTATTTTTTGCTTTAGTTGTATTTTAGATAGAGTCTTGGGTTTTTTGCCCAAGACCCCACCTCAGTCTGCAATTCCCCTATCTATGCCTCCTACATAGTTGAGATTACAGGCATGCACCCCGCCTGGTTTGTTTGTTGAAATGGTGTCCCACTAATTTTTGCCCAGGATTGCCTCAAACCCTATCATTCCTACTCTGCCTCACTAGTAGCTGGGATGGAGAAAGAGGAAGACTAAGTTATCTAGTATTTAATTATTCAATTTTCTGGTCTGAATTTTAGGAAGAACTTTGAATCTCTTTAAATAAAACTTTTAAGAAAAAAAATAATTAACATCCCACATCACCAAGTCAGTACTGTGAATGAAACTACATGAATGAAGAGCAATGTTTAGAAAGAATGTCATAAATTCCTGCAGAAATACCAACCAAGCAAGGATCCTATTTTTATGGGACATTTGTCAGTCATACTGCCTACAAGAATGTTCTAGTTATGTGTACAGTCTTGTTTTATTTATTACAATAAAACCTTTATCTGTTCTGTTATTCCTGTTTAATAGGGTAGGGAACTAAGAGTGAAATGGCTCACATTGCCTCACAACTGAGTCACATGATGAGAAATCAGTTTGTGGCCACGTCATGTTTTGGGGCCAGTGACTTCCCAGGGCCTCCAGCAGCACAATTCCCATTTGCTCTGCCCTGTCTCACACAGTGGCATCTTCTTCCTGGTCAGTGATTTCCTTACCTACCTCCTCTCTCTCTCTCCTTTTCCCAGACTTTGAGCACCTTGGCACCCAAGGCCGAGACTGTTACAGGACCCATATAGAAAATTTGGATTGTGTTGTGAACTCATATTTGAAAATATTGCTGCTCCCACCCCCCCCCAAAAAAACCGTACAGCATATGTACATGCACACAAATATGGAGCTCTCTTCTTGAATGGCTGTCTTGCATCCCAGCCCGAAAAGGAGATATCATGTGAATAGAACAACAATGAATAATCATTTCAGTTGTTCCTCTCAGGTAGAAATCTATGCAACAACATCAATGTTTAGGATCCAGCATTCTGCCTTCTGTAAACCATTTGATACTTCTCTATACTAATACCAGAGGAAAGGAGTATCACTTCCTTGGCCCTGCCTGTCCACCACTCTATCTTGCACCTTCATTCCATCTCCTAACATTTTTGGAAAGGCACATTCACATATTCTTCCATTACCAAAATCCAAGTCCCAGGAGTAGTACATGTAGTTCATGGAGATTCCTCCCTTTCCCTCATCCTGAATCCTATCAAATACTAAATATTATTTGATTGACAAGTTGTGTTATTTCTCCTATATTTTGAATATATTCCTTCCTTTGACTGTATTTGTTGAAACCCATACTATTTCTTGCCTCCATAATTGCAGCAGCATCCAAGTTGATCCACCTATTTTCCATCTTCCACCACTCAAGTCTATCCTCCTCATGCTGTCAGAGAATATTTTAGAAAGACAGGTCCCTTCCAAACACAAGATTTCTGAATCGCTCTTGTTATCTATGATGGTGATTAAGTAAAAGTTTAGGGTTCAGTGGTAGAGCACTTGCCTAGCATGCATGAGCCCTGCGTTTGATCCCCCAGCACTGCAAAAGATAAAAAAAAGTTTAGATTATGGGGGACTTCCTTAGACCCTCCAGAGTGATTCAAAATGATCAGAGATGTCCAAGAAATATGGACCTGTAGATTAACATCTAAATCCACTTGCAACACAAAAGTTCACAGTAACTTCGTTCCTACATTTGGCTCTAGTTTCTTCCTTCTAATGACTGCCGTTAATACCCTCTCCAATATGGTCTTCTCCCTACTTCTCATCACCCAATCATCCACCACTCAGGTAGGTATGGTTTTCTACTCGGTGAGCATTCCTCTATAATGGCACATAAATTTTAGTCAATAAAGTTTTGACACCTCAAATTGACAATAGTTTGAGTTCCAGCTTGCTCCTTGATACAGTCCTCTTTCAGTCAGGACTCCTAGATTCATGCAACTGACCCTGGTGAATTTACCCAGAAAAGGGATTTAGTGAAATCCTCTGAAAGGACACAGAATTAGCAGAAAGGTGAGAGAGCTAGATGCCAGAAAACAGGTTAGATCAAGGAATCCAAGATCATTTACAGCAATGGTGTTGCCACCTGCTTTGATGGCTGTTGTTGAATACTTAGTGTGACCACAGTTGGATTCCTGATATGCCTCATCTATTCAAAGATAATTTCTCAACTGACCTTGTGTTTTCATAATTGTCTCAAATCCCAGATTTCTGCATCTCTTTGACTGGCATAAGTCATGTGCCCACATTCTAGCTTAGTGGCTCTTAAAATGTTGTTCCCAAACAGCAGGATCAATATCACCTGGAAACTTGTTCAAACTGCAAATTCTCACCTCCCCCCATACCCTGGAAATGCATCCGGCAATCTACGTTTTAAAAACTTTCCATTTGATCTTGCTGCATGCTAAGACTTGGCAACTACTATTATAACTACAACAGGGCAAAAGGAAACACTATTTGATTCCTTTGATTCCACAGTGGGGCCAGTGCCCACTTGCAAATGGATTACCAAAAGAGGAATAATGTTCAGAGGTTGAATAGTAAAGTAACAAATAATCCAAAAGAAGTGTGTATTCACTGTACATTTTTATTTTGTGGTACTGGGGTTTGAACTCAGGGCCCATATCTTGACCCACTCCACCAGTCCTTTTTTGTGATGGGTTTTTTGAGATAGAGTCTCATGAACTATTTGCCCAGGCTGGCTTTGAACCGCAATCCTCCTGATCTCTGCCTCATGAGAAGATAGGATTATAGATGTGAGCCATGGGCTCCTGGCTTCACTGTACATTTTTTTACAATCTTCATTTTCAGGAAAAGTAGGAATTTGCCAAGTATCATAAAAATTAATACATTCTAATAATATCTACTAAACAATAAGTATTAGGGAAATTCCAACTGGCCATTCTTCAGTACGTCCCACATTTTACTACCTCACCTGTCGAAAGCAAACACCTGATACCCCTTGCAATTTCATCAATGTGTACATGACCTCCTATCTTAAAATTACACATGCAAGTAGCTTTGGCTAGTGGGCCAAAATCTACAGGTAATTAAATATTACCAATAGATTACAACTTTGTCTACAGTACAGATGAATATGGAATGCAGCCTTTCCTGATAATTGACTTGTAGAGAGTATAGGATTCTCATAGAAATACTTGAATTTGATCCAGCTGACATCTCAAAATACTCAGTGGACCCAGCTGACTTCACTGATCTTCAAGTAAATGAGATAATTTACATAACTATTTACTTTGGTACACAAGCAAAATAAATCTTCTCACCTTGAAATAGTAAAATTCATGTTGCTTTTGTTACTTACATAATATTTGTTGAGACTTTATAATATGGTAGGTATGATTTTTGAGTTCTTTACTTATATTAATGTCCCCAATACTTTCTAAGAGTACAAAGTAGTCCTAGGATCAAAAAATTTAAGAGCTGCTATTTCAGAAAATATCCTAAACACCATTGTTCTGGCAAACAGTAGAGCTATGTGTCCTTACAAGCTGTGTGTCTCTGCTCCACTCCACTATTCCAAAGTGTCCATCACATGTGGCCCCTCCAGGAGAGAAGACCCACTCAAAAGAGCTTTGCCGTTCTGGAGAAGCCCAAATATTCCAGACCAAACTAGGGCAAGAGATCCCAAAAATTCCATTCACTACAACTTGTTCCAATGTTTCTCTTTAGAAGAATTAACTTTAATAGCAAAAAATCACAGTGAGCTTCAAGCTTTTAACTGAGAGTTAAAAACAAGACAACAGAACAAAGAAAAATATCAAGAAAAGAACCAGAACACTCACTAATGATTTCACTACATGTCCCATCAATCCTGAGGAAGACAGCACATGTGGTGTACCTCAAAAGGCACACAACACTTTTCAGTCACACAGAGGGGGCTAGCTTACAGACTGGGGGTTCCAATGATTCTCACGTCCATAGGTCAGGAAGGACTGACTTTCAGCCTCCTCATGTCAAACTGTGAAAACTCCTTTTCAATTGTGATTTCTCCATTAATTGATCTCTCCAGTTAAATAGATATCTACTTACTTACAATGTCTTTACCTAACATCTTTTTTATCTAATTATTAATACATACCATTTGTACATATTAATGGGCTTCACTGTGATCTTTACATATGTGCATATATCAGGTATTGACCCTGTTCATCCACCTTTCTGCTCTCTTCCTTCTTCCCCTCTTCCCTTTTTTAATCCTTTTATGATAATTTCAAGGACATTTCTTCAATACACACTCCAACTAATCCACTGATTTTCAGAAAACAAATTCCAAAGAGGTCTTTCTTGTTTACTAATTATTACTTCATAAATTCTTTCTATCTTTTCAATGATTGAAAACATTGGTGAAATGTTTTTATAATACATGTAAGAGTTTTAAAAAATTCCTTTCTATTCTCTATATCATTTCTGTCTCCTCCATGGTAATTTTTAAGGATGAGACAACAAAGAGCAGACAGAGGCCTGGACATGTGGGTGGGGCTTTCCAATCAGACTCAGTTCTGAGATAGCTGGCCAACACTCAGTCATTTCACCAGAGCCACTGACATGCCTAAATGGGGTTGACTTTTTTATTGGGGGGAGGGGGCACCGGTATCTTTACAGCAATGCCCTTCCCTCATGGCCTAGTCCAGAGCTCTTTGTATTTCTTCTGCATCTGTGCTACAAAGTGCTACTGTCTCCCACATCATCTGTTCCACTCTTCCATCTGCTTCCGGTTTCCTTGGAGTATGTCTGCATCTCATGCTGACAAGTGATCTTCGCTCCATCTTGTTTACTGTGAACTCACATTCTCAGTCTGCTGTGTTTAAGCAGAGCCATGCTCTTTTATCTTTCCATTTACAATTGCTGGATTTAATGCTTTCAATGACTTTTTCAAGACATCTTCACATTTGCTATTTTATTTCTATGATGCTCCCCAGATATAATGCAAACAATATGTATTTTCATATCTAGTCTAAAGTCAAATGCAAAAGAGGATCTCAGCCAGTAACATTCAAGGGATTAATGACTAAATTGGGAATAGGAATGAGTTTTCTGATTTCTATCATAGTTTACTTTACACTAAACCAGCCTATCTCTTGCAAAAGAATTGGATTTGTCAGGAGAGCTCAGCTTAAATTCTAGCCTTATTAGTTATTTGATGGATGACAACTAAAGTTTATGTGTTTTTATATAAGGATTACATATTCATGTATTCTTCACAGAATTGCTATGGTTAATAAGTGATAAAATATTTGTGAAATTATCTTATATAATTCAATATACATATTAAATATAATTTTCCTAAAAAGTTAATTTGTATATATTTAAACATTTTTCTTTTAGATGTTGACTTTGTAGAAGAAATATTATGTTCATATGGATTGTAATTAAGAGCAAAAAATGATAATATAGGAAAATGGTGGCTTTCCTAGCTGCCCCAATCTGTACCAATAAAAGAGTAACTGCCTCCATATATCCTTGGTAAGAGTTGTCAAGTTTCTGAATTTTTGATATTTGAAAAAAAGTGGAATATGGTAATAATGGAAGCTCTGGTTATCTCTTGCTACATTTTGAAAGAGTACCTCAAATCAGCCCATAGTGGCTTAAACCAGAACAAATCATGTAATTAGCTCTCCAATCAATTTCAGCAAGGATGATGAGACCAGCTGTTCATTAATGGAGGCATCTCAACTGAAGCTGGAGGATCTCCACCCCAGCTGGTTGCTCACACTATCGGCAAGTTAATGCTGGCCATTGGCTTTGGTCCACATGGACTTCTCCACTAGGAGACTTGTGCTTCCTCACAGCATGGTGTCTGAGTTTTAAGACAAAGAGATGAGAAATGGGAACTGCCTATTGCTTAAAGTCTTGACCCAGAAATTGGCACAGTAACAACTGTGCTTCTAAACTATGCTGTATTCTGTTAGTCCAGAAGTTACAGAATCCAGATCCAAGGGAAAGGAATGCTATCTTCACCTCCCGATGGGAGGAGTATCACCCAATTCTGGAGCCATGTTTTGAAATCACAGTATGGTATTGTTTGAACTAGCATCTCTCTTACTACAAGTGCAGATAAACATTTTCTTTTTGCAAACCTAAAGGTCCTTGATATTGCCTGTGTTGTATTGTCTATTTATATTTTCACCTGTTTTTTTCCCTGATTGTTTAACAAACTTATCTTTTTTATTTAGAGAAGTTTAAGTAGAGGGAGGTGGTGAGTCATTCCTTTGTGATATAATTTACAAATAATTTTTCTACTTTGTTATTTATCAAGTCTTTTGAACTGACATAATATTTTTATCCTCATGTAGAAATTTTTGTTTTGTTTTGTTTTATTGTAGTGGTACAATTCTTTCTAAAATGGTTTCTAGATTTGAGTCTATTATTTACAAATGTCTTCCTCCTGTATAAGAGTTGCTCCTCTTTTGTCTTGTATTTTTGTTGCTTTACTTTTTACATTTAAAACATTGATTCATTCAGAAATCAATGCTGATGCATGCATGGTGGGTGTCCATTTTTCAAAATGAACTTGAAAATCACTGGATCTCATTATTCTACCAAAAAAAAAAAAAAAAAAACCAGTTAGCATTTTTGTTGGGATCATGTAAATTTACAAACTGTCTCAGGGAGAATTGTCATAAATGTTTCCCTTACTTCAACCCAAGGCTCCTTTCACTGCTAAAAAGAGTGTTCTTTGCTCTCCTTGGATCTACCAAAGTAATGGAATATGACTTATAATACTGTCTTAACTTACATTTCTAGAATGTTCTATCCCCACCTATATCCCTAGCCTTGATTCTTTTAAGAAACTAGTGAGTTTTATTGGCTATTATTGTACTTTGGATTTCTTAAGTTTAATTGGTAAGTGTCACTCATCAACAGATTTCTTTTTTAGTGCACCTTTCTTATTTTTTTGAGATCAATATTATACTTGCTTCATAAAATGTGCTTAGAGACATTTGTTCTTTGATCTGAAACAGTTTAAGATTAGAATTATGTGTTCCCTAAACATTTTGTAGAGTTCTTCTGGGAAACCATTCCAAGAAACAAAAGTGACTTTTTGACTACTGTCTCTGTTTCTTCTTTGGAAATCCAGCTGCCTAGGAATTTCAGTAAATTATATTTTTGTAAGTAATAATTTATTTCATCCAAATTTGCAAAGTTATTTACATAAGATTAAATCAGAGCTGGGTGCTGGTGGTTCCTGCCTGTAATCCTACCTACTCAGGAGGCAGAGATCAGGAGGATCACAGTTCAAAGCCTGCCCCAGGCAAATAGTTTAGAGATCCTATCTAGAAAAAAAGCCATCACAAAAAAGGGCTGGTGGAGTGGCTCAAAGTATAGGCCCTGAGTTCAAACCCCAGTATCACAAACAAACAAATAAATAAATAAATCTCATATGACTTTTTAACTTTCTCTTTTGTGAATGTACCTTCATATGTGTGGTCTGAGAATTTTATAAGTTCTTTTCCATGAATTAAAAGGTTAAATTATTTCTGCTTTCATTTCTAGTTTTTGAAAGAAAAATTTCCTTTAAATATCAAGCTCCTAAGCATAATTCAAATCTTGTCACAAAATTTCACATGACAGGTTTATTCAGATGATAATCCTATCCTCTTATGAATATTAAAGTCTACTTTAACTAGATTTAAATAAAATTATTTCCTAGAAGGAATATATTGGTGATTATTTAATAAGTATCTTTGCTGTTCAAATAAGGCCACGAACCCTTGATAATTCGAATATAGAGAAAGCAAATGATACAACTCATGCTAAGGAAAACTTAAAGGATTTTATTTAATTTTAAACATCTACAAAAATCCATAAACTTTATTAACTTGCAAAAAGTTATTTCCTCAAATGGTATTTATATATTAAACATTCCAATGAATTTGAATATTGATCTCTCAGATTTATAATTCTCAGTGTTTAGTTCATAAACTTAAATAAATACACTGTTTTTCTATTAGTTTTGTATCTTTTGAGGACAGTAATAACCTAATTTATTTACTTGCAATGTCTATTTTTACCTATATAGGAGCCACTAGGAACAGAGACAGCAGGACTTACCGCTTCCTTCTTGTGTCTTATGACACTTGGCTATGTCTTTTAAAAACTTAGTAGCAGCTAAGCACCCCAGGCTCTTGGAAACTTGTTAGCCCTCTCTGGGCCACACAGCTGTTAGAGGCTGAGCTGAGCCTAGAATCCATTTCTGGAGTCCTTCCCTTTTGAGTCTTATGGTGTAGTAATGGAGGTGAACACAAGGAAATTAGTGATAAGGAAAACCCTAACAGAGGATCATTTCAGACTAGGGAAATTATGAAGTCCTTGCCAGGCAGGTTAGACCTAAGAAGGGCTGGCATGCTTTGGTAGGATAGGAAAAGGCCATCACCGGAGGTGACACCAGGGCTAAGACTCACATGAGATGCCTTAGAGCAAAACCTGGGACCAATCAAGAACTGGATATTGGATATGGCTGGAGCAGGAGGTAAGTGTCTAGGGTAGGAAAGGAACATGAAAGAAAAGTTTGAGGAAAAACAAAGATCTTTGAATTTCAGGCTGAAGAAATGAAATTTGTCGACGTAATGAGAGCCTTTGGATATGCTCCTTTTAGGAGAGGAGCTGGAGGACTGGGTCTCTGTGGGTGAAGGGAGACTTATTACATATACTTTAAACTGCTTCAAAGTTTTAACCCTGTGCATTTGTTTTTATTTTATTTTATTATTTTTTATTTCATTTTGAAAAAGGATCTTGCTATGCAGCCCAGGCCTCAACCTCCTGCCTCCTGCCTCAGCCTCTGGAATGCTCAGACGCCAAGCACACACCACCTTGCCCTGCTTTGTTCTGAGAGAAAAAACATTGAGGCATTAAGACCATTACTACAGCAAATGATTTATTTTAGTAGAAAATCACCACAAAGGAAAGGTCAGCATCCTGTGTTTATCACCAAGGGCAAGCGTGATGGAGCAATTTAACTCTATGACATTCTGGGCTGTGTTTTCTCTTGGGTAAGCACAGAAAGAGGAGGAAGCAAGTAAATTCCGGAAAAACATTATCTCTGAGACCTGAAGCAATCAATATGATTTGATATTTTCCTATCAGACAATAATTTAAGCTCCAAAGAGACTTAATATCTATGACTGCATATAAGCCTATTAAAAAAAACCAAAGATTTTTAAAAAGCTGTTAGAATAGGGTCAAGGAGGAAAACACAAGTTTGGAGGAGATAATTAATTGAACCTCTCCAACAAGAATGCTTATGTCTTGATTTTTTTGTGTGTAAAGCTGCTATATAAGCAGGCCAATTACTCACTGCCAAACAAAAAATAGGTAAAGAGCATTAACTGATGAGCTCAAAAACCTGGGAATTCTGAGGGAGAAATGTAACGACACTGAGAGAACTTTATCCAACACAGTCAGGAAAGCTCTGAAGCCAGAATGCTTATAAAGAACCTTCACCCCATTCCCCCAATCTAATTATAATAGAGATTTTGTTTCATTACTGTGATTTTAATGTGTGTTTAAAGGACACTGCCAATAAATCAATCAACAAACAGAGTGAAGAAACACCAAGTAGGATGGGAGGAATTAATATTCAAAACATATAAAGGATTCACACAACACAATAGTAAAAAACAAAATGACCCAGTTTAACAATAGGAAAGGATCCAAATAACATTCCTTTTTTTTTAATACGCCATTCTTTTTTTTTTTTTATTGTTGTGCTGGGTGGGAGTACATTGTGGCATTTGCAAAAGTTCTTACAATGTATTAAATATACCTAACTTGAATTCATCCCCTCCATCTCTCTCCTTTATCCCTTCCTTCCCTCATTCCTTGAATAATTTCAACAAATATCATTTTCCATTTACATATATATGTATACTTTTTTATTTATCATTTTTATATTTACACACATGTACATATTGTTTGGGCCACCTCACACACACACACCCTAACCTCTGCTTCCTGGCAGAACCTGTTCTGCCCTCTTGTTCTCCAATTTTGTTGAAGAGAAAACATAAGAGACAATAAGAAAGACATAGCATTTTTGCTAGTCTGTGATAAAGATAGCTATGCAGAGAGATTCCTAGCATTGCTTCCATGCACGTGTGCATTGCAACCCATATTAGTTCATCTCTACCAGACCTCTTCACTATTTCCTGGTCCCCCTCCCACAGAGGCCTCTGCCAGTTTAAGATTACTATATTCACTCCTCTACAGTGTGCATATCAACCACATTCAAGTTTTAGGCTTCCTTCCCTTTTCCTATTCCTCCCATACACATTCTCTCCTTCCTGTGTGACCCATGTCCAGTGATATTACTGCATTTATTTTACGTCTGTAATCCGCATATGAGGGAGAACAATTTGTCCTGGGCTTGGCTAACTTCGCTTAAGATGATGTTCTCCAGTTCCATCCATTTTCCTGTAAATGACAAAATTTCATTCTTCTTTGTGGCTGAATAAAATTCCATTGTGTATAAATATCACATTTTCTTAATACATTCATCAGTAGTGGGGCATCTTGGCTATTGTGAATAGCTCTGCAATAAACATGGGGATGCAGGTGGCTCTGGAAAAACCTGAGTCACATTCCTTTGGGTATATCCCTAGGAGTGGGATTGATGGATCATATGGCAGATCTATGTTTAGTTTTTTAAGAAGCCTCCATATTGTTTTCCAAAGTGGTTGTACTAGCTTACATTCCTACCAGCAGTTTCCTTTTTCCCCCGCACCCTTGCCAAAACTTATTGTTGGTGGTGTTCTTGATGGTAGCTGTTCTAAGGTGGAATTTTAGTGTGGTTTTGATTTGCATTTCCATTATGGTCAGGGATGGTGAGCATTTTTTCGTATGTTGTTTTGGCCATTTGAATTTCTTCCTTTGAAAAAGTTCTGTTTAGTTCAGTTGTCTACTTTTAATTGGTTCATTGATTTTTGGGGAGTTTAGTTTTTTGAGCTCCCTGTATATTCTGGTTATCAGTCCTTTGTCTGATGTATAGCTGGCAAATGTTTTCTCCCACACTGTGGGTGGTCTTTTCAATTTAGAGACTGATTTTTTTTTGTTGTGTGGAAGCTTTTTAATTTCATGTAGTCCCATTTGTCCATCCTTTCTCTTAGTTGCTGAGCTGCTGGGGTTCTATTGAAGAAGTCCTTGCATATACCTATTGCTTCCAGAGTATTGCCTGCTTTTCCTGTGCTAACTGCAAGGTTTCAGGTCTGATATTAAGGTGCTTAATCCACTTTGAGTTGATACTAGTACAGGGTAATAGGCATGGATCTAATTTCAGTTTTCTGCAGGCAGATAACCACTTTTCCCAGCAACATTTGTTGAAGAGGCTGTCTTTTTCTCCATCATATGTTTTTGGCACCTTTGTCAAAAGTGAGGTAGGCATAGCTGTGTGGATTCACATATGAGTCCTCTATTCTGTTCCATTGGTCTTCATATCAGTACCATGCTGTTTTTATTGCTATGGCTCTGTAGTATAGTTTGAAGTCAAATATTGTGATACCTCCAGCGTTGCTGGTTTTGCTCAGTATTGCCTTGGCTATTCGTGGTCTTTTGTGTTTCCAAATGAACTTTAGGATGGATTTTTCAATCTCTGTGATGAATGTAATTGGGATTTTGATGAAAATTGCATTGAACATGTAGATTGCTTTTGGTAGTATACCCATTTTTATTATGTTGATTCTGTCAATCCATGAGCACAGGAGATCTTTCCACCTTTTGTAGTCTTCTTTGATCTCTTTCTTCAGTGGTTTGTAGTTTTCCTTGTAGAGGTCATTTATATCCTTTGTTTATTCCCAGGTATTTGCTGTTTTGGGTTTTTTTTTAGGCTATTGTAAATAGAATTGTTTTCCTATATTTTTTCAGTTTGTTCATTATTGGTGTATAGAAAGGCTTCTGATTTTTGAAAGTTGATTTTGTATCCTGCTACATTGCTGAGGCTGTTTATGATGTGTAGGAGTTTTTGAGTGGAGTTTTTTTGGGTCTTTGAATTATAGAATCATGTTGTCTGCAAATAGGGATATTTTGACAGTTTCTTTACCTATTTGTATCTCTTTTGTTTCTTCTTCTTGCCTTATTGCTCTGACTAGGAACTCCAGGACTATGTTGAATCAGAGTGGGGAGAGTGGGCATCCTGTCTCATTCCTGACTTTAGGGAAAATGGTTTCAGTTGTTCCCTATTAAGTATGATGTTAGCTATAGGTTTGTCATATATAGCCTTTATAATGTTGAGGTACTTTCCTTCTATTTCTAGTTTTCTTAGAGCTTTTAAGATGAAATGGTGCCAAATCTTATCAAAGGCTATTTCTGCATGTATTGAGATGATCAAGTGGTTTTTGTCTTTGCTTCTGTTAATGTTCTGTATTACATTTATTGATTTGTGTATGATGAACCATCCCTTCATCCCTGGAATGAAGCTGACTTGGTCATGGTGAATGATCTTTCTAATATGTTGTTGGATTCAGTTTGCCATTATTTTATTGAGGATTTTTGCATCAGTGTTCTTGAAGGAGATTGGTCTGTAATTCTCCTTTTGGAATGTGTCCTTTTCCAATTTGGGAATAGTGTAATACTGGCTTCATAGAACGAGTTAGGCAGTGTTTCTCCCTTTCTATTTCATGGAAAAGTTAAGGAGTATAGGTATTCTTTAGAGGTCTGGTACAACTCAACAGAGAACCCATCAGGTCCTGAACTTTTCTTTTGGGGAGAATACTTATTGCTCCTTCATTTCATTACACATTATAGATCTGTTTAGGCGGTTAGTATTCTTTTAGTTTAGTTTTGGATGGTTATAAATATCTACAAATTTGTCCATTTCTTCAGGATTTCCCAGTTTGTTGGAATACAGGTTCTCAAAGTACTCCCTGGATTTCCTGGTGTTTGCTTTTATCTCCCCTTTTTCTGTTTCTGATATTACTAGTTTAGGTCTTTCCCCGCCTCATTTTAGTCAGATTTGCCAGGGGCTTGCCAATTTTTTTTTATTTTTTCAAAGAACCATTTTTTTTTTGTTTCATTGTTTCTTTGTTTTTTTTTTTTTTTTTTTTTGGTCAGGGGGCAGCATAGCCCCCTGGACAGACTGACCTCCACCCAGAGAAAAAAGAGAAACTGACTAATAAGCAATAAGAACAATAAAGACACGTGGGGAAGAGGGTGGGGAGCACTAAGTGCCACAGATTGGGGGAAGGGAATCCTTCCCGGGACTGTAAGTAAACAAGCCGGGCGGGCCGGAGAGGCTCCAGGGGGAGCCGGGTGCACACCCAGCAACCAGGAGCGGGAAAGCTTGTGAGAGTGGCAGAGGGAGGAAAACTCCACAGGAGAGGAGGGAAGACCCACTTCCCACATGAGCTGTAAACAAACATGGCGGCTGGCAGGAGCAGCAGCACCGCCCAGTAATCAGGAGCAGGGAAGCTTGTGAAAGTGGCAGTGGGAGGAAAACTGCACAGGAGAGTGGGGAAGACCTACCTCCCACATGAACTGTAAATAAACATGCAGGCCTGACAACACGGGTGCAGTGTCACCTTTCCCAGTGCTTGGAAAGGGGAAAGCTTGTAGCAGAGGCTCCCGCACAGGAGAACTACAAGTAATAAAAGCCTGCAGGGCCAGGTGAGTGCTAAGCTCACCCCTGAGATCTGCATAAATAACGCCTCCAGCAACAGCAGGCTGACAGCAGCGGGCAGGCAAGCCACAGCTGCAGATACCATTCTCAGAACTGTCTCCAGACTCTTTTTTTCCATTTTCTCCCTACCCTTGATGAGAGAACAACCAAATTACACCTGCAAGCTGAAAAACTTACTAAAACTGTATTGCATTTGAACTTGGGACACTTGGTGGGGTTTTGTGTGTGTGTGTGTGTGTGTGTGTGTGTGTAGTTTTGTTCTACTTTATGCGTCCCCTTTGATGAGATAACTACAGAATAACATCTGAGGCACCACCTCCAGGATTGGAGACTGAGACTGACACCCAAATTATTAAGACTGAAACTTCAATGCATTTGAACTTGGAGGTTTTTTGGTTTTTTGGTTTTTTTTTTTAATTTTCTATTTTCCATTTTATTTTAATTCATTTTTATATATAGACATTACTTTCATTTACTTATTTTTTTATTTTTATTCTTATCTTTCTTTTTTATTTTTGATTTTCAATCCTCTTTCTGTCTCACTAATGTCTGTTCAGCTTACTGTCAATTAGTACACTAACGCTCCCTGTTTAAACCTTTGAAACTTTCTTGTCTGAAACCTTGTTCTGTTTTTTCCCTCTTGTCTGTGTATTTGTTTTCCACTTTTCTTTAACTTCTTGCTTCCGATCTCAGCTCACCCTTCCATTCTAAATATTACCATTGTTCTTATTACAAGCTAGAAAATACTTAACTGCACACAGTACAGGGACAGTAACAACACAAAAGACAATGACAGGAAGACAGAAAAAACAGGGAAGCCAGGTTCCCCACAGCAAAAAATTAGTACAGGAACCAGAGGGGAATGAAGAAAACAGAAACTCAGATCCAGACTCCAACAAAATGAAGATAAACTATGCCAAAGGACCCAATGAAACCCACAAGAATAATTTAAAAGAAGACATACTACAGGTACTCAATGAGAATTTTATAGAGATGATACTGGATAGGGTCAACCAAAAAGTACAGGAGACACTCAAGAAATTCCAAGACAACAAAAATAGAGAATTTGAAAAAGCAAAAGAAGAAATAAATGAAACCATAGAAGCACTGTATAAACACCAAAGTGAAACAGAGAACACGATGAATAAATGGATAAATGAACTCAGGACAAAAATAGACAACATTAAAGAGGAAACCAGCCAGGATATGGAAAACCTCAGAAAAAAGAACAAAACAGAACTGCAAAACAAAACGGAAGACCAATCCAGCAGAATAGAACAAACAGAAAGAATCTCAGAACTTGAAGATGAAATGGTAATTAAAGGAAAAACTGAAGAACTATTAATTAAACAACTCAAGACCTGTGAAAAGAAAATGCAAGAACTCACCGACCCATCAAAAGACCAAATTTGAGAATCATGGGCATCAAAGAAGGAGAAGAGGTGCAAGCGAAGGGAATGCATAATATATTTAACAAAATAATAATGGAAAATTTCCCAAATCTAGACAAAGATATACCCATACAGATGCAAGAGGCCTCCAGGACACCAAACAGACCACATCAAAATAGAACTACCCCACGACATATCATCATTAAAACAAGTTCAGAAACTAAGGAAAGAATATTGAAGGCTGTAAGAGAGAAAAAACAAGTAACATACAAAGGTAAACCCATCAAAATCACAGCAGACTTCTCAACAGAAACATTAAAAGCAAGAAGAGCGTGGGGTGAGCTCTCCCAGGCACTGAATGAAAATAACTTCAAACCCAGGATACTCTACCCAGCAAAACTATCATTCAAAATAGGTGGAGCAATAAAAGTCTTCCATAATAAGCAGAAACTAAAACAATATGTGACCACAAAGCCACCACTACAAAGGATTCTTCAAGGGATTCTGCACACAGAAAGTGAAACCCAACTTAACCATGAAAAGACAGGCAGCACCAAACCACAGGAAAAGAAAAAGCAAGAAAGTAGAGAGTAACCTCAACTTAGGTACACACAATCAAACCTTCAAACAACTAAGACAACTAAATGACAGGAATCACCACATACCTATCAGTACTAATGCTTAATATTAATGGACTTAATTCACCCATCAAAAGGCACCGTTTGATGAAATGGATTAAAAAGGAAGATCCAACAATTTGTTGCTTACAGGAGACCCATCTCACCGACAGAAATAAGCATAGGCTTAGGATGAAAGGCTGGAAGAAGATTTGCCAAGCCAATGGCACCCGAAAACAGGCAGGAGTAGCAATACTTATCTCTGACAAAGTAGACTTCAAACCTACATTGATCAAACGAGATAAAGAAGGACATTCCATGCTAATAAAAGGGGATGTAGACCAAAAGGAAATAATAATTATCAACCTCTATGCACACAATGTCAATGCACCCAATTTCATCAAACATACCCTGAAAGACCTAAAAGCATATATAAATGCCAACACAGTGGTTGTGGGAGACTTTAACACCCCATTATCATCAATAGATAGGTCATCCAAGCAAAAACTCAATAAAGAAATCCAAGATCTAAAATATGCAATAGATCAAATGGACCTAGTTGTTGCCTACAGAACATTTCATCCAACCTCTACACAATATACATTCTTCTCAGCAGCCCATGGAACCTTCTCCAAAATAGATCATATCCTGGGACACAAAGCAAGTCTCAGCAAATATAAGAATATAGAAAGTATACCGTGCATACTATCTGATCACAATGCACTAAAAGTAGAACTCAACAACAAAAGTAAAGACAAAATCATGTAAACAGCTGGAAACTGAATAACTCATTACTTAATGAACAATGGGTCATTGATGAAATAAAAGAGGAAATTAAAAAGTTCCTGAAAGTCAATGAAAATGAAAACACAACCTACCAGAACCTATGGGACACAGCTAAGGCAGTCCTGAGAGGAAAGTTTATAGCCATGAGTGCATATATTGAAAAGACTGAAAGATCCCAAATCAATGACCTAATGATACATCTCAAACTCCTAGAAAAACAAGAACAAGCAAATCCCAAAACAAATAGAAGAAGAGAAATAATGAAAATAAGACCTGAAATCAACAAAATAGAAACCAAAAAAACCATACAAAGAATTAATGAAACATAAAGTTGGTTCTTTGAAAAAATAAACAAGATCAAAAGACCCCTGGCAAACCTGACTAAAATAAGGTGAGAAAAAACCCAAATTAGTAGAATCCAGAATGTAAAAGGGGAGATAAAAACAAACTCCATGGAAGTCCAGGAAATAATCAGAGACTACTTTGAGAAACTATATTCAAATAAATTTGAAAATCTAAAAGAAATGGACAGATTTCTAGATACATATGATCATCCAAAACTGAACCAAGAGGAAATTAATCACCTGAATAGACCTATAACACAAAATGAAATTGAAGCGGCAATCAAGAGTCTCCCCAAAAAGAAAAGTCCAGGACCTGATGAATTCTCTGCTGAATTCTATCAGACCTTTAAAGAAGAACTGATACCAACCCTCCTTAAACTGTTCCATGAAATAGAAAGGGAAAGAAAACTGCCAAACACATTTTATGAAGCCAGTATTACACTTATCCCCAAACCAGGCAAAGACACCTCCAAAAAGGAGAACTATAGGCCAATATCCTTCATGAATATTGATGCAAAAATCTTCAACAAAATAATGGCAAACCGAATTCAACAACACATCAAAAAGATTATTCACCACGACCAAGTAGGCTTCATCCCAGTGATGCAGGGGTGGTTCAACATACGAAAATCAATAAACGTAATAAACCACATTAACAGAAGCAAAGACAAAAACCACTTGATCATCTCAATAGATGCAGAAAAAGCCTTTGATTAGATCCAACACCATTTCATGATAAAAGCTCTAAGAAAAATAGGAATCGAAGGAAAGTACCTTAACATTATAAAAGCTATATATGACAAACCTACAGCCAGCATTATACTTAACGGAGAAAAACTGAAACTATTCCCTCTAAAATCAGGAACCAGACAAGGATGCCCACTATCTCCACTCCTATTCAACATAGTACTGGAATTCCTAGCCAGAGCAATTAGGCAAGAAGAAGGAATAAAAGCAATGCAAATAGGTAAAGAAAATGTCAAAATATCCCTATTTGCAGACAACATGATTCTATACCTTAAAGACCCAAACAACTCTACTCAGAAGCTTCTAGACATCATCAATAGCTATAGCAAGGTAGCAGGATATAAAATCAACATAGAAAAATCATTAGCATTTCTACACAGTAACAATGAGCAAATGGAAAAAGAATGTATGAAAACAATTCCATTTACAATATCCTCAAAGAAAATCAAATACCTAAGTGTCAACCTAACAAAAGATGTGAAAGATCTCTACAAGGAAAACTATACACTTCTGAAGAAAGAGATTGAGGAAGACTATAGAAAGTGGAGAGATCTCCCATGCTCATGGATTGGTAGAATCAACATAGTAAAAATGTCTATACTCCCAAAAGTAATCTATATGTTTAATGCAATTCCCATCAAAATTCCAATGACATTCATTAAAGAGATCGAAAAATCTACCATGAAATTTATATGGAAACACAGGAAGGCACGAATAGCCAAGGAAATACTCAGTCAAAAGAACAATGCAGGAGGTATCACAATACCTGACTTCAAACTATATTACAAAGCAGTAGCAATAAAAACAGCATGGTACTGGCACAAAAACAGACATGAAGACCAGTGGAACAGAATAGAGGACCCAGATATGAAGCCACACAACTATAACCAACTTGTCTTTGACAAAGGAGCTAAAAATATTTGATGGAGAAATAGCAGCCTCTTCAACAAAAACTGCTGGGAAAACTGGTTAGCAGTTTGCAAAAAACCGAAACTAGATCCATGTATATCACCCTATACCAAGATTAACTCAAAATGGACCAAGGATCTTAATATCAGACCACAAACTCTAAAGTTGATACAGGAAAGAGTAGGAAATACTCTGGAGTTAGTAGGTATAGGTAAGAACTTTCTCAATGAAACCCCAGCAGCACAGCAACTAAGAGATAGCATAGATAAATGGGACTGCATAAAGCTAAAAAGCTTCTGTTCATCAAAAGAAATGGTCTCTAAACTGAAGAGAACACCCGTAGAGTGGGAAAAAATATTTGCCAGCTCTACATCAGACAAAAGACTGATAACCAGAATATATAGCGAACTTAAAAAACTAAATTCTCCCAAAACTAATGAACCAATAAAGAAATGGGCAAGTGAACTAAACAGAACTTTCTCAAAAGAAGAAATTCAAATGGCCAAAAAACACATGAAAAAATGCTCACCATCTCTAGCCATAAAGGAAATGCAAATTAAAACCACACTAAGATTCCACCTCACCCCTGTTAGAATAGCCATCATCAGCAACACCACCAACAACAGGTGTTTGTGAGGATGCAGGGAAAAAGGAACCCTCTTACACTGTTGGTGGGAATGTAAACTAGTACAACCACTCTGGAAAAAAATTTGGAGGCTACTTAAAAAGCTATACATTGATCTACCATTTGATCCAGCAATACCACTCTTGGGGATATACCCAAGAGACTGTGACACAGGTTACTCCAGAGGCACCTGCACATCCATGTTTATTGCGGCACTACTCACAATAGCCAAGTTATGGAAACAGCCAAGATGCCCCACCACTGATGAATGGATTAAGAATTTGTGGTATCTATACACAATGGAATTTTATGCAGCCATGAAGAAGAACGAAATGTTATCATTTGCTGGTAAATGGATGGAATTGGAGAACATCATTCTGAGTGAGGTTAGCCTGGCCCAAAAGACCAAAAATCGTATGTTCTCCCTCATATGTGGACATTAAGTCAAGGGCAAACACAACAATGGGATTGGACTTTGAGCACATGATAAAAGCGAGAGCACGCAAGGGAGGGGTGAGGATAGGTAAGACACCTAAAAAATTAGCTAGCATTTGTTGCCCTTAACACAGAGAAACTAGAGCAGATACCTTAAAAGCAACTGAGGCCAATAGGAAAAGGGGACCAGGAACTAGAGAAGAGGTTAGATCAAAAAGAATTAACCTAGAAGGTAACACACACACACAGGAAATTAATGTGAGTCAACTCCCTGTATAGCTATCCTTATCTCAACCAGCAAAAACCCTTGTTCCTTCCTATTATTGCTTATACTCTCTCTTCAACAAAATTAGAAATAAGGGCAAAATAGTTTCTGCTGGGTATTTAGAGGGTGAGGGGGAGAGGGAGGCGGCGGAGTGGGTGGTAAGGAAGGGGGTGGGTGCAGGGGGGAGAAATGACCCAAGTCTTGTATGCACATTTGAATAATAAAAGAAAAAATAAAATTAAAATTAAGATTAAAAAAAAAAAGAACCATTTTTTTCATTTTATTGTTTCTTCGTTTTTTTTTTTTGTTTTTTGTTTTTTTTTTGGTCTCTATTTCATTAATTTGGGCCCTTATTTTAATTTTTTTTCTCCTTCTGCTTGTTTTGGGTTTTGCTTGTTCCTGTTTTCCTAGGAGCTTGAAATATAACATTAGGTCATTTATTTGAGATCTTTCTGTCCTTTTTAATATATGCACCCATGGCTATAAACTTTCCTCTTAGGAATGCCTTTGCTGTGTCCTATAGGTTCTGGTTGGTGGTGTTTTCATTTTCATTAACTTCCAGGAATCTTTTGATTTCTTCTCTTATTTCTTCTATGACCCACTGATGGTTGAGGAATGTGTTATTCAGCCTCCAATTATTTGCATATTTTCTGCTGTTGTTTTTGTTGCTGAGTTCTAGTTTTAATGCATTGTTATCAGATAGAATGCAGGGGGTTATTTCTATTTTCTTTTATTTGCTGAGGCTTGCTTTGTGCCCTAACTTATGATCTATCTTGACAAAGTTCCATGGACTGTTGTGAGGAATGTATATTGTGCTGTTGTCAGATAAAATATTCTATAGACATCAGTTAGGTCCATTTGATCTATGGTGTCATTTAGTTTGAGGATTTCTTTGTTGATTATTTGTTTGACTGACCTATCTATTAGTGAAAGAGGGGTATTAAAGTCTTCCACTACCACTGTGTTAGAGTCTATAAGTCCTTTGGTATATGTTTGATGAAATTGGGTTCACTGACATTGGGTGCATATAGGTTGACAATTGTTATTTCCTTTTGATGTATTGACCCTTTTATTAGTATGAAGTATCCTTCTTTGTCTCATTTGACCAATATAAGTTTGAAGTCTATTTTGTCTGATATAAGTATTGCTACCCCTGTCTGTTTTTGGGGTCATTGGCTTGATAAATCTTCTTCCAGCCTTTCATACTAAGTCAGTTTTATTTCTGTCAATAAGATGCGTCTCTTGTAAACAACAGATTGTCAGAGCTTCCTTTTTAATCCAATTTGCCAAACAGTGTCTTTTGATGGGGGTTATTGAGTCCATTGACATTCAGTGTTAATATTGATAGTTATGTGGTAATCCTATCATTTAGTTGTTCTTGTTGTTTCAGGATTTGATTGTGTGCAGCTGAATCAATGCTACTCTCTGATTACTTGTCTTTTCTTCTCCTGTGGTTTGATTCTTCCCGTCCTCTCCTGGTTTTGTTTGCTTTCATCTTCTGTGTGCAAAATTCCTTGTAGAATCTTCTGTACTGGTGGCTTGATGGTCATATATTGTTTTAGTTTGTTTGTCATGGAAGATTTTTATTGCTCCATCAATTTTGAATAATTTTGTTGGGTAGAGTATCCTAAGGCTGAAATTATTTTCATTCAGTGCCTGAAATACCTTCCTGCTTTTAAGGTTTCCATTGAGAAACCTTATACATTATTTATTTTTCTATCTTACAGCCTTCAATATTCTTTCTCTGTTCTCTGTGGTGTTGTTTTAATGATAATATGCTATAGGGAGGCTCTACTTTGTCAAGTCTGTTTGGTGTCCTGTTCTGTTTCCTGTACCTGAATGGGCAAAACTTTCTCAAGATTTGGGAAATTTCCTGTTATTATTTCATTGAACATATTACATATCCCTTTGGCTTGCACCTCTTCTCTTTCTTCAATGCCCATGATTCTCAGGTTTGGTCTTTTGATGGAGTCACTGAGTTCTTGCATATTCCTTTCACAGCTCTTGAGTTGTTTGACTAAGATTTCTTCTGGTTTTTTTTTTTTTTCTTTAATTTCTATTTTATTTTCAAGCTCTGAGATTCTGTCTTCCACTTGTTCTAGTCTGCTGGAAGGACCTTCCACTGTGTTTTTTGTTTGACTAAAGAGACTTTTTATTTCCAGGATTTCTGTTTGATTCTTTTTTCTGAGGTTTTCCATATCTTTGCTCAACTCCTCTTTTATTTTTTGTCTTGTTATCTTTAATTCATATATCTCTCTTTGAATAGTTTCCTTTGTTTCACTTTGGTGTTTGTTGAAGTCCTTTCTTAGTTCTTCTATTTGTTTCTGTGTCTTCTCATATTCTTTATTTTTGGTGTCTTGAAATTTCTTGAATGCATCTTGTACATTCTGGTTAACCATGCCTAGTATCATCTCCATGAATTCCTCAGTGATTTCTTTTTTGAGCGTTTTTTAATGGACATCACTGGGCTCCTTAGTGACATTTACCATTTTTTTGTTGGAGTCAGAAACTGGGTACCTATCTTCTTCATTTCTCACTGAATCCTGTATTGAATTATTATTATTTTCTGAGGAGAGTGTTTTCCATCCCTTCTTCTTCCCATCGCTCCACTTGGTGCTATACAACTATGTTCTTAATATGCTAGTTGGTGGTTTTGGTGCCTGTTTTCTTCCTCTTGATGCAATTTTTGTGTTGTGACTAACTTGAATGTTAGCTAGGTTGATGTGCTCTTTCTGTCCCTGGCCTAGAGATGTAATTTAGCAATAACAAATTCACAGGTTCAATGCCAGACCAGTTGTTTACATATTATATAGAAAACCCCTTGGTGAAAACATGTATAAACAGTGGGAATTGGGGGGGGCAGGTAATGGTTATTAGGCTAGATATAGATATTTGGGAAATTGGTAAAGGTGGCACTGAAAAGGGGGGTGGGAAAAGGGGAATATGGGGGAAGTAGTATGGGGACTGCTGGGTTTTGTGACCCTTGTGCATATTTGGGTGTATTTCTGTTGCTGTAGTGGAGGGTGCTTGTGTCAGGGATTGCAGGGGGCTGGAGTTGTGTACAGTTGGCACAGTAGGCTAAGCAATGGGTGGTGAGTGTGTAGGAGGGTAGTGTAGTGTTGTGACAGGTTGGGGGAGGATAGAAGGAGAAGGTGAAGACGGGGGAGAGAGTGGATGAGAAGGGGCAGAAAGAGTAGTTGGGAAGGAGAACAATGGATTGTAACACAGGAAAAGGAGAGAAAGTAAAGGGGGTAAGAATAGGGATAAGAAAATAGTGGTGGTGAAGTTAATAATATAGAAAAAAACCCACAAAAAAACAACAACAAAACACCAGTTTCGGGAACAACAAAAAGTTCAGTCTTTTGGTAAAAGTTCTGGAGTTAATCCTTAGGCATTCAATCCTAGTATTGGTGTACAAGTGGGAACTCTGATGTGATCCCACAAGGTGCCTGGCTTGTGAGTAGTATTTGGTTCCTTCTGTCCACAGAGTTAGTTGCAATTGGGAGGTGAGGTAATTCTGCCAGTTCATGCAGGATGGTCAGAGCTGTTGTTGTTTTCATCAGGTGGCAGCTGCATTGCCCTTCATCTGCAACTCTGGTCAGCTCCTCCAGGCAATTCAGTTTTGAGTGCTGCCCTCTGCCCACAGGATCAGTTCCAGGATCTACCACCTGCTTGGCTTTGGGAGGTTGGCCTGTTTCAACACCCCCACTCTCCACCTTTGTTGCTTTATGCACGTTCCTTCACTGAGAGTTAGGCTCTCTGCCCCACCCCCGTTCTCCTGGGCAGGTTCAGTGTTCCACCCCCACCTCCACTGTCAGTGTTACATTACAGTTCATTGTTTAAGGTTTTCAGTTTTGTTGAGGAAAGGGGGGAGTTCAGTCTGCCCAGGGATTGTGCTGGATTATATTCCTGGGGATTGGGTAGGGGAGTCGCATGTGGTGCATGATGCCTCCCTGTTTGTTCTGCAGATTCATGCAAGCTGTTTTGGAGCTGGCCAGGGGGTAGAAATGGTGCCGCTTTTCTCAGTGCAGTGTGGTGTAGGGAGGTTTTCCATGAGCTGGGGTTCCAGGATATCACAGAGTTTGATTCTGATTGATACTCTGTCTTCTGTTGTTGGGAGGAAAAAAGAAAGTGAAATGGCCAGGGTTTTTTTTCCCCAGGCCTGAACATACCTTACTGGCTGTGCTGTGCAGGATTTTCACTGATGTTAGGTGCAATTAAAGACTGATTTAAGGGTCAGTCTTTGAATTTTATGTGCACCTAATATGATGACTGTTATTATTTTGGATAGAAGCAATCATAATTACCCAAGTGTAGCTCCAACATATCCAGGTGGTTTCTGGAGTTACACAGATTAGGATTTCTGATTCCCTGCCCTAACTGTCATCTTGGATCCTCTCATATATACACACTTTTTGCACCATATTCACCCTCCTACCCCCTTTCCCCACCACCTCACCACTTCCACCGGTACCATCCCCTTCTGGGCAGGACCTGTTCTGCCCTCCTGTTCTCTGATTTTGTAGAAGGAAAAAAGAAAAAAAAAAACATTTTTGCTTGTTTGAGGCAAAGGTAGCTACACAGGGAGTTTCCTGTGGCATTCCTATGTATATATGTACTATACCCCAATTGGTTCATCTCCTCTACTTTTCTTCATTCTACCTTAGTCTCTTTCTTATAGTGGTTTCATCCAGTTTAAGAATTCTGCATTCATTCATGTATAGAGAGCATATCAACTATATTCATCTTCTTAGTTTCCTTCTTTTACTCTTCGCCTCTAGTATGTGAACTCTCCATAGTGTGACCAGTGTTCATAATATTGGTGTGCTTGTATTAGTTCCATATTCAGCAGACATTTCTTAAAGAAGACATACAACTGGCCAACAGGTACATGAGAAATTCTTAAAATCACTAAGCATTAGAGAAATGTAAATTAAAACTACAATTATATCCATTAGAATAGCTATTATCAAAAAGATGAAAGATAAGTATTGGTGAGAATTCAGAAAAAAGGGAATACTTGCACACTTCTCAGGGGAATGCCAATTAGAACAACCTTTATGGAAAACATTATGAAGGTTGCTCTCAAAATTTAAAAAAGAGCTACAATGTAACCCAGCAAGCCCACTCTTGGATATAGATCCAAAAGAAATGAAACCAGTACATGGAAGAGATATGTGCACACTCATGTTTACAGCACTACTATTCACAATAGCCAAGATAAATATCCATGAATGGATGACTGAGTGGAGAAAATGCTTTATATATGCATAATAGGACAGTATGCAGCTCTAAAAAAGAAGGGAAGAAACTCATTATTTGCAACAACACAGATTAATGTGAAGGACGTTCGGTAAAATGAACTAAGCCAGGAACAGAACACAAATCCTTCATTGTCTTAAAAGTAGAATCCAAAAATGTTGAATTCACAGAAGTAGAGATAAGACTGGTAGTTACCAGGAACTGGGTCAGGGTTGGGTGGTTGGGGAGATGTTCATTAAGGCATTCAAAATCCAAGATAGGAGGAATAAGTTCAAGTGGTCTGTTGTACAGGGTGACTATAGTTAATAATAATGTATTATAGTTATGAAAATTGCTGAAAGTAGGTTTTCAGTGTTCTCAACACAAAAATACTTTATGTACTGGGTATGGTAATTAGCTTAATTCTGTCATTCCATTGTGTATACAGATCTCAAAACAATATATCATACCTATCAATTTATATAATTTATCAATTAAAATGTTTTAATTAAAAATAATAGAAGCTGGGTGTGGTGGAGCACATTTGTGCTCAAAGCTACTCAGGAGGCAAACACAGAAGAATCAAGGTTTTGAGGCTGCTCTGGCAAAAAAGCCTGAGACCATATCTGAAAAACTAACTAAAATCAGAAGTACTGGGGGCTTATTCAAGTAGTAGAGCACATGCCTAGCAAGTGAGAGTCCCTGTGTTCAATCCCCAGTAACATACACATGCACACACACACACACACACACACATGCAAAATAATGATGATGATAAAGATTTGGTTTCAGAATTATGATCTTAATCTTCATGTAACAGACACACTGGATTTTTTTCCTCTTTTTTTTTTCTTTATTCATTTATTCATATGTGCATACATTGCTTGGGCCATTTCTCCCCACTGCCCTCTGCCCCCACCATCTCCCTCCCAGTCCCCTCACTTCCAGGCAGAACCTGTTCTGCCCTTTTCTCCAATTTTGTTGAAGAGAAGACATAAGCAATAATAAGAAAGACAAAGCGTTTTTGCTAGTTGACATAAGGATAGCTATACAGAGAGATTCCTAGCATTGCTTCCATGCACAGTGTATTACAACCTGAATTGATTCATCTGTACCTGACCTCTTCACTACTCCCAGGTCACCTTCCCATATTGACCTCTGTCATTTTAAGGTTACTGTATTACCTCTGCAGTGGGGACATCAAACACTTTCAGGTTTTGGGTTTCCTACCTTTCCCTATTCCTCCTGAATGTGTTCTTCCCTTAGTGTATGACACAAGTCTAAAAATATTACTGCCTTTGTTTTAGATCTAAAGTCTGGACGTGAGGGAGAACATATGATTTTTGGTTTTCTGAGCCTGGTTAACTGCACTTAAGATGATGTTCTCCAGTTCCATCCATTTACCAGCAAATGATAAGATTTCATTCTTCTTCATGACTGAGTAAAATTCCATTGTGTACCACGTATTCTTAATCTATTCAACAGTAGTGGGACATCTTGGCTATTGTGAATAGCGCTGCAATAAACATGGGTGTGCAGGTGCTTCTGGAATAACCTGAGTCTCATTCCTTTGGGTATATCCCTAGGAGTGGAATTGCTGGATCATATGGCAGATCTATGTTTAGATTTTTAAGAAGCCTCCACATTGTTTTCCAGAGTGGTTGCACCAGCTTGCATTCCCACCAGCAGTGTACGAGTGTTCTTTTTTCCCCACATCCTCACCAACATTTCTTGTTGGTGGTGTTTTTGATGATAGCTATTCTAATGGGGGTGAGGTGGAATGGTTTAGATTTGTATTTTCTTTATGGCCAGTGATGGTGAGCATTTTTTCATGGGTTTTTTTTTTTTTTGCCATTTGAATTTCTTCTTTTGAAAAAGTTATTGGGTCATTGATTTTGGAGGAGTTTAGTTGTTTTGAGCTGTCTATCTACTCTGGTTATCAGTCCTTTGTCTGATATAGAGCTGGCAAATATTTTCTCCCACTCTGTGGGTGGTCTCTTCAGTTTAGAGACCATTTCTTTTGTTGTGCAGAAGCTTTTTAATTTTATGTGGTCCCATTTGTCCATCCTTTCTCTTAGTTGCTGAGCTGCTGGGGTTCTATTGAGGAAGTCCTTGCCTATGCTTATTGCTTCCAGAGTATTCCCTGCTCTTTCCTATAACAACTTCAGAGTTTTGTGTCTGATATTAAGGTCCTTGATCCATTTTGAGTTGATACTGGTACAGGATGATAAACAAGGATCTAGTTTCAGTTTTCTGCAGGCAGATAACCACTTTTCCCAGCAACATTTGTTGAAGAGGTTGTGTTTTCTCTGTCGCATGTTTTTGGCTCCTTTGTCAAAAATAAGGTGGGCATAGCTGTGTGGATTCATATCTGAGTCCTCTATTCTGTTCCACAGGTCTTCATATCTGTTTTTGTGCCATTACCATGCTGTTTTTATTGCTATTGCTTTGTAATATAGTTTGAAGACGGGTATTGTGATACCTCCAGCATTGCTCTTTTTGCTGAGTATTGCCTTGGCTATTTGCGGTCTCTTGTGTTTCCAAATGAACTTTAGGGTAGAGTTTTCAATCTCTGTGATGAATGTCATAGGGATTTTTATGGGAATTGCATTAAACATGTAGATTGCTTTTGGTAGTATAGGCATTTTTTCTGTGTTGTATCATGAGCACAGCAGATCTTTCCACCTTCTGTAGTCTTCCTCCATCTCTTTCTTCAGGTGTTTGCAGTTATCCTTGTAGAGGTCATTCAGATTTTTTGTTAAGTTTACTCCTAGGTATTTGATATTTTTTGAGGCTATTGTAAATTGAATTGTTTCCATATATTCTTTCTCAATTTGTTCATTGTTGGTATATAGAAAAGCTAATGATTTTTGTAAGTTGATTTTGTATCCTGCCAACTTGCTGAAGCTGTTTATAGTGTTTAAGAGTTTTGGGGGTCTTTAAGATATAGGAGCATGTAGTCTACAAATAGGGCTATTTTGACAGTTTCTTTACTTATTTGTATTCCTTCTATTTCTTCTTCTTGCCTAATTGCTCAGGCTAGGAATTCCAAGACTATGTTGAATAGGAGTGGGGATAGTGGGCACCCTTGTCTCATTCCTGATTTTAGGGGAAATGGTTTCAGTTTTTCTACATTAAGTATGATGTTGGCTATAGGTTTGTTATATATAGCCTTGACAATGTTGAGATACATTCCTTCTATTCCTAGTTTTCTTAGAACTTTTATCATGAAGTGATGTTGGATCTTATCAAAGGCTTTTTCTGCATCTATTGAGATGACCAAGTGGTTTTTGTCTTTGCTTCTATTAATGTGCTGTATTACATTTATAAAATATCCTATGTTGAACCCTATGTTGAACTATCCCTGCATCCCTGGGATGAAGCTGACTTGGAAGTGCTGAATGATCTTTCTGATATGTTCTTAATTCAGTTTGATATTATTTTATTGAGGATTTTTGCCTATAGTTCTCCTTTTTACAGGTGTCTTTGTCTGGTTTTAGGGTGAGTGTAATACTGGCTTCATAGAATGAGTTTGGCAGTGTTCCTTTCCTTCCTATTTTGTGGAAATTTTTAAGGAGAATTGGCAGTAGTTCTTCTTTAAAGGTCTGATAGAATTCAGCAAAGAATACATCAGGTCCTGGACTTTTCTTTTTTGAGAGACTGTATTGCTGCTTCAATTTCATTTTGTGTTATAGATCTATTCAGGTGATTAATGCCCTCTTGGTTCAATTTTATATGGTCATAAGTATCTAGAAACTTGTCCTTTTTTTCAAGATTTTCAAATTTATTGGAATATTGGTTCTCAAGGTAGTCTCTGATTCCCTGGATTTCCATGGTGTTTGTTGTTATCTCCCCTTTTGCATTTCTGATTTTACTGATTTGTGTTTTCTCTCTTCTCCTTTTAGTCAGATTTGCCAGGGGTCTGTGAATCTTGTTTATTTATTCAAAGAACCTGCTTTTGTTTTGTTGATTCTTTGTATGGTATTTTTGTTGTTTCTTTCATTAATTTTGGCCCTGATTTTTATTATTTCTCTCCTTGTGTTTGTTTTGGGTTTTGCTTGTTTTTGTTTTTCTAGGAGTTTGAGATGTAGCATTATGTCAGTGATTTGAGATCTTTCTGTCCTTTTAATATATGCACTCATGGCTATAAACTTTTCTCTTAGGGCTGCCTTTGCTGTGACCCATAGGTTCTGGTAGGTCCTGTTTTCATTTTCATTAATTCTTGAAACCTTTTAATTTCCTCTTTTATTTCATCAATGACCCACTGATCATTCAGCAATGTCTTGTTCAGTTTCCAATTGTTTGCATATTTTCTGCTGTTGTTTTCATTGTTGAGTTCTAGTTTTAATGCATTGTGATCAGATAGAATGCATGAGATTATTTCTATTTTCTTATATTTGCTAAGGCTTGCTTTGTGCCCTAAGATATGATCAATTTTGGAGAAAGATCTTGGGCTGCTGAGAAGAATGAATATTGTGCAGATGTTGGATGAAATATTCTGTAGACATCAGCTAGGTCCATTTGATCTCTGGTGTGATTTAGTTCTATAATTTCTTTACTGATTTTTTGTTTGGATGACCTATCTATTGGTGATGGCAGGTATTAAATTCTCCCACTACCACTGTGTTGAAGTCTATATTTGCTTTTAGGTCCTTCAGAGTATGTTTGATGAAATTGGGTACACTGACATTGGGTGCATATAGGTTGATAACTGTTACTTCCTTTGAGTGTATTTCTCCTTTTTTTAGTACAAGTGTTCTTCTTTATCTCATTTGATCAATGTAAGTTTGAAGTCTACTTTTTCTGATGAAAGTATTGCTACTCCTGCCTGTTTTCAGGGGTCATTGGCTTGGTAAATCTTCTAGCCTTTCACCCTAAGCCAGTGCTTATTTCTGTCAACAAGGTGGGTCTCTTGTAAACAACAGATTGTTGCATCTTCCTTTTTAATCCAGTTTGCCAAATGGTGTCTTTTGATGGGGGAGTTAAGTCCATTAACATTCAGTGTAAATATTGATAGGTATGTGGTGATTCCTTTCATTTAGTTGTTTTTGTTGTTTAAGGGTTTGATTGTGTGCAGCTGAATCACTGTTACTCTCTGATTCCTTGTGTTTTCTTCTCCTGTGATTTGGTACTGCCTATCCTATTATGGTTTTGTTTCCTTTCATTGTCTATGTGCAGAATTCCTTGGAGAATCTTTTGTAGTGGTCACTTATTTGTCATGTATTGTTTTAGTTTCTGTTTATTGTTGAATTGCTCCATCTATTTTGAATGATAGTTTTGCTGGGTAGAGTATCCTAGGATTGAAGTTGTTTTGATTTAGTGCCTGGAATACCTCACTCCATGCCCTTCTCAATTTTAAGGTTTCTGTTGAGAAATCTGTGTGATTTTGATGGGTTTACCTTTGTATATTATTTGTTTTTTCTCTCTTATAGCCTTCAATATTCCTTCTCTATTCTCTGTCTTGTTGTTTTAATGATAATTTGTTGTGGGGAAGTTCTATTTTGGTCAAGTCTGTTTGGTGTCCTGGAGGCTTCCTATACCTGAATCGGCATAACTTTCTCTAGATTTGGGAAACTTTCTGTTATTATTTTATTGAATATATTTTGAATCATTTTTGCTTGGACCTCTTCTTCAATGCCCATGATTCTCAGGTTTGGTCTTTTGATGGAGTTGGTGAGTTCTTGCATATTCCTTTCATAGGACTTGAGTTGTTTGACTAATAACCCTTCAGTTTTTCCCTTAACTTCCATTTTATCTTCAAGTTCTGAGATTCCATCTTCTGCTTGTTCCAATCTGCTGGAGTGGTCTTCCACTGTGTTTTGTGTTTCTGTTTCATTCTTTTTTCTGAGGTTTTCCATATCATGGGTCACTTCCTCTTTAATATTGTCTATTTTCATCTTTAATTCATTTATATCTCTATAGTGTTCTCTATTTCACTTTGGTGTTTATTTAGGGCTCCTATGAGTTCATTTATTTGTTTCTGTGTCTTCTCATATTCTTTACTTTTGGTGTCTTGAAATTTCTTTAGTGCCTCTTGTATGTTTTGGTTAACCATGTCTAGCATCAGCTTCATGAAGTTCTCAGTGATTACTTGCAGGATTTTTTCTTTGAAGCTGTTCTTGTGGACATCATTGGGTCCCTTGGTGTCATTTAATTTTGTTTTGTTGGAGTCCAGAGCTGGGTATCCATTTTCTTCATTTCCCTCTGAATCATGTATTAAATTATTTTTGGGGGGAGAATGATTTCCATTCCTTTTTCTTCTTCCCATCGCTCCACTTGGTACTGTTCAACTATGTTCTTGAAAGGCTAGTTGGTGGTTTCAGTCACTTATTTTCTTTCCCTTGTTTTAATTTTTGTTTTGTGGCTGTCTTGGGTTTTTAGCTAAGTGTGTGTGTGTGTTATTTCTGCCCCTGGTCTGGGTGTAATTTAGTATTGACTAATTCACATGTTTAATACCCAACCACTAGTTTATGTGTTACATAGAAGGTCCCCTGGTAGTAATATCTATAAGCAATGGGAGTTGGGGGGGTTAACATTTGTAATACTAGCTATAGAAAATTTGGGAAGTTGGATAGGGTAGCACCAAAGGTGGAGATGGGAAGTGGGGTGGGTGAGTGAGGAAAGCAGTGTGGGAGCTGCTGTTTTTGTGGTCCTTTGTGGGTTTGGGTATATTTCTGTTGTTGTAGAAGAGTGTGTTAGTGTTAGGGATTGCAGGGGCTTCGGGTTGTGTAGAGTTGGTATAGTAGGTTGTTCAGTGGGTGATGAGAATGAAGGAGGGAGGGGTAGTCTGGTGTCATGTCAGGGGAGAATGGGAGGGGAAGGTGAGGGCTGGGAGAAGAGAGTGGGTAGAATGAGTTGTTGGATAGGGGAGAAATGGGTTTTAGCACAGGAGAAGGATGGAGAGTGAAGGGGTGAGAGTAGGAATGAGAGGATGATGATGGCTGATAGTATAGAAAGAGAAAAGAAAAAAGATACTAGGAGTAAAAGTAACAATAGAAAACCCACACTAATAAAACTAACAAAAACAAACAAACAAACCAAAAAACCCAAAGAAATTAATGGGGAGAGAGGAACAAACAAACAAGAAACAAAACAAACAAACAAAAAAACTCCAGGTTCAGGAGCAATAGAATTTCAGTCTTAGTTTAAGTTCTGGTGTTACTCCTCCAGCATCCAGTCCTGGTGTTGGTATTTAAGCAGAAGCTCTGTTGTAGTCTCACCAGGTGGTTGGCTTGTGGGTAATGTTTTTTTTCTTCTAGCTTTCAGTGGCAGCTGCTTGGTCAGCTCCTCCATCAGTGAGGTGTGGCAGTTTAAGTTTGCATGCTGTCTTCAGGTTCAGGAGATCATCACTGTAGTCCACCAGCTGTCCTGCTTTGGAGATGAATTTTCGCTGTACTGGGGGCTTGTTTCTTTGCCTTGCCCCCTTTCTCTGGGGCAAGGTCAGCCTCACCCTTGCTGTCAGTCTGTTGTGATGGTTTGCTGTTTGTTTTTCAATTTTGCAGAGCTGTTTGACTTTGGGTGTTGTTCACTGGCTTAGGAGATGAGCTTTGTGGTCTGCCTCCTGCCCTGCTTCAGGCAGTGGCTTATAACCCACCTACTGTTGGCCTTCCTGACTTTCCAGCTGTTTGTTTACTGATAGTTCATGCAGAGATCAGCTCCTTCCTCTACCCCTTTCTCCGGTGCACTTTCAGTGTTCCTGCCCCCTCTGCTGTGTGCTAGTTTTCACTTCATTGTTTATTGTTCAGTTTTTTTTTTTTTACGGGGGTGGGGAGGCAATCTGCCCAGGGGCTATGCTGGTTTATCCCAGGGATGACTGAGGGAATACCACATGATGCTTGGCACCCACCTGTTTGGTCTGCAAAATGTCTCCCAAACAGATTTGGAGCCAGCAGTGGCAGTGGCGGTGGCAGCAGCCCACCTGTTTTCTCAGTGTAATGTGGCATGGAGAAGCTTTCTACAGGCTAGGGGTTCAGGGTGTTGACGTTTTGATTCCCCTTGGTGCTTTATTTCTGCCAAGTGTGCAAGGTTTTTGAGTCACAGAGTTCACACTTTCTGGTTCTGCACCCTAGTCACTATATTGGATCTCCTTCCAGACTGGATTTAAATTAAGTCTGAGTTCTTATGCTGATTTTCTGGAAAGGATATCAAGACAATAAAATAAAGTATGTCCACACATCACACAAAAAAAGCTCAACATTTCTCTGGACTTAACAGTATAAAGATGGCCCTTTTTCTTTGAAGAGATAGGTCAGTTGATAGCAGACTTCTGTTAACAGACATTTTACTTTAAAAATCAGTTAGCACTCAGTTTTGGCTGTTTATTCCTCAGGATTTATCTTTTAAATGATTTCAGCAAGCTGCCAGCCTCTAAATCATGTTAATCCTTTCAAGCATTTGAGAGATTGTTAGAGCATGTCCTGACATTACTAAATCACTCAGTTACAGATATTCAATAACCAGTGCCTAAAAGGAAAAGAAAGGAAGAAAAGGAAAGAAGAGAGAGAAAGGAGGGGAGAAGGAAGAAAGGAAAGGAGAGAGGTAACAAGGGACATGTGAGGAAGAAGTGGCTGAGGAAGGAGGGAAGGAGAGAGAGAAAAGAACAAATCAACTACAAATTCTATAGGATCTCTTCTTTATATGTTTGTTTACTTTATTTCCCCATTCTGTTAATATTTGTTAAGACTGTGGCAATATATATGAAGAATATTATCTCATAGGATCACCTTATAATAATAACCCTTCATAAAGCCTTCAATTTTAATTTGAAATTTTTTAAGAACACATGGGTGTTCACAACAGCAAAATCAACAGAGGTGCCATTTTAAAAAAGAATCACTACAACTTTGGTGTGCCAGCCTGAGTCACAAATACTGTTTGCTTAGCAACCTGATTGGGGATATAAAGCAATAACAGGAATTGGTGTTGACTTTCTGAGTGAACTTTTTATGCAGAAGGTCATTCTGGGGGAGATTCAAAAATGATGAAAGGACAGCAATCATTTTAGCTTCATGGTTAGGTAGTGGTCTTCTTTGTTAAATAGATTATAGTGATTGTTTTCTACATTCCCCAATCAAATAAAAAATGTTGCTCAACCTACAGAGACAGGTAAAATATTTTCAAACCCCTCTTTTGGAAGAATATATTAAAAGAAAGAAACTAATGGAGAAATAAGCAGGACTAAATACAATGTATAATTGGTAGCTTATAAATGCACCAGCATTGACCTTCTCATATGGCCATATTGGTGGGTTTCCTCATTAGAATTCACTGAGAGAATTTTAGCTCTTGCCCACCAAACTATGAAAAGCTGAGAGTGTAGGAAATAAATAATGAAAAAACCTGGTTTGACTTTGATTCTCTGGGATATTAGCACATGCGTTTGCTCTTAGTAAACTACAAGTAGCAAATCAACAATGAATAGCAGTGTTTTAATAGCTACTTTTGTATTTTTGAGATTAGTTTGTTTTTATGTTTTGCATTTATATTTAAATAATTAAATACATATAGTTCAGTATTGACTTGCTTTTGCCTGTACGAAAGGGACAATGCACTGCTAATGTCAGTTTTATTCTCTGAACCATATCGTTTGATGAAAGGATAATTCTTCCCTCATTTTTAGTTTCGGGACTTGACCCAAGGTTTAAAGGAATAATTTCCCATTAATCAATAATTTACATTATTTTCACTTATTTGCATCTCTCTGTGAGACACTGACAGTCTTTTGTGTCTATAGGTAACTATTGTTCAATAATGATAAAAAGTAGAAATTATTTCCCAAGAGATTTGTAAGTTTATTTTCCAAGGAGAGTTTGTGACTACTTTCAGGTCACTTCACTATGTTCAGTAACATTGTCTATAAAATAAACAGATTTCAATGTTTTTGGGGGGATTATTTGAAGGGGTTGGCAGTACTAGGGTTTCAACTTAGACCATTGTTCTTGCTGTATGCAGGTACCTTATCATTTAAGCCCCACCCACACCCATTTATTACTTTGGATGTTTTTGATATAGGGTTTCACGTTTATGCCTGGACTATGAGCCTCTTATTTATGCTTCCTGCATAGCTGGAATGACTGACAGGTGTGTTCCACCACATCCAGCTTTGATTGGTTGAGATGGGGTCTTGTTAACTTTTTCTCCAAGCTGGCCAGGAGCCATGATCCTCCCTATCTCCACCATCTGAGTAGCTAGGCATCAGCCACCACAACCAGCAGGATGGATAATTTTTAAGGCTGATTCTGCCACAAAAATATCTTTCTAACATGTAGTCTAAATAGACCATATATGTATATATATTTGTGCGTATGTATATATTCTTCTTTAACCTAGTAACCTACTTTACATGGCACATGAAGCAAATTTCTTTTCAATATTTATGCAGTTTCACTATCTCTTCTTCCTGCAATTACATTCCCACATTTAAAATTACATCACCTGCTTCCATTTCTTTGGCCATGCAGGGTATCTCTTTTTGATAATCATATGATGGAGGGGTGACTTCAACTATGATATATTGTAAGAACTTTTGTACATGTTACAATGTACCCTCAGTACAACAATAATATGATAGCAAAAAAAAAGTTTTTTTTTAAAAAAAACCATCTTTTCAGTGTTCCATGAGCTGGCTGAATCAGTGAGGAGTTCTGACTTCCCAAAGTGTCTCTGACCACTGAGGCAAAGATTTGTTCCCTCAGTTCTGCATTTGACAAAGAAGAAACACCTGTGCTTCAGAGGTGCAGAGGAAAGCATGTTAGTGATGTGTGTAGGACAGACATGCCAACACAGACAAAAGAACTTAGGAATCAGTCTGGAAAGATGATTTGTTTAAGTGACTAAATTTCTTAATTCATTAAAATTGAAATAACTAAAGCTGATCATCACAAAAATACAAAAAAGAGTAAACACATCTCAGTAATGATAGTGTAATATCAAAAGGAAGCCTCATTAAACTTAGGTAATTCCATGAAGTGGAATTACCCATAGTTTACTTCTGTTGTTGTAACTACTATACCCCATCTCTTAGTATTTATTCTTCCTTTATGTCATGCTAATTGAACCTTCAAATTTTTTTCAGCTGGGCAACTAGTTCTGCAGTCAAATGCTCTATCGCTGAGCTACACCCCCTGAGCAACTAATTCTGGAAGTCAAAATTGCACTTCCCAGTCTTCCTTACAGCTTAGTGTGGTCACATGATTGTGTTCTGGCCAATGAGATGCAGGTGGAAACTATCTCAGGTTGCTTCTCTGATAATCCCTATGAATGAGTGGGGTACACCTGTGACTGTACCCTATTCTATACCTGGGACACAGATGTGATTACTGTACCCTCAGGTTAAGAGTACATGAGGAAAGGTAGCGTGGTGAGCTGGGACAAGTTATCACACGTGGATCAGTGCTGCCATATCAACCCTGCCTTGTCACCTCTGGCTTCTCTTGAAAGAAAGAAAACTCTAAAACTATTGATAAAACTTTAAACTATTGGTATCCTAGCACCCTGTAATAGGCAGTGAAACCCAATTTCAAAATATGTAGGTGGTTTCTCAGGTATGGTAGCCTATGGCTATAATCCCCGCTATTGGGTGGCTAAGCCAAGAAGATATGAGTTCAAGACCCCAGCTTAAATATATATGGGAAGTTAAAATATAAATGAACTTCGCAAATGGTTTATATAAAGTGTTCCACTATGTTCTTAATCTGCAGTATTAAAAACCAAAATCTCAATTCTTTCATCTCACAGTCCATCTCTGTGGTCTTATTTGGGAACACAGTCCCATACTGCATTATCATCTTAATAACTAATTGACTTCTGGAGACTTTATCCAGAACAGACTAATAGCTAAGCCTAATGCCCAAGAGCTACCAAAACACGTCTAAGTGATTTTAACCAAGACTTTTTCATACTTACCCCAGGAAATGCCTCTTTTCCAGGTCATACTATATATGAATAAAAAATGTGAGAGACTTTCTCCTGGATGTGGAGGTAGCCTTGTGTCCAGACTGTAAAACTCCGATGAACATATTTGATTACTTAAACCATTCCAACTCAGTGTCCTGTTGACTAAACGTTAGTTGTAGACATTCTGCTCTATTTTCAGAGGGGTAAATATTCAGAAACTGATGGAATTTTCCACCACTTCTGTGTCTGTTTGGATCTGTCCAACTCCTATTGTTGGACATTGTTTTCCATTTCCTAAATGTATCAGAAAACTCCATTGTTTATATTGATTTCCTTTGTTTACCCAAGGGATTTTTTTTAAAAAAATAGAACAGTCTGCAATCAATTAAAGCTCTCTTCCTCATAACCTTCTATTTTTATGTCTCAGGTTGACAAAAAAGGGAAGCTTCCTTGAATACTTAGGATAACCGCTTTTCTCCTAGCTTCTTGTTATTGCATATCAAAGTCACCTTCCTAACTTAGAGCTGCAAGTCTAAACAAAACACACATTGCACTTCATTCACTGGCCTGCAATGGGTCAAGATGAAACTCCATTTCATTTCTTGCCTTGCAGTCACCAACTATAGTATTTTTTCCACACTAATGACATTGTCCATTTCTATTTTCAAAAACTTACTGCTTTACTTGGCATTAATTTGTTCTTTTGCTTCACTTTGTACCATATGCAATCATTAGGAATCACAGTGAAATCATTAAGAATTACAGTTTGAGGTTGGAGGTGTAGCTCAAGCAGTAGAGCACCTGCTTGGCAAGTACAAACCTCTGAGTTCAAACTCCAGTCCCACAAAAAAAAAATAAAATAAAATTATATCCTGCTTTGGGTCAGTAAACCTGTGTGTGTGTGTGTGTGTGTGTGTGTGTGTGAAGTTTTCAGATTTCATAGCCATCTTTTCCCTAAGACAGAAAATTGTCTATTTTCTATGCATATGTGCTCCATATTTTACCAAGAAAAGGAAATTGTAAAATTATAATTATAAAATTTCCCTATTGCTTTGACCTGATATGTTTGAGAATTATACCCACTAATCCTGGAAAATGTGATTTTTATTGTTTATCCTTATCTACCTACAGATATATAGATTGATAATTGGTAAACCATACTTCCAGGGGCTGATTAACATAGGAAGCAAGAAAAAGATTACTGCTCTTCTTTAATATGTCTCTAGGTAGTAGCATAAGGCATTTTTTACAGAAAATTCTCCTATACTGAGTGTGATGGTGCACACCTATAATCCCAGCACTTAGGAGGATCAAGAGTCCAAGGTCAACCTGGGCTATGCAGTAAGACTGTCTCAAAAAACAAAAGCAAGAGGAAGAAGAAGAAAATAAAATTATCATAGATCCACAACAGAACTACAGAGTACAGCTATCCCTTGGCATTTAGTTGGTTGGACTGATCACTGAACAAAGACCACATAAAATTCAGTGAGGAAATCCTTAAGGTAAAAGCAAGTTTTGAGTAAGACAATAAACACTGCTTAATGCCATGTCCTTCTTGTCATTAGCATAGATTAACAGGATCTGGAATCCACTCAAGGAAAATAAAGGACTTGCTGCCCAGATGGCCAACAAGCATCAGGTCTAGGAAACTTGAGACAGAGGCACAAAGGCTTGTTCTAAGGAAGAGAACAGCACAGACTCTGGAGCTAATCACGGCAGCATGCAAGACACTGCTGGCTCAGTGTCACATGTTTTCAGCTCTGGTTTATAATTCCAGCTAAAGGTGGATTCTGTAGCCACAGGTTAAAATGAAGCCACAAAATGAGGTAATTGAGCCACAACCCTATTTAATCAATTTGTGTTCAATCATACATATTTTAATGCATATTTTATTTTAGTGGCTTTTAACCCTAATGTATTTTTATCATTTATTTCAAGACCTAGCTCAAATACCATTTTCTGCATGAAGAGTTCCCTCTCACCTTATAGAAATGAAGTTATTCTCTTCTCTGGAGATAGATAGCTCTTGGTTCATAAATTCATTGAGACAAAACAATCCATAGAACAAAAGATGCTTGCGAATTATGTGTCTGGCAAGGGACACGTATTCAGAATATTTAAAGAAGTCTTGAACACCAACAATAAAAAGAAAATTAACCCAATTTGAAAATAGGCAAAAATTTGAATAGATATTATTCCCCGCCCCCAAAGAAAACAAACAAATGACCAATAAGCACATGAGAAGATGTGCATCCTCATTAGTCATTAGGAAATCAACCCTACATGGCTTCATATGCACTAGGAAAGGCACAATAAAGATGAGGAACCACAATCAGTTTTGGAGAGGATGTACAGAAATTGGGACCCTCATACTTGCTGGTGGGAATTCGAAACAGTGCAGCTACTTTGGAAAGTAATGGGGCAGTTCATCCAGGAGATAAACAGTTAGCATGTGACCAACAATCTTAAGTACCACTCATGAAAAGTAAAAATAAATGTCCACAAGAACCTTACATGAATGTTATAGTGGCATTATTCAGAATAGCCAAAACTTGGAAACAACTGAAATGTCTGTAAACTGATGAATGGATAAACGAATGTGGTTATTGTCACCCAACAAAGAGGTGAAGTACTGACACTAACTACAACAGGAACGAACACTGACCATTTTATGCTAAGGGAAAGAAGGCAGACACAAAAGCCCACGTGTTGTGATTCCATTTTTCTGAAATGTCCAGAGTAGACAAATCTATAGGGACAGAAAGTAGATTAGAGACAGAAAGGAGAAATCTAAAAGACAGAAAGCAGACTGCCAAGAGCTTGGGAAGGGGGAAAGGAGAGTTACAGCTAAAGGGAACGAGGTTTCTTTTAGGTGTGTGGAAATGTTCAGTTATTAGATAATGGTGATGATTGTACAACTTAGTGAGTATATTAGTAACCACTGAATTTTAAACTTAAAAAATAAACTGAGCTGGGTGCCTGTGGTTCATACCTGTAATCCTAGCTACTTGGGAGGCTGAGATAGGGAGGATCACAGTTCAAGGCCAGCGCTGGAAATAGTTCTCAAGATCCCATCTCCAAAAGTAGGCAGACCAAATGGACTGGAGGTGTGGCTCAGGCGATCAAGTGCCTGCTTTGCAAGGCTGAAACCCTGAGTTCAAACCCCAGTCCCACAACAAATAAGTAAATAAATGAAATATGGTATATAAATCTCGCCATCTCACTAATTACAAGCATTTAATCTGAGAAGAATTGGAGTAAAAAAATACTTTGATAGATATGACATCATGTCATCCTAAGCAGAAAGAAAGGCAACCTTCCCCTCCCTTTTCAAGCTCTGCTCTAAGGCTGCACTGTGAAAAAGGAAGCGGAGTGTGTATGTGTGTGGTGTGTGTGTGTGTGTGTGTGTGTGTGTGTGTGTGTGTGTGTGTGGTGTGTGTGTATGTGTGTGTGTGTGTATGTGTGTGGTGTGTGTGTGTGTGTGTGTGTATGTGTGTGTGTGTGGTGTGTGTGTGTGTATGTGTGTGTGTGTGGTGTGTGTGTATGTGTGTGTGTGTGGTGTGTGTGTATGTGTGTGGTGTGTGTGTGTGGTGTGTGTATGTGTGTGTGTGGTGTGTGTGTGTGTGTGTGGTGTATATGTGTGTGTGTGGTGTGCGTGTGTGTGTGTGTGGTGTGTGTGTGGTGTGTGTGTGTGTATGTGTGTGGTGTGTGTGTGTGTGGTGTGTATATGTGTGTGTGTATGTGTGTGTGTGTGTGGTGTGTGTGTGTATGTGTGTGTGTGTGGTGTGTGTGTGGTGTGTGTGTGTGTGTGGTGGGGGGAGTGTGTATGTGTGTGGTGTGTGTGTGTGGTGTGAGTGTGTGTGTGTGTGGTGTGTGTGTGTGTATGAGTGTGTGTGTATGTGTGTGTGTGTGTATAGTATGATGAGTACTGAGCAATCCCCTGTTACACACAGATCTGTCACCAGAGGATGAAAATTTAGGATAACCACTCCAGGCTACTCATGACAACTACAGAAAATGACAGGAAAGAGAGGAGGAGGGGTATTTGCCATTTGTTTCCTAAGATAGGTCTAAGGCTCATATAATATGTCATTCCACAAACATCTCATTCCAGTCTACGCAAACGAAAGCTCACCAGAAGCCAGACAAAACCATTCCAAGTGCATCCCTCTTTTTTTTTTTTTTTTTTTTTTGTCTTTCTTGGTGCTGGGATCGAACCCAGGGTCTCACGCATGCTAGGCAAGCGCTGTACCACCGAGCTACATCCCAGCCCCAAGTGCATCCCTCTTGATGACCTCTACGGCTGGAAGCCTTGAATGAGTTCCATGTTTTGAGGATATGAAAACAAGAGACCCTTTCACTTTACTCCTCAGCTATACAGGGCTGACCAACACTACACCAAGGACCAGCAAGTTCTTGGCTTTCCTCCTTCATAGCTAATAAAACTAATGTCTTACGGGGGGAAAATGGAGAACAGTGCTGGGCAGAGACCCGAAGGCAGCTGAATGTGGATCTGCAGCCACCGCAAGTAGATTCATACCAACCTCTAACCCTCTTGCCAGCTGGGTATGCAGACCTGATCCATCTCGATGCACCTTCATTGTCATGCCAGCCCCCTGGGGAACCAATTGAAAATCATTCTCACAGACCTGTTATTTAGCCCAGATGCTGCAACACAGAGATGCTAAGGTCTTTTTGTTTGAACAACAAACTGGGTAACAAGCTTCTTTTCTCATCTTAATCTGTAGAGACTCAGGATGGAGATGGGTACCTATGTCCTGCATCTCACACTTGGGAATCATGCAGGCTGGCCTTTGTGATAGGTCATCTTGATTCTGCCTCCTTTGGGCAACTTAAATTATTGACCTCTTAAACCTTAGATCCCTGCATAAAATGATAATAGCTAATCCAAAAAGTTGTTGTTTTCATTAAATGAAAACAATTGCTGCAGAGTATCTAATGCAGTTCTGGCTCACCATTTATTTAGAATAAATGCCGCCATTATTACTGATGTTCCTGGGTTTATTTTACCAAAGACTCCTATAGAAAGAAGGAAGCCAATTCGCTAAAAATCAACTCTTGAAGCAATTAGTTTGCAGAACGACCAAAGTTTACCTGGTGTGCTTTTTATTTTTTTAGCCGTTCCAATAGTTTTCTTTAATTTTTGGTGACACTTAATCAAACATATTCTTTTTTATATATTGGCTAAACTAAGTGTAATGGGTTACCTAAAAAATCATCCTAGTAGGATGCTAAAATAATATCAAACCATACATTCACTAAAAATGCCCATGAAGCCCTTTTTCCATCCAAAACTTTGGCATTCAATATGTGACTTGGTTTCTCCAGATGCTTTATAATGAAACAATCTTTTTCCAAACTTACGCACACTTAGCATTAATTTACCAGTTCCTCAAATAGGATGTCAGCCTTAATTTACATCTTAGCAAGTAATCTTTAACTAATTTAAATTTTAAAGCAAAAATTCAAATGTTAAGGTCCATTTACAATTAAAATCAAATTGGATTTTTATCAAATTAAAATTTTTCATTTAATTTAAAGAGCATCTGATATAAATCAGAATTACTTAAGAGTCCTATCAATGATGAAATGTTGATATTTGGGATTTAATTCAGAAACAGAAAAATGAGTAGCAGTTTGCAGAAAGTTTCAAAATACAAAGCTGCTCAGTGGATAGGATCTGAGGATGTTTAGAAGGCAATACGTCAGTGAATTTGATTTTTTTCTTGGGTTTGAACTCAGGGCCTCATACTTGCTAGGCAGGCACTCTACCACATGAGCCTCTCCACCAGCCCTGAATTAGATATTTTGTATTTTGTATCTCAAATTATTTTGAATTTTACTCATGGTGAGTATTATAAATGAAAGACAAAAGAGATATTTTGAAATCTTAAAATTATCAAAATTTAGATGATAATGTGTTAACAAATTACAAACAAGGTTTAAAATTTTGGAACAAAAATTAATATAAACTGAAAATTTTCCACTCAAAATGCTAAACATTAACAGTATTCAGAAAAACTATGCTTACTCATCATAACTGTGTCTTTTCTAAAAGTTGTTGAGCCATTCATTTCAAACTGTCAGTTCTCAGCATATTAATCCAGGACATCTGTAAGGAAAGGACATCCTGGTTTCTGCACGGGGTAGAGAGGGTGAGTTGTAAGTCCTGTCGCAGAGGTGCTGGCTGGGTACTTGCTAGAATAACAAGAGGAAATTGTTCCAACCAAGACTGTGTAGGCCTGCTTGGCTCTCAAATTTCTACTTACTCCTCCCCAGCCACCCTAATAAAGTGATCTCCACGTCCTCTACATCCCAGAAGTACAAAAAGGCCTAGCAAAAGAGAAACTGCTAGATTGAGCCTCTTTAGTCATTGCTTCTCAGCTCTTAAAGTGGAACTGGGGAAAGAATTAATTCTTTGGTGAATTCTCTGGCAAAGAGACTAAAGTGACTGATTAATTCCACCACCCCCCGCCAAAAAACTTTAATATCTTTGAAAACGGTGCTTAAGAACTTCAACACAAATATAGCTACCAACGATTAAGTATACTTTTCTGTATGTAGTATAGGTCCTTCCAGTGACATAGATCCCATGGTGAGAGGTCTGGCCCACAGGTACAAGTTGAGGGCAGACTGTGAAATCATGGAATCATGTCTAAGGGAACACATAGAGGAGGAGCCAGAGAGGCATGGACAGAAAGAGCCAGGAAGGTAGGGAGGCATAAGGTAGAGACTGGAAGCCCAGATGAGATACCAAAAAAAGTCAGAGAAAATAGATGGAGTTTGTTCAGGTGGGTTCCAGAGAGCAGGTAAGCCTGGACCCAGAATAGACAGGGTTTGATGTAGAACACTGCATCGTTTAAAGGAGGCTAGAATTGATATGCTCCTTCCTGAAGTCAGCAGTGCGATGCTCTCCAGTCACAAATATGTTGGGTATCCCCACTGGGATCTCATTTCCCCTTTGCTGGGTGCCCTTGATGCTCACCTAAACCAGGGACAATGGAATGAAGACTGGCCTTTGGAATCTGGAATCAAAATGGCTTGGGACTCTCCGAAGTCACTCACTGTATGAGACCTTGAAAAGTTTAGCTTCTGAAACACAGAGATAATTCCACTAACTTCACAGAATTGCTGAGAAGAGGACGTGAGATGAGATGTGCAGAGTGCTAGCCACACTGCTTGGTAAGTAGTGAGCTGCTTATACTACAACCTCCCATCCTACGAAAACTGTACCCAGAGATGACTTCTTACCCTTGATACATCTGGCTTTCATACTTCTTTTCAAGAAACCTGATGTCCTCAAAGCAAGAAGTGAAACACTAGAGTTGAGTCATCGCTGTTGTGCGTGACTGAGTGCTTATGGTTTACTACTTATCTGAGTCATCTGGACTTGGATATCCAATTGCTACTTTCTTACTAATGCAGTTAAGATTAAACTTGCTTTATTTGTTAGAAAAAAAAAATCCCTTGTTCATTATGACAACCTTGTAAAAACTAGCTCATGGTATTTTTTTCATAATTGTTCCTATTTGACTAACTTCTAAATTTATAATTACTAGCAATAGCAAATTCTTATCTTTGATAGGCTATAAAAACATACCTGCCAAGTGTCCAGTCTGCTGATTCTCTGATAAGTCAGCTGAGTTTCTGAAACGTATAATGCCACAGATTAGACCTTCTGATGACTCCATTATTATAGTTGCTAGTCCTATAAGAGTTTTTTCTTTTGTTTTGGTGGTTTGAACTCAGGGCCTCATGATTGCTAGGCAGGTACTTTACCACTTGAGTCACAAGCTTACTTCTTTTTTTGCTTTAGTTATTTATTTTTGGATAGTGTCTCATGCTTTTGCCCAGAGCCGGTCTCGGTCTGATGGCAATCTTACTTCATATGCCTCTCCATAGGTGGGGCTATAGACCTAAACCACCACACCTGGCACCAGAGAACAAAGAATTGTTCTCTGGAAACTCTCTGAAGTCTATTCCCCTTTATTTCAGCCTTTCAATATGGCACTTAACTATATCTCTTGTCTAGAAATAGGGAACTCCATGAGAAAATATATCAGTCCTTGTGTCATCTAGGCAGTATTTCCCAATCTGGCGTCAATATCCCTGACATGCCCAGGGCAAACTGTGCTAAGTAATGTGCCCCAAAGGCCGTGGTCATGCAATCTCCCGCGAAGGCTTCATCCATTCTACCAACAATTTCCCAACATTTAGCACCTCTGTGCAGCGAGCCCAAAACTGGTGAAATTCCTGGAAACTTTGTTTAGAAAATCAAAGATCAGGATATGAAGAAATATGAAGAATTTAGAAATGGTTGTTTTTGAGGTACCACCTGCAAAGTGTTAAGAGGAAAGCCTTTTTTGTGAAGCAGATGAAAAACAAGAAAATTTGAAAAGGAGAGAGATGAGAGAGAGAGAGAGAGGGGGGGAGAGAGAGATCCTTCCACCAAGTGACCAGGGACTTAAAGGAGGCTTAGGAGAGGTGACTGAGCAGAGAGCACACTGAGGCCTCTTCCCCTCACGCGTCTCTGTGCGTTTCTCTGTCCGGTGTTTCTCCGTGTGGTTTTCTGGGGTAATATGGACCCTCGCACTGAGCATGCACTCAGGAGAGTGAAACAGGAGCAGTAGAAGAGCTAAGTCTTTGGCTGTTCAAACTAATCGCATTTTCCAAAGTGAAGGACTGTCATTTTCTGAATATTAATCTTGTTGAAATTCTTTCTATTTAACTAGTTTCCAGAATGGTTTCAAAGTAGCTACTTCACACATGATGGTGTAAATATCATTTTGCTAAGGGAGATGAAGGTTCATTGAGGTAACCTTGCTTAACTAGTAACACAGCAAAGGCAACAGCTTTAATTGAGTTCAGAGGCATAAGGTGATTATAACATAAACATTTAGAGTCTCGTCTCACCTTTTGTATTTTTGTGAGGGGAATTTAGTGTAAATTTATACTGTAAAGTAATTTATTGTGAAAGGTCAATAGTTCTTATTGAATATTGATTTTAAATATTTGACACCTGTTACCTAGTAACCCCAAAGTGCTCTATTTTAGGGATCACAAGGTAAACACATAACACTTTTCGGTTAGCCTAATACACTTTTTAATTTCCAATTAAAAAATGTAAAGAAGACAATTCAGAAGAAATACTATATTCAGACAGGGTTGGTGGCACTTGCCTCTGATTCCAGCCCTCTGGAGGCTGAGGCAGGAGGATTCTAAGTTTGAAGCCAGCCTGAGTTACATAGTGAGAACCTGTCTCAAAACCAAAAAACAAAATAGCTATTCCATTCAGCCACCATATCTCTTTGGTTGTTGCCATGATGAAACTTCCCTCTTCAGATTTGTGTAAGATCACAAAGTGGACCACCAATAGAGGAAGAAAACATAATTTCAGTTTACAAACACTCATCCTAACACCATCCTCATGTAGCTATGGAGCTCCCCACCCTGGGGATAATATAATAATAATACAGTAATATATTATTATTTGGCATATTTCCTGCTAATTGGATTAGTGCTAAGTCAGATACAGGCTTAGAGAGGCCAGGAGCTATTTCAGCACACACTACACAGGACTAAAAATATCTCGTGCTCTACACTTATATTACCATGAAACTGAAGAAAAAGAAATCAGGGTCTAGATATATGAGTATGCTTGTATTATCCCTTAAGTCATTTGCTTACTTCCTAAGGCCTGTTAATCCTCCACTGTTTTATCTGTGGATGTGGGAGGTCAGTGTCCAGAGCTGACAGGGAGCGCTTTGTGTGGCTTTGCAGGGTCAGCAGTGAGTGCTCTGCCTCCTGACCTAACCGGGCAGGCTGAGCTGGGATGCTGTCAGGATTGGGTTTTGTTTGCATCAGGCCACTTCTCAGCCTTGCTATTGGCCTACAGAGCAACTTTCTGTTGCTGTGGGACAAGCCTGTGCCTTTTGGACTAGCCAGTACCTTATGTCAACAATTCTCCACTCCCCATTCATCGTGGTTGTCAACACTCCACTGTTGCTATCTGACACAGCAGGCAGAAGCTGTGGATGCATCAGCACATTCCTGGAGGAAACAAGTAAGTTTAAAAGATCACGAAGAATTTGTTTTTATAGCTCTCAAACCCAATCAAAAACCACTAAAGGCCATCGTGTTTGCACATGGTCAGGGAAAAAGAGAGAAAAAAAAGCAAATTACCTTCCTTTTAGAATAGGAGGGAAAGTACCTGTTGGGTTACAAAAGCAATTAGGAATGCAGTCAGACCTATTGGAAGCTGAGGTTTTTTGAACTTGAGAATTTCCAAGTACAAACTATCACTAATGGTGAGATAAATGTCTTCTTGCACCCCTGTGTGTACTCAATGTGGCACATTTCCAGGTTAAGGCTTGAGGCAGACTCACAAGCCAAAACTTGTCCCGGGATAATTTAATACATCCCGCCTCACACCCTCCTCAGACCTTGAAAATAAAAGGATACAGTGTTTTTTTCCATCCAATACCAGCTGCAGAAGATGAACATTTGTTATTTGAGGCAGCTGGACCTGACCCAACTGAAGCCAAATGCCGTGCACAACAGATGCCAGGTGGAGACAGATTCATCTCTCAGCACTGAATATCTTGCATGAAATAACCCAGAAGGGTGCTGACCCAGATCCAAGGAAAAAGTAATCCTTTTTAGAATAAAGAGATGACATCTAAACAGTGTTTCTCCGATGTAGTCCTGTGGTATTCTGTGATTCCAGTCCATTCACCCCTTACTCCCTCAGATACCAAAGTCCTCAGATGCACAAGTCCTTATATAAAATGACATAGCATTTGTATAACGCACTCCCATCCTGCTGTGTACTGTAATCCCTAGTACAATGTAAATGCTATTAACAGTTGTTACACTGTATTGTTTTAAGGAATAATGACAAAAAAGTTTGTACACGATCAGTACAGATGCCATTTTTTTCAAGTATTTTTAACCCATGGTTGATTGAATCCATGAATGCAGAATTCTATTTAGAATCCTACATGCTGTGGTTATCTCTAGCCAGTTTTCAGGGGACATCTCTGGGCACTGGGCCTGGCTCTCTAGCCCTCTTTCTGAATGGAAGTTTCCTTCAACCGGACCTATCTGTTTCTGACAGGAGACAGGAAGAAACCTATGTGTTTCTGACAGGAGGAAAGAATGATGCAGCATAGGTGATCCACCCATCTCTGCTGAAAACCTGACAGGTGACCTGGCACTGCCCCTTCTCCATCTATCTTCCCCCATCCTTCTCCCTCTATTTCCTCCTCCTTCTCCCCCACTGATAGCTTCCCCAGAAGATATGCAAACCAGTTGTGTGCAGTGTTACCTGTAGAAAGATACCAGTTTGGAAAACAAGCAGCCAAAAGACAAATTTCTGGTTAATCTCAATTTATTAAAACTGTTTCCTAAGCAGCCCTATAGAGTGTGATACCTGGACTTTCCAGCCAGCCTAAATCCAATTCCACCCTCAAATTACTAGCTACTGACCTTGAGAAAGTCATGTTGAAGCAGAACAGATTAGGGAAATTGAGGCATGGGAAACAGCAGCCAGGAATTTACAAATGAGCATTGTACCAATGAATAGCTCCATTAAAAACATATAGATAACTGCTTTCTTTGCTTTAAGGCTTACACTCCCCCAGAAAACTGCAACATTTACTAAAAAGAAAAAAAAAAGGGAAAAAGAATAACTCTCTCCCCCTGACTTTGCCTACTTGCCCAAAAATAATTAGTGTGCTCTGAAAACTGACCAAGGATGTCTTAAAGAAAGACACTTATCCTGGGTGGGGGAAAAAACCCTTGGGAAAATGACTCCTCTGGGCACAAAAAGTGTCTACAAAGAAAAATACTTATCACAGGATATACACCTGTACTGAAGGGAGAACCTGGCAGGACCCATCCTTTATTTCAAAGGTATACTCAAACATCTATGTCATAGTGACTCAAATATAATGAGCAGGCCAACCTTGAAATCTTTGGGCCCAATTGATAAGACAATGTAGCAACAAAAGCAGCTAATTATGCTGCGTTTCCTAGAGTAAATTCAAGCCAAACCTCCAACCGTCTTTTTCACTATAAAACCCCCTGATGTTAAAACACTTGTTATCAGAGTGCCCACACCCATGTCTGGACTGTGCACTCTTTCTTGCTTTGCTTTGCTAATCAACCTTTATAGTCTCTACCTCAGTGTACCCTAAAATCACAAACTCAATATTCAAGGGCCAGGCAGAGGCCTCCTCCCTTTTGGAGACCTCCTTCCAGGAGCATCACCAGTTCTGGTAACAATTGTTTGGGGGTCATCCGGGATCACATCATCCAGGAAAGAAGTTTATTTTCCTTTTTCTCTCTGCTCTTTCTCTCTGTGTGCTGAATGAGCTCTCCTCAGATCTCTCTCCTCTCTCTCCTACCTCAAGGGGAGCTTCTGTAGTTAGCTCTCTTCTATAAGAAATGAAGATATTCTGGAAATTAAATGAACTACTACACAAAGGTCTTTTTCCTGGCACATAACAATTGCTTCATAATTGTTACTTACTATTAAATTCCAAACTTACAACATGTCCCTACCAGCAACATCATATTTAAGGGTTAAACATTTATTAATGATAGCAAAATCCTCCATAAATTTTAGAAAGCTAAGATTGAAATGGAAGAAATGAAAATTCTAAATAAAAGTAATGTGTCAAGTAGCATATAGCAGAATCGATATTTTTCTAGGGAAGGATTTTGTACCTTGTAGTAGACGTGAAACTAGGACTCAGCAAAATGAATAAAGGTCAAACCTCATCTATAGCCTTGACATTGTCATTTGAGCCTACGAAATCCTTAACCTTCTAAAAACCAACTGTTCCTATATATGAAACAGTGTTGAACATGCCTTTTGGTCCCCAGAAAAAGATACTACAAACTACAAAGTATTACTAGTTTTTTTGTTTGTTTTGTTTTGATTTTTGAGACAGGGTTTCACTATGTAGTCCAGGCTGGCTTTGAACTCAAGAGTCTCCTGCTTCCACCTCCCACATACTGGAATTACAAGTATTTGTCTTTGAAGTATCCTTCCTGTTATGGGTTGAATTCTGTGCCCATAAAATGTATGCTTCAACAGTAATTTCTAATATTTCACAGTATATTTGGAAACAGGGTCTTGACAGAGATAATCAAGTTAAAATAAGATCATTAGAGTTGGGTATTAATCCACTATGATTTGTCCACTTATCTAAAGGGAAAACTGGGGCACAGATCAGATACAGAGAGAAAACATCATGTGAGCGTAAAGGTGGAGCTTGGGGTGACGCACACACAAATCAAGAAAAGCCAAAATTTTCAACAAAAAACCAGAAGCCAGGAGATGCCTGAAAAGATCCTCCCTCAGAGTCCTTAGAAGGAAACAACCCCACTGGCACTTGGTCTTGGGTTTATGTCCTCCAGAATATCAAGACAATAATTACCTGTTATTTAAACCAACCAGTTTGTGACCCTTTGTTTGCAGCCCTAGCAAACTAATAAACGCCCTTAAAATTCCACTTGTTACAGCACTTGCCTAGCAAGCTCAAGGCTCTGAGTTCAAATCCCACTACCACCCAAAATAGACAAAAGTAATTTAAAACTAAATAAAATTCTCTTTGTTCTCCTAAAATATGCCAGATGTGTCACTGGCAGCCCCTGACCTCTCTTGTTGCCACTTTATTCTGATTACTGTTTTATATCTTCCTCGCAGCCCCTTAGCTTTTCTCTTCTTTTATTTGTTCCACCCTGTTGAATCTGCACAACGAGCTGCAGCCTTGTGTTTCACTAGTTAAGACCAAGAATCACTTAGTCTGGAAAGTAAGAGTGGGGGCCCACTTTATTTTTTTTCTTTTACTATTCATATGTGCATACAAGGCTTGGATCATTTCTCCCCCCTGCCCCAATGCCCCCTTACCACCCACTCCACCCCCTCCCTCTACCCCCCACCCCCTCAATACCCAGCAGAAACTATTTTGCCCTTAACTCTAATTTTGTTGTAGAGAGAGTATAAGCAATAATAGGAAGGAACAAGGGTTTTTGCTGATTGAGATAAGGATAGCTATATAGGGCATTGACTCACATTGATTTCCTGTGTGTGTGTGTTACCTTCTAGGTTAATTCTTTTTGATCTCACCTTTTCTCTAGTACCTGTTCCCCTTTTCCTATTGGCCTCGGTTGCTTTTAAGGTATCTGCTTTAGTTTCTCTGTGTTAAGGGCAACAAATGCTAGCTAGTTTTTTAGGTGTCTTACCTATCCTCACCCCTCCCTTGCGTGCTCTCGCTTTTATCATGTGCTCAAAGTCCAATCCCATTGTTGTGTTTGCCCTTGATCTAATGTCCACATATGAAGGAGAACATATGATTTTTGGTCTTTTGGGCCAGGCTAACCTCACTCAGAATGATGTTCTCCAATTCCATCCATTTACCAGCAAATGATAACATTTCGTTCTTCTTCGCGGCTGCATAAAATTCCATTGTGTGTAGATACCACAATTTCTTAATCCATTCATCAGTGGTGGGGCATCTTGGCTGTTTCCATAACTTGGCTATTGTGAATAGTGCCGCAATAAACATGGGTGTGCAGGTGCCTCTGGAGTAACCTGTGTCACAGTCTTTTGGATATATCCCCAAGAGTGGTATTGCTGGATCAAATGGTAGATCAATGTCTAGCTTTTTAAGTAGCCTCCAAATTTTTTCCAGAGTGGTTGTACTAGTTTACATTCCCACCAACAGTGTAAGAGGGTTCCTTTTTCCCTGCATCCTCACAAACACCTGTTGGTGGTGTTGCTGATGATGGCTATTCTAACAGGGGTGAGGTGGAATCTTAGTGTGGTTTTAATTTGCATTTCCTTTATGGCTAGAGATGGTGAGCATTTTTTCATGTGTTTTTTGGCCATTTGAATTTCTTCTTTTGAGAAAGTTCTGTTTAGTTCACTTGCCCATTTCTTTATTGGCTCATTAGTTTTGGGAGAATTTAGTTTTTTAAGTTCCCTATATATTCTGGTTATCAGTCCTTTGTCTGATGGATAGTTGGCAAATATTTTCTCCCACTCTGTGGGTGTTCTTTTCAGTTTAGAGACCATTTCTTTTGATGAACAGAAGCTTTTTAGTTTTATGAGGTCCCATTTATCTATGCCATCTCTTAGTTGCTGTGCTGCTGGGGTTTTGTTGAGAAAGTTCTTACCTATACCTACTAACTCCAGAGTATTTCCTACTCTTTCCTGTATCAACTTTAGAGTTTGTGGTCTGATATTGAGATCCTTGGTCCATTTTGGGTTAATCTTGGTATAGGGTGATATACATGGATCTAGTTTCAGTTTTTTGCAGACTGCTAACCAGTTTTCCCAGCAGTTTTTGTTGAAGAGGCTGCTATTTCTCCATCGTATATTTTTAACTCCTTTGTCAAAGACAAGTTGGTTATGGGGGGGGCCCACTTTAAAGTAGCACAACTCCTGCTCCCACCAGGCCCCCAAAAGGTATCAGAGATTACCCCGTGGCTCAACCTTGAATCTGCATGGAGTCAGCACTTAATTACAGTTGGTGATCCACCCACTCAGCCCTCAGACTTTCACTGTGATCATGATTCCAACTATTAAATGAGTCATCTATTTGATCTTTTCTCTAATAAGTGGACCAGTACCCTAGAAAAAGGCTGGTTAGATCTTCGGCTCTCCAGTTTCAACACTGGCATTGCTTCCCTAATTTCCCTTTGGGGAAGTCCCTAATTCTAACATCTCTTTGGGGGAATTTCTCCAATCCTAACTACCTTCACCCAAGAATGAAGAGATCCAAAACCTTCCTGCCTCTTCATATACTCAAGGATGGGACAGGAAATTAAAACTCAGCCGATCATGCCTTCAACCTGGGACTTTGAATTCTGAAAAAGGAAAAAAATTTTTTTTTTTTTTTTGGATTTTGGAGTCATCCCAAAACCAGATGGTTTGTGCATTAGGGCTCTTGCTAGCAAGCTTCTGGAGCTGCCTGTAATTGAGCTGCCAATTTCTAAGATGGGTGTCCCAGCCTGTTGTTAATATTTGAGCTCCTGGTCTGCTTCCAGAATATTCTGGTTTTGTTTTCTCTTTCCTCCTTTCTATCCTTTCTCCCTTTCTTTTGCCATAGAGTGAGCAGAGTTGCTTTCTGTAGTTTACAACCAAAAACCTGTCAGAATCAAGTGCTACAAGAAAGAGAATGCTAGTGAGGGTGCAACTTCATTTCATATGAGCAATGGGATATTAGCAAAATCTTTTAGCCATTTCAAGCCAGTTTTCTCATGCACAATGTGAGACTGATACAGGGTATGAAAAAGAAAAAGCCATGCCTACTTAAGTTTAACAAAGATTACTTGAGCAAGAAGAAAGGTTCTAGAATCAGGCAACATTACACACCAAAGAGGGTTCAAAATGTCCCACCCCACCTGCAGGTTATATTTATAGCCAGAGAAAAAGAAGTGACTACCCTAACAACCTGATTGGCTGCAGTTGGCATATGCCTTATGTGGTCATGTTTTATACCTGATTACCTGGAAGTTCAGCTGCTATGATTGGCTGAGACTCAATTGGTTACAAAGGTATACTCTCAGGCCAAGTTACAATTTATCAAGTTAGAATGCATTCACAACATGCAGAGTCTGCTTTGGGCCAAACTTTACATCATCCAAGTGTGAAAACAGGTTTAGGCCAAAGTTACTTCAATTTAACGCTGCCATCTTTATTTCTGAAGCTTGTGCAATGAGTGAGGAAGCTCTGCATTACCGTCAAGTGTAAGGCAAATACAGTGGGGTAACGGTGATCAGAGTAAAAGCAGGATTCTTCAGTAGATGCTCACAAGGGGAAAAAGCAGAGAAAGAAACAGAGTTGAAGTAGAGGTGGCATACTTAATTTACTATAAAAGTTATATAATGGATTTCTTCTTGAGTATCAGAATAAAGTATCTGAAATTTGTAAATTTTAAGGAGATTCACAAAGATAATCATTCTTTAAAGGATGTAGTCAGTACTATGTAAATGCCTCCTCCTCTTGTAAATGTGGATTTCTTTGTTTCAGATTTTCTTAGGAGAAATTCTATCTGTATATGTTACAACTGAATTCATGAGCCCACCCATGTCAGATTGTACAATCATACCTCTAAAATTCAATACCTTGCCACGCACTGGTGGCTCACACCTATAATCCTAGCTACATGAAAAGCTGAGATCTGAGGATGGCAGTTTGAGGCCAGCCCAGGAAAACAGTTCAAGAGACCCCATCTCCAAAATAACCAGAACTAAATGGACTGGAGATATGGCTCAAGTAGTAGAACACATACTTTGTAAGTGTAAAGTCCTAACTTCCAAACTCCAGTACCCCCTCAAAAAAGAATCAATGCCACTATAGTTTTACTATGTTTTTTAAAAACATTTGATTGAATTATGCAGTCAGAAAAGTGTACACATTGTAAAGGTACATTTCATCAAGTTATCCTGAAGAGAACACACTCATATAAATACCTACTAGATCAAGATGTTGATCATTACTAGGAAATACCAAAACACCCTTGTTCCCCATTCCAGCTCACATCTCCTCAATATTTTCAACAGATAACAACTCCCTTGAATTTAACATCCCAGAATAATTTTTCCTGTTTTTGAATTTTATATAAATGGAATTATAAACTAGGTATCATTTAGTGTATGGTTTCTATAGTTCGACATTATGTTTGTGAGATTCACCAAAGTTATTGAATACAGAGTTATTCCTTCAGTTGCTGTGTTATTCCATTGTATAGACACACCGCAATTTGTTTATTCATTCAACTCTTTACAAAAGTATGAAATGTTTCCAGTTGGAAGTTATTAGAAGTGCTGTCATCTTTTAAATATTCTTGAATATCTTTGGGTGTACACACACATTTCTGTTGGATAGTTACCTAAGAATGTAAATGTGATAGCGTATGAATATGTACAAATTTTATAGCTACAAAACACTTTTTTCCAAAGAGATTATGGATAGAAATGCTTTGCATCCTTGTCAGCACTTAAAATTATCCATTATTTTAAATTCTCATTATTCTGGTGAGGTGTAGTGTTATCTCCCTATAGTTTTAATTTGCATTCCCTTAATTCTAGGCACATAGTACAAAAAAGAAAAATCACATCATTCTTCATTATGTACAGTTAGTTATGTGAAGAGACAAATTATATCCAGAACAAGCTCAAAATATTGTAGTCTTTCTCTCAAATGAACACATATCTGTCTTCATGTGTGTAGGAGAAGGAATGTATGACTAAGGAGTTCTTCAGGACTGAGGATACAGCTCAGTGGGAGAGCACTTGCCTAACACATGTGAGGCTCTAGGTGCAATTCCCAGGACTGAAAAAAAAAAAGAGTTCTTCAAATAGCTCCCATACAAAAGGATAGGTGCTATAGTTTGGACCTTAACTGTCCCCTAATGGCTATATGGTAAGGAATCATCCCTTGGGTATCACTAATGGGAGGTGGTGGAACCTTTCAGAGGTAGAACCAAATGGGAGGTGTTTAGGTCATTGGAAGCATGCCCTTGAAGGGGATCAAGACCTCTGTCCCTTCCTCACTCTCTTTTTGCTTCTAGCTGTGAGGTAAGCAGGATTGCTCTGCAACATGCTTTTGTCATGATGTGCATTTCACCACAGGCCCAAAGCAAACTGGGCCAATCAGCCTGGACTGCTTCCTCCAAAACTGGGAGCCAAAATGAACATTTTCTCTCTGTAAATTGATTATCTCAAGCATTTTGTTATAGTAATAGAAAACTGACTAAAACGGCAAGTAATAAAATGTGTTTAAAAATATGAAGCTTACACATAGTATTAAAATTTTTAATTGTTGACTTCAGGACCATAATACAGTGCCAAGAAAAGATGATTACTTGTGTAAGGGCAAATATGAAGTAAAAATAAGAAAAAAAAAGTTAATTCTTCCTATTGAAAACAAGTGACTTATCTTTCTTCATTTTCTGAGAGCATTCACATTAGAAAACAAGTAATTTCCCCGCCTCTTTGAAATGTATGTAACTCTTTAAAAGCTAAATAAGCCTCCTGCCAACTTTATAAGCCAAGAATACTTCCTCAAAGACCTGGAAACCAACTCTCAAATGTAATCCACAAGGAAGGATCCTAACTTCTGCCTGCACTGAAGTTTCAAGTTGCAAACCTATCTCCTGCCATGAAGACAGAAGACATTTATTTACTTTTGCTTTGGCTAAAGGCAATGAGCAAACACAAGTGACTACCCCAACCACCAGGTGAATTCATGATCAACCAAGCGGTAAATGCTGTTGTCAAGTCATCCTACGTGCATGCAAGTTATTTATCGTGACAACAGGCGTTGAGATGGGCTGTATCTGCTCTGCTGCATAAAAGGGTGAGATTTCTGTCTTTGCAATCTCTTTAGCAGATTGCCTGTAATGTGCATCACATTCTGATGTATGCTTATTCAATAATAAAACTCTTTTCTTTCTCTTCTGTCTTTTCCCTTTGGGAAGGGTTTTCTGGGTTGGCAGGAGATTTTAATTGTATTCGCCCAGTGCTTGCATGTCACCTCGTCTATATCTCAGTCCTTCCTTACTGTTTTTTGGTAATTTAGTCTTACGTGAATGTATCTGATAGGTAAAACCTAAAACATATCAAAAACTCTAATTTTAGGTGGGCATCAGAAATGCAGTTTTTCGTTTCCCAGTACCTAAAATATATGCTTCATCCAAAAGAGTAAAGTTCTAAATGTCTAAACTCATACCGAATAAAGAATTACAAAAATTATTTTAAAAAACAAGGCATTGTGTAAACAACTTCAATCTTTTCTTTAAGTCCTGGAGTAGTTCAATGTCTGCATATTTCTAACCACCAAGCTACACTAATACCTGCCTCTGCTCACACCTTAGCCAGCTATTAGAGATGATTAAGTATCATTTTGGAGCATCTGCCATGTAAAATATCCCTGAGCTAATAATTTTATGTCTAGCCATCACAACCCTGCAAGTTGGGTATAATTACTTGGATCTTACTTATGAAGAAAGTGAAGCTCAAACATATTACGTGTCCTGTCCCAAACCCTACAACTGGGAAGTGTAAGATTCAAGATTTTAAATTTAGAGCCAGGCACTATTGGCTCACTCCTGTAACCCTAGCTACCTGGAAGGCCAAGACTGAGAGGATCACAGTTCAAGGTCAGCCTGGGCAAAAAGTTCATGAAACCTTATCTCAACCAACAGCTGGGTGAGGTTTCATACATCTGTCATCCCAAGCTATGCAGGAGGCTGAGATTGGGGGGATTGTGGTTCCAGGCCAGCCCAGGCAAAACGAGTTTGTAAGACCACATCATGGCAGAAAAAATCTGGGCAGGGTCATGCAGCCTGTCATCCCAGCTATGGTGGGAAGCCCAGTACAGGAGAACTGTAGTCCAGACCAGCCTGGGAAAGACACTATTTCCAAAATAACCCGAACCAAGATGATTAAAGACATGGCTCAAGTGGTAGAGTGCCTGCTTCACAAACATGAAGCCCTGAGTTCAAACCCCAGTACCAGTACCACCAAAGACAAAAATGATCCACATTTATGTATTCTGATCTACTTCTGTGCTTGTTTCCTTCTTTTCTCTTTTTACCTCCAAAATCATAGATAAACTCAGTGGATTTCTCTCCTGACATACCAGAGTCTTATTATTATTACTATAATTAGGAAAATAATTTCAAGATAAAGAACTAGAGATTCTTCCTAAAGCAGTAGAAATTAACCTTGTCAAAATTCTGGTGACTAGAAACCTGAGCTCAAGGTGTCAGCAGGTTGGGTTTCTTGTAAATGGCTACCTTCTCCCTCTGTCTTTACATGGTCTTCCTGCTGTGTGTTGTCTGTATCCCCATTTCTCTCTCTCTCTCTCTCTCTCTCTCTCTCTCAATCTCTCTCTCTCTCTCTTTCTTGTTCTAGGTTTTGAACTCAGGACTTTACTCTTACAAAGCAGGTACTTTTCCACTTGAGTCATACCTCCAGTGCATTTTGCCTGGACTGGCCTTGAACTATGATCCTCCTGATTTCAGCTTCCCAAATAGCTAGGATTAGAGAATTGAGCTACCAGCACCAGGCTCATTCTCTTTTTACAGGAACACCAGTCATACTAGATTAGAACCCCAACAGACTCATTAAATTTAATTATCTCTTTGAAGATCTTATGTCCCAATATAGTCACATTCTCAGGTACTCGGTGGTCAGGACTTCCATATATGAAGCCTTTGGTTGTGTGAGAAGGTCAGTGTCCAGACATAATTCAGCTTTCAGCAAGTGCTTTGAGAAATTCAGATGTGTATGAAGCACAACTGGATGCAAGTCTAAGTAGTTAAAAGAGCATGGACTTTGGAATCAGAAAAGTCTAAACTCAGAGTTCACCCATGCTACCTCATTGCTGGCTGTGAGATCTTAGATTTGTTACAGACCCTCTGAGGTACAGGTCACTCACCTACAAAAGCAGGTAGAATAGATTAAACATGGTCACAAGTTCCTGGCAGCTCTTGCCATGAAGCAATGGAATCAATTTTCATGTATCCTGATCTGGACTGGCCTTGCAGCTGACTTTGACTAGTACACTGCAGCAAAAATGCTGTTTTGGAGTCTGAGGTTCAGGAAGATATGCAATGTTTGTGGTTGCCCTGCTGAGATACTGCAGCTAGGAGACCTAGCCTGGGCTGATCTGCTGCAGAATGAGTGACAAACTATCCTAGCAAGGCTCCTAGAACAGCTAACCTCCAGTCAACTCACTCTTGGACTGAGGCCACAGGAGTGACCTTGGGCAAGATAAGCAGAAGAACTACCAGGCTGAGCTCAGATCAAATGGTTGACTTACAGACTTTGGAGAATAGCAGTCCTCCTTTATCCATGAGGGATATGTTCTAGAACCCCTAGTGTATGTCTGAAACCATAGGGAGTATCACCTTATATATACTATGCATACATGCACAAATTTAGTGTCTTTTCCATCTTAACTGAGTATTTAGGCACAATGGCCATAAATTCTACAGTTTAAGGTACAATAGCCAAACTAGTATAAATTTCTTTCTCTTCACAATTTCATGAATAAGAGGTCCATTCTTACTCTAGATTTTAGCAACACCAATATATATTTTTTTCTTTCCTTATTAGGTCAAGAAATTTTACCTTTTCACTTAAAGGAAGCTCTTTACAGTTTCCTTTTGGCATAGCCAAATTGTCAAAATCACTACTCTTGCAATTTGGGATCATTATGAAGTTAAATAAGGATTACTTGGCCATAAGCACTCAATACTACAACAATAGATGTGATGACCAAGACAGCTACCATGTGACTATTGGGTAGTTGGATTGGGTATACAGCATGGATACACAGGACAAAGAGATGATTCATATCCCAGATGTACAGAACAATATGGCATCAGATTTCATTATGCTACTTACAATGGCATGCAATTTAAAATTTATGAAATATTTATTTCTGGAATGTTCCATTTAATTTTTTCAGATCACAGTTGACTGAGGGTGACTGAACCCATAAAAAGTGAAACAGTGGATGGGGGGAGACTACTGAAAATAAAATATTTGTTGCTACAATCGAGAGCTGACAGAGTATTTAGCAGTAATGCTGTAGGTTTCTGTGGGGATTGCAAACCATGACTGTAACAAATCTGGTCCAAGACCTGGCATATACTGTACTTTCAATAAATGTTAGATGCAGTATTGCTTTTCAAGCAGCTGTGTATTTTAGAAGTTGTTGAGAGTTGAAAATTAAATGAATTTATAAAACCAACATGAAGATGCAATTCTTAATACACCAGGATTAGAGATTAAAGTTTACATTAAAATCTTAGGTTACCTAAAGATAATTAGGGTTTTGTTTTGTTTTGTTTTTTTTAAGAAAAATAATGAAGCTGGCTGGTGAGCTCAGTTGGTTAGAACATGGTACTGACAATAGAAGAACAATGAATTAAATAGCAGAAGAACATAATAGTTTTAATTTGGAGAACACCTACATGGTAAAGGTTTTTCTCCTAAGCTTTGCATTTCAGAAGGCTTATGTATTTGGGGAGTATAAATACATTACAAAGAAGTCAGCAACAATTAAAATTACAGCTGACTGTTTCTGATGTAATGCTGTCAGTCATAATTATTTTCCTAAAATGCTGTAAAAAATAACTAGATGTTCTAACAATTGCTAAACTGCTTTTCAGTATTTTAACCACACCTAAGTCTTGTCATTAGTAGTCTGGGTCCTTCTCTGGAACATGCAATCAAACTCGAGGAAATGACTCTAATGAATACTTATTTGTCAGTCTTTTAAATATTGCTTTTGTTGGCTTTTTTGTATTTTCTTTGTGAAACTTTTAACTGCTGTCTGTTGACCTTCTGCAGTATTTTTAAGATCAGGACATCATATATAGGACAGAAAAAATTAAGAATGGATTCCAGGTATGCCCACTTCTTCTAAACCTCTCTCAGTTGCTTACAATTTGGTCAAATAAGTCTTTTTTGCACTGACTGTACCTGACCTGCCTGTTGCTTCCCCACCAACATGGAATCTGATCTGAGAAAAAGCTATTCCTGGAGATAAGGGACTTTCATTAACCATAATGGTTAATGGGCAAAATCTTCAGAGAAAACGGTTCAGAGACAAATAGTTTGGCATCAAGGGGGAAAGCTGTCACAATCTAGATGGAGTCACCTGTGCCAGACCTCACAAAAGTTACTAAAGCCAAGAAATTTTAAAGAAGCATTCTTGTTCATGGCTACTACACATCCAAGCCCTTGTAGGTACCTCTGACAGAAGGGAAACATGTTTTTGGCGAAGGCCTTCTATTTAAGTAGAGACAAAAATGACTGTTTCTGTTGGCTCCAAACATATCTTCTTTTTTTTTTTTTTTTTTGCAGTCCATTCTCATGGAGTTATTTTTAAATGGGTTCCCCATGCAGTCTATTTAACTGGATGTTTTTGACTTTTACTCCCTCTATTCTACTTTATAGTTCTAGACTTAAACAAGTACTTTTGACTTTACTGTCAGCTATCTGTCCCTTTCTCATGTACAAATTTACCATTGCACAAAAAAATAAAAAACAAAAAACCTTAATTCCCTCAAGACTGAAGAATGTTCAAGCATAAGGGGGGAATTGTAAGAGTGCTTAAATTGCTTTTGCTGAAAAGCATTGATTTTATGTAGCCTCACGAATTAACTCAAAGCAGGAGAAAAGCTTGGCATCTTTGTTTCTATTTTGTACCTGTTGTCCTTTGCTCTGAGCCATTCTCTCCTGCAGACACCTTGGAATCAAGGAAGATCAGAAATGATCAATAACATCTTGATGAGAAGGGACTGAAACTTCCTGTAAGGAATAGCAGTGCCTTGCAGACAGACCACCCCTCCAAATGAGGACAATTACTTATAAAGATGAAGCTGTACCTTGGAGCAGGAGTAATCATCTCATAGGAACCAGATTGCTCCCCTCAAGTGATGACAGCAATAACATCTCCAGAACCTCAAACTGGGGTAATGGTCAACCAGAACACACCTGTGACTGGGACTGTTAAACTATGCATACCTTTCGTCCCCTACTCCCAGTTCTTTTGTCTACTTAAACATACAGTCCATATCTGTACCACAAAGATGGCTAACACTGTTATGACCTTACAAAACCAAATAGATTCTCTTATCAGCGTTGTTCTACAAAATTAACAATTCCCCTAACCCCCACCATCACAGGTGGACGTGTCAGAGGGCTCTTGTTCTCTAACACTCTTAAGATTAAGAGGTCAGAGCACCAGGGTTGCAAGTAAGAAAGAAACTTTATTGGTAGGGAAAGGCTGAGCAGAGACACACATGGTGGGGTTCAGAAACTGGGTTCTCCCTGAGTGTGGAAGGGCTGGGCTACTTATAGCTATTTTAACACAAAGGTAGGAAGGGAGAGTCCTATAGGTCCAAGTTGGGTGCACAAGGATTTTTGTTCTTCCTGCTCCTTCTGTCATGGGTGGTTTCTCTGCTGCTCCTTAGCTTGGGGAGTTTCTTCATTCCTGGGTGATGTGAGTTTGATTTATGTCATAGAAACTGCTACAAATCCCCCCTATGGATTGGAGCCCCTAACAGCTGTTAGGGAGATGGGATGTCATTCAGTCATTAGCTACTTCCTGCTGAGAGGATGTAAAGAAGGGCGCCAGCACCCATGGGGGTGTCTAAGGGTCTGTGGTAGTATTGGTGAGACTGCGCGACCATCTATAGTTTGAGTGACTCTAGACAAGAGGAGACACTTGGGTTAGGCAGTTAAGGACACACAGGTCAAAGCATAGGGCCAAGCCCACAAGGATGAGGGGACCCAAGAAGGGAAGGCACTCCCTGGAGTGCCCCAGGGAGGAGAACAGCGAGCCCAGCCAGGATATTTGAGTGCTTTGAGCTTTTAGGGTGTCAATTGTCTTGATGTTTCCTTTTAAGACCTTTAGATTTTCCTCTACTTTACCGGTCACATTAATATAGAGGCAGCAGGTTTCATTGAGGATGGTGCAGGTGCCACTCTGGGAGATGTTAGAAGATTGAGTGCCCTCCTGTTCTGGAGGACCATGGCCACTAGGGAATTGATAGATATTTGTTGGTTCCCTATGATTGCCACCATGGCCTTCATGGACCATGATGGTGAGGTTAAGAATTGAGTTCTCAAGTAGGGGAATACCTACAAAACAAAAGACCCCCCAGAGCACTGCCATCCCTACACTGGGATTTTCAAGTATAGGGTTGCATATGCTTTGGACAGCCCATTCCACTGCCTGAAGGGCTTTCTCTGCATCCTTATGAAAATAGGAGTGAAATTGAGGCATTAGGGAGGTTTCAAGGAAAGACCCAAGGTTAGGAATATAACCTGAGGACATCATGTCAGCCATAAGGTGTATGTGAAGATCAGGAACAGTGTCTATGGCCACACATCTGCCCTGCCATTTGGTTGGCAGGGTGCAGTACAGTTGATCCCTACATAGAAAGCTGAATCCTGTGAGATGTAAGTTTACCTCAGTGGAGTATACCTGGGCCATGGCTGCTTTGCCATCCTTGTCTAGGGAGAGCAAATGTGATATTATAGCTGTGAGTGCTGCAATCCCAGCACCCACCTGTCCTCCCAAGAGGCTTATGTCTGTGCTGAGGGTGAGGTTGGGTTGAAACTGTGCCATTACAGATGGGGGCCGAGTGGTTAGTAGCACAGAGCCCATTATGGAGGATGAAATGAAGCAAAGGTGTACAGTGAGGAGTGGTGTTGGTGAGAATCCCAGAAGTGAGGTTGAGCCAGGCCACCATGGTCCCATGGAGGGTGGAATTACCCTCCCAAGAGTTAGTATGGTTTATCTTAAGGGTCACATTGCAAAATGAAGAGTTCAGGGCCCCTAACAGGAAGCCCCCAGCCCCAACCCTTTCAAAACAGAGGGCATGATAACCCAAAAGGGAGGAGGCTCACCCAAACATCAAGAGGGGGGTCCTCCTCTGCCACTTTTGTGAGAGGCTGTAAACGAGGCTTAGGGGTGACATTGTACAGTAGTGTCTCTATAAGTGAACCAAGGGAAGGGCCTTATAGGTGAGATCGTCAGGTGCCCAGAGGTTTTTAGGACAAACCCAGCAGTCAGTAAGATTGGTAATCTTAGCCAGGTAGTTCATGGTAGGGGTACAGAGGTGATGGTGGTCGACTTGACCCTCGAGGACAGGGAAGAGAAGAAACATACATATTATAATGTGAAGTGGATTGTAGGTGGGAGAGAGCATAGGAAGAGGAATCCGAAGATCAATGCTTCTTATTATAGACAAATTCATTCTTGGGGAGAGGTTGCCCATAGGCCTATGCTTAAGATAACAGTCAAGGTTAGATATAAAGTTATGAAGAGATAGAGGAAGAGATCTGACATAGGTTACTCTTTGGTGGGATCTTCTTGAAGAGTAGTCAAACATCCTCTACAGGCTCACAGTAGTATTGTTCCTTGTCTTGGTCTGGGTCTGGAGAAGGGGGGGAGGGGTGTTGGGGGGGGTTGTTCCTTGATGGGTTCCAGCTCTTAACTCTAGAGATATGGATCCAAGATTCCAGTCCAGCCACTCGGACTCCTGTTGGGGTGGGAAGAAGCACAGGTATGGTCCCTCCCATGGGGGTTCTGAAGGCTGTCTGGATATGTAAGGAATTTTAACAAGCACCAAATCACTGGGACAGAAGGGTACAGGAGAAGAAGAGGGGGCATGAGAGATGCCTTGGTGTAGCTCAGTTAGGATTTGTTGGAACTTAGCTAGCTGGGTGATATGGGAGGTAAGTCTGGCTGTTTCACAGTCCAGGATGTGTTCATTAGTGAGAAATGGATGGCCACAAAGAGACTCAAAAGGGGTGATACCTAGCTTGCCTGGGATGTTTTTAAGATGGAGGAGAGCAAGAGGCAGAGGCTTGGGCCAGGGAAGATGTGTTTCCTGGGTAAATTTGGCTAAGTGGTTTGAGTAATTCATTGTCTCATACCACTTTTCCTGAGGACCGGGGCCTCCAGGCACAGTGGAGGTAATATTTTATGCCTAGGGCCTTGGATACTCCCTGAGTCACTTCAGCTCAGAATGCTAGGCTGTTATTGCCTTGGAGGCTGTGAGGGAGACCAAATTGGGGAATGATTTCCTGAATTAGAACCTTGACCACTTCTGGGCCTTTTCTGTGAAGCAAGGAAAAGCCTCAACCCATCCTGTAAAGGTGTCCAATAGTACTAAAAGTAAACAGGAATGAGGACTTCCTGGCATATGGATGAAATCAATTTGCCAGTCCTCTCCAGGATAGGAGCCTTGCCTTTGAGTCTTGACAAGAGGGCGGGGCAGATTGCAAGGATTATATGCTGACAAATCTCACATCCCATAATTATGTCTTGGAGGGTCTCCCTAATTTTTATACCCTCGAACATACGTTTGACCAAGAACAGGGTGTTTTGTACTCCCAGGTGGTAAGTTTGATATAAAGTTTTGAGGACCTTCCACTGTAGGCTCTGGGGTAAGAGAAGCTTGTCTTCACATGAGACCCACCATGCTCAGTGGTCCAGGTGGTAGGCCATTTGGGTCTCATAGGCAACGTAATGGGGTCCCTCGGGCAGGAGAAGTGAGTCTTTCCACAAAAGAGGACCCTGGATGTAGGGTCTTCAAGCTGCCTCTTTTGTGGCTGCATCTGCCTTTTTATTGCCCAGAGATATGGGATCATCAGTCTTTTGGTATCCTGGACAGTGGATAACTGCCACTTGTTGGGGCAAGAAGATCATCCAAAAGTTTTCATCTGAGAATGCTTGATGGGAGACCCAGAAGCAGTATTACCTGTTCCCTCAGATTACTGCGTTGGGCATGTTGGATCAGAAAGACATATTTGGAGTCAGTATAAATGTTGACTCTTTTGCCCTGGGAGACCTGTAAGGCTTTGGTGAGGGCAATAAGTTCAGCTAATTGGACACTGGTGTTTGGGGGAAGGGGTGCTGCCCACAAGATTTGAGCAGATGTGATTACTGCCACTCCAGCCTGTTGCTCTCCATTATTAACTGAAGAGCTCCCATCAGTAAAAGAGGTAAGATCTGGATCTGGTATAGGCTTGTCAAGGAGGTCAAGCTTGGGGTGTAATTTTCAGCCAAGACCTCCTCACAAGAGTGACTGAGGATATCCCCTTCTGTAGGGAGGAATGAAACAGGGTTGAGGTTAGACAAGTTTTAAGGGTCACTTCTGGATAGTCCAGGAGCTGGGCCTGATACCTGAATAGTCAATTATTGGACAGCCATAATCCTCCCTTAGAGTTCAAGATGCCTCCCAAATCATGGGGGGGTGTTAACAGTAAAAGGCTTTCCTAACACAAGCTTTTAAGCCTCCAGTATCAGCATACTAGCAGGAGCGATGGCCCTCAGACAGCTTGGCCATCCCTTAGCTACATTGTCCAATTCCTTGCTTAAATACCCCACAGATTGAGGAGTGCTTCCTTGAAGTTGTGTGATGACTCTGAGTGCCATCCTCTCTCCCCCCGTTTTCATAGCTGTATAGCTGAAAGGTGTCCTGAGTGGGTAGGCTTAAGGCTGGGGCTGAGCCAAGAGACTGTTTGAGCCTAAGAAAGGCTTCTTGGCTTTCTTTGTCCCACTCAATGAGGGATTGAGAGTGTTGTTGAGACTCTCGCTGAAGAAAATATAGAGGGCAAGTAATCTCAGCACAGCTGGGAATCCAGATTCAACAGAATCCAGTCACTCCCAGAAAAGTCCTTAATTGTTGAAGGGTTTTAGGGAGAGCACAGTTTACAATTGGGTGAAATCACTCTGGGCCTAGGGACCTAGTTTGTCTTTCAAGAATCAACCCAAGGTATTTGACCTTAGGGCTACATTAACTGAGCTTTTTCCCTGGAGCCCTTATAGCCCTGACTGGCCAAGAAGTTTAATAAGGACTCTGTGGCCCTAGAAATAGTGGATTCAGTTGGACCACAAAGGAGAAGATCATCTACATGTTAGAGTGAAGTATCCCCCTGGGAGTCCCAGTCCATTAAATCTCGTGCCAGCATCTGCCCAAAAATGTGAGGGCCATCCTGAAACCCCTGAGGCAGGACAGTTCAAGTTAGTTGTCTTGCTGGTTTGGTAGGATCCTCAAAAGAGCATTTGGCTATCAGGGTGGAGAGGCATGCAGAAGAAGGCATCCTTTAAATCTAAAACTGAGTAGTATTGGGCATCAGGGGGAGTATGAGGATTAGGACCACTGGTGGTAGGGGCATTATAGCCTCATTGATGAGTCAGAGGTACTGCACCAACCTCCATTTATTGGGGCCCTTTTGTACTGCCAGGATAGGGACTGGAGCACTCGACCAGGAGGCCCTGTTGTTTGAGTTTACTTGTGATAAGCAAGAGACTCCTCTGAAACTCTGGTTTTAAGGGGTATTGCTTTTGGTGAGGGAACTGGAGGGGATCCTTTCAGTGAATCCAAACAGGAGAGGCTGTTTTTGTTCTTCCAATGGTGGACACATCCATCAAGACTGATGGGTCCACTTTTTCCTCAATTAGGGGCATACAGAAATACTCTCTGGAGGGGAGTAACATTTGGACCTCAATCTTAGACAGGAGATCTCTTCCCAACAAGGGGATAGAAGTCTCAGGGACTAGCAGAAATGAGTGACATAGTGGAGGTCCCCCAAAAGCATGCCAAAGGCTGGGTAAAATACTGTTCTAAGAGCTGGCCTGATATGCCCCAAATGCTGACTTTAGACCTGGGACCTGGAGAGAAAGGAATGTCAGAGAAGCAGGCTCTGCTATCCAAAAGGAAGATGACCTGTGCTTCTCAACCATCAGGACTACCCAGGGCCCCTCAATCTGGATGTCAAGAACCAGAGCCTGGATAGGAGGCTCTGGGACCTGTCATTTGAGGGAACCATCTGGCTCTTCTCTAAATGGAGACAGGGACAGTGTGACTTCCAGTGGTTGCCCTTACAGAGAGTGCAGGGTCCCAGAGGGGGCTGGGGCTGCCTCCCAGGCTGCTCCCCTCATGGACACTCCCATTTGAAGTCCTCAATGGTAGCAAGTCCTGACATTAGGTGTCTGTCAGGAGGGGAACTCTCTGAGAGCCACCACTAAGTCATGGTGCCGTCTGTCTTTTTCTCTTTTTTAGTAAGGTCCTGATTATAGTATACAGAAGTAGCTGTATACTATACTAGCTGGTTTAATGTTTTGTTGCCCCCAGCCACCAGCTTTTGAAGTTTTCTACAAATGTCTATGACCAATTGGGTAAGGAATTTGTCTCTTAGGAGGATCTCAGGATCCACGGTGGTGTGTTTTGTAATGGCCTCTTTAAGACACTGTAAGAAGGCTGTTGGGGATTCATCAGGTCCTTGTTGGACTGTGGTAACCTGGTAGTACTTAAAGGGTTTGACCCTAGCCTTTTTTAAGCCCTCAATGGTGAGGTAAATGAAATGACGTCTAGCCCATTCATCAGCCTCATTTTGGGGTCCCATCTGGGATCTGTCCTGGGGACTGCTTGGGCTCCAGTTGGGACTCTGGGGTCCTCACCTTCCCCTTTTAGGGGTGCAGGCTTAACAGAAGTCATTCGTAAGTGTAGTTATTGCCCACCTGAATGGCCTGATCAAGGACTTTTTGCCATTCCAGTGGAGTAAGGGTTTGATCTAGAAGCAACATGATATCTTTCCAAGTCAATTCAAAGGAGTGAATAACAGTAATAAAGGCTTGAATGTACCAGTCTGGATCCTCAGTGAAGTTGCCCAAGCCCCACTTAATTTCCCTGAGGTCACTTAGTCTAAAGGGGACATGAATTCTTTCCAGGTGGTCTCCTCTCCCCCCCAGGAGCCAGTTGGAAGGGGTAGCAGCTGACAAGCAGCTAAGTAAGGAGGCAAGGGAGCTATGGGGTTTGGGCAGCCACCCCCCCCCCTTACTTCCTTGGGTGGAAGGGGGTGGTGGCTTTCCTAGGGACAGCTGGAGGTGTTTTAGAGATATCCTTCCCCTTAGGTGTGTTCTTGCAAACCATGGTCAGGGTTTGAGCATTTACCTTGCATTGTTTTACCCATTGGGGATTGTCTTTAAGGAGAAAGAACAACTGCACGTAGGGGATTTCTATCCATTTGCCTTCCCTCTTACAAAACAGTCTAACTGGAGGATAGTGTCATAGTTAACCACTCCACCCTTAGGCCATTTTTCCTGATCTCCAAGAGGATATGGGGGCCAGGCCTGAGTGCAAAACAAAATCAAGGACTTTTTACAAAGGTTGTCAGGATCGATGTCCTTCCAGCATTTTAGCAGGCAGGCAAGGGGAGACCCCTCCAGAACTTGAGAGGAGGAAGTGCCCATCTGGAAAACGAACATGTGGTCTACAATGGAGGAGGTATTCCTATTTATCGGAGTCCTGATAAGGAAATCCCTCCCCAGGGAGAGCATCCTCTCTCCTCCATTTGTCCCTTCTGCTGTCTGTGACTAAGACCAAGGGAAAAGCTGAAAAGGCCTCCACATTGCAGTCACCTTACTGTTGTGGCCTCAACCACATGTGATTCTGTCAGCCTTAAAGCCCAAATACTTATAATGTGTCCAGTTAGTGATGGTATCCAGCTTGAAGAGAGCTCACTGGAGGAAGGGCTCAATGAGGGACATGAGGTCACAGAAGGGGGTAGAGGATGGGGGCGAGCCTGGGGCTAAGTGTGTCTTCTGGAGAAGACCATGGGGAAAGGGGGTATTTTGGGAGAATATAATTTCCTGGGCACTCTGGGGATGGACAGGAGAGAAAACCCAAGTGGTGTGTGCCATAACCACAGTGCAAATACATTCCCTAGGCCAATCCAGAAGGATAAAGATAGGGCAGAGGGGGGTTGCAAAGCACAGCAGTGCTATGTGAGGTGTTGTAAAAGTCCTGGAAGTTGGCATTTGGTCAGAGGGGTATACCTCATCCAAGAAAACACAGGGAAGCAAAAAATGCAGGGGAGCTCCTGAGGGCACAGACTCTTTATGATCTCCCTACTAAATATCTGCATGGTGTCCTCCCATATATCCCTGGAGAAAGTCATCTAGCATTGTCGGGGGCAAAAGGGCCCTTGGGTCATTGTGCAGAAATGAGAGAGAGAGAGAAGGAAAGAAAAGCCTGGCAGTCGAAGGGGGTTCCATCTTGCCCACGTGGCAGTGAAGCAGTCAGGTATAAACCCTGAGACAGGCTCAATACATTGTACTCCAAGGAGAGGTGCGCTGGATTCTGCTGGAAGCCTTGATGGGCTGGAGAAATTCACCTCCACTTTCAGGAGAAACCTCCCTATTGATAGAAGGAAGAAGGGAAGAGACAGTCATAGAGTTCTGCTTTTGGCTACTCTGCAGCACGGGGGCTCTCCCAGCAGACAGACTCCACAGGAGTGCCGGACAATCACAGTCACTTCCCAGGCAAACTGTCCCCTGTTAGGCACAGCCAATACCAACCTTTCACCCTGAAGAGGAGAGGGTCCCTTCCTAGTCACCTGTTTGTCACGGGTGGTCCACGGACGTGTCAGAAGGCTCTTGCTCTCTAACGCTCTTAAAACTAAGAGGTCAGAGCACCAGGGTTGCAGGCAAGAAACTTTACTGCTTGGGAAAGGCTGAGCAGAGACACTCACAGCGGGGTCTGGAAACCGGATGCCCCCTGAGTATGGGAGGGCTGGGCTACTTATAGCACAAAGGGAGGGAGTAGGGGGAGGGGTCCTATAGGTCCTAGTTGGACACGCGAGGGCTTTTGTTCTCCCTGCTTCTTCTGATCACAGAGAAGGAGCTCCTTGGCTTGGGGAGTTTCTGCCTTCCTGGGTGATGCAGGTTTGATTTATGTCATAGAAATTGCTACACCACCATCATTCATGCGTTGCCTTTGTTTTTAAGAAATAAAAAGAGACAGTAATGGTAGCATGACACCTGCCATCTTAGATGCTTCCGCTGTGTTGCAAATAGTAAAGAAAAAAATGCCTACAGGGTCCCTAGCAGCACAGATATCCTGTTTGGCAAGAATGTGGCTTAATGGAAGAACTGGTATCCTAGCAACAGCCAGAATTTCCCCCACCTAGAAGAGCCAACCAAAGGAACATCCCCCAACCCAGAGTAGCCAGTAGGCACCCCACCATGAACCTATTAACCGCCCCAGTTTGTAAGCAGAGCACGGGCTTTAACTTCGATTAGTGTTCCCTTCCATAGGTTCCCAAATAAATGTGCCATCTCTCTCTGTTTTTTTTTTTTTTTCTTTTCTCACCATTTTTGAACTTAACAGCAATCACATATAATAACATTGCTATTAAGGTTTCTAAGGAGAAAATATTCCAAGATTGTTCTTTGTAAACTTTTCTTCTAGTAAGCTTGAGTTCTCCTCCCTAAAGCCTAAAGTTGCCACTAAAGAAATTTATTGTGTGACTGCTTAGTTAAATAAAACAGCAGACTCAATGCCACATTTCCATTACTATCCTGCAAACACTGAGGGTTCTTTCTATGCTAATGATGCCAAGACCCTGGTTTTGTGAAGAAAGAGACAAGGCAAGCTTGTGGGGAGTCTTGACTTGATAAATCAACTTATCTCAGAAGAAGTTACTTTCACAAGAACCCTGTGATTAGATAAGCATTTTCTGTTTGCTTGTTTTTTATTTTAACTTTAACCTCATTTTACACATGAGAAAATTAACATTCAAAGAAATTGAATAATTTTTCTAGAAAAACAGATTATAGAGAATAGAGTTCATATTCTAACCTTCCATAGGCAAATCACTGTAAATTTAATATAATTTTTATATTCCATATTATGGTGATATCAAAAGCAGAACTATTTGCTTAAGCCAGGTGGTCTCCATGGGTCAACATGTACCCATGGGCAAGAGTTATTTTGGAGGGAGGGATAAAAACTTTCTAGCTATTACAATGGTTTATGGTCATCCAATAGGTCACTGAATATAAATGAATATAGAACATCTTTGGTATTAAAATTTCCTAGGGGAAAAGGGTGATGAGAAAGAAAATTTCTAAAACTGCTCTTGAGATGGTGAAAATGAAAACATAGAGACAGTTGGGAAATACTGATATAATTGGTTTCCTCTCCTTCATTTCTTATTTTTAATAAACATTAAACACCGTGTGTTACTGCATGGTGGCAGTAATTCAAATTATACATAGCTCATATGCTAAGGAGGTTTAGCCACAATGAATTTATGGCTAATTGAAAATCAGTCTTAATGCCTTTAACCCCTGGAATACATTCTAGTTCTTTGAAGAATTTCCATTTTTGACGGGATTAAGAAAAACTGAGAATAAGTAATATGAGGCATAAATGAAGTAAGAGAATTACCCCCTCCATCTCCTGTTTAGGTTTCAGCAACCTGTGGTCAACCACAGTCTGAAAATATCATATAGAAAATTCCAGAAATAATTCATGTTTTAAATTACACACATTTCTGAGTAGTATAATGCAATCTCATGTAATCACACTCCATTTTCCTGGAGAAATGAATCATTCTTTGTCCAGTGGATCCAGGCTGTATATACTACCTTCTCATTAGTCATTTAGTAGCCTTCCCTTCCCATTATCAGATTGATTGTCGTGGTATTGCAGTGTGTATATACTACCTTCTCATTAGTCATTTAGTAGCCTTCCCTTCCCATTATCAGATTGATTGTCGTGGTATTGCAGTGTTTCTGTGAAAGTTTTGACATTATCAGCAATTTCAGACATCCACTAGAGGAGGAGACTACTGTGTTTTCTAGACACTGCACTAGTGAGGAGAGAGAAGTATAGGAAGATCAACCCTGAGTGAGGTGCCAAAAAAGCCAGCAACCCTTTCTTAGGTTCTGGATATTTCAAGTTCATTTCTTATACTATAACATATATTTTTGCCACCTGTGTCCATTTCTTCTTTGGTGATTCTTCCAGATCATCTCTACATTTCACTATAATACTATATTTTAAAATATAAGGTATTTTTAAAAACACTAATTTGAAACTCCCGGAGTGAGTGGAGTCATTTAGCGCCAAATGCAGTTTAAATCAGTGATCATATTTTTCTGCTTTAGTAAAGAAAATCTTGGCCAGGCATGGGTGGCTCACAGCTGTAATCCTAGCTATTCAGGAGGCTGAGATCAGGAGGATTTCAGTTCTGAGGCCAGCCTGGGCAAATAGTTCCTGAGACCCCAATCTCCAAAATAACCAGAGCAAAATGGACTGGAGGCATGGCTAGAGTACAAGAGCACTTGCTTTGCAAGTGCAAAGCCCTAAGTTCAAATCCCAGTCTCACGGAAAATAAATAAACTAATAATAACAATCCTGACAACTTCCCCTTTACTCTAAAGTCCTGAGTGGGTCTCAGAAGCCATGGATCTTTAGAAGAGGGAAGACATTCCCACATCTTTTGTAAGAGAGACATGGACCAATAGGGGATGCAAAGCCATACAGAGACCAGCCTGTCTTTTGAAGTGGATGATGGGCAGCAGCCCTAGGAGCAATTGGCACCAGGATGCAAACAGAGTCATGTTGCCCAGGAGCATTATACCGCTGCCCAGGGCTCCAGACATATGTCTGGATGGTGCTGCTACCTCCAAGCCTGCTCACCAGGGACTTAACCTGCCAGTGCTCCACATAATGTCTGATTTTCCATTCTGACTTAAATCTAAGCACTCAAATATTTAACACTAAAAAATTAAGCAGTAATTTTCATCAAGGGATTCAAACTTTCTAATTACCTGTGAAATTATTGGCAGCCTGGTGTCCTGGAGGACTTTCCCAGGCATTATCCTTCTTGTGTTATATGCAAAAGGGGCGATATAGAGAAAGGTATCAGGTAAGAATTCCTGTGAACTCTCATCCCCAACGAACTCTGTGTTCTGGACTTATCAGATCAACCCATTGTATTGATCAAACTGTTTTCTCAGTCAGTGAAATAAAACTTGGGTTCCTGCTGAGACATCGACAGGAAGAATAATGTCTTCACAGAGAATTTTTTTATCTTACTCAAAAAGCAAGTCAGAAAAGCCAACTTGGTATTTGTAGGACATATTTTATTCTCATATACCCTTTCACTGAGGAATTGCCACTTGAGTACAAATTTCATTTGAGAATTTACAATACACCCGTGTGTCTGGGGCTCTGGTTTTGCATTACAGATGCCCTTACACACCCTTGGGGAAGAACATGGATCAGCAATGGCTCCCTCCCTGGATTGGAGCCCTGGCTTCATTTTGAAGATTTCACAGGGTTAGCTACAAATTTATAATTATTTTTTTTTCTTGTATATCTAGAAGGCTTCTAGGATATCTAGCCATTCATACCACCAGCAAATTAAGTTCAAAACCATGTTTTGAGGATTGCTTATATCACAAGGGACAAAATAACAAGATGGTGGCAGGGAATCAGAAGTTGGGACTATGTAGAGAATGAATGGCGTGGGCCCTGACTTCAGCTAAAACAACAGAAGGTGACTGGCATTCATATTCCTTATGAACTGCCCATACCTCCAACTTGCTGGTGCCCTTGCTCTAATTTAGTCTATATCACAAGATTGTATCCACATTTGTAATTTATAATGTTCTTCCACTTAACCTTCTAAGGCTTTTCTTAAATAAGATTATAAGCTCTCGAGTAATGCATGGTCTGAGCCCACAACTTCTGTTGCACATGTATATACATATATATATATATATATATATATATATATATATATATGTATATGTATATATATGTGACATGTGACAGACATACTCATACCATTGGAATGACAGTATAGGGTGAGCTAGTAGAAAATATGCTAAGTGACTTTTATAGAGTCTTTCTTCTGTTTCTGGAATGTGGGAGAATATTCTCATGATAACAGACTCTTGCAAATGTATGTAGCTAGCTTTTGCCCCCATCTCCATCTAAAGTTTTGGGAGTATACTCTAACTGTTGCTAACTATTGCTCAGTGTCTATGAGATCTATTCTGACACTTGAGGTTACTAAAGTTCACTGAATTTCATCACAGGTCCACTTCTACTGCAATTGTAACTAAAGAGCTATAGTTTATTCCTGATATTGAGCAATATTTTAAACAAACTGTACTTTCAGACTTCTGACCAAAAGAATTGAACAACCATAGATAAATTGCAGAGAAATGTACAATACTATAGTCTAGGATTTGTCACTGGCTTTCCTTGTATACTTTCCTAATGTTTGTTATTCAGAAAAATCTTGATAATTGCTATTTCTTTCCCTCCTGGCCTGCTTGGTCAAAAAAGATGCCAAGATGCCAAGTCAAGAGGTCTTACTTCAAAGACCTCTTGGACAAAAAGGTACTGTCATAATCTCAGATTTCAGAAAACTTTGGATAAATAATATTAAATTTTTAGGACTGGAAATTATCCAACAATAAGCCTCCATCTTCAGAATCTACCAATCTCTCTTCAGAAAGGATCCTGGCCTTAATCCAGGGTCATATCTTTCCCACATCTTAATTGTGTCAGGGGTGGGAGTAATTATTGAGAGGTTACAGAAATCCAGTGGACATGGTTTGCTATGGCTTCTGGCACAAAGTGAGTCTGAAAAGTAGTTGATATACTTTATAAAGAGATGTTTTGGGGAAAAGCTATGTTTTCCAGGATAATGGAAAAATGTGATGAGGAAGTGGTTTATGGCTACAGTGTTTATTGCTGCTTGGTTCACTTCTAGTCGCTATTCATAAATTAGTTTATAAATTTCTAAGAGCTCTTGGAATAGATCAGCTGGTTGAGTGGAAATTCATGACTTAAACCATAGTTTCAGGTGATGAAGGGAACTTTGGATTGGTATCATTATTAAGACTCCCTTTGGTTGCAAGTACAAATAGAGCATCTCTAATCCAAAAATTTGAAATCCTTAATGCTCCAAAACCCGAAAGTTTTTGAACACCAACATGTTGCCACAAGCAGAAAACTTTTCACTCCACCTTGTTTGAGAGGTCACAGTTAAAGCGCAGCCGCACTGTTCACAGTTCATTCAGTATCCTCGAGGGAAAAAGACCCCTCCCAGGCTCTTCAGTGACAATACATCTTTTCTGCACATGCTGATTCTCCATGCAAGTTCATCCACAAAGGGGACCTCATTACGTATATGCAAATACACCAAATTAAAATCAAGTGAAATTGAAAACACTTCTGGTCCTAAGAATTTTAGAAAAGGGATTCTCAACCTAAAATAGAATCAAACAAATTAAACCACAGGAAAAAAAGAGGTAATGTGTGATACAGATACTGCTTTACTTTTCCTTTTAACTATTGGCTCTATTTCATATTATATTATATATTTTCCATTAATTGCTTTTATGCCTTCCCCATTACACTGTCACTCCAGGAAGACATGAATGTCACCCACTTTTCTACCACTGTGTTCCCAGTATTCTGGAAAACACACCTGCTATATAATACATGATCATCATGAAACTATAGCTATCTGAATTTTCTTTCACATTACTCAAAAGTGGTAATATAGAAAAAGAAAAGAAAGACTAGAATATAGTCAAGAATGTGCACACATACACATAATTATTCATTTAATAAGGACTATTTACTAAAACAATGTATTTTTAATGTTTTAGAATTTTATTTTTTACTTTGTCTATGAGCCATTTCAGTTTTTGTTTTGTCTTGTTTGTTTTGTAGTACTGGGGTTTGGACTCAGAGCCTCATGCTCCCTAAGTGAGTGACCCACTACTTAAGCCACAGCCACAGCCCTTTTTACTTGAGCTATTTTTTCAGATAGGGTCATGTGTTTTTGCAGGGGCTGACCATGGACCACTGTTCTCTTACTTATGCCTCCTGTATAGCTGGGATTGCAGGCATGTGTCACCATATCCAGCCCTCATTTTCATTTTTGTTTATGCTGAAGGCTCCAGGAGTAGGAATCTGTAAAGCACTGTATGGATTCTACTACACATACTTTAACAGCCTAAGGAAACCTTTTTTTCTCTCATCATAGAAATTTGCAAGTCCTTGATTCATATTTTAGCAAAGGCAATTGGTGAAAACAGTGTTAAATAGGGGTAGTTTAGTTAAATGGTGAAATAATTTCTTGATTCATCTTTATCAAATTTCTCACATCCTAAGAAAAGTGTAGAACAGGGCTATTCTGGGCAAATTAGAATATATGCTGTCCTAATTTTTACCCATGTCCACATGGAGTGGATTTTTGTGTATCATCCACACTTGGTGGCTCCTTAGAAAAGTTTCAGGGTAAGGCAAAGTGAAACATAAAATACAATAAAATTTGGCACTTGGAGACTCAGGCAACTAAAAAAGACTAGAGTTTTCCTATAACTGTCAAATTAGAGTCATTCAATGATCATAGAACTTAGGAGAGTATGTGGAAAATTGATTTTTAGAATAAAATCTTAGAAAAATCTCAAAATTTCAATTCATTATTCTTGACTTGTAAAAGCAGTATTTCTCTCATACATACTTGCTTCTCTGAGCATTTTTTCCTACCCGAAAACTTTTTTCCACTCTTTTGGCTCTAGCAGCATCTATCTTTCTTTGGGGAGTTATACTTCTTGTATAGAATGCCAATCAGGGATTCCAAGATGGCGGCTACAGGGAGGAAGCAGAAAGCGAGCTTCCTATAGTGAAATCTTGGAGAGATGCTGGAGACACACTTTGCAGGCATAATCACTGAGAAAAGTCATAACTTTGACCCCTCCACACCTCCAGCCAGCGCAGAGAATCTCCATGTCACGTTAAACGGAGAAACAAAGAGGGCCCCCGGGCCGCCAGTCGCCGGAGCCCAGACGGCTTGGGAAGACACGGACCAGCTTACTGTCGATTAGTACACTAAAGCTCCCTGTTTATACCTTTGAAATCTTCTTGTCTGACACCTTGTTCTGTTTTCTCCCTCCAGTCTGTATATTTGTTTTTCCCATTACTTTAACTTCTTGCTTTCCATCTCAGCTCACCCTTCCATTCTAAATATTACCATTGTTATTATTACAAGCTAGAAAAGACAATGATGGGAAGACAGAAAAAACAGGGAAACCAGTTTCCCCACAGCAAAAAATTAGTACAGGAACCAGAGGGGAATGAAGAAACCAAGTACTCAGATCCAGACTCCAACAAAATGAAGATAAACTATGCCAAAGGACCCAATGAAGCCCACAAGAATAATTTAAAAGAAGACATACTACAGGTACTCAATGAGAATTTTATAGAAATGATACTGGATAGGGTCAACCAAAATGTACAGGAGACACTCAAGAAATTCCAAGACAACAAAAATAGAGAATTTGAAAAAACAAAAGAAGAAATAAAGGAAACCATAGAAGCACTGTATAAACACCAAAGTGAAAGAGAGAACACGATGAATAAACAGATAAATGAACTCAGGACAAAAATAGACAACATTAAAGAGGAAAACTGCCAGGATATGGACAACCTCAGAAAAAAGAACAAAACAGAACTGCAAAACAAAACGGAAGACCAATCCAGCAGAATAGAACAAACAGAAGACAGAATCTCAGAACTTGAAGATGAAATGGTAATTAAAGGAAAAACCAAAGAACTATTAATTAAACAACTCAAGACCTGTGAAAAGAAAATGCAAGAACTCACCGACCCATCAAAAGACCAAACTTGAGAATCATGGGCATCGAAGAAGGAGAAGAGGTGCAAGCGAAGGGAATGCATAATATATTTAACAAAATAATAACGGAAAATTTCCCAAATCTAGACAAAGATATACCCATACAGATGCAAGAGGCCTCCAGGACACCAAACAGACCACATCAAAATAGAACTACCCCACGACATATCATCATTAAAACAACAAGTTCAGAAACTAAGGAAAGAATATTGAAGGCTGTAAGAGAGAAAAAACAAGTAACATACAAAGGTAAACCCATCAAAATCACAGCAGACTTCTCAACAGAAACATTAAAAGCAAGAAGAGCATGGGGTGAGCTCTCCCGGGCACTGAATGAAAATAACTTCAACCCCAGGATACTCTACCCAGCAAAACTATCATTCAAAATAGATGGAGCAATAAAAGTCTTCCATGATAAGCAAAAACTAAAACAATATGTGACCACAAAGTCACCACTACAAAAGATTCTTCAAGGGATTCTGCACACAGAAAGTGAAACCCAACTTAACCATGAAAAGACAGGCAGCACCAAACCACAGGAAAAGAAAAAGCAAGACAGTAGAGAGTAACCTCAACTTAGGTACACACAATCAAACCTTCAAACAACTAAGACAACTAAATGACAGGAATCACCACATACCTATCAGTACTAATACTTAATATTAATGGACTTAATTCACCCATCAAAAGGCACCACTTGATGAAATGTATTAAAAAGGAAGATCCAACAATTTGTTGCTTACAGGAGACCCATCTCACCGACAGAAATAAGCATAGGCTTAGGATGAAAGGCTGGAAGAAGATTTACCAAGCCAATGGCCCCTGAAAACAGGCAGAAGTAGCAATACTTATCTATGACAAAGTAGACTTCAAACCTACATTGATCAAACGAGATAAAGAAGGACATTCCATGCTAATAAAAGGGGATGTAGACCAAAAGGAAATAATAATTATCAACCTCTATGCACACAATGTCAATGCACCCAATTTCATCAAACATACCCTGAAAGACCTAAAAGCATATATAAACGCCAACACAGTGGTTGTGGGAGACTTTAACACCCCATTATCATCAATAGATAGGTCATTCATACAGAAAAATCAATAAAGAAATCCAAGATCTAAAATATGCAATAGATCAAATGGACCTAGTTGTTGTCTACAGAACATTTCATCCAACCTCTACACAATATACATTCTTCTCAGCAGCCCATGGAACCTTCTCCAAAATAGATCATATCCTAGGGCACAAAGCAAGCCTTAGCAAATATAAGAAAACAGAAATTATACCGTGCATACTATCTGATCACAATGCAGTAAAAGTAGAACTCAACAACAAAAGTAAAGACAAAAAACATGCAAACAGCTGAAAACTAAATAACTCATTGCTTAATGAAGAATGAATCATAGATGAAATAAAAGAGGAAATTAAAGAGTTCCTGGAAGTTAATGAAAATGAAAACACAACCTACCAGAACCTATGGGACACAGCTAAGGCAGTCCTGAGAGGAAAGTTTATAGCCATGAGTGCGTATATTGAAAAGACTGAAAGATCCCAAATCAATGACCTAATGATACATCTCAAACTCCTAGAAAAACAAGAACAACCAAATCCCAAAACAAATAGAAGGAGAGAAATAATAAAAATAAGACCTGAAATCAATGAAATAGAAACCAAAAAAACCATACAAAGAATTAATGAAACAAAAAGTTGGTTCTTTGAAAAAATAAACAAGATCAATAGACCCCTGGCAAACCTGACTAAAATAAGGTGAGAAAAAACCCAAATTAGTAGAAACAGGAATGCAAAAGGGGAGATAAAAACAAACTCCATGGAAGTCCAGGAAATCATCAGAGACTACTTTGAGAACCTATATTCAAATAAATATGAAAATCTTAAAGAAATGGACAGATTTCTAGATACATATGACCATCCAAAACTGAACCAAGAGGAAATTAATCACCTGAATAGACCTATAACACAAAATGAAATTGAAGCAGCAATCAAGAGTCACCCCAAAAATAAAAGTCCAGGACCTGATGGATTCTCTGCTGAATTCTATCAGACCTTTAAAGAAGAACTGATACCAACCCTCCTTAAACTGTTCCACGAAATAGAAAGGGAAGGAAAACTGCCAAACACATTTTATGAAGCCAGTATTATACTTATCCCAAAAGCAGGCAAAGACACCTCCAAAAAGGAGAACTATAGGCCAATATCCTTAATGAACATTGACGCAAAAATCCTCAACAAAATAATGGCAAACCGAATTCAACAACACATTAAAAAGATTATTCACCACGACCAAGTAGGCTTCATCCCAGTGATGCAGGGGTGGTTCAACATACGAAAATCAATAAACGTAATAAACCACATTAACAGAAGCAAAGACAAAAACCACTTGATCATCTCAATAGATGCAGAAAAAGCCTTTGATTAGATCCAACACCATTTCATGATAAAAGCTCTAAGAAAACTAGGAATAGAAGGAAAGTACCTTAACATTATAAAAGCTATATATGACAAACCTACAGCCAGCATTATACTTAACGGAGAAAAACTGAAACTATTCCCTCTAAAATCAGGAACCAGACAAGGATGCCCACTATCTCCACTCCTATTCAACATAGTACTGGAATTCCTAGCCAGAGCAATTAGGCAAGAAGAAGGAATAAAAGGAATACAAATAGGTAAAGAAACTGTCAAAATATCCCTATTTGCAGACGACATGATCCTATACCTTAAAGACCCAAACAACTCTACTCAGAAGCTTCTAGACATCATCAATAGCTATAGCAAGGTAGCAGGATATAAAATCAACATAGAAAAATCATTAGCATTTCTACACAGTAACAATGAGCAAAGAGAAAAAGAATGTATGAAAGCAATTCCATTTACAATATCCTCAAAGAAAATCAAATACCTAGGTGTAAACCTAAGAAAAATGTGAAAGACCTCTACAAGGAAAACTATACACTTCTGAAGAAAGAGATTGAGGAAGACTATAGAAAGTGGAGAGATCTCCCATGCTCATGGATTGGTAGAATCAACATAGTAAAAATGTCAATACTCCCTAAAGTAATCTACATGTTTAATGCAATTCCCATCAAAATTCCAATGACATTCATTAAAGAAATCGAAAAATCTACTGTGAAATTTATATGGAAACACAGGAAGCCATGAATAGCCAAGGCAATACTCAGTCAAAAGAACAATGCAGGAGGTATCACAATACCTGACTTCAAACTATATTACAAAGCAGTAGCAATAAAAACAGCATGGTACTGGCACAAAAACAGACATGAAGACCAGTGGAACAGAATAGAGGACCCAGATATGAAGCCACACAACTATAACCAACTTGTCTTTGACAAGGGAGCTAAAAATATACGATGGAGAAATAGCAGCCTCTTCAACAAAAACTGCTGGGAAAACTGGTTAGCAGTCTGCAAAAAACTGAAACTAGATCCATGTATATCACCCTATACCAATATTAACTCAAAATGGATCAAGGATCTTAATATCAGACCACAAACTCTAAAGTTGATACAGGAAAGAGTAGGAAATACTCTGGAGTTAGTAGGTATAGGTAAGAACCTTCTCACGAAACCCCAGCAGCACAGCAACTAAGAGATAGCATAGATAAATGGGACCTCATAAAACTAAAAAGCTTCTGTTCATCAAAAGAAATGGTCTCTAAACTGAAGAAAACACCCACAGAGTGGGAGAAAATATTTGCCAGCTATACATCAGACAAAGGACTGATAACCAGAATATATAGGGAACTGAAAAAACTAAATTCTCCCAAAACTAATGAACCAATAAAGAAATGGGCAAGTGAACTAGACAGAACTTTCTCAAAAGAAGAAATTCAAATGGCCAGAAAACACATGAAAAAATGCTCACCATCTCTAGCAATAAAGGAAATGCAAATTAAAACCACACTAAGATTCCACCTCACCCCTGTTAGAATAGCCATCATCAGCAACACCACCAACAGGTGTTGGCGAGGTTGCGGGGAAAAAGGAACCCTCTTACACTGTTGGTGGGAATGTAAACTAGTACAACCACTCTGGAAAAAAATTTGGAGGCTACTTAAAAAGGTAGACATTGATCTACCATTTGATCCAGCAATACCACTCTTGGGGATATACCCAAAAGACTGTGACACAGGTTACTCCAGAGGCACCTGCACACCCATGTTTATTGCGGCACTATTCACAATAGCCAAGTTATGGAAACAGCCAAGATGCCCCGGCACTGACGAATGGATTAAGAAAATGTGGTATCTATACACAATGGAATTTTATGCAGCCATGAAGAAGAACGAAATGTTATCATTCGCTGGTAAATGGACGAAATTGGAGAACATCATTCTGAGTGAGGTTAGCCTGGCCCAAAAGACCAAAAATCATATGTTCTCCTTCATATGTGGACATTAGATCAAGGGCAAACACAACAATGGGATTGGACTTTGAGCACATGATAAAAGCGAGAGCACACAAGGAAGGGGTGAGGATAGGTAAGACACCTAAAAAACTAGCTAGCATTTGTTGCCCTTAACACAGAGAAACTAAAGCAGATACCTTAAAAGCAACTGAGGCCAATAGGAAAAGGGGACCAGGAACCAGAGAAAAAGTGAGATCAAAAAGAATTAACCTAGAAGATAACACACACACACACAGGAAATCAATGGGAGTCAATGCCCTGTATAGCTATCCTTATCTCAACCAGCAAAAACCCTTGTTCCTTCCTATTATTGCTTATACTCTCTCTACCACAAAATTAGAAATAAGGGCAAAATAGTTTCTGCTGGGTATTGAGGGGGTGGGGGGAGAGGGAGGGGGCAGAGTGGGTGGTAAGGGAGGGGGTGGGGGCAGGGGGGAGAAATGACCCAAGCCTTGTATGCACATATGAATAATAAAAGAAAAAAAAAAAAGAATGCCAATCAGTATCTCTGTCACAGACTAGGTATGGAGGACACATGACTCAGGCTTATCCAGTACCCACAGTAACTGGTCCAGTGGTGAACACAAGAGCCAACTGATCAGTCTGTCTCTGTAATTTTTATATAGCAAAATGTTATCCAACACATTTTCACTTTCTTGGAGTCACTAAACTCTCACACTCCAAGCCTGGCTGTTGCTGGCCACTCTCTGACTACCATCTCATGTATAAGACCTCTCTCCTCAACAGGTCAGGTCACCTGACCCCTAAAGCTCTCTCTTGGCTTCTCAGAACTACCCTTGAATGACTTTATTAGACAACTTTATTCTTTCAGCTTTCTTAATTTGGATTTATGTCACTTGGAAACATTAGAATAATTAACTGTGGCAGAGATAGCTATCATCCCAAAAAATGTATTCACTTCCTTCCACTATAGGAATTGTTGCCAGAAAACTAGCCTGGTCAAGAACCACGCTTCCCAAACTCAATACATCCAGACTGGGCCATATGTGACCTGGTCTTATTAATGGAAAAGGGGCATGTATGTGTGTCACTTTCAACCAAGGTCACTAGGAATTGTTTGTATATTCTTTACTCTCTTTTTTCTTGCACTCATTTGATGCAGACAAGGAATGTTGGAGATGGTGAACAGACAAGATAAAAAGGGACTAACACCATCTCAGTTCTTGAAGGAAAGTTGAGAAATAAACTTCTATCACATTCAAAGGATTGTATATCTGAAGTATTATATGTTAGTTTCCATTCAGAGTTGATGACAAATTACTTAAAAAAAAATCATTTCTCAAATGTGAAACATAGCTGTATTGGGTCTGAGTATTTGAGTTTATTGAGCTTTCCTCGTGCATTTTCCTTCCTCACATGGCCCAACCTGGATGTATTGAGTTTGAATCACTAGGGAAAAACATACCCAATCTTTTATGCCATACTAAACAGTATTTTATCTTGAACATACTGTCCACTCCTACCACCATGTAACAACCATAATATCAATTTCCAGGAAATAAGACCATTATACTGAAGGTAATCACTTGGGCTGAGGCTATATCCAAAATAGTGTAAAATATCATATGATTTCCTGTGAGCTATGTGGGATAGTCCAATTATTGAAGTACCAGGAGCTAAAGCAAGTTTACAGTGTTATGAAACAGCCTCCTAGGTTACCTCGTTTTAATAGTGATTTCCTTTGCTAACCTTCTAGTACCAGTGGTGATCTGGGTGTACCACTTCCAGGCAACCTTAAGAACAAACACACTCAACCATTTATGGCATGTTAGACAGTTAATATTTTATCTTGAACAAATTATCTGCTTTCACCATCAGGTAACAGCCATAATATCAATTCCCATTGCATTTTTTAGTCTGGGCTTAGCACCTAGTAATAGCCTTAGATTTTGTGACACTGAGCAATTTTACATTAAATAAAAGAAAACAAGTGGGTAGAAGTAAATCAACTGAAAAGATTGTTTTATAGCACACATTAAAGTGATATTTTTAAATGGCCCATCTGTCAACAAGACATTCATACTTGGGAAATTCTAAGGATAAATTTGGTAGAGCTTGAATCTTTGACATGGCAACCACGAATCTTACTATTGATCAGAAAGTGGTTCTGCAGACAAAACAGATACTGTGAAGATACTGCCAATAAATGATATAAAAATCAAATAGAAAGGTTGCACACTGCAAGGCATTGCAAGACATGAGAGAGTTGAGTTACTTAAGCAAATATCTCATGTCATTTTGGTCATCAAGATTTTCCCACCTGTTTTTCACAAAGATGTTATCTGTTATTTTACAGAATTTCTGATCAACTATACTTAGAAAGTGTTAGTTTAAATATAATTGATCAAGTTCCCTAATTATAGGAGATTTCAGTATACAATATGCTAAGTTTATGAACATTTAAAAAAGGGTTTTAAGCATGTGACCCTTATCTGTCTCACTTACTTGATTTTTCACTTTTTTGAAGTGGGTCATCCCAAACACTGTAAATGGTCATCAGTTTAACCATTATTGTGAACAAAACATTAATTTTAAAATCTGTATTTCAAAAATTATGTAAGAAAACTTAGCTTTTATTTGCTGATCATACCTCACTAATGCTAGAAAAATAAAATAATGTTTAATTCTCTAAAAAAAGAAAAAAAAATTTAGCCAAAGGAATTATTTAGTATTAGAATAAGGTGAATGTTTCTACTCAAAAGAAATTCTGTATTTGGATTTATCATGGAAACCTTAGTCAGAATGAAGAAATAGAGCTGTGTTTACCAGAAGAATCTGCATGATCCTCTCTGGGAACTGGATGAAAGTCAAGGGTCATGGGCTCTCCCGGCATTTTGATGAGTACTGCTTATCCCAAGAAATAAAGCGTATGAACAAAGAAATCAATTATTTTATGGCACAACTATTTTGAAAATAATTTTTCACTGTTTTTATATCCAAATGAGTAAGGTTATTTTCTTTTTATCATAATGAGAACATAATAAAATTATTTTTGATTTAGAATGCCAATGGATTGATATATCTCTTCATTTTTTTGGTGGTGCTGAGGTTTGAATTCAGGGCCTCATGCTTGGTAGGCAGGAGCTCTACTGCATGAGCCACTCCACCAGCCCTATCTCTTCATTAATATGGTCATCTTCTTTAAAAAGAGAAAAACCAAACTTCATTGAAAGATGTATATGAGTCTGAGTGACTTGCAATACAAAGAAAAGATAAAAGGAACAGTTATGCCATCATTCTGAATGAAGATTAGATCTGAAAAGTCTGTACAAGGAGAGCAATAAAATGTGCTCTTATTGCTCTGCTGATAATAAATGATCTGATAACATTTTTAACATTAAATCTCCAGCAAAGAAGATTACTGAGCTAAGATCCTTGCAATATTAAACATAATCTAAGGAATCTTGTAGCTTATCATTTTTTTCCAAGTTCCAGAATAGATACACAAATCTATGCAAGAATAGTCATGAGTGCAGATGGACCTATCATGCCTACAGTCTAGGAGATGCGTGTCCAAGGCCTATTTCTGCTACCAACCTTGAACAATGAGCAAGCCACTCCAGGCATCACTTCCCTAACACAAAAGAAAGACTAGAATTGATTGTTCCAAGGGTCTGTCTCGCTCTGAAAACTCATGATTGGAAAATGATTTTTAATACATCAGTGCCTTCACCTGAAATACAAATGAGTAGAATGAGATTGCCTTCTGGGTGTCTCAATGCAAAGATAGCTAAAAGATTTTTTTCAATGTGCTATTTTACAGCTCATCTTTTAAGAAAATACCTAGAAATCTCACGGAGGCTGAAGAGCATCTCTGGGAAAGAGTAGGGGAGGGGTCTGAGAGCAGAGCGTTCAAAGTTACAGCAGAGTTCAAAGCTAAGCATTTCCATTTTGATTTTTCCCAGTTTTGTTTTTCTTTGATTTTAAGGCTTTTCAGTTTTTCTATTTTGAGTTGGAATAGCATATACATGTGAGCTAATAGATGGGCCCAAACAATACAAGATTGTATATGGTAAGCCAAGATATCCAGGGGCACATTTTTAAAGAAAGCTTATTTTTCCACCTTGGAGGCATTTGTGTGATTACTTATGACACCTAGTGGTGAAAAATTGGGAAACGGGATATTGAAGAACAGGAAGTGGGAAGGGGCTGAAGGAGAAAAGGAACTTTTAGCAAAAGAAGTGTCCATAAGTGTGTGTAACTCTACACAGGGATGGTCCTTTTAATAATATTCCTTGAAGTAATTGCACATGATACTTGCTTTTGGTTCCTATCCCAAGTCTTTGGCATTTTCTATTGAATCATAGGCCCACAGTTCTACCATCTACTTCCCTACATAAACTGAATATTCCATTGTTTAAAACAAACAACAAACCATGACCCACTGCTTAAACTTCTCCTAGCTGAAGAATATTCCAGAACATCTGCTACTCTTATCAATATTTCTCTTACAAGATACAGGGATGCTGCAAGATAGAGTTGTATAAGTCACCTCCTGAAAGCAAAGCCTTCAACTTTGGCACATATGCCTTGCTTTTGAAGGGTGGTCTCATTGGCATGTTTAATTCTCCAGCTGAGACTTGAAACTGGTTCAGTGGATACATAATATATATTTCCTGTAACTGTGGACCTGAAAGAGATTAAATTGGAGTTGCCTGCTTTGCAAAAAAAAAGGAAGAAGAAAAAAGAGACAAAAAGAAATCAATTTCTCAGAATCAAAATACCTACTAAGTTTGCTTCCAGGAACCACAAGAAAGCAATATACCTTTTGGCATTTAAGTTCTCTTGAGATCTTTTAGACACCAGCCCTGCTCTGGAACTCAGGAGAATGGGACCTAGCACAGCCATCTGAGTACTGTTGAGCAAGTCATAATCTATTGTTGTTGTTGTTATTTTTTTTAAGGCAGGTCTTGAACTCATGATCTTCCTACCTCAGCCTTCTGAAGGCTGGGATTATAGGTATGCACTACCACATCTAGCTAATCACATAAATTTTTGTGTCTTCTTTATCTCATAAAATGAAAATGTTTACTAGATGATATATTCATCTAGATATATAGTAAACCATTTAAAAATCCAGCTTCAGAATTTGGATTTTTAAATAGTTTACTGTATCTACTTTTTATTTTCCCAATTTAATCCCCTGTGAGATTTGAACCGAGAATAGGAACCCAGAGATGATACCTGTTTTCTCACTGCTAGGAGAACACGGAAAAATAGAAAAACACACCAGCAGACTAATTTAGAGAAGGAACAATTTACTGTTTTAATGAGAAAAATCAATCCATGGATTTCATTTGGGCAGTGACATATAACATTAGTTTTATGTCTCATATACAGCCATTATTTTATGACCTGTTCAATCATCATTGGTTTGAAAGTTAGGAATTAATAATTTAATGTTTCATTGGTGGGAAGGAAGCAGACCTGAAGTCACAAAGCTAAAAATTGTTTTTAAGAAGTCTGTGTATTCCAGGAGATTCAAATATCTGCTATAGGGAGAACTCTCTGAACAGAAGAGTTCCTTCCCGCCCTGAAATCTAAGATTCTATATTTATTTTATATTTATATTTTATTTTATATTTATTTTTCCACCAAATGACCTTTCTAAGTCCCTCCACTCTCAGCTTGGGGTTTATTTGCTTCCATGACCCATGACAAGAGTGAACTAATGAAAATGAGGAAGGTGAGGAGACTTAGGAGTGAAGAAAATTTTCACTGTTTTTTCATTTTTAAATTTTTACATGGTAAGCAAACAATGAAGAGCAAGTAGCCTCGAAAGAGCAAGAAAGAAGAAACAGGAATGTCAGCAGCTAGAAAAAACAAACAAAAAAGAGTCTACATGGTTTTGCTGTTGTTCTGAGAAGAAATGCTCTTTTTTGCCCTTTATCCCCTTCCCAGCCCCTCCAGGTCCATTCAAGCAACTCCCCTACTCAGCATTCAAGCACTGTTTGCAAGTGAGTGGTGTGGGATTGAATATTTACAATGGCACTTCTCAGGAAGTGCTAAAGTAAATCCTGTGGCTAAGAAGATTCTTGTATTGAGGAGAACAGATTGTTTTATTTCTGTGTTATTTATTTAACTTATAGACTGAAGTGTGAGCACACACATGCCATACACACAACCCAGAGGACATCTGCTGCTCTACACCAGGGGACATTCCAGTGTAAGAGGAGTAAAAACACAAAGCACGTTGCTGAGGCCTAATGTGTCAGTGTCCTTCTCTTCAGTAATAAATTTACCATCAAACTTGTTTGAAAAGTCTGTGTGCTTCTCTCATGTTTCAAACTATTTCTTCCTTAAGCCATAAAGGTGTCTTTACAGGCAGTAAAAAGATGGTGAAGAGGGAGGAAACACAGGATACAGAGCCATTAATGAACTATGATCTTCCCTTTTGAATTACGTTCTTAACGTTGGCCTGACCTTGTTGAGACTTACTTCAGGGTCTCTTTCACACATGACTAACAGAATTACAGAATTTAAAAAAGAACATACATATAGAATATATACTGTAATATATGAATTCTGTTCAAAAGTATACTTGCATTTGTATAGATAACATCTATTTCCATATCAGTCTATTGCATTGTAAACTTAGGACAGGGAGCATGTCTTACATGGTATGAGGTGCCTAAAGTAAGTAACCATACTGTCACACCAACACCCCACAGTCCCCACCATCTCCTCTGCCTCACTTGATGCTGGACTGTGTGCTTTTGTCAACCTCCTGTAACCACCAAACCTGTTATCTGACCCATCATCCATCACCAGCCTGAGCAAAGTGGCCCTGTGTCTCCCGTGTGAGGACTCTCCCCTTCTGCTTCCTATTAACCGAGCAACCTTCGGGGAACTCATATCTGTTCCACTTTCTCTGAGGCTGCTTTTCCTATAAGTAGTGCTACTGACTTACCAACCCTTCTGCTGATACCAGTACCAGTCTTTTCAGAACACACTCGTCTGTGGATTTTAGCATACTTTATTGCTAAACAATCAACAAACACTAAAGAAACACTTTATTGTTGAGCATTTACTTAAACAGAAAGATCATGGACTCCCAAATGAAATTAGAGAGACAGTCTTGAGTGCCCACCCTCATTGTAAGTGATAACTATTTTTTTTTTTTTTTTTTTTTTTTGGTAAATGGTTGAATTTCCTGGGGCCAGGGGATTTATTGGGCAGCATTAGGTACAAATAGGCATTCATATCTTCTTGGGGAATTCCCACATACAAAATAACTTTAAAAGTCAAACAGGCCTCTGCACGGCCTTCTCATCAAATAGCTGACATCTCTCCTGAAAGCCATTAGCAGCAGTTGGCAGTTCAATCTGTTGATTCACGATTGTACTTAGACTCCAAAGGCCCTTTCAACTGAATGCAATGGTAGCCTGGACATTGGTTACCCATAAAAGCTGAACAATCCACATTGACTACCAACTGAGCCTGTCTTAAGGAATGACACAATTATTAAAGAGAACAAAGCAGTGCCTTGTGTGCTGGCAAGAACCTGTCTCCAAGACGGGCTGTTAAAGTAATAAAAGTAGAGAGCAGAGATGCAAGTACAGTTATGTCTACATGTATAGAAAATAAACAAGAAAGTAGTTATCATGGTCTTCTCTTAAAAAGGGGATCTGAGTGGCTGAGTAAGGGGGTGGGGGTAGGGGTGGGGAGACTTACCATGTACCATAATCTGTAAGATTTTGTAATATGTACCTTGAGGTTACAGGTGCAAAATGGTCCATTAATTTTTTTTAAAAACATAGATATTGGAATTAGGCACACTTGGATTAGTGTCGGGTAGTTACTAAATACAATACAGAGCATTGCCTCAAAATTTGAATTCAAATACATATTGAATACATTTAATTATAAGTATGCCCCAAATACTGCATGGGACATACTAAAATATTATGTTTTTCTGAAATTCAAATTTAGCTGAGAACCCTGTATTTTTATCTGCTCCATAAAGCAAACCTTAGTCATGATATCACAATTTTGTTTGTGAACTGAATGAGTGAGTGAGATCAGATTCCTGGGAAGAGGAAAGAAGAGGAAGCCAAGCAAGGATGGAGATCTCAGGACTGGTCTGACTCACCGGGAAAAGGTGGAGTGTAAATTTGGCCTCAGTGTTGTCCCAATCCCAGCCAGGGAGCTGGGTTTCATACTGCCACATGACACCAAGCAGCCTTGGTGGGGAGAGGAGGAGCACATAATCTCTCACCACTGCCAATTCTCACATGCAAGTAAAATGACTAGTAGCACAAGGATAGTCTTCCCATGAACAGCCACAACTGCCAGCTATTGAAAATACACCAAGGTGGGGACCAAGAAGGAACAAGAAGATCATATACAAAGGGACAAAGAGGTCACTGGAAGTAATAGCAGGCCATTCCTATTCCTGCCTAAGGTCCTGAGTCTGTAAATCGCTCCTATTGAATACCCAGTGGTACGTAATAGCCATGGCTATGTGTGACTTGCCACACCCTGAAGGACAGTCCCCCAGTCCAGCTTTTATTTAAGGTAAGGTTTGTTTTCTATGCTCTATCAGGCTAGAACCTTTTGAGAGACATGGTTTGTGGTAGAATCAGAGACTTCAATGCCATGACTCTTTGCCACACATCATTTGTCATAAAGTGGACCCTCCCTTGGCCCCAAATCATGTCATATTCGCAGATGAGTCCCTCTGATGGGTCCTCAGACAGTGGTGTTGGCTGAGGACCAGCAGGAGAAAGGGAAAGTCCCTATGTGAAATGCACCAATCTGGCTGGGATAAACTGAGCCTCACCCCTTTGAGGGAGCGCTGCTGTATACACGCACCATGGATTGAAGGAGTTTTATCTGCTGACTGTGTGACAAATCACCCCATACTGTGGTTAAACAGCAATCACTTTCTTATCTCTCAAGGTTTCTGTGGGTCAGGAGTTCCCCTGGTCAGCGGGGCTATTCTGACTGAATTCTCCAGAAGCAAACACAGAGGCAAAAAATTATGTGCAAGTGATTTGTTAGAGGAAGTGGTCTGGAGACAGCTTTAGGGATAGGGGTAGGGCAAGCAGGAGAGGGATGTGGGTGGGGTGTGATCTCAGGCCGAGTTCTGCAGAGGACAGACTTCAGCTTCAGCTTGATCCAGGACAACTCAGGAGCCAGTCATTTCTCAGAGTTGTCCTAACCTGATGCAAGGGGCCAGAGCTTTCAACTACTGCACCTGACCATCATTTATATTTGGCACCCTAAATATGGGAGGGTTGGGGTGGGGGCAGATCCCAGGTACACCTGACTCCACAGGTACAGCTCCAGAGCCCACTTTGAATGGTTTTTCAGATTCCAGTGCTTGATTCCACAACAAGGAAATATTGTATCTGCTTCATTTTTAGCATTAACTGAAATTATGCATATAAAGTTTTTACCTCTGTATCTATTAGAAGAACAGTCTTGCAATCATTATTTGGAGCAGAAAGTATCTAATATATGGTTTTATGGCTCTTGGTTTTATTTCCTCTAAATTCTACCTAGCAAATACTTCATCGCAGACAAAAAAAAAATCCCCTGAATAACCAAAAGCAAATATGAATACTGGGACCTTTGGAGTATGTCTGGACAATATTTCACATCCAAAGAGTTTTAGGGAAGTTTGTTTTGTATGCCAACATCTCACACTCACTTATCAAACTGGATCCTGGAAGCTTCTAAGTCGTCTGCATATCCAAGTGCTTTGTACTAGCCTTTGGTGTTAGCTGTTGTTTCTGCTGTTCACTGTTTCTGTTGTGAAGTTCTTGTTAATTATTTTATTACAGTGATAGAAATACTACCATTTCAAACTTACACAGCTATACCTTTAAAAGTAGTTTTCTTATTTAAGAAAATATGAATAAGTTCAAACAGTCCATTACATAACATAGTGACTATAGTTAATAACAATGTATTCTATACTGTACTGCTAACAGATTTAAAATGTTATCACCTAGGCCAGCCTGTGCTACAAAGCAAGTTCAAAGTCAGCCTGGGATACATAGCAAGTCTCAGTTAAGAAAAATACCCACAATGTTACACCCTCCCCCCATAACGAGTACCTAATGTAACACATATGCTAATTAGATTTACCTGGCCATTCCACAATGGCTAAATAAATCAAAGCATCATTTGAACACCATAAATATAGGCAACTTTTATCTATCACTTGAAAGAAGGAAGGAAAGGAGAGGGGAGAGGAGTAGAGGAGAGGGGAGGAGCAGGGAGAAGAGGAGAGGAAAGACTTAAAAAGTTATTTTTATGTTTAATACATTTCTACACATTCAAAACACTACCTGGTACCTAGCATGTGCAAGGCCTTGTGTTCCATCCCCAGCCATGCAAAAATTAAAAAAAGGCCTTCAAAATCTCTCTTGAATCAAGGAATTAATAAGTAGTGTTTGTGTTATGATTTGAATATGAATGTCCCCACAAGCTAATTTATTGGGGGCTTGGTTGCCAGCTTTGGGGGCCACTTTGGAGAAATGATTGGATCCTGGGTTTCTGACCTAATCAATGGATTAAGCCCTTGATGGATAAACAGTATGATGGCATTACTGGAAGGTGGTAAAAAGTAGGTCCCTGGGAGCATGCCTTTGGTGGGAGGGTGTACCTTGCCCTGACCCCTTTCTATATTCCCTTCTCTCTACTTCCTGTCTGCCACATAGTGAGAAGCCTATGCACATCTCCTGCTGTCATGACGTCTGCCTCCCCCAGACCCAGAATCAGCAGAGCCATGGACTATGGACTGAAACCTCTGAAGCTCTGCAATAAATAAATCTTTCTCCTTTTAAGTTGTTTGTGTCACAACAATGGGATTGGACTTTGAGCACATGATAAAAGCGAGAGCACACAAGGAAGGGGTGAGGATAGGTAAGACACCTAAAAAACTAGCTAACATTTGTTGCCCTTAATGCAGAGAAACTAAAGCAGATACCTTAAAAGCAACTGAGGCCAATAGGAGAAGGGGACCAGGAACTAGAGAAAAGGTTAGATCAAAAAGAATTAACCTAGAAGGTAACACACACGCACAGGAAATCAATGTGAGTCAACTCCCTGTATAGCTATCCTTATCTCAACCAGCAAAAACCCTTGTTGCTTCCTATTATTGCTTATATTCTCTCTACAACAAAATTAGAGATAAGGGCAAAATAGTTTCTGCTGGGTATTGAGGGGGTGGAGGGGAGAGGGAGGGGGCGGAGTGGGTGGTAAGGGAGGGGGTGGGGGCAGGGGGGAGAAATGACCCAAGCCTTGTATGCACATATGAATAATAAAATTAAAAAAAAAAAGTTGTTTGTGTCAGGCATTTTGTCACAGCAACACAAAGCTAACAAACAAAATGAAAACTGGGGGAAGGGGGGGATAATTACAAGTCTACACTCTCTTATCCACAGGTTCAAAATCCAAAAAGCTGCAAAAATTATTTTTCCCCATAATTTAGTTGATGACAAAACCTATTGAGACATAAACTCATTTGGTACCAAACCCTAAGGTGAACAGATGAGAGACTGTGATGATCTTTCTTATCAACGCTTAGTGTGAAGATTCATGTTTCACCACAGCTATGTGAATGTGTTTGATTACAGAGTATTGTCCCAGCATCTCTGAGAGAGTTACACAGTTTATGGACATAATATATGCACTCTACAGGTTGAGTACCCCCTTATCTGAAATGATTAGAAGCAGAAGTGTTTCAGAATTTTTTTATTTAAAAATTTTTTCATATACTTAATAAGACACCTTGGGGACATGATCTAAGTTTAAACATAAAACTCATTTGTGTTTCATATTCACCTCATATATACAGCCTGAAAGTAATTTTATGCAATATTTTTAGCACACCTGTATTTTCACTGCAATACAGATGAGGTCAGGCGTAGAATTTTCTTCTTGTGGCATTCCAAAAATTCTGGAGGATTTTCAGATTTCATATTTTTACAGTAGGGATGTCACCCTTTATTAACTTTCTAAAATGTAAAACAAATTTTGAACTCCAAAATATATCTGGCCCCATGGAATGGGATATGAGCATCTGTCTTTTGCTATGTCTCTGTCTTGTATTAAACTCTCTGGTGACTTTCCAGTAGACTTCAATGAAATTCTCACTTTTTATCAAGACTCTAAAGCCTTGCAGGACCCCAGCTGATATCTACTCTCTCCAGCACCTCTTGCTCTGCCAGGCTCCACATCAAGTTCTCTCTACCTCAGGCCTTTTATACTCGTAACTCTACACCTTCTCTCCTGTTGGTGCCTTTTCTTCCTTCAGGCTTCAACTTGAATTTCTCCTCCTACTCACGATGGGTTCCTACTGTTGATCTCTATCAAACACACTGTTTTGTTCTGTTCTGGCATTAAGTCCATCTAAAATTATTATTTTAGATTGTTTAGATTTTTATCTTTCCCTCCATACTCTAAGCTCTATGAAGGTAAAGTTTTCATCTTATTCAATTTCGTATACATAGTCCTCAGTACTGTCTTTCCCAACACATATTTACTAAGTTGAATGAGTGAGTCAATCAATCAATCAATCCATTTTTCCACTTCATACATGCTGACATTGGAGTAGGACTGAAAGACTCCATCAGCTAACTCATCAAAACTCAAACAACAAGGGAGAACTGGCATGTTACACATGATATATAAGTTGTACATAAATTTATTCTTGGTATAAAGAAGGCATTTTCTTTAAGTCCAAAAAGAATCACTGTACGCATACAGATCCAGGTGTAATGAAATGAGAGTTGTGATAGACATAATGCAGTTCACTTGACAATGTTCTGATGATATGTTTATGAGATAGCATGTTGCCTCATTCTGGTCTGGTGCCTAATTTCTTGTCTTAATATGTATTCTTACATCCCTGATACATGGAATCAAAACAGTGCACAATTTCCCAGCTAACTGCCCAAGCATGTGAACACTGATTTAACTGTTCTAATTTCCTAGAATTACTGTCTCTTTTAAGAATAAAGCATTTGGACACTTCCAGGGTAAGATGATTGGTTAGAAGCTTCCTCTGTGCAGCTCCGTGAATAAGATAAGTCAGAGTAACAAAGGAGAGACTATATTTCCAAGAGAAAAAGACAGGAAAGACAGTAGGAATCAAGAAAGAGATGACATGACAGCTATAAAGCATAATAAAACAGAAAGGCAATGCAGAGAAAAGAAAGGAACAGTCCCCAATCCCTGGTTCCTTGGGGTAGAGGGGAACTGGAAGCTTCAACCACAAGGTAAGCCAGGTACCCCTGATGACAACAGAAAATTCTGGCAAGTTCAGGGATTTTGTGTGTCAGTGACTCCTCCTGTATGGCAAGGTAGCATTGAAGAACTCCGTTACATGAGTACTCAAAATCCTAGAGTGCTATGACCAGGTGCTCCCCTCAGAGGGGGCCTATTATTTGGGACTGAACTACCCCAGAGATCTGAAAACAAGGAACAACCATAAATCAGGGAGCCTGGGAACACCCTGCCACAGTGTCTGGGTGGTACATGGCCACATGGGGCAGTCATGGAGAGGGTGAGGTTCTGATGCAGACCCACTGAGAATTTTAAGAAGGAGGGAACTCAGGATGTAGAGGACTTGATTGGTAGTCAAACCCCTTGTGGCAGGGCGTGAGTTCCATCACCGATGGATGACTGCAGAGACTGAGTTCAAAGCCATGACTGGCAGATTGCTTAGACGCCAAACCAGCCTCCCTGCCCTGTCTGCTTTGCTGCTGCATGTGACTGGGAGTTCTGATGAAGGTCCAGTGGATCCTTAGATCCTGCAGCGTCCTCCCTCCTGCAGGGAGGAGGGAGGTTTACTGCTGGATGCAGTATGAATGTGCTGAGACTGGGAGGCAGAGTGCAGGGGTCCCTCAGCTCTCCCACACCAGTGCAGAATTCACTGCTTGGTTTGCTTTCTTTAATCTCTGATGCACTTAGGTGACAATGTTGACTTGGGAGTTTGCCAGTCCTGGGTGCACTCCTGGCCAGGCTTCTGGAGCAAGTGGAAACCTGCCTGGTACACAGGCATGAACCTTGTTAGGGCCAGCAGGGGCTCACAGTACACAAAGGAGGGAAGCTTCTAAAGTGCATGCAGCCCAACACCAAAAACATACCATTGAGCAGCCTGGCTCTAAGCCTGAATGTACTACTGAATGTACTACCAACTTACACAGTGATAACAGAGACTCCAGATACAACTCACTATCCACCCCCAAAGTTGGATTCCAATACTAAAGGACCCAGAAAAAAAGCTTCTGCAACTTTCTTCATTTTTAATTTTTCCTTTTTATTATATTTTTAGCAGTTATTCATTGTTAAAATATTGTTTTTAGTTTTTATTCCTCTTCTTACCTCTATCAACTTATATTTACATATTTTCTTTATTTTGTAATTGATGTTTTTCTCTCTTACTCTTTTCTATTCCTCTTCACGTACCTTTCCTTTTCTTCTTTTGCTTTTATTTAACCTTGCTTCTTTCTTTTTTCACTTTCCCTGATCCCCTCCTTTATTTCATTCATTTTCTATTATATTTACCTTTGTTAATTTTTAAATCCATAGCTTTTACTAAATTATTTCTAACTCATTCTTTTTGATGGTTATAAGTAGTGTAGTAGTTATCTTTATTTTGTTTTTATTGCATTCCTGTATCTACTTTGTTTTGGTGTTATTGCAGTTATAGCAGTTTGTTTTCTCCTCTTTGAGTGGTACTGGAGATTGAAACCTCAAGAGAAGGCTGTTCAATAAGAAGACTCCCATATAAAACCAGGAGAACTATCCATCCCAGCAGATGAGTAAGTCACAACGCAGACACACAAGAAATATGAAAAAGCAAAGCAATATGACTCCTCCAAAAGTTCATAACTCTTCAATAGCTCAATCCAAAGATATTAAAATGCTTGAAATGTCCAACAAAGAATTCAAAAGTCTAGTTTCAGAAATGACCAATGCCTTAAAACAGAATTCAAATAAACAGATGAATGAAATAAAGAAGTCAATTCAAGATTTGGAAGAGAAATTGAACAACTTGGACAAGAAATTCAGCAGAAACATTCTGAAAAAAATGGAAATCATGGAAATAAAAAGCTCAATAAATCAAAATTCAATGACCAGCATCTTCATGCATCCCTGTCCTACTGACCTAACTGGGGGTGACTGGAGATGCAGAAAGGACATAAGAAAGAAGACAAACATGCAGGAAGTTGGGATCAGGTGTGCTGGGTAGTCAGATGGTGACGTACAACAGCTGCTTTACTTCTTTTTCACTTCTCTTCTTTTACTTCACTTCTTTTCTCTATTCCTTAAAACCTTACTTCTTTTCTCTATTCTTTAAAACCTTACTTCTTTTCTATTCTTTAAAGTCTCAGTCCTTAGACTCACACTGTCCCATGTTTTCTTTAATCTCTCTTAAAGTCTCAGAAACTGTCCCATGTTTCCTCTAATCTCTAGCATAACTCTTAAAGTCTCAGCCCTCAGACTCGCAGATACACAACAGCAGACACACCTCTCAAGCAGCCAACTCCCTCACCAGCAACCAACCAATCAATACACCAAGTCCTCCTTTGGGGAGTCTTTTACGTACAGTGTTAAACAAGGAGGTGGAGCAACAGTTCTCATGGAGGGGTGTGACATTGTAACAAGAGAAACCTGCAACCCCTACTCTCTGAAAGTAAACGTCTTAGGAAAAGCGGCTGTGCTACATTTTGCCCTCACCCCCTTCTGCAGCTGGGGCCGTGCCAAACTCAGCCTGTGGATTATTTAACATAGCTGTACTTATGTCAGGTTCTCACAATTTCTCATAATCTGCTCCCTACACAGCATCACCAGTAGATTGAACCAGACAGAGAAAAGAATATTGGGGATTAAAGACAAGGTTGAGGAATTATTATCCTGATATAGCAATAAAGAAAAAACAGCAATCATGACACAAAAATCCAAGACCAATGGGACGGGATTAAGAGACCAAACCTACAAATCTATGGTACAGAAGAGGAAACTGAGGTATAGACTAAAGGCATAGAAAATTTATGTAATGAAATTACAGCAGAAAAGATTACAAATATAGGAAAAGAAATGGGAATTCAAGTATATAAGACATTAAACCTTAAAAACACATAACCAGAAAAGAACCTTTCCACATCATGCTACAGTTAAAATGTCAAGAGTACAGAAAAAAGAAAGAATAGTGAAACCTGCAAGAGTGAAATGCCATTACTTACAAAGGGAAAACCTATCAGAATAAGAACAGATCTCTCAGCAGAAAACCCTAAAGGCCAGGAGAGCTTGAACTGATGTATTTCAAGCTTTGAAACAAAATAACTACCAACCAAGATTACTATATCCAGTATCATTATCCTTTAAAATTAAAAGAGAGAGAAAAAGTTTCCATAATAAGCATAAACTAAGCAGAATTGCAGAAGATATTTAAGGGAACACTACACACAAGATAGAAAGTAGGATATACACAAGCACAAGACCTCGAAAAAGAATAAATCTCACTAGCAGAATAAATAAACAAATGGAAATTTAAGAAAGAATCAGCAGGTATGCTGGCTCAAGCCTGTAATCTTAGCTATGTGGGAGGCTGAGATTTCCCAGATTGAGACCAGCCCAGGTAGAAAGTTCATGCGATCTTACCTCAACCAATGGCAATGTGTGGTGGTATGTACCTGTCATCTCAGGTACTGTGAAGAAGTATAAATAGGAGAATCCCATCTAGACCAGCCTAGGCATAAAGTGAGACCCTATCTCAAAAATAACAAATGCAGCTGGGCAGGATCCAGTAGCTCATACCTATAATCCTAGCTATTCAGGAGGTTCAAGCCAGCCCTGGGCAAATAGTTCACAAAACCTTATCTCAAAAGAAAGACTCATCACAAAAAAAGGGCTGGTGGAGTGGGTCAAGTGGTAAGAACACCTACCTAGCAAGCCCTGAGTTCAAACCCCAGTACTGGTACCATCCCCTCCATAAAAGGAAGGAGGGAAAGAAGGAAGAAAGGAAAGAGAGAGAGAAAGAAAGAAAGAGAGAGAGAGAAAGAGAGAGAGAGAGAGAGAGAGAGAGAGAGAGAGAGAGAGAGAGAGAGAGAGAGGGAGAGAAAGAAAGAAAGAAAGAAAGAAAGAAAGAAAGAAAGAAAGAAAGAAAGAAAAGAAAGAAAGAAAGAAAGAAAGAAAGAAAGAAAGGAATCAAAATTATTAATTCAACTAACCAGCAAATCTCTAAGGTGAAGAATGGAGAAATAAGTACATACCTTTCAAAAATTACCCTAAATGTAAACTGTCTTAACTCTCCAGTTAAAAGATGCAGGCTGGCTGCATTGTTTTTTAAAGATTCAACTGTTTGCTGTCTAAAAGAATTCACCTCACTGACAAAGAAATATACACAGACAAAAAGTGAAAGGATGGGAAATGATATTCCAAGCAAACAGAATCCAAAAGCAAGCAGGCATAGCTATACCCATATATGACAAAGCAGACTTCAAGCCGAAATTACTCAGACAGAACAAACAAGGTCACTATATATTAAGAAAAGGCACAATCTATCAAAGAGGTATAACAATTATATATATATATAGATATATGAAACAAAGGGATACAAATAGGAAAGGAAGTCAAATCATCCCTATTTGCAGATGATATGTTCCTATATTTATCACATATATGTGTCTATACACATATACATATTTATTATATATGTAATATATTATATGAAACATATTATACATGTATATATAAATATATTACTAACTAACCATATATATTATATATATATGTTATACATATACAAACTACTGGACATAAAAACACAAATAGTTCCAGATACTATAATAGTGGGTGATTCAACATCCCACTCATCAATAGATAGAACATCCAGAAAAAAATCAACAAAAAACTTTCAGAGTTAAAACACTCCACAGATCAAGTATACTTAATAGACATTTACAGAATATTCCATCCAACAGCTACAGAATACACATTCTCAGCAACCCATGGTATTCTCCAAAATAGATCACATTTTAGGCCATAAATCAAGTCTTAACAAATGCAGGAAAACTGACATCATTTGTTGTTTCTCATCACCTTGTAATGGAATAAGTAGAAATCAACAGCAAATGAAACTACAAAAGTTATACAAGCACGTGAAAATTGAATAATAAAAATAGAATAAACAGTGGATCGTTGAAGCAATCAAAGGAGAAATTAAAATTTTCCTAGAACCAAATATAAATGAAAATTCAATTTACTAAAACCTTTGAGGTTCAGCAAAGGCAGTTCTAAGAGGGCAGTTTATATTATGAGTTCCTACATTAAAATATCAGAGAGATCTCAAATAACCTACTGCTATACCATAAAGTCTTAGAAAAACAAGAATAAGCTAAACCAGAATTAGTAGATGGAAAGAAATAATAAATATCAAGGCAGAAATTAATGAAATAAAGACTAAAAGAACATACAAAGAATCAAGGAAACAAAGAGTTGGTTCTTTGAAAAGATCAACAAAATTGACAAACCCTTAGCCAAATTAATCAAAAGGAGGAGGGGAAAGACCTACATTAATAAAATTATGGGTGAAAAGAGGCCATTACAACAGGTTCCAGTTAAATCCAGAGGATCATTAGGGAATATTTTGAAAATTTATATTTGAATAAATTGGAGGATGTAGAAGAAATGGACAAATTTCTAAAAATATATGACCTTCCAAAATTGAAGAGTAAAAAAACAAGTAGATTTTTATGAGTGATGAGATTGAAGCATACATTCTCCCAAAAAGAAAAACCCAAGAATGAAAGAATTCACTGCTGAATTCTACCAGATCTTTGAAGAACCAACACCAGTCCTCCTCTAACTGTGTCATAAATTAGAAAGAAAACACTCACTGCCAAACTTATCCTATGAATCCAGTATTGCTCTAATACCAAAACCAGACAAGGACACAATTCCTTGATGCACATGGATGCAAAAATTCTTAACAAAATACTTGTAAACTGAATTTAACAACACATCAAAATGATCACACACTCTGATCAACTTGATTTCATTCCAGGGATGCAAGAATGGCTCCACATAGACAAATTAATAAACTAATGTAGCACATAAATAGAATCAAGACCAAAAATCACAGGGCTAGCTCAATAAATGCAATAAAATTCTTTGACAAAAATCAACGTACTTTCATGATAAAAGCCCTGAAGAAACTAAGAATAGAAGGATCATACCCTAACATTATAAAGTCTATAAATGACAAACCTATAGCCAACATTATGCTGAATGAGGAAAAACTGAAAGCATTTCCTATAAGACCAGAAATGGAAAAAGGGTATATAGTCTCTCCACTTTTATTCAATGTAGTTCTTGAACTCTTAACCAGAGAAAAAGACAAGAGAAAGAAATAAAATAGATACAAATAGGAAAGAAAGTCAAATTATCCCTATTTGTAGATAATTTGATCCTGTACTTAAAGGACCCTAAAAAAAATTCATCAGAAAACTCTTAGAGCAGATAAAAACTTCCAGCAAAGTTGCAGGATACAAAATCAATATATAAAATAAGTAGCTTCTCTATATACCAATAATGAACATGGTAAGAAACAACTCAGGAGAACAATCTGCTCACAATACTCTCAAAAAAAAAACAAACACAAAACCCTAGGAATAAACCTAACCAAGGAGGTGAAAGACAGCTACACTTAAAGAAATAAATTGAATAAGATCCTAGAAGACGGAAAGACCTCCCATGGTCATGGATCTGCAGAATTAATGTTGCGGAAAAGGCCATATTACTGAAAGTGATCTATAGATTCAATCCATCTGCATCAAAATTCCAATGACATTCTTCACAGAAATAGAAAAAAACAATCTGAAAATTCATACTGAAGTACAAAAGACCCCAAAAACCAAAGCAATCCTGAGCATGAAAAGCAATGTGGCAGGTATCACAACACCCGACTTCACACCACACTGTAGAGCCATAGTGACAAAACAGCATGAAACTAGCAGAAAAACAAACACCTAGACTAATGAAATTGCATAGAAAATCCAGAAATAAGTCCACACACCTTCAGCCAACTGATTCTGGACAAAGGTGCCAAAAACATACATTGGAGAAATGACAGCCTCTTACACAAATGGTGCTGAGAAAATGGTGTATCCACATGTAGAAAACTGAAACTAGATCCCTATATTTCGCCCTGTAGAAAAATCAATTCAAAATGCATCAGATGGCCAGGTGTGGCATGCATACCAGCTACAGGGAAGGCATAATTAGGAGGATCACAGCCTGAGGTAGGACTCTGTTAAAAATTGTGAGACCCTATTCAAAAAATAAAGTAATGCATAAAAGGGATGGGGGTGTGGTTCAAGTGGAAGAATGTCTGACTAATAACTGCAAGGGCCTAAGTTCAAACTCCAGTACTATAAAAAAAAAATGATCAAAGACTTTAACGTAAGACCTGAAACTTTGAAACTACTAGAGGAAAACACAGGGAAACACTGGATGATCTAGGCAAAGGCAACAACTTTCTGAATAGGACTCCAATAGCTCAGGAAATAAGAACTGATAAATGAGATTATATCCAATTAAATAGCTCCTGCACAGAAAAGAAAACAATTACTAGAATGAAGAGGCAGCCTACACATTGGGAGAAAAATCTTTGCCAGTCAGTCATCTGATAGGGGATTAAGACCAGAATATAAAGAGCTCAAAAAAATGAAATACCAAAAGAACAAATATTCCAGCCAATAAATGGACAAATGAACTGAAAAGACACTTCTCAATATAAATACAAATGGCCAATAAACTCATGAAAAAATGTTCAACATTTTTAGCTATCAGGGGAATGCAAATCAAAACTACACTGAGATTCTATCTCACCCTCATCAGAATGACTACCATCAAGAACACAAACAATAGCAAATGCTGGTAAGGATATGGTACAGGGGAAGAACCCTTACACACTGTAGGTGGGAATGTAAATTAATCCAACCCCTATGGAAATCAGTATGGCGATTTCTTGAAAAACTAAAAATAGAACTGCCATATGATCCAGCTATACCACTCCTGGGTATAACTGAAGGAATAAAAGTCAATGTACGATAGATCACTGCACGCCCATGTTTATCATGGCACTATTCATGATAGTCAAGCTATAGAACCCACCTAGGTGCTCATCAAAGGATAAATGGATAAAGAAAAGGTGGTATGTATACACAATAGAGTATTATTCAGCCACGAAGAACAAAATTGTCATTCTGAGGAAAATGGGTACATCTGGAGAGCTTCATGTTAAGTGAAATAAGCCAGACTTAGAAAAGCAAATGTCACATGGATTCTCTAGATTTGAAAAAACCAAGACATCAAAGAAGAATAAGACTCTTTGGGAAGAAGAGAACCAGGAGAAGTGCAGAGTAGAGTCAAGAGAGGGTAATGGAGGGGGTATTCAAAGTACATTATGAAAACATCTTAAGAAACCCATTATTTTACAAAATACACTAATAAAAGTGGGAAGAAAAGACATTTGTGTATGAAAACTTAAGGGATACATAAGATGTATGAAGACTTGTAATGACTGGGAGGTAGAAACTCACAGAGACTTGCTGATTTACTATGCCCGTTAGGTTAATTGAGAACTTTAGTTTCTTTAGGGTCATTCTTTGATATGAGAATTAGATGAAAGTACAGCCTTTAAAAAATAAAGACTAAAGCATTTAAGCTCTTATAAAACTTTTTATTAACATGATAAATTATTTCCATGTAAAATCAGAATGTTTGGAGGATTACCTCATTTCAGTCATGATTTTCCCAGGTATCTCAGTACAGTACACATCTTGTAAAAATGATGTGTCACACAGGACAGCATCCAGAACTGGCCATTTTCCATCTGTCTGTCCCAAAAAGGGTAGCATTTGTTAGCCCCAGTGTTTCCGCCCTATGTAGCTAAGGGAGGAAGCTGAATTTAGTGGTTAGTTCAAGAGACTGAGTCAGTCAGCTTAGTTTCTATATTTGGCTACGTAATTTGCTAAAAACCTTGGTCAAACCCACTCTGTCTAAATCATGAAAGAAATCTTTGTTCTTATATGTGATTTTTTTTTTCCAAACTTCAGTGTTAATGCTATCTTCATTGCTACTGGTTTTAAACTTTGTTACGTCTCTGGGATTTTTCTCCCTGTGTTTCTTTTAATAATGACCTAGTTAGAGAATCAATAAACTAACCAGCAGCAAAGCAAGGACAAAGCAAACCTGGTACCAGGGCCTCTGTGGCCTGTGCATACAGGTGCACCTCTGGTTACACATGACTTGGCAGGGCCATCTATTGCAGATGAGAATGAGGATGAGGGCCAGTGGACTTGTGCCCAAATAAATACCAAGGCCTTACGTAAAGCCCAACCACTAAGAAAGAAAAGCATTGTTCATTATAATAAAATATTGGTCCTTTAACATTTCTACAAGGGTTGACTTTAGAACAAATAATTCTCCCACTTTAGATATTTAATATAATATTAATATATAATATTACTGTTAGGGTAATTAACAGTAAAAATATCTTGTTGGGAAGAAGTTTCCTTAACCAAGTGCCTGCTACATTCAACTTAGTGAGACCACCTTTGTCTGTCACCAGGCAATATTAGCCTATGTTGCAAGATAGCCTGAATAAGTCCTTAGGGGATCTAAGATAAATATTTTTGAAATATCTCAAAGCAATTTTTATGATGTCAACGTGTAAAAATGGTCACTGACACATGGTTAAAAACTATGAAACTATTTCAAAATCTTAAACATTTACCAATAGGGAATTGATAAATAATAGTTTATATAAAATTGAATATTATAAAGTAAAAACAATGTGAATATACTTATTTGAGTTTAAAAGAAAGGAAAGAAGTAATACAAATACTATGTTGATGATCCTATGTATAAAATGTTTGGATGTCCAGGCATATAAATGTGTAAGGAATTATTTGAGGTCGTCACAAAATATGAATGTATTTTTACTACAGTGAGATTTCCAGGAATATTGATTTTATTCTTTGTATTTGTCTGTAGTATTTTCTAATATAAACTTATCATTAAAATACAAATAAAGCTATCTATATTAAAATATATTTGCATTTTTCTCCTTACAGACAGATAAGAAAATAAGAAATTCAGTATCATCCCACTTCCAGGAGTTAACTAATATTAACATTATTCTACACATATACAATATACATATATATTGTTACACAAATGGGACAACAATGTATGTAATATTTTATAATTAGTTTTTTCTAACTTTATAGTACAGTAGATGGGCCCTTTTTCCAAGCTACCATCAGTGTTATTTTTTTTAATGCCTGGGAGTATTGTAGTATATAAGTGTATCTTGATCATTTAACCAATCCCCTGTTTCTAGAAAGTTTGCTCTCTATTCTCTACTTGTGTAAACAGCACTCCTAGGAACATCCTAACAACTCAATTTCCACCTGCTGGGAGACCTTTCTCTAAGACAATGCATAGACAATGGATGGAATCTACCATTCACCATCACACAAAGGGCCACTTGTTTCCTGTGTTGCCAAAGTATAGCTCAGCCTCACTTCTGCATCAGCGAATGGATGCTCCAGTGCAAAACCAGCCTGGTAGGCTGGACTTGCTTCTCAGGATTCCCAGATCTGGGCCAAGTAATAGCTCACGATTTTATTAACTCATTGTCACTATAACACCATTAAAAAAAATTTTTTTTGCCCAGTATTTTCAATGATCCTTAGTAAGAATTACCCCAAATACCAGTTTCTGATTACTGAAAATGAAACTAGGGTATGTTTTTACAAGTCACCAGTCACTTCCTTCTTGAGAGCCTCCATGAGTCCCTTTGATCCTTGTATTCACCCAAATCCCTTAGCAGCATTTAGAGTCTCACACACTCTGTTCTCTACCGAAACCCAGACTACATCTTGCCCTATATTGCTTCCTTTTCAATAAACTTCTGTCACTCTGTGGCTGTGTGTGTCCCCATTCAGGGCTTCTGTTGAGCTAGTCCCTCTGCCTAGAACACCTTGGGCCCAATACTCACTTGTGTATCCTCTGCTGGTCCTTTAGGGCTCAGCTCAAACATTACCTTCTCTGAGAGTTTTCCTTGACCACCCCACACAAGGTAGCTTTGACCCTAGTCCCTCTATATCACACTACTTGGTTTTATTTCATTCTACCTGCATTAATCCCTCCTTGCTATTTGTTTGAATTGTGTATGTTCCATCTTGTCACCCTAGAATATCAGTGCAGGAAGGGAGGAGGCTGGATTGTAAGTAAATGTTCCTATGTGATCTGGTGACAGAGTCTGACAGACCAGATGACATAAGACTCCAGTTATTTCCCAGCTGTGGTGTGACCAGGGAGTGACGAGTCATACCACTCTTTCACAACCTTTCAAAATACATGTCACTCAGCTTTTTAAACTAGTTCACCAGTTTCCTCTGTTCTTCGCACTCACTCATATTACACACGACACACCAAACAGCAGTCATTTCTAAGACAGCAATGCTAAAAAAGGATGAAAGCTGTAACTACTCTCATAAATTTAATAATGAATTTGAAATACAATAGACATTAACAAGCATTGATTGCTAAATAGAAAGAATTGAGTAATAGCCTAAGGTTGTCTTGGCAGCCTTAAAATCTAGGAGCTAAAAGGATAGTTCTCAATCTTCTCATAGTCACACCAGATTTCTGGCATATAACAATTGTCTCAGACTGCCTTCAAGTATCTAATAGATGTGATCCAGCACAGCCATGTGTCATTGGGCTCTCAACTCTGCTTACAGAAGAAATTTACTGCCCTCGCAGAGCTCAAGGATATAATAGAAAAGTTATATCATCTCTTTCCTGTACATTGCTGTTTAGTGAGTTTGACTTACATAACACCATCTTTCCTGCAGTAAATCATACCTAATCTGTTCCACAAATGATCTATCTGTTGGATAGATACTGGGTTAGCAGCACACTCAGTCTATACATTGATCAGAATTGGACAGCCCGTTTCCAGGTAGAGCAGAGCTGGTGACACACCAGCTCAGAGGCAAGGCTGAGTAACTTACTTCCTATTGCAAACATTCACATTCCACAGTCACCAAGCACACTACCTCCAGGATAAGTAAAAGTTACCTGATTAAATTTGTATAAAGTTAAAAAAAAAAAGATTGAAGCAACATCATAAAAGGTTTTAAATCATATTGAAATCTGTTAAATAGGCATCAGAAGCCATTTATTTATTAATGAATTTGGTCATTCAGGAAATATTTTTTGAGCACCTCTGTGTGCTGGGTTTTCTTCTGAGTACTAGAGAGTACTGTAAAAACAGTTCCCTCTCTGTGGAGTTTGCTTGCCAGTGAGGGAGAGATAACTAAAAACAATTTAACAACAAAACAAGTAAACACATAGTAAGTCAGCATTGGTGAATCTGGGAAGGGCAAGGGGGAAAAATAAAGCAGTGTAGAGGAATTGAGAGTAAGGGTGTGGGCTGGGAGCTATTTTACACAGCGTGGGCTGGAAATGACTCACTGCTAGGGTGACATTTTGGAAAAAAGACCTGAAGAAAGTGAAGAAGCATGGGCTGCAGATTCCTGAGGGAAAACTGTTCCAGGAGGCAGAAAGAGGTGCAAAGGTCCTGAGGCAGGAGCACACATGTATCAACAGTGACCAGTATGGCTGGAAGGAGATGATTGAGATGTGAATGGTAAGAAGTAATACCAAAAGGAGCGTTGGGAACTTGGGAGTCACAGCAAATCAGACAGGCCTTTGGCTTCCACCTTTGAGTGAAATGAGAATGAAGGGAAAGTTTTCAACCAAGAACTGCCACAGATGGTCCCTTAATATAGGATTTTTTTTTTTTTTTATTTCATGATGGTGCAAAAACCCTATCCCTTCAGGAGAAACCATACTTCGAATTTTGATTTTGTTTTCCCAGTCTAGTGACACACTTACAGAGCAGGGGTAATAAGTCACAGCTTGTTCAGCAAAATACACTGAGTTTCTATGCTGTGACATCCAGGAGGCTAGGTATGTTAAATGCGTTTTCAACTTGTGATGGGTTTATCAGGACCTAGCCCTATCATTAAGTCAAAGGGCATGTGTATTTAACCTACTTTTGAATGGGAGGGTAAAGATGTAAATAGATAGAAAAGGGGAGAGATGATGGTGGTGTCTGAACCAGGTTGGTATGTATGGAAGAGGTAAAAGGTAACCAAATTACAGATATAACCTGAAGACAAAACTGAAATAATTTGCTAAAGGATTAGATACTAGATTGGAAAGAAGGATAAAAAGCAAACCCAACTCCAAGGCATTTAGCCTGAGAGTTGGAAAAGTGACATTCCCATGGACTAAGATGGAGAATATTATAAGAAGTAGGTTTGGAATAAAATAATTGGAAAACATTAGATTAGCATTCTGTACTTGTCCAAATCAGGAGTCACTAACTACATGTGGGTGTTTCAATTTACATGTTATTAAAATTAAATTAAAAATTCCTCAATTGAACACACCATATTTCAAGTGCTCACGACCCAGCCCCTATGAGGCTACTGGCTACCGTAGCAGACAGTACAGACATCATAGAGCATTTCTACCATCACCATCTAGAGAACAGAAGTTGGATTCCAGGATTATCTACCTCCAAAGCCCAAGTACTTACATCAGCACACTGTATTTTAGAAAAAAAAATGTAACTATTTTGAAATGAGACGTGAACACAGAAACTCATCCAACAAAGCATGGAGGCATAGGAGAGAAATCAGATGTGATGGATCTGGAGTAAAAGTGTTATCTCCCAGAAGATCCTGTGTGCAGCAGAACTAGACGTAATACATTCTAGCATACTATCAGATGAGGAAATAAAAATAATGAAAGTTCTGATTTTAGGTTTCCTGTAAGAGATCAATCAGGAAGGGACTGCTAGGCAGAACAAGAATGGGAGCAGGTAGCATGAAGTGGGGATATGCTTGCTGCACTCTGCGTACCTGATACATGGTACCCTTAAAGGGTATCTGAACATGGTGGCTGGCAGCACAGGCTGTGTAGTGAGATGAAGTTCTGCTACCTGTTCAGACTTACACTTGCTGCCCAGCTTGGGAACATTACCTAGGTTCTGAGCCTTAGTCTTCTCACCTATATAAAGGGGAAAGCCATCGATAATTCACATCGTCTACAGTGGTTCTGAGAGTTACAAAGCACTTTAAGTAGTTGGCCCAGCGTTTGGTTTGGGAATGCCAAATAAATGCAGTATTCAGAAGCAGAAAAGGGGGATTAAAGAGGAACCTTAGCATGGAGTAGTTTTTGAAAAACAAAGATGGTAATTCATACAAAAATGCAAGTGCATGTATTTTTTAAATTTTCCCTGACTACATTTCAAAAGGTAAGCATAAGTACTTTTATTTATACAATTTACATAACCACCATTAAAAAGTGTTACTTTAGCACTAAATCAGTATTAAGGTCATTAATGAGGTATTTTGTTTTCATACCAAGTCTTTAAAATCCCATAAATGTACTTCTCCATTTAGCACATTTGAAGAGCTCAAAACATCCTTTGTTATGGTTATATACTTGACAGCACAGGGCTTAGGTATCCTGAGAGCTTAGATCCTCACTGCCTGCTAGCTTTGGGTAATTTTTGCTGGTTTTTGTTGTTTTGGTAGCCTCCTGCCTCAGCCTCCCAAGTGCTGGGGTTGTAGGCACACACTATCACACCATGCTAGCTCTGGATAATTCTTAACAGGTAACATTGCTAGCCAGGTAACATGCTAGCCTATGGAGGGTGTTTTTAGAAACGCCTCAATTAGTACATTTCGGGACTTTAGACTCAGGGTCTCTGTACAAACTGGTAAGAGGCAATGTTGTAGATGATTAAATACACTGAATGGGTGTGAAAAGATAAGTTTCACAATACAGTTCTACTTCCTGTGTCTTTGAATGAGTTAGTCAAATACCTCTTCTCCTATTTGCAGAATGAGCTAACAGTGCCGTCCCGCTAATGTTATTCTAGAGATCACGTACACACCCAACCTACAACCAAGTTCTTAAATGGGAACTGTAGACATTTTACTGGGCCCTGAGAAGTGGAATAGATTCACTAGGATTTCAGTTACTCTTTATATAGCATATTATGTATATTTGTATATAAATCACATAAGAGGGATGTTAGAGCTATATTACTTTTACAACTTTTGATAATGAGCACATTGTGTTCTTTCAAAGCTGGGAGTGTCTCCTTATACAGAGGGCAACAACTTGTCCACTGGGTTTGGATACACCTCAACCTCTAGCACTATTCCCGGCACATGGTAGACCCAATGTTTAGTAAATGAATTTTTAATCACAGAATTCCTGAATGATAGTTATAAACAAACCAACTAAAAGTAGATAGTCAATAAAATTTGACCTTGGGTCTAATATTTAAATTATAAAGCGTATGTAGCTACATTATAATGAGAACAGTCTGAACCAGAAATTCAAAATTCTTGAGTTGTCCCAAATATAAGGTTAAATGACTGATACCATATTTGCCACAAAAGTAGCTCCACGTATGAAACACTAGAATATAATCTCAATAATAGCATTCAAATCTACTCCAGAATGTATTCGATGCCTATTTATTAAAATGTATCACTGCCAGGTAACTGGTGGCTCACACCTGTAATCCTAGCTTCTCAGGAGACAAAGATCAGGAAGATCACACTTCAAAGCAAGCCCGGGCAAACAGTTCAAGAGACCCATCTCAAAAAATCCATCACAAAAGAGCGCTGGTGGAGAAGCTCAAGGTGTAGGCCCTGAGTTCAAACTCCAGCACCGCAAAAAATAAAATGTGTCACTAATTTTCAGTAAAGTTAAAGAATGTGAACAACATGTATTAGCACAAACACATTTATTTGCTAACCAAAGGGATGAAGCTAGCTAAACCATCACTTTGAAATAGATGCATGTAAAATGTTTGTGATAAAGATTATTGAACACAGTAGTGAAAAAAAAAAAGTATGGAGATTTGCTCATTGAACTGAGCTTTTTCATTCTTGCAGCTAATTCCTGTCCAAAGTGATGATGGAATTTTTATTCTACTTTTTCATAAACCCGAGTACAGGTGACATTGTTCATGACACACTCCTAGGAGAAAGAAAAATAAGAGAGTTAGGCTAGTCTTACGTTCCAGAGCTCTACTGGCAATAAAAGGTTAGGATCAGAATCATACAAAAATCTTCTAATCTACTTCACAGACGGAAGATGTTTTAGGATTCCTGGCTTTGAACCTATTTCTAGCTAGAACCTATTGTTTTGTTTATAATATACAAATGTTTTTACTGAAAACTAAAGTGTTGAGTCTAATATGCAAATTATTCATTTGGTCTTGGCAAATTTTAAAGAAATGCCCCAGACAGCAGTCTGGTGAAGCACTACTGCGATACAGCAAGGATGAAACCCTACCTCAGTGCCATCGTGTCACTTCTTTCTTCCCACCAAGAGCTGTCTTAATAACGAGTATTTCATATTTAACTTATTTCCCGAATGGAGCACTTGTGGGAACTATGAGTGCAAGAAGCCCCATAAGACATAAGCACTTTGACACTTACCACCACTAATTTCCCATCTTTCAATTTTCTCGTTATTGTGCTTTCTTTTCCATCCCACTCCTGATGCTGCACCAACGCACCATCTGTGAAGTTGCAGACCGTCTGCAAAAAATAAAGCACACTTTTTAATTTTCCAAAGTACATCACAAGAGTACCCGTGACTCATAACCTACTTAACCAGCATGACCTTTCATCTTCTCCTTTTTGGGTGTACTTCATCAACCATACTGATTTTACTCACAACAGAGTTTGACCTTTTCAATCTAAGAGCTCATAAAAGATATTCATTGTATGAAGCTGGTACTTTTACTAATTTATTGAAACTCAATTAATAAAATAACTTTTGCAGTAAGTTCTTGACTATACACAGGAAAAATGCTATTGATACAACCTATCATTTCAGAAGCTCTGTCATTTCACACATTATGGCTAACCTGAGTTTTTCTGCCATCAGCTGTAGTTTCTTCAAATTTCTCTCCCAGGGTGCAAGAAAACTGTGTTGTTTTCAGAGTGCTCTCGGTTTTTATGTCGATCTTATTGCCATCACAAGAGATGACACAATCTGGTTTGGCCATTGCTCCCATCTTTCGCAGAGCTAGTCCCACTCCTGTAGAATGTTGTTAACAGGTTAAGTAGCAGCAAGACCAGTTATAACTTACATGAGAAAAGCAAGACTTCAATTGTAATTGTGATGCCTGGCATATTTTCTTACTCCCTAACCTTACTTACTCAAAGAAGTTCATAGAGGCCAGGGCCTGGTGGTGCACACACCTATAATCCCAGTCCTCAGGAGCTAGAGGCAAGAGGATCAAGAGTTGGGCTGCATAAAGACCTTGCCTCAAAGAAAAACCAAAAGTAAATAAATAAAGATAAAATTTTTTTTTATTTAAAAAAGCAATTGGTAGAAGGTGAAGATATGAAGAACTGAAAACTGCAAACTCAGGATCTAGCTGTCTTTGTCTACAAACTGGATTCTGCCAACCACATAATCTGACTTGAGCAGAGTCTGGCACATAAAAGGGCCCTGGTGACTTATTAATAGGCTATACAAAATAAATCAATTTTGAGATATTCAAATAGCATAATTACTGAGGTTAATAGTGCAACCATGATGCTAATAAATGAAAAATATCTTAGCTTGCAAAATAGAAAACATCTGTAAGCTGCATAACTCACTATACTATTTTCCATTTATTAGCATGATGGTGCTGCTAACTTAAACAGCTGTGCTATTTGAGTGTCTCAGGATTCATTTTTATTTTGTGCAGCCTGTTAATTTTTATGGTAGTCCAGCTATGAAATTCTGTATGATTGAATTTATAATTTATAGTCAGTGTATTTCCCTTTGATGTTAACATTCACAAGGAACCTTGGAGCCAGGGTAAGTGAGGAGGGGACAGCTTAAGCAGCATGACTCATAGTCAGGAGCACTCAGCCATGCTTTGTGTCCCCTTGGAGCCTTCCCTCTTGCCAGCTGCTCAGCGCTGGCCTGTTGTTTTGACTCCAGTCATTATTCTCACTCTGGACAAATAAATGGACTTGTTCTTCACACACCTGGACTGATCCCTAGTGGTGGGCCTAGACAGCCTTCATGAGTCTGGAATCCTGCAAATCAGCCACACTGCCCCAAGCACACATTTGCTTCCTACGGGCAGAGAAACACATCTGCGCACATTTACACACCCTGTATGTCTTGGGTGTGTGCAGTGAACGGCCTTTCCAGAGTCATCTTGATTTAGGCTTAGAAGGGGAAAAAAAAAATGTGTTCTTGCTTTTCTGACAGATTCCCCACAAACCAGCTTAACCCCACACTGTCTTGGATAAAGGATAGTGAAGGAGTGATTATGAAGTGCCCAGGAGGTGCTGTCAAGAGGGTCACTGTGATGACTCCACCAGGGAGCAGTCACCCCACCAGGGAGCAGTCAGGTTATCAGTCTGTGGATACCAGCTTCAGAAGCAGCTGAAGTCCTCTGGGGCTGGGAATTCTGTTCCAGAGAGGACCCATGTTGTGCTAACTACAACCCACTTCCTAGTGGCCTGTGACAAAGGTTCACTTTTGTTTGCCATCTGCCTAATGTTTCAACTGACATGCAATCAATGTCACTAAATTAGGAAAGGGGGCAACAGAAAATGAAGCACTATCCAATTTAAGAGAGAAGTTGAATCTTCCTCAGAGATGCATTCTCTCTTGGAAGGGTTTAAGAAGTCAAGTGCCTTCCAGAAGGCCACACCCATCTTGCAGCAGTTACCAGCCACCAGCCAGTTTCTGATTATCGTTTTTCCCAGCAAACCCACTGCCCTCCAGACTCAAGAGGGCAGAAGAGCAGCAGGACCCCCCTTCCACTAAGGCGCCTCAGCTGGGCAGTCCCAGCAGCTGGCCAGGGCTATCAGCGCCATGCCCAGCCAAGAGGCAAGTAAGTCCTTGTCCTCCACAGGATGCTGAGCCAGCCCTAAGGGTCTGGCTTACCCAGGGAGGACAGGCAGAGGACCTGGGAAGAGATGTTGCCAGGGGAGATGAAACCAAGGGCAGAACGGAAGCTGAGCTGTGTCCCGCTCAGCGCCTCTCTATAGGGGGCCTGCTGGAAACCGCGCCCAGCCACACGGTGTCCCCAAGGAGAAGAGGGAGGGGGCCTCGCGCGCCACAAGGAACAAAAGATGGGGCAAGGTGGGAAAAGAGGAGGGGTGCTGCCATGATGGGATGCGTGGAGGGCAGGATGGGTACGGGAGGAGAGAAGGGGAGGATGAGTGGGAGAAGGTGGGAGAAGAAAAAGGGCAAAGGGGAGGGAGATTTGATGAAGTGCTGCTTGGGGATGGGGCGCACGCTAAAGGACCGGAAGCAAGGCAGGGAGGCTGCGGCCAGGACACGAAGCATAAGCGAGTTGGGCGGAGCACGAGGGGGAACATTTACGGGATCTCGCGCCCGGAGGCGCGCACGCTTGGCTCTTCCACCCGGGTGCCCGCGCGGGGCTGCGCCAGGGACAGCACCTGGGTGAGGCGATGGCAGGGATTACGGAGTCTGGAGCAGAGCATCTACCCCCCCCGCCCCACACAGTGATGGGGACCTAAGGACGAAACGGCCACACACATGCCACGTTGTGGGCGCTCCGGGCCTCGTGCCTCACCTAGTTCCTTCATGTACTCGTCAAAGCCTTGGCTGTCCACCAGGCGCCATCTTCCTTCCATCTGCTTCAGCGTGGCCATGGTGGGCGCGGGCGAGGACAAGAGACACAGCAGGTCCGACGCGAGCAGCGTGCTGTACGGCTCCCGGCGCAGCCGCGGGTTTATAAAGCCGCCGGGAAGGGCGGCACCTAGCAGCCAATGGGAGGCACGCCCTTTGCCACGCCCCGCCCCGCCAAGCCACGCCCCTTCGCGCCCCTCTGGCTTCGCTCACCGGGTCGGCAGATGCGAACCGGCTCCACCTGCCCGTGACGGTAGGGCTCCTCCAGCGCTCCTGCGAGCTGGGACTCGCCCCGTGCGCACCACGCCTTCCCGGGCGCCAGCCCCTGCAGGATCCGGCGACGCCAGCAAGCGGAGGGGACAGCCCCCAGGCGAGACCCGAGCCTGCGGATCCCCAGCCCGGCGGTTGGGTCGCCTAGCCGCCGCCGTTTCCTCTTGCTAAATATCCGGAGGAATAGATTAGCCCTAGCCTGGCGCGGTGGGCAGCATCTGATTGATCGACTGTTTGATGGGTTGGTTGATTGATTAAGAAATAAACTGCTCCGCCTCCTTAACATTGTGCCCTTTGTCAGCAGAGGGACCTCTCTCCCGCGCCCTCCTGAGTGTGCAGTCCCTCTGCTCAGGCCACTCCTGGCCCCATTAGGGTCTCCAGCTACCCAGTTTTAACAGAAGCTGCTGGTGGCATAGGGGATATGTCTCCGGAAGTTTGGTTTCTCAACTTAAAACTATAGGAAGTTTCAGCTTAAGCCGAATAGCACTACCGTTGCTATTCAAGAACGTTTTATTAGCTTATATTCCTCTACTGCGGAGCAAAAGAAAGTTGCTTTCCTCCAGCCTCCTAGGTTGTTCGGCCGGGCAGTGAATTACATTAACATAAAACACATTAATAGGTGAAACCCCATATTTAATTACGTTCATAAACACAGGAGTCCCGCAAAATATGAGGATCCAAGGGCCAAACGACTGAAGTTTAGATAGCATCCCGAGTTACAGAAAATAGTTTAGGGCTTCTTGGGGGCAGGGGGGATACAAGTTACGGGTGGGTGAGAGGAGGAATGGCATGGTGAATAAAAGTTGTTTTAACACACAGAGAGAGTCTCTTGGAATAAAAGTTGTTAGTGATAGCATACCGTAACAACATTGTTTTTCGTTTTTGGTACAGTTTTTAATGAATCACATGAGAGATCCCATAATTTGTTATGAATTCGGCTTTGTGTTAGATGATTTTGCCCAACTGTAGCTAAAGTAAGTGTTCTGAGCACTTCAAGGGAGGCTAAATTGTGAAGCTTGCTAGGTTAGGGGCATACTGTATTTTTCAATTTATGATTAATTTATCCAGAGGTAACCCCTTTCTAAGTCTAGGAGCATCTATACTTTAGTAATGTAGATTTCCTTCATAGATTGAAATTTCTTTTGCAAAAGAACAGCTTTTTCTCTCTTTTTTATTAATGTCTGTAAGTGTGCAAAGGGGTTTCATTGTGACATTTCCATTCATGCATGTAATGTACTTTGATCAAATTCACCCCCTTGCAAAAGAACACCTTTTCAAAACGACTTCTGTATCTGCCTTTTCGAAAGACAACCAGCTCAACTATATCAAAGTGTATTTTGGGGGCACTATTTGGTCTTCTACAGCTCTCTGTGGGGTGGTGAGTCCTGAGCTCCCAAGACCCCACTGATTGGGCTCTTCAGTTTCTTCACAGGCTCCTGAATATTCAGACTCCAGGGAGTTTCCAAGTCTCCTCTTCTTTTTCTTTCTGGTTTTTTTTTTTTTTTTTTTTTGGTAGTACTAGAGTTTGAACCCAGGGCTTTGTGCTTGCTCTACTACTTGAGCCATGTTCCTAGCCCTTTTTGGTTTAGGTATTTTTTTTAATACAGTCTCCCATTTAGTGAGTCCCCTAGTCACGCTTCCTGCATGGCTAGGATAACAGGTATGCCCCACCACACCAGCTTTTTATTGGCTGAGCTGAGGTCTTGTGAACTTTTTGCCTGAGTAGCTGGGATTACAGCTGTGTACCACCACACCCAGCTTCTATTAATTTTTTACCCAGAGAGTTATACTCTCTAGAACATTATACTTTTCAAAGTGTATTTTTCACAGTGTCTTACTCTGTGTTCCCACATCCCTGTTGGGGGTGAGATGGGGAGAGGTGAAGAACTGCCATGCCCACACAGGCTGGCTGTTTTCATATAGATGTCAATTAATTGAAGACCTAGGTGCTGTGCTTCCTGGCATTTATATCCATTAATGTCCACTAAATTTTTGCTAAGGAATGCTCTGCAGATTTTCAAGAAGAGGAAATGAGCAAGGAAAGTTTGCTTAGCTCAGGAACCAGAAGCTCTATCCAGGTCCTTCTCACTCAAGACTTGCGAAACGGACCACACCTGACTGACTGCCTTCTGAGAAGAGACCACAGTCACCATGCCACGTCACTAGTTCCTAAATCTTCCCCAACACGATTACAATCTGAGGTTGGTTAGCATGCCAAGGGATGTCTCCTTCCCAGCACTGCATCCCTTTATTACAAGTGCCTTCCCTAATTTTAGGGTCACCCCAGTCTTCCCTTATGGTACCATTTACATACAGAGTGACTCAGGCCATGCTGTTCTCCCAGTAAGGGCCTGCCTGCCCCACGCCCAAGACGCTACTGCTCAGAAAACATCCATGTTCTGAAGGAAGCTGAGTGTAACATTGGCTCAGTGACTAGCGGGACTTCCAGACCCAGGGCAGCTCCCAGGGAGACATGTGCCATGTTGGCCTGGTTCCTCCAGTTTTGTGTACAGCAGGGTAATAATATCCAGGATCAGTGCTAGAGCTCTAACTTTTAGATTGTCATAATCAACCATGTTTCAGAAATATAGAAAGGACAGTGCTAGATCCCTAAGAACTGAAGGAGTGGCTTTTAACCCTGAGGCAGTCCCTAAAGCTTAAAACACAACCTTTGCTGTGGCAAGTGGAAATATTCTTTTTGTGTTTCTTTTCTTGGTGGTGCCGTCATTGTTAAAACGGGCTTGATTCTATGCTGGGAAACACCCTAACCTACTTCAAAGCAAGCTCTATCATTGAGTTTATTATGATGTATTTTTAGCGGTTAAATATAGCTTAGAAACGTAGGAGGCTAAAATACCTGTTAGTGTCTCCCATGGAACAAAGAAGGGCATGTTGATTGCGCTGCCATCAGGACAACATATTTAATTCTTCATTCTCAGATGCCTTGTCTTCTCATCTGAGACACACACACACACATTTATGTTTCTCTATATATATCCTTTACCATTATTCTTTTTATAACTGATTTTTATTTTTTATGATTTATTTTTATTTTTAAATTAGATGCTATATATGAAAGCTATAAATTCTGTATTCACTTCTATGACTCATAATAAGATAGTACATTGCAGGAAATTTAGGAAAAAACAGAAAAAGGAAAGGCCAACTGCTTGATAAATCATTCAGAGCAACTTGGTGAATGTTTCTTTCCAGTGCTTTGCCTAAATGTTTGTGATTGTGAATGTGTGCCTGTGTGCCTCTGCGTCTGCATGTACACACAAGGCCACAACCACAATCTTAACACACACATACTTTTATGTCCTGGGTTTTCCCACTTTACATTAAATCATGGAGGATACTTTCCCATGTCATAAATATTAATTATAAGCATTTCCACGTCTCTGAAAACACAATCTAGAAGCATAGGCAATACCTTATCATGTGGCTAGGCTGTTGCCCTTCTTTATCAAAGTATAGCAAATTTAGTATGTGCAATTGAAAGGTACTAATTTCCTATTCTGGGAACAGATGTTTCTAGAGGATTCTACAAGTCTCTGCATACTTGTGGATGTTCTCACACTTTCCCTTGCCAACAGAACTCACCCTTAACCTACAGAGTCATTTGGATATCCTGTGGATTAGTCAGTCTCTTAAATCCATTCATCCTTGACCTTTGGGAGCAGTCAGTGCTGGCTGGATTGGTGGCTTAAATAATGCAAACCCTTGCCTTTTGTTTGGAATGGACCGAAGTTAACAATCGGATTTGAAGAAACCACCAAGAAATCCATGTCAAAGTCTTTAGAATCCCTCATTCTATCAAACCCATAAAAGATCAATATTTATTTCTCAAAATCTATCTTTCTTCTTTGCAAATCATAGCACCTGATTTACCACTGATGTCCAGCTGTTCTTCCAAAGGAAACTGAAGAGAGAATTACCCAGTGGTCCTATCAAATTAACTGAAATCCAGTTTTCACTGTCAGCCTTCTTGGCCAGCTGGTTGTCCCATGGACTTAGATGATGTACAATGCACCCTCAGTGTGACACACACATTCATCCTTACCTTTCAGACCAATTTTAAATTACTGGTTCACCCTGGTAAGTGTCTTTGAGGGCTCAAGTTAATACTGTTGCCCAAAACGGTTGCTAGGAAATGGGGCATGGACAAGAAAAGCTGTGGTGATATTTTAACTTTTAAAGACAGAAAAACCTAGCTTTCTTTAATGGTGGCTACTTTCTTTTTCATTCTATTACTGGCATATAAATCTCTTTCAGCTAAGATTTCAGATTTGATAGTATCTTCAATCACATCTTCTAAGTTGACAGTTCATGAAATGGATCTCCCTTCCCTCATTGTCTACCTCCTGCACAATAGCCAAGTGAATACAATTCCAGAGGTTTCGGTCAATCTTGGTGGAGAGGGCATGGCAGAGGAGCAGCCTGCATCATGGTGACCAGGAAGCAGAGACAGAATGTCTGTGCTCCATCACTCTTTTTTCTGTTTGTTTTTGTGTATGTGTTTTAAAGGAAGAGAAACTAAATATTAGAGCTTGAGGGGATATTAGAAGTAACCTTCTCCATTCAAGTTCTGAAAAAACATTTGATACTTCCTTAACCTGCTAACAAAACCTTGTTTTAGACTATTTAACTTGAACCCCAAATGAGGTGTAGAAACCAAAAATGTTGTGAAAATAAATCTAGTGTCCATATGACTTTATGGGGATTGTTGAGTACCTGTTCATGGAAAAATAAAGGAAAATCATCACTTCATCTTGATTGATTACAGGAAACAAAGAGCATTTGAGCTTATTCTTACTAATGTTAGTAAGTCTACTGGTCATTTTTTTTTTTTTAATAAGGGTGCATAGGTAAGATGTATCCCATGATGCCTTTCTGCACACTGGAAGATAACATACTATTCTTATGGATGAAAATGAGTAGAGGATCAAAAATCACTAGCAACCTTTTCTTCTGGAAGATACAAACTATCTTTTGTAGAACAGATGCAATTTTACCTCAGTTTTAACATCTGTGAAATTTTTGTGCTGGTGAGAATCAGACTAAATGATTTCTTAGATCCCTCTCAGCATAGCCCTGAAAATAAATACTCAGAATTGCTCTATTTCCACCTAGTGGTGAAAATGAACACTTTTCTTAGACTTTTTGGTAAATGTTAATTACTGTTCAGCTTTGCATTCCAGAATCACACACATAGCTTTGGAGCATAGTGTGTAATTTTATTTAGAGGCAACCTCTCAGTTACAGTTTATGTAGGCAGACATGCCTCCCACAAAGCTGACTATAGTTTTAGTCATTCCTAATAACAGCAAGTGTTGGTGGCCTACGAGTGTGCAGCTGGTAGACAAACTGAGAAAAACACCATGTTAGATATATTATTGCAGAGAATACCTGACAGAATTCACACTCAGACAATTAAGTCTTCTCTAAGTATCTGGCCAGGTTAATTAACATGGGGGAAGGGAAGAGGCACAGGAATCGCCATACAGAGGTACTTCTACACTATAAAAAGCTATGCTGCAAACAGGTTACCCATGGATCTTGTCAAAATGCATATTTGGATTCAGTAGGTCCAGAGTAGGGCATGAGATCATGCATTTCTAACAAACTGAAAGGTAAGGTCAGTGCTACTGGTCTGGGCCTGTGCTTTGAGTAACAAGGTTGTAAAATATCCAAGAATCCACATGTGACCTTGCCACACAGGGTAACTTTCACTTCAGTGCATATGTATTTTCCATTATATCCCTGAGGAATACTTTCTGATTATGTCCTTGCACAAAAATAAATACAATCGGCACTTTCCTTCCATACATTCTACACATACTGATTCTACTAATTGTAGATAAAAAAATATTTGAAAAAAATAAGTCTATACCTAACTCGTAACGACATTTTCTGAACAATATGGTATAACAACTCTTAACTTATAATACATTAAGTATTATAAGTTATTATACATATTATAACTTTAAATATAACTTACAAGTTATGTTATATATGGAAACTGAGCATGTGCTGATTTTACTATCCACAGTGATCCAGAAACTAACCCCCTGGGGATGCCAAGCAACAAACAGGAAATTGAACAAACTCACTCCAAATATTATCTTACCCAACCTTTGGACTTTTCTTAATTAGCCTGACTGCTTGCCAGGAAGCATGATAAGTGGCTTCAAATGCTACATGGGGGTGAGAAGGTTGGAGTGTATGTTTATTTAAAATTAATGTCTCCCATAAATTTTATAACAAGATTTTTGCCCCTCACTTTTTCTGACTTGTTTTGGTGTGTACGAACTTTGTATACCTACCTTCTAGCCAGATATTCCCTAAGAAATTCCCATTGAGAATTAGTTCCAAGAGGAAAGCATAAGAAGTAGGTAGATTATGGATCTGTACCTTGTCAGGTATCTTTAGTAGCAAAAATCCCCAGATGAGAATAAGGTTAGGGAGCCATACAACCTAAGGCACACCCGAATGTTAAGTCTTAAATTCTTCTATGCATGCTGTCCAAGGAATTGTGAATGGCTACTATCCATCAATAGAGGTTGTTTTGTTTTTATTTTCATAAAATTGTTTCTATTTAAGGCACTTATAAAGGTGCGCTTATTTTATGAACTTTGTCCTTTTGCTTAAAGCAGTCTTATTCTTGCACAATGTGACTACCATGGCTAAACATTAAAATTTTCCACAGTTACTTAAAGAATCCATTATAAAGATGCAGCTGCTAAATTAACTGGACTAGAGGATAAGCAGAAGAAAACAGGTGTTGCAACAGTAACAATAATATAAGAGGATATAATGCTCCTTTATAGCAAAAACTGTAATGATATGATTACAGCATTTCTTTTTACATATGGGTTCCTACTACCCAACATATGCATTATGGGACGTTACAGTTGTCATCAATTCATGCCAACATTGCAAACATGTATTTTGGACTAACACTTTCATGCCTCACATGGGTGGTATTCAAAGGTTTAAAAACATAACCCCTAAAAGAGGCAGCTTTAAATGTAATAAGATGGTGCTAGAAAGTCAACCCAATAAACACAAAATCTTTGTTGGACCATTGTTCTTACCAGGCAACATAATTTCACAACCAATCCCTAGAGCCCCAACCTTCTCAATCTCACCTCCAACCATATTGCCAATCCTAAACCTCCTTATATACAAGGCCTGGGGCTGGCCCAGCCCAACCACACAGACACATTCAAAGGGAATTTCAAAAATTGCAAAGACAAAAAAGTCCCCAAATAATATTTTTATATTGGAAAAGTATAAATTCTTTTCTTACAGATTACCCTTTCCTATTTCCAGTCTCACTTCCCATGTGGCATTCTATGAATTGCTTATTGCCACCAGATTCCCACTTCTCTTTTTTGACATTTATCTACAAAAATTTATGGTTTTCCAAATCAAAGCTACTCAATCATGGGGTTGCTTGCTTCTGAGCTGTTTTTCCCAGTAGATCAGGCCCATTGCTTCTTTTTGCCTGGATTAGCTTTTGAAAAGAGTCATGAGTTTTACTAATTTACCTGAGTCTTACAGAAGACAACTTCTCAATCCTACCTCTGGTCCTTTTACTTTGGCCATGGGAAGATCTATTCCATAAGCCCTCAAGGCATACACAGAGCTGCAAAAACTTGGAAATGATTCTGTGTACTCCTCTGGAAGAGTCAGGAAGCAGGGTAGACACCTTTTGTTCACCTATTCATAGACACCTTGGATACTTTTTGTTTCCCTGTTCGCTTTTAAATTTACACAAATGCAACAGCATGTAGGAAGAGGTGTAAGGCCATCTCGCTCTGTACTCCTGAATTCTTTTTTTCAGTCCAGCAATGGTTTCTCATCTAAGTGACCTACTGTTAATCTCAAGATTGAGTTTCCAATGAACCATATTCTGTTTTGTAAGTTAGCCAAACACTAACTCCATGCAAAAACCTATAGACAGTTTTTGTTACCATTGAGGAAAGCAACATGATCTCAGTTTGAGTCTTTTTCAGGTGCGATAAAAAATATTTGTGCTATAAATCTCACCTCTTGTCCCTTACTTTGCAGCCTCAAAATACATAGTTTATCCCTACAGAGTCTAAACTTCCTATTGAATTACCAAATATTAAGTATTGGGTGGGGCTTCCTTTGTCAATACCCAGTACTAAATAGAGGGGGGTCTCAAAACTATTATGGCCTCAGGATCCTAAATATTTCAGATTGCAGCTTAAAGCTTGACTGAGCTACAAACTTCTTTTTTCCTGAAATGGATATTTTCATTTGGATCTCTTTCAATTCGACTTCACTGCTGTATTGATTCTGTCAAAAATCAGTAAAATGGACTTCAAAAACTGAAATCATCTTTTACTTTCCTTCTGTTCCCCTCCTTCCGTACGCCTACTGCTTTACAGATTTACCATTTTGATAGAGGAATAAATCTGATTCATTTTCATAGCACTTACCCCATCTCATAATTCACGGGCATTTGGTCTTACATGTACAAAGACCTAAGGACAAAAAGAACCAAGGGGCAGAACAAGCAGCTGGAGGCTTGGAGGTCAGGCTTTACTTCAAAGGGAAAGTGGTATCATGATTCTAATTGGTTCTTCTGATTTAGAGGCCAACCCAAGCAAGAGAATGGCAGGCAGGGTCTAGCCTTCAGAAGACAGAAAGGCAAAACCCAGGTTGATAGTCAAATCCTGAGTAACACAAAAATTCTCATGTGTCCTCATCCTCAACTCTTGTCCCTTGTCCAGCACATCAGATAGCACGTTATAATAATAATACTAAATCTAAACTCACCCTCAGAGCAAAACTTAGGTTCCCAAAGGCCTTTTGTCCTTTGGGACAAAATGGGTGACCAGAATCCAGCACACTATTTTTTTGCATCGTGCAAGATATGGTGACCATATTCTGGTTTGACTGGGTGATGGCTGTTGCCCTGGTGAATCATGAACAGTGCCCATTTTTACTCCATGTACCTCAACAGAAATGATATTGCATGAAGAGTTATTCAATTAACTCTTACTTAACTGGCAGCTCTAAAGCCTAAATTTCAAATAAGGTATTACCATGGCACTCCGGTATCATCAAATAAAGTTTGCAAATGTTGTGTTACAGGAGAGAAGAAATGCTTTGGGTCATGTTCACTTTTTCCCTGCTCACATGGCTTTATACAGACATGTCACATGCAGAGTACTCTGCTTACTCACAGATGCAGTGCATGAAGAGCTGTCTGCACGCAACATATCCCTTTGATCTATGTCAGCCTGCATTTTTAGTCTGCCTAGTAATTACATGAAATAAGACCTGGTCCTTGCCCTCAAGAATCGTGGTAACCAAGGCTGTACTAGCTAAAGGACTGCATTTTTTCATTTAACCAACACTTATTAAAAATTGATCCTCTTTTAGTTTATCACATTATGGAAATTCCCAAGTATTAAAGGTCTTTGAAAATATCAAAAAAACAGGAGCCTTCAGGTTTCTCATAATTTATTTTATCTTTTTCTCCACACTATTTTACTTGCAAGATAAATGTTTTTAAATCACCATTTGTTAATATAAAAATCTAAATGTGTTGTTTTCCATTTGCACAATGATTTTTTCATTCTTATTTTTCATGATTTCACAGATCACATCATTTGTTGATAGACAAGGAGATATTAACATTGTTTTTCTCAATACTTAATTGAATAACAGAAATGTCACAGAGAATATGCTTGACAGATGAGATATTAATCACATTGTGAATGAGTTCCAATTTGGCTTGGGGTCCAGTTATTAAAGTCTACCTACTCAATCAGGATGGAAGCTGGCCTCTGTGGCTGTGAACTCTAATGAAAGTCTGAGGCATACATTTCTAGGAGAGCTTCTCAGGAGAGGTGGCTTGACTGGCAGCTGAGAGCCACAATGATACCCAAGGTCGCTAACACTTGGAGAGGGGCTGGTGTAGGCCGGCAAGGACTCAGAGAATACCTCAACGGCTGCCAGAGGTGGGCCGGACACAGCCTGCACTCTCAGATTGTTGGCCAAAATCTGGGTTTATATGGATTCTGGAGTTGAGGCCAGTAGCTTACAGATGGAATCTAGAAAGGTGTGCTGTAACAGTCTTATGTACTGTGGGATTACACCCCCTTTTATCACAGCAAAATATATGTCAGTCATGTAGTAACCTACATAAGTATTTGGAATCACTCCAAGGCTTTATAACATATGCTAACTAGCAAAAGTGCTTCTAGCAAATTCTGAGATCTAGAAGTCTAAAATGGCTAGGGCATACTGAGAGGAATGGCTGAGGATCAAACTGAAAATTCAGAATAAATGTAGGTGATGAAAGCTCCATTTACCTTACTGAATATGGATTTTATTCTATATTGCATATTAAGTATGTCAGTTCTTAAAATATTGTTTCCTATGGCTACTGAGGTACCATGTGAAATTTTGACACATGTACAGGTTGTGGAATGTTTGAATCAGATTAGACGTATCTCTCTCCTCAAACATTTTATATTTCTTTAAGATGAAACCTGTCAAGCTCCTTATAGTTATTTTTGGTTTTTTATCTCTTTTGGATATTTTGGTGGTACTAGGGTTTGAACTTGCTAGACAAGCAATTTACTACTTGAGCCAGGCCCCCAGCCTTTTTTTTTTCCAATTTATTTTTCAGGTAGGGTTTCACTTCTGCCCTGGTCAGCCTAGGACCATGATCCTCCCATCTCCCCCTCTCAAGTAGCTGGGATTACAGGTGTTTGCCTCCAGGCCTGGCCTTCCTTTCTTATAACTTTTTGAAATATACAGTACAATATTGTTATCTAGAGTCACCCTAGTATAAAAAGTATACCAGAATGCTTGGCTCCTACCTAACTGTAACTTATTGCCCATTACCATCCTCTCCCCTCTCAGCCTCCTTCCTACCCTTCTTAACAGGGGTTGCACTGGTAGGAATTTTTAGTGTTTTGACAGGGATAGCATCTGGTAACACTCAACTTCTAACATCACCTTTTTTGTATTACACATGAGTGGATCGTGTGGTACTTGTCTTCTTGTGCCTGGCTTACTTCATGTAACTTGACAACCAGTTTGAGTCACTCAAAAAAAATAACAGCTCTTCATGATTTGGATTTGCATTTCTAAATGCAAATATTTAGAAATTTAAATTCCAAATCCAAATCCTGGTGATTAGTGCTGTTGCACATTTTTTTCGCATAACTATTGGCCATTTGTATGTCTCTCCTTGAGAAATGTCTACTTAGGTCTATCATCCATTTTTAGTTGGGTTATTTTGGAGTTCTTTATATATGCTGGATACTAACCCTTTGTCAGATGTATAGTTTTCAAATATTTTTTCTCATTCTGTGATTTGTCTCTTCACTCTGATTATTGTTCTGTTAACTATAAAGAAGCTTTGACTTGATGTAACTACATTTATCTATTTTCGCTACTGTTTCCTGTGCTTTTGGGATCTTGACCAAAAAAAAATCTTTGGCCATTCCAATGTCTTCAAGCATTTCCTCTGTGTTTTCTTATGGTTTTTACATAGTTTCAATTCTTACATTTAAGTCTTTAATGAATTTTGAGTTATTTCTATAACTGGTGGCAGACTGGAACCTATTTTCACTGGGTATGTAGATACCCAATTTCCCTAGCATCATTTCTTGAAAAGACTGTCCTTTCTCCAATGTATGTTCTTAACACTTTCGTCAAAAGTAAGTTGGCTACAGACATGTGGGCTCTGACCTCTCTAATGTTTTAATTTGCCTTGTGTCTGTTTTTATGTCAATACCATGCTGTTTTGATTACTAGGGCTTTGTAGTGTATTTTGAAGTCAAGCTGTTAATGCTTCTTGCTTTATTCTTTTTGCTCACAATTGTTCACTATCCATTGTTTTTTTTTTGTGGCTTCACCCAGATTTCAGGATTTTTCTTTCTAATTATGTGAAGGATACTTTTGGCATTTTGATACGTATTGCACTGAATCTAATTAAAGATAGTATAGACATTCAAACAATATTGGTTCTTCCAAACCATGAACACAGGATGTTTTTTCATTTTTGTGTGTCCTCTTCAATTTCTTTCATCAATATTTTATAGTTTTCATTGCAGAGATATTTTTCCTTTTTTACTAAATGTATTCCTAGGTATTTTTTGTAGCTATTATAAATGAGATTTCTGTCTCAGGTAATTGGCAGTTGGCATATAACAGCACTATTGATTTCTGCATGCTGATTTTGTAACATACAACTTTGTTCAATTCTTTTATTAATTCTAACACTTTTTTGGTGGAGTCTTGGGGTTTTCCACATATATGATCATGGTATCTGCAAACAGTAATAATTTGACTTCCCCTTTCTCAATGTGGATGTTCTTTATTTCTTCCCCTTGGCTGATTGCCTGGCTAGAACTTACCATGCTGAGTAAAAGTAATGAAAGAGGATCTTTGTCTTGTTCCAGATCTTGGAAAGAAAGCTTGCAGCTGTTCTACATTCATTACAGTGTTGGCCATTGGTTTATTATATATGGCCTTTATCACCTGATATATATAATTTCTGTGCCTAATTTGTTCAGAGTTTTTAATTGTAAAGGGACCTTGAATTTTATCAAATGCCTTTTTAGCATCTATTAAAATGGCTAATATGGTTTTTTGTCATTCATTGTATTGATATGGTATATCATATTTATTGCATTGCACTGGGGAAACATTAATTGACACCACAGAGATGAAAAGAATCATTAAAGGTTATTACAAACAATTATATGGCAACAAATTTGAAGAAATAGACAAATTATTGGATATATATACCCTATCATGATTGAATCATGAATATATAGAAAACCTAAACAGCCCGGTAACAAGAAATGAGGTTGAATTAATGTAAAAGTCTTCCATCAAAGAAAAGCACAGGACCAGACAACTTCACTGTTGAGTTCTACAAAATATTTAAGGGGAAACCAACAACAATTCTTAAATTATTCCAAAACACTGAAGAGGAAAGAATTCTTTCAAATACATTCTATGAGGTCAGCATTACCCTGATACCAAAACTGGACGAGGACACACCACCAAAACAGCAACAACAATAAAGACAAAAAATGACAAGCCACTATCCTTAATGAACAGAAATGCAAAACTCCCCATCAAAACACTAGCAGATCCAACAGCATAGAAGAATATTTACCATAATCAAGTGGGACTCATACCAAGTATGCAAGCATGTTCAGCATACATAAGTAATTTTATTTTTAGCTAACAAGTAGTAATTATATATATTTATGGGATATAATGTGATGTTACAATATATACATAAAAATAAAATTCTTAGTTGCAAATTTAACCAAGAAGATGAAAGATCTGTATATTGAAAGCTATAAAACATTGGTGAAGGAAATCAAAAATGATATCAACAAATGTAAAAGAATCCTATGTCCATGGATTGGGAGAATTAATATGTTAAAACATCCATACTATCCAAAGAAATCTGCAGATTCAATGAAATCCCTATAATAATGCAAATTCATTCTTCACAAAAATAGAAAAGAAAACTCGTGGAATCGCAAAAGACCCTGATTAACCAAAACACTCTTAAGCAAAAAGAACATTGACAAAGGTGCCAAGAAACAAACAATGGGAAAGGGACAATATCTTCAGTAAATGGTGTTGGGAAAATTGGATTTGCATGTGCCAAAGAATAAAGTTGGATCCTTATCTCACACCATGTACAAAATCAACTCAAAAGGAATTAAAGACTTAAATGTAAGACTTATACCTAGAAGAAAACAGAGGGAAACTTCATGACATTGGTGTGGGCAAGCATTTCATCTTTATAATACTATGTGCATTCTTCAACTTCCTGAGACACTACGGAGTCTTAAAAAAGAAAAAAAAGGTCATTTTTTTTTTGCAGGAATGAGGTAGGCAAATAGAAAGGATACATCCTACTTAACACTGATGTGCCAAATGCTACAAAGCCATCTGAAGTAAGCCAGTGCTCAGATGAGAAAGATCATGTCTGAGAAATACTGTGTCATGAAGCGACCCAGGTCACTACCTCATTTTCCCTGTGTTTGAGAGTTACTTCATTGCCATAAACCTGGGAATAAACTGACTGTCCCTTAGGCTGTGGTAAGTGCTGATGTGTGCAACTTGCATGATAAAATGCCAGCATACAAGTCAAAACTGGAATGCTCTGCTACTCCAGCCAGCTTAATAAGAAAAGACCAGAAAATCTTGCTGTGTTTCCTTTCTGATGTCACCAACACTCTCCTTTGAGAGAAGAGTATCAGAGGGAAAATTTAACAATTTCCACCACACATTCTTGTTTTTCAATAGAAACTATATGTAGTTCCTGAAGGAAGAATATGATCTATTATGCCATGTTTTATTTTATTGTTCCACAATAAAAAATATCATTTCTGCAGCTATCTTATCAGTATGTCATACAAAGTAGAAAAATCTTCTCAGTCAAGAATGACATAGATATACCAAAATCAACCCTCTGAGAAGTCACAGACTCAAGCCAATCTTGTGACAAACCCCCAAACCTAACAATTCTACAACTCTCACTCTTCAATCCTACTATCTCTACTATTCTCAAATAGGGCTAGCTTCTAGACACAGAAAAGAGTGTCACTTACAAGTGTCCCTTTGAACATTAGTTACAATATGAAAGTTAGTTAATGTCACATATGGTTTTCCCCAAATTGAATATCTTTGCATTCATTGTATTTTTAAATTATATTTGTATTTTAAAATTTTGGCATTATATTAAATTTGCATTATATTGTATTTTTAAATTTTGGCAGACATACTTATTTCCAAGATATATTCACAGAAACAAAATTTGGCCCCATATGGAATAGGAAAATCATAACTGGTTAATATCTCATTTGAAAGCAAATGAAGATGTTGGGTCTTGAGACCTAAAGGGCAGATGAGTGAGTATCTCATCCCTCATGGAGAGCGCTGAGTCCAGCATCCTCAGAAGGAGGTGTAAATCTGCATTTCTGCATCCTGAGAAGGAGATGTAAATCTGCATCCTGAAGAGGAGATACATGGTCTCATAGATCTGCCACAGGGCTGATGAGCAAAATGCTCTCAAGATTGTCCCCCATCCCAAATAAGGGGCAAACAGACCAGCTCATCTAAGAGAGGCCGCGAATCCAAGGCCAATGAGAAGAGCTCACCTAACCTTACCCAAACCCAGTGTTAAAACGTCCTAAAAAGGCCCCAGCCTTCACTGGAGCAGGGTGCCACCAGTTTCTGGGCTCCACTGTACTGCTCTAGCTGTAGCCTTTCCTTTCTAATAAATCCCACCTCGTGTACTGGCTTTGGTTCACAAGTCAATCAGCTGCCTCATGAGCCAGTTCTCTGGCCGATGAGGGCAAGGACTCTCAACACCAGCCCACAACATTTCACATCAGCATGTGACAAAGATACAAACAAAATGCTGGAAACAAAATGAAAATCCCCTAAGAATTCAGCAAACATTTTACTTATCATTTTCCAATAAAGATGAATTGTGACACTAAGTCCTGTGCAAAATGTGTCAGGTTTTTTTGTTTGTTTGTTTTATACTTCACTGAGCTAGTGACAGTGGCCTCTCGTTTTTGTAGGGCAGGCTCTTGTTCTTTCACACGCTGATGTTTCACAATCAAAACCTTAGGGCTTCCCTTCTCTGAGGAACCTAACTAGTCCAGGTTACTAACCCAAGTAAGAAGTAAAACTTGCTCTCACCCACGCCCTCACGCAGGGCATGTAGTTGTTAATGTATGTCTTGGCAGCAATTCGTGGTCAGACCTGATCTGAACACGATTAGCTGTCACTTGATCAGACATATTATCAGCAAATCCTTTAAAGTTATACAGTCTCACTTCTCAGATGGATTAGTGGCTTGGATTCAGAACTCAAGGAGAATCTTTAAACCCTAAAGTCTGAAGGAATGAGATAAGAATTCGGCTAAAATCTTTCGAGTTTTCCTTAATAAAAGTTTTTCTAGATAAGCAAAAATCTGATCCAAAATTAAAGACATACCAAGAATGTCACATATTCTATAATCATTTAAGTTATTTTTGAAGACATTTTATGGAAAGAGAAATAAAAATAAAAAATTGAGAGATTAACCTAGAATTAAATTATTTTTTATCAATCTATCTTTGGCCTATGAACATAATAGTTAACAACTGGCAATTAGAACAAAACTAGTGTGTGGGTTTTAAATAGATATGGGAAATTTAACACAATAAATATGCCATTTCATGGCCTCTACCTTTTATTTCTCAGGAAAACCATCCATCATAATAATTACATGTCTTACATAAATGCACACTCATAATTTGCTCACTGTTTAAACTCTAGCCAGGGTCATTTAGGTTCCTAAGAGGAACATTAAAAATATACATCTTTTAAAAAATATTTTTAAAGCTGTAATATTTGTAATCTCAGTTCCCCTTTGCCTTCATTAGACTTTTAAAAAATTATCTTAAGAAGATTTTTTAAGAATAAAAATAGAGGAAAATCTGTTGATTCTGTCATAAATCTAGGCCGCAACACATTAGACAGACCAGGCAAACACTGGTATCATCCATAAAACAGCAGTTTTATTAAAAATTCATTCGAAAGGCAGAAGGAGACATGAAAGAATGGAGGTGTAGGATGTAGGAGACTCTAGTTCTAGACTTTGCTAAAAATAATTGTATAAACATATTTTTGTTTTTCTCTTCTGTGAAATATGGAGAGCAAACTAAAATTTCCCACAAACAGTTTTTTGAATGTGGATTCCATGATCAAACAAATTAGAGAAGCTGGACAGACTGAGTCCATTGACATTCTCAGCTTACAATGACTTACTAAAGACTCTAGGAAATTTGGATTTAAAGAATCTATTTAACTTTTTAGAATCAGCATTTCTACAAATGGATGCATTAGAAACCCACCCTGTTTGACATTACCCTTTAAGTATTCCCCAGAATTCTCTGATGAAAACTGTTTAGGAAAATGCTGATGACAACTTTCAGTCTCAAATGTACACAATTTTTCACTAAGACTCTGTTCTGTGGGAATGAAGAAGTGCTTCATAAGACGAAAGTCACTGACCTCAAGGAGTATCTATGCTATGGTTTAGATAAGTGTCCTTCAAACCCCATGGGTTAAAGACTTGGCTATTGAGAGGTAATGGAACCTTTAGGAGCTGGAACCCAGTGGGAGATCTTTCAGCTTGGGCTTGAGCCCTTGAGGGGAATATTGTTCTCTCTCTCTCTCTCTCTCTCTCTCTCTCTCTCTCTCCTGAACCCAGCCTTGAGGTGAGTAGCTTTGTTCCACCACACAGCCCTTGTCAGGATGTGCTGCCTCATCACAGGCCCAGAAGCAACAGAGCCAGTTTCCACAACTCTGAACAAAATAAACCTTTCATCTTTAGAAGTTGATGATCTCAGGATAGCTGACTCATACACATTATAAAATCATTGAGGCTGTGATCAGATTATATTGTGATTCCTGTAGGTGAAATGTTACCCTAGGAGGAAACCTAGAAAACTCCTTCTCTTTTCTTTTTTCAGTAGCCCTTTCCTTTAAATTCTAAGACCCCTGCACTAACCTTGTGTCTTCAAGAAAACAATTCATTTTAATTTATCAAGTGATTTAAATCATACTGACCTTCTGGGAGGCATTTGCATTTTAAAAGAAATGAAGAAGGAATTGTGCTTAAGCTGAAGGTCGAATCACTAATTGTGAGATTTCAGGCAGCAGCACACCCCAGAGGAAATGACATTGGTGGGTGGATGAGTGAACCAATGGTGGAGGGGAAGAGAAAGTGCTTGAAGACACAGGGCAAAAAATAATTCTTGAAGAGAATGAAAAAAGAAAAAGTCACTAAGAACTCCAGTACACAGTCCTGGTATTGAATTAAATTACTTTCCCAAAGCCAAGTCTTTTGTCTCTGAGGAAATAAGAAATTAGCACCCTTTTTTCTGAGTAGGCAGCTTTCAACCTACCTAATTTACATACTCTGGCCTAGGAAGGGTAGTAAATGTTTTTGTTTTTCTTGTTTCTTTGTTTTTTAGGAATATGTAATAATCTCAGAGAGCTTTTCATTTGCAATTAAAGAGAAAGCTCTATTGACAGAAGCACTCTTTTGAACGACCTTTTAACTATTATCATCTAATTTAAGGATGAACTACAATAGTTGAAATTTAAAATAAATGCCATTAGCTATTTTCAGACTCAGACCCCTGAACAAATTTTGCAATGGAATTTTTATTACTGTTGCTCAAATTTTGCTGAAGGAGGAGTTATAAGAAGAGTAAAGGACATGTTCCCCAAGTCAAGGAAATTACATGAGAGAAATCTTCTGGGAGGGAGGGGAAATTCTTCAAAGAATCCACAACTTTCCGTGGGGAAAAATACTCAGCTTTAAATCCTCACTAAGTACAAACTAAGTTGCAGTTCATATTTAAATTTATTATTCTGATATAATAAATTTAGTTAAAACTATCCTGGCCAAGTAAGACTTTTTCTACCCTTTAGTTTTCCTCCCTTCCCCAACACTGGAGCAGCCAAAGATTGCCTAGTGCAACAGGAAGATAGTTGCAGAGGAGAAGACTCCCCCTTTCCCTAGCGGTATTTTCCAATCTATAGAAGCTGGGGGAAGGGGAGAGCATTCTGCTTGCCCAATGAGGAGGCCCACTCCAGCCTACCAGTTCTCCTTGTATTGACTTCTGTGTGTGACATGCACTGATGGTCTAGAGCCCCCTCATTCTCTCACCCTCCCTCCTCCTTTCACAACACACACACACACACACACACACACATACATACATACACTTTCTCTCTCTCTGCCTCTTACATGTGAAAGAAATCTCTACTATTTCTTTCTGTTTTTTTTTTTTTAATCAATCACTACCAGACATTGTTGGCTCATCCCTGTAACTACTTGGAAGGCTGAAATCAGAGGGATTGCAGTTGAGGCTGACTAGGGCAAAACATTTGTGTGACCCCATCTGAACAAAAGACTGGGCATGATACTTCATACCTGTCAGCCCAGATACAGTAGGAAGCACAAAATAGGTTCACAGTCCTGACCAGCCTGGACAAACACACAAAAAAAGACCCAATCTCAAAAGTAACCAGAGCAAAAAGGGTTGGAGGTGTGGCTCAAGCAGTAGATCACCTGCCTCGTAAGCCTAAAGCTCTAAGTTCAAACCCCAGTACCAAAAAAAGGCAATAATTGATTGCCAAAGTCTGTGACAAGTCAATCAATCAAATCAACTAATATCATTGAAAGCAGATTCAAGATTTGAATATGAAAGACTCACTTTTACTTTTTTTCTTTTTGTGATCATCAGAAACTTAATGATGACAGCACCACTCTGCACATGACTCTATGAGCTGAATTAATTAAGAATATTGATGCTTTGTTAGGAATTAGTGCCCATTCATGTAACTTTTTAAAAAGAAAAAAAGACAACCAAGAGTTTAGGAATAGTGTTCATGGTCAAAGAAACGTTGGGTACTGGAGATACCATAGAGATTATGCCTCTATTTATCCTCCTTTTACTATGAAAAGATTATATTGCCTTTTCTTCTTCATCTACTTATGCACACGAGGCAAGAAAAGGTATCCTTTGAAAGCTGAGTTTAGTTTGGTTTCTCATTAACATGAGCAAGAAGAAAAATAAATAAATTCAAGAGCATCATTATCTTTCACAGTTCTTTAAGTAAAAAGCTGACATACTTTATAAGAATCTCTGAAATAAGCATTTCAGACATTATGAGTAGCTTTTATAAGAATTTGACCCACTTAAGAATAATGGACCAAATGATTATGTATTTTATGCAACTGTTGTCAGTTCAATTAACGCTACCTCTAGAGTGGCACGTTCTGCTGTCTTCAGACCTTCTACGATAAGAAGATACGTGTGGATGACCAGTGTTCATTTTTGCTGGCATCACACCATGGCCTCAAGGATTAATGTGCCTCCACCCAATTGGGTGGCTTAATTTGAGATTCCTCCTTTCACATCGATGATCAACAGATTTTTAAAGTGATGACTCAGCTTGTGATCATCCACTGGTGCCCTGCAATGTTATTAATTGGGCAGAATTCACAGCATAACCTAAGAAGCACTTGCTGCTAGGAAGTCGCCCCAGTGACAAGAGTCCAAGAAGACAGCTGAGGCATCCTGGGTAGAACACTAACAATCCTGTGCGGTACTCGGACAGAGACGATGCTTCCTTTTAGCTCCTACCTTTGTTCGCAAACACAAAAAATCGCATGTAGAAGAGAGGCCCTCTATCGTGACTGGTTACGATTTCAAACTGATACGACCGATTTGGAACTCTGTTTTATATTACCCACTAAAGGCCAACATCTACACTAAGGACTTATGCACAAGAATGTGCATGGGAGTGTTATTCATAATAACCCCCAAATGGAAATAACTGAAATGTTTATAAGCAGTAGAAAAATGTTTTTTAGTGTGGAATAGTAATAGAATGGAACAATAAAAGTAATGAAAATGAAAGTCACAGCTATTTGCAACCCATTGAATGAAATTTAATAATCACACTGAGCAAAAGAAATCAACAAAAAAGATTAAAAATCTGAAGATTCTGCATACAAAATGTTTTAAAATAGATAAACCTAATATATGCTTAGAAACTAAGATAGCAGTTTCCTTTGGGGAGGAGAGAAAGGGGCGATTGGGAAGGGGGGAAGGGAGCTTCAGAGTGCTGGCTAGTTTCTATATCTAGAAGGTAATTATGTGGGTGGGCTCATGTGGCAGTGTCCCCTCAACATGTACACATAGGATTTGTGCATTCTTCTCTACTAGTGTGAGACATTAATTAGAAGTGTTTACTTTTTAAAAGAAAACAAGATGAGTGAAAGAACTGTGAAAGGAAAAAAACAGTAAATGTTGAATAAAAATCTACAGGTATTATTAATTATGGCTTGTAAAAGCCCTCTTTAACTAGGTGGAGGATACATAATTTAGCAGTTTTACTTTATCCATTTTAACCTGACAGCTGAGCTCAGTTAGAGTTACTTGAGTTCAACAATTAAGGAAGTGGATTGTGAGGGGACCATGAGATTACTTTTGGCCTTCCATTTGAAAAGGTTACAGTAACGGCTGGGAGGGTAAAATATAACCACGAAAGATACCTAAGCTATCCGAAGGCTGCTTTGGAACAAGTATGGAATGTGGAGCCACCTGGAACTAAGTTCGAATTTTAGATTTACTTCATGCTGGCAGGATGAACTTGAGCGTTCTCTGTTTCATCTTTACAGGGGATCATAATACCCATTTAATGGGGACTCCTTAGGATTTGAATATGAACTGTCCTCCACAGGTTCATGTGTTAATGCCTGGGTCCCCATCTGTTGGTGCTATTTTGGGAGGTTCTAGAACTCTAGAAGGTGGAGACTCAGCAGAGGAAGCAGGTCACTGGGGTGTCCTTGGGGAGTGTATCTTGCCCTAACCCTTTCTGATAAGCTGCTCCTCCCTGCTTCCTGCCCTCAATGAGGTGAAGAAACTCCTCCACCACACATGCCCGCCACCCTGATGTACTGCCACGGGACAGGCCCAGAAACACAGGGCCAAGTGACCACAGACAGAGAACCTGCGAAGCCACGAGCCTGAATAAATCTTTCCTCCCTTCATTTGTTTATAGCAGATATTTCATCACAGCAATGCAAAAGTAATTAATACGGGACGGTATCACATATATATGCAAGTGTGCATTTATATATTATAAATGTCACATAATTGTGAGTGACAGCTATTATTATGAATAGAATTACCTAACTTATTTGTTGACAAAGTGAATAAACTAAAAACCATAAAGTAAATTTTATTTTGTTCTCAACATATTTACTACATGTGAAAATGTTCCAAAGCATAGACCTATGTTGACAGCAAATAACTGGTCCATCTAAAAATACCTAAAGCCAATATTCTCTGTGGTACCAGATACTTCCTTCAGAATCCAAGCTGAGCATCATGCCCCAAGTTTCACGTGGTACACGGTATAACTCGTGCCCCCGTGTGAAGACTTCATATAAATCTTCCACACAAACACTGACTTTCACTTGTACTTTTGTCATGGAATATCTCTTGGGAAAGAATGAAGTAGAGAAAACAAGGTACTCCATCAGTTCTAGAAAGACAAAGAAATAAAAGTGTAACTATTAGCATAAGTAGGGTTGAGGGATAAACTAATTCCTACATATTCATATAATCCATTGAGGGGAATGGGTAGATTAGGAATTTAGTCTAGTTTAGTTCTATAGATAGAGCTTAACTATCAACTGTATGGCCCTCAGAGCACAGCTTAAGTATTAAACATTACAGCCTTACGGTTTCTTATCCAAAACATGGAAAAATTAGAGCTTTTAAATTTTTCTTTGAAAAAAATGAAATGACTTAGTCCTTTAATGTTTTAAAAAAGGAGCTTTTTATATTCTTTTATTAGTTATTTTATATCTTTGAAAAATGCATTAGTTTGAAACTACTTACAGGGACTGGAGAATTTTGAAATTAATACAGACCACTTTCCTCCCTTAGGCCCAATTGAAATATGTCATTTTTCTTTGAACTCTGTTCAGATAAATCCTTATTACATCAGATCTTTATAGATAAAAGACTTTAAGAGCTGACTCTGTCCCAGTAGCCAGAAAAGCAAGAAATAAATATTCCTGCTTACCTGTCTTTAAAACTTCCTGCAAAATTTTTTGACCAAAAACTATTGGTACTGATATAATTTAATTAAGCATGGGTGAACTACGGTGTTCTGAAATCTGAAATTGACATAATTAAAGTGAAATGCAGAGTGTGCACCTCTGATACCATTTTTTAATGTCACACTCCATCACTCCTGTTTAATATCAAATCACAAGAGATATTTTTCATCTTTTAATTGCATTTTACACGCCCTTCATCATTGGCCTCAAAGCAATTACATTTCAGAAAAAAATCACTGAAGAAAGGAGTGAAGTCCAAAATAATTGGGGTCACTCTCATTGCTTTCAGTCAAACCACCATTCATAGTTTCATTCTCCTACAACTGTATCACTCTCAAAAATACTCAGACTAAAAGCTGAAGGAGCTAAAGAAAGATTTTTACTTTCATAACACTTGTGAAAACTCAGCAAAAAGAAAGCTGCTTATTTGGAACACTTTATTACAGAAATTATTATTCTTCCTCCCTCTGTCTCATGAATCAGTAAGTGTTCAGAGCAGTTTTATGCCTTGAGGTTGATGGTTGACACAGAGGACCTGAGAATCTGACTTCTGGTCATGAAGAACATTTACCCATAATGGGGTTTTGTTTTTGTTTTCTGATGGTACTGGGGGATTGGACACAGGACCAGGTGCTTGCTAGATAGGTGCTATACCACTTGAGCCATACTGCCAGCCCTTTTTGCCTTGGTTACTTTATGCCTGGGCTGGCCCAGACATGGATACTTGTTTTTATGCTTCCCTTCTAGTTGGAATGCCAGGCATGCACCACTGTGCTCAGCCATTGGTTGTGATGGGACCTTGCTGATTTTTATTTATTTATTTATTTATTTTTGCTGGCCTCAAACCACAATCCTCCTGATCTCTTCCTCCCAAGTAGTTAAAACAACAGGATTGAGCCACCATACCTGGCTCCCACGATGTTTTTGAATATTAAGTTAAATCATATGTAACTGACATATTTGTAGGCTTGCATTGGTCAAATCCAAGCAATTTCATACAATACAGCCAAATAGCTAACAAGTTTATATGCAGGTATCTTCGTGTGCCTGGAAATAACATGGGTTCTTTCTCCATTAAGTCCACAGGAGCATATATTTTGGAATTATCATCTTCTCACAGGCTTATCTTTTTGCCCTTCTCGCTCTGTTTTTCCCCATCCACTTACTCATTTATCCCTTGAGCAGAGAGTTTTTATTCTATGACCCAACAGAGACACCAATCCCCAAATCACTGGCGATCTTTCATGAAATTGAACAACTTGGCCCCTTTCTCCTTTAAAGTCACTCCTTCTCAGTTTCCACGTCACGGCACTACTTATATCTTGATCTACCTTTCAGATATTTTCTCCTCTTTCATTTGCCACCTAAATGAAAGTATTCTTAGTCTCCATCCTCCATCATTTTAGATTTTTTTCTTTCATCCTTAGTAAGTGAGCCCCCTTTCTGTTTTCTGGACACCAGCACAAACATACATGACTGTACTCTTACCTGGTCCTGAAAGTATCCCCTCTCTGTTCTCTTACTCTCCTCCTCTGAGCCTCTCCTTGTTCAGCCTAATGCCTTCCATCTGTCCCAGGGACATTGTTCCATTAGTTCATCCTTACCTTACATCCTCAAATCCTTTCTATTGGCTGTTTCTCCTCAATGTAGAAACTTGCTTAATTTTCTCCTATGACATGATTGTACGCCATCTTCTATCTACTCCCCATCTGTCTTTTTCATTCATAACCAAGATGAAATGTTCTAACTTATTATCCATCTTCGTATCTTATACACTTCATTTCCTAGTGTCTTATGTTGGGCATCCCCAGAAACAGACTCTGATGAGAATTAGATGGGAGGAGTTTACTTGGGAGATACTCCCTGCTAGGGGGAAGGGAAGGAAGTGAAGCAAAGAGCCAGTGTCGAACGTGTTAATGCATAGGTAGTAACCTATTACACTGTGAGAACCTGGGATTTGAATCTCATTTAGCACCTTTGGGAAACTGTCTACAACACGTCTGGAGTTTTTCTTCCTCAGGCTTGGGACTACTGGAGTATTTACCAATCAATTGGCATCCTAAAGCATTTAGGGTTGCTCTGGAGGCACTGACTCTCTTGCATGTCTGGCCAGCTCCTGATGATGACAAAACCCTCAGGGAAAGTGGCAGGTGCTGGCAGTGGGAAGCCATTAGTTGGCATGGGGACAGTGAGTGCCAAAAGGAGGGATAGCAAGCATGTCTGCTACACCCCTTGTAATTAGCTTCCTGCTTTCACCACTTTGCTTTTATGGTAAGAGCCAAAGATCTCATAATTGCCAAACCGAATGAATTTCTTTGTCCTCATTCTCTTTGACCTTTTTATATGCAGCATTTGGCTTGAAGTCCTTATTCTCTTTGATGTTCTGTGTTCCTTGGCTTTTCTTTTTTCTTCCTCTTCTGAGGATGGAACCCGGGACCCCCTGAATGCTAGGCAAGTGCTCTACCACCGGTCTATACCCTAATCCTTGTTAGAAGCTGCTTTTTCTCGCTTCTTCTACTTCTATTTCACTTTTTGTCTCCTTCTCAGCCTTCTTGTTTGCAAAATGATGCTTTTCAGAGCTCTGCTTTAGATTTCCCATTCTACTTACTCTTCCTGATTCAACCTTTCCAAGTTTATGACTCCTACCACAACCACCATCATGATGAGCACTTCTGGATCTTTATGTCCAGCCTAGATTTCTCTCCTGAGGTCACAGCCACAGAGAAGATTGCACCATACCCTTTCACTTCCCACAGTGTCTTTAGCCAGAATGTCATAGGAGAACTCAAACCAAGTATTATTTTCCCGATTCCAACTCAACCTTCTCCATCTCAGCCAGGATCTTTCCAATTGTTCATGGAAAAAAGCTTTGAAGTCATGTTTTATTTTTCTTCTTTTTCTCTCATGTCCAACAATCCACTAATAAATCCTAATTCCTCTATTTTTCTTTTCTTCCCTCCCTTCCATCTTTTTTGGCAGCAATGGAGTTTGAACTCAGGGCCTCACTTGTTAGATAAATGTTCTACCACTTGAGCCACTCCTCCAGCCCTTTTTACTTTAGTTATTTCTCAGATAGGGTCTTGCACCTTTGCCAAGGACTGGTCTCAGATCATGGTCCCCCTAACTATGCGTCCCAAGTTGCTGTGATTATAGAGGTATATCATTCTTGGCTTGTGTTTTCAGATAGATTTTGCTAATATTTTGTGCCTGACCTGAGATTGAACTGTGATCCTCTTATCTCTGTCTCCCAAGTGACTGGGATGACAGACATGCATATTTTTCAAAATATCTCCAGAATATAACCACTGTTTCCCATCGTCACTGTTAGTAATTGGTTCTAGACATTATCATTTCTTTCTTGGATGTGCCTCCTAACCTCTTTTGGTTTTGCTCCTTTATTTTTTTTCCCAGTGGAAGCCTAGGGCTCCTATTAAGATATGTCAGATCATATTATTCCTCTAGTAAAATCCTACGGGGGATTCCCATTTCACTCAGTACAAGACAATTCCTATATGGGCTGGTCTCTGCTACCTGCTTCCATTGTCTCCTTCTACTCTACTCCTAGTGCAGAAGCACTGGCCTTTTTCCCCTTCTTCTCATGCCCCAGACATGCCCTACCACAGGGTCTTTGCACTTAGTGTTCCTACAGCTGCTTGATGCTCTGCCTGCAAACATTTAATTCCCACATAGCCTTGCTCCTTTACCTGCTCTGGCCTTGGTTTCAGTGTTACTTTCTCCATGAAGCCTTCCCTGACTTCTCTATTTAGTATTGAAAGTCCCCAACCCTATGACTCTCTATGCCCCTTTCCATCTTTGTTTCTCTGTAAAGCACCAGCTGGCAGCAAACGTTTTACCATTCACCTTCTGTCTCCTACCATAAGGAGCTAAGATTCACCTAAGTTCACTAACACGTCCCCAGCATTAAAGCAGCTCTACTATAAATTAAGTGCTCCAAAACTGCTGGCTACTGGTCCTCTCAGGCTAGAGCCCAGGGCCCAGCATCTGTGAGCTCTGTCACAAATGCTTATTGGATGGATTGGTACATTTGGATTGAATGCATTCCCTTTTTAATCCCATATCTAAACCATCCTAAGAGCTTGATGAAGATAACTCCAATTTCTATCCCAAACCTTTCTTCCAAACCTTAAAGTTGCAGTTATCACCCTTCCCTTGTTTATCTCCACTTAGACAGTGGTCCAGCACCTCCAACTCAGTCTAAATTAAACTAATTCCTTGACTCACATTCCTTCCTAGGTAATTCTTTTATTAACGTTCAAGATATCATCTCTGTCATTACTCACTTTCATTTCCAGTGATTACTATATCCCTATATGCAAGTAATTATCAAACTCTGATTCTATTGTCTTTTTCTTTCATTTGCATGGATAATACTCCCATTAGACTTAACTGCTTCTTTATTCTGTCAATTCAGTCATTCAGGTCTCTACCCACCAGCTTTTGCTACATCAGCAAACACTGAGTCCCCAGTGTCCTAAGAACTTCACCCCACATGGTGCAGAATGTTCCAGAGGATGGCTTCTTTTATGAGAAGAAATGTCATTTGGAAGGCCAAACTGATACAGTATGCTTGTTTCAGTCTCTTCATTGTATTAAAACTCATTTTAATCGTCTTGGTGCTACAGGCAGGGGTGTCATGTGGAGCCGGTTCCTCACCACTGAGAACGTGCTCCTTGGCGTTTTGTAACCATTGTCGCTCCTGCTCACAAATCGGACGTTTACAGCTAACAGTTTGTCCTTCTTCTGGTGCTACCTGTAAGGGGCATTATTCAGCTCAGCATCATATGTCCCTGTTCCTTCTAGCGTACCATGTACTCACTCACGCCATGTACCCAGTGACATCACGCATCCACTCAACCATGTACCCAAGACAGCCACTTTTAGGAAACTCAATAAACCATCTATCTGCTGGTCTCTGCTTCTATCTGATCCTGATGAGAGATTTTATTCTTATTGCTAGGCTTATTTACATTATTTATTTACATGGTTAATGAGAACAAGATCTATATTTTTGTAAGCACTAGTATTTTTCAACTTTGTTTAAACTTAATGTAAGGGAGTCTGTGAATATTGACAGTAATTAAATTAGCAGATTACATTCATTTTGAGCACATCATATTGCTATTTTGGCATTTTAAAGGCTATGTGGACAGAAGAAATGATAAAAATGACATTTTATCAAGGATGAGTCGAGTCCATTCCTTCGTTGATTCAGTCACCACCAAGAAAATACTCCCTGGAGTTAGAATTATGGCAGCAGCGCCCCCTTTCGATCACTTCAGAAAGGACCTGGCATTTGAAGCTATTTGAGCAGCCACGATAGAAGACTCCATCTGAAAAAAAAAAATACTCGTCTACATTAAACCAACGAAGACACATTTGAAATGTTATTTCCTTGAGGCCACCAAACTAAAGACATAAAGAAAGTGAGCGCTATGGTTTGAAGCAGCTCCCTGCAGGGTCGCCTTCCCCATGAGTATTATGTCCAGCAAGGATATCCTGTGCTTGGGGGACTCGGGGACGATGGACTCCCGCACAGACATCATTTCAGGCTCTCTGAAGACGGTGGTGGTCAAGTTGTAGTTCGTACAGGGATGATCTGGATAAGTGGTTCTCCAGCTTGGGCATACATCACTACCTGGAGGTCTCCATAAAAGGCGCAGTGTTTGTAACCCAGGAAGTGTGTATGGCGCTTAGAGGAACATTTCCCACTCTGGGGGCCACTGCTGTACCCAGCTGCTGCTCAAGTGCGACCTGCAGGACGGCAGCATCGCTTCACCTGCGGGTCTGTGAGGACAGGTTAGGTCCCTCGGACGAAAGGCCTCGGAGTCACATTTTTCAGTGAGTTCTGGGTGATTTGTATGCACAGTAAGCCGGAGAGACTTTAGCTTGTATCGGGGGCTGGAGCCAAATGATCAGTATTTTAAGCTTTAAGACTTCCAATCTCTGTCATTCTGTCACTCTGCCACTGTAGCACAGAAGCAGTGAGAGCCTGGTGGGCTGTTTCCCAACAGAACTTCATTTACCCAAAACAGGCAGTGGGCCACATTTGTGCTACAAGTCGCAGGGTATTGACCTCTAGTTTAGAATGTGTGTGTTGACCTGTATTTAAAAAATCTTCAGGCGCCTCCCAGTTTCGATTTCCATGGTTCTAGAGTTGGACCTCTTGTTTGTATTTTTTAACAAAAAAGAAAAGGGGGTTTCTTGTTTATTTCTTTTTTGTGATACTGGGGTTTGAACTCAAGGCAGTCCCACTTGCTAGGCAGGCACTCTGCAGCTTGAGCCACACCTCCCCTTTTTTGCTCTGGTTATTTTGGAGATACAGTCTCATTTTTTGCCCAGGTCAGCCTGGACCATGACCCTTCTATTTTACACTTCCCCCTGCTGTCACTGGGATGACAGGCATCACCATTATGCCCAGCTTTTTTCTGTTGAGATGGGGTCCCAGGAGCTCTTTGGCACAGGCTGACCTCAAACCACGATCCTCCCTATCTCAGCCTCCCAAGAGCTAGGATTCTGACAGGTGTGAGCCTCTGGCACCCAGCGAGAAAATTCTAAGCCATGTAGTCAGCAAACCATACACTTTGAGAAACCCTTTAAACCATTTTCCCCCAGCAGGATATAATTATTTTATTGACTATTTATATTTTTCTATGAAATAGCTCCTAGAAAGATAACGTTAAAACACTGGTCTATTCTTCCTTTCAACACCGTTTCTGTCCTTCCAGATATCTTTCACTGGAGCTGGGCTGTTGTGAGACAGGCAAATGGAGCACTCTCAGGAAACGTGGCTCAGAAGGACTGGCTGCTGTGACATACATCTTCCCCTACAGAAAGGACACACTGCACACACATTTAAGCTGGAAACTCATTACAGAAGAAAATGAGAACCAAGGAGAAGTGCAAATCCTTTTTCTTTATTGCTTCTCCAATTTTTTCTAAACTGAACTTAACTGCTCTAACTAAACTCTTCAGGGAATAGTTTTATGACTGAAGCAAAAAAAAAAAACCAGCGTGTGTTTACTTTCAATTCTTTATCAAGCAGAGAAAGGGATGGAGGGAAAGGCAGTTGGGAAATGGACTTTGTTCATCTCTAAGCGCATGACTTGTTTCTTTTATTAAAGAAACCTTCATCCCAGTCTCTCAGGGCCTTTCACCAGCTGCTGCTCTTTCCCCCAAAGGCACTGCTTCTATGACTTTGAGCCATCCCCAGCCCTTTTGTTTTGTGAGATGAGGTCTCACTAATTTGGCCCAGGCTGGCCTCAAAACACTATCCTCCTGGCTCTGTCTCCGAGTGGCTGATACTATAGGCATGAGCCACCTCACCCAGCAAAGCACTGGTTCTAAAATAAGCCCATAAACTTTTCTGGCTTAAAAGAGTTCTAGCAAAAAATACATGGAACAACATTTAGCTGTTAGTGAGCAGAGATTAAAATTATAAATATTATCGATCTTGGGCCTTGTACATATTAGGCAAGTGCTCTGCCAGTAAGCTACTTTCCAGGCCCTAGATCTTTTTCTTAAACATTTTTTTTCCCCAAAGCATAGTTTCTTTTCAGGATTTTGTTTTGATTATAATTCTTTCTTAATTATTGGAACAATACTGCTCATTAAGTTTTAGAAAATGCAGGCAAACAGAGAAGAAAGCATACAGAACTCCATCACATGCAAAATAACAACTTTTTTTTGGCGGGGAGGTCTCACTTTGTAGCTCAGACTGACCTCAGACTCATGATCCTCGTGCTTCAACTTCAAGTGCTTGAGGTATAGGTGTGACCCACCCACCTGGCTTCTAACTTTTAAAAGATAATTTGAGGTGAAGTCCTAATAACCATTTTAAGGCTGGGAATGAAGTCCAGTGATAGAAACCCATGTGTAGCATGTGCTCAGGTCCTGGGTTCAACCCCAGCACCGTAAGACAAAACAAACACAAACCTAACCATTTTATTTTCTCATTTTTTTTCTTTCATTCATTTATGCACACAATGTTTGGATCATTTCTCCCCTCTTCCCCCCACCCCTTTCCTTATCCCCCTACCCCCTCCCTGTCCCCCCCTACCCCCTCACTATCAGGCAGAAACTATTTTAACCTAACTATTTTAAAGTGAGCAATTCAGTACCACTTAGCAAATTCAAAATGCTGTGAACCATCCCTCTATTTAACACCAGAACATTTCCCTAACTGCAAAGTAAAACTCCTCACCCATTACACTGCTTTCTCCTTATTTTCTTTCCCCACGCCCCCTACAACCACCAATCTACCTTCTGCTCTCTGAGCTTGTCTAGTTTGAATATTTCATACAAATGGAATTATATATGTGATCCTATATGTCTTACTGTTTTCATGGAGATTTGAGGCTTATCCACATTCTAGCAATTATCACTACTTCCCTCCTGTGTTTTTGAGAGAGAGAAAGAGAGAGATCAAAAGGTATACAAAATTCCAAATATCAAATTTTCCCTTAGAAAGATTTGCCAAGTTTTACTTCCATTCTATCTTTATCTCTGTGAGGAGTAAAAAATGGCACTTCTTCACTTTAATTTCCACTTCTTTGATTCTTGGTGATGGCATTTTAGTCATTTATAATTCTAAGTCAGGAGTATTTATTTGTATATGAGTTTCAGTCATGACTGAGTTTCTAAACTGGATTTACAGAACTTATATATCTGGTCACTCTTCAGCAATATAGATACAAGTGAGAACATTATTATTATTATTAGTGGAATTAAAAGTACCTTACATAATATCTTGACTTGTATATGATAAAGCATATTTATTTTGAAGGTCTTTATTTTAGATTTATAGATAATTGCAAAACCAGTGCATTTGGAAAGATGGAATAGCTTGGTTTGCTTTTTATTATATGTTCTTCCTAAAACTATTATTTTCAGCAAAATGGTATTACTTGAGCATCTGAAAATGACTAAATGTCTTTGGTACTAAGTAGACCTCCTGTTCATACTTAAACTAGCACCGCAATTGAACTACACAGAAGTTTAGAGCTGAAGAGAGGCTCAGAGACCACTTAGAATAGCTCTCTAATTTTGTACATGAGGAACCTGTGGCCCAGACTGGTGCTAGAGCTTAACAAAGGTCACAGTTACTCAGTCTGGGGCAGGAGCTAAGTCACTGGAGTCCTTCCAATAGACTGTAGTGGTGGCTGGTGTAGCCAGCAAAACAGTGAGAGATGAAAGCCTGTATCTCCCTCTGCAGGTCTCAGAAGCTAAAAGTCTACATAATACATTCAGTTAATACAAACATGGGGCAGGTGTGTGTGTGGGAGGGTGGACTCTTCCAGCTTTGCTTCACATGTTTGTGCCACACATACTCCTAGGCAAAGGCTGTGCAAATATTTCAAGTACTTCAAAGCAAACATTTCTTCCTTTCAAATCCTTTTCTGATTTATATTAATATCACAAAGAAAGCAATATTTTGTAGTAATTAAAATCCCCAGCTCTAGATTCAGAGTGTCTGAGCCTGAATTCTGGCTCAGTCATTTCATAGTGGTATACACTCTGAAGCCTCCCCTTTTCTTCTGTAAAATGAAAACAGCAATAGTCCTTCCTTCCACAGCTTGTGGGCATAAGAAGTAATGCGCATAGAGGACTTAATATGGTTCTGGCAAGGGTTGAAGTGCTCTGTGAACCATTAATAAACTGTAGGATGTGTGTGGGGTGCAGCTCACTCACTCAGTCCCCCTGGGAGAGGAAGAGCTGCATGTGCAGTACCTGAAAGTACTGGCTACATTGGGATACAACTGCTTCATGGATCAAAAGTGTATTTTTGAAGACTTAGAACAAAAGCCTCAAGACAATAAGTTTATTCAAAATGTTGATAAAGCTTACATTTGCCATTTGAACTGCAAGTCAGGAAGATGTTTCAATAAAATAGTAAGAAGTTACAGATTCCTGAACTAGAGAATACCTTCTTTTATTATGTTAACATTTATTTGTTAATAAATATAGAGAAAATTCAGTTAGAAATTAATGGGTTATGAAACAAGAAAGAGGGATAATAGATATTATTCTGACATCAAGAAGCTAATTGTATTTTTTAAATTTTGAATCATTCTAAGAACCATTATTAAAAGGAAGAGATAAATTTTGAAAAGGAAAAATGAATAAGCTTTTGGCTTATTTGATAATCAAGTTAATGAAAAGGAATAAATTATCTAAGCCCACAGAAAAAAGATACAAATTTCTTGCTGATCTGACAAGCAATACCAACACTGGTTAAGATAACATATAATTCTAATATACTATTACAAAAGGGCATTTATAGCAAGCTAAGTAATGAGTGTGTCATTGCAAGTTGAAATTGGTTATTGCTTGAGTGAATGGGAGTCCTTGAAATCTTATTACTTGTTACAAAGAGAAGTAATCAGAGCAGGTAGCCAGAGAGTAGGAAAGCATTGTTGTAGAGTTGCACCACGTAGTTAATTAATTTGAAAAATTATATCATTTTTTAAAATTTTGTGATGGTTGGGACATACGTCAGCTTTCGCAATTTTGGAATTCACTGTGTTTTATCATCCTAAATATTAATTTTTGTAGATAAATCTGTACTTTTCATTTTCATTATTTTTCACACTTTTATAAGTTTCAAGCTCTCAAAATTGGGATCTGCCCCTGGGTGGGGGAGACATGGAGAGTCAAGAGAGGAAAATGGAGAAGCCTCAGCACTAGGGGGACTCTCAGATGCCAGTTTCTTGCCCCTTCTATCTGCTGAGCAAGATTCCATGGCTGCCCAGTCAGTGGAGGGCTGTGACCCTTTCCTACTGCTTCATCTCTTCTTCCATGTTTGCTACAATTAGTCATCTGTCACAGCAACAGTGTCTGGATAGATAGTACAGTGTAGTGTGCAGTAGGAGTGCAGGTGGCTGCAGGTAAAAGACAAGGACAATGGTCAGTGCCAAACAGAGAAAGGATTAGTGGAATTGGAGAGGACATTACTTCCTGAGCACATAAAAGAGCTTGGGCAGGCAGAGCAACATGTTGCTAAGGCAGTAGGAAATAAATGTAGTGGATCCCAAAGGGCACAGCGATGATCAGTGAATTTCTATGTATGTTGGCTATTTGCCTACATGGAGAAAATAAGTTGAGTTTGCACAGCTAGACCCAGCTTTTATTTATAATTAATAAATAATTCAGCTTGCAGTAAATGGGATGCTGGTGGAGACTGTGGGAAAAGGGGTGGGTGAAAATAGAGCACCTGACCCTCTGATGCCTTCCTGAAAAATATTAGCTGTAAGTTGTATTTATTTTGAATCATTTAGCTTTTGTTTTGCTAATCCCTCAAAGTAGGCCACCAAAATTTTAATGACTCTAAAGTGAGCATAACTACACAAGGTTAAGAACCACAAAACTATGTAGAACTTCATTTGAATTCAAATATAAGATCCAAATTTGTTTGTAGTAATAATGCCAAAGATGCCTTTGGTTCATGAAAAGTTCCCTGCTCTGTAGTGATGTACTTTACAACATCATCCAACACAAATCATTAATTGCTGCACCTTTTAGGTCCAGGCATTGTGCCTGCAACTGAGTATACAGAGAACAAGACATAGTTAATTGAGCTTTCGATGTGAGCTCATTAAACTGGACCTAAATAGTTAGGTTATACAGCAATGTATGTTAAATACATTGGGAAAGACAGGCTAACAAGAATATACATATATTGACTCTGATCTGGAAAGAATTAGAAGGAAACAGCCTTTGGTTTTGGTTTTGTTTTATAATGGAAGTAGAACCAATCACTACCAAAGAAAAGGAATAGAAGATGAAAATTATCCCATGATGAGAATAAAAATCAATTGCGTATTTCTTCCATTGGGTAGCTTTTGTAGAGCATTTGAATATTTTACCTTCAGGAGCCTGACAGTTTAAAAATTAATTTGTAGTAACATGCTGGCATCTTAATATATTTTTATTATGATAGAATAACACAAAACAAAACATGATTTGTAAGCAACTTGAGGCCATAGTATAAAACAAACCTGAGAAGAGTAGAAAAGTCACTATCAGCAGAGAAAAAGCTTGTTTCACTTCATGATCTTGCTGAAAATCAGGTAAGATTGTATCCTCTTCCTTCTGTCCCATTTTTTAAAATTTTCTATTTCATTAATAACTTTAAGTAATCCTATACTTTTACTTATTTAAACAAAGCCTCAAAAGTTAATTTTCAAAACCGATTGAGATTTAACTTAAGCTCCCAATTTTTTTAAGACACCAGCATTTTTTTTTGTTATGAGCTTCAAGGAGAGCTTAGAAATCATCTTGATATTTGTAAATCTCCCTGAGATTATCACAGGAGGAGCCAAACTGTATCTTGGAACTCTGTGTGTCATTTTCTCTGCAGCTAATAACCTGCAACAGTTAGGAGCTAATCATCTCAGCATGGCTGTGCCTGCTGTTCTAAGCGTGGCAGAGATAATGGCTGCTTCAAGTATCAGAGGAAAGAAAGAAAGAAATGTACTTTTATTCTCTCTACAAGAGAATAGGGATAGTCATAGAAAAAAATTACAGAAGTGTGATTTCTCAATTACCTTATGTCACAGATGTCACAGGGCTGGAAGTGGCATTTTTGGTCATTACGTCACATGATGCACTATCTAAAGGCTCACATAATAAAATTTAAGTCATTGATTCTCAAGGACAGAAGATAAGGAAACTGTGATTGCATCCCTGCTGGATTCCATAGAACTAGGAAGTAGGACCGACGGAGAACCCACAGAAGAAAAAACGTTCAGTTTTTGCAAAGAAGTGGGGGCTATGTTCCATATGGCTCGCTGCGGAGGACCAGATGGCCTGGGCAGCTTGCTGTGCACACTGATGCTGGCCAGCAAGCAACTCTTGTGTGTGTCTGCTGAAGCCTGCCGCAAGGAAAGGGTTTAAATCAGTGAAGGCAAAAGAAGGGGGTGGAGGGTGGGGGGCTGGCTTCTGTGCTTAGGATTCTTTGTTTTGTGCATTTCAGGGGTGAAGTAGAGACAGGAGGACACAAAGGTGGCATAATCACTTGAGAACTGCACTTGTCCAAGTGCCTGAGAAAACAGCTCTGCTTGCTAGACTAGAATCCTAATGTCTCCAGAATGGTACCTAATGTGTGTGCAGCGTTTTTCCATGCTATGCTTTTAAATGTCACAACCTTACCGGATACGTTCTAATTTTGTTCCTGTTTTGTAAATGAGGATATGAGGCCCGAAGAGAGAGGCTTCGTAATTTGTCCTAAGTCTTAGGCCAGAGTTCATGCTTGGCCATTACTTTACCTCTCTGACAGGTGTGGTTCTGTTTAAGCTTGTCTCCTTTATTACACATAGAGGGAAGGACAGAAGACATTCACTTATTCATCAGATTTTCTGCACATCCACAACACGTCAGGCACCTGCCGTCAAGGCTATGTGGATATTTAATGTGGGAGGATCCAGAGAATCGCCCAGTGATTGTCAATAAAAATAAATTCTCCAAACAAATAGATTCTTCTCAATCCAGAGAGCTGATCTTCACTGTCATTTTAATGTACTATTCCAAGACAAGCACTGTCCCTCACATTGTCCTGCTCTGCAATTGCTGATTGTGTGCTCATGTCTGCTGGTCCTCCTATGAAAATGCCTCCTGTTCCCACCAAACTGGAACTTACCCAGCTCTTCCCTAGCATGCCCAACACCTGCCTTCCTCAGCCTCCTTCTCTTCCTCCTCTTCTTGATACCTGGACTGCCTCACACTCTCACTTGAATCCTTCTTCTCCAACTTAATGCAAACTTGCACCACAAAACCATTTCTACACTTTGCCCATATGCCATAAAAGGCACTCTTTCCTCCTTCAGGGCTTCCGGGAAGCTTTGTCCTTGCCTCCCAGGACACTTGGTACATTTTATCAGTGTTACGATTATTTTGTTCTGGTCTTATTGACCCTTCTTCATTGGGGGTGTTTTTAGAAGAGGCATTTTTCTTCTCCACCTTTCTGTACCCAGAATGTAGCACTGTATTGAGTTATGGCTGAATAATTTCCTTTAAACACAATTTCTGTATATTAAAGACAATCCTGTAGTTAAGAGGTAAATTATGTCAGATTTTGAGAAGAAATGTCATCATCTATGGTGGGCAGAGACAGCAATTTTCCTCAAGAACATAGTGGCAAAGAGTCCCTAAAGGAAGGCCCCCACGTGGAGAGACGTCCAATGTGTTTAGTGAAAATTAACTGTTTTTTTCCGGACTTGAAGTAATTTTCTGTTTTTCCAAACCCTATAACAAGAGCTGCTGCTTTTCCTATCTCTCAGTCTCCACTACCCACTCTGGGTGGTGGTCCTCATCACTTTCGTCCTGTGTTCTGGACTATCTTCTCAAATGGACCCTCTGACTTCAGAGTCTCTACCGTAAGCCACCTCCCCCAGACTCTAAAGGGATCTCTCTGAAATAGGATGCCTGAGGAGCAATAGAGCTTTTGGTTAACAGGCCAGGTTCTGCAGTCAGTGATGCCCAGGTCTGTGTCTCTGTTTGGCCATCGACTGGCTGTGAGACTTTGGACAAATCATTTACCTGTAGCCTCATTATCCTTCTCCATATTGTTCAAGATAACAACTATACTGACTCATAGTGTTGTGAAAATTTCTCATGTAAAATGGTTGAGAAGCCAGGTACAGGTGGCTCACACCATAATCCTTGCTACTCAAGAGGAAGAGATCAGGAGGATGGCTGTTGGAAGCCAGCCCCTGGCAAGTAGTTCGTGAGACCCTATCTTAAACAAACAAAAAAAGCCCATCACAAGAAAAGGCTGGTGGAGTGGCTTAAGAGGTTTAGTGCCTGCTTAGCAAACGTGAGGCCTTGAGTTCAAACCTCAGTGTTGCCAAAATAAATAAATAAATGAAATGCTTAAGTAACATGCCCAGGGTAGAACAGTCTCAATTGCTGGTGTTCCCATTTTAGGGTTATTCATTTGTCAAAAGAATAAGTAAAGTGAAAACAAAATATCTAAAGAGTTCCTAATAGGCTTCTGTAAGAAATACGCATGTCTTACCTTGTCCTGTAGAAATATAAAAGCCTTCCTAATCAGCCTCTTTCTGTCCTCCAGTTTGACTTCCTGGTCTACGGATGCCCTTCATCCAGCCACACATCATGCCTTCACATCCATGAGTGTCATTCTTACTGGATTTTTTTTTTTTTTTTTGCAGTACTGGAGTTTGAACCGAGGTCCTCATGCTTGCCAGGCAAGTGCTCTATCATTTGAGCCACTCCACCAGCCATGTTTTCTGTAATGGGTTTTTTCCAGGTAGGGTCTCAAAAACTATTTGTCCAGGGCTGGCTTTGACCTGCGATCCTCCTGATCTCTGCCTCCTGAGTACGTAGGATTATAGGCGTGAGACACCAGCTCCTGGCTCTTCCTGGAATTTTTTTTGAATCTCATCTGTTAGACTTTTACCATCATTCATGACTCAGATATAAGCCTCTCTGTGAGGCCTGCCTGGCTACCCTGATAGGATAAATCCTCCAGTTTTGTTCCCCAAGCCATGTAAATACTGCTTCTGTTGAAGCAGGTTCCCTATGGCATTGCCATGGTTTATTTATTTATACTTTTCTCATTAAGCTGTAAAATCCTTCTAAGGATGTGTTTGATTAATCTCTGGGTAGTTAACACCTAGTAAAAAGTGCTTGGCCTACAGTAAACACCCATCAATATTTGTAAAATAAATTAACAAAGGTATAGATTAATAAATCCACGAGCCAAAGAAACCATTCCTCATGGAAGAAAGATATAAAGTAAGATAACATGTTCTGGACCTAAGCATTTCACTTTTAAAATGAAGCAACAGGACACACACACACACACCCGCACACACGCACACACGCACACATGCAAAGGAAGATCAAGGGAGCAATGTACAAAGAATGGTTTTGGAGTATACAGTGTCCTCCTGTCTACTCAGCCTGATCTTCCAAAGCCTTTCTTCACATTTGTGATAACTTCCAAAGTTCATGAAGGTGACCTAGAGTCATGACAGGTCAAAGCCATCTTCTGGTTTCCTTTCAGTTGACAGGATGCTCACATATTACAATACTCCAACTTCTGGGCCATCAAGGTTTACTGTAATAAGAAAGCCAACAGAGATTACACTTTGTGACTCATGAAAGCAAGTAGACAAATGAAAACCTTTAGGGCCAGAGATTTACTCTGTGGTGAGCCATACAATAACCAAAAAACCCAAATGCTTGAAATATAATCAAGTTAAGTGTCCTTTGGTACATTGACTCAGTGAAATTCTGTTTTCTTAGGTATCTGTTCTTACTTGGTATTGTCTGATGGGAAATTTTAACAATATTTAAGTTTAAAGAGGCTGTGGATGTAGCTCAGTGGTAGAGCACCTGCTTAGAGTACACTAGGTGTTGGCTTCAATTCTCGGCCCCTCCCTCCCATACATACACACACAAAGAACACAAAAACCATTGTTGCAATGATTTCATACAAACAACATATAGAAAAAAATGATGAAAATACATCAAATATTAGTAATATTTGAGTAGGGGAACCCTAATAGTTCTTCACTTTTTGGTAATTTTTAAATATTCTTTAATGAAATCTATTATTATTATTATTATAATCAAAAAGCACATTTTTTGATGGGTCAAATTTGCTAATTCAACCCACTAGGCCAGCTTAGACCAATGGCTCTGTGAGTCATGCAGATTTCCTAAAAAGATGCCCTAAGACATTTTTCTAAGCTTGTATTTCAATTCAGTCAGCTTTGACAGAACACACTTTGTGTGAAGTGTTCCTGCTAGGCACTGGAGTGGGGAAAGAAGACCCGAGGATAACACACACTGTCTCACAGCAGGCAAGTCACACTGGAGTTACAGGGCTACGTCCACCCTATTCTATTTTCTCACGAGCAGCCTGTTTGTGTCAAATGTTCTAATAGAGCTGAGCATGAAGGGCTGCAAGGATTAAACTCTTGCCTGACAGCATGAGAGGAGTGTGTACAGGAAGCTGACATTAAGTTGGGAGTCAAAGATTGTGAGTTTTACAAATGTGAAGGAGAGATTTCAGAAAGACCAAGAAAAGCATTAAAATGCACACAGAGTAATGAGTTGTCTGCTGGGATGGGAACATTCAATATGAGGTGGGAAAAGGCTTGGAAAGAGGCAAGTGTAATTGCAATAATGCATTTGTTGGCAGTCTACACAGAAAGCCTAAATAAACTTGATCCTCTTCCAAGCTTTAAACATGATGGTCTTAATTTATTCTGAAATACTCCTATATATCCATAACAAGTCCCTGTGCTTTGGCTTATTTTTTTCAGTTCTGATCTTTCTTGCATAATTATAGTTATAATTATAAATATAATCACGTTGAATTTCAGGCTTTACCTGTCAGGCAGTCTGCTAAGCATTTTCCATATATTACCTGACATTAGCCTCATGAAAAATATAGGTGTAAAAAATTCCTTATCCCCATTGTACAGATCCATAAACTGAGTTAAAGAAATAGTAAATAATTTCCCCCAGGGTCATACAGATGGTAATGATGAATGAAAGGATATGACAGCCAAAACTAATCACATGAAATTAAATGCGAAGTAATTAAGGCTCAGCACTTAAGCAGGCCAGCTAGGGAACTGCATCCCGAACTACCCTCGGGATGTAGTTCAACAGAGCTGCCACTAGATGGCAGAACCAGCCCGGATTGGAGAGAATTGGGACTGGGTGTGGTCGAACCTTAGAAGCTGTGAGATTTAGGAATGGTTCCAAATGCTGCTTCCCTTCCAGTTCACTGAGCAGATCAGGTCAGAAATAATATTCTGCCTTCCTAGCTAAGCTTTAAAGGAAGCATCTGTATTTTTCAAAGTCAAGAATCACAAACATTTATTCAAAATAATTTTTCACAGATTTGAAATTTCCAATAGACAAAACTAGAAAGGATATGTGTCTCCTCGTTCCTTTCTTCACTGAGGAGAGTGCCACAATCCTGGGCTGTTCAGTTAAAGATATCTCTGGTCTCAAATGGCCGTATCTCCATCTGCTATAGTAAATGTAGAATAATCCATCTCGTTCCATGGCTGAGTGAGGTACTTACCCCAGAGAAGGTCTGGCTTAGCACATGCCTACCTGAGTTGAGTTTTAACTTTTGTTTACCCTGTTGGAGTTTCAACTCCTGTACTTAAGTTAAGTAGGCACAAATTTTAGGTACAAATATTTGACAGGAAGAAATACAGTCCAAACAATAAATTTATCACTTAAGACCAAAACAATGAATTCTTTTTTTTCATCCTGTCATCTGTGACTCAGTTTTTCAAATGAGTTGAAGCCAAAACTCAAACTTCGCTCTAATTCCTAAAATAATCTTATCTGTTAGTAGCACTGACTCTTAACAAAATTCACTACCAAAAGGATCTTCCACTCAATGAAAAGGCAGACATTCAAAGGGACAGTCCTATGATCCTTGATTAAAACACAGACTCTACTCAAATAGGGCACTCTAAATGTGTAAAAGATGCATTAGGTTAAGTCACATCAATTTCAGGTCACAACAACCTACCTGCACAAGTCATGAGAATCCTTCACTATGCATTTCTGTCTCTTAGAAACAGCGTAAACTTCCCACTCCTCCTCTCATGCCCCTTGCCCATCCCCCAATCTAATTTAAAAGAACAACAAAAACCCCATGCAGAAAACATGTCATCAATGAACACAAAGAAGAATTTGTAATTCTAAAATGTGAAATGGAAAGTCATGTTGAGTGAGACAGAAAGTACTTCACCTATTGTCATTTTGCTACAATCTGCACCAGAGGCTGTTCTATTAAATGGAAACAAACAAACAAAAAAAACCTACCTTCTTCCTTCTTTTCTCTTGTTCTTTAAAAGGAAGAAATAATAATATCCTTGCCTCAGATTCCAGAGTATTTATAGGAAATATGTAGATGGGTGTTTGCCTATGCATATGTACAAATTTATATGTATGTACACATATATATATGCAGCTTCATATATAATTAGCATAAAATAAAATTCACCAGTTTTAAGCATACGTGAGCTCGACAAATGTGTACTATTGTGTATCCAGCACCATGGCGACATTCCTTTTAACACATTCTCTCGAGCAAACTCTCTGCTCCATCCTTCCCTTCCTCCCAGCCCCTCACAACACACACCATGCTTTCTGTCACCATAGTCCTTCTTTCTCTAGGATGTTATATAAATGAATTCGTTCAGCATGTAGTCTTTTTTACCTGGTTCCTTTCACCCAATGTAACATTTGTAGGACTGGAGATATGGCTCAAGCGGTACAGTATCTGCTTTCCAAGTGTGAAGCCGAATCCAAACCCTAGTCCCACCAAAAAAAAAAAAAAAAAAGTAACATTTGTAATATTCTACCATGATATTTTAGGTATGGGTGGAGTTTTTTTAATTGCCAAACTATATTTCCTTATATGACTATCTTACAATTTGTTTATTCATTCCCCATCACCAGACCTTTTTTTGTTTTTAGTTTTTAGGTACTGTGAACAAAGCTGCTCAACACATTCAAATACAAGTCTTAGTGGAAACACGTTTTCACTTATCTCTGGTAAATTCCTCAGAGTGGGTGTGCTAGATTTCCTGGTCAGCAATTTTGTGTTTAGTTTTTTATGACTCTGCCGAACCGTTTATATAGGGATATACTTACTAGGTGTGGTGCTTCTTCCTAAATCCACGTGTCTGGAGTAGTGAAAGACCAAAGGGTCTCTCCCATGGAGAATCTGGAACCAGTGCCCCCTCTCTTTGCTTTTCAGACATTCACTAGCATTTATATCACATTTTGGGCAGAGGATAATAAGAATCTAAAAACCTGAAGCTGAGAAGGTAAAGTTGTCAAACAGTGGCACGTCTCTCCCACACACCTCAGGCCACAAGCCACTTGCTCTAGCAAGTTTTACCAGCGAACCTAAACTGGGATCTGAGGTGCCATCAGCACTGGTAAGGCTGTCCTTGGCCTTTGTCAGTGTTTTTCTGCATGTGCTTCTCCGTCAGGAAGGCCGAGGCAGAAGGAATACCAGTAGCAATATAATATTTGCATTTCAGAATATTTTTGTCAAAGACTCTCCAATTACACCCCTCAGCCCGCTTGCTGGTCAACACCTATGTGTAGAAGTGTCCTGAAGCTAAATATCATGTGTTAATGTTATGTATAGTTCTGTAGTTCCAGAAGTTGGAGTAACTCAAACTGCATTTGGAATCTGGAAGTCAGACATGAGGTATCTAGGACTAAGAAGAGAAACTGTCAATTAAAGAAAGGCATGGGAGCTTCTGCCTTAGTTATACTTAATATGCATTATTGAGCATCTATAGCTACTAAGAATTGTTTTAGGCACTGGGATATAGCCAGGCACGTGACATCCAAGGTTTTCACAGAGCTTATACCCAGTTCATTGCCGAATGGGTACATAGACACGCACACCACTTGAAAAATACTCTTTGCTGGGCAAAGACTAAAACCAAGATCATCCATGAGCAGGGATTTCACATTCAGTGAACGCCATCATGAGCCTGATCAAGAATACTTGTCTTGCCTTCTGGAGATGCCACCTTCCTGGTCCCCCTCCTTTGGCAACACTCCCAATGTCACTCTACCACTTCCTCAGCCATCTTCCTTTAGGCTCAGTTACCTGTTTACTTGCAATGGTGAGGTAGAGGCCTATGAATTTTTGTCTATATTCTAATATTATGCTAAGGTATGCAAATGAATAATTATGTTCTTGAAAAGTTGTATCCTTGAGTGGCACACAATATCAATACGTGATATTTATGCACTAAATCACAACATAAGCAAATGAAGATAATTTGTTTTCATGAAACAGCAAAATTAAGTACAGTAAGCCCAAAAAAAGCAGAGAAGCAAGAAGCCAGTTGCTTCTCTAGTCTCCTGGAAACAGTGGGAGAAGTGGGCTGTCCAGATTGGGCTGTTTGTATATTACAGTGCAGTGTTCCCACAATGTGCTCATATTTATACAAACTACTGTGTTCTGTGTTCACACAGAAGTAGTTCTGCAAATAGTAAATGCCGTAATAGGGTATTTTGTGGTTAGGAAGGCCTTGCTTGATTGAAACTCTTAGTAGAGAAATGTTATAATGGAGAAAACTATTTCAAAGGGATTTTATTTTTTTCTATTTTATTTAAATTTTATTTCATGGGACTTACTTGTGTATACATTATTTGGACTCCCTCCCCCCAACCCAGTCCCTCCTCCAGGCAGAACAGGTTCCGCCCTCTTGTTCTCTGATTTGGTTGAAGAAACAACATAAAAAAGAATAAGAAAAACATGGCATTTTTGCTAGTTTGAGGTAACGATAGCTATACAGGGAGATTCTTTGTGTTGCTTCCATGCACAAGTGTATTACAACCCACATCGGTTCATCACTACCAGACCTCTTCACTACTTCCTGGTCCCCTTCTCATAGTGGCCTCTGCCAGTTTAAGATTACTATATTTGCTCCTCTGAACACATTAACCACATGCAAGTTTTAGGTTTCCTTCCCTTTCTCTACTCCTCCAGTGTGTGTTCTCTCCTTAGTGTGACCCATGTCCAATAATATTACCATATTTGTTTTAGGTCTAAGATCTGCATATGAGGGAGAGCATGTGGCTTTTGGCCTTCTTAGGCTGGCTAACTTCACTTAAGATGATGTTCTCTAGTTCCATCCATTTACTTGTGAATGAAAAATATCTCATTCTTCTTTGTGGCTGAATAAAATTCCATTTTGCATAAATAACTCATTTTCTTAATCCATTGGTTGGTAGTGGAGTATCTTGGCTGTTTCCATAGGTTGGCTATTGTGAATAGTGCTGCAATGAACATGGGTGTGCAGGTGCCTTTGTAATAACCTGAGTCACAGTCCTTTAGGTATATCCCTAGGAGTGGGATTACTGGATCATATGGCAGGTCTATGTTTAGTTTTTAAAGAAGCCTCCATATTGTTTTCCAAAGTGGTTGTACTAGCTTACATTCCCACCAGCAGTGTATGAGGGTTCCTTTTCCCCTGTATCCTAGTCAACATTAGTTGATGGTAGTTTTCTTGATGGTAGCTATTCTAACAGGAATGAAATGGAATCTTAGTGTGGTTTTGATTTACATTTCCTTTATGGCCAGGGATGATTGTGCATTTTTTTAATGTGTTTTTTAGCCATTTGGACTTCTTCAAAGGGATTTTAAATGAAAAGGATTGAGTCTATAAAATTTTAGGACTTCTCATTAACCCTAAGTAATTATCATTATTATTACTATTATTATTATGAATTTATATGGCCATGCACTAAGGTATGACCGAATGCACAAATCAGCCTTGACTTGGAATTGTTAACTTTTTTTTAACTTCATGATGGTGTAAAGGCGATATACATTCGGTAGCAATTGTACCACACATTTTTAAGTTTGACTTTTCCTGGGCTAGTGATCTACACAGTGGTACTCCAGGGAAGCTGAGATGAGCAGGGAGCTGCAGCTCCCAACCGGCCATGTAACCATCTGTAGAACCCATGCTCTGCAGAGTGCTGTGTTGCTAAGATGCTCCACTGAACATCTTATGTGGATTTATGTTTTAACTTAGCAATAGATTTATTGAGACAAAGCTGCATCAGAAATCGAGGGGTGTCTGTATCTAATTTCATGTAACCCTTCTACCAAACTTATGCAGAAGTGGTTTATTTTACAAATGTAGAAAATGAAGCTCAAAAATATTAATATCACACTTAGCAGTGATTCATGGCCTGTTTCAATCCAGAGTTCAGAGCCGCAGCTTTTAATGACTACACATACTGTCTCAGGATAAGGACACTAGAAAACACTGTCCACTGGAACAGATGATTTCATGACGACCTTAGAGACTTCTCAAAAAATAAAATGCAGCTGGGTGCTGGTGGCTTATACCTGTAATCCTAGCTGCTTGGGAGGCTGAGATCTGGAGGAGCTCAGTTCAAGACCAGCCCAGGCAAATAGTTTGCAAGACCCCTTCTCCAAAATAACCAGGGCAAAATTGGCTGGAGGCATGGCTCAAATGATAGAGTGCCTGCTTTGCATGTGCAAAGCCCTGAGTGCAAAGCCCTAGTCCCACCAAAAAAAAAAAAAAAAAAAAGAAAAAGAAAAGAAAATGCATCTTCTAAGTAGGCTGGAGATCCATTATTTACCTATTTCTACTCACTCATTCATTCAACAAATATTTATATGCACTGAAAATGCAATAATGAATGAAAAAAAATCTCTATTCTCCAGGAGCTTAAATTATAGTAAGAAAGATATATTAGTTTCCTAGGGCTGGTTTCATAAATAATCATCAACCAGGTGGCTTACAAGAACACAAATGCATTCTCTGACAGTTCTGGAAGCTTCAGAGGCTAGAAGCCCAAAATGAAAGTGTAGGTAGTACTGTACTCCATCTAACAGCTCTGGGGAAGAGACTGCCTTGTCGCTTTCAGCTCCTGATGAATCCAGCAGTTCCTTGTCTATGGTTGCATAACTCCAAACTCTACATCCTTCACAGGACCTTCCTGTACCCAATCCCACCTTCTTCTATTCCCAGGACATTTGTTGTTTCATTTTGGACCAAGTCAGGGAATCCAAAGATGCTCTTATGTCAAGATCCTTAACCAGATTACATTTGCAAAGATCCTTTTTGCCAAATAAGATCACATTTTCAGGTTCTGAGGATTACTATGTGGAGGTATCTTATGGAGGAGCATGTATAACCCTATTATAGGAGAGAATTTTAAAAAATAAAGAACAAATATGTAATTATAGTAAGTACTATGGAAAAAATAAAACAGGGAAAAGGAACAGTGAGTATGGCTCAGGGAGTTCTATACTGACTAGAAGTTCTTTAAAAGGTGATATATAAAAGTAGGCTAAGAGATGGACAAACCTATGTGACAGAGCAACTAGCTGCTTACTTGATTCTTTCTCCTTTCCTGGCCCACACTAAACTACATGTCCCAGTTCCCTTGCTGTTGAGTTTGGCTTTGTGACTGAGTACTAGTTGGTTTAACATGATTGGAGGTGATGACGGTCATTTTCAGCCTACCCAAAAATGTCTCCCTCATGAACTTTTCCATGTTCTTTCTCTTCTCTGGCTTGCTATAAGGTCACCCTCCCAAGAAGACTCGTGTTGAACGTGGCAAAACTTCCTTTAGTCTGAGTTCCAGAATGACAGTATGGAGGGTAGACTTCCCATAGAGCTGTTCACCTGCCCAACACATTACATGAGGAAGGAAATATTCTTTGTGTTTAGGATTGCAGCAGGTATCACTCCTGAAGAACACACAGGGTTGGGGAGCTTCAAGGTAGCATATACGAGTCCCTGACACAGGGATATTCTCAGTGTGTTTGAAGAGAAGCAGAAAGGATAGCCAGTGTGGCTGGAATGGAAAGGAGTGGGCAATGAGAAAAGTGCTGGAAGATGAAGTCAGAGAGGCCTAGGACCACAATGTAAACTATAACCTATCCTTAATGACTATTGTAACTTGGGAAGCCATTACAGAATCCTTTTATTCTGCTTTCTAGCCAGTAAACAGACTTTCCTCCCAAATAACCTATGACTACAATTTAAATATTTGTCCCCCTCAAAACTCATGTTGGAATGTAATTGCCATTATAACAGTAGTAAGAGGTGGGGGTTTTAAGAGATGATTAGGAATTGAGAACTTCACCCTCACAGAAGGAATTGGTGCCATTATAAAACTGTGAGTTTGTACCCCCTCTTGCTTCCTCTTGGCTCTCTCACTCTTCTATTCTCCCCTCTTTAGGATGCTGCACTTAAAACTCCATATTGGAAGTCAAAACAGTGCCCTCACCAGAAACCAAATGTGTTTATACCTTGATCTTGGACTCTCCAATCTCCAAAACTATAAGAAATGAAATTCTGTTCTCTATAACTTACCCAGTCTCAGGTATTCTGTATAGCAGCATAAAACAGACTAAGACAGTAATGGTAAACCTTTTCTTACCGCTAAATAAAAATATCTTTTAGATTGCAACAGAAGAAAGTTATTCAAAAAAGAATGACAGGAAAATTCATGTGGACACCTAATTTACAAAGTGTACATGTAAATAATTTTTAAAAATGAAACATCTCTAATTGTTTCTGGATTCAAAACTGAGAGGGATGTAGGTGCACAGCTTGTCATTCTCTTAGTCACTGGCTCAAGATAAAGAGCAGGATCTGAAGAACAAGACCAGATTCATCTCCTTCAGGAAAGGTTTATGGGACATCTAATAACACAGGCATTCTGCCAAATATTCAAACATGAAAACGCCTCAGTCCCACTCCTCGATGGAAAAAGTGGACATTAAAACTAGGCCTCATTTTCCATTTTCTACCTAAATTACTTAGGGTGGGTTTAATGCATTACTCACAAATCTAAAATGTGTAATGCCTCAAAACAACAGAGACTTAGTTTTCTCTTACTCTGCAGAATAGTGTTGAAGTTCCTTTCCAGATGACCTTCTACATCATCATTCATGGACCAAGGTTCCTTCTATCTTGTGACTCCTGTCTTTCCTCTGTTCTCTTGTCTGCTCCCATCAGTCACTGGGAGGAAGACGCACATGTGGAACTGTGGCAGGTTGTCTCCCCACATTCCACTAGCTGGAACTCAGTCACACAGCCACAGTTAACAGCAATGAAGGGTGGGAAATGTAGACCAGTTGTGTGCCTAGGAGGAAAAGGAAATGGGTTATGGACAACGCATCACAGAGTGAACACTGGCTGTTATTTCAAAACATGGAAATCCCCTCTGTGGATGGCAAAATATTGGCAATAAGACTTTATGTATTACTGCTGGCTTTGTTGATTTAATATTTATAAGGAAACATCACCCAGACAAAGATAATAAATAAAAACAGAAAAATGTCTCCAGCATTCACAGGAATCTTTGAGTTATTTTTTCAGTTCCTCTTCATAACATAATAATGTTAAGGAAAAGTTAAGCATCCTGTATTTCCTTGTTTTCAAAATACTCAATGTCCAGAACCCTCCAATTCTTCTAGATTGTAGGTCCATCGTCTCTAGTCATTCCTGGTCTCTACTTCAATAGAAAGCAGCCATCTGGAGAACAGAACAGAAAGGCAACTGTAATGAAGTGAGGGATTCATCAACCCCTCTTGGGAGGAGGCCCCCAAACCACAGCTGTGGAAAGTATTAGCAATAAATTGAATGATTAATATGCTTCTCATACTAGTTTTTATCCCCAGTTTTTTAATAGATAATCTTAACATTAATGGCAAGTTAATTTCAAAGCTTCTCATGAATTTTTCAGTTGGATAATAAAATTCCTTGATTTTATATTAAAGAGGAGGTCTTCACATTAAAGAAGATTGAAAATGAAAACTTTGGTTCATGTTCTAGGGAAACAGTGAAAATAAGAAGCCCATTTCAGTCTGATTCCACCCACGAAAGGTGGAAATGCACTCCTGGACACACACCCGCCTGCACAGAGACATAATAGCATCTGTCACAGCTGCCCCACCCCCAGTACACCATCCTGTTTCACTGTGTCCATAGTACATCACACAATTGGACTTAATTAAATAATCCTCTTAATTAGGATACACATGCTTCATCTTAGATTAATGTACGTGATTTCTCAGGTGCAGAAAACTTATCTCATTTACAAAGAATGAAGATCGTGATGACAGAATGGAAGATAGGGTTGCTGAGCCTAATTTTCTTAAAAATTTACTTGTAGTAAATGCCTACAATTCTGTTTGTCACTTTCCCTAAATAAATTTACAAAAAGAAAAAAATCGAACTGTACTGAATATGTTTAAATTTTTTATAATTCAATGATTATAGCCAGCAAAGTGAAATTTTATCTTGTTACCAAAAATTCACACGCAGTTATTACAGTTTTGAAAGCAAAATTATAAATGATTACAGCATGCATATTTATTTATTTGATTGGAAAATCCTACAGCATGCATAGTAAATATCATTTCCAAAAGGAATTAATAAAACTCTACCAGGGACATATGCATTTATGCAAACCAATTAATTAACATCAAAATTTATTTTAAATGTTTTTTATTTTTATTTTATAGAGAACATTAGACAAAAGTTATTGATGTACTATACTTTAATTAGCAAAGAACACAATGAAACTATTATCCTTGAGAAATGCAAGCCTGAGGCAATAAGACAATTAGTATGAGTGGACTCTACTCTTTAAAAAATGTGAGTCCAATTATTCTCATGACTAATGAAATCCCAAATGACCTTAAATATTCCCACAGTATATCAAGGACATTTTTTCTGTGGAAAGCTCCAAGAACTTATCCAAGAATGTCTTAGGAAAAAGAGAATTTTCCCACAGTGGGCTAGAGGAAATACATGTTGAAAGGCGAGCACTAATATGCAATATGAAGCATGTGACCTACTTAATTATGGGCCCTTGGGACAAGCAATGTATTTGCAAAGCAACAAAGGTCTTAAAGGTCACATTTGAGCAGCACAAATCAGATGTAAGGAGGACGAAGGAATCCTGGTTGTGCGGCATCTTAATGAGATGAAACGTCCTGTCCCAGCCTTACAGTTTATGGCTATTGACTGTGATCACAAACCCCCAAGGGAAGAGGCAGAACTGCTTATTAAAATAGTGAGGCATATACTGCATTTACAAATGGAGTATACTGCAATTGAAGGATATTAACAAATAATTGGGTTGGGTTTTTCCCCCTTAGATTATAAAAATTGGGAGTAAAATAAAACTGTTTTTCTAATCTACCTGCCTTTTTGTAGAACAAGAGGTAAGGAAGATAGTTCCTTGCTAAATTATATCCTCAAAAACGCTGTTCAAAAAATAAAATAAAATAAAATCTCTGCCATGTAAATAATTCACAGATAGTCACCAAGACCACATTTTGATACAGGAGACACCAAGCCAAAAGTGACCATTTGGAATGACACCCTTGGATGGCACTAAATAACTTGGGCAAAATTTTCACAGGTTCAACGTCCATATCCCTGAAAGGGCATTTTCCAAAATGAATGTGTGCTCTTAGTGAATTACAACTTCATGTACCAAAAATTCACTTTATGGAGGCAGTCCCAGCAATTATAAATGGAGTGACTATAATGACTGGTCCAAGTAAGCCCAAAGCTCATGAAATAATAATACCCTGTACTTAGCATTTTTCTCTGAAGGGCTTAGAGCACTTTACAAGCATGAAAATGGTTCTCTTTTTAGTAAAAAAAGCTCTTAAAAAGTCTATTCCTGAACACTGAGCAAGATAAATTACACTCATTTCATCATACTTTTGTGTAATTCTCAATATACTATTCACCATGCAGAGATCCGAGTGCATTTTTTTCATGAAGATGATATGAGAACATTTCCTGGTTTTCTTTCAGGCTATCTTAATTCATCTCTAGGTTCTTATATTTAAGTAAAATATCCCTCTTAAAGTTCTAAATTGATTTAATAAACCAGACAAGAAAATGTATATGCCTGCTGAATCTTAATGCTCTAACAGTCATGGTAAAGCTTTTCACATGTATGGGTTTTCTGCCCTTCTGTATTAAGATGCCATGTTTACTTGAGAGAGATTACATTTGGGAAGTTGGTCCATCCTTTGTTTTAATCATGTGCTATTACTTATATTCTTTTGAAGGGAGAGAGGAATTTAAATCAAGTTTACTCTGGCATAATTTATGTATAATACTGGAATTTTTATAAATATGTATAGTTATATAACCACCACCACAAATAACATATGTAATAATTTTATCATCCTAAAAACTTCTGTCATTTCCCTTTGTAATCCTCGCCCCCATTCCCAGCCCTAGAAAACTGGTTCTACTTTCAGTGTAGTTTTGCCTTTTCTAGACTGCCAGATGGAACCGTCTATTGTGTGGTCAGTCATCTCTGTTAGCAAAATGCTTTCCAGATGCCCCCATGATTGTGTGTATCTGCAGCATCTTCCCCTTTGTTTCTGAGTATTTCACTTACATGAGTGTAACTCCAGCTTCTGTAGCCATTCCCCACTGACTGGGTAGTTTCCAGCACTGGCTATTTTGAATAAAATAGCTATCAACACCCACATCTATTTGTCATGGATAATTATGTAGGAGGAAATTACTGGGTCAGATGGCAAGTATATGTTCAACTTATAAGAAACCAGGAGACTGTGTTCCAAAGTGGTTACACCATTTTTTATCTCCACCAGCAAATTACAGGAAGTACATGTGCTTCACATCCTCACCCACATGTGGCATTACCAATCTTTAAGTTTTAGTTATTTTAGGTATGTAGCTGTATCTCATTGTGCTTTTAATTGGCATTATCTTAATAAATAATGATGTTAAAGATATTCTCCTACCCTTACCAGCCATTTGCCTACCTGTCTCTTTGGTGAAGTGTCTCTTCAAATATTTTCCCATTTTTTAGTTCTACTGTTTATCTCCTTATTACTAACTTCTAAGAATTCTACAAATTCTGGATACGGGTCCTTTATCAGATGTTTGTTTATAAATGTTTCATCCCATTTGCAGTCCCCAAATTTTTAATGGTTTCTTTTGAAAAACAGAAGTGCTTAATTTTTCAATGTTAAATTTATCAATTTTTCCCTTAATGATTTAAGGTTATTTTTGCTTATTTTCTTTATTCACATGTCCTCACTGTTTAAGCACAATTTCCAGAATATTAACTGAAATATAATAACCTTAATGCATTCTCCCTCTCTACTACTTCAATTCATCTCATTCTGGGGAGATTATAGCAATGTGCTATTTTCCTATTACTGCTATATGACAAATTGCCACTGTTTTGTTGGCTTATAACAACACAAATGTATTACCTAATAGTTCTGGAGATAAGAAGTCCAAAATTGTATTTATTGGATACATTAGTTCTCAGTCACTGTGGCAAAATATCCTGAACAATCAACTTAAAAGGAGGAAACATATTTTTGGTTCATGTTCCAGAGGTCTTAGGCCATAGTTGCTGTTAAGACAGGTGATAAGGAAAACATGTTGGGGAGCACATGGTAGAGCAAAGCTGTTCACCTCAGAGTGGCTGGCAAGCAAAGAGAGAGAGGGAGGCCCAGAGACCCACTATCCCCTTCAAGGGCATGCCCCCAATGGCCTAACTTCTTCCACCACGCCGCACATCCTGAAGGTTCCAAGTCTTTAACACATGTCCTTTGGGGGATCCAAACCATCACACTAGACTAAAATTGAAATGCCAACAGGGCTGTGCTTCTGAAGGTTCTCTTAGGGTGAATCCATTTCCTTGTCTTTTCTAACTTCTAGAGGGTTCACTCATATGTAGACTGTTCGGACTCTCTAGTCCTTCTAGACTCTTCCTTTAACCAGACTCTAATCCTTCTCACATCGTTCTGATTTTCTTTTCTGCCTCTCTTTTAATTTTATTGAATCTGATAACATTAGATAGCCCATTATCTCCCTATCTTAAAGCAAGTTAATCTTAATTAATCTTAATTTAATTAATCTTAATTTAATTAATTTAATCTTAAATTAATCTTAATTCCATTTGGTTTTCTTTTAATCCTTAAATTAGGACTTTTTGAGGGAAGGGACTGGATGTTTATCTCACAGCCCTTTCAGCAATACACCTGCTACACAAAAGCTAGTCAAACAGACGAATGAATGAGTAAATGAATGTAAAATAAACTACTTGCTTGCTTAGTGTCATCTGTTATTGTAACAGAATGGGTTAAATCTTAAATCTATTGTTTATTTACTCAATGACTCTGAATTTCTGTATTAGTTTTCCATTGTTGCCATAACAAATCAGTACAAATTTAGCAACTTAAAAGAACATCTATTTATTATCTCATACTCTGTAGTTCAGAAGTCTGGCATGGCTCAGCAGGGTTCTCTGTTCTGGGTCTTACAAGGCCAAAATCCAAGTGTTGGTCAACCTGCGCTCTTAGGTGAATAATTTAGGGAGAAGAGTTCATCTCATTATGGCTGTAGAACTGAAGTCCCTTCTTACCTGCTAGATAACATCTGGGGTCCACTCTGCAACTTGAGGCTGCACATTCATGTGACCCCTCTATCTTCAAAGCAGTGTGAGCATGCCCCAAACTTCTCATACTTCATCTCTCTTGACATCTGCTTCCATCTTTAAAGGGCTTTGTGAGTAGATTCAACCCATTTGGATAATGTCCATGTATAAAGGTCAGCTGATTTGGGACTTTAATCACAACTGTAAAATCCCTTGACCGCATGACCTAGATAAATGTTGATATTAAATAACCAGGAGACTGAAGAGGGTAGCAAGCTTCTTTAGCCTTCTGACTAGCTTAAACTACCTATATTTTCCCTTAATAAAAAGTAGAGGTGGAATTACCACTGTCCCCTTCTAAATGGCTGAGAATGAAACATCATAAACCTTATAATATTCCTAGCAAATTCCAAAACTTAGTGGAATTTTTTAATGAATTAAAATGTATTCATTTTCTTAGAAAAGCACACTCACTTTCATAAAAGTCAGCATTCTTTTTTGTATCATAGGCTACAACTTACCACAAACTGGGTGCAAAATTAAGTTGACTCTTTTTTAAAAACTGAAATTGAGCTTGTTTTCTGACAAGTCTGCATTTTGCAAGAAAAATAATTTTCTAATACAAATTTATACATACTGTTTTAAACATTTCTCACATATTTTCAAAATATTAGAATTAAGTGTTCTGGACATACTCTAAACATCAGATAATTTTACATGCTTCAACATTGGTAGCAGACTTTCTAGGAAACTTTGCTGCTCTGATTAATTTTTAATATTTCCTCCTCTCATTTTAGGGAAACTAGTGTTGTGGTATCTATTTCTATATGGCAGGAACTAATTTGATCTCCTTAATACTGCCCTAATTTTCTAAAGAATCTCCCTGGGTCTTTGATGTGGTAAGACAAATGACCAACAGCTGTTCTCACTAGCAAGCTCCTGCCCTCTGACATGGGTTGGGTGAGTTAATCCATAAAACAGTTGACCTTCTGATGACTAGGTTGGTGATTTTAATAGGTAAAACACTTATAAAAGAATGAATTAGGTATTCCTGTCTCCCCAAATTGCTTCATTTTCTCATCAGGCCTTTAGTTCACTTATTACTCCATCTTTCATGTAAAATGAGAAGACAATTTCTAACAAGGAAACTGTCATTTCTGATTATTCCTAATATTCTTTCTACACTTGATTTTATGAAATGAGTTTATAAGTCACAGAAAAATAATCAACTTAATGCAAAACAAAAATACTAACAAGTTTCCCCTGATTTTGTTTTTGAGAAAGGCCATTTCGTATACTTGCATTCGTAATTTTTAAAAGAATTTCCATTATCTCATTTGGTCCTCACCACAAGGGCTATAAGAGGTCAGATGAATGTTAGTATCCCCTTTTGTCAGTAAAGAAACGGGCCTAGAGAGGACAATGTATTTGACTATTTTCATGTTAGCTGGCAAGAAGCCAACCTAGGTCCTCTGATTTTTCATCCTGTGTTCTTTCCCCTGTGTAATGTGGCAATGTTTGAGAACCCCTCAAAGTTGGCAGACTCCCTTTTAAGTACAAATCACTTAGCCACATATGAAGATACCATCATTTGTTTTAAATCACTTATTCTAAGCAACATAAAAGGTAGAATCCATACTGTAGAAAACTCAAGGCTTTGTGTATAATGTGAAACTTTAACACTTTATTTGGGATATAATTTTAAATGCACTCATGGTTATAATTTCATGGTGAATTATAATAGCTATTCTTTAAACCCCATGCTACACTTGAATTCTCATTTGGACAGTGATTTTTCTCCCAAAGTCCTTGAGAACAGGTGTTTCTTAGCTACACTAAGTATTATGCTATTGTAGGGGTTAAGAAAAAAATAGATATAATTTAGCATCTAAACAAGGACACTTTTGAGAGTAAGAGAAGTACTTAATTAATTATGGAAATCATGATATATGTCACTCTAATAATAACCCACCTAATCCAAGACCTCAAATTTCCTTTGAAATTCCACAGTAAAAACAACCTTTATCTTCATATTCTTATCACACTGTACCCCATAAGCTGTCTACATTGCAGACTGTGACTTGACCCCAAAACTGCTTCATCTCTAACATTTTGAGCCCCAAAAGGTCCCCCTCTTCCTTGCCCTCCTGCCACCTTCTTATTACTTGTTCTGCCTTTTGTTCTCCACGTCATGGTCAGGCTGTGGCAGCTCATTCAGCAGGCTGAAACCCATCTGTCTCTGACACTCTGTTCCCTGTGCATAGCGCTGAGAGCCTCAACCTCCTCTATACTTCATCCTTTGAATGGATCCAACTTTTCAGGTCCTTATTCTGGGTATTTCATGTTAGCTTTTCCTTTCCTTATCATGAGGCTGTTGGACATTGGTGGAAATTGTCACAAATCCAAGTTTTTTTATTGTTTTCCAGATTCATCCCATCTGTTAGCAACTGGACCCTTCCCTCTGTTTAGCAGATTTTTCATTCACTATTAATTAGTGTATTTTCTTCCATGCGCTTCAGAAATAAATCATAAATCATGTCTGCCTTTTCAAATAGTAAGGCAGAGAGACATGGTTACAAAAAGCAATTAAGAATTACAGATTGAAGGGCTGGCAGAGTGGCTCAAGTGGTAAGAGTGCTTGCCTATCAGGTATGAGGTCCTGAGTGCTGACAAAAAAAAAAAAAAAGAATTACAGATAGAGGTGCCAGGTACAGTGGTGTACATCTGTAATCCTAGCTATGTGGGAGGCCATAGATAGGAGGATCACAGTCCCAGGCTGGTCCCTAAATCAAAAAAGGGGAGGGGCCTAGAGGTGTGGCTCAAGTGACAGAGTGCTTACCTAGCAAGGGCAAAGCCCTGAGTTCAAACCTCAATGCTGCCAAAAATATTACTAACAGAAAGAAACCGGTATACTGGGGTATGGTAGGGTCATAAGTAAAGAACGAGATGACTCTGGAAGGATAAATGCATCAGGTAAGATTTCATAGAAGGTTCCTGCTCGAACTAAAATGAAAGAGGAGCAAGTGGGATGGAAGAATGCTCCAGGCAGAAGAAGCTGCACAAGCAAAGGCACAGCAAAGTTAGAAAAGAGAAAACTAGAGGGCTGAACCAATTTGGGTCACAATGCATACATACATGGATATGTCATAATAAAGCATCCTGTATAACTATCTTAAACAAACAAAAATGTCTTTTTTTTTTTCAAAATCGGAGAACAAGAAGGTAAAACAGGTCTGAGGGTTGGAACCAGTGGGAGGGGGGAGGATAAAGGAAAGGGTGAAGGAGGGTGAATATGGTGAAAATATTATGTGCTCATGAATGAAAATGGAAAAATGAGACCTGTTGAAACTGTTCCAGGAATGGGGGAGAGGAAATAAAGGAGAATGATGGGTGAATTTAACTGAGGTATATTGGAAGCACTTTTGTTAATATCACATTGTACTCTCAGTGCAACAATAATATGATAATAAAAAAAGGAAAGAAAAAAACACAAAGTAACCTCATAAGGATGCAAGCATTCTGAGTAGCTGGACTGTGGGCTTCAGGGTAGAAAAGTGAAATTTCTTGCCATGATAAGAAAGTTGTGACCATTACACAGAAGACAACGAGGAGTCATTGACTACACAGAAAACTGATGTGCTTAGTTGACTTTACGGAAATATCACCTTGGAGGTAAAATGGAAGTAGGATACAGGACAAGAGCAATTAAGATAGATGGACTTTTATAATGTGGTATATGCACCAATGGAATATTATTCAGTCATAACAAAGAATGAAATCCTGTCATTTGCAGCAAAATGGACGAACTGGAAGGCATAATCTTAAGTGAAGTATGTCAGGCATAGAAATACAAGTACCACATTTTCTCTCTCATGTTGATATTAAATACTTGAACTGAATGTAGACTACACCAGAGGCCGTGAACGTTCAGCAGTAGGAGGAATAGAGGAAGGTTTGTTAATGGGTACCCAAACACAGTTAGACAGAAGTAGTAAATTCTAGTGTTCTACAGCACAATGGATGATTACATCTCACAATAACTTACTATAGATTCTATGAATAATTAGAAGAGAGGGACTCAAAGCCACCAAACACAAAGTGATAACAGGGGGACAGAAATGTTAATTACCGTGATCTGGTCAATACACATTGTATACATGTATTGGATTAAAATGCTTTATTCTATAAATATGTGCAATTAAAGTAATAACAATTAAAAATTTTAAGTGACTATTATGGATATTTGGTTGAAAGACAGTGCATCCATATCATTAAGTCCCCATGACAGGGTGGGGGAGGAGAAAAAACACAGGTAAAAAGATAAAGGATAGAGCCAGGCTGTGGTGGCTCATGCCTGTAATCCTAGCTACTTTGGAGACTGAGATCAGGAGGATCATGGTTCCAGGCCTACAGGGGCAAATAGTTCACAAGGCCCCATCTCCAAAATAACCAGAGCAAAATAGACTGGAGGTGTGGCTTAAGTAGCAGAGCACCTACTTTGCAAGTGCAAAGCCTTAGTTCAAACCCCAGTCCCACCCCTCAAAAAAATTGAGGTCAGAGGATGGAGAGACTTCAGTCTTGGATTAGCAGCTGGTGAGAAGTAAATGAAACCCAGAGGACTCCTCCCTTCCCCGCTTGGATCTGGCACGGGTTACTTGACAAAACAGCAATTCAACAAGTCTAAAATGCAAGAAAAGTAATGTATTTAGGAAAAAATAACAGATACAGCTTTAGATAGGCTAGGCACCTGCAACAGACATGGTTAGGCTGCCCAGCTTCCCCTCCAGATAAAGGTCTTGCCCTCAGCCCTGCTGGGAGTGCTGGGGATGACAGCCCTCCCCAACTGTCTGTTGCTTGACAGCCTTCTCACTTCAAGCCCAAGCCAGGCCCCCTTTTTACAGGCAGCACCCAAAGGAGATCCATGCAGGGGTAGGGACCAGCCTCTTCACGCCACTGAAGGCCATCCCAACATCCGTGTTCCTCAGAGGTTAGCCGAGGCCTTCTGTGTGCATAGCAGCCCCGTATCTCCTTCTACCTTAAATGCTTCCTTCCACCTTAAATGCTTCCTTCCTTGCCCTTCTGCAGATGTTGGTCCCAAGAGGACTGTCTATGAAACGGGGTACTTGCAAGGTCTTAGTCTACTTTCAGGGAACCCAAGCTGCCACAGGGTTGTGGGCTGATTGAGATGGAAATGTTCTACAGCCCTTGGGCCCAGAACGGATGACTGAGTTGGGGTGGAGACACTGACTGGAGATCTGTGGACTGAATGAATTCAGAGAGAGCAGACAAAGCCAGTAGGAGGATAGCCAGAGAACTTTGGGCACCTGGACGTTGAAATAAAATTTACAGATGAGCCTGGGGCACAAATGCTCAGAGGAGTAGTAGAATCAAGAGAGGGTGCGATACGGGAAGCAAGGGAGGAAAGAAGGGGTAAACAGTGTAAGATCAAGTGAGAAGTCCAGACTTGGAAAGAATAGTCTTGTTAACAGTTAGGGGACCGGTTGGCACTTGGTGAGCAAACCAGGCAACAATGACCACAATGAATTCTTGATTAAATCAGCCAGCATGGTCACGGGGAGAGGAGCATCAGGGCAGTAACCAAAGCAGGCAGCATTGTGATTTGTCAGTGCATCTGTGTGTATGCAGTTTGCTTTTAGTGCAGGAGATATTTCACCTTTTCCAGGAAACTGACCTTAATTCCTCTGCTGAATGCAAAATTGCCTCTTCTTCTGAGTCCTTTAAGATTTTACTGGCCCCATTCTCTTGTCCTTGTCATTTTCTTGCTTATATAGTATTTACAGACATGGCTTTTATATACCTTGTTAGTCTTTAACTTCTTAGGAAAAATACCTTATTTTTACATTAATTTTTTTGGTGATACTGAGGTTTGAACTCAGGACCTCAGGTGCTCTACCACTTGAGCCAAAAAAAGCCTTCAGACTTTTTTGTGGTGTTAGTTATTTTTCGGATAAGGTCCTGTGTGTTTTGCTCAGGACTAACATTGTACCACAACCTTCCTACTTCTGCCTCCTGCAAAGAAGGAGATCACCAATGTGAGCAACCATACTGAGATTATTTGTTGAGATGTAGTCTCATTAACTTTTTTGTCCCTGCTGGCCTTGTACCATAATCCTCCCAATCTTTGCCTCCCAGGTAGCTGGGATTATAGGCATGCGCCACTGTGCCTTAACCCCCATACCCTTAAATAACTAAAATTATCTTTGACTCAACTACACAGTGGTGTCCACATGGTAGGTACTATATTAATATTAGTTAGAAAAGATGATGAATGACTTAAACAAGAGAAGTCAGATGTGTTGAGTCACTAGGATGCTCCCCCTCAGTCACTAAGGCCTTGTTTTGAAGAAAAGTGGGAGAAATGGAGAAAGGAAGTATTGCCATCTGTGACAAAATAACCTTACAGAACCAAAAGCCAGTGATACAGAGAAGCAGGCAGACTTGAGGAGATGGCCTCTAAAATAAATTGGCCTTTTGGTCAAAAGTAAGTTAATTATCTATAGATGCAATGATTAGCATAGACCAAAGTATTTCATAGCTTAGTATCCAACAACTCAGGATTTTGAAAATATTTGCCTGATTAATAAATATATTTCTTAACAAACTAACATCTGAAAATTAATCCAGGGAGGTTCAATTTATTTGTTGTAATTTTCCTAAATCACATCAATTTTCTAGCATAGTTTTTTTAGTTAAAGAAACTGTAGAGTTAAACTCAGAAAATAATTGTAACTTTACCATCAAAATACTCTCTAACTATTTCCTTTCAAAAGCAAGTTCCAAATGATTGAGTGGAAGAAAGTAAGAGAAAAAAAACCCTATATTCGGTTTCTGGAATCTGTGAGCATATTTAATCAGAGTGAGGTTGCATTAGCAGTCCCTCTGTTGTTTTACTAAAGTGTCTTTTCAATGGCTTCATCTCCAAAAATCACTCTCCTTGGGGAAATTAAAATATTCTATAAGTGGGTTTCTTATTCATTTTCCTGCTAATGGAAACAAATTTAACATGATCTTGCAAATTTTGGAGTATTTCACACAGAGTTATTTTATTAGTGGTTAAGCTCCCTTCTAGACTTGGTCCTTCTGAGGGAGACCAAAACTTATGAACCTAATTAAATATACATATCTCGCATTGAAAGTGGAAAAAAGGGAAGAAAACTTTTTCACTTGATGTTTCTTTTGTCTGTCTCTTTCCCTAAAGGGAATAGTTGGCTTCAGAATCAAACCAAGCATTTGCAGTTGGTGAAACAAGAACGATGTGTGAAATATAACATTCCTTGCACTTTGGGAGTCAGCTCTCAACCCCCGTGGATACCCAAGTCCATGCATGTTCATATAAAATAGTGTCATGTTTGCATGTAATCTAATCATAGCCTCCTGTCTACTCAAAACCATCTCTACATTATTTATAATATAGTGTAAATGCTGTGCAAATAGTTGTTATACTGTCTTGTGCAAGGAATAATAACAAGAATAAAGGAACCACAATTCTGCTTTTCTTGGAAGAAACCAGTGCCCACACCTAATACCGCAAAACTCAGGCTGTGCTGTTTGTAAGGCCTGTTGCCTCTCTTTTCAACAGGCTGTGGGCTTTTACTAGCTGCCCATGTAATCCAGTCTTACAATAAGGAAAAATCTTAAACTCTAGAGTTGCTCGGCATTTGGGGAGGGAAAGGCGGCAGTGATAGATGCCTTTCTTCTGCCTAAATTTAAACCTGACCTGCATAAATGAATGACTTGATAGCTAAGCGGATAGCAGGTCTTCACAATAGCTATCATTCCTCTAATTTATTATAATAAAGTCTTACAAATAAAGTAATAGCTCTCAAGTTTATCTTCTCTCTGGAATTTACTAAATGCTTTTACATATTTCATGCTTTCTGATATGCAGCTATATTTTAGAGTCAAATTTTATGCATTCCAAGCTTTCTACTCTTCATAAATATTTTAATGCAAATAAAGTCAACTTCAAAGTACTGTTTGTCCCAAGATTGAAAATATAGTTGTTATTAATCATTTCTGATTTTATTAGTGTTCTGTAAATATCATAAATAAAATTAAGATTGTAAATCTCAGTTTAGGTTGTTATTTTCTAAAATAGCTCTAGCTTATACTTGAGGAACTTTTAAATTTTTCTAAAAACATTTGGAAAAAATCCATTTACTTTGAAAATTACAACCTGAATTATTCTGTCTTATCTAGCTGGGCTTTTTTGTTTTCGTTTTTTGCATCTCCTCATTGATCTCCTTTAACAATTGATTCACAGTTGGCTCTTTATATGTGTGAGTTTCCCACCCATAGATTCATCCTCCACAGATCCAAAGTGCAGTTAAGGTCACCATTTGTGTTTGTTTTTAACATGCTTATCTGTTTAGTTCACTACTGTATCCTAAGATCTCAACGAGTGTACGGCACATTGAGGGCACTCAATATATGTTTGATTTAATAAATCAATTATATTGTACATCAAATAAAATGATCCTCTGTCCATTTGCATGCTGATTTCTTTGTACTAGTAATTATCTGCTGTCTTCTTACTGACTTACGAGGTTTTTTGTTTAGACTAGAGTCCTACTGTTATAGTACAGGCTTGCCTCAAACTTCTTGGTTCACTTGCCTTGGCCTCCCAAAGAGCTGGCATTACAGCCCTGTGACACCACAACAAACATTATGCTTTTATTCTAAGAGAATCTGCTCATTCACAAAATTCTAGAAAGTTCATTGACTCAATTTGAAAATTCTTTTAATAGCATCATTCAATTTTTGAATTGATTACCATACAATAAGTTTCATATGTTAGTCTAATTTTGTATTATGCCATTGGCTACTTTGAAATTTTTAATAGCATACTTAGCCAAATTTTCCTCATTATTAATCCTAAGAAAAACATTTTTATTAATCAGAATACATTACTTCCTTCCACCCTGTTCTGTTTCTCCCTCTCCTTATTTGAAGCTTCATATGTAATCCTAGACCAGTCTCTTACAATTGTTATATATTATGCATCTTCTGCTCTAATAACTTTGTATTTATGTACTTCTTTTTTACTTGGTTGTGTAAAAAATAGACATTTCATGATAAATTATTCCCAAGAAGAAAATCTACCGCTAATAAAGGAGCTAGTTAGTGATTGTGAGTATTTAGGGACTCCAGAGAAACAAGAGAAATTGGAGCTCGAACTTGGTTGAGAGAGATCTACTCAGTTGTCCAAGTGCAATGAGGAAAGAGGTTAGATCACCTGGTGGTGACGGTCAGGGGTGGAAGGACTGTCCACTCAAATGTCACTCAGCTTTACCTCTTAAAGTGAAGAAGTGTGGGCACCGAGCTCCCCTCCTATCCATAGCACCCAAAGACTTACTAGTGGGTGCTCACACTGATGAATTAAAGCTACACTTAGAAGTGCCTACCATTTGCAAGGCCTTGAGCTCAATCTCAAGAACTGCCAAAAGGGGGTGGGGGGAATATGTCACCTCATATGCTGGAGGGAAATTTGAAAGTCTATTTTCTTTCCTAGACTACAAATACTTCTTAAAGGGAAAATGGAGCAGGATAGTTTAAATTACTATACTTTTCTTTTCTGGTGCTGGAGATTGAACTGGAGACTTGAGGATGCTAAGCATACATTCTACCACTGAGCTGGACCCCACACCCCTTAGTTTTTATATTAGACATTTTATGTTTATCTTATTACATTTGTATTATGACCTGACAATTACAATTTGTGATTATGCCTAAGGAGCTTAACCCACACCTGGCACTCCTCAAGAGATATTATTGACTGATTTTACAGAATCTTTCAAAGATTTCTCTGCTTTCTAGAGAATGAATTGCTCAAAGTTTTGTGTTAACCGTACACTTTGTGAAACAGTTTTCTCTGGGCTTTGTGATCAGGCAGGCTCTAGTTTTGCTCCACAGGGATGTGACTGATGATCAGGCTCTATTAGAAGCTTGCACCAAATTAAGTGATTATATCCAAATGGAAGCATGATGAGGCATATCCACATCCCATGCCACTCTTCTCCTGACATCGCATCAATACAAATCTTCTTGTATTCTTTCCTTAACTCAGTTAGGCCCTGGGTTGGCATTAGGATAATTGAGAAGGAAATTATAGATAATAGCAGCCAGAAGAGGTTTTAACAATCTGGACAGCATTATTCGGTCTTTTTCAATAATACCCTTTTTATAACTATTTCACTCTCCTTATTCTATTAACCACCCATTGTCAAGCACTGAGGCATCTGAGACCTCCACAAAGCACCCTTATCCCCCAAAGACAAGTCTTCTTTCAAATGTCATCATTCTTCACAAGAAACCTCAAGTTCAGTTAGTAATGAGCTTAGGTTTCAAGGGGAAATGGGAGACTCTGAGGGAGTATCCTTCCTAAGATAAATCAGATACACAACCGGGGTCAGAACTCTGGCACTTTTGGCTGCCAATTCATTCAGCTGGAAAATGGTGCATCACCCTGGCTCTGATTGCTGCCAGGCTCATTCAGAAGGTAAAAATCTAGTGTTATGGTGTAACTTTAATAAGTGGCATGTTTATCCTGTCTAGGTGATCCATCATTGGACTTTGGTCTCTAATTTAGCTTCACACTAAGATTTTTATCAGGAAAGAGTCCAGGGCTCTGCATGGGATTACAACAATTAGAGGCTTTTTGTCTGGAAGCTTTCAAACTCAGCATTAACACAGAAAACTCCAAAAGTACATTTCTTGCCATATGTGGAACAGAATAATGGTATATAATGAGCATGGAAGCTGTCACACGGGCATGTAAGCCTTTGGCAACAGTCCTAACAAATCTTAGTAACTATCCAAGGTCAAGTTTTGTCAACACTTGGATGGAAATCAACCAGAGAAAATCCCAGGTGTGGCAAGAGGTATATTGATGATTCACTGGTTGGCACTCTCCCTTCAGAGACAATAATTAACCTCGGCATGCTATTGTTGACATCCTGGCATAGTGAAGGCTTCTGTAATTTGCATGGTTTAAAAATTAAACTCATTCTGAACTATTGATCATAAAAGTAGTCAAGAGAAAACAATGAACCTAGAGGCTGGTTGTAACTATAATTCAGAATTAATTGGCTTTATTATATAATTTCTGTTACATTCTTCGGGAGTTTCTGTGCAGCACTTTTTTTGGCCTTAATTTCCCCATAAAATTATAACTTCCTTGGAAAATTAGCATGGATATTAATTCTGTGATGTAGCATTTGACATGTTATGGGAATAATTTTCTCATACTGGGGGATGGTTTGAGTCCTCCCTCCAACCCCAGAAAGAAAGTTAAGTGTGAGATGTTTGCACACCTCCGTCTCTAAGTTGCTATAGAGAGCCTTATCTACAGGGAAAGACACATTTCTGAGGAAATAGCAGCTGTAGGTACGTGGGAAGTTTTTGTACTTAACCTTTCATGCTTATATTCAGTATTGGAGCTTTCATTTTTCATTATGCCTTCCTTTTATTGAACCAAAATTCTTGAGGTGTACAACAATGTTCTCACCATTCTGTCTGCACAGGGGTTGCCTGGGGCAGCCATACTGAGTAACCATGGCAAATACAGCCTGCATTCTTTCTGTTTCATGGTCCAAATGATACATTCTAGGTTAGCATGACAGTAAATTTTTCAAACAGATAAAGTCATTTTCAATAAACTTTTATGAGGAAAAGAAACATTAAGCCAGTCTCTTAGGAAGGGTAAGGGGGTGTAATTGATCTGAACATTTTAATTTAATAGTTTTTTTGATGGAAGAGCTACTTCATTTGACAAAACTGGGAAACTTCCAATAGACCACTTGGAAACCATAATAGCAAATATGTAAATATTCAAAGTACTCTCTTATTATCATAATTTTTTAAAAAATATTAATTTTGAAGGTAGAAGGGGCTTTAGACATTTCCTATCCTAGTTCACGGTTGAAGTTTAAAGGAGGATAATCACAGTTTATGTGATTGCTCCTTCCTCCGAGATAGTCCCTGGGAACCATGAAGAGAAAAGGAAGAAAGTGTGCATTCCTGACAACTCAAAGCAAAATGGAGCAATGAAAGAGATTTGGTCAAAGATGAAGCCAGTCCCTTCGTTGTCAGATCCTCCCAGTTCTTAGGCTCTCAGATTATCCCATTGTGTCATCCTCCCCAGATGATCGTCTGAATACTTCAGAACCAGCCTCCCTTGAAATGTGCCTGCTTCATCTCAGGTCCCCCCTCAGGACAGCTAAGTGACTACCACCATTGACAAAGTCTTTTAATGCTTAATAATAACATAATATATAATCTCCTTAATGTCACATTTTAACAATGGTTATCCATGTTTACACCTCATGTTTTTAAAATTAATTTAAGAAACAAAAATAGGCTGAGGGTGCAGCTCAGTGGTAAAGTGTTAGCCTAGCATGCTCAAAGACCTGGACTCGATCCCCAGCACTTCCACCAAAGAATAATTAATAAATAGATAAATGAAAGTGAACTATTTTCCTGATTTGTTTCCCTTTTCATTCAACACTGGATAGTGCACCAAAAAAGGGGGGCAGGGAGTTATTATTTACATTTTTTAGAAATTCTAGGTTACTGATTTTCTATCTTGACTAGAGTAATTTTTTATGCAATTATCTAGATAATATTCACCTTTTTCCATATGTCATACACAGTATTTGCTTGATTTTCTAATTCTTTAAGGCTTTATTTTACTTTCTTTTTTTCTGGTGGTATTGAGATTTGAACTCAGGGACTCACATTTGCTAGGCAGGTGCTCTACCACTTGAGCCACTCTACCAGTTTACTTCTTTTTTATAATGCTCTTTCCTTGTGTTAATTTATTGTCCACTTTTTCTTGATTTGGCCTACCAAGAATTTACCTACCCTCTTATTCAGTTCATTGTGTAGATATTTTAGACCCTATTTTGCCTTTTTATTATTTTATTTAATGTATGTATTAAATTCTTTATTTTATATAATAAAAATTATTTTCTTATTTATTTTTAGTAATTTTTAATTATGATATATTCATTATGCTTTAAGTAGTCAATTCTACATTTTTATTGGTTTCCTAATTTTAATTTCAGCCTTTCTTAGTTCAGTTTGCTTCTTTCCTTGGACTTATTTTTTTTATTGATGTGTTTTGTTTTATAATTACTTTAATTGATTGTGAATACTTTCACCCTTTAACTAAAATGTTCATTTCATATGTTTCTTTTTAATAATAGCCAGTAATGTTATGAATGAATCTGTGGATGCAGCTCCATATTACGTTTAGATATGTAATTGCCACATTGGTCACTGTCGTACTGTACATTTCATTTTTATTCTGGTGTGCTAGCACAACCTCTAATGAGCAAGAACTTGGGATCCTACCATCTCATAATTGGTCACAGGGGACCCAATGTATCCCAACTGATTAGACAGGGACCAGCATCTGATCCAATGAACCAATCAGATTTTCCTCTCCTTGAAGATCAGATTTACAATACGGTGAATCATGGTTTTACAGACTCCAACTAGAATATAAGAAAAGGTCAGAATTAAAGCAGCCATGTTCAACCCATGGTAAACTTGAAAAAAAAAATCAGACTGCAGATAAGCCTGAACAAAAAAAGAGGAAGAACTATGAGACTAAGCAGAATGAGACAGAAAAATAGAACAGGCAGTCGCCTCGATTCTTGTGAGACTTCCTGTTCCTTTGTAGTTTGGTTTCTTCTAATCTCTAGTTTACATTTTGTTTAAACTAGTTTCTTAAAATCAACTGGTTTTCTTATACTAAAATGATTCATGACACAGTTCTTTCATTTCTAAATGCTATCATCATGTCTTTAACACTATTTCAAACTTAGTGAGTTTTTAAAATTAAAATGGTAAGTTTAGTTTATGTGTTAGCCTGTGGGAAAACTAGTTCATACAGCTTCATCACAGTTGAGTTGTAGCACCAACTCGAACTTCAAGTATATCTCCTGGATTTCTCTGCAACTTTCAATAACTCCCATGGTTCTTTTAAAGAAAGAAAATAACCTGCTTAAATAGAAAGAGTATGTACTAGCTCCTTATTGCTGCTATGATAAATTGTACAATTTGTCCATTTATGAAGCTACAGTTTCTGGAGTTCTTGCTCATTAGAAAAAGGAGAATGTGTAGTAAAGTGATGAATGTGCCAATTACATGTCCACATAAATTCGTGACTGAGAACAACACATATTTATTCTCTTACATTTCTGGAGGTCAAATACCTGAAGTGGGGTTGTGAAAGAAAATCAAGAAGGTGGCAGAGTTTTGTTCCCTCTGGAGGCTCTGGCCTTCACTTCCCAAGGTCAACTGTATTACTTGTCCATGGCCTCTTTCTCCATCTTCAAAGTGGGTCATAGAGGTCTGTTTCCATCATTCCATTTTCTCTGTCCCCTGAGGTTTCTTCCTCTCATATGATGGCTCTTAGGATTGCATTGCTTTCACCTAGAACGATACTTAAAACTCCCTTTTACCTTTTCAGGTAAATATTCACAGATTCTGGGGTTATGAGGTGGACCTCAAAGAGGTGGCATTGCTCAACCCCTCATAGAGCAATTCATAGAGCATTAAATTAGGGACTATTTATCCACATGCCAATTCTGTGACAAAAAGATCTTAAGTCACTTTAAAACTCCCAGGCTTGGCACAGTGGCTTATCCCTACAATCCCAGCTAATCAGGAGTCAAAAATCAGGAGCATTGTGGTTTAAGGCCAGCCTGGGTAAATGTTAGCAAGGCCTCTTCTCAGTAAACAAGTTGGATGTGGAATAATCCCATCTACATAGGATGCTTACCTAGGAGGATCATTGTCCGGAGCTGGCCCATGCAAAAATGTGAGACCCTATCTGAAAAACAGCTGAAGCAAGAAAGATTTGGGGCATGGTTCAAGTGGTGGAACACCTGCCTAGCAAGTGAGAGGCCCAGATTTCAAACTCCAGTGCCACCAAAAAAAATTCTCTGTGCCTCAGTTTCCAAATTTGTGAAGTAAGAGAAATAGACTAATGAGTTTTTTAAAAATCCTTTCCTAGACCAAAATTCTGTTCTGAGATTATTATGAATAACACAGAAAATAACACTGAATTGTCAGAATAATTTGAAAGTGGATATTTTTTCTGAAGAATATTTTACTAATTTTAACTGCTAGGTTTCTTAGTTTCACACAAACATTTAAATGTTCCCTCTCCCTGACAAGATTAGCATTCTGCTTCTCACTGTATGTAATTATTTTGTCCTTTCTTAACAGCATTGTTCCTTGTTCTTATTCAATACTTCCTTTCCTTTCTAAGGTTTCTCGTCACTCCTTCCAACTCATGCTACTCTACCTCCTAATTCTCTTGCAAAAAATATGTTTTGGTAAGGGCAGCTACTGTGCAAAGGCTCGTAAGAGAGTTTTCTTTAAATGTGTACCTTGGGTTTTTCCATTCATTTTTCCAAAAATATAGAAGTAAAATATGAGACCTCCTTCATATTATCACCATCAGTTATCTATTCTTTTCTCACTTGCTTCCATGTCACAAATTAATAACCCTCTATTTACTCAGTGGCATGCCTTCTAGTAAGATGCTATTTTTATAAAATAACTGTGGGAAATTTTAAGATTTGCACTCACATCTTTTTCTTCTGCTGGAAGATCTTATTCATCTGGAATCAGATGAGGTCCTCTGGAATCTCAATAATATTGGAAATTTGAGTGGAAATGAATCCTTGATCAAATATAAGAAAGATGAAGGGAATTAACCTGGTTACAAGATATTGTAAAGTCAGTTAGGTCACAGAGCCCCAGTGTCCATCCAAAGGCACTGGAGATGTCAGATGTGCCCTCCACGGTGATCTAATCCCCTGGGTGGGGACTGGTGTCCAGGTGGCAGATAGCAGGAACCACAAGGTAGCTGTGATTCTTCTGAACTGGGCCCTCCTAGCAATAATCACACCTGTGTAAGGAGTCAAGGAAGCATGGCTAACTCTTGAGTCCTGTCCTCCACATTACCCTGGTGAGACCATTAATGTATTGCCTGCTTTTCAGGATTGATCCAGGCAGTGAAAGGGGCCATGGAAAAGCAAAGACTGATATTCAAAATGAGCACTTCTTCTTAGAAACTGAGGTCCTTTATTCAGAAATAACCTTTTTAATTACAAACCTTAACCATCATAGCATCTGGGGAAACCAAGAGCATTTAAAGGAATTTTCAGAGATTCAAGGAAGGACCTAAGTAGCAATCTCACACATAAAAGAGAATAAGCATATTGTAGGTGGATATGTTTAAAGTCCAGCTCACTGTTCGAGCCCCACTGCTAGTACATACCATTCTCCTCAACATAAATTGATGCAATGATTTCAAAATTAGCAAGCACAAAGGATGAGCAAATTTCTTTGGTTTTTGCCAGCACCTATTTTCTCGACTTCCATTATCCTAACTCTGAATTTGGCCTGAAAATACATTCCAATTAATGTCTAATGTGATACAGCTTATGATGTGGTTATAGATTCCTTGGGGAACAGAATTAAACCACCAAACCCATTTTCTAAGTCTAGGGTAAAAGGCTAATGGATTTACTAAAATGCTAAACAAATTATAAAGTAATATCCCTTGGAGGGACAGAGGAGGAAAAATATCAAATGCAATCTTGCCAAATTTTTCTCTATTCTGTAAATGTTATAAATAACTTCAAAATATTGCAGAAAAGCTATTGAGACTAAATAAATGTATAATGATGAGTCCTGAGGAGGTCCTAGCAAATTCAAGTTTCCACTTTGTTTCTTGGAAGATATAGAAGAGTAGGTCCACAGAAAACATTATTTACATTTAGTAGATGGCAGAGATGAGACTACAGGGGGAAAAAATGACATGCTCAGGTCCTCACATCAATGAGAGAAAGGAGACTAGAATCCAGAATCTGAGGATCCAGCCATGTTACTCAGTATCAGAACTATCCTTTCTTTTGGATGATTAAAAATATGATATTGCAGTTGAATACACTGAAGTTGTATTCTTTCAGAAAACCCAAGCTCAGTTGTAGATGGTATAGTAAGTTACTTTAATGTGTAAAAGTATTCATTCTTCCTCCCTACCTCTATGGGAGGAGGCTCGACCCTGTGACTTTGGGCTTCCTCTTACCACTTGGTTTGACCAATGGCCTGTTTTAACAGAGATGACATCAGCAGCTTGAAAGGTTCTTTTGTCTTTGTGAGTGTGTGTGTGTGTGTTGGTATTGGGAATTGAAAGCTTATGTTTCCTAGACAAGAGCTCTAGTGTTTGAACCATACCCCCGGTCATTTTGCTTTTGCTTTTAATTTTGTTTTTGCTGTTGTTTCTTTGTTTTTTCAGATAAGGTCTCACGCTTTTGCTCAGGCTGACCTAGAACCATGATCCTCCTGACTTCACCTCCTGAGTCACTGGGATTGAAGATATAAGACACTGCACCCAGTGCCTGTACAATTTTCTTCTTGTGCTTCTGCTAATACCATGAAAAAAAATCCCTCTGTGCTACTGTTTGTCTCCTCTAAAACTAAGGGTGACATTTCAATGCCACAGTATTGAGAAATGGTGTTTGGATTGTGCTCACATGAAGGAATCAATGCCATTTTCACAGAATGAGTTAGTTCTCATGGGAAGGGGTGAGGTGTCATAAGGGTGGGTTGTTACAAAGTGAGTTTGCCCTTGTACTTTTCCTTTCACATGCAAGCTCTTGCCTTTTCACTTTCTACCGTCGTGTGGCATGGCGCAAGGCCCTTGCTGGCATCATGCTCCTGGATTTCTATTCTCCAGAATTACAAGGCAAAATAAGTTTCTTTCCTTTATAAATTACCCAGTCTCAGGTATTTTTTTACAGCAACAGAAAATGGACTAAAACACTCTGTATACCATGCCTATTTGTCCCAAAATAAAGACCAGAGCCAAATCTTCAGCTCAAACAGAGTCACTTGATTGAGTTCAGTGCAGACCAGCCAACTCCAGTCAACAACAGAGTTAGAAAAAATAAGCACTTGTTGAATGGCTCTGAGGTATTCTGGTTCACAGTGATAACTGAGCAAACAGATGAGAATTATGTGGTCTATAGTCTAGTCTAGTCTAGAGTCTAAAGATGGTGAATTTCCTTTTAGCTTTGTTTTCTGGGCTGCTTTTTCCTATTTTTAACTCCTGAACTATAATTCCCCCAGGCTGAAGTAAGAATTGCTCCAGCTTCTAGCCATTTCTCTATTTTTGAAATTAAATTTTGTTGTCTTGTCTTCACCACTACTACAGTGTTTATAATTTATATTATCATAACCTCTGTGCCCCATATTGCTTGGCTTTTACTGTTGAAAAAGTTCAGAAAATACCACCCCAAAATATGCAGTTGTGAACTTCAAACAGAAGGCTCTTGTGGAACCACAAATGCAGGGAAGGGCTTTCTCTGACCTTCCCTTACCTGCCTAAAGAAATATCCTCTAGGAACTCAGTCACGAATCTCTTTCCCAGGAAACTCATCCACTAGGGAAAGCTACCTCCTATCTCAGGAGAGGAGGCTGGAAGCCAATGCCATGCCTAGCCTGTTCTCTCTTAAGTTGTCTTCATCTCCTTCCCCTCTTGCTTATGCAGAGTGTCTGTAAGTGTTCAGATTTCACTGAACTTGGACATACTCATTTTTCCTTCATACAACATCCCATGCATATAATAAACTTTTGTCTTTTTTCCTATTAATCCAGCCATTATCAGTTTATTTCGTAGACTCAGTTAGTGAACCCTCCACATTTTTTAGTGAAAATCTTCCTTCCCTCGTAGGATCCCCAGGAATGGAAATGAACCTAGGGTATTCATGCAATCTATGTCTGTGTATTTTTGCTCTTCTGCTATATTTAAAGGAGGATAGCTCTAATGTAACAATTCAAGATAGGTTTTATCACTGCAAAAATCTTAATTTCATGCCACATTCAGAAAGTAACTACTTCTTAAATTATAGAATCTGAATAGAATTTCAAACAAATGAAGCTGATAGGATATAACAATTGCTTTATTATATTGGAAATGTGTTATGTAGATATCTAGTGATTAAATGCACATAAGGGAAGTTAACTTAGGCTTACAAATAGCAGAGTTTTCAGTCTTGTAGAGCCAAGACTGACATTCTTGGGCCAGCTAATTAATTCTTTGTAGCATGGGCTGTCCTGTGTTCTGTAGGATGTTCAGAAGCACCCCTGGCCCACTACTCAGTAGAGGCCAGGAGTTGCACAGTTGTGACAACCAAAATTATCCCAGGCATTTCTAAATGTCCCTAGGCAAAATGGTCCAGTTGAGAGACTCTGAGTTGCAGGATACTGTGTTTTAATTGGTCAACTGCAGACACTTAACTCAAGAACAATTCCATTTTTCCTTCTCAATGATTTTGCTGATCTGCCTGATCTCTGTGCCATCTCCCTCCCAGGGGGTGTCATTCTTTACCTTGAGTGAAATCAAGTTATGACATGATGACAAATATCAAAACAACATTTGTGGAGACACTTACATTGACGGGGACTAGTAAAAACAGTATCACATATGCTAGATTTTGGGTACCCAAATTAAATATTGAAACCAAACGCGGTCTGGACGTGCACGTGGTTTATTACATAGATTTGGACATCATCCTAGTTATAAGCATTAAAGAGCTACTTTACCTGTATCTCCTTGTCATTCGTATCGATTCAAGAGTAGGAAATTTCTGTGGTAATTTGAAAAAGCTTTGTACTCTCAAACAGCTACAACTAGTCTTCTTCTTCTAATTGGGTAGTATAAGATTTCTTGCATACAAGCACCATAATCATATTTTGTTTTCAACAAAGAACCATCTGTTTGCTAAAGGATGCGCTCCCAGGCATGCAATATTTCATTTAGATATTATGGTGTTGTTGTATTTTCCTTGCTATGTGAGCCGAAATCATTACAAGTATAAAGTCCACAAGCCATGTGCAGCAATAAGGTCGCCTCCTTTTCTAATGTTAGTTTTGAAGCAGGGTGTCAATATTTTATTCATAGACTGACACAGAAAATATGGTAGTAATTAAAACAGTTTGTCACAGAGCCAACCACAGTGGCAGATGGTATGCACCCCTTCACCAACAGCATTTGAATAGAGGCTACAAAGTCAAGGGTGTCTGCTTGGAGTGGGTGGAGGGCCAGGCTAATGACTACATGTCCTTCAAGTCTACTATTCTGTTTTTCTTATTTTTAAAATGCTAATTTCAATCAGTTAACTTTTGAACTATTTTTGGAAGGTAATAAGAACCAAAGATAATGCCTAACATTTAGCATATACATCATTACATTCCATCTTCCACAAAGTCCTAGCAAATGGGTATTGTCATCTCAGTTTTACAGATGGAGAAAACAAGGCACAGGAAGATAAAGTACCTCCTTCCAACTCATTGTCAAAGTCAAGATTTAAGCACAGTTTCAGTTGGCCACACAGTCACTACCCAAAAGGCATAAACTCAGGTAAAAGCATATGATGACTTTTTAGCCAACTCAACATATACAAGCCAAAGATTTTTGCCAACCACAACAAACTCTTCATCTTTCTGAACATTCTGAGCCTTGTATCACTTATGACAAAGTTCTATAGCAAACACAAATTAATGAAGCAGTGGAGACAACGACACTGATAAAAATGTCCCAATACAAATGAAGCTTTTTTCTCTAGTGCTTAGGTAACCATGCTGGTCCAAAAATACAATTAAATTTTCTACACACACAAAGAAAAACTCAATTAAAAGGGAAGGATAAAGTCATATCATTTTAATTCTGTTATCTCTTTGAAAACCACATGGACCAATTTAGGGAAATAGTGTGTGTGCACATATATGATTGTAAGAAGTGAGTTTTTTTAAGTCCCAGATTTTATATTAGTGCCATTCTTTTTCATATCTTCAGAAAGATTTGTAGAGAAACACAAGTGAAAAATCAAGAATCTTGTTAAGGTACAGCTATTTTCTGATGGAAGTCAGAAAACTGTAAGATGAGAGCAGAATGAGGAAATATAATGGTAAAAGCATGCACCAGAAATGCTATTTGTGTATAAAAATAATGAAATGTCAGGATCAAGAGGAATTCCATAAATCACTATTATTCACTTCTGTTTTAGTTTATTACATGCAGTGCAGGCAGCAATGGATCTGAGACCTTTTCTCCTATTAAATCTACAATTGACTAAATTGACACAATTCCACTCTCCCATAGGAAACACAGCCACCCTAGCTAAGTTACATGATTTAGTTTTACCCATTATTTGACCTTTCCTTGGGTTATATTTCTTACTTGCAGTTTCAAGCATTTGAAAGCTGGGTTCATTTATGAAAATATTTTCATGTGGCAAACAAAATGAAGAAAAAAACAAGCCTCTCAGAGCACTTTATTGTATTTATGACCCATCTTGCTCTAAAGTATAGTTGAGAGTCCTTAAAAAATGATGTATGATAATATGACACTTAAAGAAATAAAAAGTAACCGACAAAATGACAAGAGGGAAAACTTCATAAGGTGATTTACCTAAAAAGTAAAGCTGATTGACCACTTAGCTCCTATTACTCTAGATTATAAACAAAATACCAAATGTAGACAAACGTGCTCTACTGACCTTATTTCTCTAGGCTGTGTCTTTCTGCTTATAGTGTATGCTTACTTAATTTGTATGAAGTCTTTCTGAAGAACAGCAGGTTAGTAGTAACAATAAAGTGATAAGACCCTTTGTTGGGAGGCTGGAGGCGTGTGGCACAAGTGGTAGAGCGTCTGCCTAGCATCTGCATAAGCTCTGAGTTCAAACCCTAGTACCATCAACAACAACAAAAAAGAAGACCCTTTGTTGGACATCTGTTCTAACCCAAACATCACTCACCAAATTTGGTCACACTCTAAGCTAAATTCAGTTCAATTAACAAGCACATCATTATTCATCTTTTCCTGCATGTTCATTTCTTATATGCCTGTAAATGCAAGCCCTTTGAGGACAAGGACATTATATTTTACTTGTTTGTGTTGCTCACAATGCCAGTTCCCCTTTAAATAAAAGCTTACTATAAAAGCATTGGATAAGAAAAGTGGACTTTGCACATCTTTGTCGCGTGTGTGTGCATGTGTGTGTGTCCTATTCTAAATCTACTTCTTTTTTAGGAAGGCTCATTCCTAATTCCAAAGTTTATAAATATACTGAGATTTTGCAAGGAGCATTGTAAGAGGTTTTTAATGCATTGGACTGTGACTTCCCAAAGATATATTTGGTGAGGGTGGGGGAGGGGGATGGGGGGGAGAAATGACCCAAACAATGTTTGCACATGTGAATAAAAGAATAATAAAAATAAAGAGAGATATATTTGGTGAAGTCCTAACCCCCAGTACCTTGAGCTTCTTTAGAGGTAATTAAGTCAAAATTAGGTCATTACATTTACCTTAATCCTATAAAACTGGTGACCTTATATGAAGAAGGGTTTAAGACATAGCCAGGCACAGGGAAGAGACAGTGTAGAGACACACAGGGAAATGGGACAGTTCCAAGCCAAAGAAAGAAGCCTGGGACAGATCCTTTCCTCATGGCCTTTAGAAAGAGCAAACCCTGCTGATGGCTTGATCTTGGATTGTAAAACCCCTAATTGTGAGAAAGTTGATTTCTGTTGCTTAAGCCACCCTGAGTACATTGTTACAACAGTCCTAAGGAACTAACACATAGATGGGGGTTTTTGTTTGTTTGTTTGTGTCTTTTCAATTTACAGAAGCTAGATATTCTTTGAGATGGTTTAGACTTATAAAGATAAATGTATACATTTTACTCTTTGTGCTTATATATAGCAAATTATTAAGACTATTTACTCAGTGTAGTCTGATATCAATATTCAATTCCTACTCACTGATTAACGGATAGTAACCTTCAATCAGTATTTCCAAGAGAATAAAATATGTTCTGGTCCAATCTGACTGAATGTGATGAATATAGTATCATCCTGATCAAGTACAACAGTTTATTGAGACTGTACTCTAAGCACTTTATCCATGGTAAGCCATTTAGTCTTCACATTTCATGAGGGAGAAATGCTATTGTCTCCATACCTTGCTGCACCACACACAGTCAGTACCTTATCTTCAGATCCTTACTCCCAACTACAGAAAGTTCTAGTCTAACCTTATGTGTTTGACTAAAAAACATTGGTTCCAAGGTGCCATTCCAGCCTAACAAATTCATTTCTGTGGGTCACGGTAATTGTAAACAAATTTCTTGAGTGATTCTTTACACGTTCAAAATGGAGAAGGATGGCCTATTTTGAAAATATCATCTGTGTTTTCACTAAATATTACTTTTATTTATTTAATAACAAACACTTTGCCTATTTATCACATTGGAAGGAACTTTTTGAAATATAAAAGAATAAACATAGAATCACAACAAAAATTTAAAAATCTAAGCAGATTAAAGCACTGTGAGTACAAGGAAAGCAAGAATTAATACTCAACAAATGAGCCTGAAAACATTACCAATCCATCTGCTTTATATTAAATGTCTCATTAAAGAAGACAATTTTGGCGTATGGTTACTGACCCTGTGGATTTCACCAATAATTCCATCATACTGCAATTCAAGTTATAAGTTTCAGAGCATGTATTGACAATGAAATCTAATGGAGCAGAAAAAAGAGAAAGATTCATTAGAAAAGATATATTCTTCTCATTACTTCATGAAAGTTTCTATCACTTGGATTTCTTAGATGTCAATTCCTTACTAGTAACAGGAAGAAGCATGTTGTGTGAGCCACCCTTCCAGATGGTGCACCTGATCCTCCTCTCCTGGGTTCCACACGCTATGTAGGCCCCTCCCAGGTGGAATAGAGCTAACATGTCTAGTAGGATTTTGCCAAAATGATGGAATGGGATTGCATAGAAGAGCTTTGGTTTTTTCCTGTTTTCTCTCCCAGATGGCTTATCCTGGAGGAGGTCCACTGCCATGCTGCAGGGACACCTAAGTAGCTTACAATAGGGTCTCCAAAGACCATACTGGAGCACTGTGGCCTTTTACCAACAGCCAGCAATACCTTTCTACTCATGTGAGTGAGTCCCCTAGCAAGCAAAACATCCAGCCTTCTACATCTTTCAAATAACTATAGCCTCAGCTGCCGTCATGAGCCTTAAACCAGAACTATGCATCTAAGCCACTATTGAGTTCTCAACCCACCAAAGTTATGGGATGTAGCAAATGTTTATTTCTGGGTTTGATTATTTTGTCATATAGCAATAGATATAATTCCAAGGATGCTTGGAAAATGCTGGAATAACACTTTTATGTGGTAACCTGTCTTTCCTCCAAATTCAGGTCCTCATTGCTTCATAAAGGCTTTTGTGCAAGTATATGGTTGGAAAGTGTAATCTAGAGAATGAGGTAGAAGAAAGGAAACAGAGAAGGAGAGAGACTCACACCAAAATGAATTAGCAAATTGTACATTGCTGTCGACCCACCAATTCACCCAACGCTGTGCAATGAAAACTCTACTTATGGGCTGGGGGCATGGCTCAAGTGCTAGGCCATCTGCCTAGCAAGCACAGGGTCCTGAGTTCCCTGAGTTCAAACCCCAGTCCGCAAACATACCAAACACTCTACTTCATCCTACTGATTTTGGGGACACTCTTCTTTTGTCTTCTTTTTTCTCTTTTTTAATTTATCTTTCTTCTGGGGGGGACACCTTTCTTATATGTTAATGTACCTTTTTCATGTTAGACCTATTTCTTGATGTTCCCTTAAGTCCATTGGTCTTTCTACTTAGGTACCAGGATTACATTTTTATTTTTCCTCATCCTTTGCTAGGCAGGTACACTACTGCTTGAGCCACTCCACCAGTCTTCTTTTCTGTTGAGTATTTAAAAAATGTTTTTTATATTTGCATACAATGTTTGGGTCATTTCTCCCCCCTTCTCCCCGCTCCCTCCCTTTCTCCCTTCTGCCCCCTCCCTCCCCCCCACCCCGTTGCTACCAGGCAGAAACTATTTTGCCCTTACCTCTAATTTTGTTGAAGAGAGAGTATAAGCAATAATAGGAAGGAATAAGGGTTTTTGCTAGTTGAGATAAAGATAGCTATACAGGGAGTTGACTCGCATTGATTTCCTGTGCATGTGTGTTACCTTCTAAGTTAATTCTTCTTGAACTCACTTTTTCTCTAGTTCCTGGTCCTCTTCTCCTATTGGCCTCAGATGCTTTAAAGTGTCTGCTTTAGTTTCTCTGTGTTGAGAGCAACAAATGCTATCTAGTTTTTTAGGTGTCTTACCTATCCTTACCCCTCCCTTGTGTGCTCTCGCTTTATCATGTGATCAAAGTCCAATCCCCTTGTCGTGTTTTCCCTTGATCTAATGTCTGAATATGAGGGAGAACATACGATTTTTGGTCTTTTGGGCCAGGCTAACCTCACTCAGAATGATGTTCTCCAATTCCATCCATTTACCATGAGCCAGCCCTTTTTGTGTTGGTTGTTTTCAAGACAGGTCTCACTTTATACCCAAGTAAGTCTGCACCATGGTCTTCCTCTTTTCTTCCCTGCATAGCTGGGATGACATAAACTACTTCTCCAGGAGACACTCAATGTGAAGTAGCTTAAAGCTTCTCCTTCTTCACTTCTGCCCTCTCTCTTTCATTTAACAAGTATGTTTGAATCTCTTGTGTGGACAGTATGGGTGAGGATATGCTGAGTGAAGAACAGACTTGGAGTTCCTGGAGCGTACAGTATGGTAGAGGAGTAAGACAGAAATAAAAACCTTGCACAAATCCACACAAATGCTAACCATAACAAGGGCAGTGAGAGAAAGGCACACTTAGGGTTGACAGATAGCACTCCCTTAGTCAGCAATTCAGCTAAGGCACCAAGCCTAAGGAACTCTATGCCACTTACAGAAAGTAATCAGCTCTATTCATGCAGAGTTCAGTATTAGGAATTATGATTCCTTTCTCTAAGATGCTTCATAAAATGTCTGTTAGTCAAAACCCCAGAAAAGGATACTTTTCACACTCGTGTGGCCTATTACACGATTGTAAGGACGGGTTATTTTTCCTTTGAGTAGGTAGATAGTATGTGAGTTGATCTAATGTCTGCATATGAGGGAGAACATACAATTTTTGGTCTTTTGGGCCAGGCTAACCTCACTCAGAATGATGTTCTCCAATTCCATCCATTTGCCAGCGAATGATAACATTTCATTCTTCTTCATGACTGCTTAAAATTCCATTGTGTATAAATACCACATTTTCTTGATCCATTAGTCAGTAGTGGAGCATCTTGGCTGTTTCCATAACTTGGCTATTGTGAATAGTGGTGCAATTAACATGGGTGTGCAAGTGCCTCTGGAGTAACCTGTGTCACATTCTTTTGGGTATATCTCCAAGAGTGGTATTGCTGGATCATATGGTAGATCTATGTTTAGATTTTTAAGAAGCCTCCAAATTTTTTTCCAGAGTGGTTGTACTAGTTTACATTCCCACCAACAGTGTAAGAGGGTTCCTTTTTCCCCGCATCCTCACCAACACCTGTTGTTGGTGGTGTTGCTAATGATGGCTATTCTAACAGGGGTAAGGTAGAATCTTAATGTGGTTTTAATTTGCATTTCCTTTATTGCTAGAGATGGTGAGCATTTTTTCATGTGTTTTTTAGCCATTTGAATTTCTTCTTTTGAGAAAGTTCTGTTTAGTTCACTTGCCCGTTTCTTTATTGGTTCGTTAATTTTGGGAGAATTTAGTTTTTTGAGTTCCCTATATATTCTGGTTATCAGTCCTTTGTCTGATGTGTAGCTGGCAAATATTTTCTCCCACTGTGTGGGTGAAAATGGTTTAGAGACCATTTCTTTTGATGAACAGAAGCTTTTTAGTTTTATGAAGTCCCATTTATCTATGCTATCTCTTAGTTGCTGAGTTGCTGGGGTTCCATTGAGAAAGTCTTTGCTCTGTTGAGTATTTTTGAGATAGGTTCTCTTGAACTATATGCCAGGATTGGCCTCAAACAGTGATCCTCCTGAACTCTGCCTCCTAAATAGCTAGGATTACAGACGTAAACCACCAGTGCCTGGCAGGAAGAGCTAATCTTCCTCATGACTTCTCTTTTTCAGATTTGTCTTGACTATTCTTTTTTTTATTTTTCCATTTGAACTCAGTATCATAGGTGTAGTGGCTCAAGTGATAAGAGCACTTGCCTGGCAAGCATGAGGCTCTCAGTTCAAACCCCACTGCTGCCAAAAACAAACAAATGAACTGAGTATCAGCAGTGTGATTCTAAAATAAAAATGTTTTTTATTTCTAGTCAATCACATTTTAGGTTTTCCTATCCAAAAATGATACAATTTTCCATATATTCATCATCTTTTGCATTTTCAGCACACTTAAGATTTTTTATATAAATTTTGCTCATTTTTCATGCTTAATCCTAAGCATTTTATCTTTCTTACTAATTTGTAAGAGATAATTTTCTCTTCCTTTTTATCATGTATGTAAAATTGATTTCTACAGGTTGCACATCCACAAACCTACTAAGTTCCATTATTTTGGCTTATTTCTTTGAGTTTTTGTCATTGAACTTGGCCTGTATTTGTATGGAATCTTAGGTTTCAAAGATTTAATGTGCCTTGAAGTTAAGAGCTACCACAATCCTTCACAGTTGATTGATGATGCTATGTGAACCCAGATAACATCTGCTGTAAAGACATTATTTCATCCTAGTTTAGGCACAAGAAATAGTGTTGTGATGGTTGTCTATATGCTTGCTTTTCTTTGATATTGAAAATAATATTTGGTTGTTATTTCTTATTATCAAGTAACACATGAGTATCTTGGAAGACTGTGTACTATGATTTTGGACTTTATCAAAAGAGGAAATATGGCTGGGCATAGTGGTGCATAGCTATAATCTGAACACTCAGAAGGCTGAGGCAGGAGTAACGCAAGTTCAAGGCCAACCTGGGCTATATAGAAAGACCCAGTCTGCAAAAAAAAAAAAAAAATCAGGAAATACATGACTTTTACCTTTAAAATTTTTCAACTATTATGGGTTATGTGTTCTTTCTTAATCATCTGATTACTCACATGTGCCTCACACTATGCCAAGAAGACCTTGTAGCTAAGACCAACATTTGCTTCAACCAAGAATTTTATGTGCCTTCAGCTTTTTTCATTTTAAAGAGCTAATATTTATCATCATCAGTCTACTGAGAAGTTAAATCAAAAATCAGTCCTTAAAATGCAAATTAAAACCACGCTAAGATTCCACCTCACCCCTGTTAGAATAGCCATCATCAGCAACACCACCAACAACAGGTGTTGGCGAGGATGCGGGGAAAAAGGAACCCTCTTACACTGTTGATGGGAATGTAGACTAGTACAACCACTCTGGAAAAAAATTTGGAGGCTACTTAAAAAGCTGGACATCGATCTACCATTTGATCCAGCAATACCACTCTTGGGGATATACCCAAAAGACTGTTACTCCAGAGGCACCTGCACATCCATGTTTATTGTGGCACTATTCACAATAGCCAAGTTATGGAAATAGCCAAGATGCCCCACCACTGACGAATGGATTAAGAAAATGTGGTATCTATACACAATGGAATTTTATGCAGCCATGAAGAAGAACGAAATGTTATCATTCCGCTGGTAAATGGATGGAATTGGAGAACATCATTCTGAGTGAGGTTAGCCTGGCCCAAAAGACCAAAAATCGTATGTTCTCCCTCATATGTGGACGTTAGATCAAGGGCAAACACAACAAGGGGATTGGACTATGAGCACATGATAAAAGCGAGAGCACACAAGGGAGGGGTGAGGATAGGTAAGACACCTAAAAAACTAGCTAGCATTTGTTGCCCTTAACGCAGAGAAACTAAAGCAGATACCTTAAAGCAACTGAGGCCAATAGGAAAAGGGGAACAGGTACTAGAGAAAAGGTTAGATCAAAAAGAATTAACCTAGAAGGTAACACCCACGCACAGGAAATCAGTGTGAGTCAATGCCCTGTATAGCTATCCTTATCTCAACCAGCAAAACCCCTTGTTCCTTCCTATTATTGCTTATACTCTCTCTACAACAAAATTAGAGATAAGGGCAAAATAGTTTCTGCTGGGTATTGGGGGGGGGAGAGGAAGGGGGCGGAATGGGTGGTAAGGGAGGGGGTGGGGGCAGGGGGGAGAAATGAACCAAGCCTTGTATGCACATATGTATAATAAAAGAAAAATGAATAAAAAATCAGTCCTTAATTATGATTAGTATGAGCTCCACATGTATCTTTCTTGTACTACAGTCAGAAGTGAGTAAAAATGAGAACACATGGCTGTCTATAGAGAAAACAAGGGAGATTTCAAAATGAAGGCATTTTCTACCATTTACAGAGGATTACATTCAAGGCCAGACCCAGGCAAAAAGCACAAGACCTTATCTGAAACAAAAACTAAAGCAAAAGGGGATGAAGTTGTGGCTCATGTAAAGCACTTACCTAGCAAGTACAAGGCACACGGTCCTGTATTCAAACCCCAGTACTGCCAGAGAAAAAAGGTACGTAAGAGAAAATTCTCTCTTTTCTCCCACCTTCCATGCACACCTACCAAGGAAAAGCAATGTGAGCACATGGCAAGGTGAGGCATCACACAAGTTAAGAGAAGAGCCTGCAAAATGAAGCCACCCTGTAGGTACCTTGATCTTGTACTTGACCACTTATTCCATTGGGATAAATGTCTATGGTGTAAGAGACTGAAAGTATAAGCTGAGTTTGCATAGGAGGAATGCCTCTCAGTTGAATCTTAGGAAGAAAGATTGTCACTTGTACATCGGGGAACACAGAAAAACCATGCTGAATGTATAAAAAGAAGTCCAATTATGAAAAGCCTTAAAAACAAGTCTTGGGAGCTTGGACTAAAAGCTGAAGGCAAAAAAGAAACCATCAGAGGAATTTATGGAATATATAGTGACAGCATGAAAACTGTCTTTTAGAAAATGTCACCTGGCAACAAGTATGAAAGAAGAAATAGAAAGAGACAATGAGAGTAGGTAGATTCCCTGGGAGTCTGTCAGTGATTGGATATGGGTTTGTAATGGGGAGGAATGGAAAGACTGAGACAACTTTCAAAGAGAATAAGGCAGATTTTTTTCTCACTGAGAACCTTTGGCTGCAAGTAACAGAAATTGTACCGGGGAAAACATGGACTGGCAGTGTTAGCTAAGCAAAGGCAGTGTACCTGTTGGGACAGACTGAGTCCAGCCTTCCTGGCTCCACTTCCTCATGTTCCCTGGACTCAGCACTAATCTACTCCTGAGTCTCTTCCTCAAGGTGGTGGTAACATAGTGTCCCGATTCCTTGACATCAACACATGCATACATTCTGAAAGAAAGCAAGGAAAAACAAAACAGAATTCCTTTTGAAAGCTCTTCCAGAAGAGCAAGGAAGAATTTCACCAGAATCACTAACAAATCCTTCCTTGAATCTCAGGAACCTGACCAATGTGGAACAAGGAACCAGAATCTTCCAGATTCTAGTACATTCCAAGGATTGGGAGGGAATTCAACTTTAGAGCCACATGGGCTGCCTAGGAGAGGATTGGATACAGTACCTAAATTAGGGTTCCCTTAAGAGAAAAAGGATAAGAGATGCTGGGTGTGAAAGCAAAAATTTCCTCAAAAATAGGCAGTGAAAAAGATAAAGTAGTTAATGATGATGTCAAGCTTCCTAACTGTTCAGTAATAAGACAGATAAGAGAGGGGGTTTTTTTTTGAGAGAGATGAATTTCATTTTATTTTTAGAGAAAGCATATCAAATTGCAAAAGTGCTACTTTAAGATATGGCTGCTTCCTTGTTACTAAGCTGATAGGCTAATCAAATGGACAGGAAGAGCCACATTGGGGCCTTAGAGAAATATCAGAGCTGGAGATAGAAATTTAGATGTCATCCATATAGGAATGAATGAACTCACCCAGCTCAGGAGTATAGAAAAGGGACAGATGTGTCGTTTTGACCTCATCCTGGAGGAAGGAGGAAAAAGAAATGCCAGTGGATTCAAAATCACAAGGAGCTGGCAAAGGAAGATCATGCGAGCAGTCCATGTGATAGAATCGAAGAAGTCGAAAGAAGAAAATTTTTTCATAAAGATGGTATCGTATGGTTCCCAGAGATCATAGAGAAAGAAGCCAAGTTTGGGCTTAAAAGAAATGTGAGGAAGCCATTCAAAGATTCAGGCGAGATTTCTAAGCAGCAGCAAAGGCTGAATTGAATTTCTCAACATAAATCTGCAGTGGGGACTGGGGAGGGGCTCAAGTGGTAAAGTGCCTGCCTAGCAAGAGCAAGGCCCTGAGTTCAATACTTAGTACTGAAAAAAATAAAATAAAATAAACCTGCAATGGGCCTGATCAGTTGGGTCCCTCCTGTAGGCCAGTATGACTTTGGGGTTGGGGTGGGAAGATGAGCCCATCATTGAGGGTGTGTTATTGGATCTGGAAAAGGTTAAAGTGGTAGACAGTTCAGTATAGCTACCAGCATTCTGCCTCAAACTCATGTCATGGTATCTCTGTTTTTCTTCCCCAAAGCTTTCTCCAAAACCCAACAGCAGACACAGCCTGGAACTGCAAAGGTGTCCCCAGCTCTGGTCAATCCTCACCCAGGATACCATAGTACCTGCTGTGTGAGATGCTAACCACTGTGGCCACCTGAGCCTCAGTCCCTCCAGAGACACAAGGAGGATTTGTATAGAATACCCTCAGAACTGAGGTTCATCGAAGAACAGGGAGGCTAAACCCTGGCTGATGGTCACCCCTCCTATCCCCAGATGCCAACACGGCCACAATCCCGGGCTGCACCCGTACAGGTGTTTCAGAGAAAACCCTGAGGCAGGAAAGCAACGCACCACTCCCACATGTGTTTGAAAAGAGACACGTAACTGAACGCCATTTCACTACAGCTGTCCATCACAGCTGTCTACCCCAGCTGCTCTGAGATCAGTAGCCCAAGGAGCTGTGACACAGGCATCACACACAGCTGCTACACTGCAATTTCTCAGCCACAGCACTGTACTCGCTTTGAGCCAGATAATTCTTTGTTGTGGGGTCTGCTCTGTGCCTTGCAGTACAATAAGCAGCATCCTAGGCTTTTCCTCCCTATGTACCAGTTGCTCCCTGCCTGGTTGTAAGGAAAAATGTTCTCAGATATTGCCTATGTCCTTAAGGAAGCAAAACTGCTCCCAGTTGAGAACCACTGTGCAACACTCTGTAACCTTGGGTAAGTTGCCTCACTTCTCAAAATCTATTCTCATCTGTAAAATGAGGATAATAATAGGACTGACCTCATGGGCTTTGGGGATGATTAAATGACATGGTGAACGTTTAAATGCTTAGCAGACTAAGTGAACATTTACAACATGTGGTATATGGCTCAATAATAATAGTGGCAGTGCTAAGGAAAAAATCTCTGATTTTACAGTAGTGTGTTTTTATGGCTAGAATTTAAAATTTAAAGTCCTCTCCCTTGATTAACAATAATAATAAAATACTTATTCCTAATATCTACTTCAGCAAATGGATCAGAGGTTGAATCTCAATGTAGGTAAATCAACCGAGAAAGTTCAACATCAGTTGCTTTTGATCTTTGTTCATTGCTAAACACCAATTAATGTTCTTAAGTTAAACGTGGCCACGTGTTATCTTATTGTAGCTAAGTGAACGTGGGTGTGAAAGAGATAGAAGAACTCTGCTAAAAAGCGCAATGAAAATAAGGATATTATATTCCAGAATATTCTTACAGAGTTTACACCTCAGTGTTTTTACAAAATGCAGATTTCAAGTATACATTTACTAAAACAAATTTTCTAGCATAGTCTGCAATCGCAGACTTAAAGGCATGAATATTTTAGGTTTATTAGCATAAACTGAATACCAGCATGCAAACACTGAAATGAATTTAAGGAAATTGTTAATGATTCATTATATAGACTAATTAGATTTTTGTATGATCAGAGCAAATGCATTAGCAAAAACAATTATGCAGTGATACAATGAAAACCCACTCTCAGGGAGAAAGTCATTAGTGTAATAAAAAGGACATTTTGCAGGACTCCTCCTGTACTTTCTTAGACTCAATCACAGGCAGCTGTTGCCATCTGCCAGGGAGAGACCTTGGCAGAGAGACATGATGACCCTCTGCCAAACCCTGGTCTGTTGAAAATGCCTATCCCAGAATTCCTAGAGACTGAGTGTCTTCAAGAGACAGCAAATGAATCTGGCTTAAATCATTCTTAAGGGATTAGTAGGGGAAGCATCAAACAAGATAAGCAGGGAAAGCATATTCATGAGAAAGTGCATTAGGTGCTTCTACTTATGAATATTTGAAACTTTTAGATGCTCTTCAGTTTTACCCACAGTGGAATCATTGTTCGAACTTATTGCATTACATTGTAACAGCTTTTTAATGTATACTTGAACTCTTCAAGGGCTGATGCCAACACATTGTTATCTTTGTATTCCCAGGACTGAGCACAGAGCAGGCACTCAATAAATGAATGAGTGGATGGATGGATGGATGGATGGATGAATAAAAGCATCAGTTGTGTCAGTTCACCATGACTGGTGTGACCAAGATCAGTTAAAAACTTCAAATACCAATCTGTGTCTTCACAGAGATATCTCAAAGTACAGTACGTCAAACTCACTGAATCTTCCTAGCATGTCTTCTTCGCCTTCCTAGAATAGATACAGTCTAAGCAGGAAATGAGGCAATCAGAACATGTGACATAGGGCAGATCTTCACCCCAAAGAAAAGAAGTTAGGCAATCTTCCAGATCGTTGAAACAGAAAAAGATGTTTGCCAGGAATTTTCTGATAACACAGGCAAAGTGTTTTGTTGGTTTTTCTTCCTCTTTCTGCTTGAATTAATAACATAATTGCCTCATTTCCCCATTTGTCTATTCATGTTCAGACATAGCTTCAGATAAAATAATTTGAGGCAGAGAGTCCCAGGGGGATAAAAGAGAAGGCAACCAGAGACAAAGGAGGAACCTTCAAAACTAGCTCAACTGTGTCATAGAATAGCCTGACACATCCAGGTGGCGGTATAGAAATCATGAAGCAAAACTGGGTGATTAGGAAGTGCTTATTTGAATTTTACAATTAAAAACGTTTGCTACTTCCACCATGTGAAGCATTTGATCTTAGTTTTTTAGTATTTTAAAAGTAAATCCAGGCAGATCATTTCCATTTCATTTCTATGGATGTTGACTGCTAAGAGGCATTTCTGCAAAAATCCAGTCCAAAAAATCTTAAAGGCAGCAATGGTAAAAATGAAGTGGTCTTTAAAACTAAATGTGAACAATAATACTGTCTCCCAGCAAACAGTTTTGAATAATAGAAAACTGAATTAAGTCCAGGAGAGTCTCACTCTGATGTTTTCTCTGAAGTCCTGGCTCTGAAATCATGCCGGAGCAATGTATGAACAAGCCATTATCACCTCTGGTAGCGTCCATCCCAGACAACCCACCTGCCACTGAAGGAGTCCTGTACATAGGCAGCCAAGAGCTTCAGATGATGACTGATCACAACAGAATTCTCAAATCAGACAGAAAACACTAAGCAGCCACCATATAAATTAAAATGAAATTGTCTGAGAGAAAGCTTTGTAAACTTCAATGCACCATGCAAATCTGACTTATTGTAAGCACAGAAGGGACATTGGAGCCTTCCTTTTTTCTTTTAATAAAGTGATATGACTAATTACAAGGATAAAACCTTGTTAAGTCCTTTATTCAGGTTTTTCTTTTTAATTACTGGAGCTCGTTTATTTTCTGAGGGCAGAAATTAGATCTTTCGCCTTTACCCATTTTGATGCAGACCACTGCTGATGCATCACCTCCGGAAGTGTTTGATTCAAAGGAAGCTAGGATTAGTCTACCTGTGTTACAAGAATTCACCATGGAAACCACAGAAAAGCAAATCAAAATCACCAGGACTCTTCAATTCAGGTATTGACATTACCTGGGTCCCCGACTTTCTTGGGTTTCTGCTCCTGAGCTTGAAATGAACTCACAGATTTCTGTTGAGCTATTTGGAGCATAAAATGAAATGACTTTGTTATTTTATGCTTAATGGCCTGCAAAATAATTTTGTTCTCTGAAGACTTAATCCCATTTTTCAGGCCTCATAGTTTAAAAGTGATTTGTAAAGCTGATGTAAATTTTAAAATAATATAGTTAAATGCTCTGCATTTAATAGTCTTCAAGAGGCTGGAGATGTGGTTCAGTGGTAGAGTTCTTGCCTAGTATGGGCAAGGCCCTGGGTTCCATCTCCAGTATCACAAAACATAAAATAAATAAAAAATAAATAGGATCCAGGAGTCATATCAATAGACTGTTATGAATGCCATTACACATCAGCTTGTCAGTGATGTTCTCTACTTCAAGCTTCTCTTTCATTCTTTAAGCAATTTCTCTTTCTTCAAAATTTGCTGCTTTGAGAGATGAACAGGTATACTTTTAGATGTCGCATCAAATTAAAGAGCTTTAATATCTTTTTTTAAAAATTGTCTCCAAACTTGGGATTCCCATCTGCTTATGATTTTGTTTGTTTATCGTTTTGAGGAAGGGTCTCTCTATGTTGCCGAGAGCCCAGTCTGGCCTTGAACTCATGACTCTCCTGCCTCAGCCTCCCTGGTAGCTAGGACTATAGGTGTACCACATCCATGCCTGGCCTTTCCCATCAGTTAAATAAAAAAGATTTGAGCATGTCAAAATAGATCTATATTAAAACATTTTTAAAAGATATTTTAAAGATGTCATGATAAAATTATTTCATCCTAAAAGAGATAATCAACACAGGTCCAGTATTTTTTTCAAAATTACTTTTGATGGGTTTAACAATAACACCACAGCCTTTGCTTTACTATTTGTTTGCTTTTCCTTCAAGGTGCCCTTGAGCTTTCATTTCTTCTTAAATTGCTTCCATATGGCTCTATGGCCACCCTTAGTCCTACCCAGGAGACTCTCATACTTTGAATACACTGTGATGTACTTTGTAGCAATTTTATCTCAGCAGAGAACAGTTTTTCCAAGGAGGACCCAGTCAAATTCAATTTGAATGAAATTTGGTGGTATTTAAATGCTCTTGACTAACATTTTATAAAATTAAATATTGTATTGAATGAGTGAGTGGTTATTATCCACATTTTCATTCAGAAATTTGGGTTATAATATAGCTCTAGAACTATGTACTTGGTAACAACTATTTTTATTCTTACCATTTTTGTTAAAACATTTCTCAATAAGCAATATCTAAGGACTCACCATTACATTCACACTGGTGCTAAAAAAAGTCATATTGTAAGGCATTTCTTAAAGAAAATATCTTTAAGATGAGCTATTAAGGAAAACCAGAATGAAACACCTATATCTTTATTATTGTGGCTGTTATTTAAAACATACTTTAATAAAGTAAATTCACTGAAAATGAGTATGTACAAATATACATATGTTATTACAATAGGAAATAGAATGGGAAATGATTTTTCAAAATAATTCTAAATGATATCGCACACACACACACACACACACACATATACACACCATCTGTAACTTTTCCAGAGCCTTGCATAGAGCAAGGCTGGTGGTCCTTCAATGAAGAATTCTAATAAATGCGAAGAATTGGGAAAAGATCTTCTGGTCACATCTGACTTAACAAGATACTATCTAATCCTGTGGTGGGAATGTATATAAAGTATTTAAAATTTAAGTTAAAATGACTTTAAAATCATGCATACATTACAATGTTATCTACATTGCACATCTCTAAAGTTTGTGTGGATAACAAAGAGTTTGAAGAATGTACTATTTTTTAACCATATTTCTGATTAAATTTAATTGATCCTATTACAGGACAGTTAATTAATGCTTCTCTATACTTAGCCCTTTTAATTTAAGGAATAATTTTCCCTTTCAAATGTTCAACTGTGCCTATTCTTAGGTTCTATTCTAACTAATTTAGCACCATTAAAAATTAATCTTCTCTAATCTTTAGAAAAGTGAAAATTTGAGACAAGTGGTAGGAGAAGAGATTTATGTGCATGTTTAATTATTTAATTACCTATGTCTGTCACTGCCACTAAAGCTGTAAATCAAAGAAGATGGGGGTTTGGTGCCTTGTGACAGTGACAGGCATTCGTAAATCTGTAATGGGTTACTTTAAAGCATAGGTGTTACACAACATTTCAGTCATAAGCAATTTCCTGGGGCAAAGGGAAACCATCTCTCTAAGGGTGTGTTGTATAGGCCTTTGGTTAGAGTGGTTTCATAATTTATTATACCAGTCTGGTTCCAAACCTACCAAATATTTCCCACCCTTGTTGCTAACCAACCTTCTCAGGTTTCAGAAGAAATAACCAAGGGAGATATCTTTCTTCTTCAATCGTGTCTGTTCTTCACCTTTCTCCTCCCTATCTCACCCCCTATCTGAGAATCCTGCTGACACTGCAGCCTGCATCCTCAACTGCCCACGTCAAAGCTGATGCTCTGGAAGGTACAGTCAGAGGTGGCTACACCCTCACAAAGGCTAGGATGTAGCTCAGTGCTGGAGCACTTGTCAGCATGTGCAAGGTCCTGGGCTCCATTCCCAGCACCATAAACAACAACAAAACCCTCAATACATACCTTGGCCACAAGGTTAGACACCAGTATGATCCATGATGGCATTTTTCTCCTTCCAAAAAGCTTTTTGGGGCTCAAGTAAATTTTCTCAGAGACAAGTGAAGCAATCTAGATTGGAAGAACCAACCAGAGATTCAAAGGCAGAAGTAGAAAACCTAGGTTAAGGAAGATTTAACTGTTGACAGCATGTGACTGAATTCTCACCTGTTCTTGAGTTCATAGTGATAAGAAAGGTCATGAAGATGAATCACCCCTGACTCTGACCCTGACCATGAAAGAGGCGCTCTCTTTATTGGCAGCCAGATACTTGTATAGTTCTTTTCCTCTCTCCCTTCCTCCACATTCCTACTGAACAGTGAAAACATCAGTGGAAAAGGAAGATGATGGTGTGGGAGAGCAATAGAGGGCATGACTCCTATGAGAATCTATAGCTTCATATTCTCATCTCTACTGTCAATTTCTTGAATTTTGGTTACTCACACACACACACACACATGCACACACATACACACACACACATGCACACTTCCCTATATTTACTACAAGGCTGAATGTTCTGGGACATTTTCTGGAGGATTTTTACCTATCTCATAGGATCTCTGTTACTAGAAAACTACATCTTCATCAAACATAAGAAGCAGGTTACACACTCTTGACTTAAACTTTGTCACTTTGAGGGCCTTTGGAACACTTCCTCGAATTGCTTTCCTGATTCCATCCGATTTTTTGTAGTAGTATTTATTTTAATCAAACAGAGGAATGTCATCTTTATAATTCAGAGGAAAAAAATACTGCAGTGGCCTATTTGTAACTCAAAATTATTTCCCTGGAGAGGAGAGGTCATCTTGTGCCAAAGCCCCAAATCTAAGCAGAAGACTACAGTGTACAACAAGACTCCAAGAACTGCAGGATTGATTGGCTCCCTATCTAATTATCCTGATTCATTGCCTGTTAATTCTGTCAAGAATTTTTGACAGAAAACCAACACATCGGAAATAAGACTGAATGCATTAACTCTGGTCCTTGAAGCCTGAATGGCAGGGACGGGAGGAGCAGGGATGGGAGGGGCAGGGAGCCATATCACAGCTGCACAATTGCACGTTGTAATCACTGCCGTTATCTTCTGAGCTTTATATTCAATAGTTCTCTGTGCCGAGTGCTGCATATTGATTGGGAGAAAAGTAAATGAGTTTCTGAATACATAAGGCCTTTCTGGTGTACTTAGTACAATTTACTTCCCTTTTTATTTTTTCCTGATTTGTTCTCTAACATCAAAGGTCATGGGATTCACTTTTTAATTTTTATCTTTTTATATAAGTTGTTAGGAAAGGTAATTAATGGGGTAAGTAAGCAAAACAATTGAATTAGAGATTAATTTCTTTCTAGTAAGAGTCTAATTCAAATGCTCACAATTAAATGTTCTGACATGGTGTGGGGACATTGATGGAGATCTTTCTACTTAGACATCTAGAAGGTATGGGGGCAGTGATTATGTTAAAAAGGCAGCTCTGATTCCAAGGAGAGGCTCTCAGTTGTGGGAAGCCTTAATCTTGTCTCACAAGAGACTTTGGATTTTGAATATGTCTTCACACAGTAAGTGTCCCTGTTGACTACTGCACACACAGCCCTCCTAGTTCTGCTCTGGTGCAGCACATGAAGCTGAGGCGGAGGGAGAAAATGCATGCTTTAGAAGTGAGCAGTGCCTTTCTCCTCCATGGAGAGACCTGGAAAGCAGTGAGCACCTGTCTTGAGGAGACCCTGACCAACCTGCTCTACATGCATCCCATCCTGCTCCATCCAGGAGGATATGATGAGTCAGTGGATGTGCCCAAGCCTAAAAGGAGGGACCTCGGGACTCAGTGCTGTCCTCTGAGGTGATAGAAAGCCCCACCTATTGAGTGTCCAAGGTGCCAGGCATGATGTTGTTTGGTTAATAAAAGAAACTCATTTAATCCTTAAACAACTCTGTTACCTCTCAGTATTCATGGAGGATTGGCCGCAGGAACCCACCTGGCCAACACAATCTATGGAGGCAACAGTGTCTTATATAAAATGGCACTGTATTTGTACATAACCTATGAATATCTTTCCACATACTTTAAAATATGTCTAGATTATTTAAGATATTTAATACAATGAAAATGCTAAGCAAGTAGTTGTGTTTTATTGTTTAGGGAAGGATAAGAAGAACAAAAGTCTGTACATGTTTAATACAGATGCTTCTATAAAGAAGTATTCTCAAATCTGCAGATGCTGAACCAACTGATATAGGACTGGTGATTCCCACTTTACAAGAGAAGCATACCGAGTCTTAAGAAGGTGAAGCTACTGGCGCAAGTTCACAGGGCTGGACAAGAGTAATGCTGATATTCTAATTCATGCTCCTACCCAGGTAGAGCCAGACAGGTTGTGACTGCTCCTCCCTGCCCACCATGCCCATTCCACCTGCCATCATGTGCGAGGGAGGCACTAAGATCTCAAGAGATGACCTCAAGATTTGTGTTCAGAAGAGCTACCATGTGTGTCAGACACCTCACCTCTCACTGGGAAAAACCTACTTCAAAGGACTACTGTCAGAATGAAATCTATTTCCAAAGCAGAGTATTTAGTATACAGTTGGTGGTCAATTAATACTTGTGACATCCAATTCTTGTCTGACTGCCTTCTATAATAAAAATAATATGTATATTTTGATAGCTTCACATTAAATAGCAACTTGATAGCATTCTCTTCATCTTAATGATAAACTCTAAGAGTGACTTTGATAAATAAATTCTCCACTTGACTCTTAGCTTGCATATGCATCCTCATGCATTTGCTTCAGAATTTAGAACTCACATTTTCAGCCCAAGATGTGCACATATGTTGAGAGAAATGCAAGCACCTGGCTCAGAGGCCCAGAGGCCCCATGGCAGGAAGTTGGCAACAGGTTGTCTTTTCATCTCACTCTTGTCAGTGAAATATGCTACACCCATTTCCGGATCCGACCCCCACCTCCTTCTTCACACAGGTTTCCTGGTCATGCCGTTTGGGTTTCCTCTGCCCTATAGTACTTCACCGCACCCATCTCAAGAAGGAGAAGGTGTTGCTAGCAGTGTTGCATAGATGGACAGAAGGAAAAGGAAGGCAGGGTGGAGGGGAGAGAGGAGATATAGTGTGAGGCAAGGATAACCTTGGCTTTCTGGAAGTGGTAATGGCCTCTGTACATGATGGAGTGAGGTGTATTTGTGCCATGTGGGATAGAGAGACAATGAATTCTCATAGTCTTTGCAGCACTGGAAAAAACTACACGGAAACAGCAGACCTTAGGACCCTTGTGCATATGCTGCCTGAAATGCTTTTGCTTCAAGCCATTCATCTGGCTTCTCCCTGAAAGCTTTCTCTGACTTCTTATTTAAAGTGGTCACCATCACGCCCACGAGATTTTGTCCTCTTCATTGAGCCTATCAGATGAAATTAAATTGTTCTTTGAGTCACTCAACTTCTGATTTATCTCCCTTTCTAGAATGCAAACTCCTACTACTATCTCCACAATGTCTAGAATAATATTTATGCATGTTTATCAAAGGAATGACTGTTACCAGTGCCATTCCATACCTCCCTTTGACTTTTAATTTCCTCCTATTCAAGGAGACTTCCACTCACAAGTGTCATTTTTACTCAAAGCCAAGCCTCAAAAATTGAGCTACAAATCCTTCCTTCAGCTCCCAAAGACCCAAGTTATTGATGGTCTCACAGCTCTTCTCTCTGCCTAGAACAACCACACTGTGACTCCTACCTCTCCCCACCAACTTCTCTGTCTTTAGAATAGCTAGCTTCTTTTCATCCAGGTTCAATGTCAATCCCTAGAAAGGATTTCCCTGACAACCTTGATCAACTCCTCATCTCCTCCATATTTTCTATTAGTGCAAGCTGGGATTCATTTTTGTTTTTGTCATTTTAAAGAAATTTAGTTATCTATTTATTTCTTGTGTGTCTTCCCTTACTAGATTATAAGCGTCATGAGGATAGAGGTCCTATGTATTTTATTTGACAATGAATGCTTAAGGGTAGCACAACATTCAGGACATAGAGGGTCCTAAATGATATTTTTTTAAACAAAGGAATCGATGATTTTCTATCAGTCTGCCCACATAGGATTCTGAGGCAAACCTTAATTATAAATTTATTAATATAAATTTGATACTCATAAATATCACATCTTGTAATTTTTATTTAGAGTATCACACTATTAGAAGACAAGTTAAGATTCTACTTTTCCTAAGAGGCTTCTCTTAACATCATAGCCACAGTTGCTTTCTCCCTCACCAGACCCTTCTTCATCTCATGTACAAACACATTCTGAGTGATTATTGGTGCTAAATACTAATTGAAAGATGCATTGGATAAGGGTCCTAACCTCAAGGAGGTTTGAAAATCTATCAAGGACTTTTAGACTTGACTGTTTTTCAAATTTGTCAGGTGAATAAATGAATGAGTTTAATTATCATTTTGGTGACATCTCAACTCCCCCATAGTTCTCATGATATTAAACACAAACACATAGCTTCTTCCCATAGTCTCCCTGGGAAAACTCCTAAAAGATCATTCTTCCAGAAGAATCAAGAGAGTGAGTTATTCCCAGCACAGAATTAATACTGAGAAATGAAGGAGCTTCCCAGTGCCTCCTAATCCAACTTAAAATTTGCTAATTCTTATATTTAAATGAACTTCCTGAAAACCATACTCTCTTGCATTCAAACAAAAACAGGAAAACACTTTCTAAGCTAGTTAAAAGATTTTAACTAGCTGTCTTAGAAGGGACTTTCTCTCACTGTTTCAGATATCTGCATCAGACGCTCTTTTTATCTCCCTGGTTTCTCATGATCTTATCTGTCAGCACTGTTGTTGTGGTCTAATTTGAAATCAAACTTAGATTTTTTTTCTTCGGTTCATCCATTAATTCCATCCTTGTAAAAAGTTTTGTGTATGTGGTATAAAAATGTTACTAAAACATGGGAGTTGCCATCAATCTGTTAGCTGTCTTGTTCGTGTGCTGAATCTTCCGAGTTTGAACGATTTTCCTGCATTTGGTAAGTGGAGCGGTTGCTTTAGAAATGTCCAGGTACAATCAGCTACCAATGCTCTGAAAAAATTCTAAGCATTATTCTTTCCAAAGCTATTTTTTCTTATCACCCTCAACTACAGGCAAATAGCACTACCTTCCCATTCAAGTTTCTGCCTGCTCATCTCAGTCACAATGATCAAATTCCAGTATCCTGTAAGTGTATAACCTCCAGGTCAGTCCTATTCACCTGCTTACTGACTCAAGCTTCCAAAGAACTTAGGAGACTCACCCCTGTTTGTCCCTCACCTCTAGTAATGTCCTGAATCTGCCTTCTACTCCTCTAAAGCAAATCACCTTTGCCATTGACTCACCAGGTCCTCATTGACTCTACCCGTAAGTCCTATCAAGTGCTTATCAGGTGTACCTCTGTGAAATAAATGCACTCCAAACACCTTTTTATTTTCAGTACTGGAATTTGAACTCAGGACCTTTTGTTTACTAGGCAAGCACTCTATCACTTGAGCCACACTCCAAGCTCTTTTTGCTTTAGTTTATTTTTCAGATAAGGTCTTGCTTTTACTGGGGCTGGCCTTGGACCAGGGTCCTTCTACTGTTACTGGGAGTGGTCTCAGAAGACCTTGGTCAAGGAGATATCAGGTCCTTGTGGCTCAGAACAAAGCATTGGACAGAGATAAGATTCCAAAGCAGCAGTAAAATTTTATTGAAAGTAAAAGGAAAACGTAGGCACCACAAAAGAAGAGTGCTGGGCTCTGACCAGATGGCACAGAAGTGCCCATCTTTGTTCAAAATGGAATTTATAGTTTGTAAGAGCAAACAGCAGGAAAAATCTGGGACGTCTTTGCAGGAAGAGCTAGGGTGGTTGACAGGTTTGATTGACAAGGTCTTGTCACACAACATGGGACATTTTGCACGTGGGCTTATGACAATTCCCAGCTTTTTAATTGTATGCAGGACATGTGACCAATGTCAGGTCTTAAGTAGAGGGCTTTACCTGAAATGTCAGATTGAGTACAGAGTCCCTTTACCAGGCATCTGCCATTTTCTGGTCTGAACCTGGTCTGGTCCCTCCCCTGTGTTTTGAGGGAATTTACAACTGCTATACTGACCATGAAATTACCCTAAGATGTCTGAGGATAATAGTGGACAGGGACAAGGAAGAATTCAGTATGGAGTGACCTTTTGCTGAGCAGGGTCAAGTCCCATGGCAGCTTTTTGTTTGTTTTTGCTGTTACTAGCCTGCCTAGTCTCTGGCAGCTGCAATTACAGGCATGCACCACCATGTACAACTCCAAGTACTTCTTGCCAGCCTTGCTGCTCTAACATCAGTTCATGCAGTGGTGACATTTTTCCTACACTAACATAGCAGACTTCTTGAAGAGGCCTGCTTAATCTTCCGCTGTCGGCCACCTCTGCACACAAACTACATAAGGTGCAGCAATTGTGCAAATGTACTTTTAAAAACAAAAATCAAATCATGACACTCAGGTGCTTGAACTTTTCTAGGGACTTCCTGTTGAGGCCACAATAAACTCCATTCTTCCTACCTTGACTTGTAATACCTTGTGTGGTATGACACCTCCCACTCCATTACTTCTCTCTCTGTCAACTCATTCTTGGTGTACAGGCCCCTCTGGCTCAAAATTAACTCCAAGCCTGTGTCTTAGTCCATTGGTGCTGTTGGAAAAATAATATTTGAGACTTGGTAATTTATAAAGAATATGTTTATTTTTTGCAGTCTGGAGTATAGAAAATCCATGATCAAGGTATTCCTAAATTTGGTTGCCTGGTGAAGACTACTCTCTGCTTCCAAAATGGTGACATGTTGCCACATCATCCAGAGAGGAGGAGCACTGTCTTCACATGACATGAGATGGAAGGACAAGAAAGCATCTTTTTTAAGGTCTGACCCCCTTTTCTTAGGCCACAGCAGTAGGGTCATGTTCAGTTGCTTTCCATTTGACACACTATGTTTATGTACATAAGGTAGATATGTGAGGCACATTAGACACTAATTTGGGTTCCTCTGTTACAGAGAAAATTGCTACAGAGCAGATACTGTGTATTTTGTCTTTCTAATCTGGGCCCTTGGTGCCCAACCACACACTAACGCCAAGTCCAATTTTCCTGCAGAAATTCTATGATACATTTGAGGTCTTTCTCCTCAATGTCATTACACTACTTTCCTAGATAAGCAAAGGCAAGCAACTTTTTTTTCAGTGCTTCTGGTGTATTTCAATATTAGAAGCAATAAAATGCTATAAACCCATTTTTATTTTAAGGAGAATTGCTTCCTAAGTTGCATCTCTGATATGACTAAGGAACTACATATAAAGAAAATAATGAAATCTGACACTATACCTATATGAAGGATATTAAAAGGAAATTTAAGTTTTTCTCAGAGAATTTCAATGATAGAAAAGAACATCCAGAGAGCAAATACTTCATTACTACCATTTCCCCTTAAAGGATAGCTGAGCACCTGTTTTTCCACTGAAAGAATCTGATATCTAGTGTCAAAGGATGGAGAAGGGAAAAGAAGATTGTTTGCATATTATACAAGATTAATTTTATATATAATTTCTCTTGAGACACAGTATTTGTACATCTTTATGGAGTAGGCTTTTGATAGAAATTTAATTTTTTTGTTTTTTTTTTTGGTGGTACTGGGTTTGAACTCAGGGCCTCACACTTGTTAGGCAGGAGCTTTACCACTGGAGCCACTCCACCAGTCCTTTTTTATGATGGGTGTTTTTGAGATTAGGGTCTCAGGAACTACTTGCCCAGGCTGGCTTCAAACTGTGACCATCCCGATTTCTGCCTCCTGAGTAACTGGGATTATAGATGCGAGTCATTGGAGACAGGAAGCAATTTAATTTCTAGTCTCACCTTCAATAATCTAATTTCTAGCCTTGCCTTTAGAACAATTTAAGCTGTCTGTCATTGTTTTCCTATGTCCCTATCTATACATATGTTAAAAAAAAAAAAAGAAAGCATTTGCCAGCTGAAATATGTCATTGGTATCAGATTGCAGAAAAGAACACAGCCTGAGTTAAATATCTGTCAGGTGGAGCTTTCAATGTTTACATCCTTCCGGGTGTCTTCCTGCAGGTGTTGATGTAGGATGCTGGGGAACCTGTTGATGAGGACCGATTCAGCAAGTGTGAGCTGAGCACCAACAGGCGATCTACGTCTTCTGAAACAGCCAGGGGAAAATAGATACAAGTATGTCAGCTTTATGGGAAATGGTATGGAATCACTTTTGTTTCAGGCAATAAAACGGCTACCATTTCATAAGACCTGGAAGTGTGGGTCTTTCATGCTCATCTGCCCCTGGTGTGGGAACCACTGATGGATCCAATGAATCATGTTTTAGCCAGCTCTTAAGTGGGATCCTTTGGAATGATCGGCGAATAAAGCTTCCATTATTCATCCATCTTTGACAAGCCATTGTACACAGTTCACATCTTGTTTGTTGTGGCTATGAAAAGAAGTTCTTCAGGATGGACGGTATTGTCAAGAATTTTCCACCTATTGGGGGGTTTTAATTAGCACAAGTGTTTGGAGAAAAAAACTACCAGATGTAGTGAATTACTTCTGCTATTCTGTAGGTTAGAAAGGGATGCACACATGCAGAATAAAATTGCATCAAATCAGATTGGAATGTTTTGACAGCAAGCTATGGCAAAAGGTTAGGCTGGTATTAGAGAACAGCAGCACATAGCAAGTGATTTACCAACGGCAGCACAAGCAGAACCTTGAATTACAATGAGCAAAGAGAGCTGGCTATTAAAAATGTATAGTGGTTAATAAAGTGCATTTGATTAAAATGAAGATTTGGTGGATTATTTCTAATGGATCATAGGTAATAGTTCTAATACAGTGAAGTGGATTTTTTTTATTTTGATTTATAATACCCACTCTTAAAAGGACCCTCCAGGCATACGTATGGCAACCTAACAGAATTCAAATAGGCACAATTGTCAAGAGAGTCCATGTCGATTTATATCAGGAAAATCTTGATTTAACAGATGTGCTGTACATAATGTCATGAGGAAAACAGGTTTATATTTTTCTGAAAGAAAAAAATTCCAGAGCTTTGAATTTCTTTGTTTATAAACCTCTCCTACTTTAAGTACTTACCTAAAAGACAATTTAGATGACTCCCCATCTTAACTTTGGAATATGACATCCTTCCTTAAGCCTTAAAGATGAATGAACGGCAATCTGAAAGAATGGCAAGATGGACTATTTCTGCTTTTCTTAAATGATGTGTTTTAATATGAGGGAGAGGAGTTCCATTGGATTTGAAATGGATTAGATCAGATCTGAAAGGATGGCATCAATAATACAAAATTATTATCAATAATTGTTATGATGTGAAGTAATGTGATTTCAAAATGTTTTTATTTTTTTCCTTCAGTATCTGGGATTGAATCCAAGCCCTTGCACACTCTAAGCAAGTGGTGTGCCTCTTGAGCTACAGTCAAGTCCTTTTATTTTCATTTTGTTTTTCAGGCAGGGTCTGCCTATCTTTTTGCTTAAGTGGGCCTCAAACTCATGATCCTCCTAGTCTGCCTCCCAAGTAGATGGAATTATAAGCATGTACCACGATGCCTGTCTATTTCCTCTTGTTCGCATTCAAAGTATCCTTTTAGAAACAAAGGAAATTTTATTCTTACTTTACAAATTCACTTTGTCTAACCCTTCACTCCACCATACACACTTTTTCCCAAGACTCTCTATCCTTGTATCCCATATTACATACCATGCATGTGTGCACAACTAAGATATGCAGAAGTCAGAGGGCAGTTGAGAAAAGAAATATATTTACACTAATATGTTTAAGGAACGTTATTTATGTTACGGTCAATCAATGTGTGAAAATGTTCATATAAGTAGTAACTCAAAATGTGGAAAACAAATGAGATACCATTTCCCCACTATCAGAGTCATGTGCATTTTTAAAAATTGACAACTAGTTTGTACAATGTAAGTAAGAAAAGAGCTTTTGCAAAATGGACTGGAGATGTGTCTCAAGTGGTAGAGCACCTGCTTTGTGAGTGTCTGCTTTGCAAGCAGGAAGCCCTGAGTTCAAACCCCAGTTCCACAAAAAAAAAAAGCCTACTCTAAATATATGCACATACACAGACATGATTAAATGCAGGATAAATCATTTCAGAACTGTATTAAGTGGAAATAATTTATTACCTATAACTTTATTACCCACCCCATTTTATTACCTGTAAGTTTATTACCAGAAATATCCATTGCTAACAATTTGGTATATAACCTTATATGCATTTTTCTACACATCTAAATTAAATTTTTTAATGAAAAGGATCATATTATCTGTATTGTTCTGAGACTTTTTTTCCTCCCATGCTGGAGATCAAACCCATACTCTTGCACATTCTAGGCAGGTGCTCTACCACTGAGTTACAACCCCATCCTGGGACTTGCTTTTTAAACTACACAGTGGCTGATCTTTTTATGTCAGTACATATGCTTTAACTTTTTTCAAATACCAGAACACAGTATGGAGAAGCCATGATTGCAAATCCACTTGTATTGTTTCTGGATTTTCTTGGTCTGCTTTTGTTCTGCACAGTGTAAGGAGCCCAGAACAATGTCATTTGTGCTAAATTTTGGAATAAGCATCTTTCTGAATTTGTCCTTATTTTTTTCCTTACCTCTCCTCCCTCCGGGAGCTTACTGGATGTTTCTCTCCTGCCGCCCCTCTAATCTTGCTACTGCTCAGTTTAAGGGATATTTGTTGTTTTAAAGATCTCCTTACAGAGCCTAGGACTCTTTGGAGGATGTAGACTCAATAAATAAATAAACTATTGTCCTCCAAAAAAAAAAAAGAGCTTTTGTGTTATACCCTAGTAAAAACATAAATGGGAGCAACCCCTTATTGGTAGCATGTTTTACAGTTTCTATTTGTATGCATGCATTTATTTGTGTATGCATACATTATGAACATATAACCTGTATGTTATATATAATCTTGTGGTGTTATTTTCCTCAAAAGAAAAATGCACAAATATATGGAAAGGTATCATTTTCTGGAAGTATTTTCAATATAAAAAATTTCAGAAAACCATTTATAAGATCACCTACACGAATAAAAAGAACATGGGCACCAAATAAACACACATACATGTGTGTGAAATATACAAACTAAAGTGACAACATCAATTACCTTTAAGGACAGGGGTTTTCTGGGGCCTTATGGTATATTATTTTTAGGTGGTAAAATCAAGGTTAACTTCTGTCAATATGTGTTTGGATTTTTTAAATTAAATATATAAGCACAGAAACCACATTTAATGGAAAAGTATCTCTTCTAAAAAGTTACATAGCAAGCATCAATATGAAGAAAGAGATGTGGTGGTCAGGTACCATGAGTGCCTCAGTTATTGGTGGAGAACAAAGGGATAGATAGACTCCATTTGGGAAAATAGTTTTATGCTTTGAGTATATTCTTGAAATTCATTAATGGAGCATTTTGCTGTCAATTAGAACATAAAGCTAAAGTTTCCCCACCTCTGCTGCCCACCACTGCAATCATAAGTGCTCAGAGAGATTACTGTGCTCCTAGACTCTGCACCTTCTGTGCCAATAGGAGAACCACGTGGGACATGTGAGGAATTAGCACTCCTTTAAACTGGCAGAATTTTAATATTTTTTTGTTCTTCATACAAAGAATATGCTGTATGACTGATTGTTCATCCAAGGGTTATCCTAGAAACATGGGTTTTCTTCATTTTCTTGGTTAGTAACTGGGTGATATATAGAAAACATGCTTGCCTCCTGATTGTAGTGGAGAATAATGAAATAGTTCCTCCTATTGCAATAAAAAACAAGAAACCCAGGGCAGTAAGATGATGCTGTCAGTAGTTTATACCCCTTAAAACTTTTAAAGGTAATAATCATTCTACCTTCCATTTTGGTAGCATCTGATGGCTTGCAAAGTACCTTCAAATACATTATCTCACTCAAGAAAAAGAAATGCATATTCTAAACAGGCCATTCCTGAGAGAAAGTAAAATGTCACATAAGTGAAAAGTCTTCCTAGATTGAATAATTCAGGGAGCTGCTCTATCAAAATAGTGAACGACTTCATGAGAAACAGAGGACCTCAAAAGTAAAATAAAATGATCATCAGTGCCATAAAAACGAAAATATGGATCAATGGACTCTTTTTGCATTATGCCCATGACTCAGGGATTATAATTTGTTTCATATTTGTCAAAAGTGGAGATAAGATAATAATGAATAGCTAGCCTATCTTAGGAGCACTGTAGAATTTCAGTGTTTTTCCACCTCATGCAAATACATGCACATATACATATACATATCCACATACATATAACATATGTGGATATGTTTATGTATAAATACACATAAACAAAGTATTTGGCATTCTTTTGACATCTGATTTCATACACATTCCACTGTCTGACATGATACACACTCCACCTGTATTTCTGTGTCCCTTCTGTTTCAATCAGGCCATTGTACTCCTTGGACAAAATCATGCATATTTTCTGTCACCTCCAAGCCTTTGCTCCTTACCATTCTTTGCCACCAAAATAATCTTTCTTCCTTCAAGAACTTCGCCCAAGTTCTCTGAGTTTCCATGTCCTTTTTCCATTTCTAATAGTTTGCATTTTTTATTCATCCGACAGTCTCGAATGAGAACCAACTATACACAAGGCAGTGTGTTCGGCACTGGGTATAGAGAAATGAAAAAGACAAATAAGATTTCCCCTCCCCAGGAGCTTATGTTTTGGGCAGGGCTGGGGGTGGGGTGAACAGATACTGCTAAGCACAGTGAAGATCTCTAATATGGTGACATGAAAAAAAATGGCTGGAGGAGGAACTGAGAGCCTAGATTGGGGGTGGAAGAGGGCTTCACTGGAGAGATCTGAATAAAAAGGTGGTGAAGATGTATTTAAAAAAGGAACTCTCACCATTGGTGGGAATGTAAGTTAGTACAACCACTGTGGAGAACAATAAGGTGGTTCCTCAAAACTCTAAAAGTAGTACTACCATATGATCCAACTATCCCACTTCTGGGGATGTATCCAAAGGAAATGAAATCAGCATATCAAAGAGACATCTGCACACCACTTTTACTGTGGCATAATTTACAATAGCTAAGATATGGGATCAACCTAGGTGCCTATCAATGGATGAATAAAGAAAATGTGGTGGGTATACCCAATGGAACTCAATAAAATTCAGCCATAAAGAAGAAAGAAATCCTTTCATTTACAGTAAAATGGATAGAACTATAGGACATTATGTTAAGTGAAAAAAAGTCATATACAGAAAGACAAGTACCACACATTCTCTCTCATATGTGGATTCTTCTTAAGTCAGCCTGAATATGGAATAATGATTTTCCAGAGGGTGGAGAGGGGAGAAGGGAGGGCAGATAAAGGAAACACTAGATGGATTTATCCTTGCCTACTGTATGGATGTAATGAAATATCTCATAGAATCCCATTGATATGTACAATTAATGCATTTGAATCAAAATCAAAATATATTTAAAAAGAAGAGAGCAGCTCTGAAAAATGGGGAGCAGAGTGTCCAGGCAGAATGAACACATTTTAAAGTCCCTAAGAAGGACTGAGCACAGCAGTTTCCAGGAACAGAATGAAGACTGGTGTGGCTAGCGGGCAGTGAGCAAGGGGAAGCAAGCAGAGATGGAGCAATGAGGTAGGCTAGTGCCAGATCATGTGAGGACCTCACCTTTCACTGAGTGCACCTGGAAACTGGAGGAGCCTGTTAGACAGGAGACTGGCCAGACATGATTTGTATTTTTTGGAACAACTTCTTTGGATGCTGGGCAGAGAGTGAGGATACAAAACCAGAATGAGAGAGACCAGGCAGGAAGTAGTTTCAGGTCCAGGAGAGATAAACAAGGTTTGAGCTAAGGTTGTGTGGTACAGACAGAGAAGCTGACAGATGCACATTGCACATTAAGCCATCAAAACTGATGGGTAAATGAAATATGGAAAAGAAAAGAAACTCCATTTCACATTCTGCCATGTCATAAACTATTTTATGTATATGTTTTCTCAACTGGATTACAACAGCTTTGCAATCAGAAATTAGTTATATCATACTTTTTAAACTCAACTACAGAAATAGGCACACAATGAAGACCTTGCTAACTTGAATCTAATTAATCTTTTTACATCTTCTGTGAATCCCAATTAGTCCAATCCCATTGACCATTACATGTAGAGTGTCGCTCCTGTTTTCTTTTCTGTATCTGTCATCTGCCTCTTCACCTCCTGCTACTTCTTCAGTTGCTGTAACTCTGTGATTTCTTGGCAATCAGTCCCTGATTAGGCAAGTGTGCTCAGCTCCTCACTGCACACCACAGATGACTCTGAGCAGCTCTGTACCCACTCCTTGTCGGGTCCGTTGTTGGGTGATAGAGACCCAAAGATAAACATGAGCAGGCATGAGAAACCTCACAGTTCAGACTTCACATAAGAACTAGGTGGGGAAACCTTGCACCATATGGATACACATAAGAAAGGAAGGGAAGAATTTTACAGAGAGAGAGAAGATGAAGGGAAAGAGGGAGGGGAAGAGAAGGAGGGGGAAGAAGGGGGACAGAGAGAGAGAGGGAGGGAGAGTGTGAGAGAGAGAGAGAGGTGGGAGGAGGGTAGGAGAGGGAGAGAGAAAGAGAAAGGGAGGGAAGGAAGGAGAGAGAGAGAGAGAGAGATTGCTTCCTTCTCCTTGCACAAGTATTGGGTCAGTAGGGGAGATGGAAGCCTCTCCCTGCCTACTTCTGCTCCCTCTCCAGTATTCTATATAAACAACTCCCCCCCAAATAAGCCTCTTGCATGCTTGGTACTGGCTTCCCAGAGGATCTGGACAGACAGAAGCCTGGGGGTGAGGGAGGGCAGTGAGCAGCCCTGACCCATCATATGGTGACATCTACGATGACATAGACTGCAGTCTAGACTGCTTGGTGCCAATAAGGTATAAGGGAGAGTGTGAAAGAAGTAGAAGGGAAAGGAACAGTTTTCATGACAAAACAGTTTTTAAAAGAACAGTTTATGTTTGATCATTACCAATATTCTCATATAGAAGGGATTATGGATATGACTTGGAAATCATTCAATCAGCAATGTATTTTTCATATATGCTGAGTGCAGTTGTGGGTAATTATTGGTATTTTTGTTCTGTGTCTCTATTTTTTTCTCCTTCTGTGTCTTGGCAGGAGTGCTTACATTAATAGTGTGGGATAAGCTGAGCAGGCTGGTGGCTCATGCCTGTTATCCTACCTAATTTGGAGACTGAGACTGGGGGGACTGCAGTTTGAGGTCAGCCTAGGAAAATGGTTTTTGAGACTCCCCCATCTCCAAAATAACCAGAGAAAAATGGACTGGAGATGTGACTCATGTGGTGTAGTGCCTACTTTGCAAGCATGAAGCCCTGAGTTAAAACCTCAGTGAGACAAAAAAAATAAATTGTGTGGAACAGACTTAGTAACTCAAGTGTTTGTAATGGAAAGGTTGAAACATTAAAAATGCCATTTCAGTGCTGTCAATAACAAAATAAAATAATATTTATTATGGCAAAGATTTGGAGTTAAAACAAACTAAAACCATTTATTCATGTGCTATGGGTGTATATCCATGAAGAGTGTCTATAGAAAATAGTTAGACTTAAAATCTTTCTACTAATATTTCTACATAAGAAATCATAGCTTTAAAATAGTGTTCAGTTTTATTTAAAAGATCCACAGCTTATTTATGAAACCAATCCTTGTTTTTATTCCAAAATATTTTACTAACAACAGTATAGTAATTATAATGCAGAAGGAAAATTCACAATTTTCCAACACTTTAAGTTTTTAAAAGATTACTCTTTTTTTTTTCTTTTATTATTCATATGTGCATACAAGGCTTGGGTCATTTCTCCCCCCTGCCCCCACCCCCTCCCTTACCACCCACTCCGCCCCCTCCCTCTCCCCCTCACCCCCTCAATACCCAGCAGAAACTATTTTGCCCTTATTTCTAATTTTGTTGTAGAGAGAGTATAAGCTATAATAGGAAGGAACAAGGGGTTTTGCTGGTTGAGATAAGGATAGCTATACAGGGCATTGACTCACATTGATTTCCTGTGCGTGGGTGTTACCTTCTAGGTTAATTCTAAAAGATTACTCTTAATGATTTACTTATTGAGGATTCATAATGGACTTAGTATTCTGATGTTCTGTGTTCCCATTTATTTCTCTAGTAAACATAAGTATATCAACATATTGGAGTGGAAAAATATGAATTTATAGATAAACTAAATATGGAGTATTAAGCATTAGTTTTCAGCTAATCTGATTTTATGAAAACAAAAGATTATTTTATATTTAAGAAAAAGTATGCATGACCATAAAAACAAGGGCATATTTGAGCTGACTGGCCACCAAATTAAAGATGTTTTGAAATCCACAGTAACTTGATAGCAATCACAGTTGTGTATATAAGTATGGAACTTTTTTAAACTAGAAAGGGTTTGTTTGCCCTTCCTGTATAATTCCTCCTAAACTGTGACATGTAGACTGGTTTCATAGCTTGTTTTCATCTCCACACCCTGAGAAGTTCTTTTGTTTACAATATGCCTTTTGAAGTCAAGGAAAGCTTCCAGATGAAAGAGATGGCACAATCTCATCCTTTCATATTGAGACGTAAACGGGAGAGTTGTTCATTTCATCAGTCACCGTCACTCTGAAATAATTTTCTCCCAAGTCCAGACTCTTGGTATTTTTTGGGAAAGAACAGCCATTTCTAACAATCATAAAGCATATAGAAAACTGAGAGACTGCCTTTGGTCTCCCAAAATGGAATTCACCTTCTTCAGCATAGTATACAAGCTCTTCAAAATCTAAGTCATTAGGAGATGGCCTTGGTTGTCCTTAATATCAGTGTCCCTGTTCTTCTAAGAGCCTTGAATTTGCTTGGGAATTGGGAATTTTGGACTAAGCCAGTTATGACATTCCATTTTTCACACTTTCAGCTTATGTTGCTGTTAGTGGGAGCCAGTAAAACAGCCGTGGAGACTTATTATGGAGGCTTCTGGGAAATTTTATGCTTTCCTGATGCAGGGGACATCTTCCTCCTTTCCTGGGGCTTGAACACAGATGGAAGACCAGAAAGTCAGCCACCACAAAAACAGAGTCAAGAGAACTACAGATACTGATCCAGTTCCTCAGCAGCCTCCCTCAGGTAGCCTTTCTAGTTGAGAAAAACAAATCCCAAGTTTCGAAAATTCATTGTTATTTGCTCTTGGCCCATGCAAAAGAAAGTACTCTTAACTGAAACAGATTGATACCACATGCTTTCCAGACTTATTTCCTGTACTCTATTCCTCAAGCTGCACACATGGGCTCACCATTCAGCAAATCCTCTGGGCTGTTTGACAACTGACACAAACACTGCTTCACTACAAAACCCTACTCATCAGGATGACTCAACTTAAAAATATCCCCAATTCTTCACATCTGCTTTTTGCCCATTTCCTTCCATACCTTGCACTAGATTGGTGTAACATGTAGATTAAGGGATTCCTAACGAAAGGGCCCAATTCCTATTATTTGAAAAATCCTAGCATCATTATACTAATAAATGACAATATGCAGAGACAGCCTGACATGCAGTTTAGAGAGGAGTTAGAAGTGGGGCAGTCAAACCGAGGCTCAGGGAAAAATAATACCTAATGACAACTGTCCAAAAATGGAATGAGTTGCATTGTGTGGTCATGAGCTCCCTATTCAGTCAACTGTGCAAGTAAAAGACCAAGAAGTATATTAGTTAGCTTTCTTATGCCGTGACAAAATTCCTGAGATAGAACCAGGTGCCAGTGGCTTATGCCTGTAATCCTAGCTACTTGGGTGGCAGCAATCAGGAGGATGGCAGTTTGAGGCCAGCCCAGGCAAATAGTTTGCAAGACCCTATCTCAAGTGGTAGAATACCTGCTGAGCAAATGGGATTTTAAAAAAATATGTAAGATAATCAACTGAAAGGAGGAAGGAGTCATTTTTGCTAATAGTTTGGAAGATTTTAGACCATGGTTAGCTGGCCTTGTTACCTCAAACCTGAGGCTGGGAGCACATGGTGGTGCAAAGCTGTTCACCTCATAGAAGCCAGGAAGCAAAGGGAGTGAAAGGGGCCAGGGCCCTGGTATCTCCTTTCAGGGCATGTCTTCAATGACAACTTTATTCCACTAAGCCCCGCCTCTTAAAGGTTCTACCACCTCCCAGTGGTTCCACGGTCTGAAGACCAAGCTTTAGCTTGTGAGCTTTGGGGCATCCTTTAAGATCCTAACTATGGTAAGAGTCTTTCATTACGTATTTCTGTCCCTCATCCCCCCAAGATTCCCCTAATGCATACACTGTTCTCCATTTCTACAAACACTACCCTCTTCCAGGTAATCAACCTCTTCTGCCCGAACCATTACAATAATTCACTAACTGATATCCATAGTCCAACTGTGATAGGCAGAATTTGGGCCCATATGAACTTTGCCCCTGAACTCACACCTATGAATACATGGTATTCAATGGTATTCATGAATTACATGGCAAAAGGGACTTTGCAGATGTAATTATGGATGCTAATCAATTTGACTTTAAAATAGGGAGCGTATCCTGGATTATCCAGGTGAGCCTATGGAAATCACATGAACCCTTAGAGCTGAGTTGCCGCCCCCGCCCCCCCCCCCAGCAGAAGGCAGAAGAGAAAGTAAGAAATAGATAATGCAAGAGGAAGTCAGAGAGACTGGTTGCTGTTTTAAAGATGAGAGGGGCTCTGTGGAAGGCAAAAGAAGGAAATGATTTCTGCCAACAACCAGTGAGCTTGACATGAGAACCAAAGCCCCAGCTGATACCTTGGTTTCCACCTTGTGAAGCTTCAAAATAAAAAGCCTGATTGAACTGTGTCCAGACCGCTGCCCTATAGAAACTGTGATGTTTTAAGTTTCTGAGTTTATGGTAATTTGTTTCAGCAGCAATAGAAAACTAATACATCAACCTTGATCCGTATCTTGTCTGTTCTGCCAACTGCAATGAGAGTGACTTAAAAAAAAATGAAGATCTGTTGATGACACCCATGTTTGCTTATAGCTTCCTAATACACTTCTTCCAAGCAATGGATTATGTGATCACCTGTCAATTAAATATCTCAGACAGTGTGCTATAACTCCATAAGGACAAGGGAGTATTGTGCTGATCTTTCCCCCATCATTCTGCCAATCATTGCTAGTAAACTTAGCTCACAAATATTTACTAAATGAATAACTGAATAACTGAGTCATATCCAATCAACTGAATCAATGACTTGGTGCTCTAGGAAGGAGATAAGAAAATTCTAAGAGCCAATAGACAATTGAGTCAAATGACCATGCTATCCCACCGGTTCCAAGACTGCCAAATGCTAAGTATTTTGAGCCTATCAAAATTTGATCACTGTCTTTTAATTTTATATTGTGCAGGGAATCTGGGCTCCTCTAATTAAAATAACTACCAAAACATTGCTTTATCACCAATATATTCCCTGTTTCACCAAATAAATTTAATAAACTTTTAATAGATGACAGCCAAGCAAAAGAGATGGTACTATATATCACAGGAATATAAACATGCCCTTCAATGTTAATGCATCCAATTTTGTATTGAATTTACCAACTTATAAAATATACTTTTTCATACCTTAACTCCTTTGATTCTCACAAAAACTTTGTAAAGTACTTGAATTTTTTTTCAGTTCAGCACACATTAAATCAGAGATCCACTGCTCAGAGGTTAATTGACTTGCTCAAGTTCAAAAACCTTGAAGGTGACCAAACTCCTTCTTAGGTCTTCCTACCTCATGTCAGAAGTGGATTTTTCAGGTAGGAACTAAGCCTAAAACATCCCTATTCCTTCTCTCTGCTCCTATACCCTGGTCCCTTGGGACTCTGGATGAGCATCCACCGCGCCAGTGTAACTTCTGTTTCCATCTGTCACTGCACTTTCCAAATGAGAAAATGAAACATTGTAAGCAATCAATAAAGGTTATCAAAGGACTGACCGCCTGCTAGGATCCAATAGATCCTCTCTTCACACACGTGCAAGGACGCAAGTATTTAAGCTTTCAGATTCTCAAGTTTGAGAATATATTTCACCTAATACACATTCTATTTATTATCTGTTATTTTTTGTTTGGCTTGAGAGTATCCCTCTTTTTAAACAGCTCATAGCTTCAGGGAAAAGTCTTGTGGAATTTCTGAAAGATAAACTTTTTTTCTCTCTGAATTTTTATCACAGTGTCATAGATTAGTACAGAGTAGAGCTCACCCAGAACAAATGGAATATGGCTAGCACACAGAGATCAATTCAAAGACAAATTTCTGTTTCACTGGGTTAAATGTAATATTCCAATGCTGTTATCGACACTCTGGAAAGCCAAGAGAAGATTCCAAAACTGTGTTAAATAATGGCTACTTGAATAAGAATATAGCCTAGCCTTATATTACATAAAAGAAATTATTCACATTCTTCTGGTAAGTTGTTTTTAAGGAGAAGTGCAAATAATAAATCAAATAGTACAAACATCTTCCTTATAAATTTTATTTTTCTGATTATTACATTAAATGCATTGCATAAAATACATAAAAGTATCCAGAAGGAGAGGAAAAACTTACTCATTATGATCATTATACTACCGAAAGGCAAATATTTTTAACATCTTGGCACTTTTATCCCATTTTCCTTTGGTTTTTTTCTTTGTTGAGATATCTATTTGTCCATTTAACATATGTATATCAATTTATGAGAACATAAATTGATAGACATTCAGGATAGATAAGGTTTTTCCCTCTTAGTTTTTCTGATTGTAAAAAACATAGCCATAAACATCAGAGTACATATATTTAAACAATGACATTCTTACTTTAAGAGAATACTTCTTTGCTAAGAATTATACATCTAGTTTATTTGTAATATAATTGGGTTCTTTTCCAATACTGTCAAAAGGGTGTGGTTCATATTTGTCTGATTCATTGCTCTTTTGCCCAAATAGAAAACAGAAGGTGGCATAAAGGAAGTTTGAGTCAAATAAATAAGTAGTTGCTGCACTGAACTGAACAGACTACGTTATTGTGGGAGCCCCAGATTGGAAAGGGGTAAGTCTGTAAGTCTGTTAACATGTGTAGGGAAGACATCAGAGCCAGGACTTACCTAGAACATTTGCAAATCCACCGCTCACACTCAGCTTAGCCACTAATGAGCATTGTAACTTATTTAAAAGTTGGCTGAATGCCATGCTTCTCATGTTGCATAGACATGTCCTACTTTAATATGCATTTGATTCTTATTAGGCATTTGATAATAGCGCAAGTTCCTTAGGCATTAAAGTGATATATTAAAATTGTACATTTTATAGCTTATTTCCCATGCAGAGAGAATTATTATTAAATTCTTCCCACTCATTGGCTCAGCTTTTCAGTATTAAAGTCCACGTGGAAATTAGTTCCATTAGGTCACATAGTCACCCTGAAAGATACACAGCACCATTAGAAATGTGAGGACATGCTTTTAATCCTAACTACTCTGGAGGCAGAGATCAAGAAGATCAAGATTTGAGGCCAGCCCAAGCAAATAGTTCACAGACCCTATCCAAAAATACCCAACACAAAAAAGGGCTGGTGGCGCAGCTCAAATGAAAGAGTGGCTGCTTAGCAAGCATGAAGCTCTGAGTTCAAATCCCAGTAACATTAAAAAAAAGAGGTGTGAGGACAGAACACAATGTGGAGGACTCAATATAAACCCATCTATTGGAATAGGAAAACCAAGAGCGGGATCAACACTTTCTTTAAATGTTGGGGATCAAGAATGCACAATAATCTAAACCTTTGTTTTTTCTCACTTGAGTTCCAAATAAATTAAGATAAACAACAGGAAAGTTAGGTAGATGGAGACTGCAATATAGCATTTATCACTAAAAAGATGTTACAAGAAGATGAGTATTAACACACCTATGACCAAGCAGGCATGCCATTGGTATAGCTCTGCAGAATTAGGCAGAATCTCATCTCTGCTGCAGGGGATGCTGGATCAGCACACACTTTCTTCAAGAGCAGACTCAGTCCTTGTAACACAAACAGGAGAGAGGGAGCAGAACAGAAGGGAGAAGAGAAAGGTGTGGGCTGTCCATACTCTGTTTCTCCCTTCAACCTCACCAAGCAGACTAAGTCCCTCTCCCTCCCTGGATGGACTGAGTAAGGGAAAGACAAGAGACCAGGCATTTTATGCTAGTTGGACCCCTTTACATGGAAGAAAATATCAGGTATGGAAAAGAAGAGACTACCCCTCACTTCTCACTATTGAAAAATACATTTGATTCATTTATTTTGCTTGTATACATATTGCTATCTTTTAATAGGAACTTGGGTTTAGAATTAGAAGCCAACCTGTTCATCCCCTGGCCACAAAAGACCACATAGTCGGGAACAAACACATCATCTGCCAAAGCAGGTAAGGAGGGCATTGGCTGAAGCTAGAAGAGGTCCTAATTGTAAAATTTTGTTTGCTATCTATATCTTTCAATCCATAACTAGTTTACAGTGCATTTTGGAATAGAATGTTTTATTTATATTATGTTGAAAAGAAAGAAAGGAAATAAAGAAGTTTATGATTCCATATACACTTTGAAGTTTCTCATTATTATATATTTTCCTGCTGATATTCCTAATTTTTTTTAGATAATGTGTTTATTCAAATATTTGTCGAATACTTTAAGTAACATTTATGATTACCAGAATGATCCAAATTTTATGGGGAAAATATTATCAAGTCCATTTTACAAATTAGAAAATTAAGGTTGGGATAGATAATTTGTTTAAGGTTAGGAGATGCAGAATTTCTTGATTCTACATCTTTCCAGTTCACACAGGCTTTCTATCATGATCACTTATACCATCATCTATTATTCAAGATAAAAATTCCTTGCAGTTGAGATTATAACTTCTATTTATTCAATTTTTTCCTTACTACATCCAAAAACACAATGATCTGTACTTATCAGGTATTCAATAAATGTTTAAGTAAATAGACTTATCTTTTGTGAAATTCTACACAGTGGGAAGATGCATAGAAATGTTCGATCTGAATCTGTCATTTCAAAATATAAGAAATTAAGGCTCCAAAGGGTCTTCACATTGACTTAGCTAAGAGACTGTCAGAACCCAAACGAAAATATAACACTCCTACCCAGACTTTGCACCCCTCCTGCTACCTTTCCGCCTTCACCATGGGACTCATGCAAGTAATGGTGGCTTGCCATGAAGCACAGAGGCACTGCACTAGGAGGAGTCTGCTGTTGCTTCTCCTGGGACCTGAGACCTACAGGAGCAGGGGTTACGGCTGTGTCATAGAGTTGCAAAGACTTACAGGAAGGAAAATCACAATAAATAAAATATCACATTGATTTATTAGACAGGCAGCAGGAAACAGTGGCTCAGTGCATAAACTCCAGAGCCCCACGGCCTGGGTTAAAATGCACAGAGGTAAATCTGCTGCTTAATAGCGTGTGACATCAGATGAGTTATTTAGCCTGGATGTGCCTCAGTTTCTTCCTCTATACAATGAGAATATGGCATCTCCTGTCTTTGTAGAAGTTAAATGAGTTTTAGATCTAAGATGCACAGACAGCACTAGCATAGGTAAGTGCTAGATGGTGGTGGTGATTTAAACACTTTCTAGGTTCCAGGGACAGTGCCAAACATTTGAAAATCACCAGACTTGGTATTAGCAGACTTTGGGGCATACTGCTAAATATTAAGTAAGATAAGCCACTGGCCATTTAAAACAAGAAATGTTGAGTCAGAGGGAGGACAACCAACTTGACTAAGTAGAATTTACCTGTCAGAGGAGGCGCATAAACCTTAATTTCCTTCCTCCAAAGCCCACACTATTAACTCAGCTAAGAGCTGAATCTCATCGCAGCTGGCTTTCTTTATGAAAAACAAAAACTGTTTTGGGGTCCCTACTGCCGCAGGTTCAGAACTGTCTAATGAAGGCTACTTTTTTTTTTTTCTAACAAAAACTCCTTCCATGAAGAGTCCAAATTAGCTAGCAAACTGCTCTTGAATTCAGGAAATTTGAAATTACTATGGATCGCAAAGGAAAAGTCATTTGGACTCCCTGGGAATTAATGCTCTTGAAACAAAGTCAGGCCACGCTCAGGCCCGCTCTTGGAAAGTCAATTCACCCAGATGTCCTTCCAGAGCCTACATGTAGGAGCGCTTGCACGGAAAAACATTACCAGCATCTACTCAGGTACCTCTGAGTTTGGGGGACCATGAACACTTCCCTTAACTGAAAGGTCCCCACAAAACCCACCTGCTTTATCTCAGAGAACAGCTCACAAGTATGTGTGTGACTGAGGCTCCAGGAAACAATCGGTTCTGTCAGTGTTTGCCGTTTAGATAAAGTTCCTAGGGAAGTGGGTCAAGAATCACTATCAATGCATGCTTTTTATTAAGCTTGTTATGCACTCAGCACACTTTGAAGTTTTATACTACATGTTGGAGGGGAATTTAAAGTCTTAATGGGCATGATTGCATGTTGTCAACTAGAATGGTATCGTAATGACTGTTCCCTAATTCCAATGGCTGTCATTTTCAGACATTTTGTTAGTAACAAGTATTAAGTTTAGTATGCCAGAAAAATAATTACTTCTGAAGAGTAACATAAATCAGATAAAATAAAATGAGATATTACTCTCTGTTTTCCCATCTGAGATAAGTTGTTGGCTGATACCTCCCATAGTCATTAAAAAATTCCTCCAGCTGTAAAGTTACTTGCTTCAGTTCTGTTTACAGCCTGAAGAAGGCAGAAAGAGTGAGTCCAGCTACAATTCAATAAGGGTAATTGCATTTTAACCTGCAAGATAAGGAGTTATTTTTACGCTTTTCAAGATTTTTGTTTTAAAATGTTTGTTGTTTCTGTGTTTGTCAATGTTTGAAGTCTATTTCTTTTCCTTGGCAGATCATAGATTAAGTTACATTCCTAACCTTTCCTTCCAGTATAAATGAGTTCCTGAGCATAAATGTAAATGGGTAAATGAGTAGTTCTAAGCTGAATGACAAAGTGCTTCCTTGTGTGTCATACCTAATAGAATCTGATTCCGTACTTCCTTGGCTATGTCACTGTCTACCATCTCTCCAATAAGTATAATTACACACAACCAGTAACTCTCAACACTTAGGAAGGTTTGATAAGTTAAATAATACTGAAAATTGGCTTCTAATTTCAGATCTAGCCCTGGACATGGCATTTTCTTAAGGCTTAGCTTCTCCTATTTGTGAAATAAGGAAAGAAAACATTTCTTAATGCAATGTCCAGCAAGATAAGACTATTAATTAGATATAAAATGCAAGATGAATATTATAACTACTAAGTACTTATTTGCATATTATCATATCAATCATAAGGCATTTCAGTAAAACTAGAGTTTGTAAGACAATCCACTAGGCACATTTTGAAAAACAAAAGATGTACAATATGTGGGCAGGACTGAAAGGCCAACAGTCCAACTGGAGACATAGTGTGCACATATAAAAATTTGTTGATTACTCCATGGATCGTCAGTTAACACATGCAGATTCACTGATGGCAACGCAATCATCTGATAAAATTGCTCTTGCCATCTTGAGATGGTGATGCTAATCAACACTGTGACTAGACATCACAAAACACAGCATTTTTAAATACACCAGGAATGCAATTGTTGCCTTGTTCACCTACTTGATTACACCCACAGGTGTCCTACAGTTCAATTCTGTCACTAGTATTCAGAGTGAGTAGTAAGATTACCAATAAGACACCAGCTGCATGCAGGTTTCCCGAGATACCTGCACTTCTATCTGACTTGGCTACAAATTTGGGGGTTCTCACTTTAGACTTAATAATTTGCTAGGAGGACTCACACAAGTCAAAAGAGCACTACGCTTGTGATTTATTTATTGTAGAGGCTAGAGATGAGCAGCCAGATGAAGCGATACAATACAACAGCATGGTCTGGAGGAGTGGCAAGCGCAACTCCTGTGGAGTCGGGGTGCATCGTCCCCCCCAATGCAACCATGTGTTCACCAGCCACAAAGCTCTGAATCCTCCATGTTCTGAGTTTTTAATCAGAGTGCTGTCATACAGGCATGACTACTAAATCATTGAACTGTCTCCAGGCTCATCTCTTTCCCCTGGAGGTTGGGGGTGTGGCTCAAAGTTCCACACTTCTAATCACATGGTTGGCCCCCTTCATACCTCATTAGTCTAAACTCAAGTACCCGCAGGGGTTAATTATGAATAACAAAAAACACTCTTATCCCTCAGGAAATTCTAAAGGATTTTGAACCAGAAACCTATGGTAGGAACCAGAGCCGAAGACTAGAAGTATTCTTTATTATATCATGAATGCATATAAATATTGTCTTAAGAATGCTTGTCAATATTCACAACTTATGTCAGTCCATTCATTTTATAAACAGTTATTGAGCAGTATGTTAGGGTTTTTGTTTGGTTTGGTTGTTTATTTTTAGCCTTACAAGGGTCAGACAATGGAAAGAGCTTTGTTCAAAGATTTGAGAAGTCTGGAAAATCATTGCATTGGCTGGAATGCTCTGTTTTTCTTCTATTGGATCTCTGCTACTCCTTACGTATCTGTTCCATTTTCCTTAATGCACATCCATTCCATACTCTCCAGTCCACAATTCAGAGGAAGCTGGTGTGTTGGTTTCAGCTACTTATCCCTGTCCCTTAAACCCCTCCATCAGGCTATACTTGAGATCATGTGACAACCATGGTCCAATCAGTGCTTACGTCATGTCTCAGCACAGTTGATGGGAGGAGGCATAGGGAGAGACACAATGACTCACATTGTTCATGTCAAGCAGCCTGCTATGAAAGCCATGCAGCAAGAAAAATGCCCTGCTTGGCTCCACTATCTCTTTGGTTCTCATCTTTCCCCCAGTCTATAGACTTAATCTTTTTCAGGCTCAGGGTTCAATCCCGTCCATTGTTAATGGGTAGTAGATACTGAAGAGGCATGATGTTATTATCAATTATTGATATCAATACTTGAGAATCAAATATTAATCTGGCTCACAACTTATACTCCATTTCTGATACAGTTTTTTACACTTAATACCTCACCCTTTAACTTGGGTGCAACAAATGTATGATAATAAACCTTGATTAATCTGCTCCATTCTGCAATCCAAATAGGATTAGAGATGCTGAATTGCTCTTAGCATTCGTGTTCTATCTTCTTCCACAAACATTCCTTCCCTTCCACCAAACATGATCACAATCAACAACATCAAAAGGATGCACATGTATAGTAGTCTTGTGACTTTGTATAAAATAATTAGACAGTTAAGGAGAGGAGATACAAAGAAGTGTAAAATAGAGTGCCTGCCTTCAGGACCTTTCTGCTTTATTGACCAGTTGAGATACACACACTGATAGGTACAATGCAGAGCAGTTTAGAAGTGCTGTGTGATGGTAGATGGTATAGACACTAACATGAGCTGAGCCTATTTCAGTTGGGACGGTCACAGTCAACTTCATGGACATGGTGGACTCTGAATTAAGCATCAAATATAATTAGTATTTGAACAACAGAGATGGGAAAAGAGAGCTTGGATAAAACACCAGAGTGATAAAAAGTAAAAAAGGACAAAGGATAAGGAAGCAAGGAAGAGCTAGTCAGTTTAACCAAAGAAGAAGATTCTGGGATAGAGTGCAATGAAAGATAAAGTAGATTGTTATCACTCCTATTGTGTTAGACTTTTCATCATTGTGACAAAACATCCAACGGAACAACTTAAAAAGAAGAAAGACTTATTTTGGCTCCTGACTTTCATCCCCAGGTTTTGGCTCCCTTGTTCCTGGGCCCAGCATGAGACAGAATATCATGGTGGTGAGAGCATGTGGCAGAGGGTAAGTAGCACGCTAACCTGTAGGGGACATTTCATAATCAATCATAACGCCTATAGACCAAAAGTCTCTTTTAATCAATAAGTCCAATAGTATATTTTCTGAAATAAATTCTAATTATTAATATGGTCAAAGACAACTACTACGAGATTGCCTGTAATTGGTTTAAAAAATGGAATAGTCTAGTATTTTCTTTTTTTAAAAGTCTCTGTATTTTGTTAGCTACTAAACATTCCTTAAACAATTGATTTGGATTAAGTTAAGTGTGTCAAAGGAAGAGAAAAAATATTTTAAATTTATGTTGCTGGTTCTACAAACCAAAATAATGTCTATTGGACTCAGTTGTCTTCTTGTACATGTAAACAAAACAGTCCCTACACTTTGTTTCTTTTCTAGCCAAGAGAAATTAGGCTTCCAGAGCTTCAGACAGCTGTCATGCATTTCCTTGACTGCCGCCACATGCATGTCGGGCTCTGCAGATCATTACCAGCACCAACATCTGGCTCTGCTTGCTTTCTTTCAAACAGAGCTTAATTTTCCTCTGTTTCCAGAAACAGGAAATACCATGTGCACTTCAGTGGAATTTGGGATTAAATATTTCTAAAAGAAGCTGCTGTTTTTACAAGACATCTTGGAGCGATGGTTTACTTTATGGCTTTGCTTCTGAGAATTCTTCTCTCTATCTGAATTGCTGTGAAACTTCCAAGGTTCCTTGCCTTTCCATTAGGTTGATCTTGTGCTTTTATCCATCCCTGGAGTGTGAGACTCACTGAAGTTCTGACTAGTAACTACAAAGCAACATCTCAAATGCTAGCTTTTGTCGCCTGATGAGAATGGTAGGTTTGACCACTACCAAGGGTATGGAAACATTGGGGAGCCCACACTCTCACTGGCCTTAATGACCACCCTGCTCTAGAAGGCATTCTCTTCTTTGAGGGTAGGAGAGCGAGGAAGAGAATTGAGCAGAAACTCGGCCTCCTTCATGGGGAAGCAGGAGTAGGTAAATGGCAGACTCAGAGAATAATAATAACTACTACTATTTTCTCCATTTTCCAGATAAGGAATCTTACGCAGACTGAGGAAGAAAGCTATGCAAACATAGCTTCCACTTCTAAATAGACTTCTGGCTGAAAGAGAAAGCCACTATGTGTTGAGTTTCCTCTCCCTGTCATCTTTGGTCTGCACTACAGGGAGAGTACAAGACCAAGAACAGAAAAGTCTATTTGTTGACAAATTGACAGAAGGGTGGGAATGGAGGGAAAAAATGATGGCAATGCATCAGTCACTAAAAACCTTTCACACCTTTCTGATGACAGCTGCAAGCAGCTTCCATTGGATTTGAAGCTCTCATTAACTTCATTAACTTCCTTTCTCAATCTTCATGCTTCCTTTGTTTACTGGTACCTGGTTTATGGCTAATGAAACTCATCATTTCCTCGAGGCCTACTTAAAATACAGTTATGAAAACTGTGTTATGCTAAAGTGATAAAGGCAAGAGAAGGAAAAGTGAGCAGAAGGAATTTCTATCAACATTTTCAGCTTCAGTATCAGTTTTGAACCACAAATCTTGACTGCTCGATGTCAGGAGAGAAATTTAAGAAATGTGTAAGGTCAGGACAATGGGAATGGCAATTCTTTAATTTGTAATGTGAAGACATTTCCTTAAGACTCTGTTTTCACTTTTCTAGGTACCATCTCTCTCGCCACCATAATTTCTTTCTCCTAGTAGAAAGATCTAGGTGTGTCAAGTTCTTAAGCCCTGCCTTTTCCTCTGTAGTACAGGGTGAGGCCAAAGAGCTGCATTATCAGGCTTTGCTTTTATCTCCCCTGAAAGCCTTTTATACAAGATTCTCCTGTCCTCAGAGGAGTCCTAAAGTCACCTTTAAGTCTTTTGTCAGGAAAGGAAAGTACTCTCCTAAAAACTATAGTCAATCCTGGCTTCCATTAAGATGTAAGAACGGACAGTAGGAAATCTCTAGCTACAGTTTTGATCTCTAGAAGTGATTTATCTTAAAGCCACTCATTAACTGCAAGCATTTATTAGGAACCTACTGTGTGCTTGAAGCTATCATCACCTCATGTTAGATCATTAAAGATGGCAGCTATGTGATGACAACTGTCAGAGATGCTGAGCGTCTGAGCCAGATTAGTCTGTGTGTGCGCATGGTGCTGCATGGCTCTCTCCTGGTATTAGTGGGCAACTCAATTGAGAGAGAGGAGTAGTAACTCTTAGAGACTGAAATTGAACATCTATTTCTGCAGTAGTTCGTCAAAGTGTTTGTCATAGGTTTTTAGGGATTTACAATCTATTAATCTCTGATCATTCTTTCCTAGAGATTAAGAAAAACATGGCACCCAACACTTTAAGTACAGGCAAGCCTTAACTTACCAGTATGTTCTCTTTTCTCTTCTCCCCACCTTATCTCAGAAGCTGCTGACAGTTTCCACCAGCCTTTGCTCCTCCGCTAACAAAGGCCATCTCCATTCGTTTTCTTCTGTCCATAAACTCCATCCTCCCTCCCCCTAACCCTATTCCTACCCTGGGCCAGAGTCCTTAACAACTCCTATTTCCTTTCAGGCTTGAGTTATAATTTCCAGTCATCTGAACCCTCAGTATCTGTGGGGGTGGGGGTTGGCTCCCTGCAGTTACCAAAATCTGTGGGTGCACAGTCCCTCAAATAAAATGATGTACTATTTGCATAAAACCTCTGTACATCCTCTGAAATACTTAAAATCATCTCTATATGAGTGACGGTACCAACTACAGTGGAAATACTATGCAGATTCTTATTATGCTATATTGTTTGGGAACTAATGACAAGGAAAAAAAGTTTGTATGTTCATTACAAATATAATTCCCCATCTCCTTCCCGCTGAGTATTTTAAATCCATGGTTGATTGAATCCTCCTGAAGATGTACAGAGCAAACTATAACACTTGACTAAAATTCTGGGTTTAAATTTTGGAGCTAGCTTGGAAATCCAAGTTATGTATATATTTTCTGTTCTAAGTCCTAAATGAGCTAATTTAGAAGTGAACATTTGGGGTTGGTGAAGTGGCTCAAGCAGTAAGAGCACCTGCCTAGCAAGCATGAGGCCCTGAGTTCAAACCCCATGCCTCCAAAAAAACAAACAAGCAGAAAAAAGACGTGAACATTTGAAGTGTAGGCATTTCATAGGGTTCTTGTGTTAGGGCAAGAAGAAACAGGTTAGGTTTTTCAATTGTTTTCAAAAGTTTCTCAGGAAAAAAGATGGAATGCTAACCCCCACTCCATCCCCACCAGTCATGGTTCCTAGTGATGTTATTCACTACTGCATATGTTCAAATAGTGCAAACCTTGTCATCAATCATATGAAAAACTCAAGCACAATAAGTGTATATTTTTATGGCAAGCTTATTTTCACCAAACAGCATTGACTTCTTTGCTACCAACTCTGTCGTAGCCTCACCAGTCACTTTGATCTTCCCACAGTTCTCTTATCTGTTCGATGTCTCTGAAGCAGGCAGGAGTTTAACATTTTCATGTCTAAGAACTTCTTTGAGTGAAATTGATGAAGAAATGAAATTAATAAACGTGGAGAATTTTTCAGCCAAAACTTCTCAGCTCAGTGATCAGCCTTGAGTCTTAGCAAAAAGAGTTTAATATAAATCTATGACAGACACGGCTTCTTGAATGAGGGGAGAATAGGTTTGGAGCAATTTCTAGTGTTTGTGTAATTGAAAACCTCACTACTGGCACTTTGCGGGGCACTGAATAAAGAAATTCTCAGCCAAAGAGTAGTAGGCTTCACTGATCTATAAGAAATACAGACTTCAGAGGGCAAAAAAATTTAGCTGTTATTCTTGCCATACAACAGTAGCAACTAATAAGAAAGAAATTCTAAATGCAGATATGGTCAATATTTAGATACAATTAATATTAAGAGAATGCCAATAAGAATGGCACAAAATACAGTGGTAGTGGGACATACTAGTTACTTTTTTATATAATTGAATCCCAGATCTCTTGAACTTAATATGCAAATAAATTAAAATACTATGTAGATAAATATTTTGTTTGGAGTGGCTAGCACTTAAGAAAACTGAATGATAGCTTAGAATTCTTCAACAAAATGTCCCACTACGACTGTTTAAGTTCCTTTACATTTTTTATTTAAAATATTTTCTTATTGAAAACTGAATGAAGTCCTACAACCTATGATGTAGCAGATCCCTCACTTATAGGGAATTCTATTTTTCTGAGGAATTCATTTATTTATTCCATAATCAAAAGACTAGCTGTCATAGAAGAGATACCTGGGTAGTAACGTTAAGGTGGACAGGTAGAGTTGACAATATAGATTCCAAGGCTGACCTCTGCATTGGAAAGTTGCATTTAAATAACTCTCAAGTGCCTCCAAACTACTCTGACTGAGAGTGAGATCCTCAGCATTTACTAAAAGTATAAGAACTGGCTTTCAAATATATTTGGGCTCTAATTTACTGATGGCAAATCTTTGAATTACAATTTAGAAGTGAAAACTAATCTCTAATCTTCAGCATGTCATTTGGTGAAAAGAGCAGAGGAAAGGGACAGAAGCTTGACAATGGCCCCTGAGGGATTAGTAATTTTGTCTAAAATGAGGATGGTAATTACTCTTGTCACCAAATTCTAGTGTTGCCCTCCTTAACGAAGCCTGCACTATGGAATGGTAGTTTCCTAGGACTGGAATGCTCTTACAATGACATTTTGCAATCCCAATAAGTGGAATTGCAAAACTGCATGAAAATACAAAATGTATTTCCTCCCTACAAAAATGAAATTTATAATGTAGGCAGAGCCTTTAAAAGACATCAATGGTAACTGCAGAATGAATGGCAAATACAGAAACCATTTTCTTTATAAGAGCTGAATCATTTTCCTTAGAGTTACAGAAGTCACTAATGTTAGAGTATAGTTTTTAATGTGTAAAATATGCATAATAAATTTTTAAAATCTTATTGGAGACCATTATGCAATTCAGTGAAGTAATGTAGTAAAAATCCATATCTCTGTAAGCTCTCGAATACCTGAGTTTCTCGCCATGCTCTGAAGCAGGAAGCCAAGCCGGATCCTGGGTTCTCATCCCCAAAGCACCTTGCTAAACTCTAGCTTGAGTTCAAAGTTTGTGTCCTCTTTTACCTCTTCCCTCTGCAACACCCTAACATCCCTTGCTCCATCTCTCTGCTCATCTCTACACACCCTTTCCCTCATAATGAGCCTTCTTCCCCAACTAACTTTAGCCACCTTTAAAAAAAAAAATTGGGTGCTGGGAGCCATCTCAAGTGGTAAAGCACCTAGCTAGCAAGGGCAAGGTCCTGAGTTCAAATACCACCACCACCACAAAAAAAAAAAAAAAAAAAAAAAACCTAAAAAAATTTTTTTTTTCCAGATAGGGTCTAGAGAACTATTTTGACAAGGCCGGCCTTGAAGCACCATCCTCCTGATCTCTGCCTCAGGAATAGCTGGGATTATAGACGTGAACCAAGGGTACCCGGCTAAAGCTCCCTTTAATGATACATGTAATGAGTCTTCAATACAAAGTGTATGCTTAGTATTATTTATATCTTTTGCAGAAAATGTGGACTAGTTAGATAAAGCACCGGTTGGTTTAGAATGCAGCGGGCTTGGGGTCAGGAGTTCAGAGTTTTAGATGTGGCTAGGCTTTTTGTCACTACACAAGTCTATTCCCAACTCCAGGTTGCTGGTGTGGCATCCTAACAGATTTATCTAGAGTGCTTGTACATGGTACTCCACCTTGACCCAGGGGCTGAACCAGAACCTTTGAGGGGAGAGCCTAGGAATTTGCTCTGCAGTTTTAAAAGCTCCTCCCGTGATTCTCCAGCAGCCTAACATTTCAGAAGCTCACACACTTTGAGTAGCAAGGATGGGGTGGTTTGGATCTGCAGCACCGGCATTATCTGAGAGACTGAAATGAAGATTCTTCCCCGGTCTCTCAGACCTTCCGAATATGTGCATCTTAACAAATCTTCTAGGACAGTCCATCACATTAACGGCTTGAGAAGCACAGCTATACCTTGGGTCGCTTGGGGCAGCTTTACAACCCACATGCCTGAACCCCATCTAGAGTCTCCTGTGCTTATTCTGGGGGTGCGGCCGGGCAAAGGGCTCATCTTACAAAGCTCCCCAAGTTATCTTCAAGTACAGCCAAGGTAAAGGACCATTTCCCCCGATTGCCACCCTTAATGGTCAAGCAGTATAATAACCTGAGTTACGTTGGCTTTTGCGGGCTCGCCTGGGACCTTAACGACTGCTTAGGTAAACAGTGCTTTCTGGGGGACAATGGACTCTGGAGACAAGTTCAACCACGCACCTTCAGGTTTACCAGACCCCAGGCGGGAGACTTCCTGCACCTTCCAGCGGCGAGTCAGCAGGGTGCAGCGCGGGCGGGCCAGGCGCGCGCCCCCGCCGGCCCCGCCCGGCGCGCCCCCTCCCTCCGGGCCTCCCGGCTGACGTGCCGCAGCGGCCCGGGACATGCGCACTGGCGCCCCGCGCCCCGCGCGGCTGCTCCGCCTCGCCGCCTGTCATTCCCCGCGGCGCGGCGGCGAGTGCGGACCGCTGTGCCCGTCCGCTCTCTCTCTCGCCCGGCGGCGCGCGGGCGATGCGACCGATCCTCTGGGGACAGGCTGACGGCTCTGCCGGCGGCACCGCTTCGGCTCTTCTCGCGCCGGGTTTCTGGCGGAGTCGCCATTCCCTGGGAGCGGGAGACGGGCAGCCGACGCTCGGAGCGCAGCACTCCCGGGGCCGGCGGCAGCTGCAGCGCTCAGGTCCGCGCGGCCGGGAGCAGCCTTAGTCTTCATCGCCGCCGCCGCCCGGCCGTGCGCTCTGGCCGGTGCCGGGCAACGGGCACGACTGAGCCCAGGAGGATCGTGCAGAGTGGCAGCGATTGGTCCTGCATCCGCCACTGTCACCGGCCACTGCGGGGTTAGCAGGGCTGCGTGCAGCCGGAGTTTGCTGGGGTTGCCTCCGAGCGTCGTCCCCCCCAAGAGGACTCTGTCTCCAGCGTCCCGGTAAGTTGACTGTAGTTTCTGAAGTTGCAGGGAGCCGTGGGAAGGAGAGGTTCGTGTTTATTATCTGCGCGGTGTGGGAGCGGGGTGGCACCTCCTGGGCCACCCGGTTCCAGTTGGGGAGGGAGTTCCAGCAGAGGTCCAGTTGGGAAGGGAGTACAGGGGTGCAAAGAAGGGGAAGACGGCACGCGAGGTGAGGCTGAGTCCAGGGCTGGCTGGCTCAGGCTGCTGACGAATGTGCCAGTTGGAAATGTGCTGGGTGCGGACAGGTGCTCCCTGGGCACTTCGCCTGCTGCTAATTGCACATTCCGAGCTCCTTCACTGTGCGGGAGGCGGGCGTCCGCAGGGTATTGCCACCTTTCTCCTAAGTCCGCAGGGGACAGACTCTCCTGTGATACCCCTGGGTGGCCAGCACTGCCAAGGATCTAAGCTAAGACATTCCTTCTCAGGCCTGCTGGTTTCCCGCGCATCCCACTTTTACCCTTCCCCTAGGCACAAGTTGCTAGCCTTCCCATAATTGGAGCCTAGTCCTTTAGAGAAAAAAAAAAAAAAACAAAGCACAACTTCTCTGTCAACCGAATGTTTTGCGCTCTAAAGCATATAAAACGAGAAAAACGCCCTGTATATGTGATTTCCTACGTTCTAAGAATGTGGGCAAGTCTGAAAGAAATGGGATTCCGATGATGGCACCGGGTTTCACCCTGACTGTCCTGCATCTCTTATGTAAGCCTCCCGGCTGGCTGGGTAACTTTGCCTCTGCAGTGTCTGCAGCTGTGGCGCTCCACTCCGTTTGTTTAAAGTCCAGCTTGAACAGTGTTTAATGAAAATGCTGACATGTTATAGCAGCCTGGAGTCAGAAAGAGTGGTCTCTTCAGACTGCAGTGTCTTCTAATAGGCAGCATGGGAGGAAGAGCCCAGTATATTTTTCAAGGCAGCTCAAGGAATTGGACACATAAATCATGTTTTAAAATAGCGTGCATTGTGCAGCAAGCGTGCAGAAGACCCCTTTTGGAAACTATCCTCTTTGTTTTAGAGAAAGTGGAAATTGTTCATGTCAGACAATTGTTGAGTCTGAAAGTTAAGTGTACTGATGGGCTTAATTATCTTAATAAACAAAGAGCATGATTTATAGGTAGCTGCAGCGGTCTACTTTGAAGGATAGAAATCTTTAACCTTTCTTCCTCAGCTGGCCCCTAGAGATTCCTTTTAAGCAGAGCAATAGATTATCATCATTGATGTTTAATACTTGAGTTGATTAAATTTGCAAAAGGAACACTTTGAAATACCATATAGCACTGCTGTGTGGCTGTTAGACAGCGAATATTAGAAGGGGGCTATGTGGAGTCTCTGGCATAGAAGTCACTAGCTTAACAAAATAAATCACATCAAGACTGCCCTGAGATATGCATATGTGTGTGTGTGTGTGTGTGTGTGTGTGTGTGTGTAGACAGAAATACATACAGAGAAAATTTTACATGAGTGATTTGGGACTTGAAATAATTGCTTAAATCAAAATCCAGGGGTGTGCGTTAGTATAAGATTTATTTAGGTATTCTTTAGAGAGAAATCCATTTATTATGGTATTCCAGCATACAAAACAAGGTGAACTAGTTAGCGGTGTCTTATTTTAAATGTAGTTTTTATTTTAAGAATTCTTAGAAAATACAAAAAAATGTTATTTCAATACATTGTGGTTTGTGAGAGCATCCAGTGTTTATCTCTAGAAGAGATTCCATCCAAACATAGAATCTCAAACAGGCTGATCCCCACACACTGTTATGTCATAATTAGCATGCCTGTGGAGCTGGACAGCCAGCTCTTATACCATCTGTTTGAATCTGGGCAAGTTACCTAAACTCTGTGCCTCAATGTGTCTATCTATAAAATGGGCATAACAATAGCACCTACCTTACTGGATTGTGGTGAGGATGAAGTAAATTTATCTATGTGAAGCTGTTGAGCTAGGGTTGGCATATTAAGCTTGCTCTGGATAAAATTATTTTTGCTATGAAAAGAAATTCATCTTTGAATACTGCAGACATTGAACGGCTACTGATGGAGATTAACAGAAAAGGTTCATGTATATGATAGGAGAGAGGGTATAAACGTTTTTTGGGCACACCCTTGTGATACAAACAGACACCAACTGGTATTTGACTTACTGTGTCCCTCAATTCCCCACTGCAGGCCTTTGGGTAGGTGGCTTCATCTCCATGTCAGAGATGAGGAAACTGAAGCTGAATAAGATGAAATAATAAAAGAAACTGAAGCTTGCCTTTTAAACACATCTGTCTGTTCAAAGCTGTTCTTTTGACTCTGCTGCCTCAACTTGAAAATGAAATAGTTATATTATTAGCCTCAATTTTCAGATAAGGAAGTTTAAGCTTAAGGATTAGCATATGCAAAATACTTAACAGCATCCACAACGCAGTTCTACATGATCTAGAGCTGTTATTAGTGTCATATTTGCTGTTAAATAGCTTGCCTTGGTTACATACCACCTTTAGTGCCAGCAGGTAAGGTGGGTTTTCTCCTTCAGCTAGGTTCATTTACTTCATTCTTCCTTATTCATATATTCAGAGTCAAAAGAAAAAGTGGTATGGTGTTATATTTCACACTGCAACCTGGTGCCCCTTGTCCACAGCTGTGGAACTCCACACAGTGAAGTATGCACCAGCGGTCAGCCCTCCAACAGCGTCATTCGTGAGTGTGTATCCCTATGCACTGGAAAACTCCCCTAGGCAGAGAGGGGCCTTGAGCTTTGCCTCCTACTTATGCTGTGAAGTGGAAACAGTCTCTCCTTCACAGCAGTAAGCACATTTCCTTTCATCCTACATAGCACCAACGCCAGGGGAAGCGGTTTTGGGGGTTCCATGGGAGCAGGCATGATTAGGAGTCTCCATGGGCTATTGGACTTTTCACCTGTGTTCTAGGCTGGAGCGTGATTGAGAGGCCATGGATTTTTGTGGCTTTTTAGGTTATCACCCAGATACTTGATAGTATTCTGGTACTTAATATTCTTTCTTTTCTAGATACTAAAATCCAATTGCTGCATAAAGCACACAGGCAACAGACTGCTCACAGGTTTCGTGTTTAATGAAACCTCTTAGCTAGTATATCTGCCACTGAAAGTTACTTCAGGACAGATGTTCAACGTTGGCTTTCTTTTTTTGAATCAAAACTCCCCAGGAGTAAGCTTCTAGTAGGCAGCTTCTGTGCGCCTGGGGACACAAAACCACAGTTGCAGCGTGCCAGAAAGAGCCCTTGCCATCAACTGAGTCATCTCACATCTCCAAACTGTTTTCTACTGCAGTTTTAGTCCTTCCTTTCAGAGAACAAGTCCTCCCCTGGGTTCAGTCAATAGCTATATGCCAAACATTCCTCTGTTCTGGGTTTTTCTATAGTAAAGATCTTCCTTGAGCACTTCCGTAACTTCAGCTAAGTCTGTGACTTACTATTATCTAATTCTTCAGAATTTGCATATTGTTTTATTTCTGTTGCCACTTTTAAATCTATAAATAACTTTTCCTCTGACATCCAGTTTTCTTTTGATGTCAGAAGATAACATGTACAAAACACGCAGACCAATTTTAATATAGACATAAGTAAATGAAGATCATTTATACTCCCCAGTCATATCTACTGTTTGGAATTTTCACTGTGGGTTTAGGTAGCTGGGAGTCAGAATTTCTAGAGCTCTTACCTTAAGCATTGTGAGAGGTATGTTGGAGAGTTATACAGGTTTCTAGTTGTACAAGCAAGCAGTGCATATGAAACATGGCAGAGGCTGTGCCTTAAGGCCCACCATTGCAGAGTTCATGGGCATGGGGTGGGAATGAGGTACGACAGCTCTGGACATGATTTATCTGACTACATTTCTAGTCCTTACTCGTCATCTCTTCTGATGAGAATTGTAATGCATAGCTAACAGGGAACACTTACCATGTCTTGGCTGTCATACCAAGAATATCACGAAAGTATTTTCCTTAGCCCTTGGGTGCTAGTTACTATATTATACTCTTTTGCAGAAGTAGGAGCTGAGATCTAGAAAGGTCAGGGCATTTGTCCAAGGTCACTTTAGAGAGTTTCATAATAAAGACTGGAGCTTCTGACAGAGCATTATTCTGCCTCTGGCTTTTGAACCTTCATGAGAGTTAATTCATATTGCATAGGAGAGCTCTGTTATATTTTCAAGTCCTCTGGCCCACAGCTGGAATTGGATGCATAGGGAATATCATATCTATATGTCTGTAAATTAAGAACTTAAGCTTAGTTTGTGCAAGAGCTCAGAAACCACCACATGTTCACTTTGTGCAATAGGAAGTGTGAGGCATGCAGCCTCCAGCTGATGTGAACCAGTGTGGAGTAGCATGCTCACTTTGTCTGTGTTTAGGGTTAGAGGTTCCCATCAATCTCCTTAAAGAAAGGAGAAGTGGAGAGACCTGAGATTCTTCTCAGGTGATTTTAGAAAATAAATTTATTTGAATCTTAAAAGCTATGAGCAATTAAGTTGTCATGAGAGTACTATATTACCACAACAGTGTTATCCATCATTCACAATGAGACTATGGTTTTTAAGGGAAATGCACACTGATGTCTAGCAAGCCAGGCTCAAGTGTGTTGTTTCAGAATAAGAACATTGCATCCAAACTTCTGTGTCTGTTATAGCCTTTCTAATTCCAGTCCAAATGCAGAGCAAAATGATGTAACTTCAAGTCATCTTGTAATATTTTCAGATCCCCTCCTCTGAGCCCCACCTCCTCTATTTTTCTTGATTTCACACTGAAACCTACCTCTGTATAGTAAGTTCTTTGTATCCTCTAAAGTTTGAGTTACACAGTAACTGTTATATATTTTGGCATGTTGCTGATGTCTCCTTTATACAACTGTCCAGTTTTCCAATCAATAATTAAAAGCCTACTTTTAAAACTCTGTTTTCTAAATGTATGCTGCATGTTACACAGAACAGAGAAATTTGGCTTGACTGGCAGCCTTTATTAAAATACAGAGCGATTGAAACCCTGTAAACTTTGTGGAGGGGGCAAGGGATTTAAAAAGTTTTTAATCATATGTTCTCCCTCATATGTGGACATTAGATCAAGGGCAAACACAACAAGGGGATTGGACTATGAGCACATGATAAAAGCGAGAGCACACAAGGGAGGGGTGAGGATAGGTAAGACACCTAAAAAACTAGCTAGCATTTGTTGCCCTCAACGCAGAGAAACTAAAGCAGATACCTTAAAGCAACTGAGGCCAATAGGAAAAGGGGACCAGGAACTAGAGAAAAGGTTAGATCAAAAAGAATTAACCTAGAAGGTAACACCCACGCACAGGAAATCAATGTGAGTCAATGCCCTGTATAGCTATCCTTATCTCAACCAGCAAAACCCCTTGTTCCTTCCTATTATTGCTTATACTCTCTCTACAACAAAATTAGAGATAAGGGCAAAATAGTTTCTGCTGGGTATTGAGGGGGGGGAGCGGGAGGGGGTGGAGTGGGTGGTAAGGGAGGGGGTGGGGGCAGGGGGGAGAAATGAACCAAGCCTTGTATGCACATATGAATAATAAAAGAAAAATGAAAAATAAATAAATAAATAAAAAGTTTTTAAATCGATCACTGGCAGCCTTATGCCTTCCTCTCCAATTTTATAGGTCTTAGCTGACCCAATGCCTACATACCATATCATGTATTCATTTGCAAGTGATCAGCTTCACAGAGCTCCTCAAAGTACCAAAAGGTGTGACTAAATCAACACTGCTGTCATCTGCCATCTTTCCTTAGAGAACCCCAGGGGTTCATATGTGAACTTTTACCTGAAATCATTCTCTGAGGAATGAAGGGTGATCAGATAGCTCCCCAGGCATCTGGTTTTACTGTATTGAAGACTCCATCCATTACTGTTAGTGTTGCTTCTAAACTCCAGCCCTTTACCCTTCTCTGTATCCACTGCTCATCACCCCAATTATGGCTGAACATGCTGATACTGTCAGGAAACTTAATATTGAGGCAGCCCATGTTATAAGTCAAAAACAATAAAACTACACCACACAAAAATTATATTTTGCCCCTGCAGTATTGTGATCTGAACTTGGGGCATCCTACCTGAGCTTTTACCACTTGACCCATGCCTCCAGCCATTTTTGCTCTCATTACTTTGAAGACAGGATGATACTTTTTGCCCAGGTTGGCCTGGACTGTGATCCTCCTACTTTTTAGGCTTCCTGTTGTAGCCAGAATCACAAGCATGCACACCATACCCAGCTCTTTTCCCATTGAGATGGAGTCTCATGAACTTTTTGCCTGGGTTGGCAAAACCATATTTCTCCAGATCTCAGCCTCCCAAGTGGCTAGGATTACAGGCGTGAACCACTGGGACCTGGCTAATTTTTTTTTATTATTAAAAAAAGTCTAGCCAGGCACCGATGGCCCATACGTGTAATCCTAGCTACTCAGGAAACAGATCAGGAGGATCACAGTTAGAAGCCAGTCCCTGCAAGTAGTTTATGAGACTCTATCTTGAAAATACCCAACACAAAAAAGAAAAGGCAAGTGGTTCAAGTGGTAGAGTGCCTGTCTAGAAAGAATGAGGCTCTGAGTTCAAACCCCAGTACCACCAAAAAAAAAGTCCATTCCCTAACATAGCTACACAGAAGAATTCCACACCCTCTGCATTCAGTCCTTGAGAAGTGGGATGAGAGTGGTCTTATTATTTTTTACCTGACACCTATTTTTAGCTGAGAACCATTCACACATAACTATTAGCTGCCTGGCTGTGTTTGAACCAACTTTGGTTGAGGTGATATTTACTTATTTATACATTCACCAGATATTTACTGATAGGATATCAGTAGTGATGTTAGAGATGGTATTGTAAGCACAAGAAAAGCCCTTCTTTATGGACTTTCAAGACTCTATCTCATGAGGGAAGGGCACCGAGCAGTTGTAACCAGTGTGAAGAGATGAAGGTCCCAGTCAGGGTACCTGACTTCAAACCCATGATTTTCCCTCAGGAAGTAGGGCTTGGTCTGAGTCTGGAAGAGTGAGTAACATGCAGTTGAGAGTGAGATAGCACTGGGAGCAATCACTGTGAGCCAAGGAAATAAGGAAGAAAGTGAAACAAATGTGCCAAACAGGGCAGCATTTTGAGGAACAGCTGGTAATTCGATGCAGTTGGAGTCCTTTGACATGGTGGATGAGGATAGGGATGGACAGTAGAGGCTGGAGCCACTTTAGGAAGGAGTTTGTCAGCCACACTTAGTCTCATAGGTGAATCTGAGCACTTTATGTTTTTTTAGGATACTCAATCTGGGTGTTTTGTACAGAATTGATGAGGCAGGGGACAGAGAAGTGAAGCCAAGAAAAAGAGCTGCTGAATCCTAATGTGGATTTAAAGTCTGAATTCAGACTGAAATGGGCGCAGACATTCAGAGGAGCAAGGAGGGGATGGCGACTTGCTCATAGGTGTCTGGCTTGAGTAACTGAATAAACAGAGGTGCCATTGGTGATGACAGTAACTTCAGAGGGTGGAACATTCCCTAGGGAAAGATGACAGGCTGTGGATTTATGCAATGTGAGGCACCAGGGGGCCATCAGGGGCTGCAGGTTCCATTGACAGTTTTACAGCCTGTGGTTCTGGTATTCAAGACAGAGGATGAGCTGATAATGTAGGTTTGCAAGTCCTCTGAGTATTTGAAATTGTTGTTGAGGTTGTGATCTGCTGGGAGAATGTGTGGCATCAAAGATGAGGCCAAGGTGGCACACAGAAGAAAAGAAAATAGTATCATAGGATTAAGTGAGAGAAGTTTTTGACAGTGCTTGGACTCAAAGTGGCAGAAGCCAGAAGCAAAGCAGAATAAGGTGGTTGATTGAATGGGAACTGAATGACAAAAGAAATGAAACTGAAAGAAAAAGCAGGGAGCAAAGGGGTAGATCTGACTGTTACCATGCTTTATCTGTCCAGGTAGTGGTGCCGGTTCCTCTTACAGTCTTCAGTTCCTGTCAAGAATCACTAAAACCTATTATGTGGCAGGTGGATGGGAATGAGGTTCAGGAAACAAAGAAAAATAACTAAGAAGCATGATCCTGGATCTCAAATTGCTTATAGGGTAGAATTGTCATTTCTTGTTTTTCTTTTCCATTCATCTTTCCTCCTTCATTGACAACAGAACACCTGCACTTGGGGAGGATGGAACAATCTCTTCTTAGAGCCTAAAGTGCTTGGTTCTCCAAAGTGGGCATTGTCTCTTGTTGTATCCATGAATGAGCACACGGGAAGGGAAAGTAATATATGACACATTATTTGATAGTTCACAAAAACTAAGCTTTTATCATGGCCATGGCATGTTTAGAGGACTTGCATCTTTGGATCAATCCTTTTATAGTTTATTAATGTGTCTTTTGACTCACTGGATTATGTGTGGTATGCCATGTACAATATCATATACCCTTCATTTGACTTATAAACACAGACCTCATTATGTTATAGACATTTAGGAATGATGGAAGTAATTGCCAGGTGTTTTAGTTACCATCATGGATTCCAGTCCTCAACTATTTTGTCCTTTAACATTGACCTTAATGTAGAATTCCTCTCGTTATTGAGATGAGGAAACTGAGATACAGGGTTCAGATGACTGAGTGAATATAGCATTACTAGTAAGCAGTAGAGCTTGCAGGACCCAAACTGAGGCACTCTGACTTCAAATTCTGAGTTCATATCATTCCATCATGTTGCCTATATCTTTGTGATTAGCTAATAAATAAAAACTGGGGGTAGAATGTTTAAGAGATTTTTTTAATTAGTCTGCTCAGAGCACCAACAGTAGAGACTGTGTTGGCTACAATTTCTGTACTTGATGGACCACAGGTTATTTGTGCAAATACGTGATTAAATCTGTTCTTTTTACAAAATGAACATCCTTTTCTTTCATTATAAAAATATAAGGATTCAGTATTTTAAACTGGAAAATTATTGTAGATAAACTTGCTAATTGTGATACAATGGAAATGTATTTCTTAGCAGTTGCAATGGCTTTTATGTGTGAAAAGCATTCTGTGTGTATGTTATGTATATATGTATATAAGATAAAAACCAGCCAAACTAAATTTAAACTATCAGTTTCCTTTCATAATATTCTTAAATTTTCTAAATGAATTCAACGATATAGCTTGCTTTGTCTTCTCAAAGCAGCTGTGATGTTACCCACTTAATGCCAAACTCTTGGAGCATTTCTCTTTCCTAAATGGTGGAAATGATGCAGGATAAATCTAAACAGCTTATTTTAGTTTCACAACTAAAATAGTCTAAAATTTGATTTCCCTAATTTTTTAAATTATTAAACCAATATTTACTACTAATGCACAGTATTGTTAGAATCATGAAATGTATATGCATTAAATATCATGGTCATTGGAAAAAGTTTATGATGCTGCATTTTTTAATTTCACTAAAAAATATCTAGGGGAGGCTGCTAACTGGCAGTCTCCAGATGAAAGCAATTTCAAGCAAGTAGCAAAAGCTGGCGCCAATGCTTATCCCTAAATCTCAATTTCAGGCTTCATGGTGCCAATGTTACGTTTTAGCTTCAGTAGGAAAAGTTGAATCTAAAGGGGCTTATGCATTCATGACATTTGGCGGATTGCTCTTTTGTTGGTGGTGCTGATTTTTTAAAAAATAACAGTACATTTATAAATTTTTTAAAGTTTGATAAAATGTTAGGCAACCATCTTAGTTATGGTAATTTTCATTCCTCATGGTATTGTGGTAGCCTTAGTCCATTGTAGCTGAGAAATTACAATATAGGCATATGAAAATTTAAATAATAATATAAAGTAATATGGAATTTTATGTATGATTTTATTGCATCTTGTATTTATAACAATATGTTCGGAAACAGGAATGAAGTCAAATGAAGATTAATTTGGCCATTTCATGCCTCATGTGCTCCAATTTCATCCATATGCAAATATGATAATCTAGAGCATGGAGCTGGATTTCTGTTCAGGTGATCTGAAGCTGCTATGTTTATTATTCACTTCCCAACATGAACAATTAAGCTCTATTTGCTATCAATCTTTCCACGAGTATATTATATTGTGTATTAGAAGTTTTCATTTCCTAAAAAAGAATAGCTAAATTTTCTTTACCTCTTTTTTGTCATTCCTATTGAATTTTATTCATACATTTTATGTTCATGTGTTCTTGACATGATGGAATATGTCTAAATTAGATATCTAATTTGAGTGCTGTAATTATATGCACAGTTAGAGTAGAGTACTTTTGTATATTGTGTATGTTCTTTCCCTTAAAGGATTTCAGAATTATATGCTTAAACCTACTTATGTTTACACAGGCCAAGATTATAAGTATTTTAAAACCTAGACAAGTGTTAGGAATTGACAGATAACTCTGTGTTATAGCTTTTTCTTACATGTAAGAGAATAAGAAATATAGAAGTCGTCAAAAAACAGAATGGTTTCGCTTCTAGTGTCTGAATTATTGACATCAAGGTTAGAGCATACTCCTTTCTTTTATTAAATAAAAAAATAAAAGTGCTTTGAAGTAGAGTACTATTAGAAATTCCCATTAAATAATTGTGCACATTTGTATCATGTTAAGAATATTTTTCCTTTATTATATTGGTTGCTTTGCCCAAAATGTACATCTTCAGCTAACTGACTGTTAACATAAAATGTTCAGTATCTCCAAAGTAGAATTGAAACTAAAAAGTTTGGAATCTTATTAAAAGAATGAAATGTGGAAAACAGCTTTTCAGGCTTTGTGCTGGGAAGCTTGGAACAGGATTGCTAAACACTGTGGTAATTAAGAAAAAGAAAATAAAACACTGATGTATTAAGCTTACACTTAATTTAATGGTTTTTGCCTGTGTATTCTTAACCTTTCCAACTAGCTGAATTATTTGATAATATTAGTATGTTAAGAGCTGAATTACAAAAGATCTTTCCTTTTAATAAATATTAATAGCATTTTCACAATCATTCTCCTAGATACAATTCATAAAAAAACAGCCCAGTGCTGGCAATGAGCGTACTTCTTCCACACTGTTTTAACCATGGACCATTTGGCATTTAGACCCTTCTCTTATGTATTTTCACAGCTCCACATATCCTAAAAACTGTCAGCCTTGGATTGGAAGAAGGCTTTTACTCCACAGTTAGAGAATAAAAAGAATTTTTCTCCTTTTCTGCTCCCCCCAAGTAAGCCAATGCTTGTGGTTACAGAATCATGATTTGCTAGTCATATGCTTTTTACATCGTGCGATGCAGGCAGTAGCCCTCCATGATAAAGAATTTTCCAGCCCAAGATGGAAAAACTCTGATCTAGAAGATGGGGATGTCTATTTAATTTGCTTATATTTTTCATATAAATGGAAATATTCAATATAATTCCATATTTTGTACCTTCTAAGTTCTGAGAATAGTGAAGACTATGTCACAGTTCTCACCCTCAGGAGTCTATTCTCATTTTGCAACAATAACTGGAAAGTAAGACACTCCTGTTCTCTGTGATGCATCTGTAATTAGAGGAAATGAAAATAATTTAGACTTTTAGATTGCATTGTCTAAATATAGGCTAATATATACAAGGCACCATGTTCTCTGTCTAGATGGAATATTAGTCATTTGTGGGTGAAATCTCTGACTTTTCTTTGATAACCAGGAACAGGTCCCACTTACTATCTTCCTCTCTTCCCATTCCAACTGGTATTAATTTGAGATATCAAAAGGAGATATTGACATAAAAAGTGTCACTTTATAAATTTATTAGTTTTTTTAGCACCTTTCCTAAGATATAATCTACCTGTCATAAAAGTCTGTTTTTACTGTACAATTCACTGATATTTATTGAACCTACAGAACTCGGGAACTGTTACCACAGCTCAGCTTTAGGATTTTCCCTCATCCCAGAAAAATCCCTTGAGCTTGTCTGCAGCCAGTCCTCATTCCCACTGCCAGCCCCAGGCAACCACTAACCTTTCTGTTTTCTGTCTCACTGTCTCTGTACAGAATCTCTGGACATTTCATGTGAGATAAGTTTTACCAGTAAAAGTGTAGCTTGATGTCCTCTTTCTCAAGGTCAACGTCACATTTTTATTTTTCATATTCCTGTACCACACACATGCTATAATGCAGGTTTGGGTAGACTTAGTAAAGGGAAAAATGCAGCAAGGGAAAGGTAAGCATCTAGTCAATGCAGCATGTGTCACATTAAAAAGTGGATGATATGCCTATTTTTCAGTTATTCCTGCTTTGTTCTCTATGTCATTGGTGACATCCCCTCTAAGACACTCTACTCCATGAATCTACTGAAATAATGTTGTAGAAATCATTGAAAAACTGAAGTCAGGTAAATACCTGCCTGATGTAGGGAAACTACAAGAGTAAAATCTGGAGAACTCACTTGTCTAGGAGTTGTGTACAGGCCAACCATCCTTGGGTTGCTTTCTGTCTTCCAGAATTCAGCTCTTAGAAGGGCAATATAGTTTGTGTACTATATCCCAGTGTCAAGAAATCACACGTTCATTTTTGTAGCAAAGTGAATATTTACATCTAGTTGGACAGAGGAAATCTAAATAACTGCATTTCAGTTTAAGTCAGATTTTGGAGCAAATTCAGTTTCCAGAAATTTTTGCCTTTCAAAATTGTGGATAAAAGTTTGTGGGACTGTCCCAGTGTGTCCCAAGATATATATTTTGATTAATTGCTCCATCATTTTCTAGCTTCCCACTTACCCATTTCCTCTATCATATACATACTATGTAGGTTAGCCATGGATATACTTATCTTTCTTTCTTTTTTTTACATTGTTAACTTCCCATCAGACTTGACAAAATGCCAAGTCAACTGTTCATTTTGGTGGATGGCCAGGTATGGATGTATTATGGTCAGCCAGGTTTGTGGTTTGCGGTTTCACCTCCCTACTATAGACCTGGATTGTAGCCATGTTCATCTACTTCAGGAACAGGGCTCTGAAAGACTAGATAGTTTTGTTGGTTCAAATATATATCCATGGAGAAAAATCCCAAAGGTAGCAATGCCAGGTGTTGTTCTAGGAGCCCCCAAATCATGCTTGGTAACCCTCAGACCCATCACAAAGTCCCAGGCTGCAAAGGTGGACAGTTACAGAGAGAGATGAAAATCAGGGAAGAGAGACCACTAGGACACATTTTCTGAAAACAAATAAAGCTACTTAGAGTTCAAGAAAGATAAGGACATAATGAAAACTGTGTGGGTTTTCTAGTGGACTCACAACTCAGAAGTGGGATACTGAGTCAAAGCAAGACATAGAAGATGAGTTCTGCATAATCATGTCAAATAATCTGCCTAATGGCAGTCAGCAAGTCTTGTTCATCTTTTGGCCACAAATTTTACATCTCTGTTCATTTCCAGATTCCAATGGCAGTACTCAGAAAACTGTACCTATATAGAAGTGGGTCTTAACTAGTTTTCTATGGTACTCCTATCTTGCTCTGGGCCCATTATGAATGTAAATGAATATTTTGATGAATGTGTAAAATTTGCTTTTATTACAAGTGAATATATATGCTCTTATGGCAATGATACTTTAGTAAAAACATATTACAGATTATGGGACCCATTTATGAACAAAGGGATCCAAACTAGAGGAAAGAGCAAAGTTAGTATCACATCAGCAGAAGAGGAAAATTGGACATGAATAGAAACATCTAAGAATGTTACTTTCTGAGGACTCCAGAGCATTGTAAAGGCCATGGTAAGTTCTCAAAAGCCAATGAGATGTAAAGATCAAGGAAGGGAGTGAGGAGAGGTAGTAATTCTGGATGCATTTGTTTGCACTCAGATGTATGTGCTAAAGACTACATTGCTACTCTTTGTTGTTTCTTTTTTAAGTTGTTGCTTCACATATGCCCCCAAAATGTCTGAAGGTGAACCATCAATCTGGAGAGGCTGAATCATGTCATGTGGTAGAAGAATGAACCCGGCCTTTCCTATTTGTGGACATCGTTCCTGGGTGTCTCAGTGTACCCATACAGCCACCTCCTACTCCAGGATCACCCAGTGTTTTCTGCACAGGTCTAATAATCTACTGACAAAGCATCATTTTCTCTCCTACCTCCCAAACTTTAAATTGCTGAGCTTGTCCTGCATTGGTGTTGCACCTGTTTTCTCTTCCTGAGTTTGCACACATTTCTTCTTGTTACCACATTTCCTGTTGTTAAAAAGATGACAGCCCACAGGGCACCCATTTTGCCAGCACTGCATTCCACTTTTCATTTAAATACCACCCTCCATCACCATCGTGCTCCACACTGGTGATGCTCTTTAGAGAGGTGGTTCTCCCATCTGGGGAGAATTAAAACTTACTGGTATCCAGATTAAAGTGCCCAGTAATTCAGATTAAACTGCCCTGGAGTGGGGGGCCTCAACCTTGATGTTTTTCTGAAAACTCGCAGGGCATGCAGCCACTGCTGATAACCACCAGTTTAGCAGGCATAATGCCTGTGTGCTGTGGGTAATGAGAGCCATTGTGGATGGAGAAGCAGGGAATTTTCAAAAAGGACGGGAGGAAATAAAAACAGACACTCCCTCATTCCTCTGTTTACTTTTTGGTTTCAGCTCAGGAGAATGGGTCTGGTAAGTAGCATCCATGCCCGCCTGGCTGGTGTGTCTTCTCCCCTTTTGGGCTTTTGTTCTCATCAATAGAACTCACCCAGGCAACCACGTGACCTCAGCAGGCAAGAAACCATCTGATGACAGTCTGTACTTAACACCTCAGGAGGCTGGGTACTGGCTCCTGATTCTCCTTCCTTAGGCTTTCTCTCCCAAAGCCTAGTATTTCCATTTTTCCTTTACGTAACACTCTGTAAACCAATGCGCCCCCCCCCTACATACACATGCTTGCTGTAATTAACTTGAAAATCACCAAAATGACACACATGGGAACCAGTACCAGTTTTCAAGTGAAGATCTTCTCTTCACTTTTTGTTTGTGAGAAAGATGGATGGAGAGTCTTTGCTGAGACACTACCATATGGAATATAATTTTTCTGAGTTACTGGGAAAGGGATGGCCACTACCAAAATTGAAATGTAATCTACTCTATTCTTTTCTATTCTTACTACACCAATGGTCTCTAACATCCTTCCTTATATATTACCAAGTCCAGGAGCTGGGCAGAGATTCATTTGGATGGCCACCTTTATAAATTTGTCTTTCTAAAGTCCCTTCTCTTGGATTTCTGTGGCCAGAGAATGTGTGCATTTTCCAGAGAGCAGGACACAAGACCTTTGGGTATGTCACACTGTCCCACAGTTTCTACAGGAACTGAGGACAGTTACAACATGGGTGGTTTTACATTATTCTCTAGACTCTGTTGCCTTATTATTAAGGGATGCTTTTATTTCAAAGACAATAGCTTTATTTTTATCAATAAGTAGGAAAATTTAAGTAAGGTGCTTTTGATATTAGTAATAAGTGTTTTAATAAATAAGCTGTTTTAAGGAGATCTGGTGTAAAAATTATGTGACAATCCAGTTGTTCAAAAATATAAAGAAATGCTTTACTTTAAAGCTTCTTTTTCCTAGGAATTATTTGAATGCCAGCTTTCTTTAATTTAATGGAATCAATTTACAGAAACTCTACTTATGTGTCAGTTTCTCCTGAACACAGATATTGCACAAAGCAAAGTGTGCCCTGCAGTTGTCTGTTGTGTGGTAAGAAAGGCAGCTTTTCTGCTTGTCAGCCCTCCTGCCTGTAGTGTGAGAATGTTGCCAAGACTAGTTGTGCAGCCCAATAATGAACTAAGGTGTTTATCCAGTCAGCATGCATTTATTAAGTGCCTACTATGAGCAGGCACCATGATAAGTAGAGATATGGAAGCAGACAAGTTATCTATTCATTTTCTAGTGGCAGGGAGACAGCCACCTAAACAAGGCACTATCAGCAGGTGTAGGTTTTGGCAGAGGAGATGGCTGGACAGTTAGGAAGGGTCCTCCCAAGGAGGTGATATTTTAAGCTGATGTGACATGGCAACCAGGACTGACCAGAATTGTACCCAGCCTAGACATAGCAGACCCAAGCATCCAGAAATGGCCAGAAAGGGAGAGAGTTGAAGATGGGTGCCTGTGCCATGGAGCAGGGAGCCTGTGCCCTGGCCAGCTTTGTATTTCAGGAAGATCACTGTTGGTAGCACAAAAGGTTAATTAGAATCAAAGATAGGAACCCTGAGATCTCAGAACCAGAGTAAAGCAGGCAGCATACCGACTATGCTAAAAAGCTGATCTTGGGATCCTCTTTGTCCTTTGTCCAAATCCAGACTGGGTGTCACAACCTGGTTTGCACACCAGCCTTAATTCCCTGGTTAAAATGATGCTTTGCTAGTCTGGTCTTCATCTAATCATGGTGGAGTGGGAACTAAGACTGTTCGGCCTCCAGGTGACTATGATGCAGGGAGTCCATGGACCAATCTTTGAGAAAAATCGTATCTAAGGATTGTAGTGTTGCTTTAATATCCCATTTAATTCTCACAAGAGCCCTGTGAGAGAATCTTATTTTTCCTTGGTTGCACTGGCTCAGTGTGATTAAGCATCAGGCCCAAGGTCATACAGCTGGTGCATGTTATGGTCAGCAAAATAATTTGCTCCTTTTTTAGATAGTCCTGCCTATGTGAAAATGATAAGAATAACTCTGCAAAATTCAGAAAACCTCTGTGGGTTAATGTGTCTTATGAATGAACACAACCATCTCTCAAATCCAGGCTCAAGACATCCCATCCTGGAGTAGAACCAGAAATGTTCATTTTTTTCTATCCACTTTTCTGAGAAAAGTTATTTTGTTTTTCAGAGGTAGAATTTTAAGTCCTAGGGTGGAAAATACCTATGTTGCAAAAAAAAAAAAAAAAAAAAAACAACGACAAAAAAAGGTATGTGATCTGAACTGGTCTTTCCAAGTCTCTTTTTGCCTTTTTTCCCTAAAAGAAGTTGAGAGAGCTGTAGGGTAGCATATTTTTATCATCCATAGACCTAGAGACTCAACCATTACACATCACAGAGAACCATCATGCTTTCAGTTGCCATGAATCATTTATTTCTTAAGTGGCTTTTCAACCAAGAGTTGCGAAAATGATGTTGAAAAGGTGGAGGAGGACTGCTGAGTGAAAAGCATACGATAATTAGAAATGTTGTTTAAAAGCTGGCTTGAAAATGCATTTGCCTCAATAAATTACCTGCCTTTCCCCATCTGAATGTGTGAAGAAGATTGCAGCTTAATTTTCTTCTATGGGTAGGGTATTGAACATATTTATCTGGAAGATTTAATTTCATCATAGAGTTTAGCTTGGCCTGACTTTTAGGATGGTGTCCTCCTGGGAAATAGGTAGAGGAAGAACATGTAAAAAGGCAGGGAAAGATTCTGCCAAGGCAGCTGATCTCCAACCATGTGCTCTCTGGCCATGGAAAGAGTGCAGTGAGCCATACTTAGTGTCTTTCAGAACATCAGCTATCACTCATGCTAGGCTTCAGGCTGTGAATACCTGTCTTTGGCATGAACCCAGCTTCAATGAGATTCGCAGAAGTGATGAAGGGGCTGCTTTTCCCACGGTAACCTGGTTTTTCTGTCCTGCAGAAGAGAGGTGTTATTTTTGTTTAGAGACTACACTGTGTTTGTCATTCTGTAGAGTGCTGCTTTGATACCTTAAATGAACACTCTTTCCTGAGGTTATTTTCATCAGCAATAGTCAAATTCAGTGTGGGACTGATTGTCCAGAGTGAGTGATTTCCTGTGTCCAGGTTTTCCCAGGGGAATATCAGTGTCTTATTCTTATCACTAATTGTGGGCTCAGGGCCACCTTTGGGAGTATACCATACAAGACAAGGCAGGTCATACCATGAAAGCAACATGTCCCCACATCTGTGCCTACAGTTTTATCTAAGTGAAAGAGGAATTTCAATGACAATCGGGAAAGGAAAAGAAAACTATAAATGGTCAACTGCAGTTTTAAGAACAGTGAATTTGTACAGGGGAAAGACTAGCTTGGTGATTGTAGTGAAAGCATGCGTGAGTTGATTATATATAGATTGGCAGTAAAATCTGGAAATATAGATATATGTGTTCTAGAACATATTGTGTATTGTAAAGTGGTATTGGCATACCATTTGTCATGGGTATTTGCCTATTTCTGGACTTTCTGAATACCCTCAGGCCTTTTTTAAAATGAATTGTGCTAGATAGTGTTCTCAAGAGCTACCTACAACCTTGACACATGGTTCACCCACTGAAAGTAGGCTGTCTTACCTGGGACAGATTTGGGTAAGGTATATAGTCCGTTCTGTTTTCATATGGCTGATTTTGATACTGCCAAAAGGTTATATAATGTCTGTGTGCTATTTTCTCTGTTGTTTTCAGAATACTCATCCCTTGATATCCTGCGGTGGGGGAGAAATGGGTTTCAGGACCCTCTGTAGATGCCAAAATCAGAGAATGCTCAAGACCTTTACATAAAATAACCTTTCTATAAAATGACATAATGTGTTTGTATACAGCCTACACATGTCCTACCATACACTTTATTTCATTTTTTTCTAGTGCTAGGGATTGACCCCGGGGCTTTCTGCAGGCTAGGCAAGTGCTCTATCACTGAGCTATATCTACTGATAATACCTAATACAACGTACATACCATGTAAATAGTTGCTATGCTATATTGGATATGGGAAAGATGACAAGATAAAGAAGTCTATACACATGCAGTGCAGATTTTTTTCCTATGCTTTCAATCTGAAGTTGGTGGAATCCATTGTTGCCGATCCCTTCAATTTACAGGGCCGACTGTTACATGTCTGTGAGGCCTCATCCACTGAATATTCACTGAAGCACATTATTGTATACCATTAAGCCTCACAATTCTCACTTTGTAAGAGAGGGAACCCAGCTAAAGGGGTGGTATTACTTGTCTAACTCATGCAGTTTAAAAGTTTTTGAGTTGGTTTTCAAAGGGAGATCTGACAGAAGTCATGAACTTGGCTTCATTTCCTGTATTTTGCTGTGATTTCTCCCCTTGAAACTCACCACCATGAGACAACATGAGAGTTCTAGATCAGTTAGGGATTAAGGAATGAATTATTGAATCAGATCGTATATCCATCTGACTTAGGTAAAAATGGTACATGCCATTGACTTTACTAGAGAAATGATTTTCAATGGGTTTTTTGAGGAACAGGGTTGTTTGTTGTTTTTTCTGTATTATGAGGGGGAAAAAACATGCTGCTCCAGGAGGGACTTAATTTGCAAAGTTGCAACACTATTTAATTTATCAGATCAGTGCTGTGATGAGGAATAAAATTTTGGACGAAGCTAACATTCTAAATCTATAAAGGAACATCAGCATTTAATGATTACTTGGTTGACATTTAGAAACCCCTTGTCTCTGAGATGTGAAGGTTCTCTAGATTTATCATATTTAACATATTTAGAGATGAAATTATATTCAGAATACATATCTTTCTCTGAAGCCTCATTATGAGAGGTGATATTGTCATTTTAATATCCATAAATTGATTTGTTTTTATTCAGGCAGATAGATGCCCAAAGTAATATTGTCAAAGTGCTTGCTTTATTCTGTAATCTAGGTTAGAACTATTGGAAATTCTATTGATAAAACTTGCCATTGACTGATGGCTAAAGGTTTCATGGACTCTAGCATTTGCCAAGTCCTGCTGTGAATTATTCATTTATATATGTGTATTCTCAACTAGATAACAGAAGAAAATAATTGTTTGGAGATTCTCTTAGCGTTCTCCCTGGGTACCTGACACATAGTGAATATTTGCGCTATGATATTCCAAGTCTACATGTGCAAATACCTGACTCACTGATCTACACCAGGTGTTCTCTTCCACCACTTCTTACCTCTCTGGTAGCCTTTGTGTGTTTGTCACCCATTCAGTAGACCTCACGAATAAAACAGTAAAAGACTCTTCATCCTCTGAGGTCTGTACATTGTATCTGTTATATATTGAATCTGCCTTTTAATTTTAGATCCTCCTGCCATCATCTGGACGACATATGATCCTGTATTATTTTTGAAATCTCCCAGCTCGTCTGCATTCTACCACATTTGGCTAGAATTCTGTTCTACCCTGATATCAGGGAGAGAATTTTCTAACATGCTGATTTTCTCATTCATTCTTTAAAATCCTACATTGGTTTTTCTGAACATGGCCTCCAAGAAAGAGTTTTTACTCTTTAGCATAGCATACAGTCTTTAGTGTTCAGGTCCCTGATGGTCAACCAGCCTTCTTTCTGATATTTTCTTATGTGTCCTGTGTTCTAGTTGTACAACTCAGAGTTCCTTAGATTATGGCCTGAGCCCCTCAGCTGACTAACTCTGCTTCATTCTTCATGTGCCCCTTTCTCTGAAAAGCTGATCCTGACCATCCAACCACCCTAACCCAGTATGGTTTAGAGTTCTCTCGTTTGCATTTCCAGAAATCTATTGTATCCTTTAAAAGAGCCTTTCATACTCTACTGTAATTGTTTGGTGTCTTTCTCCCATTGAACTATGAGTTCCTTGAAGACAGATATCACGTCTTAATATTTATTTCTCAGTGTCCAGCACTGAATCTAATCTACAGTAACCAATAAAATATTTGGGCTCTTGGTGAGTCCAATATCGTATCTGTTCATTATCTTCATCTAATAAAATTTGCCTCATAATGGGTTTCTGAGCTATAAAAGAGCTAATATATGCAAAGCACCTGTATAATGCCTGGCACACAAGAAGAGCTCTCTAAATATTTTTTTTGTTTTATAGTCCACCCCAAAAATATGTAGTAGGACACTCAATGAATATTTGTAGAATTAATCATTACTCTCCAGTTGACAAAGCAGACAGGGAATTTGGCAAATTATCTGGGAGAAAATTTATAAAGATTGTGGGTTATATTATCATTGTATTCTGTGTGAATAGACTGTATCATTGTATTCTGTATATCTACTTCTATAGATAATGGTTTAAAATTATTTTAACTATGTAAAAATAACATTTACATTAGCAACAGAAACTACAAAGACAGATTTTTATCTTTCTGGAGATAATGTAGAACTATTGAAACATGTAAGATATCTGTGCAAATGGAAAGATATTCAGCGGTCATGGAATGAGAGACTTAATGTAGGAAAGATGTATTCCATCCCCAAATGAATCAATACCTACAATGCAATTTCAACCAAAGTCTTCACAGGTTTGACATGTTGCTTTTTATTCTGAGCTCTCTTTTCAAGGATATTTGTAATGTGGACCTCTGTAGAAGACAGGTAAAATATTTCCCTCCAAAGCAAAGGATAGGCTTGTTTACTGCCAATGCAGTAAAGTTAACATTTCCCTGCAGAGCAAGGTTCCATTATGAACAATTCAAGTTCCCTAAACTCGGAGTTCTTTAGGTGTGATGTGAACCTACTGTATGCACGGCATCCATCTGAGACCCTTCACAGTACCCCCTGGTATTTGGGCACCCAATAGAAGTTACTGGGTGTAAAACTTATGCTGCTTGTCATATTCTGAGTAAGTCCTTTGTCCCAGACACATCTGTGTCTTCTTCTAGCATCCATGAAAATGTCCATGCCAGCTTGTCACCTTAAATTGGACGAAATCTCAGATCTTTTACAGTTTCTGGCAGAATTTGATAATCTCCACTTGTAAAAAATCATTTTGCTTACTGAATTGCAAGGGTGAACAATAAGAATTTGGTACAGTACTTTCTCAAAATCTCAAACCAAATAGACCAGCTGTGATTGCCAACAAGGAAAACTATTCTTGCTCTCTTAACTTTTTTCCCTTAAGGATGACAAATGAACATCTTCGATTTGTCCAGAGTCTTTCATTTTGACATTTTCTATAACAATTTTTTCTTTGCCCATCTTAGAATTTAGCATTTCTGGGTCTTTCTACTGGGATCTTAAACTAGCTTTTTTTTTTCTTAATATGTATGTGGAGTGGGTAGTTTGCTTATTTCTATTAAAAGATGAGGCAGATTTTTAGTTGATCTGTTTTTTTGTAAATTTAGCTTTTCCAACTATTTTTCTAGGTCTACATACACAGCTCTCTGATTATACCTAAATATATCCTATTCATTTTGCTGTTTACAATAACAGAGATAAGCACCTTCATCGTGGAGCTAAATACATTAAAGGAAAAAAATAAAAGTAAAAAAAAAATCCTGTTAGTAGTGTTTCTAGACTGCTTATTTTAATCCCAGGCACTACTCCTTTGGTTGGGGTAATGGACTGGACTTTGAGGATTACAGATCATAAAAGTAATGTTGATATCTAATTATAATTTTAATGAACTACTATTTCAACACAATGCTCCACTTTTGTCTGCTACATTTTTTCATAAGCGTAAATAACTCAGTCTGCCTCAATTTGTTTTAGGAGGAGTTGAAATACATAATATAAATATATATACAATATAATACATAAATAATAAAAAATACTTAATGTAAATAATACATAATCAAAGAAGCACACCAAGATCCAAAGCTCTCTTGAGATAATAGATGTTGAGGAATTATAAATCATATGTTCTCCTTCATATGCGGACTTTAGATCAAGGGCAAATGCAGCAATGTGGTTGGACTTGGATCACAAGACAAGGGGAGAGCACATATGGGAGGTATAGGAATAGGTAGAAAACCCAAAACATGAAAGCGTTTGATTTCCCCACTCCAGAGGAACTAATACAGAAACCTTAAAATTATAGGTTATCATGAGCAGGGGATCAGGAACCAATGTAAAGATCAGTTAGAGTTGAATCAACATGGGTCGTAACACATGGGTACATGAAAGCAGTTGTAGGAATCTCTCTGTATAGCTATCCTTAACTCAACTAGCAAAAATGCTTTGTCTTCCTTATTATGCTTATGTCTTTTCTTCAACAAAATCAGTGATAAGGGCAGAACGGGACCTACCTGGAACTGGAGGAGGGAAGGAGGGAAGGGTGAGGGAGGAGAGAGGGAAAGGGTGGGGGAGGGGGCAGGGTGGAGAAATGACCCAAACAATGTATGCAAATGTGAATAAATGAACAAAAAAAAAAAAAGAAAGAAAGAAAACATGAGGTAAGGCCTGACCTAGTGGTATATTCCTGTAATCCCAGCTGCTAAAGAGGTGAGGCAAATTATTGCAAGTTTGAGTCTAGCCTGGAAAAGTTAATGACACCCTGTCTTAAAAAACAAAAGGGCTGGGGGAATAGCTCAAGTAATAGAGTGCTTACCCACATGAACAAGCCCTGAGTTTAATCCCCAGTACTGCTCCCCAAAAAAGTAATTAAACAATCAAGTTATCTTAAAGTAAATGTTTGATTTTTTGAGGGATCCTAAGCTTTAAATCAGTGGGATTTTCTTTTCACTGAATTACATATATATATATAAAACATTATATTTTTATATAAAATCCAGTCCATTACCCCACCAAGTATATATATATATATATATATATCCAATGACACCTAAAGTGTCTCTCCTCTCTTATAACTGTTAAAATTCTAAAATCATGATGGAAGACACGCAAAATCATACAGCTGGGTCTTCAGAACCAGCACTAGGTGTCTGGCCAGCCCACGTGACTGACTGCCACATAACCCCTAAGCTGAAATTTAATTGCCACAAAGCCACAGCTCATGGACCTGCAAGGCACTAAAAGGCTTCACTACCCATGCATATATCCCTACGATGTTCACTGAGCTGGTTCTGTAACTTTATGCAAGTGGAATCATACTCTGTGTATCCTGTGACTTGCTTCTTCTACACGGTTCTTTTTGAGAGTACATTATGTTGCATCTAGCTGTAGTTTATTCTCATTGCTGATTACGATTCTGACCTATCAGTATTCCATAACTGACTAAATTGCCTGTTGATCGATATTTGGGTTTTGTCATTCTGTTCAATTATGAAGACAGTGCTAAGAATATGCACAAAAAATTCTCTAAAACAGGAGTAGGCAACCTTTTGCTATAAGTGAGCAGGTTACATAGTTAAGTTTTTGTAAAGCGTATTTGGTCTCTGATACATATTCTTCTTTTTGGAACAATTATTTTTAAAAAAAGTAACACCATTCTTAGTTTCCTGGGCCATAGTTTGTTGAATCCTATACTAAGATGTATACCTAAGAGTAGAATTGCTTATAGTCAGTTATGGACACACTGATTTTAACAGGTGGTGGGAAACTGTTTTCAACATGATTACCAGCCAACAACATATGACAGTTTCCAATGTAGTTTACCTCACCATAATCTGAAATCTGAAATACTTAAAAATGCAAACATTTTTGAGTGTTGCATTGGTGCTCAAGAAGTTTCCAATTTGGGTGCACTTTGGACTTGTGATTTTCAGGTTAGGGTTGCTCAACCTGTAACAGCTTTATTGGGGGTACAAATCACATATCCTGAGTTTTTTGGGGGGTAGGCAGTAATAGGGCTTGAACTCAGGACCTCACACTTGCTAGGCATGCTAGGCAGGCACTCTATCACCTGAGCCACTCCACTAGTCCTGTTTTTATATTGGGTTTTTTCAAGATAGTTTCTCGTGAACTATTTGCCTCGGGCTGGCTTAGAACCACAATCCTCCTGATCTTGGCCTCCTGAGAAGCTAGGATTACAAGCATGAGTCACCAGTGCCCAGCTCCTGAAATTTTTTTTAAGTGTACAAATCAGTGATTCTTCGCACTGACAGGAGGGTTAGGAAAAGGGAAGGAAACCAAAAACTTGAATGTGGCAGATGTACTCACTGTAGAGGAGTGAATATAGTAATCCTAACTGGCAGAGGCCACTATGGGAAGGGGTCTAGGAAGTAGTGAAGAGTTCTGGTAGAGATGAACCAGTTTGGGTTGTAATACACATGTGCATGGAAGCAACACTAGGAATCTCCCTGCTATGTTGATCTCAAACTAGCAAAAATGCTATGTTTTTATTATCTTTATGTTTTTTCTTCAACAAAATTGGAGAACAAGAGGGTGGAACAGGTTCTTCCTGGAGGTGGGGCAGGGGAGCAGGGAGGTGGCCCAAATAATTGTAAAAACAATAAAATAAAATTTTAAAAAACACCCAAATCATTGACTCTTTAAAAGTTTATTCTCAAAGAGCATCTTAACTTTCATGTAGCTGAATTTAATAGTCTCTTTGCTTATAACTTGTAGTCTTCTGTGTCTTAAGTTCCTTCTCACTTGAGAGATTGAGGAAGGAGGACTAGGAGTTGAGGCAAGTCTTCAAAAAACAAAAGCAGGCAAACAAAAAGCATAGGAAGTTCCTTCTGATTCTGCGCTCATAAGAGGTTTTCCACATTGTCCTCTCAAAGTTTTACCTTTTACATTTAAATGTTTAGTTTACCTGAAATTAGTTTGTGCACGATGTGAGGTATGATGTAATTATGTTTCACTAACCAGTTGCTCTACTAATTTTCAATAATATTTAAGCATTGTAAGAGATGCTGATAGTATGGTCCAAGACCAGGAGATATGATACAGACTTGTACAGACTTAACACAGTGCTTATGGCTGATAGATTAAATAAGAATTAGATAAGTAAGCATATGCATAAAATAAATAGACATTTAAGCACAAGCACACAATTTTTTTCCTTCTTCCACAACATTGAAACTAAAATCTATGTTGGGCCCAAACTCAATGATTTTTCTACAGTACTCTCAACTCTAAATTCTGATTGAGAATATATATTCATTATTAAATAAGGCAAAATTCTGTTGTCAAATTAGCTCCTATAAGCTAGTTGAATTAAAAGTATGATCTGCTTTCTAGAACAGTTAGGATTATATATGAAAAAGATCACAGAACAAAAATAAAAACCATAACATAGTCCATAGTATTAAGCATTCAAGGACTTCAAATATTGACGGTGTACTACAGTTTGCTTGAGTGTATTAACAACTCAATTGTGCATATGAAAGACTTATTCAGACCAAACAGACCTCAAGTTTATTCAGTGTTACTCTTCTAGTTCTCAGGCAGTTGGAGATGGGAACCTTCATTATACCTCATTTCTGAAATGATGTTTCACATGTCTTTTTCCCGTAAAGGGAAAGTAAGTCTTCATGCAGTCCTGTGTGTTCCTCTCTGGTGGTCAATTCCCTTAGGTGGAGATAGGCAGGGTAAGGAGATAGGTTTTTTTTCTAAGCAGACTTTGTGGTAGTGTTAGCTGCATGGTGGAGTCTGTGATCAGAAGACTTCCAAATCCTTTGTGTCCACAGGGAAGAATCCGTGGCAGCACACGTGGTATAAATGGAGTTTATTAAAAGTTAGGGAAGGGAAATACAAAGGGGAGCATGTTGGGCACAGGTGGAATCTGGAGGCAGAGAGAGCATACTGCTCTTCTCCAGATGCTTTTAAAGCCTATGATAACCTATGGGAAGGGTACAACTAGGTGATTCCCATCCAGTAATCAATGAGTGGGGAGGGGCGTGGATGGTGTCCAAGCCAGGTTAGAGTGGACCCTGGGCCAGGTGTGGGCAACCTACAAACACATACAAATATTAAGTCATTTATTTTTTATGAGTCCCAAACTTTCCCTAATTCTAGCCTGCCTCAGTATTGAGGTAGTATTTCTACTTGCCTATTGAGCACAGAATGGACTCTTCTTATTTTAGTAATGCCTTCTCAATCACAGAACACAATTCACCTTGTCATGATTTTAATGCCTCTATGAGTAATTTAATTTTTTGTGCTACTTGTCACTTTACTGTTAGTTTTCTTTCTAGGGTGCTTTTTTTTGCTGTATTGGCTGTGAGTCAAGCTGGTTGATGAAGCTTAATTTTGCTAAATCTCTAGAATGGCTTATTAATCCTTATTTTACATTTCACTGAGTACTGTACCATGCAGTTTCCTTCTGTTCACCCAAGGAAGAGAAAATGGCTACATTAAGCAATAATGAGATGAATTTAGTGTCTAGCCTGAGGAATCGCCATTTGCTTATAATTGGCATAAGGAGCACAAAATCAGAGCCATGATTTCCTCAGAACTATTTCAAGTAAAGGCCTAGCAACCGTCTCTGAGTATCTCAAAGATACTCTTAGAGTCTCGTAAAGTGCCTTCATCAATGTGAACAGCATTCTCATTTACATATTTCTTGCCAGTTATTCTATCTTATTTGACTTTGGTACTTGCAACCAAATTTCTTAAGAAATTAGTTCACACTAAGCTGCAAAAAAGAATTTCTGTTGAAAACAGACTTCATTTCAATGTATTTTGCATAACTTCCATTCATTTTCAGTTATGCTTTGCCATTCTGTACATTTCATTTAAAATAAAGAGTTGGTTCAAGGAAAATAAATGTAATATTAGGACCATGTCTTCACTTTAATAATGACTAACACTCCAAATGTGCCTCTGGTTCTCTTAAATCCTGTGAACAAGTCAGTGGGGAGAAACACTTTCAGAGAGTATGACCACATAAGAGTCCTTTGTAGCTATTCTCTCAGTCAGCTTAGAAAAGAAAGAAGCCTTCAAATGATTACCACAATAGGAAAAGAACTAAAACCTTGTATATTCTGGATAATAATTATGAACAAAAAAATTCCCTTTCTGAAACAAAAAAGTTAACATCACTTGGTTATATTTTGTAATGGTTTAAAAATGTATTGTTTTAAAATTGATTTTCTTAGAATTAAATACCATTGCACATTTTGAAGTTTCCCTTAAGGTTTTTTGATAACAATTTGGAATTGATTTCATGTAAACTTTTTCTGCTCCTTGATTCAACTTTTTCAATACAGCAAATGCAATTTTCTTGTTTACCAGCTCTTTTAATTTTAGCCTCAAAATGAAAGGTCTGCCTCCAGGAAGAAAGTATATACATACTTTGCTCTGCTCCTCTCACTAGGTACAGCTAAAAATCCTATTTAAAAAAACAAACAAACAAAAGAAGACTTTAAAAGTCTTCTTAAAAAAGAAAAAAAAGAGGACAATCTATGGAGCTCCATAGAGCTTGTGCCTGGTATATCCCAGATTTGGAGTTGAAGATGCTAGTAAGCAGGGATGGATGTAAGCAAGCAAGCTAGCAGCAAAGATGAAAGTCTGTCTTCTCTAGGAGAGCACCGGAAATGTCGTGGCTTAGCAAGACAAAAAAATCTTTGTTATGCTCTAACAAAGTCATCACAGGCTAATCGGGAAGCCCAGTCTCCCACTCTTTCCAGGCTGCTTAAGTCTCCCCAGTCCTGCCCTTTGGATGTTTGCACAGACGGCTGAGTATGGAGACAAGTCTTTCATTTCTGGTGGGTGGTAACACAAGCCTTCATTCCCAACCCCATGTAAGTAAAGACTGACCCATAAGGAGTCTGGGGTTGTACCCCTGCATACCCCCAATAGTAATGAGGCACTCTTTTCCTCTCACACTGACTTGATGTAAAAAGACATGGGAAGCAGTAACACACGTGATTCCTTCCAGCCAAGAAGGCATTAGTGCAAGCCTAATGGAGACCTAAATTCCCACCTCTGCCCAGCTCTAAGAAAGAAACCCCCTCAGGCTTCATTTGGAAAAATTGTAGACAAGAATTTGATTCTGCCCTGATCTGGTAATAATGACAAAACATAATTCCCGCTTCTTTTGATGGAGTTGCTATCAGAGGAATGCAGCTAAAATAGGCTTACATAAGATCCAGAATCTCATAATGTAATACCCCAAATGTCCAAATTTCAATGAAAAAAAATCATTTGTTATACCAAGAACCAGGAAAATCTCAAGCTCAAGGAGGGTGAAAAAGTCAGTCAGTAGAAGCCAACATCAGATGGCAGAGATGTTTTAATTATCTGCTAAATACTTTAAAGCAGCCATCATTAAAAATGCTTCACTGAACAATTGTGAACATGCTGGGCACAGATGAAAAGACAGAAACCCTAGCAAATAAACAGTAAATAAAATGGAGAACCTAGTGGACATCCTAGACTGAAAACATACAGTAACCAAAATAAAAATCTCAATGGATAGGCTGAACAGCAGATGGGGGGGATAGAGGAAAGAATGGGTGAACTGGAAGATAGAACCATAGAAATTATCCAGTCTAAACAACAGAAAATAGAGCCTCAGAGACTTGTGGGACTATACTGAAAACCTAACATCTATGTCACTAGAGTCCCAAAAGAAGAGAAGGGGGAGGAGGGACTGGAAAACCACTTGAATAAATAACTGAAACTTAACCAAATTTGGCAAAAGACATAAACAGATAAAAGAAGTGGAATGTAGTAGGCTGAATAATGTCCTACAAAAAGATGGCCACATCTTAATCCCCAGCACTGTGAATAGGTTATTAACTTAAGGATTTTGAGATAAAGAGAATATCTTGATTTATCTAACTGGGTCCCAATGTAATCAGTAGAGTTAATATAGAGTCATGATTATCAGAGAACATGTGATGGTAGAAATAGAGGGAGAAAGGACAAGGTGGTATAGGGTCACAAGTCAAGATCTTCAGGGAGCCTCCAGAAACTGGAAAAGTCAGGAAGATGACTTTTCCCCTAGTGCCAGATAGTGTACAGAGGATCTTTTCACCTCCAGGTCTATAAGATAATAAATTTGAGGTATTTTAAGCTACAGAGTTTGTAGCGATTTTTTACAGTGGTAGTAGGAAACTAATCCAATGAGTCAATTTCAACTAAGATAAATCTACCCCAAGATTGATTATAAGGCATCGTAATCAAACTTTTAAATGCTAAAGACAAGAAAAATTTTAAAGCAGTGAAAAACACTTTATGGCGGGGGAGGGGTGCCAAGGAAAAGAGAAACAATTTGAGTGACAGTGGATTTCTTGTTAGAAACTATGCAGCTCAAAATGAATTGGTACAACACTTTCAATTGCCATAAGAACTGTCTCCCCAAAAACTTATATCTACTGAAAATACCCTTCAGGAATGAAGGACAAATCAAGACTCTCTGATGAAGAAAAACTAAAGGAATTTGTCACCAGTAGCTCTCCCTAAAGAAAACTTTCTGAACAGGGAGAAAATAATCTTAGAAGATCAAGAAAGAAGAAAGAACACAGTGAATATAAATATGACTAAAGACAATAGAATTTCCTTCCCCTTGAGTTTTGTAAATTTTATTTGAGGGTTGACACAAAAAAAAATATAATTGTCTGATGTGGTTCTAAACATAGGTAGAAATGTTTAGGACTGATTATATAGAGGGGGATAAAAGGACTAAAATATTGTTAAGGTGTCCATGCTCACTCACAGGTCTACACAATGTTCAAGTTACTTCAGAAGTCATCAAAAAACACAAGTGAAAAACAGAATCAATAGAAAATAAAACTTGATAAAGGACATCTGCAAAAAAAACCCATGCATCTATTTAATGGTAAAAGAGTGGATGCTTTCCTCCTAAGTCTGGGGAAAAGGCAAGAATATGCACTCTCACCCCTATGCAGCATAGTGTTGGAAGTACACTGAATCTACAAAATAACTAATAGAACTACTAAGTGAGTTCAGGAGAATCACAGGACCCAAGAGGAACATACAGAAACCAGAAGTATTCTCATATAATAGAAATGAATCCATACATACCAAATTAAAAATACAATACAACTCCAAGAGCAAACCTTATGTATTGGTAAGTGTTTAACAGTTGAGTCAAATATACCACTATGGTGTAGGATTTTGATAGGAGGGGGCTGCAGGTTAGAGGAAGCCATAAAATATATAGGAACTCTGTACTTTCTGCTCAGATTTTTTTCTGGGAGGGGTTGATGGTACTGGGATTTGAACTCAGAGCTTCATACTTGCAAAGCAGGTGCTCTGCACTTGAGCCATGCCTCCCATCCCTTTCTGCTCAGTTTTGCTGTGAACCTAAAACTGCTTAAAAATACAACCTATTTAAAGGCGGGGGGGAGATACAGTACCATTTAAAATAGCTTAAAAATAAATGAAATACTTAAGTATAAATCTAACAAATAAGATTTGTGTGTTGAAAATCACAAAAATCTGAAGAAGAGTTCTGTTTTCATGGATAGAAGAACTCAAATAGTAAAGATGTAGATTCTTCCAAAGTTAACAATCTGATTTAATACAATCTATCAAAATCTCAGCAAGATTCTTTGTAGGAATCGACAAAGTTATTTAAAAATTTATATAGAAAATAAGAATGAGGATATCTTAAACAATTTTGAAGCCAGTGGCTAACACCTATAATTCCAGCAACTTGGAAGACAGAGATAGGAGGATCAAAGTTCAATGTCAGCACAGGCAAAAAAAAAAGTTAGGAGGACCCGATCTCTAAGAACAAACTGGGCGTGATGGCTCATTTCTATAATTCCAGCTACATGAAAGGTGTAGATAGGAGGATCATGACTAAGGCTGGCCCCAAACAAAAAGGCACAAACCTACCTGAAAAATAGGTAAAGCATAAATATCTGGGGGCATTGTTCAAGTGGTAAAGTAGCAAGTACAAGGCCCTGAGTTTAAACCCCAGTACAAAAACAAACAAAAAAATTGAGAAAGAAGAATAAGTGGAAGAAATCGGTCCACTCAATTACAGAACATATTTTATAACTATCATAACCAACACTGTGTGGTATTGCCAAAAGGATCGATGTCTACATCAGGGAATAGGACAGGTAACACAAGAACAGATTCTCACAAGTATGCAGAACAAATCTTTGGATAAAAATGAAAAAGCATTTATTTGAAGAAATATTTATGTATATATGTGTGTATGAAATATTGATAAACCAGACATCAAAATTAAAACTTTTTGCTTTGCAAAAACCTCAGAAGATAAGCTGTAGAGTAAGAGAAAATATTTGCAAATCCCGTGTCCAGCAATAAAATGATGTAGTTAGAAAATGAGTATGGCTGGGTGTGGCTCCGTGATATAGTGCTTGTTTAGCAGGACTGAGGCCATGGCTTGATCCCCTGCACCACACACACACAAAAAAAGAAAGAGAAATTGAATAGTTATTTCATTGGAAAAAGTACACAGATCCTCTTACAGATTTGTTGGCCCAATAGAGTTTTCATTTATATAGGCACTGTGATATATCATATGAAAATCCAGGCTTTCAGCTTCTCTTAGGGAAAATCAGAACATCTGCCCACACTGGGTTCCCATCACCAAATTGCTCGAAAAGAATGACAGGTATTTATGGACTGCTCGTGATGAAGCACGATTCCTTACTGTCTCCCGGATGCAGCGTATCTCCCTTCAGCTGTGCCTCCTTGTGGCACACGCATGCTTCCTTAAGCAGAGAGAAGTGTTTCTGCCCACCTCACCTGCAAATCATAGACCCGAGAAGGCACCGAACTGTCCTGGCTCACTTCACTCATGTGTGGTTCCCCTTTCACTCTATCAGCATCCAACTTTGTTACTCTTGCCCTTCGTGGTACTGTGAAAGCTGTTACCCCTTTGAGACAATGTTCTTCTTCCCTTCCCACCTGCCCCAAAAGGACTCCTTCTTCAAGGTTTAGGCAGTCTTCTGATCTCCTTAGTACAAATCTATTGTTTTGATTTGTTTTAATATCAAGCCCACATTTCTTTCTAATAGCTTTTAGATTCTACCTGTTTGGTTTTTTTTTTCCTACCTATTACCTTAGCAATTTGTCTGGTTGTATTCTTCCTGGTTATAGACTACTTAAAGTTATTTTTCTGAAAGCCATTAGTGAATTCACAGTTGTTGAACTTAAGACCCCCATAGCACTGGAGAGGCTGACATCATTAATCCATCTATAGAAGCTATTCACTAAATGAAATAGGCATACACAAAATAGATTGTATCCTTTGGTGTGTCTTAATCTACTTTCTTCATTGTTATAATTAGTTTAACATTCCTTGCTAAAGACTTTCTAGTAGTTTATCTAGGGTTTCAACGGGGTGCTTATAGATTGGTTTTATTTCAAGGCATGCAATGTGCATAATAAGAGGAAATATTTCTTTCTGTCTGGTTTCTTAATGAAACATTTTCAATTTCACAACTCAAAGCCTCCTACTCGTAAGGAGTTCAGATCTGAGTGTCTCTCCCTGAGTCTCAAATACTCAGTCTGAAATAGGTAACCTGGCGGAAGTGGAAATAAAGAATTTCATGAAAGGAATTTACCATGAGAGGGAAGGACTTTAAGTTGTACATACTGATTCAGATTGATAAGTCACATTCTCATTACACAGTAGGCATCTGGAGTGAGCTTATTATGTTTGATATTGAGCCCCAAGCAATTGAGTATTATCTGAGGATAAAGGCATGTATTATTACAATCAAGGTGGGGTTCTTTTCTGATCAAGGAGTAGATGACAGAAAGTTGCCTAGATTGGACAAGCTGTGGTGCTGGGATTGAGAGTGACTGAAAATTCCATGGGTGTGATGGCTTCTGGGGGGAGCATGTGGTTAGTGCAGAAATGGCTACTTGTTCGGCATTTGAGCTAGAGTGAAGGAAGGATGGAGGAATGGCAAGACCGATTGCGATCAAATCTGTATACTCTTCCTATGCTATCTCTCTCCACTATTCTGGGCCATTTTCTGTTGGAAGGGGAGGCCTGAGAAGGGTGGGTCTTGGCTAGGAGACCAGGAGATCAGCGACTTCTTAACTGATAGTGCTGCTGTGGGCAGAACTCCAGCACTTGCAAGCGAGGAAGAGATAAAGCAGTGAGTGAAAGAGTGCAAAATAGAGCACTGGGTGAGAAGGCAAGAGTTTGTACTCTAGAACCAGACTACTTGTATTCAGTTTCTGTCTCGCTTCCCCCATGGCTGGCTGTGTGACCTTGAGCAAATAATTCACCTCTCAGTACCTTGGTTTCCTCATTTATAAATTGGAATCGTCATGGCATTTGCCACATAGGGTCGTTATCATATGAAAAGTTCACAAGATAGTACCTGGTGTGCTGTCACCCCCAGTGTTTGCTGCTGTAGGAGGAAGGCTTACAGAACAAGAACAGAAGAGTCTTGCTCTCTCCTGTACACCACAGGCAGTAAGTAGCAACATCTTTCATAAATAGCAACAGCTCTGCAATGTACTTTTTTGTTCTTTGTCAATTGCTCTTTTTATTTTGTATCTCCAAGGTCACCTGAAACCGCCTGTCTCTTAGTGTAAGGAATCAGGGGCCTGGAAGGTAATTTAGATAAAATAAAGAAGGATAAAGATTGGCAGTTAGGGCCACACTTGTGTTTGGGACCCTTGCCAATGTATGAGTGTTTTCAGATGTTTCTTTGGAGAACCTATTTCTAAACTTAGATACTTTTTCAGACTTAGTCTTTGTGCTAAACCCAAATAGCTGCTCGTTTCCAAAATACATGATTCATGAAAATATTAGGAAGGCTTTGGTCCTTAGTTCTTAGCCCCATTTTCCTAAAGCCTAGAGAAGAAAAACCTTTCAAGTACAGTGAAATTGATTGGCCAGAATATTTTTTTAGATGTTTGTTTTTGAAGTATCATTAGTAGTAGTTGTTAATGTTTTATAGTTGAGCCCCCTTATCTCAATAAACAGGTACACAAAACATCAGAAATAATATACAGCTTATTAATTTGAACTCCAAAACTTGAAAGAAATAAACTTAGCAGACACCTTCTTTATTTTTTTAATTCTATATGTTAAGACTTTTGTTGGGTATATTTATGAGTGATCCTGTAGGAAAGAAATATTTTTGAGTTCAGGATTTTCCTTGATCCAATTCTGTTCAGATGAACTTCATTGCCATGGGCTAGGGACCAGTGAGGATGGTAATACCCAAAGCCAACAAGGTGGAGGTTCTATCTTCAAGGAGTGCTGTTCCAAACGCCTGATAGGGTGCTTCTGAATGGATTTTGGGATGTGGGAGAAGCAGCAAAGTAAGCTTTGGGAAGATTGCTTTGGTGGAGGGAAAATGTGAGAGTGAGCAGAAGGCATGGGACAAAGGAGGCCTGAGGGCTTTGGGGAGAGGAGGGAGGTGTGGATTTTGCTTGATCCTTCCCCATTGTCTTCTCTATTTCCCATCATGCAGCAGCTGCTGCTGTGGAGAGTGGGTTAGGAAGTCTCAAGCTGCTTCTTGTAGCCACCTCCTCCTCCTCCCTCACTCCTGATCCTACCTTGTCATACACACCTGACTTCCTCATTGGTTTGCAAGGTGGAAGCTGGGAAGGAGAGTTTCAGAAGTACTTGAAGAAAGTGAAACAACCATTTCCTTCATCTTTTCTTTTTCTTACCCTTTCCTCTTTATCTTTTTAGGTCTGTGGGAATGGGAGATTCACATGAGGAAGGCACAGGCCCTTCTCTTTTGTCCCCTGTATTTACCTTCCGCTCCATCTCCTCCACCAGCAGGAGTGTGTGTGTGTGTGTGTGTGTGTGTGTGTGTGTGTGTGTGTGTGTGAATTCAGGCTTCAATAGAAGGGAGTTTGAGAAGCTATAGCTGGTTGCTGAGAGTCCTGGAAGGCTTACAATTACAAGGAGAAAGAGCAAAAGATCCCATCACTGTTCTAAAATGATCTGTGGTAGTATAAGCCTCAGAGAATGGCTTTAAACTGGGCAGGTGGGAAAGGAGAAGAGATCATGGCCCCAGCAGAGATCATGGTCACAGGTTGGGAGCATCCAGAGAAAGAGTCACAAACTCATAAATGAGTAAAGTAAGCCAGGGGATCTCAAAGCCCTCCCAGGAGATCAATAATTTGATCTGTCAGGGTTTATTTAGGCAGCTGTAGAACCTAAAGAGGGTCTGTCCTTGTTGCCAACAAATCTGTATGCTTTGCTCTCAGCAAAATTCTACTAGTCTTTGCAAGTCTTTACTCCAAAGTTTCAACAACTGAGTCAATTACTTTTGTGTTTTTAAGCCTTGCCTTCTTCAGTGCAGTGCTTTACTTTTGTATCAGCACATTCCTTTCTGATTTCTAAATATGCAGAAAAGAATTATTGTGGACAAAATTATAGCCAGTCTCTTCACACCTGAAGAAATTAGTATTTTTCTAGAAAAGTCACCATATGTTGGGAGGGCACCAGTTGGTATTTGCATGTGAGTGAAAACAGATTTCTGTCAAACACAGATTGATTCAAGTGCATGCTGGTCCCTGGCAACCTTGGAAAACATTAGCGGCACAACAGTGATGGCATCTGAATATTACTGAATATTCTTTACTCACTACTTTTCATAGCTGAAGTATAGGAGAAAAACCCACAATGAAATTCTCCTTAAAAATTAGTGGCTCCTGCTAGTGGAGTGGCTCAAGTGGTAAGAGCACCTGCCTAGAAAGCATGAGGCCCTGAGTTCAAACCCCAGTGCCCCCCCCCCCAAAACCCAGAAATTAATGGTTCCAAATCTATTATAGAAAGTATATAATGGCCAGACTGGAAAGGTGTTGAGGGAATTGTTTTTAAAAGATGCCTTGGAAAACCAGCATATCAGCGACAACTCAAGGAAGTTTTAAGTGGCTCTGTTTATTTTTTCTTGGAATACTTATCCCTGCAGGTTTGAATTGTATGCATTTGGCTGGGCACTGGAAGTCCAAGTGAGCGCCATGAGTAAGCCAGGATTAAAGGGCATTAATGAAGTAGGGAACTAGAGGTCAGAGGAGAACAGTAGCCTGGGCTGCATCACAGGACTGAGACAAGCAAAACTGTGGGCTTCCACAGCCCCACATGCCATCAGTGTGGTCACTTATCCCTGGCAGTGTGTAAAAAGCAAGCCCACTCCCATCAAGTAGTCTTCTAGGTTTCTTTCCAGCATCTTGTAAATTTATTCAAAACATTGAAAGAATGAAACCTCTGTGGCAAACAAACACAACCAGTGCAGTGGCGTTCCCTGCAAGGTGTAGATTGTTATTTATTTACAGTTTAATTCCTATAGTCTCACAACAAAGTAATGTAAGAAGGAATTCTCTGGAAGGAGCAAGAGGCTACTTAATGTTGGGATCTGGAAGTACAAGTCCCAACTTAGGATATGGTAGCCCCTTATGAGTCACTCAGCCTTGTCTGGACCTGATACTTTTTCAACTGTAAAATGAAGCAGTTGAACTTGATGGTTCTTGTCTGTGTTTCTCAGACTCTAATGTGCTCATTCTGACTCAGTAGGCCTGGGGTGGGGCCTGGGGTTTGCCTTTTTACCCAGCTCTGGGTGATGTTGCAGGTTCACAGCCCAAATTTTGTTTAGCAAGCTCTGCATGATCTGTACACTCAAGCTTCTACTAACTCTGAAGTTCTATGAAAGTGCTACCATCTGACACCTCAGAAAAGACAGAGGGCTTCATGAAACATGCCTACCACCGTATTAGCAGTTCTCATTCTTCATGATCATCTCCATCAAAAACACTTTAAGTGCCTAATTATGCACAATAGTTTCACATGCTCTACAAAAAGAACTCAATAGACTCAGTCCCTGACAGAGAAAAACTTAAAGAGACGTAATAAATACCGAGTGATGAATGTTCATCCGGACATAGAATGTATCAACATAAAAATGGATATGTATTTAGCATGGGCCTTAGGATATCTATTTTCACACAGCTTTGTTCCTTCTAAAATCTGGGAAACTCAAAAGGTTGTCTGATAATTTTTACATAAAAAACCAGAGGTTTCTGTTTCTGTTTTACAGATGGGGCTTGAGAATGAGCAGGTCAGTTTTTGAGTCTGCTTTGGTTGTTGTTTGATTGATTTTGGCCTCACTGACTTCAAAGGAAATATTTTATCAGCTCCACATGCTGACCCTGTCCATATGCAGGTGCCTTGGCCTGACTTGCTGGTGTGCAGCCTGGAGTGTGTGTACATAGGTTCATTAAATTACCCTCAGCGCTTCCTGCTCAAGGACTTAGGCCATCAGTCACCCTCACACTACTCTTGGGAAGCAGAGGAGGGAGGGCTGGATGTTATTATCTCTGAATCATAGGCTGTTAGGTGATACATAGGAGGAAACCGATGTGTCTAAAGCCTCATGGCCAGTAACTCACATGGGAAGGTTGCAGTTTGGTTCTCTTTCTTCTGTGCACACTTGCATTTGCTGAACTGACCTAAGGACTTGACTGCCTTGGTGGAGGAAGGGATCAGACGAGTGGTCATTGCCAGCATTTTCTCCTGGCAGTAGAACAAGTTCAGTTCCTGGAGGACGAGCCACCAATCTGACAGAGACTGTGTTTACGTACCCCTGATGATGGCTAGCAGAATGATACAAGATGGATCAGTTCGTTGATTTATTCTAACACAGCAAGAGCTAAAAGAATTACTACAAGTCAAGAAAATGTTTATATCTAATCAAGGGTTTCTGAATCAAATACTAATAATGAAATTAGAGACCCTTGGTTTATACCTTTTTGATTCAGGTGGGCACATGTGCTATTCAGTGGTGACTGTGTGCGTGCTGAGGGATATAGAAATGCAGGGGAAATGATATATACTGTGCTCTTAGGATCAGCTGGGAGCTTGTGTGGAGAGACACTGTGGAATCCCATACACTTGGGCCTAAACTTGACTCCACCAGTCTTTGGCTGTGTTAATTCACCCATTTAAGCCTCATTTTCCCTAACTCTGGAAACAGCATAACAATAGTATGGATCCTGTGGAATTCTTGTGAATGGTACATGAGATGAGGATTTATGGAAGGTATAGTACAGTGTTTACAGATGATAAGGAATCATAATATGTGATTATTCACAATCATAATAAAGTTGGTATACATGACAACAGCTGCAGTAGTCTGTCTTGGAAAAGAAGAGCTAAGATTCTGAATTCACTGTTTTTATATTACTTCATGTGCAAGTCTTTGTACAGGAGGTTTGTGTTTGAGTTAATGAAATGTCACACCTTGTTTATTAGAAACAGAGCTGCTATGGAGACAAAGCCTCCATTAATTAGGCTTAGCCTTACCTTTCTTTAATGTAGCGTACAACTTTTGTTTCCTTTTTTTTTGATAAAATTGTCTATAAAGAGTGAAGACAATTATTCATATTAAAAAAGACACAAAGCCATGAATAATTATTAAAATGGGAAGTTCAACTTTTAAACAGCTGCAAATGGCAGTCCTACATATTTTGACTTTATGTCTTGTAATATAGATTTGTGAGCACATGGAATTTTGCAGGTGGGATTGAGGACTTTAGGTTTCTGCCTCACCCTGCACAGGCAAATGAGAATGGAGATTGCAGAGCATCCAGAACTTGGCCTCAGGATGTAAGGAATGCCATTTGCCCACAGACAGGGAGGGAAGATGAAGGGCTTCATCTTTGCTAAATGGGATCTGAGCCTGCCAACTTTATCATAAGGATACAAGGCCTGTAGAGCAGGGATGTGAAACAGTTGGATGGGAACTTAAGAAACTAAAATGACCCATTTAAAGTGGAGCCAACTATATGGAAAACAGAGCCTCAGGGAGGTTCCTAACCTCTGAAACCCTTTCACTTACACCTTTGACAGAGTATCTGTGGCTCCCGTGCAAATGGACATGAAGGCAGATGTAGCAGTGGCTTAAGTCAGTTCTTTCCCAAATTTATGGTGCACACAAATCACCTGGGGATCTTGTTAAAGGCAGGTACTGATTTGAAATTTTCAGAGCTGCATTTCTAACAAGTCCCTAAGTAACCCCCCCCCCCATAAAGCTTCTGGTCTAGGGATCATAATTCGAGTAGTGAGTATCTAAAGCACTCTCTCCAGGCATCCCTTTCTCTGATCACTACCCCCATCTTTCTGTCCCCGGTATCTTAACTCCACTGTATTCACAGTCCACTGATCCTCCTCATTTCCTCTGTCACCCCCTTTACTTCTCCTTTCTTGGCTACCCAGTTTAGATTCCATGATCTCTCTTTATAATCACTTCTTTGTACCCAACCTGATGTTCTTTGCTTCTTTCTCTCCTCATTATATTGACCAGACAAAACTCAATTGCCTCCATATTCCATGTCCTCACCTCTGCTGGTGGAAGGGCTGGAGTAGCGCATACCACCTTGCTAGCAGATCTCACTTTCAACTCAGTGGTCCCTAGGGCTGCTGGTTCCCTTGTCCCTTCACTCCTCCCCTCTCCCCTGTCCAGGAACACTTCATGCACCCTTCTCACATACCTCCTTCTCCATCCTCACCTCAGCTGATAACCTTGCTTCCTCTTTTCCTTTTTGTGTCATGACTTAGAAATAAACTTTCTCTGTGCCCTTTTCTGGATCTGTCCATATGTCTGCATGTGCTCACAGGGCTGGGCCCTTCCCACAGTGTTCACAGAAGCACTGGATAGATGTGTTCTGGCTCCACAAGTGGCACTGTAATCATGGGTGCATGACTTGCCTCCTGCCACCTTCAGGTCTTTGCTCAACCAGCTGTCCTCAGTGATGGCTTTCCTGATTGCCCCCATGTTACACAGTGCCCACCCACAGGGAGCCCCTAGTCCCACACTGGTTCCAGTTGTTTTCTTTCAGTGAGGATCACAGCTGCTCTGCCAGATAAGTGTTTTGTCATCCCCTCCACTAGAAAGTTCCCCAAGGGCAGGGGATTTTGTCTGTCTTGGTCAATGTTGAAACCCTACCTAGAATAGTTAGCAGTACATGGAAATGCTCCTTTGAATACATATTAGAATGGGAAATATTAGAACAAAGTCAGAAAGGATAATTAGGAACAAAACACTCACCAGTATAAGTACTTAAAAAGCCCCTTTAGCCCTTTTTGAATAGATAGGGCTAAGGAAGATCCCGACTTGAGGACTCTTTTAGACTTGGATATGCTGAACTTAAATAGCACACCAGGCACTGGAGATCAGGAGAGAAAATGACCCAAATCAAATTCCATCCAGGAATTCCTGTCCCTTATCTCATTAAATGCACCCAGGAAAGTAAACAATTTAAGTCAAGGTTTAACCAACCCACATTGCTCTGGACTCTGCAGCATTGTTATTCTCTGCTGGGACTCTGGCAAAGAGCTGTAACCAGTTCACATTTAGCATCAACTTCCCAGGATAAATATGCCTAATTCACTGTAATCTTAGGAAAAGAGATGTTTTGGTTATGCCTCTGACTTCATGTGAGTCTATTGTTATGAAAGCAACCTCATGGTGGTAAGATAGTGATGAAATAGCCTAAGAAGTCACTAAATGGAGGCATTTGTCCTGAGACAGTAATATGCTGGTCAGTCTCAAGGACAAGAAGAAACCACTAGCAAGCTATGTGCGCTCCTTCAGCCCTTCCACCACCAGAAGTGAGGACATGGAGTGTGGAGGCAGTAGAGTTTTGTAGGGTTTTATATCACTAGAGGTGAAGGAGGATTATCGATGTCCATCGGAAATTCTAGCAATCTTTATTTTTAGCTTATTCTGAAGAGTTTTACATTTTCTTGTACCATGAACATGCATTAACTCATTGCCTTTTTAGCAAACTGTGATTCAGGGAGAAAGCACAGGGATTCTAAGTATTAAATGAGCTAACTGACATCACATAGGGTCAAGTACATAACAGATGCTCAATGCATATACCTTCTTCCCTCTCCACTCCCTATATATGCCCTTTCTGAAGGTCTCACTCACATTGCTGTCTTTCTGTATAATATAGAAGTTAGGATAGGAATATTATTGTATTTTTAAAAGTTAGTATTCATTTTAGACTAGCAATACTCAACTTGGAGGTCATTTTGCCCATCCTGGAACATTTGTCAAATGTGAAGATATTTTGGATTGTCATAACTTGGGTTGAGGGGAGCTAGCCCCTCAAAACAAAAAAATTATCCAGCCCCAAGAGCCAGCAGGACAAAAGTTGAAAGCTCCTGTTTTAGAATCCACGCTTTACACTGGTCTTTACAGTTTATTTCTTCACTAAACACTCAATAAAGGAGTGTTGAGAAGGATGTGACAGACCATGGACAGAGATGGGGCAAGAGATTGGAATTGAATACCTACAGATTGAATTCAATCTGTATTAAAGTTGTTTAGCTTCTTTAAAAACAAACAAACAATATGGCAGAAGCACTGAGAACTCAGGGTAGAGGTGAAGATGATGAGATGACACCACACAGGTGGGAAGAGCCATCATAGAAGAGGCCAGAGGCTTGAGTTTTATCCCAAGTGGGCAAAACTGTCTGTGTGTGCCCTCAGAACAAAGACATTCATGCTCTTTTCTTCTGTAATTGGGTGTATTTCTCTCCCAAACATGGTCTCCCAAACTGTGTCTTACCATCTTTGCTTTTGTGTGTCCCTTTGCCTTTGTATGTCCACGTGGAGGTTTATCAGCAATGGTTTATTAAACAGAGTGAACAGTGCTTTGAACACCACTAGCAACACCTCACCACCACTACATCTCTCCACTTTTGAATAGGTGCCATTCCCAAGAACTTATTTCTGAGAGCTGGAAATTTACCTTCCTGGTTTTGTAAATGTTGGGTTTTCTGGCTGGTATGGAAACCTTCCATAACCCATAGTGTCACTGAGCTATAATGCTGAGTAGTTCAGGGTGGGGATTTCCCAGTAAAACGTCAAGAGGAGAGAATTTCCAGTGCCCTGCATTGCTGCAAGCTGACTCTTGGCAAATGTGACCTTTACCATTTTCTTGCCTCTCCTGTTGTGTAACTTTCTCTCTACATCTACTGTGCTTTCCTCTCCCTGCTCATGTCTGAGGGCTCTTAGATCATATGCACAGGGTCCATGGTCGGACAAGGTTTGGGAGCCCTTGTTGTGCTGACCACCATGGAGTCTGACACAGGCATCATCATCTTGCTTCTTGTCAGTGCTACTGTGTCTCTTCACTCTTTCTAGCTCTGCTTGTCCTTTCTTTCTTTGAAATAATTCTTCCAAAATGTATGGTAGGGGCCATTGATTTGCCTTTGTGGCTTATCTTCTAAGAAAACTCAGGCAAGTTTTTGAGTTATTCCTTCACTATTTATGCTTTTTTGCTTCCACATAGCATATTTTAAGATGTCTGCTTAGAGCCACCATTATACAAAGCAGAATTTTAGATTTGAGATTACAGCTCTCAAACTTGAATCACACCTCCTCTTAGAGGAAATAATCTTTATAAGTGATATAATTTTATTTTTAAGCATAAGGAACCATGTTAAAATACAGTATATTTCAAGATGGAGGCATAAAATAATATGGCTAGATATATTCTAACATTTACCACATGGTTCTGTGCAATTTTGTTGCATCCTTTTTTTTCTGACAAGGCTGTCATCTTTTGGCATGCAGAAATTTTTCTTTGAATCAATGGTACCTTGCCCATCTCTAAGGGTCCATATTTAAGGTCTATGTTTACAGCACTGATGATAACTGATAGTTGCCATCAGAATCTTTGAGAAAGAGGTGGAAGGAGGCAATGAGTAAAAATCTAGCATCAACATAATTATCACCTGTTTAATGCCATTATTTGATATTAATTTTTCCCACAGTTTTTTTATAGCTTTAATTCAGTGCAGAATTTTTAAGTTGTTTCCTCTTGTGTTTCCTTTCCAGAACACACAGGGTCCTTATCTTATTTCAATAGTGGGGCACAACTTTGGAGCTGGGAAAGGTGATTTGAAGGTATGCGTTATCTACATTTTCATCTCTACTGTTGCACATTTAAGCTGCTTTCTACCTTAACTTTATGTACAGGCACCAGCTGTTCATTTGGGGTTGAGTTGTGGGTCTGCAGACCCACAGCTGCCAAAAATCTCAAGATAAGAGTTAGTCCCACCATGAGTTCTCTGTGTTACTTTTTCCTTGCTGTGACAAATAACTGAGAGAAACGGTTTAAAGAAGGAAAGATTTATTTTGGCTCACAGTTTCAGAGTTTTCAGTCCACTGTCAGCCAAATCCATTACTTGGAACAAAGCTGCTCACCTAATTGCATCCTGGAAGCAGAGAGGGACCAGATGCCCTTCAAGGCTGTGCTCCTAGTGACCTACTTCCTTTAGTTAGGACCTACGTCTTCATAGCCCATTCAGCTCTGAACTTATCAATGGGTTAATCCATTGATGCCACCACCACTATCAAAAATGTAAGAGGCTATGTTTACTGTTATAATTATTAGTGCTGATCATAAAGGTATATTAGAAATTCTTAACGACCTTGGGCCGTCTTTTGCAAACAGAATCAAACCCAGAAAAAAAAATCACCCAACCTAAATGAGTAACAAGTTAACACAAAGGCATTCTGTATTTGATTTTAGCAATTAGATTACTACAAGGTTATCAATTTTTATAATGAATCCTGGACTTTGAAGTGCCATGTCCACCTCATTTAAAAGACTTAGAAAATCTCAAGTGCTCTGGCCTGCCTGACCTATACCCATTACACATCATTATCCAATTTCTCCACAGCCTGGAGAGGAAGGAGTCCATCTGGTCTGGATTTTCCCAATCTCTTCACAGAAAGTGCCTTGTAAAATAGTCTACTGTCTTTTAATTAAATTTTTCCTTTAACTTGTTGCGAAATCTTTTCTTTTATAAAGTAACCCTTTCCTCTTATGAGAGCAGTGAGCCATTTCAGGGTCATTTTGGCTCCCCTCTGAGGCCTGGGTCTTTCTAGATATAACTGCAGATCTTGGAAAACAGCCTGCCTTTTGTTAGTTAACTTAGGCTAAAGAATCAGTACATTAAGATCTCTGATTATCCACACTCCAAAAATGCTTTCCTTTGATCTTCCAACACTTGACAAGAATTTCTGTTCAGAGACTGAACATTGTTTTCTCTAATGCATTTCTATTTCCACTAGGGCATCTTGCCTTGCACATTTTAGTGGTGGCCTGAAGTGCAGAGTGTTTTCCAGGTTGGGGGTAATTAAGATTTAACCTGAGAATCCATACATTTTAGAATAGCTATCAGATGCTTTTGTAGTATACTCAAAGTGCTCCCTGCTGTCTATAAGGCATTGTGTGGTGCTGTTTTGTATGTCTAGAGTTTTACTGTGAAGATATTTGTCTGCCCTCTCCCCTTTTTTCCTTATTTAACCTGAATTTTCAGTTTGCTCTCTGCCATGCTGACTCCTATCTGCAATGTTCTGGTTATCTTGACGCATATCCCAAGCAGCTCTCCAAACTTAATAGATATAGAATGAAACTGTCTTCCCCCACCTTTCTCACTCCTCCTCTGCTTGCAGCTGACTGCTTCTCCTGGAATCAATACTTCAGTTAACAGTGTTGACCCAGTAACTCAAGCCAAAAATCCCTATCCTGACATTGCTTCTTCCTCCTCATTCAGTCCACACCAGATTCTAGATTTAAGATAATATACTGAAGTCTCAAAACAGGGACTGGCATTTAGTGAGGTTGCATACTCATTGTCATAAAAGTTCATTGTAGTATCTTTCTGACCTTCCTTTCCTCTGCCTCTCACTAGTCATTCCTGTAGTTCTGACCTTCATCACCTCAGCACAGATAAGTGCCTGGAGCCAACTCTTCTAGCTGTCTTCCAATAGACTCTCCCACTCTGTGGACCCTGCTCCCAAATTTCTAACATAATCATGTTAGAATAACATGCTCAGTAACTTCTTTGGACCTTTTGTAACCTGGAGAATAGATCCAGATGCCTTGATATGAACCCCTATGATCTGTGCAGGTGATCCACTCCACCATGCCTTCTCCTACTATTCAGTTTCTGCTTCTTTAGAACTGAATTTCTTGGTTATTCCAATACATCATGCCCCTTTTAGACACCTGTACCTTTTTTTGTGCATGTTATTCTCACTTCAGAGAATGTTTTTGTCCCTTCCTCCTTAATAAATTCTGGTGCATCCTTCAAGACCCACCTCAATTCCATCTCCTCTGAGAAGCCCTCCCTGATTCCCCAGGTATAGATGGGCTCCCACAATTCCCAGTTGTATCGAGAATCACACTGTTCCAGTTATCCACTTACATTCTGACCTTCCCATCGATTTGAAGCCTGAAGGCAAGGTTCCAGTCTTATTTTTGTACCTACAACATCTAATAAATGCCTGCCACGTAGTAACACACAGTGGATGCTCTAATTTCTTTAAATGAAAGTATCTCTGACACTGTAATAAAGAAAAAGAGAGTATTTATGAAAAGTAATTGATTTCAAGCTGTGCTTTTCTCTGACTACACATAGACATTTTTCTCAACAATAATGCTTTGCTTTGTTTTGCTTTTAAAGTATCCACTTGTAAAGGAAGAGCTCCCCCAAACCAATTTATTGCCCCTTTTCCTCTTCTGCTGATGTCAGTACTAACATGGTGGCTGCATTGTTTTAGAACTTGAAATTGTATATCATTTTTACCTTAAAAGTATATTCAGCTAGTATCTTCCTGAGCTTTGGTGGTGATAGTAGCTACTTTTGTAAGGTTTTAATTTGTGATTCAAAATTTAAGTTGCCCCAACCCATTTTCAGATGTCTAACATATGTGTGCTTTAGGAGTATTTCAGATTCTTCCATGGTTGTTCTTTCTTGTTATTAGAAAGACAAGCAGTAAGAACAGAGTCAATACTGTCCAGTGAGACATGGGTTCCTACTCTAAATCAACTGACAAGTGTGTTTCATGAGAGGCCACACTTAACACAATTAATGATGAACAGCATCTTTGAAGAGTTGGGGGAAAATAATGGATTCATTTTTAATTCAGACCAATTCTAAGCAAGAGCCTGGGCTTTCTGGAGTGGCTTTGTAATCAAAGGTTACCACAGGGCATATCAGAACTCAACAACTGTCTCCACTGTGAAAATAGGCTAAGGTTGAAGGTGATTGCAGAGCCGAGGAAATGATGGCTTTAGCTAGCTTTTGTTTCAAGTTTGATCTTTGGCTCAAATAAATGAGGTTAATTTCAGCATAAGCTGTTAGCTTTATTTTTGAAATCAGTCCATTTTAGTAACAACCTGCTTGTGCCCTGATAAACGTCCAAGAGCAGTAAGAAAGAGTTGATGGGGAATATAAATAAGTAAACCTTAGCTTATCTCTGGGCCAGAAGTCAACAAAAATACTTTGCAGTGAGACTTATTAATCTTTTATTTGCTCTCTTCTCCTACATTTATTATATTCTAAATTATAAGAGCATTATACTTGTCCATTGTAGATAGCTGGAAAATACAAAACTCCCAAGGAAGAAAAAAGTTTCCTAGTAAGTTCATTACCAAGGAGAACTGTTGTCAACAACTTACTTGATGTTAGTCTTGTACAGTTTCCCCTAAGTAAACATGCATACTTTTAAAACTCCTGTGTTGAAAAATTTCATACTCACAGAGGAAAATTATGCAAACAAGCTAGATTTGCAAATGATCAAGAGTTTGCCACCACGCTTCCATCCATTCCTTTTCTCCTTCCCTTCTTTCCTTGTTGAAATATCAACTAACTCCTTTTAAAAAGAAAAGAGGAATGCCAATATTCCGAGGACTGTAGAAAACAATCATTTGCCTGTCTATTTCACATGTTATCACTTTTACTAGGAAGCAAAAACTACAGTTTACACTTACTTTTGCACTGTACTTGGGCATAAGCAGCCTTAACGCTCAGGTCTATCATGCACTGGATGAGTATTGATTTTCCCTCTTAAATCAATGTTTCCCCAGAGCACATTTTTATTTATTCATAAAGCCGAGATGATGCCTGACAGGAGTAACAGCAGTGTAAATCCATGGTGCAGGCTCAATAAGAAGAGCTTTTGTAAGACTCTCAAAATCAATGAGCTGATGCCAGAGGGTAAACTCATACACTGGAAAAGTGCACTCGCCACTCTTCCACGTGTAAATGGAAATTGCAGCATAGGGTTAACTTCTGTTCCTCTGCTTTCTGTGCTGCTTTACAAGAGGACCCAAATGCAGTGTGACTAAAGTCAGGCCCTGATTGATTGATGCACAACTGGTTATTGGAACCACAGGGTGGATAGAAGCAAGGCATCAACTGTGATCCCTTGATGACCCTAAATCTATCCTGGCTTTCGAAGGACATACTGGCCCTTTTATCTGTCCCCTTTAAGTCTGCTTCATGCAGGGCATGCCAAGGTTGGGCTTCTCTGCCCAAGAGACAGTCAATATGAGTGTGTTTACTTTTGTGTACCTATTCATTTGTTAAAATATGTATAACAGTTGTCTGTATAGTAAGGCCACATAAATCCTGTGTAATCCCAAATGTGTTCACCTTTTATTGATAAATATGTGTGTTATTTGTAGTCTCTTTGGTTTAAAAATTTTTTATCATATGATAACATTGTTTTAATTTATTAAAGAAAATATGTTCCAGATTTTTGGTCTCAGCCTTTACTGATTTTTTTTCCTAGTGGTTGAAGAGTATCTTTAATGGCTAGAATGTCACCATCTGGATTTTCAGAGGTCCAGTTTTCTCTTAGCTACCTATCTTAGCATAATAGATCTGGTTGGAAATCAGATGATTTAGAAAGTGGTTTTGTTACCTCCTCTAGCTGTTGTGTGACTTAAGGCAAGTTTTCTGAACCTCTCTGGGACTAAGGCTTTTATTTATATTGTTATTTTGTTGTTTGTGAGGGTTATATGAAATCGGCAGGCACTGCCAATCACTGATTTCCATATTCTTCCATCCATCTCTTCTTTTCCATTTATAAGTAACTAGTTGGTATCTTCTTAAAAGGAGAAAAAGAATAAGGGGATGGAAAAGTGAGGATTATTTCTTCATGAAGAATAGGTTTCTTTATTACCCACAATTCTCTTAGAAACCTCATGGCCAGGGAGTTCACAGACTTAGTCTACAGTGCCTGCTCCTAAGAGCTGCTGGGTGTTCTGACAGGCCTATGGTTCCCAAGGATTCATCTGGAGTTTAGGAGCAGTGTTTGAAGTTGTCCTTTAGAATAACAGTTTTTTCCTCTCTACTGGTAGCAGCAATGAGAGTCCCTCCCCAGGAAGGTTCTGGGATTTAGAAGGGAAAGGGCTTAAACACCATTCACCACAGTGGCTGTTCTCTACAAGTCACATTTGTTTTCCTTTGCCTCAGTCTTGGACACTGAGAAAACCAGGCAGCATGTTGATTTTTAGAATTGTTTCCATTAAGCTCCAAGAGCACTGCTATTCATTTCATGGATGAATGTCTTACTTGGCAAAAATGAGAAGATTTGAGCTACTCTTCAGAGGCTTGGGGCTGAGGTCTCTGCCTCAGTGGAAAGCCCAATTGCCCATGGAGCACTCCAGAGGAACTGTTTGAAGAACAGAAGGAAGATATTATTTTACAGCCAATATGTTAAAGGCTGTTTCTTTTGTTTCCTAACCAACTTTCATTAAATCCTCCGAAGTCTTTTTAACATTTCTCAATACAATCCACTTCTTGTGATTTCATACTACCCATTTGCTCTCTTTTTAAATTAATTAATTGTGCACTTTTCTAGGGAGCCAATTAGGAAGTCGTTCTCCTTGGCCCTGTGTTTGACTCCATTAGAGGCCCTCTTCACTCCCCAGATCAATCCTGATCACCAGTGAAGTAACAGGTGGCACAGCCGGACCAGCCATCACATCCAAATTACTAACATATGAAGATGTTGAACTCTGGACTTCTGGGATCAACCACATTTTGATACTTCACTCAATTGTAGGAGGCCCTTTCTTCTCTGTGTATGCCCCATTCATCTCTGTGGGAAGCAGAGAAGTTAATTCTGATAGCCTCTCCTGCCCGGGGGTTCTCCAACCAGTGCAGCAGCATTGACCCTTGCCTACCCAACTCCAGTATGCTGGAGCCTTGTAAATACTCAGTTGGAATGTATAGTCCTCCCCTCTCTGAGCCTTTTCAGCCTCTCTCAGACGAAATTTAAAGGATGTTTTATTCCTAAAGTGTTAGATTTTTGGGTGACATAGTTTTTGACAGAGAGTGATTAGAGCTCTAGCCTAATCATGTACAGCCCAAGAAAAGAGTGTTCCAGATCTAGGTTTTTGTCATGAAGGTTTCATCCCTCACTACCTGCTTCTGTGTTCACTTTCTCTTTGTAGTCCCATCCCTCTCTTAGGCCCATGCAGCTTTTTTTTTCACATTCCTGAGACTGATACCTCCTTCCCACCAGTGGAGAAGGAAGATTTTTGTTGGTTTTCAGTGTCTTGGAGTTCACCAGGGATGCTCAAGGAGGCCTCATTTGTGAGCCACAGAGCTCCAGACCAATCTGGTGAACCAAAGTGAGTAGAGTTGCTCTTCTAGCTCCTTCTCCTACCAGAGATAGCTGTGACTGCTCCTCATATCCCACTGGGTGGGATATGACATGGACATATCCCATGGACTGGGTGGGAGAGTGACATGGACACTCTCCGATGAGTCTGCCCTTCAGGAATGAAGACTCACCAATATTGTACTAAGAAGGAGGTACCTGGCTCTTATGGTCTCATCTGAGCCTGCTTGAGTAGAAGAGATCTCACAGGCTGAAATTACTTTGCTCAGACTCACTTAGAGAGACAGCCCAGCTCCAAAGTGGAGTTTGACTTTGAAATTCCAAGTCTCCTTGTGGTTACTCATGACTAGGAAGAGAAACAGTTTTGAATTGCTCTCTACTTATGTATTTTCTTCCTTCTGTTTTCATCTTCTCCTTCCCCTTTTACTTAGTAGATTTTAAAATAAATGTCTGAAATGGCCTAGGTGGCATAGCATTTTGCCAAACAGGAAGCACAAATACTTTAATATTTTCTTAAAAAAAGATTTTCATTACAGCCATAAGACCAGCAATGGTGAGATTTTACCATGGTGTCAGTGCACTTCTTAAGATTCCTGATAAAAAGACAGAGTTAAGCCTGTCTGTGGTAGGTTTAACTATGAAGAATCAGCCAGAAGATAAAAAAGAAAAAAATAATAAAAGCTCCTAATATTTTATATAGGGGAAAAAAACAAAAGGTTGATAACTCTATGAAGAATGAAAAGTATCTCATAATTAGACAGCAAGGAAACTTGGAAATTCAGTGCTCTAAATGTACCATTCCCTTAATGCAGTCTTCTTGCACTGCTCACACACTGTCCTGAAGCACAGACACAGGCTGCTAAATGCTAATGTTTAGCATGTATTTTTCCACAGTTGCACATAAAGAGTGCAAATGTGTACATGTAGTAAAGGTATTGGTAGATAATCAATAGTAGTAATCAGTTGGTAGATAATTGAGGCAAACAAGTTATTTCTGCAGAGGACCAGTGAACACAAAGGCTAATGAATGTCCTCCTGCTTACCTGGAGACTTGTTTGCTCCTGACCAGTACTATATAACATAGTATGGGCTGCAAATAGCAGCTCAGAAGTGAAGAAAATTGGAGACTTTGGGTATGAGTGCGGGAGCTCTTATAATAACTGAGATGTTAGCTGAATGTTGTGACTAAATTGCAATTATTGTTGACTGATTTCAAATTATTTTGTTTTATAATCTTTTCATATAAACTGATAAATATTCTAATATTTGAAAGTATGCCTCAAGTAGTGCTGAAAACAACGGAATTATAGGACTAAATCACTTCTCTCCAGTTTGCCACCTGTCACTCTTTTCCCATCAAAGATGTTGAAAGCATATGGATAGCATCTTCTTGTCATTTACATCTCAGGTTAACTGGTACGTCTTCAGAAAGAATTCCCCAAGACCCATGTCTCAGGACACCCCCTAAAACACTCTGTCACCCTTTCCTCCTTTTTCTTTTGAATTTACCCATCAGATACTTGGATGTTAATCTGTTGCCAGTCTTCAACCTACAAGAAAAAATGTCGAAACTAATCTATCTTGGTCACTCTGTGTCCTTAGTGCACAAGTCAGGGTTCACGGTGACCCCACAATTCATTGGATGTCCTTTCCAGTTACAAGCTTTCTTTGCTGGATCTTCCCCTAGGTATTTCATCATCACTGCCTGGAATTAGGCTTTACTTTGGCTGCCCCTGGCTATGGAATACAATGGTACTTGATGTTCTGTGTTTCTGTCATTAATCAACAACTTCTTGTGGCATCTGATTGGTACCTTGATAACACATCTACTGTGTGTTACATGCTAGGCATTTGGACCAGGCTCACAGCTGTAATCCTAGCTACGTGGGAGGCCGACATCAGAGCATCACAGTGTGAGTCCAGCCTGGGCAAATAGTTTGTCAGACCTTGTCTGCAAAATGAACTGGACGTGTGGCACAAGAGTAGAGCACTTACTTTGCAAGCACAAAGCCCTGAATTCAGATACCAGTTCCATCAAAACAAAACATGACAGGCATTTGGGGCAAGTGAGTCCTGCAAATTTCTAACCACAAGAAAGGTTTTGATTGAGGAACACATACACAGTTAAGAAATTACCTATGCTGGTGCTCACACTGAGGGTCATTGGGATAGCATGTTCTGCTCTGATGGCAGATGAGGAAAGGCCTAACATAGCTTCTGTTTAGGGTACTGTTACTTAATTTTCCCTGTGGACAGCTTTTAAGAAGGGAAGATTTCTTTTAAGAACATTCCACTTCTCATCCCTCATCTCCAGCTCAGTAGCCTAAAAGTCTGATCTTGTTCTGTCGGGAAATATAATTACTATATTTTCTGCTAATGGCTATATTTTACATGATAATGAATCGAGCCTTTTCTACAAAGTCTACTTCAGTTATGCAAAACAGATATAATTTGGAATGTGTATGAATCATACTATTCTTTGTTATGGAGCTGTGGAGTACAATTTTTATGGGCTCATGACTGGTTAACATAAGAAGAAATTGATTCTATGTTCACCAAGGAAGATAATGTTTTTTGGGCAGTTTCAGGTAAAACAGAAAAGAGCTTTTGAATTTCAGGGCCTTTGTTATTCCCTAATTTAGGAAGATCAGATGTTTAGGGCTTTGGGTTTTTTTGTTTTTGTTTTTGTTTTCTGTTTTGGTCTTTCTTTTTCTTCTCTCTATCCTTCCTTCCTTCCTTTTTCAGTACTGGAGTTGAACCTGAACTCAGGATCTCGAGATTGCTAGACAGGTGCCCTACCACTTGAGCCATGCCCTCAGCCCTCTCAACTGGTTTTACCATGTCTTTTATACTTTGAAGTAATGATGACCTTTGTACATTACTGTCCTGGATACATTAATGAGTCTCTTGCTTGCTGATTTTCAATAATCTGTAAAATGTATTCCAAATTCATCCTGGCTATTAACAGAAAAGAGGAAAAATTAAACAAGCAGGGAAATACAGTAAAAGCCTGTGTAAGTTCCATAAAGTCTCTAAAAATGTCTATACCTCAAGAGAATTTTATTTTGTTCTGGAAAGAATAAGTTTGTCTCCTGAAAGATATCTTTTATTTATTAAGAGAAATATTATTGCCTATGAATAGAATAGTGGGAAATCTTAGTTCTTTACTTTCACTGTTAACTTACTGTGGATAACCTCAAAAAAATAACTTGTAAGAATAACATTCTAGTTCTGGTATGTTCTTTGACTTTTAAATAGAGCTGATTCTATAAGTTAATTTGAAGATAATTCATAGTCAAGCATTTCAAAAGTGCTTAGCTCTTGGGGTGTTTATTGGTTTTTGTCTTTTATTCAAGCTTTATAGAAAAGATATCTAGGAACATTAGAATGTTTAAAACTTCTTTGGGTAAGTTACCCTGGGTAAACAGTGAAAAAGGAGCCAGCCTTTTCACTGGTGGACAAAATCTTGAGTTTGGATCTAATGACAGCAGTTCGATCCAGGGACACAAACATTTACTTGCTCAATTTGGCCTGATAATGTAATTCTCTAGTCTTTTCAAAAGGAGGAGGTTAAAAAAAATACTTTGGCTACTTAAGCAAGATCAATGTGTTTGAGGAAGACCTGTTGCAGAGCCTGGGTTAGATTAGGAAAGGCAATATGCTCCTTTGAGAGTCTAATGGCTTTCTAGACTGCCTGTCTGAAGAAAGAGACAGTCTAGAAAGTCTCACGTATGATTGCAAGTAGTTTACAGACCCTCCCAAAGCTGACCACCAACCCAACTTATAACTTCCAACCAGGCAGTAGACTTACTTTTTCGAGCTATAAACTCTGGCGTAATCTGGCATTAATGTAGCACTCAACAAACGTTTTAATTTTGCCCTGTGTTGTAGTATTTTTATTTAAAGAGAACATCTGTTAGACCTTTTGCTATGAAGTATGCTTTTTAAGATGTTGCTAGTTATGAAATAAATAATTATATAGCTATGTGGAATACTTACACAAACTATTTTTTAATGTTATGTTGTTTGCTCTTATAAAGCCTAATCTTTATATTTTCTATGATATCCTTGTCTTGTTAAGATAGTAATAGTTAATCTATTGCCTGAGTAGGACTAAATTCATTCTAGAGTTTATATTCTTTTGGAAAAATTAAGAACTAACTTTAGCTCCATTTTAGCAACAATTGATAGTTAAATTTAGATAATTGGATATTAAACTTTTCAAAAAATGTTTAGAAAATACTGTATGGTAATTTCATAGACTGGAAGTTCATTGTTTCTACTTATAACAAATCCCTTTTTATTTATTGATTAATGACTTTTGTTGTACTTCTTGCTACCATATATATATACACACACAAACCAGGAAAAACTTAAAAATGACTCCAATTCTATCAGTCAAGTGATTCCTCTAATAGGAGAAGCAAAAATAAATAGTATTGACCATAAATACTGTGCCAAGTATCAAAAATATATAAAGAGCTAGGTATGATAATGAACAGCTATAATCCCAGCATTCAGGAGGCTGAGGCAGGAGGAACTCAGTTCAAGGCCAGCCTAGGTTACATAGCAAGACCCTGTCTGGGGGGGGAGCCAAGCCAATGAGAGGATTAGAGAACTCTGCAGAGGAGGAAGATTTCAGCTGGATAGTAGATGAATAACAGTTGCTTAGGGCTGGAGGAGTGGCTCAAGTGGTAATGTAGCTACCTAGCAAGTATAAGGCCCGAGTTGAAGCCCCAGTGCCACAAAAAAAAAAAAAAAGAGTTGGTTGGTTAAAGATGTCTTTATGGAAGCTTTTTCTTTTTTTCCTGAGCCCTAATCCTAACTCCTTCCAAGATTAAATGCTTATTAAAACATAATTTACATGCACTGAAAGTGAATTGTAGATTCTTACAGCTTATTTGAACACCAGCAGTACAAAGATGAACAACCATTCTTTTGAAAGTTTCAATGCGCATATGTTAAGAATAACCCCAAATTTACTAGGATGCTTGGTAAAAATGAAATAGAAAGCAAGTGGTCATGAAAGCTGCTATTTCTTTTCCTTGTACCCCCTTGTCAGGGGAAAAGTAAACTGAAAAATAACAGCAGAGTTGATTTGGGGCCCTTTTAAAGCTAATGTTAGAAAGTCAGGGCTGAGAGTGTCTTAGACAGCTGACCTTGTCTTAGTCCTCATCATATCCTCAGGCTGTTAACATCACTCAAATGGTAGGAATAATGGCTGTGCTGGCTTCTTTCCACACTCCTACACAGATGAAAGGCTCTCCCTTCTCTCATCTAATCCTCATCATGACCTTCTGAGGTGTGCAGAGAATGAAGAAAAAATGACTTAAGGCTGACTGGCCAGGCTGCAGTGTCACCATGAATGTTTTTTGGCACTCTCTTTGCCTCCATATCCTCATTTATAAAAGGCAAAGATAATAGTATCTAATTCTGAGGGCTGGTATGAAGATGAATGTGTTCTTCAGCACTGTGCCCAGTGTTAGCCATAATTATCATCATCATTATCCTCATTTTGTAGTCAAAGCAACTGAGCCTCACAGGGTAATTTACCCCACTTTATACACAGTTAGTGTGACCCAGAGCCAAAAGTCTGTCTGACTATGAACCTCCTCCACAGTATAACTGAATAGAAATTCAGAAGTATTCATTTTCAAATTTCATAGCACATAAATTTGCTTTCCGTGTATTCTTCGTGGGTGATCTTATCCATTCCCAAGGCTTATCTGCCATTTAATTCAGTAGCTGACAAACTGTAACCTGCAGGCCAAATACATTCTGACACCTGTATGTATAAATAAAGTTTTATTGGAACACTGGCACATTTGTTTTTCAGCTATTGTTTATGGCTGCTTTTGTGGTGCAGTTGGCAGAGTTGAGTAGTTACGAGAGAACTTATGGTTTGCACAGCCTGAAATATTTACTACCTGGCCTTTTACAGACAGTATTTACATTCACTAATCTTGTTTGCTACTTTCAACATTTCTCCTGAGATTTTGATTTCTACATTTTAGCCACCCACAAAATTTCTCTATCCCACATCCTGTTAACATCACCAAACTGACTTCTTCATATGTTCAGTTCCCACTCTGAAATCAGTTCCTCCTCCTGGACTCCCTACCCCAGTTAATGGTACCATATGTTAGGGTGCTTCTGCTCCTGCCTAATCTGCTGCAAAGGCCTGACCATTCATTATCCTAAATACATAATCTTGAGGACAGTGACTGCATAGTATAAGTAACCAGTGCTCCTCATTCTGGTGTTCTCGGGCCCCACTCTCAGTTAAACCAACAGTTCTCTTTACAGTCCCTCAGAAGTGGCCATAAGCTACAGTTAATAAGAACAGCTATTATGTCTCTGTCAAGTAAGCCACAGAGAGAGGAGTCCATTTCTCAACTCTAGGCTACTTCTTCACAAATTAGAATTTAAAAATAATAGAAGATCCAAATATTATAAAATTTATACTTTCATAATTTGAATACACTGAAAAGAACATGGCTATTTGATTTATTGAGTTGTCACTTTAAAACCATTCATCATTAATGTTTTAAAATTAAATCTCTGTTCTTTATGTAGGACTTCTTTGGCTGGGGGAGGGAGAGGGAGTTAAAATTCTAACATTAGATTATTGTTTTTTTCTTATTCATCCAAAGAACATAGTCAGATACAAATGCGTTTTCATCCTCATCAGTATCACCTGAATATTGTTCTAAAGCTCCCGATATGATTAATTCTACATTATCTTTTATGAATTTAAAATTATGCTATAATAACTGGTAAAGTGCACAGAAGGACATAGTAAAAATAAATAAACCTTGAAATATATATTAAAGGATTAGTTGGGATAATAAATATCCATCCACTTAGTGTCTTAGCATCTTTGATCTTGGCATTTGTTTTATCCAGCAAATATTTTTATAGCACTTTAGTTTCAGTTGCTGTATTGAAAACTTATGCAGTAGCAGCCTTTGTTTTCCAAGAACTGCAGAGATGTTTACCACACCTAAGTCAAAGGCAGAGGCCATAAATTGATTCTAATCCTCAGAGCAAAGGCATTAGCCTTGTGTAACATGAGGAGTTGGGTGTGCTCACACAAAATAATCCCAATAATAATAGCTCCCGTGCCAAACAACCATCTTAAAAATTAATATATTCCTTTGGCTAATAATTATATAATATATTAATAAGCCCTTTAAAATACTTCCTGAGATTTTAATTATCTGTAGACATTTGAAACTATATTTTGATCAGACATGTAAGGAAATTACATAGCTCAACTATTGTCAAATTAAGAATTATTCCACATTCTGACTTAGAGAAAATGCCACCCACCCTCAGACTTTAAAGTAGCTGAAATACTTAAAGAAAAATAGTAAGTGGTGAGGGAAGTTAAGTTAAAATATTGCCTCAGTGCCCTTTTCTCAGGGGTCTTCTAAAGTGCTATTACTATGTCACTGTTCTGTCTGCTGGTGGTGTTGCGCCCTGAGGGTGGCGCAGATCTCACCGAAAAATCATCTCAGGTCTTAGCAGGTAGAGAGTTCCCTGCAGTGAACCCTTCCTGAGAACTAGGCCATTTGAAGCAACAGAGAGAGAGAGCAAGTAACCTTGGATGAGTCACTTAACCCCTCTTTGCGTTTGAAATGGGAATATAATGCCTATTTTTTACAAAATTGTTGTAAAGAGTAGGAATAACATTTGTAAACACTTGGCAGGTGGTAGATGCTTAGGACATTGGAGTGTTACTGATTGTTGATGATATTATCTTCATGTTTGAAGTACTATGCTTATTAATTATACAACATCTCTGATTTTTTTGATGTTGTCCTTGTCACTCACAGGTGCTCTAGTTAGCTGAATGAAGGAAGAGTAATCTCTTTTTAAAAAAAATTTTATTTACTTATTTTTTGGGGGTAGGACTAGGGTTTGAACTCAGGGCTTCCCACTTGCAAAGCACGTACTCATAAAGCAGGTACTCTTCTGCTTGAGTCACACCTCCAAGTAGTTTCAATCTTGATAAATAAACACCTCTTTTTCAGGATGCTAAATTTTCTATCATTTGACATCATAACTTGCTGTCATGGAGAAAAATATGCAAAAGTCATCTACCACAGTTCATTTTTTAATGAAAATTTGGAAATTACTTGCTTCAATAATGAGGAAGTGGCTAAGGATATAGAGAAGCATTATAGTTTATAATTTTTTAAAATGACATATGAGGGACTGTTTCAAAATATGGGAAAAGCATTTTCCATCACTAAGAATCATACATATTTACTTGCTGATAGCAACTTGGTAAATATTTCTATAAAAATAAAGGTCAAAGGATACTTTAGAATAAATAGAGTTTCTCAGTTTCCTATACAGTCGTGTAACATCATAAAAAGAACCTAATCTGTTTGTCTGAAAAGTGTAGTAAATTTCATTTTCTCTCACCTAATGAGAAAGTACACTTTCTAATGACAGACTTCAAGGTGAATTTCTGGAATAAAATCCTTGTGTAAATTAGGCCTCTTCTGCCATTTTAAAAATTTTTTCTAGGTTATCAAAATCTTAGTATGTACAGTAAGCTGAAGACTGGGAAGGCTGAGCAGAAGGTTTAGATTTCTAATTAATCAACACAAAGAGAGAAATGCATGCATAGATGCATCCCTCTGTAGCAATTTATGTGGCAATTTGGGGCCTGGTGGTTTCAAACTGCTTACATAGTTTATAAAGGACACCTGACTGATTTATATAAGATAGGGCTTGCTTGTGTTCTTGTTTTTCTTTTTCTCCTTTATCACATCTAACAAGAACTCTAATATGGTAGTGCTCACTTTACATGAGTGAGCAGTCTTGACATGGGGTGTAACAGAGCTGGCCTCCCCTTGTGTCCCAGCATTCAAGCAATATCAGAGAACGCTTATAGATAGACCGAGAAAGCATAGTACGTACATAGGAAATCACGCTGGACTCAGTAAGAGCTTTGTTTTCCATTTTTAGTTTTTGTTTATACTGGATGTTGAAACTGGGGCAGCATGCTTTTTTTTTTTTTTATGTTTCCTAAATAAGTATGTGATCTTTGCCTTTTTAAAAGCAATTTTTATTTTTGAGATCACTAGAGTTACAGCAGTTATAGGAAATAATGCAGAGATTCCTTTACCCAGTTTCCTGTAATGGTAGCATCTTACATAATATCACAACCAGGAAATTGGTTTAAATGCAATTCATACGTCTTATTCACATCTCACCAGTTTTTTATTCACATTTCTCTGTGCATGTGTGTGCCCCAATCTGAAAGGTTTTTAATACACACCATGCATACACATGTACTTGCGTGTGTGCATACACACTGTTTTTAGCTCATAAAAATTAAACTGGAGAGAGACATTGCAGTACATTAAGCCCCATAGAGAGTGCCGGGGCAAGTGAGAGCCAGATGGGCCCTGGGCAACTCTGCCTCGCTGAGGGAAAAAACTAAGGATGAGCAAAGGAGAGCCTAAGGAGCTGAGAGGCAAGATGTCATCATATGCATTCTGCATGCAAACTTGCCAAGAGGATCACAAGAAACAGCACCCCAATGGTTCAGTCAGCTTCTCAGAGTTTTCTAAGAAGTGCTCAGAGAGGTGGAAGACCATGTCTGCTAACAAGAAAAGAAAATTTGAAGACATGGCAAAGGCAGATAAGGCTCATTATGAAAGAGAGATGAAATTTTATATTCCTTCTAAAGGGGAGACAAAATTGAAGGATCCCAATGCACCCAAGAGGACTCCTTCAGCTTCTTGTTCTGTTCCTAGTATCTCGCCAAAACCAAAGGAGAACATCCAGGCCTGTCCATTGGTGACATTGCAGAGAAACTGGGAGAAAAATGGAAAGACACCACTGTAGACAGGAAGCAGCCTTATGAAAAGAGGGTGGCCAAACTGAAGGAAAAGTATGAAAAGGATAAAAGGATATTGCTGCCTAACAAGCTAAAGAAAACCATATGCAGCAAAAAAGGGAGTTATCAAGGCTGAAAAGAGCAAGAAAAATAGGGAAGAGAAGGAAGATGACGATGATGATGAAGAATAAATTGGTTCTAGCAGCAGTTTTTTCTTATCTACAAAGCATGTAACCCCCCTGTACACAACTCACTTCTCTTAAAGAAAAAAAATTGAAATATTAAAAAAAAAGTAAATTGGGGCCAAATAGATCCTTTAGAGGGAGACTCTACAAACCTGTAGCACAGGACATTGTGGCAGAGGGTATGGATAACTTAGACTCACTGTGGCACTATGTGCTTACTCAATCCCAGAAGACTGATGACTTGGGAGGCATGAGGTGGGTCTATGTTTCATTTCTGCTGAACACAGGCTCTGCAGGGTTTCCCTCAGCTTAACAGGAAGAGTGGGAGGATATGATTTCAGAGTAGACTCAGGACTAGTTAACTAGGGCACCTACTCTTCTCCATTCATTGCCTCACTGGGTTTCTCTACAGACAAACTTGCTTGTTTGTCTGTTAGTTTTCCTACCTGGAAGGAGGTCTGCCCTAAATCCAAATGTATTTACTATTCACAAATTAAACTATGGACAAAGATAGATAAACAGCAATATTACCATTTCCTTTCTTTTCAGGATTAAGCATTGGCCTTCTCTTTCACATGTTTTATGGCGTTTAATGACAGCTGCTCTTATAAAGTGACAAACCCATGTTAAAATTAAGGCTTGAAAACTGCAGAGTGGTCCTGGTGACCTTAGACCCCTGTGACTTTATATATGTAAAAGCACTGGCAGAGTGGCTCAAGTGGTAAGAGCGGCCTGCCTAGAAAATGTGAGGCCTGAGTTCAAATCCCAGTACTGACAAAGACAAAAAAAAAAGATATGTAAAACTAAAATTGAATTTCAAAGAGGATCTCCCCCACCAATAGTCTCATAGCTCTGCCTGTAAATGTTTAAATCTAAGTTTGTTTCATTAAATAAATTATGACATCTTGGTAGATGATGAAGTAGACAGTGTAATTAAATTCTCGTTCATTTGCTAGAAGATTAAATGTTTCATCACAAAATGCCAAAGGACATTTTTAATTTGGAGTCTCAGTATTAATTGAAACACCATCATTCTGCTTTGAGCAATAAGGAATAACAATGAAATATGTGCTTATGTTTTAAAGTAAATGAAAAAGCTGTATTAATTTTAAGGCAGTTTTCCCTAGTTTTGTTTTTATAGGAAAAATGCTTACAAACTTGTTTTTGTTCTTATTCATATATAAAATTAAAATAGCATTTGAAATGTGCCATATTCATGTTAATGATTTGCTCCTATGTCAAATAGGTGGCAGAGTAGAGCCCAGGAGAGCAGGGGCCTTCTGTATCCCCAGTTCCAACATGGGGTCTGTTACACAGCAGGCATTTGATAATTATTTCTTGAATTATTTCCAGTTGAGTGATTAGTTACCTGGAGTTAGCAGTCTGGATTGGAGTACCAGCCCTGCCATTTGTACACTGAGTGTGACAGTAGCTGCACTGTCATTTTAATGGAAGACTGAGAGTCGAAGAAATGGAAGTCTAAGAATCAAAGGGAGCATATTTGTCACATTGTTGATAAGTGGAAAATGCTCATATAGGGAATCACTGCTAGCATTATGACCGTGCTCTATGTACTTCTGACAGTGCCACCTTAGTACTAACATCCAGTTAGCATGCAACAAATGCTTATTTCAGTTTAAAAGGGTAGTATTCTGACAATAGAATAGTAATTTCTAATAAGTTATTTGATTTATTGCATGCTTTGAAACACCGTATTTATTTTTAGACATAATTATAATTCCTTTATGCATTTAATTTACTTTTCATTTTTCATAAACACTCAAAATCACATATACTTAGACAAGTAAATCTTTCTCAGCAACATTGAACATTGATAGCTTTTCTGTACTAAGGGCTTTTCTGTGACTAAGCGTCTACAAAGGAAAATATATCATATCATATGAAGGCTTAAGATGTAAATAAATGAAAGCTTGGCGTATAATGGATAGCTGTCACTCCTTAGGAAGTTAGATTGGGACACAACTCACTTAAAATTTGCTCTTAGATATTCTGTCAGTTTAATGACAGGGTTTTATTGAAATAAAATCTTGGGGTTTTGATGAAGAAAATCAATCAGTATGTGCCTTCTCTTTTATTATCTCTTCTTGCCCAAAGTGCAATTAGATTTACTCCGTAGGATCACAGTGTGTGGCATATATTAATTTTATACTCACCCTGCTGGAAAGTGAGAAATGTGCTAATAAAGCCAGAATCACAAGTGTTAGAGCCTAAGTTTTGTTTTATTTTCAGTATTCTCTATGTATTCTTAATTAGATGATATATTGATGATTGAGGCTACTTTTGCTGTACATTATGTATTGTCAAGAAGTACTGGACTGCAAAAACGTATGAGACATGACCCATAAGGCCAGGGACATAATCTCATATCACTTTTCAAAGCCATCTCATCAGTATTTGTATCCACATATGCTGTATTCATATATATGAATGTGGAGAAAAGTTAAAACAGAGAATAAAATCATTGGCAGAGGTGACTCATCCATCACCATCAGGCCAGGTTGGAGGGCAAGGTTTACTTGTTCTAATATGCAACCCAGAATGAACTACTGGCCACAGTGGCTGGCACAGGCCTCCCACTGTGCCCAAAGATCAACTCAAATATGGCCTCAGATTCCTAGAGGGCAGTCCCACGCCCTAGAGGAAGAAGGGCAGAGGCCAGGGTAGGCTTCCCAGATTCTTCATTAGACTAGTCACTCCTCCTCTCCTCATATGGAATAAATGCAGAGATGACATGCTTCTATGCTTGAAATGTGTGGGAGGGGAAAGAATCCACCCCAAAGCAGGACAGGGAATACAGTATTTGATACCCAATAATCTGAGTAGAATCTAAGAACCAAGGAAGAGAGTAAGCCTTACTAATGATGTCAGGACATGGAGCTAAGTGATCAGGGGAAAAGGGGAGGAACTTTCCAGGCATGAACAGCATCAGCAAGGGTGCATGCAGAGGAATGAGTCTGTATAGGAAAAAGCAGGTGCTAATGGGTCACATTAGAGGACTGGAAAGTGCTGACCACAGGACTAGGAACTCCCTTCTTACCCAGGAGCTGTTGACAGTAGCACATTTGATTATTTCTTTGTGAATTGTGTGAGAGAGGTTTACTTTTTTTTTTTTTTTGCTTTATTGTATCCTAGCACACTAAACTCTGAAAATGCTTTTTTATGTATTTACATAGCTCTCTGTAATTTATCTTGGCTAATTACATTTAACTATAGGCCTTTCAGTTATATATTGAACTCAGTGACTAATCATCAGATTTCAATAGCAAAGAACCTATAATTTTTGGAGTGTATGATCTATATAAGGACATGTTGCAGAGAGGAATTGTTTCCTCCCTTTCTGTGATAAAAATCTTGTTTGTGGTTACACTAAAAGCTATCTCTAAAAGAGAGTTAGTTAGGTATGAGATGGTTATCAAAATTGAAGTTTGTAGCATGTATCAGTCTGGGCGGACACTGTGGAATCCTGCTCACAGGGTCAAAGCCAGACAGATTCATAAGACAAGAGCTTATTTATTGTGAAGGTTTTGTTTGTTTTAAGTGATGGTAGTATGCATTTCTTCAAGAACAAGTCCTTTGAAATGAGGTCTCAAAGAATAATAACATGATCATATAACTTATTACATAGATTTTGTAATTCCATATATTAAGTCATATTTTCTCAAAGACAATGTCACTAACAAGAAAAAAACCCTTTATACTCTTAGACTGTGTGTGATAGGTCTGTACTGTACCCCAAACTCTTCACTGAATATGGACTACTAGGCAACATCATTGATGCTTAGGAAATGGTGGGAAGAGTACATGGGGACAGGGAAAGAAAAGCACACTAGTCACCAGCCACCTTCCCTGTCATTCAGGAGTTGGAAATTTCTCTGGTGAGATGTAATAAGCAATCACATATAGATGGAAAATTCATGACAGAATATGGATAACCACCAGTATGTCTGCTTTGTGACATCCATTGCTTCGTTTATTCAGAAGCTTTCAGAAATACTTCCTTGCCTGACATACAAATAGCTGCTACTGTCCTGACTTAACACAGAGGTCATTGGACTCACTATGTAACCAACATCCCGTCTACTACCTAAGACATAGTAGATTTTTACAGATCCCTTCTTGTCTGTCATTGTATCACCTATAAAAAGAGGGCTTTGGGACCAAATGAGTATCTTACTTCCTTCCAAGCTTTCAATTGATTGAACTAAGGCTCTCTCTGATGACATAGACAGAAAGAAAAGAGGATGAGGATTTTGTAAGATAAAGGAATGTCCTGAGGTCTGGTTATGCAGCCACAACTGGGCAAAAGATGGTCAGAGTAAGTGGATATGATAGGAAAAATCTGTTTGTCAAGCTTTCTCTGGGAGGCTGTAAAAATGATAGGCTATGGTAATTTCTTTTCATTTTAGTACAGAAGGACTACTTCATTTTTTCCACGTGAATGTTTGTCTGTGAAAAACTCTACTTGTTTTAACAATGATCTTTATAGACAGGATTGGATTTAATGACTCATTATTTAAAAAAATTTTTCATTTAGCTATCATTCACGTAGCCTACAATCCACCCACTTAATGTGTACAGTACAATGACTTCCAGTATATTCAGAGTTGTGCAACCATCCCCATAGTTTTAGAACATTTTTATAAACCCAAAAGGGAATCCCTCACACACACACACCCAGCTGTTACCCCACCCTCCAATTTCACCATCCCTCACCTCCCAGCCTTAGGAAGCACTGATGTACTTTTTGGCTCCAATGATCCTCTTATAAATGAAGTAAGCTGTAAGTGGAATAAGTGCCCACAGCCTATGTGCAGTTTCATCTAGACACTTTTCTTTGATAGTTGGGCTATTAGAATTTGCATGAAAAAGTGTGATGAAAAAGTCTAATGATTAGAAGAATGAATCACATCAGAAACACTAATAAGCTGAAAATAGCCCCAAATTCAGTGTGTAAGAAAGTGTTCTTTGTCCATTATCAATTGTGTGTGGCAGTCACTTATAGTCAGCCCCAACCTACTCTACCTCTTTATAAGAAGCACTGTTTGTTGTTATTGTCATGGTTTTTCAATTACTAAACTGAAAAGGCTTAGCATATCTAAAACTGTAATCTTGCAAAGGGTACTTTTAACACAATAAAAATCTACAACAGATGGCTTCTCATTTTTATATTTTTATTGCACTAGTGTACTATTTACCCAGCTTACTAAGCTGGGACACAAAGAATGGTTCCACCTACAGAGAGTTTGCAACATGGTGGGGGGGGTCATGGATGTGTATTAACAAGTAAGTGCAAAATAATATCAGAATGCTATAGCACAGCACAGAGGGACCTCATAGGGACAATCAGTTAAGCCTGGAGACTGCTGTGGAACATCAGAATGCCTTCCAAAAGGGAGAGGGAATTTGAGTGGAAGAACCAGTGTATTCAAATGCAGAGATAAGAGGCCTGGGGCCTCTGTTCAAGACAGATGAGCCAGTAGATAGGAAAAGGAAGAGGTGAGGAGGATCCTGAAGACTGCCAGACAGTGTGTGAAAGGTAAGTGTGTGAGGCATAGCTTCACCTGCTATACTCATTTCCTGTGACTGCTGTAACAAAGTGCCACAAGTTGGATGACTTAAAACAATCAAAATTTATCTTCTCAAAGTGCTGGAGTCTACAAGTTCAAACTCCAAGTACAGGCAGGAACTTGCTGCCTCTGAAACCTGGAGGGGAAGGATTTTTGTTGCCTCTTCCAGCTTCTGGTAATCCCAGCCTTTCCTTGGCTTGTGGCAGCAAAATTGCCATTGCCACCTCTGCCTGTCTTCACACAGTGTTCTCCCTGTGACTGTCACATCATCTTTCCTTTATGCATACAGTCTATGTGTTCACATTGGCCACTTTTATGAGGACACCAGTCCTCCTAGATGAAGTTCACAATAATGACCCCATTTCCATTTTATTACCTCTGTGAAGACTCAGTTTCCAAATAAAATCACATTGTGAGGTACTGTGGAGTAGAACTTTATCGTGTGTGTGTGTGGGGTGGGGTGGGGGAGAGAGAGAGAGAGAGTCAAGTGTTTTAGAATGTCCCTTAGACAACCGTGTGGAGCATGAATGTGTAGGAGTCAGGAGGAGTTAGGGACCTATTGGCCTTGCCCAGACAAAAAGTCTTGTGTGACTTGTATGGCTGACCTAGAATATAAGCAGCATATAAGCTTTTACTTTATCCTTTACTCACCAAATTCTTTAAACTTAAAAAAGAAAAAAGGGAAAAATAAATACCAGAAGAAAATGGGAAATCCGCAACAATGCTGGAAAACTGGAGGGAGATACTATCAGTAGGCAAAGAGACTCAAGAATTCCTAGAAGATTTAAAAGAAATTTATCTGATTGGTAATGAAACCCAATAGAACCAAGGAGTGTCTTCGTTTTTACAATAACATATTCTGTGTTAATGCAACTTTGGTTTTAGGTCAGTCAGTAAACATAGAATGAACTGAAAAATGTGTAACCTTTGACCTCAATAATTCTCTATATAGGAATCTATATTATCAATATTTTCACTCATGCGCTGAGATATGTATGCAAAATTTATTATTATTATTATTATTATTATTATGTTACTTATAAATGAGGAAAACCAAAAACAATTTAAATACCTATCAGCATGGAAATACCCAAAGATAGTGTATCTGTACCATTCAGTGAATGCTGTATAGTAAATTGACTTAAAAGTAATGGGGTAAACTCTATATGTCCTGACATAGAAAGTTCTCTAAAATACAGTTTAAGTGTATACCATGGAACTGTTGAACACTGCCTAGTGTGGGGTACCATATATATAACAAAGGAAAAATAAGGTCAGCATTTTTGTCTTTTTAAGACTTTTTTAAAGAATTGTACTCAATTATATCAGTTCTTTTCTATAGGGAAGAAATTTGGGCAATACTGTAAAAAGGAACTTTCTTTTTTTTAATAATGTGCCCTCTGCATTCTGTGGACTTTCTCAATAAGTATATCAAAATGGAAATTTACAAACATTTAAGGAAGTAGAATCTTGATATTTGGCCAACATCCAGGCATGAAAATCCTCAGGGTGGAGTGGAAAAGAGGGAAAAGTGGAGGAGGGTGGTGAAAGGGGACATAATTCAAAACACTCAGAAGTAAAAGGGCAAATTTTAAAGAAAGCGTTCTTAAAAACAAAACCAAAAAAGGGCAGAGGTATGTATCTTACTTCAAGAGAGAACTAGGGGTTTCAGTGTAAAGACCAGAAGGATTTGTGCTTCTCCCACCATAACTGGTAGAGCCCATTAGCTGAGATGGCAGCCTGTTGCAGAAATTAGTGTCATCCCTAGAACTGCTTCTGCTGATGAGCATAGAAGACTACCAGTGACCTATCTCTAGTCATCTACAAGTTGTAAGTAGACTTTTTTAAAAAATCAGGGGCAAATAGGTGTCTGGAAAATAGGAGGGAAAATTCTTCACCACTTCTCATTGTTCACTCTGTCACTCATTGCTCTCTGTTCCCCTTCTGTGTTTGACCTTCCTTTCTCCCTGTCCCTTCTTCACCCCTCTTCTTCTTTTGTACATGCACCTACTTATCCAATACCAGTCTTCTAGTCTGAAAACAGAAAGTTAAAAGACAGCCAACTCATAGGAGAAAAAAACATCCAAATCAGATAAGTGCCTCCAAATAACCAGGAAAGAGATGTTCTGCCAGAATCAGCATGTGAAAATTTTCATGGCCTACTTATTTGGTCATCAAAAATGTGAATCTGGTAGTGTTGACAGAGCAGAAAACTTGAAAAACATTAATGCTTCCAACATGAGCCAGTATATGTCTCATGTTTTACAGCTGGGAACAAAACACTTTCACACACGCTATCCCATTTTGGCCTCACACCACCCTTTAAAGGGATAATAACTTTATCTCTTTATAGTAAGGGACACCAAGTCCAGAAATGGGCAAGGGAGATACAGCAGGTCTCAGAGCTGCATCTGGTGACACCTCAGCTGTCATTTTTTCTTTGGCAGTATTGATGACTGTCTGATCTTGCAGAATATAAATGGTATCCTACAGATTTGTCTCCCAGCCTTAAACCTTTCAGACTAGCCCCCCCAAATCTTCTTGTCAGAAGAATTACAGAAATTAGTAAAGTGCATTAATTCATGTTATTTATTTATAAAGTGGATTAGCTGTTTGAACAACAAACTTGATATATAGTGGGGATAGAATGGGCCCCTTATATAGTGGGGATAAAATGGGCCCTTTGTTTTTTGTTTTGTTTTTATTGTTGTACTGGGGGTACATTGTGATATCTACAAAAGTTCTTATATCAAAGTTGAATTTGCTCCCTCCACCATTATCCTTTATCCACCCTCTCCCTATTCCTGTAATAGTTTCAACAGGTCTCATTTTCCCATTTGCATACATGAGTACACAATATTTATACCACATTCACCCTCTTTCACCCTTTCCTTATATTCTCCACCCTCCCACAGGTACCAATCCCAGACAGGGCATGTTTTACCTTCCTGTTTGCCACTTTTTAAAAAAAGGCATTTTTGTTTGTTTAAGATAGGTATACAAGGAGTTTCCTTGTGACATTTCCATGTATATATGTATTATAAACTGAATTGGTTAATCCCCTCTATTTTTCTTCTTTCCACATTAGTCCTCTTCTTCTGGTGATTTCAACAGGTTTAAAAATTCTTGGGAGGCTACTAATAGTTGCTTACAAACTAAAAGTATAGAATTTAATTTCAGAAATAACAATTAGGACAGGTGTGGTGGTACATGTCTTTAATCCCAGCTACATGGGAGGCAGGGATAGAAGGATCCCAGGCCCTGGGGGAAAAGATTGAGACCCTACCCAAAAAACTAAAAGTAAAAAGGGCTAGGGGCAAGAGATAGAGTGCTTGCCTAACAAGTGCAAATCTTGAGTTCAAACCCAAGTGCCACTCAAAGAAGGAGAAGGAGACGGAGGAGGAGAGGGAAGAAAAAGAAAGAAATAGCAACAATTTTTTCCACATTTACATTGCTAAATCAATGGATACTATCGTAAGTTGTGTGCAATATGAGAAATAAGGTTTGACCTAGCCTAGCTTTGAGGTATTTCCTGGTACCTGGCCTAGAAATACTGGTGATAATTATTCATGAGAAATAGCTATTAATTACTACACTAGTTCCTAGAGTACAATCCCTAGTTTCTCGCACTGAAGGAAGAAAACAGAAAAAATGTTACTAAGTGACCTACAAGTGGTAGAATACAGTAAGGAAGTCATTCACTGATAGGTTCATTTATAAGTTTCCAGATATAACACTGCATATGGCAACCTTCCCCCCACCAACATCATCAAAGAGATAAAGTACACCATTGGAAATAGAGATGTAAAGTAGCACCTAAATATTTTGAGGGCCACGGTACATACACACAACTGACAGTTCCCAGCCATGGCTCCTCCAAAGACCATGCTCCCAAGCCAACAGTATCTATTCCTGCAACATCCCTTTCAATAACCTGATAAAATTAGCAGATCAAGTCTGGTCACTCATTCTCTTAGGACTAAGGTAAGTTTGGCTGCAATGCACCTTTCTTGTTTTTCCCTTTGTAACAGTTTTGTAGTTTTTCTTACTCTATTACTTCTTCTCTACTACCCCTTAACTACAGGCTAGTTACCATGGCAACACCTGTTGATGCCAAATCAGAACAATGTATTCTGCAGTGAGGAAACTCTCACAGATTCACAGGGTGTTTTTGTTTCTTTCTACTCTTGCGGGTAACATGCTTTCTCCGTTTTGGCAGACTAATGTTGAAATTGCTTTCTGCTCTTTCAGTTTTATATGCTAAGATACAAGTATGTCACCACTGGAGTATTTAGTGTCTGGTGATTTTTACCAACTATAATGGAAATCGTGTCTTTGTCCAAAAGGGTTAAAAATCTTCAAAACCTGGGATTTTTTTTTTCTTTTTCTCTCTTATTACCTTCTTTCTTTTCATTTTCCCCCTTATGTGATCAATTAGATGAGCTCATATTCCTTCTTTGACCAGATAGCCAGATAAAGGACTGTGATAATGGAGCCCACATTTCATTTCTCACTTAAACTACCATTAGTCTGGACATCAAAACAACAAAGAAAACAAAACCTGGCTTACACATGATGCTAATTAGTTCTGCAGACTTGTTGACGGAAATATATCCGAGGTGTTAAGTAAATTAAAGAGACTTTTTAAAAATTACAATGTACTAAAACAGTCACAGACAATCAGGTGCTAGTCTCTTCTTACTGAAGTTTAGTTATATCATAAATAATCCATATTTAAACAGGCGTTTTGGCATGCCTGATCTGGATATGGTATTGTAGGAGAATTTTTGGATGAGGTTTTTCATCTGACTAACAAGAACAAACACAAGTAGCATATGTGAATGTAGAGCTGAAGGTCATGGAAAAGTGGTTGGAATTTTGTTTGGGGCTCAGACCCTAAAGAGCTGAGTGATCACAGCTGGGCCTCAGTTTCATTATCACTAACATTAGGAGTTGAGCTGAAATGCTGTGGAGTTTTCTTTCAGCACTGCAGTTTCTAGATAGTCCTGAGATTGATACAATAATAGCTAGCCAATAGACTTGAAGCATTGTTATTCACCAAGGACCGGGAAAATGTGGGAGAGCCAGGGTATTCTCTGAAGCATGAATGTTGAGTGACTTTTCAAAGGCAAGACAGAACATGAATTAACCAAGAGGAGTCAAAATAAGATTAGTGTGTGGTGGGAGGGGTAACTCAGTGGTAGAGGACTTGCCTAGCATGTGTGAGGCCCTGGGTTTGATCCCCAGCACTGATAAAAAAAAGAAAAGAAAAGAAAATTAAAGTCATATAACACAGCAATCTTAATATATAGTATGTCCCAGTAAACTTAAAGAAAAAAAATCCCCAGAAATTTGGTCAATGCAAAAACTTTTCTCATAATTAAAATTATTGAGTTTTCTTATTAATTCTGTTAATTGATTCTGTTATAATTAGTCTTTCAAGCAATTGCTGAAAACAATGTTTGAAAATACAAATTCCCCCTTTGAAATCGTTTACTGAGTTATGTGAAACTGCCTGTTATTTTGGTGTTTGTTTGAATTTATACAATTGAGAAATAACAACAGTGGGGTTGGTGTGTGAAAGCTGATGTGAGAGATGCAAAGTACTGAGTACCATTTTCCTCATCCTCCTCTTTATTCCCTCAAGTCAGGACTGTAGTAGTAAGAAATTTGACCACTTTTTCATGCATTGGTCCTGTATTTGTTTCCCAGGGCAGTCATAAGAAAGTACCACAAACTTACTTTTTGAAACAACAGGAATTGATAGTCTCAGTTCTGGTGTCTGGAGAGCTGAGATCCAGGTGTTGGCAGGACATGCTGCCTCCAGTGTCATCTGTTCCAAGCCTGTCTCCCAGCTGCTTGGAGGTCCATGGCTTGTGGCAAACAGCCTCAGTATTCATGGGACATTCTCCCTGTATGCATGTTCTTTGTCCAAATACCTCCTTTTTATATATGGACACCAGTCATACCAGACCATGGATCACCCTACTCTTGTGTAACCTCATCGTAATTGTATCTCTGACCACTCAGTTATATTCTGAGGTCCTAGGAGTTAGGACTTTAACATGAATTTGGAAGGACATAGTTCACCTTCGTAAAGTCTCAGAAAGCTAGCACACAGGCATGAGTACAAACACACACACTGTACAATATTGAGTGTGGTCACCCTGCAGAGCTGTAACTTATTGGCATCCATCGTCACTGTGTTTTAGTAATCATAACATGTTATTATTCGCTATGTTCATACTATTTGTTGCAAAACTCCTGTTGGTGTTTAACAGCACACTATTTCATGCATTAATTTGCCTTCAAATGAATCTCATTGAGCATTGCCTCTCAATAGTGTTTCAGAATTTCCCTGACGTTCAGCCTAGGTCATCAAGTAGTTATTTTCCATCAGAGAAAATGAATGAAATGTTGTACATAGGGAATATGGCAGCATCTTAGAGCAAACCCTAGATTGTGAGAGAATGTCTGCGGGCATGCCATCAGTGACACAGTTCTGGTATGGTGTCTGCAGCAGTGTCAAAAGTGATTGTGTGTGTGTGTGTGTGTGTGTGTGTGTGTGTGTGTGTGTTTTCTCTCATTGTGTATACTGCTGTCCTCTGTATTTGAGGGTATTTGGTTCTAGGACACATATGCCCACAAATGTCCAAATCTGCAAATGTTTTATTTAAGTCCCTTATGTGAAATGGTGCAGTATTTGCACAAAACCTCACACATCCTCCGATACCCTTTAAATCTTCTCTAGATGACTTATAATACCTATGTAATGTAAATACTATGTAAATAGTTGTAATACTGTATTATTTAGAAAATGACAAGAAAAAAATCTGTATGTGTTCAGTACAGATGCGAGTTTTAAAAATATTTTTGATCTACAATTCATTGAATCCACAGATACAGAGTGTGTGTCTTGTGTTGTTAAATATTTTTGGGGAGGCCAAATTCTGTCTGATCACGTTGTTGATCCGAATTCTCAGAGCCTACTCTGGTTCTGAGAACCACTTGAATCATGTTTTTATTGTGTTTTGATCAAATAAGCTCTACTAAATTTATTGGTCTAACAAAATTTCCTTTTAACAGGGTATGTGTACATATATAAATATATATTTAAATATATATACTCATATACATGTGTAGAGGTGGAGATAGGTATATAGTCTATATGTACATATATGGAGAGAAAGGGGAGGGGAGAAAATATAAAGTTACTTTGTTCTGTGCGGTCCATTTATAAAATCTCAACCTACCCACCCCTACTTACACACAGGCCTACACACTCCTCACAAACACAGATACTCTTCAGACGATAGTAATGTGGAGTGCTGTCAGACAAATCATCAGGGCTCACACACACCTCCTACAACACCCAGGCAGCCTGCCTCAGGTCCACACAGACTGCACAGCCAGTTCTGCTGATGCACAAGAACAGCAGGAAGGGCCCTTTCTAACCCAGGGTTAGGCTGAGACTTCTAACTTGCATCGATGCTCATACACTTGGGTGTCTCAAAGGTACATACCTACGCAAACTTCCAGTTCCTAACACCACACTCCATGGCTTCCTGGGAAGGGGAAGTTGTGTTCCTTCCCCACATCATACCCACTCACCCAGCTCCTGCTGGGAAACTTGGCCACCAGCAACCCTCCACCTCCTCTCTTAAGTCTAGAGAACACATAAGTTAGAGAAGTTATTTCTCATCAGGACATTCTGAAAGCTGATCTGAGGCTCTGTGACAGACAAGGCCATATTCCAGGTGTCTTCCCACAAGGTCCCATCATGAGGCCAAGACAAGCCAAAAATAGAGGCTCGCTAAATGACAGTGAGATCCCAGTGCAAAAGACTGCTTCCCAAATGTGCATAGTGAGAGAGACTGGAGTGGCATTATCTATTTGTTCTTTTTATTTATAAGCAAGGAACATTGACAAGTAAATAATGAAAATGAATGAATGAATGTGCTCTTTGGTTGCCTTGGTTATTATTCCATGCTTATTTATATTGTCTAAAGGAAAACATTCTTAAATATTTCTTTTACTACCAGTGTATAAACTAGTCATTAAAGGAGTTCACTAAAGCAACATTTAAGTACTGAAGCTAATCTTTAATGTGAGTGTGTATGCACCTTACTCTATATTCAGGTGTCTAAGAAGCATATGCTATAGAACTTCCCTTAAATACACTACACATGTTATAAACTATTCCTTGCCAGCTAGAAGGATTTTTTTTTCTTGTTGGTCACTTTATCATTTTGGTTATTTCTCTTCAAATATTTAAAATGCAATTCATATTCAAGACACACTTGGGCTGCATGCTTACAGATAAGGTTTATACTAAATTGTGTCATTTTAAGCCTTTTTCCAGATAGCATACTTATAAATAGAAGGCTTTGCTAATAAAATGTCATTTGTTAGTAACTCAATATATGTATTATAATTGTATCTGTCTTAGCTGGGTCCTGTAGAGTATAGATAGTATAAGAATACATGTTTAATGATTTTTATCATTGGTTCCCTAGAATTCAAGAAAAATATGTTCCTCTTGGAGAGAAGATTATTTTATTAAACTGAACCTTTGAGAGGATTTTCTGAAGGAACTGTTTTCCCAGTATCATAATCTTTTTGATGCTTAAAAAAAGTCTGATCTTTTAAAACCATCTTATCTTCACAGTGGCCTTCTTTGGTACCTCTGTGAATTATCTTGCCTCTCCCATTTCTCTGTCTGCAATGAGGAAAATAAAACCCAGAAAACACACTTTTCTAATGGATGTTGCTTCGCATACACCAGGGATTTCAACTGTTTGAGTGTGTGAAGAATGAAGCAGGAGACATCAGATGGCATGAAGACTGGAACTGTTAACACAGTAAACACCAGGAAGGCTAAATGTATGAGCCAAAGCAGCTGGGAGAGTGGGGGAGAGTAGAGGGGATAGTGGCGGGCAGGGGGGCGCAGGGGAAGAGGTTGAGGGGGAGTGTGAGTGTGAGCAAATGGGAGGAAGAGGCATGGCTGGGAAAGCCAGCAAGAAAAAGCGGCCAGAGAGCGTGGGGAGAAGAGTGACCCAGAACAAGAATCAGGATGAGGGAGGGGGAGCATTGCTGGATGTGGTTTTCCAATATGGCACAGAACATTGTGGCCCATACATGCTGTCTTTAGCTACTGCTTTAATTGCTGTACCAGTGAACATATTAAATATAGTTGTCCTGCATGATTGCTGTAAAGAATTCAAGATTGAAATTTTAATGAAAGGAAATGCCAGTGCTTTGAAGTTGATCTCTATTTTATTGTTAATTTATTAAGCCCATCATGGAACTCAGAGGGATTAATGAGAAATAGCTTGCATTAGTGTATTGATTTTTTTGTACAAATCGGGGGTGTGCTAAAAAACTAGCTAGCATTTGTTGCCCTTAACGCAGAGAAACTAAAGCAGATACCTTAAAGCAACTGAGGCCAATAGGAAAAGGGGAACAGGTACTAGAGAAAAGGTTAGATCAAAAAGAATTAACCTAGAAGGTAACACCCACGCACAGGAAATCAATGTGAGTCAATGCCCTGTATAGCTATCCTTATCTCAACCAGCAAAAATTCTTGTTCCTTCCTATTATTGCTTATACTCTCTCTACAACAAAATTAGAAATAAGGGCAAAATAGTTTCTGCTGGGTATCGGGGGAGGGGGCGGAGTGGGTGGTAAGGGAGGGGGTGGGGGCAGTGGGGAGAAATGAACCAATCCTTGTATGCACATATGAATAATAAAAGAAAAAAAAAGATTAATTACTGATCAACCCGTTAAAAAAAAAAAAACAACAAATCGGGGGTGTGTATAATTAGCTGGATTAATAGATGACTTAGTAGATATATCGAGAGGGAACTGATTAGTAAATCACTGTCTTCCTGGAGGGAGGTTTTTGAGTTTTTTTATCCTAATCCTATCCCTGGCAACCTTAGGCCTCACTTGGGTAAAACTATAAATGTGCTGCCTGACAATGGAATAGATGGTTAAGGTAACAAAGCAGGGAAGCAGAATGTGGGAATGTGCTGACATTTAAGTTAAGAAGCAGACCTGCCACAGGGATCACAGAAGCAGCTTCTCCCCAGTTAAACTGCAAGAGGATAGTGAAGAAAAATGTAGCCTAGCAACATCATATATATGATCAAGTATAAGATCATATATGTCACAGTATAATGTAGCTGGGTTTTGGGAAGGAAGGAAAATAAGAGAGAGAGAAACAGAGAGAAAGAAAAGAAAGAAGGAAAGAAGGAAGGAAGGAGCTCTTGTGGTCTTCAGCTTTCTGAACAAAGTATGGTGTGTAGACCAATAGAAATCAGGGTTCTGCTCCATTCTTCACCATGAAGCACTACTTCATTGGGAGAATTGCCTTTTAGCTTTCTCATGTAGAAGAAACCAGAAAATGAAAGTATCAAACCCAGTTAGTGTCTTCCTGCCTTCCCTCTTCCTGACCATTTGCTCCAGTTGCATGCATCTCCCCAAATCTGAATTGGTTCTGACTAAAGCAGGAAATACTTAGGATTTTTAAGTGTATCCCACAATCATTAATCACACTCTCTCTATGCCTTGCCCACAGTGAATTCTTGCTCAATACTGGCGGAATTTGTTTATTGAATTGTAATCTCCCATGCCAAGATAGTGTTGCCTAGGTCTAGCAGTGGGATGACCACCATGGCATCCCAAAAGGACCTTACTGACATCTTGATGCAGAACCTCATATCTCAGGAAAGACTCCCAGTTTTCCATGATACTTACACACCATCTTTCCAAGTTTCAGCTGGTTCCATTCCTGTATATCCAAGTACCATGAGCTGAGTGAATCACAGTGCCCTGTAAATATGGTAATCACTCAATATTTATTTGCCAATGAAGTGAATTATTTTTTAAAGATCAGAGTAGACTTGAGGTTATTGCTGTAATAAAGCCAATGTTACTCAAAGTCCCTGAAGACAAAGAAGGGAATAGGATTATGGGTCATTCATACTACCATAGCAATGCTTCCAGCATGCAAATCATACAAATAGCTACATCCTTTATGTTGCAATGGAAAGAAACCAATAAACAAACCACAGACCAGCTTAAGCCAGGTTCCCTTCCATGATGAAGGGCTTCCTCTATCCCATGGAATCCTCGCTATCTGGGAAGCACTGGCAATGTGAACTAGGAATAAGGATATACTGCCAGCTTGGGCTCAGACAAGGCCATCTGCCAGGTGCATATCTCATCCCTCCTGATCCCAGTGTCCCAGAAATTAGACTGTATTTCAGTTGCTCTGAGTGGCTTTAGTCAGAACAAGCCTTCAGGTTGGTTCAGTAAGCACATCATGAACTCCCAGAGTCCACTTGTTTGGGTCTTCTAATGATAGTCACCATCGGTGTTAATAAGGGGCTAACAGGCCTCATGAAAACTGTCAATGTGGACAGTGTTGAAGAAGCAGTGCTGAGCTTAACTTTCCACTGCCAGTATATGCAGGTACAGTCATATTTGAGTAGATAACTGGTTTCTGAAACCCTGCAATTCCATTTACTAGAAGGAGAAATTAAATTAAAATTGTAGGCTAATAATCACTACAGCTATTAGCTACTAGAGAAATAGTCACGCAGATGAAAAGGAACCTGAAGGAGCACTGGATCCATGGAGAGTGAGGTTCAGATTGTCTCAGTCAGAACTGATCATTTGCAGGGGAGCCAGGCAATCTGCTTCAGCCCAGCAACTCCAGTGACCCAGCTAGAATCATATGTAGGTTTGCCACATTTCTTTAAGAACAATCTGGAAACGGACTCATGTTATACAGTCCACATGGACTTGGAATATTTTTTCTTTTTGATAAGAGATTTATCAAGATACAATTCACATACTGTATAATTCATCCATTTGAAGTATGCAAATTTAGTTGGTATTTGTATCAACTGTAGAACATTTTTATCACCTCTTAGCTATAATCTCTCTACCCCCTCCCCCCCCACCAGCCCTAAGCAATGACTAATAGCTCTCTTTCTTATAAATGAGATCATATAACATGTGTGGGTTTTGGTCACTGACTTCTTTCACTTACCATGAGTTCAGAGTATATCCGTGTGTCAGTACTTCATTCCTCTTTGTGCTTGAAAGTGTATACCACATTTTGTTTCTTCATCAGTTGACGTTGTTTGGGTTGTTTCTACTTTTGGGCATTATAAGCGATGTGGCTGTGAACGTCTATGTACAAATTTTTATGTTCACATGTTTTCATTTCTCTTGATATGTGCCTAGAAGTGGAATTGTTAGGTCAAATGGTAGCTCTGTGTTCAATGCTTTTGAAGAACTTCTACACTATTTTCAAAATGGATGCATTATTTTACATTCCTAGTGGCAGACAGAGCATGGAAGTTCTAGTTTCTTCCTATCTTCCCCAACACTTTTGCTATCTTTGGTGTGTTATTATGGCTGTGCTAGTGTGTATGGATGGTATCTCTGCGTGGTTCTGATTTGCACTTTGATGATGATTTTGAGCTTTTCATGTGCTTAGTGACACGTGATACTTCTGCAGAATTTTCTATTCAGATCCTCTATTCATTTTTGGTTGGGTTATTTTTTATTGAGTTCTAAGAGGTTTTTATATATTCTACTCCCAAGTCCCTTATCTGGTGATTTGCACATATTTTTTCTTAGTCTTTGGGTTGTCTCTTTCACTCTAGATAGTGTTCTAAAGCACACTGTTTTTATTTGGATGCAGTCCAGTTTTATCTATTTTTTGTTTCATTTGCTCATATCATATCTAAAGCTTCACTGCCAAATTTAAACTCATGGAGATTTACCGTTTCTTTTAGGAGTTTTGTATTATTTGTTTTTTAGTAGTACTGGGGTTTGAACTCAGGTCCTTATACTTGCTAGGCAGATGCTCTACCACTTGGAGCTATTCCACCAGTCATTTTTTGTGTTTTGTGTTTTCAAGATAGGGTCTCACGACCTATTTGCCTGGATTGGCTTTGAACTGCAGTCCTCTTGATCTCTGCCACCTGAGTAGGTAGGATTATAGGCATGAGCTACTGGTGCCCCGCAAGAGTTTTGTACTTTTTCACCTCTCACATTTAGGTATTTGAGCCATTTTAAGTTAACTCTTTTTTTTTTTTTTTTAAGACAGAGTCTTACTAGCTGGCCTGGAATTTACAATTTTCCTGCCTCCACCTCCTGAGTGCTGGGATTACATGTGCTGCCACATCTTACAAGTTAATATGGTCTGAGTTAAGGGTCCAGTTTCATTCTTTTGCATATAACTATCCAGTTTTCCCAGCATTGTTTGTTGAAGTAACTCTTGTTTTCTCTTTAGATAGTCTTGGCTTCTTTGTCAAAAATACAAATTGACAATATAATTGAAGTAATATAAATAAATAGGTTTATTTCTATGCTGCTAAATTATATTCCACTAATCTGTATGTCTGTCTCTATGATACTTGGTTACTTTGTTTCCTTGGAATATTTTTAATTCACAAAATGTCTATTTTGAAAATGCATCATTATGTACCACTTTTATGTTTTAAGTTAACTGTCAAGTTGTGTTCAATTTTTAATCGTGTTTTTACTCGTGTAATAATAGAGAGAGCATACTGAAATATTATTCTAATACATATTAATACCATTTGGCATCTTAAGAAAAATGTTTATTTTTTGCTGCATCAATTTGATTTGGATAATCAAACTTTGCTTTTATTTATAACTATTTTAAGACAGTTCTCTGCCTTGACCACATTGACATGGAAAAATGGCGAGGTTTGCAGTCTGAATCCACATCTAAATATATCTGGAAGCAGGAGTTTAGGAGGATTGATTTGAAATCTAATGAAAGAGTAGAACAATGGCTCAGGAACTCGCTTATCTGTCAAGCACTTTAACCAGTGAAGCCCTGTCCTCCCACTTGGCGTGATTGACAGTGCAAAGACCTGGAGTCAGGCTGGAGGTAGACAGCCCATGATTGTGTGTCTCATTCTGATCTTTTCAGATTTATTTTAAAAATAGGAAAATAATAATGTAACTGAATGTAATGGCAAACAAAAGGCAGCCTTTTTCACTTGATAACAGGCAGGGAAACAAAGATGTGCCTTAAGATAACATAAATAATCTGCTGGTTCTCCCACAGAAGAAAGTGACACTCAGAGATGATAACACATCCAAAACCACATCAGTAGATGCAAATCTAGAAGGCTCATGCTCTCCTCAGGTTTTTATAGTGAAAACCAGGAACTGCCTCAGTCTGCTAACATAATCGAGAGGTTCTGAATCTTAGAGTGTAAACACATTCACTCATTCACTCCCTTTCCTCTCCTCCCTCTGTACCCATGATTGTGCCTTAAGTGTTCAATGATACTCATTGAAGGATGGCAGAGAAGCAGAGAAGAAAGGGGGCTATGAGAAGGGCCGGGAAAAATGGAACAGAACCACAGACAGTATTGGGAGCTGATGAGTTGGGGTAGATTGGGAGAAGTCCTCCATTTCTGTACATCTTCCCCATTTCCACATAGGAAAAACAAATGATTAGATCTACATCTCATTCAGGTCGTGCTGTTCACACTGCACCAGAGTCTCCTTTTAATAAATTTTCTCAATTGAATCACAGCTTACATTGCCAAAAAGCGTAAATGCTTTTTAAAAAATAAATCATGTGTTTTATCTCAAATTCAAATAACACTTACTTGAGTTTTAATATTACTAAGTAACACAGAAATTGATTTGTCATAAGCTAGGGGAAAAAATGAAAAAAGCAAGTCAATTGATTTGTATTTAATCAAGCACTGACTTGGCTGTTATTTTAAAGAAAATCTTGTACTTATTCACCCTGTTTGTACTTGTAGTTGTGCCTGTTCAGAAGCTAAAACTTTGCAATCTGCTGTGTTTCAAAAGGAATATAAAGCTCAATGTTTAGCATAAATGTGCCCATTTTTCTAGTGTACTGGGCAAGTCTTTCACAGTCTATATCATCTGCCTTTTTTTCTAACTTTCTTTCTTTCTGGTTATAGGCCAAGAAGAGAGACTTTCACCATAACATTTGAAAGGAATACATTGCCAGAAGTTGGAATACTTTTTTGAACAAACATTTCTCCAAGGTAAATATTACCACTGTACCAATGAGGGAGTACGTCATTAGGATTTTCAGATGGCAGGGTACAGCACAAAGCTGTAATTGTTTAGTCTAATGCAGATCTAGGGTGATGTGAGAGAAGGGGGGGAAAGAGAGAGAGAAGAATGCAGAGCTGTTGGGGCTTCCTGCAGCCTCTGCTAAATGTGTCACAGGGAGAATGCCATCAGACTCTGGGAGCTTGTTGAGCTGGACTGCAAATGTGTGGGAAAAAAGAGAGGGAAGGGGAAGCTGGACTTTCTTCTTGGTGTTACAGATTTTCATGAAAACAAAAACTGGCATGGTTTGATTATAAAATTAACACTTCTCCCTTTTTGAGGGAAAAGGTTGGGTAATTCTCTTTAAAAGGTAAATAGAATATATGCCATAGGCATGTCACAAGGGGGGAAACCTTAATCATATTTTACGCCAAGACTTATGGTTAAGGGAGATTTTAAGGAAATTCATGTACATCTCTGAAAATGCCTACTAAATAAACTTTTCATTGGTTCATTGGTTCATGAGAAATGCTTCTTGAAGTTCTTAATTTGGGAGGTCACATCCTTAATGGCCCTTGTGAGGAGGGGAACTATGTGTGTGTAAGAGAGAGAAAGAGACAGACACTGAGACCAAAAAGGAATGTACTAGCATCTTCTGTGTGTTTCAGACGAGTAGCTCTAGGCACTTTCTTTATGAATCATGAGCTTAATGGGAATCAAGGCTTAACAGAAGCTGCTGGATCCATAGCTGCAGCATTCATGAATTAGTTGCTAAATTTTAACACAAACTGCTGTGTCATTTCTGTGAAGTTCCCCTGTTGCTGTTCCATTTGTAGTGAAAGCTATTTTTGCCAAGCCCCACAATTTTATCTGGCAAAATGCTGCTTCCTTCCTCATAAAGATATTTGTGTACCTGTGTGCACAGAAATGCAAAAATGTACAATCCAATTTAAAATAATATACTTGTCAAGTTTTTCTGTTTAGAAGTGAATATGTGGGTGACGTTACTCTGTTCTAGTGTCCTGGAAGGCAATTTCAGATTGACAAGGGGAGAGTAGGGTTTTCCTGCTCGGCCCTCAGCCTGGTTTTCTTTTCTGAAGAACTGTGGTGGGGGAATGTAGGCTGTACATTAGAGGAGAGTTTTGTGATACTATTCATTCTCTGTTCTGACAGAGAGGGCATTGTTTGCTCACTGTAATGGGCTTGCCAAGAATCTGTGCTGTGCATACAGAATGGGAAAATAGTAGAGCAGTAGGGAAATCTCAAAATCCTGAGGAATAGATCGGCTTTAACATATATTTTAATAGCTTCTCATTATTGCAATACAAGTCATAATTTGAGGAAATAGTTTTCTTTTCAATGATTCCTTTCTTCATGTTGCATTATGCATGTATTACACAGGGTAAAAGGTCTCTCAGACAGCAGTTTGCCTATCTAAATGCTGTAATAGCAAGAATTAAAATTAGGGGAGTTCAGAGATACTTTATGGACATACCAGACCTGCTTGATATTGCTCCTTGTACATTAGCATTCATATCAGTGTAAACCTATGCCATTATCTGGTGAGTCACCGAAGCAAGTGTGTGCTGCCTAAAGTAAGAGAAAAAGCACATTTAATACGTGCATTAGGGCAAGAGGTACATTGCTAGGGTCAGTGTGAGAGGGCGCCACCCCCACAACACTCAGACTCCAAAGGCAACAACTGTAAAAGGGAAGACTTAAAGCAATTTGCAAATTGGATTGGAAAGTGCATGGGTGAAATATAAACATGACTGAGGCCCATTGGTTCTGTTGCTGAAGGTCATGTGTTCCCACCTCTCCCTAAGCACAGGGACCTCACAATATAGCAGTCCCCAGGTGCCTGAGGACTCGTGTGTGTGTGTGTGTGTGTGTGTGTGTGTGTTATTACAGCAAAAGGTGTTTCAAGGCTTCAGTCTACTTTGTTCACACACAGGCACGTAAGCTAGCAACTAGGAGAACCTACTCCAGTGCAGCCCCAATTGCAGGTGTGCATGGGTCATTGCCAGATCTAAATTTAAGGCACCCCTTATCCTTAAGCTTGAAGAGAGTTTTCCCTACTCCCCAGTCTTGGCTTGTGTGTAAAAGGATGACTCTGGATATTTTCACAAGCACTATATAATATAAATCATGAGATTTCTAAAATTTCAGTGTGATAGTTTCAGTATATAGTGGGTCATTACTCGTTGCAAACCCTTCTGGGCTTTTTATATAATCTATGTAATAATTAGTAAAAGCCCAGCTTTTACTCCAGCACTAGTGACATGATTAATATATATTAATTATTTTATAGTTTACAAATTCCTCAGTTATTTAAAATGCATTTGTTTGACAATCTTTTTGAAGATACATTTGTGTATCTTTTTTAAAAATACATAGAAAGCTGTGCATGGTGGTACATGTTATAATCCCAGCACTGGGGGAGAAAGGCAGAAGGACTTGAGTTTGAGGTTAGCCTTAGCTACATAGTGAGTTCAAGGCCAGTCTAAGCTGAAGGCAAGACCCTGTCTCAAGTATATATGCATATATGTAACTCAGTGGTAAAGCACCTGCCTCACATTTGTGAGGCTCTGGGTTCCATCCCTAGAACTGTAAAAAATGATAGTAAAATAAAATTAGATAGATAGAGAGAAAGAGAGACAGAGAAATGTATTTATGTGACAATGTTTTCAAGTAAGTAACAAAGAAACCAAGAAAAAATAACCAAGTCATCAACCAAAGTTTTTCCCTTCCCTTTTTGCTTCTGGTTAATACATTTTATTTCATCTGTTTAAAGTCTAATTTCTGTTTGATTGTCTTTAATAACTGAGTTAAGGATCACTAATGGGAAGGCAGGATTTAGCACTGTGGGAGGTATTGTAGAGGGCTGGGCCAGCCTCTCCCTGCCCTCGCCAGGGCTTTGTGGCAGTGCTGCCTGTGACAGCAGGACTGGTGGCCCTGGGAGGCAGCTCTGTCTGCAGGGGAAGTGCTGGCCTATCTGGGTTCTGTCAGCCACAGCTCCCGCCCTGCCTGCTTACTCCTGTTCCGCTGGCATCCCTAGCAGCCGCTGTGCTGGAGGCCTGCTCATTAGCGTGGGCTGGTAATGACCTGGCTCTTTACGGCCTATGAGCACAGCTCACCAGGAAAGGTAGGGGCTTGCGGGCAGCTAAGTCAGTGTGTGCACCGACCTGGTGAGGATCCTCACAACTGGTTAGCTGGGGCTGCCTTAAAGGCAGGAGGATGAGCGTCTTGTGGCCATTGTGGTCATTGTTATGTCATCATTGTGTACTATGAAAGGACATGTGTATTAAGAGAAGTTAGAGTAAACCCTGAATGGAACTAATTTACATTGTACTTACTGTGAGGCAAGCACTGATCTAAACACTTGGCAATATTAAATGTTAGTCCACCTGACTTTGCTACTATGCATTCCTATTTTATACTATCAAGTATTCCCATTTAGCTGAAGAGGAACCCAAAGGTCAGAGAGGGTGAGAACTTGCCTGCTAAGGGGTAGAGTTAGCGCCGGCACCAGGGATGGCTCCAGAAGCTGGTTATTAGGCCCCGTGCACCCCACCACAAAGGCCTCCTGGACCACACTAGTGCGCCTAGCTGTCACATCCCTTTGGGATCTATAAGCACATATACACCCAACAGAGACATACACAGCATGTTACTTCATCATGCTTGGGAACATCCATCCATCCTTTGTCTAACAGTGTTTACTTCAGTGAAACAATTTGTAGTCCCCTTGCTTCTAATAGAAGTCAAAGTGCATGCTGGGGAGCAGAATTACAGGCACCTCACTTACGGCCCTAAGAGTGGACAGCACCACAGCATGCCTGCGCTGGGAGAAAGGCTGCGACAAGTGCTCTGCCCCTTCCTCAGCACCATTTTCACTGGTGAGCTTTGTGCCTTTTGCCATGCGGTAGCCCTGAGCCAGGAAGGGCAGCATGACTCACACCGTCGAGAGCAGCCACTGTTCAGGCTGATATGTCAAGAGGTGGGCATCTGACCACTCCTCCCTCCCACCTGTCTCCTGAGGACCATGTCTTAGCCCACATCTCCCAAGGTGTGCTCCAAAGGATGTAAATGCGTGCAGCCCCCACACTGTGATGTCGAATGTGAAAAGAAAAAAGGTTTATTTGTGATCAGATGCATTAACAAGACATAGGAGAGACATAATTAAATCAATTCGCGTATCACGGGATTTTGCAGAATGTTCTTGTGACTCTCCATTGCAAGACAGAGAATACAGAATCACCTTAATTTTGTATCTCCCAGGTGGGGAGAAATGTCTGTCAGCATTCCTTGCGCAGTGCTATCTTAAGGAAAAGAGAAATAGAATCTAATGTTACAGTCAGCAACCACATTTTGAAAAAAAAGCATGAGCTATGTTCAGGATCCATAAATCCAGCGGTCTTTAAACCAATAGCCATTGGGATTTTGGGGCCCCAGGCTTCTCATCTGGAAAACATGGAAGATAGAACTGGATTATCTGTGTACTCTTTTCATCTGTATGAACTGGTGACTGTTTATACCCTGCCTTCTTCCAGAAGCGTGTTAAGGATAAAGCCCAATATACAACACATCAGAATGAAAAATAGTTGGGGAAAAACGAGACATAGGAAACAAAAGTGAGGAAAATAAGGAGGGAGGTTAGTGTACAATATTGCATTATAAAATCCTCAGAGGTTGTGTGATAGAACCAAGTTTTGTTCTATGCCGCTTAATGAACAATTCGAAAAAGCAAGTATGTTCATAGCTTCATAATTAACAAGGTCCTAAGCCCAAGCAATCAGATGTTCCCGGGACAAACAGCTGTTCCAAGTTTGATCTTAAAGTTTTGAGACCAAAATTTTCTCATGCTCTTTAACCGTATGGCTTTTTGATCTTGTAGCTAGAAATCTTGGCTCTGTAGCAGGATGTACTGAAGAGACGTGGAGCCTCAGTAGACACGCATCATAGGAAGAGGTGCTCACATTACATTTCTGAACCATGCCATGCGTTGACCAGCCCTGCCTCGGTGTATGTGGAGGTGTTTGAGTCTCGACAATCTGGGCTCCAAAGTATCTCCAGAACCTGAGGGACTGCGTGACTCTCCCGTGGTCAGTGCCAGCAGCAGAGCTTGTTAGCCTGACTCTCTGTGCATCTGCATACCTGCTCTGTGTTTCCAAGACCCCCATCTCCTTCTCTAACTTCATCAGAGCCTAGAGTAGGCTTCTCAAAAGCAGGACCACAAAAATTGCTGGAACTCAGTTTTACACTGTGAGTAGTAAAGGTTCAAATCCAAGTTCCACGTTTAAAGTGTTAATAAATGCAATGATGACCTAAATAGTTTAAGAAAATAAAGCTGTGTAAAGAGGGTTTCTTAGAGTATGCAAAGATGTTAGATAGTCAGATGAGCAAGCATGCCTGTGACTCATAGGAGCAATGAAAGCTCCCAAAGGGTTTTTACTTAGTTCTTACAATTAGTCATGTACAGTTACTTTATACATAAATGAATAACTGGTTAAAGACAATAAGCATAAGAAACATTGCTATTATGGTGCTGTAATCTGAAGTCATCTGGTCAAAATTTCTTATATGCTTTTCATAGTGTTGGTAATGTTTTATTTCCTAAACTGGGTGGCAGTTAAATCAGTATTTTGAGTATTGGCACATGTGTACATGTGTGCGTGTCTGTGCATGCATGCATGCATGCTTGTGTGTGTTTGTGTGTTCCTCACATTCTTCTTGGTAAGCTGACAACATAGTCAAAAGAAACCCAGTGTGTGTTAATGGCAAAGAAATAACTAAAATGACAGCCTAAAATTTTTTGTCAGGTCTCATTGTTTTATAATTAAAAACAAAATGATTGTAGATTGATTATTTTTGTCCAAAACTCATTATACCAAAACATTAATTGATTAAAATAACTTTTCTCTATCTTGCTATCATGACATATTAAATATAATTTGAAACTTACATAATTAGTCCCCAAACCAAGAATATATACCACTATGCCATTTCAAAAATTGTCTGCAAGTCATGCATTTCATAATAAAATGATTTAAAGTAAATTAAATAGCAATCACTTGTTAAGTAGGGAAAGAGTCAAAATTTAAAGTTTGTATTTAAGTGAACTTGATAATATATTTAATAATAATTTACCTAAACAAATAATTTTACTCAAGTCACTTCTTATACATTATAAAATTTTAAAATATCACCCATGAAGTCTTTCAAAAATTTAACTCTCCAAGCCAAAACAGGTGACACCTTTAATGAAGCCAGGAAGAGATGTTGGAATTATTTGAGTTCAATTTAAAGAGAATCTTGCCATTCTTACTATTAGTCACATGCAGTTACTTTATACATATCGTTGATAACTGATCAAAGCACTGGAAATATTATACAAGATTATAACTGGATCGTGTGAGATCTGGTCAGTTGCAGAAGGAAGACTGAAGACCAGTGCTCTACCAGTTGTGGGAAGAAAATGTTGTCAAGGCGTTCTTTCCTGCCTCCATCCGTCCCAGAGACCACCTCTTCAAGCAAAGGCTAGCCTTAAAAATCTTAATCAAATTCCTATACTAGTTATGTTTGCTTTACATATTGCAAGATATATAGAACTGTTGGACTACCAGTCATAAATCAATGGCATTTCTCCATTTATAGTTCTTTTGATCACAAAATGGTGGTCTGTTCCTAAGATTTCCTATTTTTCATAATCTGTTAAAGTTTCTTAGAGTTTAATTTTAATTTCCTTGTGTTCTTGGATATTGGAGCATTATTTGTATAATCATATTTGATGGTGTATTAGTTATCAAGATCTGACTTTACTCTTCACTTATTTTTATTATAATAAATAAATTTTACATCTGCTATTACATCTAAACATTGCTACCAATATTCAAAATGATTTAGATTTAAGTCAGCATCTTTATTTTCCAACAACACTGATGTTGCTTGGCTGTTCCAATTGTTAGTTTTAAAACCCAACTGTTGTCAGAGTTTAACCAAACTCCAGTAAATGTCTAAAGAGGCAATTCAACAGGTATCATCTAAACAAAAAGAAATACCCATAAATGAGGCATCTTTTACATTTCATCACTTGAAATAAGCCACAGCATTTCTCTGAATTGTGACCAGCTTTCTTTTTCAAACTTTGGAAGAATAAGTCATTAGCACTAACAAGTAGATGTTGAAGAAGTAAGCTTGCAAACATGGAGAACGTTGCTATTGTTTGAATGTCCTTATTTATAGTCAGCATCAGGCAGGCATTTCCATAAGGATGCAAACACTTTAGCATTCTCTGATGTGCTCTAACAATTCACTTCACAGTAAGATGAAGCAGTCTTGTTTGGTAAATGTTTTACATAAATATTGGCAAGGAAACTATCACTACATCTCTATGGGCTTTAAAAACACAAACTTCCCTAAAGTAAATGATGGCAAATTGCACAATATTACCATGGTTTTATGTGAGTGCCTGGTATTTAAATTCTCACACTACTCTGCCCTATGCCTTGCCTTTTAGATTTTGTTAATCCGTGTTGAAATCAGAGACCACATTGCCAGGTCTTTCCAAGTGTCACATGCTTTTTAACCTAACCTTTCTCTTATCCGTAGTGTATTTCTCTTAATTAAAACTTTGGATTATTTCATTAACATGTGCCCTTTTCTTTTATATTAGAGAATATGAGACAGTAATTTGTAGGATTTTGTCCTTAATTGACTGAATAGTAGAAGAAAAATATTCATATTCCTCGCTCTCTCCCCCGCCCCCTTCTTTCTCCCATCCTCCCATCCTCCCTCCCTCCTTTTCTGTATCTCTGTCTCTGTCTCTCTGTCTCTCTGTCTCTCTCTGTCTCTCTCTTTCTCTCTCTCTCTCTCTCTCTCTCTCTCTCTCTCTCTCTCTCTCTCTCTCTCTCTCTCCCTGTAATGAAAAACAGAGCAAACTAAATATAATGTGCCTCCTTGGTGGGATCCTAGAACAAAAGAAGAACATTAAGTAAAAACTAAGAAAATTTGAGTGAAGTGTGGACTATAGGTAATAATAGTATACCAATATCGATCCATTAATAATAACATGTTAATATAAGATGTTAATTACAGACTAGAAAAATGAAGTAAATATATGTATAACTATTGTACTAAATGACTATAGTTGACTTCAGCCTGTTTTGTAGTAAGAGTAATTGCTAAAGCAGTGATCATTTCTCCCATTGCCCAAATCCTCTACTGAACGTAGCCATCTACAGCAAGGATGAGTATTTGGCAAAAGCTGGGGACCAGATTCAGCTCTGCCATCTGTTTTTGTAGGACTGAAACACACTTTGCCTTTATCTTCCAGATGCCCCCTAGAGAGGCCAGAGGATACAGGCTCAGACATACTGGGCTACATTCCCAACCATTCAGTGTTGGGGTGTTGCTTGACTTGTTCAGCATCTCTGGATCTTGTTTTCCCCATCTATGAAGTCAGAAGGTCAAACCAAATTTTTCTCTTGGGAGTCTATGACTTAGAAAACTCTGACTCTGAATTTGTATTACAGGTCCATTTGTGATTACATTTACAGAATTTATTAAGAATGATATCTTGGCATTAAAGCAATTCACATGCATTATAAGTCCACTAACAAAATTATTGATCATTTTTCAACAGTTTGAACTTTCAGTTAAATAATGGCTGAAAATAACTCTATCGCTATGTGAGAATCATTATGTACTAGGAAGATGAGACCACGCTGTTTTGAAATGCCCATTTTCAATCTGAACCTGAAATCACATTAAAATATTACATCATACCTTAATTTATGAGAACGTGTTTTTATTCATGGGATAATGTACATTTCCAAAGAGAAAGATTTTAAGCTAATGTACTTTTAGATATATACTTAAATGTAAATTAGCTTCGATGCATTAGTTGATATATTCTGTAGTGCTATGTGTTATTTAATTTAGACCAATAAAATTGTGAATACCTAATTAGTTTAAGGCTTTTAAGAAGTTTAGGACCTTGACAAGTGTTCACCCTATGCTTGTCCTGTTAATTATCAGGAAGTTACTCATCTAATCATTATTTCTTAATTCCTTTTGAGCCAGTCATTGTCTATTATGAGAAATTATTTTCCTACTTTAGTAGTTCAGTACTGGGTTTTGATTACAGACTTATTAAAAAGGTGATTTTGGAACTGCCTTTAAAGTTAAATCCCATAGTAACCACTGACTGGTGCAAGCAGTCTGAGGAAGGGTTATTGTAGTGGTTGTCAACTTTGACTCCTTACTAAAGTCACCCAAGGGACTATTTAAAGTCCCAACCTGCAAGCTGAACCCCAAACTAATTAAATCAATCTCTGGAGGTATTTTGTTTAAAGCTCCCCAGGTGCTTCCAGCATGCAGCCAAAGCTGAGAACTGCTGGTCATAGAAAGCAGGAAGCCTCCTGAGGTGGACTTTCCATCACAAAACCCTCCTGCTCTTGTGACTGGATGGCTAGAGAAGTTGTAAAGCCATGTAAAGGATTTATTTTCAAAGATAAAAAAAGCTTGCCAATATCTGAAAAAATAAAACAGCATGTCTCTTGCCCTAAATCTCCGTCCTACAGATGTCAGGAGAGTTTTTCCTGATTGCCAAAGCATTTAGGAAGGAGCATCCTGCATGTCTTGGTGCATGGTATGTGCTTTGGCTTTGGCTTTGGTTTTTTGGCATCTTATTTCACATCCAGGATCAAGGGAAGCTAACATTTTTTGAGCTCACCTGCTAAGTCTCAGGCCCTGTATTTCAAAATTGCTCTCACTCCCAGTCAGGAAAGATAAAAGTTACCCACTTCAAAATAAAAATTAAAAGTGGATTTTGTTAGAAAAATCTTAACATAGTGTTATTGAATATTTAGCCATTCATTCATTCCTTCAGTGACATCTGTTAAATATACCGGCTAGTCCTAAAGTAAGTTTCAAAATGCTGCAAGAGAACAAAAAATTTCTCATACAAAAACACAGTGGATATCCTTTATCTGTTGCTTCAGCACAAGCTTAGTGGCTTTCAATGACCATTTATTTAACTCTTGATTCTGTGATGGGCAATTCAGGCTGGACTGTAGCTGAGCTTCCTTGTGTGTGACAGTGATCAGTGTGGCTTGGCTTTGCTGATCTTGGCTTGGCTCCTTCCACATATCTGGGGGCTTCTGCTGAGACAGACTGTCTGACCAAGCTCTGGTCCTTGTGGTCTCTCATCCCTAAGCAGGGGCAGCCCAGGTTTATTGGATAAATGGAGTTAAGTTTCCCCAGAGAATGAATGGAAGTATGCAAGGTATCTTAGGCCTCTCAAAACTGGCACTGTATCACTTCTACCACATTTCTTGGCCAAAGCAAGTCACAAGGCTAGTCTAGATTTAAAGGTTAAGGAAATAGATTTCATCTCTTGAAAGAAGGTACTGAAATGTTATGTTGCAAAGAGTGAGGATAAAGGAAAGAGTGAGCAATTGTGACTAGTTTTGCAATCAACCACAAGGTGGATTAAATTGAATTCTATCTTGGGACATTAAGGGAGATTCCTGAAGAGTGATTACATTTGAGCAGATTTGAAAAGTAGAAAATGCATTTCAGCTACTAGAAATAGCACAGGCAAATCAAATTGCAATTTCATTAGTGAAAAACAAAATAGAAATTGTAACTCCCTAAATGTAGGAAATATTTGTAACCAACACTGAGCATGTACAAGGCACTCTGCACATACTTTCTCATTGAGATAAGAACAAGTTACTCCAGTGACGTGACTTAAAGAGTGTGGGCCCATATAGTCAACGTGATGTCCTGGTAGCTTTGTGGTTACAACTGGTGGAGCCTGGGCACAATATGGTGCCTCTGTTTAGTACTGTAAGGTTACTAATGACTGCTGGTCAGTTAGCTTTCAATGATGTGTAATAAACCATCTCACAGCTTAACAGCTTCAAAACAATAACCATTTACCTAGCTTCTGATTCTGTGCTTTTCTAATGGGTACTGGCTTAACTGGGGAGTTCTTTTGATCTCAGTTGGGCTCTTCTCCCATCGCCTTGCAGTCAACTATGTGTCTTTGCCTCTGGGGATTTCTGGCTTTGGGAAGACAATAAGGACACCCGGGCTGCAAGACTTTCCCTCTTCAGTCCAGCAGGCTAGTCTGGGTTTAGTCACAGAAGAGTCAGCAGGGTTCCAAGAGTTGACAGTAGAAGCATGGAAAGCACATGGACTAGCTTTAGAATTGACACACTGTCGCTTCCACTGCCTTGCATAGGTCAAAGTGAGTCAGTCACAAAGCCAGCCTGGGTTTGAGTAGAGAAACAGACATTTCTTTCTAGAAGCAGCTACAAAGTCACATTGCAAGAAGTGAGCATACAGGGAGGGGAAGACTTGTGACTGTTAGTGCCATTTTCTCTGCTTACCTGCACCTCACAAAAATCCTTTAAAAAACAAGTTAAATGTAACTTGATTTTTCTACATGAGGCTCCTAGTTCAAATGTGCCTGGCAAATTGTGGATGTTCAATACCTGACAGCTATTAGCTTCTTCTTAGATATTTTAAAAATCGGATTTCAGCCAAATTCTTTAATTGCTTACTTTTAAACAGTATCAGATGAACCTCTTTTGTGAGCTACTCACAAAGGCTAAGTGTAATGCATTCTTTCTCTGTCACAGAAAGATAATAGAAGTAGGGAAAGCTTGTTGCCTCTGAGTGCATGTGTACCTTGGTGTGGGATCCAGACACTGTCACATGATGAGGCTGACAGAGTCTGGCAGCATCAGTGTGTAAGACACAAAATATCAACACAAGAAAAGAACCAATGATAGTAGAGTCCAATATTTCAACTCCAAAAATATTAAGGGCCTTTTACAATGGGTAAGAACTCATTTCAAAACCTATGCAAAGAATGAAAACCTTTATAAATCTTTATTGATTTCTCTCACTACTACAAATATTTTCACAAAACCAACTAAGCCCCACATAGTTCCATATTAATCAATAAATTGCTCTTGAATCCCATAAATTGCATTCAATGAAGATTTATTTATGTGGCAGCTAGAATATCTCTAATCAATGGTATGGTAAAAAAAAAACTATTTTGAATAAAAAGAATATCAAAGGTTATTACAAATATATAGTGTAGAATTATGGGAAATGTTCATTAAGGATGCTATCTGCTTTTTACAATGATGGGTCTTATAAACTAAAAGAAATCTCAGATGAGCATTGGACTCTGACTCCTGACTCTAGCCTGCTTCACCTAACCATCACCTCCAGAAGCCCCAAGGCCATCAAGAGTCATGTCCACCTGCCTATCCATCATTGTCAAACACTGAGTACCTCCCTACTGCAGTCCTATTTATGATTTCAGAAAGTCCTTGTGGTGGAGTGATTAAGAGTTGTGGCTTTCATCTCATCTCTTACTGCCTTTCTCTCTGAGTGATGGAAGAAGCCTGTGAATCTATATGCCTCAGTTCCTTATTTCATCAATAATGGTTATACAGTGGCATTTATGTTTATACTGCATCCTAGAAATTCAGGTTATCAGAAAGAAAAAAGGACTATAAGTTAAATGTTCAAGACAACCGAGCACAGTGGTCACAGAGGATAGTGCTTTTGCTTTAAAGACTGTGGGTATCATCCATACCCGTGGCCCTGCCTCACTAGAACACATGGGAGAGAGTACAGGTCAGCCTTACTGGAAGGGCTTCAGTGCCTTTGTGATAAAGAATAAATAGTTCATTTTGAACATTCAGTGTTTGTTTTTAAAATAATGCTTTATGGAGCATGTAATGAAGCACCTAACATATACCAAGAATATCATAGTAGCATTTGTAGACTTACTGTGTCTGCTCTTGCAAGCCTGAAAATGATTTCTAGTTTATAAAATTCATGTTGGCAAGGAAAGTGGTTTTTGTTGATACTGCTAGACCATCTGGGGCTTCGTATTCTAAACCTGATGACTCTATTTATATATATCTTTAAAGGGAATTCCACATTTTTTGACATGTGTTTGCCAAACTAGAAATTGTATACAGATTTATGAGCCCAGGATAATAGAATTTTACCCTTGTAAGCCCTGCAAATATTTTAAATTACTGCGATGATTTTTGATAAGTTAAAAATGAAAATATGTGGGACTAGATCTCAAGGGTCCCCGAACAGTCCAAGGTTTTCAATATTAGTACTATAAAGAATTTGTATATTAAACATTTTATGTTAAACACATATATTAAAATCTGTTGGGAACCTTATGCCGAAGAAAGCCATCCACAAATTTAATAAGCATAATCTGTGTCATTCTTCAGTTTTAGGCAATTAGTAAAACATAAGTACTAGTTCCTTCTCATACATCTATACTATTCACACAATTCTCACAAGTTGGCATTCTTCCATTTTAAAAAACTATGGAACTTTGTCCCTTTTAGAGGATCCCATGCCATTTACAAGAAGAACAAGCAACAACCAACATGAGTGATGTAGAACTTTGCTTCTGTCCCCTCCCTGCTCTATTACTCCCCAACCATCAAGTTGAAATCATCATGTTTCATTATTTTTGTGCCATGGTTTCCTTAAAGTAGTGTTAAGAAGAAAGCAAACCAAAAAAAAAATCAAAAGATAGAATGACTGGGTTATATCTTTCAAGAAAAATGGGGAAGATGGTATTTCTTTGCAAAAGAGAAAAAATAACTCTACCCGTCCTGCCTCACTGTTAGCATTATGTGGCCAGTCCCTATGGCATTGGAGTTTGTGATTGTGACAACTGTCTGATCTATGTGATCTTACTCTGTTGATAAGAACTTCATTCATAGAACCACTTAAGGCAAATATATAATGAGGAAAAAGCATAGGAATTGGAGGGAAAGCATAAGGAGCAATCCTGTCTCCCAGGTTAGCTGTTGGGTAGACAGCCCAAGAGGTCAGAGAGGAAAGTCCTCTTGTTTTCTCCTTTGTAAGCATCAATAATGACAGAGAAACAAAAACATAACCTTGCCTGCTATTTTTCACAAGAATTTTGAGCTACTCAAAAAGAAAAATCTGAAAATATTTGCCATTACACAAAATTAAGGTAATCACAGCCACCAGGAATCAATCCATGGGGAAGATGGAGAAGGTTCTTGGGGCTTTGTAAGTGAGGAAAGCACATAGGTTAGAGGGCTGGTGGAGTGGCTCAGGTGGTAGAACATCTGCCTAGCAAGTGTGAGGCCCTGAATTCAAACCCCAGTAATGCCAAAAAAAAAAAAGTAAAGACACAGGTTAAGAAACTCAGCCTGGGTTACGTGGTGACCTCTCTCTCAGTGGAGCAGGATTTTCACTTCTGTCTGCACAACTCCTAACCCCCTGTGTGTTTATTGTATCTCCCAACCATCCCAGTACTATTGATGAGGCTGGTATTAGTGATTATTGCCTTTTTTTTATAGTTTGATATAAAACATGCTAAGTCGATCTAATAGACATGCTTTTTGTAAATCCATATCAGTATAAGGAAATCCTTTGTGTTCTCCTCATTCTATAAAACTTTGAACTTGGAAGTTCATAAAATAATGAAATGGTCTATTACTAGGCAATCAGTGATGTGATGATTTATAATAATGGGCTTTTAGAAAAACATATAGTGTAAATTGCTATTCTTTTTAAATCTGACCGCATGCTTTAAAACTAAGAAACCAAAACCAAAACCAAATCCAGACAAGAATCTCCAAATTCAGTAAGATTAACCACATGTAACGGGATGCAAGATTGTCGTTATCACCAGATGCAAGGATGCATTGCCCCAATGACTCCTGTTTCAGGTTTCATTTCATAGTAGGGTTTCCATACTGTCTAGCAGGCATGACATACATGTGGCAAATATATATCACACAAATACATGGACATAAGAAAATGAGGTGCTATGAAAGAGAGAAACACAAGAGCAATGAGCAATGACCTTGTGCACTGAAGACTTCCCCATTTCCAAAGCAGTATGGAACCTAACTGGGGAATGCCTGCAGCAGGGGTGAAGAAGTTCCAGAGAAGGAGGAAGTGGCTAGAATGGTAGACAGAGAAAGTGAAAGGAGATGAGGAAGACCTAGGCAAATGGCAGAACTACAGGAAGTAGCAGCCTATTTTTAAGACTTCATTTTCTTTATCCTTTGAGCAATAGGAATTCATTTAAGGTTTCTAAGTAGTGGATTTGGTGTAATCAGGTATTCTTTTTGAAAAGAGCTGTCTGGCTGACATTTGGAGAAGGGGTTGGAAGGCAGCAATGTGAACACTGGACACCAGTAGGCTCCTGCAGTGGCCAAGATGAGAAGTGCTGGTGGTGTGGACTGGGGAACTAGCTCTGGGTATGCAGAGACAAGGATAAGTTGAAGAGAGGGGTTTTAAAGTCATCTAAGGGGTGACATTAAGGGGCTTGATGCTGAATTAGATAAGAGAACAAGCTGAAAGTGTAGAAAATGGGACAACCTGCAACTCCTCTAGTGCAACTAGCTGAAGGTTACAGCATTCATAGAAACAGAGCTCTGGAGGATGACCCATTGGCAGAGGAAGTTGGAAAAACCAGCCTTGTACATACTAAGGTGGTGAGGTCCAGGTACCAGCTGCATATATGGCCAGCAGCTGAGAATAGAGCCTGGGCTACGAACATAAATTTGTGAATCAAGACAACCTGATGAGAATTGAAGCCATGATTCTGAAGATAATAAGGAGAAAAATAAGGAAAGGCGCCTAAGAAAGGAGCCACAACATCTCACAGCTGGGGAAAGAAACAAACCCCAGAGGTGTTTACTCAAATGTGTGATTGCTGTTGTGTGACATCGTCCTCTTACCCATGCCTCTGTCTTTTCTATCGATACGTGGATGATAACCATTATGGATAGTTATGTGAGGTACATGTCTAAAATTTTGTGAGATATTTTTATACAGTTAGAAACCTCCAGAAACTTACACACATACTTCAAAATCTTGTGTGTGAATTGACCGGCCTGGGTAGAAAAAATCCTTGATTATTGTTTGATCATCCAAGTGGTAGTAGTAAGAGAATAATAATAATAAAGGTCTGGTGGTAAGATCCAGATCTTGATCCATTCAGGCTCACATTATAGTTAGCCTTTCTAGCTAGTGCTCAGGACTTCCTGTCACATAGCACAGTATCTTATTGTGCCTCTTTTCATGATGTTAGGATTTATCACTGAGTTCAAAAGGATCTGCTTCTTTTAAAAACTCAATGTATATAAAGTATTCAAATATCTGATTATTTCTTTTGTTAGTTGGGCCTATATTAAATTCAAATGATAAACTGTAAGTCATAATATCAGAATCAACTTCATTGAATGCAGTAAGATGCATGTTCTTCTTTAAGTAAGTTTTTTAATAAAAAATAAGATTTTGTTAAATCAGCAAGAGAAGCAGCAGAAGGGCCTAATATTTATTGGAAGTCTGTACTGGACAAGGGCTCTGGACTCTGCATGTCTTATGAGATACAAATGTACCTGATTTTGATAGTACTGTCAAATTTCTTTTTCCTTACTCAGTGGCAAACTGAAATACTGAAGCTACAGAATAGAGCTGACATGCAAACATAGGCACATGTTTGGAGAGCTGGCAGTGTGTGTTATCAATATGGCTGAAAATGCTAGTCTAGACCAAACAGAAGTGCCTCAAAATAGTGGTAGTGCCCAACTGTTTATGCCATATGTCAGTAGGATTTGTCCTCACTATATTACATCTGACTTCCTAGGCACTACCCTCAGTATCATGTGGTAATAATGGAAGGATAAGATTACTGACAAAAGGTTGTAATGAGTCCACCTACACTAAATGGATGTCAAGCCAGACATGTATGGGAATGAACAATAGCAAGAGACCCAAAAACTTTACCTTCGCACACTGAGGGCCCTAAGCCAAACAACATGGTGTTACTCCCAATAAATGGTATTAAAAAAATCAATAGAAGACTCAAAGCATAGTGTCAAACAATGTCTAGCTGCTCTCTGCTGGAATTAAAAAGGAACAGCCAGGGTTCTAAGATGTACAAAATGGAGGATCTTGCACTGGCAAAAGCTGAGAGCCAGCCAGAGATCAGTGAGGCACGGGATACAAATTGCCTTCTCTGCAAAAGTAGCTGGCACTGTGGATCTAGTTAAAATCCCAACATGTGCATATTGCATGGAGAACTGTAGGTTAAAATTGCAACTGTGCACACTCATTTATTATGTACTAACATCAGTAGTTTCCACCTCAAAGAATTCAGAACTGAATTCAGTACTATTCCTGGTAAAACTGCAGAGCTAAGCATTCATTCATTCACTCCATCAGTGCCTGCTACAATTGTAAGTGCTAGAGTTAGAGCTGCAGAGACAAACAAGGAGTTTGTTATATTCTATAGGGCACACATGCAACACTAACACAAGGGCCAATAAATAAGATGCTTTTGGGTAGGAATAACAGGGAAAGAAGACAGGGTAATGGGAGGAAGACTGAGTTGGGAGTGAAAAGAGAAGAATTCTCTGAGAACATGGTGTTTGGGCAGGACCAAAAAGTGAGAAGGAACCATGTGTAAGATGTCCTGAAGGATGATAATTCTAGAAAACAGCTATTATAAAAGTTCCAGAATGAGAGTAAGCACCATATGCTCAAGGTAAAGTAAAGGTCCATAGAAGGTCATGGCCGAGGAGAATAAGCTGAGGCTGGAGGAGTCAGGCCTGCCTTGCCTGTGATATTCCTTCAATGAGTATCTGTCAACCTGAGCTGAACAAAGTATAGTGTCCATTTAAGCAATGAAGATCAATAGAAAAGCAAAAATATCCTAAGGCCTAAATCTTTTGTCATAATAATGTATGGACTTCTAGTATACTCTTTACTGCTAAGAATTATGGATCATTTTGCAGTAGATAGATAACAAATATATTTTAGTCAGCTTTGACACACAGCCTAAAAACAGTGATATGGGAGCTTCAAACCAATAATAGGCTAGTAAGTTTAATATATTTCTTGTTGAAATTTTTATATTAGAACATGCTTTTAAATAATGCTATTTCAATCTCTAATCAAGTATAAATAGCCATGAAACTTGGAGATTCACTTTATTTTGAGGAGTGCAGAGAAAAATATGTACAAATAATACAGCAATCAAGCCAGGCACCAGTGGCTTATTCTTGTTATCCTGGCTACTTGGGAGGCAAGGATTGGAAAAATCAAGTTTAAGTCCAGCCTGGATATAATAAATTCACAAAACCCCATTTCACCAATGGCTGGACACAGTAGCACACACCTGTCATTGCAGCTACACAGGGAAGCACAAATATAGGAGGACTGCAGTGCAGGCCAGCCAGAGCATAAAGCAAGACCAAAAACAACCAGAACGAAAAAGGCTGGCAGAGTGGCTCAGCTCAGACAACACCTTCTAGAATAAACATCCTGCAGGCTCAGTTTGGGCCTGGGCTTTAATGATCTACACATTCCCTGACTTACAATGGTTTAACTTATGATTATCCCACTTTATGGTGTTGTGAAATCAATATACATTCAGTAGAAGTCATACTTTGAATTTTGAATTTGAATCTTTTCCCAAGCTAGTTATATGTGGTTCAATAATCTTGATGCTGCATAGCTGCAATGAGTCACCACTTCCAGTCACACAATCAAAAAGGTAAACGACCTACAGTGTACTGTGTTTGATAGATTATGTTTATTAAATGCATTTTCAACTTATAAGAGTTTCAACTTATGATGGATTTATTGGGATGTAATCCCATCGTAAATCGAGGAGCATCTATACATAAGCAAAATGTTTGGTTTATGTGATTCCCAGAGTAGACTTGTGTGGGAAGAGGACTGATGCGTGATATCTGTTTTACATTGTCCTGTCCTAATTACACCATTTCCCAATACTACAGGAGAAATGACTAAGATGAAATGGTATTTGCTAGTTAAGAGTTTAAAAATATGAATGAGCAGTCTAGCTAAGTGAGTCACCACCCTAATTGTATATTCAAATGTCCTGGAGACAGTAGCAACATCTAACCCACATCCCTAACCAATTAAGCCAACTTTTGGGTTAGGCTTGGGCATTGGTATAGTATCAAAAGTTTCCCAAGAGATTCTTATAGCCAGGGTTAAAAGCCACTATTCTACTCAAAGGAATAGATTATTTAAAAGAATTTCATAGTTCCCCATAGCCTTTTAGGATGAAGCCAGTTACATTTTAATCAGCTTAGTGTTTGCATCTCATATCATCCAACACTTCCTTTATTAGTTCCTTAAGGTCAGAATTTATAGTCCCAAAGTTTAATTTAGTGGGAAAATTGCCCCTCCCTCTCTTCTTTCCTCCCTTCCTTCCTTGCTTTTTCCTCTTTTCATTCTTTCATATGTCTTAAAGACATATCTTCATTCTAAAGCCTGGATATTGAGTACTTTTAAAATCTATAAAGGAATTATACATGATAATTAAATTTAAACTTCATGTATATGTTATTCAGAAATTAAGATTTGCTTCTAAAAAATATTGAAGTTATAATAAAGATATGTAAGTTTCTTCAAAATGTGTGAAATAAAATACTTGTAATTGGGGTTGGTGCAAGAGAGGAAAGAGAACTAGACTAAAATAATTGCCATAATTGAAGATAATTGCATGCTTTGAGCTTATAGCCAGCTATGTGAGAGGAAAAAAGAAGAAATGAAATATGTCTTTATATGTATAGTTTAGTTTTTACAAAGAGAGGAAACCTCATTCTTTGGGACAGAAGCCTTCCTCCAAGCACTAAAATCTCTTAAGAGTTTATTACCAGATGCATAAAGCTTTATGTGCTCTACAATAAAACAAAGTCAATGATTTTACCAAAAATACAGGTGAACAAATCATGGCAGTTTCTTGTGTTAGTATTTTATAATATCCACTTTCATGACATTAATAACTCAGGTTCAGCTGCTACCTACAAAGGCCCACAACTAATGACAACTAATGACCATACTAGCCACAATACTAGAGGACGTTGGTATCCTGGTCAGTAGGGGCAGGAGGATGTCCTTCAGCTCATCTAAAAACCAGACCAAGTAGTAAACTAGGAGAAAGGGGGCCAGAGCACCACTCTATTAGGAAGCATGAACAATTGGAATTTGACCCTTCAACCTTTCTGTATCCTTTTTTAATTCTTACAGAGGTCATTATATTCTAGTACAGGTTTGGGGAGAGTCATAGTTAGGGAACTATACTGAAATCATACACCTTGGTATCCTAGATATCCTGGCTGCAAAAACAGAGACTTTGGTTAGATCACTAAGGTTATAGTATGTTGCTCAGACTCATGGTGCACCAGAATGTCATTTTGGTCACTAGTGTCCCTGAGATCTGTTTGCGCCTGATCGAGTGTAATATGCCAACCTAATAAAAAGCAAAACACAGTAGAATTTTAAAGAGTTTGGGAAATGACCTAAGAAATATAAACTGAAAAAGACTAAATCGTTGTTGTTCAGGTATAATAATGTACTATTCTACAAACAGAACTGGAATGAAGCCACTTAGTTTAGATTATTTAATCTAGTAAATTAAAATGATTAATATGACTTCTTTATCAGCAATTACTAGTTTCAATGACTACTTTAATGTTCCTAGAAGAGTTTTTTTTTGTTTTTGTTTCTGGTTTGGTTTGATTTTTGTGATAGAGTCTTGCTGTGTTGCCTAGAAGTCCTGGTCTCAAGTGCTTCTCTTCCTACTGCCTCAGCCTCCTGAGTGCAGGGACCACAGGCCTGTGTCACCACCCCTGCCTCCTAAATGAGTTTACTTTTGGTCCTGAAACCACATCTTCTTGTCTCATTTAGTAAATACATTTTTCTGGACGTTTTCTTGTAATGGATCCATGGGAAATAAGTACACAGTGACCTTCCCAGGTCAAATTTCACGTTGTGTTTCCCATTGTGTGCATTGGCAGAGCCACCATGGTTGTGCAGTGCCCAGCCCATACCTCTAGAAGGCTTCACTCTCTTGCAGTCTATGCTCTTAACACAACCAGACCTACTTGAAGCCTTAATGGCAGAAAAGAGTGAATTCCTGATTCCATGTGCAAAATTTCTTTGAGTTCCCATTATTAAGAACTTACAGTTCTTAATAGAACCTTATATTTCAAAAACATCCATTTTCTTTATTATTAAATTTTAAAAGTTGAGGTAACATTGATGTTCCAGGAAGATGAGGCCAGCACCTTTTTTTCCTGAGCTTTCTGCAGCATCTCTGGGATATGCCTCTCCCAGTCTGGGAAGCTTCCCACTTCACCATCTGTTATTCCCTTCCTCTCAATTTAATGCCTTTAAAATGCCCCTTCCAGAAAAGGAGTGAAAACACAGCACAAAGCAGTGAGGGTGGGGGTACCAAAGGCGTACCCTGGATTAGTTCTCATTGTACAAGACTGAAGAATTTCCTAGCTCTTTACTTTCTAAAGAAATGGAAAATGGGGTAAAGTTATCATATTGACTGCATAGGAACAATAAGAAGAAAGGGCTATCTTAAAGGTTTTAGATTAATGAATCCATATTCTAATTTCTTACCCACAAAGTCCTTAACACAGTGCCATGTAATGAGATCATACCAGTCCACACATGGTGTTTCAACTCGAAAACCACTGTGACATTCAAAAGATAAAACTTTCCACATTCTACTCTAAGACTTTTCATAAACACAGCCTTAATTCACTAACTCATTTATTCATGGTTTACAAACAGACAAAATAGAAAATCTTGAGGGAAAAGATGTGATTTCCATTAGCTACGAAAATGTTCAAAATTGGATTCAATTCAGTTCATTAGGTCTTATAATCCCATTAGCTGCATGGCTTTGTGAGGAGTAGAGTCAGCTTCCGGAGTCTCCCTAGATGTCCCCCCTAGAGCGTCCCTCCCTCTGCCCATGGGGACCTACAATGGGATTAGACCCTTTCTTTCACAGCATGAACCAGTGAAAACAACATTGCAGGTAGAAACCGTGTTCACACAAATGGTTTCTCTCACCCTCTACAGTGATCCCTCTTGTCCAATGTTTGTGTCAGTTTTAAGTAACTCTGAATTTCTAAAGGTTGATAAATGACTTTCACCTCCCTGGGATTCCCCCGGGGCAGATGACAAATACTCAGCGTATTTATTGGTGGTCATGTCCGGGCTGGGAGACAGCAGCTATCAAAATCAGCATGAGGGGTACAATGTGAGGTAAGATCCCTCCCTTTCCCCCGACACTTCTGCCTGAATCCCTAGATTGGAAGCCATACTGTCCATGTGGGTTGGTGGTCTAAAGGTACCTTCAGATCCACAGACACAGCAAGGCTGTGTGCAGACCCTGTGATGGGCAAGGCAGCGAAGGTGGTGGCACTTCAGCTATTCAGTTGGGATGAAGGGGACAGGACAGATTCCAGATTGAACAGCACAGGACTCATGAGTTCTAGACATGTGTTCTTCAAAAGGTTTTCATTGGATGGACTATTTTGGAATCTCATAGTATGCTTGTAAAAAATACATGCAATGGACTGCTCTCTAAATCTGTACCAGAGGATCTGATGGCCAGGTCTAGCTAGGCATAAGCAGTTGCACAGATGCCCCAAGGATTATGAAACAGGACTGGGAGAAGGTGGAGAAGGTACCTTTGCCTGGAAGAAAGGCAAGTGAAACCCTCAAAGCCAAGAGACAGAGGGGCAGGGGCAGTAGAGGGATATGCAAGCCATTCATTATAAATTTAGGTGTCCCCAGCAGGGACACAGTCAAAACTCTCATCCTCATAACTGACAGGGTGCTCTCTTGCTTAGAAGTGGAGTGCTATTCTCTCCAACTGTCATGTCTCTACTGAGACCTTCCAGTTTACTCTATATAGCCTTTGTATCTGCTACAAAGACTTTTTGCACTCTCCAAGGTAGTAGCAGCCTTTGAAATGAAAGGATGGGACAGAGTCTGAGCATTGAGTCCCCATGATCAGTCCTGTCAGACCATGTAAGAGCAGTCCTGTAGTCCACGGGTGATACTGTGCTGGCACACCTGTCTCTTCCACCTCCATTGACAGTTTATTTTCTCCACATTGGGCAAAGGAAGAGAGGGAAATCAAAGTGTTGCAGTATAGAGACACAAGCATACATATATACATCATTCTTCATTGTGTTCCTCATGGATGAAGGCCAGCCACAGGCAGAGCACTAAAGCAGGAAGAAATGACCTAAAAAGCCCCCAAGTCTATTTCCCCATGTCTGTCCCACTGAGACACGCAGTGCCCCTGTGTCCCAGCCTTAGTCCTCTCTTCCTCCTTCCCCTCCCTTTTCCTCACGAGGTGACTTGGTCTGTTGCCAGTCAATTACGCCTTCCTGTGATTTTCACTGCTCATGCCACCTCTCTCATGAGTCTTTGCTTTTTTTAAGCTTTAGTCTTAACTGCAAATTGAAAGCAGTTTTAGAATGGAGTGGGCTTTATGCACACACCTCCAAGTCTTTGGAACCCAGCCCACCCTCAGAGGCCAGCTGACCCTGCTGTGAAGCCACACACATGGGAGGGGGGCCTTTCCACCCTGTGAACATGCAACCAGACACATTGAGGACAGTTCTCAGCTTGAAGCCACATCAGTCCAAGGGCACTGCAGCTGCATGAATTCCATGGAGCCTCTGCCGCCGGGCTCAACAGAAGAATCACTGCAAAGATTGCAGCAAGAACACTGTGTGTACTGCAATATGGTAGACGTGAAAGGACTCCCGGCTTTGTTTCCTCATTTCACATCCTTGAAATTCAATAAGAAATTGTTTTTTACTTTTAGCCAAAACCCATCTCTGTATTAGGAGTTAAATTCTGAACACTTGTCACCCCTTACAGAGTTTAACCATGGTGGATAGTATGATCTCATTTTCAAGGTGTGACGAGCTGAATCATGCTTAGCACACAGTAGGTATTTAGTAATTATGTGTTTCATGAATGAAAGAGTGTCAAAGAGTAAAAAATGTCATCAGAGATATTAGTCAAGGAGCCAATGAGACTAGCCCAAAGTGCTGACTGCCTTTAATAATGAAGACGGTCTCTGAACTGTCCTGTTACATCTGAACCATCCTCTTGCTCACGAATGGAATGGAGTTAGATGGGTCCCTTTCCGACCTGCTGTTCTAAGATTTTTCCAACCCCTGGGTATTTGCCTTTAAAGAGCTCAGAAGCTTCCTGGAAGAAGTGTTTGCTTTCTGCATTATCTTTCCCTATACCATCTGTGTATGCAGGTTCTGTCCTTGCATTTTGTTGAATGACTATTGTAAATCTCAACAGGAAATGTGTGAATGTACCAAGTATGTGGTTTTTATTTGTTTTACATTTTTGTTTTTGCTTTATTGAGACAGACTCAAAAATTTTTTGACACTGTAGCCCAGGTAGGCTTCAGACTCACCATCTTCCTGCCTTGGCCTCCCAAGTGCTGGGATTACAGGTAGGTACCACCACATTCTGCCCAAGTACATGTTATTGAAAAAACAGCTAGTGTATGACAGTGGCATTGCCAGGATACAGCTGATGTTTGGGAAAAGCCATGGGATTGATTCCTAGCACTGCATGCTGCCTGAAAAGGTCACCCATGATTTTTCCTCCTGGCATCCATTTTTCCTCCTGTGGCCTCATCAGGGTTCCCACAGATTACTAACACCGTGCTTTCTGGGGACTTGAAATGACCAATCACATTGAGAATTTAAGGTTCTTAAATTCATTTACACAACATTTGCTGTTGTGTAAAAACTCCGGAATTTTTGTTTGGGGATCACCAGCTACTTTTACAAAATGTTACAAGCTGACAACTGGAAAGAAACCTTAGAAATAACCACATTTTTCAGAAGGAAAAACAGACACAGGACTTAGTGCAGAGTAGAAGCTAGGGTTTGTGCCTGCAAGTGGCTGTGGTGCATCTACTTTCTCAGACTCTGGACTCAAAGAGCTGCCTCCTATTTATGTTCTTCTGTGATGATCAAGAAGGATCCTTGGGCCAGGTATGCACCCCTGTAATCCCAGTTCTCTGGAGGCTGAGGCAGGAGGATTCCAAGTTCAAGGCCAACCTAAGCTACATAGACCCTATCTCAAAACAACAACAACAAATGTATGTTTCTCATAAACAAAAGCTCTGACTTTGTGGTCACTTCAAGTAAGGTGAAGGCCAAGTTTCAGCACCAGGACTTGTTTGGAAGGAAGACCAACATCTCACTGGCAAGAGTCCAGGTGAAGGCCACAGACCACAGCCTAGACAGCACCCAGCAGCCCAGCAGCAGTGCAGAGCCCCATCTTCCAGATGGGCGAAAAGCCACACTTGAACTGGCTCCACAGCATCTGTGGGTCCTCAGGCTTGAGAAAGCACTGCTGTAGAGCAAGCAGTCTTCTCCCATCTCGGGCTACATCGCCATCCCCGGGAGGGCTCGTCCCACCCACAGCTGCAGCTTCATGCACCTGGGGAGGCACTTGCAGGAAGTTCCCGGGTAATGCTGGGCATCTTTGAGAGGCGGCGCGCTACAAGAGCTCTGGTCCTGTCCCATCCTTGGTCAGGGGCCAGGGAGTCGTCCCCCTGAGTCACCTGCTTTCCCTGCCCTCTCCTGGCAGGAACCTTGACATTAGCACTGAGAGCCTGCATTTCCACATACAAGTGCTCACTTATTCTCATCAAGTAGTCACTCTTGAAACATTTCCCCAGGCCTGTGTGGGTCACAATTATACCAGTGAGTAATTTGCCAGGGATGTGTTTTGAAGATTTGGGGTCTACATTTTTAAGAGTCAATATGTATTTTGTCTGGCTATTTTATAATATAAAGAATTCTTGTCCCAGTGCAGTGCCTCACACCTGTAATCTCAGCTACTTAGTACATGGAAATTGGGAGAATCAGTTTGAGCCCAGCCTGAGCAAAAAGTTACCAAGACCCTATCTCAAAAAGTTACCAAGACCCTATCATGCTGGGCATGATAGTATGCATCTTAATCCTAGCTACACAGGAGACAGGTAGGAGAATTGTGATCCAATCCAACACTGGGCAAAAATCACATGACATTATCTGAAAAATAACTAAAGGGCAAAAAGTGGTTGGGGGTGTGGCTCAAGTGATAGAGCAGGTACCTAGTAAGCACTAGGCCCTGAGTTCAAATTCCAGTACTACCAAAAAAAAAAATAGAATTCTTGGGGTCAGGCATGGGAAGACAGAAGCAACAGAATCACAAGTTCAAAACCAGCACAAAGTTAACAAGGGCTGGGAGTGTGGCTTAAGTGATAGGAGGCCCTAGGTTCAATCCTCAGTACTGAAAAAAATTCTTAGTATTTTTAAAAATATAAAGATAACTATTATATTTTAAGCACTGTGTAGTAAATTGAGCCACGTTCTCACCAGTGCCTACACTGAATATTAAATGAGCAGCTCCTACAATCTGCCATGTGGCACTTATCTAATTGCACTTATCTAACACAGTGAGCCAGTGTTACAAACAGAATACCTTAGTTGACATTCCTCTGTTATGTGACTTAAATTGTCACCTACTCTTAAGTTCTACTTCTCCAATTGTGGGGGTTTCGTCTTCCCAGCAAAGCATCTTTGAGGTGCAGGCTCAGTGGTAGGGTGGTCACAAACAGGGATGTGACAATGTGAAGCTTTTGTCATTAGCCCTGTCTAGCAGGTGTTAAGAGTAGGCCTGATCTTTCACATATTACGATCCATTAGAGGGAGATTCAAGTGAGAGGCCTTGATGTCCACGAGTACGTTCCCAAACCTCTCAGCAAAGAAACTGAGGTTTGTTTTTAGTTAAGTCTTTCATTATTTTGAAAGGAAAAATATGGCTGAATCGCTGAGCCCCAGACGCCAAATAGAAATGGTACAAAGCAATGCTTAGCTGAGTGTGACTGTAAATAGTCCTGGTCTCAGGAAGCCGCCCTTCATGTAAACACCACATCCATCACTGTGTGGACTCTGACAAGATCTGCAGATCCCCAGGAAGGACGGTCAGTCCATGATTAATTCCTGGCTGGGAACAAGCAGCAGCCAACCCAATAGGGAATGAGCACTCTTCTCTCTGGTGCCAAAAAACTAGTCGTGGTGGAGGGAAGTGAGGATTGCAGAGGAGATGGGTGCAGCTCCCTTGTCCCAGACAGGCCGACTGGGGGTTGTAAACCTACTAGACATGAGAACACACAGCTGTGCAGTGTCTTAGAGTATAAAGTGCTAGGGACACTGAAACCTGTCACCCTGTAACCTTAGGGCATCTAAGCTTCAACTTCTCATCCACAAAACAGATCCGCACCTGTGTCAAGGAGTCGTAAGGATTAAATAAAATGCATACAGAAAAGTGGCTGGCATGTCATATACCCTCATTTAGGTTTTCTAATGCTTTTGATTTCATGTCTGTGAGTCATGGCTGGTTTAGAGCCAGTGTTTTTAGGGCCCTGGGGGGAAACTGAGTGAAGGCAAGGTGGCTGCTATGTAGGAAGCAGCCAGGCAAAGCAGCGTTTGTGATGCCCAAGTCCTCACTGAATTTCAGCCTCACTTGAGAAGACTGAGAAAAAGATCTTATTCAAACTCTTGACATCTGTGCAGGCCTGCTCAGGAGGCACCTCTTCTCCATGCTCTTCTTCCTCTGAATTGTGCGTTCAATAAGTATGTAGTAAGTGCCTACTGTGTGCCACACGCTAAGACTACAGCTGTGAGCCAGAGACAGGTCTGCTCAGAGGTCCTCCCTCATGGGGCTGAGACCAGCCAAGGAAACACTTGAATCACATGGCATTTTCAATTTTGAGTAATGGCAAGAAGGAAAAATCTTATAAAAGAGGGGTTTCAACTAAACTTGGGGGTTGAGAGGGTTGTGACATCAGGAAAATGGCTCCAGGGCAGTAAAATTTAAGCTGAGACCTGCAGCATTCTCCCTTACAGATGAAAGTCATAAGAAAGAGGCCCAAGGATACATGGAGCTCCCTCTTCCTTTGAGAAACGTAAGGTCTGCCCCCTCTGAGGGAGGGAAGGGAATGTTCGTGTCAGGTCCCCAGGAGGAGGAGAGACAAAATTGCTACCTCCAAGAACAGGGACACTAAGCCTGAGGAGCAGGGACGGTGAGGTTGCCAGCGTTGAGAGGCTGTTGAAGATGGTAGTGCTTGCACAGTGACACCAGTATTACCAGTGTGGTGTGACTTCTCAAGGGATGTTCGACCACTTTGGTGTTGGTACAGAGGAACCAGAAGGCTGTGTTCATTCCAGAGTTAGGGTTTGGCCGAAGACACGCTGGGCTGATTTTTTAATTGTTTGCTTAATGTGCTCACCTCTTTCATTCTCCTATTCTCCTTTACCATAGAAATTATAAATTAAACTTGCACTTTGAGAGTTGGCCTGGGAATCTGCTCACCATTCTTCCTGCAGAAGCATGCATTCAATGTAAATATCCTGACCAGCATTTTCAGGTTGTGTAGCTTTCGGGGACTATAGAGGGAAAGAAGATAAATGCATCCCTGCCCTCAAAGAACATTTAAATTAGATCAGGTGAGCAAACACACAAGGCATGAAGAGAACCTGAAGCCCAAGCTGCATACTTCCTGAAGCAGCCCAGGGAGGCTTTGTGGTGCAAAACGAAGCTCTTCCTTCACCTGCTCCTTACCGGCCTGTGAGAATAGTGCGTCCTGACCCAGGTACAAGCAGGTCTCAGAGCTCTTTCCAGAATGCACGCAACATGTACTTCTAGAAAGGCCACGCCCTCACACTCATTCATGCCCGCTGTGTCTCTCATGAAAAATGAACCTCGGAAATTGGCTTCCAAATTGTGACATGAGGGAAAGCAACATTTTCTTACCCATAAGGGCCACTTGCCTCCTGGCTTTTCTAGAGGAAAAACAAAATAGCTGGACTTTGATAAACAATGAACTATGTGGTTTGTGTGATATAAGTTTAATGTGTTCTTGAAGATCAGTGACAGCCACACATACCCCCTCCCCAGAATAGCCCTCTTTCCTGTTTCCTGAGTGGATCCATAGGTTTAGTATGTATGGAAAGTAATCAGGTTGTGCTGGCAGACTGCCATGAGGATTTATGGCGAACTCTTAGGACCAGGGCCCGGCTCCAATCCTGCCAGCAGCAAGCCTTGATAAATGTCCCTGTGGTCCAGCAGTGGTGACACTTTCCAGTGACATGCTTCTCTTAAGCTGCCACAGGAAGAAACGTCAGGATATGGCTCTGCAGTGACATTGTAAAGGGACCCAGGAAACTGTACAAAACCTTGCCTCTGAGTCCTTCGCTGCCTTCTAGTCTTCGTTTGTATATATTTTCCCCTGACTTGGTGAAGGAGCAAATAAGGAGACCTTGGTAACCATGTTATGTAGAGGAAAAAAAAAAACCCTTTGTACTTTATCAGGGTGGCATAGGAAGCATTGTTTCTGTGGTTCCTCCCTTGTACCGTCCCACAGACCTGGTCTCCTCTCTTTCTGCATCACAGCCTTGCCTGTGTCAGTCACAGACTCTTCAGTCTGAAGAAACATCTGCCTACATTTAAATGCTTGAGCTTAAAACCCTTTCACGAATTCTGTCTCAGGCTTATTGTGCCTTGGCCTGTGCATCTACCAGTGTACTCCCAGGACAGGAACCCGCCAGAGAATGTGGCTCCTCAGCCACTGTTACACTTGTTCAGATAATTTGTAGTCCATGAAGTGCGCTTTTACCATCTGTTTCCCACACTTGGTAATGACCAGGAAGGCGCAATTCCCACAGGGTTTGGGACTTTGCCTTCCTTGTTCTGTCCATCAGTGAGGGTCACCAGCATCATCGGAGGTGGTTGCCATCATCTTTAATTATGCGTTGACTAGGTCAGCTGTAAAATGGTAATGACTGTCATCACTGACCTAAATCTGCTTCAAAGGAACTGCAAAAGTGTCTGCCTCTACAGCTAATCTCGCTGGCCATCCCAGCTCTGCCAAAGTAGAATTTGTACAATTAGCTGTGATCACAGCACCTACCTGTTCAGGGTGTTGGCTGAAAAAGTAAATAGCTGCCATTTTGTCTGCACCTGCCATTAATTTCATCTTGGATTTGTTTTCTTTCCTGTTGGAATTGATTTTGGTGGCTGATAGTCCAGGCTAATGAAGACAATTAAAATACCTAACATAAGACACAAGCAAGAATTACTGAGCACCTCTCCTTGAGGAAGGAGCCTGATCTTTGGGGCTGAGACTAGAATTATGCTGCCATCTTGTGGTTAAAATAGCACCTGCTTTTAAAGCAGAAGGCCAATGGTTTCACTAATGATTGAATCACTAATTCATTAAAATCAAGGAATAAGTGGATTTTAAAAGATCATAATAGGATATGGAGATTTCAGTTCAAAATAAGTAACCAGACCCAATTCTGAAAGGATCCCCAGTAGAAGCCCCATAACTGCAAGCATTGACCTTTCTCTGGGCCAAAGGTCAAGTTCAAAATTGCATAGGATTGGAGGATGGAGGAGAACTGCTGCCTCTTTTCCAGCAATACCATACATTTTCATTAACTTGCAGTCTCCGGTCATGATTTTATGTCCGTGCATCCAACATGAAGCTTAATCTTAAAAAGAAAATAATTGACCTACAATTATTAAACTATATCTCAGATTATATTCATATTACCATCTTCTGCAACTCATGTTAGTGTGGATTCAGGTGCCATAATAAGTCTCAGTTAAGTACAATAAAAATAAATGCTCCTCCTTGCCCTATGTTGAACTCAAAAAATATTTACACGTCATCTGACAACTGATTTTTTTTTTTGACAACAGAATTTTTTTTAACTTCAAAGACATAATACTTCTTCTCTCCCTGGAGCATACACTCATACACACAAGTGCTCCACCCTCATCCCTGCCAAGAACATAGAGCACAAAGTCACACGTCGCACCTACACACAGGAGGAGGCGGTCTTCTACACACATAGGATGATGCAGTCCATCTGTGCACATGGGTATGAGGAGGTGGCAGGAGGCAGTACTGGCTCAATTGTAGATTGGCCATCAAAATTTAAGGTAAGAGGAAAAAATGGGCACCAAATTATGAGAGAAGATCCACAAAGAAAGAGACTAAGAGAAAAGTATAGCAGATCTCTAAAATGGGACACTCCTACCTAGGAGAGCTGATGTGAGGACAAAAGGAGGTCACGTGTGTGGATGTCCTCCCACCCCTGCACACCACACACACAGGTGCACTGCCAGGCCCTACAGGAGGTGGGTGGCAGCTGCTGCTGTCCCTCTGCTCCCCCAGTACTGCTCACCACCACTGCTATGGCCTTGGTCCTCCCATACAGTGGCGGTGGGAGGCCTCTGAGGTGGAAGCTGCTCAAACAATTGGAGCACTTGTCCCTGGGGTTTATGCCATCTCCCACTCGGAAACCTGGACCAGATGGTCATTCTTTCCACTGTGAGATTTTTGTTCAGGGTTAAAACTTTGGGGAAAAGGTATTTCTTTCAGCAGCTTTTCAGAAAGTTCTAATTGAAGGGGAGTAGGCCAGGAGTTCTGACACATTTTCTCTGGGTTCCATCCTTTATTCAGGAGTTTATAATAATCCCCTTTCATCCTCTTTCTCCCTGCACTGCCCTAATAGACTGGCTCCCCACCTTTTTCACTCTATTCCACTGGCTTCCCCCTGTTAGAAGAGAGAAGAGAGAGGAAAGAAGAGAAACACGAACAGAAATGGAGAAAGTGCTGGAGATCCCATGCCTGGCTTGCTGGTGGATCTGAGTAACTCACGCAGCCAGCTGTTTTCTAAGAATTTAGCACCTTATAAATAGGCATTGATTAATCTGCAGTGTGAATGAATGAAAGAACAAACAAATGTCTGTGCAACAGACAGTTTATGTGTGCTTCCTAAAATGTTTCATGGTTTGGACCCATACAGAAAAATTTGTCTCATATATTTTCATAGATCACTAGGATTTAAATGCTTCCTTGATGTATTTTAATAATCTATTCTGGTGGCAACTGGTAGAATCAGCTTAAAATGAATTGTTCTTTGCATCAACAGATTACAAAGGTGATTATTTTCATTCAGTTGCAGCTGCAAATATGCAGAAGCAAATTTAACTATTTATTATTGTATGCCTATAATATTTATAGGCATACCATATAACCAAACAGAGGAGGAAAGAAGTCTGTATTACACAGGAAGTTGTAACTTAAGTACTTATAGAGCATTATAGAGGTGTTTATGCTGACTTGCAGACCAAGGGAACAATCCACTTTGTCCCGAAGAATTCTCTCAGCATGATCTGTGTCTTGCTCTCCAGTTTCTTCCCATTCTTCAACCTTGAATACTCCAATAGATATGATCATGTTTATTTGGAGAAAACTTGGTCCAGCTGAATGAACTGCCTTTGCCAAAATGGCTTATACGTTCCCTCTTCCAGTCACACTCTGACTTGCTGCTGAGACACCTTAGAGCTGCCTGCAGGTGAGGACTCAGGGATGGCTACACAATTACAACGCTGTCATCGATGCAAATGCAGATGTAAACATCTCTTCTTCTCTTGCAAGAAAAATATTATTTTGAGTTATGATTCACTGTCCTAAGACCAAAATATTTATTTCCCTACTTCATTCATAACACTTGAGATTCAGTTCCAGATTCTTTCTTTTGAGAATGTTCTAGAACTGACCACACAAATGTTCTTTAAACAAGCCTCTCTGATGACAGATGATGATTAGCCTGACATACCACACAGTTTTCAAAATATCTGTGGTACTTATGATACTTAACAAAGGTAATCTGAACATTCTTGCATAGAGGCATCTCAGCCGGTGCAGGGGGCAGTGACCCCCAGTGAGCAGGAGCTTCTTTGAGGGGTTAAAAGCACAAGCTTTGGAGTCCAGAGGGTTGCACTCATCTTTCCCTGCTGGAATGCAGCTTCCTTGTCTGTAAAACGGGGACTAACAGTGCCTCCCAGCCAGGGTGGAGATGGCAATTAAATGAGGAACGCATTTAGCAGAGTTCCTGGCACATACCAGGTACTAAAATGTACTCAGCACAGTTCTGCTTAATTAGTAGTTGTTTATAAATAGGTCTTATTTGTTGCTGGAGTTGTATTCTGAGTATATGCTTGTAGCCATTCATTTGAAAATGCAGCTCAGTGAAAACCAGCCCTGAAAATAAAGTCATATACCCCAAATAGATAACTGTGTATGCAGCTGAACAGAGAGGTTTTCTGTTCCATTGCTTGAATGGATCTTAAACTTTCTAAGAGAAGCATGGGTTGGGGGAGCTGGAGGCAGAAGAAATGACAGTGGAGGACAGGTGACGAGTTGCATTTTTGCAAAAACTATATACTGTTTTATACTGTTCTGGTAAAAAAAAAAAAAACAGATCCAAATAAACATGCATTTATTTGCTTTGAAGAACTTAGGATCTTTATTTGGAAACATTAAAAATCCATCCCCCAAATATATCAAGATGATAAGGTATCCATTGCTCAAGTGCCGTGCTAGGCCTGGTACTTTCCCACTTTGCATTCTTATGCCAGACCATAGAGGGAAGCTGATTCTGGACTACAGAGGGTACTCTCCCAGAGTTGGGTTTCAGATTGCATCTGCTTCCTGCAGAGTCTGCACTGAGGCTTTACTCTTTTTTTTTCTTTTATTATGTGCCTTGTATGCACATATGAATAATAAGAGGCTTTACTCTTGACAGGACTCTTATCTACAGGTTGGGTATTTCCTACCCAAAATGCTTGGGGACAGAAGTGTTTGGGGGTTGGGTTTTTTTCTTTTCACATTTTGGAATACTTAAAGACGCATAATGAGGTATCTTGGGGAAGGAGCCCAAGTCTGAACATGAAATTCATTTATGCTTCATACTCACCTTGTATGCACAGTCCAAAGTTAATTTTAGACATATTTTTAGTATGCATGGTTTTTGTTTTGTTTTTGTCCACTCTAGAGAAGCCTTTATTGGGCCTAATGTCTCAACACCAGTGGGAAGCACAGGAGGGTGTCTCCTGGCCTCCTGGGGAAGTAAGCTTTTTTTTACGGCCTTGCACATGTATTTTGACTGCAACCTGTCACCTGAGGTCAGGTGTGGAAATTTCCACTTGTGACATCATGCCAACACTCAGAAGGTTTCAATTTTAGAGCATTTCATATTTTGGATTTTCGGATTAGGGTTGTTCAACCTCTACAGGGTTCTGGCACTTTTTACAGGAAGCGATTTCCAAGTGCTCTGGTCGCTCTACAGGACACAGCCCTCTACCCCCATGCGGCTGCCTTTGAAGGACTGATTTACTCCATCAGCTGTGCCACTTCCTCCTCCCACCATGGGCCCCGCAGGGAACGTGCTGAGCGGTGGACAGACGCAGATAGTCCTGTGGGGAAGTTTGGCAGCTATCGCCATGTTCTTCCTCATCGTCTTCCTCATCTTTCTCTGCTCCAGTTGTGACAGGTGAGAGCCAACCTGTATCTAGCGGGAACTTAACCTCTTCCCTGTACCCAGTAGAGAAAAAAATACCCCTGCGCAGACATTGGCAGAGACTCTGAGGTTAAGACCAGCTCATGTTTTTCTGTTGCAAAGAGACATTCTTTGTTCAGTAAATGAAAATCCATATTGATTTTGCTGGGGAGCAATGCAAAAAATCCCCTTCTATATTTTAAATTTCTCATAGTGAAATTCCTGCTATTCTTTTCAGCATGTCCTTGTCAAAACTTATATTGTCCTTTTTCTATCTGTGGACATTTTGAAGTCTAAGTGACCTGTATCTTTTTACCACCACTTGGAAGTGACTGAATATCTTTGCTGTTACATGACTTTGGAGGAATTGCTTGATATTAAAAATGTGTAGGAAGTGTTAAGTGAAATAAGCCAGACTGAGAAAGGTAAATATTGCATGTTCTTTCTCATATGTAGAACCTAGACCTTAAAAAAAAATGACATGCGTGTGAAAAGGGGAGTGAATATGATCTAAGTACGTCATATGCATGTATGAACATAGAATAATAAAACCCATTAAAATTATTTTAAAGGAGGGAGGGGTAATAAGAAAGAGTATTAGAGGGCGAATTTGATCAATGTATGGAAATATCACAGTGCACCTCCTTTATATAGCAAAATGTGACACAGAACTGCAGTTTCTGAAAAAAAAACAGGTTCATTTCCCTAGAACAATGTTGTATTGTTTTAGCATTATACTCTGTCTCTCTTCTCTGTCTCATATAGAATGTCAGCACCTCAAAAAAGAGATCTTTACTCAAAGAGAAGTAAAGTTCTTGCTAAGCAGGAGTGATTTCTCAAGACATTGGGAGCAGTTACAATGCATGCAGCCTTCTACCATAAACCACGAGGTTTCATGCCCCCAGAAGAGACCTGACAAGTGTCACGTAAAACTCTGATATGGCTTCCTATCCTGAAATATTCCAGGAGAAGAAAAGCCAGACTCTAACCCTGACAAAGCCTCCCAATCCCTGGCCAGCTTGGACCAGTCTGATGGCCAGGAACAAGGAAATAGAGGTGACAAGCACTGGCTCCTCTGGGCCTAGGAGGGCCTCTCGCTGAAATTACTGACTCTCCCACTAGATGGCACTCTCACCTCATACACAGATAGGAAATGTCTACAACCCCTGGCTGTTAGATTGTACTGAGTAAAAACACATTCTATTTTTACCTGACAGACTTTTCCATAAACTAGAAGTACATATGACTCATCCTGAGAGCATGTACTCTTCATACCATTCCAAGATTTGTATTTTCTTTATTTTCTCTGTTCCACTGCAGTGTGTGACTTTGCAGACTTTAAGTGAGGATATGAGATAATTGTTTGGATTTCCTAAAGAAAAAAAAAGAAAAGCTAGCTCATACCAGAGTTCTAGGTACAATAATTTCCACTCAGGACCCTGCGTGAGTGCTCTCATTGTGACTTATTATCCTCTCCTCCCAGGGAAGGAAGCTCTCCAGAGGGGATCAGTCCCTTGCTGTCAGGCTTGACCTCCTCATACCTTTCATACCTGTAAGACCATGTGGTGGCCCAGTTTTTTTTCTTTCTTTGCAAAATAAATGTGGTTCTTAAAACCAGAAAGATTTTAAAGTTGATAAGAACTGGAATAGGAAAGAGTATCGTGTGTGTGATTTTAAGGGACACATTTGACATTAGAACATTTTATTTTCCATTTCAGAGAAAAGAAGCCAAGACAGCATAGTGCGGACCATGAGAACTTGATGAACGCGGTGAGTCTGTGCCTATCTGTCTGTCTGCCTGTCTGTCTCTGTGTTTTAAAATGTCAGTTGCACCGGGAAGTAGTGAAGAGGTCAGGTAGAGATGAATCAATTCGGGTTGTAATACATATGTACATGGAAGCAATGCTAGGAATCTCTCTGTATAGCTATCCTTATCTCAACTAGCAAAAACACTTTGTCTTTCTTATTATTGCTTATGTCTACTCTTCAACAAAATTGGAGGAAAGGGCAGAACAGGTTCTGCCTGGAAGCAAGGGGCCGGGGGTGGGGGGAGAGGGAGGGATAGGGGGAGAGAGATGGCCCAAACAATGTATTTATATGAATAAATAAACCAAAAAATAAAAATAAAATGTCAGTCGCCCATCCAGGTATGTCATCTCTTGCTTATGACCTGAATGGAACCAACAGGCAGAGTAAGCAGAAGTGAACTATGAACCTGACATAGATCATGTCCACCAGGGCTTGAGCCAGGTTTGCTGACAGCTCTTCTGAAAGTGGAGCAGTTGTACTCCCAGCTCCAGTCTTCTGTGTGGTGTTTCTGTTTTGCCTCTGCTCAGTCCTTGCCAGTGTGTTAGTCTAGGAGGTTTAAATAACAAATTCATTGTGTCTCAATTCTGGAGGCCAGAAGTCCAAAGATTAAGGTTTTGGTTCCTTCTGAGATTGGGTTCCTTCCAGACCTTCCCTGAATTCTGGTAGCTTGCTGGCAGTGTTTGACATTCTTTACTTTATGGTTGCATTACCCCAGTCTCCGCCTCTGTCTTTCACATCAGCTTCCCTCTCTGGGCCCGAGTTTTCCCTTTTTGTAAAGACATCAGACATATTGGACCACCCTGACCTTTTGTGACCTCACGTTAACTAGTGTCATCTGCAGTGACCCTGCTTTTGAATAATGTTGCATTCGGGTTAGGGCTTCGGCAGGAATACGGTGGAGATACAGCTCCACCCATAACAGCTCTCCAGGGGAACCCACAACACCACAGGTACAGCCTGGCTTTGCTGCATTTCCCCAGCCCTCTAGCATCTCACAGGGTCCTAATGAGTCCTGAGGGTCTCAGGTATCCATCCTAGTGAGGAGCAGCCTTTGACTGTCCTGTCTTGTCCTTTGCCTCAGCACATGCCTTTAAATGTTCAAGCAATCCCAACAGCTAGGGACATATCCACCTTCATATCCACAAGACTGTGTTCAGAGTCCTGTCTGAGCCCTGGAACAGTGTTAAAACAAAACAGACTTCCTGGCCAGGTGCCGATAGCTCATGCTTGTAATCCTAGCTACTCAGGAGGCAGAGATCAGGAGGATCATGGTTTGAAGTCAGCCCAGGCAAACAGTTCGAGAGACCCTATCTCAAAAATACCTAACACAAAAAAGGGCTAGTGGAGTAGCTCAAGGTATAGGCCCTGAGTTCAAGTCCCAGTACTGCAAAAAAGAAAAAGAGAACCAGGCTTCCTGTGCAGAACATCATTTCTCAAGGATAAGACTGGTTGAGGGAAGAGAGTACAAAAAAAAGGATGTATGGATGAGTCAGATATATAATAGGATATCCAGTATCAAATGTGCAGCAAGGAGACACATTCAGAACACACACAGGAGGCTTCTCCGGAATTCTCCAGACTCCTGTAGCCCAAGCAGGCAGGAAGTTGCCAGGACTCCTGGTGCCTCTCGGGGTTGCAGGGTTTCCTTTGCTGTCCTATCTGCACATGCACACTCTCTTAGCTCTCGTGGGCCCTCAGCTTCAATCTCCTTTAGCCCTTTTTCTCACCCCATTCCCACCCTGGTGTCCATGTCATCCACATCATCTCTACTTTTCTGTCCTGTCTAGTGACTGCTGCTGTAGGGCTGTCAGCAGGGGAGGTAGAATTATGGGGGACACCTTTCAGTGTTCCCACACACAGATCCCAGCTCCATCTTTCTTCACTTACCACCTGCCTCAGAGCCAGGTGCGCAGTGACATGGGGCTGGGGCAAGGCTTTCACCTCGACCCTGGCTGCTTTCCAGAACAGGGATGTGCAGGTGCAGCTGGACCACCAGTAGCAGCAGCAGTACCTATGAGCTTGTGAGATCTCCAAATACTCCTGGGGTAGGGTCCTGCAATAGGGAGCAGGTCCTCCAGATGAATCTAGTGTATGCTCCAGCATGAGAGACAGTATTCTAGAGCTTCCATCCCTGCTGTTCTATCCAAGGTCAGCAACAACTCTGGGTGGGATAGGAAGAGTGGCAGTGAATAAAGAAAAAAAATAAAATGCTGACTCTGCATTTTCATCCTCATACACCACCTTAATTACTGCCTCTCCTAGCCTCACTTGCATGACTGATGTCTGTGAGCTTGTGCACACGTAAGAACCCACGCTCACCGGCAGTGGTGCCTGCGTACATGCAATTGCCCATCTAGCCCGGATCCTTCAGCTCCTACATTGTGTACAACTTGCAGATTCCTGTCTCATAGCAACGAAGATTAGAACGGTGGTCAGGACACAGATTATGAAATCCAGCTGTGTGATGGAGTGCATTGAAGAAGGCTTCTTCCTTCTAGGCGCTCCTGCCCTATCAGGACATCATTCGGGAATGTGAGCACCTACATCTTAAGTTCCCGGTCACATACACAATGGCCATCACATAGGGAAGCAGATGTGAGTGGCATTGACCTGCAACAGCAGACTTTGAGACACTTGTGCCTCATTAATAGGAGGGCTATTTGCCAATTACTTGATTCTCTGTCAGGAGTCAGAGAATTTGGGAGACCAACTAGCCAAGGTTCCTGTGCTGTTATATCAGAACTTTCCACGTGGACTTCTGGAGCCTGAGGTTGCTCTTGGGTCACAGAGGCCATGAAAATGAAAAGGATGAGGGGAAAAATCATACACTGATTTTCTAAATACAACTCAGTTATTTAAAGAAATACATTAAGAACCAACTTATTTCTGCCTACCCTTAGCAATAGCTCAGCCTGGCATATTGTTCCAGGCAATGTCCACACATTCTAGCCCAGCAGGAAACAAACTGACAATGCCTTTCTTCCCTCCAACTGTTCTGTGTTTGTGAGGATAGGAAAGGTTTGCAAAGCTATTTTTTAGAATGTGATTGTTTTGTGAACCATGAAGCCAGTGACTTAGCTGGTTCTGAAATAGTCTCAGAAATCAATAGTACTATCTGTGTTTGAGCAGATTTAAGTCTATTCCCATCAGAGGACAATGGGTGATGCTTTGCCCTGATTTCACATGCATGTTACAAGGATGAAGCTGCTCGCTGCTGGAATCAATTCAGACCAGCATTGGGACTTCTGGTCTCCACCCTGCCTTGAGCCATGGGGACCTGATATGTCACAACCTACCTGTAACCCATTTGTAAATCACCAGGTGGAAAGCTCTGCCAATGGCCCAGGAAGATGGCCAGTGCACCTGAAATTCTGGAACCATACTGCCTACTAGGACCTTCCACAATGACGGAAGGGCTCTGTACTGGTGCTGTCTCATGTGGTTTCCATTAAGCACTTGAACTCAATTTCATTGAAATCTGAAAAGTGGATTCTGGTTTTTTGCTTCTGCCATTTTGAGTTTTAGAAAAAGCCATCAGTGTCCTTCTTGCTGTGCAATGGATTCTAAGCAATGTGGATGCATTTGTTTTTTTGCAGCCTTCAGACAAGGAGATGTTCAGCCGTTCTGTGACCAGTCTGGCAACAGATGCTCTTGCTAGCAGTGAACAGAATGGGGCACTCACCAATGGTGACAGTAAGTTCTGCAAAAATACAAGCTCCCCATGTGGCCTCATCACCTACAAAAGTGCTAGCTTTCAAAAAAATGGAATCCAGAAACTAGAAAATGTTCTTGCTCACTCTTATTATGACTCCCAGTTTAAGCAAACAATCTCATTTGGGTACACAGTATCTAATATCTACTCATTGGCTTCTGTGTGTTAAGATGTATATGTGTGCTAAGTCACCCACCCCAGCCCTGAAAGATTAGTTCTAACTGTAGTAATATCATTTCTACTTTGAGGACAGGCACTGTTACCATCCCAGGTTAAAGGGAGAGATTTGTAGCACATTGCTACTGGATCAAATCACCTCAAACCTAGTTCCTTAAAACAACACAAATTTGTTAATGGACAATTCTGGAGGTGCCAAGCCTGTGATGGCCTTGTAGGGCTAAAGTGGAGGCATCAGCAGACCTGCATTTCTTCCAGGAGCCTCTTAGGGAGACTCCATTTCCTTGCCTTTTTCAGTTACCTGCATTCCTTGCTCTGTGGCCTCTCCCTCCATCTTCACTTCTCTCTCTGATTCTCTAGCCTCCATCTTTCACTATAAGGACCTTGTTGTTTCATTGCGCCCATCTGGTTAATCCAGGGTTCTTTCCCCATCTCAAGATTAGTTGATTAACCCCTTCGGTCCATCTGTAGCCTCAATTCCCCTTGCTGTCTGTGTAATGTAACATGTAGTTTCCAGGAATTAGTAAATGGATTTCGTTGAGAGACCATTCTGCCTGTCACAGCAAAGTTAATAATTTTACTAAGAACTTACAGGAACTGAGCTTCCAGATCTGCATGTGAATCAGACAATCAGAATCTTGGGTTTTCATTCAGAACACTCTACCTACCATCCATTTCACACACTGTATTCTCTCACTAACAGAAACAGCAAGTAGGATTGCTTCTCAATTGACAGCTTAAGATGCATTTTTTCACCTGTGGTAGGAGATGGTCCTGTGCCCCCCTTTATTGATAAGGAAACTGGGGAGGTTGGTCAGTATTAATACCCAGGTTCTCAGACCCCAGGGCCCATTCTTTTTCCTCCATGATTCAGCTGATCAGAACCAGAGGGCCAATGGCCACCCCTTCAGGATGAGGAGGCATTAGAGCACCTGGGGGTGTTAAATTCAGGGGGCTAGGAAGCAGTTATCATTCTCCTATTTCCCCCATGGGGATACTATTTCCAATCCCCCCAAGGTGATGCACGGTGATGTAAGAACATGCTCGCTGTGTGTAAGCAGGGCAGGCCTCTGTTCTGCTCACTGATGCATCTCCACCTCCTCGGACCATACCCAGCACATAGTCAGCACTCAAAAAAACATTTGGATTCATGTGGTACCATTTCTGTGGCAGTCTAGGAATTTCACATTTGGTTTTGTTTGGTTTGGTTTGGTTTGGCAGCACTGGAGATCGAACTCAAGGCCTTGTGATGGTAGGCAAGCGCTCTACCACTTAAGCCTTTTGTTGTCTTTCAGATAGGGTCTTGAACTTTTGCCTGGACCAGTCTGAACCCATGATCGTCCTACCCCTACTTTCTGAGTAGCTGAGACTACAGGCATGCCCCACCATGCCCAGCTTATTTTTGAGATAAAGTTTCACTAACTTTTTCCCAGGCTGGCTTTAAATCCATGATCCTTCTATCTCTGCCTCTCAAATAGAAGAAGTTCACATTTGGATGTCGTAATTTGAGGTAGAGATGTGGGGCTGGAGGTGAGATGGAAGAAAGACCTTTAAGAAGATGTAGAATACTGAGGCCTTTGGTGATACTGAGTTAAGGATATATTTTTGTACTGTTGCTTCCATTATGTCCACCAAATGAAAATGACCTGTGAAAGGGAATGGTTACCAGCTATTCCTTCCTGGAGTTCGTTCCCAACCATTGTCACCTTCCTCCTCTAGTCACATGGATACTCTGCCTATATGAGTCTCATCAGGAGTAACAATAGGTTATGAAAGTAATGGCAAGCCAGATTATAGCCAGGTAACTTATTAAATCATGTACCAGGAAAGATATAATGGATGGCTTCCATTTAAACTGAGGTCAAAATAAGAACGTCAGCTGACATAGTAATGTCCATAATTTGTAGCCAAGCATCAAATAAAAGCAAGCATCTTGATTAAACCTAATGTTTTGTTGTCTGATTCACTGTGAGAGTTATTTAAGAAATTGTCTTCTTCACTTCTAATACTTCTGTTCCTTCAGTTCTTTCAGAAGACAGCACCGTGACCTGCATGCAGCATTATGAGGAAGTCCAGACCTCTGCTTCAGATCTACTAGACTCCCAGGACAGCACAGGGAAGCCAAAATGTCATCAGAGCAGGGAGCTGCCCAGGATCCCCGCTGAGAGCGTGGTGGACACGATGCTCACCACAAGGGGTGTGGATGGGGACCAGGGGCCAAGCATGGAAGGGCCGTATGAGGTGCTCAAGGACAGTTCCTCCCAGGAAAACATGGTGGAGGACTGCTTGTATGAGACTGTGAAGGAAATCAAGGAGATGGCAGCAGCTGCGCCCCTGGACAAAGGCCACAGTGGCAAGTCCAAGTCTATTTCTGCCTTGAAAGAACTTCCAGGGACCCAATCGGAGGGCAAAGCAGAGTTTGCTGAATATGCCTCTGTAGACAGAAACAAAAAGGGGCGCCAGAGTGCTAACGCTGAGAGCATCCTTGGAACGCCATGTGATCCTGAAGAGGAGGCCCCACCACCTGTTCCCGTTAAACTTCTGGATGAGAATGAAAACCTTCAGGAGAAGGAGGAGAGAGAGGCAGAAGAGCGAGCCACGGAGGGGACCAGTGAAACCAACAAGGTGGGTTGTGGCACTTTCATTTAGTAGGCTTTTGTTCTGATGAGGAGTCTGCTGGTCTGAGGATTTGCTTGCACATTGTCCTGGGAAACATAGACAAACACTTGCAAGTTTGTTTAATGATGAAAGTTGTTTTAGCGTAAGCTGTGTTTGGCTTTTCCCCCTTCTAAAAATAATAAAACACTGAAAAATCATGTTTATAAAATATTTCTCTCTCAGCACCTTACTTGGATAATTTCCAATTTTTACTTCATGTCTAATTTTTTTTTCACTTTGAAGGCCAAGAATTAAATAAAGACTAGACTCTGCCCACATATTTTATCCCTTCTGCTTGTTGCTACCTCAAGTAGCATGGTGATCTTGACCCTTCAGGATCCCAGAAATCAGATCATAGCAACATGTACAAAGTGAGCTGACAAGCAGGTGCCGCTGATTACAGCTGATTATGGATACTTTCATATAAATCAATGAAGAGGAGAAGGCTTATTTTGCAGCCATTTCTAGGCAATAACCTATAACTCCGAAGTTTAGTCACTCAACAAAGCTGTAAAACATGCTAGCAGTTCACGGCTTTCTGTGCATGTGTCTAGTTTGATATGTGAGCCACAATAAACATCTCCAGTTGTCAAAATCTTGGGATTTGACTAGACCCAGTCTGTGTCAAGCAGACTAATGTGTAATTACCTAATATCTAATTGCTGTTCTCTACACAGAAGAAAAGCAAAGTTCTCTTCTGCTCAGGTTTTGGTAGGAAAGGAAGGTTCAGAGAAGATAGTCAATTGTAGACTTAAAAAACACTCCTAGAATTCATGTCAGAACCCAGGCTGTTATTGTGTTAATTACACTAAGGATCCCATTCTTTGAACTGTTCTTTGAATGCATTTCAACTTTTCAGATTACCCATAAAATCAGCTGTTGAGAGCACCAATAAAAGTGTTTGTGAACATGTACAGAAAGTACAAGAATGCAGCCTGATGTGTTGCCCTTTGTATAACCAAAGATGATAAAACCCATGTAAATTTACACTGCCTACACCAGCCTTTTACTGACAGGCATTTGTAAGATAAGAGGTCATTATCTAACCCTACTAATAAACACTTCTTCAGATTTCACATTACAAATAGGAAATACCCATTGGGAACCCACATTATCTTCTTACAATATAATAAGAATGAGTGATCCATCCCCTCCTAACAAACAATCCTAATTTTAAGTGAACTGAGAATTTGAAATGTTTAATATTCATTCATTTATTCAAGTGAAAGGTTTGGATGAGTACCTATTATGTGCCATATGTTCTTCTAGGTGCTGGGAAGATACCCATAACAAAATACATAAATGAACAAAACCTCCTGTCTCTGTTAAGAACTGATAGATATAAGGTAGAAACTTTCTAAAGAAAGTTTAAAGAAAAAAACAGAATAAGAGGAATGGGAAAATGGTGGAGGGTACAATTTTGGGTAGAGTAGCCAGGGGCTGCCTAGGTATGCAGGTGACCTTTGAGCAAAGGTAAACGAAGTGAGGAGGGAGTTACACACGAGCTCCTTGTGGCACTTATGCAAGTGGCTGTTTCAGGAAGAGCACATGAAGCAGTGGGAATGGCCAGTGTGAAGCCTTTAGTCTAGGGCTTGGCTGGCTTATAGATAGAAGAGGGAGGGCGTCTCCTGGTATAGCTGGAAAGGGAAGAACAAGGAGGTACCCAGATACAATCCTAGATGGCCTGGTCTTTTAGTTTAGATAAGAACAAAGGCAGCAGAATGGCACAACCCAACCCATGTTTTAAAAGGGTCTTTCTGACTGCAAGTAGACTATAAAAAGTGGAAGCAAGAATACAATTTAGGTCACCTCTCTGATAACTGGATAAGAGATAGTAAGGCTTGGGTCAAAGCAGAGGCAGCAGAAGTGATGAGAGAAGCTACACTGGGGTGAAGAGATTTGCTGGTCCATCATGTGTGTAGTAGAGAAAGAAGAGAATGATGCATTCCAAGGTCTGACCCAAGCCACTAAACAAATGTGATCACCATGAACTGAGATACTGAGATGGAGGTGGCCACGGACAGGGTGGGAATGGGGGATGCTGAGCACTCAGTGCTGGAAACATTTCATTTGTGATATGGATTGGACCTCAAGAGGGCACATCAGAGAGTAGCTGTGTGTGAATAGATGGTGGTGACCCCATAGAAAGGGGAAAACCGACTGTGTAAACAACACACAAGAACTGTTGGAGCTGTACTCCAACAGTGAGGGGCAGGGCATGTAGGAGGAGATGCCTTAGAAACATGGCAAGTGTGAAAATAGAACACAGGGACTGGGGTGGGGAACAGAGTGAAGTTCATAGAAATTTCTTCTGCTTACTTCCGTTTTCTCAGTGAATTAGGAAGCAGTCATCAGGTCAGAGTGAGGCTGTTGGAGGTTTGGGGAAAGAAGAGAAGATGCAAAACTAACAGCTGGGGGGCAGGGAAAGAACTGGATGTACAGGAAGGGTTACGTGATACACAGCAGCGTTGTATATGGTGCACAGTAGCACTGTACATGCATTAAGGGCTCCTCACTCACAGCTCAAGCTCCGCAGTGACCATGGAGAGAGCTAGCATTAAGTATGACCATGATGATTGACTATAGAATTTAAGCTTTGTGAAGCAGGAAGGAAAGACATCAAGAAGTAGGTGTGGAGAGAGAACTTGGCTCTCAACAGTGTTGAAAGAGTGTTGGAATTAGATTATAGAAATAGCCGAACAATGAGTGCTGGTGCAAAAGTTGCTTGGTTAGGGGGGCAGCTGTGAGTTTGGATAAGTGAAGGTCTGGGTCCAGCTGTGAGAGTTAAGGAGGGTGGGGGGAAGAGTCAGGTGGAGCACAGCATCAGTGGGGTGGAGAAGGGCAGGGACCTGAAGGGCAGGGTTTAGAAGGATACACATTTGTTGAAATCACCAAGAATTGAGACAGGAAACATGTGTGAGAGACAGTTGGCAAACCAGGAGCCAAATCATTGGGAAGTGAGAACCCACAACGTAGGAACTGACTTCCCCATTAGCTTAAAGTGTTACCACATGACTTCAGGAACTTTCTGATGAGCCTGCAGAATATAAAGATGTAAAATTCAGGCATGTGATAAGGAAAAGTCTTTCTTATTATCAGTTCCTCACTAGTGATCAATCCTTCAGTGGCAGGAGTTAAAATAGTAGTCTAAATAATTATTTTGCTTCTCTGCCTACAGATTTAAACATGAAATAAGAAGAAATTTCTCCATGTGTTATATTGTGAGGTATCCAAGAACATCATGCAGAAATAGATTGTGTGTTTCTTTGTGCCCCATAGAAATCGTTTAAAACATTTTCATAGACTGATAAGTAGGAATGTATGCAAAGAAAAAAGTTTGGATTATTGTCTTCAAACTACTTTCCTTTGGTTTGTGCTTGTTTAACAGAGATTTAGCTCATTGTCATACAAGTCTCGGGAAGAAGACCCAACTCTGACAGAAGAAGAGGTAAGGGTTATTTCTTTTTAAATAAGTAGAGAGAATAGAATGTCTCCCCTTGAAAACATAACACATGCACTGTAATCTTTCCCCTTGTCTGAAACAGCTACAATGCTCACTTAGCCTCTGTTTGAAGGTCTAGCTTTGGGATGTTGGCTTTATATCTTGGGATCATGACTGGCATATGGTAAGCCAAGTCTGACATATTGAGCAGGTCAGGAAAGTAAAAGAAACTGGAGTGAGGGAAAGAATAGAAAGGAGAAGGAAGATGTGAGAATGAGATGAGAGAAATTTCAGTATGGGCACTTCAGTCCACAGCTAGGAAAACCACATTAGAAGGAAATGAACAGTAGGAAATTCTAAAAATTGGAATGGGGGTGTAGGGAATTTAATTCACTCTGGGAGACTGAGGGAGAAGGTTTCAGTAAGGAATTCCAGGCTGGAGCTATGGACAGACATTGCAGCAAAAAAAGAGATTATGTATTCTAAAGAACTAGGGCTAAAAATTCAGTAGCTACACTGTTAGTGAAGCCTTAAAATCATAAAATGCAGTAAATATGCTACATGTGGGGCTGGGCTAAGACAGGGAGCTAAGCACCTTAAGTGATGTGGCTGCAGATAGGTGGGCTGGAATTCCCAGCCCAGGTCCTGTACCTGTACAAGGCCTTTGTGAGTCTGCAGATGCACCACCTCCTATAGGACTCTGAGTAAAAATAAAGTATGAAGAAAGCCCCCCTCACTGAAGGTTCAAGGAGCAGAAGTGCCTTCCTTGGGTGACATTGCCTAACTCCCTACATGCTGCCTTCCCCTGGGAAAGAACCTGCCATCTGTCTACCTGGTTGCACAAGCCAAAAACTCTGGAGGTCATCCTTGATGGAGGTCATCCTTGATACTTCTGCTCCCTCACTGTCCCACATGCAGTCAATTACCAGCTCCTTTTCAATGTACCGCCAAACTTTGTCACATACGCCAGCTCTACTGGGACCACCCTCACTAGCCCACAGTAGTCTCCTCCTACTGAGTTCTGGGCAGCTCCTTCACCTCCCTCTAGTCTGGTTTCTATAGGCCAGTGACTCCATTTGGAATAAGAAAGGAAAGCATGAAAGAGATCTGGGAACTAATCCTTTAAAATAAATCAATTCTGTGTAAACTTTCAAAGTACTTTACTTCTTATATTTGTTCATGGTTTGTAAAAATAGCACCTACTTACACTGATGAATTTTAAACATAAAATAAAGAACTGTGATTCACAAACATTCATTTTAGCAATTTTTGTATTGTATGTTAAACAGCCCAGACTGAAACTAATGTGTGTGCTTTAGGTAACACTATCCCAATTTAAAAGAATGATGAAGAGAGAGTACATTATAAAAAGATGAGAAATGGAAAAAAAGGAAGAGTAATTTATGAGTAATAAAAATTTACAGAATAAATAAAGATGAAAAATTTTAAGGATAAAAATTTTAAACCTAAATGGCAAGGGGTCTTAAAGAAAAACCTGTATACAAACTAGAAATAACAGTTGTGAAGGACAAATAATCAAAAGGAATATTAAAAGTCTTGAGAAAATTTTATACAAATTGGAGTGTCAAATGTTATCCTTGGCATGCTAGGTTGATTCCCAAAGTCAATTTTGTGTTGCAAGTTAATTCAAGAACTGATAATTTAAAAAAGTACTAAAGGTCCAGAAAAACCAAGAACTCTTACAAAGAGGATGGACGTTAATGGTGGGAACCATGGGAAAGGAAGTTGAGAGAAAGGGCAGTGAGGAGCCACCTGGCACTGTTACCATGTATGTGAAGGTAGGTTTGTCCTCCACGATCTCACTCTTTAAGGTGAGTTGGCTGTTTCTCCATCACTGCCATCCATGGTTTTCCCCTTCATAATCTGTCTGTGTTTTTGACTTGGACCACCTTTTTCATAATAAATTCCATATGTTTACACCTGACTATAAGAAACAGTAGA